>NC_090835.1:103092700-105817700 GCF_028021215.1 Eschrichtius robustus | reverse complement strand
GTGGGTGAGGCTGGTGGCTCCAGCTTGGGGTCTCTTGGATGACTTGTCATCTGCGGACCCCAGGGAGAGCAGCTACATCCCAGCAGGCTCCCTGCAGCGCAAGCGCCTGACAATTAGCTTTTCTGATGGTAACGTAAGTGGCCCAACGCTGAGTTGACTGCCCAGGCCTCCACTTCAAAGACACCCATCTCGAATAAACACTTCCCAGCTTCACTGCTAGCAAAAGAGCCCGCCACCCCACCATTAAGCTCCCCTACTAGAAAGCCAGGGTGACCCAGATTAAAAAAAGATAAAAGATAAAATTAAGCCTGCTTTCCCCTTCCTGTGCTGTAATTCCTGCTCTTATGTTTTAAACTCACCCATAAAGAGAGAACCAGCAAACCCTAGGCACCCCACCCTGGGCCCTCAAAAAGGCAGAACCCCAGATTCTCTCCCTCCCCGCCCCACAAGACCTCGATGAGGGCGTGCCACGTCTCCTCCAGGACCCAAGAGTCGTAACCCTCCTTCTGAGTGCCCAGCTGGCTGAGGCTGACGGGGCTCCTGCGGCCAGCCTCGCTGCGGGCTCCATGGGGGAATGTCTGCGGGGCCTCCCAGAAGTAGGGGGGCCCAGGTGAGCGCCCCAGGCGTTCCAGCTGGAAACATCACGATGGATCCACAGGCTGAGACTGACGCAGACCCTCCCTCCGTGGCCGCTGGCAGGAGGCCTCGGGTCCTCCCTGCTCGCACCTCTCCCCAGGACCGCTCGGGTGTCCCGCGCACTGCGTCGGGCTGGGCCGGGGGAGCACGGTGGAAACAGAGCAAGGCGGAGCAGCTGCACTGTCAGTTCTGCAACTTCCTTTGGGGCACAGGAGTCATCCCAACCCGGCGTGGGAGGGACTGACTTTCCTGGGCGGGGGACACTGGCTCCCACAGTCCCCCTCCCTCAGACGCGCAGCCTTCCCTCCTTCCGCCTCAGACACTCGCCTTGCGCTGCGGCCTCTCCTTTCTCTGCGATCAGCACCTGGGGGTACTCCGCACCCCCTCCCCCCCCCCCCCCCCCCCCCCCCCCCGCAACCCCGTCCAACCACAGCCGCAGGGGGCAGAGGCAGCAACCTGACAGCCCTGGAAACAAGGACGGGTCAGCGAAAACCAGATCTGCTGAAGACATTCCAAACTTATTGCTGGAAACTTTATAAAAAGCTAGAACTTTTTTCTTTTTTCTTTTTTTTTTTTTTTTTTGGTAAATCAGTAGACAGTAAAATTGGGGAAAGGGTCCTTAAGATGCTAAAATGTTGGCAAGACAGAAAATGGCTTTACAAAGGATTAGAAAGAAATGAGTAAACCCTGAAAGTTTTCCATGCAAAGCACTGAAATTTTGGTCAAAGGCGGAAGAGGAAGGTGTTAAAATTCAGTGATTATCATCAGAAAGGCTGTTCTTTAAAACAAGTTTGTTAGGAGGTTAAGGTGGGCAAAGGCCACTCCAAGAATCTGTCCTTTCACGCGGCGGCTTGTGAAGGCGTGGCCTCTGCGGAGCCCTCCCTCTGTGTCTGTGGGATCTGTCAGCATCCAGGTGTCTTTCTGGTTTGGCGCCTTGAATGCACCACCTCTCCAACTAGGAGCTTCAGCTCCTGACCCCCAGCCAAGCCCCCAGACCTCCAGTATGCCTCCCCTCCGCCACCGCACACCTAGCTCTCTGCTTTCTTGAGTAACTTCCAGCCACCAGATAAAACGTCCTCGCACAAATGATCGTTCTCTGATCATATCAGCACAACCCGGTGGGACAGGCATTGCCATTCTCCACACAGATGTCACGAGAGCCTGGGGGACTTGTCACACGAGGTTACTCAAGAAGTGGACGCGTGAATGGTCAAGACTGGGTCTAGCTAATGCAAGGCCCAATCTGGCCATCTGGACATTTCCCTCCACTTCTGCCTGTGAGTGGGGAACTGATTCCTCCTCAAGGCCTTCACCACCGTCCCGTGTGCCAGCTGTGAGCTCTGGACCCTGGGACCTCAGGGAGGGGCTGCGAGAGTCATGACGGGTACTCCAGGCCTGGGTCTGCCTTTGCGGGGAGACCTCTTCCCTGACGCCTTCCTAACTGGGTGTGCTGTGACTGCAGGTCACCTGCTGACCAGAAATGGTTACCCAGTGGACACTGGGCCCGGCGGTGCCCCCTGAAGGGCCCTGCAGGGTCAGCTGAGCGCAGGACTCACTTCTCTCCTGACATTTCGAGGCACGTGGCATCCCGGCAGCTGCCCTCTGGAGAGGGAGGAGAATGAATCATTTGAAAGGAACTTTCAAGCCATCAGAGAGAAAACAAGGAAAAGCCTGCCCCCGTGGCCCACGCCTGCCCACGCTCTCTTTATTCTGCTTCTCTGCTCACCTGCTTTCTCCCAGCCTCCCTCTGTCTCTGTCCTTCCCTCTCTGTGCCTCTGTCTCTGTTTCCCTCTCATCTAGGTTTTCCTTTGGGGTCAGGGTCTAGCCTGACTCTGCCACGGGGTCCCCGAGGCATTGCTGGCGGCAGGGGCCGCCAGCAGGAAAGGGGATCTCAGGGTGACAGCCACTGCACGGTGTGGTCCTTCTGGGGCCACCCCGACCTCCCCACCCATAGACTTGGGCGACCTCCTTGGATTCCTGTGCCACTGCTGCGCTGACCCCTGGGGAGCAAAGCGGGTGAGGACAGGGGTCGTAGGAGCAGAGGGGGCGTGGGTGTGAGGCCGAGAGGCTGGGGGAGACCGCCTGTTGGGGTTCCTGCTCTGCCTTGGCTCTCCAGCAGGCTCAGCTCGATTGCTCAGCAGGTGACCGGGCAGCACGGATCGCCAGGGTGGCCGGGGTCGTTTGCAGGTGGCAGCCCAGAAGCTGCCCTCTGTTCAGTGCACGGGGAAATGGGCAGGGGAGGCCCAGGCTGTCCCAGGGCTGTATCCCAGGCGGCCAGGACCCCCGTCTAGGCTCTGCCACCGTGTGTGCTGGAGGGCTCGCCCTCAGCGCCTTTGTACGTGGTCCAGGGGTGGTGCCAGGGCAGCCGTGGGCAGCGAAGGGGCACCCCTGTGCGTAGGATGTATCGAGTGCATCACAGGAACAGATAAGGGCAATTAGATCAATGACGAATCAGGGACACCTCAGTTTTATTGAAAATATCTCGTTTAAAAATATTTTTCCTATTCATGAAGCTTTATTTTTTCCCTCAAAGTACAACTGTCTGCTCTATAACCCCCTGACAGTGGGTTTTCAGTCCCAGTAAATATTGTGAAGAAGGCGGTCGTCAATTTTCCGCTTCAGAGGTTATTTCTGGAATCGTCTCATGCCTCCGTGAAGACAGCTCATTTCTTCCTGAAGTGGCTCTGGCTCTTTTTCATTCCTCTCTTTCTCTTCTTTTCTCCTTTTAAAGGGAGAACAACTCACTAGCGCATTCTGCCCATTTCTGCCCGATTAGGAGGGGTCCGCTGCGTTTCCATTTTAGCGGATGACCCAGAGCAGAGGGAGACCGAGTCCTGTGAGAAGCGTCAGCAGAACCGCAGAGGAAACGGAGGTAAAAGGACGTTCCGTCCAGACCCGATGACCTGGGGCTCATCGTGGGGCAAGGCTGGCCCAGGGAACACCGTGGAGCAGCAAACGCTGTCTTCAGACTCGTGTCCCGCTTCCTCTGTAGCCTCAAAATTTGGCGTTCCCTGAGTTATCTATTCCTGAAGGGATATTAATTATCTACTGTTTACATGTTGCTAGGGTTTTTTAAAGTTATTTTAATAGTTACTTAACTGGTCTCCGTGTCGTGCTAAGTTGTAAAGGCCGCCTCCCAAGGTCTGTTCTTCCTGAGCCCCGGACGGCTCGCTGTGTCCACCCCACGTGAATCAGATGACAGGTCAGCGCACAGAGGCGCGGATGCGGTCCCTCGCGGGACGGGCACGGGCGGACCCGTTCTGTGTCCTCGGCTGGGCTCGCCCGGTCATCGGCCCAGCACTGGCTCTGGACTGGGCGTCCCCTCCGGCGAGGCCATCAATGTGAGGACGCTAATTTGACTTGACTAGAGACTCCACACCCACGCCCTTGATGGGGTGACAGAAGATGCCGTGCTGAGAGCAGCCCGGCGAGGGTGGCGAGGGCTGGCCGGCCCCCGGGGGCTGTCTAGAGGAGGGGGTAGAGTTTGCACACGGCAAAGATCTGGGCGAATGTAGCAGGTGCCACAAGATAGGCTCACAGGGCGTGGGGCCTCGAGGAAAGACGCGACAAAGGGAAGGTTTGGAGGCGGAGGCGGCTTTGGCCTTGAGGGCTACGTAGCATCTCAGCGGACATGGGACCAGGTCACGGGAGAGCTTCATTGGCAGGAATTGTCTCTGCGTGAGAGGTTAGGAGAAGGGATCCTCTTGGGCTGTGGCTCCCCCCTCCTCCCTGTCGGCCTGTGGGTGCTCACGGTGTCCACAGCTGGGTCCACAGCTGGCCACGTGTCCTCCAGGTGCTCCTGGGCAATGACGAGGCACGGCAGGGCCACTGGCACCCGGCAGCTTCGGCTCAAGGGCTCCCGGTCGGTCTGGCTGGGACCCGCAGGACTCTGAGGTCTGAGGCTCTTCCCCTCCCCCTCCACAGGGGTCAGACCGGCGTGGTGGTCAGAGGCCCCCCTGCCTACCCTGCTCCCACCTGCTTACCCTTCAAGGTACTGAATATCTCTCCCCCTTTGGTCTCCTAGACCTTTGATCCCATCTCGATGTCTGCTTCTAGGAGGGCAGGAACCATGCCTGACCGGTTGAGGTGCACTGAAGTTGAAACCTTTTTTGCCATTCCTGTTTTTGAAAATGGGAATCCCTGGACCACCTGGGGACAGGGCCGTGCCATGGTTGTCGCCGTGTGGCGGTGGTACCTGCAGGAGACGGTCCACCAGAGGCGGGGGGACCAGCCGGGGCCGTGGCAGTGACTCAGGCAGTAGAGGCCTGGACAGCGCGGTGGGAGTCGAAGCGGGCACAAGCGACGCTGCGACCTTTGCCTGCACTGACTGCCCTTGTCACCTGCGTCTCTCCGGTCAGCGGGGAGAAGAACGATGAAGAGTGAGGGTTGAGGAAAGAGCATGGACGCAGGATTCAGGGACCCTGGGCTCAGGCCCTGCACTAACCACCCAGGCACCCAGGAAAGGACCGCCACGCGCCGACCTCAGCCTCTGCCCCCGTGAGCGGACACGCGGGGCACAACCCTATCTTGAAACCCATCTCACGTGCTCCCCAACCTTTTAAAATTGGGGGTAAAAATACATATAACACAAACTTTACCATCTTAACCTTTCTAAACGTACAGTTCAGTGCTAAGTACATTCACATTGTGTTCGACCATCACCACTATCCTCTCTAGAACCCTTTTCTTCTTGCCATCTGAAACTCTGTCCCCATTAAACAATAATCACCCAACACCCCTCCTCCCTAGGGACCTCAAAAGAACAGAGTATTTGTCCCTTTGTGTCTTCTTTCACTTAGAATGATGTCATCAAGTTTCATCCATGCTGTAGCATGTATCAGAATTCCCTTCCTTTTTAAGGCTGAATAGTATTCCACTGTATGTATGGACCACATTTTGTTTACCCATCATCCATCCATGGACACTTGGGTTGTTTCCACCTTTCAGCTATTGTGAACAATGCTGCTATGAATACAAGTGTATAAATATCTGTTTGAGTCCCTCCTTTTGATTCTTTTGGGTGTATACTGTGATACTGTGATTTATAATAAGATATATATATTTGGTCTTTGTCCCGATTCTTGGCACAGAATTCCTAAAACTCTTGAAATTTCCTAAGTGTTGGGAGTGATAAAAGTGTCTTTTGTTCTGTTAATGAGGTGACTTCTAGAAAGGCCCTAGGTAACCCTAGGATGAGGGCTGGTTGCCGAGAAAACCAACCTCGTGATTAGAGGATTGGAACTTTCACCCCTGGGGTGGAGAGAGGGGCTGGAGGTTGAGTTCAACCACCAGTGGCCATGATTTACTTGATAGTTCCTATGTGATCAGGCCTCCATAAAACCCCCAAAGGACAAGGTTCAGAGAGCTTCCGGGTTGGTGACAACTTGGAGATTTGGGGAGACGGGCTGCTCAGGGGGAGCGTGGGAGCTCTGAGCCCCTCCCCGCACCGTGCCCTGTGCACCTCTTCCATCTGGCTGTTCCTGAGTCATATCCTTTCCCAATAAACCAGGAATTTAGTAAGTAAAACGTTTCTCCGAGTTCTGTGAGCCACTCTAGTTAATCGGACCTGAGGAAGGGGTCATGGGAACCTCTGATGTGTGCCGGGAGGTCAGAAGCACAGGTGACCTCCCGGGCTTGGGACAGGTGTCTGAAGTGGGGGGCAGAGGGCAGTCTGTGGGACCTGATGCTCTCTCCAGGTGGACAGTGTCAGAACTGAGCCAACTGCTTGGTGCTGTGAGGAAAAAACCCACATCATTATTTGTATCCAAATCCTAACAAACACCCAGGAAAGGCATTGCTGGGGCAAAGCACGCTCAACAGCCCTCAGGAGCAGTTGTCCAAAGGGGCCAACACATCACAATGTCTTTTAAAATTCACACAAAGTTGGCGTTTTGCACCACATTGTATCCTGGTTTTGTTTTCATATAAAAATGATGTTTTAAATGACACTCCAGCTTAAGGGAGGTTTCCCTGTGCAGAGTCCAGGAAAGTCCCTGTGGCAAGGCGTTTGTCCAGTGCCTCCGCGGGGGCTGCAGTGGCCCGTGTGCTGAGCACACAGAACTGGGTTCTCTTCAAGATCCCCCCCCACCCGGCTCTTACATTCCGTGTCTCCAGGCAGCCCCCTCCCAGGGGAATCTCCACGTTCAACCAAGAGGCCGTGAGAGAAGGACTCTCCTTATCATCAAAAGGGGTGAGTTGCTGGTGGTGGGGATTTCGGGCGGTCCTGCCTGTGACGGAGGCTGGAGAGGAGAGGGGAGCCCTTCTAGAGCTGAAACGTCACAGAGCACGGCCTCCGTGGGTCTGGCACAGGAAGAGAGGCCGAGTTCTCCCGGGCTTATTTGCAGCACTTCTGGGGGTGCTACCAGATTACCCCAGCTCTGACTCATCATCTGTGACCACAGCAGAGACGTGCATACCCCTGCTACGCGGATTCCACAGAAAATCAGGGAAGGGTCTCGGTTTGGGCTCTCGGTTGGGTTTCACACTGTCTGAGTACGTGATTCTCCTCCGCATGGGCGGAGGGGGGCCGTCCCGGGGCACCAGAGCCTTTTTCTGCTTCAGCAGCAGCAATGCTGGGAAAACGCCCTGCACAGATACTGTAACCACGCGACTCGAGGTTTATCCAGGGAAATAGGAGCGAGAGGCTGTTGGGAACCCTTCCAAATCGATGTAGCCAACGCTGCAGCTGCTGCCTCCTGGCACTTGAGCCTCAGCCAGAGCTGGCTACGGGCTGTTTGCATTCCCTGCCTTGCTCCCCTGACAGCCTGTGGTCCGGGGGAGAACAGGTAAGGGAGTGAAGCAAGAGGCGGGCGGGCGGGACACCTCCCCTCAGAGTGAATGGTGCTCGGATGGGTGAGAGGTCACGTGAACACGCCGTCCCTTGAGGGGGAGGGATGGGTCTGCACGTCCGAACCACGCTGGTGTTAATTCCGCGTTGGTTACCTTCACACCCTCACAGCACGTGAGGGAGTGCGCAGCGGTCCACGCTCCCACAGTATTTGCACCCAAGTATATTCTCATGCCAGGGAGATCCCTCCCGGACCCTCTTCCAGGAAGGAAAGATCTATTCCCCCAGCTGCTGGAAGTGTCACCAGCAGACGTCCAGCTGCAGGCTCTCTCCCGGAAATGCCACAGCTGAAGAGAGCTGCTTCGCCCCAGGTCACGGCCCTTCCTGAGGCCGCTGCATAAGCATCGTGATGCAGAAGATACTTGCAGGAGGTGGAGAGAGGGAGACAGGTCAGCTACGTTCACAACCGAAGCTCCAGTAGTGGCTGTGAGGGGGGTTGTCTGAGCCCCACCTGTTGGGCAGGACCAGGGGCAGCAGGAGAGCAGCCAAGACAGAGTCTGATGACCCCAGGCCGGCTGGTCTGAGAGCACCCCCAGTGAAGCCAGGGGAGGCCATCCTCCTCGCCCAGTGTCACGACGACAGGTGGGATACGGAACGTGTGTGGGACCCTGGAGACGGGCAGGGGTGGGAACACTCTGAATTCACGAAGGTGGCCCCAAATTGGCAGAGAAAGCTGGAGCTGACGGAGAAGCTACTTAACTACCTAAGTAAATCACGGAATTTACTTTTGCACACCTGTGACCATGAACTTCCTGCCTGCTATATGGTGTTTGCAGTTCGATTGCCCCCTTACTGCTTTTCGTTGCTACGGTTCAGGTGGGCCTCTTGCTAAGCCGGGGGCTGAGGCTTGCTCGGGGGTCTGCTTCCTCCTGGGAGGGAAGTCAGGTCATGTTCACTGTTGGGGATCTGACACCGCTCACAGGCCTTCCAACAAAGCCCTAGCTGCAAGGGAGGGGCGGTCCTCCAGAAGGACCTCTGCGGGGAGCACGGCTAACTGACGGCCTCCAGGTGCTGCACCTCTGGGTCCACCGGCGCCGGCACGCCTGGCCCACTGCTCTGGGTGCCCAGGGGGTCCTAGAGCCAGGCCGCCCTCTAAGGGAGGCCTCATCGGGCAGCTCTAGCCCAGCCACTCCCCGCTGGCCCAGCCGGGACCCTCAGGACTCAGGTCTGAGGCTCCTCCTGCCCCCGCTCCCCCGCCCAGGTGTCACACCTGTGTTGCAGATGAAGGCCCTCCCTGCCCACCCCTACGCCCCCCTCCCCTTTGTCACAAATGTTCATGCAGTGAATCTATCGCATGTTTACTCTGGTCTTGGCATCTGTGTCTCAAAGGACCTGAACTGACACAAGGGAGAATGAGGGGATTCTCTGGGAAGAACTCTGTAAGGAAAGAAGAAATGACGCGACCATCTTGGCCCAGGAACGACCTCGCTAGAGAGAAGTAGCGACTCTGAGTGCAGCAAGTCATCTTTTCCTTGCAGCCATCCCGGCCAATCTCCCCAGATTCCTGTCTGGGTTCTGAGGTCAGAGAATAAGACCAAAACTTTCATTACACTTTGTGACACTTTGGGGGGGGCCCTTTACCTGAGTGTAACCCAGTGGGGGAAGCCATTCCCCCAAATTTGACATTGAGCTCAGCTTGGGCCCCCTAAGACCTCCACGTGCTCCCAGTGGAGACCACCCCCCAGGCCTGCAGTGGCCGTGCTACAGGAGATGGAACCGTGCTGGAGCAGGTCCCCGACATCAAAACCAGCTGGACACTTGTTAGTTTGTTGTTTTATTTTGTCTAACTACACCTGCTCAACCTCAAAATCCCATGGTTCTAAATCCCATGTCTTGCCACCCTGATCCGACCACAAAGTCCTTGATATCAGGGATTACATGTGAATTTTATTCTAGACACAAATTCTGTTTAACTCTTCTGTCCCCACGCCCATGGGCACTAGGTAAATCCTGTTTTAATGATGATTATATTTCTAATTGTTCTTCTTCTTTTTATATATATATAAATTTATTTGTTTATTTATTGGCTGTGTTGGGTCTTTGTTGCTGCGTGGAGGCTTTCTCTAGTTGCGGCGAGCAGGGGCTACTCTTTCATTGCGGTGCACGGGCGTCTCATTGCGGTGGCTTCTCTTGTTGCGGAGCACGGGCTCTAGGCGTGCGGGCTTCAGTAGTTGTGGCTCGTGGGCTTAGTTGCTCCATGGCATGTGGGATCTTCCTGGACCAGGGCTCAAACCCGTGTCCCCTGCAGTGGCAGGCAGATTCTTAACCACTGCACCACCAGGGAAGTCCCTGCCATTCTTCTTAATAACGAAGATTATCTCTGTGACACTATTAATGATGACCAAGAAGTTCAGAGATATAAAAAGAAACTGTTTCTTCAAAAGACTAATTTATCAAGTCACTATGACACATCGACACAGTGATGGAGACGGTGATCGGCTGGGTGGGGGGATGATACAGGTGATCAGGACCTGACCCCAGCCGTGAGTGTGCAGCCTGCTGGGCAAGACAGACAGGAACCAGAGGGTCTGACGCAATCAAATAAGAGCTGCAGAAGTGCCGGGACCAGGGTGCTCTGATGGCGCAGGAAGGGGACTGATTCACTGGATCTTGTAGGCGGAGGAGGGCTATGGGGAGGAGCAGTGATTGAACTGGGTCTTACAGGCTGAGTAGCTATCTGCCAGCTGTCCGAGTCCATTCTGGCTGCTATAGTAAAATACCAACTGGGTGGTGTAAACAATAGACATTTATTTCGGGAAGCTGGGAAGTCCCAGAGCAGGGTGCCAGCTGATTCAGTTCTTGGTGAGGGCTCCCTTCCTGGCTTGCGGACAGCCACCTCCTGGCTGGGTGCTCACACGGCCTTTCCTGGGTGCATGTGTGCAGGTGAAGGGGCAGCAAGGTCTGTCTTCTTCTTCCAAGGCCACTAATACCATCATGAGGGACCCACCCTCATGGCCTCATCTAACCCTAATTACCCCCCAAAGGCCCCACCTCCTCATACCATCACAATGGGGGTTGGGGCTTCAGCATACAGATTTAGTGGGGGACAAAGCACTCAGCCCATTAAAGAGAGAAGCATCCTCCAAGGGCAGGGAGGCAGGAAATCATGGCCTTTTCCAGAATATGCTGGAGCAGAGGTTGGGGGGACAGGGCCAGTCACGGATGAGGAGGCAGCTCAGCCCTAGGTTTTCAGGCCCTGGGACCCTGTCCTGAGGAAACTAGACTATCCCGGAGGTACTGGGAAACCCCTGGGGTTTTGTCATATTTTGTATTTCGATTATAAAAACATTACTTCTTTATTAAATCCAGAAATATCAATTTTTGGCTTTTTGCACCCCTCACTCATTTGCACTCAAAGACGCCAATTTATAGAAATGACCCACCACCCTCTGGACCTTTGACTTAAAGATGAAATCACTAGTTTGTTCCCTTTAAGAAACAAACTACATGGATTGGTAGATTTTTTTTTTTTCCTAAGAATAAAGGAGGTATTTTTCCTTTTTCAAGTTTATGAAGAGCCTCTTACTTAAACTGTGTGTTTTCTGAGTCTCCCAGGCCTCACATCTAGGTAATAAAAAGAGTTTCAATAGGAACAAAGCTATTTCCTTTGCTCTGATTCTACCTGTGTAGGGTGAGGGTGGGAACCCAGGACCCTCAGATTCCCCCCAAACAACTGGTGAGTCCCCAGAGGGGTGTCTCCGTGCCCCGCTGCCCTGTCCTCACCTGCCCTGGTGTTTGGCTCCTGCCCCGGGTCACTGTGGGAGATGCCCTGCTTTGGAGCTCAGCTCTGCACCGAGCCAGGCCGCCCGCTGGGCCCCGGGCACCCGCAGAGGCCTGTGCGCTGACCACCACCCGGACCTTCAGGCGCCTCTGCATGCGGTGGATTTGTAATCGGGCCTCTAGGACTAGAAAGGGGTCTGGCCAGGGACAGGAAAAGGCTTGCTGGCAGTGGCGGCGATTTGTGACCAGACACAATAAACCTTCAGTGACGCCGTGGTTTTCTTCCAACTGGATTGTGTGTGGGCAAATGCAGGGACGCAAACAGACTGACCCAGGGCTTGGTGGGGTGGGTGAGCCCCGCTGGAACGGGGAGGGAAGGGATTCCCAGTGTTGCGTTTAGAGGGGCTCATCAGAGCACCCAGGCATGAGAGAAGGCAGGGGAGGCAGGAGGGAAAGCACCTGAGTGGGTGTGAGCCCGCAGCTGAAGAGCTGGTTTGGGGGTGGGGGCGGGTGTGGGGAGTTGGGGGAGCCTCTGGGGTCAGCAGAGTCATTTGTCGTGGTTCAGACGCCCCAGGTCAGCAGAATTTCATAGATGAAATAATGAGGTTTTCACGTGAAAAGTCAGCACGTCAATATAGACTTTTTTTACCCCCTGGGAAGTATTTGCTCTTTGAGGTCTGTTCTCAAAACGTGTACCTGGCCTCCCTCTCTGGCTTTAGCTGAGCCATGGCTCATCTGAGACCATCTCGAGTCTTGTCTGGCATCCATATGGCCGAACCAGTATCTCCGCGATGCTGGTACAGGAAAGCCAGTCCTTTACCTGACCTCCGTCCAGGGTTCCCTCCCTGGTCCCAGCCCTGGGGTGGGCAGTGGGGAGCCTCTTCCCGGGACAGGACGGCCCGCCCTCTGGGACTTGCCTGGTGATCCCAGGTCAGAGCCCAGAGCCTGTGGGAGGGAAGTCGGGTCATTTTGCCTCGTACTTCATGTCACTCCGCACATGCTGAGCCACCCTGGATGCAGGGAGATGGACAGAAAGACCTGCCGCAGCCACTGGGAGTGAAACGGGACGAGAGGCCCGAGGTGCGTCCTGCACAGGCCTGAGCCGTAGTCACGAGGGCCACCTGTCACACCAGGGCCACGTGCCAAGGGCCAGAAAGGCTGGGGGTGGGGCAGGATGGGAGGGACGAGCTTGTGTTTCAGATATCTTCCTCAGCAAAGGAGCCTCGGCTTTCCCATGCCCTTCCTATTTATTCTTATTAAATAGCGCAGCCTCCCCTTACGATGATTTTGCAGTTGATCAGACTTGAATCTAAATGGGCTCTTGCTGCTACAGGATAAATTTTCAGCCTTGGCCGGGCATTTAAGGGCCTCCACTGTGGGGTTGACCACAGAAGCATCATGTTAGGGAACAGCTCTGGCCTGGGACGGGAGGCCCCTCAAGGCTCTGTAACAGGCTCTGTAACAATCTGGTTCGTTCCCAGGACAGCCCCCTCCTGCTCTCCCAGCGAGCCGTCTTCTCCTGCTGGCACAGTCTCCCCTCCTCTCCTTCCCCTCCACTTCCCAGACACCAGCCCCAAGGTGGTCTCTTTTCAATCCAAAAACCTTTAATGCACTTAGCAAATAGACGGGAAAGATAGGGACTTTGAGACCTACAAATGGAACTTAAATCCCAGAGTCTTCCTCTTTCTTACTTAGCCATCCTTCTGTGACTGGCTGTGTGGACCTCGTACAAGACACAAACCTCTCTGACCTTGTGTTTCTTCTTCTGTGACAATGGTCTCAGGTTCACTGGAGCAAGAAGAGGATGTGCACGTGCTGGGGGCAGGGCAGGTGCTCACCCATGCTGGCCCCGCCCCCTTGGCTCACACCTCCTCTTACCCTATCCCTCTTTCAGCATCCATTAGATTTATAAAATTATAATATATATATAATTGCTTTGTGTCCTGACTCCCCAGCTGAATTGATTATAGATTTTTCATTCGTTCTTTGAAAGAACTTTGGGTGGAGGGACTCTTACGTCCCTCAGATTGTGCTGGGCACCAGGGATTCAAAGAGGAAAAGATACTGTTCCCAACAGGAAGCCTTGTCTTCTGCTTCTACTTCTTTGTAAAGTTACCACAAATATCTTTTAGAGACAGGCAGAGTAAAAATAAACACAATACTTCTCCACCTAGTGGTATGCTAATAGGGGCCAAATAAATATTTGGTGAGTTCTTGGCTTTGGAGTTGTAGATGAAGGTGTGAAATGCCTTCGTGATACTCTTATTATTTCTCAGCTTAACATATTCCAGGTGTGGTCAAATAGGAAAGTCTGAACTTTCAAACAGCAGTGCTGGGAAATGATTGCTCACGGCCTGGAAGGATTTGCCCCGGGCTTCCTTTAAAAGCCGCCAGCCTCATGGGTGTGTGTGTGTGTGTGTGTGTGTGTGTGTGTGTGTTTCTCCTGTGGACCCTGAGTGAAGCGTGGGATGCAGAGAATGCTCTAACAACCCCCTTCAAAGTGAAAAATCCATCAGAAGCGAATTGACTGTGGCCCATAGATTCTAATGTAAGTCAGCCGGGAAAGTTTACAAAAATTGAATTACATGCAAAATCTCAGGCACAAATTCCTCACTGAGAGTCAGGCTTTCCTCTGAATTCCGCAGGGTGCCGTCCAGGTGGAGGCTTCCGCTGTCTGAGGGTCAAGCTGGTTCTGTGCCAAAGTGTAAGAGCTCTTTGACTCGCTATTTCTGAAGACATGCCAGGGAACGATACATTTCAAATTCCTTAAAATGGCCAGCTTCTGTCTACAAAAGAGGCTTCTTCTGTCGTTCCCCGGGCCCCATGTCCGTTTCTGCTCCCCCCACGGAGCCCCACCCTTTTCTATCTTTTCTGTGTCGATGTGTGTGGAACATCACTGAGTGTAAACAGTGCTGTTAATAAGCCCCGAGGCCTGGCCAGCCTGCTGCACAGCCCGCTGTCCCTAGGGCGGAACCTGTGCGCCTGGCTGCCTGGCACCCTTCCAGGGTCTCCTAGTGGCTACTTGCTGTCACGTTCTTGGTTCATCACCGCCACTCGCAGCAGGCTAGGCTGTCTCTTGTGGGAACGTGAGCTTCTTGCCCTTGCTTCTGTGCCCCGCTGTTGCCCCCAGAACCCTTCCCGCCACCCTGCGTGCTGCTGTTTCACCAGATGCCATGTATCACCTGCAGCTGTCACTGTAACAATAACACCGGTAACGAAGCTTGACATTTCTGCAGGGTTTACAACCTGCCAAGGGCCTCCCATCCATCACGTCACTTAGCCGCACATCTGACCCTGTTACTTCCTGTCTACAATCCTTGAACAGCTCCTGCTGTTTGCAGGAAGAAGGCCAGGCTCCTCAGCGCGGCGTTCAAGGCCTTCACGGTCGCGGCCTCCAGCTCTGTGACTGGCCAGCTGCACTGCCTCCCCTCCTCGCCGGCCACTTCTTGCCCCAGCAACAGCCAACGGCTTGGCGTTCACAGCACACACGTCACGCTTCCTCGCCCCGTTCGCGTTTTGGCTTTTGCTGCCCTCTGGCCTGCACGTCCTTCTCCACTTCATCTAGCTCTTCCTTCCCACTCCAGCCATGCGTGTCCTGCCCGAGCTGTGCCAGCCTCCCTGTCAGAGCTCAGAATAGGCCGTGCATTCCCTCTGATGGCAGGTACCGCTGTGTGCGTGGCTTCTTTATTGGGGTAAAACACACGTGATGTAAAATCTGCCATTTTCAGTGTACAGTCCAGTGGTATTAAGTAGTTTACATTGTTGTACAACCAGCACCACCATCCTTTTCCAGAACTTTTCCATCTTCTCAAACTGAAACTCTACCCATCTGCATTAGTCTTCTACGGTAACAAAATACCACAGACCTGGCAGCTTAAACAACAGACATCTATGTTCTCGCAGTTCTGGAGGCTGGAAGTCCAAGATCAAAGCGCTGTCAGGGTTGGTGTCTGGTGAGGACTCTTTTCTGGCTTGCAGACGGCTGCCTTCTCACTGTGTCCTCACGTGGCCTGTTCTGTGCTCATGTGTTGGGGGAGGGACAAGCTCTGGTGTCTCTTCCTCTTCTTAAAAGGATGCCAGTCCTGTGTGATTAGGGCCTCACCCTCATGACCTCATTTCACTTTAGTCACCTCCTTAAAGGCCTCACCTCCAATTACAGTCCCGCTGGGGGCTGGGGCTTCCACATAAGAATTTGGAGGGGACACAACTCAGTCCATACCGCCGTTAGAAACTAACTCCCCTCTCCCCCTCCTCCCAGCCCCCGGCAACCCCCATCCCACCTTCTGTCTCTATGAATTTGACTGCTTTAGGGACCTCATTAAGTGGAGCCAGGCAGGATCTCCCCTTTTGTGACCAGCTTATTTCAACAAGCATGAGGTCCTCAAAGTCCATCCACGTTGTAGCCTGTGTCAGAATTTCCTTCCTTTTTAAGGTTGAATCATATCCCATTGTATGGATGGACCACATTTTGTGTCTCATTCACCCATCAGTGAAACCAATGTGTTTTACAGGTGTCTGTGTTTGCCTCTCCCTGAGTTTGGACACCTTGTCTGATATGTCTCTGCGTCCACGTGCCAGACACAGGTGTTGTCTCCACAAATGTTGAATGAATGAATGAATGGATGGATGGATGAGTCAATCAATTAACATACTGATCATCACCATGGCCCTCAAAGTTACTGCTTCCATTTTACAGATGAATAGCCCAGACATGCAAAGGCCAGTTTTACCTACAAGTAATGCGGATTCCCAATCTGACTCACTAAATAACTAACTCTCTGTTTGCAATTTGGTCGCTATGGAAATACCTGGTTTATCTCTCAACATCTTTTGTGTTCATACAAAGATTTCAGCTTTCCCATGATATATACAATGGTTGGTCTTTAACGCACTGATATTATGACCTGTACTGGGTCTCAATCATTTCATAAGACCAAATGAATTCTAAATGGCATCTATATGTGTCCATAAAACAGAAGAATTAGCTGAATGTGTCCCGTCAAAACATGATCTAGTCTTAACTACGAATCACTCCGATTGTTGGTCACGATGCCATGTAAACGTGGTTTATTAAAATTGGTCAGAGAATCATCAAACTTTACTCCATTCCTCATTTTTCCCTTGGTGACCTAACACTTCAGCTTGGAAGCATAAACAACACAGTGCTATGGGACTCCGACTGGGAAATTGGGGCTCTAAAGTCGTGCATCGGCTGTGATGGGGTGTGTGGCCTGGCGACCTCACGGAGGTGCCATTTGCTCTGTGGTTATTGTCTTGGGTCAGAGTTCCTGGAAGCAGAGCCTGAGACAAGGATTTGGTGCAGTGCTCTTGATGGTGGGAGTGCTGTCCAGGATGAGCTATAGGGGGTGAGGGAAGCAGGCCAGGGAGGGGGGTTGGGCAGGGATGTGACTCCCATCACAGAAGGGGGGGCGCACTCTGGAGCACAAGCCCCACCCCCTGACGACAGTCAGTCATGGGCGTAGGCTGACCACTTCCCGCAGGTGGAGGGGTAACCTCCCCAGAGGGTCCCCCCACGAGCCAAGAGCAGTTACCAGCCGAACTCCCACCACCTGCGGGAGGGTGGGAAATGGGAGTGGGGGGCAGTGAGTGTGCTGAGCCAAGGGGATCAACATGGGGGCACCAAGAACGTCTCCAAAAATTCTTTTCTCTCTAAGACCAAGCTTTTCTACAGAACAATGGGTTCTAAAAGATTAATGTATAAAGCAAGGATTAAGGAAAACACACAGGCAAGCATACTTAGTTACCTGACTCACTAAATTTTCACTGTTATAAGTCTTGTTTGTATCTCACTCCTATTCACAAGTCTTCATAAGAATATATTGGGTTGGCCAAAACGTTCGTTTGGTTAGTCAACACGTTGTTCAATAAAATTCCTGGTGAAAATGGAAAATGTGTCTTTTGTTTTGACTTAAAACCGAACGAACTTTTTGGCCAAACCAATACCTTTGTAGCTCATCTCAGTGTGAAACCCCAGTTCACGTATAAGACCCAGGGCTTCGACGGTCTGGAGGCCTCACCACCATTTTGATAACTGACAATTTGAACTTCCTTCGCCGGAGAAACTAGATTGGCTGGGTCTGACCCTTCCACCAGTGTGTTTGGAACCCTTGCCTCTCAACCTGGGCTCTCCTTTCTCAGCACGAAGAAGTCACTGCCAGGGTAGGGGATGGCACCTCCTCCTTAGCCCCCTACTCCAGTGTTTCGGATAAACGTGGTAAAAGCAGGAGCTGAGTGCCATCGGGCTTCCCTCCCCAGCAGTGAGATGCCTCTGGCTATCTTCATCGGTCAGAGGAGGGGTCCCCCACAACCCACCATCTCTTCTTCTTTACATTTTCTTTTCTAATTTACTGGAGAAAATCATCCCTCTTGGTCTTTTGTCTCTAACCAAACCAGGAAGGTCCTGGTAAGAACCAAACTTCATCTTTGACGGTCTCCATAGCAACTGCGCCTAGTGCTTTCCATTAATTTCTTTTTTTTTCTTCTTTTTTTTTTTCACACACACACACTGTTCCATTAATTTCTGTTATAAAAATCTCAGTTTGTACCAGAACATTACTTTTTAAAACACATTTAAATGGAATTTGACAAGGATTTTACACAGAGCTATAAAGCAGTTTCACCACTGTGATTCATAAATATCTAGACACATTTTACATTTATGATTATGGTCCTTAATTTACCCCATAATCATTCTCATCATCCTAACGATATGATGAATGACACCGAGGTCTGTGTGAATATTTATATATTTAAGATGCAAAAGCATTCAGAGAAAATGATACCACGCGAAGAAACTTCGCGGATAAAGATCTGAAGGGTGAATTGGAGTGTCAATGCCTGAATGGTAAGTTTGTAATGGGCTCGTCTATTTCCCACTTGTGAAAAAACTGCTGCAATATTTGTATCTGCAGATACAAGCAACGGAACCCTTTCTGTCAAGTAACAAGCCTCCATCGATTCTTCTTCTGCTGTAGGGCCACCTGCAGATCCCACTTGGACACCATCGCCTGTTACACCATAGGTTAAAGTTGTACCAACCAGGGACAGCTCGTGGCCGAACTATTGGCAGGAGATGCCCAGCAGAGAGAAAATTCCACGCTCTCCGACACTTTATTCCTTTGGACGCCCGGTAGTCGTCACCGAGGCCAAGTCTGCCCCTGGAAGACGCCATGAGATGAAGAACGGCCAAGGGGTTGATTTCATGTTTTGTGAGCAAGTCTGAGCTCATTTGCATCCACTGCAATTGGGGATGTCCTCCCAACCCTGGAATCCTTTTCACATACGTGTGGGACCATCAGTAAAATTCACAGGATGGGCGATGAATGTAGTTTAGGGAAAAGCAGGAGGCATTGTCTAAGGTCGGGAGCCTGCGGCCAAGGACACTGGCTTCCTGCCTGTCGGGACTCTCATCGGTTTCTATCCAGCCAACATTCACACTTGCCTGATACCTGAGTCTAACCCAACAGAAGGGTAATTCTCCTGCTGGCGTTCATGAAAGCACGCGGGGTTCACCCAAATGCCCTGTCTGAGAGCTGAGGGTAGGAGAGCCTCCCTCTGGTGGGACTGGTCTTCGGGGACACTGGGTGATGGCAGGGAGAGGCCCCTCCCTCCGTGCTTGAGAGATGAGCACATGGATGAAATCCAGCATCCTGGGCTGGGAAATCTCCATAGCAACACATCCCTGCTCTAGCCCTTCTTGGTCCAAAACTTCCAAACCGGACCATTTAGCAGAACTCTTTTATTCCAAAGAGATAGCCTTGCCTTTCTCTCTCCTCAAATCCTACTACCTAATCACACCGACCCCAAACTCAGAGGCATGCATCCAGGCAACCACACACACGCACATACCCATGGCCTTAAAGGAGAGCTCCTTGCAAGCTTCTATGTCCCAGGGCAGACATCTTTATCCCAAGGGTTCTCATCTGATGAGGATGGAGAATTAGCAGGGTCATTATTTGTGAGCACAGGAACCATTTCAAAAGCAAAACGGGAAAGTAATTTCTCCCTCAAATGATGGCCCTGGATCTGCTGGCGACTCCATCTCTGTGTTTGCCCCCCTGCCCAGTTCCATGGGCAGTGAACCCTGGAGGCCAGCCTGAGCCCTGACAACCAAGTGACCCCTGCTGAACTGGTGCGAGGTGCTGGTAGCAGGGCTGGTCTTGAACCGCATGGTGAGAATTTGAGGCCAGGGGTGTCCATGGAGTGGGAGAGGTCAGTCGGCCAAAGGGTCTAACCCGGGCCAAAGCAGGGAGCAGAGGCAGCCAGAAATGCTAGAAGTCACCACAGATAAACAGAGGAGCATCTTGGACTGAGCATGAGTCAGAATCATCAGGGAGATCTGTTAAAACATCCACTGCTGGACCCCATTCCCAGACTTTCAGCATCAGCGGATCTGGGATGAGCCTGGAGGATCTGGGTTTCTAGCAAGTTCCCGAGTGATGCTGGGATCCAGAGAGCACTCTTTGGAAGCCAGTGGTCTGGATCTCCCAGTGACCTGCTTCGCACTTTCTGCCTGGAACAGTGCTGGGAGAGCTGAGGGAGGGGGTGGGAGAATGTGAACTTGGACGCTCACACCAACCAGTTTACTAGCCACGTGGTCCTCCCAGCAATCCCGTGAGACACATATGACATCCCGTCTCCCAGATGAGGACGGTGGCTTAGAGGGGCTGTTTCTCAGGCTTGCATGGCCAGTGTCCATCAGAATCTGCTCTCACTGGTCTGGGGGCCCATGTATCAGACTACCTAGCACTCCCAGGGGGTTGGAATGTGCAGCGAAGGTTGAGAGCCACTGGTCTGGGACTTTCACTCCGAACCCGCTGCCAAAGCAGGAGGCCACTGGCCCACACGGCAGACACTCTTCCCTGGGATCTACAGCGGAACGTGGCGGGGTTCCAAAGTCATCTTTTTGAAAAGAGATTTTTTTTTTTTTTTTCACGTCCTAGGATTAGAGGAGTTGTTGGGAAAGGGAGGCATTAGTGGGCAAAGATTTTGAGGAAAAGCTGTTTTTGAAACAGACTTTGGCTGTCGCTCATGCTTGCGGATTCCCTCTAGTGCTCCGGAGGTGGTAGGCTCCAGTTCTAGAACCATCACACTTGGAGGCGTGATTCACCATCAGACCTCACACCCAGGTGTGACCTGGCCAGTCGTTATGACTCATCTATTTACTACCGTGTCTACCGTGATCTCTGCAGGAGACAAGTGCCGCCGCAAATTAAGATAATCTCAGGGTTATCAACAAGGGGGCCACTTACAAAGCCGGGGGCAAGCTGGGAAAGCACCAGAGATAGTGTAGTCCCCAGAAGACAAGCGTGTTTGACGAGGGAGGGAGTGGGCAGGGGAGCCTCGGGGGGCCCCGAGGGGCAGTGCCCTCGCCGCCATCCTCCACCTTCTCTTTGAGGACGCCCCGCAGACAGCCCCAGTTTTCCTCCTTCCAATCAGGCTGACTCTCCCCGTCTTGTTCCCTGAGGTCAGCAGAAACCACAGAGTCTTTCAGGGTCCAGACTGGCTTTAGGTGTCTAGCTCGCATCCCGTCCACCGCAAGAGCCCAGGGGATCAGTGGGGGCCAAGTCACTGCCCACCCTTCACCCGGACACAGCGTTCACTGCCTGCCGTTCCAGCTCCCCGGGGACAGGCCAGCCGAGCCACCCGCAGGGTCCAGCAGGAGGCCCTGCAAGGTAGCAGGATGTGCCCACTGAGCATCCAATGAGAGGGGGCCTCTAGGCGACTGACACCAGGCTTGTCCCGCTTACCCTGTGTCCATAGCCCCTTCCCACGTCCCACAGTCCCACAAGCCCAATAGGAGGCAGCGGGGCAGGGTGGGGACATAAGGGTCCCCCATCTGGTACAGGAATGAGGGATCCTGAGGCAACCCAGCAGGGAGCCCTCTTGACACGAGGCTGATCACAAAACGAGCCATCTCTACCAAAGCTGCTTCCTCTGCAGCAGATTCTTTATCCCAAACTTGCTTCGCTGTGGGCGACCACCCACTGGTCACCATGCCAGCATACAGAGGAACACCAAACAAGGTCCTGTTTCTGGGTGACTGCCGTGTGCCCTATCCCCACCACGGAAGCAGGATCCAGAGTCTCCCCCCACTTTCCTGCATCCCCAGCACATGCTCCGGTCTGCCCAAGCCTCTTGAACTGTAGCGTCCAGCTGGTCGTGAAGCCGCTGTCCCCTCTGGACCACTGTGCACGGGGGAAAATGCCCTTAGCCTTTTGACACAAGTCACTGTGGAGGGTTCCCTCCCTGAGGATGAAACCCCCAGAGGAAGGTGCCCCAGGTCACAATACGATTCCACCTATGCACACTCTCTCTGACTCTCAGTAAAGCCAGAATCATGAGCTCCCTTGGCTGAATCAGTGAGTGATTTTTCACTGGAGACAAGAAATCATTTCCATGAACACTAGATAGAATAATAACAGGGGCTTTCATAAACATCTAGAAAACATTTTCATTTTGTACATCCAGTTCTTTTGGCTTCTAAGAAAATTCAGAGAGCGCCTTCACCAAAGGTTGTTACAACCGCAAAATGTCATTGCTGTAATGAACACTTCATACTCCATACAGATCCCAGCCGTGAAAACCCGTTTTTAAAGTCTCCTCAATCCAATTAAACGCCTTCCTGGTTGTCTGTCTGGTGTGTCGCAACACTTGATTCTATTATCCTAAAATGAGCCATTTATAAGCATGTGTGTCCGGGTTCCCAACGTACCAGGGGTCAGGCTCCTGGCTGCCGAGCCCAGGACCCAGAGGCTGTTGGGTGTCACGGGAAATGCTTGAGGGAAGTGGTGAGGCTTCCGCGGCGGGCGGGGTAGTGTGCATACAAGGCACACGTGGCCCCTGGCGGAGCATGGCGGTGCGCGGTGTGGGAAGGCGCTCTGGGAAGTGACGCCTGCCCCACCCACCCCTGCTTCTCTGAGAGTGCACCTTACACCAAGGCCCCTGAGCACCCAGCTGGCTGGGATTCCAACAGGAGGCTCACCTGTTTATTTTGGAGCCGTGCCGGCTTCCACTTCCCCCACCACTGAAGAGCCTGAGGTCAGGGAACATCTGTGAAGGGTATTCACCTGACAACTGGTCTCTGGGAGCCTCCTGGGCTGGGTGGTGACTGGCCTGGCATTTGGAGAACGCTCCCTGAGAAGTGGAAACGTACGTGTGGGCCCTTTGAGAAGGTACACCCCGTCCTACCCGCTGCTCGGGAGTATTTAATGATGCCGTGGAGGGTCCAGAGAGGGGGGCGCAGTGACGAGAGGGGGGCGCAGTGACGAGAGGGGGGCGCAGTGACGAGAGGCGTGACGGCTGGGAGCTAGCTGGGGGAGCGACCCGCACATTCTGACTCGGACGATCTTTCATGTCTTTAAACACTTTCACGGGTATTGTTCCATTTAGCTCCAGCAGTGATAAGGCCATTACACAGATGTGGAAACAGAGGCTCAGAGACATGGTGTGACTCGCACACACTGAGACCGCTGAGAAGTAAATCCAGGTTTTCTGACCCCAAATTCAGTTTTTAACAAAGCTGGACAAATCTTCTGAGAGCTAAGGAAAAACTAGCACTCAGTGAAGACCTACTGTGTGTCCAGCACAGCGTTTTTCCTGTTAATGCCTCTCCCAGGTCAGCCCGGTGAGTATGAACTGTCCCATTGTACCGAAGAGGAAGCAAGCTCAGCATTTGATAATGTGACTGGCAGAAAGTGGTAGGAGCCGGGGTTAAAACCCAGTTCTTCCCACCTTTAAAGCCACTTTTCTCTCATCTCTACTACTTTAGTCCTTTTAAATTACGTACGAGAGAACAGAGACTCAAGGGGTTAAGTGACCCCCTGGCTGGCACAGCGGGTCAGAGGGAGAGCTGAGCCTGGACTCTGGCCCATGACCCCGCCGGGCTCTGGGGCCGTGTTATTATCTCATTGTCGCTGCCCTGAAATCAAATTATACCGTAATGAGGGACCCAGTTAGTTCTTTACGAGAAGCTCTAACATTTAGCCGAACTGAGTGAGGAAAGAGGCCTGGGACTTCAAAATGCCCCAAAGACTGGTATCAAAGCTTGCGGCCAGGGGTGGATCCGGGGCAGTCCTATACATAGATGTAATTGTTCGCCAGTATCTCCAACTAGCTCGTCTGAGCCGCCTTGTAAACTCTTTCAAGTCCTGTTTCTCCACGGGCACCGTGCACTGTGCCAGGAAATCTGTGGATCCCGAAGAGCTAACCCTATTGATTATCTCATTGTCTGAAGTAGCCGACTGGGGCTCTATTCAAACAAATAAAGGAACAATAACCCAATGGCAGCCAACTGAATTGTGGGCACACAGTCCAAGTGGTGGCCGGAGCCCCGGAAAGCCTCTGAGAAGGACAGGGACACAGAGGCTATTCCTAGATCCCCCGGCAGCCCTCACCGCAGTGACAAAAGGAGACACAGATGGAGGAGGGCGTTTTGACAGATGGTCTCTATCCAGGGAGTAGCAGCAGAGATGCTGACGTCAAGAAAAACTGGGGGCTGTGACCCTAGTGATGACTCTATTTCCTGTTCCAGGCTACTTGGCGGGGATTCTGGTACGAGGAACACTTACTCCCTGGCAAGACTCACCGGTCTCTACGCGTCACAATTGTTTGAGAATCTGAAGAGACGCGAGCGTCTTACAAGCGGAAGAGGAATTTTTCAGGGACAGTGGGTGGGTCTCAGACGCTCTGAGTGAAGTTCTGCCAGCATCTCTTTGTTGTTGCAAATTTTTATAAAGACTAATTAGTATGGGGGAGGGGGGAGTGGATCTCTGACCCTCTCGAGGGTCAAGGATTGGAAAGAAGGTCTGATCCATATTACAGTGAGGACAGCGGGGCCCAAGCGAGAGCACTAAGGGCCACTGTGAACAGTTGTGCAGGTTGTACACTGAACAACTCTAGGGGGCGCCATTTACTTCCTAATATCTTTTCAGATTTGTGCAGTGTATCGTGTACGAATTGTATGTGATGCCCTGGGTGTCTAGAACCTTATCAGCTCCGAAACAGAAAGATCAGAGAACTGATTCCAGGGAGAGCAGATTGCTGATGCTGGAATCTGCCTTGATCCAACTATCCTGATGCCCTGGTGTATCTGGAGGAAGATGGCTTCAGGTTTGTTTGAACTTACAGAGCTGGGGTGCCAAGCACTGTTACAATTTAGGACTCAGGCAGTTTTTTGGATGCTATACCATTCTCTCGCAGTTCTCCAGAGCCAGGGTAAATTAAGAAAGGTTTACCCTGAAGCCAGCAGGAACAGATGGCTAAACAGGAAGCCCTGCCCTCGGGGACAGTAGGAGCTTGGCCCTCCAGCCCCGGCACAGCCGAGCGCAGCACACTGTGGCCGGCAGTTTCCCCCAGTTCTGTGAGCTCCGGCAGCCGCGAGGTGGAGGCGGAGCTGGACCCTGGCAGCAGCAGAGCCCGGAGAACCCCGGCGATTCCGTGGGCGTCACACCCCCAAGGACAGTCAGGGAGCCAGGAGCTGTGGCTGTTTAAGTTCCAGGGGCCCATCCGTGAGTGAATCCACAGGACGCCGGGAGCCTCGGACACACTTGTGGAGGGGGGATCTGTGAAGACAGATATGGGCTCTGCAGAGCCGGGCTATAGGGATCCATGGACGTGGCCTCATTTGTATCCAGAGGCTGCCAAAGCCCAAGGCAGGCTGGCTACGCGGGTAGATTCATTTCACTGCAGACACGGGGAGTACCCTGATGATTCATCCTGTATTCCTAGGACTACCGAGGGGAGTGCGGAGGAGAGGCTAGACCCCCACAGAGAGAACAAAGCAGCCTGCACTTCCCAGGGGTCAGAGTAAAGCCAGTGATGGCACAAGAGGACAGGGTCACGGGGCCAGCAGGAATGAAGTCATGGGGCGTCAGGTAGAGGCATGGCAGGTAATACTCGAGGTCTTACTACCCAGACCGTCTTGACCTGGGGCTGGGCTCACGGCTGTCTAGGAAGAGGACTTGAGGGCCTTGTGGAATCTTCCCTGAGCTACTTCCTCAATGTCTGGCTGGGGCCACAATCAGGAAGAGAATAAAACCCACCCATTAGGATGCGTTGCCCTCGGAAGTCCCCACTCAGCTGACACGATGGTTATCGCGCTGAGTGTGTTGACATTGTCCAGGCCTCACCAGAACGTCCTGGCAGAGGTGCCTAAATTAATCAAGATGATGGACAACCTTCTATAAGAGGGAACAAAAATGTGGCCTCTTCTGTCCAGAATGATAAGGGGCCGAGGAGGAAAATCATAGAATTTTATCAGATTCATCCAAAGAAAAGACAGGGCAGTACTGTTTCCGTGCAGCAAGAAGAAAACGTATGGATTTACTACAAGAAGTGGTGCCCTGAATGTCAGGGAGAGTGGGGATGCCCTTCCACACGTTAGCCGTGAAGGACAGCCGTGTCTTCTCAGAACCTTGCATGGTGACCTGCTGTCGACACACGGGCTTTGAACGGGTTGTTGAAAGGGGCATGCATCTCACCCACTTCAGTATTTTGTTTTGCTTTCATGTGATTTGGGGAGTTAAGAGCATTTGTCAGAATGCTGGGGACAAAATAAGCTGGGAGGTTTTCTGTGGACTCCAAACTTATCAAACTCTGAAAGTCACATGTGCGATTTAAAAAAAATAGCAAACAGTACCCAGAAAACATCAACCTTATGAAATCTGTGCTTCCCCGGAGCCCCTGGGGCAGTGAGTCTGAACCAAGAAAGAAAAGCAAGATAGACCAAACTGTGGCTGGTCATAGTTGAGGGTAATACAAACCTCTGGCGCCATTTGCAATGGAGAGAAAGTCTTACATAGTTTCAGAAATATCAGGCTCCCAGCATTATCCATGTACTGCCTAGAAGATTTAATTGGCAATTGATCAGGCTCCGCTCTGTTACATCTTTTCTTTTGTTGTCTCAAATAATTGGTTCCCAACCCGTGAGACAAAAATCACTGGCAGGGCGTCAAACACAGCACACATCATCTGTGGCTTTAGTAAATATTTATCACATATTATATGGACTGCCATTTTTCACATCGGTATTAATGGGATTAATAAAACCCAAATCTGGGCTTCCCTGGTGGCGCAGTGGTTGAGAATCTGCCTGCCAATGCAGGGGACACGGGTTCGAGCCCTGGTCTGGGAAGATCCCACGTGCCGTGGAGCAGCTGGGCCCGTGAGCCACAATTACTGAGCCTGCGCGTCTGGAGCCTGTGCTCCGCAACGAGAGAGGCCGCGATAGCGAGAGGCCCGTGCACCGCGATGAAGAGTGGCCCCCGCTCGCCGCAACTAGAGAAAGCCCTCGCACAGAAACGAAGACCCAACACAGCCATAAATAAATAAATAAATAAATAAATAACAAATACTTAAAAAAATAAAAAAATAAATAAATAAAACACAAATCTAATAGAAAACGTTAGGAAAAGTTATTGACCCTTTTTGTCATGTACTTCTTCAGTCAATGGGTACTAAGTAAATACAAATACTATTGTAAGTTTATGTCTTTCAAACTGTGGTTTAAAAACAGCATTTATTATTATGTCCTTTAATTATGAAAAATAATGAATTCTTATCTACCATTTATTGACCAATTTTTATGTGCCTGGCTATGTGTGAACCCCTTCCCATGACATATCTCATTTAATTCTCATGACAACTTAACAAGGGAGGTGTTAGCATAACCCCTATTTTATAGATGGAGAAACTGAGGCTTGAAGAGTTTCTGGAACTTACCTGTGGTCCCACAGGTAACAAGAGGCAGAGACCAGGCCAACCTATACTTTAAGTATAAGGAAACATATCTCTCATAACCCTTCTGTTCAGACAAAGGGGCGAAACATTTTAAATTTTGTCCCTCTGGTCATTTTTTCCATGCTTTGTTTTTTTTCACTGAAGTGGTTTTATGCAGGGTATTTTGCTTTGTACTGTCACAATGCATCTTTATATATCAAATTTTTTTCCATAATGTCGTGCATGGCTCACCGTATGGTTGAAATTTTAGAAATTTTACCAGTTCCCTATTTTTGGACATTTAGATGATTTCTAAAGTTCATTATTAAATAATGTTGTGTGGGAGACTGTAAAACCTGCCCACCTAATATTTGCCTCTTATCAAGGAAAATATCAAGATAAGGAGTCTACTTCTCCAATCTCAAATCTGTGTTGGCCATGCGACTTGATTTGCCGAGAGGACATTAGTAAGTGCACACAAGCGGAGACCGGAGGCGTGCTTGCACGCCGGGGTGGCTCCTTGGCTGTTCTTGGGAACCCCACAATGGCCACCACATGGGGTGGTCTGTTGCTCATAAAGGCTACCTAATACATGTTGCAAAGAATAATCTTGCACATACAAGTTTGAGAGTAGAAGTTCCCACATAGGGTGAGGGATGGAGTAAGGCTTAGGAATGGGATCAGGTTTAGAGATGAAGCAAGGAGAAGGGGCTCAGGAATGGGACAGAGTCATAGATGGGATGAGAGTTTAGGATGGAGGCGGGAGGCTGAAGAATATGTGAGGATGTGTGCATTTACTTGGTAATTTTCAAAATCTGAATGTTTACTGGTTTATAATACTGCATCAAAATGTCACCTACCAGAGAGTGCATATTTTACCACACACTGATCAGCAACACGTATTACTCTTTTCCCTCTTTGCCAGTACGGTAAATGAGACTGATGTCTGCTTGCTTTGATTCCGCACTCTGTGGTTACTGGTGGAGTTGAGTTTGTTTTCACAGAGTTTCTCCGTTTTTTTCTTTTCCCTGTTCATATCCCTGGTCCATTTTACACTGAATGTTTCTCTTATTCTTATTCATCTTCACACCTTTTGTTACAGATGTTGCAAATATATTCCTAGTTTATAGGTTGCCTTTTAATTATTTTTACAAGGCTTTTAAAAGGTCAACTTGATTGAGATGCAATTTACATTAATAAAATGAAGTCATTTAAAGTGAAAAGTATGATGAGCTTTGACAAATGTATATACCTGTGTAACTACCACCACAGGCAAAACTGAGAACATTTTCATCACCCTTAAAAATTCTTTCATGTTCCTTTCCAGTCAATTTCCATTTCCACCCTGGCCCCAGGCAACCACTGATCTACTTTTTCTATCATTATTGTATTAAAATTGTCTAGGATTTTTGATATGCAAAATGTATTTTAAGCTTTTTATTAGTCAGATCTAACCCTCTTTTCCTTTAAATGTGTTGGTTTAAAAGACCTTTCCTACACCTAAGATTACATAAATGTTTACCTTTATTTGTTTGTACTCATTTTTACATTTAACCTTTAGCTCATCTGGGACTTATTTTAATGTATATGATGAAGCATCTATCATGATTTCCAAAGAGTTTATCAATTATCTAAGACTATCTTTTTTCCTCATTTAAAATGCCAATTTTATCATGTATTGAATACTGGCAAACACACACACACACACACATACTTGGATCTGTTTCTATTATCTTATTTGATCCTAAATTATTGCAGACTTTTATAATTGCTATGGTTTTACAGTCCTTTTGGGTAACTGGCAGTATAAGCACTTCCGCCTCCCAATCACTGCTTATAATTCTTTTCAACTTTTTCTTGGCAGTTCTTGCCCATACTTTAGAATCACTTTATCAGATTCTAAACAAAAATGCCTGGGAATCATGGTCCTTAATCATTATTTACACTTTTATTGTGATTTACATTTTCACTTCTTTAAGTCTCATTTGTCCAGGTACGTTGCAGACTTCCTAAGGACAACGGCCATGTCTTACTTTAAGTCCTGACACCTCCACTGTTACGTCCTGACACCTCCACTGTGCCTGATACACAGAAAACGCCCAATATGTGTGCGCTGATACAGCGACCACTCCCCAGAAACCTCCAACGCCAGAGCTTTTAAAAAATGTGTTTTTAGACTACTTATCAAAAGGGGAAAATAATAGTGGATACGGTACATCTGATTTTGAGATGTATTTTCAAAAAAACTCAAGTGAAATAGTTTAAAATGGAAATATCAACATTGAAATGGATCTATACAAAATAAATTAATAGATTAAATTTGAAATTAATGCCAATAAACTATCCAAAGTCTTTTTTGTCCTTCACTTTTACTGTCATGTTGAACATTAATGTCTAAGTAAGCCATTACTCGGACTTTGCATTGTTTTGCTGTGAGTGTGTGTATGTGTGTGTGTGTGTGTGTGTGTGTGTGTGTGTGTGTGTGATGAAACCTAGTAAGATTGACTTCTGTTATAAGAATGTCTCCATAGACAAATTTTAAAAATATAAAACCTTAAGAAAGGTGAAGTAAATCTATATGACTGATTCACAGTCCTGACTTTCCAACCCTGGCTGTGTCCGTTTGCAGAGAAATCTACAATATTACGGCTGAAAGTGTCCTCAGGAGCCAATTCCTCCATTTAACTGACAAGGAAACTGAGACCATTGAAGAGTAAGGTCGGGTCATGTAACGAGTTGACGGCAGAACTGGGAATGGAATCAACTCCGCTCACTCCCACCTGAGTGATATTCCCGTTACATTAGCCTGTGACCTTGCAAATTTCTTGACCTTTTCTTAAAACCAAATGAAAGTTACTTTTTTAGAAGCATGCCTTGTAAAAACTTCAGCCCTTGTTTTGCAGGGAGAGGGCTCATGAAATCAGACAAACTACTAACAAAGGCCCGAAAACTCTAAGAAGATGAAGTTTTGCTAAAAGATACACCTGCTTTTTAAAATGACCAACATCTCTTTCAAAACAAAATGGCAGCCCAATAAAGCTATTGAAGATTATATACAACAGGGATAAAAGTGAAAAGAGGGAGAAGGGGAGAAAATGTGGCACTGAGCACCAAAGGAGAGTGACTTTCACCAACAAACAATGTAATGGCAAAATCCATTAGGCTACTGAGGAGCGGCACAGAATGAAAGCGAGGCCGCCAGAGGCACTCAGAGCAGGACTGATGGAGAAAAGGGAGAAGGAAACATACTTTGAGCAACTCTGTATCTCAGAGGATTTCACACTCGATTTCAACTACGGGGATAAAGCGCCGTGGGAGGAGGAGTTTCCTAGATTCTGCAGCAGACAGCTTTACAACCTAGCGAGTAAATAAATAATCTAACCTGGGGAGAAACACCCCCCCAGTCGGAGGCTGCGCAGCCCGACCATCATCTAAACAGAGACCATGCCTCGTCCTGAGCCAGGTAACAGTGGCTACAGAAGACGGATGACAGGCAGGTGACCCACAGCTCCTTACCTTTACTGTGATGAGGCAGGCGTTCATAGATCCAGGCACTGCACCTCAAGCAAAAGGGAAATATTTATGTTCACTTTTAGAAAAATAAACACCAAGAAGAGCACAGAATAGAGAGATGTGCCCTCTTTGTAAGGATGAAATTCTAGGACGTTCCAGAACCATGGGTACACTGTTTCCTAACACTCACACAGTTGTCAATAAAATGAGGCTTAGCTCAGCTTGATATCTTCTTTTTACAGATGGGGGTAAAAGAGTTTTTTCTCAAACTAGGGACAAAATAACAAATAGGGAGATTGTTCTCTGGAAGCCAGGTTTCTCTGGAATGCCTGAATCATTTAGCTTGAAACATCACAATGAATGGTTTTTGAAAGAAGCAAGGCTGAGTTTAAAGAAAAAAAAAAAAAAAAGATTCTACCTCACACCATATGCAAAATCAGTTCCAGGGTGGATTGTAGATGCAAATGTGAAAGGGTAAGACAATAACGCTCTAGAAAATAACATAGGCAAATACCTTCATGACTTTTGAGATAGACACGTATTTCTCAGACAGAACACACGGAAAGCACTGATCTTAAAGGAAAAACTGACAGTCTTGACTGTGTTACAATTAAGAACTTCTGATCAACAAATTCACTACCAGGGGAGAGAGTGAAAAAGCAAGCCACAGAGTGGGAGAAGATATTTGTAATACATATACTCAATGAAAGGTTTGTGCCCAGAATATATAAAGAATTCCTACAAATCAATAAGAAAAAAAAAATAAGCCAACTTTTAGATAAGAGGTCAAAGTCTTGAATAGGTGTCACACCAAAGAAGATAAGCAAATGGTCAATAAGCATATGAAAAGGTGTTCAGCCTTACTGTTCATCAGGGAAATGCAAATTAAAACTCCAGTGAGATTCCACTACACACCCACCAGAATGGATAACATTAAAAAGACAAACTATATCAACAGTTGGCAAAGATGTAAAGTAATTAGACCTCTAATACACTGCTGGTGAGAATGTAAACTGGTACAACCACTTTGGAAAATTCTATGATAACATCTACTAAATTTGAACACACGAAAACCCCACCACTCAGTAATTCTACTCTTGGGTTTCCATCACAAATGTGCACCAAAAGGCGTAACCGAAAATTCTCATAGAAGCATTCACTGAGCTAATAAGGAATATTATTCATTATAGTTCCAAACTGAAAACCAACCAGGTATCCATCAACAACAGAATGGATGAAAAGTGCTATATTCACACAATGGAATACTACACAGCGATGAAAAGGAACAAACGACTATTAGCACAGCATGGAGGAGTCTCTCAAACATGACTTTGAACAAAAGAAACCAGACACAAAGGAGTACATACTATATAATTCCATTTATACAAAGTTCCAAAACAGGCAAACTTACTTCTAGGGTGGTAGAAGGCAGTTGGTGGTTGGTTACCTTTTGGACGTGGGTGGGTGGTGACTAGGAGAGACATTTGGAGGCCTTCTTGGGCATTGATAACATTGTTTCCTGATCTGGATTGGATTACATGGGAATGTCCACTTTGTGAAAATTCATGGAGCTGTGCGTTTTGGCTTTGTGCACTTTCCTGCAGTAATAGTTGTACCTCAATCAAAAATTTATCTAAAATTATCTGCACAACAACATGAATGTGTGTGTGTATACACACATTCCTGAACTATACACTTAAAAATGGTCAAAATGGTAAATTATGTGTTACGTGTACTTTACTACAATTAAAAAGTTTTAAAATAAATTTTTACTAAAAGAAGGACCCAACCCTGCTGACACCTTATCTTTGGACTTCTGGCCTCCAGAACTGTGAAAGAATAAATTCCTATAATTTAAAGCCAAATAGAATGAAAGAAAATAAAACGTAGCCAGCCTCCTTTCCTCTACACAATGTAATAATGTTCCATATTTAGCTCCACTGAGTTCCAATATCAGTATTTTTTTAAAGCTCAACTTAGTTTCTTCTATTGGTAATATCTGTTCCCCCAAATAAATGTTTTCGAATACAAAATTTATCTCAATTTAAATAAGGGAGTCTCACCCCATGCGCTACGGCTAGTAGAAACAATACGCACAGCCCTGGGCCTCGCCAGCCTCTGGGATGAGGTCGAGCACACAGGCCTCGAAACTGGAGGGTGCTTCCCACGTGGGAGCCCGAGGCCCGGAGGACAGAGTGCGGAGGCAGAGGCACCCACAGAGGCCCAGCCCCCCGCCAGCGGTTGTTTTCCTCATTCGTCCCGGCAGCGTGGGCTTGAACCGGTGCCAGCGCTGATCTCAGCTGCGGTCCCCATGGACCATGTCCAGATTGCACAGAGGGGCTGGACCAGATCACAGCTCTGCCAGGACATGGTCCCGGCTCTGCCGCGGACTTCACAGCACATTCTTCAGAGCACTGCTCACTGTTTGCAGGAAGCCTAACAGGAAACACACGTAGCTGTGCCGGTCAGACACCCATCCACTCACTTATCCATCCAACAAAGGCTGTCCGAGCATCTGTACATTTGAGGCACTTTGCTTAGTTTTCTACAGCAGAAAGAAGCCTAAGCTCCATGGAGGCAATCTTATTTGTTAGAGGTGTCAAAGGCTTACCTTGTGGGACAACCTAGGACCTGGATGCCCCCTGGAAGGACAGGAGGGACACAGACGAGAAGCAGGTCTCTGCACCTTCCTTCCAACGTTCCACATCCCTCCCAATCCCTGCCTGCAGTCTGCTTCCAGCGCCCTCATTCCGGGATGGGGAGCAGGCAAGGGTGCAGAGCCGAGCAGGCTTAATTTCAGCCTTCCCGTGGACCACTGGTGGGCGCGGTAAACCTGTCCTCTTACGTAGGGTCATAGACACCCTTGGGATTAGCTCCATGTTAAGTCGTTTTCCAAACCAGCTCTCTTCTGGGAAAGAAGCTGTAGCTGTCACAGTTTAGTTGTTTGTCCAACAAGTTTCTTCCACTCACCTGTCCTCCTTTGGAGCAGAACCCTGCTTTTGTTAAGATTTCTATCCTCCTCGATGCATGATTCAGGGGAGACTCCCGCCACAACTTGGACCCTGACCCGAGGGGAGATCCTGAGAGGTAAAAGCCCACTGTGGCTTTCCCTCTCCCTTTTGCCAGTGGTTGGTTCAGGCTGGGTTTGTTAGGCTGATTAGTCTGAGACCCAGGGCGTCTGAGGGGCTTCTGGGGTGGTTTGCTCTCTTGTGCAGAGATTGTTTGTGGATCGATGATGCCCGGGCTGCTCCAGCCTGGGGATAAAGCCAACACTGGGGACGGCTGGGCAGAAGGAATCTGGCCCGTTCTGACATTGTAGCCACTAAATTCACCGCCTCTGGAGACCCGCTCTGAGCCCCTTACGATGGACAGAATACATTTCCTTATTATTTAAGCCTATTTGAGACAGGCTTTTTCCATTTGTCACAGACTAAGGAATCCTGATTGATAAAGAAACTCTGAGCAGAGTCAGAAATCCCCTTGCAATTGTTTAGTGAAATGCCGTCAGGACAGAAGGGAGGCCCAGGGTCCACAAAATCTGCTCTGGGCCCTCGGTCCCCTAGTTTTCCTGCTGGCACGTTGGCATGTAACACATCTGTTTAGAAAGGACCACACAACACACACATACACACACACACGCACACACACACACACATGAGTGGACCTGGATTTGATCGCTCATTGTTGGAATTACTTCCTGTTTGTGAATTCTTTTCTGCTCAAGAAGCAACCTTCTCAACTTGCTGCCTCTCCCTTAAAGCCTTTTTGAAAGAAAACTGTCGGAGGTTGAACGCGAGCCCCAGGGTGTCCTGGGGAAGCTGCAGTCAGAGGAGCGTCTGCTGGGGGCCCTTCCCCAGCGCCCCCCGCCCCGGAACACCCTCCTGCAGCAAGGCTGGGATGGGGTCCAGGGAGGTGCAGATTAAGGAGCTCCCAGGTGACCCTGAGGTCGGTGGTCCAGGGACTTGCTGTGCCGGCTTTGATAGAACGCACGCCGACCAAGGCTGGCTATTTCTCCAGCTGCAGCCTGGGGTAAAGAAAGGGGGGGCTCCCGCTGCCCGACCCTGCCTCAATGGACCTCAGTTTCTTCATCTGTGCAAAAGAACTGACACTACTCAGCTCCCGTGTCGTGAAGATGAAATACCGAGTGTAAAGTTCACGTTCCCACGTGGCCACACCTGTTTGCTCACCCATGTACAGACTCTGCAGGCTCTTCTGGACCGGGGCCCGTCCCCGCCCGTCAGGCTGCGCCAGCGTCTGCCCTCTCAGGGGGGCCCAGGCCTTCTGCAATAAGTAAGCACACCCGGCCGAGTCTCTGTCACGTGTAGGAGGGGAAGCCTTCCCGTGCCCTTCCGCATGGTGCCTCTGGCCAAGGCCGCCCTGGGTTTCTGATCATTGCTTCCCCAGAAGCAGCTCAAACAAGTAAAGTGAGGGAAAGGGACCCTCCTATCTGGGGACTCGTGCACCAGCCTCTCCCCTGCTTCGTGGGAAAGATGAGGAGAGGAAGGAAGGAGGAGGGGGACGGACATGGCAAAACTCACCCTCCAGCGACTCCCAGGCGGTTCCGCTGCCATGCATTTACTGAACACTTACTACGCTCCAGGCACTGGGCAGTGAGTCCAAGTCTGAGGACCAGAGTGTGGAGGAGAACGAGGCAACAGCTGGAAGTTTCGCTCGGCCTGGACCCCCCTTTCCGCCTCCCTTCCAGGGACCCTCCTTCTCCAGCCTCCCAGCTCCAGGCAGGCCCCCCATCCCGCCTCCTGTTTTGGGGTCTTGCCCTGTCCTGCTCCTCCCAATGGGCCTGCCCTCTGGCGTGCTCAGACTTAGGCTGCAATCACCGCCTCTCAGCCACAGCCCCCTGGTGTCTTGCGAGCAGTGGGGACGTGCTCCGGGGACGTGCTGCCAGAAGTGGTTGAAGATGGGCCCCTCTGAAGATCGCAGACGCCTTAGCCTTTAAAGTGCCCGTTAGCGCCGACCCGAGACCGCCCCCACCTGTCCCTGCGCCACGTGTGCTGCGTCCCGGTCCCCGAGCGGCCTGAGGGCAGCCGCGGGGCTGCACACCCTGCCGTCTGCTCGTTGCACGGGGGTCGGGGCAGGTGGGGGAAAAGAGACCCCCGGGCAGCCCCAGACCTTTACTTCACTCTAGTCTCCACGAGGGGGAGGAACGTCCTTTCTGCCCGGTGAGAAGCGTCTCCTTGGAAGAGACGGCTGACATTGACCTTCACCTTGTCCTCCCGGCCGCCTCCCTCCTCGGCCTTCCCCGACCAGCGCGGCCCGCCCTTGGATCCCTTTCGTGCCTTCTCATCCCGTCTCAGTGTCTTCGCAGTCGTCGGTCGTGTTCAAAACCGGACACTGTACATCACTAAGAGTCTGACTAACGCCCGGGGGAACAGCATTACTTCCAAGCTATGGCGTGATACGTTTCGTTTGGTATTTTTCAGGATTCAGCTGGCCCGTGGACAATGGGGCCCGATTAAAACCCTCTGCAGCTGCGGAACACAGTCAGGAAGGGGCTGGTCCTGGGCTCCGGGGCTCTGAAGAAGGTGTCCTAGACGCGGAGCTTCCGGAACAGCCTGCTGAGAAAGGCGTGGACCACACAGCCCCTGCTCCTGGAGGAGCCCTGAAGGGCCGTGGGGTGTCCCTTCAGGGTAACGCTGGGGTCACCCAAGGCCCCCCCAGGCCTGCCCGCTGCCCCCTTCAGGCACCACCACAGCCCCGGGGCGGGCCCATCCTCGGAGCAGGCTGTGTGCGCCCAGGAGCTTCTGGGCCTGGTCTGTGCCGTCCCGTTGGCCCGCCATGCCGCCTCCTCCCCCCGCCCCCCCGGAAGCACCGTTCAAAGGCTCCTTTCCCGAAGTGTCCGTGTCCTCTCTGGTTGCAATTCCAGGGCACGCGGCTGCAGGCTGCTGCTCAGATACCCAGCCCCGGCTGGGATCCAGCAGGGGTCTCCACGACCATCCTTCCCACCCAACGACTGTGCCACCTTCCTCAGTGGAGGGCAGGGGGGACTTTCATCTACAGAGTGCCTGTCGCTTGCTGGGCATCACGTAGGTTGTTTTATAAAAGAATAGCATGTTGTCCTCGGGTCTACTTCACGAGGCTGGCATTGTCACCCCATTTCACAGACGAGATTTGCCAGATAAAGGCCGAGAGCTAGAATTAGGGGTTAAACTCAAGTCCTGCTCTTGCGGTGACTGTTGTCTGTTAACCTTTGGCATTACCACCGGGTACAGGGCCTTGCACATAAATAACTCCCAATAAATGCGTGGTCCTGGAGCGCTGAGAGAAAGCCAACTGGGCGTCTGAAGTACTGTAGTCGCTGGCACAACTCTCTGAAGGGGTATTTACACTCTAAACTGCGGAGGATTAAGAGAAACAGGTGAAGGACTGACTCTACTTGGTAGAAGGCAGAGCAGTTTCCCGCGGCGGCTCCTGCCCTCTTTCCTGTCCCAGCTGCTCGGAAAGGACACAGTGAGTATTTCCCCTTGACCCTCGCAGGAGCCAGGGGGGTGGGGGGAGCCCCCGTGGGTCCCCCTGGGACACCTGGCTCTGCTCGTCCTCACCGGTGTATTCTGGGCTCTCATCACGCAGGACAAGAATCTCTGCAGCTCGCACGGCTCTCCATCCTTCCCCCCCGGCCTCAGCGCCAAAGGCCACCGCCTATACAGCTGCTGCGACGCCAGCAAGGACACCTGCCGACTGTCCCCTCCTGTCTCCACCCTGCTTCTCTGTGTTGTCTGGCGGCCGGAAGACGAGAGCCCTCTCCCCACATCAGTCAGCTCTGGGGCTCCTCCTCCGTCACGTCGGGAACGAGCACAGCCCCCGGGTTTGGCCCAAGCACGCCGGCCCCGCTGAGCCAGGAAACGCCGCCGGCTCCCCTGAGGACTCCAGCACCTACTGGTGAGCACCTCCCGTCGCGGACGGTCCTCACCGCACGTAAATGTCCTCAGAGCTGCTCTCCGGAGAGCAGGGCCCGCCTCTCCATCATCCCGCGTTCACGCCCTCATCAACCACGGCGTCTATGCGTTCGCCGCCAATTCCACGAGCAGCAATTCTGGTCTCGTCCACAGACATTTAGTTAAGGCTCCACGTCCCAGAACTTCTGCTGAGTCACAGCTGGGAGCCCGCCGTGCGGGTGTCCGTTCCGTTCTCTAAATCCGCTTCCCTGAGTTTGGCTTCCCCTGCCCTGGCCATCTGACCTTGACCTGACTGATCTCAGAGACGCCGGTGGGAGCCGCGCAGGAGGCGAGGCTTCCGGGGAGGGCGGCGGCTCGGCTTCAGAAGAGCTGCTCGGCCTGCGGGGACAGGTTCCCCTGAATGCGAGTCTCTGTCCCTCCTGGCACCACCGTGGCGGCCGGGAGGGCGTGCCCGGCCCCAGGGCCCCACACAGCACGAGGCAGGACAGGTTGCCGTGAGCATCCTGGAAGCCAAGTGGCTGGCGTGTGGCCCTGGCGCTTGGCTCCCACCCCTGCCACTCTCTCACTGGGGACTCCCTTCTGGGTTTGGAGGTCTGTGAGCAAAATGAGAAAACACATAATTCTGTTCTACTGCCCCTCTTCATGTAAGCATTCTTTTTCTTGGCTTCTTTTCTTGGGGGGCGGCAGGGAGCAAACAAAAGTTAAAGGGAAAGAGAGCCAGAAGCGGCAACACCCAGGGCTGAATTGTAGGCCTGAAAAATACGGTTAAAAGTATGTGCAGCCATCTCTGTGATGCTGTGTGGTTTTGAGTAACTTATTCAACTTCTCTGGACCTAAGACTGCGCATAAGATCCAACAGTGGTGTTGTCAGGAATATCTCGTGTGTGTGTATGTTCCTTGATTTATATGGTTTTCTGAGCCCACTTACACTAACCATGTGAAGAGCCCTCAAGGCACCAAGTGATGCTGTTATACGTGCTGCGGGCAGTACTGTGGTACTGCACTCAAGGAGCCAAGGTTGCTATTATTTTCTGTTTTTCCAGAAAGCTAAGGGGAAACACAGAGTTCTATTGTTGGGGGGACCTCCTCCTTTTCCGGCGGGGCAAATTCTCCGGGCACACACGCAGACGAACGGCAACAAGTCCCTGGCTTTGCCTGTTGAGATACCAGCGCCCTTTGGAAAAACTCCCAGAGTTGTTTTTCTCACTCTGCTCTCCCACATGAGGGAAGAAGAGGTGGCTGGATTTTGTTACTCAACAATCAACAAAAATGAGGCAAATGAGAGAGCCTTCAAAAAAAAAAAATACTCCTGCTTTCTAGGGAGAAACATTATTTGGGCTATTACACTGCATTTGCCATTTGACTATCTACTTTCCATTTTAATTCACATCCCACAGGTGGGAAGGAGCCCAGGCAGGTGTAAGCAGGAGAAGGAAGCTGAAACGTTAGAAAATGCAGATCATAGATCCTACATCGAGTAACGTTACTACCAAGCGCCAGCAGGCAGGACAACGACATGGTAAATACACGTCTTGCCAAGAAGCACCATGTGCAGTACAGTTATTATTTTGTTCTTCTCTGACCGGCATGTTTTCAGCTGAGGAGGCGGGTGAGGAGGGGAGCACAGGACAGACCCGGGGAATTTCTCAAGACCTCCCACACCTGTCACTCTCCTCTCTCCCCTTTCACAGAGATTCCCATGTCCTCCTGTCTGAGAAGAGTTGTGCTTTTTGAGGATATTCTCCCAAAGACAGCCCAGGGCACGTTCATGCTATTAATGGATCAGAGATGGAAAATGAAATTCTGCTGTTTCCCGCCCAATCAAGTTCTTCCCCGGGCCAGAACCCCAGCCCAGGTGATGCAATCTTAGCACCAATTCACAAGGCTCACCAGTCTTCATGATTTTTTACATTTAATGAAAAGATATCCTTTAAGCTGACAGGCAACGTTAAGTCACTGGTAGCCAGCAGACGCCGTAGGTTACGGATAATTGATATCCAGCGATAATCCCCAAACCTCATTTGCATCAGTAATTCCAAAGCCCCCCCTGCTCTTACTGGAGCTGCTAATCATGCAGCCCCCTTGCCTGGTTTGCGCCCCCCTGCTCCTGCCTCAGCTCACCTCCCAGTGGAAGCGCTGAGTACCGAACAGGCCCGCCAGCAGACCGCCAGCCAAGGGAGAAGCTGCTATTTTCCAAGCAGAAAATAACTGAGCCGCTACATGCACGTGCCCCATTTCACATACAGCTAACACGCCAAAATCCAAGCCTTAAAACCTACAAATTAGTGCATGAGGAGTACCACAAACAGAGGTGTGTTACAAACAGTTTTTTGCTTCATAAACAGACTCACCATGAGATTCTTTAGGCCAATGGGTATTAGTTTCTACAGGTTCTCAGACTCTTTCGAGAAATTAAAGAACACTGGATCCTTTCCCCCCAAAATTGTATTCACACATATATACATAAAATTTCACTTACAATATTGTGGGTTTCACAGAACTGAGCAGCTTGTAAATACAACACACTGCATTAGGGCTAATGTGAGGAATAAATAGATGTGTGGAAGCAACCTAAGTGTCCATCGACAGATGGATGGATAAAGAAGAGGTGGGACATATACACAATGGAATATTACTTAGCCATAAAAAAGAATGAAATAATGCCGTTTGCCACAACATGGATGGACTTGGAGGGCATTATGCTCAGTGAAATAAGTCAGACAGAGAAAGACAAATATGTGATCTCATATATAAGTGGAATCTAAAAAATACAACAAACTAGTGAATATAACAAAAAAGAAGCAGAGCCACAGATATAGAGACCAAACTGGTGGTCACCAGTGGGGAGGGGGTAAGGAGCAATATAGGGGTGGGTGTTTAAGAGGTACAAACTATTGGGTGTAAGACAGACTCAAGGATGTATTGTACAACACGGGGAATAGAGCCAATATTCTGTAATAACCGTAAATGGAAAGTAAGATTTAAAAATTGTATTAAAAATTTAAAAAGAAGAGCAAATAGATGTGATCTTTTTCTTCTATTAGCTTACAGTCTATAAGAAAGAAGAGTGTACCATATAAGACTGGCTGTGTTAAGGGCTGTAATGAAAGTGCACCAATAAAACATATACACCATTTAATTACGTGTGTTTTATCAGGTAGAATGGACAGGTATTCGTCAAATCCGTTTGGGTTACTTTAAAGACTACACTCTGACATCCTTATAAAAATTACTGCAAAATAAATATCTATTGTTAATATCTGAAATCTATTGGGAGCCTCTGCATAGCTACACAAGGGGGCAGAGTAGGGATCAATTATTTCTGACGAGAGCAGGGCTGTCAAGAATGACATCACGGAGAAGGCGACATTTAAACGGAGCCCTGAGTGTAATTTGAAAAGAACTTCAATAGGTGGAAGGACATAACATTAACGTGTTAGGAATCGCGGCCAATGGAAGGTGAACCAGCAACAGATATTCTACCTCTCTGGAATTGAAAGTCATTGGCATTTAGCAAAATTTAGAAGCACGTCAAATGCATAGGTGATAGGTCTATTTGAAAGCCATTTTCTCCTGCCTTTCCTCATATCCTCATAATTTCACTAAAGGAATGTGTTCCCTCCACATAAAGAGTCCTCACAAACTCCATCTGAAATGTTTTGTTGGTGATCCAGGCCTCGGGCACGGCTGGCCTCTCCCTATGGCAGGAAATTGAAATGGAGTGCCAGGTCGACATAAATGCACACGGGGAAATTGCCAGATGGGACCCCAGCCCAGGGAGAGAGGCTGTGGTGTACCAAAGGAAACTGCAGTTTTAGGGGTCGATGGTTCCTAGGTCAGGAGGGCCGCAATGGAGAATTTCACTTTGCAAAAGCTGATACTAGGCAAATTCAGCCTTTATAGTGCTTTGCACTGAATAGCCTTGCAAAAGCGACCTCTTGAATAAATGAAAACTACATCCGTAAGGAATCCCCAAAGTAAAACTCCTTCACTTTCCTTAACAAGGGAAACTGGAGTTAATTGGCCATCTGTCTCTTTTTAAATCAAATTTTACTATGACTCTTTAGACCAGGTGTTTTAAAAAGTTAGATCTGTTTTAAATTAGAACTGCTTTTGTTTCAAATAAAATCTAATATTAAGAAGACTCCTGTAAAGTGGGGAGCGGCTCTGGTAAAGCAGAGCTGGGGCGGGAAGGGGAAGCTTTCCTCCAACAAGTGGGCCATGGGCCAGCAGCATCGGTGTCACCTGGGGGCTTGTGAGAATTGCAGCGTCTCACACCCCGCCCCAGACCTGCTGCGCCAGAATCTGCATTTTGACAAGATCCCAGGTGATTCAAATGCACATGAAAATTTGAAAAGCTCTGCTCTAAGAAATCTCCAGCCTCGTGCGATGTTTACCAATAGAAATGACGAACTAGAAGTTGAGGTTTTTCTCATTTTGAGATGGAAATAAATTACAGGTGACATTATTTTCTCCGGCAGTTTATGAAGCAGGGAGAGACCCCATGATCGATCATCCCTGCCGAAGATGCAGGCAGACCAAGTCACTGAACACCCCTGAGGCCCGGCTGAAATTTCGAGTCCCAGCATCTTGCCTCTGGCACTTCAGCTCTGCTGCTGGTCTCTGCCTTGGGGGTCCCATCCTCCCCACTGAAATCACTGAGCCCATTTCAGAAACAGCAATCTCCTCCTTACCGGCTCCCAGCCCAAAGTGGGCGCACACTACAGTCCCTTTAAAGATGCTGGCATCCCAGCACCAGTGTATTTTTTTGGGTACTCCTGGGGACATAGTTAGAAGCGGGTGAGCAGGTTAATACATTCACTCCAATAGTCCCATCTCCCTGGGTTCGTATGCCTCTTTTAAACATATCTAAGAATTTCTGGCATCTTCACTTAATTTCATGCAAGCTACCTACATTTCAGTCAACCAAACAGGCAAACAGAACCATCCCCAGCTACTCAAGAATAAAAAATCTCCAGCAAATGTATCCATATTGATAAATTTCACCCCAAAATCATTTCAGAGGAACTGCAAACCTGAGGTCCCTAGAACTAAAATAGTTCTAGGCAACCCACCAAGATCCTACTTGATTCGTATAAAAGCAAAGAAACAAACAAGCCAACAGAACTTCTTAGCCTGGTGACTGGAGGCCATTAGACCGATCCTGAGGGCCCAGGTCACTGTTATGGAGTCACGGCCACTCATCCGCCCCAGGGTCAGTTCAGAGACACAAAATGAGGGGATGCGGCATCTTTGAAGCAAGATGCTGCGGGAACAGCACAAGCGCACAAGATTCAACTGCCCTCTGGCCGTCATGAAGTTAACTGCCCTGTCCTTGGATCCTGGCTCTAAGATCACGTGAATGCCTGGGGCCTGGGAAAGCCTCTGAGGTTTACCAGGTAGAGGGGACCCTTGCGAAGTTTACCTGATAGAAGAAGTTTCAGATCAAACTGTCCCCTGTGAACTCAATGAGAAGTCATGTGTGCTTACTGTCCTACTTCCCTAACTGCACATTCAGAGTAGACGTGCTTGGGAATCCCCACGTTGTCTTCCTGACCTGCGGAGTGAGGGTTATTACAGGACGAAGTCCCGAGTGGAAACCTATGGAAATACCCCTCCCAACTAAATAATCAGTCAAGGGCAGTATGTCATCCACGGGGAAATTTCAAAGAAGATTACCAATTGAAAGATGCAGGAGCAAGGTCCTATCACACCCTCTTCTGACTCACCCGTGGCCTGTGTAGAAGACGGGCGTAGGGACCATTGTAAAATCAATTGAGTGGGGAAGCTAACCGCACGTGTTCCTCCAGGTATAGATTACTGACTGGAGAAAATCAGTTTAACTGCTAGAGGGGACTTCCTGGCGGTCCAGTGGTTAAGACTCTGAGCTCCCAATGCAGGGGGCCTGGGTTCGATCCCTGGTCAGGAAACTAAGACCACACGGTGCAGCCAAAAAACAATTATGTGTATATATATATATATATATATATGTATATATACACACACACACATATTCTGCTAGAATATATGTGTGTATATATATATACATATATATACACATACATTCTGCTAGAATATATGTGTGTGTGTATATATATATACATATATACACATATATTCTAGCAGAATGTATGTGTATATATACACGTATATATATACACACATATATATACAAAAAAATTGTGTGTATATATATATACACACACATATATATACACATATATTCTAGCATATCTATATCTATAACTATATCTGTATCTATCTGCTGGAACCTCGTGTACAGCTATTGATCCAGAAAACACTCCTTCTTCTTTTCCCATAAGCAGAGAACACCAAACACATTTTTATTTCACCTGGCAAGGATGGCAGTACACTCCAATAGTCCCATCTCCCTGGGTTCGTATGTCTCTTTTAACCATATCTAAGAATTTCTGGCATCTTTACCTAATTTCATGCAAGCTACCGACATTTCAGTCAACCAAACAGGCAAACAGAATCATTCCCAGCTATTCAAGAATAAAAAAATCTCAAACAAGTGTACCCATATTGATAAATTTCACCCCAAAATCATTGCAGAGGATTGCCTTACTCAAGACGACATCGGTTCCAGGCCTCCGTGTCATGTTTAGTCTGCAGAACATTTCACCCCTGATCCACTACACTGATGATATAATGCTGATAGGACAAGTGAGCAGGAAATAGCAGCTTTGTCACTTGGGACTTAGGACCTAATACCTCACATGTCTGTGATAGACCACGGTGCTGGATGGAGCCTGTAGCAAGACCTGACAGAGGAAAGAAGCACAGGTCCCCAGGGTTTGGAATAAATCCATGTCTGTCTCTTTGAGGTACACTTTTGGCTTGACACTACCTTTAATGTCTGAATGTACATGAAACTTCAGGTGCACAACACGAACTTGTTATTTTGACCTGCCAATCCACCAGTCACTCATGTCCAAAAGCACTCCAACATCAGTAGCAGTGAAATGTCCAAATTGACCTGAGCAAGTCCTGAAAGCATAAGTGGTTTGCATTCACAAGTGGCTTCTACTTCCATGGCACCTGTTCCTGCAGCATCACCACCTCTCTTTCAAGCTACACCTGTGGCCTCGAGTGATGTTTCATAGGACCAGACGGATGGGGAAGAAAATAATTCTACCGTAGTCTGCAGATGGTTCTGCATGATATGTGGATTCTACTCAGAGGGGGACCACTACAGCATTTCACCCCCAGCTAGAAGTGGCCCTGGAGCACAGTAGGAAAAGAAGTTGTCTCGAGTGCAGAATTTCGGGGGTACATCTGATCATCCACTTAACCTGGAAGGGAAATTGGCTGCATGGATGGGTATACACTGATGGGCAAGCAGTGACTGAATGCTGAGCCAGATGGTCAAGGACGTGGATAGCTCAAAACAAGAGAATTACTGGCAAGGGTGTTTGGGAAAAATACTTGTGGACGGGTCTCAGAAGGGTCCAGAGCATGGAGACTTTGTGAGTCATGTGACAGTCACCAAAACGTAGATAGCGTGGCCTGGTCTGTGGGCACCATTCAGTCTCGTCCTCTAGTCACCCACTCTTGGGAGGAATAGCCGGTCCCCTGGCGACAGGCTGGTAATGTCGAACCCCTCTCATCATGGAAGAGGCAATGTTTCTTCCTCATGAAGTAGATACGTTCAAGATCTGGATCTGCTTCTCCAGCCTTTCTCTACTTCTTCCAAAGACACCATCAGTGGGCTTATTGAATTGTTACATCTGATATTTCACTCAACATTGCTTCTGACTGAGGAATTTCATTTCACACTAAAAGAAGGGTTGATGGCTTTGCCCATGGGGTCGCTGGTCTTACTATGTTTCTTATCACTCAAGAAGCAGCCAGTCCTAAAGAATGTAGAATGGCCTGCGGAAGACTCACGGCGCCGGTGAGAGAGAGCACTTTGTGAGGCTGCACTGCTACCCCAAGGAAAGTAGGACGTGCCTTGAACCAGTGGCCAGTGGAGCTAGAAAACAGGAAGTAGGACAGCGAATCTCACTATTACTCCTAAGGACCATTTACAGCCAGACCTCAGACCACTCATGCATAAAGGTTTCCATCGCCTCTACAGCAAAGCGCTGCAGCCAGCTGAGTATCTGACTGAAGGCAAAAGAAACACAACGGGAAGTAGAGGGAAGGAATTTATGCCTACCAACTATGGCCTTCTGGCCCACTATAAAGACTAATATTGTAATAACTACTCTGGCATTTTACCCATCTCTCTGTTAGGGATGTACTTACGCACACTAACCAACTTTCCTTTTCTCCCTCATTCTTTCCTCTGCTGTTTTACATAGAGTACAGTCACACCTCAGAGGTATTGGGGGTTTGCTTCCAGACCATCGCAATAAAGAGAATATTCCAATAAAGCGAGTCACACAAATTTTTCAGTTTCCCAGTGCATATAAAAATTATGTTTACACTATAGTATAGTAAGTGTACAGTAGCATTATGTCTAAAAAACCAATGTACATACCTTAATTTAAAAACACTTTATTGCTAAAAACCGCTGTCTTCCGAGTCTTCAGTGAGTGGTGATCTTTTTGCAACAGTACATCAAAGATCACCGACCACAGGTCACCATAGCAAATAGAATAATAATCAAAAAGTCTGAAATATTTCGAGAATTACCAAAATGTGACACAGACATGAAGTGAGTAAATGCTTCGGAAAAATGGCACCAATAGACTCGTTCTGTGTGGGGTAGCCACAAACCTCCAATTTGTAAAACACTCAGTATCTGTAAAGTGCAATAAAGCACAGCATGAGGTAAAACGAAAATAAAAATAAAAAAATTTTAAAAATATATAAAAAAATATTTTAAAAATATATAAAAACAAATAAAAAATAAAACGAGGTCTGCCTGTAAATTGTTGGCTGTTAGCTGTGTATTTTGATGTTGGGTTTCAGGAAATCAAAACGGGATTGCAACTGAACTGGAGGAGGAGAGGGCATCCCCAGGTGTGGAAGGCCCTCGGGAGGGGAGTCGGGGTCTCCTGTTTTAAGGAAAGGATATGCACATTGGTACATGAATAGCTGCGTTATGTCAGGGAAGCGTGTTACTATTGTTCTTGGTGAGAAGCTCAACCACAGATGGGACAGTGCGTGTGGATGTTGAGTAGCCCGAGGGATGGACCACCGTAGGTGCCGTGGGCCGGCTCTCCCAGTACCATTCTGGTCCCTGGTGGCCAGCCAACCCATCCTGCCAAGGCCAGAGAGGTAAAGCTGCATTTCCCAGATTGTCTTGCCACGAGGACCTGCCAACTGGGAGAAGTAGGAAGAGAGACAGGTGTGAAGCATGCACTTGGGCCATGGTTCCTAGCAGCGCCGGTACCCGCAGCCTGTCTGGGCAGCTCCCTTCTCGGCTGCGGGGTCAGCATTTGGCTCCTGTGCCATCTGCAGCCGCAGGGGCAAAGCGCCCATCACAGCAGAAGCTATAAGTATGAGGCTGGGGCTCCCTCAGAGAGAGCCCAGCAACTGTGTGAACATCTAAGATCCAGTACCAAACCCCTTTCTGCCCCGGCCAGCTAGAGAGGCTTCTGTCCTCCACCATGAGCCCTGGCTGATGCTCCAGGAGGGACCAGTGTTGACCATAGATGTTCCAGAAACATAAAAACTGATGTCCATTCATTTGGGCACTATGGACTATTTATGGACACTTATAATGAGAAATAAAAAGAATATGCCAATTGTATAAGCCTATTATGTAAGGGGCCTTTTTCAGAAAGCTTCAGAAAATACATTGGTCTAGTGGGTCATTATGACCCTTCGCCTCTGAAAACAATTGTGTGTTCGGGCTCCTAGCGCACACTGTATTTGTATTTAACACTGTGCAATCGCTACAAAGACACATGTGCCCTGGCGGCAGAGAGGCAGCCTTCCCGGTGCTTTGGGCGCTAGAGCAGGTGGCCTGGGTTCAAACAGTGGGTCGACCGCTTGCCAGCCAGGAGCCATTAAGTGAGTTGCTTACCCTCCCTGGGCTTTATTTTCTTCTTCTGTAAATTGGGGATAATTATAGTCCCTGCATCACAGGGGTGCTGTGAAGGAGCATTGAACTCATGTACGTAAAACGCTTGGAACGGTGTCTGGGGCCTAGTAAACTGTGCACATCTTTGCTGTTATTATTATTACTATTTTATGTTAACATATTGGCTTCTGGACTTGCCGGTAAAAGGAAGATGCAAAAAATCTGAGGACAGAAATAAAGATCTACTACACTGTGTTGGACACAAATAATATCTTTAGGTGTCAAATGTCCCCTAGACGCAGCTCCCTGTAGGAGCACCTGCCAGCACGTCGTCAGCCCCAAGGCCGGTGTGCGGGAGGAATCCCACTGCACGTCGGCAAGAGTCCACAGCAGCCAGGAAGCGCTCTGCCCAGGGGTCGGGGAAGGCCATGCCATTGCCACCGCTACCTACTCACTGTGAGTGGCAGTGCCCCGCCCGGGGCCGAGGACCTACCTCTCTCGAGCAACTCTATCAGCTGGAAACAGGAAGCCCTTCCCGACCACCCCGAGGGATGTGGCCAGGCTGGGTGCCATCACGGGTGTGAACATTGTCTGCCAGGCTTGAAAGGACACGGGAAGGTACGACACCCCTGATGCCCACGGCCATCAGCGCTGGCCCACGTGTGCATGGCCCAGTGCAGTGGCCACCAGCTTCGTGTGGCTACTGAGCCCTTGCACTGTGGCCGTTGCAACTGAGGCACTTGGTTTTGCATTTTATTTCTTTTCAGTTGGTTTGGATTTAAAGAGCCACACGTGGCTCCAAAAAGTCTAGGACTGTGTCTGTCTTCTTCCCTGCTGAGACCAGAGCTCAGCTACCTGGCCATCGCCCAGTAAGTAATGCGGTCAGTAAATGAACGTCCAGGTGACAAGTCTGGCTGCCGTCGTCCCACCTCCGTGAGGAGTTACGGCGGTGTTCTTTAGTGCCGCCCCGAGCAGAGGGACTTCTACAACAACGTGGCAAGGATGGGAAAGGGCAGCAGGGCAGATGCTGGGTCTACACCAGCAGATCCCGTCTGCTCAGGTCTGCAGGTGAGAAACTGCAGGGGTCATTGCAAGGTCGCAGGTAGGACCTGGCCCGGTGTCAGTGCTCTGCCTGAGCCCACTGGATCCATGTGAGGCCAAAGGCAGCACCTGCAGCTCTTCTGGACAGACTGACCTCGGACTTCTCAGCTTCCCCGCCCTGCAGCAGGCAGAGAGCTAGAAGGGCCTAAGAGGCCACAGGTGTCCCCAGCTGTGGAACGAAGGCTGCAGCTGAACGCAGGCCCAGCCCCCCTGCTGTGGGTTGGGAGGCTCTGGGCTATAACCCAGGCTCCAGGGTCCCCTGCGGGTCGGGCGGAAGCCGCCCGAGTGGACTTCACCTGAAGGCACACCCTTCCCGTCTTCCTCCCCTTCCTGGTCCCGCTGCTGCCCCCAATCCCTTACCGCTCTCCCGGGAGCACTTCCTTGCTAATCGCTGTACATAACTCCTCCTCCAAAGATCTGCTCCGGGGAACCTTCCCTAAAGGGACACCTTGCTAACCAAACTCAGAAGAGGCCGGATAACTGGTGAGAACACCAGTTTGCTAACACTGTCTCCAAGCAGCCTCTGTCGGGGTGTAGCACTCGCCGCTGGGACGTGCTCTGAAGCTGAACCAAGCTAGAGCCCACGTGCCACTGGACGAACCGGAATCAGGGCAGAGTGTGGGAGGATTTTCCACGATGCTCCCGTCTCCTCCCGGGAGGCGGGCGGTCCACCAGTCATCCTGAGAGGAACGCTGTCCTGGAGAGGTGGTACTAGAACAGCCTACTCTCCCTAGGCAGAGAGGCGGGCACCCATTCTTTGGCTCCCTTCAGGGTGTGTACCCAGAAGACCCCCTCCCCTGCCCCGCTTTTTTTTTTTTTATAAATTTATTTATTTATTTATTTATTTTTGGTTGTGTTGGGTCTTCGTTTCCGTGCGAGGGCTTTCTCTAGTTGCAGCGAGCAGGGGCCACTCTTCATCGCGGTGCGCGGGCCTCTCACTGTCGCGGCCTCTCTTGTTGCGGAGCACAGGCTCCAGACGCACAGGCTCAGTAATTGTGGCTCACGGGCTTAGTCGCTCCGCGGCATGTGGGATCTTCCCAGACCAGGGCTCGAACCCGTGTCCCCTGCATTGGCAGGCAGATTCTCAACCACTGCGCCACCAGGGAAGCCCTCCCTGCCCCGCTTTGATTTGGACAACACAGCAGCACCTCAGGCTGTGACCGCACACTCGGGCTGTAACATGGTCACTTATCTCTCAGTCTCAGCAGACCAGGCATGTTCTCTTGAGGCTACGCCCTGGCCACTGTGTTAGTCAGGATTCCCCAGGGAAACCGGACCAACGGGGTGTGTAGACAGATAGATAGATTTATCTTAAGGAATTGGTTCATGCAGCTCTGGGGGCTGGCGAGTGTGAAATCTGTAGGGCAGGCAGCAGACTGGAGGCCCAGGGAAGGGTTGATGTGTAGCTTGAATCTGAAAGCCTCTGGAGACAATTTCCTCTTCTTTGAGGGACCTCGGTCTTCTTCTCTTAAGGCCTTCACCTGATTGGATGAGGCCCACCCACATTAGGGAGGGTAATCTGCTTTACTCAGAGTCTACTGATGTAAATGTTAACCTCATCTGAAAAATGATACCTTCATGGTAACATCTAGACTGTTGTTTGACCCAAACCTAGGTGCCATGGCCTGGCCAAACTGACACATAAAATTATCCATCACAACCACCTTGATTGAACTGTCTTCTGCACTTAAATTTTAGATGACCTCTGTCCTGCCTTATGGACATGGGACAACTTGCTAGTATTCCCAGCAACAAGCCACCACTCCATGTGGTTAATCTCATTCATCTTATGTTGGCTCTTGTTGACTTCAGCTTTCTGACCTGAATCCCAAGTTTTCCTGGCTATGCCTTCTTTGGGACACGCGTCTACCACACGGACTACACTGAACAGGGGACAGAAGACTGTAGAGGTTAAGAGACTGGGATCTTGAGTCAGACAGGTCTTTGAATCCCAGTTCTGCCCTTTACACACTGTGCGACTTGAAACAGGTCATTTAGCCTCTCTGAGCCTTTCCAAGCAGTAAAACAGAGCAAGTATAGCATCTTAAGGATGTTATAACAAGTCAATGGAAGCATCCATACTACAAATATTCATTGCCCACCTACTGCAAGCCAAGCACTGCGGCAGACCCGGCCATAGCAGTGGCAAATAAAGAACAGAGGTCTGAGTCAGGGGACCTTCAGTCAAGAGTGGAGCTTATATGTAAAACAGCTGTCACAGTCCCAGACACATGGTCAAGAGTAGCCGTCATTGTTTACGGCCGAGAGCCATTGATTGCTAACAAAGGCCTCCTCTGAACAGGCGGAGAACCACTGTACATTTCCTGAAGAAAGCCAAGAATTGAAGGAGTGCTGTCAGAACACACAGCCTGTAGTCACTCAGACACCACCGTAGCCCCTAGTGGCTCACGGCCAAATGAAGGGACAGTCCATTTGGGCAGGTAACTTTTAATCTGATGAAAAGGGGAGAACAGCAAGGCATTCGTCTTGGGAGGAATGTATAATTAGCATCCATGGCTTTCCTTCTCTTCTGTAATTAGGATTTAGAGCATCCAAACCAAGACACATGATCTGAGTGTATTTGAGGGAACAATGGGTAAGAGATATATGAAATTGGGATTGTTCCAGCAAACTCATGATTTGTAGCCACCACGGAAGCAGGCTTCACTTCAAACTCATCTTAAGGAACTTGGTCTCCCAAATGCTTCTGTCGTCTCACTCTCCTAGCAGGAAGTTTCTACGTTTCATGTCTTGCCAGTGTTATTAAGACTCCTTATAATTAGATGTTTACTTGATTGAGCTCATGTGGGAACTTCAATCGCAAACATACAAGATCCCGGTCCTGCGGAGCCTTGTCAGTGGGGAGACAGATAGAAACAATCACACCGATTTCATTACAAATAACATGAAAGAAAAGTACAGGATGTTATAAGCCTATCGCAGGGAACATAATGTGGATGAGAGTCATAGAAGGTGCATCAGTCAGGGCTCTTACTGGCATGTAACAGTGACTAATTCTGGCTGACTTAAGCAGGAAAAATACTGTGCTGAAAGGCCACTGGATACTTAATAGATGCTGGACAGGCTGGAAACCTGGCTCAGAGCCTCCTCAGCCAGAACGGACGCCCACAGGCACACCACAAAATGCAGGGCAGCTGGGCTGCAGGCAGCTCCCACCCTCCTGACTCAGACACTTGACTCTCTTCATGGCCCCTGCTTCTTGCATCACTAGCTTCTGATCAGATATCTGGGAGGAATCACTGGATTGGGAAAGCCTTGGTCACTTATCTGCCCCTTTCCTGCAAAGAGACTGAGAACACAAATGCTCTGTGTTCTTAACAGAAATACTTCCCCTTAAGCGGTAAAGTCCTCGGTGTTCTTAAACCTGGCAAGAGAAGTTGCTCTATCCGTTTACTTTGAAGAGAACTGAATTGAATAAAACAATTGCCACACAGAAAAAGTTACCAATTATTTTTTGAAGTCAGAACAGCATAAAGATGTTACCATCATACCCTTATTGGACAGTGTTTTGGGAGTCTCCAAGCTAATAAAATTGCACAGAAGGAGGAAGAAATAAGTGGTATAAAAATTGGAAAAGAGGAAGTAAAATTATTATGTCCAGATTTATGATTTCATTTTAGAAAACCTAAATTTATTTAAAAGTAAATAAGGAAAAATTAGCAAAAGATATCAGTATGGTGGTCAGTTACTAATTTAAGAAGCAAAATCACAAGTTTTCATGTACAAGTAACAACCAGTTAGAAAATATAATGGAGGAAAATATCCTATTTATAATTGCAACCAAAATGATAACACATACAGGAATCAACTTTTTAAAATGTACCTGTTTCTACAGAATGAAAATAGTAAACCTTTACTATGGTACATAGAAAACTTAAATACTAATAGGAAAAACATACTGTGCTCTTAGATAGAGAGACCTGATATTGCAGAGACGTCAAATATTCTTAATTCATAAAATTAATATGAACCCTACGAAAATACCAACAGGACTCATTTTTAATAATCTAGGCCAGTGGTTCTCGACTATGGGTAATTTTGCCCCCGAGAGGACCTTTGACAATCTCATGTTTGGCAGAGGGGAGTGCTATTGGCTTCTAGTGGGTGGAGCTAGGGATGCTGCTATAAACATCCTCCAAGGCCAGGACAGTACCCACAGCAAAATGTTAATAACACTGAGGTTGAGAAACCCTGAGACAGAAGAACTGATCCTTAAGTCCCTGGTTGAGGGGTGGGGAGGAGGTAGGGGTCACGCAAGACCAGTCAGGAAAATTCCTGGGGGACGAGCATGGACAATGTTCCGGAACTAGTCTATTTACATATTCAAGAGCGCTCTGTAGCATCTACAGAGGCTGCAATAGTAGGGTTCTCATCCTGGCACTACTGACATTTGGGGCCAGTAAGTCTTTGCGGTGGGGACCTGTCCCGTGTTCTATAGGATACTGAGCAGCCCATGGCCAAAATTCCAGTTGCACGCCTCCCCCGTCAGCTGTGACAATCAAAAATGTTTCCAGACTTTATTAAACATCCTCCGGGGGGCAAAACTGTCCCTGAGTAATAACCACTGAGGTAGACATATTAATGGAACTGAACAGAGGATCTAGAAATACACCTAAATACATTTAGGAATTTGATGCAATAAAGTCAGTATTTCAAATCAGTTGGGAAAGATTAGTCAACAAAAAGCAAGAGCAATTCAGCGGACAAAGGGTAGCCTTTCGACACGTGGTGCTGAACAACTGGACATTGTAAACCAAGAAATGAACACTCACCTGACCTCATGTCTTATACAAAAGTTAACTAGACGTCTGGTTTCTGCTTCAAGAAGTCAAAAGCTTGGCAGTCATCAGTCCCACCCTCACAATACGAAAAAAGCTAACCAAACTGTAAATCTATAACTCTTCTTAGATTCTTCAGAGAACTGAGGTCACAGGGCAGACTGCTGCCCCCAAACTGGAAAGATAGGTAAGTACAGAAAATCACAGCTGAATACAGAGACTCACAGCTTACTGGAGACAGAAGCCACAGGGGCAAGTAATTAATGGACAGGAAAACTCGCATGGTAGTTGGCTAGCTCTTTGAGGCTGAGTGTGGGCTAGCTTGAGATCCAAAACCTCCTGGGGCCCAAGCTTGGTGGCAGGGGGTAGGGTGTTCTCACTTCCATGAGTTTTCCTCCAGGAGGCCCCACCAGGCTCTCAGGGTGAAGAGCAGAGAAAAAGTCCCTTCTGCCTGCAGCAGGGGACGGGGAGAAGTAACCATTTAAAAATACGCCCAGAGAGATCTTTTCTGATTAGCACAGGGCTTCCCTCAGAGGAAACTCCTTTACCAGAGACTTAACCAGTGGGGGGGGGGGGGGGGGGGGGGGCGGGAGGGCGGGAAGTACCCAAGTCCAACCCCCTCTAGCCTTCCTGTCTCACCTGCGGGGCAGGGGATGAAAAGCCAGGAAGCACATGTGAAAGTCACGGCCCAGCAGCACCATCTCAGCAAAGGGCGGAGTCCTAATCACAAGACCCTCCACACCTTACCACCAAACCAGTCGGCTCCTGCCTCCTAATGCACATGGGACTGCAGCGGAAAGAACTACAAGGCTGAGATTCTTTGAAAGAAGGGGTCTCTAGAGAAACCCCAAGACAACTGAAGACACAAAAACAAGGACACTGGAGGACTGAAGACTCTGCCAGCATTAGGCACAAAATACCTCCTAGCCAGATAAACGTAAAACCTCACACTAGGGGCCTTCTGCCTCAGTTTCTGTTGCCAATAAATCATCTCTGGCTTTCAAAAGAAAATTATAAGGCATGTTAAAAAAATTTTTTTTTAAGTCTAAGAGACAAAGCAAGCATCAAAACCAGACTCAGGTATGACAGTTTGGAATTATTTTTGGAATTATCAGACCAGGAATTTAAAATAACTCCGATTAATATGCTAAAGGCTCAAATGGAAAAAGGTAGGCAACAGGCAAGAACAGATGGTTAATGTAAACAGAGAGAAATGAACTCCAGGAAAGAATCAAAAGGAAATGCTAGAAACCAAAACCACTGAAACAGAAATGAAGAAAGCCTTACCTGGGCTCATTAGCAGACTGGACATGGCCAAGGAAAGAATCAGTGCGCTTTAAGCTATGTCCATAGAAATTTCCCAAACTAAAATGCAGGGAGAAAAAGGAATAATTAAAAAGAAAAGAAACATAATATGCAAGAGCTGTGGGACAATTACAATTGTTAGGCTACACATAATGAGAACACCAAAAGGAGAAGAAAAGGAGGAATGAACAGAAGAAATCCTTACAGTAAAAATGGCAGAGAATTTTCAAAAGTTAATGACAGAAACCAAATATGGACCCAAAGGGCAGAGAACACAAATCAGGATAAACACTAAAAAATCTACACCTAGGCTTAGCATATTCAAAGTGCAGAAAACCAAAGACAAAGAGAAATTTTGAAAGAACCCAGAGGAGGCGGGGGGAAACATCTTACCTATAGAGGAGCAAAGATAAGAACTACATCAAACTTCTCTTCAGTCTTTTTTTCAAGATGGCATGATTGACTATGTACAAGATCCAAAAGAATCGACCAAAAAACTCCTGAAACTAATAATCAATTACAGCAAGGTTGCAGGATACAAGGTTAATTTACAGAAGTCAATTGCTTTCTTATATACCAACAATGAACAAGTGGAATTTGAAATTTAAAACACAATACCATTGATATTAGCACCCCCAAAATGAAATACTTAGGTATAGATCTAACAAAATATATGTAAGATCTATATGAGGGAAATGACAAGACTGTGATGAACAATTTTAAAGTAGAAATAAATAAATGGAGAGATAGTCCATGTTTGCAGATAGAAAGACTCAATATTGTCAAGACACCAGTTCTTCCCAACTTAATCTATAGAGTCAGTGTAATCCCAGTAAAATTCCAGCAAGTTATTTTGTGGACATTGACGAACTGATTCTAAAATTTATATGGAGAGGCAGAAGACCCAGAATAGCCAATACAACACAGAAGGAGAACAAAGTTGGAGGGGTGACACTATCTGAATTCAAGACTTACTATAAAGCTACAGTAAAGGATAGCGTGGTATGGGTGAAAGAATAAACAAATAGATCAATGGAACAGAATAGAGAAACAGACCCAAATAAATATAGTTACCTGATCTTTGACAAAGGAGCAAAGGCGATATAATGGAGAAAAGACAGTATTTTCAACAAATGGTGCTGGAACAACTGGACATCCACAAGCGAAAAAATGAATCTAGACACAGGCCTTACACCTTTCACAAAAATCAGCTCAAAATGGATCCCAGACTTAAATGTAAAATGCAAAACTATAAAACTCCTAGAAGATAACATAGGTGAAAACCTAGATGACCTTGGTTATGGCAACGACTTTTTAGATGCAACACCAAAGGTGGGATTCATGAAGGAAAGAGTTGATAAGCTAGACTTCATTAAAATTAAAAACGTCTGCTCTGCAGAAGACAATGTCAAGAGAATGAGAAGGCCAGCTACAGACTGGGAGAAAATATTTGCAAAAGACACGTCTGATAGAGTGCTGTTAATCCAAAATATACAAAGAACTCTTAAACCTCAACAGTACATAAACAAACAAAAATTACTTCAAAGATCTTAACAGATATATCTCATCAAAGAAAACATACAGATAGCAAATAAGCATATAAACATATGCCTCACATCATATGTCATCAGGGAAATGCAAATTAAAACAGCCATGTGCTGCCACTACACACCTATTAGAACGGCCAAAATCTGGAACACTGACAACACCAAATTCTGGTGAGTTTGTGGAGCCACAGGAATTCTGATTTATTGCTAGTGCAAATGCAAAATGGTACAGTCCCTCTGGAAGACGGTTTGGCAGTTTCTTACAAAACTGAACATAATGTTACCATATGATCCAGCGATTGCACTTTTTGATATTTACCAAAAGGAGCTGAAAACTTATGTCCACACAGAAACCTGCAGGAGGATGTTTACAGCAGCTTTATTCATAAACGCCAAAATGTGGAAGCAAACAAGATGTCCTTTAGTAGGTGAAAGGATAAATAAATGGTGGTACATCCAGGCAATGAAATATCATTCAGCGCTAATGATATTAGAAATGAGCTGTAAAACCATGAAGAGACAGGGAGGACCTTTAAATGGATATTATTCAGTGAAAGAAGCCAATCGGAAAAGGCTACACTCCGTATGATTCCAACTCTAGGACGTTCCAGAAAAGGCAGAACTATGAAGACAGTGGAAAGACCAGTGGTTGCCGGAGGTTGGAGGGTGGGGGGGAGAAGGGATGAACAGATGGAGGACTGAGGATTTTTAGGGCAGTGAGGACACTCTGTGTGATACCGTGATGATGGGTACATGTCACATACACTTGTGCAAATCCACATAATGTCAACACCAAGAGTGAACTGTAATGTAAACTACGGACACCGGGTGATTATGATGTGTTAGTGCGGGTTCACCAGTCGTAACAAATGCACTGCTCTGCTGGGGGTGCTGATAACAGAGGAGGCTGAGCGTGGAGGGGGGGCGGGGGATGGGAAGTCGCTGTACAGTCCTCTCAATTTTGCCGTGAACCTAAAACCGCTCTTACGAAAAGTCTTAAAAAAGAACACATTGCCATTTATAGCATCACCATATAAAAACGAAACAGGCATAAATCTATGAAAAATAGGTACAGGATCTATATGAGGAGAACTAGCGATACAAATCTCTGGTGAAAGAAATCAAAGAAGATCTAAATGAACGGAGAGATATTCCATGTTCACGGATACGAAGACTCAACATTATTGTCTGCTCTTCCCAACTTGATCTATAAATTCAACACAAGCACAATCAAAAGCCCCAGAAGTTGTTTTGTGGATGTCAAAACAATGATTCCAAAGTTTATATGGATTGGTAAAAGACTCAGAATAGACAACACAATACTGAAAAAGAAGAAAGTTAAAAGACTAATACTACCTGACTTTAAACTTACTCTAAAGCTATGGTAATCAAGGGAGCACGATATTGGTGAAAAAAGAGACAAATTGAACAGTGACACAGAACTGAGAGCCCAGAAATAGCCCCTCACAAATACAGTCAACAAATCTTTGACAAAGGAGCAAAAGTAAGTCAGTGGAGAAAATAATAATTTAACAATAATGCTGGGAAAACTGGAATCCATGTGTAGAAAAATAGAAGATAATATCTGCAGTGAAATCCTCCCAGAGTTTGAATTACTGGTGGAGAGGCCTTCCTGAGAGCGATCTTAGAAGGAGGAAGTGGGGAGTATGTACTGGGCGCCGGTGTTGTCTCGCTGTGTCTGGGGAGAGGTGTGGGTGTGGGTCTGCTGGGAAGAGAATGTTTTGGAAAGAGGAGAAATGCTGCAAGCGGAGATGGAGGTCGCTGAGGAAAAGCTTTCAGCCCATCCTACCAAGCTGCACCCTGCCTTACCCCGTCTTCTGATGGCATCTCTCACGAGTCCTTAATTCCAGAAAGCGTCACCCTGCAGAGCTCTCCCTGGTGCTCTGTTCACCTGGAGGGCAGGTAAGGGATAGCTCAGCTCCCACAGCCCTGGAGTCCCAGGGTTGCATCACCTCAGTCTGAAAGCTGCTGGCTGCGACGCGCTGGGGTCCCCGCCTGCTTTCTGGTTGAGTACAGACAAGGAAGCAAAGGGGCCTGCCCGCCTCCCTGGCCCGCCCCTGCCCCCCCGGGGCTTCTCCCTGCTCCTCTTTGATGGGGGTCTGCCCAGTGGCTCCCCATCTTGGTGCCGCCATGGATCTCTGGCATTCAAGTTCATTAGTCTCACCAAAGTGCTCCCCTTTTCTCCAAGAAGTATTTCCCACACTTGGGATTGACGTTCCATCAGGTCCAGTAGAATAAGGCAGCACATAAAATGTCTATTTACCCACCCACCAAACTGCCTTTCCCTCCAGAAACAGGAGGCTGACGGAGATGTCGCCTGCTGTCCTTCTGCTTCCTTTATTTAGTCCTGGGGTCATGAATAGTAATATATGCAAATAGGCCACCCTCCCCGCTCCACTGGTCAATAATCTATTAACTGAAATCTTACCTGGAGCCTCCCTCTCAGCCCCTAGCGGACAAATCAGGGTTCTAAACCTGATGAAACACGCATTGTTCTGGGTGGTGTCTCTCCAGGCAAGGCTGTCTTTTGGAATTCAGATTCTTTGCACAAACAGCATTCTGGCAGGACACCCGAGTTGCGAGTTTGCAAGTCAGGCTATCTGAGACTAAATTATGCGTCTGTCCAGGTAACAGAAAGCTAGTAGACAGTGGATTTTCCATTTAGTGCTTGCGTCATTCAGCTCTGCCTGCACCAAAAATGGACTCCAATTCATTATGTATTTGCATTTATAGATCACAGGGCCAGACAAAGCTGTTAGTTTCCCTCCTTCCCTCACCACCCCTTTTAAAAGGTTTCCCTGGAAGCCTTCCGCTGATGTGACAGCTGGGGACTTGCTTGGTGCGCCCTTTCATCACTGCCTGAATCTCCCCGAGCAGCTTTTGAAGCCCGAGGAGCTCAGTTTTCTTGCAAGGATGCATTTCCCACAGAGAGGTCCCCGTTACATGTTGGACATGAAGCTCTGTAGTCCTGGCCCTACACACACGTGTCCACAGCCCCGGGTCCTGGGGCCAGCTCTAGGTCTGCGGCCTTCTAACAGCAGGAGGGCTCAAAGTTTGGGGACACCCTTTACATTCCACTTTTTTCAAGCCCAAGATGAGGCCAGTCGATCTGGCAAGCTTTGTGTTTTCTAACATTGTGAGAGGCTCCGAAAGCTATTAGAATAATACGATATTTCATTAGGGTACAACTCTTAGACCTAGGTAACTGGGGCCCCTGAACTAGGCCCCAGACTCTGGGGGGCCTACTCTGGCCTTCCTCCAGATGTGTCCCTCCTCACAGGGCCAGGCGTCCGAGAGCGGAGGGGAAAGTCCCACCTGAGGACGAGTTCCCCTTTTAAACGACCATCCCCAAGGGGTGACTAAGGGGTGGCTATTTGCAGCAGTGAGGGCTGGACAAGCGACACACATCCCAATGAGGCTGGCGGTCCCTCCAGGTGCAGGAAGGAGAACGGAGGCGGGCTGCACAGCGGCGTGGGGCTCCCTTTGTTAGGGGCAGGCCTCTGGAATTAGACCTCTAATGAACTGCCTCTTGTGAAAACAGGGAAATCACACGAAATAAGAGCTCCGTCAGAAAATGCAGGGTAAAGGGCACCATTTAACAGCAAGAGGCATTTGTACCAGGGATGCACATGGATCGTTTTCTGTGCTCACAGCCCCTTTGCCGTCTCGCCAAGCCGATCCCGTCTCATCCTACCCTGCCAGCACGGCGCGATGCCGTCTTTATACCCCCCCTAAAAGAGAGTCCCTTTAGGTCGACACCAAGAAAGACTAATCAATCCCTTGCTTACACTTAACTGTGGGCTGCCCTCCTTGTTCTCTTATCTTCTGATTATAAGTCTCTTCCCAAAGAAAGACCCTGGAGACAAAACAGTACTGGGCTGTTGAACTGAGCAGTAGCTCCTAATGCAGTCTGTGCATGGCTTTCTGTAATAGCCACACGTTCTAGTTTATGAATTTGATGCTTTGACCTCTTGGGATGACCCCGGAGGGACTGCCCCTCCCAGGGTTACTCAAGGCCTAGCGACAGTAAGACTCACCCGTGACAGTGTTCTTCATATTCAAACCATCCACCCAGAGCCCAGGCCCCCACCCCCTTTATCTGCCTACCATCCCCCCCTCATCAGCCAGGGCTGGGTACCACGCAGCTAGGGACAGCCCTGCGCCTGGAGCGCACTGAGATGCTTCACCCTGGCCAGTTAAGCCTGCTCAGCCTGCCTCGCCGGCTCCTTCCCGTGGAAACCACATCGGAGGCTCTCGCCACAGGTCCCCCCTCCCTCTGACCCTGGCGCTTCCCCCCCAGCCCGCCCCCGTGGCCCCTCCTGTCATGCTGCCCCCTGCATCCTGGGGTCAGTGAGCACAAGCTGTCTTCTCCATGGCTGTCAGCTGCTCATCTGCTGACCTCCCCAAACCTGACTGATAACAAAACCTACGTTTTAAACCGCTCTCTGCCTTCCATTAGGAAGGAAGTAGGCAGCCCTGGCGATTTAAGCTTTGGGCTGATCCCTGAGCTGCCTGGCATGGGGTGAGGGGAGGGGTGTGCCTCCGTCAGGGACACAGCTTTTTCGCTCCCGCGAACTTCCCTGAAGGGTTCTTCTCTCTGTCGCCACAGATGGGAGGGGGCAGCCCCGAGTGAGCGTCTGTGGGTGCCGTGGTCGGAAGATCGGGCATGTGCCCAAGCCCAGGGTCCCACTCCTCCAGTAACCGGGTGTGAGGCCTCGGGCAATTTACTTAAATCGGCCTGTGTCGCTGTCTCCTCATCTGTAAAATGAGGATAAAACTCCGCCCACTTCATGTAAAGAATAAAAGAGGTAGTACGTACAGCTCCCAGAACTGTGCCCCGCCGCAGACGCACGCAATGAGTGCGGGCTAGACCCACCTAATGATGCAGTGGTCCCTGCTCTGGTGACCTAGCGTCAACCCCCCAGCAAGACTTTTAACTTTAGAGACTTTGGGAAATAAGAAACTGCAGTATTACACGTGGGCTTGAAAAAATGTGTTGTGGTCACGGGCCAATTTGGGGATGCAGGCGGCCACTTGAGATGGTCCCCTGGACGGAAGAGGCCTCACTCGGCCTGCTCCATCCTCCAACTGCCACTTCCTTCTCAACAGCAGTGATTCTCAAAGTGTAGTCCCCAGACTAGCAAAATCAGCATCCCCTTAGAATGTGTTAGAAATGCACATTCTTGGGTCCCACCTACTGAACTAGAAACTCTGGGTTTGGGTCCAGCAATCCACACCCTAACAATCCCTGCAGGTGACTCTGGGGTGTGCTCAAGTTTGAGAACCACTGTTACGTAGGAGTCAAACCACCCAGCACTGCTGGATCTGAGCCAGCTGGGAACAAGGGCAACTTCCCCAAGGGGTTTGGAATTTCCAAAACTTAGAACAAATAGAGACGATATAGCCGCATCTGAAACCTGCTCTCCCCAGACCCGTACAGTTTACATCAGCCCCGTGGGTGATGGAAACATTCCACCTAACACTTCTTCAGCTGGTCCACTGGCAGCTTCTCCAAAGGGCTCCCCTACCTCCCAGGGCCTGACCACTCCTTTCTCAGCCACTGCCAAGAGGACTAGGGGCAGGGAGATGGGGCTGGGAGCTTGTCTAAGATGAGGGCATTTGCCCCTGGTGAGTCAACATTCCTTATTGGCTGCTGCTTCAAACAACGATGCTGTTAATAAAGCAGCCCTCAAAAGCCACCGGGAGCGTCTCGCCACCTCTCAGAACGTGAAAGGAGATATTTTGTGTCTAAAATCTAAACTGCTTTTGGCTCGTATAGCATTGTCTTGTAAAGTACGGTGCACAAACCCACATAAATTGCAGAGAAACGTTATTCAGAACGCTAATGGCAAGTCCCCCAGGGCTACGCAGATAAACAATGACCCACAGAAGACACTTGGGAGAAGGTAGCTTTGGAAATTGAGGGAAGCTGTAGTTATACTTACACTTCTAGGACACCCAGGAAGAAACTCTTTTTCCAGCTCATTGAGACCTCCACCCCCAGCTCCTCTACTTCCTCCTGTCTTGTACCCTCAAATACCCCTCCTGCCCCAGCCCAGACCAGGTCCATCAATTACAGCCATCCTTTGCCAGCAGCCTCTACCCCAGCGCTCCTCAAACTTGGACCCCAGTTAAACCAGAATGTCTGGGTGGCACCCAGGCATCCGTGTATTTTTAAAGCTTCCCAGGTGACTCCAGTGTGCAGCCAAGTTTGGGAACCAGGGCCTTCCTTCGTGCCTGCCACCACACCAACTCCACCTCAATCCAGTGGCTGCTCTGCGACACCTGGCCTCAGCCACGGAGCCCGCAGGGGCAAACGGTGCTGTCTGACGTGCACCTTCCAACCTACCCTGGGACCGCAGGGAGTTCGTGTGCCCCTGGCCGTCACGCTCTCCTATCTTCCACACCTGCTATGTCCAGACTTGCCATCTTCCTCAAACCCAGGCCCTTGTACCTTCTGTCTTCCACTCAGCACATCCTCACTCAGAACTCCCCTACCTCCTGCGGATTTCCTGACCCTTCTTTCTCCCACTCTTTTCTCCACAATGAAAGGAATATTCCCAGTTCTGCCCAAGACTAACCCCCTTCCTAGGTTCTGGATCCCCTCCCCAGGTGGCCACACTTGCTCCACTTACCCCCCAATCCTTGATTTGCAGCCCTCACTCTGGACAGTCTTTCCCAGCAGCCAGTGAACATGCTCAAGCTCCCACCGACAAGAGTTAGTGTTTTTAAATGTCCATCACATCCTGTCTTCCCTGATCAAACTCTCCAGCGGCACCTGGTTGCATGCAATGTTGGTTGTCCCCAGTACCTGAGCTCCCTTTCTTCTGTAGTAATAGCATTTTTAGTTGGGCACATGGCAATCCAGAACAAAGACTACGTTTCCAGCTTCCCTTGCAATTAGATAAGCCTTGTGGGTTTCAGCCAATGGAATGTGAGCTTATGTGTTGTGTGACAGTTTGTAGGAATGTTCCTTAGAGTCAATGTAAGTGTGCACTTTATCTCTTCTCTGCTCTCCATTTTGCTGGCTGGAATGTGGATGTGATGGTGGGAGCTAAAGCAGCCTTTCTGAACCATGAGGTGGAACCACATATTGATGATAATGGAGAATTAGGAGAGAAGGAGACTGACTCCCTAGTGATCATGAGGCTACAACACCAAACTTGGCCTGCCTGCATTTACCTGAGAGGGAACTAAACTTCTGTTTTGTTTAAGGTCCTGCTACTTTGACTTTTCTTTGTAGCTGAACCTAATCCTAACTAATACACAATTTGGTACCAGGAGTAGGATTCTAGAGGTGGCTTATTGAAAGTTGTGTAGCAGAGGTGGTGAAGACTCGATATAGCAGTCTAGAAAGGGGCGACTCCTATTATTTCAGTTGCAAAATAGTTGGCAAAACAGTCAATTGTGAGCAATGCTGTGCTAAGCCATGTTGTAGCCTGAGGCAGAAGGGAATTAATCCTGCCTACATCTAAGATTTTGATATTTTGTTCATCATAGACTTCTTAAAAATATCACTTTAAAACATTATTTATCTTGATTACTGAGGGTTTTTTTTTTTTTTTTTGATGCCCTTTAAATTTTGCACTTGAGGGGACTTCCCTGGTGGTCCAGTGGTTAAGACACCGCACTTCCACTGCAGGGGGCCCAGGTTCAATCCCTGGTCGGGGAACTGAGATCCCACATGCCCCACGGCACAGCCAAAAAATAGAAGAAAAGAAAAGTTAAAATTTTGCACTTCAGGGAAGTGCTTCACTTACCTCACCCCAGTCCCAGCCCTGCCCGTATGGTTACACCACATGCCATCCAGGGGCGGATCAGCAGGAGAGATTTAGAATACTTCTGTGTGTTGGTAACTTGTGACTTTTTCAACAAAGTCCTACGAGAAAGAAATTAACTCTGGTTATAGCTAGCTTATCTGCAGGCAGAGATGAAGGAGATAACCGTGCAAAGTGGACTCCCTTTGCTGTGTTTTGCAATCTAAACTCACCGAGAGCTCATCACTGAAATCTTCTGAGCTGAAAACATCCACTGCTTCTGCAGCCCAAACTTACAATATCATGAGCAGTGGCTTCAAAGTGCCAGCATGTGGCCACAAGTTTTTCTAAAGCAACTTCCTCTAGGTTCTCTCTGCTGGGCAACAGGAACCTCCCCAGCAGCAAAGTCAAATCCCACTTAAACCTTTGGCATCAGATGGGCTCTAGAAAGCCACTGTCGTGGTGGAAGAGAAGGAGATGGCAGAGCACAAAGGCTTTAATTCAGTCTTCAGGTTTAAAACTCTGTCAAGATAGGTACTCATTTGTGGTTATTTTCCAAGAAACTGACTGAAGCCAAGCAGATGGAAAGCTTACACTTTGAGGAGCTCAAATTACTAAGAAATCATAAAGCTGGCCTGAAAGAGCCCAAATTGTTCAATCTTTGAGGAGCTCTCAGAACCCCCCAACTGGCCCGGCTGGAAGCGTGGCGCCCATTCTCCAATGCCCTCTTCGGAGGCGGCCATCCGACACCACACAGCAAGGAAGCGCCCCCCTACCCCGCCTCCCAGAGGGCAGGCCCAGGCCCAGAGCACAGTGGGCACAGGGTTACACCCCAGAGCAGAACCGGTGCTGCAGGGGAAATGATGCTTCTCTATCCTGCTCGGGTGTCTCCTTGAGAACATAACAGGCCCAACAAGAGGTGCAAACTTTTGATTTCATAATGCGAGGTGACGAGCCCTCTGACTCCATCACCCGACATCCTCATCTCCAGTGGTGGCTTCCAAGACACCCCAGGCATCCTGGAGGCAATCACAGCAGATAAGAGAAGGTTTAGTTGTTCCTTCTCCTCCTTTGCTGTATAAATGCTGAAGTTCAATCTAGACTTCTAGGCATTTCCATTCTACCTGCCACGCACATGATGGGTTAATGTACCATTATTCTATATTGAATTGTGTTCTCTCTTCTGTTTTGCTACAGAGGGGCTTGGCTGGATTGTTTTATTTTCCCCAACAGGGGCTGCCATATGGACTAACCAGTGGACACACTCCTGATGGAAGGGGCTCTCCCTGCTCTGTCTCCAAGGGTTGGTATTGGTGCTTCCCATTCTCCTTTTCCTGGAATTTCTCTTGTGATCGCCCTGCTCCTACTCAACCTTGTATTTTGGGTGTGTTGGGAGAGGTTATTTCATCTCTTAGTTTATTGGTCACCAGAACACGAGGCACCTATCTGGACTAAGAAAACGGCTGTGTATCACCCAGACATGTTAGACTTTGCACTGTGTTTGAAAATACAGGTTTTATTATTATTTAGGTCTGGCAAGGCCTACAGATCGGGAGATGATTGTCCTTGAAAAGATACTTTGTTACTCACAGATCCCAAGGGGAGAGGGCACACCGGCCACAGGGGGCCACACGGGGAAGCACCGGGCTTGTCGGGAGGCCAAGGAGGGGTGAGCTCTGGGAAGAGCCTCTCTTGTGGTTTCAGTGGGAAGGAACAGGCGAGGCGGGGTGAGCAGGTGTAGGATTGGCTGGTTTGAATAATTTCAGCGGGCTCTGAGGTGTAGGGCTGTCCCTAGTTGTCCGGTTCCCAGCCCTAGGTGATGAGGGCAGGTGACCGTGGCCCAGAGCGTGGGTGCTGGTAAAGGAGGTGATGGGGCTGTGGGTTCTGGACTTGTTGGTTTGTATTTGAAAGGCTCACTGTGGGTAAATTGTTTACTGTGTCCAGGAACTGGCTAAACTTGAGAGGGGCAGTCCCTCCATGATCAGCAAGTCCCCAGAGGTCAAAGCATCAGAATACAGACAATAAAATATGTGGTCAATACACAGTGGCTCAGAACAGTGTGGGACTCTGCAGTGTTGTTTGTTTGCTTGCTTGTTTTTCATGTAGGGGAATGCCTATGTTCTATTGGAGAAAAGAAGGGTGCCCGTGAGTGGTGATAGAGGTGCTGCAAATTGATCCCAGTATATACACCCCCTTCTTCTGTAGTAATATAATTATTTGCTCGGCACATGGCCTCTCAAAATCTACATTTTCTAGCTTTTTTTTCAGCTAGGTTTAGTTATGAATTAAATACTAGCCAACGTGATATATACATGTCATGTAGCAGTTTCCAGTAAACTTCTTTAAGATACACTAATGCCAACCCCTTGCTGCTTTTTCTCCCACTTTTCTTCTTCTGGCTAGCTGGAATGCAGATGTGATAGATGGAGCTGGGGCAGCTATGTTGGCTCATGAGGTAAAAACCACACGTTTAGGATGTCAGAACCACAAAATAGAAGCTCAAATCCCTGGGCTGCCTTTATGACAATATAGGTAAATATTAATCTACTTTAATTCACTGATATTTTCAATTTTCTGATGCTCACAGAAGACCCTAAGTTAACTAATTAAATAATCTAGATAAAGCTAAGATGTTTCATGGGCCATGTCACCATTGTATTGCATTCAGACACCAATCTAACATCCAAAGCAATTACAAAGCTACTTAAGTCTTTAAAACAGTCTCTAAAAAATGCCGAAGTGGATTTTTATTCATAATACACAGTGCGCTTGTTAAAATCCTCTCTTCCCTTTTCTTTCTCTTACATTGTAGACAGAGCAGCATCCCCCAAATCTCTTTTCCAGTGCTGTTCTCGCTCTCAATCTCTCCCCATCTCCTTTCTCCTCACTCCCTTCTGCTCCCTTTCTGGATTTGCTCTTTTCCTTTGGTACAAAGCTTTCTGCTCTTTGAAATAAAAATAAATCATTTCAAATTCCTCTCAATTCTCTATCACCATGTTGATCAACATAACAAAAAGCCCCAAAGCTACCATACAACAATAAAGCATTCTTCTTTCCGAAGAAAGGAAGGAGAAGTCTTCTGTGAATACTCAGGTGTTAACCTTTTTTTCCTCTGTCATACTTTGCTTAGGGTTGGTCAATTTGAGAACTCATCGATCCCCTGGAAGATTCTATCCACCTTACCTTGAGAAACAGCACACTAAAACTAAAATGTGATTTTAAGCCGTCACTTGGCACCAACATGATCATGAATGTCAATGTCGGGCTAAAAGGTGCTTATCCAGATAATCTAAAACATGTTCCCTTTATCATCACCAAAATAAAATCACAATATTTAAATATTCTCATAAAGATCTCTTGAATGACACACACTATATCTGCACACCTCCAGGGGCCTGGAACACCTAATGAAGAAATGCTAGTATAATTCATTTTACACACTTTAAAAGTTCTATCACATTTTCAAGAACTATAGAAAAACTTTCTCAGGAATTTTGATATAACAGCTGCTTTTCCTATAAAACAGAATTAATGATAGCTGTACAGTATTAATTGTTGAATTAAATTAGGAAATGTGTATGGAAATGCTTAGGAAATTCCAAAGCTTGGTACAAATATAAAGATTTTATGTAATGTGAGTACAAAAGTTCATGGCTGACTCAAAGACAAAAGATTTTTTTTTTTAATATTGGAAATCAGTCCTTACAAGATATACTTCAAAAGAACTAAAAAAAAAAAAAAAAAAAAAAAAATCACACCGACAATTTGTCCCAGTAGACCAGCTATTTTGCTGTCTGATAAACTTACTAACACAGAAGGGTTTATTGATATTGCTTCTCTGCTAAAGAGAAATATTCTGGGAACAGATGCAGAAAAAAATAAATATGTGGGGCTGGCAGAGGAGTTGAAACAAATGCGGAATTAAAGGACATCAGAACAAAGCTAGTAATCATCTCTGGGACGGTGGTGATTGCACAGATGTCAATTAAGCATCCCAAGATGCATCAGATCCATTAACTATCACTGGTCAATTCAGAAGGCACCAATTCTGGATACCTGCCAACATAATTGGATACTTTTGTTTCTCCAAGACATAATTACAATGTGCTTATCTTGTGTTATATACACATTGAGACCAGGTTCATCTGAAAATATACTAATAAGTATCCTGGGACTCACTCAAGGTGGAGAACATTTTCCTCTATAAAAACAAGGTACAGTCAACCCTCCATATCCGTGGGTTCCACATCCGTAGATGTGACCAACCACAGATCAAAACCATATATATTTTTTTAATTGCAGGAAGCTCCAAAACACAAAACTTGAATTTGCGGCATGTTGGCAGCTATTTATGTAGCATTTACATTGTATTAGGTATTAGAAGTAATCTAGAGATTATTTAAAGTATTATAGGAGAATGTGTGTAGGTTATATGCAAATATTATGCCATTTAGTAGAAGGAATTTAAGCATCCATGGGAGGTCCTAGGACCAATCCCCCATGGATACTGAGGGACGACTGTATATTCAGTTACAGAAATGGTATCCCTGACTATGGTCCAAATAAACAAGTTGACATGAAACTAAGTGGCCCAGCGGCAAAGCTGATCATTTTAGAACATATCTCTCGACTGTTCTTTGCAAGGAGTTTTGATGTCTAGACAGGTGTGACCTGAAGTCAAACTCCTAGATGACAAAGGTATGATACACTGGTCATGCATCAGGGAGATGGAAAGTGTGTGGACCGGGTAAAATGGGAGGCTGCACGTATTACATGGCAGAAGTGCTGGAATCTTCCAGGTGGTCTAATCTACTGGACTTTCTTGAAAGTTATCCATCTAGTTCTGTAGATGTGCTATATATGTTCACAACAAAATGACTAGGAATAAAGGCAAAAGGAATCTGAGGCCTTAACTCTTTTTGGTGGATTAGGGACCCTCTAGGTTAGTATTGTCCAAGCAGAAGACATGGACCCAGATGGTGCATGAAAGAATTCATTGAGATTTGGGAAAAAAAATATTAGAATTTCTGTTTATAACTTTAACTTTTTATTGCAGTAAAATATACCTAACATAAAATGTACCATTCTAACCATTTTTAAGTGCACAGTTCGGTGGCACTAAGGAACTCGCATTGCTGCATAACCATCACCACCATCCATCTCCAGAACTTTTTCATCTTCACAGACTGAAACTCCATACCTTTTTTTAAAAAATTTATTTTATTTATTTATTTTTGGCTGCATTGGGTCTTCGTTACTGCGCGCGGGCTTTCTCTAGTTGCAGCAAGCAGGGGCTACTCTTCGTTGCGGTGCACGGGCTTCTCATTGCAGTGGCTTCTCTTGTTGTGGAGCATGGGCTCTAGGCGCACAGGCTTCAGTAGTTGCAGCACATGGGCTCAGCAGTTGTGGCACACGGGCTCAGTAGTTGTGGCTCGCGGGCTCTAGAGCGCAGGCTCAGTAGTTGTGGCGCACGGGCTTAGTTGCTCCGCGGCACGTGGGATCTTCCCGGACCAGGGCTCGAACCCGTGTCTCCTGCATTGGCAGGAGGATTCTTAACCACTGTGACACCAGGGAAGCCCCTCCATACCCTTTTAATACTAACTCCCCACCTTCCCCTCCCTCAGCCTCTGGCAAGCACTATTCTATTTTCTGTTTCTATGAATTTGACTGCTCTAGGGAACTCATACAAGTGAAATTATATACTATTTGTCCTTCTGTGACTGGCTTATTTCACTGAGCATAGCATCTTCAAGGTTTGTCCATGTTGCAGCATGTGTAAGAATTTCCTTCCTTTTCATGACTGAATAAAGTTCCATTGTAAGTATACAGATTCTGTTTATCCATTCATCTACCAATGGACACTGAGTTTGTTGCGCCTTTTGACTATTGTGAATGATGCTGCTATAAACATCGGTGTGCAAATATATGTTTGAGTCCTGCTTTCATTATTTTGGGTATACACCCAGAAGTAGAATTACTGAATCACATGGAAATTCTATTTTTAATTTTTTGAGGAACCACCGTACTGCTTTCCACAATGGCTTCACCATTTTACATTCCCACCAATAGTGCACAAGTGTTCCAATTTTACCACATCTTCATCAACACTTGTAATTATCTGTTTTTTATTTTTAATATATTGGCACCCTAATGGTGTGAAGTAGCATTTCATTGTGGTTTTGATTTGCATTTCCCTAATGGTTAGTGATGTTAAGCATCTTTTCAAGTGCTTACTGGCCATCTGTGTATCTTCTTTACAGAAATGTCTATTCAAGTGCTTGGTCCATTTTCAAGTAAGATTTTTGTTGTTGAGTTTTAGGGGCTCAGTGTACATGCTGGATAATAATCTCTTTTTTTAAAAAATTTTATCCTTGTTTAATTAATTAATTAATTAATTAATTTATATATTTATTCTTGGCTGTGTTGGGTCTTCGTTTCTGTGCCAGGGCTTTCTCCAGTTGCGGCAAGCAGGGGCCACTCTTCATCGCGGTGCGCGGGCCTCTTCACTATCGCGGCCTCTCTTGTTGCGGAGCACAGGCTCCAGACGCGCAGGCTCAGTAGTCGTGGCTCACGGGCCTAGCTGCTCCGCGGCATGTGGGATCTTCCCAGACCAGGGCCCTAACCCGTGTCCGCTGCATTAGCAGGCAGATTCTCAACCACTGCGCCACCAGGGAAGCCCCAATAATCTCTTATCAAATAAATGATTAGCAAATATTTCTTCCCATGCTGTGGGTTGGCTTTTTATTCTGTAGATAGTTTCCTTTGATGCATGAAACTTTAAATTTTGATGTATTCCCATTTATCTAATTTTCCTTTTGCTACTTATGCTTTTGGTATCATACCCAAGAAATCATTGCCAAATCCAGTGTCATAAAGCTTTCCTTCTATGTCTTCCTCTCTAAGAGTTTTATAGTTTTATCTCACGTGCTTAGGTCTTTGGTCCACTTTGAGTTAAATTTTTGTATCTGACATAAGGTAAGGGTCCAATTTCATTCTTTGGCCTGTGGATATCCAGTTTTTCCAGCATCATTTGTTAGAAAGTCTGTTCTTCCCCCATTGAATGGTCTTGGCACCCTTGTGAAAAATCATTTGACTCTGTATGTGAGGGTTTATTTCTGGGCTCTCAATTCTATTCCTTTGGTCTATATGTTTGTCACACTGCTTTGATTACTATAGATTTGCAGTAAGTTTTGAAATTAAGAAGCGTGAGACCTTCAAATTTATTCTTCTTTTTCAAAATTGTTTTGGTTATTTGATGTCCCTTGAGATTCCATATGAATTGTAGAATAGATTTTTCTATTTCTGCAAAAAACCAACATTTTGGGATTTTGATAGGGATTGCTTTGAATCTGTAGATCATTTTGGGTGGAATGGACATCTTAACCATATGAAGTCTTCTAATTCATAACATGGGCTGTCTTTCCATTTATGCATGTCTTCATTAATTTATTTCAGCAACGTTTTGTAGTTTTCAGTGTACAATCTGTCTCCTTGGTTAAGTTTATTCCTAAGTTATTATATTCTTTTCATACTATTGTAAATGGAATTGTTTTCTGAATTTCCTTTTCAGATTGTTCATTGCTAGTGTGTAGAAATGCAACTAATTTTTATATGTTGATTTTGTATCCTGCAACTTTGCAGTTCATTTATTAGTTCTAACAGGTGTTTTTGGTGAAATCTTTAGTGTTCTTTTTTTAACATGTAAGAATCATGTCATCTGCAAAGAGATAATTTTACTTTTTCTTTTTCAATTTGGATTCATTTTCTCTCTTTTTCTTGCCTAATTCCTCTAGCTAAGACTTCCAGTACTTTGTTGACTAGAAGTAGCAAAAGTGGGCATCCTTGTTTATTCTCAACTTTAAAGGAAAAGTTGAGTTCTTCCACATTGAGTATGATGCTAATAGTGAGTTTTTCATCTATGGTCTTTATACCGAGGTAGCTTCCTTTTACTTCTAGTTTTTTATATGGCCTTTATATTAGGATACTTTCCTTTTATTCCTGGTTTGTTGAGTGTTTTTATCATGAAAGGGTGGTGTTTTTTTACTTAAATGAAGGAATTTTGTCAAATGCTTTTTCTGTACCAACTGAGATGATCATGTGTTTATTTTTTCTTATTCTGTTAATGTGATGTATTATATTGATTGATTTCCATATGTTGAAACGTCCTTGCATTCCAGGAGTAAATCCCACTTGGTCATGGGTAAAATCATTTTAATATGCCCTTGAATTCAGTTTTGCTAACATTTTTTGAGGATTTTTGCATCAATATTGATCAAGAATATTGGTTTGTACTTTTCTTTTCTTATAGTATCTTATAGTATCCGGTTTTGGTATTAGGGTAATAATGGTGGCATAGAATGAGTTAGAAAATGGTCCCTCCTCCTCAATTTTTTGGAAGAGTTTGAGAAAAAGTGTCGTTAATCTTTTTGAAAATGTTTGGTAGAATTCACCAGGGAAGCCAATCTGATCCTGGCCTTTTCTTTGCTGGGAGGTTTTTGATTACTGATTCAATCTCCTTACTAGTTACAGATTGGATCAGATTTTCTATTTCTTCATCATTCAGTCTTGGTAGGCTGTGTGTCTAGGAATTTGTCTGTTTCATCCAGGTTATCCTATTTGTTGGTATACAATTGTCCATAGTACTCTTTTGTAATCTTTTTAATTCTGTAAAATTAGTAGTGTCCCCTCTTTTATTTCTGATTTAAATTATTTGAATCTTCTCTCTTTTTTCTTAATCAGTCTGGCTAAAAATTTGTCAATTTTATTGATCTTTATGTACAACCAACTCTTGGTTTTGTTGATTTTTAAATTGTTTTTTCTATTCTCTGTTTTATTTATCTCTAATTTTTATTGTTTCCTTCCTTCTGCTAGCTTTGGTTTAGTTTGTTTTACCTTTCCACTTCCTCAGGATATAAAGTTGGGCTGTTGATTTGAGATCTTTCTTCTTTTTAAGGTGTTTATAGCTAAAAATTTCCCTCTTAGCATTGCTTTTACTGCATCCCATAAATTTGGGTATGTTGTGTTTTTATTTTCATTTGTCTCAAGGTATATTCTAATTTCCTTTGTGATTTCTTCTTTTACCCACTGGTTGTTTAAGAGTGTGCTGTTTAACTTTCACATATTTGTGAATTTTCCAACTTTCCTTCTGCTTGTGCTATCTGGTTTCATTCTTCTATCTAGTTTCTTCTTCTTTCATGCTTCGAAAATCACAGTATGGTTTAAATCTTATTAAATCTATGAAGACTTGTTTTGTAGCCTAACATATGGCCTATCCTGGAGAATGTTCCATGTTCCCTTTAGAAAAATGTATATTCTGCTTCTGTGTTATTGGGTGGAGTCTTATGATACGTCTGTTAGGTTCAGTTGGTCTATAATGTTTTTCAAGTCTTCTCTTTCCTTACTGATATCTGTGTGGTTCAGATTGTTCTATCCGTTACTAAAAGTGGTATTAAAATCTCCTCCTATTATTGTAGAGCTACTTATTTCTCCCTTCAATTCAATCAATATTTGCTTCAGATATTTTGGACTTCTAACATTTGGTGTTCGCATGTTTATCAGTATTATATATTCTTGGTGAATTGACCCTTTTATCTTTATGTAATGTTCTTCTTTGTCTCCCATAACAGTTTTTGACTTAAAGTCTATTTTGTCTGAGATTGATATAGCCACCTCTGCTCTCTTTTGGTAACTATTTGCATGAAATACGTTTTTCCATTTTTTCATTTTCAATCTACATGTGTCCTTAGATCTACAGTGAGTACCTTGTAGGCAGCGTATAGTCAGATCCTATTATTTAGTCCACTCTGCCAAACTATGTATTTTGATGGTAAGTTTAATCTATTTATATTTATTTATTTTTATTTTTATCTTTTATTGAGTTTAATCGCTCCTTACATAGCCATTTTATACTCTGCATCAGAAAAGTAAAAAGTATATGATATCCTTGAGAGTCTAAATCTAGCATTGATTGTATCCACTGGCTCCCCTTTATTTGTGCAACTTATTTCCTTGTGCATTTGCTAATTCTTCTATTACGATGTTTTACTTCGTTGAACGTAATCTATGGGGATCCTGAGGGCCTAACGTGGGGGTGCTTTACTTCTGAGACATTCAACAAACCTAACTTAGTTCCAGATCCCTCATTTTGCCACGGACTTAACACTCTGTTGACCACAACTGCTGGTATTTGCATTTGTTCGGCAATTTTAATGTCCAAGTTTGCTTAAAATTTATCTTCTGATTTCAACACACTGTTTCATTTATTTACTTACTTTTCTAAATTAAACTTTTTATTTTGAGACAATTTTAGACTCATATGCAGTTGTAAGGAATAATACAGAAACAGCCCATGTACCCTCTATCCAGTTTCTGTTAATGGGAACATCCTGCAAAACTACGGTACAGCATCGCAATATTACAGGACATGGCCATTGATACGGTCAGATACAGAACATCTCCATCACCACAAGAATCCCTCATGTTGCCCTTTTATAACCACATCCACTTCTCTTTCATCCACATCCCCTCCATTTTATGATTTTGTCATTTCAAGGATGCTATAAAAATGGAATTTTATACACATAATTTGGGGGGATTAATTTTTTCATTCAGTATAATTATCTGGAGATTCACTGTTGTGTGTATTAATAGCTCATTCCTTTTTATTGCTGTATAGTATTCCATGGTGTGGATGGACCACCATTTTTTGAACCTTTCACCTATTAAAAGACATCTGGTTGTTTTTAGTTTGGGTTATTACAAAAAAAGTTCTTATAAACATTCATGTACAGATTTTTCATGAATGTAAGTTTTCATTTCTCTGGGATAAATGCCCAAAAGTATCATTGCTGAGTCACATGGTAATTGCATGTTCAGTTTTGTTTGTATGTTTTTAAAAGAAACTGCCAAACTGTTTTCCAGAGTAGCTGTACCATTATAATAGTCTCACCAGCAATGTATGAATGATTCAGTTTCTCCTCATTTTCACCAGCATTTGGGGTGTCACTAATTTTTATTTTAGCCATTCTGATGGGTGTATAGTAATATCTCATTTTGGTTTTAATTTGCCTTTCCCTAATGGCTAATGATATTGAACATCTTTTCATGTGTTTATTTGCTGCCTGTGTATCTTCTTCATGAGATGTCTCTTCATGTCTTTTGACTATTCTCTAATTGGACTGTTTGGTTTTGGCAACTGAGTTTTGAGAGTTATGTATTCCAGATTTTAGTTCTTTGTCAGATATGTTGTTTGCAAATATTTTCTCCAATCTGTAGTTTGCCTTTTCATCCTCATAATAGGGTCTCCTGCAGAGCAAAAGTTTTTAATTTTGATGAAGTCCAATTTATTGTTTTTCCTCTGAGGAATTATGCTCTGGTGCCAAGTCTCAGAACTCTTTACTTAGCCCTAGATCCTGAGGATTTTTATCCTATGAAATTTTCTAAAAGTTTTATAGTTTTACATTTTACATTTAAGTTCAAAATCCATGTCTAGTTAATTTTTAACACGATGTGAGACTTAGCTACTTTGGTTCCTTGAAAATTTCCCAGACTTTCTTGCAAGCTTAGCAGTGGGTCAAAAATAATTTGGAAGGGAGGAATTTATCCAAAATCTAGCTGTATTATAACAGAAGGTTCCTTTCGAATATCCCTTCAGAATATCTAATCCACCATACTTCATATTTAGTTTAATTCCTAAAATAAATAATTTAAGCTCTATTACTACTTAACATCAGACTACCAGTGTGGCTTTTGCTCATCTGCCTTTCATATATGGCTTACGAGGTCCTGAGGAGGGGGAAGACTTTTGTGTCTGGTGGGGTGGGGACTGGGGCTCTCCCTTGCTTGTTTTCTTTCAGATTAGAAGCCCCTTTTGCACTTTGCGTGACTCTGATTACATGTGTGTCTGCCTCACAGTGTTTTAATTAAACTAATTCCCATAAGACACAATGACGACTTTAAAAGATTTTTACAAAAAACAAAACATTCTCTGTACTGAAGGTAATACTAATACTGCAAACATAGATGAACAGCAAGATTGTGGCAACACTGCCACCTCTGCTCCTGCCATGGGCTCTTAAAACAGCCCCATTGTGAGTAAAAGTAGTGACAATCCAACCTAATTTGACAAGGTCTTGGCCAAAAATCTTCAAAATCACCAAGGCAACTTTCTGAAACATGGATTTACTATTATGAACAATGAGACCTGCCCTGAGTGTATCTTACTCCCTAGGATATTAGCCATCATCGTGGTGCACATGGGTTTGAGGGAGGGAGACATTCAGCTGAAAAAAAACAAAATCCAATCACAGTGACTTAAGACAGAAGGGGGTTATTTTCCTCTAGTGGCAAGACTCTCGAGGCAGACAGTCGTGGGCACTTGCCAACTGCTAAGGGAATTATCCAGAACCCTGTTGCCTTCTGTCTTCTACCTCTGCCTTCCTCACCAAGTAGCTTTTGTCTTCAAAATGGCAGAACCACTGCTGCATCACAGACAGACGTCTCTATTCATAGACATCCCGCTGCACTGCAGGCAGGAAGAAGGGCAAAGGGAATACAGTGGTGAGGAAGACATGATTCTAAGTTTCAAGCAGCTTTCTTTTCCAGCAAATTTCCTTAATTATTCCCCATTTTTTATCTCCCTTCTCATATGAACTCAAAGCCAGAGTCTCTGAGGGTCAATGCTCCATGCTACACAGGAGGAGCTCCATTGTCTTCATTTTAAAAGTCATTTTTTAAAATTAACATCTTTATTGGAGTATAACTGCTTTACAATGGTGTGTTGGTTTCTGCTGTATAACAAAGTGAATCAGCTATACGTATACATATATCCCCATATCCCCTCCCTCTTGCGTCTCCCTCCCACCCTCCCTATCCCACCCCTCTAGGTGGTCACAAAGCACCGAGCTGATCTCCCTGTGCTACGCGGCTGCTTCCCACTAGCTATCCATTTTACATTTGGTAGTGTATGTATGTCCATGCCACTCTCTCACTTCGTCCCAGCTTCCCCTTCCCCCTCCCCGTGTCCTCAAGTCCATTCTCTACATCTGCGTCTTTATTCCTGTCCTGTCCCTAGGTTCTTCAGAACCATTTAAAAGTCGTTTTAAACAACCCAGCCACTCCCTGTTATGGAAATCACTAGCCACTGGCTGTCATTGTGTCAATTTGTTGTTGTTAATGAGATAGCATTAGTTTTATAAATCTTAATGTTCCATTCACCATTCTCAATTTAGCATAAAACCATATGTCAACTGTCCTATCAACAAAAACATATCAGCAATGGCAAAACATTAACATTAATATAATGTTGCCCCTTAGTAATATTTATGTGGTTGACCTCTGCATTTCTTTAAGATGTGATATACGCTGTCTTTACTACAGGGCTGTCACCTTGCTGAGATATCTCAAGGTGGGTTTTCCTGGCATTGGGACTCCACAGTAATGCTAACACATCTTCCCAATGGTGAAGCTACGACCAGGGATTCCAAGGGCATTTGTGGGCATTTTCCCTTCTAGAGAAGAGAGAAAAATACAAACATCATTTCTGGCAGAACACCCTGAATTGTGTTATATGTGTGTGTAAATATAAATATAAAATATAAATAGCTGTAGGCACATACGCATAGCACGTACGTGGAGGTTATAAGTGACAGCCCCCATTTCCAAATGTCCAAGAAATATAACTTTCTTTAACTTCTTAAACAGTTTAATTTCTACTTGGCTCATAAGCTATGAAGACATGTTAGCCTCAGCCTTCATGATCTTCTGCCTTCACTACAGTGGCCAGAGCAAGGTTGTAGGACCCTATACAGTGGCAAGGCATGGGGAGTTGCAGAAAAATCCCCTCCTTTGCCATCTGCCCACACAAGTTGCCATTGAGATCGTCCACCATCCTCGGGTCCAGATGCTCTCTACCTTTCTGAGTCATGGTGGGGACACCACCGTGACTGAAAATCTTCTCAAGGCCACCCAGCTCCCTAGATGTCCCTCCCAGCCTCTTTTCTCTGGGGTCTTGCCACCTCCCTGGTCAATTTTCCTATTCACTTCTCTCCTAAGCCCTGGTAAATCTTTTTCTTGACGGGGGATGGGGAAATTCTGTGTTCTCCATGGTTTCTGGCAGGACTTTTTGTCTGTGCCCCAAATCTGTTCACCTGCTCTGGGCTTTGACTTTTAGAAACTAAAGCAAAAAAGACTCATAAGTGATTTCTGCTCTTGACCCTGACACAACCCTCTCCTCAGATGATTAACCAAGTTTCAATGAGCCTAGTTACCTGACTGAAAGTGGTAGAAAGGGAAAGGAGAAATGCGGAGAGGGAAAGACCAGAGGTCAACATATCCAAAGATATGTTCCTGCCGTATGTTCTATATACAGGTGTGTGTATATATGTACACATATATACGCATATATACATATATGTGTGTGTCCAAAATATCCTAGCCAGTGCTAGTATTTACTGCAACAGAAAATTTTGTAAATTATAAACTATGTTTCTGCTAATACATTCAATTCAATGTTTTTTGACTCTCACTTTGTCTTTGGAAATGAAGAACATAAACTATTCTACAGAATTATAGATCTTGCTTCTCCCCCACCAAAAAAGTCTTAATTGAATTGAGGTTTAGGTTTTAAGGATACACACAAAAAATAAACAGGAAATTAGAACCATTCGACATGTACAGAAGCTGTAATTCAAACAACATATGGTAACGTTGAGCGGGGAGACTCATAATAATTAACATTTGTAAATTGCTTTCCATTTTACTTGCATGTATAATTTAATTGGATGCTCGCAAGAGCCCCGAAAAGTACGTTGTGATTATTACCTCTGTTTTACAGATGGGGGGAAAATAGGACACCGAGATGAAGAAATTTCTCCAAATTCACACCATTAGTCAGTGGGAACTAGAGCAGGGATGGTTCATGTGAAAAGTCTGCCCACGTTACAGACTCCAAAAAAGGTGAAAGATAAGGAAGACAGAAACGTGTATTACATGCAGATGTGTTTCCCATAAGTGAATGTCTTGTGTGAACCTCTATGTTGGTAAGTTGAATTGTGTAATACAGTGGCTCTAAATCCAACTTCATCAGGATCTCTGGGTGTGAATCCCAGGGATTGGTGTTTCTGAAAGTTCCCTAGGTGGTTCTCTAACCAGCAGCCAGGGGGGAGAATCACTAGGGTTTGTTTTTGTTGTTGTTGTTTCGTATGCAAACGAGGGGTACACTGAGTGTCAGAGGGAGAGAGAGGCGACCCTATCAGAGCAAAGAGAAGGTGGAGATGGAAGAGGTTAGGCATTTAGAGCTGGGGTGGGGAGGTTGGGGAACTAACTTGATAAAATATGTTTTAAATAACTGTGCAAGGTCATAAAGCATCACTAGTGTAGGATGTAATGAAAGATCAGTAACCTTACTTTCTATTAATATTTTCAGATACACCTGAATTTACAATAAACTTACTCCAAAAATTTTAAACACTTTAAATGGCTTCGCAGCCCTTTGGAATCTCTGTTCCCTGAAAAGTATAAAAGTGGCAGAGCAGTTTTCAGTTTTTGAGATGACCAGAATAAGAAGCTGCTTACTTGCCATAGAAATTTATAAAGTAGAACTAAAGGAAAGAGGTTCTGAAAGTTTCTTAAACAAAGTACAAAATGGACCTTTCATTGCTGCCAGTGCCGGGTGTTACTAAATTGATCTCCCAAGCAGGTGTACAGAATTACACTCACAGAGATTACATTTCTCCATATTCTTACCATACTTAGTGCTACTGGACTTTTTAATTTTGGCCAACTTGATGAGTGAGCACGAGAAGAAATGAAGAGAAGGAAATATGTACAAGAATAAAAGATAAACTTTCGATTTATAGGCGGATAAAGAAGCTATAGATGTAATAATTGATTGAGTGCCACACAGCAGTTAACATATATTAACTGCATCTACCGGTTTCAATAAATCAAAATATCAGACCTAATACTGAGCCACAGAGCCAGCTGCAAAAGGATACGTACAGCGTGATGCCATTTTTGAAAAGTTTTAAACCACAGAAAACACTGTATATTTATGAAGCAATGCATATGAAATAAAAATACAAAATCATGCATGGGAAAAATACATACCAGCTTCCAGTCGTCTCCTAAGGTAGAGGGCAGGGGGAAAAGTCTGAGATTGGACTTTAGCTGTTTTTGAAATATCTTATTCCCTAGCACCATTACAAAAGGCATGCGTATGAAGCAGATATAGAAACATTAATAAACAAATCTTTTTTTAAAGTACGACAACATGGTAATGAGCCACACGATACAAGAAGAGGGGAGAATAGGTCAAGAGTGGGTGGCCTGGTCCTTTCTGTCCTTTCCATAAAGTGGGCAATGGGTCCTTGTGCTGAGAGAAGGGGGTGAGGGGAAGTTGGAAGTATGAGGAAAGTGAAAACAAGAACAGCTGTGGAAGGAGGTTCGCAGGGAGATGGCTGAGAATGAAATGAAAGACTACAGATCCTGAAAGCTCAGCTTGGCACCACAACCGTGCCAGGCGTTCAGGCCGTGTCCGGCTCTCCACTTTCTTCAGCAGGGCTCGGCCATTTGGGATTCAAAGGGAAGAAGAATGAAGGTGTTGGCAGCCTCCGCAGACATGGGTTAAGGAGGGAATGTGAAGAATATACTGATCAGATTCACGTGGCGATAGTGGAACAAGGGTGGGCGTGTCAGGAGGAAACAGTCAACAAACCAAACGCACCGGCCTGGTCAGCCTTTTCCAAAGTGGGTTTTGTAGAACACTAGACCTTTAAAACATGCTTTTTTTAAAAAAAATGGTCCTGTGTCAAATTATTTTGGAAAACCTCGGAGCTTCACAAGGGACATGAACATACTGAAAGGACTACAAAGTCCAGAATAAACTTGTTTCGCAGCCTAGCACTTTCTAAGCTTATTTGACCTTGAGATACTTTTCTCATGTGCCTCGCAGCAACAGCTGGTGCAGTATTTCTATCAGTCAGGATAAGGCAGGCTGTGCTATTGTGATAAATCAACCTCAAAACCCAGCAGCTGAGCACAGGCAGCGTGGGTCCAAATAGCCACTCAGGAACCCGAGCTAATGGAGCTGCCGGTGCTTTGTGACCATCTCAGCGTGTAGCTCCAGGAGCTGCCGGGGCAGGGGAAGCAACCACGTGGAGAGTTAGTGATCACTCTGACCGAGACGATACATGTCACTTCTGCCGACAGCTCATAGGCCACAACTAGTCACGTGGCCTCACCTAACCATTAGCAGACAGTGGGACGCAGTTTGAAAAACATTTGAGGTCACAGAAGTCCAAGGAGGGTGTTAACAAAGTATTCTCTGGTGTGAAGATGAAAAGATTCTGCTCCTTCCTGTAACTGAGGAGGAGGAGAAGAGAGAGAAGGAGAGGGGAGAGGAGGAAGAGGGGGAGGAGGGGGAGGAGGAGGAGGAGGAGGGGGGGAGGAGGAAGAGGGGGAGGGGGGAGGAGGAGGAGGAGGAGGGGGGAGGAGGAAGAGGGGGAGGGGGGGAGGAGGAGGAGGAGGGGGAGGAGGAGGGAGAGGCTGCCGGGTGGCAGCATCATTTACTGAGGTCTTGCTTTATTTTAGGCATTTTGCTAAGTGCTTGCTGGACACGCATGATGTCATATATTCTCACAAGAGCCCTCAGTAAGATACATTATTACCCCCATTCTGCAAATCAGAAAATCGAGGCTCAGAAAGGTTAGCTGATTTGTCCAAGGCCACACAGCCAGTAAGTAAAGGAGGCTGGACTCAGACCACCGTCTCCAGGACGGCACAGCCTGTACTGACCACCACCGTGCTCACCAATCCCACACCTCAACCCTGCGCTCGCTGTAGCGAGGCTTCTCATTTCATCCTCGGAACAACCTCGCCGGATGGACGTCGCGCCCTCATTTCACAGTGCATGGCGACAGAGGGCTCTAGCCCAGTTCCCTTTGGCTCCCAGAGTCCATGTGGGTACACTCGCTCACTCAGACTTCTTTGTCTACCGTGTTGATCACAGTGTGTGGATTCTTTGGACTTCCCTCAGCTAGATTACAGTTATACACAATATTCTGGACCAGACCTGGGGATGTACCTTCGTTTCGTCGGGGCCAGAATGATGCTTGCAGCTTTATCTAGATCTTCTTACAAGGTGATGATGTCTGGACTCAACTGGAAAAGCTCCTTTGTATCAGAAAACTTGAAGTCCTTGTCCCTTGAAGCCCCTCCCCCAAGTTATCTATTGTTGTGCCCATCCTTCTTCTTCTTCCTCGGGAGCATTATGAAGCTTTCCTACTTTTCCCTCATGAGTCTGGCATGCACTCCCCAAGAAATCTTTGTGTCAACTGCAAACTGGAAGATCTAAACATATGCAATTAAAACTCAAAGTCAAAGGCGACTGTCTCTGAGGAAGAAAGTCTCAGGAGTAATAGGCTCCCAGCTGTGAGGTTCCTCTGGGTCCAAATTAAAAGCCCATGAAGCCACCCCCGAGAGTTCAGGGAAGCGCCTGAAGACCCATCTGGCTCACGTCACAAGTGGCTGGTGAACGCAGATGCTTGCTTTTCAAGGAACTTAAAAGACTGACAGCGAGCCTGTGGCCCGGTGGACTTGGCAGCAGCTAGAGGTGGAGTGGAGGGCGAGTCCTGCATCTCTAAGGGGCCACGTGAGCGGCAAATAAGAAACGTATGCTGGGCAATCAGCCCACAAGGCAAATGGTCCCAGCAGCGTGGATGCGAGGGTTAGACAGAGAACCTGTATATCAGCGGTTTAACAGTACAGAGTTTTGTGTGCTTGTTTGTTTTGTCTCCCACATAAAAGCAGTCTAAAGGTCAGCCTCCGTGGCTACAGTGTGGTTCCACGACGTCACCAGTGACCCTGCCGACTTCTAGTTTTCTGCGCCCTGCTCGCGGCATCCGTCCGCGGTGGAGAACGGCTGCTGCTGCAGAGGGCAGATGCCACAACTCCTGCTGAAATCTCCTTAGCCGTCCCAGCCACAGGGGGACTGGGAAATGCAGCTTCTCAGCCAGGTCCATTGTCGCCTTCCAAAAATACTGAGGAGTAAAGGGGAGATGGGAGTGATGTAGTACATTACGACTCTGGCCCCTCAAGGAATCCAGTAAACTGCACACACTCACAGGCAACTCCAGGAGACTCCATCTAGACTGAGTGAGCACTCGTTTCACTGTAATATTTGTACTCCGGGAGGTGGGCCAGGTCTCCCCCTCCCCGCACGTCACCACCCGAGCAGACGTCACCACCGCCCCCAACAGCGCTGCCCAGCTGGCAGAGGTCCCTAGACACGGAGGTGAGCTCCACGCTGCAAGGTGCTGCCCCGGTCTGCCCTTTGCATCCTGCACAGCCGGTGAGCTTAATCCCAGACCCCAGCAGGTGGTTCTCTTCAAGCTCGAGAGCATTATGCTCACTGACACCCCGGGGGCGGCGGTGGGGGGGGGGAACTCTGAGAATGCGCCCCTCCTCTCTGCTGTACCCTTCACGAGGGGCACCCTGACCACTGAACAAACAGCGACTAAGGACCACTACGTAGCCGGCACTGTGCTTGGTGTGGAGTCTGCAGAGATGAAGAGCGCTTCTCTTCTGGAGAATTCAGAGACTAGTGGGACAAGCAGGTACACGGATAAATCACAGTCTGACACGGGAGGGCTGCAGCAGAGGTGTGAAGGGAGCCCAGGGGCAGCGCGGAAGTCCCTGACTGCACCCGCTTGTCTCAATGCATCCAGGCTGCTATGACAGAGCACCACGGACTGGGCAGCTTGTAACAACAGAAATGTACTTCTCACAGCTCTGGAGGCTGGAAGTCCAAGGTCAAGGAGCCAGCAGTGCTGGTGTCTGCTGAGAGCCTGCTTTCTCAATCATGGAGAGCTGTCTCTTCCCAGTGTCCTCACGTGGCAGAAGGCTCTTTTATTAGGGCACTAATCCCATCAAGAGGGCTCCACCCTCATGATCCAATCACCCCCCAAAGCCCCACCTCCTGATACCATCACCTTGGGGATTAGGATTTCAGCACATGAATACTGGGGGAAACAAGCATTCAGAGCACGGCACTGGTGGATCCCAAGGTCTAGAACACTTCTGAGCACCTGGGCAGCTGATAAAAAGGCAGGTTCCTGCATCACGGGCTCTAATGTTATGGATTCTGAATCCAGATCTACCAAACCAGTGTCTCCAGGTTTGTCCTAGGAATCTACTGTCTTTTTCCCACAAAAATCCCAGATAATGCTGACACAGCAGCAGATCCCACTTGGAGAAATTCTGCTCTAAGGGGTGAGGCAGGATGAACATGCTGGAAAAAGCAGGCTCCAAGGCAAAGATTGGAGAACTAATAGGGAGGGTACCCCAGGTGGAGGGGGCAGCTGAGACACAAAAGCCCGTCAGGGTCTGATTTGTCTACGAAAAACAGGACCTGGGGGCCTCAGGAGGTGCCAGAGCTACAAAGGTTGAGGCCGGACTATATTTGCAGCACTTCATACAACAAGGGTTAAACAATTCTCTTGTAAGACGAGGCTAAAAGTTGGGGACCCAGGGGCCCCTGGGTTTCCCAATAGAAGGGCTGACGAAAAGAACCACAGGGCCCTTGAAATGGTCTCGACTGACCACAGATCTGTCCCAGCCCCTGTGCCCTGCCTTTTGACCCCTGCTGCCCCTGCCCCACCTGGGCCTGCCCCAGGCCCTTCACTCGTTTCAGAGTTCACATGGTACTGTGTGCCTTGGGCTTAGCTACCCTTCAGTTTCTATTTCGGTTTCTAATGCTTGATATTTAACATCTAACAATTTTCTCAGTTTTGTCCTGGCTGGTGGAGGTGAGATCCGTCCTCTCCACGGAGCCAAGAGGAGGAGGGAGCTCCCCAGCCCGGGTTGGCCACTGTCCATCGTTCTACTCTAGATATTGCCGAGCCAAGGGTAGGCCAGCGTTCCTGCACGTGGGCGCACACTTCCTGGATGACGTGAGGACTTTCCACGTGATTCTCATAAGGGCATCGATGCCTATAGGTATTCTTTGCTAATCCTGATCGGCTTGAAGTGAGCCTATGTTCAGAATACACCTTTTCTCACTTTATGGAAGAAAGCCATATCCCTCATCCACCCCAAATCCTGTTTTGGTTCTTTGCTGCAGGAGGGCACACGAAACAACAAGATAAGTTCAAGTTAACGATAAACCAAGGCCCTTAAGCTCACAAGACTTTCTGTCCTTCCCTGTCTGGTACATATTTCTGCAAGAAGAAGAGCATGCTGGCCCACGGGGGCTCATAATTCAGAGGATCCAAAGCAGCACAAGCTTGTGATGTTTATCCATTAAAATGTAATTTTTGCAGGACTATCAGATTTTCCAAAATACAATAAATCAACACACAAAAATTTCACCTGATATCTCTCAGATAGGGCATGCTGTGTTCAATAAAGTAATGAAAATTTGTTTTATCCAATAATATGAAATATTTGCTCAGATTATAATCAATCCTGATCTTCTTTCACCACATAAAATATTTAATACTTCCTATCTCCTATTAATAAGAAATAAACATTTAAACATAGGATGAAAAATTTTAGATGCCAACTTAAAAACAGGTGGATGAGTACGTAGATTTTCAAAATTCTTTTTTTTTTTAACACCTTTATTGGAGTATAATTGCTTTACAATGGTGTGTTAGTTTCTGCTTGATAACAAAGTGAATCAGCTGTACGTATACATATATCCCCATATCTCCTCCCTCTTGCGTCTCCCTCCCACCCTCCCTATCCCATCGCTGATCTCCCTGTACTATGCGGCTGCTTCCCACTAGCTATCTATTTTACATTTGGTAGTGTATATATGTCCATGCCACTCTCTCACTTCGTCCCAGCTTACCCTTCCCTCTCCCCATGTCCTCAAGTCCATTCTCTACATCTTCATCTTTATTCCTGTCCTGCCCCTAAGTTCTTCAGAACCATTTTTTTTTTTTTTGATTCCATATATATGTGTTAGCATATGGTATTTGTTTTTCTCTTTCTGACTTAATTCACTCTGTATGATATGTGTTAGCATATGGTATTTGTTTTTCTCTTTCTGACTTAATTCACTCTGTATGACAGACTCTAGGTCCATCCACCTCACTACAAATAACTCAATTTCATTTCTTTTTATTGCTGAGTAATAGTCCATTGTATATATGTGCCACATCTTCTTTATCCATTCATCTGTCGATGGACACTTAGGTTGCTTCCATGTCCTGGCTATTGTAAACAGAGCTGCAATGAACATTGTGGTACATGACTCTTTTTGAATTATGGTTTTCTCAGGGTATATGCCCAGTAGTGGGATTGCTGGGTCGTATGGTAGTTCTATTTTTAATTTTTAAAGGAACCTCCATACTGTTCTCCATAGTGGCTGTATCAATTTACATTCCCACTAACAGTGCGAGAGGGTTCCCTTTTCTCCACACCCTCTCCAGCATTTATTGTTTGTAGATTTTTTGATGATGGGCATTCTGACTGGTGTGAGGTGATACCTCATTGTAGTTTTGATTTGCATTTCTCTAATGATGAGTGATGTTGAGCATCCTTTCATGTGTTTGTTGGCAATCTGTAGATCTTCTTTGGAGAAATGTCTATTTAGGTCTTCTGCCCATTTTTGGATTGGGTTGTTTGTTTTTTTGATGTTGAGCTGCATGAGCTTCTTGTATATTTTGGAGATTAATCCTTGTCAGTTGCTTCATTGCAAATATTGTCTCCCATTCTGAGGGCTGTCTTTTGGTCTTGTTTATGGTTTCCTTTGCTGTGCAAAATCTCTTAAGTTTCATTAGGTCCCATTTGTTTATTTTTGTTTTTATTTCCATTTCTCGAGGAGGTGGGTCAAAAAGGATCTTGCTGTGATTTATGTCATAGAGTGTTCTGCCTATGTTTTCCTCTAAGAGTTTGATAGTGTCTGGCCTTACATTTAGGTCTTTAATCCATTTTGAGTTTATTTTTGTGTATGGTGTTAGGGAGTGTTCTAATTTCATTCTTTTACATGTAGCTGTCCAGTTTTCCCAGCACCACTTATTGAAGAGGCTGTCTTTTCTTTCTCAAGATTGCTTTGGCTATTTGGAGTCTTTTGTGTTTCCATACAAATTGTGAAATTTTTTGTTCTAGTTCTGTGAAAAATGCCAGTGGTAGTTTGATAGGGATTGCATTGAATCTGTAGATGGCTTTGGGTAGTATAGTCATTTTCACAATGTTGATTCTTCCAATCCAAGAACATGGTATATCTCCCCATCTGTTTGTATCATCTTTAATTTCTTTCATCAGTGTCTTATAGTTTTCTGCATACAGGTCTTTTGTCTCCTTAGGTAGGTTTATTCCTAGGTATTTTATTCTTTTTGTTGCAATGGTAAATGGGAGTGTTTCCTTAATTTCTCTTTCAGATTTTTCATCATTAGTGTATAGGAATGCAAGGGATTTCTGTGCATTAATTTTGTATCCTGCTACTTTACCAAATTCACTGATTAGCTCTAGTAGTTTTCTGGTAGCATCTGTAGGATTCTCTACGTATAGTATCATGTCACCTGCAAACAGTGACAGCTTTACTTCTTCTTTTTTGATTTGGATTCCTTTTATTTCTTTTTCTTCTCTAACTGCTGTGGCTAAAACTTCCAAAACTATGTTGAATAATAGTGGTGAGAGGGGCTTCCCTGGTGGCGCAGTGGTTGAGAATCTGCCTGCCAATGCAGGGGACACGGGTTCGAGCCCTGGTCTGGGAGGATCCCACATGCCGCGGAGCAACTAGGCCCGTGAGCCACAACTACTGAGCCTGCGCGTCTGGAGCCTGTGCTCCGCACCAAGAGAGGCCACGATAGTGAGAGGCCCGCGCACCGCGATGAAGAGTGGCCCCCACTTGCCGCAACTAGAGAAAGCCCTAGCACAGAAACGAAGACCCAACATAACAATCAATCAATCAATCAATAAATAAATCTTTAAAAAAAAAAAAAAATAGTGGTGAGAGTGGACAACCTTGTCTTGTTCCTGATCTTGGAGGAAACGGTTTCAGTTTTTCACCATTACGAATGATGTTGGCTGTGGGTTTGTCATCAAAATTCTTTTACAAGGCTCACAAGCCAATGTTTGAAGACACTGGAGTAGGACACTTGCCATCAAGGATTGCGGTTATTTTTATTATATTTCAACATGTATTAAGCTCCTCCTCTGGGCCAGGCACACTGGGCTTTCTTTGAAATAGGTGGGTCTCTCTGTGCTGGGTCTCCCAGTGGTGAGTCACCTGGTCTCAAAGCTCTGCTGTCCCCCCACACTGAGGAAAGTGTGCATGAGACTCCTGGACCAGACACTGTGACTCGCCCCGGAGGCCCTGGTGGGAGGGCGGCTGGTGCCCAGGCACAGACGGTGGGGCCTTGTGTTCTCTGTGTCCAAGTGCGTGAAGACATGGCAACTCCAGGTGGGCTGTGCTCCAGAGCTGTGCCTCCAGGTGGGGTGCGGGTCCCCTGGGAGGGCACTGGTGGTCCAGAGAGCCAAGCCACAACAGGACACACATGAAGTCTACAAGTAACGGACATACATACATACTGGGAGTGGTGCTCAAAAGTGTCCCCCACAGGGGTCATGATCCAGCGGGAGATCAGTGTGGGGCATCACCCACAAAGCCACCGCAGAGGAAGCCGGGCTGAGCCGACCTGGAGTGATGGATGGGCTGTGGCTGTGGATCCTTGGAGAGAAGCAGGGAAGATGCCCAGCTGCAATCATTCAGGCAGACGTTTATCAAACAGCTGGTCTGACTCAGCTCCGCTCAGGACTCTGAGGAGTTGGGGGAGGTGGATACACATTTGATGAGGGATCCAGGGGCAAACACGGGGACAGTCCAGGTCTCATGCCAGGCAAGGCCGTGTCCGTGGCGCAGGGAGCACCCAGGGAGCTTGGAAGTGGGAGAACTCACATCGGTCGGACGGCTTAGGGGCCAGGGTGGCCCTGCACGGGGGTAAAGAGATGGGCGGGGCCAGGAGAGGTGAGTAGGATGTGGGAAGAGGGCGGGGCATCGCCGGTGGGGAGAATAGGTGCCTAGGAGTGGACAGAGCTGACCGCGGGGGGTTGAACAGCAGGGAATGGCCGCAGAGTGTTAAATGCCAGGGCTGGCTCGGCTGCTAAGATGTCATTCCTTCAGCTGGCAAACATTCACGGAGCACCCGTTCACCAGGTACTGCAGGAACCCAGCGAGGAAGACAGCTCAGTCTTGACCCTCACAGACACTGAACCAGAATTGGGATTGTGAGCGGGGCTGGGAAGACGATGGTCAGATGGTCAGGAAGCTCATGAGAGGCGGTCTGACCTGGTCCGGGGCGTATGAAGAGTCGTGGGCATCAGGGCAGACTGGTGGGGTTGAGGGGGCGCTGGAAAGTATTTGAGTCAGATGGGGGGCATCTCCAGAGCCCAGGAGAAGCCACTGCTCTCTGTTCCCAGTGCCTTGGGGACCACGAAACCATCGCATGTTCTTCTCCAGGGAAGTGGCTTATTGCTGGTTAGGCCCAGGAGGATCCACGTAAGGCAGCGTGCAGGACGGGTTTGGACAGAGAGGGAGTGGCCACCGGGGAGCCAGTCAGGGAGACGCTGGGAGAACTTAGGAGGGATGGTACACATCCTGCATCATTGGGTTCCAGGCCCACAGGGAGGACAGATGCGCCCATGCCCTTGATTTAAGAAAAGGTTCCCGCCACAGCTCCATGGACAGTCTCTAGTCACCACGGACGTGCTTCCAAGGGAGAGCTTTAGACCCCAGGGGAGGGGGGCAGGATATGAATATATAAATCTTGATAGAAAACAAACAGGAGACAGAGTTATCTTTTTGAAAGTATAATTACATTTCCCCACATTCATTTCAAGCTATTGCCAGCTTCTTTCTCTTCCTGTTCTGTTATTCTTTCCTCTTTAAAAAAAATCTTAATGTTCTTGTGTGAGTATGATTGTTATATTCAAAGTGCTTGCAACAAGCCCACCTTAACTGAAACCACAGCTCTTAGGGTCTCACCCCAGTAGGATCTGCACCCCAACAGGGCAGAGAGGAAATGCAGAAATGGGGTGGGGCCTTCAACTGCCCAGCAATGGACAATAATAACCAGACCGCGGGACCACATCTCAGGCCCTGGGAAAGCGCGGGAGTGTTTAGATGGCTGTTTCCAGGGAGCACCTGGGACGTGTGTGCACGGAAGGCATCTCCGCAAAACCCGGTCCAGCTCGGGCAGGGCCCGGGGCGCAGGGGCCGGCGGCAGCTGAGCTCTTTCCCCCTGGTCGGAGCCCGGGGCCAGCAGGACTGAACTTGCAGGTCTGATTCGTGGCAGGGTCAGCTAGCTTGGCTCCGAGGAGAACCATTCTCTCCACCAGCTGGGCCCCCAGCCTGGCCAGCATCAGACAAGCACAAGCCGGGTGGCAGGAGCTGTGTCCTCCCTGGGGAAGCCAACCGGGCACTCAGCCTCTTGGCAGGCATGTCAGGGTCATTATATCTGCAAACGCCTCCCCTGTAATGTCTTCAGTCCCCTTCCTGGGAGCCACACCATGAACATAAAATGCAGTCCCATTTAGACTTGAGGAAAGAAGCAGGATCCGTTGGGTGAATCAAAGGCTTTGGACAAGGAAAGAGCCAAGATTTGCTTCCCATCTTTATGGAAGATAATCTGTTCTCGACATAAAAAAGTACTTAAGACATATATACACTACCAAACGTAAAATAGATAGCTAGTGGGAAGCAGCCGCATAGCACAGGGAGATCAGCTCGGTGCTTTGTGACCACCTAGAGGGGTGGGATAGGGAGGGTGGGAGGGAGGGAGATGCAAGAGGGAAGAGATATGGGGATATATGTATATGTATAACTGATTCACTTTGTTATAAAGCAGAAACTAACACCATTGTAAAGCAATTATACTCTAATACTCCAATTTACACCATTGTAAAGCAATTATACTCCAATAAAGATGTTAAAAAAAAAAAAAAAAAAGTACTTAAGGCCAAGGGAGAGTTGATGTGAATCATTTTAACCAGAGGCTCAAGGAAGCGGAATGGGGTAACGACCCCAGCCCTCTCCCCAGGAAACACAAGCAACAGTTTCTACAAGTGAGGGTCCTGAGCACCAGATGTTAAAAGGCAGAGCTTATCAGCAATCTCTGAAACACCCACAGCTGTTCCTCTGACCATGAGCTTACGTTTGACGAGAGACTTGAGGTCGTCACTGTACCTTTTCTCTTTTCCGTTTAGATGGTTAAAAGGCACGTCTGAGCTCATTTTCAGTGGCTCCTGTCTACCTACAGGAAAGAGAAGACGTCAGATCCTTGCCAAGCTAGATGGTCTGCCTTTATCTTCATTTGGGCTAAAAATGAGGTGCAGCCTGTTGCAGACTGTCACGCACACCAAGTGTGTCCTTTCACGTAGGCCATGGTCACTCTTTCTTTAAAGAGCCTCTGCATTGCTGCAGTAAAAGCTATGCCTCCAAATGCTTTCAGGCTAGTTTTAGTTGTTTTACTCTAAGAAGGTATCAGTCATAATAAGGATGTGTTATTTTTACTTGTTTTACTGACACCTGTAATTCTTACAATGACATTTCCTATTCTGTCTCCAAAGTTGATGCCAAGCCTTGATCTACTTCATAAAGATACATCTTTCTGGACTCAAACCTGAGGGTGTGGGGCAGAGTAGGAAGTGCAGAAAAGACAAAGTGTGAAAGCATGAAATTAAAAGAAAAATTAGTCCATGGAAATCATGAGTGTGCCATCTTGTTATTACGCAAATCCTTCCCAGATTATTATTTAGATGCTCATTTTGGAAATCAAAACACCTCTATCAAAACATAAACAGGGTTTCCCTGGTGGCGCAGTGGTTGAGAATCTGCCTGCTAATGCAGGGAACACTGGTTCGGGCCCTGGTCTGGGAAGATCCCACATGCTGCGGAGCGGCTAGGCCCGTGAGCCACAATTACTGAGCCTGCGCGTCTGGAGCCTGTGCTCCGCAACAAGAGAGGCCGCGATAGTGAGAGGCCCGCGCACCGCGATGAAGAGTGGCCCCCGCTTGCGACAACTATAGAAAGCCCTCACACAGAAACGAAGACCCAACACAGCCAAAAATAAATAAATAAATAAATTAATTAAAAAAAACAACACAAAACATAAAAAAAGGGCTTCCCTGGTGGTGCAGTGGTTAAGAATCCGCCTGCCAATGCAGGGGACACGGGTTCGAGCCCTGGTCCAGGAAGATCCCTCACGCCGCGGAGCAACTAAGCCCGTGCACCGCAAGTACTGAGCCTGTGCTCTAGAACCCGCGAGCCGTAACTACTGAGCCTGCGAGCTACAACTACTGAAGCCTGCGCGCCTAGACCCTGTGTTCCGCAACAAGAGAAGCCACCGCAATGAGAAGCCTGCACACTGCAACAAAGAGTAGCCTCTACTGGCCGCAACTAGAGAAACCCGCACACAGCAACGAAGACCCAAGACGGTCAAAAATAAATAAATAAAATAAATAAAGTAAATAAAAACATAAACAAAAATATTTAAAGCCAATATATCTAAAGATTAATATTCTTAATGCATTCAAAAATATTTGGTTGAGCTGATAGTCAACAATTTTTTGACCTACAAAAATGTTAATTAAGACACAAGAGGGAGGAGATATGGGGATATATGTATATGTATAGCTGATTCACTTTGTTATAAAGCAGAAACTAACACACCATTGTAAAGCAATTATACTCCAATAAAGATATTTTTTAAAATGTTAATTACACATGATCCAATTTAATACTAAGACCTTACTGGATAAAGGGGTCCAGATTATTAGTAGAAAATACAAATGGCTTAAAACATGTGAAAAATGTGTGACTTTACTAATAATTAAATAAATGCAAATACAAAGCACAAACAATCCATTTTTAGCTGTCATAAATAGCGGGGATGTTTAGAGAGACCGCCTGTCCGGTGCTGTGTATAGGGAAAGAAGAACAGTGCTAGAGGGAATACAAGACAGCACAGCCTTTTTGGAAAGCAAACTGGCAATAATGTAACAAAAAAAATTTTTTTTAATGTTCACATCTTAGTTCTAGTAATTCCAGTTCTGTGAATTTATCCAGGGGAAGAAAATGTTCTGTCCAAAGATGTACATTGCAGTATTTATAATGGTAAAATTTTGGAAGCAAACCCACGTCTAAGAATAAAGAAATTAGGCAGTAATTAGAAGCATGGAAAGCAGAGTCAAACTTGTCTATGAATCCCTCTTTGGCTGTTTAAAAATTGTGTAATTTAGACAAATTGCTAAAACTCTGCGCCTCAGTTTTCTTATCAATTTACATGATGAGAATAAACTTCTACCTCTTCTTTGGGCTGTTATTGGAATTACATTGAAAAATGTATATAAATTGCTTGGAACAGTGGAATGCAGAAAATATCAGCTTCTCTGTATTATTATTATTACTTGGTCATCTTCAGTTTTGTTCAGCTACTGAAAGAATGTTCAAGCATAATTTGTAATAACAGAGGAAATATCATATTATGTTATATGAAAGATCAAAGCATACAGTTAGATAGAGATCATGGTCCAGACTCTGTAAAACAGGCACCGAAAAAGAAGATAAGAATGCATGAAATGTAAGCCAAAATTTAACAGGGGTTGTCGGGGTCTCGGAAATAGGAGCGATTTTCCTAACGCGCTTTCAACTGCTGTGTCATTTCCAACTTAGTTATAATGAAAATGCGTTATTTTTTATCAATGAGAAGGTTAAATTGTATTTCCTCACATACAACGCCTCTGGTGTTGGCCTCCAGACAGAGCAGGTAAGTGTTCTTGTCCCTGGCTCCCACGCAGGATGGAAGGGCAGCTGGGACGCAGGGACAGAGACCAAACACCTGGGACACCTATCTTCAGGGTCCTGGATCTGCAAGCCTGGCCAGTGGGGGGAGCGTCAGGGAGATGAAGGCTTCACGGTGGAGCCCATCACCCCCTCTCAGGATGCTTCCCCATTCGTGGTCCCCTGGTTCTCTGAGATACTTCGGTTCCCTCTTCTGCTGGCGGTGGGATGGAATAATTTGGCTTAAATATTCTGTCAGCTCTTATCCCTTTTTATGGGTTGAATTGAGTCCCCTTCCAAATTCACGTGTTGAATTCCTAACTGCCCGGTACTTCAGGATGTGACTTTATTTGGAAATAGGGTCATTATAGATGTAATTAGTTGAGATGAGGTCATTAGGGTGGGCCCTAATCCGATACAACTGGGGTCCTTATAAGAGTGGAAATTTGTTTTCGTTTTTGTTTGTTTTTGTCCTTGTTTGGCCGCGCTGAGCAGCTTGCAGAATCTTAGTTCCCCAACCAGGGATCTAACCCGGGCCCCAGCAGTGGAAGCACCAAATCCTAACCACTGGACCTCCAGGGAAGTACCAAGAGTGGAAATTTGGACACAGAGACATGCAGACGGTGGCACTTCCTCCACACAGGGAGAACGCCACGTGAAGATTGGAATTACACTGCCACAAGTCGAGAAACTTCCAGAAGCCAGGAGAGAGGCCTGGAACAGCTCCTTCCCAGCCCTTCAGAGGGAGCCTGGCCCTGCCGATACCTTGATTTCAGACTTCTGGCCTCCAGACTGTGAGACACGAAATTTCTGTTGTCTCTGGTACTTGGTTACTGCGCCCTAGGATATGAATAAGGCCCCTGTTCACTCACTGCTGTCATCTCTCCCTCCTTCCTGCCCTTCCAGTGACAAAAGTGAAAGGCCTCTGGATCAAATGAGTGTCCGGCTCCGGTCCAGCGGGCAGAACGGGGCGGGGAAGCATGCCCGGGCGCCGTGTGGCCTGTGATGAAGGGGGTCGCTCTGAACCATCAGGGTCCGGCCCTAGGCGCTCTCAGCCCCACGTGGGGAGGGTGCTACGTAAGCTCTTCCACCTGTTGCCCAGATGCCTCTTTATGGCAAGAATCTCCATCCTCTTTCACCGAGTGGGTTTGTATCCCATCTACCATAAAAATGATAGAGGCAAACATCAGAGGAAAGGCAGTAAGAACATACCTAAATTACTATATTTGTTAACTAATTAAGTTTGTCTGGATGCAAAAAAAAATGCCCCCAAATGTGGCCTAACACGTTAGAAATTCACTTCTCTCTCATGTAAAAGTCCAAACTGGCATGGGGGCCTTGCTAGTGAGGTCTGTCTTTGTTACAGGCTGAATCTTTGGGGCCAGTCCCGCAGAGTGCAGCCCTGGGTTCCATGCCACTCCCACTGATGGCTGCAAGGGACACCCCCACCGGCACCACCCACCTCCACTCCCTCCATGCCCAATGTCAGGGTCAGGGCTGGGTGAGGAAGCAGATTGTGCAACTGTAACGTGAAGAAGAAAAAAGTAAGGGTTTACGGTGAAGAAAATTGGAGCGGAAGCCCTCGTGGTAATTCACGGGTATGGCAGACACAACGGTTTACCTCTGTCTACATGAAAGCAAGCTTTTATTTCAACATCGTTCCGAAAACACTTAAATTATAAGCTGTAGGGAACACAGATGATCAACCCACTTACTCGTTAAATTTTTTAAATTAAACTTTTGAGGGGGGAACAAATTAGCTTCTATTTTCAGAATCAGCATCTTAGAGATTTTTATTGCCTACAAATAAAAATTGACTTCATCTAAATATCCACCACCATACCTTTTCCTCTGCTTTATCTCCATTGCCATAGTATTGTCCAATGGTGCGTATGTACAAATAAAAATGTCTATCAATATCAAACAAAAAATATTTTTAGGCTCTTTACAATTTTTCGATTGCTTTCTTCAGTGGATCTTGATTAATTTTATACTTTTCTCTTGGAGGGGAGCAAAATCTGTCAACCCAAAATGTGTCTCTTTGGCATGAGGATTAATTTAGGCTGATTATTCTTCAGGAACAGAAGACTCAGGAAGTCTTTCTTTTTACCGCCTCCCACTTCCCCCTGAGCTGCCTAAAGAATCCAGACAAAGGGCCTGTTCCTGGAACAGAGCATCCCCAGAGACATCTGCCGAGTATGCACAGATGGGGTGGGGCAAGTCAAGTCGGCACGGCCCAAAGACCAGAGTCCGCTCTGTGTCTCGCTGTCTCTGCCTGGCGCAGCAATTATTTACCAAACACTTGCTTTTCCATCTTCCTGTGAATTGCCTTCCTCCCCTCTGACATCCCAAACCACTACCCGCAACATCTTCTTTGGCTTCAGCTACAGATGGTGTTGAAGGTGAAGGTTTTGGCCATTTGGGCGAGTTACTTGGTCTCCCTGGGTCTCTCTCATGTATACAGGTTACTTGACTTTTGTTTGATTTTTCTCCTGCTAATCTGTCTCATATCACTTTAATTCTTAGGCCAGCCAGAGGAACCTAGAAGGGAAGAGGAAATTCTCTTCCTCCTGTCATTCTTCAGACTCCTTCCTGTTTCTTTGAGTTTCGATCAGTGACTCACCCCGCCTCTCTCTCCACCTCTAGTACAGAACACGGTGCTGGCACATAACAGGCACTCAATAAATATGCGATGAGTGAACGAGTCCCTATTAATGATTCTTAATATCTGGAATGAAGGCTCCTTAGGGAATGTGATGAAATCAGTGGATTCCCTCCTTAGGTAACTGAACCCACACACAAAGTTGCGTTAACAGTTTCAGGGTTCATAAAACCCTATCCTCTGACCCCGGGGTTCTTTAGACCCCAGGTATCACATTAAAGTGTGAGCATTTTTGAAAGCACTAAAAGCTATGTGTTATAGGTTCCTGGTGTAGGAAGGGAAGATGGTCTCCGATATTAGATTTATGATCTGGTAATTTAAGACACACTCCCTCACTACTGGTCCTACAGGCACCATCTATAATGAAGAAAGACCGTTGGAAGTGGTACCCAAAGGGTCCACGAAACTAATTTAGCACAAACGGCCCAAAGGGAGGCCATCTCCAGGCCTCCTGCCTGGCAACACTCTGCCTCGGGCTGAAAGCACTGCTGGCATGAGGCACGGCGGGCGTGAGGAGGATGGATGGGGAGTATTCCTTGTACCTGCTCAGCACTCTTTCTCAACGGACACTCCTGGTGAGGCAATTCTAGCCCAGATTTTCCTTTGCTTCAAGTGTCCCCACGTTCTGTAAATGAGCCTTCTAACCCCCAGCCAACAGATTTGGACGTTTGTTGTTTGTTTTCTCCCACATTGGGGATATTTGAAATATTTGACTGATCTTGCCTTAGGGGAAGTGCTGAAAAGTAGGTCATGCTTCTTTCCCTAAACAGAGTTCAGGCAGATGGCTCCCATGTGAACTTTGGTTTCTATCTTGTAAACTTGGGAGCCGGGCTTTCTGGTAATAGTGGTCATCCTTTGGTCTATACAGGGGTTTCTCAACCTTGGGATTACTGACATCTGGGGCAGAATAACTCTTGGTCCTGAGGGCTGTCCTGTGCACTACCCTGGCCTCTACCCACTGGATGGGTAACACCCACACACACCTCCCGCCACCCTCCTGGTGTTGACAATCATAAATGTCTCCAGACGTTGGCAAATGACCCCCAGGGGTCAAAATCCCCCCCCCCCCCCGCCAGGTGAGAATCACTGCTCTACACCAGTGCTTGGTCCTTTGAGTCTCATAATTGTAAACTTGAGAAGCAAAGGATTTTAGACGTCCTAGGAGCAAAGCCACCTCCCGGAGGTTTGCCAGAGACAGACCACCAGTGACTCACTATTCCCAAAACACACACTCACACTTCCCACACCTGGCTCAGTCCTCACTGAGATGACAAAAGGGAAAAGAGAAAGCCCGGCCGCCTTGGAGGCGGTGGCTAGAGCTTGATGCCCTGTGAATTGGTTCTACCAAGCTCCCAGCTACCCCACAGGTGAGCTTCCGGGGGAGGAGAGAGCCCTTGGCAGGGGCCACATACAGGTCACACCCCTTCAAGGGGAAAAGCAGTTCGCCCCCAGCAGACACATAACGCGCAAAGGGCGTGGGCCTAACTGCCGAGGGACAGGTGGCTCCCGTGGCACCTGGAGAGAGAATGCAGGCGTACTGCCCGCGTGCGAGGAGACACTTGTCACTCGTCAGGCACAGCCTGCTGAGGACCAGCTTGCGCAGCATCTCCCAGCAGCCACTGCAGGGAGCCCTGCCATCCCGCCCATCCTGCCTGCCCTCTCCCCGGTCTCACGCCCGGCTCCCCTCCCGCTCCCAGCACACACACACTCCTGGAGAACTCAGAAGGTGAGAGCAATGCTGCAGTACCTTCCGCAGCCTCCGCTCTACAGGAAAAGGCCCCCCTGCGCTTCCAGAACTGAACGCCCTGGGATGGCTCCAAGATGGCCTCTTGCGGGCCCAGCTCAGCCCCGGGCAAGGGCTTAGCAATTCTGACCCACCACTGCGCACACAGCAAGCCAACCACCAAGGTTAAACCCAAACCCACAAAGACACAGAGGTCAATATGTTTTAAATCACTCTATCGAGCTCACGACCCGCAGGCAGCTCTCCTGCACCCCAGGCGGTAGGCTCAGCCACTACAGCCCCCAACTAAGGGATCCTCTCTCTCTCTTTTTTTCTCTGCAGTCCCGGACCCTCTAACTCCCCCTCCTGCTTCCACCCAAGCCCAACTCACCTCCACTTTTTTTTCTAACCCTTCCTGGATCTCCAGTCTTTCCCTCCAGGAGCTGTTACTAAACTCTGTTCGTGGCATAACCACATCCGTGTGCCCGGCAGTAATCATGTTGAGTCTGGGCTGGTGTAAACGCCACCCTCGTATTCGTGAAGATTTACACCAAAGTGCTTAGGAGCATTTTGGTTTCCTCCATAAATGCTTGTGAAAAATGTTCTTAAAGAAAACCTGATTTTATTTTCCAAATAACCCGTTCAGGTCGTGGCTGCTTTTCATTTCTAATTGATTTTTTTATTGGCACCTGGCCCCATCACTTTAAGCATCTCTGCCTGAAACCTTCAAGTGAATAGTAAGCTCTGAGCGAGCACTCAGATGTGCTTGAGTGAATTCACTGAAATTATTTATCATAGCTAAAACTTAGAAGCAACCAGAGTGTAAAAGGGAAAAGAGTAAATAAATCGAGTCCGTCTTCATAGAGTGGAGTGCCATGAGTCACGTTCATATCCTCAAAGAACACTGCATCTAATGGCATATTTTAACAATTCTAAATTGTGGTCCCATTAGATTATAATGATGTTCATATATTAAGGAGAAGTGATGTTATGAGTGGATTTTCATTTCCCTCTTTGGGAATCCCCGAGGATTCCAGATTCTACCCTATGAACTTATATTGTGTTTGCAATCAGAAAAGAAAAAGAAACACTATTTTTAAGATTTCTCCTGATATGAATGCTGCGGTAGGCAGAATGTCACGCGGCCCCTCCCATCCCTGGCGCACTTGCCCGGTGTGGCCCCGTCCCCTGCAGTGTGAGCAGCACCTATGATACCACTGACGGAATTGTGTGAGATGGCAAATGGAAGAGATTTTGCAGATGCAATGAAGCCTGTGATCAACTGACTTTAAATTAATCAGAAGGGAGACTGCCCTGGGTGGGCCTGGCTTAATCAGGTGAACCTTTTCAAAGTGGGTCAGAGGCAAGAGACTCAAAGTGGCAGAGATGCTCTCCTCCCTCCAGAATCCCTAGAAATGGCCGGAGAGCCTTCCTGGGCTCAGGAAGAGGGGACAAAGGTCAGGGAGGGCACACAGAGAGAAAAGGATGAATCAAAGGGAGGCCCAGCCTTCCTGCACCTTCTCCTGCCTTGGAGAAGCAAGCTGCCGTGAGATGTGTGGGAGAGGAGCCAAATTCTGCCAACAAACACCTGCACTTGGAATAGGACCCCGCCTCACAGGGGACCCCAGCCCCAGCTGTCACCCTGACTGCAGCTTTGTGAGACCCTAAACGCACCCGGACTCCTGACCCATGGAAGCCGAGATCATGAATGTGTGTGGTTTAAAGTTACTGCGTTGGTAGTAAACGTTCACACAGCAATAGGAAATCCCTACAAACATGGCTATAAAAATCCAAAGTAAACCCAGCACCCCCGCTGCTACACTGGTACCCACGTCACTGGCCGGGAGCAGGCCGGGAGAGCAGGGCTTGGCAAGGGTGTTGGCCAGGCCGCCTTGAACGGAGACGGAGCAGTTCACCTCCCGGGCCCACACTTCACCCCTTACACCTCGCCCCCCTGCAGTGGTCTCTTTCCTCTCCTCTTCATTCAAATGGAGCCCTTCTCCTTCCCTATCCACATCCTCTCCCGTGTGGTTGCTTCTATCTCTGTGGCTTTAACTACCAACCCAAATACCCATGCTTCCCCAAAGTCTGTCTGTGGTCCAACTTCTGCGTAATTCACCTGCTCCTGCACTGCTCTTGACCAGAGTTCCTACGACGCTGCTGTTTCTGCCTCTAAAATGCATCTCACGTGTCTGTTCACGACTCCCCACTTCATGGTCACAGCCATCGGCTCTCCACTGAATCACGTCTTGAACCTTCTAGGTGCACAAGTCTCCAATTTTGCTGCCCATTAGAATCACCTGAGATGCTTTAAAAAATTCCATACTGCACCCCAGACTGGGGGGACCCAGACAGCAGTATGATTTTACACTTTCCAAGGGATCACAATCTCCAGCCACATTTGGGAACCTGTGTTCCAACTGGGGGTCCACGGGTTCCCCCTCCTGTCCATTCTCCATGTGAGAGCCCAAGGGATGATTTTAAAGTGGAAACTGACCCTGGCACTCTTTACTTAAAACCCGATTTCATGGGGGATAAACTCCGATCTCCTATGTTGGCCCAAGGCCTCGAGGGTCCCCTGCCTGCCCGGCCCTCCCAATCTTGCTGCTCCTCGTCTCCCACATCCCCCCGCCCAGCTCCCCACTCCTCCCTCTCCTGCGGGGGGGGGGGGGTGGCTTGCTCGTCCCTCCCCTCCCCTCCCCAAGGAGCCCCTTGCTGGCCCCCGCCTTCCATCCCCGTTATCCTCTCTGGCAGCACCGGGCTCCTTCCCTTAGCAGCGTTTATTCTAAACCATTCCCGTCTGCTTCCTTGTTTGTTCCTCCCCAGGAGGGCAGAGACCACGTGTGCTTTGTCACCACTGTATGCCTAGCACAGTGCTGCCAGACAGTAGGAGGCTCAACAAAAAACATGCGAGAGACGAACACTGACTTAAGGGAGGAACAGGGGCAGGACGTCAACGCTTGTTTATAGAGCCCGAGGTGATGGTCATCTCAGACCTGCAAGGGCCCTTTACACCCACAAGGGATTCACCGGGCGCTTTCAGGAAGGTTCAGAGTCCTGAGTGGCACTCCAGCAGGTAACGCCCTCGATTTCCCAGTCTGCAAAACAACTTCTCCCAGGCTCTAGATGAGACAGAAATCGCAGTGAGTGAGGCATCACAGGGCAGACGGAGGCTCCCACCCTGCTCCCTCCCTCAGGCCACCTTTGCTCTTTAGAGGAATCACAGACCAGTCCGCGCCAAGGACCCGGCTGCTCGCTCAAGCTCTCCCCACACTAGGGGTGTGAACTCTTGAGGTTGTCAAGGTGGTGGTCCTGAGGCCCAGCTCCCGCCTTTGCCCTTGCTGTCCTTTCCGTCTGGAGGGCCTGTCTCTCTTCTCAGCCTGCTAACCTGCCGTCTTCCTGATTCAGGCCTCCTCCCTGCTGGGTTCCCCGCCACCCGCTGTGCCCCCATAGCTTCTGAAGACCCCTGGCACACCCCGATCCCAGCGCAGTCAGCAAGCGGCGCTGCTGTTATCTGCCAAGTTCCCTGTCCCTCTCACCGGCCGGGCACTCCATGGTGCCCAGGACCAAACCATGTCCGGCTGTTACTAATCTCCGACACTTCGGGAGTGAATTCGTTTGCTAGGGCTGCCACGACAAAATACCAGCCTGGGTGGCTTAAACGACAGAACTTTATTTCCTCAAAGTTCTGGAGGCTCCATGGTTCTGAATGGCATCTCCTGAGGCCCCTCCCCTTGGCTTGCAGACGGCCATCTCCTCCCCGTGTCCTCGCATGGTCTTCCCATACGCCCACCTGTGTCCTGATCTCCTCTTCTTAGAAAGACAAGAGGCATGTTGAATTAAGGCCCACTCTAATGCCTTCATTTTAACTTAATCACCTCTTTGAAGTCCCTGTCTCCACACAGTCGCACCCTGAGGTGTGGGGATTAGGACGTCAACATATGAATTTTGGAGCGGACACAATTCAGTCCAGAGCAGGGAGAGACCGACTAGTAGACATAAGTAAATGTTTCTGCTGCAGTCAGAAAAGAGGGATGGAGGAAAACAGAGAATGAGCAAAGGCACGAGCTCAGTCTCTAGCTGGCAGTTCAGTGATGCCACTCCCGGAAGCTGACAGGCGGAAGCTGGCAGGAACGAAGTGGGCATGTGCTGCTTCCCAGCCAGGCAGGTGCGCTCCTGAGTTTGGTCTCTCTCTGGTCTCTTAAGTGCTCACCCACCACCCGGACGAGTGACTCTGACCCTAAGTTCCCTCACCTGTAAAACGGGGAGCAGAAATACAATTCTGACTCCAATCCCAATGTGTGTTTTTCCTTTAACACACCAAGCAGTTAACTCAGTTCTCCTCAGGCAGCGACCCGATGTCCCACAAATTCAATTCTGATACCACCTACCCGGAGATAGAAGCAGATCCCACAGGTGAAGGGCTCAGTCCCACAAGACGCCCCCCCTTCAGATGCCAATCACAAGGCCAGGTGGTCACCGGTGCTTCTGACCTACAGGCTGTAAATCAGAGTTTCCCACAACCCCTTCCTGGGGTTCCATTAATCTGCTAGAGCTGCTCACAGAACTCAGGAAACCCGTTTGCTCGCTAGATCACCACTTTATTACAAAGGATACTAAAGGATACAAATCAACAGCCAGATGAAGTAATGCGTAAGACAAGTTCTCGAACAAAGGACCTTCTGTCCCCGTAGAGTCTGGGGCCCCGCATGATGGCACATGGATGCGTCTGGCTCACCAACCCAGAAGCTCTCCAAACCCCATTCTTTTGGGGTTTTATGGGGGCTTCCATTACAGAGGCGCGACTGATTAACCCATTGGTCAATGGTGATTGAACTCAACCTCCAGCCCCCCATCCCCTCCCCAGGACAGAAAGTTCCAAGCCTCCAATCACATGGTTGGTCCCTCTGGCAACCAGCCCCATCCTCAGAGCTTCAAACAGGCACTCATCGACATAACAAAAGACACCCGTATCCCTCTTATCACTTAGGAAACTCTAAGTGTTTCAGGAGCTCTGCGTCAGGAGTGGGACAAAGACCAAACGTATATTTCTTGTTATAGATCCCAGTGTCATGGGAAAATACCCAACTCATATGGTTGTTTGGAGGCCTGAGATAACGCACCTAAAATGCTTGACAAAGCGCCAGGCACATCATCATTTACTTAATACAGCACAGACACTGTCCTTGTGCCACGATTACTTTGCAGCTTACTGAGCGAACAAAATAAATATGTACACATACTCTAAAATATCATCCAGCTGGATTTTTGAAACAGCATTTTCAGTGCTTGGTAAAATAGAGCTTTCATTACCTAGCTGTGATTTAGAAATGTACACCACAAAGTTCTGGCTGGAAAAAAAAAAAAAGTTTTAAATCCACAATAAAAGTCAAATATTAGGAAAAGAGCAAAGAAGAAAACTACTATTGAAAGCTGCTTCTTTCCAGCCAGTGACCTCTCCTCGGGTACACATCCCTCTATCAAAGCCGAGATGATGGAGTTACTCCTGACCCTTCCTTCCCCATCCCTGCCCTGTCCAGGAGGAGAGGTGGTGCCCTGTGCATTTCAGTAAGCGCCATGTTACGCTTCCTGGGAGTCTGGGTGGCACAGATGGTGTTCTCATACTGTTTATGTGTTCCTTCGGGACTCGTGATTTTATTTTATTTTATTTTATTTTATTTATAAATTTATTTATTTTATTTTTGGCTGCATTGGGTCTTCGTTGTTGCGTGCAGGCTTTCTCTAGTTGCAGCGAGTGGGGCTACTCTTCTCCGTGCGTGGGCTTCTCACTGCGGTGGCTTCTCTTGTTGTGGAGCATGGGCTCTGGAGCACAGGCTCAGTAGTTGTGGCGCCTGGGCTAAGTTGCTCTGCGGCATGTGGGATCTTCCTGGACCAGGGCTCGAACCCGTGTCCCCTGCATTGGCAGGTGGATTCCTAACCACTGGGCCACCAGGGAAGTCCTGGGCTCGTGATTTTCACTTTAAGATTATTAGAGGGATTGACAGCCTCTCGGTCCTTGTGACAGAAGCCGTCATCTTCATGCTTGTAGCAGAGGCTGGGTCCCCAGGTCAGCTGGGCTGCCTTCACCATGGTCCCCCGTGGGCGGCCGCAAAGCATCACCTTCCTGGGACACCTTCCTGGGAGTGCTGGACACCTGCTCTTTGCCCTCAGCAGGGGGCCCTCGGAATGGCCATGAGCCGTGAGCATGGGGTCTGGAAACCCTGCTGAGTCACAGTTTCGCCCTTGTCCAGCCCTAGAAGGGACTGGGGAGCTTTCCTGGGCTTGGGGAGAGGGGACAAAGGGCAGGAAGGGACGCAGAGGGAAAAGAATGCATCAAAGGGAGGCCCAGCCTTTCCGCACCTGCACCCAGACCAGCATATCCTCACTTTCCCTGCCCACCGACCTGCCCTGAAAGGGGCGGGGTGGCAGCTGCCTGAGGCCACTAGTCAGGGGAAGCTGAAAGTGTCCTGCCTTGACCAACGCTCCTACCGTTAAAATCCCACGAGGCGCTGAGGCCCAGGGTTAACGTCCAGGCTGGCATGCAGGTCCAGGGGCCGCACAGTTCTGCTGACCTCTTAACGCCCGGGGTTTTCATCTCTGCAGTGGGGGGAAAACAGTCCTTACCTCATTGGTCTGTGAGGTTAGGACGGGGAGGATGAGTTGAGCGATTATGCAAAGCTTGTGGCGTCACTTGGTGCCTGGTAGACGGGAGCTCAAATTCCATGGCCTTTGGGCGTTGTCTTAGTGGCCCTGGCCCCAAAACAAATACCGCTGACTGGGTGACTTATGAACAACAGAAACTTATTTCCCCGCAGTTCTGGAAGCTGCAAGTCCCAGGTCAAAGTGGCAGCCGCTTCTGTTCCTGGCGAGGGCTCTCTTCCTGGGCTTCAGAAGGCCACCTTCTCACTGTGTGCTCGTATGGTCCAGAGAGAAAGGGGCTCTGGTCTCTTCCTCTTCTTAAAGGGGCACTGGCTGGGTCAGATTAGGGCCCCACCCTCATGACCTCATTTAACCTTAATTATGTCCCCCAAACCCCACCTCCAAGTGCATCCCATTGCGGGTTAGGGCTTCAACATGTGGGTTTGGGCAGGGGGGCACAAGCAAGCAGCACGTAACAGGCAGACTGCATTTCCCCTGGTTGGGGACTCGTGTCACCCAGAGGGGTAACCCTTAGGCGTGCAGCTGGGGTGATCCCGTCTGATCAGCACACTCATGATACTGCGCTGCCAGACGTATTGCCTTGGTGTGGGGGGCAGTTTCTTAGACCCCATTTCCAAGCCTCTCTCCTGTCTGGCTTCCGTGGCTCCCATCTCATCAGCTCGTACCCGGAATCTCTCTACAAGAACAATGCGCTCAGCCTGGTATTTGATTTTGCGTCTCCTGAGCCGCTGCCTCTCGGCTGGACCCTTTTGCTCTCTGCTCCACAGCCTGGGGGTAACTCATGCACCTCCGCTGCTGGCTCGTGGGATTCTGAGAGCTGGGACCTGCAGGATGGAGTAACGGGCAGAAGGGGAGCTAGCAGAGCGTGGGCTCTGTCTTATGTCTGTAACATGGGGAAATCAAGGCAGTGTAAAGGCAGATAGAGGAAAATGTGACGTAATAAAAATACGGGGATATTAAATAAAACATCCCTTTGTAGTTTCTCTCCCCCAGATTGAGCGCAGGGATGCTCAGAGACTCGGGCCCACGCCCCTACGATGCAGGCAATGCATAGTGCCATTGTGCAGATGAGCGTGAGACTGGGGCAGGGGCGGCACTCCTCCGGGGGGACAGGCCTCTATTCTCCAGGAGCTCGGCGCGGAGGGAGCCGGGCGCCACCCACACAGGACGGTAAGGCTGCGGGGCGCAAGGTGGTTGCCCTGCTTGTCTTCTGAGGTGGCTTCTCCCAGGCCTGCTCTCCTTTCCCTGCAGCAGGTGTCTCACACCTGGCCGGCCCCAGCCGACTCGGCCTGGGGATCAGTGGCTCCAGAGCATTCTGAGAAACGCCGGAAATTCGCTTGGAATTTGTTCGGAGGGCCCTCAGTCTGCTGATAGCCAGGGAACGCAACCTACTTCATGCTGAAGCAGCACACGGGGCGGGAGGAAAGAATGACCTGGAGACGCACGGCGTGTGCGCACACACGCGCACAGCGCCAATCACGCGCTTCACCTCTCACTGGATTGGTGTTGAGCACCGCCCACCCCAGCTCTGCCCGTCTGTTTGTGGACGACCGGGGAGGAAGGCACAGGTCACTCCTTAGTGGCCCACAATGACGCCATTTATTTCAAGATGTTTCCCTCCAGATGCGGGGGCCACGCGGCCTTCTCTTGCTGCGCGGGTGGCGTCCAGAGGCGGCTGCTTCCCGCTCCTGCCCCACCCCCAGCCCCCCCATCCACGCAGCCACAACCTCTCCCAGGCGCCTCCCCGTTTCTCTGTGTCACAAGCACATCAGTTTATCAAATGTGAAACGGAGGAAGGGATAGAGAACATTTTATTCCTAATGCATGAACAGGGGGACCTCACTTTATATCCCCCCAAAACCCCGATTATAAGATTATTCTGGAGACAGAACAACGGTTTCCAAATTAAGGACTGGCTCTGCAGTCCTTACCCTCAGAAGAGAACATCTGTTTGAGCTCCAGAAGGTGAAGGAGGAGGAGGAGGAGGAGGAGGGGAAGGAAGAGGAGGAGGGGGAGAAAGCAACAGAGGCAGCATTGTACTGGGGCGTCCAGGTAGCCGGAGACATCCCTGGGGGCAGCCAGAGACGTGGCAGAATGCCGGCACCAGGCAATAGCGGAGAGAACTGCCGCGCTGGGCACCTGCGAGGCTTCCCAGGTGTGGGAGGGAGGGGGCGGGGCGGGAGGACGTGGTGCCCGTTGCACGTGATGGCTGGATGGAGGGTTGGGGTCAGTGAGCCCACGGGGCTCCGAGCCTAGGCCTCGACCCCCCCCGCCGGCCCTGACGCCCGCTGCCTGGACCTCCTGCGGGAGCTGCAGTGACAGGCCAAGCGCCTCCGGCTCCCGCCTAGTCAAGGTGGACACGACCTAGTTCTTGATGCAAAGAGGCCACTGCTGGGGGGTCCCAGGGACCTGCTCGAAAGCTCACTTGAAAGGGCGCTGATCTGAGAGCGGAAGAGCTCAGAGGAAGGAAGGAAACCCCATTTTTCTCTGCAGATCACTTTCGTAGAACTCCGTACACTAGGCTCAGAGGATTTTCCCTGGGTTGCAGCTACCGGAACCACAAACCCCGCTTCCCCTCCCCTGATACCTGCTGTCCATCCCTCTGCATTTGTCACCTGCCCTCTGACTCTCCCCCAGGGACGTGACGGAGAGGGTTGTGGTAGGACTGACCGAGCCTGGAGAAGCGGCAGGACTCTCCAGCCTTCAGGAATCTAACCGGCTACAGCGGCTGATGACCCATTTCCTGACGGGGAGGAAGACCTTCCTGACAGGAGAGTCTAGGGACCAGCTCCAGGGCCCTTCTCCTGGGTAGATTCTACCGTGTCTCATCGTGTAGGAAGTGCTTTCTAAAAAAGAGCAAATATCAGGTGACCTACACAGACTGGCACCATTCTTGCTGTCACTGAGGCTCAATGAGAGATGGTCACTAGGCAGAGAGGCCAACAGGTCCTGATGGGACTCGGCATAGGATCCCTGCTGGGGGTGGCCAGCCTCCCTAGGGTGTAGGATGCCCTTCCTGGTCTCAGTATCCTAACGAATATCCTTTCTGTGCACAAAGTACTGAGCGCAGCACTGAGGCCCCGCTAGAAATCAGCTCTGTTCTCAGGTGAGAAGCCTGAGATCCGGGGACCAGCTGTGCCTGGGTCGACGACACTCAGGGAGGGGGAGTCCACGGGGGGGGGGGTTGACTGCATGCGGCTGCCCCGAAAGATGACCAGCAAGCCTCCAGCCCTGCCATCCCTGTTGGACCCTGGGAAGTAAAGGGAGCCGGGCACGGAAACATGCTCACCAAACGCCCTCCTGTAAACCCACCAATCAGAGGTGCTTCTCCCCTACAAGCTCTCCACTGGGACAGACGCTGAGGCTGCAAGGTTGCTCACACCTTTGTGCCCTTGGCTTTGATCGGAACCCCTCTGGATGGAGACCCTTTAATGAGGGGTGGGGAGCAGAGAGAAGGGGTCACTGGGGAAGTTCACGCCTGAGGAAAGAGCAGGACCCTCTTTACCAAAGGTCTGGACCCCTGGGACCAGGGAAGAGGAGGGCAGGTGGGCAGGCCCACCCTGCTCAGGCCCCGGTACTCCCTAGATTACCTTGACAACACCAGGACTTGTCTGGCGGGCACATCTCACCTACCCTCATCCAGACCTGGCATCCCAGGAGGCACACCCACGCTTCACTCCAGCTCGAAAGTAAGACCCGGACCAGCCTTCAGGGACAGGCGGTGGAGTAGACAGACTTCTAGTCTCTGAGAACTTTTACAGTGAATTAGTCAGGGTTCTTCAGAAAAATAGGATGAATAGGATGTGAATAGGATGTATATATCTCTACCTATATATAGGATCTATATATGAATAGGATGGGGAGAGAGAGAGAGATGTATTTTAAGGGATTGGCTCACATGATTGTGAGGGCTGGGCAGCTGGCAGACTGGAAAATCAGGCAAGGGCTGATGGTGCAGTCTTGAGTCAGGGAGAGTCTGGAAGAAGAATTCCTTCCTTCTTGGGGAGCCTTGATCTCTTAAGGCCTTCCACTGACTGGATGAGACCCACCTACACTGTGGAGGGTAATCTGCTTTACTCAGAGTGCACTGACTTAATCACTTCCTTTAATAAAGCATTAAAAATAACAATGGAGTGGAAGCCACAGTAAGACTTGATGAACAGACCAGTGATAGTCTAGTAGCAGGTGCTCTAGGCAAAGCCACACAGAGGACGCTCCCCCCTCCCCCCAGCCCCCTCACACAAGGAGAAACTGCACGAGTCCTATTCCATCCCAACCTCTTTAATGTCTCTGGGCAAAGGAGGGGTGCCCCTCCCACCTGAAGGAACACTTGCCCATTCTTTTTCTTTTCCATGAACTTTGGGGAGGATTCAAAAACCAGAACTGCCCTACTCACCAACATAGTTTTACCTTGAATTTCACCAGCTGTGTCAATAGCTCCAATACACGATAAAGCTTGGGACTCAAACTCTGAGAAAGCTGAAAATCTCACAGCAATCCTGGGTGGCTGACACATTCGATTCAATCCAGCCAGCACTTACTGGGCGGCCAATACATCGAACGTTGTGCTAAGTAGCGTGAAGGGCACAGAAGTGAGTTGAATCTCTCCACCCAGGCACCCACCTTCCCCTAAACACCACAGGTGGGACTAGGTGGGGACTAAGGGTTCAGATGGTCAGCGAACGTGTCAGGTCATGACCTTCCCCCACCCACTCCTCAGAGCCTTGAACAGCTTCCCAGGCCACTCGGTGAAAGCCAGCGTCCTTCTGGCGCTTCACGTGCCCATCCGACCTCCCAGGCCGCTCCAGACCTCCCTGACCGGCCCTCCCACACGGGCCGGCTCCCCTCTGGCCGAAGTGCCTCCTGCTGTGCGTCAGGTAGGCAGGTGTGCTCCCCGCCGAGGCCGTGACTCTGCACCCGTGTCGGGACCTCTCTTTCTGCCGGAGACCCACCCAGGCAGTGACAAATCCAGCACTCACCCCAGATTTTCCTTGAAGCGTTTAGTCACATCTCCCTTAAAGGGTGCTCAGAAGCCCCAGTGGTTGCCTGTTCCTTAAGTGCATGCGGTGCTTCCCAAGGGCTCCCCTAGTCATCTCCTTGTGCGGCCGTGCCTGCCCTGCAGCTTGGCTTCCTCTGCCGTTTACCCCACGGGCCCCTGTACCAGTTACCTATGGCTCCGTAACAGATAACGGCCAACAGCAGCTTAAAGCAGCACCCACTTATTACCGCCCAGGCTCTGGGTGCAGGAGTCTGGGTGCAGCCTAACGGGGGCCCTGCTCAGGGTCTCACAAGGGGTGGTCGGGCTGCGTTCTCACCTGGAGGCCCGACAGGGGAGAATGTACCTCCAAGCCCCTCGGGGTGTTGCGAGAGCTCCCTTCCTTGTGGCTGGAGGGCTGAGAGCCAGCTGGAGGCCACCCTCCGTCCCTGGCCACGCGGCCCCTCCAGAGGCGATTATGGCAGAGCCAGCAGAGGGCCAGGGAGATGGCAGGGCAGACAGAGTCTCACAGACGGTAATACAGGTGTGTAGTCGCCACCTTCCTCAAAGTCTCAGTCACAGCAGCACCCAGACTACGGGGAGGGGTCATACAGCGGCAGGAACACCAGGGCTGGGAATCTCGGGGCCACCCTAGTCGGTCTGCCACACGCTTCCCCTCCTAGCTCGCCACAGCCTGAACGACCACTAGCCCCAAAGGAATGGAGTGGAAGGCGCTCCTGCACTGAGGTCTTACCCTATTTGATTCCTTAGGGCCGGAGCCTTCCCGGATATCCCCCAGAGTCAGGGAAAGTTCTGATGTGCGGAGACACGCAGCTGCTGGGGGTTGGGGGGTGGCCTGAGGAGGACAGCGTCTCCCTAAATGAAATGGAGCCGGGAGGGGCGGACCTAGCGCTTAACCAAGAAGCAACTTTTGCACCAAGTAATATCCACCTGCTGCTCCCAGAAGCAGCATCCAAAACCCCAGCCCGGCGATTGTCTCTGTGCAGCCGAAGAGCAGACAGCCCCGAGCAAGCAACAAGACGCGTGGTGCTGACTGACAGCCTTCCCTGTTAATGGCTGCTAAGCGTTAAAAAACATTTACTCCAGTGGCGGGCTCTCGCTTCCCGCTTTATTGCACTTGACCCGATCGCTGTGAGACGGCCTGAGCACAGCGCACGTGGAAAAAAGGGCCCAGCTCACATTCTTCAGGTACCCCTCCCTCCTGGCAGTAACGTTTTACAGCCTTTCTCAAAGGTGAGCCTTCTGAAAACTTAATCACTGGGCAGGAGCTTTCCTCTCTCTCCACAATAAATTGTGAATTAAAAGAAGACAACATGCTGGGCTTTAATTTTAAAAGGAGCCACACTGAGGGTGGTGGAAACACAGCGGCTTTCACTCTCTGTTTGGCTTCTGGCCAAGGCCTAGAGGGCTGTCAAAGTGGGTGTTATTGCTGTGGACCTGCAACATACAGGTCCTTCCGTCTGTCCTCTGTCCCTGGAGAAGAGGGGAAAGCTCCAGGTTCAGGGAACAGCGGGGGTCCCGGAGGCACCAGCTGTTGCGACCTCCGCTCTCAGCCCACCCCCACCCCCAGGTAGTGGTGGGAGAATCTCAGGGTCCTCACCAAGGGAGGGGCCGCGGAAGAAGTGGACAGCAGGACATGCGCACGGAACATCGTGCAGCTCCAGGTGGGGATCTGGGTTCAGCCTCCACGTCTTACCCTCTGAATGCCTTTGGGCAAGACGCTCACCTTCACTTGCCGCATCTGTGAAATGGGAAGACTAATAATAACCCTGCTCTGTCCACCGTGCAGTGTTGACAATGACCATCCGTATTAAGGGCTTGGTCCCCTGTGATGTATTTTGCAAATAGAAGGTGGTAGTACTACTATTAAGTTAGCGTTTTCCCCTCTATCCCTTCATCTTACCTTGTTTCCTCCATTCTCTACATGGAGTTTTAAAGTCATAACCACACCCTCTGTAAAATTTAGGAAGCAAGACCCCACATCACTGGGATGCTGCTCAGAGAACATCCCCTGGGTGCCTTCTCGAACGTATGCTCCCCGCTGCCCACAGGTCCCTTCTGTGATGAGGACTCGGCGGTCGCTACGGGGACAGGGGCCTTTGAAAGGAGGACAAGGGGTCGGGGCAGGGAGGGAGCAACCCCACCTGGAATGCTGCCTGGGATGCTCCCTAGCCCTGTCCGTTTCCCTCACACCCTACCCACCACCCGGAGCCTCACAGCAGGCAGGAGAAATGATAACCTTGATGTGTGATTAAAGGCTGTATTAGTCAGCTCGGGCTGCTGTAAAAATTCCATAGATGCGGCGGCTTAACCACAGAAATGTTGTCCCTCACGGTCTGGAGGCTGGACGTCCAAGACCGAGGTGTCACAGGGCTGGTTTCTCCTGAGGCCTCTCCCCTTGGCTGGGAGATGCCGCTTGCTTCTTGCATCCTCACATGGTTTTCTCTCTGTGCGTCTGCGTCCTCATCCCATCCTTTTATAAGGTCATCTGTCATGTTGGATGAGGGTCCACCCTATGACCTCGTTTTAAATTAATCACCTCTTTGAAGACCCTGTCTCCAAATACAGCCCCACCCTGAGGCCCTGAGGGTCAGGGCTTCAACGTGTGAATTTGAGGTATTGCACAACTGCGCCCATAGCAGGCGTCCGTAACGGTGGTATAGCCCCGTGATGGAGGTAGGGTTGGGTGAGGAAAGGGCCACGTGAATGGCTCACTTTCCTCGTCCTTAAAAAAGCTGTTAGAAGGAATACGTTCGGTCACTATGTAAACGTTTGATACACGGCCCCTGAATGGGAGCTAGAACCCTGCGGAACCTCCCAGCGTCTCCTGTTGACAAGCTGGTTTTCCTTGCTGCCCTCTTCCTGTCATTATGACCCCAGGAGCAGAAGCCAGACATGTTTAGTCACCAAATGATAGAATACTTCACTGCTGCTCTTTGAAGACGATGGCATCTCTAACTGAGATCTTTATCTTTGCAGCAAATGAACGGAGGGCCAGAGTTTTCTCATCAGCCGGAGGCAGGAGCCTGGCGGGTGGGCCCGAGGAGAGCAGGGCTGACGGAGGGAGCGTAGGTCCGAGAACACTCCCAGGGGATGTTCTCTGAGCAGCATCCCAGTGATATGGCAAGGAGAAGGGGTCTCTTTCTGGCCACCGCAGGAAGCTGGAGAAATGCCGACAGATCACAGGGAAGGATGGAGGCTGCTTGCGGCCCCGGAGCCTCTGGAGAGGACACAGACCTTCACTGCAAGGACCAAAGTAGGCAAAGGAAATGGAGACAGAGCCATGGGGACCCCCAGTGCTGGGCCAGAGGGCCTAGGATGGCAGGGCGACCACGGAGCGGGGATCTTCAAGGCCAGAGGGCCTAGGAGGGAGGGCGACCAGGGAGTGGGTCTCTTCGAGGCCAGAGGCAAGTCCTCCCTCCACTCAGGGGCAGAGGGCCCGCAGGGCTGGGTGGACATGCTGTCGGAGGTGGGGACAGAGAGTGTCACACCCCAGGCAGCATCACCCGCCTCTCTCATCCGGTCCAGAAGAGGGTGAAGGGATGGCTCAGTTCAGGACTGACCTCCTGTCCAAGCGGGCCGCTCTGGGGCCGTGGGGTCAGGACTAGAAAGGGAGCTCTGCAAACAGAGCCATTTATACGCCTTGGACTATTTTCTTTGTTTCTTCTTAAGAGTCCAATTATATTTCAACCAAAGAGAAAAGGAAACCTCCTTCATCTCCGTTTAGGGCTGGCTGAGGCTGCTGTGGAGAAGGGACCGGTCCTCTTCTGGTGGCTCCAAGAGCTGGGGCCGGGGCCCTTGATCAGCCCCTGAGCCAGAGCATCAGTGGAATGAGATGCCAGGATCCAGGAGCAGATGCCAGAGCCTGAGAGTTTCTGGGGCAACCAACGCCCACCTGTTGCTTGAAAGGCATCACGTTCCCTGCTGCCTCCGATGAGACCAGTCAGAGCAGCACGCCTGCAAATCAGCCAAAGAGCAGATGCTCCCAGAGGAGCCGGTCCGACTGCCAGCCGCTCACAGCCCAGCGTCCCCTGGGGGTTGCCTGAGGTGAGGGTGGGTGCGTAGAAAGAAGTAACACTGGAGCCTGCTGGGGCCACGGAGCACCAGAAGCACCAGGTTCCCGGAGACGAGGAAGAACAGGTGCCAGGAGGTGGGGATGGCGCCGAGAACAGAAGGCTTACCTTGCCCCGCCAGCGAAGGGCCCAGTGTCCAGCGGGAAGCCCTGTCGTTCTTGTTCATGAAGTCAGGAAATGGGCCACCCAGAGAATGGCTGTTAACTGAAAATGAGCCCCAGACAAGTACGGTTTCAAGACCCCACGATGGCCAGGACCCAGGTGCCCGCAAGCACCTCCGAGGTCTTTCTAGGAGCTACAGTTGGGTTGTTGGATAAAATACAGGATGCCCAGGTAAAGCTGGATTTCAGATACACGAGGATTAATTGTTTAGTATTAGGATGTCCCATGCAATATTTGGGACATGCTTATGCTATAAAAATTATTCACTTAATGTATCTGAAATTCAATTGAACTGAGTATCCTCTGTGTTTACTTGCTAAATCTGGTAGCCCTAGCCTGCAGGGTCACCAGCAGCCGTCATTTTTAAGTTGTAAGAGTCGGACATGGGTTGGACAGGCTGTTCCTGCAGGCTGCAGACAATGTGACATCACAGATGGTTAGCAGGGCTGCTTCAGGGCTCGCTCGGCCCTTCCTAAATGCAGTAATGCTCTCGGCTGCCGCTTATACACATCTGATTCAACCGGCTTAACCAGAAGAATGTTTACTGTGCCCCATAACTGGGAATCCAGATGCAGCATGATCAGTGGTGTGTGCCATCAAGGACCTTCCGTTTGCCCGCTGTGTCCTCCTCCGAGCTGACTCTACCCCCGGGCTGAGAGCAAGACGGCGGCAGCAACCCCAGCATAGCTCCCAGACATGGCCAGGCTGTGTTATTGGCATGACTTCTGAGCTGCGGTGGAAGGACAGGACAAAGGTAAAGGGCTACCCAGGATCCCATGACATCCACATGCCTTGTGGCCAGCGGAAAGCACGAAAAGATGGGCAGACTGAGTCAGGGTCAACATGTCAGGTGGAGAAAGTTATCCGACCTATGTACTAACATACTGAGAATTACAATGAATGTGAGGGCAGTAACTACATTTAAAAATTGGAAAAGGGACTTTCCTGGCTGCCCAGCGTTTAAGACTCTGCGCTTCCAGTGCAGCGGGCACGGGTTCGATCCCTGGTCGGGGAACTAAGATCCTGCGTGCCATGCAGCGCTGCCAAAAAAAAATTTTCAAATAAATAAAATAAAAAATAAAAACATTGGAATTGACTGATGAATAGAGTAAGGAGTAGGATACTGATGGGACTGCCTGAACGGCATCCTTACATTCTTTTCTAAAATGTCACATGACTCCCAAAGAACGGACTGAAACATTTGGTCTGCTGCATCCCACCTTTGGGAAGTTACCTGTTGCTGACAAATGCACTAAGTGCAAAACTCAGGAGGAGCTTCCTCTGTGCTTACAAAGGAAAACACTACGGCTGATTTATGGAAATGCTTCCCTGCGGGGTCATCTCAGCAAACGAGACACCACGTGAACTTGACCCTCATTCACTCTTTTATCTGGTCTCTTCTTTAAGTTCCTCCTAAAAGTAGAGGACTGTTATCCAGGAACAAAACTATGTGAATAGTGTAGATGCTTTTCAAATGTCATTTAAAGGCAGTTCTTTGAGAAACACTGCCAAAGGGTCCACACTTTAACACAGTGAGAGAAAATACACACTGGCAGTTGTACACCTAGCTTTTTCTTGACTTCTCTAAAAATAAAAAAACATATGGAAGACCATACCAAAGTTTTGAAGTATCACATCTGAAATCAAATTTATCAGATTCGATTTCCAATTTTCTGTGAAATATGAGGGCAGAGTTAACATAAGTAATAAAATCTAAAAGAAAACCCTGGCATTGTATTGTCTCTTCTGCTAAGTAAATACCCCTCTAAGAAGCTCACATACAGACTAGAGCACATACAATAAAAATAAAACCCTTGTGTTATAAGTGTCTTCAGGTACCCTTTCTCCACCAAATCAGTCAGAAACCGATATTTATCAGGATGAGTTATTTATCAAATCTCTTCCAAAAATCTTGAAAATGCATTTAATCTCAATGTACTTTTGAGGGTGCTTCCAATCTAAAATTGGTAACAGTGGAAAGGGTGTTAAATCCAAAGGCTGGTTTAACTAAGCGGACCTGGATTCTGCTCTTAGCTCTGGCCCACACTGCGACCTTGGGCAAGATGACACTTCCTGGCCTCAGGGTCCTTGTATCAGTAAGGATGGCATCCAGCAGCCTGTAACTGAAAATCTAACCACAGTGGCGTTTCTAGAAAGGGTTCATTTCCTCAGAAACCTAATGCCCTGGGCTGATGCGGCAACCCCGCCACGGTGTCAGCACCCCAGCTCCCCACTCCTTCACTCCCTGCCCTCCTGAACTTGTCACTTCCATCCTCATGTTTGTCACTTTCGATGGTAAGACGGCTGCTCCACCTCCAGTCTCACGAAAAGAAAGAGGGGAAAGCAGGAAAGGAGAGACTGGGCTTCCCCAGAGACTCAAAGATCACATCTGCACACTGACTGCTCTGTGTGTCACAAGGCCCCCAGCCTCATTCTCCCTACGTGCAAGGGGCCTGGGGAAATGAGGTCTTTCCCTGACGCACTACTGCCCCCAGTGAAATGGAAGTTCAGTTGATAAGGAAGAAGAGGGAAATATGTGTTTGGTTGGCAAACAGCAATATCTGCCACATGCCTCACGTGAAACAAGGGCTCTGCTAGCTCCCGTTCAACTGCCCATTCGTTCTTGCACTCAACGAAATACATATGGGATGCCTCCTCTCTCTAGACAAGTCTTCTAGGTGCCGGGATGCAGCACAGCTTACCTGGGACCGAACTGGGAGAACAATAAGTACTGATTGCCTTGGACCATCAGCCCCATAAAGTGGTTCTGGACAAACTGAGAGCTGATATAAAGCAGAGACTTCCCTTCCTCATTCAGGGTCTCAGCATGAGGAGGCAACGAGTCTAACCGCGGCCTGAACTGTTAACTTGTATCTGCTACTCTCGCCTTCCTTCTCCGGCTTAGCGCTTTAGGATGCCCCAGCTCTCCAATGGTCCACGAGCACAGGGAATCCCTCTTGGAGGAAAGAAGGTGAGGTCATGAGTCCAGATCCTTCGTGGCCTGTGAGGCCACATGCCTCCTCCCGGCTGTCCCCCAGGGACAGCGGCTCATCAGGAGACCCTTCCAGGCAGTCCATTTCCATATCACCATTTAAATAAAAACTCAGCTGAGAACCCTGGAACCTTCACCTACTGTTGCTGCCCAAGGCAGACTGTCCAAGCCTTTGGGAAGCTCCAGGGAAGTCACATCAAGAGCACCCAAGCCCTTACATTTGCTGATTTTACTTCTGGGAACCAGGCTTAGGAAAATCATTCAAACTGTAGAAAACGTTTATGCACTAAGATGTTCACTGTGGCATCTGGTGTAACAGTGCACCAGGGAAGCAATCCGCATATTCAGCAGTGGGAGAATATGGTGTGTGCACGCTGTAAAATAACACCCGCTAACTCTGATGGTTATAAAGATCAGAGCTCATCAAGAAAAATGCTTATGTGAATGTGTAGGTGAAAATTGCAAGATACAAACTTAGAGTTAAATGATCACTACAGTTTTAAGTATACTTACAAGGAAGAAATACTTTAAAATGGTAATAGTGGATAAAGGATTATACAAATATGGGTGGTCAGATTTTAAGCGACTTATTTCTCTTAGTCTTCAGATTTTTATGTGTGTTTATAGGGCTTTTTAATGGAAAAATAAATTCATAATTTGAGAAAGTTCAGGGAAATTAAAGGCTCTGTGAACTACTTTACCTTCTCTAGTGTGATGGATTAATTCTGGGAGAAAATAACAACCCAGTAAGTCTTTTCACTGGTATGGCTCAGAAGGAAGATGGTAGGAAGAGATAGAAACAGGAAGGTAATGCTTTTTCTGAATTTTACCAAACTTGATAGGACTCACTTTTTTTTTTAACCTACCCCTAGTAGTTGAATAGTATTTAAGGAAGCTCTTTTCCCTCCACTTAAATTCTTAAATTCCAAAACCCATCTTCCTGCGTAGGGCAGAGTATTACGGCAACAGTCTGGATTTGCAAGCCACCACTGATTTCCCCTGAATCATTTGAACAAGGCAAGCAAAAGATTCCCTTTTAGCCCAACTGCAATTTTATTTTTCAGTGCAGAACAGGTTTTACCTGTTTTACCTTTTTCTCTTTTCACCAAAATTGCCTAAGCAAAGCTAGCCAACGCGTTTGCAAGCCACGTTATGTCCACACTTTACCAACTTGCCCCAACCTGTCCTGGCAGTCACACAGGAGAGAGGAAACTTGCCGTCCCGCCTGAGGATGGAAATCAGCTCAGCCTCAAGCAGGCATGTGGGCCTGAATGCTTCAAGTCTCCCCTCAACTCCTCTTCCAAGTCAGGCTGCAGAGTGATGGCCCCTGGAGGCTACTCAACGCCCTGCTCTGATGGATACGAACCTGTGGTTACTTGATGAACTATGGTGTTCCGGAACACCTCACTGGTTCAGAGATCTGAGCTCAGCCTCCCATTGTTGGAGACACAGAATGGTTAAGTCCCTGCCTTCAAGGAGCTTGCAGTCCAGTCAGGAAGGCAGACGGCCACAATATACAACACGCACACCAACAACAAATGGCCACACAGAAGAGGTGTGGGCTGGGGAGAGGGACGTGCGCTGAGAAGAGAATCCATCTCAGGGCTTTAAGTGCAAACACAGGCGACAGGGCATGGACAGGGCCAAGTTTCAACCCCGTTCTGGAGGTTGTGTCTAGGGTGTTCACGAATTCTCCGTATCTAAGCGTCTAGAACAGTGGTTCTTGACTCTGGAGGGGGCGGGGGAGAGAATCAGCTGAGTGTTATGGAGCCCTGTCCCAGAAGAGTGCACACCGTCTACACGCTAATATTTGCACGTCATTTCAGAAGATGCATGGACTGCATCCTTCCAAAGCCATCCATCGACCTCCAGGACAACACAGTAAGATTATAATAACTAATATTGAGCATTTTCTGTATTGTAGGATCTGAATTCATGCTGTACCTATATCCTTTCCTTTCATCTTTCCAACAAAAATAAGACAAAGCGTTGTTTCAGTCATATGCATGGAAAAACTGAGGCTCAGAGAAGTTACCCAAATTAGAAGGCGGATTCAAGCCAAGTGAAGCAGCCAAATCTGTGCTCTTTCAAACAACAAGTGCACGAGGTAGAGCCACCACTGTTTTACAAATGAGGAAACGGAGGTCTCAGGAGGTTAAGTCACTTGCCCCAGGCCACGTGGACCACTGATTCAGAGCTCCTGACAAAGAAGCAGGACAAAAGGTAAATGCTTTGAAATCCCAAGCGAGGCATACTTGTGGGGAAGGTTCCTGAAGCAGAAACTTCGCATCTGGCTCGCCACCCGAGCGCTTATTTCTCTCTAGGGGGAGGCAGAGGGAAAGAAGGCTGCAGTCGGCACTGTCCACTTGCGCTGTGACCCTACTGCAGCCTGAGACATCAAGGAGCCCGGACCCCCAGCTGGAGCGAGTCAGTGGGGGCTGGAGGAGACGCTCTGTGAGAACCACACGCCAGCCTGGACGTTCTGGACCTCAGGCTCCAAAGGACGAAAAGGAGAGAGGTGAGCAGGGACCCTGACCTACAGGAGACGATGGTGCGTGCTGTGCAATCCATCCGTCAATGTCCTGCTTAGTGAACCTCGCTGCTGTGCCCAGCACATGGGGAGGCCATCCATTCCTTCAGGGCCAGGGATGCAAAAAAGCTGTGGGGAAACGGGAGAATCGACACTGGTCAGGACCACGCATGCACCTGCCAGGTCCCTTCACAATAGGTGTCTCCGGAGAGTCAACACTTCCTTCTACCACTGGATAAAACATTTCTAAATGCCTCACTTGGAAACAACTGCAAGCCAGTGATAACACTTGAGCGTCCCCTCGTTTTAGACTGAAAGTGGGATTAACACCATATTCACCACGGTCGGTACCGGGGACTTGGTGCTGCTTTCAGAAGTCAGGTTCACTAGCAGAGGATAACCATCTCCCAACCTCAAGGACAATCGAAAACTATGGCTCTGAGAACAAGAGGTTACTTCTGATCGGAGCAATCAGAAAGGCCTCGTTTTTACTTGGGTATTAATCTCATCTCTCACATTAAACCAAAAGGAGTCAGGCTAGAGCAGTGTTTAAATTACAAGCTCTGATGGCAGAATATCCCTGTCCAGCCACTTGTTAGTATGTGACTTTGGGCACATTCTCACAGCCTCAGCTTTCATCCATACGATAGAAATAATAATACTGATTGTTTCAAAAGGGTGGTTGGGAGGATTCAACAAAATTACGTGTGCGGGATCTGGCACAGGACAACCCTCAACAAAATAGCAACTATTATTATTATTAAAAAATTTGAGAAGGGACATTATGCCCTTAGAATGTACAGGTCAATATTAGACACTCACATATTTAATGGATAAAGACATAATTTTGTAGCGTGGAACCATTTCTCCCCAAAAGTTATATCCTTTTGGTGGATCCATTTTAGCAACAGTCTAGCATTTAACTAACCGATTTTTTTTTCAAGCCAAAGAAAACCGTGTAACTATGATAGAATTATTCCTGAACCTGTTTTTGTGAGGGCATTCTGTGAAGCTCAGAATTTGCAATAATTTCTAGTGAAAGCAGAAATAAAACAAAATTCTTTCCTGGTAGCAGAAAGAACACTCAAAGACATTCTACTAGCTTTTTTGTTTTGTTTTGTTTTGGTCTTGTTTTGATCTCATAAAATACAAAGAAAACAAACAAAACAAAACACTTCAGGTGTTCCACTGCAGTGAATCCAACTGTGTGAAAGCATCGAGCAGAGTAGAAACTGATGTCTCATTTGTCCAGCTCTTCCCGGGGCAAATCATTTAGAAGCAGGAATCACACAGATCCCATGACTTTGGATTCCCAGCACCCAGCCCAGTACCCGCCCATTGTGAGCCTCAGTATGAGACCTTGGGTAGAATCTGATTATTTAACGGCCACTCATAAACAAGCAACGCATCACCTTTATGTGCAAAAGCCCCGGGAAGGCAGGGCTAGCGTGCTCCCGCCTCCCCCCCCCCCCCCGCCCGACCCCAGAGCACACTCTACACCCAGAGTGGGCCGCGAGCAACAGCCTGGATCGGTCCCACAAGTGAGAACTTGGCAGCATTTCCCTGAAAGGTGCTCAGTCTGTAGAGACTAGTGGTTCCAGCTCCACCTCTTTTGTTCAGAGTGCCTGCTCTTGACAAGACGGACCATTCTCATCCCAAACACGTCCCCAGACTTTCAAAAACAGCCTGGTAGGTAAGTGCTGCCATGAAAATGACCCAGCCTAAAGGGAAGTTGGGTTTCTCTGATTGTTGGACATTGTTCTGTATCCTTTATGTGGGAAGGGGCGGTTGGGTGACATCTTAGGGGTAAAAGGGAAGGCGTCTTCACAGCTGCAACTATCCAGCTAATTCAGAGTGAAACATCTGTTTTAAGCATCTCACCCAAAAGTCAAACTGTAGAACCTTCAGTAATATTGACCCTGGGGGATTGGGGGCAGGGCCAAGCCCCGCGACCATGGCCAGCCTGTGCCTCCGGGCTTGAGCCCCCCTTGGTTCTCTCTCACGAGTCTGTATCGGAGGTGGCAGACACAGAACCTGTTCACCAAATCCAGACACAGCTGCATTTGCTTCGTCGGCGTGGTGTTGGCCCACACAGGTTTCCTCAGAATTTTTATTATTTGCCAGAGCATTTTAAAAGTAGGAGATCTGTATTAAAACCCCAGATATCTGACTTCTCGGGAGAGCTGACCGTGCGCGGCCATCCCCGAGCGGCAGCACGCGGCTGGCTCTGAGCAGCTGTGGTCCCCTGCAGAATGAGCGGCGGTCCCTGTGGTGCCCTGTTCCCACCCACCTGACTATTCCACCACGTGTAGGACCTGCTGGGTCCTCATGTGAACGTGAACCGCTGCTCTTGCTCTACGTGAATCCTACTGGGGAATCTTGACCTTAGTTTTGCAGGCCAGCCGCATACTAGGTGGGACCCCGCTGAAGAACCAGACCAGAGAGAGCAGGTGTACAGCACCTGGACCCCGCCTGATCTCCACCACACACTCCCCACGGTCTTTGTCTCACTTAGGGTGCCCAGGAGGCTCAGCAGCTCTCAGCAATGACACCAGTGAGTGATCCCTTAGCCCTGGCTTCTTCAAGGATCCCCAGGACATCCTGAGAAGGAAAGCAACCAACCTCGACTTCATCGGCCGTCTTGGTCCTCAGGGGCCCAGAATGCCACTGGTGGACGCTGCTCACAGTTTTGCTACACCACCTCTCCACCTTCAGGGCGGGCTCCACTTAACGATCCCCAACAAACAGGAAAAGGCGTCTGGGGAAGAGTTTCCAAGAGCTTCCCTTGGTAGCAGATTCCAATGCCTAACAATCCTCCCTTCAGATGAGGGACTGTTTTCAGATCCAGCCAAAATCACCCTCGAGGCAGTTTAAAGGCATCTCATCTTATGAATGGATAAAGAAGATGTGGTACACATATACAATGGGACACTTCTCAGCCGTAAAGAAGAATGAAAAATGCCATTTGCAGCAACGTGGATGAACATAGAGATTATCATACTAAGTAAGTGAAGTGACTCAGACAGAGAAAGGCAAATATTATATGATATCACTTATATGTGGAATCTAAAAAGATGATACAAATGAACTTACTCATGAAACAGAAACAGACTCACAGACATAGAAAACAAAGGGGAAGAGGGGGAGGGATAAATTAGGAGTCTGTGATCGGCAGATATAAACTACTATACATAAAATAGACAAACAAGGTCCTACTGTATAGCACAGGGAACTATATTCAATATCTGACAATAAACTATAATGGAAAATAATCAGAAAAAGAATATATACATACATATATATATACATATAAATATATATATACACACACACACACATACATACACACACAGAATCACTTTTCCATACATGGAAACTAACACAACATTGTAAATCAACAAAACTTCAATTAAAAACTAAACAAATAAAACATTTAAAAATAAAGGCATCTCATCTTACTTGATCAAGAGAAATGTGGAAGAACTGCTCAGCACTCCCTGCAAAATACATCCTTCTGTGGACAAATACAATTATTAAATCACCATGCAGCCTTCTCCTCTATTAAATCTTATTTCTCAACCTCATCGTTGAAGCTCTCACCTGAACCTTCTGTGAATTCTCTGCATCTCTCTAGATTCATATAACCCAAAACTAGATGCAGAACTCCAGCAAGGCTCTGAGCAGTGCTGAATATAATAGAGATTGCTTTGTGGTTTCTAAATGTGTAGTTTATTTTGTACTTGATTTCCAAACCGGAGCACTGTATTGCTGACTCACGATCAGCCCAGGGTCCGCAGGATTTTTAGATACTTTTCAGCTCGACATGCATCTACCTTATCACTGCTCATCGCAGATCTGAAAGGTTGGGTTTTCCCTCTGCAAGCACAGTGCCTTTGTCTCTTCTGAACTTCGCTTGTGTTAAGTTTCTCTCCATGTCCCTAAGCCACCAAGGCCACTCAGAATTCTGAACCAGTTGGATCTCTGTTCAAAGCAGATTTTCAACCCAACCCCCGTCACCCCGACACCCCTCTACCCTCTTTGCTCAGGCTGCCAGCATCTCCTGCCTGGACGGTTGCAGTAGCCTCCCCGGTAATCTCTCTTCCACTTCGCTCCTTCAAGTCCCGTTTCCACACAGAGGCCACAGCAATACTGTTAAAATGTACCCCACCTGCTGCCCCTGTACGGTGGGCCTGCTCCTGCGGAGGTGATGGCGCATTTTGGGGAGCGGGAGGTGATGCTATCCTGAGGGCCCAGCTAGGTGTAGGGGACAAGGATACAAAGACAAAGGGGTGTGTGATGAAGGGAGATCATAGAGGGCCAGCAGGAGGGGGTGCTGAGCCCAGGCAGAGGCCCCAAGGGAGACGGGCAGTGCCGTCTCTCCTCTTCCTGGGGCTGCGGTCTTGGTGGATCGGGTACCAGAAGCTGAGCCATCTTTTTAAAAAAAGAATCACACAGCCCCGTGACCGTGCATCTCCCTGGGGACCTGCAGTGACAGCCATGCAGGGGAGACTGATGTATTCACGGGCACACCGGCGCCGAGTTTGCCCAGATCAGCGGAGGCGGAGGAGTGGCGGATATGCACGCCGACTGAGTGGTGACGCGGCGTCGCATGAGCGGCCCCATCGCCCGCTCCCTCGCATCACGCTGCTGGCCCAGCAGAGCCAGGCTGTTAGCCGCGGGCCGGACGTGGCCCAGAGGGGTGGCCAGAGGCGCCTTCCTCCACTGGAGTCCGTCCAGATCTCCGTCCGGGTTTGGGGTAAACAGGAGCTACGCCTCACACTTGCCACTGGCTGTGCCTTTCCCCTGAGGCACCTGGGAGACCCTGCTGCCCACTGGGAAAACCTCACTTACTCCCAAGCCCCCCGGCGAAGATGCCGCGGTACCCAGGCCACCCCAGGCAGGGCACGACGGACGTGACCGGATTGTGGCCGAGGGCAGGAGGAGACCAGCTGTCACAGAGCTCCACAAGAAGGGCAGGATCAGGTCAGCTCGAGGACACTTCCCAGGTCCCCTTGCCCGTCTCACTGTGGGAGGGAATCTGGCATGACGCCCACACACAGCCCCTGCTCAGGCGATGCCCAGCCTATCCTGCCGAGATCATTCCTTCTGCGGCCACCGAGTGTGCAGCTGCGGCCAAAGGGGCCACCCCAGGAGCCGCGGCCGCGGCGGGGGCAGCGGACGCTGTGAGCGCAGCGGCTCCCAGGCCCGCGCGCCCACAACAGGCAGACACAGCAGCTCCCGGGCTGGAGGAGCGGCGGGCGGCACAGCCGCGGGGGGGAGCGCCAGCGGGTCCCCGGGGCGGCCGCCCGCGGTCACGGGGGGGCGCGCAGCGTGGCCCAGGGCGGGACTGGGGCCCTGCAGAGGACAGCACGACGCGGCCATCTCGGGAGCACGGGGACCAGCAGGTCTAGGATGGAACAAATAGAGGCCCAGACGTGGGGGCCTCGCGCCCTCCCTGCAGAGGGCCGACAGCAGGAGACCTTCGAGGGAGCGTCACGGCCAGTGCTGACGCCCAGACGGGAAGCAGCAGCAGCGGGAGGGCGGAGCGCGGGAGGGGCTGACACAGCAGCGTGCACCGTCCTCCAGCTGGATTCCTGAGAGGTGACGAGAGAAAACGGCCCGCGCAGCATGGGGGCGGCGGCTCCTGTCTGCACAAAACCACCGCCGGGAACAGCCTGCCGCTCCGCAGTCGGGGGCCTGGGACGGCCAGTCCGGGCTCCGCCGTGACCAACCAGCAGGGCCGGCTGTCCCTTCAGGAAGGTCCCTGCCAGCCTCTGCCTCTCGGGCGCACCGCCAGGGGGTGGGCCGCCGCGTCTGAGGCCTTGGAGGAGCACGCGGGCCACCGCGGAGACAGCAGCGGGTGGCCAGGGGCCGAGGTCGCTGCTCCCGCGCTGACCTCTGGGATCAGAGAGGCGGTAACCTTGGAACCCTATAAACAGCCTGGAGCCCCAGGAACACCTGGTTCCCAGGGCCACTGCGGCTTCCCTTCCTGTGGTCAGAAGGGAGCCGAGATGAGAGAAGCTCAGAGGACAGGCATCCTCTGGGGTTCCACGGCCCACGGCCCAGCAGTGACCACGCAGTGGAATCCGCGATGCCCCCGGTCCCCGCAGGGGCCCCACCTCACTCCCTCCCTCTGGGAGCCAGGCGGGGGCACAGCCTTGCCTTCCAGTCCTGGCTTTGGTCCCCAGGCTGCTGGCTGGGAGGCACCCCCCATCCTCCCACATCTTCCCCAGGACCCTGAACGCAGACTTCGGTCCAGGCCACAGACCGAGCAAGGGCAGGAGTCCCATCTCCTTGGGATGCCCAGGGAGGGAGGACGGATGCTTTGACCTTATCAGTGGACAGAGTCGGAAAGTGCGTCATGTAGACTCAGCGATTCCACTGGTCTGAGCTCTGGAGAAAGGCCCCCACGCGTTCCAGGAGACCAGCGGGGAACGCTGGTAGGAAAACGGTTTGTAGCAGTGAACACGGGGAGCCCCCAAACGCCTCCGACCAGGAGAATGGAGAGAGCGTGGACAGGCACAGGGGGACCCAGCTCCAGAGCGGGAATGACCAAGGCTGCACCTCACACACTGTCAGACAGTGAAAAAGCAAGTTGCAGAAGAAAACATGCAGAACAGTTCAAAGACAAGGCCGAAAATGTATGGCGAAGGCACATGTTTGCAGTCACAGTAGAGAAAAACGGGGCAGGACCGACAGAGCAGAGCCGGGAGCGTGGATGTGTGCAGGGTGGGGAGGGTGTGTGCAGGGTCCGTGTGTGCAGGATCGGGGCGGCACACACAGGGGCTTTGACGGAGCCGGGGGTTGATTATAGTTCTGAAACAAAGTGCTTGTACTCAGGAGCTTCCTATCATATTTTTTCACATTTTAACATCCCTGAAGTCAGGATGGTCTTTAAATTCCCGTCAGTCAGGTGGCAGTTGTGATGTAGTTGCATTGCCTTAGAAATACCTTAAACAACTTCTTTCACTTATGTTTTCCTTTTTTATGAAGGCACGATATACAACAGAAGTCTGTCCCTGTCTGAAAGATCACTTTTAAAAAGTATTAAAAATTCTCAATGACAAGAAAAACATGGAAGTCAGGTCACTTCAGCCTCTTCTGAGGAGTTCTCAGGGACTTCCCTTCACACTTAGCCCTAAGCTAACGTTCTCACGGTGGCCTTCAAGGCCTTCAGGATCTTCTTCCTGCCTCCTCTTGGGTCACCTGGCCCTCCTCCCTGCTAACAGCTCTTCAGCCCTGGCCTCCTTGCTGCTCCCTGCCTGGAATGCCCTTCTTCCTAGACATCCTGTGACGTTTTCTTTCTTTTTTAAAACAGGAGTCCTATTTTATTTTATTTATTTATTTATTTTCGGCTGCATTGGGTCTTCGTTGCTACATGCAAGCTTTCTCTAGTTGTGGCGAGCAGGGGCTACTCTTCGTTGCGGTGCGTGGGCTTCTCACTGTGGTGGCTTCTCTTGTTGCGGAGCACGGGCTGTAGGTGCACGGGCTCAGTAGTTGTGGCACACAGGCTTCAGTAGTTGTGGCCCGAGGGCTCAGGGGTTGTGGCTCGCGGGCTCTAGAGCACAGGCTCAGTAGTTGTGGCGCATGGGCTTAGGTGCTCCGCGGCATGTGGGATCTTCCCGGACCAGGGTTCGAACCGGTGTCCCCTTCACTGGCAGGCAGATTCTAAACCACTGCACCACCAGGGAATTCCCCATGATGTTCTTTCTAACTTCCATTTATAAAGACACTCAACGAGCCTCAGAGTCTCTTGACATTCTCTCTAACTTCTATTTATAAAGACACTCAACGAACCTCAGAGTCTCTTGACACTGATGCCAGCTTCTCCAAGGTAGAAAATTCTAGAAGGAAAAGACTCATTTCAATTGAAACTCTCATGATCTGCCTAATTACAATCCAACCTGGTTTTCAAAATTGATTTCTTGGTCAAACTTGGCATCACCGACAAGAGAGAAGCTGACAGCATAAGCCTCAGTGGCAACATCATACTTCGCCTTCTTGGTGTTCTTGCCAGAAACCTTTTACTTGAATCTAGTCATGAGGACCCCGACAGATAAATCCAGATTGTGGTGCATTTTATAAAACAACTGGCCTGAACTCATCAAAAATGTCATATCATCAACAACAACAAAGTGGAGGAGACTATTCCAGACCAAAGGAAAGTGAAGCCTCATAATAACAAACACAATGACGGAAACGTGATTGAATTCTGGGGGAGAAATCTATAAAGGACCATTGGGAGATGATTAGGAACATTTGAATACGAGCTGTACGTTAGATTATATTGAATTAATGGGTTTCTAAGGTGTGATCCTGGCATTAAGGACACGCAGGCGAATGTTGGTTGTTAGCACATACACTTGGAAGTAGAGGGAGCATCATGACATCTGCAGTTTTCAAACTTCTCAACAAAAAAATGGAGGAAAGCAAACGTGACAAGATGTTAACAACTAAGGAATCTGGGTAAAAAGATGTTTGATATTTATTGTAGTATCCTTTCCATTTTTTATGTTTGAAATTCCTAAATAAAATTTTTTCAAATCAGTTTCTTCTATATTGCAGCAAAATACATACCTAAAAGAAAGGTTTATAAACCCCCAAAATATTATGGTGTTTTCAGTGTTTTTAAATAACTCACATAATTTGAGGAATAACAAGGGAAGTGAGTGCAACAAACACAACACTTTACCATCGAAGCTGACAGGTGAGCAGGGTGAGGTGTAAGATGCCGATGGAACTTTGACGTATGATGTCTGAGCTGAGATCCCTGCCTTGTTTTCTAAAATCTAGCCTGACTCCCGTTCAAGTGCCGCACTCTATTTCCAGCCATAGTCATCTGGATACGTTTATAAAACTTTGTAGCTATCAGGATGTATTTGATTTTGCCAATATATGCCATCAGTGGAGAACAAAACTACTCAACATTAACATTTATTTTAAAACTGCTTAAGGTCTACACTGTCATAAGACAGACTGTAAAATCTGGCAAACAGTTCCACATTTCAAAAATACTGAAACTAGTAAACATTAAAAACATCCTTCAAAAAAATGGTTTACATGACAGCAAGATTTGTAATTATTTTATAACAAAGTATTTAAACTCAAAATTTTCTAATTATTGTGATTTAAAACATGAACTATCATTTCATGTTCAATAATTTTACGTGTATAATTTGCTTAGAATGACTTTGCTATAATTATTATTTGTAATTATATTAACAAGAAATAAATAATATACTTTTTTTCTTACTTGAGGAAGGACCACTGTTGTCTCATTCACACGATAGCACTGAATTGTTATCAGCCCTGGTTAGGTTAGATGAGTAAAGAAATAATAATGGTAAAGATAATGGCAAGAATAAAACAAAGGAATAAAAATATGTACAATGGAGTAACAAATTCAAATCCATGTTATTAGTACACTGGTAGACATTTTAAAATCAAGTACCAATTAGCTTTAAAATCTTTGAAGTTTTGCATGCTTTGTCTCCTTAAGTCAATTAAAACAACCAAGAGTACTCGATAATATTAGATTTGTGAGCACCTAAATTAAATCTGCAATCAATATTTAAATTGGGGGAAATCAAATTTATTAAATTCATAAGTTCTTTTTCATTTAATCATTGTATAACTAGTGTCTGAACATTTAGATGAATGTTGATTGTTTGAAGATTAATACATTGCACATTCAACAAAACAGAAATTGGATTGAGTATTTCTCTCCACGCACAAAAAACCCAGGGGCATTCCAGGTTCTACCAAGAGTCACCACACCCAGGAACTGATGCCTGGACTACATATAGGAGGCTAGTGGCCTAGGAAGCAACCTGGCATGAGAACCCTGCCCAAGAGGGACACTTGACACTGGAGAGTGACCAGCCAAGGAGTCAGATCCTCTCTCCTAGACTCTGACTCTAAGACAGACAGAACTGTCTTCAACTGTCCTTGGGTAAAGGCAGGCAGAAAGAGCAGAGCAGAGAGATGCTTGTTTGCAAGCCACTCCGGTAAAGACAAGACCTGCTTCCCGGGGAGCAGCAAGGGGGCTGGTCACCCTGGTGCCCTTAGGTCCCCAGCTCTCCTGGGCCGGGGCTCCGCGAGCCTCCTGGGCAAGCTCCTGCATGAGCCACTTCTCTTGCAGCCTGCGGTGCCATACAGGTGCCCGGCAGGGCGGGAGAAAAGTAGAACCTAGCCTCCGAGCTGTGCAGGAAACACGTGGGAGCATCGATCACTGTGCTGCTTTAAGCACTGAGGGTAAACAGCATGTGCCTTATTCAATCTCAAGACACCTGTAGCTTAGCAATTAAAATATAACATCCAAAAGGCACCAACAGTAGGTATGTACCAAGTGCAATGAGGCCACCTAGAAGGGAATGAAGAATGCCTCGGAGGCCTGAGTATGAGGAATTAAGGATTGGGAAAGACTCCAAGGAGAATGGGACATTTGGCCTTGAAAATAACAGTAAGAGATTTTACCAAGATGCAAAAAAGGGGAGAGGGGATGCGAACCAGTGGTACAGGGGCAGCATAGACTGGGGGGTCAGGGACAGACTGTGCCCAGTTGCCTGTTTTCAAATCCTGACCTTACAGCTTGCGACCTGTATGATCTGGAGCAAACTATCCCTCAGTTTATAATGGCAGTACCTACTCATAGGACTATTATGAGGATGAAGTGAGTTACAGCAGGTAATGTTCTTAGATCAATGCTTCACCTGTGATTAGCACGCGGTAACGTTAGCTACTATTATCTCTGTTTCCACACCACGTGCTAACAGAAACCTCCCACTCTTCTTCCTCCCTTCTGCTCTTGGTGGTTTTGAGCACACTTGGTGCTTTGTGTTCTGCCCTTCCACGTGAGTGTGCTCTGGCCTAGCCTGTTCAGGCCACCTCTTGCCCAGCAGGGCGGCGTGCTCATGGAGGTGTTCTTGGCTTTTCCCATCTGCGGCACTAGACCCTGCATTAGACGCATCCCCAGCCCGGTCCTCCGTCAACCTCCGCAGGTCAGAAATACCTTCAAACAGGAGCTCTTGAACTTGAGATAGATTCAAACCCAACTCTATCCTTTGCTACCTTGTGCATATTAAACTCTTTGAAGCTTGGGTTTTTTTAAAGTCTTTATTGAATTTGTTACAATATTGCTTCTATTTTATGCCTTGGTTTTTTGGCCATGAGGCATGTGGGATCTTAGTTCCCCGACCAGGGATCAAACCCGCAGCCCCTGCGCTGGAAGGCGAAGTCTTAACCACTGGACCGCCAGGGACGTCCGAAGCTTGGGTTTTTTAATCTGTAAATTGAGGGTAACAACATCTACCACGTAGGGCTGTTACTGTAAGGCTTAATTAAAAAAAAATAAGTATGCAGAGCTGTTTGACCGAGTGCCCAACATATAATAACTGCCCAATAAATAGTAGCATTATCATACAAACAACAATAACCTTGCAGTGGTGTACAGATTGTTATGTATTTGCTCATTTTTCTAGAAAGAGTCATAGCTTTTATCAAATTATCAAAGAGGTCCTTCTTCCTGCCTGGTGTTCTCCCAGTACGGAGGGACTCTTGCTCAGACTGCAATGTATGGCCTGTAGTCCTTGGCTAGGACTCCGCTAAGTGTGTAAAACACAGAAGAGAAAGCCTCCCCAGCCTCGTCTTCGTCTGTGGAGTCACCTTCCACGAGGGAGTCAGGGAAGACAGATGTGCCCACGGAAAATAATTGGAACGTGAGCTGAGTAGGGCCACACCTCTCCTTCCTCCTCTCCTCACAGCCTCACCCCAGTTCCCAGGGTCCCCAGTTTGGTCAACTTCCTATGCCAGCTACACTCATTCCAGAAAAGGATCTGAAAAATTCACTGGTACTAAGACCAGGATGAAAAAGAACACAAGATTCCCAGGAATATCTGCCTTTGAGTCATTGGGCAGAGCTCAAATCAAAGGGATGAAGCCTAATTAGGGAATTACAGGCTCCAGGAATGCCAGGGAGGAAAAAAAGCTGTGTTACTGGGAGATGTTCCCAGGACATGAGGCCTGTCCCAGGGGTGGCAGTCTATATGAGCTGATATGGAAAGAGACATTAAGTGGAAAAAGCAAGATACAGATCAGTGTGCCTAGAATGAATATACATATATATGCTTGTATATAAATGGAAAATTCCAGAAAGATACAAAGCTAATTGGCAACAATGACTACCTGGGGAGGAAGCCTCGCAGGATTGGAAACCTGGGGTAGAAGAAGGCTTATTTCTACTTGTTTTTCACTTATATTCTTTTATACTGTTGATTTTTTTTTTTACCATATATATATATATATATATATATATATATATATATATATCACTTTTTCAATTTAAGAAATGTTTGAAAAGACAGCATGAGTAAATTCAGTGAGCTATGAAATCTTTTGATAAAACCAACCGCGTGAAATATTACTTTTAAAAACTAACAAGAGACCACCGTTAACAAAACAGGATGCCATAAATCAAACCCACAGCCAAAATATTTCGCTAGGATTCAAAATTCAGGTTAAATTCTGTAATACAAAGTGTCACTAAAGGTGACTGATGTACTGCGAAAATTGAGAGGAAAATATGCCCAGTGCTGGAGCGGGCTTTCTTAACGATGTAGGTTTTTATTTTAGAAAGGACATCCACTACATCTCCACACCTATTTTTGAACGAAGAAAAAGGGTTTCAGAAAGCTGTGTTCTTCACTGGTTAAATCGGCCCCCTCCCGGCAAGCGTGCCTCTGGCTCTGAGCCTGAGAACCAGCACTGCGCACACCAGCTGCCTTGGTCCTTACAGACAGCGTTTTCCCAGCAAGCTTGGAGTGATAAGTATTAAGGTGGCTCAAAGTCAGAAACCACAGAACACGTGGGTGTGTGGTGTGAACGGGTGCACAGTCACAGGCCTTTCATCACGCTTGTGATTTTAGGGACCACTCAGAATTTTGCTCAGTTTCTCACGTTCCTGCCTTTGGGATGTGATGATTACATTTGTTGACGGGGAAAAACAAAACACAATCCCCACAAGTCCTGAAAATTAGAAAATTTCCCAGTGGAACATTCTATTAAGAAAGAGGAGAAAAAAACCTCACATCTCCACCAGCCAGGCGCCACCATCAATTCCCAAAGGTGTTGAGAACAGCAAGAGACAGTACTCCTCCAGAAAAAACCCTTAGACATATTCTGCTTCACTAAATACTACACAACTGAAAATAAACTAAAAATTTTTTTTAAAGTTGGCTTTGAAAAGACACTATTAACATCCAAAATACTCATATGCTCTAGGCATCATGAAAGTAGTATATAAATTTGCGAACTAAAAAGGCAACTGAGACACTAAAAAGGCAACTGACAAACATTTAAAGGCAGATGGATCTATGAAATCACACAGTAGGTTCCACATTATAGGCAGTTTCCTGGTGAATTTCTTTAAGCATGTTGGCTCAGACATGCCACTGACATTTGTTAAGAGACAGATCCAGACCAAATTAATCTGCCAGAGTCTCCTGTATTTGGCACAGTTGGACATAACAGGGAGATCCTCCATCCTTAAGGAATTACTCTATTTAGAGAGAGACATCTAGAAACGCATGGCAACAATTAGAATAACATCATATAGTGAGCTAGATCAAAGTGAAAGCCTGTTTTTTTCTAATTAACATCTATAAACGGTTTACAATATGTGCCAGGCACTACACGTAGTGCTTCAAATGCATTATCTTATTTAATTCTCACCCATCTGCGTGAGGCAGATGCAGTTGCTCTCCCCGTGTCACAAATGATAAAACAGAGGCTTAGAAAGATTGGTAAGGACCAAGCCCAGAGCCCAGGCCCTTAACCACTCTGCTCTATTTCCTGTGATCATTTCACCAGAAACAAGCAACAAGCAGAGCTGCTGGATATCCCAGCCACACATTTTCAGTCACTGGGTCTGCATCAACACCAAAAACAAACTTCCTAAATTTACTGAGTTTTTCTATAATCTGTCAGCTCTACGTGCAGCTGCACCAAAGCTGGGTGCAAAAAATGTCATCTCGGTCCTTTTCAGTCACCTTTAGAAACAGTCCTTCTTTGCCAGTTTTGACAAAGTAAATATAAGACTTGGCCAGAAATGAAGGGGAAGCAAAGCTGCTCTATGTTACCAACGTATAGATTATTCTTTTAACGTTGGGAGGTCATATAAAATTTAATTTCCTCTTCCTTGATTCAAAATGTTCTGTTACTTATGTAAGAAAAATTAGAACAAATCAAAACATGTTTATCTCATACAATAAATGTGTTTCAGGAAAGTGATGTATAAACAGAATTACATGTTAAATACACAAGGGAGAACTGGTTATTGGAAAGAAGTTGGTAATGATTCACTTTGTACTGCAAAGAATTCTTTTGTATGAATTTATTTATAACACACCCCATACCAAACACGTTTCAGGCAGCTTAGAAAGGTACATATAATCCCAGATAAAATGAAATCTGAAAACAGTAATGGATTTAAGGCAAACGGAACGTAATGGTAGCCAGGGGTAAAATGAGTGCACGAGATCCATGAAGGTCTTTGGCCTTCACAGGGGTGGGCCCACAATTTAGCCCTAAACTGTCTAGCAGCCAACATCTAGACTTCGAAACACTATCGGTACACAATTGGGGGCGTACGGAATACGCTTTAACAAAACAGGTTGATATGTTCCAAGTGATTCCCGGACCTCCTGACCTTAAGGAGACCCTTCTGCTCCCAGACCCTGTTTCCCCTGCGGCCACCTCCACGAGGTGCCCTGTTTCCCCTGTGGCCACCTCCACGAGGCTGCTCCTCCTCTCAAGTCAAAGCCATCCTCCACCTACACTGTCTTCTCCAGACCTTTTTTTTTTTTTTTTTTAAATTATTTATTTATTTATTTTTGGCTGTGTTGGGCCTTTGTTTCTGTGCCAGGGCTTTTCTCCAGTTGCGGCAAGCGGGGGCCACTCTTCATCGCGGTGCGCGGGCCTCTCACCATCGCGGCCCCTCTTGTTGCGGAGCACGGGCTCCAGACGCGCAGGCTCAGTAGTTGTGGCTCAGGGGCCCAGTTGCTCCGCGGCATGTGGGATCCTCCCAGACCAGGGCTCGAACCCGTGTCCCCTGCATTGGCAGGCAGACTCCCAACCACTGCGCCACCAGGGAAGCCCCCAGACCATTTTTTATTTACATTTCGTAAAAGCTTCTACTCCTCTTGTCATCTTACAGCGCCTGCTCACTTCCGCTCATCCCTCCAAGACTGGCATCTCCTCCCATTCTCCCACCGCGCACCTGCGCATATCCGCTTCCGGGGTGACGGCTCTCAAGGGATGCCCGCCCACACCCATCCTGTCCGCGTCACTTCCCTGGTCCTGCTCCATTCCACCCGCTCAGCTGCGCGCTGTCATCTCCGTGCACCCCGTCTTCCTCATAGTGCACCTCGGGAATCCCCACATCAGCCTTCCAGGGCCGGTTCTCACCCCTGCTGCACGCTACAGCCACGTGGTCACCTAGTGCCGGTGCCTGGGGACCTCCAAGATTCTAACGTAACTGACCCAGAGTGGGGCCCAGGAATCCGGGCATTTGTCGAGCACATTCCAATAGGCAACCAGAGTTGAGACTCCGGATCTAGTCGCTGACTGCCATCACCTGTTCTTCCTGCTTCGGCCTGGTCTTCAACCTCGTTGGGTCCCCTGATCCATGACCTCTCCTGGCACATCACCACCCACGGCTCTCCTCTTTCCATTCTCAGTCCTTTTGTCCTCCTAACTCTTTCCATTCTCAGTCCTTTTGTCCTCCTAACCAGTCTTAACCCCATGCTTCATTCACCTCTGCCACTCTTCTTCCAGTATCTTAACCTCTCTTGACCTATCGTATTTACATAACAACTACGAAAACCCCCCAAAAAACCAAACACACAAACGAAAAACTCCAATCTAAAGGAATCCAGCTGTTCCCCTTCTTAGTGCCTGAGACTTCTGAGCAGTGCTTAGTGGGAGAAAGACCAATATTCCTCATGTAAATTAAAAATTAAAAGGAAGTATCTTAGCAAATTAAAGATAGAAGAGAACGACCTTAATTTAAAAAATGGAATTTGCAACAAACAATTCAAACATAAAAGTTCCAAATGAATCTAAGTTAAATTATTAGATTTGAAGAACCAGCTTAGCAAATTTTCTGGATAGACTGTCAATATACAAAACTCAACTGTGTTTCTCTATTGCAGTAATAAAGAGTTTGAATATGAAAAAAAAAAATTTCAGATGCCATTTACTCCATCAAGTACTCAGGGATAAATCTGACACTGTTTAAGTTGCCCAGTTGAAATGAAAAACTTACATTCACACAAAAACCTACACATGAGATTTTATAGTGGCTTTATTCATAATTGCCCAAACTTGTAAACAACCCAAACGTGTCTCACCTGGAGAGTGGATAAACTGGAATACATGTCTTTGATGGACACTTACTCAGCAATATAGGGAAATGAACTCCTGATACATGCGCAAGCAGGGTGAACCCCAAAGGCACTCTAAGAAATGCAAGCCAGACTCAAAGGCTACACGCTGCAGGATTCCATTTCCATGACATTCTGGAAAAGGCAACCTATACGGACAGGAAACAGGTGACTGCCAGGCGCAGAGGTGGGAAGAAAGGTTTACTAATGTGTGGGACAGGGAGACTGCTGGAACTGTTCTATATCTTGGGTTTTTTCCTAGCTTTACTGAGGTATAATTGACATATAACATTGTGTAAGTTTAAGGTATACAATGTGATGATTTGATATCCATATACATATTGCAAAATAATCTGCACAGTAAGGTCAGTGAGCACATACATCACCTCACATAGTTACCTTCTGTGTGTGTGGCGAGAAATTTTAAGATTTATTCTCTTAGCAAATTTCAAGCATACAATACAGTATTGTTAACTGCAGTCACCATGTTGTACGTTACATTCTCAGAACGTATTCATCTTATAACTGGAACACTATACTCTTTGACCACCTTCACCAATTTCCCCCACCTTCCAGCCCCTGGCAATCACCAAACTACTCTCCGTTTCTATGATTTCGTTTTTTTTTAGATTCCACATACAGATGAGATCATACAGTAACTGTCCTTCTCTGCCTGACATATTTCACTTAATATAATGCCTTCATACTTTGTTCATGTTGTTGCAAATGGCAGGATTTCCTTCTTTTCTGTGGCTGAATAATATTCTTGTTGTGTATATGTAACACATTTTTGTATTCATGCATCTCTCAATGGACACTTTAGGATGTTTCCATGTCTTGGCTACCGTAAATAATGCTGCAATGAACATGGGGTGCAGATATCTCAAGATAGTGATTTAAATCCTTATTGTTCTATATCTTGATTGTGGTGGTTACCCACACACAGAAATGCATTTGTCAGAATTCACAGGCCTGTATAATAACGAGTGAATTTTGCAGGATGCAGATTATACCTTAATCGTAAAGTTTTTAAAACAGAAGAAATAAACTCTCTTTTCCACATTGTTTGCTTATACAAGTTAATATTTTTTAAATCTCAGTAACAGAATTGTTTCAAGGGGAAGTTTGTAACAATTCAAAATTGCTATTTGTATGTCCTGTGGTACTACATATTCCTGTATTTAAATAGTAGATTTAAAATAAACAATGATAACATAGTGATTATAAGACAAAAACCAGAACTTGCATTATTTAAATTTTGTCATTCTATGAGATCACTTGGAATTTTGATTGGTGTTTAAGTTTTGAAATAATGAAAAAGAGTGAGAAGTATAAGGTTTGTGTTTGATGAATGCAAATTTCAGTTAACATATAAAATATTTTATATAATTGGATTAGTATGTTTAAAGTTGAGATTTATTTTATTTTATTTAAATTATTTAAATTTGAATTATTAAATATTTAATGATTTTAATTTATTTGAATTCAGATTGTTTAAATTTTTAAAAATTTTAATTATAATTTATTATAATTATAATTATGAGTTGTTTTAAAACTAAAGAATAAACTATGAAAATACAACATTATATCAGGGGTACAATTTGGTAGTTGCCTAAATTATACCTTTGGCAGACTGTTCAAATTTATCAACATTTATTTGTTACAGAGCATTTTTAAAGGATTTCTATGACTACTTCCCTATCTGTCACTTCATGTAAAAGGAAAATATGAAATTAAAATTAACAAAAATATTTTCAACAGATTATAAGAGAAGGTAGATTTAAAAATCTGGCTACAGTGTCTTGAACATGCATGCATATATCAAGATCAATTTTGACAGTCATTGACAAATTTGCAGAAGTAAGGACTGGAAACAGGAGCAGCGGGAAAAGGATAACCTTTTCAATAAATTATGCTAGGGGCTTCCCTGGTGGCGCAGTGGTTGGGAGTCCGCCTGCCAATGCAGGGGACATGGGTTCCGGCCCTGGTCCGGGAGGATCCCACATGCTGCGGAGCGGCTAAGCCCGTGTGCCACAACTGCTGAAGCCCGTGTGCCTAGAGCCCGTGCTCCGCAGCGGGAGAGGCCATCGCAATGAGAGGCCTGTGCACTGCAGCGAAGAGTAGCCCCCGCTCGCCGCAGCTGGAGAAAGCCCGTGCGCAGCAACAAAAGACCAAACGCAATCTAAATAAATAAATTATTAAAAAAATAAATAAATAAATTATACTAAGTTAACTGGATATCCACGTAGGAAAAGAGAGAAAGAAACTTCCCTCCTGCTTCATACACAAAAGTCAATTTCAGGTGGACTGAAATCTGAATGTGATAAATAAAACAATACAGATTGTTTAAGACGATACAGGAGAACATCTTCACCATCTTGGGTTAGAAATCACTAAGTACAGAAGAAAAGACTGATTGATTTGTCTTCATTAAACTTAAATCTGTTCATCTAAAAATACCATTAAGAGAATGAAAAGGTAAGACAGCATGAGCTTAAAACTACTAAAGAACAATAAAACCTGTAAAACCAAGCGCTGACAAGATGTAATTAATTCTCAGACACTGCTGGTGGGAGGGTAAACTGATAGAAGTACTTTGGAAAACAGCCTGGCATTATCTAATAAAGATGAAAATAATATATCTTATGATGATAAGGGACTTCTGGCTATAGCAAAATAAAAGGTCAGCAAATCGTCTCCTCAGAAAGCAAGTATAAAACTGGACAAAATCATTTAAAACAACACTTTCAAAAAAAACAAACAAACAAACAACACTTTCATGGCTCTGGAAGTTTACTAAAAGGGAAACAGCAAATGGAGAGAGATTTAGTCATGAAAAGCTGTTAGAACTTTGGGGGAAAAACAGGAAGAGTCTGCAGACTTATTGCTGGGGGCAGCTCCAATCCTCCTGCTTCTTGGTCAGCCAGGTGGTCTTACCAGGGAATGAGAAACAGTAGGTTTGCTGCTGAATATTTATGGGTTTAGAACGTATATACATATTAGATATAATATCTATCTCTATATTATATCTATGTTATATCATATGTTATTATATATAATATAGATATAAAACAATAAAAGCACAAAGGGAAGGAAATGAATTGGATTTATAGTGAGGCAAAGTTGCTAATTTTTACTGGAATTAAGTCAACATTAATCTTTAGTAAATAGTAACAAAATGCATATTATAATTACTAGAGTAACCACTAAGAAGATAATTCATAAAATAGACTGGAAAAGTCAACTCAGGTGACATAATTGGGAATGGAGGAGTAAAGACCTCCAAAAATCCTCTCCTCCATAAAAACCATGAGAATACTTGCAAAAAGTGTCAAAATCAAGTTTTTCAAAACTCTGGAAATTAACCAAAGGCTTGAAACAGTCTAGGAGTGTTTATTTAAGAAAAAGAGCTGAATCTCAGTAAGAACAGTGAACTCACTGGCATTTTAAGTTGCCCTATTGCCACCCCCCCTTTCCTCAGGTGTACAGTAGCCTTGAAAATCAGCATCCCACAACTGCAATAAAATCCAGCAGCCCAGCAGTCACTCGAAAATTTGCAGCTCTTTCAAAACCCCATTCTCAGAAAATTATCATTATAAGACTTGTCTCGTGGTTCCCTGGAAGATCTCACTTGCAAGGCTTGTTTTATTTGCTCTTACCCAGAGCTTGCCCCATAAAAACAGCCTTTTCTCAGGGCCATTTGTTGAAAAAAATCAGTGGCAATCATTTAATATTGCAGTTCCCTGAGGCAGCAATAAGAGTTGGGGCAGATAAACCAATAAGACACTTAAAAAGAAAAGGTGGAGAATGAATTGTCTATAGGAAGCTTTGAGAAGCTTCAATAAATTACTGGAAATCTAGAAGGCCCACATGCAAGCACAGGGCTTCCTCATGCTCAGAGAAGACCTGAGAAGGCCCTAAGCTCTTATCTCTGGTTGACCTTGACGCTCTGTACACAAGCAGGAAGTGAAGGCTACGGCAGAGTTGTAAACTGCCTGGGTGAGTTCTGAGCCCCTCAGCCAAAAATGGGAGGCTTATTCATTCCAGGCCTTTCCTGAAATCTCTTTTCGATCATTAACTGACCCCTAAGCTAACCAAGCAGAGACTTCAGTGGCCACACATGACAAAAACTACAAGATTTACAGAATTAGTTCAGGGAATTCACTAAACAAACTGCAACAACAACCACTGCACCACCAACAAAACAACAACCACAATAAATGCCAGGAAGGGAGAGAGCCTGATTTCCAGAGTTGTCACATTTTATTATTTTAAATTTTCAGTTTGTTTTTTTTTTTTAAGTACAAGACAGGCAAAGACACAAGAAAGTGTGGTTTATACACAGAAAACAAAGAAGCAATAGAAACTGTCTTTGAAGAAGCCTAGATGTCAGACATACTACTAAACAGAGACTTTAAATTCGTTATTTTAAATATATTCAAAGAACTAAAGAAAGCGATGTGTAAAGAACTAAAGGAAAGCATGAGAATAATATCTCGCCAAATAGAGAAAACAAATGAAGATATAGACATTATTTAAAAAAAAAAAAAAAAGGAACCAAATAAAAATTCTGGAGTTGAAAATTTTCATAGCTGAAATAAGAAATTCACTAGAGGGGCCCAATATCAGATTTGAGCGTGCAGAAGATAGAAGCAGAGAACTTGGAAGATAGGTCAATGCTGATGATCTACTCTGAGAAGTTTGTTTGTTTTTTTAATGAAGAAAAATGAATAGAGCCTCAGATACTTGTGGGAAATCACCAAGCATACTAACATATGCTCAATGGGAGAAGCAGAGGGAAAGAAAAGGGTCAGAAAGAATATTTGAAGAAACAACTGCTGGGAAAGTCCCAATTTTGATGAAAAAAGTTAGCCAACACATCCAAAAAGCTCAACATACCCCAAGTAGGATAAGCACAAAGGAATACACACTTAAACACATAATACTCAAATTTCTGAAAGACAAGACACATCAAAACCTATGGGATGCGGTGAAACCAATGCTGAGAGAGAAATATATAGCTGTAAAAACTTACATTGGAAAATAAGAAAGATCTCAAACCTATAACACCTAAGCTTCCACCTTAAGAAACTAGAAACTTTCCACATACTTGTGATTTTTCCAGACTTCTTTCTGTTGATGATTTCTAATTCCATTCCATTGTGTTTAGAGAACATACTTCAAATAATTTCAGTCTTTTAAAATTTATTGAGACTTATTTTGTGACCTAACATACTGTCTAGCCTGGAGAATGTTCCATGTGCACTTGAGAATAATGCATATTGTGCTGTTGTTGTGTGGAGTTTTCTATGTGAATGAAGTCTCCAACTATTATTGTTGATTGTGTTTGTGCATCCACACAAATTTATAATTACTGCATTATGTCATTGTCTTTTAAATAAGATAAAAGAAAAAAGTTTCAATAAAAATACATTTATATTGTCTCATATCTATCCATGTAGTTATCTTTATCAATGGTCTTTCTTTCTTTATGTGGATGCAAGTTACTGTGTAAATGTCCTTTCATTTCAGCCTGAAGGACAAATTTCTTGTTGGGCAGGGCAGCTAGAGATGACTTTGCTCAGATTTTGTTTACCTGGCAATGTCTTAATTTCTCCTTCATTTTTGAAAAATGGTCTTGCTAGATTAGAAATGTTAGTTGACAGTCTTTCTTTTCCTTAAGCACTTTAAATGTATCAGCCCACTGATTTCTGGCCTCCATAATTTCTGATGAGAAATCAAGTGTTAATCTTACAGAGGATCCCTTGAACATAAGTCAATTTTCTATTGTTGCTTTCAAGAATCTGTTTGTCTTTGGCACAAGACATATAGAAAATAAACAGCAAATTGGCAGAAATATACCCTATCTTATCAGTAATCACATAAAATAGAAATGGATTAAATACTCCAATCAAAAGACAGAGGTCAGCAATGTAGATTTTTAAAGAAGAAAAGATCCAACTCTACATTGTCTACAAGAGACACACATTAAGAGTCAAAGACATGAACAGGTTGAAAGTAAAAGAATGGAAAAGATATACCAAAAGAGAGCTGGAGTGACTATACTAGTATCACACAAATTGACTTTAAGATAAAACATTAATAGAGACAAAGAAGAACATTTTGTAAATAATAAATGGGTCAATCCATCAAGAAAATATAACAATTATAAACACAGGCATATATTAGTACAAAATAGATGAGGCAAAAAATAATAGAATTGAAAGGAGGAATACACAATCAACAAACACCATCAAGAAAATGAAAAGACAAGCTACAGAGCAGAAGAAAATGTTTACAAATCATATAGCTGACAAAGGACTTATATACAGAATATATAACAAACTCTTTCAGTTTAGAAATAGAAAAGATAAAACAACCCAATTTTAAAATGGGCAGAAGATCTAAACAGCATTTCACCAAAGAAGATGGCAAATAAGCATATGAAATGATGTTCAACATCATTAGGGAAATGCAGATTTAAACCTTAATAAGACATCATTACAGACCTATTAGTATGATCAAAATACTGATAATCCCAAGTGCTGATGAGGATATAAAGCAATTAGATCCCTCACACATGCTGGTGGAAAAGCAAAATGGTAAAGCCATTTTGGAAAACAGTCTGGAAGCAACTTATAAAGATAAATTACATTTAACACTTGATCTAGGAATCCCACTCCTAGGTAATTTCCTAGGAGAAATGAAAACACATGTTCACACAAAAACCTGTAGGCTCTTTTTATAGCAGCTTTATTTATCATCATTGAAAACTGGAAACTACCCACATGTCTTTCTACCAATGAATGGATTAAAAAGCTTTGGTAAATCCATTGAATTGAACACTACTCAGAAATGAAAAGGAAGAAACTACTGACACACATAACACAATGAACAAATCGTAAATGCATTTTACTAAGTAAATGGAATCAGAACCAATAGGCTACATGTCATATTAATCCACTAATATGACTTTCTGGAAATGGCAAATTCTATGGATGGGAAAAAAATCAGAGGGTTCCAAGGGCTGAGCATGGGGATAGGGTTAGGCTGATAGCAAAGGGGGCCAACAGAAGGGAATTTTGGTACACAGTACAGGGTAGATACACGACTCTATCCACTTGTCAAACCCATAAAACTGCAAGCTACAAAGAGTAAATTTTACTGTATGTAAGTTTAAATGAAATCAACCATAACGCAGGGGAAACCCAAAATGAAAATGGAACAAAAAAATCGTGAAAAATGAACTTAACTATAATACAAATGAATAAAATAACCATGCTGAAGGGAGCAGGGAAGAAAAGAACCAAACTAAGTTATTTTGGAAAACAGTACTTTGAGTGTATATTTTAAGGTTCAAGACCAAAAGAACTTTTATTGTATTGTTAAAATACAATACTATATTTCAGTTAATAAATTTGTCTCTCACAGGAGCTAGCAATTCTAGAACTACTTTATGTGCATACTAGAATTGAACAAATAAGTAAAAATACTTTAATTAATGAGAACCAGTTCTCTCACTGTTGAAGAAAGATGTTACAAATCAGGAAAGACTAAAGCTAAAACAAACCCTGGGGTGTTGAATAGGAGTCAGAGGTACCGGTATGAACTTAGGATTTTTAAATAAATATATATGTGTGTGTGTTTGCACGGGTGAGTACACATACATATATTTTCAAGACCTGTCCCCTAAGAAAACATACAAGTAATGACACCCAGAGGGCAACTGGCACACCTAGTGCCTGATCTTGGTTTCTCAATACGATTCTCCAAGAAAAAATAAACCAGAGCTTGCGTGAGAAGACGTTGGTTCCAGGGCTGGAAAGCATGAGATAAGCCTGGAGCCTCCCATGGTACCAAAACAAAGGAAGCCCTCAAAAAGGACAGCAGCATGTTGACATGACACAAGAGTCAACCTGAAAGAGTTCCCAGTGGCCAAAACTGGGAAAATTTGAGAAATAAAATAAATAATGATACTATTGGATTATAACCATAGATTAAAGTAAATATCCATGGGTCCATACTGATATAAATAAATAACAATAAATAAATGAGAAATTTTTGCTAGCAGAAGAATTTCAAATAATAAATGTAGAAGGAATGAGAGGAATACAAAATTGCCCTAGAACAACACAGTAATCATTGTTGCAGACAAGTGCACTAAGAGATGCTAAAGTTAGTGGGAAAATGTTTTAGGAGGGACAGGATATTTGCCTAGTCTCAAAGTATCTTCTCCAAGATACCTATTAATTACAATGGGGAAAATCGTTATTTTATAGTGGAGAAAAACATCGTGCACAACCTTAACCAAATGACGGATAATAATTCGACTAATAATGATCACCAACAATAAGACATATTGACATCATGTAACCCCTAATATGATACACTGAGGAGGGCACATCGCTTCTGTGATATTCTTGCCAAAAATAAATTCATTCAATCTAATCATGAGAAAACACTGGAGACCCAAATTGAGGGAAATGCTACAAAATAATTGACCAGTGCTCTTCAAAAGTGCCAAGGTCATGAAAGACAAGAAAAGACTAGGAACATTTAAAGATTGGAAAAGGCTAAGAAGACATGACCACTCAAGGTAGAGCAGGATCCCAGAACGGATCTTAGAATAGGATCTTCCATTTGTGGAAGAAGTGGTGAAATGCAAATAAAGTCTACAATTCACCAAGTAGTGTTGTAGCCATGTTAATATCATAGTTTTGACAACTATTCCATCATGTATAAGACACTAACATTTGGAGAAGCTGTGTAAAGGTGGTATGAGAATTCTCTGTACTGTTTTTGCAAGTTTTTTGTAAATCCAAAATTATTTCAAAATAAGAAGGGTTTTAAAAGCAAATGTTAAATTATAATTTTGAAACGGAAAAAGGTATATGAATTCTGATAGGTATTTGAAATAATGCTCAACATCAATTGTCATAGTCATAATGTAAAGTAAAACTAAAATGAAATACGACTACAAACCCACGAGAATGGCTAAAATCAAAACACTGGCAATATCGAGTATTGGCAAGGATGTGGAGAAAATGGAATCCTTACACGTTGTCGGTGGGAGTTTAAGATGGTACAGCCTCTTTGGAAAACAGTGTGGCCATTTCCTGAGAAGTTAAATATATATTTACCATACCACTCGGCAATTCCACTCCTAGGTATCTACCCAAGAAAATTAAAATACATTCTCACAAAAACTTGCACATGAGCGTAGCATCATTACTTATAACAGCCCCAAAGTGCAAACAACCCAAATATCTGTTAACTGGACATGGATAAACAAAAGGTGATGAATACTAATATTCATGAAGAACACTGCTCAACGATAAAGAGAAGCCACTGACACTGCTACGACCTGGATGAGCTTCGCCAACACTATGCTAAGTGAAAGAAACTGCACGCGAGAGCATGAATTACAGAATTTCATTTGTATGAAATGTCCATAAGAGGCACATCTACAGAGACAGGAAGCAGGTGGGTGGTTGCCAGTCACACAGCCCTATACCTCCAACACACCTTCCACATTCTACCCTGTCTCACCACCTCCACTGCCACCGCCCTGGTCCAAATGCCCGCCCCTCCCACGGGAATTAACCCCAATAGCCTCCTGGTGGGTCCTGTGCTTCTAACCCTCAGCCCCACCTTCTACTCTCAGCACAGCTAAAACCTAAATCCGATCCTCTTACTATTCTCAGAATTCTCCGATGGTTCCCCATTCTACTCAGGGAAGAGCCAAAGTCCATAACGGGCCCACCTCTCTCTCCTCCCCCTCAAATCTCCCGGCACCCACGACGCCGCACCCACTCCGGCCTCCTCGCCGTTCCTCCGCCACACCAGGCACAGGGACCTCTGCTCAGCCCTCCTCCACCCGCATGCTCTCCCTGGGCTCTCAGCACCTAGGTTTGCTCAGATTCCGCCTTCTCCATGAGGCCTCACCCTGACATCTCTATTGGATCTGCAACGTGCCTTCCCATCCCAGAACATTTACTCTGCTCGCCCCCGCCTCCTCTTTCTTTGTCCCTAACACTTACACCTCCCACACACTTGAGAATTTTCTCATGATGCTTACTGCTTGCTGTCTTAACTCCCCTATGAGAATGTAATCTTTCTCCTCCAGGGCAGGAATCTTAGTCTCCTTGGTTCACTCATGTGTCCAAACACCTAGAACAGTGCTTGGCACTTAGTAAGGCCTCAGTGAGTATCTGTTGACACGAATGAACAAGTGAGTGAATGAATCGTGAATCTGAGACAAGTAGCTGTAGGGCAGTCGTGTGACGTGCCAGTCAAGAGCCACTTGCGCTGACTCATGTGAGATGACTGAGATCCTTTGAGCAGAGGACCAAGACTCTAGAATTCTGGCCACAAAATAACTGCATTCACTCAGGGCCACTGCTAACCCATGAAGGGCCTTCTGTGTGAGTTAGAAAGGGTGGCCCTTCCTCCTGGCAGATGCAGCCCTGTGCCAGGGTGATGGCTTGGATATTGAAGGGTGGCCTGGACTTTGTCCCTCTCACACCTCAGCCCGGTGACATGGCACAATGCACGACCTGCCCAGTTGTACATGACGGTCGTGCGTCCACGTGGACTTCCAGAACCAGCATGTGCCAACAGCTGTCCACTGCCCACACCCATACCCCCAGCACACACACCCTCCCCACCGCAGCTGTGCCCAGGTCTTCCTGTGTAAGCGTACTCACCCCTGGCGAACGGTCCCTGTGGGCTCACCCTCACCCTCTCCCGAGCCTGCCCACTCAGAACTGCCCTGGCACCGTGGCAGACTTTTTGCTCCACATTTGATGCTTTCTCACCGCTCACCCCTTTGGTTTCCAAATCCTTGCCTACGACACTGTCTCTGGACCCCATTTGCTCTGTGACTCAAAGGAATGGCCCATCTCCCCTCTCCCAGGCTAAACCTCACTTCCCCAAACCAGTCTATGGTCAGTATTAAATTCTTCCCAGTCTAGACTGCACTAAATCTGCCCCTCCCCGCGCCCATGGTCCTCAAGCTGTGCTCCAGAACCCTCGGAGCTGCTGCCCTGAGCTGCATGGAGTTGCAGGAAGGGGACACAGGGTCCCTGCTTCAACAAATGCACCTCTACTCACAGTATTTATAGCTTTCAAGTATGATTTTTGCCGGAAAAAAAAGTTCTACTTTTAAACAACACTAGAATATGGATATTTGATGCCTTCAAGATGGACACTCACTTTAATTTGGTAAAAACTTTGTCACAGCATCTCCCTCTTAAATGAATTCCAGCAGAGGACCTGTAGAATGTCTGGCTCTGAGTGATGGAATTACTTGGTGAGCCCTTCGAGATTAAAAGGCTGCACTACACATGCCTTGGTGACTTGCTTTCTAGTATTAGAAATCAGATTAAAGTTAAGGCAAATCTACCAGATAAAATGACTTTGATTTTTAAATGCTTGATCTCTAGCTGTTCTTTCTGAAAGTAATTATACAGCAGGGCCAGAGTCTTCTTGTAATCTAAGCACTCACTCCCTAATTTATCTGTCCTGCAAGTTCCCATCTTGGTATGTTTGATGGAGCACACCTATACTTATGTGGGACCTAAAATGTAAATGATAAAAGTGATTCATGGTGAGCCATGTTCCTACTTGTCTGCTTAAATTTGCCACAGTGGGTAGACGCTCCACAGCGGCAGGGTGGCCAGCCTGCTGACCCTGAGGAAGAGATGGGGGAGGGGGAGCAGAAAATGGGAATTACCCGAGCCTCTAAAAATGACCCCCCGACTCAACTACAAAAAATAAACAACGTGGTTTAAAAATGGGCAAAGGACTTGAACAGACTTGTCCAAAGAAGACATACAGATGGCCAACAAGCACATGAAAAGATGTTTAACATCATTAATTAGGAAATTGCAAATGAGAATTTTTTTTTGATAGCAGTCATCCTAATGGGAGTGACATATTAGGATGACTACTATCAAAAAGGAAGGAAGGAAGGGAGGGAGGGAGGGAGGAAGGAAAAAGAAAGGAAAAGAAAAGAAAAGAAAAGAACAAGTGTTGGCAGGGATGTGGAGAAACTGGACACTTGTGCACTGTTGGTGGGGCGTGAAATGGTACAGCTGCTATGGAAAACAGCATGGCCGGTTTTCGAAAAATTAAAAAAAGAATGACCATACAATCCAGCAATTCCACTTCTGGGTGTACACCTAAAAGAACTGAAAGCAGGGACTTGAAGAGGTATTTGTACACCCATGTTTATAGCAGCATTATTCACAACAGCCAAGAGGTGGAAGTAACCCAAGCATCCACTGATAAATGAATGGATAGACAAAATGTGGTCTATACATGCAATGGAATATTATTCAGCCTTAAAGAGGAAGGAAATTCTGACACAGGCTACACAATGTGTGAACCTTGAGGACATTATGCTCAGTGAAATAAGCCAGTCACAAAAGGACAAATACTGTGTGATTCCACTTACATGAGGTTCCTAGAATAGTCAGATTCATAGAGACAGAAAGTAGAAAGGGGGTTGCCAGGGGCTGGGGGCAAATGAGGAGTTAGTGTTTAACGAGGATGGAGTCTGGGTTTGAGAAGATGAAATGGTTGAAGATGAATGGTTGGTGGTGACGGCTGCAGAACAATATGAAGGTATTTATCACTACTGAACTGTACACTTAAAAATGGTTAAGATGGTAAGTTTTATGTTATGTGTATTTTACCAGAATAAAAAAAAAAATGGGGGAAAAATGACCTTCTGACTTTAAAGAAGGCAGCTGTGGCCTGGGAGAAAAGATAGGTGAGTGCACTCCAATTGACCGGCGTTCCAACGAGAAGCAGGTATTTTCAAAATCTGGTCTACAGTGTTAACCGAAGACGTAAAGAAACACAGGGCTGGCAGGCGCATCAGTTGTAACCTGCTTTCTTGGGGGCAGCGAGGAGATACGTATGATGTGTGTGCCCTCGGTTATAGCAATTCCACTTTTAGGCATTTCACCTCAAGAAATAATCATAGATGTTCATAGGATGCATCTGTAATGATGAACATTTGTTTACAATAACAAACGACTGGAAACCACTTAAAAATACAAAACTGGGGCACGGTGGAACAAATGAAAGTGTTACACTGCCACCAGTATACAATGAATAAAAAACTTACTGTTAAAGAATATTTAGTGGCATGGGGAAATGTTCTCAATAAATCACTAAGTGTGAAAAAAAATTACAGAATAAGTCAACTATGCATATATTTTTGCTGAAAATTTTACATATGTATGTAAAGAGAAAGAGAGTACAGTTGATTTTATCTTCATCTTTCTACTTTTATTTTCCAAATTTTTCATACTGTATATGTACTTTTTATGTGATCAGAAATAAAAACACTGTATACATTTTTCCAAGTTAAATCTGAGTCTCTTCATTCTTAATTGGAAAACACTGGGCCCAGGCTAGGTTGAAATTTGCCCTTGTCAGGTGCAAAGAAAGGGAGCAAAAAAATGCCCCCTTTTTTTATTGTCCTAAGTCAGGTTTTACTGTCAAAAACCATACTGTAAGAGAGGGTCTAAAGTGTTTATTTAAGAGAATAAATTTTGCAATCACTCCAAAAGCACCTATTTGCATGAAAGTCATTGGTATGCAAATTTCCAATCACTCCCCTCTTATTCATTAAAACCAGTCACCAAAGTTTCTCTCCAAGCAATAACTGATGGGGGTGGGGAAGGCAGAGGGGCACGAAAGGGGTGGACTCCGGAGCCTGGAAATAGAGCTACATTCCCTTCAATACCAATTCTGTATTTTAGACTTTCAGATTCTCATTTCCACGATTCCATCATCCACTATGTTCATGCCATAGCTTTTATTTTATAGTCATCTGTTTGCACCAGTTCCCCCATTTGGACATCTGCTGGCACTGTGCATTTTTTACTTGTCCCAACACTAGTGCGGACTGGCTCTGGGAGCTGCATTCCAAAATACCTTGCCAGACAGTCAGGAATGCTGCACTGCGATCCCTGCAAGAGGGACACGGTCAGAGGAGAGGTGCAGAGGGTGAGTGACGTTCGCCACTGGAGGTTCACGACAGGGCACTCAGGCCCCTGGGGTCCTGGGAGCGCAGCCCTGCAATGCCACAGCCCACTGCACGCTTGCTTCACCTGTAAAACCGCTGACTCCAATGCAGGGAATTCAGGAAGGCCCGGTGACAAGGGGACAAGACGTCAGTGTGGCTGCAGGAGAAATCTCAGCTCTGTGCAACCAGAGGGAGCCCGTCCTTGAAGTTCACGCAAGCCCGCTAAGCTGCTTCCGGGGCATGGAGACCCTCCAGAGCCAAGTGAAATTGTAGTCACATTCACGTCAAAATGAACCCCACATGATCCACATACAAGGCTAGAAATGTGTAAGATACTCAGTGCGGGGGAAAGAAGAGGACTCTTCGGAGAAAAAGCCCCATCACTAAGCCGAGACGCTGGACTGTGCTGTTTGTTAAAGGACAGTCAGCTTAGTTCTTGCATCCTCATCAAGTACAGGGGAGCTATGGTGGGTTCAGGCCAGCTCCACCTGCCTGGGGTTCCTCCTGCCTGGGGCTCCTCCTACCTGGGAGTCGTTCCTACTGGGGCTCCACCTGGCTGGGGTTCTTCTTACCTGGGGGTCTGGGGATCCACCTGGCTGGGGCTACACCTGCTTCTCAAGTATCCCCAGGGTCTCCCATGGGTCATGGCCAAGGTACGACCTGCAGGGGATCTTTCTAAGACACAATTCCAGCCATCCCCTGCATTAAAGTCTTCTGTGACTGCCTGTCACTTTCAGGATAATAGCTCTTCTCCACAGATTGTGCTCTGGGCCTTTCCTGACCCACCCAGATGCTCTAGCAGGACTCTGGCAATCCCGGGCGGGCCTTGCCTCTGTGCATGTCCCCACTGCCTGGGATGCAACTCCTCCTGTATCCGCCTGAGAAACTTCCATGCCAGCTTGAAGACCAGCCCCCAAACCACCTCCTCCAAACTCCTTTGTCCCTGGAGACGAAGAGAGTAGTAGATAAAGTATGAGCCTATGAATTTAAAAGATCTGAGCTGCATTCTGGCTCTGTCACCCATCATCTGTGTGGTCTTGGGTGCCTTAACCTTGCAAACCTTTGTTTCTCTGTCATCAAGTACGGGTAACAAAATCCACTCCACGGAGCTCTTTGGGGGGAATGGAGGATGTTGCCTTCCCCCTCCTCCAAGCCGTGAGACCCTAAGAGGCATCTTATTCGTGTGTATCCCAGGAGTTTCCAAGGCCTTTCCCCCTGGAGGGGCCTGCACACTGCCTTGTGAGTGAGTGAGAAAGCCCGCTGATGGAATCTGCCTTTGCGGCAGGCGGCGGGCAGGCCTGTGCGGTGGGTTTACAGAGGTGGTTCTCCACTCGGATCCCCATCACGATGCCTTGGAGAGGTTTTAAAAAATGCTGCTGCTCCTCCTGGTAGAGACTCTGCTGCTGAGGGAGAGGCATCGTAGGGGACGGGGCTTTGTTGATACCCTCCAGGGGGTGGCGTGGGGCAGCAGGGCCCGGCAGAGACACTCAGCACCTGAGCTCTGCCTTCCCATCTCTGTCTCCTCCTCCTCCTCCTTCCTCCTCCTCAGCTTACACAGACACCACCCACCCCACCTTCCAGGGCAGGCAGGGGTCCACTAGGGGAAGTGGAAAGAGGGATGAACTGGGGGGAAACGTGACCGACCCCAGTTACAGGGACTAAGCAAGTGCAGTCAACAAAACAAGCAGGTGTCTACTGCCAGGTTTTGGCAACTGAGTGTTTTCCTGTGAAATCAGTTGACTAAACAGTGCAGCCAGGGACGCTTTCTGGGCGGTGCCCTACCAGCTAGTACACGTGCGTGAACAGGCTGCCCCCCTTTGAGGGCCCTGAAAGGTCAGCTGGGCACTCCCAGGCCAAAAGGCCGCAGCAAAGGCCACTCCAGTGAAGACCCAGCCCCGGCTCAGTTTACCTGGGTACCGAGACCCTGCCGCCTCCTGCAGAAATCCCAGCAGGAACCCTGCTCTTGGGCCGCAGCAAGAGAGCGGTCAGTTAGCTCCCAGAAGAAAACCACAGAAACTGGCTGACCCATCCTCTCAGACTTTGGGGACAAAGTGCCAGCCACCTACTCCCAAGAAGTGGATGAGGATTCTTTAAATGTGGGAGAGGAGGCAGGCTTACGGGATGCTCTGGGAGAAGGCAAAGGAGCCCCTCATTGCCCAGCCCCCAGGAATGGGGAGGGCTGGCCACACAAAGCCGTTCCTCCCGCCTCCCGCCCTCCTTTCTCCCCTCCAGGCTCAGGCCCCCTGAGTGAGGCAAGTTGCAGCTGCCAGCAACCCTTTGCGGCCCAACTCCTGGGAGACCCCCACTCCACTTCTCCCCTCACCCCTCCTCTCTGGGGATTGGCAGGACCGACTCTCTGGCAGGTCTGCGGGGAGATCTGGTTGGTAACACCTGGATTCGGGGTCGTCTGGCTCTCAATGGACGGTCGCCTGTCTTGAGAGTCTGGGAGCCTGGGTTTCTCTCCCCGTCAGCCCTGGGCCTGCCCCAGATATGAGCCTCTCCTTTATCTGCCTCTCGATGACATCACCACGTGTCCTGAGGGAGTTTCTCCTACTGTGAGATTACAGACAACTGAGCTCTCTCCCTTTTCTCACAGTTCCACAGTCAGGCAGCATCCTCAGGCTCCTGACAACACAACAGGGAGGTGCCTTGTAGGAAGAAGTCAATGCAACGGGAAATAGATCGGAAATCTATCAGCATCAGGGGGGACCTGGTCAGTCTGATGCTCAGGGACCCAGCTTCATTGCTCCAAGCGCAGGACGTGGAGCTGGGGGGGGGGATAGGGTGGGGGGTTGTGGGGGGGTGGCCTCACACACCCGGAGGCTCCCCGCTGCTCTGTAAATGTCTTCTCTCTCCTACCACCAACCCATGGTGTTTAACTGCAAATGAGTGGGTGTCGAAGAGAATTTCCCACCTTGGGAAGGAGTTGAGTCTGCCAGTCACTGAAGACACGTGATTTTCGTATGTGTAATGGGAAAAAGTCACTCTACCTCAGTCTTACAGGAAAATCGAGTGGGGTGGACAAGGGGGCTTTGGGGCGGTAAAGTGGAGCCAAGCGTGCTGGCTTTACCCTGCACACATCACTGCGTGAGCACAAGCCCTTGGGTGAGCAGGAGGGGGATGCGAGGGTCACCTCTTTCCTAGCAGACCTCAGGTCCCACGGACAGTCGACGCACTTAGTGAAACTGTGGAAGGAATGACTCCTTCCACAGGAATCTGAATGATTTCAGGAGTCTGGGGCTGAGAATAAAGCCAGGAATTTCATTACCCAGGCAGTGAGTGATGGTGGCTGCACCAGCTCCCCAGGAGGAGATGAAAGAGTTCATCAAGGGCCCCAAAAATCACCGACCAGGAAAGATTAGAGGAACTGATGGTACACCCACAGAAGACCAAGGTGAGAAGGGCCAGACAGGTAGACTCCTGAGAAGCTTCCAGAAGCGTTACAAGTAATGAAACACTTGAGCAATTATTTTTTTTATTATGAAACCTCTATGGAACAAAAATTGTTCTGTCCCCCCAAATCTTCGGTAAAGTCTGCTACCCACGCAAAGGCCTTGGTGAGTTTTTTTTTTTCCGTGAAGGCACAGGGAGTTATGAAAGCTACCAAAAAGGCTGAATTCCCCATCTGGGCTAGGCTGTGATAGAGCGTGGCGTGCTGTGGCACCATACAGAATGGCATGGGGCAGTAGGATGTGATGTGTCACGGTGTGGTGTGGTGTAGTGTACCTGGGGTTGGGTTCACACAGTGTGGCGTGCTACGGTGTGGTCTGATGTGCTGTGGCATGGCCCACGGCATGACATGGAGTGCCAAGTTGAACCAACAGGCAGGATACAGGATGAGATACAGGATGGACAGTGATATCGTCAGAGAGAGGGTGGCTGGGCACTGGACTGGAAGGGACACGGGAGAGCAAACTGGAAATGTCCTGCAGGAAGCGAGAGAGAGATGCAGCAAGAGCACCCACAGGAAAAGTCAGACCTGGACACGTGGATGTGAGCCGTCCTCTAGAGGGGACAAGGGATGTCGTCACAACAGGAGGGCCATCTGCTGAGTGCCTGAGTGCAAGGAGAGAGCCAGGTGTTTTACGTACATACCTCCCTGGTCCTCACAATGATCCTGAGAGATAGCACTCGAGAAAGTGAGGCTCAGAGGTGAAGCAGTTTACCTGAGGTCACACAGCTAACCAGTGATGGAGGCGTGTGTGAGCCCAGGTAAACCTCAGCTTTTTTCTGGGGGTACTCATACCTAAAGGAGGATTTCACAGAGGTTTTCAGAAGATGCTCTGTACACATCCAGGGAGAACAAGGGGATGATTCTAATCACTGCCCCCACCTGCACTGGTTACCCATGACATTTGGTGGTAGGGAAGAGAGCCCCGAAATGCTGGCTTAAACAAGATAAGGGTTTACAGGACCACTGGGTGGCCTACGCCAGGGAGGACACTTCACACTGTGGTCCAGGAGGAGCCACTGCAGATACCAGCAGCCCTGGGGGCTTGTTTTTCTCTCTCAAGAGGAGAAATCAGAGGAGGGTGGGCGAGAGCTGGTGTAACAGCCCCCCAAATCATGAGGAACCCAGGTCCTGTCTAGATTTCCACTCTACTATCTCCATGCTCATGCTTATAATATGGCTGCTGGGACTCCAGCCATCACATCCATGTTCTAGACAGGAAGAAGGAGGAAGGGCAAAGAGCAAAAGGAGCAGACTGCCTTAGGTAGCTAGCTCCCTTTAAACTGCTTTTCTGAAAACCGGAAGCTCACCTTGTACCCTCCATTTATACCTCATTAGCCATAACTATATTATATTGTCATTCTTACCTAGGATGGGAGGATGCGAGGTGTAGCTTTTATAAGTGGGCATACTACTAAACCCAAATAAAATTGGATTCTGTTAGTACTGAGAAGGAGAGAATGGATATTGGAGATCATTCTAGCAAGATCTGCAACCTCACTTCCATGACGCAATCACACCTGGCTGCTCTAACGGCAGGTGCCAGCTCCTTCACAGGACCAGCCGTGATACTGATCACAGGATCAGGCATGGAAAACCCAGCCTCTGACCAGAGAATGTCATAGTTAAATCTGACAAATATTCATATCGAGTATGAGTTTGAGGTCAGAGAATGGAGACAGTGAGTTTTGGACCACACATCTCCTCACTGCAGGACTGGACGGTGGGAGGTGTAAGAACCACAGTCATGCTGTACCGTCACTAAGTTCATTACCCAATTTGGAGGAACTTCGGTCTTTGTGTCCTCTGGTGTATCTAAGTTAATGGATTTAGGTTTGGAAAGGAATAAGCTTTGATAACGCAGTATTCTTTAAGGGGCATTAACTTATCTGTTCTGCACAGCCTGGACTCCAGAATTTTGTCAGAAATTGTCACTTGGGCATAGCCAGACCAGGTATCCATTCTTAACAACATCCAGAAATGTCCTGTTACGAGTTGAATTATGTTCCCCCAAATTCACGTGTTGAAGTCCTAACCCCCAACACCTCAGAATATAACCATAGCAGGAAACAGGATCTTTACAAAGGTAATTAAGTTACCTCTGTAAAGGTCAGAGTTCAGTTGGGTGGGCCTTAATCCAATCAGACTGGTGTCCTTATAAGAAGAGGAGATGAGGACACAGACACACAGAGGGACAACCATGTGAGGACACAGGGAGAAGGTGGCATCTCCCAGCCAAGGACACAGGCCTCAGGAGAAGCCACCCTGTGACACCTTGATTTTGGACTTCCAGCCTCCAGATTGTGAGAACAAACATTTCTGTGGTTTAAGGCCCCCAGGCTATGGTCTTTGTTACAGCAGCCCTAGCAGACTAATATAGGCTCTTTCCCAAAGTAAATCGCTAAGAATGATTGAACCTATACAGGAAAGAATGAGAAAAGCATGCAATTGACTAAAGAGCTAACTTAAGCATAATTCTTCACGTATCAGGCTACTATTCACACACAGTAGAGTTCCGTTACTAACGGTTAATTCTCCTCACTAGGAAATTGGGCCCGGCGGGGGTAAACGCCTCTGTCTTGGTTTGGCTCAGGTACGTCGATCCTTTCCTACTGTCTGGTGCTTCTCTGAATCGGTTTTTTTTTTTTTTTGAATTTTTGAATCGGGATTTTTAACAGCAGTCACAGGGTACCTTTCATTTCATTGCCTGCCATTCTTCAGAGCTCCGTTTTTAAGTGCCGCGTTTCCATCAACTATCTTTCTAGGTTCTGGTGAAAGCAAGACCCGTACGATGTTGAAATGCACAGCGCTTCTCCTCCCTTCCAGGGGCCGGCTCCTCCGCGGTCCAGCCGGTCCAACCGCAGTGGCTTGTTAGCTGGGAGATGGCGTCTCTATTCACAGGCTTCGCTTTGTCCTGTGATTTGGGAGTGGGGGTGGATGTTGATATATGACTCTTGCATTTTGGTGGGAAGAAAGAAACTTCCCGTTCCGTTCGGTTGCTGTCGCTGACAACAAAACAACTTCCTACCGCTCCTCAGGCTTCCCTGACTCAGCGACACTTCGCGTCTGACACCTCACTCCACCTCCTGTACACTCCCCAGCTGGGGTATTTAACTGTTTTGTACCCGCTATGTGTAGGCTGAGGAGGCTTTGCCAACCCATCTCTGCTGGTTGTTTTTCAATCAAAGCATTTGCCTAAAAAAGAGAGGGAGAATTCAATGAAGCAGAGTTGAGGGGCCTGGTACAGCTGGGGGTGCCTCCCGCTTAGGGCATGGTCTGCAACAGCAGATGGACAACCCATCCCCTCCCCACACGGAGGCCGGACCTCTTACTCATCACTGATGGGGAAATCGGTTAAATAAATAGATCAAAATTACCAAAAAGAATACATTAGAAAGATAAGAAATATGTGTTATCTGTGAAATAAACTATCACAGAGAAAAACCAGAAAGTTCAAAAAGTAATAACTAAATACTATATGCAAATTACTTCATTCTTTTAGGTACAATATTTGCTAAAAGAGGATGAAGTGGCAAATACAAGTCGGGGGGGGTGAGACCCACGGGGCCTGGGCCAGAAGAAAAACTCTTGGGGGCCCTGCAGGGGCTGCCTCCCCAGGGACACAGGCTGAGGCCCAGACACGCCATAAGGCAGAAAACATTCTCGCAGGGCATCTGCCCTGTAGGCTGAGGAGTCTGGTGAGCCCCTTAGCTATTCCAGATGATTTCCCTGTGGCCCAGCTCGCATGTAAATCCAACACCCAGTCGGCAGGCAGGCTAATTCCTCCTCAAACAGGCCACCTGCCAGAACGGGGTGAGCGCTCGGAGGAGCTAACGAAGGTGCACATAAGATCTGCTAACGAGGCCATTTCTACACACACACACACACTGTCTAGGTGAGGAAGAGGACTGACTCAGGAAACACTCGGGCTTCAGGAAGCAGGATGCACAGACATGGCTCCGGGCCGAGTTCTGGTCCCTGCTCTGTCCCTAACCAGCCGTGGGACTCTGGGACGTCAGTACTGCCTGCGTGTCACCGTGTCCTGTAAGAAAATCAGGGTAAACCACAGAGCTCTGCGGTCACTCCAGCTCCCATGGTGTCGGGCCAAATCTGCTTGTTCTCCTCAGTCCGGTTTGGACAGGTGGGGTGGCTTCCTTCGCCTGCCCCACCCGTGCACAGAGCAGGCCCTGCTTCCCGCTCTCGGGCCCGAGTCCCCCGCACAGAGCCCGAGCCCAGGGTCCGCCCTGTCTGTCCAGCGGGACAGCCTCACCACAAGCCGCCAGCAAGGAGCAAGGCCAGAACCCCAAAGCAGCTGTGGTCGGACGACTGGGGAAGATGCAGTGGAAATGTCCAGGCCTGGCCAAGCAGCAGGCAAAGCAGAGAGGCACTTGCGTGGGATTCAGGAAGGAGGCTGCGGGGCTGAGCCCGAGGATGGGGACAGGCAGGGCCCAGCTGAGGGACAGGCTGCTCCAGGAGATCGTCTGCGGACAGGAACGGGCTGTCAGGGGTCCAGCTGAAAGGCCGAGCCCCGCCTCGTGGAGGGGCTCATGCTCCGACGGGTGGTATCTGAGTGTGGTCATCACCAAGAAGCCCCGCCTGGTCTCCCTTTGAAGAAGGACGTGCTGCTCAGCCAAGGGGACCACGTCGGCAGAGAGGCCCCACCGTCAGCAACTTCGGGGTCCATCCTGAGGCTGGCCCAGGCCCAGCTGTCTCCGCCTGGGACACAGGACACAGGACAACTCTGAGGACAACTGCTGGCTTCTCCCTCCCCTCCCTGCCCAACGCTGCCTCCTGCCAACTCCATCTCCGAGCCTGTTTCCAGAGAACCCGCCCTGCCTCTGAACGGCTCCACGACGACCCTCAGTGCCCAGCTTGCGGGCTGTATCCCCTGGGGTCCCCTCAGCGAGAGGTCTTAGACAGGGACCTGCTTCAGCCGGCTCACATCTGCTCTCCAGCCATACCTCTTCCAACTCGGCTCAGTGATGGAGGCTGGAGCCTGGAACCGACGTGGTGGGAGTATCTACACCATGGAAACCGGCAAACTCTGCAGATCAGGGCTTTTTTTTTCCTGGAAAGCTGGTTGTTAAACATTCACCAGCACACCACTACTTCTGTATAATGATAGGACCAGACTCTTCACAGAGACCTGCTTTGCTCCATGGCATGTCGTGCAGAGAGCAGAAGTGTGGAGAGGAAGGAGCGTGAGGGGAGATGCAGGATAAAGCTGCAGACGATTCTTCCAAGAGCAGACATTCTGAGGGGGCCTCCCGGGTGCCCTGTTCTTATGGGGGATGGAGGTGTTCTGGCAGCAGTGGCAGATAGAAACCCCGCACCTGGCTGGTTGGGTCCAGATGCACAGAAGACAATGAACCTCTGGGCGCTGGGAAAGGGGCAGAATATATTTGCTGTCCTTTAAACAAGTATGAAGAGAAATTTTCCATTAGGCTAGTACATTCTCCTCTAAAAGAATGGCTTACTGGGAAGTAATTCACCAATTTTCTAATGATGCTCAGATATGGCTCAGAGTGGAAACACCATAGACACCTGTTAAATGAATCAATGAGCCAATCCTGACTTTCAGATAACCAGAGATGATTAATTCTGCCTTACAATATGTAAAATAAATAAACACTTAAAAGATAGCCATCCGTATGAGCTGAGAGCACACTGGCTGAGAGAATGTGTATGTTAAAAAAATGAAGTTACCATATGATACAGCAATCCCACTCCTAGGCATATACCCAAACAAAACCATAATTTGAAAAGGTACATGCACCCCTATGTTCATAGCAGCACTATTCACGATAGCCAAGACGTGGAAACAACCTAAATGTCCATCAACAGATGAATGGATAAAGAAGATGTGGTATATATACACAATGGAATATTACTCAGACATGAAAAGGAATGAAATAATGCCATTGCAGCAACATGGATGGACCTAGAGATCGTCATACTAAGCGAAGTAAGTCAGAGAAAGACCAATATCATGTGATATCACTTATGTGTGGAATCTAAAATACAACACAAATGAACCTATCTACAAAACAGAAACAGACACACAGACATAGAGAACAGACCTGTGGTTGCCAAGGTCAGGGGGTGGGGGACTGGGAGTTTGGGGTGAGCAGATGAAAACCAGTATATATAGGATGGAGGAACAAGGTCCTACTGTAGAGCACAGGGAACTGTATTCACTGTCCTATGATAAACCATAGTGGAAAAGAATATGAAAAAGAATATATGTATGTATAACTGAATCACTGCTGTACAGCAGACATTAACACAACATTGTAAATCAACTATACTTCAATAAAATACTTTAAAAAAGAAAAGAAAAGAAAAATAGGAAGCTTGTCAGGGCACCAAATCAACACTGGAAAGAAGGTGTTCCTGTAGCTCAGCTGGATGGCTTAGAGACAGCAGAAGTAGGAGTGGGATAAGTAGGCTTATCCTGTGTCCAGCTGTGTGTCCCTGATAACGAGAAGGACAAGGGATCTAAACCTCCTTGAAGATGGGAAGATGCAAGTTTTAAAATTAAGGCCTCCCCCGAAGACGCTTTATTAAAATCTTTCATAAAAACCTAAGCATTCAGCTCCTTACTTCTGGAAGCCCCGACCTCCAAGAGGGAGCGAGCAAATCACTGAGGGGCAGACCCCAGGGGACTGAAGAAAAGCTGCGGGGGGAGAAAGCTGAGTGAAGAAAAGGATGCCGTCGTCGTAGACAAGGCTGCGAAGGGGCCACGGGTTCTTTCGGGAGCCCCCACCTCTTCAGAAGAGCACCCGCCCCCCTTGCAGGGGGAGGACAGGAAGCGAAGAAACCCTCCTGTGCTCTGAGCATTCTCCCGGGCCCACTGGAGAAGTGAGCCTGTCTCCCTGTCCTGCAGGCTCTGATGTCCAGGCAGGTCTGGGTTGCCCCACTGCGGTCTTGCCAAATGCAGAAAGCTGTTCTACCCAGCAGGACAGCCGGACGGCAGGATCCTGATGTTTCAACCCGAATCCAGAAGAACCTTTGCTCCAGCCAAGTTCTTCTTGAACTTCTTCCACTAATAGGAGAGGAAGCCAAGGAGAATCATGTATCAAGAAAAAAATGTCTGCATTCCCACTGAGAAGGGAATTTGGAAGTAAAGTGTGAGAATGAGTGAGACAGAAGCCCAAGCAAGAAGAGATAGTGGGACTCTTGCAGAACGACCCGGCTCCTTACTGAGGAGCGCCACGGCCTCCCGCCTGCCCTCCTTCCATTCCCTCCAGCCTCACAGCTAGTGGTGTAGATGGTCCCGTGGCTAATGGTGTAGATGGTCCCGTGGCTAATGGTGTAGATGACCCCGTGGCTAGTGGGTAGATGACCCTGTGGCTAGTGGTGTAGATCAGGGGTTCTCAACCCCCGGGCCGCAGTATCCACATCCTGTTAGGAACGAGGCCGCACAGCAGGAGGTGAGCGGCAGGCCAACGAGCAGAGCTTAATCTGCCGTTCCCCATCACTCCCTATCGCTCACGTTATCGCCTGAACCATCCCTCCCCACAACCCTGTCCATGGAAAAACTGTCTTCCATGAAACTGGTCCCTGGTGCCAAAAAGGTTGGGGACCACTGGTGTAGACTGCACTGTGGCTAGTGGGTAGAGGACCCTGTGGCCAGTGGTGTAGATGGTCCCATGGCTGGTGGTGTAGATGGTCCTGTGGCCGGTGGTATAGATGACCCTGTGGCCAGTGGTGTTGATGACCCTATGGCTAGTGGTGTAGATGGCCTAAGGTACAAAGACTAATATCAGAGACCTTGAACTGAGGAAGAAAAAGTGTTGCAACACATCAAGTACTTCACCTGCACAGAGAAAACCACGGCGCTGAAAGTAGTAACCCAGGAGTTTCCAGAGTCCCACGGAGTGAGACCCAACCTTCAGCCAGTGCTGAGATCCCTTAGCAGGTGCCAGAGGGCAGCCTGGTGGTTGCAGGGATGGGAAGTGCAGGAGACACAAGCTCCCTCGCTCTAAAGAGGAGTTTCTTCCATGCACCACTTTGAGGCCAAGCTTCCAAGGCTGGCTCTTATTCTATAAATTAAGGGGGAAAAAAAGACTAAGAGAAGAAAAATACCAAGTTAAATAATAAATACAAGGTAGGAAGTTTAGAAAGGATTTTTTTAAGGCTTAGAGAAAAAAAATTGTTGAAAGGACAAAAATTTTTAATGGGACTATTATTTTAAAAGAGTTTGGAATAATAAGGTAAAATCAATATTTAAGAGAGAAGATTAGAAGTCCACGAGATTTAAATGTTAACACAAAAGTGAGCACCGAACGCCAAAAATCATTAAGACGATACGTTTACAACATAAAAGCAGACAGTTTTAAGCGTAAAGAACAAGAATAAAAATGCAAAAGCTATAAAAGTAAAGAAGATTTCCAGAAAATGTTTTCCAAGCAAGAGGCTTGGAAATTAGAGCAATGGTAGAGGGAAAAGGGAAAAAACACAAGGAACTATTTAGGCATAAATCAAGGTAACAAAACAAGCTGCTTCCTTCGCAAGGTAACGAGCTAATTGGAGTAGAAAGCCATGAATGTTCCCTTGGTAATTTCCCTTGTGATTTCCTCTTTAACCTAAAAGCTATTTTAGGAGTTGGCTTTATAGCTTACAAATACATGAGGTTCTCTCTTGCCATATACTCTTTTTTTATTGTAGATTTCTAATTTAATTGCATTGAAGTCAGAGAATATGATTGTGTTATTAGAGTCCATTTTTATAAATGTTCAAAGTGTACTTGAAAATACTGTATGATCTCTACGTTAGGTGCAGGGTTCTCTTTTTATCTAGTTTATCTTTTGTCTAGTTTAATTGTGCCATTGAAATCCTTCATATCTTTATATCAACTTGACCTTCCAATTTCCTTATAAATTTTCCTTGTAATTCTATTAGATTTTGCTTCATATATTGAGGCTATGTTGTTAAGAACATACAAATTTATGATTGTTGCTCCTTGCAGGATTGTTCCTTTCTTATTATGAATGTTCTTTTTATCCCTATTGATGATCTTTGCCCTAAAATTGGTCTGCCTATTCAGTTTGTCCAGTTTGGTTTTCCAATTTAATTTTAACTATTCTGTGTCATTTCTTATGTTTCTTGTAAATAGCACAAAGCTGAATTTAATTTTTAAAAATCAAACCTAAAAGTCTATGTCTTTTAAAAGGCCTTCAACTATTTACTCTTATCGTGATTACTGATCTATCTGGACATATTTCTACCATCTTTTTCTTGTGGTTTTGGCTTTTTTTTTTTTTTCTTTGTTTCTTCTTTTCTCCTTTCCTAACTTCTCTTAAATTTCAATAATGTTTTCTTTATTCCTTCTTACTTCCTTTGCTGCTTTTGAATGATATGTTGTGCTTTGTTCTTTAGTTTTACTCCTCAATTGTTAACAATCATAATTAACCATAAATAAGAAAGTTTTTCAGTGTCTTTATTCTCCTTTCAAACACAACCAGAAACTCAGCATCCTTAACCACCCCTGAACAGCCCCTTCCTTGTGAAGACTGTCTAGAATTTGAGTTGCACTTTTTTTAACATACACACAAAAATTAGATTTTTTTCTCATTGATTACCTTTGGTAAAATATATATTATCAATTATTTGTATTCACCATTGCTTCTTAGATCCCGCTCCCCCCCTCTTGGTTCACTCTTCCTCTGTTTGCAATATGTCTGTGTTAGTTCTTTCAATAAGAATCTATAGGTGGTTAACTCACTTAATCTTTGTCTGAAGTTTATTTACTTTGTTCTCATTCATAAAGAATAGTTTAGTTAGGTACAGAATTCTAGGTTGTCAGTTAGTTTTCATCGGCACTTCAAAGATACTACTCCTACATCTATTGTTGTTAAGTAGATGTCTGATGTCATTCTAATTGTTATTTTTATAGGTTTATTGCTTATTTTTTCTAATAGCCTTTAATATTTTATCCTTATTCTTGATATTCAATGTTTCACTGCAATGCATCTGGGTATGGATTTACTTTTATTGATTCAATGTACACTTCTAACCTGAAAAACGATGACTTTCAATTCTAAAAAATTCTCATTGATACATCTTCAAATTTTGCTTTCCCCATTGAGTCAGTTCTTATTTTCTTCTGGAATTCCAATTTTATGATTACTGGAGCACCCTGAACTCCCTTCTGTGACTCTTTTTTTTTCATATTGATTTATTTAGTTAGTTAGTTATTTTATCTTGGCTGTGCCGGGTCTTAGTTGCAGCATGCAACATCTTTTTAGTTGCAGCAATGTGGACTTCTTAGCTGTGGCGTGCGGACTTCTTAGTTGCGGCATGCATGAGGGATCTAGTTCCCTGACCAGGGATCGAACCCAGGCCACTTGCATTGGGAGCGCAGAGTCTGACCCACTGGACCACCAGGGAAGTCCCCCTTTTGTGACTCTTAACTTCTCTTTCATATTTTCTGTTTCTTTTTCTCTATATACTATATTCTGGTGATACTTCCGATTCATCAATTTTTCTCTTCAACTCTGTCTAGTGTAGCATTTATTCCATTTGAGTTTTTAAATTTCATTTATTATTGTTTCTAAGATTTCTAGTTGGTTCTTTTCTGTATTCATCTACTGATATTTTTATTTGTTTTTTATTACTTATTATTCATCTTTTACATACGTTTTCTTTCCTTGATCTCTTTGAGGGTCCAAAGATGTAATGGCTCAACACAATAGCAGTTAATTTTGGTCATGTAACAATCCTGTGCGGGTGAACAGGCCAGTAAACCAACTCCTCCAAAGGGTCATTGAAGGACACAGGCTGATGGAGGTTTTGCCCTTTCCCATGTGTGCTCCCGAGGTTACAAGGAGTGTCTCTATCGCAGTCAGCTTGTAAATGGAGAAAGCATTTGGGAAGTTTTTATGAGTCAGGTATGCAGTGGCACACCTCATTTCTGCTCACATTCCACTGGCTGGCAATCATGTGGTCATGCCTAATTGCAAGGAAGGCTAAGAAATGGAGTCTAGTCGTGCACTCCACAAGGAAGTGATTTTTGACTAACTAGTCTTTTACTGTTATCATCTTGCCTACAGTGAATTGACCTCCCAGTAGTTTCTTTTGTTGGTAGCCTTCCTTAGTGTTCTTTTTTGATATGTTTAGAAATTTTAAGGAATTTCAGTTGTAGGCTCATCTTGAGTGGAAGCCTCTCTCTTCTCTCTCTCTCCCCTTCCACCATCTGCTGTCCCTGCCTAGCAATTTGGTGGTCACCTTTACATGCCTCTCTCTCAGGGCTCCCAATCTTGAAACAAATGTTCTCTCAGTGGCTCAGGACTTCCATGTTATAGTGAATATCTCAGATTCAGTCATCGAGGCAGCAGGCAGCCTGGCCCAGGTCCTGGTTACAAGGCTGGGTCTGCTTCCTCTCACCTGCCTGCTATTTGTATAAGCCAGGGGCCCCCAAACAGAATAAACAATCAGTAGTAAGCTCTTCCAGCTCCCATCACTGCAGGGAGACCCATCCCACCACCTAGTTTCATGAAATGGGCCGGGCCCAGATCCCTTGCCCTATGTGAAGTGCTTTACTGCCCGTGACTTTGCAGAATACAAACTCCCACCCATTGTACCTGCTTCAGAACCTAAGCCCAGAGAACCATGACTGCAGTACATCCTCTCAGTTGTGTTTCTGTTTTGCTTTTAGACCACGGCAAGTTTGTCTTATTTCCAAATGTGTCTGTGATCAGTTAATGCTTTCTTTTTGTATGCTCTCTACTACTGATGTGTGATTTTTTTTGGAGGAGATTTACTGCAGGAGTTGTAAATTTACAATATCACCCGGAACTTGGTAGAACAAAAATCCAGAAGTCACTGAGGGAAGAAGTTGAAAAGGTGAGTGGAAATTAACTGAAAGAGGACAAGCAGTGCCGGTGAACCCAGCGGCCCTCCCTGTAGGTCTCCCGCTGTCACTTCAGTGTCCCGCATCCATGGAGATGTAAGCAGCACAGATAACATGATGCCTTTACTCGTAAACCTAGAAGATCCTCCTCAACTCACAGACGTCTTAGCTTTTACCTATAAGGGCAGGACGTAGTCTTTATACAAACAGCAGCAGGGCCCCAGGACAGAGTAAGCAGAAGCTATTCTCATTCCTATAAACTTCCTGATAAAACACACAGACAAGCAATGCCCAGTATAAAGTGGCCGTGCAGCATAGTGTAGCGGTGAGAGCACGGGCTCTGGAGCCAGGTAACCTGGGTGGGAGCCTGGTCTGTGCCACTATGACCTACAAGAACTTGGACAGGTTGTGGGGCTTCTCCGAGCCTCAATTCTCTCATTTGCAAAATGAGGATGATAATAATACAATACAGTATCTTCCTCGAAGTTTCATTTGTATTAAATGAGTAAATATTTGCCAAGTGCCTGGTCCAGAGCAAGGGCTACGTAAGTTCTTGTTAAATTAAAATACATACATAAGACGCAGGGCTGTCTTTCATGACCTAGTCATCTCATCCTCCATCAGCTATGACCAATGACTAGTAGACATCCGTATCTTCGGTCTAGACTTTCTCCAGAACCTAGCTGTTTATTGCCAACTGCCTACTGGCTGTCTCTACGTGGTTGTCCCACCAACACCTCAAGCACAGTAAGTCCGAAACTAAATTACCTCGCCTCCCAAGTCTGCTCCTCCCCCCGTGTCCCTCCTGGTCATCAGCATCACCATCCACACCAAGGGAAACCTGGAGCTCTCGGAGGGCCCACTCTTCACCTCGCCTCCCCAAACCCCCAGCTTCCTTGCTCCTCTGACACACACACCTCCCCCTTCCAACAAGACCAAACCTTGACTACTACTCCCCCCTTTTGTACCCACCCTCCACGTTCCATCCCCTCTACTGCTTACTGCCTTGGTCCCAGCCCTCTTCGAGTTTCTTAGGAAGGAAGAAGGGAGAATGGATGCAAGTCAGCAATAACAGGGTGCACTAAAGAGCAGTACAAACACATTCCCGTTACTGAAAGCAAACCAGTCTCATCCCAGCAGCCGCATCAAACTGAAGGCAGGTCTCCTGCATCATCATTCCCATGATGAGAAGCACAGCTCCTTGGTGCTGGAGCCAAAGGACAACACAGTCTGACTGCTGAGAAAAGACAAAATAAACAGCTGCCATGAGCAGGAAACTATGTGAACAAGGCTTTTGGAATAGAGCCCAGGGCTTACGTCAGGGCAGAATAAATATATTCTGAAATCACAGCCTATCTCAGTCCCCCTCTGTTTTCCCTTCCCCGTATAATTATTTGAACTTAAAAGTATGTAAATTTAAAATGTTAAAGATGTCAACAAATTCCTGTATCAAAGTGACAGACAAGTTTTCACTCCCACCAAAATGCTGATAGATCCAAGTTTCTCCAAACCTGGGCCAACACTGGGTGTTACTGGACTTAAAAATTTTGCCAATCTGATAGGTAAAATTGGCACACTTTGTTGTTTTGGTTTGCATTTCTTTACTTGTGAATAAAGTTGAACACCTTTTCATGCAGTTAGGTCGTTTTCATTTTTTTCTATGAATGCCGGTTTATGCCCTGTGTCCACTTTTGCTCACTGAATGGTTAATCTTTTTCTTACTGATTTGTAAAAGCTCTTTGTATATTGAGACGATTAACTCTTTGTAATATGAATTGCAAATATTTTTTTTTAATCTTGTCTTCCCCTCCCTTTTTTTTTTTTTTTTTTTCCCGAGTTAGATTTTTCCAGAGAATACTTTTTTGTGTGTATGTTATAAAATACAGTAATTAATTTTTCTTTACAATGCATTGATTTTATGTTTTACTTGTTTAGGGCTTTGAAGGTCCGAAGGATTGAAGTCTGTATAGAGAATGTAACTGGCAACTGCTACCCTTCCCATTCCACTGCCCGTCCCAGCAGCCTGGCTTCCATCCCCATGATCTGAGCACTTCCTCCAGGCAGGGCTGATGCTCCATTGAGCTCTTTCATGATTATTCCTGGGAAATTCCCCGGTGGTCCAGTAGTTAGGACTCAGTGCTTTCACTGCTGGGGGCCTGGGTTCGATCCCTGGTCGGGGAATTAAAATTCCACGAGCCGCACAGTGTGGCAAAAAAAAAAAAAAGAGAGAGAGAGAGAGAGAGAGAGAGAGAGAGAGATTACTCCTTTGTCATAAACTAAGAGTCTGCCATATGCCAGGTAATGCTTTGACTCAGGCGAAATAGGAAGATTCAGAGGTGATTTAGAACCCTGCGCTGTTGTTTTAGAATTGGAGACAGTGTGAACTCATGGAGATACATATAGATATAGATACAGATAAAAATACAGATACAGATCTCAATATAGAGGTAGATACAGATGTAAATGCAAGTATACGCCCCAGGATACATTCCCTCACTCTCTGCTGAGAGAATCTAGAAACAATGACACCCAGTAGCAACAAGAACACTTAGTATCCAAATTTTGGCTTCTAAATATCATTCTGCACTAAATGGAACCAGGGATTCTTGGAGAAATGGCCGATTCAATGATCCAAGCAGAGAAAGAACAAGATGAGCCTGGAACATCTTGTTCTACCAGAAAGTAAGAAAGTACCCCCAAATTAGGGAACATTTCAAAAAGATACAGAAGCCAGTTTAAAGGGGTTCCCACTGACCAAATCATAGATAATCTGGTTATCAAAATAAATAATGGTAGTTACAGATCATAGGCCATTGAGCAAAATAGGAATTCATGAGTCCATACTAGTATCAATTTATAGATAAATAAATATATTGAAAATTTGATAGGAAGTATACGTTCACATTGCCGCAGTATACTTCCCTGCAAAATAATTATTAATTACAAGAAAAAATAAAGTAACTCCATGGTGGAGAAGCCTGGCAGATACAATTTTAATCAAGTGATCAAAATGAGCACCTCCAACGACTAAACAAATGGAAACCATGCACCAGGTGATAGGATGCATGAAAAGAAACACAACACCACGTCTGTGCTATTCTTGCCAAAGATGCAAAACCTGAATTCAATGAGGAAATATCGAATAAACCCAAGTTGAGGTACCTCCTGTAAAATAACTGGGCTATTCACTTTTAAAATGTCAGAGTCAAAAAAGTCAGGAATTCTATAAAGGATATTTATTGGGACTAGTAGCAAAACTTGAATAGAGTCTGTGGATGAGAATTTGAAGGAGAATGTGTTTGCTCGTAGGAAATATATGCTAAATTATTCTGGTGGATGGAGCTTCAGGGGCTTTTTAAAAATTTCTCCTGTATTTATTTAACTCTCCTTTGACTTTTTTAAAAAATTAAACTTTTAATTTTGAGATTATAGATTCATATGCAGTTGTAAGAAGTAATGCAGACAGACCCTGTGTGCCCTTTACCCAATTCCCCCTGATGGGACATCTTGCAAAGCTGTCGTACAACATCACACTCAGGATACTGGCTTGGAGACAGTCAAGACACAGAACATTTCCATCACCACAAGGATCCCTTGTGTTGCCATTTTATAAACACCCCCACCCCTCCTACCCTCACTTCCTTCTCTTTTCTTTCTTTTTTATTAAAGTCTAGTTGATTTACAAGGTTGTGTTAATTTCTGCTGCACAGCAAAGTGATTCAGTTATACATATATCGATATCTATCTATATATATATATATACATATACATACACACACACACATACACATTCTTTTTTATATTTTTTCATTAGGGTTTATCACAGGATATTGACTATAGTTCCCTGTGCTATACAATAGGACCTTGTTGTTTATTCATTCTATATATAATAGTTTACATCTGCTAACCCCAAACTCCCACTCCATCCCTCCTCTACCCCCCCTTCCCCCTTGGCAACCACAAGTCTGCTCTCTCTGTCTCTCACTTCCTTCTTAACCCCTGGCAACCACTAATCTGGTTCCCATTTCTATAACATGGTCGTTTTAAGAGTGTTATATAAATGGAATGATATACTTTGTAACCTTTTTGGATTGGTTTTTTTTTTTCACCCAGCATAATTCTCTGGAGATTCATCCAGGATGTATCAATAGTTGGTTCCTTTTCAGTGCTGAGTAGAATTCCACAGTATGGAGGTGCCACAGTCTGTTTAACCATTCATCCACTGAAGGACATCTAGGTTGTTTCCAGTTTTGGGCAATACAAATAAAGCTGCTCTAAACATTTGTGGAACTTCAGGTTGGTGAATTACTCTCAAGTAGTTCAAAGACAAAAAGGTTTTATACTGTTTTTGCGACTTTTCTGTAAATCTAAGGTTGTTTCAAAACAAAAAATAGAAATAAAAGGAAAAAAAAGTGAAAAACTCTTTCTTAAGATACAAGGAGACCATTACAGGAAACTTTTAGTAAAGTTCTTTCTTCTCCTGAAGAGATGCTGGAAAACATTCTTCTTTCTCTTCTGGATAACGTCAGGCGTTGAGGTGAGACCCAGAGCAGTGTGATCATCTCACTACAAGCCTCAGAGGAAGCAGAGCCCAGAGGATCCCAGGCAAATGGTCCAGAGCCCCTGGATTAAGTCAGCCTAGAACCCAGCCTTCCTCTGAACTTCCAGCTACAGGCGTCATTAAAATTCCTTGTTAGTTAAGCTAGTCGTGCTGGGTTTTCAATTATTTGCCACCAAAAGCTTCTTGACTGATTCCGTCATTGAAAAAGGATACCAGGGTCCCCTAGCAATGAATCCCATTCCCATTATAACAAATGTTATTGCTCCTGGGTAAATAAAATGTTTCCTGTTTACCAACATGGACAGTGGGGAAATACATGTACTGGGTATCTTCTGGAGATCGTTCACTGTGACTTTCAGATTCCAAGTAAAAGGCAGACCAGAGAGTGAAGGAATGTGCTCGGTATATCACAGTGGGGCACCTCAGTAGGAACAGGAATGAACACTGAGTGAGTAATCAAGCAACTAAGCTGAACGTAGTCCTAGAGAACTTTTATAAGTCTGCAAAAATTTTTCCCAGTCTTTCCTTTTCTACCTAAAAACCTTATGTGGTTCTATTTACATTTCTATTAATTTTTCTCTTCTGGCTAAATCTTATTATTCTTTCCTCAGTAACCTTGAACAACTTACCAGTACCTGAAAGACGAAGTCTCCTCGTGTCATAACACCCAAGGTCCTTCCTAAGCAGACTCCAAACCATGGTGCGCATCTGTCCTCTTTCTCAATATACCTTATTCTCCTGCCTTACTTTTCACACGGGTCTATGCTACAGGCTCAACATCTGGGTCCCCCACCCAGTCCCCAAGTGCGTATGTTGAAGCTTAATCCCCAATGTGATGGTACTGGGAGGTGGGCCTTTCGGGGTGATTAGGTCATGAGGGTGGAGCTCTCATGAAGGTGACTGATGCTCTTACACAAGAGGCCCCACAGAGCTCCCCTCTCCCTTCTGCCATGTGAGGACACAGTGAGGTGGCGCCATCTATGAACCAGGAAGTGGGCTCTCACCAGACACTGAATGTGCCAGCAAGGTGAGCTTGGACTTCCAGCCTCCGGAACTGTGGGAAAGAAATGTCTGTTGTTTATAAGCCACACAGAGTAGCTTAAATTCCACCCTGGTATTTTTGTTACAGCAACCCAAACCGACTAAAACAGGCCACACTCCACAGCTGAAGAAGGGAGTTACAAATATGGAAAAGGGGAAAAACCAGACTGAACCCTAAGGTGTTGTTTGGGATTGGAAGACTGGTGTGAGCTCACAGATTTCAATATGGATAGATGGATATAGACGTAAATGCAGGGGTGTATCAGGACAACTACTCACGACATTTACTACGTGAGCAGGTTACGGACGAGGTCCTTTAAGATGTCTGTTAGGGCGGAAAGGCAGCAGCCAGCACGAGATGGTGTCGGCGTCTCATCCCGCTTTCTCGGTGCTTCCGGGTGCCTTTTAAGGCAGATGTGATGCAGGAGTCCAAGGCAGTGCATGTGTCCCCAGCAGCTCGTCCTGAGTCAGTGGCACCCGCAAGCTCTGACGACCATGTTTCTGTATTTTTTCAGGATGACGCTGGAGTTGTCGTCAAAGCAAAGCACTGAGATGGCATTCAGGTTTGTCGGCTCACAGCACGGTTTGGGGACGTACTCGGGATTCATAAGGTGAACCAGGGTCTGCCCGATGCCATGGCTGGTGGCGTTCATGTGCGCGGTGAGAGGGAAGGAGCACTCTCCATCACAGTAGTTGGCAGCGTAACCCTTGGGTGCAATGATCCAGTCCTGCCACCCCAGGTGGACCCCTGTCCACCGAGGGACCTAGAAGCCATAACACTCTAGTAATCAATGAGAACGCCTACTCACAGGGAATTCTTACTTCTTTATGCTTTTTTGTGCCTAACCCTACAGGTGCTCTTCCTAACAGAATTCCACTGACATGAAATTACAGCATGTAGAGCACCAAGTGTATGGCATCGATTAGTATTTATCCCTGCCCCTCCAGCAAAGTGGGGCTCAAATGTCATCTCTCCTGTGAGGCCTCCTCAGGATATGCAGGCAGATTAACTTCTCCTGCCTCCGCACAGGGAGGATTATCCGCACCTTCACGTAACATCAGTTCATCCCTCCTTGCTTTGGGGCTCATCGCCCCACTCTGTTGTGAATTTTGTGGGCAGGATCTGACTCTTTTTCCCAGTCCCCAGCTCCTAGCACAGGGCCTGGCACAGGCGCTCGGTTAGGACAGTTTTGATTAGATGGAGTCCGTCCGTGGACCACACTGGCCCACCTGCAGAGCTAATCCCTGCCATTGGCGTCATTAGCTCTGGGCCTCACCCATGGAAATCAACCATTCACGGGGAATCCAGGACGAGACCACCTGAGCCCTTTGTTCCAGCCCGACTTCTGTAGAAGACAATTTCACTTGCTGAACAGGAGGCAGTCTTCAGAGAGGTGACTCACCTGCTTGACAGGTCTATCTCAGAAACATTTGCCTTGATGCTTTGCTTTTGCTGCAAAATAAGCCCACCTCCACTTTGCCACTGGAGGTGGAGGGTACATGAGTGTTTGCATTTTTATGACGGCTTCCTTGGAGGCTGACTGGGCAAGCTCCCTGGCGGGGTGATGAAATGGCCCGGATCTGGCTCACCAGGGAGGCTGCGGAACTCCAAATATGCTGTTCTGAGCAAGCGCCCAAGCAGGAAGAAAGCTTCTGTGAGCAGAGACCAAAAAACCCTGCGCTCTCAGCTCATAGGTTTCCTCACTAACCACACAGACCAGGGTGAGCTTCGGAGAGGCACTTTTGCCGCCGAGAATCTTGGACAGAAGAGGAAATGGCAAATCTTCCTGAAGGCTCTGACCTCGACAAAGCCCTGTATTCATTTTTTATTGCCGCCAGAGCAAATCACCGCAAATGTAGTAGCTTAAAACCACACCATTCCTTATTTCACAGTTCTGTAGCTCAGCAGTCTGGGTACAGTGTGGCTCCACTGGGTTCCCTTTTTAGAGGCTACAGGGGTGAAATCAAGCTGTCAGCAGGGCCGCATTCCTTTACTGGGGGCTCTGAGGAAGAATCTGCTTCCAAGCTCACTCAGACTGCTGGCCAAATTCAGTTCCTTGTGGTTGTGGAAGTGAGGTCCCTGTCTCCTTGCTGGCTGTCAGCTGAGGGCACCCTCAGTTCCTAGAGGCCTCCCTAGAATCAGTGCACGTGGCTCCTACATCTCAGAACCAGCAAAGGCACACTGAATCCCTCCCAGGACTAGAATCTCCCTGACTTCCCTTTCTGTTGTGTCTCTCTAACTCCGTCCAGAGAAAGGTCTTTGCTTTTTAAGGACTCAGATGATTAGGTTGGGCCCACCCGGATAATCTCCCTATCTCAAGATGAGTAACCTAAATTACATCGGCAAACCTCCTTTTGCCAGGTAAGGTACACCCAAGTTCCAGGATCGGAGTATGGACATCTTCGGGGACCATACTGGACCTCTGTATCACAGAGCCCTACGCTGACATCACAGAAGTAGGACCCACCTGGCATGAACACAACTGGGCTCTTTCAATTCAGTACAGCTGGTCTTTGATTTGTAATCTGTGGGGGAAAACTTTACATCTCCAAATATAGAAAACCAAGGCTTTTGAGTATGTTTCTGAGACACATTACTATTCATCCTTAAGGCTTATGGAATTGCACCCACAGCTCATTCCCTACCTCTGGGAACTGCTCCAGGATCTGGAGTCCAAGAAGTCCCTCAGGGCCAGGGAGAGCCCAGGATTAAACACACAGTAAGACCGGGGTCAGTTATTACAGGACATGTGCTTAAAGTTAGGTTCAGAACAGGCTGAGAAGGGAACGCAAGGCAAAATTCCCATTTGGTGATGGCTTAGACGAAGCCTAAGATCTAGGGCCGGATCTAAGCCAAGTGCTGTGAACAGGTGAGGGACACAAGTTCTTGTGGAGGCAACCAACCTCCATTACACAGTCAGAGCTGGGGAAACCTGGTTGCAGGTATCTGATACAGTTAAAGGAAGCTGAGGCCCAAAGAAAGGAAATCCATGCTCTGGAAGAACTGGGCACTATATAATAAGGAATAACTGTGAGAAGTAGGGTTTTATGGTCAAAGCAGGTCCAGTAACAGGATCAGCTAGATGAGAGTAGATAAGCCCTGTAGAGCCCTGCTTTAGAACTGAATCGGATACAGGGGTCTGGGGCACCGTCAAACTTTAGGGAGAAGAAAAGGGAGCCAGTTACCCCGAGGCAGGCCCGCTTCAAGACCCTGGACATATAACCGTGCAAAAGTCACTGTCCTTCCCCAAGGACCACAGGGTCTAGGAGGCACTAATTCCACATGAAAAGGGCTGAGAAAAGCCAGCAGCAGGGCTGAGGTGGCACATAGGAGGAACAAGAAACGCTTCTTCCATATAGAGACCTAATGCTCAAGGAGGAGTTAGGCTGGTAGTAGTCTCCAGCAAAGATGTGGTAAGACTCAGACCGGGGAGAGAACGAGGCCTTCCAGGAGTTTAATGAGTAGTTCGGTAAGGCCAGGGTTTATGAACACGAGGTCCACCTTCCTTCCACTAAAACCTCACTGCCTAGCAGTCCACCTTCTCTCCTAGCATTTGAACAGTGTTCTAAGGCTGTGTCATTACAATGAACATGTCTGAAATGGTCTTCCTTGTTTTGGCAAGAAATTTCTCTCTGCCCCTTCTCTCCACCGTGGGATAATGTCAGGATTCAAGACTAACCTGTTAGCCCAACGTTTACTTTCAACCCTAAAAGAGGTGGAGCCAAGACTGGCTCTCAGCCCAGTGGCCTCAGGTGCAGTCACGACTTGTACTGTTCTAGTGCTCATGGTGACCTGCTTAGAAATGATTCTCCTCTGGCCACAGCCCTCTGTTTCTCAGAAATAACTTTTGGCCAGAAAGACACGTGCTCTGTCTCCTCCACTGAACATGCTTCAGCAGTCTCTCCCCACCCATCTGTCCAGCCACGGTCCCTGCTCAGCCTGAACTGTCAGGACATTCACTCAATGCAGCAAGCATGCTCCAAAGCATAAAGCTATGTATTGCACTGCACAAGTCAGGAGTGTTAACTGACCGAAGCTTTGCTGAACCAGGATACTAAGATTAACTAGAATACGCAGGGTTAACCATCTACTTCAAAGTGAGGTTTATTATTGAATAGAAATGTTGTTCTAATGTTTTGCCCTCTGTTCCATATCTGTTTTCTAATGCTGAGCCAAAGGAATCCCATTTGGCAAGTATCATCATGTCCTCCATTCTCTAAATAACGTTCAAACATCCTCTAATAAATGTAGCAGACTTTTCTCTGAATTTTCAGCATACTTGGAACCGTCTATGGCTTGAGCTCATCCGAGTTTGCTAATAGCACAGATGATCAAAGCAAGCAGGAGAGATGAACAGAGTCAGTCAGGGGCACTCAGGGAAATGTAACTAATAGAATGTTATGTGTACATATGTATACATGGAGAGAGAGAGAGAGAGCGAGACTTATTTTGAGGCACTGTCTCACAAGATTATGGAGACCTGCAAGTTCACTATTTGCAGGATAGGCCGGCAGGTTGGAGGCCAAGAAAAGAGCCGGTGCTGCAGTTCGAGTCTGAAGGCTATCTGCTAGCAGAATTTCTTCTTGCTCAGGGGTGGTTCTATCCAGGCCTTCCACTGACTGAATAAGGCCCACCCACATTATGGAGGGCAAACTGCTTTATTCAAACATTTATCCACCCATTTAAATGTTAATCTCATCCAAAAACACCCTCCCGGAAGCATCCAGAATACTGTTCAAACACATATCTGGGCCCTGCGGCCCAGCCAAGTTGACACATAGAATTAACTATTACAGCTTCTAATTGGGACGCCCTCCTTTTGCTTCACTGACAAAGGCTTCAGGACTGTCTGGCTTTCCTCCCCTCCTTGTGACTGTCCCACCTCTTGGTCCCCTCTGGTTGTTCTGCTCCCAAGCCTGGCTGAAGAGAGGCCCAGCCTCCCCTCCTTGCTGTGCTGAAGACAGGCATTCAGGCTTATTTTGTCTGCAATGCTTTTCTACTAATCATGCCCAGAAACAAACCAGGTGTAACAAAAACTACAAATGTGAAGATTCAAGAATTAGAAAACGATGCTTTCTTCCCATCCAGGACCCAGTTCTTGATGCCCTTTCTGAGATGGAAATTGGAAATGTCAGGCTTTTTTGTCTACTTATACCCTTGAAGGTAGATCTTTTCCAACCACTGGTCTTTGAACACCTGAAGTTGCAACAAGGCAAAATATAAGCCACTTGCAAAAGGCCTTTAATCTGAAGAGGATTGTTTGCATTTCTGAGGAAGTTTTAACTCTCTGCTCTGGGCCTGTTCTTCAAGAAGGAGTAGTCCCTTGGGGCATATTCTCCCCGGAGGCTTATCCCTAGAGAGGAATTTATAAAATCTTTCGAACACTGTGTACAATCACTTCACAAAGCCTAAGTAGTCAAGGTTTTTAACTGGGCAGGAAATTAAAGTTATTATTTTTCCTCCTCCTCCTCTTCTCTCACTCCACACTAGGAAAGTTAGGAACTCCCACCTTTTCCAAAGAAGAGAATCCAGCAGCCACAGTGCCAAGGCCCTCAGCTCTGTGCTCTGGCCCAGCCCTCTCACCATCCAGACCCTGTACCCACCACACCCTGTCCCCTCCTTGGGCTGACTTTCCACCACCTATTCCACGGCCGAGCCAGATGGGCAAACAGTGGGAAGTTGTGGCTTTCTCCCTCTTTTTCTTAACTGTTTGAAAATTTTAGGACCTTTACTATTATCATTATTCTGGAGAGGGAAAATAGACGCAGAATCTTAAGAATTACAGAAACCATCAGAAGAGGCCACAGGGTGAAAATTTCTGTGGAGCACTTGTTTAATTCATCTGACCACACCTACTTTTCTGTCTCATCACCACTGGTAACGGATGAGTCTAGGACCCCACCATCTGATGCCTTCATGACCCCACTGCCTCCTCACTGGCCTCCATCTCACCTACAAACCCTCCACCCTTCAACCCATCCTCCATGGGCTCTCAGGTTACTCCTTCCTAAAACGCCCCCTTCAGACAGATACATCCTCCTTCAAAACTTTCAGTGGGTTCTCAGTTCTAGCCCAGACCCTCCCCAACCCGAACATAACCTACCTTTCCCAATATGTCCACCCACACCCTCATTCATTCTTTCATTGGATATATACATTGAGCATCTAGTCGGTGCCAGGCCCTAGAGATACAGGTCAGGGTGAGCTAGGTTAGGCACAGTCTCTGCTCTCATGGACTTACAACCTGGCCGGGAGAACAGAGACTTCAACAAGTCGTTTCAGTGAGGTGTGATGAGATGACAAGGAGGAAGATAAGGTGCCAACATCCCCTCCCACCTGGGTCAACTCTCTATTCCCACTTGGCTGGTTTCCTCACCGACCACTGAAAACAGAACATTCCCTCCGCTGAGCATTTGCTCAACCACCTCCTTCCCCTATGATGCTTCCCCTGAAAACCCTACCTGTCCTTCGAGGGCCAGGACATGTCCTGCCTTCTCTGTTTTTCCTGATCCATGAAACCTAGAAGGAACCTTCATTTCCTTCTAAAGCATGGTCCCAGGCAGCATCTTCTAAACCCTGCAAACTCTGCATTCCAATTCGTCATGAGAGGGATACTCACCCTGCCTTCTCAACCATGGTAGCTCACACTGGGGGCAACAAGAGAACCCACAACCCCGCATGCCCCTCGCCGAGCCCCCAGTGCTCTAGGCGTCATGCAGGTGCTGCCTTGTTTCTTCATGGCCACCCTGCAAATATTTATTATCTCTGTTTGTTTTTTTTTTAAACGTCTTTACTGGAGTATAATTGCTTTCCAATGGTGTGTTAGTTTCTGCTGTATAACAAAGTCAATCAGCTATATGCACATACATATATCCCCATATCTCCTCCCTCTTGTGTCTCCCACCCTCCCTATCCCACCCCTCTAGGTGGTCACAAAGCACCGAGCTGATCTCCCTGTGCTATGCAGCTGCTTCCCACTAGCTATCCATTTTACATTTGGTAGTGTATATATGTCCCTGCCACTCTCTCACTTCGTCCCAGCTTACCCTTCCCCCTCCCTGTGTCCTCAAGTCCATTCTCTACGTCTGCATCTTTACTCCCACCCTGCCCCTAGGTTCTTCAGAACCATTTTTTTTTTTTTTTTTTTTTAGATTCCATATATATGTGTGAGCATACGGTATTTGTTTTTCTCTTTCTGACTTACTTTGTATGACAGACTCTAGGTCTATCCACCTCACTACAAATAACTCAATTTCATTTCTTTTTATGGCTGAGTAATATTCCATTGTATATATGTGCCACATCTTCTTTATCCACACCTCTGTTGATGGACACTTAGGTTGTTTCCACGTCCTGGCTATTGTAAACAGAGCTGCAATGAACATTGTGGTACATGACTCTTTTTGAATTATGGTTTTCTCAGGATATATGCCCAGTAGTGGGATTGCTGGGTTAAATGGTACTTCTATTTTTACTTTTTTAAGGAACCTCCATACTGTTCTCCATAGTGGCTGTATCAATTTACACTCCCACCAACAGTGCAAGAGGGTTCCCTCTTCTCCACACCCTCTCCACCATTTATTGTTTGTAGATTTTTTGATGATGGCCATTCTGACCGGTGTGAGGTGATACCTCATTGTAGTTTTTATTTACATTTCTCTAATGATTAGAGATGTTGAGCAAACAGGATAGAAAGCCCAGAGATAAACCCTTGCACATATGGTCACCTTATCTTTGATAAAGGAGGCAAGAATATACAGTAGAGAAAAGACAGCCTCTTCAATAAGTGGTGCTGGGAAAACTGGACAGCTACATGTAAAAGAATGAAATCAGAACACTCCCTAACACCATACACAAAAATAAACTCAAAATGGATTAAAGACCTAAATGTAAGGCCAGACACTATAAAACTCTTAGAGGAAAACATAGGCAGAACACTCTATGACATAAATCTCCACAAGATCCTTTTTGACCCACCTCCTAGAGAAATGGAAATAAAAACAAAAATAAACAAATGGAACCTAATGAAACTTAAAAGCTTTTGCACAGCAAAGGAAACCATAAACAAGATGAAAAGACAACCCTCAGAATGGGAGAAAATATTTGCAAACGAAGCAACTGACAAAGGATTAATCTCCAAAATATTATCCCTGCTCTCCTGGGGGATAAACAAAGGCTGCAAGAGGCAAAGTAACTTGCCGGAGGTTACCAGGCAGTCCGCACAGCTGCAGCGCGTGCCCCGGGGTCTGCCCCCTGCTGCACCCGGCGCTTTCCCTGCCAGCACCGCCTCCCTGCTCAGCGCCCCCGAGGGTCAGGAGCTGCTTCCCCTTCATGGGGAGGAGCACAGGGAATCCCAGGGCCCTGGCTTGCTGACTTTCTAATTAGCCTGAGAAAAGGCACCACTTTAAGTCCATTATCCCTCCAGCTTCTGGGCTGCAAAAGACAGGCCAAGTTTTCAGGCTGAGCCCGTGAAGCCTCAGAACCCCTATTCAGGCTCCCCCAGCCCTGTGATCTAACCTGTACTGTTACTCATTGTCATTCAGACGCGTGCAGGGCAGCCCTGATCGCAGACACGGGGAGCCCAGGAGGATGAAAGGAGTGGCGTGTGGGCGTGTGCCGCGGGGAGAGGCCGACAGGGATGCAGGGCAAGAGTCAGGCTCAGATTCCAGCCCTATCTCTACCACACTGTTAAGAGCTGTCCTGTACTGCAGGCTTACGTGTCAGCGCTGAGCTCAACTATTCCCATGCTCTGCCTCATTCAAGCCACTAGTCACCAGAGTCCAGTGTGAAATAAAGGAGCCGGCTCTTCCAGAAACATCCTACTTCACCAGTGCCTGGACAAGCATTTCTCAGCCTCTCTGCAGAGCCCTGGGGTCAGGCTGTCAGGTGCCTACCCGGCCCCAAGTAAAGGAAGAAGAAAAGACACATCACTGAAGGTGAAGCGCTGTCCAGGGATTCCAAGCCACAGCAAAGGAACTCTCTCTCCCTCATTCTAAAAATACACACATATACCACTGCCATCACCTTCATCCGCCACCAGCTCTTACAGCTCCTTAGCTGTTTCCACATCATCTCCACTATTCCACCAGGCCCTGGAGAAGGTGCGGATTTCACCCTGTATCTACACATGCACACGCGTCTCTCTCTCTCACACACACACACACACACACACACACTCATTCTTTGTAGCTCTCAGAGTCGCAGAATAGGAGCACTAGAGGGATCTTCAGAGAGTCTCTGATGGGAGCGATAACAAAAACATTCTTCCTAGAGATAAGTGTTTCTCCTGGACGTTACTCCATTCACAAAAATAAAATTGGGAGTTTGAGCTGGCCTGTCCTTTCTAAGGCTGTGTCTCCCCCTACCCTGTGATCTCTGTCTCCCCACGACCCTCTGAAGGCAGGACAATGGCTTATGCTTCTTGGTAAAGTGTTCTAACCTACTTTTCACATTCGTCAATCTAATACTAGATTACTAGCCCGCCCAGGGGGCTCACTCACAAGCTGGAGATGGGGTGGGGGAGGACGCCACACCAGCTACCACCCTTCCTCTCACTACCTTCGGATTCAGGATTGCTTTTTATTTTTTCCAGTTTTATAGAGGTATAAATGACGAATAAAACTGTAAGGTATACAGCATAATAGATATATGTATACATTGTGAAATGATTACCACAATTAAGTTGATTAACACATCTATCAGCTCACACAGTTACCATGGTGTGTGTCTGTGGTGACAATGCTTAGGATCTATTCTCTTAGCATATTTCAAATATACAATACAGTGTCGTTAACTATAGTCACCATGCCGTACATTAGATCCCCAGAACTTATTCGTTTTATAACTGAAAGTTTGTACACTTTGACCAACATGTCCCCATTTCCACCCGCCAACCCGTCAATCAACATTCTACTCTGTATTTCTACAACTTCAACTTTTTTTTTAAGATTCCACATATGAGGGAGATCATACAGTATTTGTCTTTGTTTCTGGCTTATTTCACTGAACATAATGTCCCCCAGGTTCATCCATGTTGTCACAAATGGCAAGGTTTCCTTCTTTTTATGGCTGAATAATATTCTATGGGGTGTGTGTGTATGTTTAAATGTGATATATATAAATATATATCACATTTCCTTTATTCATTAATCTGTCAAAAGACACTTAGGTTGTTTCCATATCTTGGCTACTGTGAATAATGCCGCAATGAACGTGAGAGTGCTTCGAGATGTTGATCTCCTTTCCTTTGGATGTATATCCAGAAGCAGACTTGCTGGATCATATGGTAATTCTCTTTTGTATTTTCTGAGGAACCTCCACATAGTTTTCCATAATCGCTGTACCAACTTACATTCCCCCCAACAGTGCACAAGGGTTCCCTTTTCTCCTTATCCTTGCAAAAATTTGTGATCTCTTGTCAGTTTTTTGGTCTTTTTATTTTACTATTATTAATTTTTTTAAAATAGATTTTTATTGGAGTATAATTGCTTCGCAATACTGTGTTAGTTTCTGTTGCACAACAAAGTGAATCAGCCATATGCATACACATGTCCCCATATCCCCTCCCTCGTGAGCCTCCTTCCCATCCTCCCTATCCCACCCCTCTAGGCCATCACAGAGCACTGAGCTGATCTCCCTGTGCTATGCTGCTGCTTCCCACCAGTCAACTGTTTTACATTCGGTAGCGTATATATGTCGATGCTACTCTCACTTCGCCCCAGCTTCCCCCTCCCACCCCATGTCCTCAAGTCCATTCTCTATGTCTACCTCTTTATTCCTGCCCTGCAACTAGATTAATCAGAACAATTTTTTTTTTTAGGTTCCATATATATCTCTTTTGATAATAACCATCCTAACAAGTGTGAGGTGATATCTCGTTGTGGTTTTGATTTGCATTTTCCTGATGCTTAGTGATGTTGAGCGTGTTCCCATGAACTTGTTGGTCATCTATATGTCTTCTTTGAAAAATGTCTATTCAGGTCCTCTGCCCATTTTTTCATCAGATTTGTGGTGTTTCTGCTACTGAGTTCTATGGGTTCCTTATATATTTTGGATATCAACCTCATATCAGATATATGATTTGCAAATGTTTTCTCCCATTCTATAGGTTGCCTTTTCATTTTGTTGATAATTTCCTTTGCTGTGCAGAAGCTTTTTAGTTTTATGTAGTCCCACTTGCTTATTTTTCTTTTCTTCCCTGTGCTTCTGATGTCATAACCAAAAAATCATTTCCAAGACCTTATGTCAAGGAGCTTTTTCTTTATATTTTCTTCTAAGAGCTTTACAGTTTCGGGTGTTACATTTAAGGCTTTAATCCATTTTCCATTAATTTTTGTGAGTGGTTTAAGATAAGGATAGCTTCATTATTTTACATAAGGATAGCTAATTTCCCCAACACCATTTATTGAACAGACTGTCCTTGCCCCACTGTATGTTCCTGGCACCCTTGTCAAAGATTAGTTGACATGGGTTTATTTCTGGGCTCTCTATTCTGTTCCATCCACCTAGGTGTGAGTTTTTATGCCAGTACCATACTGTTTTGATTACTGTGGTTTTGAAATGTAGTTTAAAATCAGGAATTGTGATGCCTCCAGCATCATTCTTCTTTCTCAAGACTGCCTTGGACATTTGGAGTCTTTTGTGGTCCCATACGAATTTCAGAATTTTTTTCAATTTCTATGAAAAATGCCACTGGAATTTTGATATGAATCTATAGATTGCTTTGGATAGTATGGACAGTTTAACAACATTAGTCCTTTCAATCCATGAAAATGGAATATGTTTCCATTTGTTTGTGTCTTCTTCAATTTATTTCATCGAAGTCTTATAGTTTTCTGTGTACAGGTCTCTAGCCCCCATGGTTAAATTTATTCCTAAGTATTTTAAGCGGGACTGTTTTCTTAATTTCTTTTACAGTTATTTTGTTGCTGGTATATAGAAATGAAAGTGATTTTTGTAAGTTGATTGTGTATCCTCCAATTTTCCTGAATTTGTTGATTAGTTCTAACAGTTTTTGGTGGAGTCTTGGCCGGGTGCTAAGAGCCTCCCAGTTTTCTCTAGCGCAGTGCCCTGAAGCACTCAAGTTTGTGAGCTTTCTCCCAATCCCACAGCCATCTGCAAAGTCTTGTGCTCACCATCCATGGGAGCATGTGCCAGGAGCTGGCCATGCGGGGAGAGGAGGTTGAAGTGCACAGAACGTTAGAGGTGCCCACGGGCCAGTTAGGTGGACCACAAGTGAGGTGTCCCCGCTGGCCTGTGGGGGAGCTTCCTGACGGAGCCCACAAAGCATCTAATAGGATGAACTGCAAAGCAGCTAGCAGCATCCTTTTGACGAGTTCTGAGTCCTAGCTGCTGTGCTCCCAGCCCCTCCCAACTCCTCAACTGCGCAAATCACCTCAGTATTCTGGGTGGGGTGAGAAGGAAGTGGACCCCTTGAGCAGCATCCCGCACAGCTCGGGAAACTGGGTGCTCACTCACACACTGTCACTTTTCCCTGGGAGAGAAATGCAGCCCAAGGGGGTCTCTCTTGGCACTAAGCTGTGCCACCTTGGGGGAGAAGTGATGCAGGTGAAGGAGAGGAAACCATTCTTCTTACCCTCTTCAATCCATCCAGTCTCAGATTTTTCTGTTGGACCTTCTCTGCTGGACTCCTGGACTCCCACAAAGGTACTTTTGTCCATGCGTGATTGTCAAATCAACATTCTGTGAGGGGAGGACAGTAGAAATTTCCTATTCTGCCATCTTTCTGACATCACACGCCTCAGGATTCATTTCAGATTTCATGATTCTCTAGTACCTTGTAAGTCTTCTCAGAGATGGCTTCTGCATATCTTTAGGTGGAGAGATTGTATCAAAACATGATTAGTTCTAGGAAACCCTAAATCCTCCCTTACTGTCCAGGATATAAAGACCTTCTATTTGTTTCGTCGACTTGGGGAATCTTTACTGTCAGTCCAAGGCATCTTTGGTAATTAACGTTATCAACTAATCTTGAACTTTCTCTCACTCTCATGTTTCTTACATCTGGACTCTCATTCCTGCTTCTTTTCTCTCTCTCAGGACAATGTAGTACTTAGGGCTGTTGGGTTAGCTTGCCTGGACTCCAACCCTTCGCTGCCTTCTAGCTCTGTGACCTTATTTGCTCTGAGTATCAGTCTCCTTTCTGTTAGCTGGGAAGATGTTAATATCTGGCCAAGTGGATTAAAGAATAAGTGAGATAATGCTTGCAGAATTCTTAGCAGAGACTGCCACATACTAAGAGCTCTGCGTTGATTATTTATTGGTCCTTCTCATGTAGAGTTATAGGTATTCATCGTTCACAGTGGTCGCCCCTACTCCAGGCTCTTGCGGGTTTTAGCTATAACCTGCAACAAAGATAAGTATTGTAGCGGAGCCTATTCAACAAGCAAGTTAACTTCCTGGAGCCACTTAAAACCAAAAATGATAAGCTTCCTCACAGAACCCAGGACTGGTCCAATCCTAAAATGAAGCATAGATGGCTCTGTCTCTGGGAATTGTAGAGGTGAATGGACAGAGCTAAAAGCCAAATTGTTTCTTCAGCTAATTTTACATTTTCCTTTGATTCTGACTCACGGCCTCTTTCTTTTTTCTTCATCCTAAATATGCACCTTCACCAAATCTTGTCTTCTCTTGCTCTACGCAGCTTCCCTCTGGGGCCAGTGCACACCCAGGGACCACTTCCAGGCTCCTGTCTCCTGAATCTGATGCTCTAGTTCCAACTTCTTTCCAGGCTTCCAGTTCCAAATTTCCAGCTGTGGGATGTTTCCACTTAGATGTCCCCCCAGCACCTAAAACCCAGCAAGTGGAAAACAGCTCGTTATCTGCCCACACACACCAGCTTCTTTTTCTACTCATGGCACCCTCTTACTCCTTGTCACTGGTCTTACAAACCTCAGCCACCTCTCTCCACCTGCACCCCTCAGCCTATCTGTAGCTAATATTATACCTGTTTTTCTTTCTTTGAGCATTAGCGCTCCTTACTTCCCATGTGCTCTACCAGCCCTGTCTGTCTGGCCCTCCTCACCTCCTGCCCAGACCTCCTGTAGCAGCCCCCCCCAACCCATTCCCTTGGCTTCAGCCAATCATTTGTCCAAGCCAGCCTGTGTGCTGCCACCAGACTGACCTTTGACCCAGGCACACCTCTGTTTCAAATCATTCGTCTTCCGCGTTGCCTGTGACTGTCTCCGGCTCCGGCATGCAGGAACCGCCTCACTTCCACCTCAGCTTAACTCTCCCCCTTTATTTTCCACAGGCTCAGCCAAACAAGTCCCACCGTGATCTCCAAGCGTGCTTTGTCTTTGTTGCCTTGTGCCTTTGCAACCTCCTCTCTCAAATCCAACCTTGTCCACAGCCCCTCTTTATTCTTCAAAGCTCAGCTCGGCGTCCCTCCCTCTCATGAAGTCTTGCCCCATTTCCCAAGCAGAAATAACCCCTTAGAAAAAGTCTCACTCCTCTGAATCCCCAAAGCTCTTTGAGTTCCATTTGGATGCTTTCAAGAATTTAATTCAACAAACACATACTGAACACAAATGAAATGAGAGAGTGTTGACCCTGGGTGACAAGGGAAGGGAGTAGAGGAGGGCAGGTCCTCTTCTCTCAGTACCTCAGTTATCAGACCCACAGGCCAACAGCTCCGAGACATAGCAAAGCTATGATGGAGTTGGGAAGAATGTGCCCTTAGAGTTAGGAACTACTCAGCTTTCCTTTCTCCCCCACACGCCTAGGGCTGGGTCCCTCCTTCCTACAGCAGAGTTTTCAAGCTCCACTGCAAGAAGCCCAGGCTTCTGTGGGATCCTGCCAAGGTACCACGGGGTCACTTTGGAAGTAGAGGTAGGCTTTGAATATTTTCTGAGATTACATCCCTTTACTGTGCTTTATATATTGTCATAATACTTCTGATAGCAATTCCTTTTTCTGTCTTTATCCAGATTATACCTATAAATACCCAGAAAATGCTCATTTTCTCCCAGATACGAAGACTGGGCCAGAGAAGGAACTCAACGGAACTGTCACCAAAAACAGTAAAATGCATTTCATTTGTCATATCGTGGGTTATGTAATAATGTAAAATGAAAAACAAAATATTATAACTCCTCAGAACCTCTATTCTCAACCTGAATGTATCAGTATTTTCTTTTTATCATGTTTTCTCAGACACCCCCTCATTTCCTCCACCACAGCTCCACCTGACCAGGTTCCTGGATTAACCACGGCCCCCTGTCCCCTCATAAGACATGCCACAATCAAGAAGCTAGGCATCCAGTCCAGTGGTTAAGACTTCACCTTCCACTGCAGGGGGTGCAGGTTCGATCCCTGGTCGGGGAGCTAAGATCCCACATGCCTCACGGCCGAAAAATCAAAACATAAAACAGAAGCAATAGTGTAACAAATTCAATAAAGACTTTAAAAACGGTCCACGTTAAAAAAAAATAAAAATAAAAAATATAAACATAGTGTCACAAAATATTAAAAAAAAAAAAAGAAGCCAGGCATCAAGGAAGCTACTTGCTGGCTCACCCACATACTCCTTTATTCATTCTTAGTGTGAATTATTGCTTTGAAATTTACATACCTTTACATAAATAAAACATACACATGGAGTTTAATGAATAATCAGAGAGTACACTCTTGTGTAACCCTCCTTGGGGCCTCACTGCCAATACCTGGAAGCCCCCCTTATGTCCCTCCCAATTGAAAACACACCCAATGCCCCTGTATTAGTCTGCCTGGGCTGCTAAAATACCACAGACTGGGTGGCTTAAACAACAGACATTTATTTCTCACCGTTCTGGAGGCTGGGAGGCCAAGATCAGGGTGCCAGCAGGGTCTGGTTCAGGTGAGAATCCGTTCCTGGCTTGCAGACGGCTGCCTTCTCGCTGTGTCCTCACATGGCAGAGAGAGGAAGAGGAAGCAAGCTCTCTGGTCTCTTCTTATAAGCCCATCATGAGGGCTCCACATGGCCTCATGACCTCATCTAAACATAATCACCTCCCAAAGGCCCCATCCCCCAATACTATCACATGGGAGGTTCGAACTGCAACATGAGTTTGGGGTGGGGGACACAAACATTCAGCCCATAACACCCCCAGAGGTAACCATCTATGTATATACATCGCCAAATGATATACCAGAGCTTAGTTTTACCTGCTTTTCAACCTGAAATAAATGTGATCACAAGGTATTCTTTGTCTTGCTTCTACTGCTCGATATTATGCCCTGAAGATTTACCCCTGTTGTTTTGTGTAACGTTTGTCCATTCCCATTGTCACAGAGTATTTCATTGTTCCACCGTGTTAGAATTGATGCACCTATCCTACAGGTGTCGAGTGGCTTGGGCTGAGCTGAGTGAGCCAGGCTGCCATGAGCACTCCTGCCCGTATGTACACTCTGCTGCACCTCTGCCGGGGTGTCGCCAGGAATCGACCTGAGAGTGGAAGTGCGGGACCACAGGGTGTGTCTTCCATCTCCATAGACAACACAAGCTGTTTCCCAAAGAGGTTATTAGCAGGTTACAACTTTCCCCAGAGTTTCTGCTGCCCCAAATACTTGCCGACAATTAGTATTTTCAGCATTCTTAGTTTTTGCCTGTCTCATACGTAGTGTTACCTTGTTGGGGTTTCGGTTTGCATTTCCCTGCTTACTGATGAAGTTGAACCTCTTTTCTGAGTAGCGTCCATTTGGATTTCCCATTTTCCTACTGGGTTATTTCTTTTTATGGGTTTGGTTAAGTTTTTTATATGGTTGACATCCTACTCCTTTGTCAGTTTTTGTGTCACAAGTATCTTTTCCCGCATTACGGCTTATCTTTTCACTTGTCTTATGATGAAGTGCGCACTTCCGCTTTCTCCCGTTGGGCTCTACGCTTGCAAACTAGGAATGGTGTGTGCTCCTAAGGCTGTGCAGCCTGGTTGTTCCAGAACACAACGCATTGAATGCTTTGGGAAAGCTTCATAAAGACCAGCTATTTAAATATGTTTATATGGACAGAGAGTTATACAGACATAGAGATGCGGAATTAAGTGAGGTGCTGCAATTATAAAAGCACTGGCGATGGAGAAGAGTCATAAGAATCTAGGAGAGGGCTTCCCTGGTGGCGCAGTGGTTGAGAATCCCCAATGCAGGGGACACGGGTTCGAGCCCTGGCCTGGGAAAATCCCACATGCCGCGGAGAAACTAGGCCCGTGAGCCACAATTACTGAGCCTGCGCGTCTGGAGCCTGTGCTCCGCAACAAGAGAGGCCGCGATAATGAGAGGCCCGCACACCGCGATGAAGAGCGGCCCCCACTTGCCACAACTAGAGAAAGCCCTCGCACAGAAACGAAGACCCAATACAGCCATAAATTAATTAATTAATTAATTAATTTAAAAAAAAAAAAAAAGAATCTAGGAGAACTCTGCCTTCATTTTCATTCACAAGTGTCTCTAAGATCTCATTCCACTGCAAACACCCTGAAACTAGAATCTGTAAATGATATGCCTTGGGTGTGGTTTGTGCAAGGGAGACCATGCTGAACTCCACTCGGCAAACCTAAACCCAAAGAAAAAGACCCGAAAACTGATGATTAAATGTACATTTAGAAATTTTGAGTTAAATTACAAAATAGTATAGGAGCATCATTTTTAGTAATTCCCCACTTTAACTGATTTTTTAAATTAATTATTCAGTGATTGTTTTCATTCTTCATATCAGCAAGAGGGCCACAAACCAGCAAGAATTATGCTTTATTACCATTATTTTGTATACCAAATTAAAACCATTAACACGCATAAATACTCCAGTATTTGCTTTTTTATTCTGATGAAATATACATAAAATTAACCATTTTATGTGTCCAGTTCAGGTGCGTAAAGTGCACTCACGGTGTTGTACAGCCCCCACCTCCATCCTCTCCAGAACTTTCCATCTTCCCAAACTGAAACTCTGCACCCATTAAACACTAACTCCCCATTTTCTTCTCTCTCAGGTCCTAGTAACCAGCATTCGACTGTCTGTCTCTATGAATTTGCCTGTTCTAAGTACCTCATATAGGTACACATACAGTATTTGTCCTTCTGTGTCTGGCTTATTTCACTGAGCATAATGTCCTCAAGATTGTAGAACATGTCAGAATCCCTTCCTTCATACTGAATAACATCCCATTGTGTGTATATATCACTTTTTGTTTCCATTCATCCTTCAGTGGACATTTGGGTTGTTTCCACCTTTCAGCTGTTGTGAATAATACTGCTATGGACATTGGTGTGCAACTGTATGAATCTCTGCTTACAATTCTTCAGGGTGTACACCCAGAAGTGGAGTTTCTGGATCATATCATAATTCTATGTTTAATTTTTTGAGGCATGCCATACTTCAGTATTGGTTTTAATGTGAAAGATTTTATAATTTCAGAAGAATTTTAAACTCCCAATCCATGGGCTCCAGTCATATATGCCATATTGTTTCTTGGGTTCCTTAGAAACTAGTCTTGGATCATAGGGCAACCTGATGCCAAGCTGGAAGGGATCCTGGAGGTCATCTAGGCCACTCTCCTCGCCTTACAGAAATGAACAGGACAGCCCGGAGAGGTGATGTGACTTGCCTACAGGCACAGTCTCTTGGGAAGACAGTCAGGGCAGAGCCTGGACCACAGAAGGTGGTCCTGAAGAAGCAGGTGCCCCAATCTCTCTAATCACAAGGGACACATGACCCCCAAAGAAGGAAGTGCTCTGCACTGAGCCTGCCTCGCCCAGCCTGGTTGCAAGGCTAAGGCCCTACCCCCCTGCACAAGTGAGCTTCCCCAAGGCCTGGGTGCTGAGCCTGGCGGATGCTCTACTGGCCCCATCAAGCACCACACCCGGGGCCACCCTAGAAGCCTGGTGCCAGTCAGCCAGTCCACACCAAGGAGGCCAGGCCCAGCTCAAACCTGTTTCCTTGTTTTCCTTTTGGGTGTCTCCTGCCCTGCCTGCTGGTCTGTATTATTCTTGTCAGTGGCCCACCCTCCTGCTGAGTCTGAAATATGCACACAGGAGCTGGTGGAGGGTTTGCTGCTTCTTCATCACCTATCCCAGTGGTGGCTGAGCTGGCTCCTGGCAAAATGTGGAATAAGGAAAGTTGGCCAGCATTTCCCAATTAATTTTCTCTCCTCCCCACTCAGGCTGTCTTCTCCAGATTCCCACGACCCTGGGCTCGCCCTCAGGACATCAGGAGTTTCCACTGCAGCACCTTTTTCCTCCAAACTCTGCCCCTCGCTGTCAGCAAGCTGCAGTGCACAAAGCAGACCCACACATTTTTTTTCCGATAACAGTAATGGAACTGTCTTACACGTTGTCAAATGGGCTTTGCTGTAGAAAAACAGTTTCTCGTCTGTTATCTCCAATGATCCCAACCACAGTCCTGTAGAAATATGTGGGGAAAAGATGAAAATCTTCGTTTCTTTGATGCGAACACTGATCCTCAGGAAGGTGAGTGATTTGCCCAAGAGCACACAAGTGCGAGTCCAGACCTCAGAGCACATTCCTGCTTTAGCTCGGGGCTACGGAAGAGGCAACACCAGATGAGAGATGAATGGATGAGTCCTCGTAGGGTGCAAACCTTCCAACCCAGGGCTCTTGGAGATGCAATGATCTGGCAAAGGAGCGGCTCTCAAAGGTGGGAGTGTCGGGGACCTGGGAAGACTAGAGGGACCCAGTGGGGGGCCCTTTCTATATGGCCTTTAAATCCCATGGTGATGGCAGCCGCCTAGGACTCAGGAGGTCAGAACCCTGCCATGGGGCAATAGCAACAGCGTCTTGGGATCGTGCCTGGGCCCCGAGCAGGGTGGCTGCAGACCCCTGGAACACCTAGATGAGGGGCCCAGGTTGAGGAAGACACAAGACTGCAGGTACAGAGCTAACACTCCTGGGCCGAGCGTGTCCCTGCAGGCTGCAGGGCTGTGCACCTGCCTGCTTGGAGACAGTCCCCCCACTCCAGCCCCCAGCCCTCCCTATGAATGTGCAAAGCAGTGGAGGAGAGAAGTGGCCGCGAGAAAGTGCAAAGGGAGCCGAAGTCACAGCTCCTCTCCGAAATCCTCTCCCTGATGCAGCAGAACACAGAGATGCAGGCGAGGCACCCAGGTGAGCCTGGATGCAGGGCTTGACAGCTGCCCATCTCAGCAGGAGGGCCCTATTCCTCAGAAGGGCACCTCGATGCTCTGGGGAAGTAAGTGCATGGCTTCGGCTTAAACCACGGCCTTGAGTCTCCCTAGCTGGATGGATCGGAATGAGGATAACACTCCCGGAGAATGTCGTGAGGGTGGATGGAAGCAGTGGGTACCAGAGTGAGGTGCGCTGGGGGAACCTTCTTTAAGAAGACTGTTAAGACGGCTGGCCTGAGTTAAAACGAAGTCCCCCTGGGAGGGGTAACTGGCCACAGGTGAACAGGGACTCCAATTTTTCCGATTAACCTCCAGGCAATTGCACTTGCACCTGGGGTGCCTTAAAATACTGACGCCAGGCCCTCCCTCAGAGACCCTGATGTAGTCATCTGGGTGGGGGTCCCCCCATCAGGACCGAGAAAAGCCTCCCCAGATGGTTCTAACGTCCAGCCAACAGTGAGGACCACTGCCCCATGGGAACAGCCTGCAGGATGGAACATTCTGAAGGACAGGAAGGTGGGAAGCACAGGCTGGGGCGCAGGGGGCACACAAGGGAGGGCCTGGCAGAGAGGAGATAGGTGAGGGGGGGGGCACCTTGAGGGGAAGGAGGTGGCAAACGGAAGCCCAGGGGCACCCAGGCCCACTCCCCTGCGGCCTTGCTGGGACCTCCAATGCTTTTCCAGGCACTTAATGATGGGGGGGTGGGGACACTGGCATTTGAGTGTCCATGAAAAAAATACATATATATTAATTTTCTTCTTATATACAAGAGAATGCCATCAATTTATGCCCATTTGGATGCTGGCACATTAAAGAATGAAAGAATAGTTCTATGTCTCATACTCACGCAGCACTTTTACATACGAAGAACTTTTACATTGGTTATCTCAATCAAATCTACTAGTTGCCCTGGGAGAGAGACAGGACACACACCAGTATCCCCATTTTTCACAGATGAGCAAACAGGCTCAGAATCAGACGACGTGCTTAGTTCCTTAAATGTTCAGGGGCAGAGCCCAGCTGGAATTCAGCCTCTCGATGCTCTTGTGCTTTCACCGAGGCCAAAGTGCTCCCGGGGTTACGTGTCTCAGTGATCTCTTCCAAGACTGGACCACAATGTGACCAAGCTCATTCATGCAGCTCAGAGATTTAGCCTCGTCTGACCAGGACTTCGCAGTTTTCACAGGGAATATAGTTGAGTATGTTCAATTATTTGACACATTTGTACACACACCAAGAAGAATGTGTCTAGCAAGTTATTCAGAAACTTTTAACTAAATTATCCCAACACCTAGACAATGCTTTCCTTGGTAATGTGATCTATTTATAATCCATACAGAGTGACAATAATTGAAGATTCTCGTATAAGGTAACTTATTGTACCTATGTCTATTTCCTTTTCACATTTTGCCCCAATTACCCAATTTCATTTACAAATAAAGTATTTTATAATATTTGTGTTTGGCTTATGTATTAATTCTTTATTGGTAAAAATGGAAAGATTCTGCTAGTGTTTTGTCTCTCAGCTAAACCCTTCTACGGAAGCTGGGTTGTTTCGGTCATGGGGGCCATGAGTGGGGACAGAGGCTCTTAATTTTTTGGGTCAGGGTGGCCTTTGGCTGAATGGTGAAGCCTACAGTCTCCTCAGAATAGTGTTTTTAAGTGTATAAAAGAAAATATAAAGGATTACAAAGGAAACTGATGAGGTTGAAATACAGTTATCAAAATATTAAAACAGATCTGCGTTATGTGTTTGCTTGTTAACCCATTAAATAAGATCTAGTGTCGAGTCTCACGCCCACTATGATTTTGAGATGGTGATGATTTACAAATGATGTCCCAGGAGACCTGCAGTAACTATAGTATGAGGCGGAAAAACCTGACAAAGTCACAGTACTAGTGATATTACTTTGGTTTGTTGCCTACACTCAAAAATGAAGGAAATGCTAAATTTCAATTAGAAATAGTACAAATAAAGATATAATTTTTTACTCATCCAAGGGCACAAACCCCTTGATATCACGTAAGAACTCTTGACCTATGGGTTGGACCACGTACCTGGTGAGTGAATCCTAATTACAAGTTCCTGGGACAGCATTTCCCAAAATGTGTTTGCTGGACCACCAGTTTTAGGAAATTTTAATGGCTGTCTGCTGTGGGTTGAATTGCGTCCCCCGAAAGGTATGTTGACATCTGTACCCCTGGTACCTGTGACTGTGACCTTCTTTGGAAAAGGGGCCTTTGCAGATGTGATCAGGTTAAGATGAGGTCGTATTCAATTAGGGTGGTCCTAATGCAGTGTGAGTGGTGTCTGTGCAGCCGTCCTGGGAGAGGAGAGACACAGAGACACACAGGGAGATCGCACGCGTGACAGAGCAGAGACTGGAGCGATGCATCTACAAGCTGTGGACCCCCAAGGGCCGCGGGCAACACCAGGAGCTGAAGAAAAGGCATGGAACAGACTCACGCCTCAGGGAGTACACAGCCCTGCCAATACCTCAATTTTGAACTTCCGGCCTCTAAAACCATGAAAAAAAATAATTTCTGTTGTTTAAGCCACCCAATTTGTGGCATTTTGATACAGCAGCCCTGGAAGGCTGATACACTGTCCTCAGAAAAAACCATCTGAGATCAAAAAGTTGGGAATCCATGAGCACTAAGTTTCCCTTCCGGAGGTACACAATGCACCCTAGAATATCAGAGATTCTGAGGAAGATGCTCGGCAAAGTACTGGTTTAACCTAGGATGCCCTCCGAGTTCATTTAGCCAAAAACCAGTTATTTGTGGCACAGCTAAATAATGATGTTTAGTGGAATACCAGATGTCCCAGGAGCACAAAAAAAAACAATGATCAAATTTATAAAGGACCAAAAACCATATAGAGAAGTGTAGAGAAACGTGCACTGACCATAAGTAGAATCCCAGAAGCATAGAACAGACAGATGCCTTACAGGTCAGTTCACTATGGCCACTCAGTTTTGCAAATAAGGAACCTGAGGCTTAGCTAAAAATGTGTTTGCCAAAACGCAGATGACACAGCCCTAGTGTGCATAATTGGAAGACAGATTTATCATTAAACTCTGAATTCTTTCAGTTGAGAGTCATGGGAATTTCTTTCTGAATAAACCAAACCCATCCTACATAAAAAGCTGGGTTCTACCTTCCTAACAAGTTAACTGAATTTTTACTCATGGAGGCGCCATTTTAAACTCCACATAGGGCCCACTAGGGGAGGTATCTGAGACCACCCATGCTCCAGCGATGGGACCCCCTCACCAGTGTCCCAACAGGAGGCTTGCAGCCGCCTCCTGGCAGGTAAGCCCTTGGCTTGAGTACAGGGAGAGCGGATGAGAGCCCAGCGCCGGTGTGAGCTCATCTAGGAAGTCGTGGGGCTCTGGGTGCTTCGGGATGTGACTGGGCGGGCACAGTGTTAAAGATCAGAGCCTGGGACCAGGACCCTTGTCCCAAGCAGTGACTGGTCCAGGGAGCACGCTTAGGAGGAAGGGAGGGAAGCAGGAGATGGAAGGGACATTCAGCCCTGAGACGCTTCCACGCCAGGACCCCTCATGTTAATAAACCTCTGCTCGTGCATTTGCCCAATTCTAGTTTTTATGCCACCAAGTCGTGCTGCGTTCAAGCTGTCCAGGCTGGGGAAAGATTATCAAACATCCAGAAATTTTGTAAGCCGGTTGTTAAACTATTGGTGGTTTGAAACTGGTCACAGTGGGAGTATTCTGACACCACGGCAATCAGCAGATGTTACAAATCAGAGTCGTTGTGCATTTTCCCCGGAGAGCTGACCTCCTGCACGCCTCTATCCCTTGGCTTATGGAAGTCTTTGCTCCCCTCCAGCAGGCTCTGCAACATTGGAACTGGGCTTGTGGACACTGCCCGGGCCCTGTCTTTCTAACTCTAGCTCGCTGGGTCTGTAATTTTGCCGTGGGAATCAGGGTTCTTCAGCCTGGGCTCTGACCACGTGGAGTACCAAGAAAAAATGAAGCCTTTATTGCCAGAAAAGGGACCCTGCGAAATCTGCGGTGCAGCACCTTCAAAACGCCGCACCTCCAGGGCAGCAGCACCAGAAGCTTTTCAGCTTAATCACTCTGTGACCAATCTCAAGCGGTTCACAAAAGCACCTCATAACCAGAAAAGAAAATGCAGAAAGCACCCTCCTCCTCTGTCTGTGTTCCTGCCGTGCGGCCGTGGTCCTTCTGTCAGCTGCCCCCACTTGGAGCCTTTCCAGCCCTGGTGGGAGTGTCCTGATTTCGCTCCAGATGGTGGGAAGCCTGGCCAGCGGTGCGAGGTTCCAGCTTCCGCCAAGCGGTAAGAATGAATGACTCTAATGTGTGTCTCTTTAGCCACTTGACTCACTGCCCCTTCCTTCATTCTTGACATTCGGCCAAGATACCCTCCTGCTTTTCTAATCATCCCTCTGCAACAGCCTTGGAAATCAGCTGTCTCCCACTCACCAGAACACATACGTCAAATATGCCAGATGAATGGAAAAGAGTACTTATTTAGTTCCCTTTTCAGGTACAATGTGCAGGAACAAGGAGCCAGTTAGACCTGTTGAAACTTCCTGCAGGCTGGTCATTCGTGAGTCATATTTACATGACCCTGAATTGCCTGGTTTGGGTTTAATTGCACAGTTTGGCCTGCTGCCTCTATGGCTGGCTCCATTTGGTCATGGAGGCCACGAAAATAATGCTCTGCTGCCACTGCAGATCAGATCAAGGGGCAGCAAAATGGAGAGGAAAGCAACGGGCCAAATTAACCAACAAAACGACCAATTTGATGCTGCATGGGAAATGCAACCTATGCAAATCTGGGGAGACCGATTCATTTGAAACATGAAATTGTTGATACTTGACTACATTAACCTGTTTAAAAATGGAAGTTTTGCACAGTTCAACCTCACAGTTACATCCCCTTGATTTTCAAGTCATCGCTAATCGGACACCTCAGGATCGCTTGGGCTGGACGTGGGAGAAGCCCTGCCAGTCAGGAGGAGAAACAGTCTATCTCTTGCTCTGGTTCTGACACGTTCTTCTTCTCAAGTACAGTTTAGAGGGGAAAGCTCTGGTTTAAGAGTCGGGAGGCCTATATTTCAGCCCCAGCTGACTTCCTATACGGCCACGGACAAGCGTTTCTCCTCTAAGCCTCGTTCTTGCCAACTGCAGCAACCCCATAAACATTCTCGTGACACCCGAATGAGACGACGGATGGGAACACGGTGTTTTAAAGTGAAAATTACTACACAGATCATTTATAAAGGCTGCACACATTAACCCTATTGATACGTGAGTGTGTGTACACTCCCTCCAGAGAGAATAAATTTTGAATGCAATCGTTTAACTGATTACCTCTTTGTTCCAGTGTCTTTCCTGATAGCAAACAATGCCAAAGCAGTAACAAATTGCCACTGTATTTTCCATTACTCATCAGAGTGTAAAGGTTTGATAAATAGCGAGAAAACACACGGGCTCTTGGGGGTGGGAAATCCGTGTTATTGACAGTAGCAAATTACATTTCTTTGAAAACGATGGTGTCACGGTGTTTAGAGATTATTTGCTTGACTGCCGAGACCGAAGGAAACTCCAAGGAGAGTCTGAAGGCCCCGCCTGGGAGATGAATGGCCTGGTGTCCCCCTCCCGTCCCCCTGGTTCCGGCATTTGTGCGACACGGCTGGACAGCTGCTTAGGACCGGAACAGCCTCCTCGGAACTCCCTGACCAACCTGAGGGCCTGTGTTGGGGCGGGAGGCAGGGACGGAGGTCAAGGGTGTTCTTTCCGTATCCTCTGCTCCTGCCCTTGTCTCTGCTTCTCTGCAGCTGCCTCCTGTCCTCCCGCCCCGGCGACAGCCCAGGCAGATGTCCCCCTCTGGTGCGGCTGCCAGCCCCACTCCGCTGGCAGCTGTTGCAGCAGCCCCGGGGGAGCCGTGTGACCACGGGCACCCACTGCGAGCAGGCACATCTGCAGAGCACCCCTGGCCCCAGGCCTGCAGGCTCAGCTCCCTGCTGCACACGAGGTCTCCAGCTGGCACCACTTAACACGGCCCCTCTGCCTTCACCAGGGAGGCGTCGGCCCATGTGACTTTCACCTCCGAGATGTCCCACTCTGCTACGAGCAGCATGCTGTTTTCCAGATACATACGTGCCTTTAAAAGTTCCAGGCTTAGAGAATATTTTTTACATTCTATCGATGACCTTTCCAAAGTCTGAATGGGTTATCCCTCTGATGTTAAGTGGAAATATTATTTTAAAGATGAAATAAAAGAATACCAAATCTTTGAGGACATTATGCTCAGTGAAATAAACCAGTCACAGAAAGACAACCACAGTACGATGCCGCCTATGTGAGGCTCCTGGAGCCATCAGCTTCACGGGGACAGAAAGTAGAAGGGTGTCTGCCAGGGGCTGGGGGAGGGGGGAATGGGGAGTTTCCGTTTCGCAAGAAGTGAGAGTTCTGGAAACTGGTTGCACAACGATGTGAATATACTTAACACTACTGAGCTGCACACTTAGAAATGGTTAATACGGTCGATTTCATGGGCGTAATTTAATTTTTTTAAAAAATTTTTTAGAGAATACCAAATCTAGTAATGAAGTTCGCAGAGTTACATATATCAGAGTGGCTGGAAGTAAGGAGATGTAAACAAAAATCCTTCAACTAGAAATGTCCGTGATCATCCAACATAAGTTGTCCCATTTTTACCAACTGGAAACTTTCTCTAGGAAACCTGCTATTTCTAATTGCATTTCTAATAACTACTACAAACACACAAAGTCAAAATGCAGGTAGATGCTATGGTCTGAATGTTTGCGTTGCCCCAAACTTCGTGTCGAAACTCTAACCCTCAAAGGTGATGGTGTTGGCAGGTGAGGCCTCTGGGAGGTGATGAGGTCTTGAGAGCGAAGGCCTCATGGTGGGATTAGTGTCCGTATAAAAGAGGCCTCACAGGGCCCACAGCCCCTCCTCCGTGTGAGGGCACAGAGAGAGGTCTGTGACCAAGAAGAGCGTCCTCACTGACCCTGCTGCCACCCTGGTCTCAGACCTGCAGCTTCCAGAACTGTGAGAAGTAAGTTATCTGTCGTTCCTAAGCCCCCACTCGGGGGTATTTTGTTACAGAAGCCCAAGCAGACTAAGCTGACATAGGATGGTGTCATCTAACACTTTGATGGGGAAAAGATCAGCCCCTTCTCCACAGTTGCTTCTCCTCCCCTCCCGAGGCTTAGCTTTAGGGACGGGCTCCAAGCCAGAAGTCTGACGCACAGCAGTTGTCCAACTGGCAGCAGGATGTGCCTCCTCGTTCACAGAACAGAGAGGGGCTCGTTTTTCATCCAGCTCTGCCTCCCTCAGGGTCAAAATTCTAGTTCCCCCCGATGCAGGGTCGAGTCCTTTCATCTCGGTTTTGACCAAAACGGAAACCAGGATCACGAGAATCCCTCGGGGCCAGTGCTGAAAGCAATCTCCCCTGCCCCTGCCATAGTCTCGAGGGGGGCATCCTTCCCTGGGCGAGTCATCACAGTTCCATATGACAGAGCAAACAGCATCTCCTCTTTAAAAGAGAAGAACATGGAAGGAAAATCAGCTGAAGGAAGCTGAGGTGAAAGCCAGCCTGGACTCAGTGTCCCGACGAGATGTTGCTTCTTGACGTGCAGAGCTCGCTCAGAAGCTACTCCAAAGCATAGTTCCCTCAGAAGTCACGAGGACTTCTTTGGGTCCACGCTCCAGGAAATAAACTAAGCAAAACAGAAAAAGGCTCAGACTAAATCCAGACGAGTGCCAGACCTGCGCTCGCTGCTGCCGTAAACTCCTCACCGAGCTCACCCCCTGCCCAGTGCCCACCTGCAGCTCCCGGGTGACCTTTGTTCCCAGACAGCCCTCTGCCCAACAGCAAGAGCACGTGAGGCCGCCCACTGGGCCAGGAGGTCGCCTCTGTGTCCACGAGCTCCTGCTGGGGGTGGTCTCTTCCCTGCTTCTGCTCCCCTCCACCCCTGCAGTCCTCCTGGACCTCCACGTTCCTCACCACCAGCCAAATCTGGTCCACGACCAGCTCTGTGCCCTGGCCGTGCCTGTCTCTGGAACGTGACAATCAGATTTCAGTGTCTCTCCAGACTCAGTCCACCTTCTTTGAAGCCCTGGCCTTGCTGTGATGGACTTGGTCCCAATTCGATGGACTAACTTTGAAAAGATGACCACTGCTCACAGTTTCACGTCACAGGGAGACAGGAAAAATGGAAAGGAGAGAGAAAAGAGATGAGAGAAGAGGCTCTGTGGTAATGTTTTCCCCCAAATTCATCGTTCACTTAGAAGTTACTATGTACAAATACAGAAGCAGCAGCCGAGAGAGTTCGTTCCAAAGAGTGAGCACCGGCAACCAACCGCCCCACTCATCCTGCCCCCAATGTGAAGATCGCCCCGTGTCCTCACCCTCACCCTGCCACCGGCCCCACGATCCCTCGTTTACTGTAGGACTCTGCAGTCCTCTGGGACAAGAGCCGCCTCCTGGTGAGTCCCAGCACCTCCACAGAAGGTGACACCGAGGAGCCACGCAACCCACACTTGTCCACGTGGCTGCTGCGGGCCGACCACGGGCCCAGGACCCATCAGGGCAGAGCCGCTTCTGTCAGAGCAAGGCCTCAGGATCCCGTCGTCCTAGACCGTGAGGTCCAGGCCACCGGCAGACTTCGTGGCTGCCGTTTTCCAGTAAATGGACCGACTGCCCGCTTCCCCCTCCTCCTCCTCCTCTCCAATCTCACCCACCCTCACTCCCAGGGGAGCATTCAGTCATGCGTCTGTACACTGGGCTAAATAAAGTGGACCATTTATAAAGTGGGAGCATTCTCCAAGCACAGAAGCAGGTTCCTGGGCGTGTTACTGTGATGAGTGTAAGTCATGAAATGTTCCTTGGGCCAAACTGTCCAATGAAAGGAGCTGCTAGACTGAGCTTTTCAGACTCAGAGCGGATGCTCTTCACTCAGTCCCGATGAAGAGCCACGTTGCTCGACGCCCTCCACAGAAGGAAACTTACTGGAGTACGGCTGGGGATGGTAAGATGCATGGGGCCAAGGGACCGTTTCAATTTCCCCTGTTCTTTCCATTGTTAACACTTGCTTTCAGAAGTTTTCTATTTATCCAGGCGGGCGTTTTGAAGGCAGCCTGTCCTTCAACCACTTTCAAGATCTCTTACACAGGACTGGGTGTTTTCGAAGCCCCGCTCTCGGGGTGCGATGGAGGGCAGGGGGCTTGGTGGCCGAGATGCTGCCACGGGGTAAAACGCTTCTCCTTCCTTTCAGAAGGAGCTGCCAGGGGAGGAGGGCTCAGAAAAGGAGCTTTGACCTCCTGGTGACATCTTGGAGTCATCACTCTAGAGAACACAAGAAGAGCACAAAACCTTTCACAGATTGCACCCCGTGCAGTGAGTACTTGGGGTAACCTGTTTGTGAACTTTAAAAACACGTTCGATGACTCTGAGCCCATCCCCTGATGCAGTGCATGAATTAGTCAGCACTGCAGTAAACATGGACTCACCAGCTGAGTTCGAGTCCTGCCAGCACGTCACTTAGTTCAGCCAACCGGCCGGAAAGCACTGCTGCAACACAAACGTCCATTCCAAACCTCCGCACGGTGCTGCCCACGGGGAGATGCAACTGAGTCCGAAAAAGATGCGTGTGCTCAAATCTCTGGGGCTGCCGGTGCCTTTGTCTTCCCAGAATGGAGCCGGCTGCCCAGCAGACAGCACTGCAGCAAGCGCTCTGCCTGCAGCTGCACCAAAGAGCTGTCCCCCTGCGTGACATCTTGGCATGACCTGGAGTTTCCCTCTCTTTCTTCCCCCATCCCCCAAATCATGGCCAAACGGCTTTCTCATTTTTCCTGTGGCTGCTCGTAGAATTCTGATGCTCGAATCCAAGCAGAGTAGGGCAGACATCACCCCATCAACCCCAGCCTTTCCACTGTCCTCCCAACTCTGGCCCATCTGTGGGCCCTCCTCCCACCTAATAACCCCGCACCTGCACGTCTTCTTGACTCTGTGCGCTTCTGCCCAAGCATCCCCAGAAACCCTCTATCCTCATAAGGCCAATCCTATCCCTCAGCATGGCAATGAAGAACCGAGAGGCACACAGTCCCACGTTCTAATTCTGGCTCTGCCCTGGTGTGCCTGTGGGCAACTTAATGCACCCCCTGATCCCTCTGGTCCCCTTCTGATCTCCAGAGATACAACAACGGCGCTGACAGGCACCTCCCAGGGGCTCCTAACCCCGTGCCTGTCTGTCATGGCTATGCTGGTCACCTGCCGTCTGCTCTCAAGTACATCCATGAGCTCTCTCTTCTTTTCTCTTCTTGGGCTCTCTTGCCAAGTGGCTTCCCAGGAGTCTGGGACAGAAAAAGGCTCTGGGGATGGGGAGGGGCCAGGGTTCTTCTCCCTCTCACCTCAGGCAGCATCTCTGAGTGGCTCCACCTCCCACCAGGAGCCCCTCCCTTCACCACCCCAGCTCCCACTCGGCAGGCCTGAACTGGTTCCCATTTCCAGCCGGTGCCCCAGCTTCTGTGCTCAAGTTAATACACCTGATGCTGCAGCTGGTAGAGGCTTCTTGCTTTATTCATCTCTAATTTGCCTCACCACCCCCTGTGTCTTCTCAGCTCTTCCCAGGTAATAAATTCCTTGTATTAAGTTCTCTGTGTTGAAAACATTTTGGATGACTTCTCTTTTCTGGCTGCACCACGAGTGATGGAGGGGCCCCCTCCCTTCTCTTCCATCTGTGAATCCAGTTCACTGGACGCCCCCAACCCCTGAGGACACTTTGCCCCTGAGTGTGATCCCCACCATATTCTCTCTCTGCTATTCCAGACCCCGCCACCCCTCAAACATGTCCAGTTCCCCTCTGCCCGTGATAGAGACCACCCCCTGCACAGCTGCCTGACTCCTCACCCAGCCCCTCCCAGCCTTCCCTGGCTAAGGAAGCCTTAAACATTTTCCCACCAGGAGAAATAGCCCCTCGGCTGAACAAATGAGTCCACCAGCTCCGGTGATGGAGGGAAACAACAGCTGCCATCGTGCTAAACCTTCAAAAGTAAACAACCACACGCACTCCCTGTTGGCAGGGGCTCACTGGGATGTGTCTTATGGCAGCTAAGAATTCTGGCTGGCAAGGGGTCAGGATAGAGAACTAAACACCGAGACCTGAGCTGACATTCTTTCCTTGGATAAGGAAACATCATCTGTCCTGGGGAATCTGGATTTTACACAGTAAATTTCCTCCACCCCAAGCCTTTAGTCCGTCTGACAATATAACCTTCACTGAGAAAAGGGCAAGCTGACAGCGGTGACCTCAGCAAAGCCCGGGGTCTCCAGGTTTTGCACAAGAAGGACGTGTTCCTCCCTAATCGGTTCAGCCACCTGTTCAGTCTCCATGCCTATACTTCCCTTGTCAAGGAGCCTGGTACCAACCTGACAGTTGTTTGAATTCAGTTGTATTCAGTATGGCCGCCATAATATTTGCAAGGCTTCGGAATCGCTCCATAACTGGTCTGGCCACATTATTTCCCCATGCTCCTCTCCTTTAGAAATATCTCTTTTCATCAAAGGAAGAAACACTTTTTTAACCTCAACTCTAACAGTGACAAAGCCCTGTTAAGGGGCAGCCCGTGACACAAGCCTGCAGAAAGCTTCTCCTCCATCTTTAATGTAATGAGTTTCCAACTCTCTGTCCCAGCTGTCTCCACAGCAGCCCCTCACTGGTCAGATACCGACAGGTGGCAGGCAGATGGAAGCCTGCCCTGGCCTCTGGGAACTGGGAATCCGGGGGACAGCTTTCCTGACTCCTGGCTGGACTGAGATGGAGGGAAGCCCAAAATATCTTGCCACTGCCCGCAAGAGAGCACCGTAAGGGGAGCTCAGCGGAGAGCACTCAGAAAGCCACTACATTCAAGTGCTTGTTTCTAAGAGAAGCGACTGCAGGTGGCAGGGGATGTCCAGCAACGCTTAGCTCTGAGTCCAGTCGTGAGGGTGGGTCCTGGGCTGTGCTTGTTCACTCCACGGCTTCAGGGAGTGGCAGTGTGGAGACACCAAGCCTCATTGACATTTTGGTAATTAAATTCCCATTCCATGAGATTTCCCCTGTCTTAGAATTTTCTGAAAATGGAGTCCTTGACTGATTAACTCAGGGATAAAGACAGTCTTCAGGGAGGATGTTCTGTGTCCAGAAAGCATTAAATCATGCCAAAATCTGTATTAGTTTGCTAGGGCCGCCATAACAAAGTACCACAGACTGGATGGCTTAAACAAGAGAAATTTCATTGTCTCACAGTTCTGGAGGCTACAAGTCCAAGATCAAGGTGTAGGCAGGGTTGGTTTCTCCTGGAGGGCTGCAAGGAAGAATCTGTTCCATGCTTCTCTCCGAGCTTCTGATGGTTTGCTGGCAATCTTTAGCATTCCTTGGTCTGTAGATGCATCCCTGCAATCTCTCTTCATCTTCACATGGTGTTCTGTGGGTGTGTGTCCCTGTCCAAATTCCTCCCTTTTATAAGGACACCAGTTATATTGGATTAGGGCCCACCCTACTCAAGTATGAACTCATCCTAACTAATTACATCTGCAACGACTCTATTTCCAAATAAGGTAATATTCTGAGATCCTGGGGGTTAGGACTTCAATATGTGAATTTGGAGGAGACACAATCAACAACAGTCCACCCTCTGGACAGTTAATGCCTGTCTTTCTCACATGCAAAATATATTCACTTCATCCCAACATCTCCAAAAGTCTTAATTCATTCCAGCATTAACTCTAAGTCCAAAATCTCATCTAAATACCATCTAAATCAGATATGGGTGAGACTTGGGGTATGATTCAACCTGGGGCAAAACTCCTCTTCCATGAACCTATGAAACCAGGCAAGGTTTGTACTTGCAGAATACAACAGGGAGGCTGGCACAGGATAGGCATTCCCATTCCGAAAGGGAAAAAAATGGAAAGAATGAAAGGATCATGGGTCCCAAGAAAGTCTGAAACCTAGCAGGGTAAATTCCATTAAATTTTCAGGCTTGAGAAAAATCCCCTTTGGCTCGATGCACTGTGGTCGACCCCAATATTGGGCAAGGCCATTTCCCTTAATGACACACTCTGTTAAACCTATCAGGAAAATCACGGATTTTCCAAGCATTTATAGATCTTTCATTGGCCAAGCTGCAGGATCTCAATATATAACCAATGCTTTCAACACTCTTCCAGAGAATTCTTTCTTTTACCTCCAGAATCAGAGTGGGAAGCGCTGTCCCTCTGAAGAAGAAGATCGCTATTTATTTTCTTTTTAAACTAAGTTTATTCTTTGTTTGTTTGTTTTGGCCGCAATGCACGGCACGTGGGATCTTAGTTCCCCGACCGGGGTCGAACCCGGGTCCCCTGCAGTGGAAGCATGGAGTCCTAACCACTGGACCACCAGGGAATTCCCGCAGATTACTATTTTAAATGGTGCGAAGTAGATCTGTGCTCTGCTTCTCTTAAAACTACATTCAAAGATTTCAGGGCCTCTCTGGGACGAAATGGATGCATTTCCTCTGCCACAACAAATAAAAAGGAAGCATCCTGCTCTATAACTGATGAGCTAGCCCAATAAGCATGATTCAGAAGCAGCTGAATGTACTGACCATACATTGCCACACAGAAGAGGTTAATATTCATCACCTGAGACAGGACAGTCTAGCACGGGGGTTTCTCAAAGCATGTTCCACAAAACACCTGCAGCAGAATCGCCTGAACTGCATATGGAAAATGCACATTCCTGGACCCTCCTCCGGGTCAACTGGGGCAGAATCTCTAGAGTTAGTGCCCATTTTAAACTAGTTCCCAGTGGCTGGTGATCCCTATGGGCAATTAGGTTTGAGAACCACTGGTCTTTTTTAAGTCCAGCCTTTGGTATCAAACCAACTGAGGCCTCTGAAACAGCTCTGCCTGTAATTAACTACGTGCCCTTGAGAAAATTACGTAACATCTGTGAGCTTCAAGTTTTTTCAGCTGAAAAACAGAGATAATAATATACTTCCCAGAATCCTCGAGACAGTTAAATGACAGAATGCATGTGAATGATAGAAAAGATGGTAAGACTATTTGGGATTCATCAGATGTGGTTTTAGAGACTCTATTTCACGGAGCTGTTCTCAGTAAAGGAGAAAAGGCATGCGGAGCATTTCAGGGCCGAAGGAGGGAGTCCTGCAGAACCTATGTCAGAGGGCCATTCTGAGAAGCGGGTGAGACAGGGCATGCAAAGCTCCTGGTACAGCACCTGGCTCACATTGAGAAGCCAGTAAATGTGAGCCACTAGTGCTCCTGCCGCCGGCGCTGTGAGGCCGGGAAACCAGCAAGGGTCCAGCTGGGGTGAAGCCAGCACAGCGAGTGTGGTGGGAGGTGGCCACAGGTCAGGCGTGACAAGTGGGATGGGGCCAGACCTGGAGAAGGCTAGGAAATCCTCGTGAGAATGTTAGGAATCCACTGAAATTTTCTGAGCACAGGAATGATGAGATTAATCTAGCAGAAAGAATTACATGAGGGAAAACTCAGAAGCAGAAAAGCTAGGTTAGGAGACCAATGTATAAGCCAGAAAAATTCTGAGCTAAGCAGAGTCAGTGCAGGCACAGCTGGTCCACAAGACACCTGGTGGCACAGTTCTTCTTCTAGTTCTAGCATGAACTAGAAAAAGATGCCCCCTCCAGGTGACACCCCCTCCAGGTGACGTAGGCCACACCTGGCACAGGGCCTAGAGAGCAGAGTAAAGATGAGCGTCTGCCCACGTGCCCCACCAGCCAGGGCCCCAGTGCAGTGATCAACAAACATGACCATACACAGCTGTTTCGAGGTCAGTAAGAACAAAAAGAAGAAGGATAAAACATTTACTTTCATGCTAATACATAAGCCATTCACTCTCGTATTACCCAGAGCTATCAAAACTGTCTTAAGTTCTCATCTTTGGTTCTGGCACGTTGACATCCAAACACTGGTATTTTAAAGGACTAGACATTGTCCTCTAGGCAAATATGTGTGGACAAACTCCTTCCCAAGGAGCCTGACACACTGCAGGGACGAGCCAGTCAACAAACACCGTATTTCCCCCAAGGACATATAATACATGTGATGTCCTTGCCATGGGTTTGATGTACCAGGTGCTAGAAATTCATCAGGGGTGCAAGGGGATAGCCCCTGCCTTCAAGGCTTGCAGGGAAGACAGACGGTGAACAAAAACATCAGCAACTACAAAGGTGCGGAGCCAGGCAGACACCCTGGGAGGAGAGTCACTGTGTAGCTGTGACAGGGACTGTACGGCCGCCAAAGCCAAAGACATTCACTCCCTGGCCCCTTACAGGAAAAGTCTGCCCACCCCTGATTCAGAGGGTCCGTCTTCTTGGAGAAAGTTGGTAACTAATCTGCCATCTTCCTTCTACGTGCTTTCTAGGTAGACAAGAAGCTTTACCAGAAGGATACAGTAATTTGGAAAGTTGACCTTTTTAAAATGAATTTGTGAAAGCAAAATGTAGTGTACATACAATGGAATATTATTCAGCCTTAAGAAGGAAGGAAATCTTGGCAAATGCTACAACACGGATGAACTTTGAGGACATTAAGCTGAGTGAAACAAGCCGGTCACAAAAAGATAAATGTTGTCTGATTCCACTTATTTGAGGTACCTAAAATGGTCAAATTCATAGAGACAGAAAGTAAAATGGTGGCTTCGAGGAGCTGGGCTAGGGGAACACTGGGAGTTGTTTGCGAATAGTTTCAGTTTTGCAAGCTGAAAAAGCTCTGGAGACTTGTCACACAACAATGTGAATGGGCTTACTACTGAACGGTATCCACTCAAAAATGGCTAAGATGGTAATTTTTTAAAAAATTATTTTAGCAAGACCAAAATCAGGTACGGTGATGTAGCAAAAAAGCACTGGACTCTAGAATCAGGGAAGTTTATCCCCAGTCTTGGCTTGCCACTTATTTGCTGGAAATGAGGGTGGTCTGCTGAGGTCTGGGACAAGACCAGGGTTAGGACTGGGACAGCTGACCTCATTAGATCATCTGTGCTGCCTGCCTTTCTCACATCTCCTGGTCTGTCTCTTTCAGAATCGGGAAAGACAGTGGTACAACTTTGCAATTAAGGACATTTGATCAGTGAGGCTCCCTGTTAGAACCTCCCTAAATCAACTGCTGACCTTGTTTTAGGATAGATTCTTCCCTGTTGCCGTCTCCACAACAGTTATAGCAAAGTTGTGGTCAGCTGCCTGTTAGGTAAATGCTATGTTATGTGTTTTTTTTAACCACAACTTAAATTTTTTTGTTTCAATTTAAATGAATTTCTGGAACCTGGAGACAGGATACTAAAACACGTAGGTTTGTTTAGCGTTTTATATGAAGCATCAAGCTGAGTTTGACAATTTCTAATCTTTCTGGGTAATTTATCATGAAAATTGGATTGAGAAATAGTAATTAGATGTCTCTGTGTTCTTGCCAGAGATGTGCACAGTTATTACGGAGTTGCATTAGCAATAATAATCTCCGTTAGCGAACAAGCCCTTGGTGTGACGACGTGCCCAGCGGTCACGGATGAGGCTGGCCGGCACCACCAACGCTCTCACGGACGCTGTTCCAGCTCGCCGACACCGCTCGCGCTCCCTCCTCCCTTCCGTTCCCGGCCCCTCAACCCGCTCCTTCCTAGGTCTGCTTCGCTTGCCAACCCAAGCGTTCAGCGTGTGGACTCCTGAGGCTCCGCCCTGACCACCCCTCCCCCCAGCCTCTCCTCTCCCCCCCCAGACGGCCTCTTCCACACTCCTGGCTTTCCTTATTCCTACAGGTTGAGAATTCTCAAACTCATACCTCTTTTCCAGACTTTCCCTCTGAGCCCAAATGCCTACCTGACATCTCCGCTTGGATACTGTACGAGTTAAGGCACAAAGAGACCCCAAAATGCAATGTCTTAACAGAGGTGTAGCTCCCTCGCAAATCACAGCCAGGCGACAGGCAGGCCCGGCCTGACAGACGTTCTGCCACCCTCCGCACGAGTGTCCCAGCTCTGGGTCCAAGGTGGTCGTTCCCACCCCACCACCACATCCGCATCCCAGCCAGCAGGAAGGGGAAGAGGGTGAGGGGAGCATAGGTGGATTCCCCTTAAGGGCGTGACCTCAGAGGTTGTGCGCATCACTTCCACGGGCCAGAAGTTAGATTTATGGACACACCCAGGTGCAAGGAACATTGGGAAACAGTTTCTCTAACTGGGCAGCCCTATGCCCAGAGAAATTCAGGAGGACTTCCTATTCAAAGAATAAGGGGGAGGGTTTCCCTGGTGGCGCAGTGGTTGCGAGTCCGCCTGCCAACGCAGGGGACACGGGTTCAAGCCCTGGTCCGGGAGGATCCCACATGCCGCGAAGCAGCTGAGCCCGTGCGCCACAACTACTGAGCCTGCACTCTAGAGCCCGCGAGCCACAGCTGCTGAGGCCCGCGCACCTGGAGCCCGTGCTCCACAGCAGGAGGGGCCACCGCAGAGAGAGGCCCGCGCACCGCGGCGGGGGGTGGCCCCCACTCGCCGCAACTACAGAGGGACCCGCGCGCAGCAGCGAAGACCCAACACAGCCAAGAATAAATAATAAATAAAATAAATAAAAATTAAAAAAAAAAAAAAAAAAGAATAAGGGGGAAATGGCTATGTATTAGCCATCTCTGCTCCAGATTTCTCACAAGCACCTCAAGTCTGACGTATCCAAAACCAGAGTCGTGGTCGCCTGCCTGCCCAGTCTGGCCCTCTGTCAGTATGTCATCGGGGAGGATGGCACCACCGTCCACCCTGCTGTGCTCTCCAGAAACCTCAGCACCTGCACGCACCCCTCTTTCCCTCACCCCTAGACCCAGCTCATTACGAAGCCCTGTTAATTCTTAACAATGAGGCCTTCCTTTCTCCATCTCTCCCACCATCCTAACACGAGGGACCATGGTCTCTCACCTGGACCTCTGCATAGCCTCCTGAATGGTCTCTTCACGTTCACCCTGGTGGCCTCCCCTCCTCTGTTGATGCTGCAGCCGGGGTGATCTTCCCCCGCACCAATGGTATTCCAGTCTCCCCATTAAAACCGTCCACTGATATCCGTGTTCTTAACACAACTTGAAAAAACCCTGCATGTGGGCCTCACACTGTCATGCAGCCCCATCCATCTCCCGGCCTCGCCTCTCTCTGCACTGAGTCACGTTCAGCTTCCTTCCACTCCCCGTGGCCTGTTTCTTCTAGCACCCTCCCTCCAGCTGGAATCCATCCCCACCTCTGTCCAGCTTCCCTCAACATGCGGTACAGTGATCACTCTGGAGGGAAGACTTCTGTCACCCTCCCACTGGACCAATTTCCTCTGCGGGGCTCTCACAAAGCCACGTGGCCATTCACTCTGGCGTTTACTCTGTGCTAGGTTTGTGCTTTGGGTGTGGTTCTTTGATGCCTGTCATCCCCATGGGACTTTTAGCCACGTGAGGCCAGGCACTGTGTCTTCCTTTCCCCCTCTCCCTCTCTTTTTTTTTCTTACCATTACATCCCCACACACATAGCACAGTACCTTGTAAACAGTAAATTCTCAAAAATGCTGGATGAATGAATGCAAGAATTCAGAACAACTGGAAGAAAGTGGATCCGAATTACTTAATCTGCACTGTAGCATTTTATGAAGTTCAGTAGCGTTGCTAACAAGTACAGACGTGTGATTTGATGACACGGGGCTGTATGGAGCTTCTTCTACGGGCTCAGCATTACTACAACGGTAACGACCAGGAGGGGAACAGAAAGGCTGTAAGACTTAGTCTCTGTTCCCTTCCAGGATTCAACGGCAACTCACAGAGAAGCACCACGTGCTAAAGCAGAAAGACAAAAATGAAACTCATAAAATGGTAACTTCCAAAAGACAGCACATGACTCAAAGCCCAGAGAAACGCTAACACAGAGTCTAGTGAAGTTCAGATGCAAGAAAGGTCAGCACAGCCCAGAAGATCTGGGATGTCTGTGAACAGGTCACGCCTGCACTAGACCGTGAAGGGCAGGGAGAGAGGGTTAGGACAGAGGAAGCAGGAGGCCCTCAGCCGGAGCAGGCCGGGCACACCTGCGAGGGGAGATCGGCCCTCGCTGGCTAGGATGGCTGCCCTGTCTGCGAGGAGGGCACAGTGGGAGTTGGGTCGGGGACCAGGCTATGAAGTTCCGTGGAGCACATCTGCTCTTTATCCAGAGGATAGTGGGAAACTGCTAACAGTTTGGGAGGGAAGTGGCTGAAGAGAAAGTTTTACAACGACTGGTCTGGAATGGTGTGCAAAACAAACTGGAGGTAGTCACCTGGGGTTTCTTTGCTGAGAACTGTCACCCTGGCGTGGAGGCATTGTGCCAGGCTGGCCTCCTTCACAGGGCTGTGTATCCAGGGGCAGGGAAACCACACTAGGACCCACACTCTGGCTGAGGAGGGAGGGGGTCCACCTTCCCCACAGGCTTGGGGGCGGCGCGAGGGGTCATTTATGCTGCAATTCTCCACCTTCCAAGGGCTGACCTGTGTAGCTGAGCCTGGGCACCAGGACCTGAGTTTCCGAGCGAACAGTCAATGGACAGGGAGAGACCTACCCTCCTTCTCACGGGAAAGGATTATGGTTCACAATCCTGGGCTAATTCAGTACACTGAACATCCCAAACTCAAGCACTTTCTTCTTGTAGTCTTGGCATGCAGTTGCATCCCATTGGGATTTTTATAGATGGACCATTCTTGAGAAAGAAACTGCCAGGTTCTGTAATGAGTGTGACTACTTTTTGAGAAGAAATTGTCCCTATTAATGAAGTTTCAGGAGCCCACCAATCTCCAATTCAAACATGAAAAAGGATTAACTGGGGTTTGGCATTACAGAAGCACAAGAAATATTCAGTATATATAATTGAGACTTTATTCTACTATTAATGAATAGCACATGGGAGTGACACCAATCTAGCATTGGTGCCATGTGGCAATGTCTTCTTAGTAAAGAAACCAATAAACTACACTTAAGCAACTACACTACTGAACACGGCATTTGATTTTTATAACCGTGTGTGTATATTTTCATTTTTAGGTGAAGGCATACCTGAATCATCAGAAATTTATGTAAAGTCAAAAAGTGAGAATTTCTTTTCTGATAACTCTTCTAACCAGTTTATAAATTTCCAAGGGACTTTACTTTGAAAGGGTGCTAGGCCTCGGAGGTTATTTCAGAGAGGTTCATTCAATGACTACACTGTGTTTCTTAAATTATAAGATAGGTGAGAAGGTGACAAAAATAATTTACTAATAACAAGATAGGCAATACACAAAAACTCTGCTAAAGCACTGATAGGAAAATTAAATTTTTAAAGAGAAAAACAACGCCATAGAATATTTGGCAAAGGATGTGAACAGGTGATTTGTAGAAGATAAAATTTAAGTATCAAAAAAAAAAAAAAAAAGAAAAGGATGTTCAACACCTATAGTAGCAAGAGAAACACAAATTTAAATGAGATAACATTTTTTACTGGCAAAAAGAGTGATAATATTCAGCTCTGGTAATGATGCAGGAAAAGGTATTCTCACACTTTGCCGGCAAGAGTGTCTCTCCGTTACAGAAAGTACTTGATGATACCTATGAAAGTTTAAAATGTCCATGCCCCCTTGAACCAGCAGTGCAGACTTGGAAAATCTACCCTTCCAGAAATCAAAGCCCCAGAATATAAGAACAGACACAAAAAGATGTTTACAACAGCCATGTGCGTCAGGAAGAAAAAAGGAAACATTCTAAATGTCCATCAAAAAGAACTCATCCGTACATTTTTTAAAAACTTATACATGCATTTTTTTAAAAAATGAGCTGGTCTCTGTGTTGACCCAGAGCAATGTCCATGACACATCATTAAGCAAAACAAGCAGGATAACCTGTACAGCATGCTCGTTCTCACACACACACACACGTTATAATTGGCATACAATAAAATATACCTATTAAGTGTACTATTCACTGAGTTTTAACAAATGTAAACCTCCGTTCACAACCCCCTCGATCAAGGAATTCAAAACTCCACCCTCCTTTGTGCCCCTTTGCCGTGCATCCCCTCCACCAGTCCCATGCAATCACTGACTGTTTTCTAACCCTATAGATTAATCTTGCCTGTTTTAGGATCTAATGCAAATTGAATCATACAGGGTGTACTCTTCTGTGTGTGGCTTCTTTTGCTCAGCATAATATTTTGAGAGTCATCCACATTGTTGCCTGTACCAGCAATTCCCTCCCTTCTATTTCTTTTATTTATTTATTTGTTTGTTTGTTTGGCTGTGCCAGGTCTTAGTTGCAGCATGCGGGATCTTCATCATAGTGTGCAGGATCTCTTAGTTGCAGCATACAGGCTCTTAGTTGCACCATGTGGGACCTAGTTCCCTGACCAGGGATCAAACCTGTGCCCCCTGCAGTGGAAGCGTGGAGTCTTAACCACTGGACCACCAGGTAAGTCCCCCTTCCTTCTATTTCTGATTGTGATTCTATCGTAGGAACGGACCACAGTCACCTGTTACAGATGTTTGGGTCGTTTCCAGTTTTTGCCTATTATGTGAAGCTCTTATGAACATTTGTATACAAGTCTTTGTACAAACACTTTTCATTTTTCTTGAGTAACTATTTACAAGAGATATTCCCTGTCACATGTGTCTGTTTAACGTTATATGGAAATGCCAAACAATTTCTCACCAGCACCAAGGTTCCCAGTTGCTCCACAACATTGCCAACACTTGGTATTGTCAGCCTTTTTGTTTTAAGCATTTAATTAGATGTATAATGGTATCTCGTTGTGGTTTAGTTTGCATTTCCATGAAAACTAATGATAAGCATCTACTCATGTGCTCATTTGTACATCTTTTGTAAACTGTCTTTTCAAGTCTTCTGCCTATTTTTCAATTAGGTTGTCTTCTTACTATTAAATTGTAAAAGTTATTCAAATACCTAAACACAAGTTCTTAGATATATATATATAGAGAGAATTTTTTTCTTAAAGTTGGATGTTTGAGTTTTCATTTTCTTAATGGTGTTTTTGGAAGAGCAGAATTTTTTAACTCTTGACGATAAAGCCCAACTTTTCAATTATTTCTTTCATGACTAGTGCTTTGTGTGTTCTATTCAAGCAATCTTTGCTACCCCAAGTTGCAAAGATTTTTCTCCTGTGTTTTCTTTTAGAAGTTTTAAGTTTTCCATTCACCTACTGTACAAGATAAGGATAGAGGTTCATTTTTCCCACATGATACTCAGTTTTTCCAGTCCCATTTCTTGAAAGAACTATCTTCTCTCCATTGGATTACTTGTACTGTATGACCTTTTTTTTTTTTTTTCACTATACAGGAAAATATGGAAAGATCCATATCAAATTGTTAACTTTCATTGCCTTTAAGGAAGTGGGATTGAGGGGAAATGAAGGGACATTAATATATTTTCATTATACATTTCTTTTGTGACTGCTTAACTTTTATATTTCAGAAGAAAAGAAAGGTAATAAAAATAACACAGAATTGGAAGGGGTTTCTGCTAAAGAAAGTAAGATCATTCCAGTACTGCAGAGATGAGGTGAGGGGCCTGGTGGAGAGAACGGCACTGGATTGAGGAGGTGAGAGAAACAAGAGCTGCTTTGAAGGCAGGGACTGTGGGCTTGGTAACTTAATAAATGGAGAGGAGATGGGGAAGGAGGAAAGCAAAAATGACTCCAAGTTTTGAGTCTGGAAAAATGATGGTGCTGAGGGAAAAAATTAGGAAACTGGGGTGAGATCTGACTTTACAGAATGAAATAATGCATTTAGCTAAATTTGAGGGGCCCACAGGATACCTGAGTAGGACTGTCCAATATGATAAGTTATCTTTAACTTATTAAAGATAAATTAAATCACTGAATCTAGAATAACCAAATATCACCAAGCAAAAGTCCTTGGACTATGTGCTATTTCTACAAACACTCTCTGAGCACCCGTCGTGGGCAGGTAACTTGCTCCTGGGACAGGCACACCATACTGGGCACAGTGGCCTTACAGATGGACGCGGTGTGACCTATCCTTAAGAACACACTGAGCTGGGGAGAGAGACTGGAACACGGCTCAGTCTGCTTGAGCCGCAGCCACAAAATACCACGACTTAAAAAACAGACCCATTTCTTACAGTTCTGGAGGCTGGGAAGTCCAAAAGTAGGTGCTGGACAATTCTGTTCTGGTGAGGGCCCACTTCTCAGGTTGCAGGGGGTCCCCTGCCCACTGTGTCTTCCCATGGCAGAGGGAGGGTGAGAGCCAGCTCTGGTGTCTCTTCCTCCTCTTATGAAGGCACTAATGCCATCATGGGGCCTCCACCCTCATGACTTTTTTCTAACCCTAATTACCTCCTAAAGGCCTCACCTCCTAATACCATCACATTGGGGCTTATGGCTTCAACACAGGAATTTGAGGGAGACACAAACATTCAGTCCATAACCGTACACAGTCAGCTGTAATCACTAGTTAATAAATGGATATGGTTGGTTCAGAGATCTCAGATAAATTGTCTGTACTCAGAGTACTCCTCAAGTATTTAAGTATGCTTGGAAATCGTTCCCTCAATTATTTCAGACCCTTCCCAAGTCTTATGTACGCTATTAATTTATTTCACAAATCTTTTCTTGGCAAATAATGCAAACAGATCCAGTGGGGTCCAGCAAGAATAAGTGGAGTCTAAATTAAAGTGAGTTTCCTCCATTGATTTTTATTTCCATTTTTTCAGATAAGGCAACAAAGAGTCATCAGGTATGCAAGAGTGTGTCCATGAATAAAGATTACTGAAGAACTAACTATCCCTGATTTTCTTGGAACAAGAATATGGAAATGTCCCCACTTGTGGAGAAATAAGTTTAGGATCATCAGAAGAAAATAATCAATGAGAAAACCATTAACATTGATTGAGTGTTTTAGCATGTGCCCGACACTGTGCTAATAGAGGTTTTGTATATTATCTCATTTAATCATCACAAAACTCGAGGTTTTATCACAAGGCCCACTTTACATATGAGGGCACCAAGGCTCAGAGAGGTTAAGTAACTTGCCCAAGGTCACCCAGCTAATAAATGGAAGACTAAAGATTGGAACTCAGGTCTGTCCTACTTGAAAGCTCATGCTCTTAATCAAACAAATAAGAATAAGAATGTAAACATAGCTGTCACTTATTGAGCACTTACTGGATGCCAGGAGCTGTGCTAAGAATCTCTTAATAAATGAGTCATTATCTTCTTCAAAGTTCTCTGACATTGACTCACCTGAGCGTCTCCATTAAATCTGAGGAAGACAGCATAAGGGAGTGAATACAGGAAAACAAGGAAAATATGTGGAAATAAATCACTGACTTGATTTGATTATAGGACTCGGGGTAATTCTGTCTTAGTTGTTATTTTAACAATGCATCTTTCCATTAAGCACTATTGTGCTACAGGAAAGAGCAGGAGTTTCATCCCACAAACCATTAGGTGAATGATCATGGGCAAAAAGCCCCCAACCTCTCTGAGCCTCAGCTTCCTCATCTGTAAAATGGTACAACAAAAACACCTCCACTACCTCCCTTTTAGACGTATTGTAAAAATCAAGTTAGACAATGTCTGCAAAAGCACTTTATACGCTTTTTTAAAAAACTATATGTTTAGGCCTAAGGCCAAAAATGGGTTAATCATACTGTGATATTTACGTGAGTTTGATCACTCAGACGCTATAAACACCATGTAAAAGAGTAGGCGTTAATAATTAAAGCAGCCTGGTGCTGGCATGTGAATACACAGATGGAGGGATAGAGAGACTAGAAATAGACCACCCACATATGGGAATTTGGTGGATGATAAAGTGGAATTTCAAACCACCGGGGGAACAAGATACTTCAATGAGTATGTCAGAACAACTGGGCAGCCAAATGGAAAAATCGTGAGTTTGATGCAGACTTTATCACTTGTTCTAACATAATTTCCAGATGTTTCAATATATACACTACCAAACGTAAAATAGATAGCTAGTGGGAAGCAGCCGCATAGCACAGGAAGATCAGCTCCGTGCTTTGTGACCACCTAGAGGGGTGGGATAGGGAGTGTGGGAGGGAGGGAGACACAAGAGGGAGGGGATATGGGGATATATGTATACATACAGCTGATTCACTTTGTTATACAGCAGCAACTAACACAACAATGTAAAGCAATTATACTCCAATAAAGATGCTAAAAAAAAATCAAACTGTAAATTCCTAGGAGATAACACAGGAGAATTTATTTGTTTTTAGAAATGAATATCTTTCCAAATAAGATGCAAAGGTACAAAAAGCATAAAACAAAAGGTTTCTAAACTTGTATAAAAATTTAAAACTCCTGCAAGGGAAAAAAATACCACAAAGTCAAAGGACAAATGACAAGCTGGGAGAGAATATGGCAACATATATGACAGACAAGGGGCTAAATCCCTTAGTAATTAATTAATCGACAAATGTTTAATGAGCAACTATTATGGGCCAGGCACCATTCTAAGCTTTCGGGGATTCAAACCAATTAAAACTCCCTGCCTCGTGGAGCTCATATTCTGTTGGGAAGGCCAGAAAGGGATCTTGGACATTAGTAAAAAAAACAATAAAAAATGAGCAAAGACCATAAAGAGTTTGCATAGCTGATAATACAAATGGTGTTTAAACATATGAAGAGTGTTCACTCTTCCTCATAACAAATGAAATGCAAGTTAAATTTCAATAGGGTACCATTTTCATCCATCAAATTTTCCAAAATCAGAAGTGTGATAATATACCACATTGACAAAGGTATAGAGAAACAGGCATTCTCTTGCAGTTTAGGTGGGAGTGTGACTGGTTCAAGTTCTCTGAAAAGCAATTTGTCATCATCTATCACAATTACAAATGCATGCACTCTTTAGCCTAGCGATTCTGCTTCTAAAAATTTAGGCAACAGATACATTTGTATATGTGTGCAGTGGCTTGTACATAAGAATGTTCACTGTAGCACTGCTTCTAACAGTGAGACTCACAACCAGTCTAGATACCCATCAGTCGGGCTATGGTTAAACAAATATGGAACATATCTAAAACAGTACAAACTGTTAAAAAGAATATAGTTGCGGGAATTCCCTGGTGGTCCAGTGGTTAAAACTTTTCACTGCCATGGGCCCGGGTTCAATCCCTGGTCAGGGAACTAAGATCCTGCAAGCCACACGGCACAGCCAAAAAAAAAAAAAGAAAAAAGAATATAGTTGCTGAAAATAATGTATGAAAGATTCTTCATAATACACTGTGAATAAAAGTAAGATTCTGAACAGTTATATGCAATGCTGAGCTGATACTAATGTAAAAAAAACTGTATGTGTATATTACATATGATAATTATATATTTTATTAATATAAGGGATTTTAATGTACAATTTATAAATAATAGAATACACAATATTCTTTATTGTCAATTCCATCCTATAACATCCATGTGACTTGCTATTTCTTACAAAATCCACTGTCGGCTTTATAATTCTATCACTAACAATCATGTCACAAAATCAGACCCTGAATAAAGCTTGATTACTATTCAGTCATCAAAGAAATCACTCATATCATTGACAGTGAGTGTGTTCATACATGAAGACTGATTGATACTCCTTTTTTATTCATGAGTGAAATGAACAGAAAACAAGTATGTATGTTGGAACTTCACCGCTTATCGGTGACATGGGCTGCTTGGCTGAACCAGGTCACGGTTTTTGAATACTGAAGAGTACCTCCTCACCTTTCGGTACTCTTCAAAACATAACCGAGTCAGACACAACGCTGCTACACTGAGTCTGTGTTGTTATCATTTTCCCCACCACTGTCCGGAGTCTAGAACAGGAGTCAGCAAAGGGCAGCCCTTGAGTCAAATCTGGCCGGCCGTCTGGTCTGTAAATGCAATTTGGACATCCATTCATCTACGTATCATCTAAGGTTGCTTCTGTGCTTCAGTGGCAGAGCTGAGTAGCTGCAACAGAGGGCCATGTAGCTGCAAACCCTCAGATATTTACTATCTGGCCCTTCACAGAGAAAGTGTGCAGACCCCTGGTCTAGATAATCAGCAGAACAATAAACCTCGCTCTGATTTGTAGTGTTTGCTGATTTCCAGAGTGTAAATATTCCCACCATGACCAATTCCGAGCCACAAACACACTCTTACTGAACGCAGAGTTGGGAAGGGGTGTAAATAAACAGCACACGATGTGTAGTATTTCCACTCTACAGATACGACAGGTGTAAATAACCTCGGGAACATAAAATAGATAACAGAAACATGTAGTAAAATAATTAGGAAGCTATGAGTTTGGGGTATTTGTTTTAATATGACTTATTTAATAATAAGGTCATATAATTTGATTTTTAATAATGGCTGTGTTTGACAACCAGAGCACCAAACTCCTGAAAATTGACCAGTGGTTTCCTAGGAACTGATAAGGCTGGCTCCAGCACACCACTGGACATGGTACACAGTCAAACGTGTGAAAACTGGCAAGCCAGGGCACAGCCTCACATGCATACATGCTTCTGTATGCACAGAATATCTCAGAAGATGCATGAGAAACTGAGGACAGTCGTTGGTGGACAACTGGTCTAGGAGTTGGGGTGAGATGGAGATTTATTTTTTACTGTAGATTCTTTTTGAATTTTTTTACGCCTGTGTAACCCTTAAAAACCCAATTTATTACTGTTTTTAGGCAGGCTATTAGATCACTCTTTCCTGCGTCTCCCTTTCGCCCTGGAGAGTCTGGGCACTGCTGGTAGAGTGCACTGGCACAGCCCCACCCCTGGCTGGGTCCAGGAGGGCACACCTCCTGAAGTTCAAGTGCATCGGGGCGAGGAGCCCTGGAGGCTGCATGACAGCCCTGTGAATCAGCACTCTTCCCAGATGAAAACCCTGGCTGGAAAGCAACCTCAAGGCCTCTGGCCCCATTGCATTGCCCTGACTTCTCTTCTCTGTTTGTTCATCTTTCCTGGAAAAAATAAGTAAGCTTTTCCCCTTCACCAATTTCCCTGGCATTTTGCAGGGCAGGCCACAGCGCCCTGCCTGCCAGCTACTTCCCATGTGCCAAGTCTTCCTGACTATATTTACCTCGGTGCTCCAGTGCCCCGGGCCACGTCTGTGCTCACAGATCAGCTAGTGGAGCAGCTGCCAGCCCAAGTCCACACTCCCAGCTGGTGACCCCCAGCATGTGTGCCATGAAGACCAGCCTGGCTATGACAGGAGTCGCTTCCACAGGAACCATCGAGAAGACTTTAGCCAGGAAAAAATGCTACCTCATCCAACAAGGCTTCCGAGGGGCACGGGGGCCCCCGTGTCTGTGTCATGGTTTATCCACTCCAACTGGCTCTGTCAGATTTCTGACTGTCTACCTTGGGCTGTCCCCTGGTGCTTGTCCCTGGTTCTTTTTTGTTCTCCAGGTTTATGAACCTCTTTCTGCCTCACCTGGTCTCACCTGGACACCGGCCTCGTGGTGGAACCCTTCCCACACGTCCTGTCTGGACCGACCACTTCCGTCCAGATGCCCAGCTCGGCTCTTACCAGCCCCCTGCCCTGTCCTCTACCTTCTCAGTCCTGGCTCCTCTCTCTGTCCCTTGAATCCATAACCAGATATGCTCACGCTCTCACCAGAGACTCCAACCTACTGACTCAGGGCCAAGGACGCACCCAAGTGTTTGTTTTCTAGGTAAGGCTTCCTCAGCGGTGATGTGAAGGGCAGCAACAGATGTGTCTGTGCTCTTCCTTCAAGTTCCTGGTGACTCCTTTTTCCAGCCCCATTGTCCAGGCTAGATGAGGCTGTGGGGTGTCTTAGGTCAGGTTCCCCTGAAGCAGGTCTTGAGACACAAATGAGTATGAAAGGGGTTTACTGGGCTGTGTTCCCAGAAGATGTTGGTAGGAGACCAGGAAAGGAAGAAAGCCAAGCAAGGATGCAATAGTTAGTGTTTCAGTTTCCCACTGCTGCGTGACAAACCATCCCAACTTAGTGGTGGACATCAACTGCCCTTTTCATTATGCCCACAGATTCTGTGGGTCAAGAATCTGAACACAGCAAATGGGACAGCTTGTTTCTGTCCCATCGTGTCTAGGGCCTTAGCTGGGAACACTCGAAGGCTGGATGGCTCAACAAATAGGGACTGGAACCATCTAGAAGCTTCCTGACTTGCAAGTATGACTGAGCTGGGATGAGTCAAACCAGTGGGTCTACATGTGGCCTTCCCTGTGGCTTTGGGCTTCTCACAGCATGGCTGTTGGGTTTCAAGAGCAAGCCTTCCAAGAGGCAAAGTCTTGGAGAAGAAGACTTGCAAGAGAACAGGGCCAAAGCTGCAAGACTTTTTCTGACCTGGTGCAGAAGTCAGCTGCAAAGTTCTACTGATTCAGCTGCACTCTACTGGTTACAAGCAATCACTGAGCCCAGCCCAGATGCAAGGGGAGGGGAATTATCTCCAAGCCTCAATGGGCCTAAGGCAAGGTCACGTTGCAGAAGAGCATGTGGGTGGGAGGTACCACTGTGGTCATCTTTGAAACTGTCGTCTGCCACATGCACAAAGGCCCACAGAGGGTAACTCTGGCTTGATCCCACGTGAGGAGCTCCAAGGATCTGGGCTGTTTATACCCACGCACCCATTTGTCATTGACCTCAGGCTGCCCTTGGGAGAGCACAAACTTCCAGTCACTTCTGTCTCTCTGTGAGTGCAGACAGAGCAGACTTTGGCAGGCTGGGGGCAGCCCTGCGACAATGCGTGTGACAGAGACACAGGTGCTGGCCCTTGGGACTGAAAACAATGTGGGAACAGATGTGCATAAAACTGGAAAGGGATCCCAGGTGGTATGGGCTCTCTCAGTCCCTTCCGGCTGCTAAAACAAAGTACCATAGACTGGGTGGCTTATAAATAACAGAGATTTCTCAAAGTTCTGGAGGTTGGAAGTCCAAGATCAGGGTGCCCTCTTCCAGGGTGCAGGCGGTCATCTTCTGGTCGTGTCCTGACATGGCAGAAAGCAAAAACGGGAAGCACCCTCTCTGGTGATGCTTATAAGGACACTAATCCCATTCCGAGGGCTCTGCCTCATGACCTCATCTAATCGTAATCACCCCCAAAGGCTCCACCTTCAAATACCATCACGCTGGAGGGTAGGGTTTCAACACTGCCATCAACGGCAGCATGGGCTGGGATCTCTGTACGTACCCCTCACTTAACAAGCGGTGTGGAGTGTTGGTTGTGCCCTGGCGTTTTAGAGTTAAACAGCTCCTGGTCCCACTATGACTACTGTGTAAGCTCTTTTGTAAAACAGGGATAATAAGAGTACTTACTCCACAGGGTGGTGGTAAAGATAGAATGAAGTTATGCATGAGAACCATTAACACGGTGCTTCTGGCACATGGTAAGTGCCGTTAAGTGTTAACAGTTGTTGTTGTTATTTTAGTAAAGGCACAAGAAAAGGAGTTATCTACCCAGCTGAGCGTAGAGGGAAGGACAGACTATGGGAACTATATGGAAGATCTGACACAAGCTGGGGTGTGATAGCAAGGACAAGACTTTGCTCTTCAGGGCTATTTATGGTGTGTGTTCTGCAGGCTTAATGTGGGATGCTGGGCATGGCTGCAGGGAAGCCACTGAGCCTGTCAGGTGGCTGGTATTACACACCTACGGTCTGCAAACTCAGTGCGGTCAGGCCACCCTCCTGGGTTTCTCTGGTCAGCCCTGCTCCTTAAGCACCATTACCTGCTCTCTTTGTCTGCATTCATTTCTTAGCTGCCATGAAGCTTAACACTTGGATTTCTTTCTATTTCTCTGGCCACAATTATTTGGGTTTTTTGTTTGTTTTAATAAAATAGCTCCCATACACCAAAGACATGTATGTTTGTATATAACACAGATCTATACAGTTTTTAAAAAATAACAAGAGGAATACACAGGTGCTTGATACCCAAATTAAAAATAAATTAAAACATTACCAGTATCTTTGAAGTGTGCAGGTTCCCCTGCCTAATTGCATCTTCTTACCTCCACCCAAGAGGTTACCATTATCCTGAAATCTACATTGATCATTCTCTTGCTTTTTCTCTATAGTGTACTGTATTAGTTACCTACTGCTGTGTAACAAATTATCCCAAAACTTCGCAGCTTAAAAAATACGCATTTATTACTTCACGGGTTTCGTGGTCACAAATTTGGAAGCAGCTTCGTCAGGTGGTCGTGGATCCAGATCTCTCATGAGGTTGCCGCCAAGACTTCAGCCCAGGCCACAGTCATCTGAAGGCCTCACTGGGGCTGGGGATACATTTCCAAGATGGCACACTCACGTGGCTGTTGGCAAGAGGCATCAGGTCCTTGCCACGTGAGCTACTTGAGTGTCATGACACCTGGCTTCCCCCCAGAGCAAGTGATCCAGGCCAGGGCATGAAGGAAGCCACACTGCCTTTCATGACCTAGTATCAAAAGTCACACACTATCACTTATGCTTTTCTACTCATTAGAAGTGAGCCACTGAGTTCAGCCCACATCCAAGGGGAGGGGAATTAAGCTCCATCTTTTAAAGGAGTGTCAGAATGTAAGAATTTGTTATGTGTGTATCTATGTCTGTGTCTGTGGTCCTAAACTACTCTTTTTTTTTAAATCTTTACCTAAATGGAATCACGCTGTTAGTGTTCTGTGACTTGCAATTTCATCCAACCTTATATTTTTGAGATCCATTCATATTGACACATTGTATTAGTCTGCTAGGGCTGCCATAAGAAAGTACCGTAGACAGGGCGGCTTAAAACAACTGAATTTGTTTTCTGAGTCCTGGAGGCTGGACATCCAAGATCAATGTGTTGGCAGGGGTGGTTTCTTCTGAGGCCTCTCTCCTTGGCTTGTAGATGGTTTTCTTCTCCCTGTGTCTTCGCATGGTCTTCCTTCTTTATGGATTTGTGTCCTAATTTCCTCTTCTTTTAAGGACATGGGTCATATTGGATTAAGACCCACCCTAATGATCTCATTTTATTCATTTCCCTCTTTAAAGACTTTATACCCAAATACAGTCACATCCTGAGATAGTGGGGGTTAGGACTTCAACATATGAATTTTATGGGGGCACAATTCAACCCATAACATACACAGACCTGCCGTTATTCACTGCTCTACAGTATTCTGTTGTGTGAGTAGACAAAAAAATTTTTTCTATTCTACTATCGATAGATATTTTGTTTATTTCCAGTTTTTATTATAAACCACACTGTCACATGCCTCCTGGCACCCTTGAATACGTAATATACATATAAATGTAAATCTTCATATTTACTAGGTTAATGCCAATTTTTTTTTTCAAAGGTTGCACTAATTTACGTTCCCATCACCAGGATATCAGAGTTCTCATTGCTCCACATTCTTGCCAATGTTTGGTATTGTCAGACTCTCTAACTTTTCAGAAATCTCATGGGTGAGAAATGATATCTTCTGTGGCTCTATTTAGCATTTCCCAGATGACCAAAATGGTTGAGGATCCTTTCATTTGTTTGTGAAACGCTTTTTCCTTTCTTTTGTCCATTTATCCATTGGGTTGTTAATTTTTTCCGTATTGATTTGTCAAAGTTCTTCATATATTGGTACTGCACATATTTTCTACCAGCTACGGCTTATCTTTTTACTTTCTCTGGCCAAACTGCATAAGTCTCGGCTCTTCTTCTTCTGCCCATCTCGTTTGTGTTTCTCTCAGGTCCTGTCCTCTCCCTGCTCTACATACTGTCCTTAGTTAATCCGTCCAATGAATGAACTTCTCACCTACAAATGTTACTGAATCCTAAACTGCATCTTCAAAATAGCTCTGCTGAGCATCTTAAAGTTCACTGACCACTCCATGCTTTTTCTAACTTGTGAGCTTTGGCACATGCTTGCCACTCTTAGTGGAACAACATCTCCCACCCCCTCCTCCTCCACTCTCCCATACACTTTTTAAAAATTGTATTGAAGTATAGTCGATTTACAATGTTATTAATTTCCACTGTACAGCAAAGTGACTCAGTTATAGATATACATATTCTTTTTCATATTATTTTCCATTATGACTCATCACAGGATACTGAATATAGTTCCCTGTGCTATACAGTAGGACCTTGATGTTTATCCCCCATACATTTTTTAATCACTAATTCCTACTAACCATCAAGTCTCGGGTCTTAGCTTAAGGGACTTCTCACCATGCCCCCATAGCACCATACAACTGTCCTGCCACAGCACTTAGCACACTGTATTATAATTATCTTTTTACTGAACTGTCTCCTAGACCAGACTATGAATCCCTATGACACTGTACCTAATACTTATGTTTCGGTACATAACTGACATGCAATAAATACTGTTGACCAGTTAATAATTGTCATTCATTCATTCATTCATTTTCATGCTCACCAATACAACTGACATACAAGTGTGCAAGTCATTTCTGTTACTAAAACGTGAACATAAATTTTACACATTAATCATCAAAATAAAGTTAAAACAACCTCTGATCCCTGGTTCCCCCCCAATAAAAGTATTATAAACATGCACAACAATAGTTAAGGTTCATCAACAGCTTCTGTTCAGCCAAGACCACAACCCTACGACAAGAAAATCCAGACAGAAGTTTTCAGGGTCCCCCTCAAGATTTCTAATGGACCTCTGTCCCTCCCCAACATTGGCCAAACGAGTTGCATTTCCTCCAGAGAGAAATGGGAACTAGGGAGAATTGTCTAACCTGGTCACACCTGGGAAGGTGGGAACGCTTGACACGCCCAAGGAGGGATGATGGTGCTTCTTGGCAATGACTCAGTGGCGTGCTTTCCCTGAAGTCATCTGTTTGGCATTGATATCTGTGTAGTCAAAGTCGGACTGTCAGCTCTGTACGGAACTGTACCAAACAGCTGTACAGGCAGAAAGGGGTTGGCAACAGGGCATCTGATGAATGAGCTGAAGTCTTCCTTTGACTTTATTTTCTGGTCAAAATGTTGTAAGCTGAACAGATTTGCTACTTTTTCTTTCCTCTGAGATAAATCTTTCCAAGCAACCTCCTCTTAACTGGGTGTCAGTCAGTCACTTCTAATTTCCTCCAGTGCAAGGTTTCTCAACTTCAGCACTATTAACATCTTAGTCCAAATAATTCTTTGCTGTGGGGAGAGTGTCCTGTGCATTGCAGGACGTTTAGCAGTGTCCCTGGCCTCCACCCACTAGATGCTAGTAGCACCCCCTCAAATCGTGACAACCAAATATACCTCCAGACATTGTCTCTGGGATCTAGAATCTGGAGAGACCTTTTGATTTCCCGCTACTGGCTAAAGTTGCCTTGTCTTTAGCTCCCTTCTCACATAAGGGCTAATCAATAAAGAAATTATTTTAATAAATAGGAGGCATAAGCCTGTTGTGTTGAACGTTTGGAAATGATTCTCTTCTCAATTCAAGGTTGAATTCAGCCTTGGTTCACACTTATCATTTTACAACCCTACTCAAAAGTAGGGAGCGATTCCCATTAACAGGAAGTTCACATTCCTAAGCCACCTATTCAAGAAGCCCCACAACCTGGGTTTAGAAACTTGGGGAGAATTACGCTAAGTGGAGAAAGAGGTTGGACATTCTAGGAGAGAGGAATGGTATTGGCAAAAGTGGCGGTGAAAGAGGAAAGACATTTCCACGGGTGCACAGACCACTGTGGCTGGAGGAGAGAGGTTCTATCCAGGAATATCCAAAGATTTGCTTTCCCATAGACCAGCTCACACCGCTTTGGGGAAGCCTTCCCGGATCTCACCAACCCATGTGATTATTCCAGCCTCTGAATTCCTGCCAACCTGTGTTTCCACCTCCAGTGTCACAGTTAATTTACACTGCTTTGTACTGCTAATCATTTTCATCTCTGTACTGTATTCATAATGTATTGTCCCAATTCAACGGTGAATTCCTAAAGGACAGTGACACTATCTAGGGCAAAAGTGTACACAGAGCAGGTGCTTGAAAAGTGTGATTTCCTGGAAAACAGGGAGGGGTTGCCCGAATTAAATAGCTGGGTTATGATCACCCCTGGAATGAAAAGCTAGTTAAACTTAGTTGGAAATCATTTATGCAGATTAACAGCCGAGGAAACAATATAGAATTTATCAGTATTACTCAAAATTTAATTTAAAAACCATTCCATCAATCCAATCAATTTAATAGTCTGGTGGTATTGGAGTATTTTTCACACTAAATGAAAAAAACATGTTCTTTTTTTCTATGTAGAAAATAAGACCAGAAAAATGCCTGCAAGTGGTCACATGTGTATTACTCTCTGAATCTAGGCCCAGCTCTGGATTGAAGCCAATGTCATTTCATCCAAGCCCCAATCAGTCATCATCCCACATATAACAACACGTGTCTGGACTCTTTATTTTGCAATCTTGCAACGACCTTTGAAATCGCCTCTTGTTATTGGATGAAGACCGCTTCAAAGCAAGGGAAGCTGATTGGAAATGCCGTTATCAGGGACCCAGGCCAAGTTAATCTTCACCGAAGTCCTGTATCATATTGTTGACAAACTTGAAATAATTGCTGCATGTTGACTACTGTAAGCCAGGAGTGCACCTAAAGCTACATCCGTGGGATGGGGCGGGAGGTTCATGAGATGAGAGAGGCCCCACCCTAGGCTGACAACCCCTGTGACTGTACTTATCCCAGCACCTTCCTCTGAACTCATTATGGCTTCTCCAATCTCATTACCTCTGGGTTGAACTCCTGCACCTAGAACAGTCTCTCTTCACAGTTACGGCACCTCAAGACATTTGAAAGTGAGCCACTCTCCCTTTAGAACATATTAATGCTTTTTAAAAACAAATGATTGTAATTGTTTAGTTTTTCAAACTATCACCCCAAAATGGCAAAAGTAGGCAAACTCATGACAGAAAGAATGAAGAGAATTTGAAAGAAAACCTGTTGAAAACTTTAGACGGACAATTACACGCATTCTCCCACTAATTTGCTTTTATGCTGAAAACAGATTTGAGGCTTTTTACAATAAATGATACATGAACTGTAAAATTATTAAAAGAAGGTAAATTAAAGAACAAGAGATGAGGCGTGAAAAGGGAGTAAAAATTCTATCAGAAAACCTAAGTAAAAGGAGGTATCTTCGACCATTCTGGTTGCTAAAACAGAATACCACAGACTGGGCGGCTTATAAACAACAGAAATCTATTTCTCACAGCTCTGGAGGCTGGAAGTCCAAGCTCAAGACACCTGCAGATTCAGTGTCTGCTGAGAGCCCACTTCCTTCTCACTGTGTCCTCACCGGGTGGACGGAGGGAGGGAGCTTTCTGGGGTCTCTTATAAGGACACAAATCCCATTCAGGGGGGCTCTCCCCTCATGACCTAATCACCTCCCAAAGGCCCACCTCCTAACGCCATCGCATTGGGCGCCAGGCTTCAACGGGTGAACTGTGGAGACACAACCACTGAGTCCACAGCAGGGAGCTGTCACTGACCACAAACCTTAGCTCCACGATGCCAAACCATCAGGGCACGCGGGGAAGGCTGAAGAGCCCCACTAGGGGTTCCTAACCCCGGCTGTGCTGCGGATCCACGGGGGGCGGGGGGGGGGAGCATTTTAAAAACACAGTTACCTGACCCTACCCAAACTTACTGGATCAGAGTCCCCAGGCGTGAAGCCCAGATGCCAGTCTAACAGAAGGAAACATCAAGAGACAATCTTTTTCTTCGCTCTGAGGCAATTCGTGACAGATGATTTCTATAAAGGCTGCTGGACAATGAAATGCACCGGATTCAATAACAGTGTTTACCACGTGGCTGTTCCTCGCGCTGACCTTCCATAAAGACTGAGGACATAAGCCTGCATCCCAGCGGGTGAACGAACCGTCTGCTCCGGAGGCAGCCTTGAGCTCATCTCACCGACCCGGCCCCGGCGCTAGAGCAGAGCGATGGGGGCACACAGGCGCCAGGGGCCTCTCCTCCGGGGTGGCCGTGCACGTAGCAGGCGCCCCATAAATGCTGGCAGTTGCTGTTACCGTTATTCTCCAAGATCACTGTTCTTACTGGACTTCGGCAGGGGGTTGAAAATTGCCCATCACTAACAAGCAGCCACAACAAAAAGCAGCCCTGCTTTCACTGCACCTCCCTTGTAGCACCGTTGCCAGCAAAGCCCGTTAACAGTTCCCCGGAAATGAAAACAGACCCCGGGTAATAAAAGGAAGTCTAACCTTCTTCCTTCTCCTCTGTGCTCAGCGTAGCTTCACTCGCTCACAGGGGCCGCGTGCAGAGACCGCACACCCGGCCCTTCAGACCCGGGCTCCTCGAGCGGAAGGGCGGCGCCCACACCTCAGCTCTGGGGCGTGCGCAGAAGCCCCCAGGCCATGGCGCTGCCCCCTGGCGGCAGGGGCCGCGCGCAGCGACGCCGCGCCGGCCCTGCGGGAGCCCCGCCCCTGCCCCTGCGGAGACCCCGCAAGGCAGCCCTGCCGAGCGCCTGGCCGGAGAGCGTGTGCCGGCACCTCCGCGTCCTCTGGGCGGGAGGGCCTTTCCATTCGTGAGAGAAGGGGCATCGCCCTTGGGGTACTGGCTCAGAAACCATGACCCCTTACTCGGGCAATCAGATCAAGGCGCTCAGGGGTGGCCCCCTTGCCTCCGTAGCAGCCGCTACAGCTCTGAAAGGCTGCCATGCGGCCAGCCGACCACGGTGTGGACCCCAGCTCTATGGGAACTGAACGGCTATCCCCCAAAGGTCGATTCAAGTCCAGGCTATGCTGTAAGACAACCTAGTGGCTACTAAAAACACCTGTCACACGCTAAATCCTGCCACCCTGCTACCCACAGAAACCCTGGAGCACAGGGGACCCTGGAGCATGACTGTACAGAAACCACAGACAAGCTCTAGTCCAGTCACCCCGAGGTAGGAAGTGAGCCTCTCCCAAGTGCCGAAGGGGAACGGCTCACAGGCGGGAGCAGTTTTACGAGGGAGGGAAAGAGGCTGGTGGGATACGCAGTGACCTCCCAGACCCGAGTCACAGATGCAAGAAGCCTCCCCCCAGGGACTTCTGCCCCAAAGGCAGAGCTGGTAGCCCTCACCTGAGCCTTAGAGCTTGGGACAGGGAAGATCTCGAATTTTACACAGACTCTCGGTGGGCGTACGCCATCCTACACGCACACAGGGCTATCTGGACGGAAAGAGGGATGCTTACTGCAGAGAATGAACACGTGAAACATGGCTTAAGCATACTGAAGCTCTTAGAAGCAGTACAGCTTCCCCAAAAGTGGCAGTGATTCATTGCAGGGGTCCCCAAGAGGGGTGCAGAGGTAATAAAGGGAAACGACGAGGTGGACGCAACTCCCAGAGGGCAGCCGTAGAACCAGTAACTTGGCAACTACCCGTCACACCTCGAAGGCCAGATCCATCCAATTATCCCCCAGTCTACACGGAGGAAGAATTAGACCAAGCCTAAAAATGAGAGCTAAGAGGCCACGGGTGGCTGGTGAACGGGCACGGACACTAGCTTCCCCAAACTGCAGCTTGTCGGCCACCTCGGAGGCTCACCAAGGCGCTCACCACGGGAGGGAAGCCCTGTATAACTGGTTAGTTGAGGTCATGGTAACTCCCGGCGTGGAGTCGGATGGTTGAGAACTGCCCCCTCTGCACAACGAACCCCACCATCACCAGAGCCCCCCGAGGCCCCCGGATAAAGCCCGTCCAGGCCAGAGGGACATATCCTGGAGAAGAGCGGCAGGGCGACTTCACTGCCGTGCCGAGAGCACCGGGCAATTCCCAGCATCTCTTGGTGCTGGTGGACACGTTTTCGGGGTGGCCGGAAGCATTCCCTGCCGGAACCCAAACGGCAGCCACAGCGGCTAAGGCGCTGCTGAAAGAAAGAATCCCCAGGATGGGCTCCCAGGATTCCTACAAGGTAACAAGGGTCCAGCGTGTGTCTCAGGTGACAGAAGGGATAACAAGTGCCCTGGGCATAAGAGGGACCTTGCTCTTAGCCTGGAGACCCCCTGTCGTCGGGGAAAGTACAGAGAACCCATCAGACCTCGAAATGAGCCTGAACCGAGCGCTGTCAGGACGCTCAAGGGAAGTGGACCGAGCTGCTTCCCATCGCCCGGAGCCTCGTGCGGTGGCCCCAGGGGACGAGTCAAGGTTAAGCGCGTGTGACTTCACGGCTGGTAGACCCAGGCCTCCAAGCCCCCGAGAAGGACCACCTCAGCCCCCTGGAAATGCAACAACTCAAGGGCGGCCCCCGGCTGGCGGGGACTAAGACCGCCCTCCCGGGTACGGCGACCAGGCGCTGCCCGCACCCGGCCCCCGGCCCCCACCCCTTCCCGCCAGGAGCGGGGGGCACCTGCCCCTGCAAAACCGCTGGCCGCAAGCCCAGCGCCCGCCCCGCCACCCTTACGGTCCCGCCCGGCAGCCACACTGGACGGAAGGGGCCCCGAGCTCCGACCGCCACAGACACGCCCCGGGGCCGCGGCCCCTGCCCGCTCGGGGACGGCGCCTCCCCGACCGGCCGCTTCTCTGCCCGCAAACTGACCCCGGTGCGAGCAGGAGCCTCGCGCCAGGGCCCGAGACCCAGATGCCCGCACTTTCAGGACCCCTGTTCTCTTGCTGACACGTGGGCCACGGCTCTTAAACTGCCTGGTGTCCTTCGTCCCCGGGTGGTTAGAGGAAAGAGGGCCCCTCAGGGAGGTGAACAGTCAGCCAGGGTCGAGGCCTGGGGACCACCACGCACACCCAGCGGCGGCTGAGGAGAAGCTCTGCTCCTGCCCTGGGTCACAGCGCCCGCGCCCTGCCGGAGGCGCCGCAGGAGAGGACCCCACCACCAAGGCGCAGGACAGGCGGCGGCGGAGGGCCTGCCCCCCGCAACGCTCGTCAACAATTCCCGCGAAATGAAGACAGAATCTGGTAATAAGATTAAGTCTAACCTTGCTTCCGTCTCTGCTCAGTGTAGCTTCACTGGCTCGCAGGGGGCCGCGTGCAGAGGCCGCGCACCCGGCGCCTCAGACCAGGGTTCCTGGTGGAAAACGGCGGCTTGGACACCCCAGCGCCCGGCACTGGGCAGAAGGGCCGCCTGAGACAACGCGATTCAAGATGGCGGCGGGGGGGGGGGTTCGTGTGCAGAGACGCTGCACCTGCGCAGAGACGCTGCACCTGCGCCTGCGCCCGCCCCTGAGAGCCCCGCCCCCTCCCCTCCCCAGATCCCTATAAAGCAGCCCCTTCCAGCACCTGGCAGGAGAACGTGTATGCAGAGCGAGCTGGCCCTTCTTGATTCTCTGATCGGAGGATAACATTTTCCTTTGTTCTGAACCAAACTCCCTCTCGTTCTATTGGCTCAAGTGACCACGGGCAGGAGGACCTTGTTGGGGACCCACTCAGGAGGGTCAGTGACAGTACCACCCACAGGACAGAGCCACGTCTTTATTTCACTCAATTTCACAACCACCTTGTGGGAGGTACTATTATTATACCCATTTTATAGATGGAAAGACCGAGGAACGAATGGGTTAAATGTCATCACTGGTGTATGACAGAACTGAACGTCCATCTCCAGGCTGTCTGGCTCCAGACACTGTGTTCTTAAGACCGGGTTCCATGCCTCTGCCTGAGGGTAAGGACCCGGGCTGCTGGTTGAGAGGAGAACCACATGCTCCAGAGAGGTGGCCAATTGATAGCTGGGTTATAAGCATTAAAGCCTGAGCCACACCACAAGAGTCCCTTTACATACGGCCACACCTCTCAGAAAGCAACTTTGAATGGGGTCAAATGCCAAACACACACACACACAAAGTCTTACTCTGATCTTGGCCTGGAAGACTTGAGAACAGGATTTGTCACCATCCACATCTACAAGGCAGAACCCATCAGAAACCCTCAGCTAATTCCCTGGAATCTGAGTCATGGGATAATCTCATCAACTTTCCCCTTTGGTCAGAACATGGCCTTTTTTGACATGACATCCTTTTCTGAACTTTTCTCAACTCTTTCCAAAGGGCAGTCATCCCAGAAGTCATTTCTTTTAAAGTGTCATACTCAAGCCAGCACAAAGGTGGAGAATGAAATGCTGCGTGTATGTCGTAAACCTGAATACAGATAGTAAGTGCTCATAAACTCCCGATGGAGGCAACACAGGCTCCCCGGAGGGCGAGGGCGGGGTGTCCGCGCTCTGCCACCAGAGCACAGCCGGCTCCCGGTTCAGTTCCCCAACAACCAAAAGCCAAACACTCGCGCAGGGGGCAGCGGTGCTGGTGTTAGCGCAACACCTTGAGAGGCGTAGGTGCCTGCATTGCTTTTATTTACATTCGCAAGGACCCATCAGTCACAGAGGGAGCATCTAGACAGAACTAACATTCCCTAGACATCGTCCTGGGTAGAGAGCTTGTCAACTTGGCGAATGATGACGTTTTTAAGACCGTAATAAGGTGAGATCCGAAAGCATTTGAAACTCTGGGGCCCTCCTGGCAGCTGCTGGACACCAAACTCGGAGAGCCCTCGGAAGAAGCAGGCGGCCTGGGGACGCAGGAAGCCAAGCCGCTCCTGCAGCTGTTGGGGCCAAAGCCGGCCTCTCCCCACCCCCTCCCAGCTCCGGGAAGAAGCAGGAGCTCCAGAAAGGACGGAAAAAGGGAAAACGTGGAGAGACGGAATTGAGGAAGGGTGCCTTGGACAGACCCGGAAGGGCCAGCGAGGGACAGAAAGGTTAAAATTGAGTGCAGCACTGGTTTTAGAAATAACTCTAGGAATAATTAAAAAGCAAAGCTCGAATGCCACCTTGGGGTGTGAGATAACAGCCCAAGTCCCTTTTGAATCTCTATTTATAAATACGTTTAATTAAAAGTTTTGACGGCAATGATGTCCTCGGCAGGTTGTATTCACCGCTGGAAAGACTGACAGCGAAATCTTTCCTTTAAAGTGAGCACATTTTCTCTCATCCTAAAATATTTTGACTACCAGGCCTGGAGAGAACTAAGGAACACCCCAGCTATATGGAAACCAGATGCAAATTCTAGGACACAAGTGGTTCATCGGTGCTTACAGAAATTCCAGATCTAGAGACCTCTCAGCTGATGTCAATGCGAGGAAGATTTCAGAGCATTTAGGAAGAAATGATTGTGAGGAGCCAGCATGGAGCAAGTCTTGTCAAACTCTTTTGATAAAAAGGCTTATTTTTCATATAATTATTTTTCAATCATATTCTTTTTTTCAGATTATAAAAGTAGTATCGTCTCATTTTTTTAAAAGCACTAAAAATATAAATAAGTAGATGAATGGCCTCCACCATTATCCCAACCCTCAGAGATGACCACCGTTAACTGTCTGATTTATCCACGTTTTTCTCTGCATATACACTATGTTACAAAAACAGGATTTATACAGATGTAGCCTGCCTCCCAGAAGATTCATGTTACTGGAAAGATGATCTCCAAAAGTAAATTAATTTTTAAAGTAATTTCAGTTAACTTTGACGTTCACGTACGCATGCTTCATTTTTGAAACTGAGCAGTCCACTAGGAAAACTTAATATTGTCATTTCGATAGTCAGACAATATTACTGTTCCCATATACAAAAAAATAGAAAACGTGAATCATTAAATAATCTCACAGTGATTAGTATAGTTAACGAAAATGATCATACCATTAAGCAAAATCCAGGTACTGTTAAAAGCATTTTACATGTGTTAACTCTTAAGAACAACCCTACGAGGAAGGAAGTAATATCCTGTTTCAGGTAAAGAAAATGAGGCTCAGATAAATTAATGTTCCCGAGGTCATGCAGCCCGTAATTGTGGTGCCGTTTATTCAAACCTATAAGTCAATATGTGTTCCATCCTACTGCCTACCATTCAAGTAATTGGGTTATGGTTATGAATATATGCAGGTAAATAAATCAACATGCTTAAAATTGTTTTGTGATGTGACTATGCATATTATGGACTTATTAGTAGAAGTAATGAGTTTGGAGTCCACCCTCTGGCACTTAGCACCAGTGTGACCTTGAGCAAATCTTTCATCCTAAACTCAGCTGCAAAGTGAAGATCCTATCCAAAGTAATAGTGGCCTTGTAGGGCTATCAGGAATCGAAGAGGAAACAACATAGATCCTAAGAATATTTTAAAAAATTAATAAGGAAAGAACATGACAAGGATATGTCAAAAAATTGACAAATCAGATAGTCACATTCTTTTTTTTAAATTTATTTATTGTATTTATTTATTTTTGGCTGCGTTGGGTCTTCATTGCTGCGCGCGGGCTTTCTCTAGTTGCGGTGAGCAGGGACTACTCTTTGTTGCGGTGCGCGGGCTTCTCATTGCGGTGGCTTCTCCTGTTGCGGAGCACAGGCTCTAGGCGCGTGGGCTTAAGTAGTTGTGGCTCGTGGGCTCTAGAGCATAGGCTCAGCAGTTGTGGCACACAGGCTTAGTTGCTCCGCGGCATGTGGGATCTTCCCGGACCAGGGATTGAACATGTGTCCCCTGCATTGGCAGGCAGATTCTTAACCACTGTGCCACCAGGGAAGCCCCCACATTCTTAAAAGATACAGTTTACTAAAACTGGCATGAGAATAAATTAAAAAGTAAGAATAAACCCATACCTGTTAAAGAAATGGAATTGTAATTTAAAACCTTCACAAAAATACATAGCCATATCTAAACGGCTTCTCCACAAATTCCATCAAATATTTAAGAAAGAAAGAATACAAATCCTACACAAATACTTTCAGAAAATAGAGGAGGAGGAAAATTTCCATCTCATTTTATGACGTCAGCCTCATAAAGTAAACTAAAAGGTACCAGATAAAGTAAACTAAAATAAAACTATGGCTAATATTCTTCATGAACTTAAAGGCAAAAATTCTTAACAACATACTGGCAAACAAAACAATATTTTTTAAGTATAAGACACCATGTTCAAGTGGGACTTATACAGGACTTCAAAGTTAGTTTTATATTTTAAAATCAATCAGTGTAATTCATCACATTAACAAAATAAAAGATAAACCATATGATCATCTCAATAGATAATGGGAAAAGCATTTGACCAAATTTAACACTCATTCATGATGAAAACTCTTAGCAAGCAGGAAATTCTCCACTCTGTTAAAGGGTATCTACAAAAACTTAGAGTTAACATCATACTTAATAGTGAAAGACTGTTTTCCCACTAAGATCAGGAACACAGAAAGGACATTGACTCCTTTTCAACATTGAACTGGAAGCCATAGCCAATGCAATAAGGCAAGAAAAAGAAATACAAGTCATACAGATTAGAAAAGAAGAAAAATGTAATTTGCAGACATGACTGTCTACATAGAAAATCCTAAGGAAATATGAAAAAACCACTAGAATGATTAGTTGCAACGTTGCAACTAATCATTAGAATGATTAGTTGCAAAGTTGCAAAACACAGAGTCAATGATTAGTTGCAAAGTTGAATGATTAGAATGATTAGTTGCAAAGTTGCAAAACACAGAGTCAATACTTGAAGATCAGGGAATTCCTTGGCAGTCCAGTGGTTAGGACTTGGTGCTTTCACTGCCATGGGCCCAGGTTCAGTCCCTGGTCAGGGAACTAAGATCCCGCAAGCCACATGACATGGCAAAAAGAAAAAAAAAAAAGAAGAAAAAAATCAGTAGTATTACTAACAGTGATCTATCTGAAAAAGATATAAATAATTCCATTTGCAATAACATCAAATACAATAAAATACTTAGGAATAAACTTAACCAAGGAAGTGGAAGAGCTATATGCCAAAAACTATAAGACACTGAAGAAAGAAATTGAAGAAGACATAAATAAATGGAAAGATATCCCATGTTCATGAATCGAAAGACTTATTCCAATAATATTATTAAAATATCCACGCTACCCAAGGCCATCCATAGATTCAATATAATCCCTATCAAAATTCAAAAGACATTTTTTCACAGAAATAGAAAAAATATCCTAAAATTTATATGGAACCACTAAAGATCTCAAATGGCCAAAGTAATCTTGAGAAAGAACAAGGCTAGAGGCATCTTACTTCCTGATTTCAAACTGTATCACAAAGCTATAGTAATCAAAATAGTATAGCACTGGCATAACAACAGACACAAAGATAAATGGAACATAATAGAAGCCCAGAAATAAACCAGAAATAAATACATATATATGGCATAATATTTGACAAGGGAACCAAGAATACTCAATGGGGAAAGGAGACTCTGTTCAATAAATGGTAATAAATGCTGTGAAAACTGAATATCCATTCAAAGAATGAAATTAGACCCGTATCTAATGCTATTCACAAAAATTAACTCAAAATGGATTAAGAACTTAAACATAAAATCTAAAGCCATAAAACTCTTAGAAGAAAACATAGGGGAAACTCTCCTTGACTTTGCTCTTGGCAATGATTTTTTGAGGACACCAAAAGCAAAAGCAGCAAAAAACAAATATCAACAAGTTGGACTACATCAAACCAAAAAGCTCTGCACAGTAAAAGAAACAATCAACAAAATGAAAAGGTAGCATAAAGAATGGGGAAATATTTTCAAAGCATATGTCTGATAAGGGGTTAATATCCAAAATATGTAAGGAACTTAAACAACTCAACAGTTAAAAACAAACAATCCTATTTGCAAATGGGCAGAGGACTTGAACTGACATTTTTTCCAAAGAAGACATACAAATAGTCATCAGGTACATGAAAAGGTGCTCAACATCACTAATCATCAGGGAAATACAAATCAAAATCACAATGAGATATTACCTCACACCTTTTATGGTGGTTATTTCAAAAAGACAAGAGATAACAAATGCTAACATTTGGATGTGGAGAAAAGGGGACTCTGGTGCACTGTTAATGAGAATGTAAATTGGTACAGGCAGGATGGAAAACAGTATTTTCTTTAAAAATTAAATTAGGTTTCTTTAAAAATTAAAAATGGAACTACCATATGATCCAGCAATTCCACTTCTGGGTATATACCTGAAGAAGATGAAATCATTACGTCAAAGAGATATCTACACTTCCATGTTCATTGCAGCATTATTTACAACAGCCAAGACATGGAAACACTCTAAGTGTCCACTGGCAGATGAATGGATAAAGAAGATGTGATAGATAGATAGATATAACATACACATGCACACGTGCACACACACACATACAAAATGGAATATTATTTAGACATAAAAAAGAAGGAAATCTTGCCATTTGTAGCAACATGGATGGATGGACCTGGAGGGCATTATGTAAGTGAAATAAGTCAAAGAGAGAAAGACCAATACTGTATGATGTCACTTATATGAGGAATTTAAAAACATCAAACTCATAGAAACAGAAAGTAGAATGGTGGTTGTTGTGGGCTGGGGGTGGGGGTGGAATGGGGAGATGTTGTTCAAAGGTTATAAACTTTCAGGTATAAGATGAATTGCTTCCAGGGACCTAACACACCGCATAGTGACTGTAGTTAACAACACCGTATCCTATACTTGAATGTTGCTATGAGAATAGAGCTTTAATGGTCTCATTACAACAACAACAAAATGGTAATTATGTGAGGTAAAGGATGTGTTAACTAACTTTATTGTGGTAAACATTTCATAATATATACATGTATCAAATCATCACATTGTACACCTTAAACTTACACAATGTTATATGTCAATTATATCTCACTAAAGCTAGGGAAAAAGTGATATTTCTATATACCAGCAATAAACAAATTGAAATGAATTTTTAAAAAAACTTCCATTTGCAATACAAACAACATGAAATACCTCTATGAATAAAGATGTGTATGCTGAAAAATAAAAACACGGCAGAGAGAAATAAAAAGAAGACAAATAAATAAATGGAGAAATATACCTATTCTTGAATAAGAAGACTCAATAGAGATAAAATGTCAATTGTCCCCAAACTGATCCATAGACTTAACACAGGCACTTTTTGTAGAAATTGACAAACTGATTCTAAAATTCTAAAAAATATATGGGAACTCAAAGAACCTAGAATAATCCAAATGATTTGGAAAAGAAGAAAAATGTTGAGGATTTAACACTACTTGACTTTAAATCTTACTAAACAATTACAGTAATCAAGATAATGAACTATTTATTAGCATAAGGATAGACACATACATCAATGGAACAGATTAGGGAGTCTAGAAATGAACTCATATATAAAAATGATCAATTGAGTTTCAACAAAAGCAACAAGGTAATTCAATGGCAAAAGGACAGTCTTTTCAAACAAATGGTGCTAGAACAACCAGATATCCATATGGTCTTTACCTCAAACCATAAACAAATGCTAACTCACAGACCTGAATGTAAAAGATGACAGTATAAAACTTCCAGGAGAAAATATATGCAAGCTTGGAGTAGCAAAGATCTCATACACAGGACACAACAAACACTAACCACAAAAGAAAAAATTAATAAGTGGAACTTTATCAAAATTAAAACCACTTTTTAAAGGCATTGTTAAGAAAATAAAGTAAGTCACAGACTGGGAGAAAATATTTGCAATATGTACATATGAGAAAAAAATTGCATCCAGAATATATTAAAAGTTCTCATAATTAAATAACATAAATATAAAAACCTAATTTTTGTAAGGAGGGAAAGATTTGAACAAACACTTTAGAAAAAGAAGTTATACAAGTGTTTACAAGCATATTAAGAGATGCTCAACAAATTATTCATCACAGAAGCATACATTAAAAAGACTGAAAAGACTGACAACACCAAGTGTTGACAAGCATATGGAGAAACTGGAACTCATATTTCTGATAGGCATGTAAAATGGTACAACCATGGAAAACAATTTGGTAGTTTCTTACAAAGTTAAGCATATACTTGCTATGACCTGTCAATTCTACTCCTATATATTTACCCAAAGGAAATGAAAACACATGTCCACATAAAGTCAAATTCACCAATGTTCATAGCAGCCTTATTCATAATTGCCCCAAAGTGGAAACAATCCAACTTTTCCTTCCTTAGGTGAATAGACAAATTGTGGTACACTCATACAGTAGAACTCTACAAAGCAATAAAAAGGAATGAATTTCTGATGGATGAATCACACAAACATTATGCTGAACAAAAAAGACCAGATCCAAAAGACTACGTACTGTATGATTCCACTTGTATGAAATTCTAGAAAAAGTAAAACTGTGGGGATAGGAAGTAGATCAGTGGTTGTCAGGGTCCAGGATGTAGGGAAAGAGAATTGACTATAAAAGGGTACAAGAAACTTTCTCAGGTGAGAAATGCCCAGTAGGATAATTATGCTTACTATTACATAGCTATTCTCAAAGCCAGGCTTTGTCAACCCTGGCTCCACTGACATTCTTGGCAGTGTAGTTTTTGTTGTGCAGGGCTGGTCTGTGCATTCCTGGATGTTTAGCAGCACCCCTGCCCTCTATCTCACTAGATGTCAGTAGCACTCCCCCACCCCCCAAGTTGTGTCAACCAAAAATGTCTTCAGACATTACCAAATATCTCCTGGGGGGTAAAATTGCCTCTGGTTGAGAACCACTAGTCAAAACTCATTAAACAGTAGACCTAAAATTAGCTAATTCTGTTGTACATAAATTATACCTCCAGAAAGCTGATTTTTTTAATGTAGAAGGCAGTTTGGGACTACATGCCTTACACCCGGGAGATATGATTTTACTTTTACGTATTTTACATATCCTTCAGTATAATCATTTGAGCTCTATACTTACTGAAATAATTTTTCTGCAGATTTTTGAAATATTATTCTACTTTTATCTAATATTCAACATTGATACTGAAAAATCAGGTGCAATCTTAATTCCTGATCCTTTGTGACCTTTTCTATCTCTCTGAAAGTTTTTACCCACTTTTTTTCAATCATTATGCTAGGTTCTTATGGACCTATTCAAATTGGAAAATTATGTCCTTCAGTTCTACAAAATTTTCGAGCAGGATGTATTTTTAAAATTCCTCCAGTCTACTTTCTCTATTTTCTTTTCCTAAAACTCCAGAAAGATGTTGAACTTCCCAAACCCAGCCTTTGATTTTCTCATCTTTTCTCTCAGTGGTTCATCTTTTTGTCTTGTCATTACTTTCTAAGAGATTCTCTTTATCCTGCAAATCTTACTGGAAATTTTGTTTCAGCTTTCATTTTTTTTTAATTTCAAAGAGCTCTTTCTTGTTCTCAGATTGTTCCTCTTTTCTCTGGACGTTATTGTAATTCAACTATTTTTTCTTCTGATCTTTGCAGATGTGTCTCCTCTAGAGACAATGCTAATTTCAGTCTCTTATATTAAAGGCTGTCCTCAAATGTGTGGTGATCCTTAGCTGTGGGTCCATATTTAAAGGGAAATATGAAAGTCTTAAAACTGAGTGTTCGTTCTCTATGCAAGGGTGGAACTTGTTGACTGGTAGACTTCAGGAAGTGATCAAGTAGTAGAAAGTGGACTTTTCTTTCCAGAAAATGTCAGTGTCTGAAGATGTTTTCTCTGGGGACTCAAAGTTCCTTCAAGGATGAATTCTTACCCAAGGGTAAAAGAAACATCTCTGGCTTCCAATGTTCTAGGCAGAGGGCAAGGGAAGCAGGCTGGTAGGGGGCCTCATCAACACTTTTTCAAACATTCATTTAATGTTCCTATTTTCAGCCCAAGTCTCATCATTGGCTTCCTCTGTGTCCTGTGTCCCTGAGTCTGAAACCCCTCAAATCCAGATTTTGAAGAAAATGGTTCTTTCTCTGAAGCAGAATAATGGGAATAAGATTGTCACTTCGGTAAGCAGGGTGGACATAGGTATTCAGAGGGGAGCTGTCAAACTCCATTTACAGATGACTCATTCTGTTCCCCCGTCCCCATTATCTCTGTCTCCTACTGAGCAGAAATTTGGGTGAAGCTGGGATAAATTAGATCAAAAATTGCTGTGATTTGGAAAAAGCTCCCTAAGATAAGTCATGAGTTGTGTGAAATGTGATTTTCCAGGATAAAGGAAAAGCTAAAGATGAGGGGGGGAAAAAAAGAACCAAGTGGAGCCAGTTAAGGGAAGCCCAAAGCTGTAGCACCCAAAGCTGTAGAGCAGAGATCCTTAAGAAGGCTAGGGACCTCCCTGGTGGTGCTGCAGTTAAGAATCCACTTGCCAATGCAGGGGACACGGGTTTGAGCCCTGGTCAGGGAAGATCCCACATGCCGTGGAGCAACTAAGCCCGCGTGCCACAACTACTGAAGCCTGCACGCCTAGAGCCCGTGCTCTGCAACAAGAGAAGCCACCACAATGAGAGGTCCACACACTGCAACGAAGAGTAGCCCCCGCTCGCCGCAACTAGAGAAAGCACATGCACAGCAACGAAGACTTAATGCAGCCAAAAATAAAAGAAAAATTAAAAAAAGAGAAGGAGGCTAACTCAGATGGAACAAAGCGCATGGGACAGAAAAAAGGGGGCATTCAACGTGGAGAAAGTGGCCTATGGGATTGGTATCAGGACTCTGTCAATCGCAAATATAGGATCTTTCCATGAACGTAACCCTGGAACTGCAGAAGATATGTGGAGACCCTGGGATGAGCAGAGGTGCTTTTATGGACTTGTGTGTCTGTAGGAGAAGGTGGCTTTTCCTTGGAGAAAGAACAGCTGTAGAATGACAAAATGGAAAAGGGATGGTAGGGCTTCTTTTCCTCCCCCCAAGCAATGGTCCGTTTGTCCTCAGGAGTAAAATCAGACCTTGCAGAAGTACAATATGGGTGAGGAGCTAAACAAATATATAACTTGAGGTTAAAAATCCTCAGGCAGTTGCTTCCTCATCCCTCCTCCTCCAATCCCCCAGAGCTGGGGATTACAATTTAAAGAGCATCTTCTTCTAATGCTGCTTCTCCCTGCAGGCAACAGTAAAGCCCTGACTTCGAGATTGCTTTTCAGAGCGAGGAGCTCTGCCCCCCAGGGCACATTTCCCCCTTCCTCCCTAAACTCCAGAAACTGGCACCAGCTGGTTCTGGTGCATCACTGGAGGAAAGCTGATACCCTTCGAGAAAACGATCTCAGAGGCCAAATCAACAAGACAATTGAAGAACACAGCCTCTTCAAAAAAAAAAAAACAAACCACCATTCAGGATTAAAGATTCCACCAGAATATTAGGACACAGAGGCAAGAATTTAAAACTAGCCTAATTCACATATCTCTTTAAAAAGAATTTAAAAAATACTAGCAATATGAAACAGAAAAGAAAGCATACAAAAGCATCAAAATATAAATAATAGGTACAAAAACGCAATATTTGAAATAAAGAACCCTCTAGATGACATAAAGGGCAAAACAGAAATAGCCCAAGAACAAAGTAACAATTTGAAAGACCAGGTTGACCAATTCTCCCAGAAGGATGAAGAAAAGTCAAAGAAACAGAAAATATAAGAGAAAATTGAGGTGATATGGAGGTTAGAAGTAGAAGTAAGTGGTAACATATAAATAATAAAAGTCCCAGAAATAAAAAATAATAATAAAAATGGAGAGTAAGAATAATTTTGAAAAATAATGGACTAAATTCCTCCAAGTTGAAAAAGATTAGAAACCTCAAATTTAAAGAAACCCTAAGCTGATAAAAAAAAATTTTTTAAGACAGATGGTAAAACCCACACCTATACATGTTATTATGAAAAGTAAAAATTCCAAAAAGATGATTTTTAAGTGTTTCCAGGGAAAAAAAAAAGCAGATTCAGATTGAAACCACATTTCCAAACAACAACAATAGATGCAATAACTCAATAGAATTATATTTTTTAAGTATTGAAGGAAAAGAACTTTAAACCTGAAATTTTGTAACCAACTGAACTGCCATTCAAATACACAGGCATGACTTTTTTTATTTCTCAGGCATACAAGCCCTCAGATGTTTCACCACAAAGACTCATAAAAATGGTTTTATATAAAATATTTGAATAAGAGGAAAGACTGATGCAAGAGATATATATCTAAAGGAGAAAGGATTAAGTAACCTGAAAGAATTTGTATTGTCTTAAATAAATAGCTAAGACTAAAGAAAAAGATAAAAATATCAATAATAGTGTAAATTAAGAGTGTAGATAATAACTACATGATAGGGGCTGACAGAGGTGGGAAGAAACTAAGAATGAAAGTTCTTGTCTTATTGGGAGGGATATTGATATAATTTTTTCAAAAGCAAGAAAAGATTTAACAAATATAGAAAACTTGAGACAAAGAAGACAGAACTATGTCCAAATACATCAATAAGTAAAATAAATATATTTGGATGAAACTCACCACTCAAATTACTACCAGATTGAATATTTTAAATACAGGTATGTGTTATCTGTAAGAGACACTCATTAAGAATAAGGATATGCAAAATTTGTAAATTTTAAAAAAAGATTGACAATGGCAGGGTAGGCAAGTATGAACCAAAAGAAAGCCATGTAGCATATCAGTATCATTAAACTAGACTCTAAGAAAACAAGTACTATGAGGGATTGAGATGGTTATCATAAAATAATAAAAGTTTTAATTCACCAAGAAGAGAGCAACTTTAAATATAAATGCACATAAAATAGCCCCATATATATTAGGTAAAATTTTATAGAACAAGGGTGAATTTAGCAAGGCTTTTTCAGTTATTGATAGATCAAAAGGAAAAAAAATCAGCAAGGATATAGAAAATATGCACCACTCAGTTACAAGTTATGACCCACTTAAATAACATCTAACAGAGTTCTTCCAAATAATACAGAATATACATTTTTCTCAAGCACACCTGGAATATATGCAAAAATCTGATCATGTACTGGGCCATTTAGAAAGTCTCAATAAATTTCAATCTTAAGTATTGGGTTGGCCAAAAAGTTCGCTGGGGTTTTTCCATAAGATGTTATGGAAAAACCCCAACAAACTTTTTGGCCAGCCCAATGTAAAGCAGACTGGGAACTCTGACCATCAATGAAATTAAATCAGAAGTTTAAGATATAAATTTAAGATGCCCAAGTATTTAGCAGTATTGCTAAATAACTCAAGGATTAAAGGGGAAATATCAAAATTTTTAAAATTTAATACCTAAAACTAACTGACAATAAAAAACCATATATTAAAATTTCTGGGATGCAGCCAATGTGTACTTTGAGGAAAATTTATAGCTAAATACTTACATTAGAATGGAAGAAAATCTCAAAATTAATGAGTTAAGTGTTCTTAAGAGATTCAGGGGACAAAACAAACTCGAAGAAATTAGAAAATAAAAATAGAAACAGAAATCAACAAAATAGAAAACAAAAACACAATAGAGAAGAACCAAAAAGCTAAGAGTTGGTTCCTTACTAAAACTAACAATATAAATTTCTCAAGATTTATCAAAATAAGAAGATAAAAGTTAAAATAAGCAGTATTATGAATTAAAGGGAAGTACACATAAAGTATACATTAAAAATAATACAAATATGATCAAAAATGATATGCCAACAATTTTGAAAACTTCGACAAATTCCTACAAAAATATAACTTACTAAAACTGACTTAAGCAAAAACATTTTGAATAGTGATATAATTATCAAAGAAACTAGCACACTGGCTGAAATTATTCCCCTCAGACAAAAAAGTACCTGGCCCAGATGGATTTACAGGTGGGGTCAAACTTTCAAGGAACAGATCATCTCAATTTGATACAAATTCCTCCAGACAATCGAAAAAAAAAAAAGGAGAGATTATTCCCAAGCTCGTTTTACAAGAGGAGATGTTGGAGAAGAATGAGCAATGAAAAAAAGGAAGAAAAATCTCTGCTCTCGTGGAACTTACATTCCAGGGTGGGTGTGGGAGGGACACACAATAAATTAGTCTGTGATAAATGAGAGTCTGTGGGACGCACCCCTCAGATTGTACCTTATTTCTTCCTGTACGTCATTATTCCTCTTTGCAGTTTGTTCTTATCAGCCCCTTGTTTCATGGTTGCTTTTACAAGTAGCCTAAGTTAACCTCCATAGCTATGATTTCATTGACAATAAAACAGCTTTATTCCATGAGTCTCTTTCAACTCTGTGAATATATTTTTGTTCAAAATAACATCTTCGGCAAACGGAAAAAAGCAAACTCCACTTCCCCCGACCCAACCCTTCTAACACAAAATAAACCACAGCCACGGGTTACCAGGGTATTTGAGAGTCAGCCTGTGGAACCAGCTGTGTCTCTCGTGGCAGAGCCCAGCCCAGGTGTCCTGCAGGTTTCCCTCCCCAGAGCCCTGGGGCCGCATCCTGGGAAGGAGGGAGCCCCCGCCGAGCTGAGCTGGACGCTGGGCTGACTTCATAAATAGTCCTTGCTAGGAACAAGCTCTCAGATTAAGCTCCTGCCCACTTCCTCCTGGTGGCCATATTTTATTTTTTAACCCACAATGGCCACCTTGTACTGACCTCCCCCTCACCAAAGAAAAACGCCCTGTGTGGGATTCGTAGCCCTGCAGCCCTCCTCCCACCCACCCCGGCCACCCCATCTCGACTCAGGTGAGAGCTGCTTCAGAGGCAGGATCTGATCTCCTCCCCATCCCACACCTGACTGCTGCTCTTAGAAGAGGAGGGGCCATGATTTCTACAAGTAAAGATAACCCCCGCGTTATCATAGTCACGTTTGTATAGCGCCATACAGCTCACACGTGGAGCCGCCCGTGGCCCTGGGACAAGCCAGGCCCCATACTGGGCTCACCAGGGCCCTTGAAGGTCAGTCTTCCTCCCAAGCTCTGGCCAGGTCTCTGCCTGATGGGCAGCCCACCGCCAGCCCCCTCAAGCAGCCCAATTCATCTGCAGACAGCTCTCCCCATCAGAAAGTTCTTCCTACGAAGCTGAATCCCACGTCCTCAGACCTCAGCTGGGCCCCACCAGGGGCTTCTGGCCAAGCTTCAAGCTCCCTACCCCTGCCACTGCGGTCTCCAGGTATCAGAGGGGGACCAGTGGGCACCCTGGTCCATCAACTACTCCTCCTGTGTCTGGGTTCTGAGCTTCGCACCTCATGCTCTCTCCTCTCTTATCACCTGTCTGTACAGAGCGAGATCCTCTTCTGATTAGTTGCATCACGAGCTCCCAGCCCATGGGCGTCTGTGCGGGCCAGAACCTGAGCACCTGTTTGTCCAATTTACCTGCACGGTCCTTCATCAGCTCCATCAGCTAGGGGCTACTCATCCTCCCATCCAACAGCTGAGGTGGCGGAAGCTCCAAAGTGAACCAGGAAGCCTGACTGCAGAGCCAGTGCCCGGCACCTAGAAAGTGCCAAGGATGTGAAAAGCCTCTGGTGGGGCAAGAAAGAGCCAGAAGTTGCAGCAGCAGCAGATACAAAAGATGAACCCTGAACTCCGAGTTCATAACCGGTTGAGGCCATCAAAGAGAGGAATGCAAGGAGTGCCACTGGAGATGGATTAAAGGATGTTTTGGATTCCAAGTGGGTCAGACAGGTTCCAGGAAGAAGAAACAGAATGAGCAAAGGCATGTGGGGTGTGTCTTGGGAACATTTGCGAGATTGGGCTGGACGGAGGGTCCTTTAGCAAATCCCCACGGAAGTCTCGCTGGGCTGGGCTCCCCTGCAGGCCAAGGTCACAGGTTCTGGAGCTCTCAGGGGACCTGGAGAAGGAAGACCAGTGAGCAGGCAACAGCTGCCTCCACACTGACTAACCCGTCCTTTCTCCCCACTCCTCTGGCCGCCCGGAGAGGTGTCTCCGGTGCCACAGACACGCAGCCCATGCAGGACACGCTACCCCTTGAAACCAAGCTGGGAGCAGCCCAGCCCTCTGCCCTGGACGGCTCTGCTTTGGCACCAGCCGTACTTTTTATTTGCTCCTTTTTGCTTCAGCTCAGGTTAGTGCCAATAACGTCTAAGCCATGAATGGAACAGATACATGCAAACATTTTTACTGTTAAAATAATGTCTTCCTTGTATTAACATTCATAATTGAGGGTCACATACAAGCAATAAGCAGACTGGAAACACCATCCCTGGTTGACGTGTTGACAAAATAATTCACAAGCCATCCTCAGGCCCTCAGCCACGAGGCTGGAAAGAAGCTTCCAGTTGCTGAATGAACCATAGCAGACACCAAATAAAGCCATTCATCTTAAAATCATCTCAGAACCCAGGGTGCCTTCGAAAGCACGCAAGTTCAAATGGCCACGTGCTGGTGCAAAACGCTGACCCTCAAACACCACGTTTCTGCTTTACTGGATTTTTGTACTTTTTCAGTGAGGTGTCTAGGCACTTCATTTGGCTGGGAGTCTTGGAATGCTGGTGAGTATGTTGGGTCCCCTAGGGCCCCAGAAAATGTCTCCAGCTGGTGCTGCTGTGATTTGAAAAGTCCCTCCAGGTTCCTCTCTCTTGCTTCATATGTGACTAAGTGATCAGAGTGACTCGATTGTATCCGAGGCCAGCAGTATTCACTGAGTATCTATTACGCCTCCAGGACATTCTGAAGAATCCACCATCTAATACGTCACCCACTCGATCCTGGCATGTACACTAAGACTTCTCAGACCGCACGTCCTGATTTGGGACTGTACAACCCACTGTTTCTGTAGGTTTAGGGTGAGCAAAGGTAACTCTGAGTTCACCCTTCCCTGCAGCCCACAGAGGAATTTATATAACTGTTACAACTCTAATACAAGCAGGAGATAAAGAGTGATGGAGTCTGAGGCAAACAAATTACAAAAGGAAGGGAATAATTGCAACTCAGAAGTCCTCCGTGGAAGAGGCGGCCTATCCCTGTAGCTTAGAGCATGAGTAGGATTCCAGGAAGTAGGTAGGGGCAGGGAAAGGAGCGTTCCTGCTCGAGGGGGAAATGGGGATGTGCCTAGTACACGTAGGAACGGTAGGTGATGCTCCCCTGTACCTTGGAGTGGCGTCAAACTCCAGGAAGATGGGACAGGAAAGTGGGCTGGGTCCAATGTGGCAAGGTCTTGAACGCCACGCCCACCAGTCTGGCAAGCTTCTGCTTTCCCCCGTGACTCAGCTAGACTGCCTTCCCCGGCCTCTCGCAGAGCCACGGCCTGCCACGTGACTCAGTTCTGCCCACAGAACATGCTAGGAGTGATGTAACGTGCACACGTCCAGGCCTGGCCTGAATCCCACCTCCTCAGGCCGCAGCTGGGCCTCCATCCAGGCGCTTCTGCTGCCGCCGTAGTTCAGACCGCAGCACCCACGGCAACGTGGAGCCACACCGTGGAGACAGCCGGCCCTCTACCACCTCCTCCTGGTTGACTGTGACGTGGAGCCTGACACCCCTCCCAGCCCCTGCTTCCTTCCCACAGGGCTGAGTGAGTGGCTCTCGCACACCGGGCTGGGCACCGAATCAGCATCTCTCCAGCGATGGTACCCGGGGGGGGGTGGGGGGGGGTGGCGTGCTGTCCCTCGGCCCCCGCGAGCTGGGCTTTAGGAAGGCAAGCAGGTAGCGGTGTGGGTGCTGGTGTGGACATGAAAGCAAACCACGGCAGACGCCTGGCTGGAAACGACTTGAAAGGCTGGCCAGCGATGAGCTGCAAGCAAAGGCAGTGACCGAGTGAGGAAGGAAGCTCGTCCACTCCCTTCTTCCTGTTCAACTTTTCTGCCCCGTCTACTGAAATGGATTTCTCACAGGTCTCAGCCATAACGCAGTCTTCTTTCTTCATTAGCATTTGACACTGTTAACCGTCAACTGTTCAGCCCTGTTGACTGCCCCCTTCCTCCCCGCCCTGTGTTCCCTCTGCTTCCCCAGCCCTTCCCACCTCTGAACCCTCTTTCTCTCTCTCCCCATCGGCTCTTCTCTTTCCACCAGGCCCTCAACACAAGTCACCCTGACGCTTCTGGCTTCTCTATTCTAGAAGCACGGAATCCCTGGGACTCTCACTCACCATCGGGTCACAGCCTTCCCGCTCACGACCCCCGGAACGACCTCACCAGGCCTGACTTCTCTCCTGAGCTCCAGACCAAAGCGTTCAAAGTGCCATCTGAGTGGCCCTGCACAGCTGTCCTTGCAGGCACCTCGATGCCACCTGCCCGAAACAGAATCCCTTCTCGCATCACGCCTCTCTCCGCTCGCCGCCCTCCAGGCAAAGCTGCTCCTTCAGCCCCAGCTGTCTGAGACCAGAGGGCCGGCGGCCAGCACGTCGTGAAGAGCTTGAACGTCTCACTGAAGTCAAGGTGTGACCTCCCCCCCAGAGTCTAAGAACTGCACCCCGAGTCCCAACACCTTGTGAAAACTGATCTAACACTCATTCCAGCTTTACAGCATGTTGCCCCATCATCGCGATTCCTGCAAAAGCACATCTCCCGCCCCCGTGGCAAGGTGTCTGCTCCACCTACCGGCTTCAGCAGGGCCAGAGACAAGCTCATTTCAAGGCAGGTGGTCCTTTCTTACTGTCTCCTCTCTTATCTTGGGTCTCAATTCCCCAAAGGGTTAATCGAGTTTCTTTTCACCTCTCCAATCCAAAGATTCCTTTTCAGAAAGTAAAAGCCAAAGATCATTTGAACCATTTTGCTTGTTCTCAGTCATCACATGGTATCTGGCCATTTCCTCCAGATTGCAGGCCTGGCCCTTCCTCATCTTCCTGCTGAGGACATAGCTGTCAAACCCCTTTAATTCTCTTTCCGCTTTCACAACTTTTAATTCATTCCACGCTCTACCTGAATTAGGTGGACTCTTTGGGTCACAGAGGGTAGAAATCCAAGCTTAGGAGGGATTTATTGGGTCCTGGGGCCACAGCACAAGGAGGGTAGGCTGGGGCGGAGACGGCCAGGTCTGGGCCTCAAGCAGGGACTCCGGTGTCGCCGGGCCCGCCCTCTCTGCCCGGCCTCCATTTCTCTCTGTGCACAGACGTCTTAGCCAAACCAGCTTCTGCAATGGGTGGATTCCTGACAACAGCAGCTCTGACTTACGTCCTTGACGGCTCTTTATCCAGAGAGTAAGAGCCTTTCTCTGGGCTCCAGCAGGGACACCCTGGTTAGCTCAGCATGGCTCAACCTCATTGAACTCTTGGAGCAGTCACTGAGATCAAAGTGGTGCAATGATTTACCCATCCAGGGTCACATGCCCATTTCTGGGCTCAAGAAAATAAGAGTCTGCTACCGGAAGAAAGGAAGGCAGGGTGTGAGCAGGTGAAATGAACAGATGCTGCCATATTGGCCTCCCTGGAAACGCACCTCCCTCAATGCATGTGCCTTTCCTGACCTGTCCTCTCTGGTCCGGTGTGGGGGACAGTGCCAAGGCTCCAGGCGGTCTGACGTGAATGCAGAACAGGAAATGAGTCTTCTCCACGTGCTGGGAAGAGAGGAATATGACAGCCTTCCAGTCCAGGAACTCCGCAGAGACAGTGATCTCCAGGGATCACTTCTGGCTGCAACAGTCTGCGTTTCCCTGACCCCAACTCCAGGTAATGCTGCCCTTTGGCACCATCTCACCTCCGTTTCTGCTCCCTCACTACGCTCGCCCCTCATCACCAATCTCTGCAACCACCATCAAGCCCAGAGTGCTCCCAAATCCCCAGTTATGGCACCTTACCTGAGAGTGTTCATCCCCTAAATTTACTCTCCAAAAAGGCTAAAACCTTATGTGGTTCATCACAGCTACGTGCTTGGGAGGAGGGCTAACTGCTGAGTAATCTCCCCACCCCAAGCATGAATGACAGGTATCCTTAACCCTACTGAATTTACACTGGGTAGGAGGTTATTACGGGCTGCTTTCCATCCCACCAAAAGCCCATATGTTGAAGTCCTAACCCCCAGCACCTCAGAATGGGACCATATTTAGAGACAAGGTTTTTAGAGAGATAATTAAGTTAAAATGAGATCACTAGGGTGGGTGCTAATCTGATGGGTGTCCTTATAAGAAGGGGAGATGAAGACAGAGACACACAGAGGGACGACCATGTGAGGACACAGGGAGAAGATGGCCGTCTACTAGCCAAGGAGAGAGGCTTCAGGAGAAACCAGCCCTGTGACACCTTGACCTTGGACATCCAGCCTCCAGACTGTGAGGGAATAAATGTCTGTTGTTTAAGCTGCCTGGTCTGTGGTACTTTGTCACGGCTGCCCGAGCAGACAAAGGTGAAGGCAGCCAACTTCAAGCTGAGGGGCCAATGCCACTGCAAAGTCCAGAGGTGACCGTGGCCTCAGGCTTTATTAAAAAAAGTCTAGCCTGGAATGGGAGGAAAAGGAGGTGAGGGCTGCAGGGAGAGGCAGGTGACCTACTCACCAGAGATCCAGCTCTGCGTCCATCTCTGCATTAGCTGAATTCACCAAACGTGGGCTTGGTTCCTGCCTAAATTGACTTGCAAGTGGTTCGATTCAGAATATAATCCAGGATGAGTAAGTGGCAGGGCCTGTGTTTTGGTCGAATGCGAAGGACGGGTGCCGTCTGCTTTTTGAAGCTCCCGGCTCCCTGTGTCCAGCCCTGGCAGGAGGGCAATCAGAGGCCCTCCCCACTGTGTGCACACACACACACACACACACACACACACATACACACATACACACACACGCCCTCTCACCACGTGCAGGGAACCAATAGGTCCTGGAGCTGGGGGGAGGGGCTGGGGAAAGAGGAGGGTGACCCCAGCAGGGCAGCGAAGGCAGCAGTGAGAGTCGAGGGGCTGCTCCAAGGTCCGGCCTCAGAGGCCCACTGTCGACACCGGGAAGAAGAGCTGGGGAGCCCCAGGGACTGTGGGTGCCGGGTGCCTCCAGACCCTCCCAAGTCTATTTATTTCCAGCGCAACTGGGGTGTTAACTTCTATTTCTTGACAATGGCGACGTCTCTACCGTAACCCGCCCACCAGCTACCCACCTCAGCCTAATGTGTGCCGTGTTATGGGCTAATCATGGGGGGCTTCCAGGAGGCACACTTCCTTTGCTGGTGAGTTAATTCATACACATACTGTCTGTACCAAATGGCAGGCTCATTCCAAGCGAAGTCACTGTGTAACCTTAAATTATTTTTGCCTGTGAAAATCATAAACGCCCAGAGCTAGGAGGCATCTGAGTGACTGGGGTGGCGGCACTTCGGAGGGACAGGAGGGAGAGGCTGTGAAATGTCGGGGAAGAGTGAACCTTGCAGCCCAGCTCCTGCTCCTCCACCTACTGGACTGTGACCCTGGGCAAGGCTCCAGGCTGACTGGCCTCAGTTTCTTCATCCCTGAAATGGGGATAATTATGCCTGCCATGCAGGTTGTTATCAGGATTAAAGAGAATGTTTAAGAAGTGTTGTCTGCCATGGTTAGCACAGCAACGGCACTCAAAAAGCAAGGCATTAGGACTAGATTTGTAAGGTTTTTTTTGTTTTTTGGTTTTTTTAAATTTATTGGCTGCGTTGGGTCTTCCTTGCGGTGCGCAGGCTTCTCTTGCTGCGGAGCACCGGCTCTAGGCACAGGCTTCAGTAGTTGTGGCACTCGGGCTCAGTAGTTGTGGTTCGCGGGCTCTAGAGTACAGGCTCAGTAGTTGTGGCACATGGGCTTAGTTGCTCCGCGGCATGTGGGATCTTCCCAGACCAGGGATCGAACCCGTGTCCCCTGCATTGGTGGGTGGATTCTTAACCACTGCACCACCAGGGAAGTCCCTGTAAGTTATTTTTTGTTGACAAGCTTGTGCAGGTGATTCTGGCTCCCCAGTGTGTGCCCTCCCCCCGCCCACCTCCACGTAGCTCCCTGACCTAGAAGGCCACCCCTTTTCCTCTAGAAATAATAACGATAATAATAATACCCAACACTTAGTGTGAGGCAGTTTTATATGTATTCACCTGTTAAGTCCTGCTATAGTTCTATGGTACCTTTTACATTTCCCATTTTACAGATGTGGAAACTGAGGCCCAGAGAGATCCAGTAACTTGCCCAGTGTCACACAGCTAGGATGTGGTGAGCCTGTGTGAGAACCCACACTCCCAGAAAGGGGCCACCCAGCATCCCCAAGGAGCTGCCAAGCTCTCAGCCTGTAGTGGTCAGCAAACGTGGCGGGTTCGTTTTCTTGGTGAGAGGACCCTGCTCACGAGGGGACCAGGAGCACTTTGACGTGGAAGCTGGACCGCCGGTCCTGAGGGGCCCGTGCGGATAACCACGCCAAGGCCATGGTGAGCTGACTCAGCTGGGGACGCTGATGGCGCCTCAGGGGAGGAAAAGTGGCCAGCTGAGCAATCTGATTTTCCCCACCATCTTCTCCCAAAATTTATTGCTAAGTAAATGACTACAGGCAAAACATGAGAACGAGGACCTGTTTGAAAGGCAGTAGATTTACTAAAATAACCCGTGGGAAGAGGTGGTTCCTGAGGGTGGAAAAAATGAGGGGCGTGGGAGAAGGGGAGAAGTCCTTTCATGGTTGCAGAAAGTACCTGTCCAGTGAAGAAGCGGGGGTAAACCAAAAGCATTCACTATGAGTAGAATTCTACCTTAAATTTCCTGTTCTCACTTCCTCTTACACCAAAAGGTGGTTTTCTCTTTTCCAGAGTAATTCTTCACACCTGCAAAGTGACTTTGTAACTTCAGCTTGTGCCAAAGGATCTAAAACTCTCTCAGCCCACCCTTCCTGCTTTGCTCACATGGTCCAGCTGAGCTGCTGTATTACAGGTGCCAGGGTGAGGAGCATCTCGTAAATCCCGGGAGCGCTGTACCTAAGCTTTTCGATGACTCACACAAAGTAAGGGGATGAGAAAGGAGGACCCAGGGTATCCAGGCTTGGTTTCTTTGGCAGTGAATTCAAAACTCAATGCCTAGATTGCATTTTAAGTCTCAGATTAGCAAAACAGGACTTTTTCCCCATGTGGTAAATAATTAACCCAATTCTTCCAGGCACAGTTTTTAAACTGCAGAAACCATTCGTGTTCACTCAGGTGACACAAAACCATCAATCTTGCAATTGAAGATCTTGCATCGAATCTTGACACAAAACCATCGAATCTTGCAATTCATGTGTCTTTTCGCTCGGCCCCTGTAAACTAGATGTCGGTACAATGTACCACTCATGGCAGGAAATCCCAGATCTGCCCAGGCCAGAGGTAGGCCAGCCCCCCTTTAACCTCCACAGCATGGAAGTGTCCAGAAGAAACCTCAGGGAGGGGCGCTTGGGGCCAGAAGGTCCAGACCAGATACAGACTCAGACTCTGACCACCAGTCCAGTCATACGATTTCAAAAGGAAAACACAGGGCAGTTTTCCTGTCTTGTCTTAGTTTGAGTTTTGAAAAATGGAAAACTTGCAAGAAAGAAAGGAGAGAGAAAGCAGAGCTGAGGATGAGAATCACAAAAAAGGAAGAAGGAGGAAGGGACAGAGGAGAGAAGAGAGAGCCGTCCTCGACTCAGCTGTGATTTGCGTTTCTACAGCATCTTTGTCCACTTCCCAGGGGCTTTCCTGCACCCGTCACCGCAGCCTCACGAGGTCAGAAGGGCGAGGAGACAGTCCCCTGGGTCACCGATGACCCAGCAAGGTGAAGCGACCTCTCACTCAGCTGGGCTTGTGTCCCTGGTTCTTGGTTGACATGCCCTCTATACAAGCCCCTAATGACCCACTGCAGCCCTACGTCCTTTAGGACAAGTAAAACAAGTAGTTCATAAATTTGACTGAACTCATGGATAATGATGGTTTTTTAAAAACCATTTTATTGAGGAAATTTTAAGCTTATACAGAACTGAGGAGACTAGTATGAAGAATCCCCCTGTATACAGTTTCAACAACTTTCTCCCTTACTATTTTTATCTACCCCCCTCCACAAACTGACACCCTTTCTTCTGGAGCTTAAAACAAATCTCAGCCATTGTATCATTTCACCTGTAAATACTTCAGTGTGCATCTCTAACAGATAGGACTTTTAAAATATAGCCACAACACCATTGCCCTACCCAGCAAAACCAACATCATCTAACATACATTCCTGGTTAAATTTCCCCAATTGTTTCAGAAATATCTTCTTCCAGCTGGTGGCTGAGACTCAAAGGAGTTATTGACCTTCTGGAGAATCAAAGCAGAAGCAAAGGGTTTTGCCTTTGGACTTCTCATCTGCCTTGTCCCTTCCTCCCGACCTCCCCCGCACCTGTCACTCCCTAAGCAGAGCCAGGGTTCGGGGGACACTTTCAGAGTGTTGGTGAGCAGGTTTCCTGGAACCGTGCAGGTAAGACTTGGGAAAGCATGGCCCTGACACCAGCTTCTCCTCCAGGAGATCCCATCCTCATCAGAAGAGATGCCCTTTCTCCATCCACATTCCAGGTACGGCCAAGAGGTCAGAGGGCTGACCTTTATGAAGAGCCAGCACCCACTGCAGACACTCGTGTCTCTACATGCACCTCAATCAAAGATGTTAGGATACACTTAGGATGGGTCCCTGAAGAACGTGGGTTCTGAAGGGTGAGGGGAAGAGACACACTTGGTTATTTACATGAGCAAATGCATAACTACCCCTTAGAGGGCTCTGCGTGTGCAAAATCACTTGTGCACACGCCATGGAGCAGACGCCACGGGGAGAAACTCAGGGAGAGTGGGACTTCCCTGCCACAAGCTGAGGCCAAATGCGACAGAGCCCGGTGGTCTTCCTTCCTGGGGTTCTGTGCCCTCAGTAACAAGATCTGTGTTCAAGCTACAGGTTCTCATAGAAATCACACTGTGTGTTAGTTATAAGTTTAAACAACGAAAAGAAAGAATTTTGTTTAAACCCGGTCAGCCCTGCTGATAAAAATAGTTCTTTTTTTTTTTTTTTATAAATTTATTTATTTATTTGGCTGTGTTGGGTCTTCATTGCTGAACAAGGGCTATCTCTAGTTGCAGCGAGCGGGGGCTACTCTTTGTTGTGGTGCGCTGGCTTCTCATTGCGGTGGCTTCTCTTGTTGCAGAGCACAGGCTCTAGGTGCGTGGGCTTCAGTAGTTGTGGCATGCAGGCTCAGTAGTTGTGGCTCACGGGCTCTAGAGCACAGGCTCAGTGGTTGTGGTGCATGGGCTTAGTTGCTCTGTGGCATGTGGGATCTTCCCGGACCAGGGATCGAACCCGTGTCCCCTGCATTGGCAGGCGGATTCTCAACCACTGCGCCACCAGGAAAGTCCCTAAAAATAGTTCTTAACACTTTAGTAAACTTCATTTCCAGCCTGTGTTTGCTTCCCCAGGTATGAAAAGTTAACTCATCTGCTTACAGATATTTTAGGAATCCTTCCCATTTTTATAAAATGAGTTCTTGGTTCCAGAGGGATAAATTCTGAAGGCAGTATTATTGGGGATTAAAATCAGAGGCTCCAGAATCAGATCCCAGCACTTATGCTCCTAATAGCTATTTGACTTCGGACAGACTAGCCTCTTTGGTATGGTTTTCCTGCCTACAAACTGAGGACAAGAATATCTCCACCACATGTGACAAGATAACATGTTCTCATTCAACAAACCTTTAATGGATACCAGGCACTGTTCTAGGTGTCAAAGACACTCCTGTAAACAAGCCCCGCAAGGATCTTGTGCTCTCAAAGCTTTCATTCTGGTTGGGAAAGCAAAAATCAAGAGAAGAGGAAATATCAGGTGAGAATGAGTTCCATTCTGACCATTTTTTGAAAGGCTGTGCAATAGAGCGTGTCTAGGTGACCCTAGGGGAGGCTTTGTGGGAGTGGTGGTAATTAAGCAGAGACCTGAATGATGGATGAGGAGCCAGCCATGCAAAGATCTTGGGGAAAAGTATTTTAGGCAGAGGGAACAGCAAACTCCAAGGTCCAAGGGCAGGTACAAGTTTGGAGTGTTTGAGAGGCAGAAATGAAGGGGCAGAGTGTACAAAGCGTGGGCAGTGAGGCAGGGGGGGCTTGAGTCTGACTCTTGTAGGACTTCAGAAGGAGACTGGCTTCATTCTAAGTGCCACCTAAAGCCGTTAGAGGGTTTGAAGCACAGTGTGTGCTACTCTGACTCACTTTTCAGCGCCATCACTGTGTGCTGTGCAGAGACATGACGGGGAAGGGCAGGATCAGTCAGGAGAGTGTCAGAGTCGCCCGGCTGGGGAAGTGGCTTAGGCTAGGATCTGAGCCATGCTGATGGGGAGAAGTGGTAAGATTTGGAAGACATTTCCCAAAAAAATCTGCCAAGACTAGGTGGATGTATGAAAGGAGCAAGAGAAAGAGATGCATCAGGAATGATTCCTGGGCTTCCCTGGTGGCGCAGTGGTTGACAGTCTGCCTGCCTATGCAGGGGACACGGGTTCGAGCCCTGGTCTGGGAGGATCCCACATGCCGCGGAGCAACTGGGCCCGTGAGCCACAACTACTGAGCCTGCGCGTCTGGAGCCTGTGCTCCGCAACAAGAGAGGCCGCGACAGTGAGAGGCCCGCACACCGCGATGAAGAGTGGCCCCCGCTCGCTGCAACTGGAGAAAGCCCTCGCACAGAAACAAAGACCCAACACAGCCATAAATAAATAAATAAATTAAAAAAAAAAAAAAAAAAAAGATTCCTGTGGGAATTCCCTGGCTGTCCAGTGGTTAAGACTCTGCGCTTCCACTGCAGGGGGCACGGGTTTGATCGCTGGCTGGGGAACTAAGATCCCGCAAGCTGCATGGTGCAGCTGAAAAGAAAAAAAGAATGATTCCTGTGTTTGAGGTCCCAGACAGTAAGATGGTGGTGCCCTTTACTGAGACAGAGAAGACCTGGGAGAAGCCACCATGAGAGGGTAGAAAAGCAAGAGTTTGTTCTGGCCACCTGAGTCTGAGATGCTTAAAAATCACCTACATGAAGGTGTCAAGTGGGCAGGTGGGGTTAGGAATCTAGAGATCCGGGGGGGGTCAAGCTATTGGGAGTCTTCAGTATACAGGTGGTGTGAAAGCCAGATCTTTAGGGAGAAAACAAGAGAAAGAAAGGGGATCCACAGCTGAGTCCTAGAATATTCCAACATCTAGAGGTCAGACACAGGGGGAAGATACTGAGAAGGAACAGCCGGTGAGGTGGCAGGAAAACCAGAAGAATGGGATGGAATGGAAGCTCAGACAAATGTTTCCAACAGGAAAGCGTGGTCAGACTTGCCAGTTGTCACTAAAAGACACAGTACAAGGAGGACAGCAATGGACCACGGGACTTGGCAGGACAGAGGTCTGTGCCAGCCTTGGTAACAACAGTCTCAGTGGTACAGAGGGGTTGAAAGCCTGACTGAGGGGAATGCAGAGAGAAGGGGAGGTGGAGAGCTAAAGCAGACCATGTGGTGTCGTTTTTCTGGAAAGAATAGCGGAGACATGAATTGATCATTAGACCAGCACCGAGATCAGAGAGGACTCAAGGACATATCAGTGTGCCCTGGGGAAGGAAGGGGTAGAGAGGGAGAAATTGATAATGTTGGGTAGAAAGGTCATCTTTGTCAAAGTTTCCATTTTGTTAATAATTCGGGTATATATGCATTTATTTATCTATTTATTTTACTTTATTTTTTTGGCCATGATGCGCAGTTTGTGGGAATCTTAGTTCCCCGACCAGGGATTGAACCCGGGCCCTCGGCAGTGAAAGCATGGAGTCCTAACCACTGGACCTCCAGGGAATTCCCTATATGCATTTATTTATACTGTTTATTTCACCCAGGTATTTTTTTTAGCTTGGAGAGTTTTTCTCTGTCTACTAATATAATACCAGAGATATATTAAAAAGTTACACTTTTTAATAGGAAGAATATCTGATCCTCCATTTGTGAGACTATGCCCCAAAGGACTGGTTTAATTAGATATATGAGATCCTTACACATGGAAATTCTCACAGCCTTAAAATTATTCATTTCCAATGTTCTCGATGCACAGCAGATAACACGTGGTCACTCCCGTTTATTACCCAGCTTCTGACAAGCTGAATTACTCACAATTCCCCAAAGGCCACATTGTTCCAGGCTGCTGTACCTTGTCCCCTCATGCCACCCCCCCCCCATGTGTCCACCCCGGGAACACCCTCCTGGAACATCCCAAAGAAGCCTCCCTCCCCTGGGCCTGCACTAACCCCTGCAGGTTCTTCTCCTTGTCTTTTTGTAAAGGTAACGTGGGACCCAAGAGAGTGTTTGAACCAAGGGGTGCAATTAACGCAACTCCATGAAACGGAGGTCCATTTTTTCAAAACGATAATGATTTATTTAAAAAGGAATAATGTGTATGCTTGTGAAACATACAAGCAATACTACAGGAAAGAATAAAGAAGGAGTAAAAATTCAAGTAAGATCACACCCTCAGAAACAACTATCATGACCATTTTGCTCAACGTCCTCCAGATTCTCTGTAATCCTGCACTTTCCTGCATAGAAAAGACCTGTCCCAGGACAGCGGAATGACTCCTGGATGCAGCTGTCTCTGGCTTACTGACATGACTACCACACAGGGCTTGCCCTCGTTTCTTTTGTATTCCCAGTGTTTAGCACAAACCCCAGCACCACAGAGGACCCAGGCACGTTTCTGGAACTGATGAATAAGAGCGTATCGGGCTGCAAAATAGCAACAGGAAGAATAATGCAGTTCCCTGGCACCACTGACAGATGAAGAAATAGATAGATGAAGAAAAGTGAATTCACCTGTTCTGAAGGGGAGCATGGTGTACTGAAAGGTTCATGGTCTTTGCTCTGAAACAGATCCAGATAAAAGTGGCATTTCAAATCAATGTGGAAAATATATTTTAAACAAATATTGCTGAGATAAGTGGTAAATAAGAAAAAAACCTAAAGTTAGAGCCTTATTTCATGCTTTATGAAACCACATAAGAACTAAATGACCATGTAGGTAAGCACAGCCTTGGGGTAAGAACAGAATAACAAAGACATACATATAAAAGAAAGAATCAATTGCCTAACAGCGCAATATGAAAAGAGATCTTTAAAAATTGAAAGACAACAGGAAAATTATTTTGAAGTATTGAAGGGTAGCCTTCATATATTCTTATGAATCAGTAAAATAAAAACACTAATTAGAAATAGGCAGAGGAAATGAGAAATGTAATTTATAAAAAAAGAAATACAAACTGACAATTCATACCAGATTTTATAGGACTATATGTAGTATAGGACTTAAAGTCACTAGGATTTAAGAAAGGCAAATTAAAAGAAGACGCTTTTTCCCTACCAGATTGGCAAAAGTTTAAAAAGAATACTAACCCCTGTTGATGGCAATATTTTAAAAATTAGGTGCTGGTTGATTGTATACGGGAATAACTTTTCTGTGGGTCAACCTGGCAATATATGTCAAAAGTCTTTAAAGTGCGCATGCTAGTTTATTCATCATTTTCAAAACTAAGAATTTATCACAAAGTATTTAGAGTTACGTGCAAAGGTGTTATCTGTGGTAATCTCTGGTGATGAGATCTCGGGGGTTTTCCCCTTTGTAGTTTTCATTGTTTTCTAAGTGTTCTGAACTGAACTTATATCTCTTAATTATAGAGAAAAAATAAATGATGACTTTCATTTAAAGATGACAAATTAAATGTTGATATTTACTTCTATTTCTTCCCTAAACCAAACTAAAGTAACAGTAAAGTGATTTTTAAGGCATAGACCCACAAGAACAGAGAGGATGGGAAAAGAAATTTTTTGGAAGGTATAGAATGAAAGAGGAGAAGAAACTGATTTAAGCAAACCTGAGCCAACAGTGGGGAAAGTCAAGATTCACACCACAGACCTTCAAAAGTCTCAGGAGCAACACCAGGTTTCTTTAAAGTGGAGAAGAAAATGAAGCAGAAAACAGAAGGTTTGGTTGCAAGTCTGTTTGAGAAACATTTAGATCCTCAGCTCTCCTTCCCAACTCCATGACGGGAAGAGCATGGAGGTTTCCTCCCACTGGAAGGTATAACTGAACACCTTTGGGAACAGCAAGCGGAGGGAAGGCAGGACCAACATAGGGGGAGGGGACTGAGCAGAAGTGTGCACATGGAATATCTAAGTCCTCAGCCTTCCTTCCTCTTTTTACTCTCAGAGACTGGCAGCCAGGCTCACCTCTTCTGGCAAAAGATTCAAAAATTTTTCTCTCACGAATCCAGCCAGCCCAAAGGATAATAATAATCAGAGGGTTTCCTAATGAAACAGTCAAGCCAAGTCACCTTCCAACAAAGTCTACTGTCAGTAAAGCCTTCCACCCACCATCACCACCACCACCACCATCACCAAACCAATACTAATACCAACACCATCACCACCGTCACCACCAACACCAACACCAATACTAATACCAACACCATCACCACTGTCACCACCAACACCAACACCAATACTAGCACCAACACCGTCACCACCAACACCATCACTACCACCAACACCAAACGAATACCAATACCTACACCATCACCACCATCACCACCAACACCAACACCAATACTACCACCAACACCATCACTACCACCAACACCATCACCACCAACACCAGACCAATACTAATACCAACACCATCACCACCATCACCACCAACACCAATACTAGCACCAACACTGTCACCACCAACACCATCACTACCACCAACACCATCACCACCAACACCAAACCAATACTAATACCTACACCATCACCACCAACACCACCAACACTAACAACAACAACACACAGAGAAAGCTTCCAACAGGTTTTGGGACACCCTCTTAAACTATGAGCAGAATGGCAAGGATCCCCAGGTATCTGAAGAAAGTGCTTTACTCCATTTCACTGATCCTAAGATACAAATATTTGACATCTCTAAATGAATATCTCTGAAATCCAGATACAGCTCACAAACTGATGGTATTGTGAAATCACTGTCAGCCATGAGGCAGTCACGATACAGCTGTGCCAAATAATTTCATGGACACCTTCTTGTAAAGTCAAGAAAGCACTAGCATCAAAGGGTCTTAGAGTCAATAAAATATATTAATTTGAAAGCCAGGCACCAAAACAAACTGGAAAAATCAGGTAGAAAAGAGAAAACATCCCCCGAAACCATCATTAATATCCTTAGAGAGATAATGGAAGACATTGTGTTTGGTTGGGGTTTTTTTAATCTATGAAAGAAGAACATTCACATAATTCTTGGAAATTACTTAAAATAAAAGATGTTTGAGAAAATTTCCCAGAGAGAACAAAAAAGCACAAAAAAATAGAAAATAAACGAGAAAAAAAAATAGAGAATTGGTCCAGGCGTTCCAAAAAGAGAAAACAGAGAAGTCACCAGCAAAATAATTTAAGCAAAATCTCCCAGAACCAAAAGACATGTGTTTTTAGAGTAAATGGGGCCCACAAATGCCAGAGAGGAAGCAAAATCGATCCACAACAAAGCACATCGTTGTGACATTCCAGAATGCTAGAAACAGAGAAAAGATCCTACAAACTTCAAAAGAGAAGAAAACAAACAAAACATAGGTTTATGGGACAAGCCAGAAGATAATGGAACGAAGCCTCTCAATTTCTGAAGTAAAATGTTTTGAAACCTAGAATTTTACACTCAGTTAACTATCAGTTAAATGAGGATAGAAAAAGACCTGTTCAGACCTGCAAGGAGAGAGGTGAAGGAATTACCCAGCATAATGGGTGCAGGCAGAACTCAGGATGACAGATATGTCACTGGTATATACAGGGCAACTAGCCCAGTTTGGAGCAGATCAGAAGATCCAAAAGAGATTTCTTCAAGAAGATGAAACTGAGTGTATTGGAAGAGTAGGCACTGAATTAGCAACAGGTATACAGAAAACTACGCAAATAAAACAAGAAGGCAATTATTAACTCTAGAGAAAATGAAAAGATACAACAGAGAGAAAAAGTAAGAATTGTGTACTGCATGAGTCAGCATGCATTGTCGTAATAAACTCGAATAATGAGCTAACCAAAATCATAATTTACTTATATTGGGAGAATGGAGATGAACTGTGTGCTGAGTGAAGGTGGGTAAAAGAGAACAAAGTCCTGTGTTCCATGTCTGAAGCAAATATTTAATGTCCAAAATTTTTTAAATAAAAAAATGTTACTTACAAATTTGAGTGAATGTTGAAAGAATCAAGTGGATATTGCAAGTGAATGCTTCTGGAGAGTGGGACACGGAATTGTTATGTTTTACAATCAGCCATGTAGAATTATTTCTATATTTGTACTTTATGCATTTATAGCTTTAACAAAAATAAAAGCTAAACTGGGGGGGGGGGAGGAAAAAAGGATGAATAAACATGACTACTAAGTATGTTTGTCACTAGCTTGTGTGACTGTGGCCAGTCCTAGGTTTCCTCATCTGTAAACAGGAATTAAAATAACCCACTGCAAGGGCTGTTATGGGATTAAATGAGGTGATATCTTTACAGTGGAGGCACATCTTAGTCACTTTGATAGTTCTGCACATCCCTTCACCAATTGGATCTGATCCCTACCTTCAAAAATTTGGAATTTGAGAAAAGCATCTGTATGTTAGGTAACTTTGGAAATAAACTCCTGCTTTTTGTTTGGGGGTTTTAGAGGAAAATTTACAGTTTTGTGGTTTAATTTCTTGGTTTCAGATTGTGAGTGCACCAAACAGCATTTCACAGCTTTAATAACTTCATCCATTTCCTGATAATTCCCCGGCACCTCCTCTACCCTGTGCTTCCCCGGCTTCAACACCAGCAGCCCGAAAGAAGCCCCAGTCCCCCCATACACACCCGTTAACAAAACGGAATTCAAGCGCCCTTTCTGGTCACAGATGAGCAGGAATTACATGGAGGTAAAGGGAGATTTTGAAATCATTTGTTCCTCACTGAGGCTGTTTTCTGACCTAATTAGAAGCATAGGAAGGAGACGTATGGAGAACGGGAGGGCTTTAGAAGAAACATGGACAGCTCTGAAAAGTGTTTGGGGTTAGGGACAAATATTAAAGGAATTTTCATTCCAAGCTACCAATAGGAAGTGACAAATCCACCACTGAGTGACTTACTAGGCGGGTACTAGGTCCAGACCCTACATACACTCACTCCATCTAGTTTCCACTTCAGGACTCTCCTAGACTATGAAGTCACTAGTGACCTTCACTTGCGATGTTCACTGCTGTGTCCTCACCTTCCGTAACCTTCCCACGGCAGTTAACACGATGGGCCACTCTCTCCTTCTCGCAGCACTTTCTGTCCTGCCTACAAGACGGACGTTGTCGTGGTGGCCAGGCCTTACCGTCCTGCTGCTGTCACCCCTGCCCTAACCTCACTCAGCTTAGACACTGCAAGAGGCTCCTCATGGCTGCCGATGGCCATCCTCGTCTATCTCTGGTTATTCTCCACTCAGCACGTAGGGTGGATCATTAAAACCATAAATCAGAGCATGACCCCCCTCTTGAAATGCTCCAGTGCTTTCCTGCGGCAATTAAATCAAAGCCAAACCTCTCACACCAGGGCCTACCTAGAGATGTTACGTAATCTGACCCTTCCCTTCCCCACCTCCCACTGCTGTCACATTGCTGGTGTCAGATCTCTGTCCCATTCTAAAAGAAGCCTTCCGACCACTCGTTCTAAAGGGCCTCCACCTCATTATTTGCTCTCGTGTTACCCTGCTCTATTTCCTTCATGACACTTACACAAATTGAAATTCCTATTTACCTATTTATCCACTTGATAATTTTGACCTCTTCCCTACACTGCAAGCTTCATGGGGTAGGCGCCTAGCCAGTCTTGCTCAGTGTCTGGCTAAGAGAAAGAACTAAATAAATATTATTTTGATCAACTAAGTGATAATTAGTTAGAGGGAAAAAATTAACCACCCAAGAGAGATGGAATAAGATGAACAAAAACAAAATACCCTAGAGAAAATACAGATAGTACAGGCCACAGAAGAGACATTCCAAACTATAATCGGCATCTGAGAGAAAAGTAACACATAGAAGAAGAAGAGAGGAGGAGGAGAAGGAAGGATACGAATACAAGTTAGAAGGAGGAGGAGGATAAAGAGGAAGAGACAGCACAGTATGCTCACCCCAAAAATCAGATAAGAAAAAATTCTTGTATTTTAAAAATATAATTGACGAAATAAAATACTCAGTGGAAGGGCTAGAAGAAAAACATTGATATCTCAGCTGATAAATTAAAAATGCAGAGATTTACAAAAAAAATTCAGAAGGTTAAGAGACTTAAGAGGATAAATTCAGGAAGTTAATATTCACTTAATAGATGTTCAAGACAGAACAGAAAACATACAAGACAGAAAATTATGAAAATTTTCCAGAGCAAAAGAAAGATGCCAGTTTGCAGACATCACCAAGTCATAGAAAGGATGAATTAAAACACATCACACTCACACTCACACACACACACACACACACACACACACACACAGCCCTAGAGCCATCATCTTGAAATTTTAGAATGCCAAATATAAAGTTTCCGGAAGGAAAGAATAAGCTGCCTACAAGGGAATCAGAATCATATTGGCATCAAATTTCTTATCAGCAACATTCAATGCCATTAGACAATGAGTATTGCCTTTAAGTTTTGAAGAACTTTTATTTTAAACACAAAATGTTATACCTTCCTGAGTTTTCAATCACAAATAAGAATAAAATCTAGACACTAACGCATATGCGAGGACTCAGATACTTATCACATAGCGACCTTCTCTGAAAGTACTAATCAAGCATGTACCACAGCAAAACAAGAGAGAAGTGCAAAGAAGTGACAGACACAACCTGCAAGAAAGTTAACCCAGGAGAGAATGAAAAGAAACCCCAGGATGATAGCTGTGCAGGAAGTCTGGAAAGCAATAGGTCCAAATTAGAACCTAGAAAAATTAGAAAAATTCAGCAAGCTCTAAAAAAAAAATGTATTGATTCTCTGCAAAACTGGTACAATTAAAAAGCTGGATAATTTTATTTATAAGATGAATGCATAAAGTAGTAACAAAGGTAAGTAGTTACAATATGCTGAGCCTCTTCCCTTCTCCTGGAAATCACTCTTCCTGCTGGTTTTGGAGAGTTTCCTCCTTCAAGAACCCAGGTTAGTTAATACAGGGTCTCATCTGCTTCTCTAGTTTAGCAATCACATTTCGTGGTCTTCATTGAGCACGTATTTAAGTTATCTTAGTAACAAATTCTGGATAAATTATCAACACTTGGCTTTCAGTTTTTAGAATCAAACTATAGGCAAAGCACAAAGGACATATATGGTTACAGAACAGAATATCTGTTATAAAACAGAATATCTTTTATTGAAACATGACGGTATGGATGGCGGGGGTTAGGAGGCAGATGGAGATGGAAGAATGAAGGGAAATGTAGAGGAACCAAGTTTCCCATATTATATAATAAGAATGCTAGGAAAACGCTAAAATCGATAGGTCAAGATGCAGACATTCCAAAATGTTATTTGAATATTTCATATTATTAAATATTATTAATGCTATTATTAATAATATTATTAAATATTAATATAGTGGTATATAATATAATTCTAAGAGAAGAACTAAAAATAAAATGTGACTAGCAGAAAGTGGAGGAGAGTGAAAGAAAGACAAATTCATCATTGTGGTGGGGAGATACTAGACACCGTCTAAAAACTTACAAATCAAGGAATAGCAGTCAATTCATACCCTTTAGAATTGTGGCAGGAACTTCCAGAAAGACTACAAAGAGAAAGTTTAAAAAGTTATCTCTAAGGAGGAGAAGGTGCTGAGGTGACTAGAGAAAAAGGAAAACTTTTATTTTTTATTTTTAACTCTCATATCGTTTAAAATCTGTCTTGTCCCATTACTGTGAGAAGGCATTATTTTCATAAATTAAAACACACATGCAAAAATTAATGTTCAATTTAAAATTAAGATCCTAAATCCCTGGGTATGAGTTAATATCGTCTTGGCTGCAGTTCACCATTGACTGGATGTGAGCTCTCTCCAGCCCTGACAGTCAGTGATTCAGTGACCTGGGCCCCCTCCTAGGCTCTGAAGGAAAAGCTACAAAACTGACTTCAGAAACTGCTAACACCGTCTCTTCTGGAGGTATAGCGTCAGTGCTTCTGACCCTAACCTTATAGTAGGTGAAGCCTCCAAGAGCATTTCCGCTTCCTTCATCTGATTTACAATATCACAGAGAGAATAATCCACAGGAAAAGGTTTTCCCCAAAGCCAGCTTTGGCAGGGATTATCTTCCCTATAGGATTTATATTGCAGTTATACATAAAGTATCCCATTTAATGCTCACGGTAATGCAACAACCCTTTGAGGCAGGGAGAGCGTGTACTACTACTCCCATTTAACTCATGAGGAAACTGAGTCCCAGAGATCTAAGTTACCAGGCCGAGAGCTCGCAGCTACTAAATGATAAGAAGGGAGCTTAAATAGGTCTCAAACCCCAAATACTGGTCTCTCCACTAAGCTGACTGGCTCTAGCATCTGTAAAAACCCAACGATCCAAACTTATGCAAACTCTTTAGAGAACAGAAAAAAGAGGAACACTTCCCAGACTCAGCAAGGACTGTATTGGAAAAGAAATTGAAGATCAATCTCATTCACAAACATGAATGCAAAAATCCTGAGCAAAATATTAGCAAACTGAAGCCAGCAATTTTTAAAAAATGAAAACAAATCATGACCAAATTGGGTTTATTCCAGGAATGAAAGGTTAGGTCAATGTTAGTACATATATCAATATAGTTTATATCATTAGTAGGAGAAAAACTATGTTGTGATCTGAATTAATGTAAGATAAGCATTTGATAAAAATGAAAAGAGCATTCATGAGAAAAAAGAAAAAAATTGTTTAATTCCTTTACAAACTAGAAAAAGAAAGGAATGTCCTTAATATGATAAAGAGTCTCTTCAAAATAATAACAGCAAATCTTGTTCTCAGTTGTGAAATATGAACACGTGCTCTTTAAAATCAGGAATAATAAAAGGTTACACGCTATCCCTACCTCTACTCAGCACTACATTGGAATCTTGACCTGTGTACTAAGGCAAGGATAATACGGATTCAAAATAATACAGAAACCAAACTGTCATTATTTGCAGATATTATGTTCTCCATAGAAAACTTCCAATTATCTATAAGCTCTTAGAATTAATAAAAGACTTTAGTAAGTTTGCTAGACATAAAATCAATATATGAGTCAACTGCATTTCTACATACCAGCAAAAACAAAGAAGTTAGGAAATGCAATTTGTAAAAATATTATCTGCCATAGCAACAAGAAAATAAGGTACCAAGGAATAAGTCTAACAAAAGATATACAAGACCTTCTTGGAGAAAGTTATAAAACTTTGGTGGGAGATATTAAATAAGACCAAAATAAACAGAATGACAAAAATTTTCTATGGATAGGAAGATTGAATACCTTAAAGATCTCATTTCTCTCCAAACTGTTGTGTAGATTCAATGAAATTCCAATAAAAATCCCAAGAAGATATTTTGTGGAACTTTGCAATCTAATTCTAAAAAGCATAGAGAACCGCCAAGGGCCAAGAGTAGGTGAAAAGGTGAACATGTTCCACCAGAATCAAGATGTATCATAAAGCTTCAGTGATTAGGATTGTGTGTTACTAATACAAGGATGAAAAACACACCAACAGAGAAAAAGAGAGCTCGGACACTGATCCACACTTAAATCAAAACATGATACATGATTGATCGGGCTTTGCAGACCAGAGGGGTTATCCATAAATGAAAATGGATTCATGTCTCACCCCATACATAAAAACCAATTCCAGATGGATCAGGAAGTAAAACAGGGAAAGTAAAACTTTGAAACTTTTTAAAAAAATACAGAAGAATATCTTAATGATCTGTGTATAGGGTAAGACTTTGAGTGAGAAAAGCATAAAGCAAACAAAAAAATTGACAAAATTGACTAATAATAAGGACTTCTGTTCAATAAAATCACCATTTGAAAAGTGAAAAGCCAGGGAATTCCCTTGGCGGTCCAGTGGTTAGGACTCGGCGTTTTCAATGATGGGGTCCCAGCTTCACACCCTGGTCCAGGAACTAAGATCTCTCGTGGCTAGACCAAAAAATAAAAGAAGAAGAAAAGAAAATTGAAAAGACAAGCTTCAATCTGGACGATATTTGTAAAATATAACCAACAAAGAATCATTATTCAGAATATGTAAAAGATCCTAATTAATAAGAAAGAAAAAGGGCAGGAAATATACAGAAGACATAAACAGGCCTCGCTGTGAAAAGGAAATATGAACAGCTAATACATACAAATATATGTATGAAGACATATTCATCCTTATTATTAATCATGGAACCACAAATTCAGCTTACAATAAAATAGCTTTTCAAAAACAAAAACCCCACAAAACCCAACACTGTGAGAATGCAGAACCACAAATATTCCCCTACGCTGCTGGCAGGAGCGTAGACTGGCTCCACCCCACTGGGAAGCACTTTGACATTAACTCTGAACTAGTTTGCTCAATGTTCTTTCTACCCTCCTTCTAGGGTGCTATCCTGTATTCCAAAGGGCAGAAAACTAAAGTCTACATTTCCAAGACACCCCCATAGCCACGGGCCTGCATATGATGAAGGCTTGACCTGTCCAATGAGCTCAGTGAGACTTGAACTCCGTTAAATGGAGAGCAAGGCAGGGCTCAGGGCATTCGTTTTGTTGGCAAGGATTATCATGGTGGCTTCCCAGTCTTAAAAGTCAGTTTCAGGGCAGAGGCAGCTTGGTTCTGGAGCCAGAAGGTCTAACAGTGGCTCCCTGATTTAGCTGAAGTGGCTTCCTAATTGTATGTAGGGCATTGTGGCTTTGAAGCCAGAAATACATTGGCAGCTTTCCAGTTCAAAACATAACTTCCTGATGAAGGGGAAAGTGCTAGCTTTTTTGGTGGCCCAGTCCTTTGGTGTGGCTTTAGGAATCATTCCTAGAAGCTCAGCCTAGAGTTTGTTCCTTCAACCCTCCCAACAATTCTGCAAATGATCAATAACCTACAATAAATCCCTTTCAGTTTTGATGAGCTAGGTTACTGTATGCTTTGTAACTGTACCTTGACTGATACACCTAGCAAAGTTGTACTCGCTTATACCATCCACCCCTGCAATTACATTCCTAGATATACACCCTACAGAAACTCTTGGACATGTAGACTGTAAATATGTATGAAGGTATTTACTGCAGCATTGTTTGTAATAACAAAAACCTGGAAAAATCCAATGTCAATCAAGAGTAGAATGATATGTAAGTTGTTGTGTAGTCATGCAAGAGAATAGGACACAGATATGAAAATGAATGACCTGTAGCTTCACATATCAACTTGGATAAATTGCAGAATCCGTGTTGAATGAAAATAACTCACAAAAGAATATATACAGTATGGTTTCATTTATACAAGTTTAAAACTAAACAATATATTATTTGGAGATACATAGGTATGTGATAAAACTGTAAAGGAAATACAGGAAGTAGTCAACACAACATTCAGGATAATCGAAAAGGCAGGTGTGTTGTTATCAGAAAGGGAAACACAGGAGGTGTCAAGGTATCGGAAATGTGTTATCCTGAAGGTATCGGGGTGTGTGGTTCTAAAGCTGGGAGCAACATGAGGTGCACGGCATCACCCATGAGGTGTTCTTGCCAAACATGTTTAATTTTAATCTAATCAAGCCTTTAGTTCTTTATAATTTCCAGATACAGGAAAAACAGAAGAAAGAGGAACAAGATAAGCCATACTGTAGGGAAACCATCAGACAAATCCAGACCGTGGGCACTCAAGAGAAGTGGTCTGATCACGTCAACAACTCAGTATATTCGGGAGAAGAGGGGGAAGGAACAATTGTTCTAGAAAAAGAGGGATGTTCTTGACTGGATCCTGTTGTGAACAAACCAGGTATACAAGATGTTTGAGGGACAATTGAGGAAACAAACATAGGCTGCAGAATTATTAGTTTAGTTGGGTGTGATATTGGTATTGTGGTTATGTAAGAGATTGTCATTTTTAGAAAGGTGTGTTGCAATATTTCGAGGTGAAGCTTTTGGGTGCATGTAATTTAACTTTTAAATGGTTTAAAAATATAGTAAATATATGTGCATATATAGAATGATTACATATAAAGCAAATGTGGCAAAATATTAAAAATTGTTCAATCTAGGTATATGTTATATGTGCTTATTGTACTCTTCTTTCTAGTTTTCTGTATTATTTGAAATTTTTCAAAATAAAAAGACAAAGTAAAAAATGAAGGCTAAGAATGCAAAAAAATGATAAAAGTGCTAAATAATAGTCAACAATTGTTCAATTTAACAATATTTGACACATACATATACACAATATTTTCAATGTGAAAATAAAATTTGTCCTAGAAAGAAGGTTCTGAGTATAGATATACGTACTATGGAAAGAAAGAAAGGAAGGAAGGAAGGAAGGAAGGAAGGAAGGAAGGAAGGAAGGAAGTGAGGGAGGGAGGAAGGAAGGGAGGGAGGGAGGGAGGAAGGAAGGAAGGAAGGAAGGGAGGGAAAGGAAGAAAGGATGGAGGGAGGGAGATCAAGTTATCAATAGTTAGAAAATGACATGAACTCCTAAACAGACTTATTTTCACATTCCTATCGCAGAAACAACTCACTCTGAATCCAGTGTTCAAGCCTTTCTAGGTCATTTGGGACAACCAACCAGATTCTGAGCTCCCCGGAGATCCTCCTTCTCTTGCCAGCAAGCAAACGTCGAAAGAAATGGTACTTGGAAGGTACCTATTAAAGGTTCAAAAGTAAATTCCTCACAGGGATTTAGCAACGAAGGGTTCTGAACCTCAATTACATGTGAATGTTGAAAGGTTGAAAAATCTCCTCTTCAAGGTAAATTTTTCCCCCCAAAAAGGAGTTAAATCTCTCCTTTGAAGGACTTCAACTCTCAGAATCACCCATAATAATCAGTGTTTCTGGGTTTCATCAAACTTTGTTGGGTAATTGGATTCCTTCAAAAATAATATTTTCTTTATCAAACAAGAGTGAGACTGAGGCCAGGGGGCTTTCAGATGGAAATTATCTCGATGGAGTCCTTGGAGGGAAAAGTTTGGAAAACACTGCTCTGCATATAATATTTTCTAGATCAAATCAGACCAAGGGAGTGCTTGCACCACACTGATGGTCCCTGTAAACCTGCTTGTCTGGGCTGCATTTGCTGTGACGCCCTCAGCTTCTTGAAGGATGCTATAAGAAGCGGTACAATTAAATCTGCACTTGCACCCCCTGAAGAAGTGTGGTGAAGATACGCACATTACATCACAGAGGGGACCTTTTATGAGGCAGAGTCCTGCCTGATGAGGAAACAGGCAGAGGAGACGCAGACAAGAGGTCCAGTGGAGGGAAACGCACGCTGGGCTCAGTGACCCACTGGTTCCTTAAGGAGAACACCTATTTCTACTTAAGAGCATTCCTGGAAGGCGATGGATTTCAAACAACAGTCTGAAGAGGCTCATATCAGGGGACACAGCAGGTAAGGATAGAAAGGAGGCCATGGCAGGGGAGAGGAAGTCAAACCCCATCCCTGCTTCAACCAAAAACTCCACTTCTACTTGCTTGACTTATGGAGCGGCCATGTTTTTGAACAAAAGTTTCCATTTGAACAAAAGTTCTGTAACTTGAAAAGAGTTTTAGAACTACTATTATAGGGGAGCAGAGAGTGAAAAGTATTTGGGAGAGAGACCGCAGAAGGCCCTGATTCTAAACCAAGCAGCGCAGGTTTTCATGTCAGGTCAACGCAGAATCACTGCAGGTTTCCGCGGAAGGCATAGAATGGTGAACGCGGTGTTTCAGAGAGACTGAGTCTTAGCTGCAGTGCTTGGGGTGGGGACCAGAACTGGGAGAAAAAAACTGAAGCACCAAATGCCTCAGGTATTATATATAATAAGGGCCTGAATTAGAATAAAAAGAAAGAAAAAGACGCAAGAGACATTTCAAAAGGAGAAAATTCCGGACTTTGTGACTAATTCGATTTGGGGATAGAAGCAAAGTAAAAGTCCAAAATTATGTCCAGATTTTAGACCGAATACTGGAAAATGATTGTGTCATGAGCAGACAGAGCTGCTATAATAGAATAACACAGACTGGGAGGCTTAAACAATAAACGTTTATTTCTCACAGTTCTGGAGGCTGGGAAGTCCAAGATCAAGGCGCTGGCAGATTTGGTGTCTGGGATGGGTTCACTTCCTGGTTCATAGACCGTGTCCTCACCTGGCAGGAGGGGGGAAGGAGCTCTCGGGGGTCCCTTTTATAGGAGCAATAATCCCATCCGTGAGGGCTCCACCTCATGACCTAATCACCTCCCAAAGGCCCTGCCTCCTAATACCATTGCATTGGGCATCACGCTTCAACATATGAACTTGGGGGGACACAAATATTCGTCTCTAGGAAGCCAGAGAGAGAGATGTGGAGAACAGCGAGGAATTCCATTTTAGGCCTGTGGAGTTAGCGGCAGGACACAAGAGGCACCCCTTATAGGCAGTGAATCAATCCACTGATTCCCATCATCATTCCTACTTCATCACCAAGGACTCTCGAGTCAGCTGCCTCAATCTCCGGTTCGTGTCTGTCTTTAGCACATCACATGGACAAAGCTACGGTCACCTCTCACCTGAACTGCTCCCCAAAGTACTCTGGTCCTTCAGTAACTCGTCCTTGCACAGAAGCCACACGATCTTTTCAGAATGAGAATCTAATTGATTTTGCCTCCTTTGGCATCTGTGCTAGGAAGGAGATCTAGACTGGGAAGTGGTTGTGGGGCTCAGGCTGGAAGATCCAAAGGGAAAATAAAGCCCAAGAAGAACCCTTCCCCAGCTACCGCCCTAGTGCAGCACCTGTGCTGGGCGCTCTGTACCCCGTGGTCAGCTGGAAACCCCTACTCTTTCCTGAACCGCCGCGGCCGGCATGCCCACTGGGTCAGCCAGAAGGAGGTCACAGAAAGCCTTCCAAGAGTCGTTGCTTATGAGATGCCTCAGGGCACTGAGGGCGCTTTGACCTCTGTACGGAATACAGGGCCTCCTCAAAGTAGGCCCGAACCAATGTTTTCCTGGGGATGAATAAACAAAGATCAACTAAAACCAGTCTCACTACCGTCCCCTCCACATCAGGTCGTCTACCTGCTCCCCGCATTCTGCTTTCCCTCCTTCTCCCAGGCTGCCGGGCCCGGTCCTGATGTCCAGCTCTGACCGTGCCATCTCCCTGATCCAAAGCCCGTGTGGCCCCCACTGCCTACACTGATGACCTGAAACATTAGCTGGGCCTCAGAACCACCAGGGTGCTTCTCAAACGTGGCAAGACTGTGGTCCCACCCTGGAGGATTCTGATAAGTAAAATGGAAAGAGAACTAATAAGCCTTACATCCCTCTTACGTGCCAAGCATTTTATTTTGAATACTTTATTTGATCTTCCCACATTCCCCTGGAGGTACAGTTCTATCACCTTTTTTTAAAATAAATTTATTTATTTTTATTTATTTTTGGCTGCATTGGGTCTTCGTTGCTGCGCGTGGGCTTTCTCTAGTTGCGGCGAGCGGGGGCTACTCTTCGTTGCGGTGCATGGCTTCTCATTGTGGTGGCTTCTCTTGTTGAGGAGCACGGGTTCTAGGCGCGTGGGCTTCAGCAGTTGTGGCATGCGGGCTCAGTAGTTGCGGCTCACGGGCTCTAGAGTGCAGGCTCAGCAGCTGTGGCGCATGGGCTTAGTGGCTCCGTGGCATGTAGGAACTTCCTGGACCAGGGCTCGAACCCGTGTCCCCTGAATTGGCAGGCGGATTCTTAACCACTGTGCCACCAGGGAAGCCCAGTCTTATCACATCTGACGATGAGGAAATGAGTTCCTGAGACTTGAGTAATTTGTCCAAGATGGCATAGTTAGTAAATGATACCAAACCTATTGATTTTTTATTGCTTCACGTGATCTCTGGTCATCCAAATTCCTTACCTGAGCATTCAAGACCTTAAAAAATCTGACTTCTTAAATGGGTGCATTGTATTGTATAAAATGACGCCTTAATTTAAAAGTTAATATTACCCTCACAGCACTTCCTTTGTTTTCTGATGACTTCAGTGCACCCATCATCCACCTTCCCCACTAAGCCTTCCACACACGTGCATCTTAGGGGTCAGGCCGCTCCTCGCCATGTGTTCTCTGCCATTCCTGACACCTGAGCATCTCCACACCTGACCTTTCACTGTGACTCCCCCTGGGGGGCCCCTTCCCCCATCCCCACCTGCTGAAAACCTGCCCAGGCTTCAAGCTGCCTCTAAATGGTCCCTCCACGGAGAACTTCCTTCATTGCTTCTGCGGGCGGGAGCCTCTTCCCCTTCTCCTGTCTGTATCTCTACCCCGTAAAAAAAAAAAACTACCCTTCATCCAGTGTCTGTATTCTCCCCGTATTGTAGTTATTTTCTTTGTCATCTACAACACATAGGCTCCCTGAAGGCAGGACCAGGGTCTTGCCATATGAATTTCCATCGCTTCTGATTCCGTATGAGGCATATGGCAAGTGCTCAACCAATATTTTGAGGAAATGAATAGAATCTCTCTTTAACCCCCTATGTTTCATTAGCCAGGTAGCTGGCAGTTTTTCCTTTAAAAATGTCTCTTTATCTTAATTTCTTCTCCACTGTGATTGCTGCTATTTTATTTCAGGCCTTCATCACCTCCCACCCAAATAGCTGTAGGGGGAAAGAGAGAAGTGTGTGGGTAGCGGGGGGAGGAAGGAAGGAAGAGAAGGAAGGTGGGAGGGAAGGAGGGAAAAAAAGGAAAGGAAGGGTCTGTGCTCAGAACCCTTCCCAGACCAGTTAAATCAGAATTTCTAGAGAAAAGGCCGAGGAGCCATAATTTTCCAGTGTACCGCCAGGGTTGAGAACCACTGTCTGGTGGGTCCCTCTTAATTTAATCAATTTTACCTCTAAACCTTAACACCACAAACAGATCTTTCTAAAGCAAAACTTTCAGTGCACACTTCACTCTTGAAACTCTTCAGCCAAAAACGCTAGATGACTTACATAGCAGCTACTCAAAAAGATAAATCAGTGGAGGAAGGAGAGAAGGAAGGAACCCTGTGGCTGCATAATGGGCCCAGAACCCATCTGGGCGGTCGGTCAGCTGCTTCTTCCCCCAGGCAGGTCGGCTCCCCTCCGCAGGGTCCCTCCCGTCCCAGTGCCGGTCTTTATTCTTTGCCCCTCTCACCTGGAAGCGCTCTCCCTCCTCTCCCCTCCTTGCATTCTAACCATCCTTCAAGGCCCTTCCCATGTTTTACCACTTCCTTGAAGCTTTGCAGACCTCTGCCCTCACCCTTTCTAAATCCCTGTGGTTGAAACAGGCCCTGTGATTCAGCACAAAATCCCACACAGTGAACTCATCACCACGGTGAGTGCGGGGAGCGGTCTCCCCAAAAAGATCACACATTCCCTGGGAGCAAAGACCCCCCCCGCCTGGACCCCGGGTCCTAGCCCGTATGGAGAAGAGATGGTGGGCTAAGGCACGCTCCAGAAAGGGCCCTTGACCCCAACCCTCTCCTCTTGCAGATGAGGAAACATTAAAGTGACTCACAGGAGGCCGCATACCTGGTAAATGGCCGAGCTGAGATTAGAAACGATTGGACTCTACTGAGCCCCGAAGCACTTGTTGTCTGGTCGCTGAATCACGGCGGGCCATTCCCCTGTCCTCTCCTCAGATTTCTCCCGAAGTCACCTCTCTGACGTTGCCCTGGGGGCTGTGTCTTTCTCGATGGCAGCTTACTCTCTTGGTGTCTTTGGTGACGGAGCCCAGAGAGTGGCACAGAACCGCAGCGCTCAGGGTGGTTCAGACATCGGGCTTGTCATCTGAAAATCTGCCTTGGGTGATCATTCTTTGTGTGTATGTGAGTTTGTCTTCTAGGTTGGACAGAGGAAGTGTGCATCTAAATTGGCCAATGAGAGGCTTCAAATGAAGCTGCCAGAGGGTAGGCGATCACCGCAGTATGAAAACAATAATAACAATAACAAGCATTGAGTGAGAGCAGGCCCTGCTGCCACCAACTTGGGGGGGGGGGTGGGATTCAGGCCAGGAGCGTGTGGCAGCGAGAGAATCCGAATTCTGCAATCCTAACTCTGTTACCCCAAGTCACTGGGAGACACTGAAGTAACTTCCATCCCTGCAGGGTGGAGACATGCCCAAAATCACCCTGAATTTCCTCCTGGGCAAGGCCGAGGGCAGGGTCTTGAGAGAAGGTAAAAATGGAGACAGTGACCTGAGAGGGAAGGAGACAGAAAGGGCGGCTGCTGTCCCCACTCCCAGCGGCTGGTGGCTTTGACTAGAGGCCCAGGCAGCCGCGGGCGGGGAGGGGGAGGGCCGCCCTCTCGGGCGCTTGCGACCAGGAGAGCTGCCAGCTGCCAGCTGTGGGTTCTCTCCTGCCCTGCGTCCCGTCACATGGGGACCTCCGAGCCAGGGCGGAAAGAGACCCCTCCCTCTACTTATACTCTCACTCATGCCTGGGACAACTCTGCCTGTCCCTGAGAGGGAGAGGGTTCCAGCGGTGCAGCCAGAGAACGTGAGAGCTTAGAACAGATCCCAGTTACGAGACATTGGATGGAAGAGCAAAGAGATGCCTTCACAGCTGCTGCGCTATGGAGATCCAAGCCACGAGGACGGGGGGGTCGGGGGTCTTTTTGGTCTTAGCTCTACCACTTACTAAGTACGTGACCTTCAGCAGCTCGCCTAGGTTGATGTGTTTCATCGTTTCCACATCTGTCAAGTGAGGGGGTCGAGAGGAGTGACCTGTGAAAAAGGGCCTGACCATTCTCTAGTGTCAAACCCTTAGTTTACAGTCAGGAAGTGAAGGCCACGTTCACACAGCCACTTAGAGGCAGAGCAGGGCTGGAACCCACCTCCCCAGGTCTGGTGCTTCTCTGCCCACCAGGCACCTCCATTCCCAGCCGTGCTGGGAGAAGTGAGAGTAGGATCCTTGAACTACAAGGTCCGAGCGAAGCTGGCCCCCAAGATGGCGGCCTGCCTGGTCGCTTCCCGACGCCAGGAAAGGACCTCTCTGCTCTTTAACAGATCTGACAATGAGTCCAGTTCTACCGTGTGGGTGATTAAAGGCAACTTGACTATCTGTATTATTTGAGCCCCTTGCAAGCGAGTAGGTATTTGCATATTACTTAATTAAAATTAATTGACTGCAGATTCTTAAAAATTCGACTGTTAAGATTCATTTCTTTTGGCTGAAGTACTGTTGATTGGTAAAACACGGATATCCCAGTGGTGGAGAATGCACACATAGCTCCTAGTGGAGATCAATCACAGCTCACGTTTATTGACAGCACACCACGTGCCGGGGGCTTGTACCTATCCTCTCACTTCACACTTATGACCATCGTGAGTCTGTGTGGCTGTCGGCAGCATCTCACAGATGCAGACCCTGAAGGCTGGAGAGTTAGGCCATCCGTCGGGTCACACGGGGAAGGTGTGGAGCCAGGACTCAAGCTCAAGCCAGACCATCCCCATGGTCCTAACCCTACACCACACTGCCTCTCTGCGGATATGTATACTGGCCTCAATATGTCTCCAAGGCCTTTTCTTTTCTGGCTGCATTGGGTCTTCGTTGCTACGTGCAGGCTTTCTCTAGTTGTGGCGAGCGGGGGCTGCTCTTCGTTGCGGTGTGCAGGCTTCTCATTGCGGTGGCTTCTCTTGTTGCGGAGCATGGGCTCTAGGTGCACGGGCTTCAGTAGTTGTGGCACGTGGGCTCAGTAGTTGTGGCTCGCGGGCTCTAGAGCACAGGCTCAGTAGTTGTGGCACACGGGCTTAGCTGCTCCGTGGCATGTGGGATCTTCCTGGACCAGAGATCGAACCCACGTCCCCTGCATTGGCAGGCGGATTCTTAACCACTGCGCCACCAGGCAAGTCCTCTAAGGCAGTGGTCCCCAACCTTTTTGACACCAGGGACCAGTTTCGTGGAAGATAATTTTTCCACGGACGGGGCGGGGGGAGGGGGAGGATGGTTCAGGCGGTAAGGCGAGCGATGGTTCAGGCGGTAAGGCGAGTGACAGGTAGCAATGGGGAGCAGCGATGGGGAGCCGCAGATGAAGTTTCGCTCACTTGCCCACCGCTCACCTGCTGTGAGGCCGGGTTCCTAACAGGCTGTGCACCAGTGCTGGTCCGCAGACCGGGGGATGGGGACCCCTGCTCTAAGGCCTCTTCTGAAATCAGGTTTCGACAGAGGAAGGGGAATAAGAGAGTAAGAACGCCAGAGTGCCTGGTTCAAGTCCCAGCTTCAGCCCTTACAGCCTTCTTCAGGGAAGTCACCTTCTATGAACTGCAAGTCCGCACCTGTCTCACAGCGTTGTTATGGAGATTAAATTAGTGCACACATGTACAATGCTCCGTGCAAAACCTGGTGTATAATGAGCTCCCAATAAACCAAGATATTAACAATATGATTCAGGAGGTCAAAGACCAACCTGGGCCCTTCACAGCATTGCTGCAGGTCAGCCCTGGAGAGCAAGGTCAGGCTCTCCCGACCACTGACGTCCTCCTTTTCAGCTGCCCTGAGCGTTCCCTGCCTTAAAGCAGAAAAGCGGTTTCCAAGAAATGCACATTTGGTCTCAAATTAAACTATGACATAAAAGGTGGGCTGCCAGTGAGGCCGCATGGACAAGGTAGGAGGGTGTCAGCCCTCTAGGGTCACATCCCACGTCCCCCAACAACGCAGAGCACCCGGCAGGTGTCCGGGCGCGCTGACTTCTGCACAGCCCCACACACGTTCTGATGGGTCCACGGAGGCCCCAGTTGTCCCTGTCCCCCGAGATGGCAGCAGTGACCTTGATGCACCCTCTGAGCTAGGGTTCTGCTTAGAAGTAAAGGACATGAGTTACAGCAGTTTTCAAGGTAAGTGTCTTATAAGCCAAGGGAAATGACCTCGGTTTTTTTGATTCATCCAAAACAAATTCCAAGAGGGGTAGTCTTTCCGGCACCACCTGTGACTACGTGTTTCTACAAACCCCTGCCATCCACTCCCGGCCTTGAAAACACAGCGCGCTCTCCATGCCTCCGTGCCTCTCTTCCTGCTCCCCCAGCCTCAGAATGAACCCCGTCCTAGGCTCCCTCTGAACGTCTCGTTACTGCTTCTTCATTTTTGGAACTTTTGTATAAGATGTTATGGGTGTGTCTCTCTAATAGAGCGTGGGTCACTTGAGGACAAGGACTGCCTCCTTGTCATCTTTACGTCCGCCGGCCTGTTAGAAAAGATAAAGAAAGAGAGGAATGGAGATGGCCCTTAAGGTGTGATGCAGACACGTTTTCATGACCACAAATGACAGCCTTCCACCCTCCTGATGAAGACTGGGCCCTTGGCTTACTTACTCCTTAATGTACTGTAATACTGCATTGCACGTGGCAGGAAAGCAAGATTTTGACATCTGCTGTGGAGAAGAAGAGCAGGTTTGACAACGTTAAACATTGTCTTTTCTTCTTTACCATTTTACATGCGATCCTCCTGATGATGCAGTGTTTAATGTTGCTCTTGCTTCCTCTGCCCGAGCACAGAGGGCTGGCTGGCTGTCAAGCTCCATCCGGACCTCGGGAAAGAGGTAAATACCTTGAGCCTCTGTTCTCCCATTGACTTTAGTAACTAAATTCCTTTGATTGGGATTGTAGTCGCAGGTGGTGATCAGAGAACGCAGAGACCCCGGAAGAATTTTATGGTGTTCCAGACATATCGCGAACCAGCCTGGAGGAAAAGCAGGAATAAGACCTGGCAATACAGGGAGCGCTGCCGGAAGCTATTTCTGAGGAGAAGCAATGGTAAGACCTTCGGGAACTGAACTGGTTCTGATGCAGAGGGCAGAATGCTTAGAGGGACACCTGTTATTTACAAACAATGATTTCACTGGTCTGACTTCAGATGTTCAACATCGGCGTTCTGGAATCTGCAGTCGTCACCCCGCAGCTGTCTGACGACACCGTCTCACTTGCTGGCTCTCCTCTCCCATTCTCTTTAAATCTTCTCCCATCTGGCTTCTCTAAATTATTTTTTTGTTGTTGTAGCCAGAGCTTCCATTATATGGTAATGGCTACTTTCGTGTCACTTATTGCCATCTTTAAAAACTTTTAATGACCTAAGAAATAGTTGGCTGGGTTCCATTTTCCACTTCCTCCAAGTCAAGTGATGGCACATCCTACACCCTGTGTATACAAATAGCAAAGAAGGCAGCCCTAATTCTTTCTGCCTTATCTTCACCAAGGCATGCCTGGATTCTTGACAGGGCAAAATAGAATGGGAAAGTGGTTTTCTACCTTGCTGAGAAATAACAAGCAAGTCCAGATGTCGTGAGAGTTCGCGACCTACAGAAGTCAGCTGTCCCTTGTTTCATTTATTTCCTGTATATGTTCTTGGGTGCCTCCCATCAGAAAAACATGGGGTGAGGTGCCTCGGGGTGGATAGCCGTGAGTAAGACAAAGACACTGCCTCAAGGAGCTCTCATTCTGCAAGGGGAATAAGACAGGTGCTCCAATCAATACAAGATACAGGTAGCAGGATGCCCCAAGAGAGGCGGAAAGAGTTACAGAAGATGGAATGAGAGAGAGATTCCATCCCATCAGGAAAGACTTCGTGGAGGTCCCAGTCAGCTTGGGGAATGATGACCTTGCAATCAGTGGGACATTCAAGTGCAAGCACTAGCCGGCAGTAGGGACGTGAGCCAGAAATCAGGAAGAGCAGGGTGTGTCTGGGAAGTACAGAGTCCAAAGCCACGTCTGAAAGAGTTTGTTCTCAGTTCCCCGACTCCTGTTTGGAACTCCTGGGATGCTTTTGCTGCCGCAGCTTCCAGACCCCAGGTGCAGCTGGGGCTGTTAATTTCCCAGCAAAGAGACTTCCTCCTGCAGCTGAGATCAAGGACTTCTGCTTAGGCAAAGGTGCATCTCAGTTTTTTAAATGAAAGGGTTTTTTTTGTTTGTTCTTGTTTACTTTGGATTTGTAAGGTAATACCTGTACAGTTTCTTCTTAATCTTAAAAGTATAAAATTTCTTTTAAAAAGCCATTTATATTCCTACTGCCCAGAGATAACATAGTTTAGAGTACCAAACTTCTCTGTTTAATTAATGCAATTAATTCCAATTAATATCTGCATATTAATTTTTTGTTACTTGCATATTTTTAAAAAACAACCATTGGGCAATGGTAGACATGATTTTGGTATTATTTTCTCTTTAACTAAATAATATACCACGGCCTTCTTTGACGTACACATCTACAGCATCATTCTGGATTTCTGAAGCGGGTGTCACCCCTTGTTCATAGATATTCAGGTTATTTCCACTTTTATACTGCTTTTAGATAGTGTTGTGATAAACATCCTTTTACGTACACCCTTATGCATGTATCTGGGTATTTGTCCTTAATATAAACTTTTAGAAGTGGAATTACAGGGTCCAAGAGAACACAGATCTGTTTAATCTGTATCAAACAGATGTGTTTAATAGGGTGAAACCCACGTTTAATGAAGAGTAGTAAAACAAAACTAAGAGAATTAAAGCTGGGTTTCACTGTATTAATCTATACGGTCCTTAGACAGAATTTAACATCCAGTGGTTTAAATGTTGGCCTCACCTTGCCTCCCTTTTAAATACTTCTCACCGATCACGTGGCTCCCCCTCCCCATCCATACACCCGTCTTGACCCCCATTCTTGCAGGGCCTGAGCTGACCATTGGCTAATCTCTTTAATCAATAAGAGACTCGCTTTTCCTGGCTTTTAGTGACCCATTTTCATGAACATTAGAGTAACGTCTGGAGCCACAGGAAGGACGCTGTAACAAAGAAAACAAAGGCAGGGAACTGTTCCAGGGTGATCCCCGACTGCTAGACCTCAAAGCAGCCCGTTTCTACCCAGGATGAGGCATTCTGAGTTAAGATTAGTTCATCTGGCCATGTGCAGTGTGAAATATTCTTGATCTTTTATCAGCATAATCTCTTCATTAAAAAGGTGCCCAGAATTTTCGTTGAAGATCTATAGCTGCTTTCCCCAACATGCCTTCTTTTGCCATTACGGAGAAAGAAAACAGTCTCTGCCACCAAAGAAAACTTAGATTTGGATCAAATTCTGCTCACTGTGTTCAACCAAGTCACAGGTCCTTTGGCCTCTGTATTCCTTTCTATAGCCCATTTCAGTGGTAGTAGCAACTCAGGATTATGACCCCAAAATTACTAAGTCCATTGAACTCAAACGCTATTACATTGTCAGCCACAAACATCACACACTACCCTAGAAAAGTACATCTGTGGGCAAGCTGCAGAAGTCAGGGAGAGTTTACTTTGGGACCCTGAGATCTTATTTCATGCCCTCGCAGTTCACAGAAGAAAAAAAGATTTGCTACTCTTAAACATTGAGTCAAATTCTTACAAATTTCACAAGGGTACAAAAGAAAAGGGGAATGGAGTCTTGGAAATTCAGTCTAAAAAATATATGAATATATGTAATGTAATTTTTTTAAACCCTAGCCAAAATGAGTGGCTACTGATTTTTTCTTTCCATTAGTTTGATGCTTGAATAGTACCTTCCCAATGTGAAATTTGATTTTCTATTATCCTCTTACACGTAGTAGGTGTTCAATAAATGTTTATTACAGGGAACTAAATTTAATACACTTAGGTAAATATCTTTCATGCATTCCTTGTGGTAGTTTATAGTTGGAAAACAATATTAACAACAACCATTTCAGTGTAGTGATAATACCAAAGGGAGCTATCCTGAGATACCTGAGGTGAGTTATTAAATTCTAATTTTACCACAACCAATATTGCCAATTTACAATAACTCATCCAGCTCGTTCAGAAGGGAACGATGATTTGGGAGCAAGAGTAGATCAAGAAAATTGATATTAAATGGCAGGGGTAAAAAGATACATATCTGAAATTCTGGCTTTCTGCAGTGAATAGTCAAAAGCTCTCCTACCAGAAAATAATATCTTGAATTGAGAAGCATTCAAATCACGGTAAATTTTTAACCCAATTAAATTTTCTCCTCCCAGGTAGCCTATTTACTAGAGCAGTGTGATAGCTGTTAATATTGTTATTTAATAAACATATCTCTAATGGAAAAAGATAAAATAACCAAACCACATTCCAACATGTAAATAAAGATTTCTTCTCAAAATGTTAGCTTTGTTTGTAGTTGCTGCTTTTCTTTCCCAACTGATCTATCTCTTAGGAATTAAAATATACCAGTAAATAGAATTAGTAACACAGAGAAATAAAATACACTCTTCATAACATGTAAATATCTTCCTATGTTCTCAGGATAACAGTGCTCTGGAAAGACATGAAAACAAGAAACTATCCATTCAAATGCCTGAAAGTACCTTTTAAATCAGGAACCACATTCAAGCAGCCCCATTTTTCACTGCGATGCACTTTGCCACTCCATTCACTCCAAAATTCCTAATAAGCACTTACACATCACTTCTTGATGTCTTACTAGTTCCTTGGGTGACTTCCCCTGGAGAGTAAACAGACTTGATCAGACAAAACACAATAATGCACGGTCTGTTCACATTACACAATGTACCTTTAAGAAAAGCATTTCAGACACAGGTTTTCTCACAAGTGGGAAATAGTCTGTTACTGTTTAGTAAGACAACTTTAGCTTAAATATGATCATAGAAATCTCTTGAAAGATATGTTCTTCAAAAACCATTTTAAAACGTTAAAAGAGTACATGCTACTGTGACCGCCTCATCTGGTTTGCCCAGAGCTGTCCTGATTTGAAAACAAAAAGTCCCAAGTCCCCTCAGGCCCAAACAAACAAGGACAATTGGTCACCCTACTATAAGCCATCTTTGAATGAAAATATCAGAAAAGTCAGACTGCTCTATTTAATTAAATTAAAAAGCCTTTATTAGCAGAAACTAACACACCATTGTAAAGCAATTATACTCCAATAAAGATGTTAAAAAATAAAATAGAAATTAAAAAATAAAAAGCCTTTATTGAATGCCCTGCTATGTATAAAGCAGGGAGCTGAACAGGCTTCAGTCAGGGTCCAGGCGGAAGAAAGATGGCACAGCCAAACTGAGTAATTTGAGGAGAGTTTCATAAAAAGGCTATCGACAGAGGTGTGGGCGGAGTTAGTGAAACCTACCAGATGCGGTCTAGTATCGTGGGCTAGCGATGGTGGGAGACACTAGCCCCTGCAGAGGTAGGGGCGGGAATGGTCCTCAGAACCTGGAGAAGACACCCGGATTCCCCACAAGCCAGCCGGCAGGGAGCCCAGGCCTCCCTCCTCCCACCCTGGGTGGGATTTACCCTGCAGTACCGGTGCCTCCCATTGGCTGAATCCAACCGGAAGGCAAAGGAAGGGGGCCTGTGGATAGAAGTCGGCATCCGTCAGCACCCTGGCCATAGAGCAGAGCAGAGAGTAAGTCTGGAGGGGCACAAAGGGACTTAATTTTAAAAATAGGAGAACTTTTGAAGAGTCATTTTAGGCACATAGATAACATTTCCCCGAGACAACTTGCCAGTCCCCAAAACTAAGTGTTCAGCTCCAACTAGTACATGCAGAAGAGAATCAAGTTATTAGTTCTTTATGCTTCTTGACCTGGTTACCTTTAGTTAACTTAAAATGAAGGAACTCTGAGGGTTAAAGTATATGAAAGTATTACCTGCACTAGTTTCATGATTGAGCCTTAGTATGCATCTACTCGTTCCCTTTATAATTCCAACAAAGCCATGGGAGGGTATCTTTCCGGTGGCACTAAGGCATTCCATTGCTGGATTTACCCGGCAGTATTCTGCTCATGTTGAAGGGGAGTGTCTTCGTGCTTTTCCAAAGTGTGTCCATTCTTGTCTAAGCCGGAAACAACCGCACGAATTACCAAGTAATGCAAGCATTTATATCCTGTTTACAACTTCTGATTTGCTAAGTGGCAACTCAAGTTTACAGAAGAAACATTACAGGAAATCAACCCCCATGTGATCCCCAAAATAGTTCCCTAGTGTTGTCTCCTGCCACCATTAGTCCAATTTTTAGAGGTTAATATCCCAATCAACGTATCATAAAATTAGGGTTCATTCTGATAGCGTTCAAACTGCTGAAATTCCTCACACAACTGCAGCCTCACGGCAGCTGATGTCTACTGAAAAGACCACAAGTTTTCACGTGAAGGGTGCTTATTATCTAGAAAGTGATTTTGAATGAGTTACTCCGAGGCTCCATTCCTTCCTTTGTAAAATGAGGGTAATAACGGATAACTCATTGAGTGTTTTAAGTAATATAATTTCAAAAACCACCTGACACTAAGTAAGCCCTAAAGTAATGTTGGTCTCTACCCACGTATGCTCTACCTCACCCTAGTGTATATATACATTTAGATACATAGTCGTAGTAACTTAAGAAACGTGTGTCACAGAATCTCCAAATGTATCTGCTCTTGTCCGCTCTTTGTCACTGAGTAGCCGTCCACAAACACGTGAGGCGAGGCAAACGTGACATCCATTGAACAGAGGGTTTCCAGAGAAGTGTGAGTTTTCTTTGTTTCAACCCACTTGTAATCCAAATCAGTAAAGAAGGAGGTTTATCGCAGACACATGCACTCGGGTGAGGGAGAAGGTCGACGCTTCCATGTTTACAGAGGAAACCTAAGGGCTCCTCTCAGACCCGGCAGGAAGCACTTCTTGCCCGCATGTGGGGGGCCTTGCCTTCCTATGGGCAGCCTTGTCCCGCCCACCTCTTGCGGGGAGCGTGAACTAGGACAGGACAATGGCGACTGCGACCAAGTCATCCCTCTTTGCACAATCTAACCGAGTCCGATTTGCTTTTCCAAAGCCCAGCGTTTCTTTCCTCCTTCCCTCTCTCCAATCCTCCCTAGTGCCACCCCACCAAAAGAAACTAACATTCTCAAGTACCTCCTTTTGATATTGTGTTTAACATAAGCCCTGAGTGGTCATGGATTCTCTTTCTTGAATTTTCACTGACAAACGGCTTCCAGCTGCCCTCTCGGGTGGGACGCCACCACAATAAAATGCAGTGTTTGCTGAGAATTCCAGCTGCCACCTGGGGGCTCAGGGTTGTCAATGAACGCTATTTAGCAAGGCTGGTGGTGAAATGGTGACAAATGGTATGCTGGCTTTTTTTTCTCGTGTCTGTGGTTTAGGACTAGTTGGTTTCAATCTTGCTGGCTCTTTTTTCTGTGTTACCAATCTTTTCCACATTTAAAGTCGGTTCCTGCCTCTCCAGCCGGGTTATGGCAGCAAGCTTTGTGCTGTCGACAGAAGCCATTTGTTGGTTAGAAGGTTCATTGTTTAGACTCCTGGCAAGTACTGATTTTATAGTTATTCCATGCTTTGGAATTTATGCTTATTTTCTGAAGTTCTTTTTTTTTTTTTTCAACTAGCAAAATAATTTTTCTTAAGTTGTTATCACTTCACTGACATGAAATTACCTAGGCGGTTGCTTCATTTATCTCTGGTCACACCCGGTCAAACTAGGCTTGCTGGCGCATGATTCACCACAGACTGCTCTGCATCTGAGCCCTGTTTACTTTCCAGACATCCCCGCAGGCTTCACGGGGCGACGGGACTTAGCCTCAGGCTCCACCCCTAGCAGTCACCCTCCCTACTTGGAGTCACTGCTTTTTTTTTTTTTTTCCCACACACTTAAGCAATTCTCCACTGATTCTATAACTTAATGTGCCAAACACAACAAAATTCTCCAAATTGTTCCAAGATGTCATTTAATGGTTTTTGTTATTATTCTTTTTTTTTTTTTTTAATTGAAGCATAGTTGATTTACAATGTTGTGTTCATTTCAGGTGTACAGCACGGTGATTCAGTGATACACACTTCTTGGCCTTCCACCTTGCCCGCAGCTCTGGAGGCCTCCCTGCTCACTCCCCCTCCGTGCACAGCCTTCCACCCCCATCCCTCTTGGCTCTAGAACACTTCCAATCATTTCCTGGGCTGATTATTGGCTGAACTACAAAATGGAAAAGTGAGGGGAGCTGGCAGAGAGGCCATTTAACTGAACTGTCCAAAGGTCCTGAGAAAGGACGGTCTCCACTCCACTCCTGATGAGAAGTCCCAGACTCCTGCTTATTAAAGGGGAAGGACACCAGTGTCACTGGAGACTTGTCAAGGAATTCTAGCAAGACCCTGGACAGAGGCTTCTGGTGCTGGGGTAGCTTTCTTCTGCCAGCTGCAGAGAGATCTGAGAGCATTTCTCCTTCAAAGAGACGTCGTGGCCCTTTCCGTGCACTTTGTATCTTGTCAGCTCCAGTTCAAAAAGGCAGGTGCCATTTGAAGTGGAAAAACGATTTTTCTTCAATCCAGAACACTTTGGGGTATAATCAACAGGCAAGTTAAACTATTTGCACAGTTCCATGCTATTCCATTAATTTAGTACAAACGCACATACCTGGGCTGTGACCCGGTCTCAGTTCTGTTTCCCAAGCCCAGTCCCAGCAGGTGCCTTCTCAGAGCTCTTCTTTCCTCTGAGACCCCAGTCTCCCTCTTCGTATCAAGTCAATTCAAATCCAACTTTATTTGATGTCTACAGTGTGTCTACTCAGTCCAGCCTGATAGTCAGCCATGCACGCCTGTCAGTTACAACACAGAGGGGTCAGGACAACAGTAGAAGTGGGATAAAATGCCCTCTTCTCCAAACGCATCCACCCCACCTCTGCAGCATTTCCGCCCCCAGAATCTCTCCAAACCAGACTTTCTCTCCTGCTGGCACGCAGCCTAGACCAAAGGTCAGAAGGAGATTCCGCTGTCTCTTCTGCTCAGGCCTCCTTCAAGTCTTGTTTGAATCTAATTTCTCTGAAACCTCACTTTGCACACACACGCATACACACATGGGTGTGTACACACACACACACGCACACACAAACACACACCAGGATCAATAAGCCATGCTGAGGATACAAATCCCACATCCATATTTCTAGACTGTTTCTCCTCTCAGACCTCTTGTCTATCTAAAGCCCAGACAACGGCAATCATATTACAGTATATAAATATATCAGATCAACATGTAGTATACCTTAAACGTACACAATGTTGTATGGCAAATAGATTTCAACTGAAAAATAAAATAAAAATAAAGCTCAGATGGACTGGGGTTACTCCCAGGTTGTTGTGTTTCAGCGGAGAAAATAGTTGTCACACCGAGACCTGGATCTGACGAGTGCTCTCATGTCTACACGCAGAAGTCTCAGTTCGTACGTAATTAGGAATCCAGCATCAAAAAATGAGTGACCCCATCACCTTTTGAGTATTAGGATCACAGGGTAGAGACACTGGTGCTGGGAACCTGGAACATCCAAAAATCCCAAAGCATCTCCATTCCGAAAGCATCAGGTGACGTTCTTCCAACAAATATATTTTTCTGATGATGTTTGGTCATTTTAGAGTAAGTGTCTACAACCCCAGGGAGTCTGGAAAATGGTCAAGGTGAGTTCTGAGTAGCACAGTGAAACCAGCCTGAGAAGCGTCTGCTGAAGGTAAACTACAGAATTGATCATGGAGACCTAATTCTGTGTTTTTCTGAGACTCTGTGACCGGATAATGTAACTTGCACGTTCCCAAGTGAGGCAAGGGGATCCTTGGGGAGACAACGCTTCATGGCTTCAGTACCGGCACCAAATGTCTTCTTGCTCAGCAAGTCAATGTTGAAGTCTTGTTCATGAGCTGAGCTGGATGCGACTACGCAGGGGCCCAAAGTGATGAGTCAGGGAAACGGATAGATTAGGTTTCCTACAGGTGGTCAAATCAGCCATCATGCATTTACAGCTTGTCTGTCCTGAGATGGCGGAAAAAATGGCACAGGATCTCTGACCTCAAGGATCTTAAAGTCCAGTCGGGCGTGTCAATCCAATACCTTCGCTGAAGCCGGACGTCTGGGAGAGGGCAGAGGAGAATGACCGCGGAGCCAGAGGGCTCTGAGAAGGAAGGCTCCACAGAGGCAGTGCTGTTTGAATTCAGTGTTGAAGAATAAGAAAAATTCACCACAGATAGAACGCAAGGAAGCTTAGTCTAGTCACAGGGCCCTGTGAGAGCAAAGCATCGTGGAGCTCATGCTCTACGGGACGGAAGAAAAGTATCTGTGATTGGGCCCCTGTGCACGTGAGATGTCATTGTCACTGAGTCCAGGCTGAATGAAATCTGACACCAGGTTGTGCAGGCCTTTTAATGCCACGCTAAGAAGCCTGGCTGTTACCCTGAACACAGTGAGGCCACCGCCTGTGTTTCAGGAGGAGATGAAGTGATTCACTCTGTGCTTTAGGAGGAAACCTGGTGACCCTGTTAGGGAAGGGTGGGGATGGAGAGGAGCTGGGGGTGAGGAGCCATTTAGGGAACTGGACCCGGCAAACCCCGATGGACGTCAGCACACACCTCCTTCCCGCATCAGGAGGTCTGGAGGTCTGCCCCTCCCCCTCCCCCTCCCCTCCCCCACCAACAGAGCCCTCCGGGTTTTCTCTGAAAGCGCCGCAGAGCTGGACTCCCGACCCAGCGACACCCCTTCCTACCGCTGAAGTTCAACCCCCTCACTCCCCAACCCCCATCCTGGCCGCCTTCCTCCACGCATGGTCTGTGTCACTGCCCCTTCCTTTTTAGCTTCTATTTGGCAAACATACTGGAAGGATAGTTCCAGAAAATGCGCCGTGGTTGTTTGGAATGGTTCAATTACCAGGGACAGGGGCATTTTCTTCTTCATTGTGTGTTTCCAAAGTGTGGGCATTGGCCACGTATTACTCCGGTCATTTCATCAGGATGTTTAACGTGGCTCGTGCCCTTTGGGCTATGGTGTGAACACAGCATTGCTGGTATCCCCTGTGTCTGGAATGTCGCACTTCTGGTAATAGTCTACATTGTGCTTGTCTTCTCCAAAGCCACTTAACACTTTTGCCTTCTATAAATCTTGTAATTAAAGCCCCCAGGTCTTTTTACATGAAGTGTTGCTAAATCATGACTCTCCCATCTTATCTTCATCTTTATGAGTAGTTAAGATATAAATTATACAGTAGTAAAGGGTGCTAGTACATTAGACTGGATAAACCACCAGCAGGCCTTTGAAAGGGAGCCACTATGATCTAATTCACGTGGTAAGAATTCCACGGACTGTGCCAGGCCTCAGTCTAAGGCGTTTGCTTTGAGAGCAGAATGGGCATTTTGAGATTTCTTATTGGTTGGTTGGTTTATTGAAGTATAGTTGATTTATAATACCGTGTTAGTTTTAGATTTTTCAGATTCTTTTCCATTATAGGTTATTATAAGGTATTGAATATAGTTTCCTGTTTTCTACAGTAAATCCTGTTGTTTATCTATTTTATCTACAGTAGTGTGTATCTGTTAATCCCATACTCCTAATTTATCGCTACCCCCCTCCCTTCCCCCTTTGATAACCATAAGTTTATCTCCTATTATATCTGTTAGCCTGTTTCTGTTTTGTATATAGATTCATTTCTATTACTTTTTAGATTCCACATATAAGTGATATCACATAATATCTGTCTTTGTCTGACTTACTTCACTTAGTATGATAATCTCTAGGTCCATCCATGTTGCTGCAAATGGTAAGATTTTATTCTTTTTATGGCTGAGTAGTATTCCATTATACATATATAGACCACATCTTCTTAAGCCAATCATCTGTTGATGGACACTTTGGTTGTTTCCATGTCTTGGCTATTGTAAATAGTGCTGCTGTGATCATTGGGTACATGTGTCTTTTCGAATTAGAGTTTTCCAGATAAATTCCCAGGAGTGGGATTGCTGGATCACACGGTAGCTCTACTTGTAAGTTTTTAAAGATCTCCCATACTGTTTTCCCTAGTAGCGGCACCAATTTGCATTCCCACCAACAGTGTAGGACGGTCCCAGAAGGAGCATTTTGACTATGGCTCCCTCTACCTCCCATCCTTCCATCTCAGATCTACAAAATATTTCTTGGAATATTACCTCCTCCAAAAATTAATATGTAAGAAATTCAAAGTAGTGATAAGCTGTGAAGGGGAGAGAGGGAGATGGTAATGGTTATTTCTCTGGGGTAACAAATACAAGGGGACCATCTTATTTTAAACCCTCTAGTGTGTATGAAGTACTACATGATAAAAATTTTAATCATATAATAATTTTAAAAGTAATATGTGGGGCTTCCCTGGTGGCGCAGTGGTTGGGAATCTGCCTGCCGGTGCAGGGGACACGGGTTCAAGCCCTGGTCTGGGAGGATCCCACATGCCGCGGAGCGGCTGGGCCCGTGAGCCACAATTGCTGAGCCTGCGCGTCTGGAGCCTGTGCTCCGCAACAAGAGAGGCCGTGACAGTGAGAGGCCCGCGCACCGCGATGAGGAGTGGCCCCCGCTTGCCGCAACTGGAGAGAGCCCTCGCACAGAAACAAAGACCCAACACAGCCATAAATAAATAAATAAACAAATACTTAAAAAAAAAAAAAAGTAATATGTAAGGTGGGTTTAAAATGGGAAGAAAATTCTCAGTATCCTTTGAGTTTTGAGTAAAAAAGAAAAAGGTAATGGAGAAGAATGAGGAGAGAGAAGGCATGAAATAAACAGAAGGAAAGGAAGGGAAAAAAGATTTAAGACAGAGAAGGAAAATGAAAGAAGAATGAAAGTGAGAAAAAAGATACAGGCTGGGAAGACAGGTAGGAAGAGTGGGGTTGGAGGGTCGGATGGAGGGCTGGCCAGCTGGGGAGCATGGAAGGAGGTAGGAGACGGGGCCAGTGCAGATGGGGAGGACCCATGATGCTGCAGGGTCGTGGGACACGGGGCAATGGAGAGCTGCCTCACACCCTCGAAATGGCACAGCAGATCTTCTTACCCCTTGGCCATTGGCCTCAGCCATCTAAGAGTGTCACCCTACCACCATTGTCCAGACGGAGCCCGTAGCCAGGAGGTCCTGCCAGGTGTTCCTTCGCAGCTCTGAAACTGCATAACCCAGATTGGGACTTGAACCTACTGTCTTTTAATTGAGATCACATACCTGGTCTCAGGACTTAATGAAGCTCAGGTTCTTTATGTCTCGTCACAGAAAGAATTCAGTGAGAGACAAAGTGGTAGGTAAGAAGTGGATTTATTTAGAGAGATACACATTCCATAGACAGAATGCAGTCCGTCTCAAAAGGCAAGAGTGGCCCTGGGAGAGATACACTCCACAGACAGAGCGTGGGCCATCTCAGAAAGCGAGAGGCCCTGAAATATGGGGTGGTTAATTTTTATGGGCTGGGTAATTTCATAGGCTAATGAGTGGGAGGATTATTCCAACTATTTTGGGGAAAGGGTGGGGATTCCCAGGAACTGGGCCACCACCCACTTCTTGGCCCATTTCCAGCCTTGGAAATGTCCTGGCACCAGTGGGTGTGTCATTTAGCTAATGTATTATAATGAGCATGTAATGAGGCCCAAGGTCCACTGGAAGTCGAATCTTCCACCATCTTGGACCTAGTCGGTTCTAAGCAGTTTTTGTCATGTCCACAATGGCTGTGTCATTCTTTTAAAGGTTGTGCCCTGCCCCCTTCCCTCCTGTTTCAGCTCTGGTACAGATTCTCCATAAACAGTGTGTGTCCCCATGTGACTCAGCTGTCCTTCCTTCCCTCCCCCAGGGCCTCAGCAGCAGCCTGCCTAACTACAACCCACAAGGGCCCTACGAGCCTCGGAAGGAAAAGCAACACCCTCCCAGCGAAATCTGCAAGGTAGGTGTGCAGTGACTGTCCAGGCCTTTCTTGGTCACTCGGGGGTCCCTGACTTCGGGGAGTAGGCATGCTGCCCTCTCCCCACACACACACGGCATGGCAAAATGCCGCTTGTGTTGAAGAGTGACATTTTAAAAAAATGAAACCATAAAAATATATGTGACTCAGAGAAGTAAAGTAAAAAATATGAGTTGTGTTTAAAAAAAAACACAAAAGGATTAACAAGTACAGAAGACCAGTACAGTGGGTGGTCTACACTGGGTGGAGTACACCACAAAATGGCTTTTTTTTTTTCAACCTCTGCCTTCAAATCTTCCTTCCCGGTCTCTTCCTGACCTCTTGGGCTGAGCACACAGCTCTTGAGTCACTTGGTTGTAAAAGCAGCCTCGTTCTGGTCATTACAATTCTACTTCAGGTTTTAAAAAGTCAGGCCATGCTAAGCCGAAGATTAATTTCACATCCATTCAAAGACATTTCCCCTCCATCCATCTCCAGCAGGACTTGTGGCCCGAGGGTCCTCTGGGAAGGAGAGCAATGCTACTTTTGCCTGGGGTTCTATTCCCCCCCCATCCCCCTCTCCTGCTTCTTACCCCTCTGGGCTTGGGTGGGAAGGAGGGCGAAGGAGCAAAGCAAAAGTACTTTTACTTAAGTCCTGCTGCATCCTGCTTTGTGCGCCTGTGCCTAGAGAGTTCACATGTGCTGCTTCTTCCGGAGACCTTGGAGGGTGTCACTGTCGCCCTATTGTCTGATCCAGGAGATGCACTCGGGGTAACCTCATCTCATAGCCCCCCCACCTACACTCATTACAGCCCGAGGGTCGGGGGTAAGGGTAAGGGGTTCCTCGCCAACCAGCCAGTTTGGGTGGGGCATCAGAAAGATGGCCAGGCTACTTGTGACAACCTTGGAGCCCCTCATTTGGCCGTGAGGGGCCATAGGAGGGGCTCCCCAAACCACACACCCACTCCCGAGATCTCTCTTATGCGTGGATCCCTTTGGCAGTTTGGCGAGGCTTAGGCAATCCCTTCTCAGGGTAATGTTTTTAAATTGATAAAATAAAATAGGTGGTATGGAAACATTATATTGAAGTACAGCTCTCAAAAGCATTTTTAAAAATGTGCTCTCTAATATGTGTGCTATTTTATTGACACTTGATACAAGTTCTAGCAGTAATTTCTAAGGAGTGATGAGTCTAAATGACATTTTGAGATATTTCTAACTGGATGTGATATGGGAACACCTGTGGTTTCTATCGGTGACAAAGTTACAGTTGTTGCAAATACTACGCTGATTTGCTGCCTACATTCATAATGGAAGGAGATGCTAAATTTCAGCTAGAAGATCGTGAAAATAAAGACGGACTGTTTTTCCCATGCATGTTCATGGACCCCCTGAATTCCATCCACAAATCCCTGAGGACTCCAGATCAAGAACCTCTGCCCTTGATGGAGGATTCCCCGCTCCAGGGAACTCTCATCCACAGCCCTCCTGTCTCTGCTTATATGTCAGCCAGGGGAGAGGGCTGCACGGCCAGTTTAGTGGCCCCCTTTTTTTTTTTGGCTGCGCCGGAAGGCTGGTAGGATCCTAGTTCCCCAACCAGGGATCGAACCCGGGCCCTTGGCCGTGGAAGCGTGGAGGCCTAACCACTGGGTCTCCAGGGAATTCCCTGGTAGCCTCTTAATGAAGCTTCTAGCTCCCTTCAGACTGGAGAAAACTAAAAGCAAGAGTCTTCAGCTCTGGGACACGGACTGAACGACCTGTTGCTGTGAATTCATTTTCTCTTCTGCATTCATGAAAATATACTGGAATCAATACCCAAGAAACTGTTGACAGTGATTGGCTCTGGGGAGTGGAGATGGAGGCTGGGAAGAGAGGAGGGGAATTACTATTCGTGTTAAATTCTTTTGTACGATCTGAGAAATAATAATAATAAAACATATTTTGTTCATATAATGAAAACAAATTTTAAAGAAAACTTTGAAACTTGTTCTAAAGGAAACTATATGTGATTTTAACTGATCTAAGGCTAGTGAGGGCTTTCTAAGCATAAAAGTAATATAAGAAATGATGGGGAAGATGGATAGATTTGAATATGCAAAAATATATGTCAGAATATAATGATATCACAGCCAAAGCTAAAAGAGAAAAATAACAGACATGAAGAAATATTTGCAACAAATATTACAGAAAAGGAGCTAATAATCCTCTATTATGAAGCAACCTTATAAATCAATAAGAAAAGCAGTAACACACTTCAAATAGCTCTTTTGGACTGTTCAGTGCCCCTCTTTATTCTTTTTGTCCTTGAGTCCACCATATCCACCTCCAGAGAACAGCTGGGCAGCAAGAGAGAGAGAGAATCCTAAATATACAGATGAAATCCCAGGAATCAGTGATGGCTGAGGCCACTTAACTTCATTTTTATTCCCAGTTCAGTCCAAGGTTCAGTTACTGACCACTGTTGCTTCAGGGCAGATAAGGCTTGGAGGATCCTGGACCAAAGAGGACCAGAAATTCTATACTGGAAGAAAAGTGAGTTAACCTCAGAATCTCCATTCTAGGATATCCTTAGAGATAAGTGATACCCTCATAATAAGGATGCAGGAAATTTTTTTTGAAAAATAAAATATTATGCTCACTTGCACCTGGCCTTCTGGAATAGTGTCATGCCACGTGGGAAACAGCATGGATTTTGGAGACCAAACAAACTTGAATTCAAGTTCTGGCTCTGCTGCCTTTTACTATCTATGAAACATGGGCGAGTCACTTATCTAAATCTTGGTTTTCCCATCTGTGAAATGGGAATAATGCCGAGCTCGTAAGGATGTTGTGAAGTTGTGAGATAGTATACAAGATCCTTACCTCACACCATACACCCAAAAAGACTCCAGAAGTTTCAAACAAATAAATGTTTAAATAAAACACTAAAAGTTGGGACTTCCCTGGTGGCGCAGTGGTTAAGAATCCGCCTGCCGATGCAGGGGACACGGGATCGAGCCCTGGTCCGGGAAGATCCCACGTGCCGTGGAACAACTAAGCCCGGGCGCCACGACTACTGAGCCTGCGCTTTATAGCCCACGAGCCACAGCTACTGAGCCCGCGAGCCACAACTACTGAAGCCCACACACCTAGAGCCCGTGCTCCGCAAGAGAAGCCACCACAATGAGAAGACCACGCACCGCAATGAAGAGTAGCCCCCACTCTCTGCAAATAGAGAAAGCCCACGCACAGCAACAAAGACCCAAGGCAGCCAAAAATAAATAAATAAATTAATTAATTAATTTTTTAAAAATCTCTTTAAAAAAACACTAAAACTTTTAGAAATATAGGATAATATCTTTATGACCTTGGAATAGAAAAGGATTTCTTAAGTAAGGCCCAAAAAGGACAAATGATAAAAGAAAATATATATAAATTAGACTACATCAAAGTAAGAGACAACTTTAAAAAGGGAAGACAAACAAAAACCTAGAAGAAGATACTTGTAACATATAAAATAAACAAAGCATTAGTATGGAACATACTAAAATTCTTTCAAACATTTTAATGAAAACCCATTCGAAAAATGAGCAAAGAGTCTGAACAATAATTCACAGAAGAAACCACTATAGCCAACAAATATAGGAAAAGATGTGCAACTTCACCAAAAATATAGACATGCACATAAATCCAGAGTGAGACGTTTCACTCCCATAAGATTAGAAAAACTTTAAAATTTTAACAATACCAAGTGTTGGAGAGGATTTGGGGGAATCAGAGATTCTCATGCACTGTTCCTCAGGATGTAAATTGATTCAATCACTTTGGAGAAAATTTGGCATCATCCAGAAAAGTTAAAAATAGGCACAATTTCTGATCCAACAATTCTACTTCTGAAGAAAAACTTGCATGTGGGTGCAAAGACACATATAAAGATGTTCACTAATTGGGCATTACTTCATAACAGAAATTAACTGCAAGCAGCCCAAATGTCCATCTGTACAAGGATGGGTAAATAAAATCGCAGCACATTTATAGAATGAATACCACTCACAAGTCAAAATAAATTAACCAGCTTTATATGTTGCAACATGGTGGAATCACAAAAATACATAATTTTGAGTAAAAGATATGTTGCAGATGGTTCATACAATATGATACCATTTATGTAAATGTTCTTAAGTATCCAAAGCAACATTGAACATTGTTTACAGATGCATATCTTTGCAGTAAAAGTATGAGATCAAGGCCTGGATATATACCAAAGTTCAGATGGGAAGGAAATATAGGAGACTTGTTATTATACTTTGATATACTTTTTATGGAAAACATTAATCATTTTTTATTGAAATATAGTTGATTTACAATGTGTTAGTTTCAGGTGTATAGTACAGTGATTCAGATATATAGATATAGGTATAGATTGCTTTTCGGATTCTTTTCCCTTATAGGTTATTACAAAATATTGAGTAGAGTTCCTTGTGCTATACGGTAGGCCCTTGCTGGTTATCTATTTTACATATAGTAGTGTGTACATGTTAATCCCAAACTCCTAACTTATCCCTCCCCCCACTTCCCTATAATACACTTTTAAAGAACTTTTCCAAAAAGTAGTGACTGTGAAGTACTGAGAAGAGTGCACGGCCTTTATTAGGTCTTGTTAAATTATAGCTATTATTGAAGCTTTCTATCAAGTACAGGTAACTAAAATCTATTTTGGTCCTGTGTTCCGATTACACCAGCTGATAGCTTCTCCCCGCCCAGCACATCAGCTCACAGCAGGCTCTGTATATTGTAAAACAACATGAAATTAGTGTTGAGCATCATGTTAGGCCAATGGTTCTCAACTGGGCGCACTTTTGACCTCCAAGGGACACCCGGCAACGTCTGGAGACATTTTTGGTTGTCCCCGCTGGGCGGGGGGCACTGTTACTAAATGTAGAGTGTCCGACCGGGGACGCTTCTGAACATCCTACAATGCACAGGGCAGCCCCACAGTGGAGGACTGTCTGGTAGAAACTGTCAATAGTGTGAGCTTGAGAAGCCCTATGTAAAGCCCATAGAAAGTAAAATAAAATCATTGAACTGAATTTAATATACTAAATTTGACTACTTTTCTAATGAGTCCTTCTTCTAAATAACCAGACACAAGAAACCACCCCTTCTTGCTAACACTGGACACTGGGGCCGGGTCAGAGAGTGTGGGTGACAGAGCTGCTCCCACCCAAACCATAACCCCTGGTTCTTCCCTTGGTCTCCCAGGCAGAATGCCATCTGCCAGACGGGGTGTCCACTCTGTAATCACTTTAAATTGGCAAAACACTATGGACTCTTTTCCAATCCTGAAAATGTATCAGGCTTACATCCTAATTCAGTCTAACTCTGACTGTTTCCAGAGCTAAAGGAAGCAACAGAGGTAATTCTTTTCAACCTCCCAGGCAATAAATAGTTCAGTTCATCAGTGGACCAGACCTCAAATCCTCACCACTAATCAACTGCTGCACGTTCTTTTTTAAAGATGTTTTCTGGCTTTATTTATTTATTTATTTATTGGCTGTGCTGGGTCTTCGTTTCTGTGCGAGGGCTTTCTCTAGTTGCGGCGAGTGGGGGCCACTCTTCATCGCGATGCGCGGGCCTCTCACTATTGGGGCCTCTCTTGTTGCGGAGCACAGGCTCCAGACGCACAGGCTCAGTAGCTGTGGCTCACGGGCCTAGTTGCTCCGCGGCATGTGGGATCTTCCCAGACCAGAGCTCGAACCCATGTCCCCTGCATTGGCAGGCAGATTCTCAACCACTGCACCACCAGGGAAGCCCTGCTGCACGTTCTTAATGTTCAATTGGCCAAATCACACAGAGTGTATCAATTGTGATGAGATCCAGCTTCCTATCACAAAACCCTAAAATACAGAGGTTTAAATAAGATAGAACTCTATTTATTTCTCAGTTCAAAGACATCTAGAGGTAGGCAATCCGGGGCTGGTTTGGTAGCGCCGTGATGCCGTCATGCTTCCTGGGCTCTCCGTGGCCCTCATTGTCATGGTCCAAGACTCCGGCTAAAGTTCCCACCAGAACATCCACGTTCAAATCAGCAGCATGGAAGCGTTTCCCTGTAAAGGAAACTTCCAGGAAGTTCCTCGCAACACGGCTGCTTTTTATCTCATTGGCCAGAACTCAATTACCTGGTCATACCTAAACAGCGAGGCAGGCAGGGAAATACAAATTTCTAGCCGGGCATCAATGAGGCTGTTTTAAAAATCAGGATTCTTATATTAAAGGAAAAGAGAAGAGTGGGAGTTGGAAGGCAGCTATCAGTTTCTGCTCTAGTCTGCCCCTTTGGCTCCCCAAATATCCAAGCATACCCCTTTTCGCCTACCTAGACCCATGCCTCTCCCTCTGCAGAGGAGATGACCTCAAAGTCTCATCCAATTATTGCATCTCACTCAAAGTTCAGCATCTCTAGATGATGTGAAGTCATCTCCATCACATTCAGATGTGGCTCCTCACGGTCTGGTAATTTAAAAAAAAAAAGTTATCTGCATTTACATGCCATATAATTGCTGAAGTGGGAGCAGAATAACCATGAGAAACTCCTGTCATCAAAAGGAGGAAAGGGAAATACTGCAAGTATGGGCTACAGCACTGATCAAATCCTGTGGGAGGACAGGAGTGGCAAAGACGCCCTTTCCTGGCAGGGAGTACATTCCTTGATTGGCCCCCTGGCAGCTGCTGCCTTGGGGGAACTCTTCCCAGACCTTTGACCTTGCCCTCTAGGAGGTTCTTCCTTGTCCATTTGCCTGCACGGCTGTCTCTGAGCCGTGGGTGTTGGAGGATGTGATCTTCTTTGGAGCTGCTTGGTTTCCACAGCCAACTTCTTGCTTGTGCAGGTGCAGAGACCCAGGGATTCTTTGGAGAGCTGAATAATCATAAGATTTTGCTGGCCAAGCTGGAGGTTTCTCTCCAAATATAGTAAGCCACCAACCCATTTGCTTCCAGTTAGTTCCAAGCGTGAGTTACCTCAGCCTGAAACTGTGTCTAGAAACACTCTTTAAGCCTGAAGTCGCATCTTTTATTTTATTTAGAGCTCTTTAGGCTGTGCCCGTCCCTCCCCTCTCAAGTTGACATTGGCTCCCCTTGAGACCATCTGAAACTAAGAAAGAAAACGCTGGGTGGGATGGCAGGCAACACCTTTCATCTGATCTTTATGGCTGGGCTTGTTTCCATTGTCTGGCAGCGAACACCAGGGAAGATGGTTGAGAAGGGCTTGGGGCCACTTCTTCTCTCCTGCCAAGGCAGGATGGGCTTGCAGCCACTTCTTACTACTGCTTCAGTCTGGGTAAAGTACTGTCAGCCCTCCATACCCACAGGTTCTGGATCATGGATTCAACCAATCTCTGGTGGAAATTTTCTTTTTTTTTTTAAATTCCAGAAAGTAAAGCAAAACCTTGAATTTGGCACACTCTGGCAACTATTTACATAGTATTTACATTGTATTAGTTGTTATAAGTAACCTAGAGTTGAGTTAAAGTGCATGGACGATGTGCATAGGTTATATGCAAATACTATGCCATTTTGTACAATATAAGGAACTTGAGCATCTGAGATTTTGGTGTCCACGGGGCGTCCTGGAACCAATCCCTGCGAGGATATTGAGGGACAATGTGGTTGGATTTTTCACTCCTGCAAGACTCCCAATTATGACTCAGTCGATTTAGATCACAGGCAGAGACATCCCATAGCAAAGGCGTTTTTCCACCCATCTGTGCTGGCAGGAGGGACAGCTCCAGCCCAAGTTCATATCTTGGCTAAAAGTCACAAGAAGCAACCAATACAAATCAAAATTTTACATGTGCTCCCTTTTCCCTTGGCTACTCCCTCAGTTTGCACGTTTTCTTTGGCCGCTTCAGCAGGTGACAGTTGGAACAAATGTTTTGCTACAGCATCACAGGGGTCACTAACTTCCCAACTAACGATCTCTATTTCGTGACTGTTCAAATCCTGGCTTTCTCCACTAAGCCAATGCCGCTCTTGGATTTTATTACTTGTAACACCCCACTCCCAGGTGTCACATTTTCACATTGATTAGGATGAGGTTTAGCTGCATCAACTATGAAAATGCAAAATAATAGTGGTTTAAACATAGAACAAGGTGTGATACCCAAAGATGTGACTAGTCAGATGATAGAATGATAAGAAACACATGAGTGTTTATTAATTATAACAGTTCTTAGTAATCATGTAAACCTGAGAGTTTATGACAGATAAAACACCCATAAGTGAGTATGATAAAAGTGCCTTTTCTTATATAGTTTGTAAGCCTTTCTCAAGTTGGAACAGGATTTGAGATGACGTTTCTCACGAGAAGAGCTCCAAAGATTTCATGATTATGTCAATCAAATCCTTACTCAGAACTTTAGAACTAAATTCTTTACATGCCTTAGTATATACCATTTTACAGATAAGGAAACTAAGACCTAAAGAGGTCAAATAATACCCAAGGTGATAGCAAATGGCAGAACTGAGACTTGAACTCAGGTCTCTCAGAGACCAAAGCTAATCTCTTAAGCACTGTGGTATATTGTTCATAGTGACAGATTTCTGATTTTGGTTTTTTCCTCAAAGGAATGACTCAGTCATGTTAAGTATTCAGTACTAGACAATCATTCATCACCTGCATGATCAGTCTGGTCTCATCAGGAGGAAGGTCACTCCAGCTCTAGATTATTAATTGATATTTTTAAACCACGTATTACAGTGTTAATGAGCAGAAAGGGGGCAGGGGAGAAGAAGAAGACGTTAGCATTTAGGAAAATGAGTAAAGAGACCAAGTATCATCCTAATCTCAGGAACCCCTTTCCTTCCCTCGCTCCTTCCTTCCTTCCTTCAGCAAACACGGCATCTGCTCTGTGTCAGTTACTGTGTCAGTTACGGGAAACGTCACAGGACTCAAAGCCAGCTCTGCGCTCCTAGATCAGGACGGCGGTGCTCGCGGGGTGAGGTCAGGTGCTGTGTGAGCACATAGCAGGCACGTCACACCCTGTCTTGTGGGGAAATGGGGGGAAGAAAAGGCTTCCTTTAGGGAGATGATGGCCAGCAGAGACCAAGAAGGATGAACAGAAGTTAGCCAAGCGCAGGCAGGCAGGCAGGAAGGCCGTGCAGACAAGGATGCAACTTGTGCAAAAGCCCAGGAGCAGAGCAAGTGTGCGTTCAGGATACTGTGGGCATCTCTGGGGGCCGTGGTAGGGGTGTGACAAGAGCCGGCCCGAAGGCTGCGTTCAAATCCCGAAGGTCCTGGTGTGGCACGCTAACCAGTTTGGAGTTTATCCCGAGGATAACACGAGAGGGACACCTCAGATTTGTGCTTGGAGAGCTCGCTCTAGCTCCAGGACGGAAGATGGTTGGAAAGATGACTTTCAGTAGAGAACCCAGTGAATGGTCTCTCTCACTGATACAGTCTTGAGATGGTTTGGCCAGAACTAAGGTACCAAAACAGGAAGGGACAGAGTGGATGGATTGGCATGCTTGGTGCCTGCTTAAGGGTGGCAGATGAGGGGGGAGGAGGCGCCAAGCCCAGCACCCTGGTTTGTGGTTTGGAAAGGTCAGTGGGGGAGGGGGAGGGAGCAGGCAGGAAAGAAGCAGGGGCGGAGCCAGGTCCTAGGATTTCACTGGAGACCCGGCCTGGGAAGGAAGGTGTGCGGTGGTTGCCTTCCAGAGCAACTGGAGCCAGGGAAAGCGTGAGCGTGTCCGGGGGCGGAGGGTGGACCTTCTCCCCTGCACGGGGTCCCAGCTGTCCTCACCTTGCGCTGCACCACACGGGCCACACCTTCCCACCAGGGTGGCCCCTACCCACGCTACTCTTCGGGGTCTTACCCCCTTCTTGGATAGTTGCCCTGATCCCTATCCAAAATTGGATCCTTGGTCTCGGGATCTCCCTCCTAGATACTCAGATGAATGATTTAATGCTAAAACTTCATAGACATTAATGGATTAATTAATGGACTAAAACACTTCTGAATTTTGACTGAAGAGAGTCGATAGGATTTAAATCCATACCGATCTCAGATTTTCCTCTTTTGTTCCTTCTTTCTTTCTCTTTTTTGCTCTTCTTCCTCTCTCCCTCCCTTCCTCACTTTCTTCCTTCCTTTATTTATTTTTGGGTAGGCAATTTTTACTGAGGCGAACTGCCCCTTAATGCCCCACCCCTGCCACTATAACTCCCATTTCCTCAACCATGGATTTTCCCCAAAATTAAGCATTGGATTTTTTGCTTTGAAAGCATAGGTCTAAACTGGTTTTCCGTATCCTGATCCTCTTTTGTCGAAAGAACATGTACCAGCACTCGATGCATTTATTTGCAAAATGGAAACCTCAGATTGTGGTGATTTTAGTGCCTGACACAGACAAAACAGAATTGGAACGTGTGTCTCTTTCGCACCAATGCAAGGCCCCTAAGTCAGGAACACCGACAGCGGCTGGCAGAGAAGAAGCCACTGTGTTTGGGAAGTCAGATGTAACACCCCAGAGGAGCTTTCCCCCAGGAATCATTAGAGGCTCTTACCTCATGTTCCCACAGCAGTATGGCATTTGTCACACTGCATCCTAATTCTTTTTTTTTAAGTTCCAATAAGAGAAATATATCTTACCCTTCTTTTGATTCCCTGTTCCTGTGCGTTGGCACGATGCTGTGTACAGCAGATGTTTAATCAGTGTCTGTTAAGCAAATCTGCAGAGATATATGCCATTCACTGGGCGGGTCAGGTAACTTCTTGACACACCAGGTCACCTGGGCAGCTTTTCCAAGAGATGTAAGGTTCCTGCTGTTCCATCTTCCCCTGAGAAAAAAACATAAAGAATGTGTATTAATAACACAGGTTGTGTGGCAAATGTCTACTTGGCTTCCCGTGGTGCATGAGAAAGAGAACTCTGAGTAAACAGAAAGCAAGAATTGAGATGGGAGCAAAACTGAGGTCTCATGGCATTGGGAGATGTGAGGGAAGAAAGCCAAGAGATTGGACAGACACAGGACAGGGGGAACCGGGAAAGGAAAAAGTATGTGGTTGGACAGAGAGATTGATGTCAAAGAAATGAAAAACAAATTTTCATGAAACAAAAATGGAAATCTTGGTAAGCTGTAAAACTGATGACAGAGTTGAGGAAGATAAAAAAGGAAAATGTGCAAAAGCTAAGTAATTAACCATCCCCGAAGGCTCTACAGTCTTACTCCCTCTGCTATTCAAAGCTTTCCTAAAATCCTCTTCCTAGAAATCGTTAATAGGAGAGAAGAAAACGTCTTAACTCCTGTAACAGAATTGTAAGACTAGAAGGAATCCTAGCAATCACCAAGCGCCTTCATTTTACAGAAGAAGAAATTGAGGCCCAGAGGATGGAGTGACTTCCTTGTAGGCATACTGTTCTATCATTCTGGAGCCTGAGCCAAAATCATGGTCTCTGTATTTCCAGATCTGTGCTCATTCACAGTAGATACTCATTTCCTGTTCCCATTTCTCCAAACAGAACTGAAAAAAAATGTTTATTTTAAAAAATAAGTCAATAAACATTACTGTGTGAAGGAACAAGAAGTCTAGGAGGCAGGCGCTGTGCTTTGATTGCTGTTGTACTTCTAGGACCTAGTCCGAAGCCTGGCACAGAGTGGTTCTCAATACGGTTTTTTTTGGATGGATGGGCAGACAGATGGATAGATGGGTGGGTGGATGGAAGGGTGGATGGACGGGTGGGTGGGTGGGTGGGTGAGTGGGTGAATGGAGGGATGGGTGGTTGGTGGGTGCGTGGATGTGTGGGTGAGTGGATAGATGGATAAATTTGTTCTACCAGGGCTGCCACTGCTACCCAGATATTATTGAACAGACTTGTGTTTTCTGATTTTAAGCACTCTCAGACGCCAACTTGCAATTGCATATGGACAATACGTTCAGGTTGTTTTAAAGAACACTCCGTATATATTGATCAACTGAATGAATGAGATTATTGATACTTTAAAATAAATTATAATTGCATTGGATACCTAAGACATGGACACGGTAGAAATACTTAGCAACCCAGGAACACAATGTGTTAAATGCCAGATGACTATACAAGCAGTATGGGCTCTATGTAGAGTGATTCTGTGATTTTTGAAACTGGGACTCTTTTGAGAGTGAAAGGGGGCCTTATTAATGAATAAGAGAGCAGGAACCAACTAGACCATATGGTCAAGGTAGGTACAAGGGAGTTCATTTGAGAGAACAAATTCTCCATGGGGAGAGCCTCTGGCCCTTTGCATATGCCACTCCCCGCAATTTGGAACAGCTGTATTCTCATTTCTAATTAGGTAGCTACTACTTACTCTTCTTAAATTAATAAGTATGATTAATAATAATAAATGGGTATGAAAAGTGTGTGTAAACGATAAAGGCTAGAGAACTAATTTTTAAAAGATTCTGTACATGTTTTAAGTTTGTAGAGATGAGTTTGCTATCTTACACGCACAAAAATCAGACATGTCCTTCTAGAGTTTTAAATTACAGATATTTGGTTTTGAGCAAGATATCCCTTTTAATGATCTAATGAGGGTAATCCAGGAATTCTTTTAAGAGCTAGAAATGTTGCTAAGAAGGGTCGGTTTATACTTTTCTGTATAAAGTGCAGTCCACAGGCCAGCAGTGTCAGCGTCACCTGGGAATGTGCTAGAAGCACAGGCTCTCAGGCCCCATTCCAGACCTACAGAGTCGGAATCTGCCCGTTAATGAGGTCCTCGGGTGCTTTGCAGGCACATTCAAGTTTGGGAAGCATTGTTCCATACCACACACTACTTCTTCCAAAAGAGCAACATTTATTTAAACACTTAAATATACTTTTCCTAGTTTGCTCCTCCTCCCCTTTTTACAATGTATTCAATGTATGCTTCCTTTGGCTTTTAGGCCATTTCAATATCTAGAACTTTAATGATGATAATGAGGGTGACTGTTGTTTACCAAGAGATCAGAGAAAATGGGGATGAAATACCCCGATATTCCCACAAAATGCACTCTTCGTTCAGGGGTGAGGATAGAAAATAAACTCAAATTCACACGATAAGCGGCTCCTTTCTGGTACAGAACAGCTTTTAACTCTATCCAACCAGTTTTGGTTTTAAAACTTCTCCCAGTGGGCAGGAAAAACAACAAAATGACAGAAGAAGAAACCATACTTGGAAATGCAAACTAATCCAGGAAATCTCCACTTTCATTCATTGTAGATGCTGAACAAAAGTCTTTATCTCTTACAAGTTGCAGGATTGTAAACAGGCTATGGGGGTGCCCCGCCCAGGTTTCCTGCGACTGTTTTGCTGGCTCGGCCGGTACGAATTTGCTAACGCCGGGCAAGGCCACAGCGGCCCGCCGGCCCGCCTGGCATCTCTATCTCTGCGGCCATTAAAAGCTCCTCCAGGCCCCAGCATGTGTTGCTGCACCCGTGACCCGACGAATCCCCTGCAGAATGAAGCACAATGACGTGTGGGGCAATTAGACGGGACGCCGGGCTTCCTGGCAGCCTCTCCCCCGCGTTAATATCCTCAGGGGAGGGGGGAGGGGGGTCCTGAGAATTCAGCTAACGCCCCATGATTGTCCCCGAGGCTGGCAACCAAGAGGATAGACGTCAACCGACCATCCTTCCCAAGGTGAATGTCATGAAAGGCAATGCGGGGTTCCTAAGTGCCTCCAGACACAGGTCTGAACGGCTCTTTAAAGCTGTAAGGCATTCACAGTCTCTTTTGCCTGCTGGCATGACAACTTTAAACATTTACATGTCCGAACAGCAGGCTTTCATCCTAACTTCGGGGAGGAAGAATCAGAACCGGGAAGATTGAAGTGCACAGTGTGGGCTGAGCTCAGGATAATACTCAGCACCTGCGTGGTGCTTGCCTAACACATGCCGTGACCCTGCCTCCTAGGGGTTCCTAGTCCAAGAAGCACAGGTGAATGCTACAACAATCGAGGCTGTGATCCTGGAAGACCAGAGAGATGAGATGTTTCACAGCGAAAATCGTGGAATCTCAGCCCTCAGAGACCCTTAGATGCCCCTCTTCCTTTTTTGGCCACTGTCTGTAAAATGAGCATTAATCCCGCCCTGTCTCGTCATATTGCAGTACGGACCGAATCAGACAAAATGAGAGACTGTATTTGAAAACCCTTACAGGTCTGGCTTACATGAGTGTAAACCAAAAGAATGTATATTTTAAAAGATCATTATTATTTTAAACTGAGAAAACAGGTTCAAAGGAGTCAGACGGTGACTTGTCCACAGTCACTAGACCATGTGCTGCCCGTCTGCGAGCCCAGCTGGACTAGGTCACCTTCATGAGAGAACCTGGTCCTACCCCGTGGTCTTCAGTGGTCCAGGCGTGCATGCCTCCCCTCTCATATAGAAGACCTGTGCTCCGGGCTCTCACTACGGAATGCAACCTTGAACTCTCTGCTGGCCAGTCCTCTAGCGAACACTGATTTTTTGAGAAATAACGTTTGTGAGAATTCCCTGAAGGGTATGCAAATTATCCATTCTGCTGGGTACCCTAAACTTTAACTTTGGATCAAATCTGGGCATCAGAGCACTGTGTGTTTAGATCACAGGTATTTGCCTCCTTGCGGAATGGACTTGACTAAGCCGTACGTACAGAGAGGGGTGCTATCAGACCCAACCCTAGGACATGTGTCATTACCTTTAACTTAGGGATTTTGTTGATAGCCCAATCTGCTATGTCGCCAGATTCCTCTTTATGAGGACCCACAGGAGAATTTCCCCTGGGGGTGGTGCAGGGGAACCGTGGCTTTTACTAAACAACCGTTTAATCTTCTGAACAACAGCACTAGCCTCCTAACCGGAAGGTTTCCTCTTTCCTCTTTGCTCTGGCCACTGGGAGACTTGAGCCACATCTGCTCAGCAAATGGAATACAGTACTCTGTAATAATCTTATCCTTGCTGTCTCTTCTTACCCCTTTTCCCCTCTGACAGTTTCTTCTACCTCTTTGTATTGCCTGTGTTTTGTAAACCAACTCGTTTTTATAAATCAATTGTATTAACTTCATACATTTCAGCTGAATTGAATGGAGTCCCTGGCATCATTTGCCGGTGAAGCCGCTACTCAAAGTCCTTACGCCAAGTACTTGTAGCAGCTGGGCCTTGAGGATTATGCTTAGCTGTGATTTTTCTGAGACATACGGGCACCATGAATGTAAACCAGTCATATTTCTAAGTCCACAAAGTTGACAGGTCTTCACTTCAGTAGGTGTATTGAGCTCCATAAGATCTCTTAAACTTATAGACAGATATTGAAGAGTAGATAAGGCACTTGATCTTTGACACTTAGCTCTTGGACTCATCAACAGGCAAAATAGTAAAATCCCAATCAGTCTGACTGTATCATTTGGAATTTGTGACAATTTGGACAAAGAACGGTTGAAGTTGACTCTTTGTTCTCTGGGTATATTAAACAAATGAAGAGTGTAATTTGTAAGAAGGAGTAGTTGAATATTCAAGAGTTATTTCCCAACAGTTTTTATCCTTATGTGTATATTACAGTGTCATTAGATTATCTTCCTAAACAGCACTGCTCTGGCTAGTACTTTAATATGCCGATTACAAACCCTTCCTATTTCTTAAATTGATATTTGATTACTCTAATTAGAAAATCCATCCTTGAAGGTGATAAATATGTACTCTTGAAAAATATATTATTCAAATCATTTGTAACATGTATGATCTTTTTTTTATTCTATTTGCCATAATATTTATTTGCCCCTCTTTTCTTCCATCTTCTGTTAGATTATTTGATCTTTATTCTCTTTTTATTCATCACTGAGTTAGTAATAACATATTCTATTTCCACTATATTAGTGGTTATGCCTAAAATTTAACACACACGTATTTTATTTCTTATTTTTTAATTTAATTTGTATTTTATATTGGAGTACAGCTGATTTACAATGTTGTGTTAGTTTCCGGTGTACAGGAAAGTGACTCAGTTATACATGGACATATATCCATTCTTCTTCAGATTCTTTCCTGTATATAACATGTATGATCTTGACAGCCATGCCAATTCTTGAAATCGCTCAAAAATTTAAGTAAAATTTACTTGCCTTTTCAGCGACATTTGGAAATGTTCACTACTACTTTGTTGAAGTCACCCCTCTCTTGAATTCTGTAACATTGCATCCTCTTTCTTCTCTCACTCCCTCTCTGATTAAGCCTTTGTCTTAACGAAGGTTTTCTCTTCCTCCTCACGGCCTCTGACTCTGAGCATTTCCCAAGTTCAGCACTCAGGCCGCTTCTTCTCCCTTCTCCCTTGCTAGGATAACTAATCCTTCTTCAAGCATCAACTATCACTTTTAACAGATGACCCTCCAGTCTGAATATTCATTTAGTTCCAACCTCTCCACTCAGATGACCTACTGGACACTTCCACTGACACATGAAATTCATCATGTCAGCCATTAATAATTACTGTCAACTTTATTCATTAGCACTATAATAAGGCTTAGCAACAACAAAAAAGTCATTTTATTGATTATATACACTGCATGCTACAACAGGTGCTTTGAAAACAAGTCTCATTTTTAACCCTCTGAACCATCCTATAGGTGGGTTTTACCACCTTCATTTTACATATTAGGAAACTAGGAATGAGGGGGCACTGAAACTTGCCCTGATTTCAGCAGGGCTTGTTTCAACATTACAAAAATAAAATGTGAACTCACGCCTGTCATGTTAAGCTGCCTCCCAAAACTTATACCTAAAGTTAAATTTTCTTTATTTTCTCCCAAAGAAACTTTTGCTCTGTCCCTATTTTTGCCAATGGTACCATAATTCTCCTACTAAATATGGAAGCTTAAAACTTTGGGTACCTGTTTGGTCCTCCCTCCTCATTACCCTTCATACTGAATCCATCACCAGGTCCTGTAATGTTGCTTCTTCCTAATTTTCCTTTCTTCCTTCCTCTAGTTCACACACTCATTAGAGTCTCCAGAAATCCGCTGTCTTCTCTCTCCCTGCCTCTAACTCCTGTGCACGCCCTCCTTCCCGGAATCACCACTGATGAACCTTCCAGAGGGCAGCACTTGCCTGTCCTTTAGCTGACCACACTGTCTTCAGGTCATTAGCCTAACAGTCTAAGCTTCCACAATTCGACCCCAACCTATTTGTCCAATTTTATCAGCCAGGGCAGCCCAGCACTCTTCGTGCTCCCTGGAACAGACATTTTATTTTCCTCCTAAGGTTTTGTTCATAGTCTTTCCTTGCTTGAAATAATATTTTCTCCCACCTCTTGCCCTTGAAATGCCCAACTCAAGCTTCTGATTTGGTTCTGTGGTTTTTACCTTCCTCTAAAGTTCAACTACTGTGTTTATTATTCGCATTACTCATTCAGCTCAATTGTATGTTGCCTTTGTTGTAAGGAAAATTCCTGTGTGTGTGTGTGTGTGTGTGTGTGTGTGTGTGTGTGTGTGTGTGTGTGTGTGTATCTTGCCTCCTTGGCGGGATTTTAAATTCCTGGAGGGCAAGGATTGATTTCAAACATCTTTTATGTCCCTCAGAGGTTTGGAATGAGTTATTATGTAAATCATCTACAAAAAATATAATATTAAAAGGAAGCAAATTACTCTGATAAAGGAAATGAAAAGATCATGGATTTTGAAATTAAGAATACCTGATTTCCAGTCCAATCAACTGTGTGAATTCACTTTCAAATTCTTTGATAAAATGCAGTTACTTTTGTCTGCCTCATAGCTTATCATGCTTTTCAGTGACGTATAGAGCATGCAGGCCAATAAGTGGCATCAGTGTGTACTGAAAAATGAAACTACGATGCTTATTTGATAACTGAAGAGAGTCACCATCTTTGTGAGCTCTATGTGAGCATAAATGACTGATTTGGACCACCACGGTACCCATAATTGATTGACATGAATAAATATGTAGACTATAAGTTCAGACTATTTAAGTTTGTTGCCTATTTCTATGTTTAGAATCATACAATTTTAGAGTTGAAATGATCCTCATCTAAACCAATGATTCCCAAGCACAACTCTGCAAGAAAATGAGGAAAACTTATTCTTTTTTTTGGCTGCATTGGGTCTTAATTGCAGCACACGGGCTACTCAGGCTCAGCAGTTGCAGAGCGCAGGCTTAGTTGCCCCGCGGCATGTGGGATCTTAATTCCCCAACCAGGAGTCGAACCCAGGTCCCCTGCATTGGGAGTGGAGAGTCTTACCCGCTGGACCACCAGGGAAGTCCCAAACTATAGTTCTTTAAAAGATTTTTAAAGTAGGTTTCCTACATTTAAAATTTTTCATATTTTCCATTTATTTTCAAATAAAATTTATTTTCATTAAAAATAACATTTTTTACCAAAATCTCTAGAAAATACAGACATAAAACCCTGTAATTCCAGAGAGAATCATATTGATATTTTAGTATAGTTCCTGCTAGATACTTTTCTATTCCATCTTTGCCTAGTTGAAATTATATTGCATAGGCTTTATATTTCCTGGTTCTTCATTTTACTCATTTTAATTTTTAAGAAGTAAGTGATACATTCACATAATTTAAAGCTGAGTGAAGAGTCTTCTTTGACCTCTGTCCCTCCATCACCCTGTTCTCCTCCCTAACAAAAATTAATATTTCCAGTTTTTAAAATTTTTGATATTTGCATCCTTGCAGATATATTTTATGCATTGTGTTCAGGTTCTCTTGCTTAATGTTAAGACATATGCATTTCCCAATCTTTATAAAAAATCTTATTTTTAAGGGGCACATAATATTTTATTATGTAAAGGTACCACAATTTATTTAGTCATGCTTACATATTAGACATTAAAATTGTTCTCAGCTTTTTATTTTTAGTAACTTTGTATATCCTAGTGCTTAAACTAAAAGAACGCATTGCTCTTTTTCTTTTAGAAATTCTAAGACTTTGACAATAACTTTCCTCGAATAGATTAGTTTCATTTTACCTCTATTCCCAAAAGCAAATCTGTTGCTTCTTCTGCTGAAGTTAGTCAGTCAACCTGGGGTTGAAACAATCTTTTATCTACAGGAACTGACCTCAGCTGGATACCTTATATCCTCCATACTCAAGAAAGAACAAACCCTGCTAAGTGCTCCATGAAAGGTTATTGTAAGAAAGCACTGGTAGAACAAACTTTCCACATAAGATGAATAAGGTCTGAGGATCTAATGTAAAACATGGTGACTATAGTTGCTAACTCTGTATTGTGTAATTGAAATTTGCTAAGTGAGTAGAAATTAAATGGTCTCACAAAGAAGAAGGAGAAGAAGGAGAAAGAGAGGAGGAAGAAGAAGAGGAAGTAGAAGAAGAAGAAAAAGAAGAAAAAGGGGGAGGAGGAGGAAGGGAAGAAGAAGAAGAAGGGGAGGGGGAGGGGAGAGGAGGAGGGGAAGGAGAAGGAGAAAGGGAGGGGGAGGAGGAGGAAGAGGAGAAGTAGAAAAGTATGTGATGTGATGGATGTGTTAACTAGTTGAAGAGAAATCCTTTCATAATGTGTATGTATCAATGTATTGAATCATGTAATATACACTTTAAATATCTTACAATTTTGTCAGTTATAACTCAATAAAGCTGAAATTTTAAAAAACAGAGAGAATGTGCTGGTAGAGTTGATGGTATTTTAACCTCACCATCATCTCTGAACCCTATATAGCGGGAGCTCATGGGTTCACAGTGTTGTTGGCTAGTTTCTTTTGGAGCTCTCTCTCTCTCTTTCTCTAAAGTAGAGAGTAGAGATGCATCAAACATACACAAGGACAAAGACAAAAAACAGCATGGCAATTTAAAAAGAAAAGATGATGATCCAAATAGTAAACCTACCCAAGAATAAATGTTTATGCCGTGCAGTGTTGATGGGTTTAGTGCTAAATGCAGATGGCGTTGGTTCTTTACAGATTGGTCAGAAAAAAAGCTTCCTTCATTTAGGGAAATATTCATGGAGCTGGCAATGAATAGGGAAAGAAGAGGAAGACTCAGGAAAGTAGGGGACAGCCCACCCATTTCCAGTATAGAGGAAGGCATATGTGAAGCTGATCTATTCAGGGTGAAAAATCCGAACCTGAGCTACGGGAAAATTAGCATAAAGGGACCAAGAAGAAACCTGACAGGAAGGGAACCATTTGAGACAATTGATATACTAATTATACATCCTAATGCTTCGGATAAATTAGGTCTCCTAAAGAGCTCAACTATATAACAATAGTTAGACCAGTTTATATTTTGTATATTCTTAATACTGAATACACATGAATTACAGACATTAGGCTTGTACATGCCTAACACATATGATTTATGAACCTCATATATCGATTAATGGCCAATGTTTGCACTCTTTCCTTTTCAAACTAAACTGGGACCTCACCAGAACCAATTAATCTTAATGATTTAAACTTCCATTTATAAGAGGGATAATTTCTGGGGCTTTAATATACAGCATGGCGACTATAGTTAACAATACTGTAATATATACCTTAAAGTTGCTAAGAGTAGATCTTAAATGTTCTAAACACAAAAAAAATTGTATTTATGAGAGGTGATGGAGGTGTCAACTAACCTTATAGTGGTAATCACTTTGCAATATATGTGTATCAAATCACCACGTTGTACACCTTAAATCTATACAATATTATATGTCAATTATATCTTTTTTAAAAATATTTGTTTATTTTATTGATTTATTTGGCTGCGCCGGGTCTTAGTTGTGGCAAGCGGGATCTTCATTGCCACGTCCGGGATCTTTAGTTGCGGCATGCAGGATCTTTTAGTTGCCGCATGTGGGATCTTTAGCTGCAGCATGTGCGATCTAGTTCCCTGACCAGGGATCAGACCCGGACCCCCTGCATTGGGAGCACGGAGTCTTAACCACTGGACCACCAGGGAAGTCCCTGTCAATTATATCTTAATAATGCTGTGGGGAAAGCTTGATGATTTAATTAAAAAAAAAGAAAAGAAAATTGCCAACCTGGAATTCTATACTAAGTGACATAGCCTTCCATAAAAAGGTAAAATAGACATTTTCAGACAAACAAAAATGAGAGAGTTCATCAGCAGCAATCTTCAATAAATAAAATATTAATTGTTCTTCAAGCAGAAGGAAAATGATTCCAGACAGAAGATTAGAAATACAGTAAAAAATGAAGGGCAATAAAAAAGGTTAAATATGTTGGGTGAATCTAAATAAATGTTGGCTATATAAATCAATAATTATAATGACTTTTGGCATGTAAAATAGAGAATTAAGATACAAAACAACAATAAGGATTAACATGGAATAAATAGTATTGGGACATGGCTCAGTAGGTCATGGAATAAATGTGTAAAGTTTTCTTAGGTTATTATGTTGTCCAGGAAAAAAATAAAGTTATTAATATTACACTTATTTAAGAGAAAGACATATGTTATAATTTCTAGGGTTACCACTATATAATTTGTAAAAGAACATATGACTTGCAAGGTAAGAAGTAGAAAAAAGATAGAATAATTATTTTTAAAGTTCTCAATCTGAAACAAATCAATGAAAAAAAAACATAGAATAGGCAGGATAAATAGAGAAACTAAATAATATGGTAGGGCTTCCCTGGTGGCGCAGTGGTTGAGAGTCTGCCTGCCGATGCAGGGGACACGGGTTCAAGCCCTGTTCTGGGAAGATCCCACGTGCCGCGGAGCAACTAAGCCCCTGCGCCACAACTACTGAGCCTGCGCATCTGGAGCTGCGCTCCGCAACAAGAGGCCACTACAGTGAGAGGCCCGTGCACCGCGATGAAGAGTGGCCCCCGCTCGCCACAACTGGAGAAAGCCCTCGCACAGAAACGAAGAACCAACACAGCCATAAATAAATAAATAAATAAACAGACAGATAAATAAATAAATAAATAAAATAATAATATGGTAGAATCAAAACTACACATATTATTAATTACCTTAAATGTAAATGGACTAAATACCCCAGTTAAAAGACAAAGATTGTCATACTGAATTTAAAGACAAAATTGCTACTTATAAGAGACATATCTAAAACATAAGGATCCAGAAAGTTTAAAAATACAAAGATGGAGAAAGATTTATCTATCATACAAACATGAATTTTTAAAAAGTTGGTTATAGGTATCTTAATATCAGCCAAAGTAGACGTGAAGTCAAAAGCATGATTAGTATCTTTATAATGACAAAATGCTTCATTTAGCTGGTAGATATAACAGTTTAAACTTGTATGTACCTAATAAATACCTTCAAAACATGTAAAGCAAAAACTAACTGGACTAAAAAGACATATACAAATTCACAATCATATTGGGAAATTTTAACACACCTATCCTGAGAGATGATTTGAATAACATAAATACTAAACTTGAATATATATATATTTATATATAAACTTTATTATAACATATTCATATATTCAAATTTATTGTTTATAATTAAGATAAAATATAATTTATATATTAGTTTATGATTCATATAATAAATCATATAATATAAATTATATATATAAATAACACTGCACATACACAATCTGCAAAATACACAATCTTTTGAAGTACCATATAGAATATTAATAAAATTTGAGCATATTTGGGACATAAGTCTCAACAAATTTCAAAGGATTGAAATTCTACAGATCATGTTCTTTGACTACAATGCCATTAAACCAGAAATCAAATAAAAACAACAAAAAAAGTAGAAAAATTCTATATTTTGAGATTAAAAACATACTTCTAATAATTCATACGTCAAAGAAGAAACCACAATGGAAATGGAAATTTATTTTGAACTAGATGATAATGAAAATGTAAAATACCAAGACTTTTGGGATGCAGAGAAATTTATAGGTTTAAATACATACGTTTGGAAAGACTAAAAGTCGATGAACAAAGACATTTAAAGAAATTAGAAAAATAACAACAAGTAAAACCCAAAGTGAAAAGGAGATAATAATGGTAAGAGCATAATGAAATAGAGTAGACATTTCCAAAACAGAGAATCAACAAAGTCCAAAGTTGGTATTTTCAAAAGACTAATAAATTAATATAGCCCTGGCAAGGCTGATAAAAGGAGAGAAGTCACACAAAATTTGAAAAATGAAAAATGGGACACTACTACAGACCCTACCAATATTAAAATTTTCTGAACAACTTTATTCCATTAAATTTGAAAATTTCAATAAAATGGATAAATTGACATAGGAAGAAATAGAAAACCTGAATATTCCTTCATTAATAAATTTGAATCTATAACTTAAAGCCTTTCAACAAGAATGCTCCAGGACCAGATGACTTTACAAGCAAATGCATATAGATAATAAAGGAAGAAATAATGGCATTTATACTCAAACTAAAAATTGGAAAGGAGGAAGTGCATGCCAGCTCCTCTTATGAGATATGTATAACCTGGATATCAAAACCTGACAAGAACATAAAGACAATTTCAGGCCAATCTTTCTCATGAACATAGATTCAAAATCCTAAACACATTATTAGCATAACAAATTTAGCAACTTATAAAGAGCACAATGCAACCAAACCAAAATTTTGGTTTATTCCAGAAAGAGAAAATTGATTTAAAATTAAAATAATTAATGTAAGCCAATGTATTTACAAAATGAAGCAATGAAATCATACGATCATTTCAATAGATGACAAAATTCAATATCCATTCACAATTTAATTTAAAAAGTTTAGAAAATTAGTATTAGAAAGGAATTTCCCTAATCTGATTAAAGATTAAAGATGCCTATAAAATTTCTTTAGCAAATAGCATTCTTAATAGTGAAAGTTTCCTTTTGTAATTAAAATCAAGAAAAGATGTCCACTATCACCACTTCTATTCAGTGTTGCATTGGAGGTCCTAAAGGCATTGTCCATCACCTCACAGGCATGCTGAGTATGCTTGACATCAGCAAAGTATTCACCAAAAATTTATTTGGAAATCATTTGATATCTAAAAAATAAGCACTGAAGTTAAGGCAATAGTGTAATAATTCCCTAACTACTTTGCCCCAACCATCTGTTCTTCATAGAGTCAAGCTTTTTGAAAATACAGGTCAGATCATTGCTCAAGACACCCAGGACATTTTCATGACCCACCAGACTTGCCTGTCTCCTAATTCCATTTTATGTCCCTCTTCCTGTTCTCTGCATTCCAGCCCCACTAACTCTTTTCAGGTTCTCAGAGACATGCTCCTTCCACATCTAGGGCTTTGCACACATTCTTCCCTCAGCCTGGGACCATCTCCATCATCCTCTTACCTAGTTCATCCTTTAGATTTTAGCTCACTAGCTTAGTTACGACCTAATCAAAAACCAAAGAAGTCCCAGTAAGAACAAGCACAACTAGTACCCAGAACTTGCTTTCTAATATGATTTTTCAATAAGAGGAGCCAGGGCTACTTGGAGAACTGGCTTGTTCTAGAACTGGGGCAGAACATATACAAGATGAGCCTGGAGCATCTAATAATGTCAGAAAGTAAAGAAGTGCTCACATACACACCCACCCCACCCGCCCCCCGCAATGATCAGGTACAGGAGCCAAAAAGAGCTCCCAGTGGCCAAAACTGGAACAATCAGAGTAACACAATAAGTAAAGAAGTATGGATTATAATCCAAAATACAAGATAAATATCTGTGAGTTCATATTAATAGAAATGATTGAATAATTAATAAGTGTGGGAGAAGAGACAAATCTGTGCAGAATTCCAAATAGTTTTTGTAGATACTCTGCCCTCAAGGAGCAGGAAGGAGTACAGGTCCTCACTCCTTAAGTGGGTTTTGCCCAATGTAACTTCCCAAACAGTCTAGAATAGAAAGGGCGGTCTGGGGGTAGTAACTTTAGTGGAGAAGCCCGCCAAGCACACTTTAGCCAAGCCATCAAGGTCAACATCAGCAGTGATAAGCCATGTTGATAGTCTGTACCTTTGATGTGATGAGAATGGCACTTTACTTCTGTGGTCTTCTTCTCCAAACTAATGGTGAGAAAAACAACAGCCAAATCCCATTTGAGGGACATTCTACAAAATATCCCACCAATACTTTTCAAAACTGCCAAGATCATCAAAAACAAGGAAAATCGGAGAAATTGTCACAGCCGAGAGGAGCCTAAGGGAATATAATCACTAAATGTAACACAGTGTCCTGAATGAGATCCTGGAACAGAAAATGGACATTAGGTAAAAACTAAGGAGATCAAAATAAAGACTAGTTAATAATAATGTATCAGTGTTGGCTCATTAATTGTGACAAGTGTACCATACTAATGTGAGGCATTAATACTAGCGGAAATGCTGAGGGATATATGGGCATCTCTATACTATCTTTGCGATTTTTCTGTAAATCCAAATTCATTATAAAAAGCAACAACTAAACAAGCCCTAAATACTAACAGAATATGGTATACTCCCCACCTTCCATAAATTATTCCAGTGTCTTCAAGTATTGGCTAGCATGTGGAAATATTCTTAAGGTGGGGAGTGGGTACACAGGCTTTTGTTTTATTATTCTTGATGTCATTTAGAATGTCTAATATTTCATTTTTTAAATGCTAAACTATAAAGCAATTGCAGGGAAGTCAAAATGTTGCTTTCTCCCATGATGGCTATTTCGATGTTTTTTTTTTGGATATCGAATTATTTGAAAATAATTTTTCAATGATCCTGCTCTGCTGGTGCCCAAGCACGTCTAGAGTGTCCATGGGGTGATGGACACTGTCTTTGGGGAAGCAGCAGACCAGCCTCATGGCCAGGTCACATGTGCTCACAGCTGCCTGCAATTTTCCTTGGTTTATAACTGTGACTTTTTTCCTGATAATTTAATGCCTATCTATTGCAATAGATTGTTAGCTGCCTGAGACCAGGGATGATTGTATATACATTAATTAGCTAGGAGCCTGGCACACAATAAGTGGTCAATAAATATTTATTGAATGAATGAATGAATGAAGGACTATAACAATGGTTCAGAGCTCAGACCCTAGAGTTACCTGGACCTGAGTGTAAATTTTAGCGTCCCCACTTACTAGGAATGGGGACAATGATTGTGCCTATTCCAAAAGGTGATTTATGGATAGATGTGATTACTGAGGGTTCTTTGTAAATGTTAGCTATAATTTTTATTAGGTGCTGTTGAATTAAAGAGGCTAATATTTGTAAAGTGCTTGTAACAGTTTCTGGCACAGGGCAAGTGCTTTTTATTTGTTTATTCATTTTTTTAACGTTGCTGTTTACCAAATTAAACTGCATTCCCTTTGTAGAGTCAGTTACAGATATTCTTTGGAAAAGCTTTTACATTCTTCGGAAAGAAAAGGCCTAAAATATGTACTATAAATCCTCTTTAGTTCAAAATATATTAATCTAGAATATGTGATAATTCAGAAAGGAGCCTGGTCTGAACACCTTTGTAGCATTTATGGAGAAATAATTTGTACTACAAAAAAAGGGATCATTAAGCCATTTAAGAAAATGATTTTAGAGTACTCTGGCAATACCATTCATATATAATTAGCAATCCAACTTTGCAGGGGTTTGTTACCCATCTCCCAAACAGTGGTTTTCAAATTTTTTGGTCTTGATCAAAATGTAAGAAATGTCTTTTACATTATGACCTAGTGTATAATAATATACATGTGTATGTATATATATGCATGTGTGTGTATATATATACATATATATATATATCTATATATTAAAAAATATGTGTGTATTTAATGGAAACAGTAGTTCCACCCTAGTGGAGTGATGGATGCACTCTGATTTTTTTTCCAAGTTCATTCCATTCTATCCATTCCACCCCGTCTCACTTAAAAAATGCTAATCAAGAGCTACTAAAATAATGTAAAGATCCACTACTGGTTTGAAATCTGTAGCTCAATTAAAAAAATAAACCACCACCACAAAGAAACAAAACTGTTCTAAACCAGTGCTTCTCAAACTTCAGTGTGCATCAGAATCACCTGGCGAACTTGTTAAACAGATTGTTGGGTGCTCGTAGGTGGGTGGTGGTAGAGAATTTGTACTTCTAATAAGTTTCAAGGTGACGCTGTCGCTACTGGTCTGGGGACAATTTGGGAACCTCTGCACTGAGCAATACTAGTGACTGAAAACAATCAAGCCCCAGTACCTGTTTCCATACGCTGGTGTGGTTCAAGCTTTATTTTCAGATTCATGTACTCTTTGCTTTAGGTTTCCACCTCCACCTGCTGTGGTCCTGGGCATATTCTGGGTTCCATTGCTTCCTGTACACCTGGTGCTACCAGCCAGAATGTCTGCTCTCATCTTCTGCCCACTTGCTCTCTGATTGATAATCTCTTTCTCTCTAGAAAAGTCCAGAAGGTAATGAGGTTACTGGGATGGTCTCACTTGAGTGACAAACATAATGACCCATCACAATAATTCAAGGGATATTTACATTTGATGTTTTTTTTCAGGAATCCAAAATGAGTTAGTTACTGCCCTGGTATAAAGTCAACCGACTGTCATGGCAGTGTCTCAAGGCTATTTACTCTTTATGAATTTTGGTTATTTTTCTCCTTCCAGAAGGTGGAACAATGTATAAAGTTACAAATGAAAAATTTCATTAGTCTTGATTGTTTCCGTCAAAGGAAGGTACAACAGAGACATATTACAAGGATTCTTTGGGTAGAATCACCATTGGCTAAAGAGAAAAAGGAATTGCAGTTAAACACTAAATCTAGTTGAGAAAGAAAATAACCCTTAATTGTAAACTGATGAGGTTTTGCCAGTGGTGGAACCTCAGCCTAAGAGGAAATAGGTGAAATCAAATGTGAAGAAGTCTCAGAACTGCTATCACTAGGGCAAAGAGATTAAATAGTCATAGTGTTTGGCCAGGAAACAGCAGTGCGGCAGCTGGATTAGGTACTTCCTTCCACACAAAAGAGAGAATAATACCTGGGACCAAGATGGATGTAGGCAGAGAGAGGTTGCCGATTGAAATGGGGAAATTGATGATTTGGCCAGGGAAGGAAGCAGCAGCTGAAATGGGGAATCAGAGGTTGTTGGTCGTCTTGAAAAGAAGGGGCCATTGGTATCCAATTCAAGCTTTCGGGGAAGGAAGAGCTGTTTGGCTCCAAATTTGGAGAAGGGCCTAGCACCTGAATTCATCTTATGACTGGCTTTCTGTGCTTCTCTCTTTTGCTTTGTCACGCCTGAAGTTTTCTTACTTTCTTTTGAGTAAGTGATTGAGAAAGCAATTTCCCCAAGATTTATGAAGTGACTGCTCTATAACAAGAATGGTATTTAACTTTTCTTTGGCCTCAGTGTGCACAAAGAAACAAACGGGTCACTTCTTGATAAAAACTGCAGTTAAATTTTAGGTTTTGGTGGAGGTAGCCAAGATAGATTATGCTTTGGGGCACAGAACTGCTGAAGGGGATTGTTATCAGCCCTTTTCCACAGTCACCCAACCTTAAAATGCCTTTGACTCTGAGAGCAGGAGTTGCTAGATTTTCCGTTTCTTTTGTCTTTCCAGTCCCATCCCCCATCTCCTTTCAGGAGCCTTGGGATTCAAATGTAGATGAAATGCAGATTCTTGGGAAAATTGAAGAAGTGATTGGTTGGGCTGTTGGGTGGGGAAAGGAAAGAACCTTTAATTTAAGATATTAGTCATTGTTCTGCCGAGATGTGGAATGGCTCTAACTCCTGATCTGAAGAGTCTTATCTTGAGTGGTACCGATTGTCGAATACCAATCGTTCAAATAAATTTGGAAAAGGAGTGAACTGGTGTATGTTGGTCTCCACCACTAACTCAGATCAGGTAAGAACTGAAGCTTAGAACGAGTATATGTGTATTTTAATCGCATGTCTCCATCATCTTGCTTCTCAACTATGTCTATAATTTTTAAGAGTTGTATATTTTACTGGTACAAACTATTGTGCTGAAAGATATCTTCCTTGATGTGTTTAGGGGATGTGATTGCACTTTTATTCTCAAAGTACTTTCACAGCACCCACACACGTGGTCATGGTAACTACTGCAAAACTTCACTATTTCATAAAAAGTGGTATAAATTCAAAGCTATTAAACAATCTTGGACATAATTTGCTTCTGTTATGAGCACTGATAAAATGTTGTTTATATTTAAAAAGTGAGGGAAGAGAGTGGAATTTGCTTAAAAGTAAGACAAATCGAACTAACCAGGTGAAATATATACATAAGCAAAACAGCATTAAATAAACCAGTGGGTGTTTTAGATGGGGGGGGGGATGAGAGGAGCACAGTGGACAGCTGACCTCAAGTTCTCAGTCACTGGTCGAGTACTTTAGTACAGGTCTCCTCTGCCTTGTTCTTAATTAAGATGGAAACCGACTAATCACTGGAGGAGAAAGGTGGACCCGTGCTTAGGAGAATGGCTTGCTCCTGCTTTGTTACGCAGCTGACTTCTACCCCGCGGTTCCTCCTGATGCTGACAGCTAATCACGGCAGTTGGATAACCCAGGTCATCAGGATTAAAGGTCCGTGTACGTTGACTTTTTGGAGTTACCTTTTTTTAATGCTGTAATCCCCCCTCCCTTTTTTTCCACGATGAGGGAAGTCTCCTTAGGTTAGGACTGTATGTCTAGCCAGTGTACTAGCTCAGTATCTGAGTTGTGGTTGTCTTTACATCCTCCTGTCTTCCTCCCCTCCCGTTGGTAACAGTGGGGACTTTATATTTACATCGGTCTAGGATTGCATATAGGTTTCTAGGTGAGATGTGTCTGTTCGTTTTATACTGAGGATCCCTTTTTTCTTACTCATGTTGTATTGTGCTTGTGTGACTTTGAACCACCTCTTGCAAGCCTGCGAGCGCTTGCAGTACTGAGCGGTCATTGCTTTGAGACTTGGAGGGTATACAAAGTTCTAGTCCTTGCCTTCAAGGAGCTTACAACTTAGGCTGATGAATTTGTGTGCCAGAGAGATGAGAAGCAGATGCAGCAAATAATGTGTTAAGAAGCGCTAATGTTTGGAGGAGGGCAGAGAGAACTGGCAGGGCCATCAGAGAGGGCGCCTGGACGGGTTCAGGAGGTGAGGACTTTAATTTGTGATTCTCTTGTCGAAGCATCTGGTAATGGGAATCGGAGGTGTATCAGGTGTCAGGGGCTTTGCTGTGGACACTGGAATTCCAATTCACTGAATAAAAACTTATTTTGTAGGTAGAGAATGGTGTGGGGGGCTGGAGAGTCGAATTGGAAGACGAGATCTGGGGAAGGTCATCGTGTAGAAGTGGGAGGGAAGAGTGTATAGAACTGAGTATACCGAGGAAAGCTCCGGAATGGAGCGCGCCTCAGTGGCTGGGGAGGGAGTGACTAATTTTGCCCTGGAAGTCAGAAGGCTTTGCTTTGGAGGTGACGTCGGAGCAGGAGTTTAGGGTAGAAATGGGGCATTCCAGGCAGAGGGAATCGCAGGCAGAAGCGCCGGCGTGAAGACAATGGTGATTCGACTTGAAGTGACTTAAGGGCAAGCGTTGCGCTTGTTCGTGGGCCTGGAGAGGGCAGGAAGCTCAGCGGGGTGGGTGAAAAGCCTTGTGGTTACTAAACTGCGCGTGCGGGGCACCATCGAATTGGGTTTTCGGAAGAAAGCTGGTGGGAGGAGCCTGGTTTCTAGGGGCTCGGTTACGAATTGGAGCCAGAGGGAGCACCAGGAACGGGGTGGCAGGGGAGAATGCCCTGGGAGACATGAGGGTTTGGTGGGGGCTTCCAGGCCTAGGGGTGGGGGACAACGTGAGACAGGGTCTCTGCAGTGCCCCACAGAGAAGGTCCGCTCTGTGCGCAGGAAGGTTCGGAGTTGTCGGCTGTTTTGGGCGGTCGGGCCAGGCAGCCCCTTCCTCATTCCGCACAGATGGGTAAACGTCCAGTGTCCCGGCAGGTGTGCCCCGCGAGCTAGCCATGCGGGCCGGCCCCACTTCGCCCCTCTCCCCTGCCAGGCGGAGGAAGGGCCTGACCATCGCTGTGGCCCCGGGAGGGCCGGTCGCCTGCTTGTCCACGCCGTTTCCCCCCCCCCCGCAAGGAGAACCACCACTGACAGCTTCGTTGCATTGGAACCCAGACCTCCCTGGAGCCCGGATTCCGGCCCCTCCTCCCAGCTGCTCTTCGGAGGAGGCGGACGCTCCGAGAGGAACAGGGAGGCCCAGCTCGGGGGAAGCTGCGGGCCGAGCGGAGGCGGCCGCGCCCTCGCGCCGCCCTCGACTGCGCCGGGCTCCCGCCCCGGCCCCCACCCCCGGCCTGCCGCCGAGCACGCGTGCCGAGCGCGCCGGGCCCCACGCGGGCGCGCGCTCCGGCTCCGGGTCTTGGCGGCGGCCGCGGGGGAGGCGGGCACGTGGTGCGGCGGGGGCTCCACCTGGCCACGCCGCCGGCCCTCCGCGGGCTGGCCGGGCCCGGACAGGCGACGCGGCGGGCGCGCGGGGGCGGGAGCTCCGCGCGCTCCGCAGGGAGGCTGCGCATCGCTGCCGTCGGGGCGGCGGGCTGCGGACGCGGGCCGGCGCGCCCACCGCAGCCCCCTGCCCAACGTCGGGCCCTCCGGTGCCTGCCCCTGTGCGCGCCGCCGTCCTCCGCCCTCCCGCCCCGGGCCCGGCCCCCACGTCGAGGCGGGCGCGCGGGCGGCGGCGCGGCCCAGCCCGACCTCCGGAGGGCACTGGGGCGAGCCGGGCCCCGCCCACCGCCCCGCCCCCGCGGCCCCGCCCCACCCCAGGCTCCTCCCCTTCCTGCCGGCCGGCTCCCCGCGGCCGCCCGCCGCGCCCGGAGCGCGGCCCACTGCTCCCCTCGGCTGCCCCGCCCGCCGGCCGCCCCGCCCCCCCCCGCGCGGGCGGCCCGAAAACCCGGAGCGCGGGAGCGCGGCTCGGCCGGGCCGGGCGGCCGTACTGGGCATGCTCAGTAGCCGGGGCAGGTTTTTCGGTCGCAAGTAGGAAGCTTTTTGCACTACACCGGAGAGGGGGAGCCGCGGAGCCAGCGCGCCGCCGTGCACCGCCGCCGCGCCCGCCCCAGCCCGGCCCGGCCCCGTGGCGGCGCGATGAGCCCGAGCCCGAGCCGGCCCGCCGGGGAGTGAGCGCGGCGCGGAGGGCGCGTTGCGCAGCTGCTCCTGCGCACAACCCGGCCGGCGGCCCGCACCGGCAGGAGTGAGCGCCGGTCCGCGCCCGCCCGGCGCCGGAGCCGAGCGGAGCAGGAAGCGCAGGCCACGCAGGGACCCAACTGAAACAAAGTGTCGGCCGCCGGCTGCGCGGCGCCTTGCCGGCCCTGCCCCGCGCCCCCCGCTCCGCCGCCCACCATGGCCTCCGAGGAGCTGTACGAGGTACCTCCCCTCCCCCCGGCCCGCCGCCCCGCCCGGCCCCCGCCCGACGGCCGGCCCGCCGCCCCCTCCCCCCCGGCCGCAGTTTGCTGGACGGAAGCGCGTGCGCCCGGGCCCGGCGGCGGCGCCCGAGTTGCGGGGCCGGGGGTCCCGGCCGCGGGGCAGGAGCGCTGAGGCGAGCGACTTGCTCAGACGGAGCCAAAGTGCCCGCGGCGAGGCGGTGGGTGCGGAGTCCGCGGCGCCGCCGGGCGGGGTCCGTGGGCGGCACGGGGGCGCTTTCCTGGCCGTTCGGCGGAGCGCTCTGGGGAGGGTTTGCCTCCGGTTTTGGGGGGGGCGAGAGGAAGGGTGCAACTGTCTCCCGACTCTGCTGCTGGCCTGAGCGATGCACAACATCGCACCGAGAAGGCTAAGCGTTGACCACATGCTTTAATTAGGTTAGCATTGTGGCCGGAGCCAGGAAATTTAAATTTAACGCTGATACACCGTCATTCATTTGCGCCGCAGCGGTGCGAGTGAGAAAGGGCACCCTCGGAACTCTGAGTTGTGGGCGATCGGTCCGCCAGCTTCGACTTCAAGTGGTGCGGTTATCAGTTTGGGTCTTGAGGCACATTTTGTGCGCCTCGATGTAACTTCTTGACGTGTTGCGAAGTCGACTTCCTGGGAGTACAGAAGCTTGGAAGTCTCCCTGTTCTTTTGGACAAATGATTCTTCTGTTGCGTATACGTATTTGTAAATAGGTCTTCGTAAGAGACTAAAAGTGCATTACTCTTGATTTACCTCTTGGATGCGTTTAGGGACCTGGGTGTTTAGGGACTTAAGCGTCTGTAAAGAGTAGAGCCCCTTGGCCCCTGTGAACCCTTAATAAGAACCAGGTGAGCCTTCTGAGAGGTCTTCTCTTGTGGGTATGTTATCGCCGTTGGCACAGAATGGAGCTCTGTTGCCAACAGTGATAGCCTTCTAGCAACTTTTTGTCGCTTTTTTTAAAAGCAAGTTTTTGTTGCTTTAAAAGCAAGTGTTCGTAAAAGTTCTCAGGAGGAGGCTGCCTTCTGGAGAATCAATGGTAAGGTTGTTGGCCTCCCCTTACATTGTACGTGGTCAGTGTACCTTAGCCGGCACTGAAAATGTTCCATTCTGTTCAACCATTTCACACGTTAGCTGTGCCCTACTATATTCAAGATACTATCTTGGGTCATTTGGGTACTAAAGGGGAAAAAAAAAACCTCCCTGTTCTCAAGAAGCTTCCCTTCTAAAAAGGAAGGTGTTGTGTTTGGGAAAGGCCCAGAAGTAGAGGCTAAGGCACGCAGTTGGGAAAGTACATAGTGTGAGAGCATGAGGGATTTTGGTTTCTACATTAGACTATTCTTTGAGAGTTGAGGCTTGAGTATTCACTCTTCATTCATTTTTGTGATTATAAATACATAATCAGTCAACTTGTTCCATTAGTGTGTGGGTGAGGGTAGCCCCTTATACATAGGTTGTATCTCATGTGTAAAAAATTATTCTGAAGACAACACTTTTACCACCAGTGCATTATGAACTAAATTTAGTTCTTTGCTTACTGTATATCTTCAGGTTTTCCCTTCTCCCGGCAGCATCCATTTATAAGTCACATTTTGTACAGAGTTTGTGTTCATTCATTGTGTTATTGAATGCCTACCCTATGGAGGGTCCGTCGGGAGCTAGGGAGGGATGAGGGACGGGAATGGTGCACGCCCTCAAAGAGCATCTGTTGGAAGAACTAAGTACATTGCAGAAAAATGACACACCTGCACAATTGAACTCTTGATTCTGAGTTTTAGTTTTGGAAAAAAGTGTTATAAGCGTAGAGTTGGGGTGACGGTAAATAGTGTGGTCAGTATATTTCAAGGTGAATTTTCTCACTTCTCCTTTACTTGTAGGCACCACTGTGACTATATGAGGATTGAAAGTTGATATATGAAAGTTCTGCATAGCGATTGAGAGCCTGGATTTGGAGTCAGAAAACCTAGTTATTGAAATCCAACCCTGTCACCTTGAGCAAATTAACCTTGAAAGCTCAGTGTCCCCATCTGTAAAATTGGGATCAAAGCTTACCTCATAGAGCTGTGACGTTTAAATGAAAAAAACATGGAAAGCATACCTGCGGTTCCCAGAGAGAACACTCAGAAAGTGGTGGTTATTATTGTGTTCTGCCTGATCTAACATGCTTCCTGGAGGCCTGGATTTGCTTCTAAAGGTATAGAATTGTACTGTTGTAATCAAGGCAGTATTATTTGTGAGGCAGAAATGATAGTAGTCGTAAATAAGCGCTGCGTCTGACTGGCAGCTTGTCTGGGGGGCGGGGGGGGGGGGCTTCGGGAGCACTAAGGTATGTTAGTAGCCGGGTCCTGGGGCATGAGTTGCCTGGTTTTGTCCAATTCTGCCTAAATCGAAGGAGAAGTTTCATGTTTGGCCTCCGACTCCACAATTCCAGAGGGATATTCTGGCAGAGGAGGAAGTTCAACATCTTGCTTTTTGAAGTAACTGGGCGTGGTAAGAGCAGGGGGCTGCCGTAGCCCCGTGAACTTGGGCGAGTTACCTGATTGCGAAGCCTTTGTTTTCTCACCTAAAAAGAAATGAGATCTCCAACACTTAGCATGGTTCCTGGTATGTGGTGATAGGTCCTTAGTGAATGTTTAAGTGCTTATTGTAACTGTGCCTTGTGAATAAAAAAATAAGGGAGCAGAGCCTAGAGAAGATGGGATGGAGCTTTAGCCTTCCAAAATTGCAAGAACTACTCTTCGTTGAAGGACAGAATCGATTTACCCCCTGCATCTCCAGCAGCTGGGATCAGGGAAGACAGGTTTTTTAAATTTACCCATGCTCTGAACTTTCTAGTCTTCACAAAAAGACAAGCATCCTTTACATCAGGGGTCCACGAACTTTACATAAAGGACCAGATAGTTATTAATAGTTGAGACCTTGCAGGCCAGGCAGTCTGTTACCACTGCAGAGGTTTGCTTTTGTTGCCCAGAAGCAGCCATCGGCCATGCCCTACAGGAGCGAGCGCCATGCTCCAGTAGAGCTGTTTATGGACGGCAAAATTCAAATTCCGTGTCATTTTTACATGTGATGAAATAGTCTTCCTCTTTAAAAAAAAAAAATCACTTAAAAATGTGAAAAACAGTCTTAGCCCATGGATTCTACAAAAACAGGCAGTGGGCTGGATTTGTCCTCCAGGTCTTAGTTTGCTAGCCTCTGCTTTAGATGATCAGCTGTTCTGGAGCTGAGTTTTCTGCTGGGGTTGGGCGTATGGAGGGTGGGATGTGGAGTAGTTAAAGGCCTTCTAGCTTCAATCCTAGCTCTAGACTTAGAGCCAGACATTGTGGATTCCACTCTTCCCTTCTATGTTGGGAAGGGAAGAGCTGTATGTCTTAAGTAACTCTCTCCTGAACTCCCTCATCTGTAAAATGGGAATGATAATCACTGCTTCAAAGAATTGTGAATCCTGAATGACATTAGCATGTCAAAGCAGTTTAGAGTTGATAAAACGCTATAGCCAGGTGTTAAGTGGTTACGTTTACCCTACGAAACATCTTTATTTTCCATTCTTAAAGGAAAAGGAAAAACCACGCTGTGCTCAAACCCTGAAACCAAACCTTTTTTCCTTTGATTATATTGATTATATCACCAAAGGAGAGAAAAGATCAAAAGGATCTTAACCTATCTAGTGGCCAAATAACCACCAGAAGAGTGAGTTCATGTGCTTTGAGAAAGGAATCTAATACAATGAAAGCAGCGTTCTTGTTTATCTTAACCATTCCTTTCTCTCAGCGGGTGTGGGTTTTTTTCCCCCTGAGAACTACTGTAGTAGCTTAATTTAAAATTCAGGAAGATCCCAGTGATCTTGTCTTGGCCTTCTGAGAAAATATTTATCCAACACATGCATGTTTCAGGCAATCAAAAATGGAAGTAAGCTTTTAAGAATGAAATTACACCTGGCTTATAAAACGTGTCTTCAAGTTGATTGGTTTGGAAGGGTAATCAGGATTTGGGGGAAATTTAAGTCTTTCGGATCTTTCTCCTTAATTTGGGATGAGATTGCACCTCTCCCGCGTACCTCAGGAATTTTAGTTGTAAGTCAGATCCGCACGTGTGGTCCAGATGCAAGTCACAAAGATGAGGAGACCCCGTGACTGTTGGTCAAGACGGACCAGCATCTGCCGTGTGTGGTTAGCTGGCTCTTGAGATTGAGATCCCCCAAAATAAGAAAGCAGAAAGCGTTATTTGACTGCTGGGATTGATTGTGTGGTAGTAGAGTCACGTGTGTGTGTGGGTGGGTGGGGTGTGTTTTGAACATTAACACACTCTCTTAAATGTGAATTGCGGAGAATACTCCTGCCTGAGCAGGAGTGTGGAGACATCACCTGTGCTTTTCCTTTGAATTTGCTTCCAGGTCCTGTGTACTCGAATAAGTTTTTCTCTTCTTGCTGTGATACCTAAGAATCATTTAATCTTTTCCTCATGCTCTGTAATGATTTTAACCATTGAACGTATTTTCATGGTGTATTGGAAGTACTTCATTCAATTCTGTGTATCTGAGCTGCACAGAGCCGGTCTAAGTCGAGTTTCTGTGAATAAGGAGTCATCATTTGTATATTGTGTGTATCTGTAGGCACATAGCATCATTGCGGGTTCTGTTAAGATAGAATACATGCAGATTCTGGGGCCCAGACCATGAGCTTGTAGTTTTCAGTGTTTGGATGGAGACAGGAATCTCCGCTTCAGAAAGCTTCTTTCTGGAATGTGGGTAGAGTTAGGCGCCTCTGGATTGCACTGGTCTGTTTGCGACAACACTGAGGGGTCGGGATGTGCCTTTGAAGAAGTCGAGCTCCAGGTGGACCAGACAAGTCCTTTGTGGGCCCGTTGACCGTTGCCGGTGTTTAACTGAGTCATTCCAGGAAGGGAGCATTAAAAACACTCGGTAGTTAGGTATAAGGGCTGTTTCTGGAATGTCTGTTTGCTATCTTCATCGTATGGTGCACTTGTCCACCAGATTGTAAGATTGGTGCGTACAGTTTTTAAAACTAGGATCTTTTTTCTGGTCATTAATTTCCACAGTTCACATTTTTCAATAGTTGCGTAATTGTTGAATTATTCAATACATTTTAATGAAAGAGTGAATTAAATGAATGACTTACCTCCAGTTTCCCCTCCCCCAGACGTGACGCCCAACACTTAGTCCCTCATCCACATTTGTGGTTTTAATGCGAGGATGGGGAGAACTTCCAACTGTACTGTTTCCCACACCAACTTAATTCTCTCCAGCTTTTTAAGCTGGTCAAGGCCTGGGAGGCCCCTGTTCTCTGGGGAGTCTGGGAAAGGTCTTTTGCTTTGTGTGAAAATTTGTTCAAGTAATAAGAGTGTTTTTTGGGGGGAGAGGATCAGCAGCTTTCCTCTGTTTCTCGGGGGGAATCTGTGACCCCAAAAGTATTAAACTTGTTCTTGAGACCTTTGAGCTAAGCCTTGGGTTTCACTACCCTTCATTGATGACTTTGACATTGTTTTTGCCAAACTCAGCTCTGCTTCAGCCAGAGCCTGTGGTGAAACTGTGTTCAAACCTCGCTGATGGGGCTTGGAAGATGCATGCTAGTTGTAGTGTTTATGTGGCTCTTCTTGAAATTCTGCATACGTACAGCCTCAGGTTAATATTTTAGCTCCACTTCTGACAGTGCGAGGACTTGAGATACTTTAAATCTGATCCACCCCTGAATTTGCATGCTATTATTTTCCAGTGTTAATCAGCATCCGTGCAAAAACCCTCGCAAAGTAGAGCATTATTCTTGCATACAGACAGTATTTCTTTAGCTTTGCCTGGGTCTTTACCGGTTTCTTTGATCGTCAGTCTTCTATCTCAGAACTTCCTTCTGGGATTCTTTTTTTTTTTTCCCTTAAGTATGTCCTTTAGACATTTCTTTAGGGAGGGGTTGTTGGAAAAGTCTCTAGTTTTTTGATTACCTGGAAATGCCTTTCTTTTGCCCCCATTTTTGAAAAATAGACTTGATTCCAAATAAAGCTAGTTACTTGGTTGTTTTTGTTCAGCATTTTGAAGCTATCATTCCGTTGTCCTGTGGCTTCCCCGTTATTCTTGAGGAGGCTGTCAGCGTGGAGGTCTGTCTTCTGTCTCTGGTGGCTTTGGGATCCCCTCTTTGACTTTGGTGTTCTCTAGTCCTGTTACAGTGTATCTCTGTGTGACTTTCTTTTTGTTAATAATCTTGGTATATGTTGTGCTTCTCTTGTGGATTTGTGCCTTGCCAGTTGTAAAAGACTGTTGGCCATCTTACCATCAGATCCCACTGTGCTTCTAAACTCTCCCTCTGGAATTCCAAGGAGGCACTTATTAGATCTCCTCATCTTCCCCCTCTTGTTGCCATTTCCTTGTTTCTGTTTTGTTTGCATTCTGGGTATTTCCTTGGATCTCACTTCTACTTCACTAATGAGCTGTGTCTAATCCACTCTTTAACTCATCCATTGAGTTTTTAATTTCAACAATTGTATTTTTTTACTTCTAAATATTCTGGGTTCCCCTGCCCCCAACCTGTTAGTCTGTGGCTTGCTTTCTTCATCTTTGATGTTTGTCTGTTTTTAAGATTGACTCATTCATTATGGTTGGATTGGAGGAGTTACTGGGGCATTTGGATGTTTTCCTTGCTTCCTGCAAGCCCAATGAAGTGCTGAGAATTACATTTTATTGAAGATCTGTTATTTTGCAGTGACAGTGCCCTTTGGAACCTTGTTTGCTTTTTTTGCCAGAATCTGAAGAAACGTGTTGAATTGGAATTTGTGGTATCGTGACTAGGGATCAAGGGCTTGAGCCGATGCTTGAGATTTACCTAAAGATACTGAGAATGCAAATAAAGTGTAAACTAGATTTCAGGGGAACTGTTTATGAAAATGGATATAATAGTTACAACAAATGCTTGTGAAGCAAAACGTTCAACATCTTCGTTCTGCCCGCCCTGATATATAGGCATGTCTTGTCTAACTTTCCTTTGCCTGAGGTTGGCCTGTTCAGTTGGTCTGGGCTAGTGAAGCCATAGTTGTTGGCCTAACTTGGTCCACACCTACACACCCCATCCCTCCTCTGTACCTTTGTGTTGCCATTTTTTCGGTACATGGTGGTTTCCCCAGCTTGCCAGCCTCAGTGTCGGTCCTCATGCAGGACCTCATCAGAGCTCACTGTTAGCAGGAATCCTCCCCTTCAAACTCCATGTGACTAATTTCCTCTTTGTTTTGCATTATAATAATTTGTACTTGCTTATTTATTACTTTTTCTAGGTATTAAATAATATGACATATATTTTCTCCTGGAAAGGTTGGCTACCTATTTTTTGGTTGATTGTAGTGCCTAATCTGAGGACGTGAATGTGGTGAGCAGTCAATAATTGCTGACTTTTAACTGAAATACAAATATTATAGTGACTGGAGTTGCATTATTTGAAATTATACCATATATGTGAGAATTGTGCATTTAGGTATCTTGTTTGAAAAGCCATATGGTGTTTTGGAGGAAAGTTATTTCTAAACTTGATACAAATTATTTGGAGGAAAATTGTGTTCCTGGAAAGAGTATTTGAACTGTTGGCCGCAGCATTTTTTATGTTTACCCGCTGGTGAAAAGTGGGGTGGGGGGATGTCTAACAATAGTGTTCACTAGTTGGAGAAGTCAGCTCAGTATACTTAGGAAATGTCTTCACTCTTTGTCTCTCTCCATTTATAACGGTCTCTGCCATGTGACATCCTCAAGAGGTTGGTAGTTTCCAGTGTTTGTTGGATGAAGCCCCCCAGTGTTGGTGGCAGGTCATGAATGTCTCTGGTTAAAATGTTACCATTTTTCATCAGTAGGTTACTGTTTAGGATTTCAGTGCATCCCAGAGTTGCAGGCAGAAGCATGTCTTATCTTAGCATGTAACTGATCTGGAAGCTTCAGCTGTTCAGAATATGTGAGAACCAAGACAGAAAAAGTCCTCTTGGCTGTAAAAAGTTGTCACACCCCATACGCACTGAACACTCCGGGTCTCTCTTGGAGAGCGTTTGCCTGTATTTTCGGCATGACGTGCTTGGAGTATACGGCTTCCTTAGCTTGTGAGAAGAAGATATCTGGTAAGGGAAAGGGAGCCGCCGCAGGGAGGTGAGCTGACATTAGTAAGTTTGCTCGTGAGATGAGCGGAAGTGGGAAGCTGGGGACGGCACCTCCAGGTCATGGATAGTAGGGGCTCCTGAGTCCCCTCAAGCTTGTGAAGGGCATGTTTACAAAGTGGAAAACGGTATGTTGGAAAGAGCTATCAAAAATGATTTGTAAAAAGTTTTGGGATATAAGTGGCAAAGCTCAGCTTAATTTTATGGTTTTCCAGAGTTTCCAGAGGAGAGAGAGCAAGTGTCCTCAAAGGGGGATGGAGGGGGCAGTGGGGGGTTACAGCCTGGCCTGTCTCTGAATCCTGGTACCCTAAAACCTCTGTGGAGCTAACCGCGTACTGCAGAGAATGATCTTTGGTTTGACACGAAGTGTTTTAAGAGTGATTACCAGTTAACAATGCCCCGTGAATCTTTGGGTCAGGTTGATACTTCAGGAAGTTGGTGTCTTCGTACAGTTCTTCATCCCCTGCTGGGTATGTCCCCCTCCGCCTGCCAGGTTCAGAGCAGGGACTTGCCCTGTCATCTTCCATGATGACGCTGGGTAAAGGAAGGATTAGGTGATTTGCTGAAATGTAAATGAGAATATTTGAATTGCGTTATTGATGAAAATTTTTGGAAAACCTTGTTTCAGTCATTGTTTTTACCATTGAAGTTTAAAGAGATTGATTTTCTATCTGAAGTCGTCTCACTGCTGGGTGTTGAAGAGAAGGCGCAGGAGCTGTTTCTATCTCAGGTCTGCCGCCTGCTTCTCCGCTTAGCAGAGCGATGGCGCTGGTCCTTGGTCGGTCATGGGAGCACGTGGAGGGGCCTGTCTGTTTCATGCTCCTCCCAACCCACGGGCTGGGCCAGAGCCCCCTAGAAAACATCCTGTCTTCCGGGCATCTCCAGCCTTCATTCCTCTCTCCCTCCCGGATTTCCTGTCCCTTCGTCCAGCTTGGTCCCTCCAGCCTGATTTCCGTCCTCCGCCAGGTGCCCTTTGAGCCGAGGCGTCCTTCATCCCATTTGGTCTCTGGACCCGGCTTCTCTGCTGGCTTGTTGCTCTGCCCAAAGCTCTGGGAAGGAGCGTCCGGCTGCCCCGTTGGCTCACCTTGCCTTTCATCTGTGCGCTTCAGAGGGAACTCCCCGGGCTGCCTGACACCTCCGACACCTGCGGTGGCGCCGAGCCGGCTCTCCAGCTCTCGGCCAGCGTAATGGGCCCCTGGCTTTGTCCTCTGACTTCCCTCCCTCGTGCAGGTGTGCTTTTGAACTCAGAGCACCAGGTAAAGGGCTATTTTGTGAGCATTTTTAAGGAAGGAGAGGCGTGTGTGTAGTGGCAGGGGTGCTACCTAGAACAGGACGTGTATCGCCTCTTCCAGAAAAAGTCTCCAGAATTATTTTACGTGCCACCATTCTGCACCACTAGTTTCAGCTCATAGGTGAGCTTTCTGAGAACGTTTTGATTAAATTGAGAGGCACAGATCGAAAAGTGTATTCCCAGGGGAAACAGTTCCTCCGAAGTAGGTCCAGGTTGGCGCCGATTACAAATGATGAGGCTGCGATGATTTCGTAGAAAGAGCGGAAGATGGTGGAAATGAGATCTTGTCACTTGTGTGCGCGCGCGCGTGTGTGGGTGTGCGTGTGTGTGGGCGTGCGCGTGCGTTCACCTTGGCGGGAGGTTCCGCTGACCCAGGAACCGGGTCAAGATCAACAGGGGAGAGACTGGTGGTGGTGAGTGGGCAGCTTCACGGCAGTGCCCCCCCCACCTCTGTCCTTAGGATGACCTGGGAGAGAGAAAGGCCGGAACCACCCGTGGCTGGGTGGGGTGCGCGAAGGGCTGTTCCCAAATCCAGGTCTCACGGGCCGATCCCACCAAAAGGAAAGCTCAGCCCTCGGGCCCTTTGCTTGGCTCATTTCTGCTGCAGTAGAGGGTCGTGTCTTGGAGTTCAGTTGACTTTTTAAGAAGCCTTCTCTAGAGTGGAGCTCCGCTCGGGGAGGCGTGCCCCCTGAGTGCTGGAGGAGGGACCCTGGAGAGAGTCAGGATGCTCATGTGGCCCCGCAGGTGGCTGAGACCTCTTGCTGCCCCCTGACTCGCATCTCATTCCCCAGCCGGGGGTCGGGGCTGGGAACAAAACCGAGGTGGAAATTCCCATCCCTCCTGTGTTTGCGCCACCTTCCACCTCTCTGCAGTGTGACCGTGTTTCTCTGCGCTCCTGCCATCCTGCGGGGCGCTGCTCCCACGCCCACCTGTGAGGACCACTCGGGGAGGAGGGATCTGGCTGTGTCCCCCACCCTCCTGGAGGAGCTGCCCTGTGCCAGGCACCATCGCCGGGCCACGTGAGATCGGCTAGAGCCCTGGGTGCTCTCTGAAGCTGCGTGGAGGCCCAGCGGAAGTGAAGGCTGCCTTCCCTTTTGCTGCGGGAGTAGCGAGGCATCACCCCTTGTCAGAAGCTCCTTTGGTTTTCAGTTAGGCTTCTCACCTTGGTAGCATCCCGGGTCGCGGAAGATGCCGGGGCCACACCTCCCCACGGTCTCGCTTGCTGGCCCAGCTCTGTGACCTGGCCGGCCTCGGGCACCTCTGAATCCCCGGGGGCAGGAACTCCAGAGATTCAAACTAAAGCACCTGCTGCCTAAGGAGAAAGCGTCTTGAGAGCCGTGTGCAGGGGCTCGTCCGCCTCTGAGGAGACGTGTGTATCACAGGCTCCCGGCCCCGAAGATGGTTGTAGGGTTAATGATCGAAAAGTTTTGTTTGTTTTCTCTCTCTGTCTTGCATTTTTGTTTTTCTCTGACTCTGGGTTGGGGAAGTGAGATTCTGTTGCTGTCTTTTCCACCTCCTTGCTCTCCTCTGCCACTCGTCTCATCCCACCCCCACCCCCTGTTTGATGCCCTCCATCCTATGATATGGAATTGAACTTTTCTCAAAAGTTTAATGAAAAAACCAAGCGAACAATAGAATCCTTCTGTCTTTCCGAAACAAATCAACTTTCGATCTATAAACTAAGCTACTCTTGTATTCGTCCTCCCTTCCCTTTTCCCTATAGCTCGTTTGTCTTTGGTAGAAAATGGATTTGTCACTCCTGCTGAACTTCATCAGTTTAGGATGGACGTGTCATCCAGTCGGGTTTTTGCTTGTATATTATGTGTAAGACGTTAGTAATGATACAGAAGAGCAACAAACATGTAGGAAGATTTACTCTCCTATTTTCGATTTATGTTAGCATATATGTGAGCAAGACTTAGTGAGGAGCTATTTAGTAAACATTCTTAAGTGAGTTATGTGTCTGTTAAACATGGCATTAGAAAAATTTCCTGAAGCAAGTTTATGACCGAACCTTTTTATAAATTTATTTATTTATTTATTTTTGGCTGTGTTGGGTCTTCGTTTCTGTGTGAGGGCTTTCTCTAGTCGCGGCGAGCGGGGACCACTCTTCATCGCGGTGCGGGGGCCTCTCACTATCGCGGCCTCTCTTGTTGCGGAGCACAGGCTCCAGACGCGCAGGCTCAGTAGTTGTGGCTCACGGGCCCAGTTGCTCTGCGGCATGTGGGATCTTCCCAGACCAGGGCTCGAACCCATGTCCTCTGCATTGGCAGGCAGACTCTCAACCACTGCGCTACCAGGGAAGCCCAATGACCATACCTTTTAAACATGAAGATTGCTTAAACCTTAAAAAAAACCCTTTTAAGTTTTGAGGAGCAATTAATAATGATGTGACAATAGTGTATTTGAGTATATGTAGGTGACCTTTCACATGCTTTATAAAGGGTTCTCTCTCAGAGTCCAGGAGGCATTACCTCGGTGGGTTAGGGTTAATGCTAAGGTGTTTGAGATGCTCTTTTATAAGACACACACTAACACCTTAACCAGGGAAAAAGAAAGAGCAACCCACTGATTGTTCTTGCTAGAGCTATAAGGGTTTCTTAAACTCTTTGTAGTGTAAGTTAACAGGTGATGGTAGTTCAGTTACAGAAACAAGCAGGATCCTCATCTGCCTTTTCTTCCATGGTCTCCATCCTTGGGATCACTAAGCAGACATAGAGAAGATGTGACTAAAACAATGACATTTTCTCATGTAGCTTGTGGGAGCTCACAGTAATTACCTGTAATTTTAAGGTAGCCAGTAGGTTTCCTGTGCACAGCAGCCTAGAAATCTTTTGTATGAACCTAAAAATGAGTGACTAATTATAGGGTAGAAAATGAATCAGCTTCGTATGAGATCAAGCAAATTCGCAAGGAGCCGTGAACTTAATGCGTCAACACAGATAACAATTTTTGACTGTCACCAAAGACTTTAGGTTAAACAGGTGGCTATAATGAAGCACAAAACATGGATGAAAAAAGAAGAAAGATCAGAGATTCCATTTGTCAAAATTTCGTCCAAAAGAGATTTTGAAAGTTTGTACAAAGATGATGAATATAGATGATGATTTGACATTTACTATGATTTTTTTTCTTTAAGAAATAGAACAAACTAAAACATGTTTGGGGGCTTCCCTGGTGGCACAGTGGTTAAGAATCCGCCTGCCAATGCAGGGGACACGGGTTCGAGCCCTGGTCCGGGAGGATCCCACATGCCGTGGAGCAGCTAAGCCCGTGAGCCACAACTACTGAGCCTGCGCTCTAGAGCCCGTGAGCCACAAGTGCTGAGCCCGCGTGCTGCAGCTGCTGAAGCCCGCACGCCTAGAGCCTGTGCTCCACAACAAGAGAAGCCATCGCAATGAGAAGTCCGTGCACCGCAACGAAGAGTAGCCCGTGCTCGCCGCAACTAGAGAAAGCCCGCGCACAGCAACGAAGACCCAACACAGCCAAAAATAAATAGATAAATAAAAACCAAAAATAAAACCAAAAAAAAAACATGTTTGGAGAATATATTAAAGGGAAAGACAAGTCCAATACAAACATTAAAAGTCTGCCGTGCAGTAGCCAGCATTACCATCCCAAAGAACCAAGGAAGCACCAGTGCCAAAGAACCAGCCTGTTGTTTTGTCACCAGTAGCATCGTTCATCATATGACCGATTTCTCAGGGTCGAGTAGATTTAGCAGGTGTAAAGTAGGAAGTCTGAGAATCAGTGAGATGCAGAGGGAGCAAACGCGAGGCCTGGTGATGGGCTCTTTATCAGGACACTTCATTTTGTTTGTGGGAAACCATATTTGATGTACACCATATCATCAACTTAACTCACTAGACTGTATAGTTTTGAATTACCCTGATTCATTCCCAAATTCATTTTTGTGAATTTTTGGCACCATGGGGTATATTCAAAAGACTGTGAGCGCAATCCTAAAAGAGGAGAAAGTTCTGAGAATGTTTTGTGTTTTCAACAGCCTCTTTGAAGTAAAGAGTTTAGCCTTTTAAGGTCACTTCTTGAACCAGCTGACATCCACTTGGCAGGCAGGTGCTTTGAATTTCATGGTCTCATCACCTTACTTGTGGTTTGTATGTAAAGGCCCTATATGCATGTTTATTGAGGAAAGAAGATGGAAGTCAAAAAAGAAAAAAAAAAAAAAAGGTCAAAAAAAGAAAAAGAAGTCATCTGCTGCTCTAGCACCCAGATTAACTACCACAAGCCAAGGCCCATCATTCGGGACAGCTTTGTGCATAAATATAGGTAGAAGAGTGGATTATACAGGTCACAGTTATTTCATAAAAATAGAATTATATCCATGCTGTTTAACAGAAGATACATAGAAGTTAACACTGAAGGAATTGTGGAGTGTTCTATAAAAACCTTTTTATTTATTGGTCCATTTTTTTTTTTGCATTTTTCTTGATTTGTTGGAGTTCTTTGTAATCGATGCTAATCTTTGTTATTCATCTTGCAAATGTTTTCTCATCTGTGTTGTATCCTCTTCATTAAAGATTTTAAAATCTGTAACACAATTACATATTTCACCCACCAAATTAATGAAAATTTACCTTTTAATGCAGTCTTATTTGCCTCGTTTCTCGTTTAGGAAGTCCTTCCTACACCAAGATCATTATCTTCTATCTCTTCATCCAAAAGTTTTGCTTCTAACGGTAGCAAAAACCTGCCGTTTGTTTTTCTGGTATGAAGTTGGGATCTGGTTTGTTTTTTAACTGGACAATCTGCTGTCACCATTTATTAAACTAGTCGTTCTCTCCCCTTCCCGTTTGCCCCTCTGCCATACGTGAAGTTTTCATTTACGTGTGTGGGTCAGTTTCTTCTGCTCACCTGGTGTTTGTCTTTTCTTGGTCACACATCACACTGTTGTCATCAGTATGGCTTTGTAATAAGTCTTGGAAACTTGCCCTGTCAGGTGTCTCGATCTTGTTCTCTTTTTCTGGAAGACGGCTCAGCTGTTCTTCGTGGTGCGTTCTTCCGCTTCCACGCTGGGCTTGGGTTGATGCTGTGTTGCATTCACGGGTTACTCTGTGGCCCTGGAGATGCAGCAGTGGAGCTGACAGATAAAAGTCCTGCCCAAGGAGCTTAGATTCTCGTGGTGGCAGCAGGCTAAGTGGGATACAGCTAGTGGCTTGGGGTGTGGGTTAGTTTTATGTAAATTGTCAGAGAAAGCCTCACTGATAAGGTGACATTTGGGACTTGAAAGCAAAGGAATGCCCCCAGAGGTTGGCGTGTTCTTAGCGAGTTTGGGCAGCAGCAAGGAGGCTGTTGTGTCTGGAAACAGAGAGGGATGGTCCCTGAGGTCAGGGTGGTAGTGGGATCTAGGCAGGCCGTTTGTGGATATGCTGAATACTCCGAGTTTTATTTTTACTGAGAAGGAAAGCCATTGGAGGAGTGACATAATCAAAATAAAATTTTTAAAGGGTTGTGCTGGATGCTATGTGGAGAACAAACCGTGGCAGGACTAGGAAGGAAGCTGGGAGATTGGTCAGGAGGCTGGCAGAATAACTCGGGCAAAAGATGTTGGTGTTTGAAACCCGGGTGGCGGGATGATGGAGTAGTGAGGAGTGACCGCACTCGGGGTCTGTTTTGAAGGTGGGGCTAAGCAGGATTTACGTGTAGATTGGATACTGGATGTGATGGCAGGAGAAGAAATGGAAAGAACGTGGGGTTTTCAGGCTCGAGTCACCAGAAGAATGGGATTGGCCAATTATTCAGACAGGTGTGACTGCTTAGGGCTCAGCTTTGGTTTTTATCGCGGGGGAGGGCTGGGGGGGTGGATAAGTAGGAGTTGGGCTTTAGACGTGTTAAGTTCGAGATGCCTTTTCGACATCAGGTGGCGGTGTGGGCAGGCAGGGTCTAAAAGTTTAGAGTTTAGGGCATATGCTTCGGCGGGAGATGTCTGTATGTGCATGGTTTTTAAAGCCGGGGAAGGATGGAGTCATCCAGGGACTAAGTGTAGGTAGAGAAGAGATGTGAAGGTTAGATCGCGCGGACGTTCTTATATAGAACTTGAGACGAGATGAAGATGCAGTAAAAGAAGAGGCGTGGCCAGGAAAATAGGAGCAAGGGAGAGTGGTGCCCTGGAAGCAGGTGACGAACATTTCAAGAAGGAGGGAATGACTCACTGTGTTCTGTGCTGTCATGGGGACCTAGAATTGACCACTAGATATGGCAGCAGCTGTCTGGGGGCGTGGGCTCGTGAGAGCATGGGAAAAGAGGAATTGGAGGTGATGACTGTAGGCAGTTCTCAGGACCAGTTTTTCGAAAAGAGAGCCAGGAGGGCGAGGTAGGCTCCAGAGTCTGTTTGCTTTAAGATAGGGGAAATTATAGTATGTTGTGTGATGCTGGGAGAAAGCTAATAGGAAGGGGAAATTAATGAATCAGGAGACAGAGGGAGGGCGGGCAGGAGCTCGAATGGGATCCTCTCCCCCTCTCCCCACCTTTTGGTTCTTCGGTATGTTTTGCTACGCACTTCTTAAAAGTTTTGCACAGTCTTTCTTAGATTTATTCCCAGAAGCTATAGTTTCTTGTTGCTCTTGTTAGAGAGATCTCTTTAAAATTATATTTTCTAACTAGTTAATACTTGTGCACAGGAAGGCTGTTTATGCTTGATTTAGCAACCTTGTCAAACTATTTTGGTTGAAAATTCATAGATTCTTTTGGGTTTATATGTAGATAACTATATCTTGTGCAAATAGGTGAGATTATATTTTTTTCCTCTTCACATTCATACCTGTTACTTTATCACTTTGGCTGGGACCATTTGGTACGATGTTGAATATCAGTTACTAACAACAAGCATTTTTTTAAAAAAACTATTTATTTTATTTATTTTTGGCTGCGTTAGGTCTTCGTTGCTGCGCACGGGCTTTCTCTAGTTGTGGCGAGCGGGGTCTACTCTTCGTTGCAGTGCACAGGCTTCTCATTGCGGTGGCTTCTCTTGTTGCGGAGCACAGACTCTAGGTGCGCGGGCTTCAGTAGTTGTGGCACACGGGCTCAGTAGTTGTGGCTCGCGGGCTCTAGAGCTCAGGCTCAGTAGTTGTGGTGCACGGGCTTAGCTGCTCCACGGCATGTGGGATCTTGCCAGACCAGGGCTCGAACCCGTGTCTCCTGCATTGGCAGGCAGGTTCTTAACCACTGCACCACCAGGGAAGCCCCCAAGCATTCTTATTTTTAATTCTGAAAGTTCTATAAAATTTTATTATTAAGTAAAAGCTGTAGATAGTTGCTAAAGTACCTTTGTTTAAAAAATATTTATTTTTGGCCGCGCCACGCCTTGGTTGCGGCATGCGGGATCTAGTTCCCTGACCAGGGATCGAACCTGGGCCCCTGCATTGGGAGCGCGGAGTCTTACCCCCTGGGCCACTAGGGAAGTCCTGCTAAGATATTGTTTTAAAGTTAAAGTTCTGTTATTTCTGGTTAAAGTTCTCTTATTTCTAGCATGTGAGGAGTTCTTAATCCTGAATGGTTAACGAATTGTATGGGATGTGCTTTCTGCATTCATTAGAGATTGTCATTTTACTCCCTCTTTCCTTTTAATATTTTAATGTAATATATTAATATATCATCTGATGTTAAGCCATCCTTGCATTTCTGGGATAAACCCTACTTAGTCACAGTGTATTATTGCGTACATTGTTAAATTCTTTTCATAATCAGGCTTATAATAGTTGAAAAGGTAACCAACTTAATATTTTTTCCTATTATGGAACAGTTGCAGAATCCCTGGATTTTCTGTGTTTTGATTTTCTGTTGCTGAAGATTTTGTTTCACTTGCCTATAAAATCTTCTGGACTTCTGTTTCCTTTTAAGGTAGGAGAGGAGCTATTTGATTATTCATTAGAGAATTACCTTGTGTTTCTTTATCGGTGTTTTCTATTTCTTAAGTCAATTGTGGCCTAAAGTTTTTTATATTAGAGTATTTTAGGATATTTAAAAACCTATACTGGATCTATGATTATATACCTTTAACATGCCTTTTGGTTTTTTGTGCCTTTTTCCTTACAGATATTTTATCTCATTTGATTCTTTGGAAGAATCAGTTTTTTATTTTACTGATTCTTTATATCTTTGCTTTCTACTTTATTTCTTGCTCTTTATTTCCTTCTGCCCTCTTGACATTATCTGGTTCTTTTCCTAGCTTACTGAGTTGAATAGCTCATCTGTTCTTTAATGAAGGCTGTAAAATTACCTTGTAAGTACAGCTTTAGCCACATCATATACGTTTGCTTTATTTTTTAAATCTTCAGTATCTTTAAATTTTTCTTTGTTTATTTAAAATAAATTCACTTATTTTTTTGATTAGGATATTTATTCATATGTTTTAAAATCCAAAAAGTATTAAAAATATTTACAGCCACAAGGATTTTGTCTTTTTGTTTTTGAGTACTTAAATGTACTTAAATTTAAATATTTTTAAGGTGAAAATCTTTTTCTTTACTATGTATCTTCTAATTGAATTACACCATGGCCAGGGAATGGTCTTTATGAAACCTTAATTCTGGAGGTTTCCTCTTGTGATCTTGCAAAAGGGTTTATTTTGGGATTTAGAGTTCATCTTTGCTGTTTATCCTTTTCTTATTTATTTATTTTTCAATTGTCTGTTGGTCTGAGAGATTTTTCTTTATGGATTGGGTATTTATTCTTTTGCTGGTTGGAAGATATAGATTCTTTGTCTGACCTTGTGGTTGCCATTAATTTCTTTAGATTCTACTTAACTGTTAATCTGAATGATCAAATCATTCAGTGATTTCTTCTGAAATGTGACAGGGACATAAGTGTTATTTACCTTTTGAGTATATCTACTCCCTGTGTCTTATGCTTATTGAGAATATTTCTATTCTTTTTAATGTACCAGGAATGGGATGTGTATTTAATAGTTAATTAAGTTTTATATGTCTTCCTTGAGGACATAACAAGGATATAGCTCACCATTAATTCTTCACTGAAATCTCCAACCTCACTTCCACTAGGGCAAGATTATTTTCTAGTATTTGTTTTATCTTTCAGAAATAAACCAACAATTTTTTTTTTTTTTAAATCACAGGTTATTTAAATTTTCTAATTTCACATTTGAATGCTCGTTTCACTTATCCCTTTCATTCTGTGTGGGCTGACTTTTGCTCCTGAACTGCACCTTACTTCCTTTGCTTTTCTCTTTTCTTTTTTGAGATATAATTGAGATACCATAGAATTCCTCTTTTTAAAGCATACAGTTCCGTGGTTTTTAGTATGTTTACAGAATTGTACTTCTACCATTATCTAATTTCAGAACATTTCCGCACCTCAGAAAGAAACTCCTTACCCATGGAGTGTCAGTCTGCACCCCTGGCAAGCACTAGGTCTACTTTCTCTACGAATTTGTCTATACTGCACACTTCATATAAATGGAATGATACGATATATGGTCTTTGTGTCTGACTTCTTTGCTAATATGCTAATAATTTAGCATAATGTTTTCATGGATCACCCACGTTGTAGAATGTATCAGTACATTATTTCTTTTTACGGCTGAATAGTATTCCATTTTGTGACTAGACCACATTTTGACTATTCATTGATTGAATTACACCATGGATATTTGAGTTGTTTCTATTTTGGTGTGTGTTATGAGTAATCCTGCAATGAACATTTATATAGAAGTTTTTATGCGGGCATATACTTTCAATTCTCTTGAGTATATATTTAGGAGTAGATTTTTATTACATCTTTAAATGATGATTTTAGTAAGGATTTGAGATAGTAAATTCTTGATATTTATATGTCTAATGGTAATCTTACTATTATATTGTCACTGTTAATGGCTTTTTAGCTGGGTATAAATTTTATTGGTTGACAGTTAAGATTTATTAGCTTTGCAGCCGATGAAAAAAAATCTGCCCCTCTTTATAAGTCATCAGAGTTTCTGGTAGTTTAAGATTCCTTACCCTTGACAGTCCTGCAGTTTTATTACAGTGGGTCTAAGTGTGGATATGATATACTTTTGATTTGAGGATGTTTGGTTCTCTTAATCTGTGTTAATGCCTTGAGGAATTGTTGTCTCTGTGTTCATAAGGTAAACGGGTCTATAATTTTCTCTCCTGTTTCGTGTCAAGAGTTAGTGCTGGTCTCATAAAAGGAGTTAGGAAGCATTCCCTTCTCTTACTTTCTGAAGTTGGTTTTGATTCTTTCGTGAATGTTTACTAGAATTTATCAGTGAAACCATCTGGTACTGAAATTTTCTTCTGTTGAGTTAGGTTATGAATTCACTATCTTGAATGGATACGAAGTTATTCGGAGTTGGTATTTCTTCTTGAGTTTTGGTGTTGTGTCTTTAAAGGAATTTACTTTATTGGATTCATTGGCAGATGATTGTTTCTCTATTATTCATCTCATTTTGGTTTAATTTGCTTTTCTTTTTAGTTTTATAAGGTGGAAGTTTAGGTCATTGGTTTAAGACTTTTCTTGTTTTCTAATAACATTTAATGCTATAAATTTCCTTCAAGCCCTTCTTTAGTATATCCTGCAAAATTTTATACGCTTTCATTTTAATCTAGTTCAAAATATTTTCTAATTTCCCTTGTGATTTCTTTGACCCATTGGTTGTTTAGAATTAGGTTGTTTAATTTTCAGATATTTTAGGTTTCAATAGATGTTTTAATTTTGATCTCTAAATTCCATTGTAGTCAAAACATTGTCTCTAGATTTATTTTTTTTGAAATCTATTTAGACTTGTTTTGTGGCACAGTATTTGATCCATCTTGGTGAATGTTCTCGGTACACTTAAAAAGGTTATATAATTCTCCAGTTATCAGTGGAATGTTTCATAAATATCAGCTAAATTAGGGTTAATTTGTTATTTGGATCTCCTATTTTTGTACTGTTTTTAAAAATCTGGTTTTACCGATTATTGAGGGGTATGTTAGAATCTCCAACTATGAAAATGCATTTGTCTCTTTTCTGTTTTTGTTTCATACATTTTGATGCTCTGTCATTACATGTATGTGTATTTATTATATTGGTATAAGTATACCAATATAGTATTCTGTTGATCTTTTAAAATCATTGTGAAATGTCCCTTTTTGTCTGTAATAATACTCCTTGAAGTCTACTTTGTTTTATATTAATGTATCCATTCCAGCCTTGGTATATATTTATTCAGCCTTTTAGTTTGTTTCTGTCTTTATAAAGTGCTGCTTTTGAAACTAGAATGTAGTTGGTTCTTGCTTAAAAAAAAAAAAAAATCTACCAATCTTTGCCTTTTGATTAGAACGTTTACTCCATTTACATTTAAAGTAATTATTGGTATGGTTGTATTTTAGGTCTACCATTTTGCACTTTTTTTAGGAAGAGATTATTATTTGTCTTTATTCTTCCTGTTTTTGGTTTTCATGTTAGTCAAAGTTTAAAATTTTCACTTTAATTTCGCTGTTGGTTTTCTAGCTATATTTCTTTGCTTTTTGGGGGTGGGGAGGGCGGTTGCTCTTTAGGGATTACAAGATGCATTTTAGCTTTATCCCAGTCTACTTAGCATTGGTATTGAATCACCTCAGGTAAAACCCAGAATTTCTTCAATAGTATATTTCAGTTTCCTGCCTCTTACCTTTAGTAGTATTGTCACATGTATTTCATCTAAATAGTTTGTCCTGTAGTATATTTCCATTTCTCCCTCTTATTCCCAGTATTACATTGATTACATTGATGTACCTTGTAAACTCATAAGTAGTGTTGTAATTTTTGCTTTAAGCTGTCATCTTTTATAAAGGCTAATTATATATTACATATATAGTCATCTCTTAGTATCCACTAAGGGATTGGTTGCAGGACCCCCTGTGGATACCAAAATCTGCATATGCTCAAGTTTCTCATATAAAATGGTGTAGTACTTGCATACAACCTGTGCACATCCTCTTTAAATCATCTCTTAGATGACTTATATCTAATACAGTGTAAATGCTATCTAAATGGTGGCCAGTGTGTGGCAAATTCAAGTTTTGCCTTTTGGAACTTTCTGGAAATTTTTTTCCCTGAATATTTTCAATCCACTATTGGTCAAATCCATGGATGTGGAACCCGTGAATACAGAGGACGTACTGTACCCACATAATGGCTGTTTCTGGCTTTATTTCTTCCTGTAAACTTCAGTTGCCATGTAGTGTGATTTCCATTCAGACTCAAGAACTTTCTTCAGCATTTCCTGTAGTCAGATCCGCTGGTGATAAATGGTTTTCTATTTGAAAATGTCCTCATTTCACCCTCAATTTTAAAGAATAGTTTTGCTGGATACTAGAATTCTTGGTTGACAGGGTTTTTGTTTTGTTTTGTTTTGTTTTCCTTCTTCAGCAATTTGCATATTTGGTCCCAGTGTCTTCAGACTTCCATAGTTTCTTAACAAGAAGTCAGTTTATGTTCTTATCATTATTGTTTTTATTTTCCTGTGTATAATACATAATTTTTCTTTGGCTGATTTCAAGATTTTATCTTTGGCTTTTATCAGTATGACTAAGATGTGTCTTAGTCGTTTTATTTGTTTTTATTCTGCTTGAGGTATGTTGAGCATTGGGGGATTTTTCAGATGTTATGTCTTCAGAAAATTTTTTCCTTTCTCTCCTGGGATTCCAGTTAGTGTGCTGCTTCCTGTTGTCACACATCTTTGAAAATTCTATTCATCTTTCGACCATCTCTTTTTCTTTCTTTTCTTCAGATTCTTCTGTATTCAAGTTCATTACAGCTGTTAGAAGAAAGCATCAATTTGTTGTTTAGCTAATCTACTGAGTTCATTTTACTGATTGTTCATTTGTTTCTCTGTTGACATTGCTGTATTTGTTTACTCACTGGTATCATATTGTCCTTCAATCCTTTGAGCATATTTTCCAAATTCGTTGAACTGTTTGTTGGCTGCTTTGAAGTCTCTTAAATCCAACATCCGGGCTCACCTGGGGTCAGCTTCTATTGACTGTCTTCATACTTGCATATGGGTCAGACTTTACTGTGGTTTTGCTTGTCTAGTTGAAAACTGGACATGTTGTAATGACCCTGGACTCTTGTGTTCTTCTGAGGATTATTGGGGTTTTATTGTAGCAGACAGTTAAATGCTTGGAGTCAAACTATAAATTTCGTTTTTACTGTGCTAGGTGTCTGCTTATATATATCTGCTCTGTTCTTTTGCCTTTCCACTGATGTTTCTTTACTCTGGCGCCCTGTGCCTGTAAGATTTGGAAGTTGGCCAAGCATCTCAGTAGAAATGGACTTTCTCTCTCCCTGTTCTTGTCTCTTAGGATTCCTCTGGGTTCTAGCTGATCTGCCAGCTTTGGGCTTTGTGCTCTGACGTTTAGAGCCTTCTGCATCCCTGACTGAGCACAGCTGGGAAAGGACATCACATTCATAGATTTGGCCCCATGTTCCTCTTTCAAAAGATTTCTCACTGGTCTCTGACTGCTTTTTCCCCAGGCCGCTGGTGGTTTCCTTTGAGCATATGTGGTTCAGCTGTCAGCCAGGGGTATCAGCATTTTATGCTCTGAATTTGAGTGTCGCTTCTTCTACAGTTCTGGTGCTGTCCGAAAGCTCTAAATTTCTGGTTGCTTCCCCAACTCTGAACTCTGATACCCGGCACCTTTAGCTGGTAAGGCTCTGGTTTTTCCAGCCACCAATTTTGCAGCCATAGCTTTGGGGGTTGGGCAGTGCCCTCAAGCCAGAAAGCAGTGCTTACACCTTAGGGTTGTAGTTTTTGAGATTTAACCCTTTCCCTGGCTTTTGTAAGCGCTGTCTTTAGGTAGTTTTTTGTTTTTTTTTTCCAATTCATTTTTCATAAATGTTATCTGTGTGTGTTCTCATGACCCCTTCAGTCTTCCTGCCATTACAGAGAATTGACTCTTGGTTTGTTTTGAAGTATTAGGGAACAGTTTATGTGTTTCAAGAGCATGTCTTCCTGTGTGCTTTCATTGCTTGTAGGATCATCCTATTCATCATTCTTTTTTTTTTTTTTTTTTTGCTTGCAATATGTTTGTATGAGATTCAACCACCATCCTTTTTCTGTTGTTCATTTTTATTTGAAATTAGTCTCTGTTCATTAGGAAGGGGGACGGGTCAGGAGAGGTTTTCTCAAGGCACAGCTCCAGAGCTCCCTCTTCTGTCATATTTGATACATGGCCTTGTCCTTCGTGGCTCTGTCCTGCCATCCTTACCCTTCAGCTTTCACCTGGCTGAAAGCTCCTCTGTCCATTGCCCCAGCTGTCCTCTCCTGCTCAATTTTTAGTCTATCTCCAGCATTTTTCCTTAGTGGAAAGGAGCTTTGCCTGGTTGGTCTCAAGAACTCTTAAGGCCTAGACAGCTCCAGACCCCTGAGACCCGACTCTGGACTCCGTGCTCACCTGTGGATTGAGTGTGCAGAAGTTCCTGCTGCTTCTGGCTGCTGCTCTCGTGGGCCTGCTGTGTTCTCTCTCCAGTGGGACCTGCCGATGGTGTTGGCGTTCTCCTGCTTCTATCCGTCCGATGCCCTGTGGCTTCCCTCCTGCACAGATCCTGGTACATCTGAGTCTTGTGGCTTTTGGTGATTTTTCCTGTGGTTTGGGATTTCTTGGCTCTTACTAAAGACTTTGGTATTTTTAGGGCACTGGGGAAGTTGACAACCTCCTGCTGTCTCCGTGCTCCCTTAGTTCCTCTGGTCTTGAGAGAAGACAGGGCCTTTATGCTGCTTCTAAGGCTGGAATGTGGGTGAGGATTCTCTCCCGTTCTCTCGCCAGCTCCCTCCTACAGCCAAGGTCAGTGAAGACAGACGCGTTTCCTTACTCTGTTCCCTGGTCCTGGTCACTCCTCTGCTTGAGAGTGAAGCCTGGCATCTCATCTGTACGTGTGGGTCTCTGTCCTCACGTCCCACCTCCCGGGCTTTGTCTCCTGACCTTGAGATCACCAGGCATCAGTAGGGCATCATCTGGCTTCAGATTTTGCTTATCTTGCTTCATTGTTGGATTTTCATCTTTATATTCTTAAAGATTTTCTTACTTGCCCGCTTGTGAGTGATGCATTTTAAAAAGTATTTTAAAAATATCTTAACTTAGCTTTGTGTTTCTATGTTTATTGTACTAGAAGGACTTGTTACAGTATTTGTCCACCATACTGGTGAAAATGAAAATTTCATTTCTTTTTCTTGAAACTTGTCTCTTTTTCCATGACTTGTCTTTCTTGTTGCTTAGCATGCTTTCTTCGCTCTCTTAACCTTTTTAATTTTTGAAATACCTTTGTTCTCTGTGCATGTTCTAAGAGTTTGCCATCGTCTCCTTAGGAAACCAACATAAGTAAGCTCCATAATTTTTGTGAAGCTTGGGTTTTCAGTCACTTAGAGACTCTCAGGTTTAGATAAAGGGGAGAGAAAAAAGCCTAACACTCGTGTTGTTAGTCCTAGGAGAACACAGGTCACTCCCCACATTTCATAGACTCATAGACTATTGCCAAGGACCTTTCTCGCTGTAAGAATCTTGCCTGATGCACCGTCTTCCGATGCTACACACGAGGATACAGTAAGTGAGACCAAGAGAGGCTACTGTTGAATTATGACAAAGTGCAAGACTCTAGGACCTTCACTCAGCTATCCTCCCATCCCTGCAAGGCGGGTGGTAATCACCCCCTTTGAGAGCAATTCGTGTTGCAAACACAGACCTTGGTCACCCCATCATGCTTCTCCTGGTCAGCGGTCCGAGGGCCCTGGTCCCTGACACCTGCCGCCTCCTCCCAGGAGGAAGCGATGGCTCAAGCTGTTGGATCTGCTCAGATTTTTGTTTTCTCCATGATTAGTCTTAGCGTTACTCTTTCCCCACCCCTGTGAACAGCAAAATAGCCCTCCCTCTGGTCTTTTTCTAGCGTGTTTCTTAGACTTGACACACACACAGGCGGCTGTTGAAAGGGGGAAAAATCTTAGGCTCCTCCCTAGGTACATTCTCCATCCCACACCAGTTGTAGCCGACGTCTTTCAGTGGAAAATTAACCCTTAAGAAGAGTAATTAGACTTAATGATTGGATTATTTTTTTTAGTTCATCACTTAAATGAAAACACAAAATCAGAAAATTCTGTAGAACTATTGGCCCGTTTAGTGTAAATATTTGTTGCATTTCTGTACCTTTATCTTGTGTGTTCCAGGTTACTCTCCATTCTTGTACTTTTTCTACTTTTTTCCCCTTGTTTCCTCTTCATTCTGCAGTTAGTTTCTGCACATCTGACACAGTTTTGCGCGTTGAGTTTAGTTACATTTGTTTTGAATCCGATAAAAGAGGGAGGAATTGTTCCTAGGAGCTCCACGGTTAACAATGCTAGAATAAGGGTTAAATTAAATTTTCACACTGGACAAAAAATTAGGCTAGACTAGACGGTGCTTTTGAATGGGAGTAATGTGTGTAAACCAACCAGCGTCTATCTCAAGACACTAAAACCTATTAATATGCTAATCAGCGAGTGCATTGGCCGTTTTTCCTCTAACCTGACGAGTAAAGTTTGCTTTACTTTTAGAAATTCCCCACACCGAGCGTAATAGCTCGTGTTCATCCGGCGCTCTTGGCAGTGACGGTGTCTGGTTGGTTGAAGGCGACAGGAGCGTGGTGGGTGTGACCAGCCAGGAAGGCGAGGCGGGACGTGCGTGCGTCGGGCTGGGTCACTGTGCCGCGAAGAGCCACCCGCCGGTTGTTGGGGGCCGGGGGCGTTTCACATCAAGAGGTGTCAGGAAGTGCGAGCTGGAGGGCTCAGCGAAGACTCCGGCGCACAAGGCAGCAGCTGCGCACGCCAGCCCTCAGGTTGCACCGGAGGGACAAGAGGTGGGGCCGACCTGCCGGGCACGCTGACCCGGCCCCACTCCAGGAGGAGGGAGGAGGGAGGAGAAGGAAGGAGCGCTCCTGGCGGCGACCCTCCAGCGCCCTCTGCTGGCAGAGCCTGACCTCAGGTCGGCCGGGGTGGGGCGGTGGTCCAGCTCTAGGGTCACAAAAGGGGACCAAGTCGTTTGTAACTGAGAGACCGTTCGTGTTGCTCCCAGGGTGACCTTTGTAAAATTTAAAACTGTTCCAGCGTTCCCCTAGTAAAATAGCTCAGTGGCTCTCAAAATTAAAAAACCAAAGCTTTTAACTTTTTTATTTGGGAAGAATAAAGGAAATGATACAGGAAAGTTGCAGAAATGGGAAAGAGTTCTTGTCTGCCCTCCACCCGACTTTGTCACCGCAGCACCGTTGTCAACGTCAGGGAATTACCGTGGGGACAAAGTGCAGACCCTCCTCAGGCTGTCCGTGTCCCCACTCGTGTCCTTTTCTGTTCAGGGTGCAGCGCTGCATTTAGTGGTCACGTCGCCGGCGTCTCCTCTGATCTGTGACAGATTCTCAGTCTTTTCCTTGTATCACCCAGACACTTCTGAAGAGCATCTGTAAGTTGTTTTCTAGAATGGCCCTAAATTGGAGTTTCCTGTGTTTTTTCATGATTAAATTCAGGTTAGTACCCCTTTGGGCAGGAATTCCATGGAAGTGACGCAGTGGCCTTCTGTGTTAATCTGCCAGGACCGCCGTGACAGAGTGCTGCGGACCTTTATTCCCTCACAGCCTGGAGGCTGGACGTCCAAGATCAAGATGGCGGCGGGGCTGGTTCTCCCGAGGCCTCTCTCCTGGGCTGGTAGATGCCGCCTCCACCTTGTGTCCTCACAGGGTCATCCCTCTGTGCACGCGCATCCCGGTGTCTGTGTGTCCAAGTTTCCTCCTCCTCTAATGACCCCAGTCACATTGGATCAGGACCACTCCATCACCCTCATTTCAACTTAATTACCTCTTTAAAGGCCCTGTTTCCAAATACAGTCACTTTCTGAGGCACTGGGGCTCCAGACTTCAACATACAGGTTTTGGAGGACACAGTTCAGCCCATAACACCTTCTCAAGGCATCACACCAGGAGGAGGGTTGTGGGATGTTATCTCACTGTTGCTGATGTAATCTCCATCACTTGGTTGAAGCGGTGTCTGCTGGGTTTCCCCACTTTGTAATTAATATGTATCTCGGGGGAGATGACTTTTAGACAATCCAAATACATTTTTTCTCCTTGAACTTTCTCGCAGTTACTCTAACATTCCATTGGTGAGTCTTGTCTGTAGGAGTTTACCTGATAGTAGCTTCTCCTTTTTTTCCACTTATTTATTGGAGTTTTTCTGTAAGGAAGAGTTGTGGCTTCTTCCCTGGATATTCACTCATTCAGTGATTTATATCTTTATGGAATCACAGTTTAAAAAAATTCAGTGGGTTATAATCTCATACCCTTATTTTGTTAATCAGTTGTCTCTAGCTTTGGCCACTGGAAACTCCCGTGTCCTTTTGTGAAGTTCCCTACCCCCTCTTTGGAGCATGTCTTTACTTTCAGCCACCACAGCATGCTCAGGGCTCATCTTGAATTTTCCTTGCCCCAGCCGTGGAATCAGCCACCTCTCCAAAGAGCCCCGCTTAGTGTCATTGGAGAATGGCAGTTAGAAACCCAGATCTGGCCACTGGGCGGGCTCATTGCCACCGACGTGTCATTGCATCTGGACCCTTCTCGTGGACAGAGCTGTGGAAATACATGTGTGTTCGTATACTTGCCCGCGCGTACCTACACGTCTTTATGTCGTTCTGTCTGTGTCTGTACGGACAAAACAAGGGTTCATGTGATAACCTCCATTTCCACCCCGACAGCATGCTCTTCATTCTAACTGCCCTCCTTTCCTTATTTGCAACTTCTTTCTCCAACGGTGAGAAATCTGGTCCTCGTTGTCTGTTATACGTCTACTCAACTCTTGTGTGCACAAACGTGTGGTTTCAGAATTGCTAACGGGAACCCTCTGAGAACAGCTTTACTAACCAGGTCAGGCGCCAGTGGACTCTGGCCCACGGGCCAAATCTGGCCCGCTTCCTGTTTTTGTGAATAAAGTTTTATTGGAACACACCTGCCCATTTGTTTCTGTGTTGCCTGTGGTCCTTGCTGAGTTCAGTGGCAGAGTTCAGTAGTTGCAACAGAGACCATATGGCCAGCACAGCTGAAGATACGGACTGTCTGGCCCTTTGTAGAAGTAGTTTGCCGACCCCTAAACTCCGTAGTTTTTGTGTACGGTTCTTTTCGTCTTTAGCCGTATGGAGACCCAGTAAAACAGTGTGTTCCAAAGTTACCTTTTCCTTCCGCCTCCGCCTGGGTGGTTGATCATTTGTAGTACAGGTAGGTTCACTTGTTACAGCTTCTGTTCCATTTGGGTTACCCCACATCCCATCAGTAGTTCATTGTCTATTTGGGGGGCATGTACAACATTAGGCTCTAGCAGTGAGGGCTGTACAAAGAGGTGCCCACACAGCGCCCCTCGCGCCTCATCCCCACCGCCCCGTTCCCACGTCATGCTCTCCACTCCTTTCCCCCCACCCTCTGTGGGTGGCCAGTCTCTTTAGTTTCTGGTTTGTCCTTCAGGTTTTTTTTTGGGATAAATCAGATACCTGTGTATTTTCCTGCAGCCTTTTCTTTCTTACAAGAAGACTAGCATGTTATCCACGCTCTGCCTTGCGTTTTTCACTTACCAGTCAGTCTAGGGAATCACCGCAAATCAGTTCATACAGATCATCCTCATTTTAAAAATAGCTGCACGGGAACAACACCGTGGGTGTACCGTAGTTTATAAAACCACTGTCCTGTGTGTGGCGCTTAGAATGCTTCCAGCATTTCGCACCCGAAGTCAGTGCTGCAGCGAGTAGCCGTACGCGTGTGTGGTGTTACGCTGTTGGGGGTCTGCCTTTAGCGGGGGCCCCTGGAGGTGGGGTGTCGCTGGCTCAGGAGCGCAGGCGTAGTTTCGTCAGCTCTGGCCGGACTCTCGGGAAGGCTGTCCCAGTTTGCACCCCCAGGGTCAGGGCATGAGAACGGCCGATTCCCCACAGTCTCACCAACTGAGTGTACGTACTGTCACCCTTTCCCCTAATTTGATAGATGTCATCTCTGTTTTTAACTTGAATTTCTCTAATAGTGAGTTTCAGTATGTTTTCGTATGTTTGATCTGTTGCGTGTCTTTTCGTGACATCTTAATATGTACATTGATATTTTTATATCTTTTTGTGTGAATTGCCTGTTCAGATTATTTTTCCCACTTTTCTATCGGATTTTGGTTCTATGTCCTTCAGTTTTTAAGAGTTTTTTTGTGTGGTAGGGGTGTCATCCCTCGGTGATATTTTGTTGCATGCCCCCCTCACTGTCTTTTTACTTCGTGGGGTTTGTTTCCGCCTTCATGACTCCCTCTTGCCCCCGGGTTGATGCTCTCATTCTCTCTCACACAGACACAGACACAGACACACAGACACACACACACAGACACACACACACACACACACACACAGTTGCTCACCCTCTGCTGTACCCTGTGTGCAGTGAACACTTTCTGACAACTACTCAGCAACACTCAGCTCAGGGGTCAGTTCCCAGATGATTTCTCTGCTAGAATGAGTAAGTTTAAAGACAGAAAGTATCGTCTGCCTCTTCAGAGGTGCTGCTTTTTAAGTTCGATCCTCATAGCACCCTTTAATGGCTGTGACTGTGCGACCAGGACCAGTTGAGTAAGTCAGAGTTTCTTTCAGATTTCATCATTGCCGTGTCTGTACAGAGCGATTCACCGCTAGACTTGAGACTTTTTCCCCAGTTAATTTATTACAAGTTCACGAATGAATTTCCACCAAAATCTCTTTTGGCCCTAGTATGGAATAAAATTGACAAGTCCCAGTGTTAACTTGAGTGGCCACTCGCGTACATCTGGTTATCGCAGAGAGCTCCTCCGGTGAGTAGTGAGACGGCTGCTCGGCGCACAGTGGGGCGGCGCACAGTGGGGCGGCGGCTGGCGCACACCGTCTCCCGAGAGGCCAGTTTACCTGGAGTTGGTGGAGCTTCGGGCTCAGGTCCCCTCACTTGCCAGGGCCAGGCCTGGAGACATTTTCCTGGTTGTCATTGTAGAAGGGGCCTTGCTGCATGCTCGTTAACTCTTCCGTAGTTACGAAGGATTTCCTCTGGAAGGATTAAGTCGCAGGAACATTCGGTAGAGATGAAGCACGGTAGGCCATGCGAAAAACGCCTGAATTATGTTGCGTAGATGCTACTTCAGATAAAAATAGCAGTTGTTTATTTTTAATAAGCTGACTAGACTTAAAAAAATTTCAAAAGAAACAGAACACCTGATTTATTTATCTTTTTCACATCTTTATTGGAGTATAATTGCTTTACAATGGTGTGTTGGTTTCTGCTGTATAACAAAGTGAATCAGCTATACCTATACATATATCCCCATATCCCCTCCCTCTTGCGTCTCCCTCCCACCCTCCCTATCCCACCCCTCTAGGTGGTCACAAAGCACCGAGCTGATCTCCCTGTGCTATGCGGCTGCTTCCCACTAGCTATCTATTTTACGTTTGGTAGTGTATATATGTCAATGCCACTCTCTCACTTCGTCCCCGCTTACCCTTCCCCCTCCCCGCGTCCTCAAGTCCATTCTCCGCGTCTGTGTCTTTATTCCTGTCCTGCCCCTAGGTTCTTCAGAATCTTTTTTTTTTTTTAGATTCCATATATATGTGTTAGCATACTGTATTTGTTTTTCTCCTTCTGACTTACTTCCCTCTGTAAGACAGACTCTCGGTCCATCCACCTCGCTACAGAACACCTGACTTACAGTAGCGTCTGTAGGAGCACCTCTGCAGTAGGTACGGGCTGTCGCCACCCGCTTAACAGTTAATTTCCCCCCCGCGGCTGCTCGTCGGGCCAGTTACCAAGCATCGCCCGAGGAGCAGAGCGGCCGGCGTTGACCTGCCCTGTGAACTTACCGCCGGGAGAGCCCTGGAATCCAGTGCCTATCCACGCCGAAGCGGTCTGTGTGGGTTTTTTAAAACCAGCTTTTAATTCCACAGCACTTAACCACATTGTTCTTAGACAATAAATGACAACATTATAAATAAGGCCGAAGCCCCCTTTTACCCCTGCTCACGATCTCGTTCCTGTTTGCTCCCCCCTGCCCCCTTCCCAGCTCAGTAACCCCTGGCGGCAGTGTCCTCGGGAACCGTCAGAGCATCTGTGTGCCCTCGCTCCGCTCAGTGGTCCACGGGCCCGCAGCGTCAGCATCTCGTGGAGCCGGTTAGAGACGCAGACGCCTCGACCCTGGAGCCAGAACCTGCCTTTTAACAGGACCCTTAGGTTTTTGTACCGTGCGATTTTGTACACGAAACGATGATGAGTGTAGAAAACGCTGCCAGTGTGTGCTTAAAATTTACACCAGTGGTCTAATGCTGTAACTTTTCTCCATCAACAAGATGCCCTGGAAGCTCCGAACGGTCTCTCCGCCGTGGTGTCTGGTAGGCCCGTCTCCCTAACCTTCCCTCTGTGCCGCCCTTCAGGTCACCCGTCATTTCCTCCTTGAGGGACCCTGAGCTTGTTTGCAGCTCTTCGTTCTTCTCAGATGCCCAGCTTCGCAGTGAACTCTCCAGGGTGCTGTGTCTTATGTGCACGCGCCAGGAAAATAACTGGATGGAAGGGTGTGCGCATTTTTAATTTAAAATTGCCCTCCAGAGTGGTTGTGTCGATTTGATTTTGTTTTGGTGGCCAATTTGCATATCCTTTATTCTTTGTGACATTGTTTTAATTACTGCAGCTTTATATGTTTTCACATCAAGTCCCATCTTTCTTGGCATTGGAAATTATAATGGCTTTTGAAGAAATTTCACACTTGTCTTCTATAGGAAATTTAAAGTCAGCCTGTCAAGTTTTGTGAAAAATTCTATTGGAGTTTTCATGGCAGGAGATTGTATTGAATTTCTAGATTAATTTGGATTAGATGCTGGAGCTTTCTGCTGTTCATTCCTGAACATGGTATTTCTCTTTATTTTAGCCATAAGTCCTTCAGTAAAGCTTTATAGTTGTTTGTGTACGTGTATATGCATTTATGTACGTGTGGGTTGTGTGTGGTAGTTTTATTTTCTGTTAGGCTTATTCTTAGGTAATTTTTCTAGCTAATATGAATGGAATTTCTTAAAAGATTGTTTTTTCATTGATTGCCAGCCTGTAGGAAAATCACCGGGGTTCTTTGGTATGTTAATCTTGTACCTGGTTCTTCTAGACACTAATCGTTCTAATTATCAGTTAGATCGCCCGGATTTTCTGAGTAATTATGGTTTTATACTTTCCCCCTAGTATTTATACATGGATTTCGTTTTTTCATCTAAGGTGGGCTGAGGGCTTCCTGGGCAGTGCTGAGTAGTGGCAGCAGGACAGGTGACACTGCTGTCGTTCTCTTCACTTACCGGGAGTGCTTCTGATACGTCACTGTTATAGTATGATGGTTTATGGAAATATCTTGCAGTAGATATTCTCCTATCCAATTTTTTTGGCTAAGAGGTCTTTATTATTTGCTGAAATCATGAATGAGCTTTAATTTGCTGGCGTGCTTTTCCAGCATCTGTTCATATTGTCCTGCTTCTCCTGTATCTGATGGCAGGGACGGATGTTCTCATACCGAGTTCTCCTGCTACTCTTGGGACACCCCTCTCCCCTTGCTCACCCTTATTCTTCTGCCCCTGATGGATTCAGCTTGCTCCCTTATTTGTTTAGGAAGTGTAAATCTCTGTTGTAAGTGAGATTAACCCACCTTTTCCCCCCGCCTTTGGGCTGTTCTGGTTTGGTTTGGGTATCAGTTGTTGTTAGAATGTAATTATTTGTTTCTTGATTTTTCTTTGGTGGAGTTTGTCTTAAAGTTTCCCTCTCAGAATCGTTGGTGCTGTGATGTAGTTTTTATATCTAATAGCAGTGAGCAGTAACTTCTGGCAGGCCTGTGCAGCACTCACATTATTTTCATTTCCACTTTTAGTTAAAATTATTCTTAGCAAACTTTTGGGAACAAAACGTATTTCCCGAAAATGTTGGAGTAATGAGTTTTCTTAAACTTTGTGTAAACAACTGTTTTTATATTTAGTAAATTATTTTAGAGTCGAAATCCTGAGGGAAGAAACAAGCTTTAAGTAAATGACTTGGACCTCTCAGAAAAGGAAACCGAGCAGAGGTTTGACTGTCCTGTTGAGTTATGTGCACAGCTGACCAAAGAAGTCACAGGAACTTGTAACTCGAGGAGGTTCTACTTCAGGTAGCTGCGAGGGTTTACAGTTATAAGAGTACAGTTAACAGATTTGGGGTTGAGAAGAGGTCCCACAGATCAGCCCTGTGGGCTCCTGTCGGCGTGTGGAGTTGGCGTGAACGCGTTGGAGAAGGGATCTAGCCAGGCTTGGTGGCCGCTCTCTCAGCCCCGTGCGTCACCAGCGTTCCCAGTTTTCCCTGCTTGTGACTCGGCGTACCGCCTCCTCAGTCTCAAAGTCAGGTTTGTAGCCTGTCAGTAGGGACTCGAGTTTTAATAGTGCCCACTGAGATCCTAGTAATAACAGATAATGGCATCTGGAAAAGAGGGGCTCTTTGTTTCCTCAGCCTCCCACGTGACCTTTCGGAACGTACGTGCACATGTATGTGCGTCTGTATGTATTGGAGAGCTAGGACTTTTAAATATTCACTAGAAGTTCATATAAATCTGGCTGTGTTGCTTTTCTTGAATTTAAGTATGTTTTATGTATGGTTACATGGTCACTTGGTATGTAATCCACCTGCCCTATCTCTTTTGAGAGCCTTCTGGTTTTTATTCCTTAGTATGGATATACCGTAACTTATTTAGCCATTTCTTTGTTGACATCTAGATTATTTACAGTTTTTCAAATAGACTACTGGGTCAAAAAGTACACACATTTAAAAATCCTGTGCATCGCTAGACTGCCTTCCAAATAATCTGCTTGTTTGCATTCGGAGGGAATGTCTGTTTTCCTGTATTTGTATCGACACTGGTTATTATCAGCCTTTCAGTTTTGCTAATCTAACGGACAAAAATTGGTATACACTTGTCTTAATAGTGAGATTTCATGTATTTTTCTTTCTTTGGTCATTTTAATTCTTTTTCTTTTCAAGGCATGCTCATGCTAGTGTTTTATCGGTCAGTAGGCACTCTTCGTGCTGTAAGTAGCAGTCCTGTGTTACCAGTGCTTTTCCCTTGTCTGCTACCAGTGGTAACTTTTAAAAATACATATCTTTTGCTCTACAGAATGTTTTTATTTTGATAGCTCTCTCTCTCTCTCTTTTTTTTTTTTAATGACTGCTGACTTCTGTGTCTTGGTTAAGAAGTCCTTTTCTATGTTGACATTATAAACACACTCCTGTATTTTTCCTAGAAATTTTATAGTTTTATTTAGTTTATCCTATTGGGGAATATTATTGTTTACAGATTGGGGACGTAGAGATGGAACTTGAAATTTTTTTCCTATGAAATAGCCGGGAATATTATTGTTTACAGATTGGGGACGTAGAGATGGAACTTGAAATTTTTTTCCTATGAAATAGCCAGTTGTCCCAACGCTACTGAATTTCCCACTTGAAAATGCTACCAAGTAGCATATAGTAAATGTCCATAAATTTCTGAACTTTCTGGTCAGCTCCACTGAGTACTTGATCTATTCTGCTGCAGCATCACAGGGTTTTAATGATGATCGAGGTGTAGTATGTCGCGATAATCTGGTGGGCAAGTCTCCCTCAGCTTGGTTCTTTTTGGTCTAAATTCTCTTGGGTATTTTTGTGTATGTAGGTTCCTTTTAAGAGTTTTATTTTGGATTTTGTACGTAGTAAAGGGGCTGTGTTTTACATTTCACAAAGGTAAAAATATGAAGATCCCTGAGAAATTAATACTTACCCCAGATTTATTATTTCGTGTGCTACTTACTGTTTTAAGTGCTTTGCAAATATTGTTACAGGAGAAGCAGTTAGACCTTCATTTCTCAGTGAGCAAAAAGTTAGTCTGCCCGGATGACTGTGGTGAGAAGGCAGTAACCAGCAGAGACAGCGCAGATCTGAGATGGACCACTCACGGTTCCCACCACTCGACACGCGCACACCCAGGTCGCATACATCCATGTTTAGTATGACTGGCATTACAGATTTGTGTCCTGCTTTTTACAAATCACGAGCATAGTGATACATGAAAAAGAGGATGTCACATATGGTGTGACCAGGAGTACATGAGAACCACCCAATTTCAACCAGAGCCTTTTTTTTTTTTAACTGAAGTGTAGGTGATTTACAATATCATGTTAGTTTCAGGTGTACAGCACAGTGATTCGGTTTTACACGTATACATATATATATGTATACATCTCTATTTCTTTTTTTTTTGATGCTTTTCCATTATAGGTTATTACAAGATAAGAGCCTTTCTAATACTCAAGCATAGAACTGTGTGCTCTTTCCCTAAAGCTATCTAATTACAGTTACACAGTTATAATAATATCATGACCCACTCTCTGATTCCCCTCCCCCTATTAAGAGGGTTTAAAAAATTTTTTAAATACGGTGAAATTACTGGATCAGAAGCCATGAACAGTTTAGCTTTTATTGGAGTCAACTGTTCACTCCTACCAAGGTCATCCCTGCGTTTCCTTCACTGCATGGGGTATTACACACCAAATAAAATTAAAAACATAGCTCACAGATGGAAGAGTGTTATCTTTTCATTTGAGTTTCGTAGCTAAGTGGCTTTGAAATGTTTGTTAGCCCTTTTGTAGTTAGATTTCAAAAAATCACTGTTAACTTTTTTTAAACTCTTTATATTAAAGTGGCAAATGTATTTTTCACCCTTTGTGGCAAATGTATTTTCTCAGTTTATTTTCTTTGTACCTCTGTGCATTTTATTTATCTGAGTTTTTACTTTTTAAAATGTAATCAGGTCCGTTGGTCTTCTCTCTTTACAATTTGAACAGTGCATTCCCAAGTGCAGAGTGAGCATTTTTATCATTTTAAACCTTTAAATGTATAATTTATGTGTTGGGAATTATTTTGCCCTGTGTTGTTTCTTCACAGTCTGAATCTCGCAATCAGTTAGGCGGTATTACCAGGATTATTTATGACTCATCTTCCCCATTTACCGAAGTTTAAATTTCTGTGTGTACTAGGGTCTCTTCTGGACCGCTGTGCTAAACCAAGCCGAGGTGGATTTATCTGTGTAGTCCCATTTCTTGGGACAAAGCATTCCTCTAAAGGAACTTTGAAAGAGTATCTTTTTTATATTAAAAATGTTTATTTAAGTATCAGTAACTTGAAGGCTACTCCTGAAGTTCCATTTTCTCAGCCTTCATCTCCTTGAGTAGTGTAGTAGCTAAAAATTAACATTTAAAATAGAAAACACCAAGGAAAGGAGGGGGTGATATAAATGATATCGATAAACCTTTCTAAGAAAGATCATTTGTTCCTAGGAATGGAGGGATTTCTGAAGCCTTTGAAGGAGGTGTGAGACCATACTCCTGTGCACCGTATGATGTGTGTACCGTGTGCAGCTGAGCTGGGCGGCCGTGTCTGTCCTTGCAGGGCTCTGGTGGGGGAATCTCTCTTTCTCCAGCATAAACTGAAGGTTGGAGGCGTGTTTGTGAGACCCGGAGGGTTTACTGACCCTGAGCACTAATTTATTTGTCTTCCATGAGTAAGCGGATCTTTCTTTCACTGGCTCCCTGTTTCTCCTACTTTATCTGGGGGCTTTTAGCACCACACTCACTTTCCTTCTTCCTCCTGAAGGACTTGTAATCCTTAGTAAAAACACTAAGCTGGGAAGGTATCCGAGCCAACTCAGCACAGGCTGTTAGCATTGCAATCACAGGTTTGAAAACCATGTTATCTTGACTGTCATCCTTTCACCAGGTGGCTGGAACAGAGGCTCGGGGACTATGTTTGTTTTTATTTTTATTTCTCCCCAGGGACTGATCTCCTGCCTTTAAGTCACACGTTGTGGTGACGGTTACCGAGCGTGCTGTGTGGCTGCCCTATTCTCTGTGTCGGTCCCTACGAATTGGGAACGCTTCCCCCAAACCCCCAGGAAAAGGAGTGCTGGGAGTTTGAGTATTGTCCTTAAATCTAAGTCTACGTATACCTTGATAATCAAGTACTACCTGGATGATTTTTTAAGGTTTTCTGGGCTTTTTTGTGTATAGCTCTACAGAATTTTGCTTAAATAGAGGTGTTATTTGTGTGCGTTGGATTTAGTGTTTTAACAGTAAATCTCAATCATACTTTGAGATTTGGTAGTGCTTTGTTTATAGTCGATTCTTAGAAATACATAGAAGTACTTATAACTTTTAATCATCTAGAGCGTCCTTTGCGAAGATGACTTTAGACAACCTCAGTGTGCAAGCTGGAAGGTGACCTGATCTTCTCCCAGTTCACCGTCGGACACATGGCTGACTCTGAAGCAGGGAGGTCGAGGGGTTTGCCCAGAGTCACGCTGGTCAGGCGGGGACCCGAGCCCAGGTCCTGGGACGTCCACTTACCAAGGTGTCTAGCAGATAGTTGTGGCTTCTGCCCCATTTCTCTCTGACTTATCAATAACCTTCAGGTAGTGGGAACTTGCTGTTTGCTGGGCCTGGTTCATCACTTTACAGGTATCTTCGTGACGACATCATGAGGGCTGAGGTGGCTGAAACTTACAGATAACAACCTACACATCAGAATTTACTTCTGATGCCATTTCTTCCTTGATCTCTGCTGCTTATTTCTCTTTTTGCCTTATAATCTGGTGTCAGGTATTTAAGGCAGTGGTTTTTCGGGAGGGAGGTGGATCAGATTTGCTCTCCAGGGGACGTGTGGTAACGTATGGAGACACTGTTGACTGTCGTGACCGGGTTGGGGGCTGTGCTCCCGGCGTCTCGTGGGTGGAAGCCAGGGATGCTGTGAAACATCCTGCAGTGACCAGGACGGCCATCACCACGTGACAAATTCTCCAGCCTGAGAAGCCAGCAGTGCTGCGGTTGAGAAACCCAGGTTATGGGAAAGGACCAGCTGCTGGTGGGGGAAGGTCTGGTGGTGATTGGGCAGGACCGGGGCATTAAGGACTGCTGAGCAGCGAAGAGACGGGGGAGGAAGGGGCTGCCGAGATGGGGGAGGGGGCGGTGTGGACTGATCACAATCCGCTCCCCTCTTGCGCTCCCTGGCGGTTGGTCCTTACAGTCGTACGGTGCTCAGAAAGCTCTTGGAGCCACACGGTCCGTGTAAAGACCCTAGTAGGTTTTCCCTAGAAGTGTGGAAACACTCCCAGCAAGTATCGATAGATCAGAAGTTACAAAGCCGTAGCACTTTCCCTGCTGTTTCAGGGCCCTGAGGACAGCTCCATGACTTGAAAGTGATGACTAGATCTACCCAGTTTACTCTTCGGAGGGTCAAACAGAAAATGTGAAGGACAGAGTATCACCAGTGGATGACCCCAAAGCCGAGGTGTTCCCTTCTCAGAGCCCTGTGACTTGGTTGTGATTCAGTTACTAAGTCAGTGTTCTACACCCAGCCTGCGCCCCGGGTGACAGAGGTTCCTCTGGCGGGCGTGTTCTGCTGAACCCTCTCTGGTGGCATCAGCCTTCCCGGGTCCTGAGCTTCAGCTGGTGAGGGAAAGGAGGGAATCTGACCTTCGTTACCATCCCCTCTCGAGCACATGCATTCTGTTCTCCCCCATCAGGTTGTGTTTAAGGAGAGGCTGCGTAGGCAGGGAACCTTTGAGGAGCTACATGAAGGAAGACAAGATCAATTAAACCACCAGTTCCTGGGGTGGCGGGGTGGCATTGCCAGGGACTGGGACCCAGGTCCACGGGATGGCTGAGTACCTCACCTGCATGGATGGAAACCGTCCTCCAGACACCTGTGAGCATAAAAGTTTGGTAAACAGTAGGATACAGAGGCAGGCTTGGAATATACTGAGGGACTGGAGTAACGGAACAGCTTGAAATCTGTAGAAGTAAATAAATAATCCGCAAGGCCTTGCCTCACTGCTGGAATGTGAAGCCCACAGTGAGAACTGGCTTTTTTGTGTGTTTGTTTTGTTTTAATGTTTATTTATTTGGTTGTGCCGGGTCTTATTTGCAGCAGGCAGGCTCCTTAGTTGCGGCTCACGGGCTCCTTAGTTGTGGCATGAGAACTCTTAGTTGCGGCATGCATGTGGGATCTAGTTTCCTGACCAGGGATCATACCCGGGCCCCCTGCATTGGGAGTGCAGAGTCTTAACCGCTGCGTCACCAGGGAAGTCCCTGAGAACTGTTTATATACATCTTCTTCTGCTCTCAGCACAGAATAGTATCAATAGCAGTAGAAGCAGTTTTTAAATTTTCTTATCTCACTTTTTAAAAATTTTTAAAATTATTTTATTGAAGTATAGTTGATTTACAATGTTGTGTTAGTTTCAGGTGTACAGCAAAGTGATTCAGTTATATATATCCTTCTTCATATTCTCTTCCCTTATAGGTTATTAAGATATTGACTATAGTTCCCTATGCTAAACGGTATTTCCTTGTTGTTTATCTGTTTTATATATAGTAGTGTGCACCTGTTAATCCCAAACTCCTAATTTATCCCTCCCTCCTTTCCCCTTTGGTAACCATAAATTTGCTTTCTACGTCTGAGAGTCTGTTTCTGTTTTGTAAATAAGTTCATTTGTTCTTATCTCACTTTTGATTGTTCTAATCTCATTAATGATTTCATGTAGATTCTCATTTCTTTATCACTGTTCACCTCTGTCTCACATTTTCATCCAGTGGGTTCTGGTGCCTTCATGGGCCGAGGGAAGGTTCGGAAGTGCAGCGTGCACATCAGAGGGGAGGTGACGATCACTGTCACAGAGGAATTCTTTATGTAAAAGCATTCCTTGGGGTTCCGTGTGTTCTTCAAATTATAGAAAACTTAATAAAGCACACTCCTTTGGGATTATATACATTAAAATATGCATCTCCCTTTTCTATTAGGTAATCACTGCCATACCATAAATTCCCAAACTTAAGTTTTTGATTTTTGCAATATCAAGAACAGTATCACCCATAACTGTTAATTTTTTCTTTAAATTAGCTTACCTTCTCTTTTAAAAGTAAACTATGACTGCCGTAAATGGAAGGCTCATTTAGCTTAAGCAGTATAGCAACAACATTAGTTTGGGGGAAAAAATGCAATAACTGTAGCAAATTGATTTACAAAAATGTGTACCTGAATGTTTGTCGGTGGGAATATAGTTGTTTCTAATCAGTCAGTAATAAAGGGATAAGGATGCTTTATGCTCCTGAGTGAGCTGGAATGAGTTTGTGCCAGTAACACTGCTGATTGATTGGTTGGTTGGTTGGTTGGTTGATGAATAGTTTTATAATTTTGTGTGAACAGAGTCAGTTCACATGCACGTAGTTGAAAGTGGAAAAGACATATTTCACCATTTCACTTGATAAGGTTGAATGTCAGGAATTCCTAGTTTAGGTGATGAAAGTGACTTCGGTTTCAAGGAGCCACCAGAAGCCTTGCTCCACAAACTGTTCAGAATGTGTCCAGTTACTTGGGTGGTATTCAGAGAGTGTGGGGTGTCCCTTAGCTGTTCACTGCTGCTGTCCGGTATGGAAAACAAAACCTGTTTCGTGTCTTTCAAGTTCTCTTAATAATGTGCAAAAATATTTTCATCTTTCAAATGATATCCAGATCATGCAGATAACAAAAAGACTCCCATATACTTTCACCAATCTGTAGCCCCAAAGCTCTACTTTTGTGCACTCAAGGGCGTTCGTTTCATCTTACCTGTGGAAAGCTGCAGTGTAAGGATGAACCTGGGTGGCTTAAATGAGCCAGTGTCCTTGCAGAACATGATAATCCATGAAGCTGTGCCTCACCATGCCTGTGCCCTGACGTGGACGTCTGTGTTCACATGTAAGAAGCTCTTCCTGCAATGAAGATGATAGTGTAGGCTTTGGAGTTTCAGAGTTATAGACAGCTGGAGTCCTTCCCCATCTCTGTAGAAAGCAGAGACAGGAGGATTCAGCATCTGTCCTTAATACATGTTAACATTTTGAGTTTACTCTTCTGTATAAACAGGGAGTAGATTTCATAAGTTCCCACTAGTATTCATATTTGTATGATGACCTTTACCTTTAAGATTCTTAATCGCTTAATCTTATCCATGATAAGTTTAACAGAAAGAACAAATATTCAGAGAACAGTCCCAATGCCATTTCCCAATTATGTATACTTGTACATAACATGTATATGTACATAGCACATATAATAATATACTGTAACTTTTGGTCTATCACTGCTAAGAATGCACTGATAGTGTGGAGATTCCAAGTTCAGGCATCTTGTTTGGGCATCGCATCAATCTATCTATACTTTTTTTTCTTTATACTGATAAAATACGTAGAACATAAAATTTGCTATTATAGCCATTTCAAGTGTGCAACTCAGTGGCATTAATTCAGTGTTGTACAACCATCACCACTGTCTATTACCAAAACTTTTCATCACCCCAAACAGAAACTCTGTAACGGTTAAGTAATAACGCCTCATTCTCGTCTTCCCCCAGCCCCTGGAAACCACTATTCTACTTTTTGTCTCAGTGAATTTGCCTATTCTGGGTATTTATATAAGTGGAATCATATAATCTTTGTCCTTTTGTGTCTGACTTCCTTCTCTTAGCATACAGTTTCCAAGGTTTATCCACGTTGTAGCGTGTGTAAGAACTGCGTTCCTTTTCAGGGCTGCATAATGGTCCAGTGTATGTTTTATTCATCCATTCGTCTGTTAGTGGGCATGTGGGTTATTTCCACATTTTGGCTACTGTAAATAATGCCACAGTGAACATTAACATATAAGGGTCCGTTTGAGTCCCTCTTTTCAGTTATTTTGGGTATACAGCCATCCCCCACTTTTCAAAAGTTTGCTTTACGCCTGTTTGCTTTTACGAAAGACCTACATTAGTATCTGTTTTCACTAGCCGAAAGAAATTGGAAGAGGATTTTTGTTTTTCTGAAAAAAGGTGAAAAGCAAAGTTTTCAGCGTGTGTGTCTTGCAGCGAGCTGCCCTAGAGGCAGTGGGCACCCAGCAGCAAGAGTGGCCCCGCAAGCTCCTTCCCCCAGAACTGCACTCAGCATCAAACCACCAGAGCTTTGAACTGTGTCTATGAGCATCTGTGCTTCATCTCGATTTATTTTGTGCATCTGTTAGCAAGATGTATCCTAAGACAATTGCTCTTTCGCCTTACACCATTTCAGCTTATGCAAGGTTTCCTAGGAATGCTCTGTTTTCGGATAGCGGGGGGAACCTGTATATCTAGGCGTGGATGGTATGGGTGGTATGGCGGGTCATTGTTGGGTCATATGGTAATTCTGTGTTTAACTATGTTTAACCACCGAACTGTTTTACATAGAAGTTACTCCATTTTACATTCCAGTCAGCAACATTCACCAACACTTATTTTCCTTTTTTTTTTTTTTTTTTTTTAAAGCAGAGTCATCCTGGTAGGTGTGAAGTGGTATCTTGTGGTTTTGATTTGCATTTTCTTAATGACTAATGATGTTAAGCATCTTTTCATGTGTTTATTAGCCATTTGTATATTTTTGGAGAAATGTCTAGTCCTTTGCCCATTTTTTTTCATTGGGTTGTTGTTGAGTTGTAAGAGTTCTTTATGTATTCTGGATATTAAACCCGTATCACATACATGATTTGCAGATATTTTCTCCTGTTCTGTAGGCTGTCTTTTCATTCTCTTGACAGTGTCCTTTGAAAGACAGAGTTGTACAACTGAAGTCCAGTTTATCTTTTTTTTTCTTCTGGTGCCTGTGCTTCTGGCGTCATGGCTAAGAATCCGTTGCTGAGTCCAATGTCAGAAAGATTTATTCCTAGGTTTTCTTTTAAGAGTTTTATGGTTTTCATTCTTATATTGATTGTTGATCCATTTTGAGTTGAGTTTTGTATATGGTGTGAGGTGAGTATCCAGTTTCATTCTTTTTCTTGTGGAGATCCAGCTGTCCCAGAACCATTTGTTGAAGAGTCCCCATTGAATGGACTTTGGCATCTTTGTCAAAAATCAGTTGGTCATAGACATATAGGTTTATTTCTGGAGTCTCAGTTCGATTCTGTTGGTCTGTATGTTTACCCTTACACCAGTACCACAATGTTTTGATTATCACAGCATTGTATTAAGTTTTGAAATTGGGAAGCATGAGCCTTCTAACTTTGTTCTATTTCAAGATTGTTTTGACTCTCTCAGGGCCCTTGCAATTCCACATGAATTTGAGAATCAGCTTTTCCATTTCCGCTAAAAATGCTTTTAGAATTTTGATAGAGATTACATTGAATCTGTAGATTAATGCAGTTTGGCTAGTATCCATTGCTGGGTGTATGGAAACACAATGATGTTTGTGTGTTTATCCTTTGTCCTGAAACTTTGTTGAATTTGTTTGCATTAGTAGCTTTCTTGTGAATTCTTTATATATATTTTCTATATACAAGATCATGTCATCTGTGAACAGTGATAGCTTTACTAATTCCTTTTTAATTTGGATGCTTTTTATTTACTTTTCTTGTCCAGCTGTTCTGGCTAGAACTTCAGCGCAACGTTGAATAGCAGTGGTGAAAGTGGGGCATCCTTGTCTCGTCCCTGAAAGCTTCCGTCTTTCACCATTAAGTATGTTGCTAACTGTGGGTTTTTCATAAATGCCCTTTATCGTGTTGAGGAAGTTCTGTTCCTCGTTTGTTCAATGTTTTCATCATGAAAGGGTATTGGATTTTATCAGTGCCTTTTCTGCGCTGATTGAGATCATCTTGTTTTTCCTTTGTTTTGTTAATGTGGTGTATGATATTGATTTTCTTTTTGTGCTTATTTAATTTTATTGGAGTATAGTTGATTTACAATGTTGTGTTAGTTTCAGGTGTATAGCAGAGTGATTCGGTTTTACATATCCATATGTTCATTCTTTTTTAGATTCTTTTCTCATATAGGTTATCACACTATTGAGGAGAGTTCCCTGTTCTATACTGTAGGTCCTTCTTGGTTATCTGTCTTATACGTAGTAGTGTGTGTATGTTCATCGCAAGTTCCTGATTTGTCCGTCCCCTCCACGTTTCCCCTTTGGTAACCATAAGTTTGTTTTTGATATCTGTAAGTCTGTTTCTGTTTTGTAGATAAGTTCATTTGCATCATTTTTAAAAAATTAGATCCCACGTATGAGTGATATCTTTTGATATTTGTCTTTCTCTGTCTGACTGACTTCAGTTAGTATGATAATCTCTAGGTCCATCCATGTTGCTGCAAATGGCATTATTTCATTCTTTTTTATGGCTGAGTAATATTGCATTGTATATATATGTACCACATCTTCTTTATCCATTCCTCTGTCGATGGACACTTAGGTTGCTTCCGTGTCTTGGCTATTGTAAATAGTGCTGCAGTGAACATTGTGGTGCGTGTGTCTTTTCAGATTATGGTTTTCTCTGGATATATGCCCAGGAGTGGGATTGCTGGATCATATGGCAGTTCTGTTTTTACATTGATTTTCTTATGTTGAACCACCCTTGCATTTCTGGGATAGATCATGCTGGGTCATGATACATAATCCCTTTAATTTGCTGCTGGGTTCAGTTTGGTATTACAGTTGATCCTCGTTTGTGGATTCCATGTTTGTGAATTGTCCTACATGCTGAAATTTATTTGTAACCCCCAAATGAACACTGTGGTGCTTTCATGGTTATTCATGGACATGCTGAGAGTGGTGTCACCTGACACGCCCCTTTCCAGCTGAAGTCAACCCAGGAGGCGCCACCTTCTTGTTCCAGCGCTCACGCAGAGATGACCAAGGGTGGAAACGGCAGGGGCCAGCACAGCACTGTGCAGGAAGCTTGGACTCCGGAGCCAGTTTGCATCTCAGCTCTGACACTTGTTGGTGGGGTAGCTTCAGGCAAGCCCCTAACACTTCTGGACCCCACTTTCTCTTTTATAAAGAGAACAAAATCTATCAGGCTAGGTTGTTTTAGGATTGCAGACTGTAATCTCTGTGAGGGGTGGGGGGCGTGTACATATGCTTCCTGTAGGGCAGTGGTTCAGAACTCACTCAGTATTTACGGCACCTCTGCAAAACATAGCTGCTGTGATTATTGAGAATCTACTGTATTTTGTTGAGGATTTTTGCTTCAGTATTTGTAAGAGATACAGATGGGTAGTTTTGTTGTGACATCTTTATCTGGCTTTGATATCTAATGCCTCACAGAATGAATTAGGAAGTATTCCTCTTATGTTTGGGGGAAGAATTGGAGAAGGTTTGGAGCTAATTCTACTTTTCTTTTATATGCATATAAATTAATTAATTGATTGATTTTTGGCTGCGTTGGGTCTCTGTTGCTACGTGCGGGCTTTCTCTGGTTGCAGTAAGCAGGGGCTGCTCTTCGTTGCGGTGCGCGGGCTTCTCATTGCAGTGGCTTCTCTCGTTGTAGAGCACAGGCTCTAGGTGCGCGGGCTTCAGTAGTTGCAGCACGCGGGCTCAGTAGTTGTGGCTCGAGGGCTCTAGAGTGCAGGCTCAGTAGTTGTGGCACACGGGCTCAGTAGTTGTGGCTCACAGGCTCTAGAGCGCAGGCTTAGTAGTTGTGACACACGGGCTTAGTTGCTCCGCGGCATATGGGATCTTCCTGGACAAGGGCTCAAACCCATGTCCCCTGCATTGGGAGGCAGATTCTTAACCACTGCGCTACCAGGCAAGTCCTGCTAATTCTGCTTTTAATGTTTGATAGAATTCAACAATGGAAAGGGTCTAGAAAGTTGGTGGTTTATTGCTGGTTGACTTTCCGATTCAGCCACATGGTTAGAACGAGAACTCTGTTCACTGCACGTGTGTCTTGCACACAACAGTGAGATTGTGGCAGAAGCAAGATATACCAAGTAGAGGTTTATCAAATGGAAACTGGCTTATGTTAATGTGATGGTGAACCATAATACTTAGTTAAAAATGAGAAAAAGACACGTGTGAGACCAGATTGGACATTGAGACAGCAGGTGTGAGTCAGTACTGTCTTAGGCAAACCAGGGCATGTGCTTATCCCCTTAAATCCATAAAATTAAGCTTTTCTGTAACCCTTTCCATTTCCCAGTTTGGTCAGCAGAGTAGCTTCCTAATAGGTCTTAGCCACAGCTCACATCCACGTAGGTTACTCTCCTCATTTCCACTCCCCACTCTACTTGTACACAACCCTGCCTGGCGAGCTGTTAAGACCCTAGTCTGTCACGTCCATCCCGTGCTTGAAACCCAGCCTTGACTACCCATGAACCACTCACAGTCCTTCAGTGACCGTGTGCACCAGCATCCTCTGTGTGTGAGGGCAGTTGCAGATTTCTGGTCCCTGTCCCAGAGATGGAGAGTCAGTAAGTCTTGGGAAGACACTAGCACATGGAAATACCCATCTCATTAGTTCATTAGGTACCATTCCCCCTCCAGTTTCACAGTCCGATGCCACCCAGCTTTTGCAGGTCCTGTTGAGTGGACCAGAATATCTTTTTTCCACATTCTTCCATCAGCCAAGAGGGTGTTACAGACTGAGCATCTTGTGATAGTGGGGTCTAGGTCTCAAATCACTTTTGTGTTCTTAATCTGACACTTGAAACCCATGGTGACTGTTTAGTGATGATTATAGGTAGAAAATTCAAGGTAAGGATCTTTCCATTTTCCTCTTGTCATGAACTGAAAAAGTTAAGAGTGAAAGTGGGATTTGTGTAGTCACTATATGAAGTTCATTGTATACATCAAGTTCTGCCTTTAAAACTTCTTTTCCCCAAGATTAATCAGTGTGGTGATTTCTAATTTCAGACTTTAAAAATTGTGCTTTAGAGCAGACAAAAAAACACCCCCTTAAACATGCACAGCCACTGCTTTATTTTAAAATACAATAGCCGTGGCTAGAACTTCCAAAACTATGTTGAATAGCTCAACTATGTTGAATAAGAGTGGCGGGAAACACAAAAGACCCCAAGTAGACAAAGCAATCTTGAGAAAGAAAAACAGAGCTGGAGGAAACAGGCTCCCCGACTTCAAACCATACTACAAAGCTACAATAATCAAGACAGTATGGTACTGGCACAAAAACAGAAATATAGATCAATGGAGCAGGATAGAAAGCCCAGAGATAAACCCACGCACCTATCTATGGTCACCTTATCTTTGATAAAGGAGGCAAGAATATACAATAGAGAGAAGACAGCCTCTTCAATAAGTGATGCTGGGAAAACTGGACAGCTACATGTAAAAGAATGAAATTAGAACACTCCCTAACACCATACACAAAAATAAACTAAAAATGGATTAAAGACCTACATGTAAGACCGGACACTATAAAACTCTTAGAGGAAAACATAGGCAGAACAGTCTATGGCATAAATCACAGCAAAATCCTTTTTGACCCAGCTCCTAGAGAAATGGAAATAAAAATAAACAAATGGGTCCTAATGAAACTTAAAAACTTTTACACAGCAAAGGAAACTATAAACAAGACGAAAAGACAACCCTCAGAATGGGAGAAAATATTTGCAAACAAAGCAACTGACAAAGGATTAATCTCCAAAATATACAAACAGCTCATGCAGCTCAATATCAAAAAAACAAACAACCCAATCCAGAAATGGGCAGAAGACCTGAATAGACATTTCTCCAAAGAAGATATACAGATTGCCAACAAACACATGAAAGGATGCTCAACGTCACTAATCATTAGAGAAATGCAAATCAAAACTACAGTGAGGTATCACCTCACACCAGTCAGAATGGCCATCATCAAAAAATCTACAAACAATGAATGCTGGAGGGGGTGTGGAGAAAAGGGAACCCTCTTGCACTGTTGGTGGGAATGTAAATTGATACAGCCACTATGGAGAACAGTATGGAGGTTCCTTAAAAAACTAAAAATAGAACCTACCGTATGACCCAGTGATCCCACTACGGGGCATATACCCTGAGAAAACCATAATTCAAAAGGACACATGTACCCCAGTGTTCACTGAAGCACTATTTACAATAGCCAGGATGTGGAAACAACCTAAATGTCCAATGATAGATAAATGGATAAAGAAAATGTGGCACATATATACAATGGAATATTACTCGGCCATATAAAGGAACGAAATTGGGTCATTTGTAGAGATGTGGATGGACCTAGAGTCTGTCATACAGAGTGAAGTAAGAAAGAGAATAACAAATACCGTATGTTAACGTCTGTATGTGGAATCTAGAAAAATGGTAGAGATGAACCTATTTGTAGGGCAGGAACAGAGATGTAGAGAACAGGTATGTGGACTTGGGGGGAAGGGGAGGGTGGGACGAGTTGGGATTAGGTTTGACATAAATACACTACCATGTGTAAAATAGACAGCTAGTGGGAACCTGCTGTATAGCACAGGGAGTGCAGCTCGGTGCTCTGTGACGACCCAGATGTGTGAGATTGGGGAGGTGGGAGGGAGGTCCAAGAGGGAGGGGATATAGGTATACATATAGCTGATTCACTTCATCGTACAGCAGAAAGTAGCACAACGTTGTAAAGCAATTTTACTCCAATAAAATAAAATAGTAACTGTATCTTTCTGTAACCTGGAAGGTACAGGAGCTTCCAGCTCTCTGGGGATGGAATCGGGAACTGTCGGCAGGAGTTCTCAGGTTTTTTCTGCAGGTCGGGATTGCTGTAAGGATGTTTAGAAAGATCTGCTAAAGGTTTTCTGAGAGTTCTTGCCAGTGGACATGCCTCACTCTTTGACTTAAGACCTGGGAGAGGTCTGGTTAATGACCAGTGTTAAAAATTCTGTTACTTGTTTATTCTTTTGTTTATAAACCAATGAAGTTTAATAAAATTTAACTGTAATCACCTATTATTCTTTGAAATTTGGCTGGCTTTTTCCAGAGGAAAGTAACCTCTATAAGGCAGGATTTGGGGGGTGGGGGGCAGGGGAGCCCACGTATAATATCCCCAAGGTCTAGAACAGTGCCTGACAAGTAGTAGGCACTCAGTATTTGTTTAATGAATGAATGAACTTTAGGGTAAAGCTCAAGTACAGCAGATTGATTCTTTGATGCTTTACATTTTGTCCTGTAGCAGATTTTTACAGAAATTGGAGAGTTTGTGAAAACTTTAACATAGTCAGAGTTACCTTTGATATCCTTTACCAAACAATCAATTTCAAATCAGTTGCTAGTACCCGGAGCCAGATTTATGCCTCCTGTTAGGATTTGGAAATGTTCTGTTTTTGATAGATACATAAATGAGCAAGCATGTAAGAACAAATCACAGCTTTCTTGTTTAAAATGATGACAGTGAAGGTCTTACAGGCAGGAAGGAATCTACATCATGAGCAGCTGACCTGCATTTTTCTTTCAGTTCAGTGAAAAAGCAGATGTTTTGATCAGGAAAAGAATTCTTGAAGAAGTAATAGAACAGGACAGTTTTAGTTGTGTGGCTATTTATAGCTTCCTGATGGGATGTGTGTCTTAGTCTTTATTTGATTTTTTAGGATGTGCTCAGTGTTGAGGGTCTTAAGCCTTAACTGCATGGATGACAGTTTGAGATGGTCTCTTTAAGGCTTCCCTGTGAAGCCCCTTAGGTCACCGGTACAGGTCGGTCTGCTTTTTTTTTTTTTTTTTTTTTAATTTATCTTGCTGAAGTATAGTTGATTTACAGTGTATTAATGTCTGCTGTACAGGATAGTGATTCATTTATACATATATATTTTTTTCATATTCCTTTCCATCATGGTTTATTACAGGATACTGAATATAATTCTCTGCACTATACAGTAGGACCTTGTTTATCTGTCCTGTATATAATAGTTTACATCTGCTAATCCCAAACTCTCAATCCATTTCTCCCCACCCCCTCCCCCTTGGCGACCATAAGTCTGTTCTCTGTGTCTGTGAGTTTGTTTCTGTTTCATAGGTAAGTTCGTGTCATATTTTAGATTCCACATGTAAGTGATATCATATAGTATTTGTCTTTCTCTGTCTGACTTACTTCACTTCCTATGACGATCTCTGGGTCCATCCATGTTGCTAAAAATGGCATTATTTCATTCTTTTTTATGGCTGAGTAATATTCCATTGTTTGTATAAACCACATCTTTATCCATTCATCTGTTGATGGACATTTAGGTTTCCATGTCTTGCTATTGTAAATAGTGCTGATATGAACATTGGGGTGCTTTCAAATTCGAGGTTTCTCTGGATGTATGCCCCGAACTGGGATGGTCTGTTCTTTTTGAAGGTGATAGAGGCAAAGGGCAGAAGATTATTGCATATATAGGATATTCGAAGCTTATTGTTTACTTTGTTAATAATATTTGACTAATTTTCCTAAACATTTCTTGTGTAATAGTAAAGATTTTAAAAGTCAGTACTTTATCAGGCTCCAGTTGTCATTAATTTGCGTCAGTACTTTTTATTAATAAATTTTGGATTTAATCATGTTTACCTTAGAAAATCAGACTATTTAAGAGTGTCCTGATTATTTGGGGACATCTATATAAAACTTTTTGCTTTAGTCCATAATCTCTTCTTTAAATTCCCCTAGTCAAGTGTTAGTGTTTCTTAGAATCAACAGTTGTGGGCAAGGGGGCTTTGTCATGGTATTGAAGCTTGTTAAAAATGTGTAGTGACTGGCCAGTTACTACAACAGGTTAATACTAATTTTTGGCAAAATGAATCTTTATGGAAGCATACATTAGTGATTATCTGCCAAGTGCTTTTTGAGGTTAACAGGATTATAAACAGAAGTTACAGAAAGTAAGGTCAGTACTAAAACAGCATAATATTTATGTAGTATGTTTTTTTCCCAAAGATTCTTAATCTTAAGTGCTCTCTGCTTGGTATGTTACTTATTAGTTTATTTGGGGCAATCATTTAAATAAGTGTTTTTTTTTTTCTTCTTAAGTGATCTTATTTTCTTTCTCCCTTCCGTGCTTCTGAACGTAAACTTAACTGTTCAAAGGACTTTGTCCCTTTAATTTATTTTTTATTTTTCATATAAAATTTCACCTAAGTGGTAAAATTAGTCATGTCAGAACAGAGTCCCTCCCCCCAAGTTTAAGTGGTTAGATAATTCCTATTTATTTTGTACTTGCTGTGTGCCAGGCCCTGAACGGTTCAACGGATGCAGCAGGAAACAAAACACGTGAACTCCTTGCCCTGGTGAAGCTCACGTGTAGACTCAACAGGATCAAGAAGTAAAAGAAACATGGCACGGCAGACGGGAGCCGGTGCTGCGGGCTCAGGAGAAAACAAGAGCAGGGAAAGGGCACAGGACGGGGAGGTGGGGAGACAGGGCCTGTCCCAGCTCGGCCACTGCACAGAGTATGTCAGCTGGGTGACTTCAGGTCAGTGGTTTAATTCTGGAACCTGTGTTCTCATGAATAAGTTGGTGGTTATCATTAGCTGTCGTCACTGACGTGGCTGAATTAGCTGAAGGTTTCTTTAGAAGACGCACAAGCACTTTATTGTACTGGAGAGTCTCTGCTCTGGGAAGGTTTGGTTCTCCCTGGGGTGGGGTGGGGTGGGGTGGGGGGAGTGGGCCCTCGCACTGTCTTCACTGTGGCAGCTGAGACCCATGCACTTCCTCCTGCTTTGTGGGCGCAAGAAGCTAGAGTCTGGGGGTCGTCTTTGGTTAAGGGTCTTTGAGGTGGTAGGAGCACAGAGATCGTGTGTGCACCCGCCCCTAGGACCCAGCAGGGGACAGTGGTCCCCTGTAACTCTTCGCTGCCTTCACGGATATGCACCCACCTGCCTCTCGGTGAAAGACCCTCCGGGTGTCGCTGATACCGACAGGCCTGCGGATGTCATTCTGCCTGTAGTCAGGCCTCCTCAGCCTTGTTTCAACACCAGCCTGTGGCCGTCATTCTTCATATTTAACCACGAGAGACCAACAATCAAATGGCCGGGTTGGGGGGGGGGAATGATCCGACGCCAGGGCAGAGGGTCTGAAAACGCCAGTGACTGAGATGAGCTTGGACTTCTGAGCTCTGGCGATGGTGACACTGACCCTGATGACCACCAGGTGCTGTCTGATGCCCTTTCCTGGAAAGCCCCTACTCTACGCATCCTAATTTGATGTTTCGAAGTGACCGGCCCAACGTCTTGTTGAATGTCTCACATCCTGGACTAATCTGGTCGTTTCCGTGCACTTCCTGGGAGTTGGAGGTTTGGGTTGAAGGCTGGCTGCTCTGTGGTCTTGCATCCTGTCACCGGCCCCCCGTGGCAGGCGGTCCCACTGATGGTGCTGAGCTGCACGGCGTGGCTTGTGGTGTCTCCGCTGTGAAGGGATGTTGCATTCCCCTCTCTTAGCAGAGAACCTGGCGGGCGACACGGCACACGTGGAAATCCTGTTCCCATGTTTCAACATGAGAATTCAACGTCCACTGATGGTCCTTGCTGAAGCTTCAGTGGGCGTTGCAATATGATGATCTTTCTGTCATTTCTTCCATATTTAGTAAGTTGAATTATTTTGTAAAGAAGAGCTTGCTGTCATCAACTGGGGTGAACTACAGTTCCTCCTAGAAAGGCAGGGCTTAATTCTTTGTAGCAATTTTCAAAGTTTAGGTTTGGTGTAAAAGTTACTTTCCTTGATGACAAGTGAGGGTTTTATATGTTTTTGTGTGTATCATTGTGGGCTTTTGATTTCTTACTGAATGATTCCAAGGCAGTCATTCTTTTTGTTTGGATTGTTCAATTTTTAGCCAGTGGGAACATTTCTCGTGGGTTCCTTTGTTCTTTTGACATCTGCCCACACCCTCTCATTTGAGTTCTTGGCATTTTGGCTCAGTAAGGTGGCCCAGGCCCACCCTACCCTTCCCCGTATAACTGACAGCAGCCCTACGTATAGACAAGCGTCACTGAGCCCTTACTGTCAGGTGCTGCTTCATTCTTTAAAAGTGTTACCACATCCAAGCTTCATCCAGCCCCGAGGATGGGTACTTTCATTTTCATCTGTGGAATGAGCACCAAAGCTCAGAGAGGTTAAGAGAGGGTAACGTGCCTTCTCCAGAGCCCCTGGTACATGACAGAGCCTGCTTCGGAATCCAGGCTTCCAGCTCTGGAGTGCGTTTTACTAATCAAGTCGGTCGGTGTACCCATCCCACCCATAGCACCCAGGATGGCTCTGCAGTATCCCTTGAGCCAGGTTTCTAATCAGCTTGACTACCTTCTTGCTCCAGGCCCTTGTACACTGTTGCATGGACTCTGCCTCCTGCCTTTCTCTTTCCAGTATCCGTGTTCCTGCCTGAGGGATCTTTCCTAAATAAGAGAGGGAGAGGGAGAGAGGGAGAGAGAAAAAGAGGTAAACGTCACTGTTGCTTACAGGATGAAGTCCAGCCCCTTTTGCATGTCATGCTGGCCCTTCAAGGTTTGTCCCCCGAGCCAGCCCTAGGCCTCCCCTGACCCCAGCTCTGTGGGTGCAGAACCGAACAGCTAGCAGTGCTCAGAACCCCCGTGTGACTCTCACTCCTGTGCCTTTGCTTCCTTGTTTCTGTTCCCTGGAATCCCCCTCCCACTTTTGTTTTTATTTTTTTAAAAACTCTGCACAGATGGGCATCTCCTGGGACTGTTTTCCTGGTTCCCGGTGCAAGGTGTCCCTGACCCCTGAAGTGTCCCGCAGGCTGCAGCCCATCTCTGTGGCTCAGTTCTTCCAACCAACAAATAAGGTGTTATTCACCCCCAGCACCAGTGCTCAGCACATAAGGCCTCGACACACACGCGAGCACGTTAATTTCTGGTTCTCCTCACTGGGATTGTCGCTTGGGCTCTGATTTAATTCAGGTGATGGCCGTCCTGCAGGGCATAGCTCAGGGCTCATCTTCAAGACAGTTTTCTTCGTCATCCCAGTTTTCCTAAAAAGTCAGCATCCCCGGTTCCCTCATCCTATTTATGTGATTTTATATAGTTTTGCTGCTTGTATATTTACTCCACCAGATCTCATAGTTTTAACTTGAGGGTTCTTCCTGGTACAAAGAGCTGTGCACCCTGTAGGCCCATGATGAATCGTTTCAGCTGGTGAAGTGGGGGGAGGGGGCCCTCAGCTGGGAGTTGCCCGCGTGTGCTGTCATCTTAGAAGTGTTTATGGAGGCGGAACAAGTCCGCCACGTCTTCTGATGTGGTCAGTGTTCTCTAACGGTGAGAGGCTAAGCACCGAGGCTAAAATGCTGGATAGTTTCGTGGCCCGTTGTGAGTAGAAAGAGGTTCCAAGACCGGCAGGTGGGAGATTGTCCCCTGTAGCATTTACGCGCTTAACTTCTGCGCTGTCGGTGACAGCACCAGGCGGACTGTCAACCCCCCTCCCTTCCCCCCAGCCCCGGTCTGCATGTCCTCCGGGTGTCCGTAGCAGGGAGGTATGTAAGCCTGAAGCTCCCCTACGCTGACTTGCGTTTGGCCCATACTCTTGGTCACTTGTCTTAAGAGCTAGCGAAGATTAAGGGAAGGGTAAGTTCAGTGAGGCCCTTGATAATGGTCAGGAACTTGACCAGACCTGGTGGCAACCATAAAATACGTGGAGAGGGTAAATAGGAGCTTATTGACCAAATACTGGAATTCTAGACCTAGTCTGTGTCCAGGCAAGGTTGGTTTAAGATTAAATGAAAGAAAATTATTTCATGGATATATTAAGCTTAGGATTTTGGATTAACTGCATAGGTTGAAGAATGGTTTATATAAATTAATTGATTCGTAATGGATTCTCAAGAAAGTACCACTGAAAGCCCAGTATCGAACCCTTTGATGTAAAGTAAAAGAGAACTGACTTTTTTCTCTATTAATGCCCTCTTATGTCAGCAGTTTTTAACCTATTTAAGCCATGGATCCCTTCTGGAATCTACCAAAAAGCCATGGACTCTCCACCGAGAAAATTATACGTGTGTGCCCCCAGAATTCCTCCACAAAGCTTTTTTCCCTTGGGGCAGGGGGAGGGCCGGGGAAGTCACAGAGCCTTCTGAAAGCTCTTTGTGGACCCTTTTTCTCAAAGGTTTTCTTGACCACAACCCAGAGTTAGTAGAAATATATTTTACGTTACAACCTACTTCCACATATTTAAGTATATAAAACAAAGTTTCAAAGAACATTAACCCTACTATAGGCAACAGCCTCTGTTCTGTTTTATTTTATAGAAGGTCATCTAGCCGAATTGACTTTATGACACAGTAATGAGTCTCCACCTGCAATTAAAGACGTATAACTCCCAGCGTGCAGAGTTGCCAAGATTTAGAACGCTTGCTTTTTCGTGGTCAGGTTCAGTATCGGGGTGTCTCCTGTTCAGACATAGTTTTAACGCTTATTGTCCATTTGTTTCTAAGGACAGGTTGGGCCTGGCTAGATGCTTACCTTGGGCAGTTGGAAGAAAAAGTTACAATTTAATTTCTGGCAGATTAAAAGTACTGAAATCTGAACCACATATTCATATAAATCAAAGGAATCTCATATATGCGGTGAGCATGCATCCTTTGTGTTCACAACCACAGATACATGAGGAACACTGGGCTATAGCACTGAACAAAATAAACAAGAATTCCTGTCTTCTAGGCGACAAACAAGATTGTAAAATAAAACACAGTTGACCTTAGAACAACACAGGTTTGAACTGTGCAGGTCCACTTACAGGCAGATTTTTTTCAGTGAATACGTATTATAGCACTACATGGTCCGTGGCTGTGGGAACATCGTGAGGTGCTTGGATCCTGGAACCAGATGTGAGAAGAAGGAAAGACCTGGGGATGGCACCAGGCGGGAGCTGGGGACGCAGGCTGCAGGCGTAGGGGGAGGAGCATCAGGGGCTTAGCTTGGGGCAGGGGAACATCTGAGATGCCTTTTGTATCTGTTTGGAAAAGTCAGGAAGCTATTAGCATCCTTAATTTATAATTTCCAGACATTTCCTCATTATAGTTTGAAAAAGAGACCCCAAACGTTTTCTGACAAGTACAGTCACGATGTTTTTTGTTCCTGACCATCCTGTATGGTTTAATATGGGGTAAACTCTGGGCACTTCCTTTCTCAGACACTGTGGAGAAGTCTACAGGATTGTGCGAAAAGTCAACTTAAGAGAAAAGCACCTTTCCTCCATCTCTTAGTGGTAATGTGTGATTCATTATAATAGTATATGATCTTTCCATATTAGAAAAAGGCAACTTTAAAAAATTATGGTGAGGTAGACGTAACACAGAATTTGCCATCTTGACCATTTTTAAGCGTACGGTTCAGTGACATTAACTACATTCACGTTGTTATGCAACCATCGCTACCATCCTCCCCCAGAACTTTAGAAAAGTAAAATTTTATACTCAAAAAGAAACATTCTTCTCCCCAGTAGTATCTAAGAAGTATTCAAATTTATCATGGTAGAATTTTATATGTATAAAGTAGTTACACATATATGAAACTAGGTACTTAATTTAAAAGCTGTTGTAAATCTTATTCCAGGGGAGGACTTATTTACTTGAGCTAAAAGATGCTTGAAAAATAGGTCCAGTGGACTTTTAACTTTTTCTGGTCCCCACCCTTCTCTGCTAACTCTCCCTTTAGCAAACCTTAGACCTTCTATGCAACATTGTTGGCCCTTGAAGTTCCTTTAAAATAGGGCAGCATGTTCAGACATTTTTTGTTGCCTGTTTGATATGGGTGAATGCTCTCTAAGTCTCATGATTGGTAAATCCTGGGAGGGGTGACTTGTGTGCAAAATTTCACTTATTTATTGATTCCTTCTATCTATTTCAATAAAATCTGTCATTGGATTCAAGAATTTTCTTTCTTGCCATTTGCTTCTCAAAGTCCTGTTGAATTGAGGTTGTCCCGAGCCCTTCCTCTGACTTCACAGCAAGTCTGAGTTACTGCTTCCCCTTGAACTTGAATCTCTCTGAAGAGAGTCAGTTGGCTTCTGTCGATACTTCTCATCATGCCTGTTTAGAAGAGAGACCACCTGTCTGGTGAAACAGCGTGATCCAAAGATGTGGATTTGTATCCATCCACTCCAGAGCTTTGCCTACTTCCCGAATCATCTCATCCTGACTACTTAACTCTCGTGCATTGCACCAGGTCAAGGTTCCTTGCATCTTTCACTGCTCTTCCTGACCGTCTAAATTCTGCTGATTTTTTAGTGCAAAAATTTCTAGTGGGACCCTCCTTCACTGTCTTTCCTGACTCCTGTTATCTCAAAATAAGCTTCTTGTCCAAAGTGAGACTTTATTCTTCCCTCACATAAAAATAGCTTTGATTTTTGTATTTAAGAAAACCATGCTTGGGACTTCCCTGGTGGCGCAGTGGATAAGACTCCGAGCTCCCAATGCAGGGGATCCCTGGTCAGGGAACTAGATCCCACATGCATGCCGCAACTAAGAGTTCTCATGCCACAACTAAGGAGCTGGTGAGCCACAACTAAGGAGCCCATGTGCTGTAACTAAGGAGCCAGCAAGCTGCAACTAAGACCCAGTGCAACCAAATAAAATAAAATAAAGTAAATAAACAGAAAAAGAAAAAGAAAACCATGCTTACATAGGAAATTCAAGCAGTGAGTAAGTTACATCAAGGACGGGGAAACTCAAATAAAACCTGAGTCAGACCCAAACCACATCGATCCTTCTTCCCTATTATCTCCTTTTGTCTGTAATAATGGCTAATATAAGTCTAGGCACCAACATGCTTCATACCCACGCACATCAGTTCCCTCTCTCTGCGACCCTTGGGGGCAGGTGCCACTGTTGCCAGTTACCCTGCTGAGCCTGAGGACCGAGTAGGCCGCCGAGACCACCTGGAGCCCAAGGAGTGCACGCCACCGTCTGTGGACCACCCCCCTTGTTGGAGTGTGTAAACATGTTTTTCTGTGACCTGCTTTTTTTTTTTTTTAAATTCAAGGATATGCTGTAATTCTCTCAGCATTTATATATAGACTTAAGTCAGCATGAAGGTGGAGAGTTTAGACTCTGGCTGCCTGGGTTTGACTTAGGACTGCTCACTTCCTCTGTAAAAAGGGGTAATAGATACGATTCATCTTACGGCATTTTGGAAGAATTAAATGAGTTAATACGTGTAAAGAACTTAAATAGCGGTTGCCAAAGAAGCACTGGGAACATGCTAATTACCGACTATGTATTAATAGTGTGTTACACGTCAATTACTTGCTGTCCTTAGACCCTTCTGGGCATATCCCCTGGTCATCATTTGTTACACGACTTTCAGAGCAGTCCTCCAGTTAGAGGCCATTTGTACACACTTTACTGATAACATTGTTTCCTTAAGGGTTGTTTGTGGTAAGGTTTTTGTTTGGTTTGATGGCTGCATAGTGTCCTGTTATACTTTTAATGATTTCCATTTCATGATGTCTTCAGTGAGTCTCACAATAGAAAGTGTGTTCAGTGGAACAAACTTTTTTTTTTTAATTGAAGTATAGTTGATTTACAATGTTAGTTTCAGGTGTACAGCAAAGTGAGTCAGTTATACATACATATATTTTTTCAGATTCCTTTCCATTAAAGGTTACTACAAGACATTGAATATAGTTCCCTGTGCTATACAGTAGGTCCTTGTTGGTTATCTATTTTATGTACAATAGTGTGTATCTGTTAATCCCAAAGTCCTAATTTACCCCGCCCCCGCCCCTCCCCTTTGGTACCCGTAAATTTGTTTTCTGTGTCTGTGAGTCTTTCTGGAACAAACCTGTTCCTTTTTATAATATCAGAGTGATTCTCTTGCAGATGTGAGCTCAGTCCTGTCAGCTGAGTGCTTCTACTTTAGTCTTTTCCCGATTCTGGTCCCCTTGGGTTCCTGGCTGTTGTGTATTGCAGGTCTGCGGTGCTCTGGGTGCCTTGCTCGCTGTAGGATACACTTGGTTTACCCTTCTCAACCCCTCAGTTGCGTTGCAGACGAGGACACGGGTGGGCTCGCATACCTGCCACCGTCCCTGGCAGAGCCAGTGCTGGTCGCCAGAGCTCTCCTGCCCCTTTACCACACTCATGCTCCCTGGAAGGGGAGCTTGATTTAATGGTGGCTGCCTGTTCTGGGATTATTACAAAAAGGACATTTTTTACTGTGGATTTCGCTATCAGATAATAAGATTATTTTGATTAGCTCTGGTTCTGCAAACTTGCATTTTAGGGTCTCTCCACCTTGTTTAGGAGAGAGTTTTGTTAGATGCCCCCCGGTTACAGAGAGCTTTTTTTTTTTTTTTTTTTTTTTTTTTTAGTATCAGTTGTTTGTTTTTTTATACTGCAGGTTCTTATTAGGCATCAATTTTATACACATCGCTGTATACATGTCAATCCCAATCGCCCAATTCAGCACACCACCATCCCCACCTCACCGCAGTTTTCCCCCCTTGGTGTCCATATGTCCATTCTCTACATCTGTGTCTCAACTTCTGCCCTGCAAACTGGCTCATCTGTACCATTTTTCTAGGTTCCACATACATGCATTAATATACGATATTTGTTTTTCTCTTTCTGACTTACTTCACTCTGTATGACAGTCTCTAGATCCATCCACGTCTCAACAAATGACTCAATTTCGTTCCTTTTAATGGCTGAGTAATATTCCATTGTATATATGTACCACAACTTCTTTATCCATTCGTCTGCTGATGGGCATTTAGGTTGCTTCCATGACCTGGCTATTGTAAATAGTGCTGCAATGAACATTCGGGTGCATGTGTCTTTTTGAATTACGGTTTTCTCTGGGTATATGCCCAGTAGTGGGATTGCTGGGTCATATGGTAATTCTATTTTTAGTTTTTTAAGGAACCTCCATATTGTTCTCCATAGTGGCTGTATCAATTTACATTCCCACCAACAGTGCAAGAGGGTTCCCTTTTCTCCACACCCTCTCCAGCATTTGTTGTTTGTAGATTTTCTGATGATGCCCATTCTAACAGGAGTGAAGTGATACCTCATTGTAGTTTTGATTTGCATTTCTCTAATAATTAGTGATGTTGAGCATCTTTTCATGTGCTTCGTGGCCGTCTGTATGTCTTCTTTGGAGAAATGTCTATTTAGGTCTTCTGCCCATTTCTGGATTGGGGTGTTTGTTTCTTTGATATTGAGCTGAATGAGCTGTTTATATATTTTAGAGATTAATCCTTTGTCCGTTGATTCATTTGCAAATATTTTCTCCCATTCTGAGGGTTGTCTTTTCGTCTTGTTTATGGTTTCCTTTGCTGTGCAAAAGCTTTGAAGTTTCATTAGGTCCCACTTGTTTATTTTTGTTTTTATTTCCATTACTCTAGGAGGTGGATCAAAAAAGATCTTGCTGTGATTTATGTCAAAGAGTGTTCTTCCTATGTTTTCCTCTAAGAGTTTTATAGTGTCCAGTCTTATATTTAGGTCTCTAATCCATTTTAAGTTTATTTTTGTGTATGCTGTTAGGGAGTGTTCTAATTTCATTCTTTTACATGTAGCTGTCCAGTTTTCCCAGCACCACTTATTGAAGAGACTGTCTTTTCTCCATTGTATATCTTTGCCTCCTTTGTCATAGATTAGTTGACCATAGATGCGTGGGTTAATCTCTGGGCTTTCTATCTTGTTCCATTGATCTGTGTTTCTGTTTTTGTGCCAGTACCATATTGTCTTGATTACTGTAGCTTTGTAGTATAGTCTGAAGTCAGGGAGTCTGATTCCTCCAGCTCCATTTTTTTGCCTCAAGACTGCTTTGGCTATTCGGGGTCTTTTGTGTCTCCATACAAATTTTAAGATGGTTTGTTCTAGCTCCGTAAAAAATGCCATTGGTAATTTGATAGGGATTGCATTGAATCTGTAGATTGCTTTGGGTAGTATACTCATTTTCACAATGTTGATTCTTCCAATCCAAGAACATGGTATATCTCTCCATCTGTTGGTATCATCTTTAATTTCTTTCATCAGTGTCTTACAGTTTTCTGCATACAGGTCTTTTGTCTCCCTAGGTAGGTTTATTCCTAGGTATTTTATTCTTTTTGTTGCAATGGTAAATGGGAGTGTTTCCATAATTTCTCTTTCAGATTTTTCATCATTAGTGTATAGGAATGCAAGAGATTTCTGTGCATTAATTTTGTATCCTGCAACTTTACCATATTCATTAATTAGCTCTAGCAGTTTTCTGCTGGCAGTTTTAGGATTCTCTATGTATAGTATCATGTCATCCGCAAACAGTAACAGTTTTACTTCTTCTTTTCCAATTTGTATTCCTTTTATTTCTTTTTCTTCTCTGATTGCCGTGGCTAGGACTTCCAGAACTATGTTGAATAATAGTGGTGAGAGTGGACATCCTTGTCTCGTTCCTGATCTTAGAGGAAATGCTTTCAGTTTTTCACCATTGAGAATGATGTTTGCTGTGGGTTTGTCATATATGGCCTTTATTATGTTGAGGTAGGTTCCCTCTATGCCCACTTTCTGGAGAGTTTTTATCAGAAATGGGTGTTGAATTTTGTCAAAAGCTTTTTCTGCATCTATTGAGATGATCATATGGTTTTTATTCTTCAATTTGTTAATATGGTGTATCACATTGATTGATTTGCGTATATTGAAGAATCCTTGCATCCCTGGGATAAATCCCACTTGATCGTGGTGTATGATCCTTTTAATGTGTTGTTGGATTCTGTTTGCTAGTATTTTGTTGAGGATTTTTGCATCTATATTCATCAGTGATATTGGTCTGTAATTTTCTTTTTTTGTAGTGTCTTTGTCTGGTTTTGGTATCAGGGTGATGGTGGCCTCATAGAATGAGTTTGGGAGTGTTCCTCCCTCTGCAATTTTTTGGAAGAGTTTGAGAAGGATGGGTGTTAGCTCTTCTCTAAATGTTTGATAGAATTCACCTGTGAAGCCATCTGGTCCTGGACTTTTGTTTGTTGGAAGATTTTTAATCACAGTTTCAATTTCATTACTTGTGATTGGTCTGTTCATATTTTCTATTTCTTCCTGATTCAGTCTTGGAAGGTTATACCTTTCTAAGAATTTGTCCATTTCTTCCAGGTTGTCCATTTTATTGGCATAAAGTTGCTTGTAGTAGTCTCTTAGGATGCTTTGTATTTCTGCGGTGTCTGTTGTAACTTCTCCTTTTTCATTTCTGATTTTATTGATTTGAGTCCTCTCCCTCTTTTTCTTGATGAGTCTGGCTAATGGCTTATCAATTTTGTTTATCTTCTCAAAGAACCAACTTTTAGTTTTATTGATCTTTGCTATTGTTTTCTTTGTTTCTATTTCATTTATTTCTGCTCTGATCTTTATGATTTCTTTCCTTCTGCTAACTTTGGGTTTTGTTTGTTCTTCTTTCTCTAGTTTCTTTAGGTGTAAGGTTAGATTGTTTACTTGAGATTTTTCTTGTTTCTTTAGGTAGGCTTGTATAGCTATAAACTTCCCTCTTAGAACCGCTTTTGCTGCATCCCATAGGTTTTGGGTCGTCGTGTTTTCATTGTCATTTGTCTCTAGGTATTTTTTTATTTCCTCTTTGATTTCTTCAGTGATCTCTTGGTTATTTAGTAACGTATTGTTTAGCCTCCATGTGTTTGTCTTTTTTACGTTTTTTTCCCTGTAATTCATTTCTAATCTCATCGCGTTGTGGTCAGAAAAGATGCTTGATATGATTTCAATTTTCTTAAATTTACTGAGGCTTGATTTGTGACCCAAGATGTGATCTATCCTGGAGAATGTTCCGTGCGCACTTGAGAAGAACGTGTAATCTGCTGTTTTTGGATGGAATGTCCTATATATATCAATTAAATCTATCTGGTCTATTGTGTCATTTAAAGCTTCTGTTTCCTTATTTATTTTCATTTTGGATGATCTGTCCATTGGTGTAAGTGAAGTGTTAAAGTCCCCCACTATTATTGTGTTACTGTCGATTTCCTCTTTTATAGCTGTTAGCAGTTGCCTTATGTATTGAGGTGCTCCTATGTTGGGTGCATATATATTTATAATTGTTATATCTTCTTCTTGGATTGATCCCTGGATCATTATGTAGTGTCCTTCCTTGTCTCTTGTAACATTCTTTATTTTAAAGTCTATTTTATCTGATATGAGTATAGCTACTCCAGCTTTCTTTTGATTTCCATTTGCATGGAATATCTTTTTCCATCCCCTCACTTTCAGTCTGAATGTGTCCCTAGGTCTGAAGTGGGTCTCTTGTAGACAGCATATATATGGGTCTTGTTTTTGTATCCATTCAGCCAGTCTATGTCTTTTGGTTGGGGCATTTAATCCATTCACGTTTAAGGTAATTATCGATATGTATGTTCCTATGACCATTTTCTTAATTGTTTTGGGTTTGTTTTTGTAGGTCCTTTTCTTCTCTTGTGTTTCCCACTTAGAGAAGTTCCTTTAGCATTTGTTGTAGAGCTGGTTTGGTGGTGCTGAATTCTCTTAGCTTTTGCTTGTCTGTAAAGCTTTTGATTTCTCCATCGAATCTGAATGAGATCCTTGCTGGGTAGAGTAATCTTGGTTGTAGGTTCTTCCCTTTCATCACTTTAAGTATATCATGCCACTCCCTTCTGGCTTGCAGAGTTTCTGCTGAGAAATCAGCTGTTAACCTTATGGGAGTTCCCTTGTATGTTATTTGTCGTTTTTCCCTTGCTGCTTTCAATAATTTTTCTTTGTCTTTAATTTTTGCCACTTTGATTACTATGTGTCTCGGCGTGTTTCTCCTTGGGTTTATTCTGTATGGGACTCTCTGCGCTTCCTGGACTTGGGTGGCTATTTCCTTTCCCATGTTAGGGAAGTTTTCGACTATAATCTCTTCAAATATTTTCTCTGGCCCTTTCTCTCTCTCTTCTCCTTCTGGGACCCCTATAATGCGAATGTTGTTGCGTTTAATGTTGTCCCAGAGGTCTCTTAGGCTGTCTTCATTTCTTTTCATTCTTTTTTCTTTAGTCTGTTCCGCAGCAGTGAATTCCACCATTCTGTCTTCCAGGTCACTTATCCGTTCTTCTGCCTCAGTTATTCTGCTATTGATTCCTTCTAGTGTAGTTTTCATTTCAGTTATTGTATTGGTCATCTCTGTTTGTTTGTTCTTTAATTCTTCTAGGTCTTTGTTAATCATTTCTTGCATCTTCTCAATCTTTGCCTCCATTCTTATTCCGAGGTCCTGGATCATCTTCACTATCATTATTCTGAATTCTTTTTCTGGAAGGTTGCCTATCTCCACTTCATTTAGTTGTTTTTCTGGGGTTTTTTCTTGTTCCTTCATCTGGTACATAGCCCTCTGCCTTTTCATCTTCTCTATCTTTCTGTAACTGTGGTTTTTGGTCCACAGGCTGCAGGATTGTAGTTTTTCTTGCTTCTGTTCCAGAGAGCTTTTAAAACGTAAGTTTGCTGAATAAGAGTAACTGCCAGCGCCACTCCTTCCATGTCGGGCTTCCCTGTTCCTCTCAACACCGTACACTGACTGTGGGTAGCAAACAAGTTCTGGATGGCCGTCTCAGGGCCAGGCTGACATGAGAACTTCTGTGGACACAGATATAATTTATAAGAAGCTTCATAAACAAGTTCACGCTTCCTGTTCCTCCTTTTGGACTACAACTCTCGTTTGTGATGCTTACGATTTTCATCGCCACTCTTGGCCTCCCTCTTCCCCCCCGCACCCCGTCCCCCCAGTGCTGTGTTGGGGCCTATGTTAGTGGCTCATGATACCGTAGCATGCAGGTGTTAGCATATGGGTCATGAGTTTCCAGCTAGGAGCTTGTTACCAAGAATCAGAATAGTAGAGAGAGGGGGATTGATTCATTAACAGCAGTTTTTTGTTTCTCTGATGCAGAGGATCTAAAAAATATAAAATAATTTAAAACATACAAGTGCTAGTGGAAAATGCAGCCCTATTAGCAAAATGTTCTGGGAGCACGTGCGTATTCTTTCTAATTCCGTTTACAGCTTGTCCAGTGATGCTTTGATGGGCATCCTCAAGGTGTGCACTGGGCCTGAGAGGAACAGAGGTGCACATGGGGCTGGCCTAGTTGTCTCAGGGCCAGGCTGGTGCTGGGGAGGAGGTGGCCCCAGAACTCCTTATTGAGGGTTGGTGTGTGGCCCAGCCCTAGGTGGTTTTTGTGGTCACCCATGTAACTGAGCTGGGGCTTGGCTATGTTTGAGCTCTTCTTCCCTACTTCAGATTCCTTTGAGGACCAGGAGGGCCAGTGCATCAGGCCTAGCTCTTCTCGAGTCATGGGAGGAGACTTGTAGGGTAGGAAATGGAAACCTACATCTTAAGACATAAGCCCATGCTTTGTGTGATGTGATGTCTAAGGATATGTTTTCATTAGTAGAGCTACTGCTATATTGTGTTGAAGGTATTTTAAATTTTATAGGGGTGCTTCTTGAAAACTTGGTGTCCTCGGAAACTTAAGTTGGGTTTGATCTGCTGAGCGCAGAGTGGCTCCCTGGTGCTGATTCATCCCCACGCAGTTCTACTTCTGTACTTACAAACCTTTAAGCACCTGGGTTGCGAGGCCCTGTGAATCTGGTTATCTTGACCATCTCCTTAAAATCCAGCAGCCAACACAAAGTATATATTCCCTGTTAAATCACAACAGCATTCTTAGAAATTCATCACCCTGGTAATAGGCAAGAAAGTAACCAGGAGCAAGAAATGATCAAAGTGCTGGATAGCCAGCCCTCAGTGAGGCACAGAGGTGCACATGGGGCTGGCCTGGTGTAGTTGTCTCAGGGCCAGGCTGGTGCTGGGGAGGAGGTGGCCCCAGAACTCCTTATTGAAGGTTGGTGTGTTGCCAGCCCTCATTGAGTTACCAAGCAGGTCTGTGTGTGTCTGGTCTTTTGTTGTTTAGCATCTCATGTTTATTTTAATTTTTTTTTTTTTTTTGGCTGTGTAGGGTCTTTGTTGCTGTGCGGGGGCTTTCTCTAGTTTCGGTGAGCAGGGGCTTCTCACTGCGGTGGCTTCTCTTGTTGCGGATCATGGGCTGTACGCGTGTGCTTCAGTAGTTGTGGCACACGGGCTCAGTAGTTGTGGCTCGAGGGCTCTAGAGTGCAGGCTCAGTAGTTGTGGTGCACGGGCTTCGTTGCTCCGCGGTATGTGAGATCTTCCCGGACCAGGGCTCGAACCCGTGTCCCCTGCATTGGCAGGTGGATTCTTAACCACTGCACCACCAGGGAAGCCCAACATCTCATGTTAAACCAACAAAACAGTACAGGGTGAAAAGTAGAAAGTCCCCCTTCTCTGTAATTACATCTGATCCACTGGTACAGTCTGTATGTACTAGCTTTGAAAGAAATGTCAAGTGTTGGTGTTTTGGGGCTTTTGAGGAGGAGGGGACTGATTTTGACTTAAGCCTGTACAGTGCACCCGTGAATAAGACGCCACCTCCTCCTGGTGACGGCTTACCCTAATTATTTTACTCTATAGCCATATAAACATAAACCCCACAGTAAATAGTAAGTGTTATGTCCATTAAAACAGTATGCCCTGCAACAAAGTCAGCTTGGAGCTGTAAACACGGTCTAATGAGCAAGGATCCCAAAGTGTCTCCTCCCCCCGGGCGGTCTATTAATCCATTCGAGTGTCTGCCATCCGGCAGCTCACTCAGTATGCAGAGTTTTCCCTTCAGGACAGTTCTTTAATTGGCTCATCCTTAGTTTATAATTCCTAGACCATTTCATCATTTATAGCTTCAAAGAGAAATTGTGCGGCAGTAATTTTTGAGATTATCTGTGGCAGCTCTCTGGTTTGACTTGGTGCTGAAGACCTGGCAGCTCCTCCCAGCTCATCAGCAGCTGATGGTTTGAGCACGAGCTCTTTTCAGATGGACTGCTTTATTAAGAACATCTTCCCCTGCTTCTTGGCAAAAATAGGACAAGCAGAGCCAAGCGCTTCCTTGTTCTTTTTGAATTAGGAAACGTCAGCTTCACACTCACCAAGATGAGCTTCCCAGAGGACGTAGCAGCACCGGGCATGGCTCGATGTTCCTTTTAGTGCCACCTTCCACAGGTGAGCCCGGCTTTCGTGAGGCCCCTTCCTGATGCAAGTGGTATTTCCCACGGGTGTGAGGTTAAGTAGAGCCGTTCCCAGAAAGCCGTTTTGTGTCACAAACCCGTGAATTAGTCAGGAGAATAGTATGCTTTTGCAAGTTGTTATGGGTATGTAAAACAAATGTTTAATGCAGAAGCTGATCTCAGGCTGACTTGGTTTTTAATGTCTGTGTTGGGACATTGCCTCATGTGGGCCCCAAAGGCCTTGTCTCCCGCCGGAGAAGGTCCAACTTAAGTCAGAAGATAGAACAGAGGGACTGGAGAAAGTATTGGAAAAGCTAATGGCTAGAAAGTATCATTATTGATTTTTTTAAAAGTCCCCAGATCGAAGCTCACTAAAACCTGAGCGAAACTGAGTCCCGACCTAGAAATAAACTGTGGAACAGCGAAGGCCAAGGAGAAGGTCTTAAAAGCACAGTGGGAGAAAGACAGGTGACCTAAGACAGCCCCGTGGTGACGCCGACTGCTGGCTCTGGCAGTGTCACTGAAGGCAGGAGCTGAGGAAATAACTGCCAACCTCGACTCTCTCTTAAGGCGAAATAGCGTTCAAGAGACAAAGCGAAATGGACGCTTTCAGACAGACAGGAGCTGAGACGTTTACCACTGGGAGACTCTTGCGAAAGGACCATCAAAAGGAGCTCTTCAAAAAGAAGAAATTGAACCCAGAAAGACATGAAGTAAAAAAGATTGGTAAGCGAAGAAACTGGAAATAGGTAAACACATGTTCGTTGTATAAAGCAGTAATAGTAATGTTGAGAAATTTGGTCATAATAAATTGCATACACCTAAAATTCGTAGCAACAACGAGAAGATAGGTGAACAGGAGTAATGTTTTCTTCTGCCCTTTTATTTTTGGGGAGGGAGGAAATCACTTTAGATTTTAATAAAACAGGTAAGCATGTTAAAGCTGTAAGGGTAACCACTAAAATATACAAATAATCAGAAAGAAGGGGAAAAGAACAAGCAAGAAAAAGCAAGGGTAAATAGAATGACGTGGTCAAAATAAATGTAAGTACAAATATATTTGCAATCACAATAAATTAAAAAAGGATTATGTGTCAGTTAAAAGTCAGAGATTGTCAGATTGAATACATATATAATTTTAAGGCAAAACATGGTCATTATATAGTGATAAAAAGAATAATTCTCCGTGAAGTTAAAGTAATCTTAAACGTGTTTGCTTTTGGTAACATAGCTTCAAAATATGTAAGACAAAGCTGATGTAATTTCAGGTCTAGAGGCAGTGAGAACTGTTAAATGACTCCTCCGTAAGTAACTAGCAGATTGAACAAAGATAAATTAGCAGGTAAGATTTGCATAGCTAGAGTTTTATCTGAGCCCATGAACTTTAAAAACCCTGCCTTTAATAAGAAGATATGTTCTTTTGAAATATAAGAGGCATAGTTCAGCGCTACCCACACTCTAAGCCGCAAAGCAGCAAATAACTTGATATTGTTGGTATGTCATTACTATGATCATAACTTATTCAATTAGAAGCTGAATTTCTGATTTTGTGCTTTTTGAAAATTTGAAAAATTTCTAAATAACTTATAGTTTAATGAAGAAATCATAATGGAATTAAGAGAACACCTAGAAACGAATGGTTATCCAAAATTTTGGAACGAGTGAAGTACCCAATGTAGAAGTTAAAAGCAGCAGAATAAAGTCAAAGAAAAACAAGGGATGAGAAAAACAAGAGTAGAATGTAACCCCCAGCAAGGTTACAAGTCCCAAGGTTAATCCTTTGAAAAGACACAAAATGTGGCAGAATTTATGAAGAATGAGAAAAGATGATTAAGACAAATAGCAGCTGGAATGAAAAGGATGGCTTATCTGCAGGTACAAAAAGTGTTTTAAATGTAAGAAAACTACAGACAATTGTGTGCCAACAATTATAGACAGTATGATATTGCTGTTGGGAGCAAATAGAACATAAAAGTGTGAGTCATATGTAGAAACTTGATAATTGACAATTAAGGTTACAAATTAGTATGGAAAGGATTGACTCTTTAGGTCATGGTGTTAGGATATTTGGTTATCCATGCGAGAAAGAAACAAAATTAAATTCCCTACCACACACTGAACAGCAGTCATTTCCATGTGTAGTAAAAGACTGTCTTTATGATTCTGGGGAAGGGAATGATTTTTTAAAGCAAGACATTAGGACCAAAAACCATAAAGAAAAAAATTGAATTTAGCCAAAGTAACAAGGATATTTGCAGCATTATTGTTTCTAACAGAAAAATTGGGAGCAACTCATGTCCATCAGCATGAGAATGGATAAGTGGATGAGTGTATCATTCATGCTGTGGAATATTATATAGCCTTTAAAATGAGTGAGCTAGATCTACATGTATGAAGATGGATTTCTTTCAAAAACATTGATGAAAATTAAAGTATATAGAGTTTAAAACCATGCAAGATGATACTCTGTGTTACTTAGATATACACACATGTTAAGTAGTACACTTCCTCAAAGACATAGGAGAATGATAAACATCAGATTTGGAATAGTGGTTACCTCTGAAGACTGGGGGTACTCAGTGGGTTTCAACTGTATCTTACTGCTTTTTTATTTAGAAATACCCAAATCAGTTATGGCAATATGTTAGGGTTGATTAGCTAGGTGGTCAAGCAGAATACAGATAATTCTCTCTTTTTTCCCCTACTTTTTTGTGTAATTGAAATGCTTCTTTTGGGGAGGCCAGAGAAAGCATTGCTTTCACATGAAGCAAGGATAATCTCTCTGGTAGAAAATACTCCTTATGAAATACAGACTTAAAAACATTATTGAAAAGCAAGCGCTGGGTGTATAAGTCTGTCTGCAACTGGAAAGTTATACGCCAGTACATCGTTGGTACGAGGGCTAAGGGGTGGATAATGGGAAAGCAGGGTTCCACAGCCAGGAATTGTTCCTGGACGTAAGCGAAAATGAAAATACTCGGACTTTCTTTTGGTCCCTTTGAGAATATATCCTCTGTGCTATTAGAGCAAGAGCCAGTCTTACGGTGCTGTTGGCTTTGATCCTGAAGTTGGCAAACTAAGTAAGCAAAGTCAGATGAATTCACCTCAAAGAGAAAATTTAAGGCTGGTAAATGGACAAGTTCTGAGCATGTGTCAACATGCTGGTTTTATAAAATCGAATGATGTTATTCCCCAATTTTACTGCCAGACTTGTACTTGCATGCTTTATGCTTATCTTCTGAGCGACCCTAACTGTTAGTACTGATTTGGGGCGTTCTTCTGCCCCATAGTGTTACTTGTGGATCTGAACCGTGAGAAGACATCTGGAGACAGAGGGTCTGAAGAAACATTTAAGGACACAGAGCACCGTGGCTTGCTCTTCCAGAATCAGTAGCCCTGCACTTAGCGACTAGTCACACATTTCAAGCAACACCATAACCCCACACCACATTGTATGTGCATATAAAGTATATTAGAGAGTCTTCCATATCACCTTAATCCCCAACCTTAAACTCTCCTCTCCCAGCGCCTACCCTGTGGGGGACACACCCTGAGTACCAGTTGTCTCCCCAACCAGGCATGTCAGGACCCACCACTTCGCAGATCTACCCAGTTCCTGCAAATAGAAGCCCATGGGCCCTATTTATTTAGAGCTTTAATTTCTTCCAGTAACATTTTGAAGTTTTCAGTGTAAAACTCTTGGACTTCTTTCATTAAGTTGATTCCCAAGTATGTTATTCTTTTTGATATGTTGAATGGAATTGCTTGCTTTCTTATTTTCACTTCTGGATTATCCATTGCTCTTATATAGAAATACAAGATTTTTATATGTTGGTCTTGTATCTTTCAAGCTAGCTAAACCCACCTATTAGTTCTCACAGTTATTTTGTAGATTCCTTAGTTTTTCCCTGCATACTGAATCATATCATTTGCAAGTAAAGACAGTTTTTCTTTCTTTCCGATCTATATGTGTTTGCCTTTTGGGGCTATGTAGAACCTATAGTGTGATGGTCAGTAGGGGTGCTGAGAACTGACATCTTGCTTATAGTTTCTAGGATATTTAGGGGAATGTCTTCAGCCTTTCGCATTAAGTGTGATAGTAGCTGTAGGGTTTTGTAGATTTCCTTATCCGGTTGAGAAAGTTTCTAGTTTAAGAGTTTTGGTCATAAATTTATATTTTGTCAAATGCTTTATCTGTGACCATCAAGATGATCATGTGGCTTTTAGTCTATATTAATAAGGTATTACATTAATTGATTTTCAGATGTGAAACCGACCTTGCATTTTTGGGAGAGATCCTACTTGGACATGGGGTATAATCCTATTTACATGTTGGTGAATTTGGCTTGGGATTTTTGTGTCTATGCTTATGGGAAATATTGTTCTGTAGGGTTTTTTTAAGTTTACTTTTGTTTTTATGATGTCCTTGTTTGGCTTTGCTGTCAGAGTAATACTGGCCTCACAGAATGATTTGAGAAGTGGTCTTTCCTATTCTCTGACAGTGTTTGTATAATATTGTTTTTTTCTTCATTAAGTATTTTGTACATTTCATACGTGAAGCCATCTGAGCCTGTACTTTTCTTTGTGGAGGACTTTAAATGACTGAGTATATTGTTTACTTGTAAATCTGTATAGATTTTCCATTTCTTGTGGGGTCCGTTGTGATAACTGATATTTTCCTAGGCATGTCTCCATTTCATCAGAGTTGCCTAATTTGTTGGCATAGGGTTGTTCATGTTACATACTATTTCCTTGTAGTCCTTTAAATTTCTGCCACGTAGATAGTGATGTCCCTCTTTGATTTCTGTTGTTGATAATTTGTGTGCTCTCTCTTCTTTTTGTGGTCAGTCTAGCTAACGGTTTATCAGGTTTGTTGATCTTTTCAAAGAACCAACTTTTGGTTTTATTATTTTTCTGGGTGGTTTTGTTGTTTTGCTATTGCATTGATTTCTGCTCAGATCTTCATTACTTACTACCTTCTGCTTGCTTTGGGCTTAATTTACTCTTATGTTCTTGTTTCCCAAGGTGGAACGCTTAGATTATTGATTTTTTTTAAACTTCTTTACTTCTTTTCTGAATACGTGTTTAATGCTATAAAATTTCCTCTAAGCACTACTTCGACTGCATCTCATAAATTTTGATACATTTTCATTTTCATTTACTTCCAAATGCTTTCTAATTTCTCCTGTACTTTTTTTCTTTGACCAGTGGGAAATATTTAACTTTTTTTTTTTTTGGCTGAACCACACGGCATGCCGAACTTCCCTGATCAGGGATCGAACCCGTGCCCCCTGCAGTGGAAGCGTGGAGTCTTAACCACTGGACCACCAGGGAATTCCAGTGGGAAATATTTAGAAGTGTGTTGTTTAATGGCAAGTTTTGGAAATTTTCCAAAATTGTTGGTTTCTAATTTAATTCCTTGTGGTCATTGAACAAGTTTTCTCTTTAGGTTTTGATAGTTTGACTATGATGTGTCTAGGTCAGGATCTCTTTGTATGTCTTGAATCCTTTCAAATTAACTGAAACTTGTTTTATGGCCTAGAATATGGTCTGTGGTGGTAAATGTTGTGTGTACACTTGAAAAGAATGTGTATTCTGCTGTTACAGGATGGAGTGTTCTGTAAATGTCAGGGAGGGTGAGTTGGATGATAGCAATCAAGTTTTCTATATCATTGCTGATTTTCTGTTTTATTCTATCAGTTATTGATAGTATTATTTTGAAATCTTCAAATGTAAATGTAGGCTTGTCTATGTCACCTTTCATTTCTGTCAGGTTTTGCTTCGTATATTGGGACTCTTTTAGGTATATGCATACATTTATAGTCATTGTATCTTCCTGAAATATTGACCTTTTTATCATTATGAAGTGTTCCTCTCTGTCTCTAATAATATTTCTCGGCTGAAAGTCTGTTTTGTCTAATATGAATATAATCACTCTCAAGTGGTTACTCTGGGCATGGTACATCTTTTTCTGTCCTTCTACTCTTATCCTATTTGTATCTTTGAATCTAAAGTTGAGTCTCTTGTAGAGCATATAGCTGCCTTGTTAAATCTGTTCTGCCATCCTCTGCTCTTTGTTGGGAGTGTTTAGTTCTTTCATTTCTCATGTAATTATTGGAATAGTTTTGCTTTGTCCGTTTGCTAGTTGTTTTCTGTTTATCTCATTGTTTTTGTTCTTGTTTCTTCTTTCCTGCTTTCTTTTAAGTTAAACATTTTTTGCCTTTATCATATTAATTTCTGTGATTTTTTAAAATGATATCTTTGAATTATTTTCTTAGTGATTGCTCTAAGGATTATGATAGGCATTTTAATTTATCACAATGTACTTCAGGTTAATACTACCTTAATTCAAGTCAATGTATCACCTTTACTCCAGTGTATCTCTCTTTCCTCCCCCTTCCTTTGTGATATAGTTATACACATTAAATTGTCAAGCGTGTACAGTGCTATAATTTTTGCTGTGTATAATCTTGTTTCATTTAAGAAATTGAGAAGGAAAAAGAAACAATGTTCAACTGGTCTTTATGTGTACCCACATATTTACTGCCCCCACTGCTCTTCCTTTCTTGCCCTGCTTTTGCATTACTGCCTGGAATCATTTTCTTTTAACTTGTAGAACTTCCTTTGGTGTTTTTTGTCAGGCAGCTTTGCTGGCCATGTGTTTTCTCAGCATCATTTATTTGGGAATGTTTTTATTTTGCCTTCATTTCTGAAGGATAGTTTAGCTGGATATAGAATTCTTGGTTGGTTTTCTTTCAGTGCTTTGAAAATATGTCATTCTCCTGCTTTCTACTTTCCATTGTTTCTGATGAAAAGGCAACCATTAATTGTATTGTTGTTCCCCTATATGTGTTAACCTGTTATTTTTCTACTGGTTTCAAGATTTTCTCTGTCTTTAGCTTCCAAAGGTTTACCAACTGTATCTCTAACTAAGGATCTCCTTGGATTTATATTAATTGGGCTTTGTCGAGCTTCTTGAATCTGTAAATAATTGCTTTTCATCATATTTGGAATGTTTTCAGCTATATTTCTTAAAGTATCTTTTTTTCTGCCTTCTCTCTATATCCTCTTTATTATATATGTCCTCTTAATATTTTTTCTCTCTGTTCTTCAGTTTGGATAAAGTCTATCAGTCTCTCGAAAATTTCACTGATTCTTCTCCCTTCTCAAATCTGCTGTTGAGTCCATCTAGTGAATTTTTTATTTCACTTACTGTGTTTTCAACTCTAGAATTTTTGTTCTATTTCGATAGGGTCTATTTCTTTGTTATTTCCTATTTGAATAATTTTCATCATGTTTTCCTTGAATTCTTTAAACATGGAGTCTTTTTTTTTTTTTTCAGTTTTTTTGAATGTATTTATAAGGGTTGACCTGAAGTCTTTCTGCTAAATCCAAATTATGAGTAAACTGAGAGACAGTTTTCATTGTTTTATTTCCTGAGTATGACTCATACTTTCCTGGTGTTTTATGTGTATTTCAGAATTTTAATTTTTTCCCTGAGTTTTTTGTTGTTGCTTTTGTTTTGCAAGTGTGTGCGTGTTTTAAGTCTCTTGCCTGGATGTAATCCAAGGAATGTTGTGGCCCTACGTTGTGTGGCCACGGATTTCTCTGCTCAGCTCCCTCCATCCCAGTTCTTACCTTCTTGATTTTCGGCCTGACTTTCTAGAGGTCACTCCTGTGTCTGTGTAGTTTGTGAGTCAAGTTTTGGTCAGAGGTCTTGGTTAGACACCTTGAGCCCATAAGGCTTCCACCCTCTGCATTGTGTTTGTGTTTGTGTTTCTGTTGCATTCAAAGCTCAGACAGCTTTCAGGGCTGCACTGGTTTTGCTCTGTGCTAGCCCCCTTGAGTGTCCACTGTATGTGGGGTGTGTGGAGCGGTCATCTCTCCCCTCAATGGCTGTCTCATTTCCAGGCTCTCCCTGTAAATTTCTGCCTGTTACCTCCATTGTCAGTCACCACTGCTGGGACCTCAGCCTCTGGCTGGGAGAGCTGCAGCCCTTTCCCGGCAGGGGTTTTCTGCCTTCTGCTTCAGATCAAGTCAGTCCCCTTGACAGCTAAGCTGCAGGCTTTCCAGGCCAGCCCCACAATGGTAGAAGCACCAGTGTGTCAGAGCTGTGGTGGGGGACAGCCTCAGGCAGCAAGGTCACCAGCTTCCTCTCTTCTTACTCAGAGTTCAGCGGGTTTTCATGAGTAAATGCTTCTCAATCTGTTGGTTGCCTTCTGTTGGATTTCCGGGGCCCTGAAGTAGTTGTTCTTCAACTTTGCCAACTTTTATAGTTGTTTTTTCAGTGGAAAGGATTTGTCAACCTCTTCTTTCCTCTTTTCTGGGTCTGATTCGATCTAGTAAGATCATTAGACGTAATGACTGAGCCCCCTGCAGGGCACCTGGCTTCTGGGGGCCACTTCCGAGCCCTCCTCCAGTGTCACTCCTGCAGTTTGCAATCTCTGCTGGATTCTCCTGTTCGTTCCATCTTCTAAATGTTTGTGTCTCTCAGGGCCCAGTCCCCAAACTCCTTTTTCTCTTTATCCATACTTTAACTCCCTTCATGATCTCATGGATTTAATCACTTTTAATGCCTACAAATTCCAAATTTCTATCTTTAGCCCAAATTCCAGATGTGTGAGTCACATGGCCTCTTCCACGTCTCCTCTTAATGTGTTTAAAACTGAACTCTTGTATCTTCTCACATCCCAGTAAATGTCAACTCCATCTTTCCAGTTACTCAGGCCAAATATCTTGGTTAGCCTTCATTCTTCATTTTTCCCTCCTATCCTGCATTCAGTCCATCAGGAAATCTTACCAGCACCCCGTTAAAATAGACCCCGAATCCAGCCACTTCTCACCATGTCTTCCACCTCACCACCCTAGTCCAAGTCACACCTCCTCTTGCTGGGGTTGTCACAGTCGCCTACCCGTTCTTAATTCCACAAAGTAGCTGGAGTTGTAATTCTGAAATGCAAAGCAGACACCATTCTTCTGCCCAGAGCCGTTCCCCGGCTTCCGCCTTATTGAGAGCAAACCCCGAATAAAGCTCGGCTACAGGCGCTCAGTTTAACTCTCCCCCTGCCCCCAGCCTCCTTGACCTCGTCTTTTCCGTTTTCCCCTGTCACCTCCACTCGAGCCCCCCAGCCCACCCGCCGCCTGCCTCCTGTTCCTCTCGGACTCCAGGCACATCCCTGCCCTCTGGGTTTGTATCAGCCGTTCCCTCTGGCTGGACGTCCTAGGTGTCCTTGCTCAGCTCCTCCTGACCAACCTCTCTGCCATTACCCTGTCCTCTTCCTGGGGTTTTTCTCTTCTTAGCAATTACATATATTTAATGTATTTCACATTTATTAATTTGTCTGACTCCTTTCACTTGAGTATAACTTCCAAAATAGAAGAAAGCAATACTGTTTTTGTTTCTTCCTATAACCTCAGAAAAAGCAGAAACCTGACGTGTCGCAGGGACTTGGTACGTATTGGTGGAATTGGTGAGTGTGCTGACTGGTTAGCAGAACTGGGCTTTAGAATCCATCTGCTTCAGATGGATTCTAAGGGTGCATCATAGAGACCCTGAGGGTCTCGATCAGAGCTTCCTACCTGGCAGATGTCCGAGCTGGTTCGTCAGACTTAGAGTCTGCACATACTGACCCCACTTAGCACTTCCATGGCCGTCTCCAGGTCACCGGGGCTCTGTGTAGAAATCGCATTTGGCAGTGCCTCTCCGCCCTAAGCGTTCTCCCCGAGATGGCATCTGGAGGAAATAGAGAAGGGGCGCTTTCTCACAAAAACTACTCTGCACACCCCTGGTGCTGCGGCTCCCACTGTCTCTAAGGTTCACGTTACCGTGGAAGAAATGGGTTCCCGTTCTGCCTCTGCGCTGCCCCCTAGTGTCCCTCCATGGAGTTGGGACAGATGATGTTGGAGGATCACTTTCGTGGCCTCAATCCCGCATCTCCATGCAGGAGCTGATTTTGATTTTCTGGCCAAAGCAATTATATTCTGGCTCCTAAATGATTTGTTTGTCATTGGTCTGAGTCTGTGTGTGCCAGTGTATTTGCGTGGGCTGTAGAACAGCCAGCCGCATTTCACCCCAGAGTGGGTGTTATTCCCCTGGTGGATGTACTCATTCCTGTTCGCAGAGCACTTCGGGGGTTTTCCACACAAAGGTACTCTCTGCGTGAGTCAGCTTATCATTCATGAGAAAGATTCTCATCAAACGGCATCAGTGAAGTCTGTCACAAGCGTTACTTTACTGAGTCCTTCGTGTGCGCCTGGTACATTCTTATTTAACTTAATTTTGGCATGTCTTGGCATTTAGGTTTGGCTTTCTTTGTGGAACATTGAGGTTTAAAAGTGAATACTTTGGCAAACTTTTTATAATTGTAGATATATGGAAGCTTGCCTGTAGGACCGTAGTTTCTAACTTTGCTATTTTGTTAATGAAAATAGAGCTAAAAAGAAAATTCTCAAAGTCAGAAATCCTGGTTTATCTGTTCTCACTTCCTGAACAATTCCGTCTTTGTCTCCATCCATTTAATAAAGCCAGACAGTAAAGCATTCTGACTCAGAACAGGAATTTATTATTTCTTCAAGCTCTCTATTTGGCATTTTTGGTTTGTGTTGTCAATGAAAAATAACAAATGCTTTTTTCTATTTTGAGGTATCTAAAGAATAATATAGTTGTTATGAAATATGTTTTTATAGCTTTTCAGTTGCAGCAGCTGTGCGGGAAGAGTTCTGATTCACCCTTGTTTATACAATACACATACATAGATTTGACTCAGTTTGTGATTTGTCTGTCAAGTATGCAAGAAGCAAGTGGTTTCATTGGTACCAGATACCATCCTACTCTTATTCAGAACAAAATACCAGAAATGTGACTTACTGGTAAAATTTCTAAGCGCCTTACCCTTTAAACAACTTGAATCCATTTTTACTTGTGTAAGTCATGTAAGAAGAAGTGGATGGGTAGGGTGTTATGACTTTTAGCAAACAGGATCCATTTAATATAGAATTTCTGATCACATATTGAGAAGGGAGACAGTAACAATATATACAGTCTCCCTACGTTCCTGCGTATATACCGAGAGGCATATCACTGCTCGAGTATCTGGTGGTCTCATGGAAGGAGGAAATGGGAATGACGATGGTACCGTTCTGTGCATTTTTCATGGGGCAGATGGAAATCCACATTTGCTGATAACCTAAATCATAACATTTCTCTTGCGTTTTTGGTTAGAAAGTTCACTTAGCGTTTAACACTTTGGAAAACATGGCCATTGAAAATTTTTATCCTTTCATTCTACCAGCCTGCTTCGAGAATAAATGGATGAACATATAATAGGGCAGAATTCAGTCAGTCACTACTGAAGGAATTCAGAACTGAAACTCTGTGCCTGTGGTTACGTGCGTGAGGGGGAGCAAGGCTCCGAGCCTGGTTCCGAGCAGTGGGGCGGGTGCCTTCTCCAGGCTCCTGGATTTCTCCTCACCTGCTCTCCATTTGCACCTGCCACCGCCTTTGAGCATCCACTCGGTTATTTCCTTGAGTTTATTCCTCAGCTGAATTCTCGAATACAGAGTAAGAGTGTTTTAAACCTTTCGATGTTCTTTGTTGAATCGCCCTCCAGAACATAACACAGCTCCCGCCTTCAGCAGTCAGGCTGCTTCCTCACCCCTGTGAGCCTTCCAGACAGAAAGTGGTGTCTCCCTTTGGTGAGTTAAACCTTATTCATGGGGTGGTGGTGGCTTGTACTTTCTATCATGAATTGCTTACTCACAGTTCTTGCCCTGCTCTGTTGTAGCTTTGAAAAAGGTTTTAATGCGGTAAGACGAGTAGCCTCTTGGTCCATACTTTCCACAGCTTGTCAGTTATATTTTGCGCTGGTCCTGTTTTTACATTTATCACGTGTTCTCCATGTTTCCGTTCCAGCCCACCTCGCTCGGCTTTGGCACTCGGCTCCCCAGCACTGTGGCCAGGGGAACCGGTGGGGCCGTGTGCTGCAGGGAGCTCGGCCCACGGGGAGGACGCAGGTCTCTGAGGACCCAGCTCCGGTTTAGATGTCATCTGCCACGAGCATCTCTTCATCCCCTGGTTCATTCCAGCCTCAGAGCTGCTTAGGAGTTTTTCTGTTGAGTTTGCTGAGTGAGGTGTGACTTACATACAGAAAGTGCATAGATGTTAAGTGTGCGGTAGTTTTGACAAATGTGTACGCCGGTGTAACTACCATCTTGACAGAGATGGAACATTTTCACCACTTCAGTCTCCTTGTTGCCCCCCAACCCCATCCACAGACTCCCCTGCTCTGATTTCTCACCACAGGTTGGTTTTGCCTCTGGTGGGCCCTCCAACAAGTGGAGTCACGTAGTGTACGGTCTGTGTCTCGTTTCACTGACTCAGCGCGATGATGTTTAGATGCACTCGTGTTGCAGGGGTCAGTGCTGGTGCTGTCTTATTGTGGGCAGCAGTTCAGGGTGTGATATACTTCATCTTGTTCATCCGCTTTCCTGTTGATGGACACCTGGGCTGACCCAGTCTCTGACCGTTAGGATAAAGCTGCCCTGAACATTCTCGTACAGGTCTTTCTGTGGACGTATGTTCCTGGTTCTGTTGGGTAAATACCTAGGAGTAGAATTGCTGAGGTAGGTGTATGTTTAAGGAACTGTCACACGATTTTCCAGACTCGCCAGTGTTGACCTGAAGCAAATAGACGGCCAGGTATTCTCCGGCAGAGATGGGTTTATTCGGGATCAGCAGAGAATTGCAATTCAGGGTCTCAGCCAAAGCAACCATGTGCAAGTCCCCCCACGGCAAGGGAAGGAGACGCTTTTATAGAGGGGACAGGGGAGGGGGTGGGTTTAGTAAACAGAGCCCGACTTTTCATTGGCTGAGTCCTGGCAGGAAAGAACTGGAGTCTTTCTTCTTCCTGTTGGGCTTGGCTGTTGTCGCAGGGGTGAGAGCTCCCCCTGCTGGTCCTCCGACTCTATTTAATTGGGGTTTCTGTTCAGAAATGTTTTACACCAGCATGTATGAGAGTTCCACTAGTCCTGCATCCTCGTCAGCATTTACTCTTGCCGTCTGAATTTTACCCATTATAGTAAGTCTTAAATTTAGGTAATATAAGCCCTCCAACTTCGTGCTTCTCTTTCAAGGTTGTTTTGGCTATTCTAGATTCTTAACTTTGACGTACAAAACCTTAGAGTTAATTTGTCAATTTATATAAAAGAGCTTTGGGATTTTTGATTGGGATTCTTTTGCATCTATGTATCAATTTAGGAAAAATAGACAACTAAATAAAACTGAGTGCCGATTTATAAACATGGTGTTTCTTTCGGTTTATAAGCTTTCATTTCTCTCAGCCATGTTTTGTCAGTTTCGGCATAGATGTTTTAGACATTTTGCTTAAATTTATCGCTAATATTTTGCTTTTTGATTATACTGTAAATGGAGACTTAAAATTTTTCATTTTAATTATTTAATACTATTATTAATCCTGTGACTTCACTGAACTTGCTTATTTTTCCTAGTAGTTATTGTAACTTCCTTTATTTCTGAGTTTTTAAAATCAAGAATAATTATTGACTTTTCCTCAACATTTTTTAATGATGGAAAATTTTAAACATCTAAGTGGAAAGGAGTTTACAGTGAGCGTTCACAGGCCCCCTGCAGATTCTGCCTGCGCATTCTCCTTGTCATCCTGCCATCCATACATCCACCCAGCCATTTCACTTGTTGACGGAATTCATAGTAAGTGCCCACATCAGGACACTTCCCCCTAATAAACTTCATTTAGCATGCAGTTCATTAACTTGAATTCCATATGTGTTTGTACATATTTGTTAATGATGTAATATTTTCTAACAATGCAGTGCACAGGTCTTAAGTACTATACAGGTTGCCAACCTTAATTAACAAAGGCATGTACCTTTGCAACCCAAAGGCTTATTGAGCTAGAAAGTTCACTGATGTCCCTCCCAGTTAATTCCCTACCAACCTTTGTTTTTGGGTTTTTTTTTCAATAATAGTTTGGGGTGGGTTTTTTTTTTTTTTTTCCTTGCTTGTTCAAGAATTTTCATTTAAATAGAATCATACAATGAGTAGTCTTTTGAGTAGGGCTTTTTCATTCAGTGTCATGTTTTGAGACTCACCCATGTGTTTGTATGTGTCACCAGTTGACTTCTTGTTGAGATTATTGTACATACGTATTACAGTTTGTCCAGTCGCTCAGAAACTTGGACTGTTTCTAGTTTGGGTCCATTATGAACAGAGTTGCTATAAATAGTTTTGTACAAGCCTTTTTGTAGGTGTATGTTTTCATTCCTTTTGGGTAAGTAATGAGGATTGGAATTGCTGGGTCATAGGGTAGTTAATTGTTTAGTTTTATGCAATGCTGTCAGACCTTTTACCAAAATGGCTGTACCATTTGAAAATCCTACCAACACTGTATGAATATGCCAGTTGTACATCCCTGGTGTGTTTTCATTTTAGCCATTCTAATGGGTACGTAGTAGTATTATTTCATTGTGTATTTAATTTGCATTTCCTCATGAACAATGATGTTCATCACTTTTTAATGTGTATACTGGCCATTCGTCTATCTTCTTTTGGAAATGTATGCTTAAATCCTTTGCCCGCTTTTAAATTACATTTTGGTCCTTTCATTATTGAATTCTAGGAATTCTTTATTAGTCTTAGGGACCAGTCCTTGAAGATATTTTTTATGGATATCATCTCCCAATCTGTGGCGTGTTTATACATTTTCTCAACATTGTTTTTTGATAAAGTCTCATTTATCAATTTTCTTTCTTTCATGGTCATTGCTTTTTGTGCCCTAAAGAACCTTTGCCTGCCCCTAAGTCACAAAGATGATGTCCTATGTTTTGCTATGAAAGCTTCATATGAAAGCTTTTATAATTGGGCCTAAAATACATCTTGAATTAATTTCTGTGTGTAAAGGTTGGGATAAGGGTTGTGGTTCACTTTTTTTACATACGGATGGATAGCCAGTATTCCAGCAGTATTTATTGAAAAGACAAGTGGATTGCTTTGGAAGGCTTTGTCACCAAAAATCAATCACTCACTCAATCATGTGGCCAGTTTAAGTGAGGGTCTACTTCTGGGCTCGCTCTCTCCTCTATTCCGTTGATCCCCTTGTACGTCCTGTGTAAGTACCACACTGTTGGGAATCTCTTGGTTCTTGGGAGAGGGTCTTGAAGTATGGCTCTATGAGTCTTCCAGTCAATTCTTCTTCAGGATTGCTCTGGGTTGCTCTTCAGGTTTGTTGCCTTTCCAGGTAAACGATCAGATCTCAGCAGTTTCCACATAAAATCGTGCTGGGATTATTATTGGGATTGTCTTGTATCTATAGATACATTTGGGAAATTTTAATTTTTAACAGTGTTTACTCTGAATTCATGAACATCGTTCTTTCCTTTAAGTTTTATCATATATAATTGACACACAGCACCATGTAAGTTTAGGGTGTACAGTATAATGACTTACATATGTTGCCCGATGATCACCATAATGAGTTTAGTTACCATCCATCCTCTCATATGATTAAAAGAGAAAAAGAGAGAGAAGTGTTTTTTTCCTTGTGGTGAGAACTTTTAGGACCTACTTTCTTAGCAACTTCAAATATACCATAGAGCAGTGTTAACTACAGTTGCCATGCTGTACATCGCCAGAACCTATTTATTTTATAACTCGAAGTCTGTGCCTTTTGACCACCTTCATCCAGTTGCTCCTTCCCTCTCCCCCCGCTCCCCAGCCTTGAATGTCTTTCAGGGCTGTCCAAGGATGTTCGTTTAGAAGACAGCTGTAGTTTCTCCTGCCAGAGGTCGGGGCAGGCATGCTCACGGCCCATCGTAAAAGACTGGCTTCCTGTCCTGTAACATCACCCGTTGTGTGCATGGGCCTCACCTGGCCGCCTGTGTCATCCTGTGGGGACTGGAGCAGGGGCATGCTGGTCCCCTGGCTGCTGCAGCTGCTAGGGAACAGAGAGTCCTCTGTCTGTGATCAGGGGTCTTGCCTTTGCCACATCCATGAAACAGTGCAGACTCGCGTGATAGTTTGCAGATGGGGTGAAATCATAGACGCGTCACGGTTCTTGAGTTTCACTTACGATCATGGCAAACTGACAAGGATGTGGTGTTCTCAGAGGAGAGGATGAAAGCCTCATGGGTCGCCTGGTGAGATACGAGCAAGATCCGTGGAGATCAGTGGCTCGCCGTGTTGACCAGTTCATCGGCCCGGCAGTAAATGGTTCCCCGCTTTGTGGCCTGGCAATGAGGAGAAATGGAGATGGTTGCAGACTGACACCTCACCACGTGGTCCTGTGTGGACGCAGCTGCCAGACACGGCCCCCTTGGTGGCCGACTCTTCTCTGGGCAGGAGGATGTGCTCAGCAGTTTGGTGGCACCTGGCCCAGTGCTTCTCAGAGTGAAAGGAGGAAGGTCACAACCACCGTGGACAGAAGGCAGGCAGGTTGTTAGGACCTTGAGTGGTTCCCTTGGGAGATGAGTGGGGACTTGGTACAGCAGGATAGGTGGCTCCAGCACCGACTGTTGTGCCGGCCTCGGGTCCATTGGGAGGTGACAGCAGAAGGCCCAGTGTTCTTTGCGGTGGGGGTGGTCTGGGCTGCTCCCCGACGCACCAGGTCTTGCTTTCCCTGGTGGCACAGCAGGAGGCTGCCTGGGGTTTGAAGGCGTTGGGCGTCACTTTGGCGGCTCCCCTTCTGTGGGGCCTTCCTGTCTGTGATCTCCTCCCCGCCCACCTCCTCTCACTCCACCGTCTGGCACCTGGAGCCTCTGAGACTGTGCTTTCTGGGACTTCCCTGGCCGTCCAGCGGTTAGGACCGCGAGCCCTCACTGCCGGGGGCACGGGTTCGAGCCCTGTTGGGGGAACTAAGATCCTGCATGCCTCGCGGCGCGGCCAGAAAAAAAAAAGAAAAGAGAGAGAGAGAGACTGTGCTCTCTGCCGAGTTCTGGGGATGTACGAGCCACCGGGGTCCCTTGTTTCAAGGGTCTAATCCCCTCGGTTCTGTGGGCTTTTGGTTTCCTTCCCATGTCGTCAGATAGTTATGTGTATATTCCTCTCTTTCTTCCAGTGGAACAATGTATCTGCCTGTGTTTTTAATAGTTAACAACTGTTCTTAGTAGTTAAGGCAACTTTTCCTGTCCTTAACAGTTAACACACCTTTCACATGGCTGGTGAAAAACCTGTCTTCCTCATCTGTTGCTTCAAAGGTCCACCAGAATTCTTTGACATAAGCAGGGTTGTATGTATTCCTTTTTCCACGGTGATGCTCTGTTGTTCCAGGTTACCCAGGCACTGGTGTACGACTCAAACCTGAGAAAAGCCTTCAGCCTTGCTTCTGGTTGCAAAGTTACCCTGGAAGCCCACTGTTCTGGGAGGGATCACAGCAAGTATTAGCCACCGGCAGGGCCGCTGGCACGGTTATTGATGATGGTGCAACTTTGGTCGTCCTCTTGTAAGCGGATATGTTTGCATGCCTTGTTTCTCAGGCTGTTCGGTATTTTAACTGCAGCAATAGCAGAGTTACTTTCTTCATTCTCCTACTGAGCTCTTTAACCACGGTGGGTTTCTCCATGGGTTTTTGTTCATAGGTTAGTCAACCTTCGTCCGTGCTCTTCTTTCTGTCCTGTGCAACCCCCAGGCCATCCCAGCACCTTCCTGGGCCCCGAGATTGTGGCGTGCGTTGGGTGTTCGGAGTGACCCTTTTTGATTAATTTTACTGCTCTGGAAACCATCAGAGGACTTTTCTATGTTCAGGAAAGCCTGGTTTTGCTTCTTTCACGTTTGAGGTTTTTTAGATTGAGTTTTAGAAGGAAATCCTAACAAAAAGAACTTTTGTCTGTAATTCTGTGCTTTTATGAAGAATTTGTTTTATAAAATTCTTTACATCGAGATTCTGTAACTTTGAAAGCTCCCCACACTGCATCCTGGACCATGAGGGCCCACCCACCGTGCAGGCCTGACGCCGCTGTGACGCGGGGTCTGCCTGGCGTGAAACCCGCCTTCTGCTGAAACAAGGCCTTTCCTTCCCCTAATCCTTGTCGCCCGGAGGCAGTAATGTGTATTTAACTTTAGGCTCTTCTGTAGTTCAGGGCTTTAATTCTCTACACCCCAGGTAGGTATACTGGCAAGTTTGGGGGGTATTTCGACAGTAGGGCAGATGCTGGGGTGTAGGGTGTTCCCCACTCCCCTCCAGCGTCTGCAGCTGTACTCAGCTTCTGCTATTTTGGCATGTTGGAGAACGAGGTACACCGTTGTGTCAGCTGGCCTAACCTGTAGCTTTGCCAGAAGTTTGCTGAAGACCCTGATAACAGCCTAGACCCTGTCTCCTTAGTTAAAGAGCTGCCTGCCGTGTGGCCCAGGCCTCTGCCTACGACGTACAAGGTACCTGCTGCCACTGGGGAAGCAGACTGGTGGTTTCTGTGTTGACTGGAGAGGTAGCCACAGATTGTATTTCCCCAATAACTTGGGGGACATTATGTGAAACAGATTCGTTCCCACGAGTCAGAGACGCTCTCCCACCTACACTTAGGATGTCAGTTAAGGCAGTGGAATTTGTCACGGTAATAACAGTACGTTTCATGCCAAGGTTGTGTAAATTCATAAATTTGATACGGGATGTGTTGATCATCAAATTCAGAGACTGACAGAGTCTTCCTTTAAAGATGTCGGTTCACACTAGTTAAAACCAAGTTTTAAAGGTAAATAACCTGACCATTCTACACCATTTTATTACCAATAAAGCGTTAAGTCCTCTGTTGACCTTTTTCATTTTAACCTAGTGCTTCTAAGTGACGCTGTCAGTACCGACCCTGTTTCCTCGGTGCGTGGGCCGGTGCCACCCTCAGAGCTCGGCCTGGACCGCAGCCGTGCTGTTTCTTGGGCGCCTGCTGTTGGTAACAGGATGACCGGGCAGAAGGCTGGAGATGCCCAGCCCTGGTCCAGTTGTGACTGTGAAAACCAGCTCAGGTGGTCGGCGTTCAATGTAAAAAATAAAAAGAGAGCTTCTCTTGAATCACAAAAAAACAAGCTCCCTAACACATCCATATACTCTGAGCATAAAATTTTAGCCTTTTGTTTGACTTAATTTCAAGGAAATCGCTAAAACCCCAAATGTTCTGTTACTCTTCTGTTTTCAGATGGTTTGGCTCGGGAAGAGATGATCATGTGCATCACCTGTTGCGGTTTTTATTATTCTTGATGTTCCATTACTATTACGCTTGCACCTTATTTTTCAGATAACACGTTTACACTTGTCTCTTTTCCTCTGTGAACAGGTTGAACGAATCGTTGACAAAAGGAAAAACAAGAAAGGGAAGACGGAGTATTTGGTCCGGTGGAAGGGCTATGACAGCGAGGACGACACGTGGGAGCCCGAGCAGCACCTGGTAAACTGCGAGGAGTACATCCACGACTTCAACAGGCGCCACTCCGAGAAGCAGAAGGAGGGCCCCTTCACCAGGACCAGTCGGACCTCGCCGAACAATGCGAGGAAGCAGATCTCCAGATCCACCAACAGCAGCTTTTCCAAGGCCTCTCCTAAATCGCTAGTGGTCGGCAAAGAGCCCGAGCCCAAGGCCAGCCCGCTGTTTGCCGCTGGCCAGAAGTTCAGGAAGAACCCGGCCCCGTCCCTCTCGACCCGGAAGAACATGGACCTGGCCAAGTCGGGCATAAAGATCCTCGTGCCCAAGAGCCCCATCAAGAGCAGGACCGCGGGGGACGGCTTTCAGAGCGAGAGCCCCGAGAAACTGGACCCCGCCGAGCAGGGGCAGGAGGACACGGTGGCGCCGGAGGTGGCAGCCGAGAAGCCGGTTGGGGCTCTGCTGGGCCCCGGCGCCGAGCGGGCGCGGATGGGGAGCCGGCCCCGGATACACCCGCTGGTGCCGCAGGTGTCCGGCCCCATGACCGCGGCCGTGGCCACGGGGCTAGCCGTGAACGGGAAAGGTGAGTGATGGTCTTGGAGGGGCGTGGGGGGTCCTGCCCTGGAGGGCAGTCTGGCGTGAGCCCGGGGGCTCCTGCGGGTGCCGCTTCTGACAGATGTCTGTCTGCGGGGACCCTGGAGAGATTTTGCCAGCCCCCGCTTTCTTCACTTGAAGCCTTTGACATGGACGTCTGAAGTCAGCACTGGCTGTCTCTGTTTCATTGGCCGTCCACAGACTGGGCCACCACGTTGACTTGATTTAAACGGTGTCCCACTCTGAGTAGGTTATGGCTGGGTTGTTTGTTTGTTTGTTTGTTTTTCTACAGCTAGTTTCTACCTTTATGCATCTCTTAGACACTGGGTCTCATGTTAGGAATCCATCTGAATTTTCTACGTGTGGCCGGTATTGATTAGAAGTCATGGTTCTTGTTGTGCTAACCCATCTAAATAACCAGAAGTGCCTTTCAAGGAGGATATTGATGACCTAAGAGCCTTTGGGACTTCGACTGGTCTCTCTAAAATAGTCAACTGTTCGGATCCCTTTTTCGGAGCAGGAGTCCGTTCAGTGTGGGTGCTGTTTTCTGTTCTGCTTTTACCCTGTTCCTGACCCGGACGCTGCAGCTTGGGTGGTCATCCTGGGGCCTCCCCGACCCCAGGACAGCACACCTGGGGATCAGCATGGGCAGCTATACCTTCCCTGCCCTTTTCCTGTGCCTGGCGAGCCGCCACGTCTTCTAGAATTCTGTTACATCTTCTCTAACGTATGCCTCACCTCACGGTGGGTATACCTGCCTGCTGTCTTACTGGCCCCCCTGCTCCCCGCCTCTTGGCGGCTCCCACCCCTTTGCTGTGATTCTTGGACGGGGCGCGATCCCCGGTCGCCAGCTGCTGCACCTGGTGGGCAGGCGGCCTCGAGTCTGCACGCGGCCCTCCCCTGCCTGTCCAGCTCCCTCTCCACGTCGGGGCGCCTGCTCTTCTCTGCCCTGTTCCTTCTTCGCCTCGTGGACACTGGTCTTCCTTCTGGTCCAAGAGCCACCCGCTCCCATGTCCCTTCGTCCCTCGTGCCCCCTCGCCCTCCGTGTTGCAGGAGTGGGACGGTCTCTGTACCTGTGTGCATCTCCCTCAGCCCACACTTAGTAGAATAATACGAAACGAGGAAAAGTGATGTTGGTTTGTTTGGGGCGCTCTTTTCCTCCAGGGGAATGTTCCCCTGAGACACCGCTCTGCCGTCTTGCTGTGGTGCGTCCGCAGGCTTGGTCTTGGGCCCTGGGTCACAGGGAGGGGGATGTGATGGAAGTCAGGGTCCCCTCTGCACAGTACAGGGGCCTCGCGCCAGTGTTTCTCAGGCACGCGCTTTGCCCCGATGCCACTCCTCCCTGCCCTTGGCCTCCACCTGGAGCTTGTCCGCAGAGCTGGCTTCTCGTGTGGCCAACCTGCTCACAGAGGCGGCCCTGTGACCTCGGCGCGAGGAAGGAGCATAGAGGCTCGGAGGCAGGCGAGGCCCGACAGCCCGCTAATCGGAGGCTCCACTTTACAGACGGGGGTCGAGTCCGGAGCGGCTGGGACGCTCAGGCCGGGCGGGAACCAGCACGTCTCGTAGTTCCCACCCTGTGTTCTCCTCGCCACTGCCGGCCACCTTCACCAGGGAAAGAAGCGTCTCCTGCTTCACTGCACGCTCGGGCCAGGTGCCGCCTGGGCTCTGGTGCTGCAGACGAGGCCTGGGCCCGAGCCGCCAAACGACAGCCCGCAGGCCCAGCCCTGTGTGGCCTGGGAGCTAAGAATGGTTGTCGCATTTTCTGATGTATGAAAAAATCAAGAGGAATAATATTTCACGATCCGTGAAAATAGAAGAAATTCAGATTTCTGTTCCACAAAGCGTTATTGGAGCACAGGCACGTTCGTTCACTCACCTGCAGTCTGGCTGCTTTCCAGCTGCAGGGACAGAGGTGAATCGTTGTGACGAGACTGTGTAGCCTGCAGGCTGAAGGTGGGCCGTTTGGCTTTTAACAGAAGAAGTTTCCTCACCCTGCTCTGGGAAGCCTTGGTCCTGGGGGTCGGGCACAGAGGGCTCAGATCCTGGGGTTCCCCTTTGATTGTCCACAGAGCTTGTGTGTACATAACGTTTTCTGGCTGGAGGGGATGCATAATTTTCAAAACGATTTTGACTCTTCCGTTCCCACATTCTGCTCTCAGCACAGTTCTGCAGGGTTGGCTGCCCTCAGCAGAAGCCCTCAATTTTGTATATAAGGAGGGTTGCGGCTTCTATTTAAATAAAAAGTGGGTGACTTCCTTTTTTTATCACTCTTACCCATTTCAGAAATTTTTCAGTGTCTATAAGGGTGTCTGTGGTTAAAACCACAGGGGGCGTGTAAGCGTAAAATCTTAAATTATTTTATCTTGTTCTGCGGAGGTAGTTCATTGGGGTGAGAGTAACATACGTTTCCAAGGCCCCTGTGACCACCCTTCTCTCCTGCCCACCCGGGTCCCATACAGGTTGAGAATCTCCTCCCCACTTAGATGGGAGCAAGTCTGGCAGCCCCTCGGGAATGTCTTTAAGGCCGTGGTGAACCAGGCTTGCAGTGGTGTCCCGGACGCTGGTCAGGGTCACTGGGTGCCTTTGCTTCCTGTCACCCTTCTGCGGGGAAGATGCTTTCGTTCTTCCTGCCACTGGACTGTGGGCTCCGGGAGGGATGCTGTCTTGCGGGGCTGAGCCTCCCCGCGGCCAGAGCAGGGCCTCTGCGTGGCGGGAGTGATTTGGGTAGGACAGTGCTTGCTGGAGAAGAGGCTGTGTGACACGTCCTTTTCGCCCTGTCGCTGGGTAACACTAAACGAGAGGGGGTGCTATTGAAAAGACAAGGTCCGTGGTCCAGAGCATGGAACCTTCCGGAAAACCACATCCTCGCCTTCAGCGTGTCTCTCTCCTGACGAGCAGGACCGAGGCCCTCTTGGGTGGTTGGTCCACGTTCGTACATTCTTAACACAGATGTTTGTTTCTACTTTCCACTGTAATTTTAGAGCCGCACCAGAACCCTGATTTCTTTTTCTAAAACTAATTGAAGCAGATACTTGTGGAGTCATTGGGAAATGGACCATCTCCTATTCAAAACATTAATCGAGTTGGGGGGATATTTTGGCCACCAGGCACAGCAGATACTTAAATGTGTGTTACCCAAAAGAGTAAATGTTTCTGGAGAATTTTAACACACACACACACACACACACACACACACACACACAGTGACTTTTATAGACTAACCATAGGTGTGTTTGGTTTTTGGCTGTTTTAAGTATGAAACAGAGGTTTAAAAGATGAGTATATTGCTTCACTCAGAAATAGAAAAAATTTTACATTTAGGCAGTGCAGCTGTGTTTCCACTCTTTTTTATTAATAAAGTTAGTTTTCATGCTCTTTTAATTGCCTGATGAACTAACCCTACCAAAGAAGCAATTGCTTTTAAAAACTGTATTATTGTTACTTTGTTCTTTCGTGAATTCAAATATATAGTTGATCACCATTCCACACGTATGACGTTTGAGAAAATACTAGTAGCAAACTGTTGTTTTGAAATGAGGTCTAAACCTTATCAGTGTTATCATGTAGGGTTGGCTGCTGGATTTTAAGTCAAAGCTAACAGATTTAGGAGGAAAATGATGGAGGAAATACCTTAATACACCACATGTCTACCACCCCACGAGCATTTCAGTCGGAGGAAGCTCCTGGGAGAAATTTTCGGGAAAAGTTGGCTTCTTCGGAGGAGCTGCGGCATAAGTTCCTCCCAGTAAGAATATGAAGCAGGTGAGGCCCGGGCTCCCGGTCCAGAGCTCCTCTGCAGGAGGAGCCCTGGGGCCACTTGCTGTGTAGGCGCTGACATTGGAACTTACCTGCAGGGACAGTTAGGAGGCCAGGAGACCAGTGCCCAGAGGCCGTCGCCGCTCAGCGGGGCCCCAGCAGGAAGTGTCCGCTGGACAAGAGGACGTTTGAAGCCGCACTGTAGCAGACCGTCAGTTAAATGCGTGTACGAGGGCTCACCACGAAGGATTTCCATTTGAAACCAGCAAGCGTTTGTCGTCGTCTCCCACGCGGCAAGGCTGCAGGGGGGAAGTGACCCGCCAGCGGTTCGCGGGCGCTCACCTTTGCCCGCCTTGAGCACACGGTAGGTGGCCCCGCAGAACGGTGCAGTTGCCCCGTTTCCGTCCTGAGCTGAGCTCGGCAGCCCCCAAACCTGAATGTGCTTCAGATTCCAGTGGGGTTTTAGGCACAAGGCCCCACAGAGAAGAGGTTTCTGCCCTGCGGCAGCAGCCTGTGGGGTGAAGTCGGTCACCCCCAGGAGTCTCTGAAAACGTACAGACCGTCATCATTTTACTTGAACACTTGTAAATGGGCGGTTCTTTGCCGGTCCCTGATGTGGAGCCCAGGCCTTTAAAGGGGTGCTTCCACTTGCCACTTGTTTGAAGAGCGAGCCTCTTTCTTTACACGTGGCCCCACTGGTTTTGTGCAATGCACACCCTTAAACCCTCTTCTCCTCTTTCCAGTTTGGATTTCATTAAAGTGGACACGGTCGTAGGTACTTACCAGTGTGCCTGGGTGCACAGCCCCGGAAGTGTTCATTCTTCCCACTTTCTCACTTACACCTGTCGTGACCGCTCCTTTTACCCGTACGCTGTACATACTTTCCAAACATACCGTTTTCTCTGAAACATCAGCTCACTGTTTGTAATCACGTCTCCTGCATTGTGTAAAATGAACTAAGTGTGATCGTGAACAGATTCAACGGGCCTAAGACGTTTCAGGGAGTCACCCAGCCAGCCCTCGACCAGCCCGAGTCCCAGCAGGAGGGACCCGACCCCACTGCCGAGCTCCGACCTCTGCTTCTGGGAGACTCTCCCCTCCTCGCCCCTCCGCGAGGTTTTAGGGCGCTCAGGAGTGCTTGGGACCCGGGGCAGCGTTGACCCAGTTGAGCCCACTTCAGAGCCCTTGTGACCGTTGGGTTTTCTCTTTTCGTTTCCACTGTCCTTGTGTCTCTTCCTATTCCAGCGGTTCTCGGAGTGCGGTGCCCAGAGCAGCATGAGCGCCTGGGGACCTGCTAGGGACGCACCCCCCAGGCCCCGCCCCACCTCTCGAGCCAGACTCTATCTCAGGTGGGCCCAGCACACCCTCCAGGTGGTCCTCAGGCCATCCTGTGCTGTGTTGTCTTGTGAGTTTGTGGTTTTGTAGAGCAAGATGGGAACTAACTATCCACTACTAAATTCTTGTGTTTGTAGTATATTTTACGTTCTTATAGTTAGATTTAGTTCCTATTCGCTCTTGAGATCTTGATTTGAAATTGTCTTTAGGCATTTGTAAATTATTTTGAAATAAATACTTTAATAATTGAACATTTTTAATGACAGGAAAACATAAAATAATTAGGACATCTCAAAGAACAAAAAGAAAAGTAAAAGCCCCCCCCCCCCCCAAATCCCACCTCCTCCTCCCCAGAGAGAACTGCTGCTAACAGTTTTTTCCTTCCAGAAATTGTACAAACATGTACGTCTTTTCAGTTCATCAGTGGGCTCATACTTGTCATGTGGTTCTACCACTTAGGTTTCTTTTTTACTTTTATGATACGTCTTGGATGTATTTTCAGATCCACGTGAACAGCCCTCCTCCATTCTTTCAGAGATGTCGTGGTTATTTATCGCATGGCCTCAGTGATTTCATGTCGCTGCTTCTCAGCAGGGGGCACTGTGGCGTCTGGGCCTGGGTGGTCCCCTGGCTTAGCATCCCTGGCCCTGCCCTTAAGGCGCTAGAGTGGCCTCAGGCATAGTGTGTCGTGTTCCCGTCTGCCAGCACACCTGCATTCCCGCAGGGGCCTGTGTCTGGGCGCATCCTTTAGGTGAGAACCACAGCTATAGGCATTGTGAGTTTTTCCCCCGTAAATGAATAAATTTAACTGATGTTACAACAGCAGAAATGGTAACGTACCTCTTGTCTCAAACATAAGTAATCCAGAAATACTGTGAGTTTTGACACAAGTAATTTACAAGTACATTGAGCAAAATAGGGAAGTTGACCATGGCCACCTCCCCTCAGAATACCATTTCCTTCCCCAGAGGGAACATTAATAGTTTGATGTGTGTCATTTCAGACGTTTTTCTGGCTGTCTGTACTCTTCGATATGGAATTGTACTCCATAAATGTTCTTGTATTTGTCTTTTTCATTTGACATCCTGTCTCGGAGAACTTTGTATTTTAAGACTCACATCTCTACCTCACTTCTCTTGGAGTCATAAACTTGATTTTTATTTTTTTGATACTATTTCAAACTTATGGAGAAGTTGGGGGACAGTACAAGAAAAACCCGTCTACCCTTTTATCCACGTTCACCGATTGTCTGCATTTTGCCTCATTTACTCTCTCCTCCCCCCGCCCCGTGCACATGTGTATTTATACCCGCACGTACGCGCGTGCATAGACACCACTGTTATCCTGCATCATTTGAGGCTGCACGCTTGCTGCTGTGAACAAGAGTAAATGCAAGGGCTACAACTGACCTAAGATTCAGATGTTAGCAAATTGCTCTCTAAACAAGCTTGAAGACTGGGTGCCCATTGACCTGTTCTTAATCAACCTTTAAATATCTGCCCAATGAGAAGGTTGAAAATGGTATCATTGTTTTAATTTTAAAACATGAAAACTCTGTGTTTACAGGTTATAATTGCTGGTTTGCATTTATTTTTCTGTTAGTCCCCTTTATATAGCCCTTGCCTATTTTGCAGCGGGCGGGGAGAGGAGAGGGCTGTTGGCGGTGTGTGGAGAGAGGGGTGGGTGGCTCAGCTTTTCCAGAGTGTGACGACTTCATGAACGTGCATGTCACCCTCGCCCGGGGACCACACTCGTCTCGGGTCTGAGCCACCATGTGTGCCCGTCCTCCTGGCTCCCACGCCAGGGGATAGAGTGAACGGGCCTGTCTGGTCTCTGCCTTAAGGGATATTTACAGCAGTTTAAAGAGAACACCCCAAATTAATTTGCATTAATTTTATGGTCCTTGCCCAGGTTTGAATATACCAAAGTGTGTTATTTTATTAACTTGGAGTTTTATAATTTTAAAAGAATTTGGATTCCTTAGGTCATATGCAGAGAAAGAACCTTTCTGACTGCAGTTCCTGCTCCTTTTGAACTTTGTAACTGACTGGTACACGGGCAGAAGGAGAACAATCACATATTCAGGTGAAATTCCTTTTTTTTTTTTTTTTTTTTAACGTTTGCTCTTGTTGCTGCCGACTAGTGGGGCTGAACATCTGTTCCAAACCCCACTCATCTTCTGTATCCTGTATTCTTATTGCTGTCACCTGCAGTGGGGGACTGGGCTTCTGGGATATGCCACCAGTGACGTCCTTGACGGGCAGCCGTCCACAGCTGTGTGTGGACACCCCCCCAGTCTCACCTCCGAGCCTGCCCTTCTGTCGCCTTTGTTCTGTCGTAAGTTCTCCAGCCTGCTGCTGCTGCTTCCAGAGCATCTCGTGTTACAGACGAGGCTGGTTCTGAAAGAGAAAGTGATTTGGTAGAGTTGGTGGGACAGGAGGGTCCGTGATAGAACCTACTCCTGACTCCTGTTTGGTTCTTCTGTGTCACACGGGTGACAAGGGACTTTTTATAAGCATGATTCACAATACTGACCGTACTATAATAGTCGAGATTTTTTTCTGTCTCCAGTGAGTGAAATGACTCAAATCGGTTTAAACAAGCAAATAAAAATGCCTGCATTGGCTCAGAGTAGGATCCAGGCACAGCTGGATCCAGCCACACCCAACACCCCGTCTCCCCGCCACGGGCTCTCTGCTTCGTTCAGAGGGTGAGGGCTGGCGTGCCGACCCTCTCAGCGGACCGGGCAGAGAAGCGTCTCCTCCTTCCCAGGAGTTCCAGCGGGTGAGAGCAGCCCACCCAGAGTCTGGTTCCCCAGGGAACACCCCAGCCGACAAGCAGTAGAAACGGGAGCTGGGCTGAGCCCCTGAGAGTCTCGACACATTTACGATTACTGAGTGCATTTAAAATATAACTCTGCTCTCCTCGGTTACAGAAAACCGTGCGTGTTAAATATTGACCATTGAATAATAACAGGTCCAGTGAGTGTCCCGTTCTGGCTTCTGGGTGGTCCTGTCTCGTGGACGTGCTCATCTCGTGGACGTGGTCCTCTTCTCGTGGACGTGGTCCTCCTCTCCCCGCCGGCCGCTGCTGCCCTCTCACTTCCTAGCTTTGTGCGTTAGTTGGGTTGCGCACGACTGCCTGTTGCGGTCCTCGCAGTCCTGTCTTGGGGCTGCCACTGTGTTGATCTTCTAATTTGATGTCACCTTTTGAAAGTCGGTCACATTATTAATTACGCATGAGGAAAGGTGATTTTCCTAAGTCAGTTTATCAGGCACCACTTGAAGGAAGACCCTCATTAGGAGTCGAGTTCCCCAGGATGCCCTCGCCGTGGGCGGAGAGGTCTGCAGTGGCCCGGGAACCTGGGCTGGGTGGGTGGAGGAGAGCCGGTTCCCTAGAGGAATCTCTGAGAGCAAAATCTGGTGGCGAAGAGCCAGAACAGGTGGACAAATTCGATACCACTGTAGATGGTGGGATGGGAAAGCATTTCAGTCTCCTCTGGAATCTTCTGTATCGTCCGGTCCGGTTGTTTACTTAGAGTAGGTGCTTGATGAACATTTGTATGTGAGTGGACGAGTTGCCGGAGGGATTTTTGTCTCTTCTCCTTTCATCCTCAGTGTTTGTCTTCTAAAAAGAGTGTGAGTGGAAAAGAAACAGCAGATCTGTCAGGGGAGATGGGAGAGATTGCCAAGGAAGCAAGAGCCAGGGCAGCTTTGGAGCTTGCGTGCAAATGTGGAGTGAGAGGTGATTCTTCAAGCTGGAAAAACTGAAGAAAACATCTGTAGGTTAATGGTGTAGAACATCTTTTTTAAAACACCAGTGAATAATTTCACTTTGTATGACAACATGCAGGAGGCAACTTGATAGGTAATGACTTGGGCCTCTCCCGAGATGCACCCACTTCCAGAACCCCGGGTCGCCAGAATGAGCTTCAGACCAGTGGAGCCTGTCCCGGGCCTGGGGCCCAGGTCCTTTCGAGGTGGAAATGACCTCGGCGTTCAATTCTGTGCATTTCCGCCGTGGAGCTGGCTTCTCCCTTCTCATCTGCCCCCAGCTTAGCAGTGTTCATTGCTGTGTCCTCGTCAGATTCCCCGACGTCCTCAACCTCCTGGGAGGGGGTGTCCCGCCCGCCTTCCTGCCCCCGGGCCTCCTGCCCTCGGCTCTGGGGTGGAGGTGCTGACCCCCAGGCTCTGGGGCCCGCGGTGCCAGGCAGGTTCCTCCGGGTCTGTGTCTTCTCCCCTGTCACTGACTGATGCTCCGCCCTCCCGGTCCTGCCCCAGCATCCCTCAGAGGCGGGCTTCACACCTTCGTTCCCACCCTAGGACTCGGCCTGCCCTCTCACTTCTGACCCCGGGAGAGCGCCGGCCCGGCGTTCCGCGGCCAGTCCCCTGCTTCGTCCCATCCACCCATCACTGGTCCTCATGACCCAATGGCTGGTGCTTGTCCCAACGTTGGACTGACAGAGAACGTCAGGATTCACAACCCCTTTTCCTTGGGGTTTGACCTCTTAAAAACGATCTTGTTTCCACCCTGATCCCTTTTGGGCCACGCTGTGGAGAATTTAGTCCACGTTCTTGGTCCTCTCCTTCCCTCCTCTGCCCTCGGTCTGGCTCTCGGCACCCGGACCTCTGGCCACCCCAGCCACGGAGTCGGGGCTGCAGCCTTTTAATGTTTTATGTGGAGCGGAGGACACGTTTCGTATGGCTTATCACGTCTTTTAGTTTTGTTTTCATTTTCAGATGTGGTAACAAACACATAAACACTAAGTTTACCATCTGAAACATCGTTAAGCGTGTAGTTCAGAAATGTTAAGTGCATTCACGTTGTCACACGGCGGAGCTCTAGATCTTCTTCCTCTTACAGAGTGAAACTCTGTCCCCATTAAACACTAATGCCCCTTCCCCACAGCCTTTGGCAACGCCATCCTACTGTCTGTTTCTATGATACTACTTTAGGGACCTCATATAGTGCAGTCACACAGCATTTGTCCTTTTGTGTCTGCCTTATTTCACTGAGCATAGTGTCCTCAAGGTTCATCCGTGTTACAGCCTGTCAGAATTTCCTTCTTTTGTAAGACTACATACTATTCCATGGTATGTATGTATTTTTTTCCTTCATTCATCTGTCGATGGACGCTTGGGCGCTTCCGCCGCCTCTTGGCTATTGTGAATGATGCTACAGTGAACATGGGTGTGCAGACATCTCTTCAAGATCCTGCTTTGAATTCTTTTGGGTAAATACCCGGAGGTGGGATTGCCGCATCACGTGGTAATTCTGTTTTTAATTTTTTGAGGACCACATAGCAGCCACAGCATTTTACATCCCACCAGCAGTGCACCAGGGGTTTCCATTTCTCCACACCCTTGCCAACGCTTGTTGCGTCTTTGTTTTTAAAATACTTGTTCTGGAACGCTGCTGTTCCTTGTTCACCTTTTACCTCTCGTTTTCTTTTCGGTTGCCTTTGTGCTATTCTTCTGCCCCCCTTAAGTGGCCCGGTCCCCGGGGCTGTTCGCCGTGGCACCCGTTCGCAGAGGGATGTTTGTTTGGTGTGCCGGGCCGTCAAGGAGACCCTCGCGGAGCAGCTGCTGGCGCTGGGAACATCGCTTGGGGTTCCGATGCCTGGGCACTCCCTGCTGCCTACACACTTAGGGGCCTTCCTCCAGCTCAGCCAAGGTAGCAGGCCAAGCTCCGGTCCCCTGAAATGGAGGTGACACCCTCCCCTCCATAGCTGTACCCGGCGGACAGGGGACTTCCGGGGAGTAAGAACCAAGACTCCCGTCCTGCTTTTTCTACCACCTGCCTGGCCTCATGGTAGGAGCTGAATGTGTGGAGCGGATAAAAGCATTTTCTTCTTTCCTGGTTCATCTTAACATGGCTTTTCATTATTAGCATTTTACTGAATATTCATAGAGTTTTGTTTTGTCTGGGCAAAAATCTAATTAAAGAATTCATTCAACTTCAGCAAACAAACGCAGTGAGGACAGAGCACTCCCTCTAGCCGTGAAGTGCTCGCCATCATCTGGGTGCTACGGGGAGAAGAAGGCTTCTGTGCGCTTTCTCCCGGGGCCCGGTTCCGGGGGCTCCTGGCTCACCCGCCCCTCCCCGTCTCCGTGGCTGTGGGCCCTCCAGCTGGAGCTGGCTGTGCTGGGTTCGTCTCACTCGGCTTCAGACACAGTTGTTGGGACTCCTGAGAGTCTGAAATGGTTTTCCCTCTGGTCGGAAGGCGTGTTTTAAACCTTGCTTTGAGTTCCTGGCCGAGGGTGTCCCGTGCTGAGGGTCAGCTGTCTCCGCACGGGGGTCGGGGGACGGGGGGGCGGGAGGATCCTGGAAGCTCCGCGCCTCCTCGTCACACGCTTGGTGAGCATCTCCTGTGTGCAGGCTCCGTGCTGGATGCTGGGAGTTCAGAGCTCAATAAAACGCAGCCCCTGACTTCCGGGAGCGCGTAGCCCGGAGGGACAGTTGTTGGTGAAGGAGCCCTCGTTTCGGACTACGGGGCTCCGTTGAATGGCGCGGCAGTTGACAGAGAAAGTAGCTCCGTCCCTGGTCCAGGACGGATGGAGCCAGAGCACGGCCGCCGCCAGGCCGCAGTGTGGAAAGTTGAGCCCTGGGGTCTAGGCGGTGCTCCTCAAGGCAAGAGCAGTGAACCAGACTATCAATAAGGAGATGGTAATAAACTTACCCTCGTGCAGACCTGCTCTTGCTGAAATGATGACATCTGATGAGATAAACCGTCTCTGTTTAGAAAGCAGTTACGCTCCTGTAGCAAATACCCGTCTCCCCTAGTGATGGGGAGCTAACGTAACTGCCTCTCAGTGTAGAACCATAAATGGGACCTGCCGAGACAGCGGGAAGACTTTTTCGTTCCAGGTTGTGTTCTGAACTGTGTATGTGCGCCTCAAAGCAAGTGGATTTGTTACCCCTTCTTCTGTTCACCGGGCACAACTCCCCCAGCCTCCAGCCCCCGCCTTTGGGAAGATGCACGTCATAATCAGGTTTCTTTATGATAACATCTCGTCTGCCTTCCCTACTTCATTAGTTAAGAGTTGTTTGTGCTTAAAAATATTTTTTAATGGGGACATAGTAAGTTCTCAAAGTACCTTAAAACAACCCCTTTCTGGCCAGTTATCTCAGTCATAGTCATCTCTCATTTCTGCCTGCAGTTCAAGTTCTTTTTTACATGTGGGTGACACGAGGAGGGCAAGGGGAGGGCAGTTCTTTCTTGCATCAGGAGAAAAGAGGTAGATGCCTTAGGACCACGTCAGCCACTGAGAAACGCAGCTCGCCCACCTCCGTGCTGAGAAGTCACCATCATGAAGTCCACACACGCGAAGAGAGACGTCGGGTCACCAGCAGACCGCACGGTCCCTGTGTCGTCCACTGCTCCAGGAGGTAGGGCCCCACCCCGTCCTCAGCTGCAGTTCTCAGACTTTACCACTGTCCCAGCCCAGCCCACCGCCAGCCTCACCTGAATTTCAGAAGTCAAACTGGGTGAAGCAAATAGTGCGCCCACGAGGACGGTTGTGGAAGTGCTGGTGCGTCCCGGTCTCACTGACTCCGGGCTCACACGATTAGGAGATTGACTTCCCTGAGTCTGCGTGGTGGGTTCTGTCCTCTGCACCCCAAGACCAGACGAGGAATGTGAAGCCCACCGAGGCGTCCTTGCTCATGGACGGCACTGTCCTGGTTGGGCTCTGGCAGCTCCCTGCCCGTGCGTCAGGGTCGGTCCCAGGCCTCAGTCCTTGGGATCTGATGCCAGTGTGGGTGCTGGCCTCCCCCGTCCCCCAGGACAAGCCCGGATTGTCTCCTAAACGAGTCGCCGATTTTGAAAAACGGGGTTTGTCGCCAAGGAGGACAGGATCTCAGCGCGTGCTTCATCCAGGGCACGTGCGGTCGGGAGCCACCTGTGGGAGGGTGAACCGCTGTATCATCTCGAGGTAATAAAGGGAGGCATAAGGTTTGCTTTTGAGAATTAAATCAGTGAAGCCTTTGGCTCCGTCTGGGTTGGGGGCAAAGACCATGGAGCTTGAGCCACATCTCGTGTCTGGAAGCCCCTCACTTCCCCAGGGCTGGCAGCTCAAGTGCTGGGCCCCTTACGATGGAGACCTTTCCTCTCCAGCCCACAGGACCATTTCTAGTGTCATTCTCGTGGCAATTCCTGCAACTCTACAGGGGTTGGAGCCTTAAAAAAAAGGTCACTGGCTCTAATTAAATCTTAAAGTCAAAGTAACAAGACGTGGTATGTGAGGAGGCATGCCCACAGTTTTAATTAAGTCTCATGTTGGTAACGGGGTGAAGGTTTCGCCTTTCATCCAATGGGTCCCCCCGTCCCACGGACGCGTGATGTGATTTTTATGACATGTAACACGTTATCATCACCTGAAGCACTTGCGCTGGACAACGGTGATTTTCCATCTTGCTGATACAGTTGTAAATCACGCAGCCCTGTGGGCATCCTGATGGTAGCGTTTCTTCTCCGGACGACCCTTCCAGCAAAGCTGGACAACTGTTTCCTGTACTTGGCATTAGCTCTGAAGGTTCCATGACGTCTTGGCTTGGAGGGAATGCTCTGATAACGTGAACACGATCAGCGGGATTACGGAAGCGCACGCTGTTTAATTACCATGTTGCCAGCGCTCTGCTCACATCGCTTCTGGTCTCACCGGCCACAGCACGAGTGTAAAGGTTGTAGGAAGAGGACAGACCACAGCGCACACCAGCCTTGGGACGGGTGACGTCTTACGCAGGGTGTGACTGCAGCTGCAGCGTTTCTGTTGCCTGGCGCTCACGCTACCTTGTGGACTTCAGAGGGAGAGTGGAAGCATTCCGTCCTCCTGCCAGAAGGTTGACTTCCGTGCTCCGCTTTTGCAGCCCAGCCTCACCTGATGGGCCACAGTCGCCCCAGCTTGACAGCAGCCACGAGCGGGAGTGCTGTAACAGGCTCAGTCTGAGTTTTGCTTGGTTGGCTTCGTGCGGGGAAGGAGGAGTTACCCCGGTAAATTCCCTGCTTGCGGAGTAATCCAGTTTTCACGGGGGGGTTCCTGCCGTGCGTTTCACGAGCAGGGGGACACTGGGCCTCCTGGGGTCTGCCCCTGTGTGGTCCTGGGCCGGCTGGGGAGATGCTGGCAGGGTCTTCAGGGCCACAGCCATGACCGCGTATCCGGTCCACGTTAGAACCCGGGGCTCTAGCGGGTCAGGTGGGTGCCGCCCAAGAGCTGGGATGTCGCCCAGATGTCCTGCTGCAAAAAGAGGAGCCGCCGGAAAATGCAGAAAAAACCACGGCAGTTGTGGTGTCCGTTTCCCCGATTCGGGGGAGAACAGAGAGAAAAGCTGACTGTGGGAGTTCGGCCCTAGTACAGTTTCGAAGTACGTAGTCTTAATGTTCAAAGCTGGATTCTAAAATTTCTGTTATTTTTTTATACAGTATTTATGTAACTGAGCAAGTTGTGCTTTTCAGGTGTTTGATTTGTATTTTGAGTCTGTTGTGCTGAGGTCAGTTTTCCTTCTTGACCCTTGAGTAGCTCTTGTCCTCATCTGTGAAGTGATGTGTCAGGTTAAACCTTCTCTCTTGATCTCTTGCTTTTCAGCCTGTGGTTCTGGTCTGTGTAAGGTGAGCACGCAGTTCTGAGTCTGGCTCGCTCTTGAGTTCCGTGTCCCAGGCCTCCCTCCTGGGGGTCCACAGTGAAGAGATGCACACGCCTGCCCGCAGTCAGGGGCTCTGGGCCGCCCTCTTCAGCGTGCACCGGTGGCCCCCTCTAAAGGGCAGACGCGTGCCCGGCCGCATGCGGTGAATACCTGGGTCTCTCGCAAAGGTGGGTGTGGTTCTGCCTCCGGCATTGCCCTGGAAGCGGGTTAAGAATCGCAGCCATAGGGGCTCCTTGGCAACAGCCTGATCCAGCCGGGTGGGAAAGGGGCCTGTGAGCCGCACGGCAGGCCATCAGCCTTGCAGGTGGTCACCGGGGTGAAAGCACAGGATTCACAACTTGGCTTTCACCTCATAGACTCGAATAGTGCGGCCTTGGACCCTAGTTTGAGAAGCACTCATCTAGTGTCTGGCCAAAGCTAGACGTTTGCCTTAGAAGTGTGCTCTAGGAGATGCTGGTTTGCTCAGCCTGCAGCTCTGCGGCCCAAGCTGGCTGCTCGGTGACTGTGGGCAGGCCCCGGGGCTCCCGACAGCTGTCCTCCTGTGGCCCAGCGTCACACGGTTTCGGGGCTTCTCTCCCCGAGGTAGTCTGCTAACGGCAGGCCAGAGTGACGGGTCAGCTGGCCTTCAGCCCTGGCTCTCCAAGGATCTGGGCTGTGTTTTCTTTCCTTTTTTTTTTAAAAAAAAATAAATTTATTTATTTATTTATTTTTGGCTGTGTTGGGTCTTTGTTGCTGTGTACGGGCTTTCTCTAGTTGTGGCGAGCAGGGACTACTCTTCATTGCGGTGCGGTGGCTTCTCATTGCAGAGCGCGGGCTCTAGGTGTGCGAGCTTCAGTAGTTGTGGCGCACGAGCTTCTGTAGTTGTGGCATGCGGGCTCTAGGCGCGTGGGCTGCAGTAGTTGTGGCTCACGGGCTCTAGAGCGCGGGCTCAGTACTTGTGGCGCACGGGCTTAGTTGCTCCGCGGCATGCGGGATCTTCCCGAACCAGGGATCGAACCCGTGTCCCCTGCATTGGCAGGTGGATTCTTAACCACTGCGCCACCAGGGAAGTCCCTGGGCTGTGTTTTCTTAAGCACAAAACCTTGTGCTACTTTTAAGTACTGTAATGACAGTGCCTGGCCTGTGGGGTTACCACTGTCTTTCCTCATTTTCTCCCCTCAGTCCTTGAAAAAATGAAACTTTAATTCCCGTCAGGGTCTCCAGGTAGCCCACACGTAGTCCTCTGACATTTTGACTCACTATAAGTCCTCCAACCAGCAGCTTTTTGCATCCACGTAGAAGTGTGCTGCGCGTCGTTAATTAAGACCGTGACACGTATTAACTGGAGGTCACCTTCAGGGCACGTGGTCCCATCCTGTGTCTGTCTAGATGCTCTATTCTTTGCTGGGTTCTGCTTCCCTGATTAACGTACAAAAGGTTCTGTGCTTAGACTAGATGTGGGTTTGAGTGTCCACGCCCGTGCACAGAGGTACAGGGTTCAAGTGTGCGGGAGCCTCGCCCTCTCAGACACAGGCCGCTCCTCGTGATTCCCAGCCGGGAGCTGGTGCTCTCTGCCATCTGAAAACATTTATTCTGTGGTTTCATGAGACAGAGAAGCCTTTTCAAGGGAGCTGCCGAGAAAGAGGGGAAGCGAGTATATGAGTGGGAGAGAAGATCATTTGTCACGTCATCGCCTCTGTCCTTGTACTGGACTTCTTAAAGTGGTCAGTTTCGTCATGGGCATTGCAGACACCGGCTTCATCATCGCGCCCTCCATCCTGGCAGGGGCTCCAGGCTCCCCACCCCAGTGAGTGTTGCCTCCAAGGGTCATCTGGGCCCGCCCCTTCCTCACCCTGACCATCCAGCATGCCGCCAGGTCCTTCATTCCACTCCGAAATGTGCCCGTGTCCCTCGGCTTCCCAACCTCTGGCCATGCCACCACCTAGACCAAGCACCCCACGTCGTCTTTATTATAGTCTTTTCTCAGTTCATTTTCACTTGGCCACCGGGACTTTTTTGTAGATGTTGTAATCCATATAGTACCGTCCTTCTGAAGTTTGAGATGAGATTCAGACTTCTTAACTGTGACCTGCAGGGCCGGCTCTTCATTACCCTGTTTCAGATGCAGGGGGTTCTTCCAGTTGCTAGAATTTGCCAAGTTCTCTCCTTTCCCACGGCTTTGCACGTGTACTTCTATGTTTTATCTGGTTGATTCCTTATCCGCCTGGTCTCAGCCTACATGACACTTCCTCCACGCTCCTTCCCCCACCATCTGAAATACGGTCTGTTCTCTGACTTTGTCGCACGTGCCCATGGCCTAGTTGCACACTCAGTGTGTTTATCAATGTAAGTTGCAGGGGGTCAGGCACCGCATGTGTTTGTTCACCCCTGTGTCTTCAGCACCTGGACAGTGCCCGGCTGTGGCCACCTGCACTCGGGTTTGTTAAGTGGTGCTTCTGACTTTCCATCTTCCTCCCAGATGAAGTGCCTTTAGGGCAGACTCTGTGGTTCTCTCTCTGCTCCTGGTCGGAGGAGGTGCTCAGTGATGAACAGATGCTTGGCATGTAATGACCACTTACCTTTATCCTTTCTTCCTTCAATGTGATTGATAAGCACACTGCACACTGTGTGCTGAGTGTCAGGAGGTCCAGCCGGTGACACACACGTGGCTGGTCTCCGTCCCGCAAGGGCTGGTGTTTGCCAGGGTGCGGACAAGGCAGTTACAGAAGAAGCTGGAACACGCAGTGATGTGCAGTGCCGCGAGTGGCTTAGCGCAGGGGTCCAGAGGGTCTAGGAGAGAGCACATCTGGCTCTGTGAAGGCGAGAAGGCTTCTCCGTGGGCCTGAAGGAGGAGCAGGATTGGATCAACAGCAGCAGGAGATGCTCTGGGTGGAAAGAGCAGAGCAGAGGTCCAGGAGGCAACGGTGGACCGTTCCTGACGGTTTGTACGCCTCTCAGACCTTACGTGACAAAGGACTGGAGGCAGATTACAGTCTGGAGCTACAGAGTTGGTGGGTTGGTTGGTTTTTCCCAAGTGAAGACATCAAGACACGTGGAAACTGAAGCTTGATGAAGCCAAGGCTGCGGTGACGCAGAGGGTGCCCACCGTGACGTCAGTGATGCCACTGGACCACAAGGTTGGCTTCAGGCTCTTAGCACATCCTAGGAACCAATGAGTCAGATCCACGGTGACTGCACATGCGTGTGCACACACACGCACACACACGTTGCCCGGTAAAAGGGCAGGTAGCCACGGTGATAAGACATAAAAGGGAATTTTCCCCTGGATTGTCATCAAAATCCTTAATTTTGGTTAAGTCTGCAAAATCTCTCCATACCACCTTCTTCACAATAAATGTGAGGGTCATGGGGCTGTTTGTTTGTGCCTGGAGGCATAAGGTACCCAAGAGCTCAAGGCAGCAAAGTTCTGTGTCATAGAGGATGGTGTCCCTAAAAGCCCACCTTAGACATAAATACAGTCTTAGGGAAGAATCCATTTAATGTTAGGTGATGTCTAAGCACCTTCCCAGTTGCAGTGGTTTACTATGTAGGGTTGTTAGTTTTAAACTGGTAGGTGCTACAGGACATCTCCTGTCAAGTTATCATTTTCAAAAAGTAAAATCGTAAATACAGAATGAATACATGTCAGATATTTAACTCAGTCAAGAAATCAAAGCATGGTAAAGTTGGTTCAAAGAAAATTCAAGGGATTGAGTATGTGGAGGCACTGGAGGAATGCCAGAATAAAGGTAAATTACAGAGCTGGTTAATGTCCTTTGGGCCGTGAGACTGTTGCCTTTTGTCCTGAACAGGCATCATTTGTACGTAGAGCTACAACGCTATTCCTTTTTGTCGCTATCAGTTTTCTAAAGCTGACATCTGCCCTGACGGAGTCATAAGATACCTAATCATTGCTGGATAGTAGGTCATGAGTGCCAGCACCCTCGGGTACACCCCGCAGAGCTCCAGTGTGGCTTTTGGGATGGTACGTGGGCATCCTTTAGCCTGTTTCCAAGTTGGAGATTTTTTTTTCCCCCGACCGTTAGAAAAAAGTGTTGGCTTTGGTTTGGGTGAATTTTATCCAACCCATCCTTTCTGGGGTAGGTGATAGCAGGGCCACTTCTCGTTTGTTCAGACAGCTACCACGCCTTCATCACCCACGTGTGGCCTTGAGGGTCTTCTCTCGTCTGCAGCACCGCTTGGCGGGGGGGAGGGGGGGCGGGTGGCGTCCTGCTGACCCGGAAAGGGACCGGGGGTGCTGGCGGAGGAGCTGAAGTTGGATCGTGTGCGGCTTTGACGGGCAGGACGGGAGGGTGGCTCCTCCCCTTTCCAGTGGGGGTTGGAGCGGAAGCCCGTGGCCTGTCTCACATCTTGACCTTGATCGCTGACTGCCCCAGGACAGTGACTGCGGGGGAGGGGGGGCCAGCAGGGTCCAGGCTGTTGACGGTGGTGGCTGGACATGGGGACAGGCGTCATGGGCCATCCGAGAGGAAGGACGTTTCTCCCTGTCCTCGAGAGTGGCTTGGGGGAGCCCTGGTCGTGTCTTTGGAGGCCTGTCACCCCCAGAACTTCAGACACCTCTGAGTGAATAAGTCTCTTCACTGTGGCTGCAATCCCTGACACGTTTCCTCATTTGTTAATTAGGGTTGTTTATCTGACAGCTGTTCTTAAGTGCCATCTTGTAAAGCTTTCTCTTGAGCAAAGCACCAGATAAGACGTTTCACAGATGACATACGCAGAAGTACAGTGTTCATTATGCAAATAGTATAAATTGACAACCATATTCTGTGTCATCAAAAGACCCCGCAGGGTCAGTTGTGGTCTTGGGCGGAAGGGTGGTGGAGAAGTGAATTCTCTGCTTTCAGCGGTGGTGTGCCCCCGGTATGGTATCTGCCTTCCCAAGGAGAGAGCCTCGCCCCCAGGGCTTTCTGTTCGTAGACCGTAGGTCCCTGAGCTTTAGTGCAGGTGCACGCCGGGCCAGCCTGCGCTCTCTGAGGAGCCCCTGGTGAGACGCAGAGGCCCGCCGCGACGGAAGGAGCGCCTGTCCCGCGGAAGCGGCGCTGGCCCTGCAGTTGCGGGCGGGAGCGGTCCGCGTCAGCGTCTGCGTCTGCGCTGCTAGGAGGACCTGAGGACGCTTCAGGTTGGCCTGAACCTGGGCGAAGGGCCGGTGTCCAGCCCGGCCTTTTTTGTGATTTCACGTTGTGAAAAACCAAGCGACAGCTGCACCTAGGTTCCATTTCACTGATGTGACAAGAGAAAGTCACTCTGTTGGAAAGAAGCAGGTCCTAAGTCCCAACCAGAGCAGTTTCCCATGGTGGCAAAGGAGCCTGAGCTGAGCCCGGCAGGGTGGAAGGTTTTGTGTTCGTTGTTGTGGGTGGTTTTTAAGAGGAGTGAGTGTGTGTCTCGGCTGTTGGTCATGTTTGTACATAAGTCCGTGGTTTCAGGGATTCTCATGCAGCTCTTCAGTGTCTTTGTGTCAAACAGAGGACGGTGGATGCTGTGAACGTCAGAGCGTGCAGAGCGACGGGCAGGGTGGGCTGGGGTCAGCTGTGCCAGCGCAGACCTGTATCATCACGTCTCTGTCCTCTGCCTTGTTCTGTAGAAGAGCGTATCTATTAATAATATTGGTGATAGTCACTGACGTTTGTATGGTTTGAATCACTTTTGTTTTGTTGTTTAACTCTTAGTTTCCCTGTGAGGCAAATGTTATAAATGTTACTGTCCCTTAGGTGTCTGAGGTCACAGAGCTGGTAAATGACAGAACTAGGCTTGAGGCCAGGTCCTCCGCCACCAGGGCCAAAGCGCTCTGAGCTAGAAGGCAAGGGTCCGCCTGCCTCGGTGGGTCGGGATTCACCAGGAGCCTCCCCGACCCAAGGTTAACTTGGATGAAATAGAAAGCCCGCGTTTCAGAGCAGACCCTGGTCCTGGGAGCAAAGAAATACAAGAAGTGGGAGCATGTCACACGTGGGTGGCCAGACTGAGACAGTCAACACGGTGTTTACACACACGGTGGCACCACCGGAGTCCTGCTGGCCTTGGCCTTCACGAAACCACGAAGGAGTAAGGAGAAGGGAAGTGGGGCGGGAGCGAGGCTCGTCTTTATTTTCCTGTTGCCAAGCTCTTAGCATTATGCCTGATTCCTGTTACCACGGTGGATGACAGGTTAGCTGTGCCGCTCTGTTTTATGAATGAAAAGTTGGTTTAACTGCCAGTATTTCCCTTCAGTACAGGACTTGGTGGGGTTTGGGAAACCATAAAGTAGAAGTGATATAATCCCTTCCAAAAACGTGGCGTGGCGTGAAATTGGGAGAGAATAAATGTGCGGGGTGGTGGGGAGCTGTGAGACTTGGGGGGCTTTGGAATCAAGTAACAAATGCTGGGTGGGCTGCCTGCCACGCTCCTCAGCTTAAAGTTGGCTAGTTTTAAAAATATTGTTTAGATGAGTGCTTTTAACATAAAAATATCTTACATAAGAATTTATATCAGCTTTTCAAATCTAACAATGACATAGACACATTTGTATCTCAAGGTGGTTGATACTTACTTTTATTCACAGTTGATCCTTGAACAACATGGGGGTTGGGGCGCCGACCCTCCGCACAGTTGAAAATCCACGTGTAGCTTCTAGTCGGCCCTCTGTGTCCACGGTTCCTCCATATTCGCGATTCTTCCGTATCTGTGAATAGTAAATTCTACAGTATTACACTGCAGATAGTGTAATACTGTAGAATTTACTATTGAAAAAAGTCTGCGTCTAAGTGGACCAGAGCACTTCAAACCCATGTTGTTCAAGGGTCAGCTGTATTTTTTTAAGCCAATTTATTTAAACTAAAACAAAACAAAAACAGTTCACCCATTTCTTCCATCTTCTACCCTTGGTCTCTGGTAACCACCAATCAGTTCTCTGTACCTGTGAGCTGGGGTATGTATGTATGTATTTATTTTTAGATTCCACATATAAGAGAGATCGTATGGTATTTGTCTTTCTCTTATTTCGTGAGCATAATGCCCTCAAGGTCCATCCATGTTGTTGAAAACAACAAGATTTCCCTCTTTTTTTAATGGCTGAGTAATATTCCATTTATATATGTACCACATCTTCTTTATCCATTCATCCATAGACTCTTAGGTTGTTTCCCTATCTTGGCTATTGTAAATCATGCTGCTGTGAACACAAGGGTGCATATATCTTTTTGAGTTAGTGTTTTTATTTTCTTCGGATAAATACCTAGAAGTGGAATTGCTGGATCATATGGTAGTTGTATTTTTAAATTTTTCAGGAACCTCCGTGTGGTTTTCCATAGTGGCCATGCCTGTCTATCAAAGTTGTTGATTTTAGAACTCCACCATCAAAGGATCCAGTCATAGTGGGCTTTAGAGCCACCTATATAAAGTATGTTGACATGTGCCTAATTTCTTAGAAGTCCTTATTAGTAATCAGTGTGGGAGAGCCTCTTCTAAGCATCAAACAGACTCATAGTTTCAGTTTTCAGGAAGTGGTTTTGTATCTTCAAAGGTGACATGCTTGTTAATGTCAAGAGGTAAGCAATTACTGATTTGATTTGTCTCACTTCCATTTGTACAGAAAGGAAGCCTGCCTCTTCCACAGTGTGTTTTGGGAGGTATGATGTGTCATAAGATTGCTGGGATGGACATCTAGGTGGTGAGGGCTCTGAAGATACATACAATGTGGGTAGGAAGTTGAACTACAAGAAGAAGCTTTCCAGAAGATGTGTAGGCGTCTTGAGGAGTATGAAGTTAGTTTTCATCATTTGAGAGCATAGAAGTTATTCCACTCCCAGGAGACATCAGAATCTTGTTGGGGAGAAGCAGCCAAACTGTATTTGATTTAGAAAATTGCCTGTGTAATGCTGCCCGTGAGCCAGGTTTTTTGTTTGTTTGTTTTGTGTGTTTTTCTTTTTGTCTAAGTTTGTGGAAAATAAGCAGACCCAGTATTGGCACTGATAATGATCAAAGTCAAAATTACATGGTTTTCAAGATACTTTTTTTTCTCCTAAGTTTACCATTGCTTTCATTTGTTTTTAATCATGATATTAATTTTGAAGTTTCAAATCCAATCAAGAAAGAGACAACTCAGAGGGGAGCCTGGGTTGTTTTTTTTTTAAAAAAAGAATGAGGAATAGCGGTGGAGTACGTCAGAAGGAATGACTTCCTTGGTGCGGGGCTGTGGAGGAGACTGGGGATTGTTTTTAACAAGAACTTTGTACCTGCCCTCAGATAGGCATGTGTGCAGAGGATAGCCAGCTTCGTGTCAAGATACACACCACCGAATTACCTGCCGAGCTGGAGATGCTTCACCCCTCAACCTTGCCGGCACCTGACTTTGTTTGCTCTGCGTCGATTAAGAAAAGAGATCAGTTACAGACATCTATTTTGGAGCAAATGTGGTTTCTTTCAAGCAGTGAAGAGTTTTTAAACACAAGCCATGATTCTGTGTCTTAAGTAGTTTGCTTTGGTGATTCTGTGACATTGCCATACTTTTTGCTTTTAACAGGGAACACAAAGTCTGGTTGCACAACTGACAAAACAGATTTAGACTTTAAAAAATAATTCTCGGCTCTAAAATATGCCTGGTGCTGAACAATGATCCCCTTCAAGTCTTCCAGGGAATTCTCTCTTCAGTTCCTTACGAGGCGAATACAGGGACAGAGGAGGCCACTCCAGCTTCGGGGTCAGCACATTTTCTTCTGGAAAGAGCCCAGTGATATTTTAGGCTTTGGGGCCAGACAGTCTCTGCTACAATACTCAGCTCTACCGTTGAGCATGAAAGTTGCCACCGACAGCAGGGATCAGGCAGTGTAGCTGGGTTCCCATCCGGATTGGCCATTGGGCACTGTTTGCAGGTCCCTGGTCTTGCCCGTTGGCTGGTCGCCAAGTCCTTTCCTCCTGTGTCCTCACCACCCCTTCACCTGGAGGGATGCAGTCTGGTGTCATAGAACTAGGGCCCTCACCTCTGACCCCCTCCCTCACTTTCCCTGCAGTCTCTCATCTATAGGAACAGGACATGTAGTGATATTCCAATGGCTTATTCTTAGTGATTTGAAAAATTCTCTCTGTGTGCTACGTACAAGCCCTGCGTGCCCTGTACACAGCCCCTGAGACAGTCCCTCTGTCAGGGGTGTTGGAAAGGCCTTTTCCCAATCTGTGACTGATTTTTTTATTCTCTGATGGTGTTCTGATGATCAGAAGTTGTTAATGTACTCCAATTTATCCATCTTTTCTTGCTTTTGCTTTTTGTGCTGTTTAACAAATCTTTTCCTGATCTCCAACCCCATTCTCTTATGTTATCTTCTAGAAGCTTTCAGGTTTACATCTCTACTTTGCCTTGGAGGATGTGTAACTGTCAAGTTCTATAGCACTTTCACGCCTGCTGCACAACCGCCTTTGGTGTAAGCCCAGGGACTGTCTCTGTACAGGTCAGTCTCCAGGTTTCTGTTCTGTTCTGTTATCCTTCTGCCAGTCACACATTGTCTTCACTGCAGTATCTTGAAGTCCTGGTGTCTGGTGGAGAAAGTCCTCCGCCTTGTTCTTGTTCAGGAGTTGCCTCCGTTACTCTTGGCCCTTTGCACGTCCATGTCCACATACAGTGTAGAGTCAGCTTTCAGTTTTCACTCCCCAGGAGAACAGAACCCCACTGGGATCTGGATTGAGACTGCATTCACTCTGACCATTTAGGGAAATTGGCATCTTTACAGTTAGTACATGTGTTTTACAATTTTCTGAGTTGAGACCTTGCATGTCTTTCATTAGTTGATGCCTTTGGGGGTTTAAATTATAAATGGTATCATTTAAATTTTTGTTTTCACGTTCTGTTTGTTGTTCTCTTTGTCCTAATCTTCTGAAGAAAAATTTCAAGATTTCACCATTAAGAATGTTTGCTGTAGAGTTTAAAAATACGTGTATCGGACATATCAATTATCCATTATCACCATAATGCTGTAACAAACGATCTCAAAACCTCAGTGGCATATAGCATTTATTATTTACGCATCTGGGGTTGTTGGATGGGCAGCTGTGAGCTTGACTGGACTTCCTTCCAGGTCTAGGTTTGGCTGCCTGTCTAAGATCCACAAGTCTGTGAAGTACTGAACACTTCCACGGGACCTGTTCTCTTAGACCCTACCTCTTTTATAGAGGGACATATTGGTATTGAATTTGACCCTTATTTATTTATTTTTTTAGCATCTTTATTGGAGTATAATTGCTTTACAATGGTGTGTTAGTTTCTGCTGTATAACAAAGTGAATCAGCTGTATGTATACATATATCCCCATATCCCCTCCCTCTTGCACCTCCCTCCCACCCTCCCTATCCCACCCCTCAAGGTGGTCACAAAGCACCAAGCTAATCTCCCTGTGCTATGCGGCTGCTTCCCACTAGCTATCACTTTTACATTTGGTAGTGTATATATGTCAATGCCACTCTCTCACTTTGTCCCAGCTTTGCCCTTCCGCCTCCCACTGTCCTCAAGTCCATACTCTACATCTGCATCTTTATTCCTGTCCTGACCCTAGGTTCATCAGAACCATTTTTTTTTTTTTTTGGTTCCATATATATGCGTTAGCATATGGTATTTGTTTTTCTCTTTCTGACTTACTTCACTCTGTATGACAGACTCTAGGTCCATCCACCTCACTACAAATAACTCAATTTCGTTTCTTTTTATGGCTGAGTAATATTCCATTGTATATATGTGCCACATCTTCTTTATCTGTTCATCTGTCGATGGACACTTATGTTGCTTCCATGTCCTGGCTATTGTAAATAGAGCTGCAGTGAACATTGTGGTACATGACTCTTTTTGAATTATGGTTTTCTCAGGGTATATGCCCAGTAGTGGGATTGCTGGGTCGTATGGTAGTTCTATTCTTAGTTTTTTAAGGAACCTCCATAGTGGCTGTATCAATTTACATGCCCACCAACAGTGCAAGAGGGTTCCCTTTTCTCCACATCCTCTCTGGCATTTACTGTTTGTAGATTTTTTGATGTTGGCCATTCTGACCGGTGTGAGGTGGTACCTCATTGTAGTTTTGATTTGCGTTTCTCTAATGATGAGTGATGTTGAGCATCCTTTCATGTGTTTGTTGGCAATCTGTATATCTTCTTTGGAGAAATGTCTGTTTAGGTCTTCTGCCCATTTTTAGATTGGGTTGTTTGTTTTTTTGATATTGAGCTGCATGAGCTGTTTGTATATTTTGGAGATTAATCCTTTGTCAGTTGCTTCACTTGCAAATATTTTCTCCCATTCTGAGGGTTGTCTTTTCGTCTTGTTTATGGTTTCCTTTGCTGTGTAAAAGCTTTTAAGTTTCATTCGGTCCCATTTTTTTTGTTTGTTTTTATTTCCATTTCCCTAGCAGGTGGTTGACCCTTATTTTAAAAGGTGTAACCCAAGGATAAAAATTACAGTGATACATGAAAAGATGTTCAACATCACTAAATTACTAGGGAAATGCAAATTAAAACCACAATGAGATACCACCTCATGCCCGTTAGAATGGCTGTTGTCAAAAAGGTGAGAAATAACAAGTGTTGGTGAGGATGTGGAAGAAGGCAACCCTCGTGCACTGTTGGTGGGAACGTAAGTTGGTGCAGCCACTGTGGAGAACAGTACTGAGAGTACTCAAGCTAAGAATAGAACTGCCGTATGATCCAGCAATTCTACTTCTGGGTATTTATCCAAAGAAAACGAAAGTACTAAATAAAAAAGATAAATGCACCCCTGTGTTCATTGCAGCACTTATAATAGCCAAGGAATGGAAACAACTTAAGCACCCATCAACAGATGAATGAACAAAGAAGATGTGAGATATATATACGTACAGACATACACACACAGGAATACTACTCAGTCATAAAAAAAATAAAATAAAATCTTGCCATTTGAGACAACATGGATGGACCTAGAGGGTATTATGCTAAGTGAAATAAATCAGATGGAGTGAGACAAATACAGTATGATTTCACTCATATATGGAATATTAAAATATAAATATTTAAGCAAACAAACAACATAGAACAGATTGGTGATTTCTAGAGGGGAAGGGAGGGCAGGGGAGGGCGAAATGGGTGGAGGGGGTCAATTGTATGGTGACAGATGGAAACTATGGACTTCCAGTGGTGAGCTCGCTGCCATGTATACAGAAGTTGAATTATGATATTGTGCACATGAAACTTATGTTATAAACCAATGTTACCTCAATTTAAAAAACACAGTAACAGTCTTTTTAAAGTTATTCTTTTTTCTAATTCTAGAATTAGAAAAGATGAACATACTTGTTAGAGAAAAATAGTTGAGAAGATGAGAAATAACACCAGTTCCATAAGAGGTTTGAAAGGAGCAAACTGAAATGTTGTGCATGTAATAACTGTAGCGTGAATCCATTGAGTGTCTGATGCATGTCGGACCTGTTGTAAGTGCTTTACACGTGTTAGTCACTTGATCCCATGACAGCCCTGTGGGGTAGCTACTAGTGAGCAGCCAGGCCAGAAGAGGGCTCAGGAGCCTGACCTATACGTGCTTCAGATGAGGGTAGATATGTAAAATCTTCATCGGGTCTTGAATGGCCTCAGCTGGAACAGCCGGACTGATTCGGATTGGTTCTTTCTTCCTGCAGCCGGCGAATCTGATCGCATTCTTGCAGCAATGTCAAGGACACAGAGGGCAAGCGCCTGCCCCAAGCGCATCTCAAACCTCTCTTTCCAGATTCAAGGGCTGCAACAGTCTGCCAGTCCACAGTGGGAGGAAAATGTAAAGTTACACGGCAAAGGGTGTGGATGCAAAGAAGTTAAGAATTAGGACCATGGCTAGTTAAGGAAGTTCCACTCTGTTTCTAACGTGTTGCAAAGTATTTTATCGTTGGTTAATATTGAATTACCTACATCTATTGAGATTTTTCTTTCTTATTTATTTCTTTTTTTTTGAATAATACTTTTGCTTTATTTATTTATTTATTTATTTTAAATTTATTTTTAGCTGCATTGGGTCTTCGTTGCTACGTGCGGGCTTTCTCTAGTTGTGGCCAGCAGGGGCTGCTCTTCGTTGCAGTGTGCGGGCTTCTCATTGTGGTGGCTTCTCTTGTTGCGGAGCACGGGCTCTAGGTGCGCGGGCTTCAGTAGTTGTGGCACACGGGCTCAGTAGTTGTGGCTCGCGGGCTCTAGAGCTCAGGCTCAGTAGTTGTGGCGCACGGGCTTAGCTGCTCCGCGGCATGTGGGATCTTGGACCAGGGCTCGAACCCGTGTCTCCTGCATTGGCAGGCAGATTCTTAACCACCGGGCCACCAGGGAAGCCCTCTTATTTATTTCTTTAAGCAGCTCAGTTACACTGGGTTCTCTTCCTTCCTCATCCCCTCCCGCCAAACACCAAATCAGCCTTGCATTCGTGGAATACACCCAACTTAGTTGTGATATTTTATGCTTTTTATACATGGCTGGACTTGCTTTCCTAAATTGTGTTGTACACACAAGAGCCTAACGTACTGTAGACATTGACCTGTAATGTTCCCTTCTTGTAATAGTAATCTGACTATTCAAATTTTTTAAAATTTCACTGTTTTTAATCTGGTGATACCTTATACAATTTGAACGTAAACATTTATATTAATTATTTATATCAACAACTATCTATTGAGGTTCTGTTATTTGGTAGGTACCTTTTTTGCATTGAAAATAAATGAGATACACATCTCATACCATAAAATTCACCCTTTGAAAGTGTTGTACAATTCAAATTTTATATTTTCTATTTGTTTGATTCCAGAACATTGTCTTCACTTCACAAGGAAACCCTGTACCCATTGCAGTCACTCTCCTTTCCACCTTCCTCCCAGGCCCTGGCAACTAAAAATTTTACTTTTTTTCTCTATGGATTTGCCTATTCTAAACAATTCATATAAATGTGCAGATTTTGTGTCTGTGTTTTTTACTTAGCATGTTTTCAAAGTTCATCCATGTTATAGCATGAATGAGTACTTCATCCCTTTTTATGACTGAATAATACTCCATTGTATGAATGTACCACATTTTATTCATTCATCCAGAAGTTGATGAACGTTTGGGTTACTTCCACGTTTAGCTACTATGAGCAATGCTGCTGTGAACATTTGCGTACCTGCTCTTGTGTGGACATGTTTTCAGTGTTCTTGGTTATATCCCTAGGAGTGGAATCGCTGGGTCATATAGTAACTCTTTGTTTAATATTTGAGAAACTGCAAAACTTTTCCAAAGCGTCTATACCATTCTGTACCCCACCAGCACTGTAGGAGTGTTCCAGGTTCTCCACATTCTCACCAACACTTGTCATTGTTATTAAGGCTCTCCTTTTCATTATTGCCATCTTAGTGGGTGTGAAGTAGTATCTCGTTGTGGTTTTGGTATGTGTTTCCCTAATGACTAATGATGTTGAGCATCTTTTCATTTGCTTGTTTTCCATTTGCATATCTTTCTAGATATGTTTATTCAGATCCTTTGCCCATTTTTAAGTTGTATTATTTTTTTATTGTTGAGTTGTACGAGCTCATTATATATATTCTGAATGTTACACCCTTATAAGACATGTGATTTGCAAGCATTTTCTCACATTCTGTTGGTTGTCTTTCTACCTTCTTGATAGTGTCCTTTGAAGCAAAAAAGTTTTTAATTTCAACAATATCTAATGTTTTGTTTTTTTCTTTTTTTTTTGGTTTATTGTGCTTTTAGTGTCATAGCTAAGAAACCCATGCCTTAATCCATGGTCACTAAGATTTCTGCCTGTCTTTCTTCTAAGAATTTTATAGATTTTGCCTTTACATTTAGGTCATTGATCCATTTTGAGTTAATTTTTATTTATGGTATACAGTAGGTATCAAACTTCAATCTTTTGCATATGGATATCCTGTTGTCCCAACACCATTTATTGAAAAGAGTATTCTTTCCCACATTGAATGGTCTTGGTACCCTTTTCAGAAATCAGTTGACATAGACATGGGTTTATTTCTGGACTCTTGAATCTGTTCCCTTGATCTGTATGTCTCTTCACATGCCAGTACCACATTGCCTTGATTACTGAAGCTTTGTAGTAAGTTTTGAAATCAGGACACGTGAGTCCTACTTTGTTCTTATTTTTCAAGGTTGTTTTGCTCTTCTGGGTTCTTTGCAGTTCCATATGAATTTTAGAATCAGCTTGTCCATTTCTATAAAACCTCAGCTGGGATTCTGATAAACACTGTGTTAATCAATTTTGGAAAAATAAACAAATGGGACCTAATGAAACTTGAAAGCTTTTGCACAGCAAAGGGAACCATAAACAAGACGAAAAGGCAACCCTCAGAATGGGAGAAAATATTTGCAAACGAAGCAGCTGACAAAGGATTAATCTCCAAAATATACAAGCCGCTCATGCAGCTCAATATCAGAAAAACAAACAACCCAATCCAAAAATGGGCGGAAGACCTAAATAGACATTTCAAGACATACAGATTGCCAACAAACACATGAAAGGATGCTCAACATCACTGATCATTAGAGAAAGGCAAATCAAAACCACAATGAGGTATCACCTCACACCAGTCAGAATGGCCATCATCAAAAAAATCTACAAACAATAAATGCTGGAGAGGGTGTGGACAAAAGTGAACCCTCTTGCACTGTTGGTGGGAATGTAAATTGATACAGCCACTATGGAGAAGAGTATGGAGGTTCCTTAAAAAACTAAAAATAGAACTACCATATGACCCAGCAATCCCACTACGGGGCATATACCCTGAGAAAACCATAATTCAAAAAGAGTCATGTACCACAGTGTTCACTGCAGCTCTATTTACAATAGCCAGGACATGGAAGCAACCTAAGTGTCCCATCGACAGGTGAATGGATAAAGAAGATGTGGCACATATATACAATGGAATATTACTCAGCCATAGAAAGAAACGAAATTGAGTTATTTGTAGTGAGGTGGATGGACCTACAGTCTGTCATACAGAGTGAAGTAAGTCAGAAAGAGAAAAACAAATACCGTATGCTAACACATATATATGGAATCTAAAAAAAAAAAAAAAGGTTCTGATGAACCTAGGGGCAGGACAGGAATAAAGATGCAGACGTAGAGAATGGACTTGAGGACACGGGTAGGGGGAAGGGGAAGCTGGGACGAAGTGAGAGAGTGCCATGGACATATATACACTACCAAATGTAAAATAGATAGCTAGTAGGAAGGAGCCGTGTAGCACAGGGAGATCAGCTCCGTGCTTTGTGACCACCTAGAGGGGTGGGATAGGGAGGGTGGGAGGGAGACGCAAGAGGGAGGGGATATGGGGATATATGTATACATACAGCTGATTCGCTTTGTTATACAGCAGAAACTAGCAACATTGTAAAGCAATTATACTCCAATAAAAGTGTTTAAAAAGAAAATCAATTTTGGGAAAACTGCCACCTTAACAATGTTAAGTCTTTCAATACACGAACATGGACTCTCTCTCCATTTATTTAGATCTTTAATTTCTTCAATGAGGTTTGTTATTTTCAGTGTACAAGTCTTACACTTCGGCTAAATTTATTCCTACATGTTTTATTCTTGTTCATGCTATTGTAAATGTAAATTTTCTTAATTTCATTTCAGTTTCTTGTTGCTGCTTTATAGAAATACAACTGATTTCTCTATATTGATCTTGTATCCTGCAACCTTGCTGAACTCATTCATTCGTTCTAATGTGTTTGTTTGTGATATTCCTTAAGGTTTTCTATAATTGCAGTTATATCATCTGCAAATAGATAGTTTACTTCTTCCTTTCTAATCTTTTGTTTCATTTTTTCCTAATTGCCCTGGCTAGAACCTGCAATCAGTGTTGAATAGAAGTGGCTAGAATGAACATCTTTGTCTTGTTCCTGATCTTAGAGGGAAATTTTTCAGTCTTTTGCTATTAAGTGTGATACTTGCTGAGGATTTTTCATAGAAAAGTCAGATAGCGGAAGTTCCCCTCTATTCCTAGGTTTTTGAGTGTTTTTATCATGAAAGGCTGTTGGATTTTATCATATACATTTTCTGTATTTATTGAGATGATTATGTGGTTTATCCTCTATTCTTTTCATGTGGTTTATTATGTTGATTTATTTTTGTATATCAACCCAACCTTGCCTTCCTGAGAGAAATCCCACTTGGTCATGGCATATAAATCCATTGTATATGCTGTTGGATTCATTTTGCTAATATTTTGTTACGAATTTTGGATCTGCATTCATAAAGGATATTGGTCTGTAGTTTTCTTGTGATACCTTTATGTGGTTTTGGTATCAGGATATTAGTGGTCTCATAGAATGAGTGTGGAGGTGTTTTCTCCCTTTCTGTTGTAAGAGTTTGTAAAGTGTTAGTTTTTTTGTTTTTTTATAAATTTATTTATTTTATTTATTTTATTTTTGGCTGTGTTGGGTCTTCGTTGCTGCAAGCGGGCTTTCTCTAGTTGCAGAGAGCGGGCTTCTCACTGCGGTGGCTTCTCTTGTTGCAGAGCACGGGCTCTAGGTGTGCAGGCTTCAGTAGTTGTGGCTCGCAGGCTCTAGAGCACAGGCTCAGTTGTTGTAGTGCACGGGCTTAGTTGTTCCGCGGCATGTGAGATCTTCCCCGACCAGGGCTCGAACCCATGTCCCCTGCATTGGCAGGCGGATTCTTAACCACTGCACCACCAGGGAAGCCCTAAAGTATTAGTTTTAATTTTTTAAATGTTTGGGAGAATTCACCAGTGAAGCCCTCTGGTCCTCAACTTTTCTTTGCAGGAAGTTTTTTGATTCCTAATTTAATCTCTTATCATAAGTCTATTCGTATTTTTTATTTTGGGGGGGTTTAGTTTCATGAATTTATATCTTTCTAGGAATGTGTGCATTTCATGTAGGTTATCCAATTTGTCGGCACAGGATCCCCTTATAGTCCTTTCATTTCTGTAAGGTCATTGATGCTGTTCCCATTTTCATTCCTAATTATTTGACTGTTCTCTTTTTTCCTGGTCAGTCTGAAAGGTTTGTTGATTTTGTTGATCTTTTCAAAGAACCAACTTTTGATTTCTTGGATGTTTGCTATTATTTTTCTAGTCTATACTTCATTGATCTTTGCTCTCATTTTTATTGTTTCCTTCTTTCTGCTTGCTTTGAGTTTAGTTTACTTTATGATTTCCAGTTTCTTAGGGAGTATGCTTAGGCTAATAATTTGAGATCTTTCTTCTTTTTTAATGTGAGATTTCCTTTTGTTATTGATCTCTAGTTTCATTCCACTGTGTTCAGAGGTCACAGTGTTGTGGAGTAGGTTGTTCTGTAGATGTCTGTTAGGTCTAGTTGGTTTACAGTGCCGTTCAGGTCTTCTCTCTGTGCTGATCTTCTGTCTAGTCCTATCCATTCGCTCTAGCACAGCATCCACATTGGAAGTTGGATATTGAAGGCTTCAACTATTACTGTTGAATTGTCTGTTTCTCCTTTCAGTTCTATCTGATTTGCTTCATTTTAGGGCTCTCTTGTTAGGTACATGTATATTTATAATTGTTATGTCTTCTTCATGGTTTAGCACTTCTACTATTATAAAATGTTCTTTTTTCTCTGGTAACTTTTGTTTTAAAGTCTGTTTTGCGGGCTTCCCTGGTGGCGCAGTGGTTGAGAATCTGCCTGCCAATGCAGGGGACACGGGTTCGAGCCCTGGTCCGGGAAGATCCCACGTGCGGCGGAGCAACTGGGCCCGTGAGCCACAACTACTGAGCCTGCGCGTCTGGAGCCTGTGCTCTGCAACGAGAGGCCGCGATAGTGAGAGGCCCGCGCACCGCGATGAAGAGTGGCCCCCGCTTGCCGCAACTAGAGAAAGCCCTCGCACAGAAACGAAGACCCAACACAGCCAAAAATAAAATCAATAAAGTCTGTTTTGCCTCATATGGTGTAACTGTTCCAGGTCTCTTTTGATTGTGGCTTATGAACCATCTATCCTTTCGGATCTTTTACTTTCACCCCGTTTGTATCTTTGTATCCAGAGTGTTTCTCTTAGAGACAACATAGAGTTGAACCAGGTCTTTTTATTCCTTCTGCCCATCTCTGCCTTTTAAATGGAGTGTTTGTAATCACTGGTATCTTATCCCTCCCCCACCCACCCACCCCATTACTCTGTTACTGCCTTCTGTCATTCATGTTAAATAGGTATTTCCTAACGTTCCATTTTAATTCCTTTGTTGTTTCTTTGGCTATATAATTTTAGTTGTTGTCCCAGGGATTACAATTCACATTTTAATCTATGAAAGTGTTAAGTTCAGTATTATGTAATTTGCTCTTCTGTAACTTTATTCCCTCCCCGCCTCTTTGTGCAGTTATTGTCATACACAGTCAATCATTTTGTTTTATATACCCATCAACACAGATTTATGATTATTGCATTGCATAGTTGTCTTTTTAAATCAGACAAGAGAAAAGAATTGTGAAGCAAAATACATTTACTCTGTTGTTTATAATTAGCTATGTACTTACCTTTACCAGTGTCTTTTATTTCTTCATGTGGATTTAATTTACTATCTAATGTGTCCTCTCATTTTAGCCTAAAGGACTGTCTTTAGTATTTATTGTAAAGAAAGTCAACTCACCACTGATTCTCTGGTTTTTTGTTTGTTTGACTTGGGCATGTCTTAATTTTTCTCCTTCATTGTCAAGGGATAGTTATGCTAGATATAGAATTCTTGGTTGATAGTCTTTCTTTTAGCACTTTAAATATGTCATTCCACTGCCTTCTTACCTCCATGGTTTCTGCTGAGAAATAAGCTGTTAATCTTATTAAGGGTCCTTGAACGTGATGTGTTTGTTCTTCTTGCTGCTTTCAAGCTTCTCTTTGTCTTTGGCTGTCAGCATTTTGCTTATGATGTGCCTGCATGAGGATCTCTTTAAATTTATTTTGTCTGGAGTTCCTTGAGCTTCTTGGATATGCAGATTAATGTTGTCCATCAAATTTTGGAAGTTTTTGGTCATTATTTCTTCGAATATTCTTCTCCCTTTATCTCCTTTCCTTTTGGGACTCCCATACTGTGTGTTGGTGTTCTTAATGGTATCCCAGAGGTCTCAGAAATTCTGTTTTACTTTTTTTTTTTTTTCTTCCTTCTCTGTTCCTCAGGCTAGATAATTTCAATTGACTTATCTTCATGTTTGGTGATTGTGTCTTTTGCCAGTCCAAGTCTGCTGTTGAACTGCTGTAGGGAATTTTTCATTTCAGTTATTACACTTTTCAACTCAAGAGACTTCTGTTTCTTTAAGTAGTCTATTTCTACTGATATTATTTGGTGAGGCATTGTTCTCATATTTCTCTTTAGTTCTTTTGACATTATTTCCTTTAATTCTTGAACATATTTGAAATAGCTGATTAAAGACTGTAGTAAGTGCATTATTGTCTGGGCCTCCTCAGTGACAGTTTTTCTTGACTACTTTTTCCCCCATGTGTGGGTCATTCCTTCTTATGTCTTTGCATGTCTTCTGATTTGTTGTTGTTATTGAAAACAGGACTTTTTAGAAACATGTGGCAACTCTAGAAATCAGATTCTTCCCCTCCCCAGGGTTTTTTGTTATTTCTAGCTTTAACATTTGACTTTTCATAGTTTCTGGGTCTTTGCTAAAATGCCCCATCTAGTAATGCAAGTTGTTCACCTTTTCTATTAGTTCCTTTTACATGTGTCGTGGTTATTTAAGTGTCCCTATGTGATAGTATCGTTACTGGGTCATCTCTGAGTCTCATTCTGTTGATTGCCTTGTTTCTTGACAATGAGTTGTATTTTATTTTCTTGATCTTTCTGTATTTCATAATTTTTGATTGACTGCCAGGCATCTTGTATGAAACAGGAGAGTCTAAGAAAAGTAATATTTGTGCCTAGAAGTGGGCATGGTTTTTCTCAGGCAGCTAGTGTCGGAGGTTGAATCATGCTAGTCAGCGGTTGAGCTGGGTTTGGCGTTTCCTTTGCTGTGGTTACTGGAAGGCTTTTCTCAGTGTTTGTGCTCTGCCCCCAGCTTTCAGCTGTCCCCGTGCCTGAGTCAGAGAGGACCTCTCTCACATGCTGTTGCTCCTCCCCTAGGAGTAGACTGCTGGTGATTTTTTAGTCAGTTCTTTTCTAGGCTGGGGTCGTGGGAAGTGGGGAAGATGCAAGGGGAGTGGGGTCAGGGTGTTCATGGTTCCCGTGCCACCTCCATCTTGGGCCCCATGTGCCTCAGCCTTGGGGGGGTGGAGCTTTCTCAGGATTCTTTCTCCTGCCCAAGGAGTGAAAAGGGGTTTTCTCCCCACACTCTCCTTCCCTCAGGTCTAAGGGCCCACAGGGTTTGCTGCCCCTCTCCAAAGCCTGAGAGGTCAGGGCAGGCAGGTCAGTCTCCATTCCTTTCCCCGGGGGGTGGCAGACCCCTTGCTCTGTGCCTGCGTTGCTCTGAGCGAGGCTGTGTCTGACCTCCCGCCTCGCCTGGGTCTGTCTCACGAATGAGCTTCTGTACTGTCATGCGAGCTCACGCTCAGCCTTCAGCAGTTCTTGAGAGTTTCAGCTGATGGCTTCTTACTCATTTCTAGAGGCCCTCCCTTCCCCTGCCACAAATGACGCAGCCCACGCACCCCATCTTTCCCCGGACAGGCTTGTCTTTCCTAGAATTTCAGTGTATTTTGTTGCCAGTTACAACCTCAAGTCTCTGATGAACTCAAGAAAAGTTGCCATTGTGTAGTTTGTCCATCTCTTTAACCAGCCTTTCAGCCGTGGACAGGTCGTTCTTCATTCTGAGCTGTTGATCTGTTTTCCCCATTGGCTTTTGTTTATCATAGAACACAGCGTTTGCAGAGTTGGTGCTTAACGGGAGCAGGTTCTGATGTGCTTTCTTAGAGCAAGGTCCGCAGATGGCCCCGTCCGTGCTGAGCCCGAGCCGGTCGTGTTTGGCTTTGTACCACCAGCCTCGTGGTCCGCTGACCTTCCCAGGACGGTCAGCTCCTGCTCAGCTGTAGAAGCGTTTCACTGCAGCACTGCAGCCCGGCAGCTGAACCACCGCATCCAGAGTGGGAAGAGGGTGAAGAGCAGATCGACCTGGTAGCTGGGAGGCCAGGAAAAGGGGTCAGGAGGTGAGAGGTCAAGAAGATGCTGCATGGGCTCTGCGTGTGCTGTGTACGAACACACCTCCCTGTTCCGTGTGCCCGGCCTGGTTCCTCATAGGTCATGTGAGCCTTTCCGTGTCATGGGGCATAATCACACCGTCCGTAATTACAGCAAACTCCCTGCTTGTTTTTGAAGAACTTCCATTTGGTCAAATTCTAATGGATATCTATGATTACTTTTCTAAGATTAGTTCCTAGATTTGGATTCATCAGAGCTTTTAACGTTTTTGATACAAGTTGTCAAACTGCCTTCCAGAAAGCATTTTACCACTTTGCTCTCAAGAGGACACGCTTTGTGTGGGCCTGATGTTAGGGGGTTTTGCTATTTTGGAAGTTAGTCTCGTGTGTTTCTCTTAATATTAGAATGCTTAACTTGATTGCTTCAAATTTCCAGTGTGTGGACATTAATTTTAAATTCTATTGAGAAAATAAAACCACAAACATGTTTGGAGTAACTGCCTTTTTTAGTACAAACTGCGTACTTTACTCTTCTCTGAGGAGGTGATTGTTCACACCAGATTTTTTGAACTTTAAAGCTATCCTGTGTTCCTGTGAGTAAATTTCCTTTAAGTAGTCATGAGATAAAGAAATCTTGACCAAAAAGAACTAAACGTAATTCTGAGTGAGCATCACAGGTACTTAGAACAGTTCCTGGAAGTTCACTCTGGGTTAAAGTTTGACCTTGTTCTCATGGTCTGAAAACTAACTGGAAGTCCAATGAAAGCGTGTCTGGAAGGGCAGATGACAAGCTCTAGGTGGCCGTCCCTTTTCCCCAGGCCAGCCTCTGCTCCTGCAGCCAGCCTGACCTCACCTTCCTCTGGGTGGTTCATTCTAGGCCAGCAGCTGAGCTCTGAGGACAGAGGCGTCTCTCAAGTCCTCACAGCCTGTCTCCTTTTAAAATAAAATCATTTATTCTCATTTTCTTATGGTGCTTCCTAAATGCAAGGAAGCTTGGTGTTTCTCCGTCTGCTGGGCGAGCAGTCTGGATGGAGGTCCAGCCCCACATCTGCACCAGGCTGGTCTGGGGGCTGATGAGGGGCCAGTGGGTGCCCCCCACCCCTCCCCACTGAGCACCTCTGCTTTGATCAGCTTTGCGTTTTAGGCTCCATGTTAGATTTCGTTTAGGGAGGAAGAAAATCCGTGTGTGGGGAAATGTTAGGAAAGCCATTGCTTTTATGCACTTGGGGGACCCCGCTGAGTTTGCAGTCTGTTCTATTGTGTGTTGTCCTTTGCCTTTATTGTTTTTTGTTGCTTCTGGTTTGGGGAGGCTGAGTGTCTGTGTGTGTGGGTCTCTTGATCTTTCAAAGACCCTCAGGGAGTAACTTCTCTTGCATCTTAGAAGTACCAGGTTGTCGTCTTAAGTGGCACGTTTGTTTTTTTTATTTAGAATCTTCTTTTACTGGGGTTTCCAGCCTTGCTCTGGCCTCCAGAAAGCCAGAACTAAGTCTGTGTTCTGCTTTTAGTGACCGGCTACAGGACCTCCTTTTTCCTGCGGTGCTGTCACCTCGGCTTCATCTTGTTGAGGGTGAATGGTGGTGCTTTCAGCAGACCTTGCCTTCGTGGCTTTAGTGGTCTCTCCTGCCCATCAGGGTCTAGAACATACACTGATATGGAACTACGAACCTAGAGAGTCATGATAGCATTTGAGAACACAGTTAAAATGAACACAGGTGCTGTTCTGGTTTAAGCTATTGCTCATTTAGAGATGAGGTGAGGGGTGGAAAGGAGGGCTGCTTTACAATGACAGTTCACATGAAGAAGTTAAGAGTACTCTCCTCTGCTGTACTCTGACGTTTGAATACCTAAGACACTGACTATGCTGGAAGCACGTGGAAAAGATTAAAAGTATAGATGACAGGTTTTCATCCCTGGCCTGTTGCTGTTGACATTGCAGTTGGAAGACTGAAGAAGACCTCACTGTGAATATCAGCAAACACCTTGAACTTATCCTTACCCTGGGTGATAATGTGCGTCCCAAGAAGGGGTTTGAGGTCTTGCACTCTGTGAGGCGCCCCTGCACCAGCGCTAGGAAATTAGCACTTGAACATTTTAGCGTAGACTATACTAAACACAATAAATGTAGACTGTGGCTTAATTTTATTTGGAGTAGAAGTTTGGTTGTACTCTACATGTATCTAACCACGAGTGTGTCTTCCTGTAACATGTAGGACTTGAAATTAATGGGCATGCACTGTTAAAATGAAATGGGGAAATCAGATTGTAATTGATTAGTCCTCTTACTAAAGCAATAGTTGCAAAAACTGGTTGGTTCTAAAAGTCAAAATAAGCCTCATAAAGAAAAGTGTTGAGGGACTTCCCTGGTGGTACAGTGGTTAAGAATCTGCCTGCCAATGCAGGGGATTGGGTTTGTTCCCCGGTCCAGGAAGATCCCACATGACGCAAAGCAACTAACCCCATGCACCACAACTGCTGAGCCTGCACACCACAACTGCTGAAGCCCACGCACCCTAGAGCCCACGAGCCACAACTACTGAGCCCACATGCTGCAACTACTGAAGCCTGCGCGCCTAGATCCTGTGCTGTGCAACAAGAGAAGCCACCTCTATGAGAAGCCCGCATGCCGCAACGAAGAGTGGCCCCCGCTCGCCGCAACTAGAGAAAGCCTGTGCGTAGCAACGAAGACCCAACGCAGCCAAAAAAATAAACGAACAATTAATTAAATAAAATTACTTTAAAAAAGAAAAAGAAAAATGTTGAGAGAATTCAGTCCTATGTCAAACAAGGTAGAATCATTTTTGCGGGAAATAAAATTTTTGTAGGTACAGTGAATAATAAGATTCCACGGCTGAGGAATCATACCGTGTAGGTAGTTATTGTTATCCTTCTTAAGTATTTTTTTTTTTGTGAATCCTTCTCCTCAGCACTAAAGAGGAATGTGGGTCTGATCATTTTCTGTTCCTTTTTTTTGTACTTAAAGTGACATAGTATAAAGGTTTTTGCTAGGTTTTTTTCTCTCCAATATTTGACTTAGTTTCAAGGCTGTTAATGAGGAAATAAAATGCACTACATTTAAAGCATCACCTGTCTTATTAGATTTACTTTGGGAACTTATCCTGATATGCTTATTTAGAATGATAGGATTTATATTGCTAGTAATTTTTCATTTTTTATTTTAGTTTGTCATAAGTAAAACTAAACTTAATAGCTTGAATTTGCATCTATAATTAAAGCTTGAATCACGCTTGAAAGTTTTCCATTAACCTCTTCAAAGAATACCCTTCACTTGTAAGAGTTTCCATTTCCTCCATGTTCCTAACTTTGATTCTGCATTTTTGGTGCCAATAGCTTTGCAACTGCTTTACTGCCATTTCTGTTGAACGCAGTAAAGATGATGCTTAAATTTCCTTTAGTCTACTGAGGACTCCTGTGCTTTTCTGGATCTAGGAATCCAAATCCCCTTAGGGATTAGTGCTTTCTGAGGAGCTCAGCTCAACTCGCAGTGAAGATTGGAGCTGACAGAGGGCTCTTCTATACATGACGGGGCTGTGGAGGAATGACCTTTGTACCAGGAAACTTCAAAACACAGGCAAGGACTCTCAATGGTTTCTGGTTGTGCCTTGAACTGATTGTAGACGTTTGCATAGTTTATGGTGACATTGCTAATTGGAGTGTTTTTATTCCAAAGAACAAAAATCTTCAAGTTCCTTCTACTCTCCTCCTGTCAAAATGTCTATCAGGAAACACTCTGAGTAAAAGCAAGGCTAGGGAATTCCCTGGCGGTCCAGTGGTTGGGACTCTGCACTGCTTCCACTGCAGGGGCACGGGTTCGATCCCGGGTCAAGGAAATAGGATCCCGCATGCCATGAGACACAGCCCCCAAAAAAAAAAAAAGGCTAGTTCTCTGGACTGAAGGCACAGGCTTGGTGAGGCCTGGATCCTACCGTTGGGGAAGCATGTGGCCTCACGTGTACCTTCAAGCTGCAAGACTGGCCAGGAGAAAGTGATTCCCAGCAATAAAAAGAGAAACAAATAATGTATTTGATGAAGATTTTATCTCTAGACTAAGAGCCTTGGAATCAGCTACAAATCCTTGTGCGATTCGTCTTGATTGTATTAACTCATCCAACATTTGTCTCTTCTGCTTCCCTATCCCAGGAAAACCAAAGAAATTTAGCAAGAAAATGGAAGTAATCACAGTCTAGTCCATGATTCAGATCTTCTCCAAGAGTTTGATTATAATTTCTAATTAAACACATTCTAGCTAATTTGGGAAAATACTAAATATAACTTCAAAAAATTAAACATAGAATTACCATACGATCCCTTTCTATATCAACAGATACAGACTTGTATATGTACAGATTTGTATCTAATCCATAGAATTACCAATTCCACTTCTAGGTATATATCCAAAGAATTGAAAGTAGGGACTCGGGTATTTGTACAGTCGTACGAATATGAATGTCCATACAGCATTACTCACAACACCCAAAAGGTGGAAACAACCCAAATGTCCACTGGGGAATGAATGGGTAAACAAAATGTGGTGTTCTTTAAAAAAAAAATATTGGAATGGAATATTATTCACCTTTATAAACGAATGACGTTCTTACACAGGCTACATACAACGTGGATGAACCTCAAAGGCATTATGCTAAATGAAATAAGCCAGACACAGAAGGACAGATGTCATACGATTCTACTTATATGAGGTCCCTAGAGTAATCAAATTCACGGACACAGGAAGTAGAAGGGTGGTTGTCAGGAGAATGAGGAGTTACGTGTTTAATGGGTTCAGCGTTGCAGGCCGGAAGGTGGAAAGTTCTGTGGGTGGATGGTGGTGATGGTTGCACAGCAGTATGGATGTGCTTAACGCCACTGAACTGGACACTTAGAAGTGGTTAAAATGGTAAGGTTTATGTGTTTTTACCATAATAAAAATTATGTTCCCAATTCTGTTTGTTAATATTTTATTTAGGACTTTTGTTCCCCCCCGCAAAATACATGCATGTGTGTGTGTGAAGCAAAGCTAAGCTGAAGCTGTTTCGGGGGCGTTAGACTGCCCCTTCCCCGTGCCTGGCCTGGTGACAGGAGTTACGAGGTGACAGATAGCTCTGTGGTTTGTTTTCATAGGACAGGCAGGTGGGGGAGGGGAGTTGCAAGCGGCCCCCCTGGCCTGCTGGATGGGGGCTCCATGACCCCAGGAGGGCAGTTGAGCTCTGGACCTCGGCTTTCACCTTGTGGAACAGATTCAGTGAGATGCCGGGACCCCGAGAGCCGATGCGCCTGTGGTGTCCGTTGTCCCCCCTTGGCCTCCGCATCCCAACCTCCGATTGCCTCCTCGGAAACTAGTAGGATTGCTCGCTGGCATCTACCCCCTTGCTTTTGGGGAAGAATAAGGGAAAAAGTGAGGAAGAGTTGTCACTGAATGGGAAGCCCTTCTGAGCGGAGGTGTGGAAATCTTCAGGATGTGGAAGTATTTACTCTCCTTAATGATATTAACCGCAAACAGTTACAAAATTATAAACACAACCATTGGGCTACTTGGCTGTGAACGTGTGGGCCTGTCTCCTCTAATGCAGCTCTTAACAAGGTCAGCGGTGTGATCTCATCCGTCTCAACTTCCAGACTCCCTGCAGGTTCTCAGACCTTGAGCCTTTGCTGTCTCCTTCCCCCACCCCCCCCCCCAATATTTATTTATTTATTTATTTGGCCGCGCCGGGTCTCAGGTGCGGCACGTGGGCTCCTTAGTTGCGGCATGCATGTGGGATCTAGTTCCCCGACCAGGGATCGAACCCCAGTCCCCTGCATGGGGAGCACGGAGTCTTAACCACTGCACCACCAGGGAAGTCCCTGCTGTCTCCTTTGATTCACTCGCTAAATTTGTTCATGGAGAAAAGCAATCGTGTTGACTGTCTTTGAGTATTTCAAGTCTCTCTGCATTTCTGATACCCTAATTGACTGTTCTAGCATCTCCCTGGCATCTCTCCAGTGTTCATCACTTCTTTTATCACGTATTCTTTCTCTCCTTTTCGTTTCCTTCCTTGTCTGTTTCGGTCATTTGGACTTTAACGACCCTCCTCTGCTTGGGATGAACTGTTAACCGCTGACCGGGTGTTGGTCCTCTGACCTCAGCTTTTCCCTTTGGGAATCCTGAGCCTCCTGTTCAGACAGCAGTTGTGCCGCATCTGTCAGTGTGCGACAGAGTCACGTGGGAGGGGCCCCGCTCCCCTCCCGGAAACCCCAGGTGGCTGGGAGTGTGGCCCCAGGAGCATTTGTTTCTAAGCTGCTCAGTGACGCTGTTGTGAGTCAGTTTGAGAATCTGTGGCCGGCAGAACATTGCACTTGTCATGTCAAATATTACACTACTGTATATACCTCTTGGTTCGTAGTCTTTGGTTTAATTGGGCTGATCTTATATAGGTTTTAGGAAATTATAATTAATTAGCTAAACTTTATTTAAAATTACATAGTCTCATTAATTGCCACTTTTATCTCAAAATGTTATTTTTCTTTTTAAGTCTCCTCATTGCTTTTTCATAATTGATATTCCTAGATTGGTTCCCTCTGGAAACTTAGTTATTTAACAAAATAATTTCAATTGAAGAAATCACAGCTTGTGTCCTTTTTTCGGTCAGTTTGCAGAATGCTTCCTAATTCTAGGTACTCTTAGATTTGTTAACTAATTCATTTCACTCTTTTCCATTCATCTGCCTTCAATATATTTCTAGCATTCATGAGCTATTTCGTGGTGTCAAGGAATTCTGTATGTGCTTCGTGCACTAAAATGGCTTTTTTAAATTTTATTTATTTTTATTTTTGGCTGCATTGGGTTTTTTTAATTATTATTAATTAATTTATTTATTTTTGGCTGTGTTGGGTCTTCGTTTCTGTTCGAGGACTTTCTTCAGTTGCGGCAAGCGGGGACCACTCTTCATCGCGGTGCGTGGGCCTCTCACTATCGCGGCCTCTCACGTTGCGGAGCACAGGCTCCAGACGCGCAGGCTCAGTAATTGTGGCTCACGGGCCCGGCCACTCCGCGGCATGTGGGATCCCCCCAGACCAGGGCTCGAACCCGTGTCCCCTGCACCGGCAGGCAGACCCCCAACCACTGCGCCACCAGGGAAGCCCTAAAATGGCTTTTATACACCCTCCATCCTTAGGCGTTCTTTTGCTCTTTAAAGAATGAGTTGTTCGCAGTATGTTTTCCCCAGGGCAGATTCTGTGCCAGTGGCTACTTGGTACAAAGTTGTGGAGCGCCCTGGCCCTGGCTCAGTGAGTGAGGCTCCAGCTCATCTTAGGAAGCTGGGATGCAGGTGGTCCTGCCTGGATCCTGGAGCAGATGGTGGTACCTGATTGATTCCCAAGAGGGGATGTCAGAGCCATGAAAGAGACCCAACTATGGAAAATCTTGGTTATTCACCTGATGCATTTTTATTTAAGTTGGGTTTTTTTGTTTTGTTTTTTTTTTTTGGTTATTGTTTTGTAGGGAAAATACTTTCATAAAAGGTTTGAGGAGAGCTCTTGTGGTTGTGGTCTTGGTCACAGCCAGTGTGTTATCAAAACTAGAAGGCAGAGAAGCAGTGAGGCTGATGGAGGTCAAGCTAGAGGTGAAAGACTGGAAAGCGGGCGGATGGAGAAAGCAGGGCAGGGAGGGGCCAGGGACTGGACGTGACGTGAGCGTGCAGGGCAGTGATCACGGGTCTGTCCCTGCTCACTCCCACCCCACAGGTCTCCAGCCGAGTCAGGACAGTGACCCGGCAGCCTGCTCTCCCCTCCAGCCACCCACCTCCCAGGGTGGCACCAGCCAGCGAGGGACACCCTGCGGATGCTGCTGAGAAAGCAGGAGGCGTGCTGACCGGGTGGCGAGGGCTCGAACCTCAGGCTTATTTATTGGGTCAGGTGTATCCCAAGTGTCAGAGGCAGTGCTGGGTGCCCTCCTGCTCTGGGGAGTCACCTCTTACAGCCCAAGGTGGCGAGCTTCCAGCAGGCTCAGCCGGAGGTGAAGCGGGGGGACCAAGTCCAGGTTGGGGCCCAGAAGCACAGCCCAAGCTTTCTCACAGTGGGCGCTGCGTGCACAGGTGCTCAGATGGTTCCTGATATATCAGTCGCGTTGGAGCAAAGCATTATAGGAGCACCGACGATATGTTAATGTCTCTTATGAAGACAGCCAAGAGTGAGCCTATAAACTTTAAATCCAGAGATCCCCATGGACAGGGAACTGTAATTGAAGGAGTTGCAGCAGAGACTTTTATAACGATTTACAAAGGATTCACTGAATGTGTTATGGAAACAAGGGATGCTAATGTTTAAAGCCTACCTTTAGTTCCACGTTCGTTTGAAAAGTTTTCTGGTAGTGAATTCAGTTTGCAGATTATATAATCTGAATAAAATGATAGGCTTTTATATCATTAAATAGGATTAGGTTCCATGAGTGTGGATAACAACATTTGGAAATGTTAGACTCCATAAAGGAGGGCTGATAATTCTGTAGACACTGTAGTGCTTGCTCTCTAACTTTAGACTAAAGAAGTAATGGCCGTGAACATCCAGGAGGCCTAGGTCCTTTCCTTCTTCCAGCCTCCTGGCCTCCTCACCTTCAGTCCGCGTTCCCGGGTCAGCATTTCCCCGCAGCGTGGAAGTCACCTCCAGACAGAAGGCCCAGTGGGTCATCGGGCTCACCTGCCCCCTTCATGCTGGCAACGCGGTCCTGCACTGCCTGTTGTCTGCTGTCTGAAATGGTCATGTGGTGGTTTGTTCTGTTTTCTGGGTCTCACTGGCCTCATGAGGAAATCCAGACACCATTTCTCTATCATGGTCGGAAGCACATTTCACGTTAGAGACATGCTTTTTGAAGCAGTGAATTTTTAAATTTTATTTATTTATTTGGTTGCACCGGGTCTTAGTTGCAGCTCAGAGGCTCCTTAGTTGCAGCATGCAAACTCTTAGTGGCGGCATGCATGTGGGATCTAGTTCCCTGACCAGCGATCAAACCCAGGCCCCCTGCATTGGGAGCGCAGAGTCTTAACCACTGCGCCACCAGGGAAGTCCCTTGAAGCAGTGAATTTTAACAGGTTAGCAGCACATGTTTGAGGGTATCTTTTTTTTTCTTTTTTTTTTTTTTGGCTGCGTTGGGTCTTTGTTGCTGCGCGCAGGCTTTCTCTAGTTGTGGCGAGCGGGGGCTACTCTTCGTTGCAGTGTACGGGCTTCTCACTGCGGTGGCTTCTCTTGTTGTGGAGCACGGGCTTTAGGCACGTGGGCTTCAGTAGTTGTGGCACGTGGGCTCAGTAGTTGTGGCTCACGGGCTCTAGAGTGCAGGCTCAGTAGTTGTGGCTCACGGGCTTAGTTGCTCTGCAGCATGTGGGATCTTCGCAGACCAGGGCTCAAACCCGTGTCCCCTGGATTGGCAGGTGGATTCTCAACCACTGCGGCACCAGGGAGGCCCCTGAGGGTATCTTTTTTGCTCTTAGGATGTTTTAAAAGAAAACCGTTTTTCGGGAGAGACGCTGAGTGAGTTTTTCCTAGCTGGATTTCACACCGGTTCCTTGTAGGAAAGCGCCTCGTGGTCCCGGCGTCCGACTCCCTCAGGAGCTGTCAGCTCACGAGGCAGCTTTTGCCTCCTGTGTTTCCCTCAGAGCCTGGGTCACACCGTGTCGCACGATGGTTTCCATCGTGGAGGACGCCTGTTCCTGAATCTCAGTGTTTGCCTGTTAGTTGAGTCCTTGGCAGTGGCTTCTGCTCTGAAGTGTGGCACTCCTGCCCCCGATTGTCACGAGGCTGGGTGGGCTGCAGGCCTCCTCCTCTGAGTGCAGGGGGCTGGGCTGAAGGGGCGTTGGGGTCCCCTCCCCTCATCTGCTTGGTCAGTGGCGACCGCGTGTTCCAAGCACCGGGGGTGCGGCCGTGAATGAGACAGACAGGGACCCTGCTCTCAGGAGCTTACGGAGCGTAAGTAGAAGTCAGCTGAGACACAATGAGCTGGGGTGAGGAGCACCGCGAGGGAAACAGACCGGGCCGCGTGGATGCTGACGGGGGCGCCGCAAGCGTGGGGGCCGGGGCCTCCCGAGGAGCTGCCGCGCAGATGAGCAGACACAAGCAGCCGTCTGGAGCTCTAGGGCCAGAACGTTCTAGGCAGAGGGAAGAGCGAGTCCAGAGGCCCTGGGGGAGCACAGACCTGGACGGGGGACGCACGTCACGGGGGACGTGGCCCAGTGCTGGCGCCTGTGAGTCTGAGGTCAGTCCTGCTGTGAGCACTTCTCCACCTGAACAGGGTCCTACAGGCAGGTAACAGAGGGTCCCGGGGGTCATATTGGCGTGGGGTTGGGGGTTGAGCCACTCAGCAGAGCTCTAACAGGGACATGAAGGCCAGAGTCAGCAGTGCTGGTTGGCATGAGCCAACAGAAATCCACGGGTAAATTTGCAGAACCACGGAGAGCTCCGGGGGACCTGCTGCCTCAAATATGTTGAGCTTTTTCCAAAGCTCACGTATCAAGGCTACATGGACCCATAGCCTAGAAACCCTGCTTTTGTGGAAGGAAGCCACCAGGAAAACTCTTGGAGAGTCGAGGAGTGTGTGGCTTTACCCTGCGAAGCAGGAGCAGGTCGGGGTGGAAGGGCCGATCCGAAGCCAGCGGCATTGCCCTGGTGGACGGCGGGCACCCGGCACGCAGAGGGCTTCCCCGTGTCACCAGGCTCGTTCTTGCCGCTTTGACACAGCACCTGTTAACTCACTCAGGGTTGGTAACGTCAAGATCCAAACACACCCGCAAGTGCCGCCCCAAGAATCTGCTCCTCCGGGAAGTGCCGGACCCCCAGACGGGCCGCCCGTTACCCTTCACCCGGGCCGGGTGGCCTCCCTGCCTGCCTCTGCATGGGCTTATTCCTGATGCGGCCTCTTTTTAGGCAGGGGAATCATCATCGTCTGTCACGTAAATACCAGTCTCGCTCACCTGCAGTTGTTCTTCTGGGGTCTTTAAAACTGCATTTTAACAAATTCTCGGTTTGAATATTTATGTTTTTTGCATAACAGTTTTTGTCTGTCGTACACTGAATCTTGCATTCTGGCTTCTGCCCTCCGGTGAGACCACTTCCCGGGTTTAATAGTGGCCTCTCATCCCCCCCCCCACCAACCCGCCCCATGACCTCCCCGTTCCCCTCCTCCTCCTCTCTGTGGCGTACGCCACTGTTGACGCATCCTCGCCGCGTGGCGCCTCTCCCTCCCCTTGGGCAGCCCGGGGCTGCCTTCCTGGCCCTGCGCGTGGCCCTCCCCGCTCCCAGGCGGGCTCGCTGCTCATCTCCCCTTCACTGCTCCTGCTTCTCGGCTCCGCTGTCATTTCTGGACACCCGCTCCGCTTACCACAAGCCCCACTGCTGGGCTCTGCAGCTTCTTCACTCCAGCGGTAACTGGAGAAAACCACGCTTGCCTGTGACACTCCCTGCAGACGCCCCGTCTCCCGGGCACCGGGCTCAGTGGTTAGCCTCATCCGTGGCCCGTTCCTCCCCGCACCCGGGAAGTTGTCCGTTCGTGTAGACTCCGGCTCAGGGCAGATGGGCAGAGGGAGAGGTGGGGACAGCAAGGACAGCCCAGGCGAGGCTGTGACGGGCGTGAGAAGAGAGGGCAGTGCTGGGAAGAGCAGCTCAGAGCGGAGAACGTCTGTAAGCACAGATGGGAGGGTGGGGGGACCTGGTAGCGGAGAGGCTGAAGGTTAAAAGAAACAGAAAGGATCCTTGCTGGCTTCCTCAGAAAGATTCAGCAGTGCCCTGTCTCACTGGTAACAGCTTATCAAATGCTCTTTCCGTTACAGATCCTTTAGAAACTTATCCTACAGATTGGCCAGCACATGGGAAGGGACAACACAAGCCAAGGTTATGCATTGCAGCATTATTTGTAGTATCAAAGAATTGCTGGTAAAATGCATTACAGAAATCCAAAACACTGTGTCTCATATGCCACCATTTGTGTTTGTTAAAGGCAGGTGAGAGAGAAGCATTTAAATTCATATTTGCTGATATCCACCTAGGGCACTCTGTGAGACACCTGGAAACCAGACACAGTGGCTGTGGAGGGCAGGGGGTCGTGGGCTGATGGGGGAGGCCTATTACCATGTACCTTCTTATAGTCTCAGCGTCTTGCACCATATATTTATTAGAACTTCTCCCAGATTTTCCCAAAAATGAATTTATTTCGAATTCTTAAAACCTCCAAAGTAGTTCTACTAACTGAATGAAAGTCAACCTGTTTAACCAGGGAGATGACCTGACTTCTCCAAACATCCATTCACAAGTCTTCTCCAGCGGCTCCGGCTTGTCTTCTTTCACTTCGCAGGAAATATTCCTGACTCGTAATTCATCCCGCTCTTCTCCTCAGAGAACTTCTCTCCTTGCTCATTTTATCAGTAAAGCCTGATCCAGTTCCTTGCATTTCTTTCCCTTTCTTCCTGCACCCAAAGGCTCTATACATTCATTACCAGGTTAGATAATATTTAGACAATTCACACCAATAGGAGCATAATTATTTGCCTTAACACCTGAGCCCTTAGCCTGACATTTCTTGGTAACTCTAAGAAAGTATCAAAACTCTTGACTTTACCGTATTAAGCAGCACTGAGTCCGGAAGGCCGTGTCTTAAGGCTGAGTGAAGCACAGCAGTCAGGCTGACACACAGCAACCTACCGAGGAGGGAGAAGTAGCGGGACGTCTTCGGTGGCAGGAGAGAGCGCTGTCTCCAGCCGTTGAAAAGGCTGATTGACAGTGTAGTAGAACTGGGACCAGTGGACAGAGTGGCCCGAGGGGGTGGTGGACCCGCAGAAACGGGGGGGGCTGCTTCATGCGTCTGTACGAGTGGCTCTTCATCCAGAAGAAATTTCGGCTAAATGGCAGGTAGCCTCGGCTCTAATAATAAGATATTTCTTTGAAGCAGTTTCCATCCTTCTTTCAACTTCGCAAGCCCGGAGTATGTCCTCTTCATGAGACCCATTCTAGTTCAGTTCCATTCCTCAAAAGTCTCAAATTTTGCAGCTTCTTTTCAGCACGTTCCTTCCCATCTCTGTTTTATTAGGCGGGATCAGTGCGAGGGTGATTTCCTCGTCAGACTTGGAAGGCAAACAAACGCCTTTCAAAGTAGCCTCTCCAAAGGTTCTACTTTTTAACCTTCTTAAATTAACACAGTCGATCCTGGGTCTGTCGCAAGCATTTTTCCCTAATTCAAAGGCGAGTTGATGGCAAGACCTCACCGACTGCTGTGCTTTCGGACCCCTGGCAGGTTCCTCCCCATTCATGGACGCGCTGACGGCCAACGGGACGACCAACCTGCAGACGTCAGTCACGGGCGTGACGGCCGGGAAGAGGAAATTCATCGACGACAGACGAGACCAGCCCTTCGACAAGCGGCTGCGTTTCAGCGTGAGGCAGACGGAAAGTGCCTACAGGTACAGGGACATCGTCGTCCGGAAGCAGGACGGCTTCACTCACATCCTGCTGTCCACGAAGTCGTCCGAGAACAACTCTCTCAACCCAGAGGTGAGCGCCGTCCCTGGGGCCGCTCGGGGCCTCCTGCCTCTCGGGGCCTGCGGGGCCCGGTCCCTGCTCTCGTGCGCCCTTTCTCATCCCCCATCCCCACCCCGGGCTGTTTCACCCGACAGTGGAAGCCAGGGCAGCGCGGCAGGCCTGCTCCCCGTTATATGTGGGGACGGTGTGGTCCGGTGAGGGCCCGGCTTCCTGCTCGGGGCTCTGGCTGTGAACAGGGAGGTGGCGGTGGTGCCCCTGTGCTTCCACCTCCCGGCCAGGAGCTCTTCATCCATCGGGGGGGACAGGGGGCCTCCCTGAAGTCACGTGTAAAGCGTGTGCACACGCCATCCTGTAGCTTTTGTCAGGTCCCAGAGCTCTCTGTTCAGACAAGATTAAAGAGCCCCAGGTCCAGCCTTCCGAATATCTCACCATCCTTCCCAGTCGGTCCCAGCATTCCACGCAGTGGAACTTACAGCTGCAGTGGAACTTACAGCTGCAGTGATACCAGTGCATTTGTTACTGATCGTACCCGGTAAAGGCAGCTTCCCAGGATCGAGGGAGACTGGTGCTCGCAGAGCCTCGAAAACTTAGTTCTGTGAAGTGTCTAAAATCGGAAGTGTTTGAACCTGCACTATATCATGCCTAAAATTGTACGTTCTGGTAGTTGTTTGTTTCCTGCTTGTGAACAGCTAGGTCAAGCCTTTTCTGGAGGAGAAAACCAAACCACAGAAAGCTAGTGTGTCTGGCCAGGATCACGGGACAGACCAGCTCAGGGCTGGTCCCCGGTACATCGTTAGACCGTTGGTTATTTGTAAGTCCTTCACAGAGACCATTTTAAATGGTTTGTGCCCTTCTAAAATGCCTCCATGCTGATGTGCTTGTACTTATTACCCTTACGCACTAAACTTGGGGGTTTCTGTCCCAAGTGTGGAGGCTGGTGTCAAATGAAACCAAACAGAACCAAACTAGTAGTTTGTTTGAACTGGTTGCATGTGCCACCTGCTGTCCAAACTGTAGAAATGCCAAGGGGATATAATACGTAACTCACCCACCACCGAGAGCCGCAAGGACTGGACCGTTGAGTAACTCAGATTCACACATCTCTCTAGTTATGCTCCGTTCGTAATTTGTTACGTGATGATACTCTGTCCCCATTATTCCCAGTCGCTGGTTTCAGAAAATAAGAAACTTGCGAGTTACTTGGTAGATACAGGCAACAGTATCAGGCTGTAAATGCACTTTCCGTGGATCGAGATGGTCCAGTAGTAAGATGCCCTGAGGGTTCCCTTCGCGCCCGTGACGCCCGGTGCCTTTCAGGTGATGAAGGAAGTGCAGAGCGCCCTGAGCACAGCCGCCGCCGACGACAGCAAGCTGGTGCTGCTCAGCGCCGTGGGCAGCGTCTTCTGCTGCGGCCTCGACTTCATCTACTTCATCCGGCGCCTGACGGACGACCGGAAGAGAGAGAGCACGAAGATGGCCGAGGCCATCAGGTACGCACACCTGGTCCGCCGTGAACGCCGGCGTGACCCAGACCCCGTGGGGCGGGTCTGGACGGGCCTGCGAGCAGGGCGTGCGTCTCCTCCCCTGTGACTCGCTGGTAGCACAGTTGGTCAGATCTTCTGTCTCTGCTGTGGGCCACTTGCCTTGAGCAAATGACTCATGTCAAGGTTGGCTGGAGCCCAGCACACGCTCGATGGGGGGCGCTCCAGGGGCAGAGCGCAGGGTAGCACTGTGGCCGGGGTTTCGGCCGTCCGCGCTCCGTGTGCTCTGCCGCCAGCCCTGGAATAAAGACACTCTCTCTTTTTCACGTGGTAACTTACCGTTTGCTTGACTCTAAAATAAATCGGCTGGACTTTATGACACACTAGTTCCATAACATCACATGAGAAGGTTTTTTCAGTACAAGCAGTACACACAAGTTCATCCTGAGTTCCAGCTACACGTAAAACTAGATGATACAGATACACAGAGTTCCCTTTCTTTCACCCCCAACAAGGCATCCACTGTTTATTTGTATGTCTTCCCCAACCTTTTTCAAACATTTTCAGATGTGCATTCCATACACACACACACACAAATAATACAGGTGTATTGTTAATCCTCTCAAATAAGTGGAATTATATTGTGTGTTGTTTTGCAACTTTTCCCATTTAGCAGTGTAACTTTCGATATTTCTATTTCCTCTGTTTTCGGATTTTCTACTCCTATAACATAACGTTGCAGGAAGCTTTCTTTAGAACCACATGATTCTGCAATAAACATATGCAGGTACATATTTTGTATGTATTTCATGCTAATCACTATAAGCACAATTAAAAGTGTCTGATTTTTCAGAGGTTAATTTTATTCGAAGTGAATGAAACGCAGTCACCAGCCAGAACGACTATTGTACTGTCCTGCCTACCTCCCTAGAAATGTCATATCCCTAAGGGACCCCAAAGAACCCTTTGTGTGTCTTTGTCACTTACAGGATGAAAACATTTAAAGAAATGCGGACTCGCAAAGTGGCAATAACGTTGGTTGAATCTTCTCCAAGATCCTTGGTTGTTTGGAGAGTTGAAGTTGAGCTGCTTTCGATAATCATTGGGCCCCGCGTGGCTGAGACTCTAAGCACTGACGTTGAGGGCACTGGGCTTTCTGGTCCCTAAACCATTCGAGGGCTGCACAGCAGGACGGTGGAAGCCTTTTTCCTGTCTTGGCCTGGAGTAGGCGGGGCATCTCTCTCCAAAAGATCTCCCCAGATGGTTCCGATGGGCGCAGCCCCAAACAGCCCGTCAGAGGAGCCCTGGAACCCCACACCTTGGGACTATAGGGCATTGCCTTGGCCTTTTAGAATATTTTCAATAATTCTCAAAATTAACATGTTTTCTCATACTATATACACGTGCGTGCACGTATACAAGGCATTATCTGTTTGTTAATCTTTTCGAACATTACTACTATCTTTTAGGCTATCATAGGGTAGTTGTTTTTCCAAAAATAGTTTGAAATTTTATAATCTGATTTTATTAAGCATTGCTTCTGGCTTCCTAAATAATTTCAAACTTTCAGTGTACTAGATGGGACCACCTTGTTATTCAGTTTCAAAGTAAACTGCTTGATCAATGCACGTAATTCCTTGACAAGTCGTCAGTAACTTTAGGATAACTTGTAGATATTCCTAATTATTGACCCATCCCACCCTTTCAGGATGAATTATAGGAACTTACTGTTCATTTTTAAAATACAGATGCTTATGCCTCAGGTGGTGACTTTGAGTATTTTCCATAAGATCACACTGACTTTCCACCTGACTGTGTGATTTGGGGGCTCTGCTGAGTGAGAAGACAGGGTTTGTCGGCCTCCGTTCTGGCTCACTCCCCCCGTAGACGGTTCCCTGAGTTCCACTAATAAACTTTCTGGCCCGCTCCTCCAGGGTGGGGTTGCCCTTGACTGGGGCAAAGGCTTGTACTTTTGGGATTAGACAGAGTAGAGGAAGGATAGGTCAAGAGCGATCTCATGTATTGAACTTCTAGGTAACTTTAAATGCTTATTTTCTTCAGCCACCCACTCCATTTCCAAAACTCCAGACTCTCCTCATTCCCCACAAAAGGCTGAATTGGTATCCTAGGGGAAAGCCAAATCTTGCTTTAGGAAATCAGTTCTTCTTTAAATGATACATTTTTGTCAATGTGAATTTTTCTGAAGGCACTCAGGCAGGATCCAGAAATAGTTACACCAGATTGACTTAACCTTTACTTTTGCTCATTTGCATTGAAATTCATTTTTATGTGTGTAAGGTTGGCTTATACACATAAAGCTATTACTACGTGTATCTTTTGTTTCTGTGGCGTCTCGTCTCGAATTCCTTAAAACTTTGGGCAAAGGACATCAATCGCAGCGAGTTTCCAAAAGAAAGGTGGGAAATAGGAAGGTCAGGTCTAAACTATTAGATTCTTAAGTATCTGTAGGGGCTAATTCCGTTGCTGGGATTCTTGGCAGTAACCAGTTTGCAGATTAATTGTAATAAAAATACTCAGCGCATTAGTGATAAAAAGAGTTATTAGGCATCAGTTTATAATGTTAGGCTTTTGCAGTCTGTGCAGGACCAATAGCTGCTGCTTTGTGTCTGAAGGACCAGGAGCCTCCTCTCCCCAAAAGGAGGCGAGAGGAGCAGAGATTTGGGGGAGGGAGCAAAGCCAGAGAGGAAACGTCCCCTAGAACCTGACCTCTTCCCCATTCAGTCCCGTTCCAGACACTCTCGTGAAGGGGGAGCTCAGTTGAGAAATGGCAATGAACTGGCCCTTTACAGGTCAGTTCTTGGTTTCGCCAAAACAATTCCTAGACTGTTGTTCTTAGGCGATTTTCTAGCTTGGTGAGGTCTGTGGGGTAGTAAATGTTCTTCAAAAGAATGGAGAGAATTTCGGTTTTGTTTAATAGTCTTTTTGTGGCAAATATGATCTCTTTCCTTCCCTGCTGTTCCCAGCACAGCCTTTCACTCAATTCATAGGTAATCCAGAGGAAACCGAAGTTTAAAACTCAGTATGTTGCATTGAGCACATTTGAACGTTCATGCATTTTAAGTCCTAAAATACACTTGCTTTACGCCCCGCAAAGCAGTGGACAGACAGTCCCTGGCTGCCAGGCTCCCGAGAGCCATCCCGGGGCCTGAAGGCAGCTCCCGTCTCCCACCTCTGGCTGCCATGTGGCTAAGACTTCCTGGCTCGGGGACGTTTCTACTAAACAGAAAAGCAGTTCTATGAACTTCTGTTTGGGGTTTTTGGGGGGTTTTGTTTTTTTTTGTTTTATTTTCACACGAGAGGGGTTTCTCTGTGGACCGTGCTCGCTCTGGCGTCTCAGAGCTCATCAGACGGCGCAGTGGAATCCTCTGAGAAGGGGCGATGGTCTTCACTCCAGAGTGAGTCGGTTAATTCATACTCCTTCCAGAAAGAGCTCCGGGTTTAGATTCTCAATCCAAGCAAAAATAAAAATAAAATCATCTTCTTAGGGGGGAAAAATTCAGTTCCAATTTCTCCAGCCTGATTTTGCAATATGTATTTTAGAGGCAGATTTTTTTTTCTTTTATACTGACATGTAACGTGAGAAGGATTCATTCCTTGTACCGTTTCTCTATAGAATCCCTTTATTACACTGTTTTGATCACCTCTTTCATGTTAAGCTACCACTTTGCCCCTGTTCACGTGAGCAGATGAATGTGGGGCTACTTGGGGAAAACGTCTGCTTTGAATCAGGGAGACGGCAGTTACCTTCTCAAGGGTCGTTGGTAACTGAGCATAGAAAAGGCATTTCCGTCACCACTCGTTGACCCAGAATCCTCAAAAAGTGGCAGAACTGAAGTAGCTTCATGTACATGGTCTAGGATTATTTCAAGGACCTATCGTAAAGGTTGTCTGGCTCTCTTTGCGTCCTTAAAACCCAGTGTGATCTTCCTAACAGTGCCCCAGGCTCTCATTTAAAAGTCTCTGCAGCTCATTCATTTGAGTGACCTAATTCTCAATCCCCACAACCTTTGGGGACCCTGGGGCAGGCTGAGGTCTGTGCTGACTGCAGGGGCTTTTGAGAAGAGTCCCCAGAGTGAGGCCTGCAGGCTGCCAAACTCTGGGGTCCCCTCCCCCTTACTTACACACACTCCCTCCCTCCCTCCAAACCTCCCCACCCTGCCGTCCAAAAAGGACACGACCCTTCGTGCCAGTGTTTGGGGAGGAGGGGAGACTAGATGCTAAGTTGTGATTTTCAGAGACCATCTGAACAGATCTGCCTTCTTTTTAAATTGCTGAATTGTAGGGAGAAGCACCCAGACTGTTATTTTTGGTGCTAAAGCTGGGGGTCGTCAGCTTTAGAATTTGCAGTTCTGGACAGAATTCTGATCTAGAACATAGCTGGCCCTAAAGGCATGATCCTGTATTTATTTTGGGTGTGTTTGCCCTTTTCTTCACGTTAAATCTTCACAAGACGCAACCTCTGAACGTAGTTAGCTTCTGGTGCGGGGGAGGGAGACGCACCCTCTGGCCCTGAACCGAAGCGCAGAGCAGCCCGCCTTCCCAGCCTGACCCTCCAGCAGATCCCACCGGTGTCGGTGGGGCCGTGTGAGAACCCACACCCTCTGTGTCCGGGTCGTGCGATGCTTTTGTCGGGTCTCACGTCTCACACGAGCCTGGGAGCTTCTCATCCCTACGTCCCCCAACTCATTCCATCTAGTTCTGTATAAACTCAGGAAATATCTGTGTTTCCAGTTAATCAGTGAGCCGTCTGAAATCACAGACCGAGTCCAGACCTGGGACTGGAACCCTGGGGTTCCTGACCCCAGGCCCCGCGTCTCTGCCCAGCACAGGCTACCGCAGTGACCCCAGGCCAGGTCTCCTCTGGGAGAGCTGCTGGACCGGTCCTCCGAAGCCCATCGTGTTTCCTGGGCTCCTCCTGCCGTCAGCGGAAGACAGGCTGGCCCTGGAGCCCAAGCCGAGAGCACCTTCCGCTGTGCTGTTCCCGCAGAATTCACACAGGTCCTGTGGCGACAGCCACCCTGGCCTGGCTTCCAGGGCACCGTTAAGCCTTTGCAGCACACGGTAACGGTACATAGACCCAGGGCCCCCCGGCAGCGGGGAAGAAGGCCATCGGCGAATTCCAAGTCACGGTGATGCCCACAGAGTTCGCATCTTGGTGTATTGAATTCCATAGAAGTAGATTTTTCTGTTGCTCAAATATGCAGTGTTTTCAGTAATTCCCCTATTTTCCATTTTAGAAACTTCGTGAATACTTTCATTCAGTTTAAGAAGCCTATTATTGTAGCCGTGAACGGCCCAGCCATTGGACTAGGGGCGTCCATACTGCCTCTCTGTGACGTGGTTTGGGCCAACGAAAAGGCTTGGTTCCAAACACCCTACACTACCTTCGGACAGAGTCCAGATGGCTGTTCCACCGTGATGTTTCCCAAGATTATGGGAGGAGCATCTGTGAGTACCTCTTTTTAAAAAATCATCTTAGAAAACTTCCTGAAGAAGTCTAGTGTGGTTACTGTTTTTCTAAATATATACAAGGTGTCATTCTTGGGGGGGGCTTTCTATCAAATGCACTTGTAATTCAGTTCTTGTTCTTAAATCATGAAATCACATTCTTAATTCAGGAGCTCGTGGAAGGTTTTCATGGTTTGGTTCATACACTGTTTATGGAAGAGGCCCTCCTGCCGTGAGGAGTCTCTGTCTCTGCGTAATTAACACCGATACCCACGAGTAGTTAAATACCCAGTTTGTGACCCAAAGGAACCAGAGTTTGCAATCAACAGGTTCTTTTTTTTTTTTTTTTTTAAACATCTTTATTGGAGTATAATTGCTTTACAATGGTGTGTTAGTTTCTGCTTTATAACAAAGTGAATCAGTTATACATATACATATGTTCCCATATCTCTTCCCTCTTGCGTCTCCCTCCCTCCCACCCTCCCTATCCCACCCCTCTAGGTGGTCACAAAGCACGGAGCTGACCTCCCTGTGCTATGCGGCTGCTTCCCACTAGCTATCTATTTTACATTTGGTAGTGTATATATGTCCATGACACTCTCTCACCCTGTCACATCTTACCCCTCCCCCTCCCCGTATCCTCAAGTCCATTCTCTAGTAGGTCTGTGTCTTTATTCCCGTCTTGCCACTAGGTTCCTTATGACTTTTTTTTTTTTTCCTTAGATTCCATATATATGTGTTAGCATACTGTATTTGTTTTTCTCTTTCTGACTTACTTCACTCTGTATGACAGACTGTAGGTCCATCCACCTCACTACAAATACCTCCATTTCGTTTCTTTTTATGGCTGAGTAATATTCCATTGTATATATGTGCCACATCTTCTTTATCCATTCATCTGTCGATGGACACTTAGGTTGCTTCCATGTCCCGGCTATTGTAAATAGAGCTGCAGTGAACATTGTGGTACATGACTCTTTTTGAATTATGGTTTTCTCAGGGTATATGCCCAGTAGTGGGATTGCTGGGTCGTATGGTAGTTCTATTTGTAGTTTTTTAAGGAACCTCCATACTGTTCTCCATAGTGGCTGTATCAATTTACATTCCCACCAACAGTGCAAGAGGGTTCCCTTTCCTCCACACCCTCTCCAGCATTTATTGTTTCTAGATTTTTTGATGATGGCCATTCTGACCGGTGTGAGATGATATCTCATTGTAGTTTTGATTTGCATTTCTCTAATGATTAATGATGTTGAGCATTCTTTCATGTGTCTGTAGGCCATCTGTATATCTTCTTTGGAGAAATGTCTATTTAGGTCTTCTGCCCATTTTTGGATTGGGTTGTTCGTTTTTTTGTTATTGAGCTGCGTGAGCTGCTTGTAAATCTTGGAGATTAATCCTTTGTCAGTTGCTTCATTTGCAAATATTTTCTCCCATTCTGAGGGTTGTCTTTTGGTCTTGTTTATGGTTTCCTTTGCTGTGCAAAAGCTTTTAAGTTTCATTAGGTCCCATTTGTTTATTTGTGTTTTTATTTCCATTCCTCTAGGAGGTGGGTCAAAAAGGATCTTGCTGTGATTCATGTCATAGAGTGTTCTGCCTGTGTTTTCCTCTGAGAGTTTGATAGTGTCTGGCCTTACATTTAGGTCTTTAATCCATTTTGAGTTTATTTTTGTGTATGGTGTCAGGGAGTGTTCTAAGTTCATACTTTTACATGTAGCTGTCCAGTTTTCCCAGCACCACTTATTGAAGAGGCTGTCTTTTCTCCATTGTATATGCTTGCCTCCTTTATCAAAGATGAGATGACCATATGTGCGTGGGTTTATCTCTGGGCTTTCTATCCTGTTCCATTGATCTATGTTTCTGTTTTTGTGCCAGTTCCATACTGTCTTGATTACTGTAGCTTTGTAATATAGTCTGAAGTCAGGGATCCTGATTCCTCCAGCTCCATTTTTCGTTCTCAAGATTGCTTTGGCTATTCGGGGTCTTTTGTGTTTCCATACAAATTGTGAAATTTTTGTTCTAGTTCTGTGAAAAATGCCAGTGGTAGTTTGACAGGGATTGCATTGAATCTGTTGATTGCTTGGGGTAGTAGAGTCATTTTCACAATGTTGATTCTTCCAATCCAAGAACATGGTATATCTCTCCATCTATTTGTATCTTCTTTAATTTCTTTCATCAGTGTCTTATAATTTTCTGCATACAGGTCTTTTGTCTCCTTAGGTAGGTTTATTCCTAGGTATTTTATTCTTTTTGTTGCAGTGGTAAACAGGAGTGTTTTCTTAATTTCACTTTCAGATTTTTCGTCATTAGTGTATAGGAATGCAAGAGATTTCTGTGCATTAATTTTGTATCCTGCTACTTTACCAAATTCATTGATTAGCTCTAGTAGTTTTCTGGTAGCATCTTTAGGATTCTCTATGTATAGTATCATGTCATCTGCAAACAGTGACAGCTTTACTTCTTCTTTTCTGATTTGGATTCCTTTTATTTCTTTTTCTTCTCTGATTGCTGTGGCTAAAACTTCCAAAACTATGTTGAATAATAGTGGTGAGAGTGGGCAACCTTGTCTTGTTCCTGATCTTAGTGGAAATGGTTTTAGTTTTTCACCATTGAGAATGATGTTGGCTGTGGGTTTGTCATATGTGGCCTTTATTTTGTTGAGGTAAGTTCCCTCTATGCCTACTCTCTGGAGAGTTTTTATCATAAATGGGTGCTGAATTTTGTTGAAAGCTTTTTCTGCATCTTTTGAGATGATCATATGGTTTTTCTCCTTCAATTTGTTAATACGGTGTATCACGTTGATTGATTTGCGTATATTGACAAATCCTTGCATTCCTGGAATAAACCCCACTTATCCTTTTAATGTGCTGTTGGATTCTGTTTGCTAGTATTTTGTTGAGGATTTTTGCATCTGTGTTCATCAGTGATATTGGCCTGTAGTTTTCTTTCTTTGTGACATCTTTGTCTGGTTTTAGTATCAGGGTGGCGGTGGCCTCGTAGAATGAGTTGGGGAGTGTTCCTCCCTCTGCAATGTTTTTGGAAGAGTTTGAGAAAGATGGGTGTTAGCTCTTCTCTAAATGTTTGATAGAATTCGCCTGTGAAGCCATCTGGTCCTGGGCTTTTGTTTGTTGGAAGATTTTTAATCACAGTTTCAATTTCAGGGCTTGTGATTGGTCTGTTCATATTTTCTATTTCTTCCTGGTTCAGTCTCGGCAGGTTGTGCATTTCTAAGAATTTGTCCATTTCTTCCAGGTGGTCCATTTTATTGGCATAGGGTTGCTTGTAGTAATCTCTCTCTCATGACCCTTTGTATTTCTGCAGTGTCAGTGGTTACTTTTCCTTTTTCATTTCTAATTCTATTGAGTCTTCTCCCTTTTTTTCTTGATGAGTCTGGCTAATGGTTTATCAATTTTGTTTATCTTTTCAAAAAACCAGCTTTTAGTTTTATTGATCTTTCCTATTGTCTCCTTCATTTCTTTTTCATTTATTTCTGATCTGATCTTTATGATTTCTTTCCTTCTGCTAGCTTTGGGGTTTTTTTGTTCTTCTTTCTCTAATTGCTTTATGTGTAAGGTTAAGTTGTTTATTTGAGATGTTTCTTGAGGCAGTTGTATTGCTATAAACTTCCCTCTTAGCACTGCTTTTGCTGCATCCCATAGGTTTTGTGTCATCATGTTTTCATCGTCATTTGTTTCTAGGTATTTCTTGATTTCCCCTTTGATTTCTTCAGTGATCACTTCGTTAGTGTATTGTGTAGCCTCCATGTGTTTGTATTTTTTACAGATCTTTTCCTGTAATTGATATCTAGTCTCATAGCGTTGTGGTCGGAAAAGATACTTGATACCATTTCAGTTTGCTTAAATTTATTTACCAAGGCTTGATTTGTGACCCAAGATATGATCTATCCTGGAGAATGTTCCATGAGCACTTGAGAAAAATGTGTATTCTGTTGTTTTTGGGTGGAATGTCCTATAAATATCAATTAAGTCCATCTTGTTTAATGTATCATTTAAAGCTTGTGTTTCCTTATTTATTTTCATTTTGGATGATCTGTCCATTGGTGAAAGTGGGGTGTTCAAGTCCCCTACTATGATTGTGTTGCTGTCAATTTCCCCTTTTATGGCTGTTAGTATTTGCCTTATGCATTGAGGTGCTCCTACGTTGGGTGCATAAATATTTAGAATTGTTATACCTTCTTCTTGGATCGATCCCTTGATCATTATATAGTGTCCTTCTTTGTCTCTTGTAACATTCTTTATTTTAAAGTCTATTTTTGTCTGATATGAGAATTGCTACTCCAGCTTCCTTTTGATTTCCATTTGTACGGAATATCTTTTTCCATCACCTCCCTTTCAGTCTGTGTGTGTCCCTAGGTCTGAAGTGGGTCTCTTGTAGACAGCATATATACGGGTCTTGTTTTTGTATCCGTTCAGCCAGTGTATGTCTTTTGGTTGGAACATTTACTCCATTTACATTTAAGGTATTATCGATATGTATGTTCCTATTACAATTTTCTTAATTGTTTCGGGTTTGTTATTGTAGGTGTTTTCCTTCTCTTGTGTTTCTTGCCTGGAGAAGTTCCTTTAGCATTTGTTGTAAAGCTGGTTTGGTGGTGCTGAACTCTCTCAGCTTTTGCTTGTCTGTAAAGGTTTTAACTTCTCCATCGAATCTGAATGAGATCCTTGCTGGGTAGAGTAATCTTGGTTGTAGGTTTTTCTCCTTCATCACTTTAAATATGTCCTGCCACTCCCTTCTGGCTTGCAGAGTTTCTGCTGAAAGATCAGCTGTTAACCTTATGGGGATTCCCTTGTGTGTTATTTGTTGTTTTTCCCTTGCTGCTTTTAGTATTTTTTCTTTATATTTAATTTTTGATAGGTTGATTAATATGTGTCTTGGCGTGTTTCTCCTTGGATTTATCCTGTATGGGACTCTCTGTGCTTCCAGGACTTGATTAACTATTTCCTTTCCCATATTAGGGAAGTTTTCAACTATAATCTCTTCAAATATTTTCTCAGTCCCTTTCTTTTTCTCTTCTTCTTCTGGGACCCCTATAATTCGAATGTTGGTGCGTTTAATGTTGTCCCAGAGGTCTCTGAGACTGTCCTCAGTTCTTTTCATTCTTTTTTCTTTATCCTGCTCTGCAGTAGTTATTTCCACCATTTTATCTTCCAGGTCACTTATCCTTTCTTCTGCCTCAGTTATTCTGCTATTGATCCCATCTAGAGTATTTTTAATTTCATTTATTGTGTTGTTCATCGTTGCTTGGTTCCTCTTTAGGTCTTCTAGGTCCTTGTTAAGTGTTTCTTGCATTTTGTCTATTCTATTTCCAAGATTTTGGACCATCTTTACTATCATTATTCTGAATTCTTTTTCAGGTAGACTGCCTATTTCCTCTTCATTTGTTAGGTCTGGTGGGTTTTTGCCTTGCTGCTTCATCTGCTGTGTGTTTTTCTGTCTTCTCATTTTGCTTATCTTACTGTGTTTAGGGTCTCCTTTTCACAGGCTGCAGGTTCGTAGTTCCCTTTGTTTTTGGTGTCTGCCCCCAGTGGCTAAGGTTGGTTCAGTGGGTTGTGTAGGCTTCCTGGTGGAGGGGACTAGTGCCTGTGTTCTGGTGGATGAGGTTGGATCTTGTCTTTCTGGTGGGTAGGTCCACGTCTGGTGGTGTGTTTTGGGGTGTCTGTGGCCTTATTATGATTTTAGGCAGCCTCTGTGCTAATGGATGGGGCTGTGTTCCTGTCTTGCTAGTTGTTTGGCATAGGGTGTCCAGCAGTGTAGCTTGCTGGTTGTTGAGTGAAGCTGGGTCTTGATGTTGAGATGGAGATCTCTGAGAGATTTTCGCTGTTTGGTATTACGTGGAGCTGGGAGGTCTCTTGTGGACCAGTGTCCTGAAGTTGGCTCTCCCACCTCAGAGGCACAGCCCTGGTGCCTGGCTGGAGCACCAAGAGCCTTTCATCCACACAGCTGCTAGTGTTGGACGGTCTCCTGCAGAGGCGGGGGGTGGGGTGGCTCTGTTTCACCGTGGGGACAAGGACGCTGGCAGCAGAAGTTCTGGGAAGTACTCCTTGGCGTGAGCCCTCCCAGAGTCTGTCAATCAACAGGTTCTTGACCTAATAACCTGAAAGCTGCACTTTGAAGGGAAAGCATGAAGGAGCAAAGCTGCTTAGGATGAGAGGGCTTTTCCCACAGGATTGCGGGGGTTATTTCTTACCTGTTGAACCCACTGGTAACGAGAGTTTGTGTTTGCGTTGCAGCTTGTGGTTTGTAGAAAGGTCACGGTGTGTTCCTCACTCCTTGAGCCGTAATCGGGCACGGGCTGGGGTCCCGGGCTGGGGCCACAGGTGCAGAGACTGAGGGGGAGGCTGGCACGTGGCAGGCCCTGCAGAGCTTCGCCCCCGCCCCCGTGGGGAGCTCTGGGCACCTGTGGCCTGGGACACGCGTCCCGCCGTGGGCTGGAGTGGCTGGCTGCTGTGTCCGTCATCGCTGAGCTCGGGCTGCGGTGTTGCCCCGCGGCAGAGGGTCCCCAGGGCTCCTGGCGTCTGTGCCGACCGTCTCCAGCGGCTGGGCAGCCAGATCTGGGGGGCACAGCCGTGTCCAGCCGTCGCCCTTGTGCCGTGGGCTCCACCTCCTCCCGCCCGTGTGCGGGGCCGCGCCTCTGGGTGCAGGACTCCCCCCCCCCCCATGCCTGGGGGAGACGCAGAGGAGGATGAGACAGGGGTGCCCGCCTCAGGCGGGGGCCACCAGGTGACGAGGAAAAGGATGCTTGCATCCGCTCGTCATTGATGGTGGAAAAAGAGTAACTGCAGTTGGGAGAAGTAGGTGTCCTGGGCACCCGGTAACACTGGAGCAGCCCTGGCAGCAGGCACCGCCCACAAACGCCGCACAGCGCCTCCAGGGCGCCCGGTCGGACGACTCGCCGAGAGGCCGAGGAAGCATCGCGGCCTGGAGGGGCCTGACGGCCCAGGGCAGGGATCCTGGGTCCGAGAAAGGACGGCGGTGGGAAGCCTGGCGCGATTGGCAGAGGGTGCATGCCTCAGTCCCAAGAGCCTCGTGTTGACGGTAATTTCCTGGTTCTGGTCATCGCGAGGTGTCCCGTAAGGTGTTACCGTGAGGGACAGCTGGGGGACGGGTCCCAGGAGCTCTCTGTGCTGCTTTTATCATCTCTCCGTAAGTCTAAACTCACTCCTGAACAGAACGTTTGTAAAGGGTTTAAAGAAACGTAGAAGAGGAGGAGTTACGTGGGACCAGCCACAGCCCCCGTGGCCACATCTGGTCTCAGGGCCCTTCCTCCCCCTCTCCCTTCCTGCTCTAGCACCCCCCCAGCTGCCCCCTCTGCTGCCCTCAGTGGCCATCTTGGTGGGGGACGCTGGGCCCTGTGCCCGCCCAGGCCCGAGCCGCTGCCCTGGTCCGCGGACGGCTGCCATCGGGCGGGAGGACCACGGGGCTCTGGGGGCCCCCGTGCCCCCCTCCCCCTCCTCGCCTGCCCGGGCAGCAGTCGTGGCTTTAAGGCCAATGGGACCCTTGCTGGCAGCTGTGGCCCCTCTGGACCAGCCGCGCCCAGAGCTGCGAGGAGGGGAGATGGTGCCCCTGGGGATCAGCGGGAGGGAGGGTTGCCGTGGCCGTGCTGGCCTCCGCCCCTTGTCTCCCAGCCCGCGGGGACACAGAGGCCGGTGCCCGTCCTCCCGGAGTGCGCGGCCACCCACTGCCCGCCAGGCTGGCAGCCCCAGGAGGGGTGGGACGGGGCTTGGCCGGGGACCTGGGGCCGGAGCGGGGGAGGGTCTCTGGTCTGGGGCCACCCGAGCCCTGCAGGCGGGGCACAGTCCCAGGCTGGAGTGAGGACCGGCGGCGTGGCCAGCGGCCGGGCTCCTCAGGACCTGCCAGCTTGGCCCTGGTGTCCGGCTGGAGGTGCAGCGGGACAGCGGCTGCACCGGCCACTCGGTTCACGTGGCGGACGCCCCCTGCCGCCCCCCGCAAACCAGGCCTTCCCCGGGGGAGCCGCGTACGGCCAGGCACTGCTGCGGCAGGGGGGCCTGGGGGCCGCGCTTCCCCTGTGGGTCAGTTCAGAGCTGCCCCGCGTTGCCCTGTGCATCCCGCCGCCTGGAGTAGGAAGGCCGAGTCGGCCCAGGCGTTCCCGCGGCCGCAGGGAGGGGCGAGCCTGCTCTCGTGAAGGAAGCCAGGCAGCAGGGACGCAGCTCAGGACTGGCCGGAGGGGGGCGGTCGCGCCTGGCCGGCACTGCCCCCATGCCCGAGAGTCCAGAAGAGGGAAGGGGAGACGGGGTGGGGGGAGCGGGAAGTGACCTCCACCTGGCAGAAAACGATGTTCAAGGCAGTGACGGCGAGGGGGGCCCATGCAAGGGGCTGAAGGACGCCCGCCCCGTCACTCCCACTCCAGGCGGCCCGGGGCCCACAGCATCTGCGTCCACCGTCCGAGCTCAGACCCTGGGGTTCAAGTCGGTCTTGAGAACGTGCTCTGTGCTCAGTGACCGGCGTGTGGTCTTGTCTGCACGATGCAGAGGAGTGCATAGCAACACGAGCCAGGAGGCGGGACCCGGCTCCCCTCCCTACGTTGAAAGGCCAGCAGATCCGCAGGCATCTGCCTTCCAGCCTCACCAGTGGTGTCCAGGAGATGCAGGGGCCTGTCAGCTGAGGGGTCTCAGTAACAGCAGGGCCTTTCAGCACAAGGGTTTTACCTCTTTTGGAAAAAAGTATGTTTAACCTGAGCCTAGAAGCTCGTGGTCAAGTCTTCTTCATGACCATCAGTCTTCAGGATAAACTACGGAGAGGAAATTGTCACATCAGAATAGGGTGAGGTTTCTTTGTCAGATAGACTCTCTCCTTTCTCCTTATTGCAGCAGCATCTGAGCCTGTCGTTCGAATGAGATAAAACCCGTACATGCTGTGTTGAGGCCTGAAAAGTGACCCAAGTCCAGGACCAAGGTTTAAAAAAAAGTGTGTGTATGAAATTGATTTTAACAGACGCAGATGTGAACTTCTTCCATCAAGTCCTATGAAGTAACTGGGGTCAGACCCTCTTAAGCAGACTAAGTGGTCATCCAGGTCCTGCAGAGTTTATTTTCACCACGTGGATGTTGAGCGTGGCTGCCAAGCTACCCTGCGGCAGAAACATCCCTGCCCTTAGAACCTTGCTCTGTGTACTGACAACAGTCAGCCGTTGGCCTCTCTGACATAGAAAACGTTGTGTAGCGGTTCCGTGCCTGGTGCAAATCCCTAAAACCACAAATTGCCATTAGCCTTGCTTACTCCTCAGTTGCCTGGGAAACCGGTTTGTGTGTTGAATGAGTCCACACGTGGGAATGGCTGGCACTGGGCAGTGGCAGGCGGGGAGGGGACATACCAGTAACTTCAGATCTACAGCAGAGAGACCTCTTTTAATTTAGATTCCTTGGTTCTGTCCAGGTGGATTCTGGTCTACGTCATAAAATAAGCCTTTTACATCTTCTTGCAAACTCGCCGGCCAGTAGGCACTTCCCCCGTTGACGGCACCTCCCGTGTCTTTCTCGCGCATAGTCTGAACTTGCAGGGGCTGAGGTTTCGGGCTGTGTCCTCCCGCGTCTCACGCGCCATCCGCTCTTCTTCCTTCCAGGCGAATGAAATGCTGCTCAGCGGACGGAAGCTGACGGCGCAGGAGGCGTGCAGCAAAGGCCTGGTCTCCCAGGTGTTCTGGCCCGGGACCTTCACCCAGGAAGTCATGGTCCGCATTAAGGAGCTCGCCTCCTGCAACCCCGTTGTACGTCCAGTTCCTTCTCTTCCGTGCGTCAGTGCTCTCACCGCGACCTTTCCCTGCAGGGTGCGCACAAGGGGGCACCCACGGCTGCCTCCGTGTGTGACACCGGAGGCCGGGCTCGGGCCTCTGCTGACCTTGCCCTCCCTCTGCAGATACCCAGGAGCCAAGGAGTGCAGTTCAAGCTGAGAGTCAGTCACTTATAAATGTCCCGTCAAAGTCTGCAAAAAGCAACGTTTCTAAAGTTCTTTACTGTTTCCAAAGCCCTTTCATACAACCGCGCTTATCTCTCCCTCAGTGGACTTTGGTTTTTGTTTAATAAGTGTGCTGGGTAATAGTCTTCTAACAAAGTTGCATTTAGCAAATTACAGGGTGAAATGTTATTTCATATTAACTGACACAACTCCCATCTAAGCTGGCCCAGGCATCAACAGCTCGTTACCGAAATTAAATTCCGGTTAGAAAACCCCCGGGGCGGGCATTCTCAATGAGTATCACAGGCGTGGACAGGGTCCACGCTGGGGGCAGGGTCCCCGCAGCCGTAGCGCAGGCCCAAGGCTGGTCACGCTGCTGGGGCAGGACCAGGGCGCGGAGAGCACAGCTCTGTTGTGAATTAGCTTAACAGCCCTTTGAAGTGGAGAATTTGTCCAGTATCCACAGTGAATGAAATACACATTATACCTATATCAGGCCTGACACGTATCGTAAGATGTTTGTTTGGTCACCTTCTTACCAGGTGGCTCCTCAGGTTTGCTGACTGCCTCCGTAAGCTCGGGGGCAGCAAGGAGCCAGCCCTTGCAGCCACAGTCCCCGCTAACTCACAGCTCCTTGTCTGGCGCAGGTGCTCGAGGAATCCAAGGCCCTGGTGCGCTGCAACATGAAGCTGGAGCTGGAGCAGGCCAACGAGCGGGAGTGCGAGGTGCTGAAGAAGATCTGGGGCTCGGCCCAGGGCATGGACTCCATGCTCAAGTACCTGCAGAGGAAGATCGACGAGTTCTGACGGCCGGGCTGCCCCAGACGACCCTGGAGTCGCATCGCGCAGGCCGGCTGGGGCTCCCCGGGGCGCGGACCCACCCTCACAGCCTGAAACAGGTTCACGTGGAGCTCACGCTTGGAAGCAGGACTTGAAACAGCCAAGCTATTTATTACCAAGGAGTTTTTAAGTACTGTAACTTTAAAATAAATAACTACAAAGCTCCTTTGTCCAAACGTCATTATTTTATACTTAATATACACACAAGTATAAAAGTGTAATTGTGAGCTCTGGGCTGCTCGTTGAGGCTCTACTCTTTGTTATCTTTGGCTAGTACTGTATAAAAAAGAGGTGTGTTTTCCTGGTTTGGGTGTCAGAAAAGTCTGGAATAATGTTTGTTTTCCTTGTTTTTTCCTTCTAGAAAACAGAATCTAAAGAGGTGTTAGCCCACCTCGCCCCCCCGCCCCAACCCCAAATAGAAATACGAAAAGATCTGAGGCATGCCCTTGTCTCCAGGAAGGTACAAAGCCTCAGAGATCGAAAATTCTCAATCGAAAGGAAGACTTATTCTTTTAGGATAAGTATTTCTGATTAATACACCCACTGATGAATATACCCCCAGACTAAAACACGCCTAGGATTCACGCTGAGAAATGAATTGATTCTGCCCTCTTTCTTAAATATGTCCAATTCTTACCCAGTTAACAGGAAGAAACCACTCTCTCTCTAGGGGAAAGCTTGTTTTGCAGTGTTAGCGAATCACTGAATAGCTAAGTATGATCTCTAAGTTATAAGGGGTTTATAATTAGTTTTTCTGACCCATTTGAAAAAATAACTATATAAGTGCTTCTTGTTGCTGGGTGAGAACTACTTTATATACAGTTTTGGATTTCTATTTGCAGATATGATTGATGTATTACACCAAAAATAAAGTATTTTTATGTTTATAAAGTGTAATTTTTAGGTTCACTTAGAATATATTTTATTTAATAAGTTAAAATTCTTTCGGCACACTATTAAATGCAGAAACTCCTTTTTAAGAGAAAGAACTACCTTATTATATCGACGTTTAATGTTCTTGGTCTCTGCTTTCATGTCTACACAATATACCAAGTACAGGATGCTGTCCGAGAGTGCCCTGTGTAAATAGACGTCCGCATTCCCGCCAGGAGTGGGGACTGATTCCTGATTCCAGACGCCTATCATTCGGTAGGCTTCTGAGCTTGCAATCATATTGAATGTATGAAGAATGAAATCAAATCAAAACCTTATTTTTGTACAGTTTTGAAGTTTATACTTAGAACCGACCACCTCCCGGCCTCGTGGAGAGCCGTACAGCGTGGACATCTGCCTTTACCATGTATTGGCTGGTGCAGTATTTTTGCATCTGTGGGACCTACTTTTTTCGTTCAGTAGTTTGAACTATATATAAACTGTACAATCTGTAAAGTTTTTATAGAATAAATATTCAGCTGTGAAAACTGGTTAAATAAAACTAATATTTCTTAACACATTTGAAACGTGTCTCTGATAATTCTTCACTTCTGAAGTCCCTCATGAGACGTTTACATTTTGTGTGAAGTATACACACGGGCATATCACATTGGACAGTTTAAGGGAAACCCACGCCCACAATGTAACCAGAAGCAGGTGGAGGGCAGCTGGCTAGGGCCACCCCACTGCCCCTCTTGGCCAGAGAGCGAAAGAGGGGGAAAGCCTCTGGGCCCAGCAGGAGCCCAGTGGGCCAAGGCCAGGGGCTTGCCTCCTGGCCGCCTCAGGGGCTCCAACCTGCTCGTCCTTCATTTGGCTTACACTAATACGAACAAATGGTATGCAAAAGAAGGAAACTGTGTGTTAGAGAATTGGTGTCTACCAAGTAGTGACAGACATCACGAGAGGGGGACAACGGGGGGCATAGGGCTCTTGTCTGCTGGGTCTGTCACTGCCCTCATCTGCTTCCCCCAAAGCCCAGTCTGATCAGCCCCTCTGGTGGCCTCTGTGTCACTGACCTTTCTGTCCCTTCCGTAACCGGCTTTCCCCAGCCCTGCCCTTCCTGTCCTAGAGTGCTCTGGTGGCCTCCAGAACATGCCAGGAGGGCCCTGCCCTCCACGGTAAGGGAGAGACTCCACAGGCAGATGAAACAGTCCTCCAAGTGCCTTTAGGCCCTGGAGTAAAGCCCAGAACTTGAGTGACATCGTGAATCTGCGACATTGCATGCGCCTGCTTAGCTTTATTTTTTTAATAAATTTATCTTATTTATTTTTGGCTAAATTGGGTCTTCATTGCAGTGCGTGGGCCTCTCATTGCAGTGGCTTCTCTTGTTGCAGAGCACGGGCTCTAGGCGCGCGGGCTTCAGTAGTTGTGGCTCGGCTCTAGAGCGCAGGCTCAGTAGTTGTGGCTCACGGGCTTAGTCGCTCCGCTGCATGTGGGATCTTCCCGACCCAGGGCTCGAACCCATGTCCCCTGCACTGGTAGGCGGATTCTTAACCACTGCACCACCAGGGAAGCCCACTTGTTTAGCTTTATACGTGAGGAAACAGGCTCAGAGGGGCCAGAGGACCTGCTCGTCATCATACAGCCTGAGTGGTCTGGCCCCCAGGAGCAGCTAATGCTCTCCAGACGCCACTGCTCCTCCCTCAGCACCCTGACTCACCAAAATCAAACTCAGATAAAAACTGGCCATAGGTAGTGCAAAGCAGTGGTTGCCGGACTTTGTTGCATGTTAGAATCATCTGGAGAGCCTGGAAAACTCTGGATGCCCACAAAACCATTTAAATCAGCACCTCAGGGCTGAGATTCAAGCATCTAGGGTATTTGGCCCAGGACAAGTAGCTTGGCTCTTCTGTGCCAGGAGTGGGGATGGGCAGGAGGGTGGCCTGGAGAATCCAGTCCATTCTGCACCCTGTGAGCCCACAATCCTGTGCGTGGAAGTGGTGGGCAGGGGGCTGCTTGGCAGCTCGGGATTTAGGGCTTTTTCAAGCGGAGGCTGGACCTACCCTAGAATTTTGATGGTCTACAAACTATTCTGCATCTGGAGGAGCTGGACCAGTCCACCAAGCGATCTCTATGCTAACACTTAGAAATAAACATCCTGGGCTTCCCTGGTGGCACAGTGGTTGAGAGTCTGCCTGCCAATGCAGGGGACACGGGTTCGAGCCCTGGTCTGGGAAGATCCCACATGCCGCGGAGCGGCTGGGCCCGTGAGCCACAGCTACTGAGCCTGCGCGTCTGGAGCCTGTGCTCCGCAACAAGAGAGGCCGCGATAGTGAGAGGCCCGCGCACCGCGATGAAGAGTGGCCCCTGCTTGCCGCAACTAGAAAAAGCCCTCGCACAGAAACGAAGACCCAAGACAGCCAAAAATAAATAATAAATAATAATAATTAAAAAAAAGAACATCCTCAAGGAGGTCAGCCAAGACAGTAGAGTAGAGAGACCCTGAGCTCACCTCTCACAGGCATGCCTAAAATCAAAACTATTTGCAGAACCACCATCAATGAAAAAGCCCAGAACCTACCAGAAAATATCTTCTACAACTAAAGATACAAAGAACGAGCGACATGGGTAGGAAGGGCAGAGTCGCAATGTAGTCGAGTCCCATACCCCAGGTGGGCAACCCACAAACGTGAGAATCACTACAACTGCAGAGATTCTCCCAAAGGATACAGGCTCTGAGCCCCACATCGGGCTCCTCAGTCTGTGAGTCTGTGCCAGGAACACAAGCCCCCAGAACATTCGGCTTGGAAGGGCAGCAGGGCTTTCAGGAGTCCCAGAGGGCGGGGGGAAATAGACTTCACTCTTTTTTTTTTTTTTTTTTTTTAAATTTATTTATTTTATTTTTGGCTACATTGGGTCTTCACTGTTGCTTGCAGGCTTTCTCTAGTTGCGGCGAGCAGGGGCTACTCTTCGTTGCAGTGCGCGGACTTCTCATTGCGGTGGCTTCTCTTGTTGAGGAGCACGGGTTCCAGGAGCACGGGCTTCAGCAGTTGTGGCTCTCGGGCCCTAGAGCATAGGCTCAGTAGTTGTGGCGCACGGGCTTAGTTGCTCCACGGCATGTGGGATCTTCCCGGACCAGGGCTCGAACCCGTGTCTCCTGCATTGGCAGGCGGATTCTTAACCACTGCGCCACCAGGGAAGCCCTAGACTTCACTCTTAACGGACCACACGAAACCTCACGAGGACCCTGGTGATGGCAAGTGACCCTTTGGATCTCTCTTCAGCTTACTGGCCTCAGGACCCAGCCCCTCCCCCCCCACCAGCCTGTAGGCACCAGGACTGAGGTGCGTCAGGCCACACGACATACTGGGTGTGCACACAGCCCCGCCCACCAGCACACAGGCTGCCTTAAGACCCCCCTGAACCCAGAGCCATCCCTGGACACAGCCCCGCCCCTCCAGAGGGCCCAGGACCCAGCCCCACACGCCAGCGCACAGGCACCACGCCACGGACACCCAGGGCCCTGCGGCCAGAGACCCCAAGGCCCATCTCTACCCATCAGTGGCCAGGTACCGGCCCCAGAATCCCCAGCCCCGCTCACCAGCAAGCCTCAGGACCACCCATCGGCAGGCAGACCCAGCCACAGGACATCCACAGCCCCTCAACCTGCAGACTCAGCACACTCACCAAGCAGGCCAGCACCTGTCCTGGGAGCAGCTGGGCCCTGGTTCTGCCCACTAGCAAATGAAAATAATGACAATGATCCAAAAATCTATGGGACACAGCTCTAAGAGGGAAGTTCACAGCGATACAATCTTACATCAGGAAACGAGAAATCTCAAACAACCTAACCTTACACCTAAAGGAACTAGAAAAAGAACAAAGAAAACCCAAAGTTAGCAGAAGGAAAGAAATCATAAAGATCAGAGCAAAAATAAACGAAGTAGAGGAAAAAACAATAGAAAAGATCAGTGAAACTAAGAGCTAGTTCTTTGAAAATTCATAAACCTTTAGGCAGACTCATTAAGAAAAAAAGAGAGGGCCCAAATCAAGAAGATCAGATATGAAAAAGGAGAAGTTACAACCGACACTGTAAACATACAAAGGATAAGAGACTACTACGAACTATAGTATATACCATACTGTATAGTTTTATCCCAATAAAATGGACAACCTTGAGGAAATTGACAAATTCCTAGAAATGTACAACCTCCCAAGACTGAACCAGGAAGAAATAGAAAATATGAACAGACCAATTACCAGTAATGAAATTGAATCAGTAACTTTTAAAAAGCCTCCCAAACAAAAGTCCAGGACCAAACGGCTTCACAGGTGAATTCTTCCAAACATTTAAAAAACACTTAACACCTATCCTCCTCCCAATATTCCAAAAAAATTGCAGAGGAAGGAACACTTTTGAACTCATTCTGTGAGTCCAGCATCACCTTGATACCAAAACCAGACAAAGATACCACAAAAAAAGAAAATTACATGCCAATATCACTGATTAACATACATGTAAAAATCCTAAACAAAATATTAGCAAACCAAATGCAACAGTACATTAAAAGGATCATACCATAATCAAGTGGGATTTATCCCAGGGATGCAAGAATTTTTCAATATCCACAAATTAATCAATGTTATGCACCACATTAACAAACTAAAGAATAAAAACCATATGATCATCTCAGTAGATGCAGAAAAAGCACTTGATAAAATTCAACATCCATTTATGATAAAAACTCTCCAGAAAGTGGGTATAGAGGGAACCTACCTCAACATAATAAAGGCCATATATGATAAGCCCACCCCTAACATTATATTCAGTGGTAAAAAGTTGAAAGCATTTTCTCTAAGATCAGGAACAAGACGAGGATGCCCACTCTTGCCACTTTTATTCAACACAGTATTGGAAGTCCCAGCCACAGCACTCACACAAGAAAAAAAAAGTAAAAGGAATCCAAATTGGAAAGGAAGAAGTAAAACTGTCATTGTTTGCAGATTACATGATACTATACATAGAAAATCCTAAGGACACCACCAGAAAACTACTAGCACTCATCAATGAATTCAGTAAATTTGTAATTAATACAAAATTAATATACAGAAATCTGTTGAATTTCTATACACACAATGAACTATCAGGAAGAGAAATTAAGGAAACAATTCCGTGTACAATTGCGTCAGGAAAGAATAAAATACCTAGTAATAAACCTACCTAAGGAAGCTAAAGACCTGTACTCAGAAAACTATAAGACACTGATGAAAGAAATTGAAGATGACACAAACGTATGGAAAGATACATCATATTCATGGATTTAAAGAATTAATATTGTTATAAGGACCGTATTACCCAAGGCAATCTACATATTCAATGCTATCCCTAGCAAAATACCATTGGTATTTTTCACAGAACTAGAACAAATAATTTCAAAATTTGTATAGAAACACAAAAGACCCTGAATAGCCAAAACAATCTTGAGAAAGAACAGAATTGGAAGAATTGTATAGACTTCAGACTATACAGTGCTGCAGTAATCAAAACAGTATGGTACTGGCACAGAAATAGACACCTAGATCAATGGAACAGAATAGAGAGCCCAGAAATAAACCCATGCACTTGCGGTCAATTAACCTATGACAAAGGAGACAATATACAGTGGAGAAAAGACAGTCTCTTCGATAACTGGTACGGGGAAAACTGGACAGCTACACGTAAAAGAATGAAATTAGTACATTTCCTAACACTATATACAAAAATAAACTCAAAATGGATTGAAGACCTAAATGTAAGATCAGAAACCATAAAGCTCTTAGAAGAGAACATAGGCAGAACACTCTCTGACATAAATCATAGCAATATATTTTTTGGATCTGTCTCCTAAGGCAAAGGAAACAAAAGCAAAAGTAAACAAATGGGACCTAATTAAACTTAAAAGCTTTTGCAGAGCAAAGGAAACCACTGACAAAATGAAAAGACAACCTAAAGGAATGGGAGAAATTATTTGTAAATGATATGATCGATAAGGGGTTAATATCCAAAATATATAAAAAGTTCATATAACTCAACATCAGAAATATAAACAACCCAATTTAAAACATGGGCAGAAGACCTGAGTAGACATTTTTCCAAAGAAGACATACAGATGGCCAACAGGCACATAAGATGCTCAATATCGTTAATCAGAAAAATGCAAATCAAAACCATAATGAGATATCATCTCACACCTGTCAGAATGGCTATCATCAAAAATACCATTAAGGGATTTCCCTGGTAGTCCAGTGGTTGAGACTCCACACTTCCACTGCAGAGGGCACCGGTTCAATCCTTGGTCAGGGAACTAAGATCTCATATGCCGCATGGCACAACCAAAAAAAAAAAAGACTAATAACAAATGTTGGTGAAGATGTGGAGAAAAGGGAACCCTGGTACACTGCTGGTGGGAATGTAAATTGGTACAGCCACCATGGAAAAAAGTATGGAGGTTCCTCAAATAACTAAAAATAGAACAACCATATGATCTAGCAATTCCACTCCTGGGTATATATCCAAAGAAAATGAAAACACTAACTGGAAAAGACACATGTACTCCAATGTTCACAGCACTATGGTTTATAATAGCCAAGATATGAAAGTAACCTAAGTGTCCATCAACAGATGAATGGATAAAGAAGATGTGGTATCAGCATATAATGGAATACTACTCAGCCATAAAAAAGAATGAAATTTTGCCATTTGCAACAACTTGGAGGTCATTAGGCTTAGTGAAATAAGACAGAAAGACAAATGCTGTAGGATATCACTTATATGTGGAATCTAAAAAATAAAACAAATTAGTTAATATAACAAAAGAAACAAACTCTGTACACATATACAGAACAAACTAGTGGTTACCAGTGGGGAGAGGGGCAAGATAGGGGTAGGGGATTAAGAGGCACAAACTACTATGTATAAAATAAATAAACTATGAGGATATATTGTACAGTGCAGGGAATATAGCCAATATTTTATAATAACTAACTTCACTTATAAAGGTTTAAAATTTGTGAATAACTATGTTGTATACATGAAACATATAATATTGTAAATCACCTGTACCTCAATTTAAAAAATGAAAGTAAAATATCACCCCTCGGGGCTTCCCTGGTGGCACACTGGTTAAGAATCCGCCTGCCAATGCAGGGGACACGGGTTCGAGCCCTGGTCCGGCAAGATCCCACATGCCACAAAGCAACTAAGCCCACGCGCCACAACTACTGAGCCTGTGCTCTAGAGCCCGCAAGCCACAGTTACTGAGCCCACGTGCCTAGAAGCCCGTGCTCCGCAACAAGAGAAGCCACCGCAATGAGAAGCCCGCTCACTGCAACGAAGAGCAGCCCCCGCTCGCCATGATTAGAGGAAGGCCACACACAGCAACAAAGACCCAACGCAGCCAAAAAATAATTAATTAATTTAAAAAAAATCACCCCTCTATAAAAAATAAATAAACAAACAGCTTCACTGCTTGGCAACAGGGGAAGGACTGACAACATTCCAGAAAACTCCTCCCTGTCCTCCAGGGAACACTATGATGGTGTCTCTGAAGATGCAGACAAATATCTGCTTGGTAAAAATGGCTGATTTGAACATTGGTTTAAAAGTTACTTTTTGCTGTGATTGAAAGACTAAACTTTACTAAAAGTTGACTTTATGATCTTAGAGCCATATTCTGTCCTTAGGTGACTTTTTTTTTTTTTTTTAACAAATGCCTGTACTAAACAAAGGCTAAGGTCTAATGAGTTTTAACATTAATTCCTATTTCCCTAAATTTTATGTCATATTCTAAAACTGAACTTAAAAGGATTGAAGTCATACAAACTATGTCCTTCAACCACAATGGAATGAAATTAGATATCAATAACAAATTTAGGAAAGTAAAAAATATGAGGACATTAAAAGATTAAATTCCTAAACAAAGAATAAACTTTTACAAGAGAAATTAGAAAATATTCAGAGATAAATGAAAGTGAAAAATGTAAATATTTAATAAATTATATAACAAAACACCTATGTTAAAAAGAAAAGTAAACAGATATTAAGTCAATAACATTACACCTTAAGAAACTAGAAAAAAGAAGAGCAAACTAAACCCATAGCAAGCAGAAGGAAGTAAATGAAACAAAGATTAGAGCAGAAATAAGTAAAATGAGGAATATAAAAATAGTAGAGAAAAATCAAGGAAACCAGATGTTAGTTCTTTGAAAAAATTAGACTGATTAAGGAAAAAAGAATACTCAAATTACTAATAGCAGGAGTGAGAGAGAGAACAGTACTACCAAACTTACAGAAATAAAAAGAACATAAGGGGAGCACTATGAGCAATTGTATGCCAACAAATTAGATGAGTGACATGAGATGGGCTAATTCCTAGAAAGAAACAAACTACTGAAACTGACTCAAGCAATAGACAACTTGAATACACCTATAACAAGTAAAGAGACTGAGTCAGTAATCAAAAACTTCCCACAGAGAAAAGCCCTGGACCAAATGGCTCCACTCATGAATTCTATCAAACACTTAAGGAGGAATCAGTACCACATTCACAGAAAGATAGACAAAATGAAAAGGCAGAGACCTAGGTACCAGATGAAGGAACAAGATAAAACCCCAGAAAAACTAAATGAAGTGGAGATAGGCAACCTCTCAGAAAAAGAACTCAGAATAATGATAGTGAAGATAAGCCAGGACCTCGGAAAAAGAATGGAGGCAAAGATCGAGAAGATGCAAGAAATGTTTAACAAAGACCTAGAAGAATTAAAGAACAAACAAAGAGACATGAACAATACAATAACTGAAATGAAAAATACACTAGAAGGAATCAATAGCAGAATAACTGAGTCAGAAGAATGGATAAGTCACCTAGAAAACAGAATGGTGGAATTCACTGCCTTGGAACAGAATAAAGAAAAAAGAATGAAAAGAAATGAAGACAGCCTAAGAGACCTCTGGGACAATATTAAACGCACCAACATTCTCATTATAGGGGTCCCAGAAGGAGAAGAGAGAGAGAAAGGACCAGAGAAAATATTTGAAGAGATTATAGTCAAAAACTTCCCTAACATGGCAAAGGAAATAGCCACCCAAGTCCAGGAAGTGCAGAGAGTCCCAGGCAGGATAAACCCAAGGAGAAACATGCCAAGACACATAGTAATCAATTTGACAAAAATTAAAGACAAAGAAAAGTTATTAAAAGCAACAAGGGAAAAACGACAAATAACATACAAGGGAACTCCCATAAGGTTAACAGCTGATTTCTCAGCAGAAACTCCACAAGCCAGAAGGGAGTGGCATGATATACTTAAAGTGATGAAAGGGAAGAAACTACAACCAAGATTACTCTACCTGGCAAGGATTTCATTCAGATTTGATGGAGAAATCAAAAGCTTTACAGAAAAAGCAAAAGCTAAGAGAATTCAGCACTACCAAACCAGCTCTACAACAAATGCTAAAGGGACTTCGCTAAGTGGGAAACACAAGAGAAGAAAATGATCTACAAAAACAAACCCAAAACAATTAAGAAAATGGTAATAGGAACATACATATTAATAATTACCTTAAATGTGAATGGATTAAATGCTCCAACCAAAAGACATAGACTGGCTGAATGGATACAAAAACAAGACCCATATATATGCTGTCTACAAGAGACCCACTTCAGACCCAGGGACACATACAGACTGAAAAGTGAGGGGATGGAAAAAGATATTCCATGCAAATGGAAATCAAAAGAAAGCTGGAGTAGCAATACTCGTATCAGATAAAATAGACTTTAAAATAAAGAATGTTACAAGAGACAAGGCAGGACACTACATAAGGGTCAAGGGATTAATTCAAGAAGAAGATATAACAATTATAAATATATATGCACCCAACATAGGAGCACCTAAATACATAAGGCAACTGTTAACAGCTATAAAAGAGGAAATCAACAGTAACACAGTAATAGTGGGGGACTTTAATACCTCACTTACACCAATGGACAGGTCATCCAAACAGAATATTAATAAGGAAACACAAGCTTTAAATGACACAATAGACCAGATAGATTTAATTGATATTTATAGGACATTCCATCCCCAAACAGCAGATTACACTTTCTTCTCAAGTGCGCACTGAACATTCTCTAGGATAGATCACATCTTGGGTCACAAATCAAGCCTCAGTAAATTTAAGAAAATTGAAATCATATCAAGCATCTTTTCTGACCACAATGCTATGAGATTAGAAATGAATTACAGGGAAAAAAACGTAAAAAAGACAAACACATGGAGGCTAAACAATACGTTACTAAATCACCAAGAGATCACTGAAGAAATCAAAGAGGAAATCAGAAAATACCTGGAGACAAATGACAATGAAAACACGACGATCCAAAACCTATGGGATGCAGCAAAAGCAGTTCTAAGAGGGAAGTTTATAGCAATACAATCCTACCTCAAGAAACAAACATCTCAGGCTTCCCTGGTGGCGCAGTGGTTGAGAATCTGCCTGCCAATGCAGGGGACATGGGTTCGAGCCCTGGTCTGGGAGGATCCCACATGCCGCGGAGCAACTAGGCCCGTGAGCCACAACTACTGAGCCTACGCGTCTGGAGCCTGTGCTCTGCAACAATAGAGGCCGCGATAGTGAGAGGCCCGTGCACCGCGATGAAGAGCGGCCCCCGCTCACCGCAACTAGAGAAAGCCCTCGCACAGAAATGAAGACCCAACACAGTGAAAAATAAATAATAAATTAAATAATTTAAAAAAAAAAAGAAACAAACATCTCAAATAAACAATCTAACCTCACACCTAAAGGAACTAGAGAAAGAACAAACAAAACCCAAAGTTAGTAGAAGGAAAGAAATCATAAAGATCAGAGCAGAAATAAATGAAATAGAAACAAAACAATAGCAAAGATCAATAAAACTAAAAGCTGGTTCTTTGAGAAGATAAACAAAATCAATAAACCATTAGCCAGACTCATCAAGAAAAAGAGAGAGAGGACACAAATCAATAAAATTAGAAACGAAAAAGGAGAAGTTACAACAGACACCACAGAAATACAAAGCATCCTAAGAGACTACTACAAGCAATTCTATGCCAATAAAATGGACAACCTGGAAGAAATGGACAAATTCTTAGAACGGTATAACCTTCCCAGACTGAACCAGGAAGAAAATATGAACAGACCAATCACAAGTAATGAAATTGAAACTGTGATTAAAAATCTTCCAACAAACAAAAGTCCAGGACCAGATGGCTTCACAGGTGAATTCTATCAAACATTTAGAGAAGAGCTAACACCCATCCTTCTCAAACTCTTCCAAAAATTGCAGAGAAAGCAACACTCCCAAACTCATTCTATGAGGCCACCATCACCCTGATACCAAAACCAGACAAAGATACTACAGAAAAAGAAAATTACAGACCAATATCACTGATGAATATAGATGCAAAAAATCCTCAACAAAATACTAGCAAACAGAATCCAACAACACATTAAAAGGATCATACACCACGATCAAGTGGGATTTATGCCAGGGATGCAGGATTCTTCAATATATACAAATCAATGTGATACACCATATTAACAAATTGAAGAATAAAAACAATATGACCATCTCAATAGATGCAGAAAAAGCTTTTGACAAAATTCAACACCCATTTATGATAAAAACTCTCCAGAAAGTGGGCATAGAGGGAACCTACCTCAACATAGTAAAGGACATATATGACAAACCCAGAGCAAACATCATTCTCAATGGTGAAAAACTGAAAGCATTTCCTCTAAGATCAGGAACAAGACAAGGATGTCCACTCTCACCACTATTATTCAACATAGTTTTGAAAGTCCTAGCCACAGCAATCAGAGAAGAAAAAGAAATTAAAGGAATACAAATCGGAAAAGAAGTAAAGCTGTCACTGTTTGCAGATGACATGATACCATACAAAGAGAATCCTAAAGATGCCAGCAGAAAACTACTAGAGCTAATCAATAAATTTGGTAAAGTTGCAGGATACAAAATTAATGCACAGAGATCTCTTGCATTCCTATACAATAATGATGAAAAATCTGGAAGAGAAATTAAGGAAACACTCCCATTTACCACTGCAACAAAAAGAATAAAATACCTAGGAATAAAGCTACCTAGGGAGACACAAGGCCTGTATATGCAGAAAACTGTAAGACACTGATGAAAGAAATTAAAGATGATACCAACAGATGGAGAGATATACCATGTTCTTGGATTGGAAGAATCAATATTGTGAAAATGACTCTACTACCCAAAGCAATCTACAGATTCAATGCAATCCCTATCCAATTACCAATGCATTTCTTACAGAACTAGAACAAAAATCTTAAAATTTGTATGGAGACACAAAAGACCCTGAAGAGCCAAAGCAACCTTGAGGGGAAAAAACGGAGCTGGAGGGACACCTATTTCAGACTATACTACAAAGCTACAGTAATCAAGACAATATGGTACTGGCACAAAAACAGAAATATAGATCAATGGAACAGGATAGAAAGCCCATAGATAAACCCACGCACCTATGGTCAACTAATCTATGACAAAGGAGGCAAGGATATACAATGGAGAAAAGACAGTCTCTTCAATAAGTGGTGCTGGGAAAACTGGACAGCTACATGTAAAAGAATGAAATTAGAACACTCCCTAACACCATACACAAAAATAAACTCAAAATGGATTAAAGACCTAAATGTAAGACCGGACACTATAGAACTCTTAGAGGAAAACTTAGGAACAACACTCTTTGACATAAATCACAGCAAGATCCTTTTTGACCCACCTCCCAGAGTAATGGAAAAAAAACCAAAAATAAGCAAATAGGACCTAATGAAACTTAAAAGCTTTGCACAGCAAAGGAAACCATAAACAAGACAAAAAGACAACCCTCAGAATGGAAGAAGATATTTGCAAACAAATCTAATGGACAAAGGATTAATCTCCAAAATATATAAACAGCTCATGCAGCTCAATATTAAAAAAACAAACAACCCAATCCAAAAATGGGCAGAAGACCTACACAGACATTTCTCCAAAGAAGACATACAGATGGCCAAGAGGCACATGAAAAGCTGCTCAACATCACTAATTATTAGAGAAATGCAAATTAAAACTACAATGAGGTATCACCTCACACCAGTTAGAATGGGCATCATCAGAAAATCTACAAACAGCAAATGCTGGAGAGGGTGTGGAGAAAAGGGAACCCTCTTGCACTGTTAGTGGGAATGTAAATTGATACAGCCACTATGGAGAACAGTATGGAAGTTCCTTAAAAAACTAAAAATAGAATTACCATATGACCCAGCAATCCCACTACTGGGCATATACCCAGAGAAAACCATAATTCAAAAAGACACATGCACCCCCAATGTTCATTGCAGCACTATTTACAATAGCCAGGACATGGAAACAACCTAAATGTCCAACGACAGATGACTGGATAAAGAAGATGTGGTACATACATACAATGGAATATTACTCAGCCATAAAAAGGAATGAAACTGGGTCATTTGTAGAAACGTGGATGGACCTAGAGACTGTCATACAGAGTGAAGTAAGTCAGAAAGAGAAAAACAAGTATCGGACATTAACGTATATATGTGGAATCTAGAAAAATGGTACAGATGAACCGGTTTGCAAGGCAGAAATAGAGACACAGATGTAGAGAAGTATGGACACCAAGGGGGGAAAGTGGGGCAGAGGGTGGTGGTGGGATGAATTTGGGAGATTGGGATTGACATGTATACTCTAACATGTATGAAATAGATAATAAAAACCTGCTGTATAAAAAATAAATAAAATTTTTTAAAAAAAAGGAGGAATCAGTTCCTTCATAAATGCTTCCAAGAAATAGAACACTTTTTAACTTATTCTATGAGGCCAGTATTACCCTAATACCAAAATCACACAAAGACATCACTGGAGAAGGAAACTATAGATCAACATTTCTTATTAATATAAGTGTAAAAGTTCTCTACAAAATAATCTGGCACCATATAAAAATTACACACATGACCAAGTGCGATTTATTTCATGAATGCAAGCTTAGTTCAACACACACACACACACACACACACACACACACAAATGAACATACAATATTGATAAAATGAAGGATAGAACTACACGATCATCTCAAATGCAGAAAAAGCACTTGAAAAATATGATAGTCATCATAATAAAAACACTCAACAAACAGGGATAGGGACTTCCCTGGTGGCGCAGTGGTTAAGAATCCTCCTGCCAATGCAGGGGACACGGGTTCGAGCCCTGGTCTGGGAAGATCCCACATGCCACGGAGCAACTAAGCCCGTGCACCACAACTACTGAGCCTGCTGTGCTCTAGAGCCCGCGAGCCACAACTACTGAAGCCCACGCACTTAGAGCCTGTACTCCAAAACAAGACAAGCCACCACAATGAGAAGCCCGTGCACCACAACGAAGAGTAGCCCCCACTCGCTGCAACTAGAGAAAGCCCGCACACAGCAACGAAGACCCAACGCAGCCAAAAAATAAAATTAAAAAATAAAAAAAAAAAACAGGGATAGAAGGGATATCCTCAACTTGATAAAGGGCATCTGTGAAAAACCCATAGCTAACATCATACTTAATAGTGTGAAAGCTTTCACCCGAAAATCAGGAACAAGAGAAGGATGTTTGCTCTTGCCACTTCTATCCAACATTTTATTGAAGGTTCTAGCCAGGACAATTACACAAGAAAAATGGAATATTACTCAGCCAGAAAAAACAATGAGATCTTGCCATTTGTGACAATATAGATAAACCTCGAGGGCATTATGCTAAGTGAGATGAGTCAGAGAAAGATGAACACTGTATGATCTCACTTACATGTGAAATTCAAAATAAAACAAACCCACCAAGCTCATAGATACAGAAAACAGATGGGTGGTTGACAGAGATGGGGGTGGGAGGGGTGGGTGAAATGGATGAAGGGGATCAAGAGGTATGAACTTTCAGTTATAAAATAAATAAGTCATGGGGATGTGATGTACAGCAATGGCAACTTATAGTTAATGCTGTGTTGTACATCTGCAAGTTGCCAAGAGAGTAGATAAGGTTGCAGGATACAAGATCAATATACAAAAATCAATTGTATTGCTAGCTATTGTATACACTAGCAATAAACAATCTGAAAATGAAATTAAGAAAGCAATTCCATCTACAATAGAATCAAAAAGAATAAAATTATTAGGAATAAATTAACCAAAGAAGTGCAAGACCTGTGCACTGGAAACTACAAAACACTGCTGAAAGAATTAAAGGCGACCTAAGTAAATAGAAAGACATTCATATGGATTGGGAGACTTAATATTGTTAAACTGGCAAAACTAAATTTGTCTACAGATTCAATGAAATCCCTATCAAAATTCCAACTGCCTTTTTTGCAGAAATGGATGAGCTAGTCCTAAAATTCATATGAGAATGCAAGGGATCCAGGATAGCCAATTCAATCTTGAAAGTGAAGACAAAGTTAGAGGTCTCACACTTCCCAATTTCAAAACTTACTGCAGGGCTACAGCAATCAAGACAGTGTGGTACTGGCATAAGGAAAGACATATGGATCAATGGAATAAAACTGAGAGTCCAGAAATAAACCTTTACATCTATAATCAATTGATTTTCAACAAGGATGCCAAGATCACTCAATGGGGAAAGAATAGTCTTTGTCACAAATGATTCTGGGACAACTGGATATCGACATGCAAAAGCATCAAGTTGGACTCACCATAAACAAAACGCAAAATGGATTAAAAACAAAACTAAATCTAAGACGTACAAATATAAAACTTTCAGAAGACATAGGTATAACTTCTCATGATCTTGGATTAGGCAATATTTTTTTAGGTATGACACTAAAAGCATAACCAAAGAAAAAAATAAGTTGGACTTCATCAAAAAAAATTTTTTTTAACTTTGTACTTCAAATAACACTACCAAGAAAGTGAAAAGGCAACTCACAGACTGGAGAAAGTTTTTGCAAATTATAAATGTTATGAGGGTCTAGTGCCCAGAATATATAAAGAATTCTTACAATTCAACAGTAAAGAGACAACGCAATTTAAAAATAGGCAAAGGATCTGAATAGACATTTCTCCAAAGGTATACAAATGGCCAGTAAGCACATGAAAAGATATTCAATATATCATTAATCATTAGGGAAATGCAAATCAAAACCTTAATGAGGTATTTCCCTGGTGGTCCAGCAGTTAAGACTCCGTGCTCCCAACGGAGGGGGCCCAAGTTTGATCCCTGGTCAGGGAACTAGATCCCGCATGCTGCGACTAAAGATCCCGCATGCTGCGACTAAAGACCCGGCACAGCCAAATAAATAAATAAATATTTTTTTTAAAAACCAAAACCTAATGACATACCACTTCAATATACTAGGATGGCTATAATGGAAAAAATGGAAAATACCAAACATTGATGAAAATGTGGAAAAACTGGAAACCTATACTGCTAGCAGGAATATAAATTGGTGCAGCCACTGTGGAAAAACAGCTTGACAGTTCCACAAAAAAAGTTAAACACAGAGTTACTATATAATTCTGCACTTCCATTCCTAATTATATAACCAAGAGAATTGAAAACAAATACTCAAATACTTGTACACAAATGTTCATAGCACCATTATTCATTACAGTCAAAAAGTAGAAACAACCGAGATGTCCATTAATGGCTGAATGGATAAACAAAAAAAGGTATAGCCAAGTAATGGAAAGCTATTTGGCAATAAAAAGGAATGAAGTATTGATACATGCCACAACGTGGCTGAGCCTCAAAAACATCATGCTAAGTGGACAAAGCAGACACAAAAGGCCCCATGTTGCATGATTCCATTTAGATGAGACGTCCGGAATAGACAAGTCCATAGAGACAGAAAGGAGATTGGTCGTTGCCAGGCACTGAGGTGGGCGGGAGCAAGAGGAGTGACTGCTAGCAAGCGGTAGGGTTTTATCTGGGGGAAATGAAAATGTTCTGAAATTAGTGATTTTTGCACAGCCTTATGAATATACTAAAAAACCACTGAATATTACACTATAAAATAGTTAATTTTATGGTATTTGGATTCTCTCTCCATTGTTTAAAATGTACATATCCTCTCAACATCAGGAAAAAGTGGGAAACTATTTAATGGATCCAAAATAAGGAATGAAAATGGACAAATAATAAACACAGTTGATGGGGCTTTTAGCTCAAAGTATTAATAACTGTTAAGTGAAGGTGGACTAAATGCTTGTGTGAAGCAGTCTAGATATACGTATATGTTCTTTACAAACAAACATCTACAACTGAAGAGTTGAAGGTAAAGAGATAGAAAATATATACTGTGCAAATACTAACCAAAAAAAACCCAAAAAACAAAACTGGTGTAGCCGCTTTAACATCAAAATATCTGTTAAAAAAGCATGTTAGAAAAAAAGCTTCACTTCGGAATGACAGCTGAGTTCTACTAAAAGACAAAACAATTCCAAATGCGTGTGTACCTACTCACCTATCCTCAACATATAAAGCAAAAACTGACACTGCTACTCCAGGAAACAGACAAGTGCAAAACCATCAAGGGAGATGTTGGCACATCTCCGCAATTGATAGCATCTGACCTTCTTGTGTCTTCAACGGAGATGGGATATTCAGTCATGTAACTGGTTTTGTGTTTTATTTTTTTCGAGTTTCCAAGTGTGAGTACGGAGACTTCTAAATTTCCTCCCACTGATCGCGCCTCTGGGGACTCACACCCTCCTCTTCCGTGGGGACCAGACCCAGCGACTTCTTAAGAAAAGTGGAAAACGGCAGAAGAGATGGGTTGCCGTTCCTGAGCTCAGACTGTGGGATACGGTGACTTGCTCTTCCTGCCTCTCCCTGCTCACTCTGGGGAAGCTTGCTGCCGAGCTGTGGTGGCCCTGAAGAGCCACCCGTGAACCAAGGAACTGAGGGTCGTTTACCACCAGAGCCAGTGAGGAGCCAGCTCAGAAGAAATCCCTCCCCAGCTGAGCCGCTAGGAGACCACAAATAGTGAGAGACCCCTAGCCAGAGGGCACAGAGAAGCATGACTGGATGTGTGTCCCAGGAACTGTGAAATTTGAAAAATATACCCAGAAGATCCATCTCACAGCTCACTCTGGTACTGGATAGATACATCTACCTACATATATAGATGATAAAGAGACAACTCTATAAGGGTCTTAGCCAAAGTTGCACATTGCCTATCCTCTGCATTTAAACATCACTTTGGGGAATTCCCAGGCGGTCCAGTAGTTAGGACTCGGTGCTTCCACTGCAGGGGGCACAGGTTTGATCCCTGGTCGGGGAATTAAGATCCCGCAAGCCATGCTGCACGGCCAAAAAAACCCCAAAAAACAAACAAGAAAGCAAAAAAAACCCACAAAAAAACCACACGTCACTTCATAAGGGACTGGATACATAGATGGTTTTATGCCTGTACAACGGACGTCGGTGCAACTCAATGTGTTATCAGTGACAGTGATATAGTGTATATTCATATAATGAGTGTTTACTACTTATAAGTAGGAATCATTCAGCTGTCTCTAAATTATATTAGAATCATAACCTATTCCATTTTTCAGGTGAGAAAACAGACTTAGGGAGGTTACGTCATTTCCCTAAGGTCACCCCCCTAGTAAGGGCTGGAGCAGGTATTTGACAGCAACCAAATCACACCCAGGAGCGTAGTTCTACCCCTCATTGTCCCCTGGGCTCTGCACACCCCAGGGTCCAGGTGCATGTAGCCGGGGAAGAAGGAGCCGGGAGCACCTGCACTTTCACGCCCTCTGCAAACAAGCAGCTGAGAACTAGACTTGATTTTACCTGGAAACAGATGTGAACGTGACATTAACTGCCTCTTGAATTTTAGAAGTGTTTGTACACGTATTACACATATGCCGTTACAGGTGTCCCTGCTCTCAAGAGCTCATGAGCCAAAGTCAGTTTTCAGATCTTTTGTTACATAAACTCCTGCTACTCACCAGCTTAAACTCAGGACCAAGCTCATTTGGAATATGCACCCTCCCTCCTGACTCAAGCCTGGCACCTCACTCCCATTACCCAAACCAAGAACCAAGGAGATTTGGGTGGTGAGGGATAGTTACAAATGCACAAGGTAATTCCCTGGCGCTCCAGTGGTTAGGACTCCACGCTTTCACTACCAAGGGCTTTGGTTCAATCCCTGGTCAGGGAACTAAGATCCCACATGCCACGCAGTGCGACCAAAAAACCCAAAACAAATACACAGAAAATACAAACCTTTGGTTTTGCTATCACTTGTTATTTCTAATGGATGCCATTGAGAAACTTCTCAAACAAAGTAGCTTAAGTGGTTTCAATTTTACAAGAGTGTTTATATAACTTATTCTTAATAAAATATACCTGTTGGTGGAATGCCCCTTTTGTCCCCATCTTGAGAAACGTCACCCAGATTCCCAAAGGGCACCTGCCTGAATATTTGGAAACCCATGCCCTCAGAGATACGAGTACCAGCCTTGTTCCTACTCACGGCTCCAGTGGGCCCTTCCTTAGTACGGCCTCCAGGTTGCTGGGCTAGACGTCCTCACGTTGGGGCAGGAGCCACTCGCGTACCACATGACCTTTTCAGATTTCACTGTGAAGCAGACAGTTCACACCTCAGGCGCTTGGTCACCTGGAGTCCACCGCTGGGTGTTTGGGGATGGGGGGACCTTTCTAGCGTTTGCCCGCCCCTCACCCCGACACGGGGACCCGCCTGCCTGCCCCTCACCCCGACACGGGGACCCGCCTGCCCGCCTCTCATCCCGACACGGGGACCCGCCTGCCTGCCTGCCTCTCATCCTGACATGGGGACCTGTCTGCCTGCCTCCGATCCTTTGCCAAAGACTGGGGCCAGCTGCCTGGCAGCCACTGTTAATCAACAGAAAGACTGAGAGAACAGCTTAAATAGACTGGGGCAAACGCCCCACGGCAGCAGGTCAGCCCGTCAAGGACCCTCCAAAGCACTCTCCTAGACCCACACAATTTGGGTAAAATGGAAAAAAAGTCAGTTGATTTACACTTTGCTGTAAATTTTTGTTAGGAGCAGCCTGTTAGTCGTGACAGTTACCACTTATTTCCTTTGCTACTAGAAAGCCTTATTACTCTGGAGTTTACAGCATCCTGGAGTGAGAAACTCTCATATAGACACCGTTTGGAGAGGAGAAATGACCTGTAATTCTTCTTCAGTCCAAGTGTGTGGTCGTCACAGCAGCACCAGCCCCCAGCTGCCCAGGGACTCAGGTGCGCTTCGCTCCCTAGGGTTTTCACCCCCATCCCCCATCTCTCAATTTCCAATTTTCCCAGGAAGGAGGGAAGACCATCCCATTACCTGTGAGGAGGACGGAAATGCTGGTCGTGGGCCCTGCAGATTTTCAAGTTCAAGTCACAGGCTCCGGCGACTGCGTGTGTAGTAGCCGTAGGGGCGCGGTAGATGTGGGATTATGGCTTTCCTACCATGTACGTCCGGCAAGGCCTCTCCTTGGCTTGGACCTTCCTGGAATCCTGACACATAAAAGTGGTGTCGGCAATCACACTGAAGCTCCTGAATCAGCCTCTAGGTGTTGGTCTCTTGTGACCAGGACACTTGGAAGAACCTACAGCTCCTGTAAGTGAGCAGGTTTGGGGAGAAAAGCGTGTACCCAAGTGACTGAAGTGTAACTTGAACCACTTCATTGCAAACTACCTGTACCTGTGTTAGGAGGTTTAACAGCTTCAAGGGATAACTGACATATAATAAACTGCACGTTTCAAGTGTACGACTTGATACGTTTTCACACCAGCTTTCGTTTGTTTGTTTGTTTTACATTCCACACGTAAGTGAGATCATACAGTATTCGTCTTTCTCTGACATATTTCACTTAGCATGTACGCCGGGGACACCATCCCCATAATCAAGTGTGACCATCTCCATCACCGCAAACTTTCCTTGAGCCTCCTTGTAACCCACCCTCCTGCCCCTCCCCACCCTACCTCTCCCCCAGAAGCCACTGAGTCGCTTTTTGTCACAAACAAGCAGATTTGCACCCACGTATCATACCAGTTCTGAGCCCAGCAGGCAAATACGTACTTTTTTTGTAGGTCGGGCCTTGCATGGCGTGCTTAAAATTCTCAGTTCCCGGAGAGCGAGAGAAACGAGAGACAGATGCAGATGAAAGGCTGGTGCGGGGTCACCTCCTGGGAGTCTCCCCAGAGCAGCCCTACCTGCAGGCAGCCCGACCGGCCTCTGCCCATGTGGCGGCAACCCTCCCTCCTTTCCTGGCAGGCTCCGGGCGGCGGCGTGGGACTCCTGGCCGGTTCTGGCACACAAACAACCGACCCCAGCAAGAGGACGCTGGGAGCCGGCCGCTGCGATCTGCCTCCCGCTCCTGCATCACTTAGCTGCTCAACTGGACGTCCTTCCCTTCTCCCTCCTCTCCCGAAGCCTCATCCTGTCAGCTCTGCCTCTGTTACTGCACCAAGTCCGTCTGGCCCGATGCGCAGCAAGCCAAGACGCCGAGGCACCGAGGCCTGCAGCCAAGCGAGGGTTCACTCATAAAGCAGCCAAGCGAGGAGACGGCAGAACAAACCTCAAACACGCCTCCCGAAAGGCCCGGGGCTGGGGTATTTATGGGATGCGGAATAAAGAAGCCCGGGCGGTAGAGGCGCGGGGAGCATGGGGAGAGGTGATTGGAAAAAGGTGCGGAACCGAGGTTCCACGCAGGCGTAACTAAGCTACAGGCCTCTGCAGGTTCAAGAGGTCATCGAGCGGACACTCGTGCATGCCCACCTGGAGGGCTGGTGGTCCCTTCCAATCTTAACCAGCTGAGCTCAAACTAGACACAGGTGACTCCAAGATTCTGGAAAACAACTCAGGCCAACATCTTTTTTTGTAGGCTACGTGCCGCGTGGAGAACACACAAGTCTTTTTTTTTTTTAATTTATTTTATTTATTTATTTGTGGCTGAGTTGGGTCTTCATTGCTGCGCGCAGACTTTCTCAGTTTCGGCGAGCAGGGCTTCTCTTGTTGGGAAGCGCAGGCTCTAGGTGCACGGGCTTCAGTAGTTGCAGCACGCGGGCTCAGTAGTTGTGGCTCCCGGACTTAGTTACTCCACAGCATATGGGATCTTCCCGGACCAGGGCTCGAACCCGTGTCCCCTGCATTGGCAGGCGGATTCTTAACCACTGCACCACCAGAGAACACGCAAGTCTTAAAGCGACTTGATTAGCGACGGCGGCAGGTGAAATGGGTTTGACGCATCACCCGCCGTTTCACCCCTTTCCCAGTCCACACGGCCCCTGGAGCTCCGGTCAGTGTAAACAGATTCTTCTCTACCCTCAATCTGTTTGCACAAGGATGCCTCTGGCTTGGCTCTGCCCCGAGGACATCACGCCTGTTCCCACCGGCGCCCCAGGCTTGCAGGATGCAGGTGGGGCCGGGAACGTGCCTCCTGGCTCCCCCTGCTGTACCCAGGCCCATCCTCTCCAATGCAGGAAGGCTGTCCGGACGTGGGGTGGCCGTGGAAATGGTCCAGCATATGGTTCGTGCCCGGGTTTGGGCTAATGATGAGGAAGATAGTGTTTTCCCACAAGATATGAAATTACACCTGTGAAAGGCCTAGTTCGCTTCTGACACAAATAAGCATCAGAGCATTACAGCTCTTTTAGAAGATGTCTAGCAGGTTTTCTGGTCCACACTGGAAAACCCAAGGGAAAAAAAAAAAAGCATCAGAAAAGTAGGGTTTGACGGCTGTCACCTTCTTAGACGGACAACATTCTGCCTATGGAATGTGTATCTCTCTCAATAAACCTGCTTTCACTTAAAAAAGAAAAGAAAAGAAAGAAAGTAGCGCTTAGTAGGCACGTGCAGGCTTTTAAAACTCCTTAGGAGACAGGTAAGGATTTCTTCAACAGGACACAAAAAAGACTAACCCAAAAGGAAAAGATCAATAAAAATTTCTTTTTTCCCCCAGTTTGATTGAGATATGATTGAGATGTAACATTGTATAAGCTTACGGTACACAATGTAATGATTTGATATATGCATATGTTGCGAAATGATCACCACGTTAAGTTTAGTTAACATTCGTCACCACACAGTTACATTTTTTTTTCTTGTGATGAGAATTTTAAAGATCTAGTCTCTTAGCAACTTTCAAACATGCAATATAGTGTTTTTAACTATAGTCACCATGCTACACATTACATCCCCAGGAGTTATTTATTTTATACTGGAAACATGCACCTTTTGAATCCCCTTTACCCCTTTCTCCTCCCCCCACACTACCCACCTCCCTCACCTCTAGCAACCACCAATCTGTTCCTTGTAGCTATGAGCTTGGCTTTGATGTTTTGTTTTTTTTTTAGATTCCAAGTATAAGAGAGATCATACAGTATTTGTCTTTCTCTGTCTGACATATTTCACTTAGCATGCCCTCAGGGTCCATTCATGTTGTTACAAATGGCAGGGTTTCCTTCTTTTTTATGACTGAATGATATTCTGTTGTATGTGTGTTTGTTTATGATATCTTTACCCATTAATTCACTGATGGACACTTAGGTTGTTTCCATGTCTTGGCTATTGTAAGTAATGCTGCAATGAACATGGGGGTGCAGATATCTTTTTCAGTTAGTGTTTTTATTTCCTTAAGATAAATACTGAGAAGTAGAATTGCTAGATGATATGGTAGTTCTGTTTAAATTTTTTGAGGAACCTTCATACTGTTCTCCATAGTGGCTGCACCAATTTACATTCCCACCAACAGTTTACAAGGTTTCTCTTTTCTCCACACACACACCGGCACTTGTTATCTCTTGTCTTTTGATAATAGCCATTCTAACAGGTGTGAGGTGATAGTTCGTTGTGGTTTTAATTTGCATTTCCTGACAATGAGTGATGTTGGGCACCCTTTCCCCTGTACCTGTTGGAATCTGTATGTTTTCTTTGAAAAAAAATGTCTATTCAGATTCTCTGCCTATTTATTTTTTTTTTTTTTATAAATTTATTTATTTATTTATTTGTTTTTTGGCTGTGTTGGGTCTTTGTTGCTGCGCGCAGGGTCTCCCTAGTTGCGGAGAGTGGGGGCTACTCTTCGTTGCAGTGCGTGAGCTTCTCGTTGTGGTGGCTTCTCTTGTTGCAGAGCACCAGCTCTAGGCACGCAGGCTTCAGTAGTTGTAGTACGCAGGCTCAGTAGTTGCGTTGCACGGGCTCATTGCTCCATGGCATGTGGGATCTTCCTGGACCAGGGCTCAAACCCGTGTCCCCCGCATTGGCAGGCAGATTCTCAACCACTGCGCCACCAGGGAAGCCCTCTGCCCATTTTTTAATTGAATTATTTGTTCTTTTGCTGTTGAGTTGTTTGAGTTCCTTATATATATATTTTTAATTAATTTATTTATTTTTGGCTGCGTTGGGTCTTCATTGCTGCCCTGCAGGCTTTCTCTGGTTGCGGTGAGTGGGGGCTACTCTTTGTTGTGGTGTGTGGGCTTCTCTTTGCGGTGGCTTCTCTTGTTGCGGAGCACGGGCTCTAGGCACGCGGGCTTCAGTAGTTGTGGCACATGGGCTCAGTAGTTGTGGCTCACGGGCTCTAGAGCACAGGCTCAGTAGTCGTGGCGCACGGGCTTAGTTGCTCCGCGGCATGTGGGTTCTAGTTCCCTGACCAGGGCTCGAACCTGTGTCCCCTGCATTGGCAGGCAGATTCTTAACCACTGTGCCACCAGGGAAGTCCTCCTTATATATTTTGGATATTAATCCCTTATCAGATGTGTGTTTTGCAAATATTTTCTCCCATTTCATTGGTTGATCATTTCTTTTGCTGTGCAGAAGCTTTCCAATTGTAAAATTAGGAATTCTTTTCATCCATAAGAGTGAAAAGGTAATTCAGAGGAAGAAGCATATTCATAATAAATATAAAACAGATAAAGGACTGGTATCCAGGATATGTAAAGGATTCCTGCAAATTAATAAGAAAAAGGCTGATAACCCAATTGAAAAAAGGCATAAGAGACAAACAGCTGGAAATGGATGGTGGTGATGGTTACACCGTAATATGAATATACCAATACCACTGAACTGTACACTTAACAATGACAAATTTGATGTTATGTATATCTTACCACAATAAAGTAAAATAGTCAAGTTAATTAAAGAAAGAAAAGAGCAGGGACTTCACCAAAAAAGAAAGAAATACAAATGGCCAAGAAATATACAAAAAATGCTCAACCTCACAAGTCATCAGACAAATTTAAACCACAGCAAGAAATCAATGCACACTTACCAGAATGGCTAAAATTAAAAAGACCGTTAATGCCAAGTGTTGGGGAGAATCTGGAGTAACTGAAACACTCATCCACTGCTGGTGGGAATGTAAAATAGCACAACCACTTTGGAAAACTCTTGGGCAGTATCCACTAAAGCCGGGCATACCCTCCTACCCAGAAACCCACTCCTGGGCATAGACCCAAATGGAATGTGTACATACTGCCACCAGTGATGTGTACTAGGACATCTACAGCAGCGCTCTTTCCAATAGCCTCGAATGTCCATCAACAGGAGAATGGTGGATGCATACATCATAATATATCTATAAAAGGGATTCTTACAGTAATGAACGTGGATTAACAACAGCTCTGCGTAGCTGATGAATCTCACCAACATAATGCTGAGCAAAAGAAGCCAGATTCAGAAGAGTGCACACTGCATGGTTCCATTTACACGACGTTACACACACTGCATGGTTCCATTTACACGACGTTACACACACTGCATGGTTCCATTTACACGACGTTACACACACTGCATGGTTCCATTTACACGACGTTACACATACTGCATGGTTCCATTTACATGATGTTGCAACCAGGCAAAACGGGCTTCCCTGGTGGCGCAGTGGTTGAGAATCTGCCTGCCAGTGCAGGGGACACGGGTTCGAGCCCTGGTCTGGGAAGATCCCACATGCCACGGAGCAGCTAGGCCCGTGAGCCACAACTACTGAGCCTGCGTGTCTGGAGCCTGTGCTCCACAACAAAAGAGGCCACAATAGTGAGAGGCCCGCGCACCGCGATGAAGAGTAGCCCCCGCTTGCCGCAACTACAGGAAGCCCTAGCACAGAAACGAAGACCCAACATAGTAATCAATCAATCAATCAATCAATCTTTAAAAAAAAAAAAACAGGCAAAACGAACCTATGGTGTTAGGAGTCAGTATAGCGGTTACCTTAGCGCTCGGAGGTGGGTGCCTGGGGGGAGGGGCTGTGGTAATACTCCATCTCTTGAACCCGGGGGCCAGTGATCCAGATGTGCTCACTTCGTGACAAGACATCAGGCTGTACTCTGCGTATCTGTGGCTTTTCTGTATTGTACATTACACTTCCACTTTTTTTAAGATTATTGTAAAAATCTACTCCTGTCGTGCTTCTCACTGATTATATTTAAAACAAACCCTCCTAATTATCATCCTCACTTGCTCTGCAGGCACCATATAAAACAATAAAATGCTCTCAGTAGACTGGTTTCCAGGTAATATTTATACACACCCCTTTCAAAGATATATGCTTTCTTCGTGGCTTTAAAACAAACCAAGAGCGTTATGGATTCTGGAATAAATGGATAAAGGGGAAGGGTTAGTCTCCAAATCAACAAATTGAACAGTGGGTAAAACTGGGAAATACCAAGCAGAGAAAGGGGGGAAATGGTTATATTTTCTTTTAAATCTTTACTTTTACTCATGGAATGAAGGTCTTCATCCAGTTAAAGAGATAGCTGTGAAGCTTGCTAGAGATGATAGGAAAGACCCTTTTTATTGTGGGAGGGTTCCTTTGGTAGAGCCAGAACTGACCCCATACGGACCCCAGTTCTGAGTTTACCCCTAAGGCCAGCCCTGGGCAGGACAAGGGCAGAATTCAGGCCAGGAGGCGGAGATGTCTGCCTTTGCTGGGCCAGTTGGCCTGGTGAGATGCTCTGTTCTATTCTGCTCTGTTCTATGTGGCAACTACTTCTTATCAGGGTCTATGCTAAGCCTTGGGGATCCGCAAATAAATTAGATACGGCTCCTATTCTCAAGGGCAGGAAGCTACAGCAACAGATTAGGATACAAGGTGATGATACGAACGACCGCTATGGACAATGCTTCAAATAGCCCTCCACTTCCTCATCTGTGACCTGGGGGCAAAGACGGTACCCACCTCACAGGGCTGTAAGGATGAAATGAGACCAGCCAGTCAGCCAGGTGCCCAGCACTCAGAAACTGCTCAGTACACGATTCTGCTGCATGACTGTAACCACGATGGCCAGACCGTGGTTCCAATGGTGACCAGAGCGCCCAGGATGCGATGGAGGCATCAAGACCCAGTCTGGGAATTCACAGATGCTCTCCTGGAGGAGATCCCAAAGGATGAATAGCTTAAAAGGATGTGACAGAAAAGGAGAAGAGCAGTCGGGACAGACAAGAGAGTCCCAGGACTGAGACAGCGCAGCGGGAGTGAGCAGCCCCCAGGGTCCCAGGAGGGGCCGGAGTGTGGAGCTTGGAGCTGAGAAGGGACCTGCGGTGGGGTCTTGGAGGGCCTTGGTACCAAGTTAATGAGTTAGAGTTTCATCCTGTAAGTGACAGGGAAACACGGATGGGATTTTTAAAAATACCTTTGGGGACTTGCCTGGCGGTCCAGTGGTTAAGACTCCGCACTTCCACTGCAGGGGGCCTGGGTTCGATCCCTGGTCGGGGAACTAAGATCCCACCAGCCATGCTGTGCAGCCAAAAAAAAAAAAATTCATTAAAAAGATACCTTTGAAGTGAAGTCAGCAGGACTCGGTGTTCGGCTGGGGTTGAAGGAAGGAGGAGTCAGTGATGGCTCCTGAGCCGCTAGCTCGCAGAAGGGGAGTGCAGGGCTCGTGAGGAAACCAGGTGCGGTGGGAGGGGGCACCTGGGAAGGGTTGCGTTTGAGGTGCCTGTGGAATAATCTAGCAGATGTCCAGCCAGCAGTTAGATGCGCCATCGGAGGCTCAGGGAGACTGCAGAGACGTGAGCGTGCGGGTGCAGCCAGCAGGTGAGAGAGGCGTTCAGGGAACAAAGGTGGAGGGAGCAGTGACGGTCACCTGGAGCCCAGGCCCGGGGGCCGCAGAGGAAGAGGAGCCACGACGGGGCCTCAGAAGAGCAATGGGTCCATCCGGGAGCCGCAGAGCACAGTGCCCAGGGCCGGACAGGTAAGGACCATAAAGGGCCTTGTGTTGGTCTGCGGGGGCCACCACGGCAGGTCCACAGACTGGGCGACGCAAACAACAGAGACGTTTTCTCTCAGTGTCCTGGAGGCTGAGGCCCAAGGTCAGGGTTTTGCAGGGCTGTTTTCCACTGAGGCCTCTCTCCTGGGCTGCAGACGGCCATCTCCTCCCTGCGTCCTCACGTGGTCGTCCTCTGTGTGTGTCTGTGTCCTCATCTCTCCTTATAAGGACTCCACTCATATACGACTGGGGCCCAGCCCCATGACTTCATTTTATCTTAATCACCTCCTTAAAGGCTGTGTCTTCAAATACACGCGTGTTGTGAGGTGCGAGCGTTAGGATTTCAACATAGGAATTTATTTGGGGGTGCGGGGTGCAGTTCAGCCCGTAACAGGCTACTGGACTGGCAATTAGGAAGTAGCTCAGGGGCTCAACACGCACCCGGGGAGGGGTTGGGGAGGAGCCCGGCTGCAGAGACAGGAGTTAAGTGGGCAGCCTGGGGGATGGAGCACCAGGGCCAAGGCTGTGGGGAGATGGCGCACAGTAAAGTCCGAAGGGAAACGTGGCCGGAGGGAGGGCGGGAGGGAGCGAAAGGTCAGGGCCACAGGGTCACCGTGGGTGCAGCAGGTGGGCTGGGTGGGAGCGCTCCAGCGGATAGACTCAGGCTCCGAGACAAGGGCCCAGAGGCCCCCAGAAACGCAGACCCTGGTCACCCTCACTCCCGCCTCTCATGTGACCAAGAGAAAGGCTGGTGCTGGGAGGAGCGCCACAGGACTCCGTCACTGTGATTTAACAGAACAGAAATTTTGATGTTGTCCCTGAAAAGATTATCCTCTCCTTAGCCTCAAGATCTTTTCTAAATTAAAAAAAAAAGTTTTCTTTCCGCCCGCGTATATGAGATTGCCAGAGTCATCAGATTCATTGAGAAGAAAGTAGAAGGGTGGCGGCCGGGGGCTGGGGGAGGAGGGTGTGTGTGGTTTAATGGGGACAGAATTCCAGTTTTGCGAGAAGAAAAAAGTTCTGGACGTGGATGGTGGGGACGTGTGCACAGCAGTGTGAATGTACCTAATGCCACTGAACTGTGCACCTGGAATTGGTTAAGATGGAAAGTTTTACGTTGCGTATTTTACCACAATGTAAATAAATAAATATTTTAAAAAGACTTCTATAGAGTTTGTTTTCCTCCTTGACACGCATATTTGAATATCGGGGACAAAATGTCTCCAGCACCCTTGATTAGCAAAATGTTTCTTAAAATGCACGTGGCCGGGACTTGGTGGAGCTCAGCCTAGGAGGTGAGAGTAACCTGGCCTTCCTGAAGCCCGCAGGGATGGTGGAGGAGTTTGCAGTCAGTGAAGCGGTTCTTTCCAACAAAAAATTCAATTCAGCTGCCGTTTATTGGGCACCTGTTATTGCCAGGCGTGGAAGGAGGGAGGAGGCTTGTTTGTATTATTTGCATTTCACGAGCTCCTGCTCCTGCTTTTTTACAAATGGTACCTTGGCCTCTGGGGGACAGCTGAGTGTCTGGGAGGCTCCACTTTGGGGTGCTGCCCTGATCTCTGATACAGTCAGGCCCTTCTCCCCCATATCCTCACCTCAGAGGTGCCAGTGCCCTTCAAGCCTGAAGACAAAAGACACGAACCTACTGGAGGCAGCCGCTAGAATTCCAGAAAGCTCTGAATGAAAACAGCAGTTGCAAAATGGAATGGCTTTGCACACTGCGGCTGATTCTTCACCGGTGGTCTTGGGTTTGGGCAGGAAAACTCAGAAATCTGCTGCTCGAGGATCCAAAGGGAGCATCAGGAAACTACGGGGAAGCTCTGCCCCACCCCCTGAAGCCTCGGGCCCTACTTGGCTGTGACCGAGGAGGCTCAGGCCCCAGCGCAGCGAAAGCAGTGGCTCAGGCAGCTCTGGCTTCAGCTGAGCTTGGCTGACCGGCATCCTGGGCCGGACGGGTGCTCTTGGCTCTGGGGTCCCGGGGAGTCGAGGCTTCCTCTCAGGCACACCAGAAACGTCTGCGTTATTTCTCAGGCAGGTCAGCAGACTGCTGTGAGTGCCAGGTCTCCGATGGAGTGGATTTTGGATGCAAATCAAATATTTAAATGGATGTTTTCCCTCTCTGGCTGGGCCCTCACAGCTGGTCCTGTGCCTTGTTTTTACATAAAATTCAGCCTCCTTTAAATATGCATTTCTTTCCTCCCGAAAGTGCCTGAGGCAGGAAGGTAGCTGCTTTGAAAGGCCCCGGAGAAGGGGGGAGCAGCCCCCGACCTCGAGGCTGAAAGCGAGCTCGTGCAGGAACAATTCTTGTCCCGCCGGCTTCGCTTGGGTCTACGCTGTTGGTCACACAGGCCGTGGGTTCAGGCCAAGCGGTAACTTGCTGTCTGCCGTCTTCTAGGGAAGAAGGAGGCGGACAAATCAATCCCCTTCCGCCCCTTCGTCAGTTTCCTAGGCTAACGGACAGCAAGGAGGTGACCACGACCTTCCCCAAGTGCTGGGAAGTCTCCATCGTGGTGAAAATAGACACTCTGCTTCCTCTTGAAACACAGCATCTTGTGAAAGAAATTTTTACCCATAAACCTACCTCAGATATTTTAGGTATTTCAAGTGGCTCCCCTTCCGCCCTCTGCTTTACCTACAGAGGGTCGAGAAACGTGAAGCTGCTCTCTCCACAACCCGTCCTAGCATCTGGGCCTGCACCGCGTGTGTCTGTTCCGGCCAGTTGCTGCCAACACCATGGACAAGTGGCCGATGGCAGTGTATCCCCGGCAGGTGTGGATTCGCCCACTTCCCTCCCACGAACCCCAGGAGCCCGATGGCCAAAGCCCGGCTCGGAAAGAGCAGGTGGGACTGTCACCTTCTGGGATGGCGTCCAAGAAGGGCCCAGTGGTCCCCTCGCTCCCGCCATCCCGGCTGCTCCCCTATTGCCTGCTGAGGACTGGAGACCCCTCCCACGTTGGGCCTGGCCAGACGACCCTTCGAGGGGCTCTGATCCAGGAGCTCTGACCCCCAACATGCTCCCTTCTCCCCCATCCTCCTGCCCATTGTGCTTCCCTCAGGAGTGGCACTGTCCTGCAGCCACTGGGTCTCTGCTTCATTTATTGCCAGGGAAATGTCCCCCCCCCGTTTTTTTTTTTCACACCATCACACGGGAGTATCGACTACCCGGCGGCGGGATGTTAACTATCAGCTAAGGACCGAGCCCTGCGTTCGGCCGCTGTCAGGGTTCTGTCTCCCTGACACTGAGGCAGGCTCCTGGGAGTCAGGAAGGCAGCACCATGTGCCTCCCGTCCCGGTGAGGGAGAGGGCCTGGGGCCTGCGGCCTGGGGATGACAGGTAACGAGAAGCTCTGTCAATGCACAGACTTGCTGAACAGGGACCCCATTCCTGTCCCTATGCATGGGGTCGCTGGGAACCAGGTGAGAGATGCCCGCAGGTAAACCACTGTGATTTTAATCTCCTTCACTGCAGGCATGGGTCAGAATTCGGTCCTTAGATATCACACGTGGACCCACACGACGTACAGAAGAAAAGTCCAGGACACGCAGCAGCCCCAAAGCCAAGCCTCTCCAGGCTGGGAAAATTCCAGGCTCAGCGGGTTCGCGCTTTAAAACCTGAGGGGCTGTGGGAGGGGAAGGACAGCTGTTGTTCAGGGGGTACAGAGTTTCCGTTTTGCAAGATGAAGATTTCCTGGAGATGTGCTGCCCAGCGATGTGAACGTAGCTAACGTAACTGAACTGTACACTTAAACACGGTTAAGAAGGTGGATTTTATGCTGTTTTTTTTTGCCACAATTTTAAATTATTTTTTTAAAAATCTGAGGGGCTGCAGCCCAGCGTGTAGACTCGGGGCTGACAGTCACTGCTGCATCTTTCTGTCCTTGTCGGGGGACCACCGTTCAGAGTTGGCCCCTCTCAGAAATCCATGGCCGCTGGCTCTGCATCCAGGTTTTGGAATCACATCCCGGTCCTCTGACCGAGAGCAAGTGAACCACACAGTAGGAGCATTTAAGAATGACCTCCAGGGCTTCCCTGGTGGCGCAGTGGTTGAGAGTCTGCCTGCTAGTGCAGGGGACACAGGTTCGAGCCCTGGTCTGGGAAGATACCACATGCCGCGGAGCGGCTGGGCCCGTGAGCCACACTTGCTGAGCCTGCGCGTCTGGAGCCTGTGCTCCGCAACAAGAGAAGCCGCGATAGTGAGAGGCCCGCGCACCGCGACGAAGAGTGGCCCCCGCTTGCCGCAACTAGAGAAAGCCCTCACACAGAAACGAAGACCCAACGCAGCCATAAATAAATAAATAAATACATAAATACATAAATAAACAAACAAACAAAAGTGATTGTTTAAAAAAAAAGAAACCACACCTGGGAATAGTTTAAAAAAAAAAAAGAATGACCTCCAGGGGACTTCCCTGGTGACGCAGTGGTTGGGAATCCACCTGCCAATGCAGGGGACATGGGTTCGAGCCCTGCTCCGGGAAGATCCCACATGCCACAGAGCAACTAAGTCCGTGCACCACAACTGCTGAGCCTGCACTCTAGAGCCCAAGAGCCACAAGTACTGAAGCCCACGCACCTAGAGCCCATGTTCCACAACAGGAGAAGCCACTGCAATGAGAGGCTCGCGCACTGCAACAGAGAGTAGCCCCCACTCGCCACAACTTGAAAAAGCTCACGCACAGCAACGAAGACCCAACGCAGCCAAATAAATAAATAAATAAAATAAATTAAAAAAAAAAAAAAAGAATGACCTCCACCTCTCTCCCTGAAACCACTGCTCACCAAGTGACCACCAGGTGCCTCTCCCTCAGCCCCTCTTAGGACTGACGCCCACAGCTTTGCCGGCCCCCAAGCCTCAGGGTCCTTCCCCACTACGGTAGTCTGCGTGGACCAAACCAAGCACCACCAGACGGAGTGGCTTCATCCACAGAATTTACGTGCTCACAGTTCTGGAGCCTGGACGTCCAAGATCAAGATGTCACAGGGCTGGTTTCTCCGAGGCCTTCCTAATTTCCCTTTTTTTTAAAAAAAACAAAACCTTTGGGTTTATTTATTTATGGCTGTGTTTGGGTCTTCGTTTCTGTGCGAGGGCTTTCTCTAGTTGCGGCGAGCGGGGGCCACTCTTCATTGTGGTGCGCGGGCCTCTCACCCTCGCGCCCTCTCTTGTTGCGGAGCACAGGCTCCAGACGCGCAGGCTCAGTAGTTGTGACTCACGGGCCCAGTTGCTCCGCGGCCTGTGGGATCTTCCCAGACCAGGACTCGAACCCGTGTCCCCTGCATTAGCAGGCAGATTCTCAACCACTGCGCCACCAGGGAAGCCCCCTAATTTCCCTTTTTAACGAGGACACCAGTTACACTGGCTTTAGGTCCCACCCACGTGACATCATTTTACCTTAATCACCTCTTTAAAGGCCTAATCTCCAAGCATATTCACCTTCTGAGGTGCGGGGTAGTGGTAGTGGAGTTGGTGAGTTAGGACTTCAGCATGTGAATTTTGGGAGACGCCATTCAGCCCCTAACGACCACCTCCCTCCAGCGACCTCCTGACACCCCCGACCGTGGCTTCCTTTTCATTCACCTTGAACCCCACGGGGCACCTCTGAACTTTAGGAAGATTCCAGAGGCAACCTGATGGGATTTTGAGGTGTCCAGTCCTGACCAGCCCAGGGCGCCCAGATGAAGGGCACTTACGCAGCACTTCCCTTGCAAATAAAGTTTCAAAAGGCACCGATAATTCTTCTGTTCAGAAGTCTTAGAGGGCCAGGAGTTTCCATCTGGGATGATGAAAGAGTTAGCGGATCAGTGCTGGTGGTCACACAACAGTGCCCGTGTACATAATGCCACTGAGCTGGACGCCTATCGCTGGTTAAGCTGGTACATTTTATGCTGTGTATATTTTATATGTAGTTGTTCTTTTTTCAAATTTTTTTGGCCGCACTGCACGGCATGTGGGATCTTAGTTCCCTGACCAGGGATCGAACTCTCGCCCCCTGCAGCGGAGCACGGAGTCTTAACCACTGGACCGCCAGGAAGTCCCCTTTTATATGTAGTTTTTAAAAAGTGTTAGAGATGCAGAAGGGTTAAGACCAGGCCCACTAGTCTAACACATCAGCAAGAAATTAGCCAGAGGCTACAGACTTTTGCTGCTGTGAACTTCCTCCTCAACTTAATTGCAATTCACTTTTAAAAAATCTTTCCTCCTCCCTGCAAGCCTTCAAGCGCCCTGTGTTGTCGATTCCTCAGCTCCCCAGTGTGTGTTCAGCACCAGAGGGGGAATGGGGAGGAGCAAGGAGCATGGCTTTGGGGTCCAGCAGACGCTCTAACCAGATCTGCTGAGAACCAGGTGTGTGACCTGGGCCAGGTGACGGCACCTCCTCACCTGTAAAGCAGAGACAGTAACACCTATTGCTAGGGTTTTGTGATTATTACACAAGCTATCAAGTGTGTTAATAAGTTAATTCTCACTAGACTACAGCACCTTGAAAGCAGGGAATATTAAATTAATAACTGAATTAGCCAACTACTGATCAGTTTAACAGCCTAAACATCACTGCTCAAAATTTCAAAACTTATATGCGAAGGGCTGTAAACGCAACATGAAATGCTAATTGGTGAGCTTTGCTATTAGCCTGAGGGGGAAAGAAGGATGCTTTTCAGGCAAAAAAAAAAAAAAAATAGTATCCCATCATGCCTGTAGTCTGTTACTGATGACCCCCACCCCAGTGAACCCCAGCTCTCAAGATCCATGCCCTTGTGAAGTTTCCCACATTGACTCAGGGCTTGGCCATGAGACCAACTTTGGCCCATGGGCCCGTTAGCAAGTGAAGTTTTCGTAAGCACTTTCACAATGGGGCTTGTCTTCTTGGAATGTTCCTTCTTAAAGCCCAGTCACCTTGCTGTGAGGAAACCCAAGCAGCCACATGAGAGGTCCATGTAGGAGAGAAGTGAGGTGTCCAGCTAACAGCACCAGTTGGCCTCCAGCACTGACAGCCGGCCATGGGAGTGAGCCCATGTTGGACCTTCCAGCCAACTCACCATCAGGGGAGACAAGACCTCCTGGTCAACTGGCAGTGTCATGAGAAATAATAAATTACTGTTGTTATAAGCCACTAGGTTTGGGGGAGATTTGTGACCTCACAATGGATAACTGAAGCAGTTCCTTTGTGTCCCCCCAATCACAAACAAACATGAATAAGGGAATTTGTTTAAAATCTCCAGCTATACAAACGTAATTTGCAATTTTGATTTCACTGCTTACTTAGCTATGTGGCCTAGGGAAGATTTCTCTAGCCTTATCAGCAAAATGTGAGTAACACCTGCGGTAAGAGTCTTTAGTGGGCCAGACATAGAAAACAAACTATGGTTACCAAAGGGGAAAGGGGGGAGGGATAAATTAGGAGTTTGGGATTAACATATACACACTACTATATATAAAACAGGTAACCAGCAAGGACCTACTGTACAGCACAGGGAACTATATTCAATTTTTTGTAATAACCGACAAGGGGAAAGAATCTGAAAAATAAGATATATATGTATAACTGAATCACTGTGCTGTACACCTGAAACTAACACAACATTGTAAATCCACTATACTTCAATTAAAAAAAAAAGTCTTTAGCGGGCATTTGCTGATGGAACGCATACAGAATGCTTAGCCTGCGTGAACACACAATCAGTGCTTAGTGAATGTCAGCTATTATTATGAAATCAAATATACTAGCTGGTATTTTTATTCTGAGAACTTCAGAATGGATTCAAAACGAAACAGGGGCAAAGTTTACCAGCTGAGACACAGAGACAAGTTGGGGAAGCTCAGTAGGTGTTATATGCCCACAACTTTCCCTCAGGAACAAAGACATTGAGCCCTGTTAGAGGCTAAAAGAAACATCAAGAAAAATTCCGGCTGCTTGTGAAGCCAAAAGACTGCCCTACATTCTCAAGCCTCCCAGTCTTATCTGGGTCCCTCACCCGGAAGACTGTCAGGCAGTTTAGCCTAAAAGCCCAGAGACTCACTAAGATTTACAGAATGTGATACCTGGAGGCTGGCAATTGTTATCTGAAATAAGACCCAGATGTGAGCGCTTCACCAGTAAAAGGAAAGGGCTCCAACTTACCTCATTAGTTGAGGGAAACAAAGAAAGTCTCCAGGAATAGTACCTTTCTCTGTGCCTGTTGTTTTCTCAGAAAGAGCTCACAGCTGCTAAGAGTGATAGCTCTGATTTCCAGACCCCGAATTTCTGACCATTTATACCTTCTCACTGAGGCCGTACCTGCTAACGGCGCTCAGGTGATGGTGACGGATTTCGACAGCTTCTCGCACTCAGCCGGCTGATACAGATACTTAAAGAGAAAGAAGGAAATCCAGTCCCACCCCAAGTCCAACCACTTTTCCCCGTGAGTCTTCCCCGTCCTAAACTGAGGAGAGTCACTCCATTGCAGTAATGCACGAACCGCTGTTCACAAATGGGGCACGGGCTATATTTACGAAAATGGTTGTTTCTATAAAGCAGTGCATTCTCCTGAGAAAAGTTTTCCTTTCATCATTGGAGGAAAATGGCTCGTAGCAAGATCTTTCCAAAGACAGCTGGTGTCCTGCCGGGCAGTGGCTTCACAAACTGGTCAGTTGGGGCCCAGCAGGTGAGGGGGTGAATGAGAGTAGCCCCAAGCCCAGGAAGTCCCCTGCAGGCTTTCCTCCCCGGAAGGTCCCGGCTGATCTTCAGGATGCTTATCCGGCTGCATCAGCTGTCAGAGTTACCATGTCAGCTTGAGCCAAGAGCTGGGCCAGGCAGAGACAGCTGTCCTCCTGAAGTGTCTCTTCCTCAAAAGGAGAAATCCTGTCATCAATCTGTTCTGCTCTCACAGGCCCCATTGTTGCCGAGTCCAAGATACAGAGAGACGACCTGCTGAGGTGAGAAAGAGCGACTTCATCTGGAAAGCCAGCAGACTGAGAAGGTGGTGGCCGCGTACCCCAAAGATCCAGCTTGCCTGAGTTAGAACGCAGGCTCCTTTTATACTAAAAGGGGACGGAGCAAAGCCAAGCATTTCCTGGCTCTCATCAGCCTCCAGAGGGGAGGTGTTCATTTCTTCCTCGCTGCAGTCCTTCACAGGTGTGCCTGGTCAGGATGTTTCCTGGGAGCTAAACAAAGGTATGTTAGCTTAATGCTCACGACCTGGGAGGCAGGGTTCCCAGAGATGGGCCATTATGCATAGTCTAAGCTTATAAGCAGCAACCCCTTTGGTGATTAACTTGTAGCAAAAGCAACAGAATACAAAGGTTAAAGAAACAGACCCAATATGGAGTCAGGTTTGTTCTTCCCTGTTCAGCACCAGTAACCACTGAGTGGAAACCAGGGGCTCGACAAACATGACAACAGACCAAAGTAACTCGCGACGGAGTGTGACGTGCCAACTTGACTGCATCATGGGGTATCCAGATATTATGGCTACACGTTATTTCTGGGGGTGTGTGGGAAGGGGTTTCTGGATGAGATTAGCATTTGAATCAGCAGACTCAGTAAGGGAGATTCACCTCCTCAGTGTGGGTGGGCCTCATCCAATCCTTGAGGGCCTGAACAGAACAAAAAGGTCGAGAAAGGAACAATTCTACTCTCTCTGCCTGACTGCTGACCTAGGACATGGGTCTTCTTCCCTTGGATGGGACTCACACCATTGGCTCTCCTGGTCCCCAGGGCTTCCGACTTGGACGGAACTACACCAGCGGTTCTCCTGGGTCTACGGCTCACAGACGGCAGCTGTTGCAGGACTTCTCCTCCGCCATTGCATGAGCCAATTCATCATGATAAATGCAGATGGTCCCCCCGGGGTTCGACTTAGGATTTTTCAACTTTACGATGGTGTGAAAGTGACACACATTCAGTAGAAACCTTGATCTTTGAATGTTGATCTTTTCCAGGGCTAGCGATGTGCACACGGTAAGATACTCTCCTGTGATGCTGGGCTGCTCCCAGACAGCCATGCCACCACCAGGATGAACAACTGATACACTGACAACCATTGTCTACCCAGACACTCTGTTTCACTTTCAGTACAGTATTTAATAAATTACATGAGCTATTCAACACTGTATTATACAATAGGCTTTGTGTTAGATAGTTTTGCCTGACTGTAGGCTAATGTCAGTGTCCTGAGCATGTTTAAGGTAGGCTAGGCTAAGCTATGATGTTTGGCAGGTTAGGTGTATTAAATGCATTTTCGACTTAAAATAATTTCAAATTGTAATGGGTTTATCAGGATGTAACACTACCATAAGTCAAGGAAGATCTGTATTTACAATATATATTAATATATATATACACAATATATTATACATAATATACAACATAATTATCTTCATTATATATAACAAATATGCAAATATTTATATTATATAATAGATACTATATATGACTATGTATTCATATATTCCATATTGATATAAATACTATGTGTGTGTGTATGTATGTGTATATATATATATATATATATATATATATATATATATATATATCCCATTAGTTCTGTCTCTGGAGAATCCAGGGAGCTTTGTGGTGAAAATGGCACATGGGTTTAGAGGCAACATACCAGAGGGAGGAAAAAAACTCCAACCTTGGGCAACAGGAAAACAAGACAAATATTTTTTCAATTATAAGAGATGAAAATAATCATCTTCGATCTCTGGTCATTTCTTTAGAAATGTGTGGGTCACACTTGGCTTCCTGCCAAATAATTTAGTTTGATTTACTAAGATGAATACAGCAGTAACTTTGCACCCAAGGAATAAAACTTTTCCCCTAATCTGGATTCTGAAGAATATGCTTGCAGTGGTCTTTCTGGTCCCCAAGTCCCGGTAAATTACACAAAAAGAATTTGAGCGCAATCTTAGCTCCTTAAAAGGGAGGGTTCTGGCATAGCTTTTTTGGTCAGTTTCTGTGTTACCGTTTCCCCTGCTTCAAACTTAAGAAAACTGCCTTGGTAATTTGTAGGTCTTTCTTTTTTTCCAGAAACCTCTTGACACTTGTTCCCTAAAGATCTACAAGTCTGTTTTCCTATTCACATAAATTCCTCAACTCAGTCTTCTACAACCCCTCTTGTATACCAGATTTTTATTTTTTAATTTTATATGGAAAATTGTTGAACATGGTATTAACCGGCAGATATAGTTTGAAAAAAAACTAGTCAACCCCGGATTACTCCAAAGGATTAACAACAATAAATCTTATTTCCAACGTCAATTGGCACCTCCTCAATTAAGTCCCTTATTACGAAACTTCCTCGCAGTTGGCAGGCACCCTTACAGATCACAAGGGGGACACACTGAAAAACACCTCCTGACTTCCTACTTGGGCTGGGTTTACATCATGTTGAGGGAGAAAGAATGGGGCAGCTGGAGGCTTTTGGTGCTGTGTTGTCAAGTTCCAAGACAGCCCTGGAGGCTACTCTAGGTCCTTTGCAGTTCTACAAAAATTTTAGAATCAGCTTGTCAATTTATGTACACACACAGAAAGTAGCCTGCTGGGACTATATTGAATCTACATTGAATCTGTATTTTGGAATGACATCTTTTTTTTTTTAAATTTTATTTTATTGTCCTTTTATTTTTGGCTGTGTTGGGTCTTTGTTGCTGCGTGCAGGCTTTCTCTAGTTGTGGCGAGCGGGGGCTACTCTTCTTTGTGGTGTGCAGGCTTCTCACCGCGGTGGCTTCTCTTGTTGCAGAGCACGGGCTCTAGGTGCATGGGCTTCAGTAGTTGTGGCACACGGGCTCATTAGTTGTGGCTCGTGAGCTCTAGAGCACAGGCTCATTAGTTGTGGCTCGCGGGCTCTAGAGCTCAGGCTCAGTAGTTGCGGCACACAGGCTCTAGAGCTCAGGCTCAGTAGTTGTGGTGCAATGGGCTTAGTTGCTCTGTGGCATGTGGGATCTTCCTGGACCAGGGCTCGAACCTGTGTCCCCTGCATTGGCAGGCAGATTCTTAACCCCTGCGCCACCAGGGAAGTCCTGGAATGACATCTTAACAACACTGAGTCTTCTGACCCATGAACAAAGTATATACCCCAAGTTATTTAGGTCTTAATCGATCATAGCAATATTTGTTTTCAGTGTACATGTCTTTCACATTTTTTGTCACTTATTCCTAACTACCTAGTATTTTTGTGCTATTGTAAATGATTTTTAATTTCACTAATTGTTCATATATAGAAATATAATTGATTTTTGTACATTGCTTTGTATCCTGCAACCTTGATAAACTCACTTATTAGTTCTAACATCTTGTTTATAGATTCCACTGAATTTTCTACAAAGATGATCATGTCATCTGTGAAAAAAAGGACCATTTTGTTTTTTTCTTTCCAGTCTGGATGTTCTGTTTCCTGCCTGACTGCAGTCTAGAATCTCCAGTACAATGATCAGAGACATCCCCGATTTCTTCCTGATGTTAGGGGAAAAAGATTCAGCCCTTCAGAATTAAGTCTGATGTTAGCTGTAGGGCTTTTGCAGATGTCTTGTAATCAGATCGGGGAAGTCCCCTTTATTCCCAGTTTGCCAGAGTTTTTAACAGGACTAGATCGTGGATTTTGTCAAATACGTTCCTAGTATTGATTGAAATGATTATGTGAATGTTAAATCAACCCTGCATCCCCAGGATAAATCCCATGGCCATATTACCTTTTTATTATATCATAGGTTTCAATTTACTAAAACTTTTGCTTAGTTTTTGCACCTACGTTCATGAGGAATGTTTGTTTTGTAGTGTTTTCTTTCCTTGCAATGTGTTTGCCCAGCCAGGATACCTCGGTAATTTTGCTACCAGGGTAATGCTGACCCCATAGAATGAGGGGCAGTATTTGTGTAGAATTGGTATTATTTCTTCAAATGTTTGGTAAAACTCACCACTGAAGCCATCCCATTGGGGTTATAGGAAGGTTTTACCTGTTTCTTCTTGAGTGAGCTCTGGCAATTTGTGTCTTTCAAGGAATTTGTCAATTTCACCTGTTCTTGAATTTATTGGTATAAAGGTGTTCCTATTATTTTAACATCTGTGGGATCTTCAGTGATGTTACCTCTCCCATTCCTTATATTGGTAATTGGTCTCTTTTTTCCCTCACCAATCTGGCTGGAGATTTATCAATTTTATTGATTTTCCCAAAGAACAAGCTTTTGGATTCATTTTTCTCTATTTTATTTCACTGGTTACCACTTTGATCTTTATTATTCCTTTTCTTCTGCTGACTTTGGATTTAATTTGCTCTTCTTTTACTGTTTCTTAAAGTGGAAACTGAGGTCACTGATTTGAGACCTGTTTTCCTTTCTAATACAGGCATTTAAAGCTACAAGTCTCCCTCTAAGTACTGCTTTAGCAAGAACCCACAAACTCTAGTTTTTTAAAAAAATTCATTTCAAATTACTTTCTAATTTCTCTTTAGATTTGTTCTTTGACTTCTGAGTTATTTTGTTTCCAAATACTTGGGGATTTCCAAGGATCTTTCTGTTACTTATTTCTAATTTAATTCCATGTGGCCAAATAAATTATTTAGCTTTTGAGAATTCTTATTCTGCAGCTCATTGAAACATTTAAAAATATGGTTCTTGATAGGCATTCCAGAAATTTAAGTAGTTTTCAGTTGGTCCTTATCAGCCATATTGCTGGGGAAAAAAAAATTCTTTCAACTTTTTTTTTTACTTTTATTTTTTGGCCATGCTGTGTGGCATGTGGGATCTTAGTTCCCCGACCAGGGATCGAACCCACGCACCCCTGCAGGGGAAGCACGAGTCCTAATCACTATGCTGCCAGGGAAGTCACTTTTTTTTTTTAATTGAAGTATAGTTGATTTATGATGTCATGTCAGTTTCAGGTGTACAGCACAGTGATTCGGTTTTACATATATACACACACACACACACACACACACACACACACACACGTTTTTCAGATTCTTTTCGCTTATAGGTTACTGCAAAATTCAACTTGTTCTTTATGAATATACAGTCTCCAAATATCCCTCCTGACCCAGAAGCAGGAGAGCGAGCACACACCCAGGAACCAGCTGATCTGAGATCAAGTCGTGAATCCACAAGCAGGTGACTTCAGTAGCTTATGTACACTCTGTTCCCTCACAGGACTGATGTGAGAGTTAAATGAGGTAATAGATGAACAGCACTAATGCAGGAACTGGCTCTGGTAAGTATGATGTTAAGGATTTCTTGTTATTATGATGTGAAAAACTCACAATCACAGCACACATCTTACCCAGTGGTCCCACAACCCCCGGTCCCTGGCCATCGTGGCCCAAGTTACCACGCAGTAGCCCACACCCTGGGCTCACAGTGACAGGGAGAAATCAACTATGAGCTTCCACCGGATGGCAAGCCTGTCACAGGACGGGCCCGAGTCCAGAGCAGATGCTAACGGATGCTGATCTGAGAAATGTCATCATCACCCAAGTCTGAGTGAACACACAGTCCTTATACTGCAGAGAAATACGGAAAACGAGCATAAACATAAACAAACGTGACTTCAAACTCTGTGCTCGTTACGGTGGACAGTCATCATTTGCCCCAACAGCCAACTGAAGCCAATAGTCCCGATTGCTAAAAACCACAAAGTTGTACAGATGTTCTCCTCCTTTTCGGAAACCGTGTTCGTTCTCTCTCCAGGAAACAGGGCTGTCTGCAAAGCCTTGAACCGACAACGTCACCCACGGGGCCAACTTTGGTTCGTCAAAGTAGCGACTGAAAAAGACAGACACTTCTTAACAAACAGGAAGAGTTAGGAACGGTCCCATTTATTTTTTTTACTTATTCAGGATAAGTGGTATTTCTGATGCTCCCATGAAGCTTTGACCTTAGCTTTCATTTATAAAAATTAGGAGACAGAAATTAAACTCCTGGTGCTATACTGTGAATTCAGTAAAGGTTCACCAACATGCAGCGCACAGAACAAACTTCAGCCGTTCCTACCCTTATTGTGGAAGAGCATATAAGATTTAAAGAACAAAAAAATCCCCAAGAAGTGGGTAAGAATCGTTTCCCTCCCTGGAACAGTGCTGCTTTCGGAGGCTCTGTAAACTGAAACACTGCAGAATAATTCATCGAATTTCTTTTTTAAAATCCATCAAATTTTTTAAACTTCAACCTTCTTACTGAGGAAAATAAAAGTACGAAGCTAATAAATGTGAAAGAGGATGTTGGATTTAAAAAGGAAAACCCTCAACACTTAAATCTTAGACATTTTTCAAGTGAAGACTCAGAAGGCATGATGCTCACTTTATATTCTTTTCAATACGGGATTTGAGCTTCCTCACATTGTATTTACATAACACCTCCCAGAATGAAAATCCAATGCTACTTTATAGAACCCGTGGCATGTTACCGGTGCCCAGTGATTCATGGATATTAGAGCCAGGGCAGATCTTGGATATGATTTGGATTCAGAGGTGGTCAGCTCCTCTTCCCACCCATTTCAAAGTGAAGCATTTTGCAGAAATCCAGTATTTAAAACAGATCATAATGTGTTCCATAGAGTACTGCCGTTTTCTTAAGTGATACTGTAACTTCAACTGCACCGAAATGGTCTGGGGAAGCAGAACAAGAAAAATGAGCAGTTTGTTCTCAAGAAGCACGTAAAGCTCTGCTCTCTTCTTTCCACAAGGACAAGGACGTGGCAATACCACCAGGGATAATTACATCACGTAAGATGATAACGTTACTGCACGTGAGCCCAAGCAAGGGAAGAGGGGGACACGTTGTGAGAGGACCCCGGAATCTGGAATCATTAGCGCTGCCCCTAAAACGCTACAGAGGCGGAGACAAGCAAGACAAAAATGGCAAAAAAGGCTGTTCTTTTTTCTCACCACAGCTGTTCCAACAGGAGACGTATCTTCTCTGGAAGGATGAAACCAGTGATTGTACACAAGTAAGCTTTCGCCACCACTGTGCTTGGCTGAGGACAGCAGTAGGTTGATATGAAATTATCAGGCTCATTATTTCTGTAACCAAAACAGAGAAAGAAAACGCATTTATATCCACTACACGATCACTTTCAAAGTACTGAACCCCTGTTGAAAACGAGAAGCCAGCCCGAGCCCTCCGGGACCCGGGAGCCCTCATACGCACAGCGCAGCGTTGCTGAAGACGGCGCCCAGCCACTCGAAGAGCTCCTGGGCGCTGCAGGCCGCCCCCGGCTGGCCCCTGAGCTCGCCGCTCTGCAGCACTGGGCACTGCACGTCTGTCATCGTGCTCAGCACTATTTTTGGCTGATGCTCCTGAATCCGGTAACTGGAAAAGTATGACATCATCGCTGATCCTTCTGCACCTTCAAACACACCAAATAAGGCCACTTGAATAGTGTAAACAAGTGCAGTGCATCCCTGAATCCACCCCATTCCCACTTGAGGGTTTCAGGAAGCAGGCAGGATGAAGTAAGGCCAGAGGAGGTTGTACAAAGCTTTATTCAAATTAAAATCATTTAAGTTTAAGGAGCCTTCGCCTCCTTGTGCCAAAGTTCTGTCACCATTCATCTTCTGTCACACTTTTTCTGGAAAATCATAAGGCTTTCAGATTCAAGCCATACTAGTCTCAACATCTGCTCTACTAAGAAACTTTTGACTTAATAAATAAAACCCAAAGCATTACTTATGTTTAAATAAAATTAGTGAACTCTACAGAGAAAGGAGCATATTTGCACACTCTTGAAGAAGGAAACAGAAGAGGAGCTGAATGACAGAATCTCAGTCCAGCTTGTCTTTAAAACCCAGTAAGATCCAGTGTATCCTGAAGGATTTTCCAATAGCCCTGGAAGACGGAAATAGTGGCCCTCTTGGAGCAGAGGGCAGGATTGCTTACTGCCCAGTGTATTAGAAATAATGTCTCCCTCCACCTCCTCCCTCCCTCCAGGGCAAAGGTCAGCAGGCTCACTGCCCAACATAAAGGATGTGAATTCCTTAGGCTCCAGGTTCCCCTCCTGTACTGCAACCCCCTGCTTGCACCAGCATCACCTGCCCACCATGCATCACCCTGCAGGAACCAGGCCTTGGTGAACTGGTGCAAAGGCCGATGCTCTGGCCACTGCTACTGCTGGGAATCATTAGGTTCTCTGTCTCTGACCAGGGGTCTCGTGTCTCCTGCCAGAGCCCACGAGAACGTGCTGGCTAACTTCTTAGCTTGCTAAGAGGGTAAAATCTCAGGCGTTTCACAGGTCTTGACAAGCCCTTAAAATACTTCGGAGTCTTAGGAACACAGTGGTCTCCAGAACCCAATGCATAGGAGGCCCTCAGTAAAGACTTCATACGATTGAGATGTCAGCCTCTCTGCCCTCTGTGTCTGCACCACACACAGAAGAAGCACCCAAGTATTACAGACCTAGGCCTCACACAGGCAACCCTGTAGCACCCAGTGACCATCAACTTCCTAGGAGGAGCAGACAGATGGACCTATTTCCAAAATGGACCTATGGGCTTCCCTCCTCTCCAAGAGAGAACTACACCATCGTAATTGTGATTTGTTTCATTATAATCTTGTTTTGGGCCAAAGATACACTTCTAAAAGGAGCGAGATACATGGCAGTTGTAAGCCGATTAAAATGTTTGGTGAACATGAAACTCTGAACTAAATGTATTGTTCTAATCAATTAAAAGGTACAACAAATTTAATCTGACATTTAATGATATGCCTGATTACTACCCTGCAATAACGAATAAGCAGTCTGTGTCTATCAGTGTAACTGGAGTTATTTTAAAACATTCCAGCCAAGGCTGTTGGAGGGAAGCTGGAGGAGGGAAAGGGAGAAATGGACAAAGGTTAGTTGCCCTGAGACCACCCTCAGGAGCTCTTGACTGACACACAACCCAAGGAGATGGAGATGGACAGCTGCATGCCTAGATGATCCCGGACTACGGCTCTCAGGAATGCCAGAGAGGCCAAAGCAGTTTCCTTAACAATGTTTACAGGTTTCCCCCCATCCCAAAGTACAGTGTTCCTACAAAACCTTGCATTAAGTGGAAATGGCATAAAGCGAAGAAGCAATTACCTTAAGACACATCTTGCTAACAGATGCATGAAATAAACGCTCAAAGACACAGTTCAAAGCTCTGCCGGCTAGCGGCTAAGATGCTGAGTGCAATTCTGGGGGAGGGAGCTGGGGTGCCACTCTCGCTGCTGGGGTGCACACTGCCTCTATAGCAGCTCACTGCAAAACACACGCTCAACACTATTTTCACTTTCTGCTTTTGTAAAAGTAAAGGAGCATAACGTGAACTTTCGAAAAGTGGGGGACACCTATATCCATCTACGTACACAACATCCCTGACCACTGGGATGAATCACCATTCCATCCCCACTACTCCCCTTTAATTAACCATTAGATTTCAAAACCACTCCATCGTTACACATTATATTTTTCATACCTGTTTGATGCCACGCCAAAAGAAAATCAAATTTCAATGGTTTCTTTTCTTTGAAAGCCCAAGATATTCTTTCATACTTCTTAGAGTCCAGTTTAGAGGATAAATCCATCAAATCAATGGAAACAACTTAAAAAAATGGAGAGGAATAAACAGTTCATTCATATACACACAGCTTGCACTGTGTAAAACATGCTAGATTAAAAACATCAGGAGTTTAAGAAATTTTATGGACAAAAAAAGTTATTTTGTATTTCTTGCCCTCCCTTTGGGTTACCAAACCAAAACTCTGCCTCTGATGGGCATTTCTGGCATTGAGAGATAATTACAGCAGGCGTTTTATTTTTTATTTAGATTTAAAATTTATTTATTTTTATTTTTATTTATTTTTGCCTGCGTTGGGTCTTTGTTGCTGCGCATGGGCTTTCTCTAGTTGCAGTGAGTGGGGGCTACTCTTCGTTGTGGTGCACGAGCTTCGCATTGCGGTGGCTTCTCTTGTTGCTGAGCACGGGCTCTAGGCGCGCGGGCTCAGTAGTTGTGGCTCACGGGCTCTAGAGCACAGGCTCAGTAGTCGTGGCGCACGGGCTTACTTGCTCCGCGGCATGTGGGATCTCCCCAGACCAGGGCTCGAACCTGTGTCCCCCGCGTTGGCAGGCGGACTCTTAACCACTGCGCCACCAGGGAAGTCCCACAACAGGTGTTTTAAATTCACATTTTTCCTAGTCAAAGACCAAGGGCAGAGATCAACTCTAACCTAGCTGTGGAGGTGGCAGCCGTAACTACTGACATTCAAGCCAGACCATCAGCAGAACTACACCTCTTCACTCATGGGTGAATTTCTACTAGTCATCACAAAACTTGGGAAAATTAAAGGAAATTCTTTATTAAGAACAAGTTGGAACAGATGCAAACTGGTATATATAGACTGGATAAACAACAAGGTCCTACTGTATAGCACAAAGAACTATATTCAATATCCTGTGATAAACCATAATGGAAAAGAATATGAAAAAGAATGTATATGTATGTATAACTAAGTCACTTTGCTGTACAGCAGTAATTAACACATTGTAAATCAACTCTACTTCAATTTAAAAAAAAAAGAACAAGTGGGTTCACCACTTTGAATTTGTGACCCAAAACGTATGTATCTAATGGACCATGTCCAAGTCTGTGATCTTTTCAAGATGCAGCCGACAGCTGAAGACAAACAGATGCACAGCAGTATCTATCTCATCCTATCTGATGCCCACCCGAGAGCCCCCGGAGTAAGGAGTTTTAAAGACAGAAAAAGCCACACTTTTTCTGAACAAAGAGAATAGAGGCAATTCAAACATTTAATTTCAAATTGCTACAGGAAGACTACTACCTTGTTAGAAACTGATGGAGTGAGCATACATAATACTTACTAAACTTCATGGTTTTCCTGCCACAATACTGAGATGGACGACCTTGAAGTCCAGTTTCTTCATAAGTGTCTTTATCCAGTGATAAAATTAGTTTCCCTATAAGTCAAATAATTCCCATAAAAGAGATGTTAAAAATACAATGTGTTCTCTAAGAGAAAGCAAGACAAATTGAGCAGTTAAATACCAGTGCACACAAGGATCTTATTTATAATACAAGGATATTATTTATTCATACATGTATCTTATTTATAATACAAGGGTATTATTTATAATTATACGTACAAAGACATCATTTATTATAATGAAACTAGAAACTATCTAAATTTTTATTAAAAAAAGAGTAAACAAATTATGGTATACTTCTTCTTTGGAATATTTTCAAGACATTAAAAATAGTAAATTAAAACTGTATGTACTAGGCTTCCCTGGTGGCTCAGTGGTTAAGAATCCACCTGCCAAAGCAGGAGACATGGGTTTGAGCCCTGGTCCAAGAAGATCCCACATGCCGCGGAGCAACTAAGCCTGTGCGCCACAACTACTGATCCTGTGCTCTAGAGCCCACGAGCCACAACTACTGAAGCCTGTGCACCTAGAGCCCGTGCTCCGCAACAAGAGAAGCCACCGCAATGAGAAGCCCACACACCGTAACGAAGAGTAGCCCCCGCTCGCCGCAACTAGAGAAAGCCCGCGCGCAGCAACGAAGACCCAACGGCAGCCAAAAATAAATAAATAAATAAAATTGATTCTTTAAAAAAAAAAAAAGAATGCCTGCTGAGAACAGTAGTGAGTTTGGAGGGACGGGGATGAAAGGGGGGACTTTCACTTTACACACATCCGAATGACTTGACTCTTTCTTTTCTACCGTTTGTGTTTCCTCCATAATTAAGAAAGAAGAAAAAATGAGTGTGGTTACCGTTTGGTAGCAGGGCCACAGTATTATCCTCGTCAATATTTGTGTTGTACGTTAGTGCGTAGCACGCACCTGTAAGAGAAAACCCAGAGGAGAAATTAAGAAAAAAAAAAATCACACCTGCAAAGAGTTAGTGGATTATTTTCACAGGATAACAATCTTCCGGGTCACTGCTCCAGCTCACTCAGCTCACTCAGCCAAGCTGGAGGACACGCAGAGCCAAGCACAGCTAGTTCACGCCTCTGCCTAGGGCCTGTCTGTGCAAGCTGGCTACCAACGAGCAGAAAATGGACTCAGGATGGAGCGCATACCTCTGGGGATGCTGGCAGAGGGGCACAAAGTGGAAGAGCAGGTGAGCGTACACACTTGAGAGGCAGAGTTCCAGGTGAAGGCTCAAAATGTGCCACAAACTTGTGTGAAGTCAAGAAAGCTACTCAATCTCTCTGAGCCTCAATTTCCTCACCTGTAAAATGGGGGTTGCAGGCCTATTTCACAGTGTTGTTGCCAGGGTTAAGTCGGGTCAGCTATGTAAAAGTCCATGGCCAGTGTCCACACTGTTAACAAAATAGCCTCAGACTTTTTTTTTTTTTTTTTGACCACACCACACAGCTTGTGGGATCCTAGCTGCCCGAGCAGGGATCAAACCCGGGTCCTCAGCAGTGAAAGCAAGGAATCCTAACCACTGGACTGCCAGGGAATCCCCCAGCATCAAGCTTCAGCACTGAAGAAAGGAATCATGTCCGTGAGACCAAAGACAAGATGTCAGTGGCCCTTGTGCAGTGATGTATATAGTGAGGGTGGATCCCTAAAGACACGCTGAAATAGTTTCAAACAAGTGGTTCCTAGGAAATAACTGGAACAAGCCAATCCACCCAGCAGACACAGATGGGAATGAGGTGCGCAGGCGAGGCTAAGAGCCACGAAGTCTAAGCAGAAGATGGTGAACCCCAATCAGCACCTGACTGTGGGGGCAGCAGCTGTGGCTGCATCAGGAGACCACCCTCTCCAGACAGCTGTCATGGGGACTGCGGGGAGAACAGCGGTCTGTCTCTGCAGCCACACACCCAACGGCAGCGCATCTGAACACAGCGGTCAAAAGACTTTCCTCTCCATTAACCCTCATATGCCACACCCCACACAACACCTGTGGACCAGGGCAATCAGAAACCACCACCTGATGAGGGCACACAGAGTCTGCTGAGTTACCGAGGGACGGAGGGAGGGATGCACACACCTGACCACACAGACGACCTCCAGCAGTCCTATTCAGAACAAGAGAAGGACCCTGGTATTGCTATGTGATCTCCCTGGACTTCCTCATCTCACCGCGTTCATACACACTACACGGCTTTTCTTACCTTTCTTGACAAAAGTACTGATGAATTCGTGTGCGATTAACTCATGAAGAGGTAAATCCTTCACAAAGTAATAGGGTCCAGAGTCCATGACCAGGTCTTTCAGTTCTTTTGATAGTATCCCACATTCAGGAATCAGAAATGAAACCTATTGGAATGTGTAATATAAACAAGTCTTATTTTTTTTAATTGAAGCATAGCTGACTTACAATATTACATTAGTTTCATGTGTACAGCATAGTGATTCAGTATTTTTGCAGATTATACTCCATTATAGGTTTAAACAAGTCTTATTTTCATGTAGATCAACACCCAGGTTTTTAGGGACGATACATCATGAAGGCTGCTAACCATTCCTCCACAGCTTTCAGAAAAACTCCAAAATTCATTCACCAATCTCAGATTGGGCGATGCGGATCGACATATATACGCTATTGATACTATGTATAAAATAGATGACTAAAGAGAACCTACTGTACAGCACAGGGAACTCTACTCAGTGCTCTGTGGTGACCTAAATGGGAAGGAAATCCATAAAAGAGGGGCTATATGTATACGTATAGCTGATTCACTTTGCTGTACAGTAGAAACGAACACAATATCGTAAAGCAACTATGCTCCAATAAAAATTTTAAAGACAAAGATAAAAATAGAAAAAAACAAAACAAAAAAAACTAATCTCAGGAAAAGAGAAATTTGACAATTCAAGTTTTCCATTTCTGTATTCAAGCTTACAGTACAGGAAAGTTGAATGAGCAAAACAATTTTAATGGGAAGCTCTTGCTTGCGTTTTTTTTTTTTTAATAATTTTTAAAAATTTATTTAATTTATTTATTTATTTTTGGCTGCATTGGGTCTTCCTTGCTGCACACGGGCTTTCTCTAGTTGCGGTGAGCGGGGGCTACTCTTTGTTGCCGTGCGTGGCTTCTCATTGCGGTGGCTTCTCTTGTTGCGGAGCATGGGCTCTAGGCGTGCAGGCTTCAGTAGTTGTAGCACGTGGGCTCAGTAGTTGTGGCTCGCAGGCTCTAGAGCACAGGCTCAGTAGTTGTGGCGCACGGGCTTAGCTGCTCCGCAGCACGTGGGATCTTCCCGGACCAGGGCTTGAACCCGTGTCCCCTGCATTGGCAGGCAGATTCTTAACCACTGTACCACCAGGGAAGCCCTTGCTTGTGTTTTATCTTTTGCAAATGAGCAATATATTTTATGTCCCGTTCCTATCACTACATTAATTTTTAGGGAAATATAGTACAATTGAATATCCCTAGATCTGTGTATCCTAGTACCAGGCTGGAATCAAAGGAACTGTCCCTTAGGGCATAAGGAATTTAGGGACACCAATTATTAAGAGGTTACATGGAAGCAGCAGTCTGCTGGATGTTTACACTTTCCAGATCGAAAAACTCTACAGATGGGACGGGAGAGATAAGGTACACATCCCCGACTGCTGTCTGTGATGAGCTTTCCATCCAAAGCAGAGATAATCAACCTGACAGGTTTCAAACGTCGGCCAGGTGCTCCACACCTTGAAAAACCACTCTCCCAAAGCCGGGACACCAGTTTGTCCCTGAAGAACCAGGGTCACCAGTTGTGTCTGAGAAACTAGCCAGTCAGGCCTGAGTTGAGATTAGGCTGGTCGATCTAAAGTGTAAAAGGCTTAAAGCATTTTCATTTTAAGGTTTATTCTGAAGCCCTCTCCACTTAAATGGGTAGGTGAAGCCCGCTCAGCAGACACTACCTGGGAATTAGGGATGTTCTCTTCTACTCTCAGCAGATCCTGGATAAACTGATAATTAACCTCACCGATGCTTCAACCACCACATTCGCGAAAAAGGCGCCCGTGAGGGTGACATTTTCACGAAGCAACAGCGAAAATCGCTCTGAAGTTGTGCATGCGAGCAGGGAAGCCTCGGCGAATTTCTGCAAAAGCTGCCGAAATGGGGCACTCTGGCTGGACAACGCGGAAGGCATCAGGCAAAGGGGGAGGTTTCTCAGGTATCAAACTAGCTCCCATAAGCGGTTCAGAAGGGCAAGCAGCTTCCCGGACAGACTCGGCACGAGGCTCTGCAAAGACCCGCGGGCGCACGGCGGGGGAAGGAAGCCGGGGTGGGGAAGGGGCGGGTCCGTCCCGGGCAGCGCGGCACACCCGCCAGTCCCTCGTCCCGGCCCCGCCCCTCCTGGGACGCAACCCACCCGCGGCGGGGCTGGGCCGGAGTAAGTGGCCAGCGGCTCGGCGAACTCTGTCAGGCGCACGCCACCCTGCGCCTCCCTCCGACGGCGGAACAGCGCCCCGCGCCGGTGCATCCTGGGACTTGTAGTCCTGAGGCGACGCAAACCACAGGCCTGGAGCGGCTAGAGACTACAGTTCCCAGCATGCCTGGCGAGGCCCCCCCCCCCCTCGCCCCTCCGCGCGCCAAGGGCGGGCCCCCTGGAGCAGAGAGCGGCTCTCCCCAGTCCTCCACCGCCGGCGGAATGGTGCGCGGTCCGCGGGCCCGGGGTGTGGACTCACCCTGTAGTTGTGATAGTGCGTCTCCACGAGGTGCCGGTGGCGCGACTTGTCGTGGCCGAAGTTGGACTTTTCGCAGACCAGCAAGTGCCGGGGCACCTCTCGCAGCCGACACAGCATGGCCATGGTCTTCTCCACGCAGGCCCTGCCGGGGTTCGACTCGCCCCGCCCCTTCCCCGCGGGCATGCGCAGTGCAGGCAGGCCGCACGTGTTGAGGCGGTCCCGGGTAGGGGCGGGGCTAGTGCTGGGGGCGGGCCTAGGCTTCTGGGGAGCCCACCCAGAAGCTCGCTGATGGGTACCTGAAAGGTACCCTACCTGAAATTAGTTCTCTTGCCAGAATCCTTCCTCTAGGCCCCAGGTTGCTCCTTCCCAAATTGTTAAGGAAGTCTGTGTCTAAAGGTAATACATAATACCTTTCATACGACTCCTTAAAACTCCTTCAGAACCAATTTTAAGATGCTTTTAAAAATATCCTTTTGGAACCGATTTTAATAATTTTCTTGCTATTGGAGGTTATAGTGATAGTGCATTTTTGCATCTAAGTTTTCTGATCAACTCCAAGTGCTGTACTACTACACGCTTCTCAAACTGGAGTATGCACAGCCCCAATTCTATGCAGAGAGGACGAAAAACAGCAGAATATTTGTAGTACAACCTTATGGAGCGTCAGTTTTACTATAAGATTTGGAAGAATAGAAGTTAAGTAATTTGGAAGGTATTTACAAATCTAAAACTAAGACAGACTGGAAAGTCCTCTGCCATTAATGTCAGTATCCTGTGCCTTAGATGTCAGATTATCTCTGTGAATACTCCAAGGAAAACCTATTTTCCATTATTTTAAATAAGAAAAATGATAAGGACTAGCAAGTGAATTGAAAAACTACCAATTTCCTAAATCACAATACGGCACCTAGATATAGCTTACAAATGTTGTATTAGAATGTAAAATGCTTAAAGCATTGCTTCTTGGTCACCACACAATTCAACAGCAGTGGCCCCTCTTAGACCAGCAACATCAAATATGTACATCTCCTTGGTTGGTACTCCAAAGCTTTGCAAAGTGACTAGCGTGATTCTGACCATCTACCAATTATGTGTGAAAGCAACATGAAGCTTTTCTAGCGTGCCGTTTAGGTTAAAATATTGTATTAAGTTTTGAAGGCTCAGTGTAAATTCTATACGTATGAACTTCAGCTGGACAATGTATGGCGAGATAAGTAGCTGCTGTGCATTTTGGGTGTTGAGAACTCAGAGGTGTTCTTCCAGGGAAGCATGATGATATGATCTGCGGGGTGTCCTGTGTTACAAAGTAGAAGGCCAAAATCCTATTTATTTCAAAGATGAAAGCTGCAACTTCAAGTCAGTTTGGGGCTGAGGAGTCCTTTCTGCCCTACCAACATCTCTCCTCAGACCCAAGGTGGGGAGAAACAGTGTCAAGTCCAGGGAGGGAGCAGAGGGGTGCAAGCAGGAAGCTTCCAAAGCTCAACCACTGCATCCCAGCTGCTTCTCGGTGTGGGCCCATTCCCCCTTTCCAGAGATCAGACAGCAAAGGAAGGAAGATGGGGCCCCCAGAGGGTGGAGCCCAATGTCTTCAAATCTGTCCACAACCTTGACCTCCAGAGTTTAGATTTGGAGGGAACAGATTAAAGACAAGCTTCTTATTTTGCAATCTGGCCTTGGGCCCTAGTGGTCAGACTCTGGTTGCCTCTTTCCTCCTGTCGGGTGGGGCACTGAGTGCATTTAAGCACCAATCACAGGCATACATGACGACAAGAATTTCTGTATAACTCAAGAGATCCAACTTTAAACAAAGGGAAAAGGAAACCAGCACCTATTGGGTGCCTACTGTTTGCCAAGTCACTTGTGATGAACATATCATTGAATCCTGGCATCCTGTCTGCAGTGGGCGTATGTATTGGTTAGCTACTGCTGCATAACAAACCACCCCAATACTCACCTAGCTCAGGCCGGGCTCAGCTAGACAATTCTTCTGGTCTCAGCTGGGCTCCTTCATGCATGTGTGGTCAGCTGCAGGTTGATTAGGGGGCTCTGCTTCTGGGGAGGAGCTGGCTGTCGACTGGGCACCTTGGTTCTACTCCCTGAAGTATCTCATCCTCCAGCAGGCTAACATGGGCTTGTTGTCATGGAGACGGCAGGGTTCTGAAAGAAAAAGCAGAAGCGTCTAAGACCTTTTAAGCCGAGGTCCCAAGCTGGCCCACTGGCATGCCTACTGCCTTCTAGTGGCCAGCCCTTATGCAAGGTTTGGAGGAACAGATTCCACCTCTCAGTGGGAGCAGCTGTAAAGTCACATTTCAAAGGGCTTGGATACAGGGAGGGATGAAGAATCACTGCCGCTTGTGCACTCAGTATAAGGATGCCTTGTCTCGAAAACGAGGTTTATATAGCTGTTCCAAGTCCAGTAACTTGTCCAAAGCCCCACAGCTACTGAGTGGCTGGGCTGAGACTGAGAATCAAGTCTGCCTGTCTTCAGAGCCCACCCGCTGCCACTTCAGGACCCACTACTGATGCAGCCTCCCTAGTCATTTGAGGTTCTGGAGGAGGACACTTATGCAGTAGGAACAGACTGTGCAGAGATTTCAGTGTCTAGTACTCTTCACCTTTGGGAATAATCCCCTTGAGAGAGTGCTGAAGTGTCTTGGAAAGACTTGGAATAACTTGGGGAAATGGCCAAGGGCTGAGTTGAGGAAATCAGGCCCCAGCAATATCATTTTCATTACTAATCACAGGAGAAATTTGAAAAATACATAATGCACTCCACGTGTTGGCAAATTCTTCTCATCTTTTTTTGGTACATGTAGGCTATTTATGATTTTCAACACAGACTAAATCAAACTACCATGTCTGAAACCACCTCTGACTCTGAAAGCAAGTGACACAAAAATAGATCTGCTAAGAAGACATTTCCTCCTGCTGCCGAGTAAGAAGTAGTTCTTTGCTTTTAACAGGGCAAAGCTGTTTTCGGAGACCCCGTAGCACACACGGAAGTCAGTTGCAGCTAATGCATCGATAGCCCTGAGTCAGTGGTTCTCACCCCTGGCTGCACAGGACCATCACCTGGGGGGCTTTTAAAATTCCTTAAATCCGAGTGCCACAGACCAATTAAATCAGAATCCCTAGAGTGAGACCCGGGCATCGGTATTTTTTATGGCTCTCCAGGTGATTACAGGGCCTGGTCAAGGCTGAAGACCATCACTTTAAACTCACATCTTTGGGTGAACTTGTTCCAAATAGTTTATCAAGTAAAAGCGTGTGCTGCTGGGTCGTGGCCTTTCAGCCTCACCTGCACTGCCTACTTACCATCCGTGGCATCCCTTCCACTAGTTTTACTCCTGATTCAACCCAGTTCTGCAGGTTCTGAGTGCACGCTGTGCACGGGGCTCTGTGCTAAGAGTCGTGGTCCTGGTGAGCTTCTCTGGAAAAAGTATCGCATCATAAAAAATAAAAATCACGCCACCTACCAAATGGAGGCAAAAACTGGAAGACTCTAAGGGGTCACCTGAGGGTTAGGACGTGAATACTTTGGAATATTAAAATCCATCTGATGAGACCATCGGTGAACGTGTCCCGCTTCAAAACAAGACAAAACCCTGCTGTTATTCTGAGATACTGAGTTAGGATTTTTGTGTAAATATGTAGCATTTAAATTTCTATTGGCGTGTAACATGCATACAGAGATATATGCAGGAATCATGCACGGGCACCTCGATGGGTCACTACAGAGTGAACACACGTGTAGCCAGGAGCAATACCAGCTTCGCTCCGGCCTCCCGACACACCCCACCATCGCTTCTCCCTCCCGCCTCCACGAAGAAACCAACACCTCACCGGCTAACACTGTAGACCAATTTCCGTTTTTCATAAAAGCATTTTGTTACAGAAAATTCTAAGCATTTACAGAATAGCAAAATGCTATAAGAGACCTGTCGGGGCTTCCCTGGTGGCGCAGTGGTTGAGAATCTGCCTGCCAATGCAGGGGACACGGGTTCGAGCCCTGGTCTGGGAAGATCCCACATGCCACGGAGCAACTAAGCCCGTGAGCCACAACTACTGAGCCTGCGCGTCTGGAGCCTGTGCTCCGCAACAAGAGAGGCCGCGACAGTGAGAGGCCCGCGCACCGCGATGAAGAGTGGCCCCCGCTTGCTGCAACTAGAGAAAGCCCTCGCACAGAAACGAAGACCCAACACAGCCATAAAATAAAAATAAATAAATAAGCAAATATCGTTAAGAAAAATATATTAAAAAAAAAAAAAGAGACCTGTCACCCAGCTTCAGTGACTACTAATTATCTGCCATTTCTGTTTCATCAATACTTCACGCTACTACCCACGCTTCACTATTTTTTCAATTGTTTTTCATGAGGTAAGAGGTACATACATTGAAAGGCACAGACATTAACTGTGAGAAATAAATGCACCCATGTGTACGTCACCCCTTTCAAGAACAGAATATTTTCATCACCTCCAGAAAATTCCCTCAAAGTTCCTTCCCAGGCAATTTTTTTCTCCCCTACAAGCAAACACTCTTGTGATTTTTTTCACCACGGGCTCATTTTGCCTGTCATCCTACAATAATGTGTCATGGCCAGCTTGTCTCACTCAGCAGTGTGTTTATGAGATTCATCCACAGTGTGTGCCCCTGTAGTTTGCTCCTTTATATTCTGAGTTGTATTCTCCTATATAAACATATCACAGTTTCTTGATACATTTTTCTACGTATGGATATTTGGGTTATTTGCTGGTTTTGGTTACTATGGCTCAAGGGTCTATGAGCGTACAAATACTTTTTGTATTCCATTTAATTCCTTTACTAGCATTTTTTTTAAAGTTTTTTTTTAAATTATTAGCACCTTTAATTACTATTTATTTTATTTTTTTTTTTTTATTTTGGCTGTGTTGGGTCTTCGTTTCTGTGCGAGGGCTTCCTCCAGTTGCGGCAAGCGGGGGCCACTCTTCATCGCGGTGCGCGGGTCTCTCACCATCGCGGGCTCTCTTGTTGCGGAGCACAGGCTCCAGACGCGCAGGCTCAGTAGTTGTGGCTCACGGGCCTAGTTGCTCCGTGACATGTGGGATCTTCCCAGACCAGGGCCCGAACCCATGTCCCCTGCATTAGCAGGCAGATTCTCAACCACTGCACCACCAGGGAAGCCCCCTTTACTAGCATTTAAGCGACACCTCTTTGCATTGTTTTAGTGGTCATTCCAGGGGTTACAGTATGCATCTTTCACCTATTACAATCCACTTAGAACTAATAGTGTACTATTTTCATACGTGGACAGTATAAAAACCTCTCCACAGAGCAGTTCCATTTACCTCTCTGTATCCTTTGTGCTACTATTGACATACATCTTACATCTACACGTTATAAACCCCACAATACAATGTTATAATTTTTGCTTTGAATACTCATAGGTCTTTTAAAGAAAATAAGAGCAAAAAGTTACTAATAAATATTTGGAGGAAATATTTGAGGCAAATATACTGTGTCTCCTTTAAGTTTCCCTCAGAATGTTTGCATTCAGGACCACATCTTGCCTACAGTAATTATTACTGGGGTATCCTGGTGACGACTGGATCCTCTGGGTAATAATCCAATGCTATCTTTATTTATTTTTTTGCTCACATTGTTCCAGCTTGAGCCATTGGGAGCTCTTCCAGGTCAGCTTTTTTTGACATTTCCATCCTTTTTTTTAAAAAGCACTCTCTTAGTTGCTGGCATTATTAAGATGCTCCAGGTTCATCTTGTATCTTCCACCTCAGCGCCAGAATTAGCCTTTTCTCCAAGAAACCCTGACTCTTTTTATTGGAAAATGGTACAGTAGTCTCCCCCTTAGCTGTGGTTTCGCTTTCAGCAGTTTCAGTTACCCATGGCCAACCACGGTCCAAAAATATTAACTGAAAAATTCCAGGAATAAAAAATTCATGTTTTAAACTGGGCACCATTCTGGGTAATGTGATGAAATCTCTCCTGTCCCGCTCTGTTCCGCCTGGGTTCCCCCACCATGGACATCGTCTGCTCCTGACATCCAACCATCCACATCATCACGGCTGAGAATCCAGGATGACAGGAAGCAGATGATTCTCCTTCTGACATACGGTCAGAAGGTCAGTAGTAGCCTAACGCTATGTCACAATGCCTACGTCATTCACCTCACTTCATCTCGTCACACAGACACAAGGAGAAGGGTGAGTACAGTACGATAAGATATATTGAGAGAGAGACCACATCCACATAACTTTATTACAGTGTATTGTTATAATTGTTCTATTTTATTATTGGTTATTGCTGTTAATCTCTTACCATGCCTAACTTATACATTAAACTTTATCATAGGTGTGTAGGTATAGGAAAAAGATCGTAATATATATATAGGGTTCAGGACTCTCTGTGGTTTCAGGTCAGCGAAGAGCTGCGGTGCAGTGGTGCAGATTGCGCAGTGCAAGCCCTACAGGCAGACTTCACAATCCACGTGATCTTTCCTGTGTGTTCTCTTCTCCAACCAACTACACAAACTATGCAGATTTCACATTAAATAATAGAAAAAAATGGGAAATAACTGCACTAGCACAGTGCCTACTAGACGAAAGACAGTAAAGAAATGGTAGTTTCTTTTCCTTCTTTGTTTTTCTGCGGTGGGTTAGAAAGGCACAGTTTCCCTAGAGAATGTTGACTGAGACATCGCTCCAGCACAAGGAACCAGGGCTAAGGAGCAGCTACTGGCAGCTGTATTTGTGAGCTGCCTGAGCTGATTTATTATTTTTTTTTAAGTTATTTATTTATTTTTGGCTGTGTTGGGTCTTCGTTGCGGTCTGCGGGCTTCTCATTGCAGTGGCTTCTCTTGTTGCAGAGCACGGGCTCTAGACACGTGGGCTTCAGTAGTTGTGGCACTCGGGCTCAGTAGTTGTGGCTCGCGGGCTCTAGAGCGCAGGCTCAGTAGTTGTGGTGCACGGGCTTAGTTGCTCCGCGGCATGTGGGATCTTCCCGGACCAGGGGTGGAACCCATCTCCCCTGAGGCGGATTCTTAACCACAGCGCCACCAGGGAAGCCCTGATTTATTATTATCACGATTACGTTTTGACAGATCTACTCAGTACTTCGTGTGTGTGAAGCCCTTAATACCAGATCTGGCTACAACAGTGGTTGGCTGCACCATGTAGCTGAATTCGTAGACAAGTATTTGGAGTGACTTGTCAGGGGCTGGTATGTAAATCAGTGCCAAGTGTATGTAAGTAGGTCTCCAGTCCCAGATTCTGCCTCGTGAAAACACAATCCACACCACAATAATCATGTGCTCCCCACACTCACCACTCTGAGCATGTGAGGGCACTTGCATGTAGAGACGTTCACATCAACAGAGCAAACACCATTCTTGGGGGGGCGGGGCACACTCGGGGTCTCCACGTGGCCCAGGTTCTGAAACTCAGAGCTTTAACAAAGGTGGTAAAGAAGTGAGAAACGGAGGAACCTGCTGTTTCCTCACAGCCTCAGGCCCCGCGATCTCTGGTCCAGACAGGGTGGAGAAACGGGATTTGTCCTAGATAAGGATCTGCAGGAAGATTTCAAAGCAGCCTTTGAGCCCTGGAGAGGGAGCCACGTGGGCGAGGCTTCATCTGCAGAGTTGCCAGGACGGCCCTGTGCAGATGTTAGTGATCTGATGGAAGGAAGTGAAAAGTGTTCCTTCTGACAACATGTCAGGGCCCCTGCTCTAGAATCTGTGATCGTTCTGTCCAGAATAAATGTCCTTTTGGTCACCAGCACAGCAACTTGGGCTTCTCCTGGGGCTAAGTGTAAGCCCTGAATCCAGTGAGTTACAGCTCAGAGGGACCAGGCCCAATGAGCTCCCCACTGATGGTCACGTGACATAAATAATGCTGTACTCAGCAATCCTGGAGGAAGGTAACCGTCATGTCAAAAAGCATGTGCATCTTCTAAGTTGTCATGATATTTTGGCAAGCAGCCTTACAGAAACGTGTCTATGAATATTCCCCCTGATAGTAAGAAGTCACATTTCCAGTTCCTTCCTGATGCTGAGTGTTGTGAGTTTTTTCATCTCTGCCAATCTGATCCTTTAATATGTATGCTTTTATATTTATTTCTTATTAGTGATGTTTAAAATCTTTTCATATTTTAATTAGAGTTTTAAATTTCTTTTTTAAAACTGCCTATTCTTGATATTTTTGTATTAGAGTATTGATTGTTCCGTTACTAATTTGTCCATCACATACATTGCGTATATTGGAAATATTTGGTCATGGTGCTTGACAATTAATAATCATTAAACAATTTTTATCACAAAGCATAAATCGTGGCATTTTCTTAAACAAGTGGACATTTTTTTTTCATGGTTAGCCTGAAAATGTGTGCAAAATAGTTCTACCTGATACTTGTTTTTTAGAACCTGTTCCTTAAGCTGTAGGAAGATCACTGCATCTTACAGTAAACCACCAGAAATGCTTGTGGTTCCTAATTTTCAGCAACAGAGTGAGCCTTGGGCTCCTGAAGCTTGGAGGGAGGACACAGCTGAACGCAGCCCCTTCCCAGGGAGGCAGGCAGAGCAGCTGGGGTCGCACGAGTCCCCGTGAGTCCCCGCCTGCCGCTGGATGGCAAAGGGGCAGCACTCAGCAGACCTGTCACGTGCACTTAGCATCAAGGAGCAAAATTAAGAATGCATCACTCTGGTAATTTCATTAGCCGTAATATTCAAACTGGAAATACATTTGCTTTAAGTACTCTAGAAAGCAGTATGTCAACAATTCCTGTCCCCTTTGATGGAGGGGAAAAAAAACCCCCAGATTTTGAGACACCCACCAGAGAGGGTGGCCCAGGTGGCTGAGTAGGAAGACCTTGAGCTCACCTCCTCCCACAGACACATCAAAATTACAACTACTTACAGAGCAACCATCTACGAGAATGAGCTGAAGACCAGTAGAAAAGATTTCCCACGACTAAAGACATAAAGAAAGAACCGTGGTGAGATGGATAGGAAGAGATGCAATATAGTCAGACACATGCCCCAGTTTGGTGACCCACAAATGGGAAGATAATCACAATTGCAGAGGTTCTCCCCAAGGAGAAAGGGGTCCAAGCTCCATATCAGGCTTCCCAGCCTGGGGTTCCTGCTCGGGGAAGATGAGCCCCCAGAACATTTGATTTTGATAACCAGTGGGGCTTATGTTCAGGAGAGCCCAAAGGGCTGTAGCCAACAGAGACTCCCCTCTTAAAGGGCCTGTGCAAAATCTCACACACTCCAAGTCCCAGTGCAGAGGCAGCAATCTGAAAGGAGCCTGGGTCAGACCCACTCGCTGATCTTGGAGAGCCTCCCCGAGAGGCAGGGGGCAACAGGGACTCCCCTGGGGAGTGAAATGTAGGGTGGTTAGAATGCGTTTGAACTGCAAAAACACAAACGTGTGGAGTCTAAACACGCTACTAAACAACCAGTGGGTCATTGAAGAAATCAAAAAATACCTGTAGACAAATAAAAATGGAAATACAATGATCCAAAATGTATGGGATGCAGCAAAAGCAGTTCTAAGAAGGGAGTTTATATCATTACAAGCCTACCTCTAGAAACAAGAAAAATGTGCTATAACCAACTTACCCGTGCAGAGGCAATCATGCATTTGTTTTTGTAAAATAGAGATTACACTCTATGCTTTTATACACCCCTTTTTAAATAACCAGTGTTACTGCAATCACTTCAGAATTCTTTGAAACAATTTCAATGGCTATATAATATTAAATCAAAAGAACATGTCATATCATAGGAAACAAACTTATAGTTATCAAAGGGGAGAAGGAGAAGGGAGGGACAAATTAGGAGTATGGGATTAACAGTTACAAACTACTACGCATAAAATAAACAACAAGGATTTACTGTAGAGCACAGGGAACTATACCCAATATCTTGTAATAACCTATAATAATAGGAACTATACCCAATACAGGGAACTATACCCAATATCTTGTAATAACCTATAATGGAATATAATCTGCAAAAAAAAAAAAATCACTCTGCTGTACACCTGAAACTAACACAATATTGTAAATCAACTGTATTTCAAGAAAAAAATATAAAAACACGTTTACTTTATTTCCCCCTATTCACTGGACATTTAGGTCACGTTCCAATTAAATTTATATTTATTTACACAATTATTTGATGAACATTTGTCTGACTCACCAGACTGCAAACTCTCGTGTTTGTTTCTGTCACTATTATATTCTTATCCTGTAGCAGTACCTGAACTATACCAGGGAGACTACAGAATCTGGTGAACGAATGTGCCTATGCTTTGACTCTTGGTTCAAATCACCCTCAACCACAAAACATTCCTGATCTACCTCAATTGTACATCATGGTCTCTCTTCTGAAATCTCCTTGTGGTTCTTTTTCTGGAACTCCCTTGCAGGAAAAAGAGGGAAATGCTGTTTCATGAGCACTGTTATGTGCTGGGCACCGTGCTGGTCATATTCAAGGAGAAAGTCCATGCCCCCAAAGGGTAGCACCTCATCCTAGAGGGCATGCTGAAAAACCCACCACGAGGGGCTTCCCTGGTGGCGCAGTGGTTAAGAATCCTCCTGCCAATGCAGGAGACATGGGTTTGAGCCCTGGTCCTGGAAGATCCCACATGCTGCGGAGTAACTAAGCCCGTGCGCCACAACTACTGAGCCTGCGCTCTAGGGCCTGCAAGCCACAACTACTGGGCCCTCACACCACAACTACTGAGCCCGTGTGCCACAACTACTGAAGCCCGTGCGCCTAGAGCCCGTGCTCTGCAACACTAGAAGCCACGACGATGAGAAGCCCGTGCACCGCAATGAAGAGTAGCCCCCGCTCGCTGCAACTAGAGAAGACCCGCCTGCAGCAACGAAGACCCAACACAGCCAAAAATAAAAACAAATAAATTAATTAAAAAAAACAAACAAAACCCACCATGAAATCTTCAATCAAGGAACCTTCCAGAAATCTCTGGTGGCCTCACCAAGCAGTCTGACTCTGGACAAAGCTCAGGTTCACCTCGCCTGAGATCTGTGCCTGGGGATGGTCTGAGAGGACAGAGGCCAAGCACACGGGGCTCAGGGGATTGGCTGTGGTGGCTGATCCCTGGGCAGGGAGATGTGAGCTGGCATCTCAGGAGTGGATGCACTAAAGTGAGCGCCAACAGTTTGACTTTATCGAAGGGGCGGTTAGAAGAACTTTGTGACAGCATCTGCAAAGAGAGGGAACATGTGAAGGAGGAATGCACGAATGTTAAGTCATTAGCCCATTTGGAGAAAGGGAGAAGAAAGCGGGATTCTGGGACTTTCTTGCCTTGTTAACACACTGTGCTTATTCTCAGAGAGACCTGCCCAGAATAAAAGCATCACTCCCCAGCCCTCAAACTGCAAGCCAGAAAGAGAGGTGTGAATCATCACACACTCAGATCAACACAGGCCTTCATTTCCTTCCCCCTTAAATGACATTTCTTTTTTTTTTTGGCCGTGCCATGCGGCTCGTGGGATCTTAGTTCCCCAGCCAGGGATCCAACCTGGGCCCACGGCAGTGCAAGCACCGAGTCCTAACCACTGGACTGCCAGGGAATTCCCAAATGGCACTTTTAAAACTAGTGAATTTCTCAGATTTTTAACCTCACACATGGGAGACACAAGGTTTCAACACTAAGAGTTAATCGAAAATAATGCAAGATTTTACTTCCCTTCACATTGTAAATTTTGAGTAGCTCTATTTTTTTGGTGCAATAATGCACATTTTTAAGCAGCTGAGCAAGTATTTAATTACATTTTATTAATGATTTTAGGAAAATGATATAGAACTTCCTAAGGATGAGTGTATGAAAGACTTAGGCGGGGGAGGAAAGGTGGTGGCTGGAGGTTGCAACGTCCAACCAGATTTGATTTTAGAGATAGGATAACTTCCAAAATTTAAGCAATTTACATGACAGACTTCTATATGGATGAAGAATGATTCTGGAGTATACACGAAACGCAGAAGACATCTACCTAATGGAGATGAAGTAGATACAACAAAGGTTAGTACAAAATTTGCTCTCTATACATTTCCCTTTCTGAATGCTGTCACCCACCACCCCTGCACTGTCCTAACCTTGGCTCCTTCAAGGCACCAAGGCCAGGATCAATTATGATAAGAGGGACCGATAAATAAACACAAGAACTCCACCCCAAACACACCCCACACTCCCACCTCCATTTGCTCACACTGTTACCTCCCTTCTGTTCAAGTCCAAGTCCTCCCCATCCTGCTAGACGTCCCTTAAAGGCGACGTCTACAAACTCTGCAAGAACACATGAAGCCTAACGCACAATCCTATGTGATCTGTAAGAACCTTTTCTCATACAGATCTTAAAAACACATGAGCATCATGAAAACTGCAAATCACATGACATTGAAATTAATACTGATGTCAGAAGAGTAATTGGGACAACGGTGATTTTGTACGGGTGACCCAGGAACAGATGCTCTATGAAATCAGGAGAAATCTGTTCCTTTTCCTCCCTTTGAAGCCCAAGAGTGGGTCAGATCCTCCAGGAAAGACCTACACTTGCTGATAACCCTGACATTTACAATATGGATGAGAGATGACTCTTATGTAGCTTTCACTAAAAAATTTAGCTAGTTTTCCTCTGAAAACCACCATTCTTAGAAAGCACAAATTTCTCAAGTGTCGAGGGACCAAAAGATGTACAATTACTTGCCAATCAATGTTTCCTATTCCAATCAAGAAGTCCTTTCTCCCAACCAACGTTCCACCTATAAAAATAGTTGTTGACTTTAATAGCCATGCCAGCCTCTGCACTGCCTTAAGAGGTCAGAAGAATGCCAAGAAATGAGAGAAGAAAGGGCAGATGCTTTCTAGCCATCAGGTAGAGCTGGCACTTTGAGAGCTGAAGGGCTTTCAATACCCAGCACACAACAGAGGAGCTGTGGGTAAAACTGAAGTTGTCAACTGGTCACCTTCTTTCACTCTCCATTTGTGGGTCTTCTCATCATTAGTGCTTTGCAGCTACCTCCCTCCAGCCTGCCTCTAGCTGTGTTGATCTTGGAGAGCAGTGCATCTTCAGGGGGGATCAGAACTATGAGACCTGCCAGGCAGTATCCCTGCCACTTGGGTGCTGACATGGCCATCCCCAGCGTGTACGCTGAGCACTCGTTTCTCAAGGTGCTCAGGTGAAAATCTCTCCAGACCATCAGGAAAATTGAAGACTTTACCCTCTCTAAAGATTCACAGTGGATATTTGCATTTTCTGAACCAGTTTGACCCTGGGATCTATTTATCATGTGGCATTTATTAGTAACCAAGCACCTTCTGTCCTGCAGGGCATCTGAAATCTTCTCAGTTAATGTCTATGTTCCGGGCAACCCAGGAAGGCAGGTGGAGCGTGCTGTGTGCCTCTGCTGGACCCCAGCAGCCCAGAACTTACCTCGTCCACCCTACCTTTCCAGGTGAACGGTGTACTGTTTTCACCATGCACACAGCTCACTGCTAAATGCACTCCTGACATGTACATTCTGCTCTGTCAGGGCCAGGCCTCTGAAGGTCCCTGCTACCCCGTCCTTCCTCAGCCAGCTCACTTCCACCCACCCATCCCCTCAATCCTCACTTCCTTTAGGACGCCTCACCTTCCCTCCACTCCCCGCAACCTCCCAAATCCCCAGGCTGGGTTCAGGGCCCAGCCTCTACACTTATCTGCACCATTCGCCAACTAAAAGTAAAGACGCGCTTCTTTATTACTTGCTGGGTGCTGGGCACGTAATAAATACTTGCGAATGAACCTCCAACTAATTACTGCTCCTGGAGGACAAGCAGTATATTTTATCAGCTTTCTGGCTCTAGCACCATCCAAGCACATAGTAGCTGCCCAATAAATACATTTGTTTAACAAATATTTATTATCCATATTTACATACCCAGCTCCTAATATTCCCTCAGGAGTCAAAATATTAACGACTTGGATAAATTAATTTGTACAAAATAGAAAAGGATGGGCCAGGGGAAAGGGGCGCTTCCAATTTAACGAGTGACTTTTGAATAGACAGCTCAGGCCGAAGGCATCACCCCGCGTCCGCTCTCCAGCTCGTAAGGAGCGGAGAGGAGCAGGGAGGCTGCCCTGAGCCACCGCCCTCCTGTTAGATCTGGATCGGGCTCCTCCTAGCGCTGTGACTCCTGGGGCGCTAGTGCGCCCCAGGCCTGCAGGGCACTGTCCCCTGAGCTGAACAGGGCTCCATCACGCTCAGCGATTCCAGCACTCTGGACAGCTCCATTTTTCTTTCAGGTTTTCAGGTGGAATTTGTGCTCGGGACCCCGCCCTGCTTGTGCAGAGAAGGACTCAGGGGACTGCAGACAAGGTAATTCACAAGGGACTCTGCAAAGTGCTGCCCACCGTGCCTGGTTGTCTCATCTCTGCCACGACCGAACTGTCCACTCGAGAGACACAGTGTCACCAACCAGAGGCCACAGCCCTGAGCCCGGGAGGCTGTGGAGCCCGAGGTTTAGGGCACAAGCTCACAGGCCGGGGAAGGACTGCAGCTGTGGGTGGGTCGGCTGAGGGCGGGGCGTCATGGGGACGGGGCAGCCCTCCAGCTGGGGTGTCCTGTAGCCCAGGAGCGGACAGGTGGTCATCACTTCGTCACGCTCAAGCCCATCAGTGCGTCCTGGACCGATTCCCACTTGTAGCCCAGGCACAGGACTGACTCAGTCTGCCAGGTCCTTGTAGTCGGGGGGTGTCTCCCTCAATGTTGTTTGTCTGAGAATGTCTATCTCCCCTTTACTTTTGAAGGACAGTTTCACTGGATACAGAATTCTAAGTTGGTGAGTTTTTTCTATTTTGTTTGCATGATTCGTGAGACAGATGGAATTTTACCTTGTCCCACTAGAGGTAAGGTCTTTATTTCCTCTGCTTTCTTCAAGATTTTCTTTGTCCTTGATTTTTCTGCAGTTAGAATATGTCTTAGTGTAGATTTTTTTGGTATTTGCCTGCACAGTGTTCTCTGAGTTTCCTGGATCTGTGGTTTGGTGTTTATCATTAATTTGGGGAAATTCTCAGCCATTATTACTTCAAATATTTCCTCTGTTCCTTTCTCTCTTCTCCTTCTGGTATTCCCATTATGTGTATGTTACACCTTTTGTAATTCTCCCACAGTTCATGGATATTCTGTTCTGTCTCTTTCACGCTTTTTGTAATAGGGAAGAACAAATCTGACTCCATATTAGACCTGTTTCTTTTACTTTATTCTTCGTGGTTCTGTTGCTTTTGCTACAAGTTAATCACTAAAGGGATGTTGCCTATAACTTAAAGTATACAGAATGGCCCATTTCCTGGAACCTGGCCTCCCATGCCTGACTGTTAAAGCTAAAATACCTTTGTTTAGCTCACAGGAAACATCCTGACCAGGCCCACCTGTGAATGCCTGCAAGAAAGAAGAAATTCCCCATCTGCTGGCTTTCCAAATAAAGCCACTATTCCTTGTCCCAACACCTCATCTCTCAATCGATTGGCCTTTCGTGTGGTGAGCAGTGCAAGCTTGGACTCAGTAACATTTTTTTCTCTTTGATTTTCAGTTTGGGACTTTTCTGCTGATGTATCTTCAGGCTCACTGATTCTTTCCTTTGCCGTGTCTAGGTTATAATGAACCCATCAAAGGCATTCTTCATTTCTGTTACATTGTTCTTGATTTCTAGCATTTCCTTTTGATTCTTTCTTAGAGTTTCCATCTCTCTGTTTACATTACCCACCTGTTCTCACAAGTGTCCACTATCTCCATTAGAACCCTTAGCTTATTAATCATAGTTATTTTAATTCCTGGTCCAATAGTGCCAAAATTTCCACCATATCTGAGTCTGGTTCTGATGCTTCTCTGTCTCTTCAAGCTGCATTTTTTGCCGTATAGTACACTTTGCAACTTTTTGTTGAAAGATAGACATGATGTCCTGGGTTAAAGTAAATACGCTTTTAGTGAGAGGCTTTGTTTGCATGGCTAGAAGTTAAGCTGTGTTTGCTCTTTGCTGTAGTAGTAGGTGTTAGGGGCTAAAATTTCCTCTGTGTCCTTGTTTTTGTCTCCCCTATCATCTCTGGGGTTTCCCAGAGTCTTTTTCTTAAATATGGTTTGCAGTTCTTTCCATTGTAATCTCCTGTGATTCTACAGGAGCCCTTTGATGAGGTGGTGAGGTGTCTATTAGACCTCACCATTCAGTGAGCCTGTGCCTAGGGCTGTGACCTGCACGAATGCTTCTCAGCTGACCGCTCCACTCCCCTGTCCCCACTCAGGGGACACAGGAGGGTAGAGGAGGCTGCAGTTGGGCATTTCCCGTCCCCCAGGACTCTGAGGCTCTGGTAATTCCCAAAGTGGTTGGACTCTGGTGAAAGTTTCCTTGAGGAAGGGCTTATGATATGGCTTATATTTAAAAAAAAAAAAAAGGTACAAATGAACTTATTTACAAAACATGAGTCACAGATGTAGAAAACAAACTTATGGTTACTGGGGGGGGAATGGGGGTGGGGGAGGGATAAATTGGGAGACTGGGATTGACACACACACACACCACTGTATATAAAATAGATAACTAGGGGCTTCCCTGGTGGTGCAGTGGTTAAGAATCCGCCTGCCAATACAGAGGACACAGGTTCGAGCCCTGGTCCGGGAAGATCCCACGTGCCGCGGAGCAACTAAGCCCGTGCACCACAACTACTGAGCCTGTGCTCTAGAGCCCGAGAGCCACAAATACTGAGCCCGTGTGCCACAACTACTGAGCCTGCACTCTAGAGCCCGCGAGCCACAACTACTGAAGCCCGTGAGCCACAAACACTGAAGCCCGTGAGCCAAAACTACTGAGCCTGCACTCTAGAGCCCGTGAGCCACAACTACTGAAGCCCACACGCCTAGAGCCCATGCTCCGCAACAAGAGAAGCCACCACAATGAGAAGCCCGCGCACCGCAACGAAAAGTAGCCCCCGCTTGCCGCAACTAGAGAAAGCCCGTGCGCAGCAACGAAGACACAACGCAGCCAAAAATAAATAAATAAAGAAATAAATTTAAAAAATAAAATAAAATAGATAACTAATAAGGACCTACGGTATAGCACAGGGAAGTCTTCTCAATATTCTGTGATGATTTATATGGGAAAAGAATCTAATAAAGAGTGGATAGGGACTTGCCTGGCGGTCCAGTGGTTAAGACTCCTCGCTTCCACTGCAGGGGGCACAGGTTCGATCCCTGGTCGGGGAACTAAGATCCTGCATGCCAGGTGGCACGGCCAAAAAAAATGAATAAATTAATTAAAAAAAGAGTGGATATGTGTATAACCGATACACTTGGCGGTAGAGCAGAAACTAACGCAACATTGTAAATCAACTATACTCCAATAAAGATTTAAAAAAGAAAGAACAGAACGCTCTGGGCTTATTTCCAAAGGGCTACCCCTCCCCTCCCGTGTGGAAATGTGGAAAGCAGGAGAGAGTTTTTCTTTAATGCTCAGCCTGAACAGCCAGAGGGGCTCCTGGAGGTGGGCTCACAAAAGTGTGGGGTGCCTCAGGTAAGACTGGCCTCTCTTAATTTTTAATTTTCAAGCTTGTGCGCATTGAGCCTCCAGCAACTTGCCAATTCACATTTTCCTTCTCCAGTACTGGCTCTGGTGCTAGCTTCTGCGCTGAGCTATGATTCCTGGTAGTCCCCTGTCCCCAGTTTTGGAGGTAGCGGTTTGCCCTGGACTTCAGTTCTCTGAGGAATCAAAGAAAAGTTATTGATTTTCAGTTTGTTCCACTTTTTTCCTGTTGTGAGACAAGAGGGACAGGTCAGGCTGGAAACCAGGTCTCATTTAGTTTTTTCCCCAAGTTTTTTTTTTTTTTTCTATGACAAATGCTGCTGCATCCTTACCTATGTCTTTTGAGGCGCATGGGCCTGCAGTTCTGTTACACCAGGAGTGAAATACCTGGTCTAGGATATGCTGATTTTCAGATCTACCACACAGTGCCAAGCACGGTAGACTCCCCGAGCTGTCACTGAGACCCCACTGCTCCCCATCCTCTCCAACACTTGCTGCGGCCAGTCTTTCGAATCTCAGCTGTTCTAGAGGGTGTGTATAAAATCTCGCTGTGATTTTAGTTTGAATTTACATGATTTTTAAGGAAGCTGAAGACCATTTGGATAGCTTCTTTTGTAAATTACATGGTCAGGTCTTCTACCCATTTGTCTATTAAATTGTGCCTTCTACTTATTGATTTATAGGAGTTCACTACATATCGTGGATGTGAGCCCTTTGTCAGTTTTGTGTTGCCTCTATCTACTCCCACTTGGTGATTGCCTCTTCACTCTCTTAATGATATCTTTTAATAAACAAATTCTTAATTTGAGTGTAGTCCAAATTATCAGTCTAGGGGACTTCCCTGGTGGTCTGGTGGGTAAGACTCCGTGCTCCCAATGCAGGGGGCCCCGGTTCCAACCCTGGTTGGGGAACTAGATCCTGCACGCGTGCCACAGTTAAGAGTCCGCACGCTGCAACGAAGACCCCGCGTGCCGCAACGAAGACCCGGTGCAGCCAAAATAAATAAGTAAATATTAACAAAAACAAAACAAACAAACAAACAAACCAAATTATCCATCTCTTCCCATATAGCTGCTGGGTTTTTTTTTTTTGTTTTGTTTTGGTTTTGTTTCTTTTTTGTGATCTGTTTAAGAATTCTTTCCCTACCTCTAGATCATAAAAAAATTGATCTTAAGAAAGTTTATTTTTTAACATTCACATTTAAAGCTACATTCTTTCCAGGGACTTCCCCGGCGGTCCAGTGGCTAAGATGCCCTACTTCCAATGCAGGGGGCGCAGGTTCGATCCCTGGTTGGGGAACTAAGATCCCACAAGCTGCATGTCGTGGCCAAAAACAAAAAACAAAAACAAAAACAAAGCAGCTACACCCTTTGTGGAATTAATTTTTGTGGATGATATAAGATCGATTTCAAGACTTGCCTTTTTACACGTGGCTAGCCAAATGGCCCAGCACCTTTATTTTGTTTTAATGTATTTTTATCGCTAATCTGCAGTACTTCCTTTGTCATATATCATATAGCCACATGTGTGGGTTGGTTTGGGGGCTCTGGTCTTTTCCACACGTCTATTTTCTATTCTTCTTTCATGATTACTGCCCTAATTCCTGTAGTTTTGTGTTGCATTTTGCATCAGTGGAGTAGTTTCTCTTATTTAGTTGTTCTTCTTTGACAACGTCTTGGCTTCTTTTGGCCCTTTGCAGCTCATAGAGATTTTAGAATCAGACTGTCAACTTCTGTTTTTAAAACACTGCTGGGATTTTCATTTGTTCCGTACTAATTTTTAGCTGACTTTTATTTTCACAATGGTCCTTTCCTCTGTTTCTGATTTTTACTATTATAATTATGACACTTAGTAGGTGATGACAGCAGGATTACAAACCATCAGAAAGCAGGGACAGTATTTTGTATAATCTTCTAAGTGTTAAACATGTCCTACAGAAAGAAAGTCCTTTCAGATAACGTTTATAACTGGCCATTACAACAGACTTGTTAGGCTAACCATCCAATCAAGATTGGTGGGTCCATCTGGCGTTTTACGGGAATCTCCAAATCCTGGGAGGGACAGATGGAGCTCTCGATTATTTCCGCTGATACAAACGATTTCAGGGTTCTCAAACTCCCAGAGGTCTGTGGACATGTTCTCAATGGGCCCAGGTTCCTCAAAAACATTTTTAAATGTCTTATCTTAGATGATAACCCAAGAAAATTGAGATATGTATATTCTGGATCTTTTAGGTGACCTTTATTTTTATAACCAAGTCGTGTAATTTCTATGCCCAAAATTATAACAAGGAAATCCAGAAATCCATATGTAAATTTTTTGATGTGTCCTTATCAAGAGCCACAGATTCACCAAAATCCTGCAAACCTCACTTCACCTGGCTGACCTGAGATAACTACTGGATGGGGGCTTCAAGTCTCGCAGTGTTTTCTGTATCCGTGAGCTGCAGAATCACCTACCAGACTTTAATAGTGATTGACATTATCATTATTTTAACTACGAGGACAGATTACCGCAATATAAGAGTAAAATATGGCTTCCGGTCTCACAAATGTACAAATATGACAAATATTTTAGTTTCTTCATAAGAAATGTGTTTCCTGAGACCACCACAACCGTTCCACCAGAGCAGGCGTGAAGCAGCCCACACACTGCACTCGGCCTGTGAGCCCATCAGGGTCCAAGGTTGAGCTGGACATAGGAGTGGCCTCCAGGAGACTCTGCCTGCTGGTTCACTTCCGGGGGGACAGGGAGTGAGACGCCTCTTCTCCCCGTGAAGCTGCCCTGTGGCCCAATAGCCCGGGTGCCCACCCTCACTGTGGGGATCACGACCCGTCTACACTGGGAGCAGTTGGGGTGGGACTGGGGAGGGGCTGTATCTACTCATCACACGGAGAAGCGTCAGGGGCCAAGGATGGGGGAGACTGGATGAGGAAGCAGAGCAAGCAAACTGGGTCACACACAGAAGCAGAGTCGGCGACAGCTCAGAGGTGTGACTCTGCCCACTTTAAACGAAGCGATGCCGGTGAGTGCAATGTCCGGGCACAGGCCGAGGTTTGACTTTGGGCTCAGAACCCTTTGGTTTGGGGAGTGACCAGGCCGTCACCTGATGGCCCCAGTCCAGGGTCGATGCTCCGGGTAACAGGGTCTCCCCAGGAATCTAGGCCTTTCCCGGTTCTAGGGGATGAGCGGGCTGAGAGCAAGAGCAGGAAAGAGCCCCATTCACGGGCTGTGCTTTGGGGGTTTTCATGGAGCTGTTTTAAAGGAACTGCTTTGTGAACAGTGATACAGCTGGGGCAGGAGAAGTACTGATAAATCAGAGCTGGAAATAGGGCAGGGCCTTCCATGCTGGCCTGGGGCTGAGTAACTCAGGGGATGCTGGCTGAGGCAACGAGTCTTTTGTGATGGAAACTGGTGGCTCCTCTGGCTGTAGGGCCTGAGGTCTCATCATAATCACTGGGCTTATGAAAGCTTAATATCAATCCAATGGTTAAAACACCTTCTGCTAATTATTTGTTGAGAAGGAAAAGGAAGCAGCCTCAATGGGCAAGACCATTACTTATTAATACTATTATTGCGGCATTATTCTGACTCATTTGTTTAAAGTTGGAGTTAAATTGCTGTTTTCAGTGTTTGAATTGCTGATTTGCTTCTCTCTAGTTGTGGCCCGTGGGCTTAGTTACCCCGTGGCACGTGGGTTCTTAGTTTCCTGACCAGGGATCGAACCCTCGTCCCCTGCATTGGAAGGCAGATTCTTAACCACTGGACCACCAGGGAAGTCCCCTTTCATTCTTTCATCAGGAAACTTTGGAGCAGGACTGTAGGACTGACTTTTGACCCTCACTCTTCACTGTTGTATTGGAAAAAAAAAAGGGAAAGGAAAAGCAGGTTGACTGAATATATACCACTATTTAAGTCCCATGAGGGTAGAGCGCGTGACTGTCGTATTCGCGGGCTTAGGACAGTGCCTGCACGCGGTGGTTCTCAATAAACATCACTTGAATAAATACGACTTTCCATTTTGCCTTGATTAATTCAAACTTCTCAAGGAAAACAAGTTTCCAAGTAATAGCAGCTCCTGGGGAGCTTCTCAGCAGTTTCTCTTACAGTGTCACACACACACATATATATATATATATATATTTTTTTTTTTTTTAAATAAATTTATTTATTTATTTATTTTTGGCTGCCTTGGGTCTTCGTTGCTGCACGTGGGCTTTCTCTAGTTGCAGCGAGCAGAGGCTACTCTTCATTGCGGTGCACGGGCTTCTCACTGTGGTGGCTTCTCTTGTTGTGGAGCATGGGTTCTAGGCATGCGGGCTTCAGTAGTTGTGGCCCGTGGGCTTAGTTGCTCCATGGCATGTGGGATCTTCCTGGACCAGGGCTCGAACCCGTGTCCCCTGCACTGGCAGGCGGATTCTTAACCACTGCGCCACCAGGAAAGTCCCTCACATATATATATTTAAAGCAGCAACTCATTTATTTAGATTAAGGAAAACAAATGAAAATAAGCAGAATGTTGTAGACCCACTTATTCAGTGTTCAGTGATATCAGACGTCTTTAACGTTCAACCATAAGTAATTCTGATAAAGGACCCACTGGCGGTGCATTTAGATGTCGCATAAATGAGATCCGTCATAAATGTTAATCCCTGAACGCTTCACCCAAACATTTAGAGCAGCTCAAAATAAACAAGCCAAGGAGGCAAGTCTTCTCAAAACTGGGGAGGTGATGTGCTCCAGAGACCTGGATCGCAGAGGGCTTTGAAAGGACCCTCCTTGGAATGATCCACTTAACCTTCCAGGTGTCAGCGCTGCCTCTGTGGACTCAGAGAGGAGCATCGCGTGCCCACAGGCCTTCTGAGGAAGCAGCCGTGCCTTCCCGCCACTCTGGCTCACGGGGCAGGTGCTGGGCCCAAGGGCAGCTAACTTATAGGATGAATTCCGTCATAGGAGGTGGACTGGGGCGAGGTCTCTGCCCGGCAGGAAGGAGAGTAACTATCTGAAGCAATCACCTCCTTTCTCTGTGGGGACCTGAATGTGAGACCTAACGGGACCCTCAGCACTTGCCAGTCTGCAGGAGCATAAAGGAGGCGAGGAGAAGAGGGGCAGCAGGGACAGGTCAGGACAGCCCATGACCAAGCAGAGGCTGCAGGAGCCAAGTGCCCACGACAGCAGCTCCTGAAGCAGCAGATGCCCCCTCCCGGGGAGGCAGCCAGTCGCTGAGCCCCGGAGCGGCTGTCCGAGGCCAGACCCGGCTGTGCAAAGACAGCCTTCCTTCCTGGCCCCAACTGCCTCTTCCTCTTCCTGCTTCCTTAGCTCACCTGGAAGAGCCTAATTAACACAGGTGTGCGTTGAGCCCTCTCTGGCTTCAATATTCCAGAATTATATTGAGCACAGTAAAAACTCGCTAACTCAGACGGATTGCTCCAAACTTCTACTTATTCCATTTGGATTAAGCTGAAGTTTATTTTGCTCAGCAAAATTTTATTACAGAGAGCTCAAATTGAAAAGAGAGGGCAGAGCAATTATTTTAAATATTTCAGAGAACAAGCCATTAATTTAACATGTTAATTTCAAACTATTTTATCTGTTTATTAAAAATTTATGACCTGGGAACTTCAATTAGGTAGAACGAATAGATATTGTTAACCTTTATGCTTTTCTTTTCAATGAATATGTACTGATCCTCTCTATGGGCCAGGCTCTGTGCTAAGAACCAGAGCACAGAAGCATGGAATCAATCAAGTATGGCATGGTAGTGTGTGTTGCTTTTAAAAATAAAGTGAAAGTACACCAGAAGAAATATCTTTGATTGTTGGTTTTGGCCGCCCATCTCTCTCTCACACACACACACACACACACACACACAGAGATATATAAAGGGCCTCGCCCCGCAGCAGCTTAGACACTGGTGGGGGAGACAGTCAAACACGCGTGTGACCACCCTGCTGAGATGATGCTGAGACAGAGGGGGACGTGGTGTGTTAACAAGGCCGGAGGCGGAGCGTCTCCAGGGTGGGATCCAGAGAGAGCCCCTGGGGATGACTGGAGCTGAGCCTCCAGGGTGAGCCTAGGTGGCCTGGTGGAGAGGAGGAGAGGGCACCAGGCCACCACAAAGAGTTCAGTGGGCCTGGAGTCCACGTGGCAGGAACAGTGAGAAGCACGGTCGGCTCTCAGTACCGCAGTCGTGTTCCGGGAACTTGCTGCCACCCCTGGAGGGTGAAGGCTGAACTGCTGCTCCTGGGAAGTGTGGGGTCCGGTTCCTGGGAGACTCTGGTCACATTTTGTCAACCAAAACTTGGTTTGTGTTCTCCGGGCTCGTGTGCCAGGTCTTCAAACAACAAGCCTGGGGCGGCGTGGACCGCCCGCTCTTCCGCAGGCCCTTCGCCTGGATGACAGCAGGTATTTCCATCCGCAGGTGTAACGTTTCTGCCAGCTCACCTGGAAACATGAGTCAGCCACCGCAGCTCAGAAGGGTGTGGTACCCAGATGCCCACAGCCATGTCCCTGTGGCCATGACTGTCTTCCACGACGCTTCCCTGGCCATGAATGTCTTCCACGACGCTTCCCTGGCCATGAATGTCTTCGGCTTTCCTCATGATGATGTTCACGATGATTTTTTTTAATCAGTTGTGACCTCATGAATCCACAGACTTAGCCGCCTTTCCATCTTTTCCATCACTTCATCATGCGCTGCCTTTAGTGCTTTCTGGAGGAGCGTCCTTACAGGAATTCTCTCTTCCTCTTTGTGGGTGTGCTGTTGACTCATCAGCCCTGACCTCACAGCCAACAGCACTGCAGCTCACGCCTGAACGAAGCTCATCTCACACACGCATTTTCCCCATAAGGCAGGTCACAGCCTTCCTGCTCTTAGGGACACTGGACAGGACTTCAGTACTAAGCCTGGGGGCCCTTTAAACAGCAAAATCACCCACAAAAAGCACAAAAATACAAAACAGATGGCACTGGCTAGACAGTAGAAAGGACAGTTGTTTACAGTATGAGCTGTAAGGTTTGAGGAGCTGACGCGAGGGCCATTCTGGTCTGCAAGTCCTGGCGTGGGGCTGCGCGGGGGGGGGGGTGAGGGAGGGATTGAGGGCTGAGGACCATCCCCCAGGCTCCTGGGATGGGCAAGAGAGCACGCAGGGCAGGGAGCGGGAGCTCTGGCCTTGGAGCAGAGACGTTTAGCGCAAATCCAATGCACCACTCACTGCCGTGTTGCCTTAGGTCTCTCCCTAACTTCTCTGTGTGTCGCTTTTTTCACCTCTTGTGTATAGCTTCTATGTAATGGGAAAATAACACCGCTCAGAGTTGCTTTGAGGTTGAAATGAGTGCTGGTGCTTTTCACTTAAATAAGGAAAATAGGCGAAGTGGCAGCATTTGGGGTGGGAGGAGGAGGAGACCCGCTGGACACGGTAGGTGAACGTGCCTGTGGGCATCCGTGTACCACATCCAGTTGGCAGGTGACATGACCCTGAAGGCAGAGATGTCAGCTGGCAGTTATTAGCAGGTAGGCGGCTGCTACAGCCATGAAGACTGGGTAGCTCCAGCATCAAAGGTCCAACCAACATTTAAGAAGAGGGCTCGACGGAGACGGGGAAAGAGCAGCAGAAGGAGAAGGAGAACCAGGGGAGGCAGGACAATGGGAGGTGGGACAGCGGGAGGCGGGACAGTGGGAGGCAGGACGGTGGGAGGCTGGATGGTGGGAGGGAGGACAGTGGGAGGCTGGACAGCGGGAGGCGGGACAGCGGGAGGCTGGACAGTGGGAGGCGGGACAGCAGGACAGTGGGAGGCTGGACGTGGGAGGCTGGACAGCGGGAGGCGGGACAGCGGGAGGCGGGACAGTGGGAGGCGGGACAGTGGGAGGCTGGACAGCAGGACAGTGGGAGGCGGGACAGCAGGACAGTGGGAGGCTGGACATGGGAGGCTGGACAGCGGGAGGCGGGACAGCGGGAGGCGGGACAGTGGGAGGCGGGACAGTGGGAGGCTGGACAGCAGGACAGTGGGAGGCGGGACAGCAGGACAGTGGGAGGCTGGACGTGGGAGGCTGGACAGCGGGAGGCGGGACAGCGGGAGGCGGGACAGCAGGACAGTGGGAGGCGGGACAGTGGGAGGCGGGACTGCAGGACAGTGGGAGGCGGGGCAGTGGGAGGCGGGGCAGTGGGAGGCGGGACAGCGGGACAATGGGAGGCGGGACTGCAGGACAGTGGGAGGCGGGACAGTGGGAGGAGGGACAGTGGGAGGCAGGACCATGGGAGGCTGGACAGCGGGAGGCAGGAGAGACGAGCTCCAGCAGAAAGGGGGCTGAGTCAGGGTTCTGAGCAGCACAGAGCTTTCGAGCTGGAAGGGACCCGTGAGGTCTTTTAGTTGAATCCCCTAATCTATCCTGATGAAGAGATCGAGATCCAGAGAGGTGAAGTGAATTGCTTGAGGCCACACTGTGATTTTGTAGCAGGAGACCCTAATTCCTAAGGAATAATAAAATACATTTCTTTAACAAATATTCTGAATTCAAAATTGTTCCTGTCGGGCTTCCTTGGTGGCGCAGTGGTTAAGCATCCGCCTGCCAATGCAGGGGACACGGGTTCGAGCCCTGGTCCGGGAAGATCCCACATGCTGCGGAGCAACTAAGCCCGTGCGCCACAACTACTGAGCCTGTGCTCTAGAGCCCGCGAGCCACAACTACTGAGCCCGCGTGCTACAACTACTGAAGCCCGCGCTCCTAGAGCCCATGCTCCACAACATGAGAAGCCACCGCAATGAGAGGCCCGCGCACCACAATGAAGAGTAGCCCCCACTCGCCGCAACTAGAGAAAGCCCGCGAGCAGCAACAAAGACCCAACACAGACAAAAAAAAAAAAAATTGTTCCTGTTAAGTCACACTGTACTTTTTCCCAATTTGACAAAATTAGTGAGATGTTATTGACATGAGAACAGCTATTAACCTCTCCATGTACTAAGGAGCTGTATAGTCAACCAAACTGTGCCTCTTAGATCTATTTACAGTGTACATTTAACAAATCATGCTCTAAGAAGTTTAAAAAATTAGGAGTCATAACTCATGTTAAAAATCAGACAACAGATCCAAAATGGAGTTACTTATGCCAAGCCCCACGTCACCAAACAGAGACTTAATCACAGTTTCCCCCTCTCCCAGAAATGGAATTTCGACCAATCAGGAATCGCCTGGCCAGCACCACTTAGGTCATCTGCCTGATAGACCCCCGTCATCCCCTAAAGGAAAGTAAGCTTACAATAACCAACCCTGCTTTTGGCCTGGTATAACTTCCTTGTTCCTGTCCCTTCTGCCTTTAAAATCTCATCGTGTGCAGCTCCTCAGAGCTCCTTTCCACCTGCTGGATTGGATGATGCCCAATCCATGAGTCAGGGAATAAAGCCAATAAAATCTTTAAGATTTACTCAGTTGAATTCTGTTTTTTAACACTCAAACTGTGTATTTTAATATACGTAAATTATACATCAATAAAACATAGTTTTAAGACAGAGCAAATGAAAAGTTTAGCTGTTTAGGGGGCTTCCCTGGTGGCGCAGTGGTTGAGAATCCGCCTGCCAATGCAGGGGACACAGGTTCGAGCCCTGGTCTGGGAAGATCCCACGTGCCGCGGAGCATCTAGGCCCGTGAGCCACAACTACTGAGCCTGCGCATCTGGAGCCTGTGCTGCCAACAAGAGAGGCCGCGACAGTGAGAGGCCCGCACACCGCGATGAAGAGTGGCCCCCGCTCGCCACAACTAGAGAAAGCCCTCGCATAGAAACGAAGACCCAACACAGCCAAAAATAAAAATAAATTAAAAAAAAAAAAGTTTAGCTGTTTAAACAAAAAAGTAATTATTTTCTAAGTTATTTTGTATACAGAGACCCAAGGGATAGAAATACTGAATATTTGGAACTTGATCCTTCTTGCAGCTTTGAGGAAACCACTTATGCCTCATTCTGGCTTGCTTTCCCTCACCATGAAGCAGGAATCTCATCTTGCTCATAGTTTATAACACACATGTAATTCCTGAATAAAAGTGTTAAATACTTGATTACTATTGTCTGGTGAATATTCTCTAAGCACATTTATAAATAACAGTACTTTTACAGTCAAGTTGGAATAACAAATTATAGCCCATTTGAAAGTATATACAAATTTATGCATATATCAATATATACCAGTAGGGAGAAAAAGCCACAATTATCAATGAACAAAGAGAGAAAATCTCTTTCATAGAAAATTATTTTGATCGATCAAAATAATAAAAAAATTTTGCAACTGATCTTTTTTCACTTAATTGTTTAATGTCATTTGGGCTCTGCCTAACTCATATAAAATTGAACGTGATGTAAATAGTAGGAAACTATAACAACTGCTGGCTTTTGTCTACAGAATAAAGAGAACCAAATGATGAAATTGTCCTGAAGATAAGCCATGTCATTTATTCAAAAGTCCCTTTGCTTCAGGAATCCAGGAGTTGCCGTGACAGAGCTTTGCATTTCTAGAGTCCACACCGCTACGAGTCAGGGCTCCTCAGTCTCAGCACTACTGAGACTTGGGGCATCTGGATCAGTCTTTGCTGTGGGGCTGTCCTGGGCATTGTATGATGTTCGCAGCACACCTGGCCTCTACTCACTAGAAGCCAGTGGCACTCCCTACCCCAACTGGTGACAACCAAAAGTATCTCCAGACATTGCCAAATGGCCCCTAGCGAGGACCACTCCCACGACAGCATTTCTGGGCTAGGGTGGGCTCACTTTTACACGTACTGGGGACACAGGTCCATAGACAGCAGCGAGTCTGTGCACAAACTGTCATTTCCCAGTAGGTGGGCAGATGCAGCAGCCCCTCAGCGCTTGGACCCCGCTCCCCTTCCCCAGGCAGAAGCAGAGGCACAGGTGGGGCTGCTTGCTTGGCACCTGGCAGGAGCTGGGGTCATGGGCAACTCTTGTCTGTTCAAGGCACTGTCCCTCCTCCCAGGACCCTTGACTCACCTCCCCATGCCCTGCAGCTGGAACAGCCTGTTGTTTGTCCCCCAGTTCCTCAAACTAATTATATAAAAAGTTTTCTCTATGATTAGTTAATATTATAAACATGTTGACATTTTGCTAAACAAACAAAAACCTGATAAAAGATAGCCTATCTTTGAGTTTTCTATTTTCATATGTACGGAACTTGAAAATTAGACTGAATGCATAGAGAAACAAAGAAAGTGACATCACCAAGCTGGAAGGGGTCTTAGGGCTGAGCTTCCAACACAATCACACACATTTCAAAGTCTCGGTGGCTGCACTTGGCGATTGGTGCCATATTGGAAGTGCAGACATGGAGAATCTCTGTCACCACAGCAAGCTGTCAGATGCACTGTTTCAGAGAATACCTAGGTCACGAGCCTTATTTTATAGCTGAGCCACTAGGTCCTAGAGGATGTATAAAATAATCTACCTAAAGAGAAGCCGTGAGCTCAGGGCAGAACCAGCACTGGAGACCAGACCAGTGAAATTCACTCCTGTGCCCTTTCCCACGTGCCGCCTCACTGTAGGTCCAGACCTGGAATGCCTCATGAGGTTTTGGTCTTGTGGCTTAAAAACTGGGGTCAGTGGGGAAAACAATCACAAATAGTTAAGAGGATGGACCAACGCTGAAGTTTTACTCCAGTTCAATAACCACATGCCTGTCTGCCTGCCATGTACTAGGAACCCTGTCCCAGTGGGGGACACAGACTGAAAACCACTCAGCATCAGTACCAAGTAGTCAGAACATAGGTAAAAGTAAGCACAGGGCCCTGCCTAGGATGGGAGGGGCGGGGAAGAGTGGTTAGGATGGAGGTGGCATCAGAGCAGAGAAGGCGGGAAGGTGCTCAGGATGGAGGGAGCTGCGTGCCTAAGACACGGAGGACCAGACAGGATGGTGGTTTGGGCTGTTTCCGTGATAGCGCCCAAATCTACATCTCAGGACAGACTGCTGCCTCTGCCCGCTGGCCACACCCCACCCCCACCCCCACCCCCCCGCGGAAGTCCCACCTCAAGGCAGCCCTCCCTGCACAGACGCCCCCTCTCATCCCACGGCTCCCACTCAATCTGCTTCTCATCTTCTGTACCCGCCTTGCTCAGTGGCACTCCCGTCCACACAGGCTAACACTTCTGGAGCCTAAGAACCAGACTCCTCTCTCTCTCATGCCCGAGATCCAACCTGTCACTAAATTCTATTCCTTTTCTTTGAAAGCTCTAGAAGCAAAAGGGTAGTGGCAGTAATGCCCCTCAGGCAACAGAGGGTATCCCCCCCCCAACACCCCACACAGGGAAGTTGCTGGCTATAATGCCCTAAGGGTCAATGGTGGCCTCTGTGTTTTGGGATAAACACCCCAAGGGCATTCCCTTCCTTTTCATATACAAAAAGGAAAGAGGGAATCTGATAAATGTGATGCCCAAGGGCAGGTGGGTTCATCAAACTCTCCTTTAAGGCCTTAGAGCCTATGTAGTCCGATTCTTCCCATAAAATTAGGTCAGGGTCGTTATTCTTTAGTAAAACATACAGAGGCTTGGCCATAAAAGAGAAATTTGGAATCCAATTAGAGCAATAACCAACTAGCCCAAGAAAAACCTCACAGTTGGCACTTAGTTTTGGGTTTTGGGAAACTTAGGACATCATGAAGTCTATCTGGACCTTGGTTTAGCTCTTGTTCTGGTATCAGATGCCCTAAATATGGAATCTGGTTTTGGGCAAACTGCAGTTTTCCTTGTCGATGTTATGTCCCTTTAAGGCTAAAAGCTTTAGCAAGTGGATGTAGTCATCCTGTGAGGAGGCTTGAGGAGAGCAAAGAAGCAAATCATTCCACATACTGCAACAAAAAAGAACCTCTGGGGAACTCTGTATCATCCAGATCAGCCTTTAGGATTTGCAAAAAATAAGAAGGGCTCTCAGTAAGATCCTGCGGGATTACTGTCCAGGTGAGTTGTTTTTCTCCCCAAGTGAAGGCAAAAAAGTGTTGGCTAGCTTCATCAACTGGGATACTAAAGAATGCACTGCATAAACCAATTACAGTAAAGAATGGCTTCCGGTGGGAATGGATGTTAGTCACGTGTGAGGGTTAGGGACCTCAGGGTGTCGAAGGATAACAATGTTGTTTATTGTTCTGAGGGCCTTGACAAGCCTCCACCCTCGGCCCTTAGGTTTTCTCACCAGTCAAATGGGAAAGTTACAGGGACTAGGAGAGGGGACCCTGAGGCCTTGAGCCTTGTAGTCTTCCATTATGGGCTTTATGACTTGAAGGGCTTCTTTACTTACAGGTATTGAGTAATTCCAGGAAGAAGTTTAGAGGGATCTATTTGAATCTTGATGGGAGGTGCGCTGTGAATTTTGCCAATATCAGTTTGAGATTTTGCCCACAAGGAGGGTGGTAGCTGATTCAAAGGGGACAAACGATCAGTGTTTCCAGAATCAGCTCTAGCACCAACAGAGATGGAGCAAATAAAAGATGTCAAAGGGTCATTTAATTCACCTGGTTGGCTGCTTTGATGACTGCCTTCAAGTTCTAGAGTCATTTCCCCCTTTTGGAGAAAGAAATTCTGCCATGATACTTCTCTAAGAAATCTCAGGCTCATAAATGGGTAGGGGCAGAGGAACTAAGTAGAAGGCGTGTCTACCTCTCAAAGGGCCTAAACAAAAGGGAATAGGTTCAGAGACAGGAACCTTTTGAGGGGCATTACAGATCGCCACTATTGGAACGGTTTTCGCACTCTGAGGCAGGGGCTGTTTTGTAGTGGTGGGGTTGAGCACTCTGGCTCCAGTGTCAGTTAGACCTGGAAGAGATTCAACCCCAATCTGGAGAACTGTTTCTCCAAGCCAATTAAGAGGGAGGATTGGGAAGAGCCCCTGTAGTTCCTTGGGTCATTCAGAATCAGGAGGACGTTGGAAAGGCATGTTAGAAGGCTGAAGGCGCCTGAAGCACTTAAATTTGTAACAATCTCTTTCCCAATGTCCTGGCTCTTTGCAATAACAGCAGAAACTAGGAGGGTTTTGGTTTTGTTTAGGGGCCTTTGTTTGTTTCAGTTGAAGATTAAGACTTTTGGCGGCCTTCCTTTGAGGTGACTCATCCAGTGTGAGAGAGCTGGTTTGCCAGATTTACTAAAGCTGCAGTGGAGAGTTTCCCACTCCATCCTGGTGCTTTTTACTAGAAGGGAAAGGTCCTGTTTCAGCCCATTAAGAAACAGAGTTAAAAGCTACCCAGGTGGAATCAACGTCTAAAGAAGACTAGAATTTTCTTTTAAAATAATCTGAAGTTGATTGTAATAGTCAAGAACAGATTCATCAGATTTTTGTGTGCAAGCCTGAATTTTGTTCCAATCAACAGTCTTTGGAAAAGTCCTAGGAATGGCCTGACAAAGTCACCGAGGGATTGCCTGAGTCTGATTATATAAGTAAATGGCCAGGTCTCCCAGCTGTAATTCTAGAGACCTTTCAGGACTCTGCCAACTAGTGGCAAACTGAATGCTTCACTGACAAGCATATGAACTAGTTGAGATAAGCCAGAGAATCCAGGTTGATAGGTTTGAATGACTGTATGAAATCCCTCAGCAAATGTGTGAGGATCTTTGGTTACTTTAGGAATATCTTTGACTGTGGCTCACAGCTCAGCTTTAGTCCAGGGAGTATAAGAAATTAAGGGTCTCAGGGCTTCCCTGGTGGCGCAGTGGTTGAGAATCTGCCTGCCAATGCAGGGGACACGGGTTCAAGCCCCGGTCTGGGAAGATCCCACATGCCGCGGAGCAACTAGGCCCGTGAGCCACGACTACTGAGCCTAGGTGTCTGGAGCCTGTGCTCCGCAACAAGAGAGGCCGCGACAGTGAGAGGCCCGCGCACCGCGATGAGGAGTGGCCCCCGCTTGCCGCAACTAGAGAAAGCCCTCGCACAGAAACGAAGACCCAACACAGCCAAAAATAAATAAATTAATTAATTTTAAAAAAAAATTAAGGGTGTCAAAGAAATAAACACTTGTTGCACCAGGCAGTGACTCCCGTTGAGTATCTCTCAGGATAGGAGACAACTACAGAAACGCCACCTGCATTCAATAAAGATTCAACCTATACCATTTGTTAGGAATGCCCAGACATGGTAACTCTCTCTGTAATTCATTACAGTTTAGTGTACACGCATTCACACTCATGCAGTAACTCTGAAGAGTTCCTGTTATTTGAGTATGGGCAAAAAACCTTTAACATTCTCTGTGCCTAAGTTTCTTCAGCAGTAAAATGAGTATTAAAAATCCTGCTTTATTGAGAAAAAAAAAAAGAAACTAAGGGTTTAGCCTCGGAATTCTCAAAAGGCTGAATTTTAACGGGACAGGTTCTGACCAGTTTAGAGGAAAAGGGAGTGGAAAGAATTTCAGAGAAAAAGGGAAGTTGGGCAAGAGAATTAGTCTGGGGGGAGCTGAGGGTGTAGAGGAAGGGCAGGCGGCAGAGAAGGGCAGGAGGAAGATGGTGCTGGGGGGCCGAGCCTGAGACAAAGAAGCCGAGAAAGAGCCTGAGCTCCAGGAGCCACTTTATCTTAATTGTCTGTTTGCCTCAGTTAATCTTAACATCTTATTTTGCAGAGAGGCAATTTTAGGCTCCTAACAACATCTGGAAGCCTCAAAATACCAATAGAAGCAGGTGTTCCCTTCAGTTCTGGAAATTTTAAGACTGTGGTTGTCCAATTCAGTTTTAAGAAAAGAAAGTTCAGGGATTTCAAAAGTTGCGCATAATGGCTGCTGATATTCTAAATTGCCTTTGGTCAGGTGAATCCATTTAGTTAGAAAAGTGAAGGAGGAAGGACCACGATTTAAAAACATAATATCAGACAGATATTAGGAGGCTGTTAGTAGCGGGGAGGAGGACCCTGAAAATATTTAAATAACTGGGATCCCGTTCCTCAGAGGTGATTTTTGGTTTGTTTGGTGGGAGGAGTAAGTGACTTATTTTTTTTGGCCGTGTGGCTTGCGGGATCTCAGTTCCCCGACCAGGGGTTGAACCCGGGCTCTCGGCAGTGAAAGCACCAAATCCTAACCACTAGACCACCAGGGAACTCCCAAGACTAATTTTCAAACAGTCGAAACAGCTCAAACAGCCCACAGGCCTAATACCAGCCGGTTCTAAGGGGACAGTCTGGTCCCAGAGGAGCCTGGGCAAAGGCTCCTCAGCCTGGTTCCCTAGAACAGACCGCGTTCCATGGATCCACCCAAAAGGCAAGCCTATGCCAGTTGGAACAGTAAGTGCCAAATGAGTACTTGCACACAGAACAAGGCCTTGACCAGAAAGGACCAGACTTTAACATACATCCTGAATAAAACCTGGAGAGCTTCAAAACACAAAGCAGCTGGGACCCCGGAGAAAGATGTACCTTCAAAATCCAGGGTCGGTGAGAAAAGCAGTGACAATGAGCTCGAGGTGGGCACCGCACCTGTTTGCTCAGCAGCCCAGGAGCTGTCAGGGGTCTTCTCTGGTTCCCGGATGGGTCACCAAAATGTTGACCTAAAGTGAAAAGACCGCCAGCTATTCCCCAGCAAAGACGGGTTTATTCGGGATCAGCAGAGAATTGCAACTTGAGGTTTCAACCGTGGCGGCCACGTGCAAACCCCTGTGAGGTGAGGGAAGGAGCTGCTTTTATAGAGGGTAGAGGATGGTGGGCGGGCTTAGTAAACAGATCCCCTGTTTCTTATTGGCTGAGTCTTGGCCAGAAAGAAGGGTAATCTTTCTTCTTTCCCCCTTGGGCTCTGCTGTCCACGCAGGGGTGAGACCTCCCCCTGATGGTCTCCCGACTCTATTTAACTGAGGTTTCCATTCATTAATTTTTACCGTATGGATACCCCGTATTTTGTTTATCCATTGGGCAGCTGGTGGCCATTAGGGTTGTTTCCACTTTTTGTCTACTATGAATAATGCTGCTTGAACATTGCTTTGCAGGTTTTTGTGTAGACATGAGGTTCCCTTCTCCTGGGTATCCTGTCATCTCTCAATAAGACTAATGAATAAACTAATACATTTGCAGTTTTTCCTGCTATCAGGCTTACCCTCGCAATCCACTTTCCATCCTAATACTAGAGTTTTTAAGCATGTAAATCTTTTAAGTGTGTAAATCAGATCTTGCTGAGCCTGTATTTAAAACCTTTCAACAACTTTCCACTGCACTGAAAAAAAAGTTCAAACACCTCCACGTGGCCTACCTCTCAGCCGCCCAGGGTGGGCCAGGGTGGTGGCAAATGCCCATCCGTTTCCCCAACTCGATTGTAGGTAAAGTGAGGCTAGAGGCTGCGGGGCCACTAGCACGAGCAGCTGTCATCGGGGCTTTCTTGTCCCCGAGCGCTTAGATGGGAGGGCCCAGGCTGCCCCACTTGCAGACCCCTCTCCTCTCCTCGGGTCCTGCCTGAAAACTCCAGCCCCAAGATCCCAGCCTGTTAGAGCTGAAAGGAGCCTTGGGGAGAGTCCAGTCTGGTGATCTCCGAGCTGTGCTCTGCGGAGCCCCAGGGGAGAGGGGTCAGCTGGGGACAGAGGGCGCGAAGCTGAGCGGACAGGGCTCTGCAGGATGTGTTTCCTGCTAGTTTTTGTTTGAATAAAACCACTGAAAGAAAAAAGGAATTTGAGAACAAACTGATTGAGCCCAACCCTCTTCATTGACAGATGAGGAAACCAAGGCAAAAGCAAGCCCAGCTCTTCTCCCAGCCAGAGTGGGCAAGCTGCTCCCACCCGTTGGGGGCCGGTGTGTCCCAGTGTCCCCGCTTCCCGAGAAGGACGCCTGGAGCCCTGCCGGACAGTCGGCACACTTCGGAACTCGGAGGCAGGAAAGGGAGCAGTTAAAGACAGACGGACAAATGCTCGAGAGAAAGTAAGACGCAAGTTTTCCATCCGAGGTGCGAGCAGACGAGGGCTGCCTGGGGGCAGAGGGACAGAAGAGGAATCTCTAAGGACTTGCCCGCCGGACAGCACGGGCAGGAAGTGCTGCCTCCAGAGACGTCAGCGCAGAGGATGAGCAGAGGCCTGGTCACGTGGCCAGGCTCGGAAAGGGCGTTGGGGGAGGGGCCGCAGAAAGGAACATCGCGCAGCAGGAACGGAAAGGCGGTGCGTGGGGGTCAGGCGAGGCGGGGCTCTGCAGCCTGCGGCGGGGCTGGCGTCCTCCTCCCTCCCCTCCCCCGCCCCAGCCCGAGATCAGCATCTGTTGGGATCCAGCTGCCGTTTTTCAAACCAATTAAGGAGCCCTGTTACTGCCCCCGGGAGGGAGTGTGTCTGTCTCTCCTGAGTCAGCAGCTCGGACCGGGACCTCTGGGGACAAGCTCTCAAGGCCCTAATCGTGCCCTCAGAGTTAAAAATAAAAAGTAGCAAGCCACTACTCTTGACTTTACACTGCTGCAGGGGGCGGAGGTCCGGGGTGTCTCTTGCCACAGAGGCTTTCCATCCGAGGCGCCAGAGAGCGGTAGCCCGCCAGCAGCACGTTTTTCTTCCCGTTCGCGCTGTCTCCTGCTCCAGGTCCCCGTCCTGAAGTCATCCATCAGCTGTCCCACTTGCCAGAAGTAAGTGACATTGGGCCTGACATTATTGCTTTCCAAAACAAAGAAGCCCAGATCTCTCTGGCTGAGAAAAGTTGCAGAGCCCTGGTTCCCCTTCTTAAACCTGAAACAGTCACTCGGATAAGACAGTTGAGGGGAGGGAAAGCTGTGGAATAAAGCAAGAGACCGTGAGCCAAACCACCCCTTCTGATCGGTCTGCAATCCGGAGACCAAACTGCTGTCTGTTAACTGTTTACTTTTCCTCCAGTTTGTGTGGCATTGTGTAGACGCTCCCTCAGAAAACAGACCCCCTTTACCTCCGAGCCTGAGATCAGAGCAGGGCGGTTGGGAAGGGAGATGAAATCAGAGCATCTGCTCGCCTTGGGGGCCACACCCAGACTTCTCTCTCTCCCAAAACATGGAAGCCAGGGATGCTTTCTCTGCTTTTCTATAAAAATCGGACAGCAGCAAAATCATCCCTGGATGTAGCTTATGAAAACACACATCGCAATTCAAGGTAACCCATATAAACGTGGGATCTCAACATGGCCCAGTCCCGGCATGGTGTCACCTTCCAGGAAATAACAGCCTGACATAAAAGTAGGATTGAAAGCAGTGCAAATCTGGAGAGAAATTTAAAGAGGAAACTTTTTTTTTTTCTTAAAACCCAGGAAGACGTCTATAAAAGATTATATTTCTTCTTTTTTTTTTTGGTCGTGCCTGCACACAGGATCTTAGTTCCCGGACCAGGGATGGAACCCGTGCCCCGTGCCGTGGGAGCATGGAGTCCTAACCACTGGACCGCCGGGAAGTCCCAGGAAGTTACATTTCTTCATCTCCCTCTTGCCCCTCAACCCCACAGCCTTCATCACAGCCCCCAGAGACCTGACCTCTGCCTTGCTCAACCACCCGATAGCCAGCCCACAGGGTCCGTCCCGCCCCACCTCCTCTCCTCTCTGTCTGTTTACTCCATCAACTCAGACTTTCTGGATTCTGTAAGTTTCTAACGTTCTTTTCTTAGCACCTGGATTCTGTGCGAGGTTGACCCTAGGGACCAGGAACTGATCTAACCAGGAGGTGGGAGGTGGCAGGAGCGGGAGGAAAGGTCCAGAGGTGAACACAGACGACTGTGCTTTTCCCTTGCCCCATCTTTGTGGGCCTCTGCTGGGAAGGCAAGTGTATTACTGTGCTTCCCAGAGGTGCTGCCTCAGCCCTAAGCCCCTCTCCGTCCTTCCCCCTCCCGTGGATCAGGATACACTCCTCCCCAACCAGCCTGCTGCAGACACTCCCTGGGGATTCCCAGCATCTCTCTTTGCAAACCAGGAGCAATGACACTGGTTTAAGGACTTAATTCCTCCCTCCTCTGGGTCACTGTGTCCAGCAAGAGGAAGGAAAGTTCACTCATTTTGTTATTTCTTTCACAGGGGCCTTTGGCCACTAAACAACCCAGGTGGCTACAACCAGAGCCAACATGGGGGCAGCTCCAAACCCTGAAGGTCTGAGAAGGCGGGAAGTGTCCCTGGCTTGTTGTCATGGAAACCAAAATAGAGGCACTTGCCTCCTGACCAACCCAGGTGCTTCCCCGTGTGCCCCACCCCCCATGGTATGGCATGCCCCCTCCTCTCAAGAGCTGTGATAATAAAACATCTTTTCAATAGCCATTGTCTCCTGATCTGTTGGCCTTAGTATAACCCAAATTTTCTATTAATACACTATTTTTAAAAACAGTTGGGGAGGGCTCCCCTGGTGGCGCAGTGGTTGAGAATCTGCCTGCCAATGCAGGGGACACGGGTTCGAGCCCTGGTCTGGGAAGATCCCACATGCCGCGGAGCGGCTGGGCCCATGAGCCACAGCTACTGAGTCTGTGCGTCTGGAGCCTGTGCTCCGCAACAAGAGAGGCCGCGATAGTGAGAGGCCCGCGCACCGCGATGAAGAGTGGCCCCTGCTCGCCGCAACTAGAGGAAGCCCTCGCACAGAAACGAAGACCCAACACAGCCAAAAATAAATAAATAAATAAATAAACAAATAAATTTTAAAAAAACAAACAGTTGGGGAGCCTCTCATTCCCCACTACCAACCTCGAGAGGGTGAGGCTCAGCTCCTCAGAGCAGGAGCCCCAGGTGCACCCTGGTGCCTGGATCCGACCTCCACTGGACTTGCTCCAGGAAGGTGGCCGTGGTTTCTTCCTTTCCTTCCTCAGCCTTGGTGAACTTCGACAGTGGCAGTTCACCCCATCCGGTCTGTGATGAAATCCAAGGTTGGGGGAGTTCCCTGGTGGCCTAGTGGTTAGGATTCCGGGCTTTCACCGCCGTGGCCCAAGTTCAATCCTTGGTCTGGGAACTGAGATCCCGCAAGCCGTGTGGCGCAGCCCCTTGCCCCCTTGCCCCCCTGCCCCCCTGCCCCCCTGCCCACCCCACACACACAAAGAAGAGAGAAATCCAAGGTTGATTTAATTCTTGGTTCTCAACTCTCCAGCACTGACCTGACCGAATCACTTCTGATTTTCCAGACTTGGCTCTAGTATCGTCCTGGTGGAGGGGACATGTTAGCAACCGGTCCAGCCTGAATACAAACAGAGTAGCCTTTCCTCCTTATTGACGACAGTCATGAATCCTTTTATAAACTGCTGCTATTCTGTAACCTGCTTTATCCTCTCTCCCGAACAGCCAGGGAAGTGAGAGTTTCCACCGCCAAAGTGGAGGTCCTGGTGGCACCAAGTCGGTGACTAGTCTCTAAAGCTGGACCCCGCGCTCTGACACAGACAATGCGCTTCTCTGCTTCAGTAACCATCCTCCTCCCACCATTTCAGTTGGGGAGGTCTAACCACAGCTCAGCGTGCTGGTTGTCTATTGCTATGTGATGAAGCACCTCAAAATTCTGTAGCTTGGATCAAAAGCAGGATCTCAGAGAGGGATCTGCACACCCACGTTCACAGCAGCATTATTCACAGTAGCCAAAAGGTGGAAGCAGCCCTAGTGTCCATCAGTGGATGAATGGATATACAAACTTTGGCATGAACACACAATGGAATATTATTCAGCCTTTAAAAGGAAGGAAATTCTTTTCTTTTCTTCTAATTTATTTTATTTTTGGCTGCGTGGGTCTTCATTGCTGCGCGCGGGCTTTTCTCTAGTTGTAGAGAGCGGGGGCTACTCTTTGTTGCAGTGTGCGGGCTTCTCATTGCAGTGGCTTCTCTTGCATGCAGAGCACGGGCTCTAGGCACATGGGCTTCAGTTGTTGCAGCACGCAGGCTCAGTAGTTGTGGCTCGCGGGCTCTAGAGTGCAGGCTCAGTAGTTGTGGCGCATGGGCTTAGTTGCTGCATGGCATGTGGAATCTTCCCGGACCAGGGCTTCAACCCATGTCCCCTGCATTAGCAGGCGGATTCTTAACCACTGTGCCACCAGGGAAGCCCAAGGAAGGAAATTCTGACGTGAGCTACAGCATGGATGAACCTTGAAGATATTATGCTGAGTGAAATAAGCCAGTCATAGTATGACTGCACTTATATGAAGTACCTAGAGTCATCAAATTCATAGATGCAGAAAGTAGGATGGTGGTTGTCAGCGGCTGGGTTGCAGGGGGAATGAGGAATTATTGTTTAATGAGTGAAGAGTTTCAGTTTGGGAAGATGAAAAGAGTTCTAGTGGTGATGGTTGCACAACAATGAGAACGTACTTAACGCCACTGAAGTGCACACTTAAAAAAGGTTAGGATGGTAAATTTAATGTCTTATTTTATCACAATTTTTTTAAACAAAAAAATTTCGACACATCTGTATAATGTTATAAACCATTACTACCTCAATAAAAAATTCTTAAACAAAAAAATAGTAATAAAATTAAAAAGGAAAAAACTGGTGGTTGAAAACCACACTCTGTGACCACTTCTCATAGTCGTTAAGTTTGGTCAGTTTCAGCTCTTATCACAGTAGCATTCCCTATCCTCCAGCCCCCGGGGCAAGCAGCTGAGCACAGTTTCTGAGAACAGGTTGCATGCAGCTTGCAGGAGCTGGCGTAGGCAAGAAGGACCCTGTGCTCTAGTAACAGGGATCTGTGCTCTAATAACAGGGATCTGTGCTCTAGTAACAGGGATCTGTGCTCTGGTCACTGATTGCTGCTCTGATCACAGAGGTGCAGACACAGAGACGGGCCGCATTGCTGCAGCCTTCACTGCTGTTGTTACAAACCCTGCAGCCTCCAGCTGAAACAACTTCCAGAGAATTTAAAGAACTGGTGCTTGTTTTTACATTCTGTTTTTTTTCCCCTTTGGGAGTCAGACATTAAAGGACTAAAACATTCAAAAGACACCACATATACAGAGCAACCTAGAAAGTCCCAGCACATACCTTAGGAAGGGTGCAGGCTCAGAAAAGCCCTGAGAAGACCTTAAGTTTATTCCTCTCGTTGATCTCCAGCACAGAGATGCCCTACAACGATAATTTAAAAAAACTTTTTTTAACCATTTTAAAAATTGAAGTATAGTTAATTTACAATGCTGTGTTAGTTTCAAGGGTACAGCAGAGTGACTCAGATATATAGATGTATATATATATCTCCTTTTTCAGATTCTTTTCCAGTATAGGTTATTACAAGATATTGAATATAGTTCCCTGTGCTCTACAGTAGATCCTTGTTGTTCATCTATTTTATATACAGTGGCCTACACACCATTCTGTAACATCATACATTGGCTGTTTGGAAAATACTGATTTACTGAGAAATGCAGATATTCCAAACATCACCACCTTTCATCAGCCACTACCAAAAATCACATTTGTGGGCTTCCCTGGTGGCGCAGTGGTTAAGAATCCGCCTGCCAATGCAGGGGACACGGGTTCGAGCCCTGGTCCAGGAAGATCCCACATGCTGCGGAGCAATTAAGCCCGTGCTCCACAACTACTGAGCCTGAGCCCTAGAGCCCGTGAGCCACAACTACTGAGCCCACATGCCACAACTACTGAGCCCACATGCCACAACTACTGACGCCCGCATGCCTAAAGCCCGTGCTCCGCAACAAGAGAAGCTGCCGCTATGAGAAGCCCGCGCACCGCAATGAAGAGTAGCCCCCGCTCACCGCAACTAGAGAAAGCCCACGTGCAGCAACGAAGACCCAATACAGCCAAAAGTGAATAAATAAAATAAATAAATAAGTAAAAAGTCACATTTGTTTCACTGCTGATCTCATCAGAGAAGCCTGCAAGTGCTGGGAAGCTGTCAATCCCGTGGTAGATGCAAGTATTTCAAATTACAATTTTTCCTTCAGAGTTCGGATTTCAGAATTGGCAACACATTCTTTCTGTTGTTTTCCTTGAAGTCAGAGACTCGCTTCAGTGATTTTTAAGAAAATGTCTTCTACGTGCCCAAATGTGAATGTCCGTGGTTTATCCGTCATTCTTTTAAGAAAAAATGGTGTTTCATGAAAAAAAGCAGCTGGTTCAACTCACAACAATTTCCCAAGTGCTCTTCCTCTGGGCAGTCGTCACATGTCAGTAGTAGAAGTGCTTTGTGCGTATTTCCCATTTCGTCACATAGAATATTAAAAGTCAGGTACTAGTGTTGAGATTTAATAAAATTTATAATTTTTACTGATTTATCTAGGATATTCTTAAATGATGCTGGCACGGTTTTACCCACCACTGCTTTTGCGCAGTGCAGATGTCTGCGAAGTGCAAAAGGCAAGTAATGTCTTAATATTGCTGTGAAAATATTTTGACATCACATGCTCTGCTCCAGACACTCAGTGACACTACTGCCCAGCCCGGCAGCAACTGAGAGCCTGGCACATGCTTGAACCTAAAGGGGGGGCTCAAGGCCTCCCCAGTCTCCCCCCCACCTCCCCTGTCCATCCTCTGTCCCAATCTTGGGACCAAAGAGGTCCATGGGGGAGACCCAGGGGCTCTAGCTGTCGAGCTCCAAGTTCTCTCGCTCTCGATGACACACCCACTTGTCTTCATTCAGTGGTTTTGGGGACTCAGCCCTCTACCTTAGGCTCCAGTGCAGTTACCTCTCCTTTATTATTGTTCCAATTCCCCAAGGTCCACTATGATGGCTGAGGAATTTCAACCATCATAATAATGAAATCATAATCATTAAATATTAATATATAGTATGAAGGTTTAAAATTTGTATGAACTAATATGTTAATGCTTGGCTATGGGCATATGGCAGGAATAATCTTTCACACATTTAATCCAAGAACCCGACATTGTCACAGTGTAAGGATACACCCTAGGTTTTATTTTTCCCTTTGAAAAGGATCCCAGGTCTCCACACTCCGATCTGCTTTAGGCTTGGGCTCATACATTTTGACCCTGGGCCTTCGGTCTTCTGCTATTGACAAGCAGGTGTTTGCCCTACAGTGGTGTCGTCTGTTGGCCCTGACACAGTGGGAGGTCCAAGTTGGGCTCGTGGACGTCAGAGTCAGGAGGGAGCAGAGGAAAGGTAAACATGTGGCAGTTCCTGCAGCAGAAACACGAGGCCAGGCGACACCGCTGGAGACGGGCACACAGGGTCATACACACTGTCCAGCCAGCGCCTCCCGACCTCTCACCCCGCACGGTGCTCAGTCCACTGTTTACTGTCCTGACTTCACAGGACAGTGACCATCGATTGCCGAGGAGTGCAAAGTTAGGAGTACAACAGTGTGACCACCCAGAGGAAAATGCACGTCAAGACACCTGCTGGCGTCTCCCCATGTCACAGGTACAGATGTCGTGTGACCTCTGGGCTTCGCTCTTGGGTGCTGCAGCCCTTTCCAGGCATATGCCCAGGGCCATGTCTGCAACTGTCCATCTCGAGAGTTTAGGCCTCACATTATGTAACCACATTGGAAATGGGATCTCGGGACCGAGAGAAGATGGGGGACGGGAGGGTAGGGAAAAGAAATCAACTCAACCAACATGTCTAATGAGTAACTACTACATGCAAAGATTTATATCCCATAGCAGGTATCATTATCAGGGATGCTGTATATTTCACGTACTTGTGTGTTGTCTCCGATCCCAACATTAAAATGTGATGGGACTTGCCTGGTGGTGCAGTGGTTAAGAATTCGTCTGCCAATGCAGGGGACACAGGTTCGAGCCCTGGTCCGGGGAGATCCCACATGCCGCGGAGCAACTAAGCCCGTGCGCCACAACTACTGAGCCTGTGCTCTAGACCCCGCGAGCCACAACTACTGAGCCCACGCGCCACAACTACTGAAGCCTGTGCACCTAGAGTCGTGCTCCACAACAAGAGAAGCCACCGCAATGAGAAGCCCGCGCACCAAAACGAAGAGTAGTTCCGGCTCGTGGCAACTAGAGAAAAGCCCGTGTGCAGCAACAATGACCCAACGCAGCCAAAAATAAATAAATAAAATAAATAAATTTATAAAATGTGAGCTCCCGGGAGGCAGAGCCTCGCATTTTGTTGACTGTTGTGTCCCCGGCACTGAGAAGTGTCTGGCACAGAGCAGGCATGCAATAAATATATGGTGAATTAATGAATGAAGACATTGTGCTAGCAGGTAATAACGGAAAACAATTACTGTGCATCAGCATGGTGGGCCCTGTGCAAAGCATTTTGCAAGGGTTTTCCTCTTTCCTCTTCATGGGCAGTCACATGGTCCCATTTTACAGATGAGGAGACTGCAGCTCAGAGAGGTCACATAACTTGCAGAAATGGTGGTGCTGAGGTTTGAACTCAGCTATTCTGTCTCTTGGGTCTTTAGGTCCGACCAAGCCTCCCATTCTACACTCCGGGAAAGTAACGAAGACCAATTAGACACAGTCCCTGTTCTGCAAGCAGAGATATGCTAATTGGAGACAAAATTTGGAAACAAGTCAGAACCAGCCAAGGCAGTAAGCGGTAAGAAGCATCCCAGCGAAGCAGGCAATAATGCTATGGGTTTGCAGAAGCGAATGGGGCAGATAGGAAAAGATATTAACTAATAGGATTATTGTTGAGTGATGGGATTATGAACGGTTATACTTTCTGCTTCCTACTTTATCTGTATTGCCTAATTTTCCCATAGTGAATAAGTATTGCTTTTGTAATAAGAAAAAAAAATATTTATCTTTAGAAATTTTTCCCTTAAAAATTTAAAAATACATGTTCTAAGGCAAGTCTCCAAGGCAAGCTTCCTCCCTGTCATTTCCTTTGCCCTCCCACAAAGCACGCTGTATTACTAGTTTTTAAAATAACTTTTCAGGGCTTCCCTGGTGGTTGAGAATCCGCCTGCCAATGCAGGGGACACGGGTTCGAGCCCTGGTCCGGGAAGATACCACATGCCGCGGAGCAACTAAGCCCATGCGCCACAACTACTGAGCCTGCGTTCTAGAGCCCGCGAGCCACAACTGCTGAAGCCCGTGCGCCTGGAGCCCGTGCTCCACAACAAGAGAAGCCACCGCAATGAGAAGCCCGCGCAGAGCAACGAAGAGTAGCCCCCGCTCGCCGCAACTAGAGAAAGCCCGTGCGCAGCAACGAAGACCCAACGCAGCCAAAAATAAATAAATAAATTAATTAAAATAACTTTTCAAATATACTCTGTGCATGTACAGGCATATGGTACATACACTTAAAAAAATTTTTTTTCAAGACCACATTAAATGAAATCTTAAGCCGGGAGTTCCCTGGTGGTCTAATGGTTAGGATTCGGTGCTATCACTGCTGTGGCCCAGGTTCAATCCCTCCTCAGGAACTGAGATCCTGCAAGCCACGCAGTGCGGCCAAAACAAAACAAAAACCTTAACCCAAGGAGTCAGGATGGGCTGCTGAGGAAGAAAACATCTCTCAGCTTTTGCTTCACCTACCTCCAAGAAACAGGGCCAGGACTCAGGTGAGGTAAGATGGGCACCTGCTTTGGGCACAAAATTTAAGAGGCACCAAAAAACTCAGCAATCAAGATAAATAACATTTTAATTCAATATTTAAAAAATCCAAATTATTGCAAAAAATCCCTGAGAAACAAAACATCGAAATTGTATTTTTGTTTTTTTTGTCTGTGCGTGTGTCTTATGGAATCTTAGTTCCCAGACCAGGGATTGAACCCCGGGGCCCTTGGCAGTGAGAGTGTGGAGTCCTAACCACTGGACCGCCAGGGAAGTCCCTGAAATTTTAAATAAAAACAGAACTAGAAAAAAAAAAAAAAAAGGGGGCAGATCCCGGTTATATGGAGGCAGAAACATATAATTGTGGACAGGGGAGAAGGGAGGCTTCTTTAAGAAAAAGATTACAAAATTACAAGTAAAAATTAGGTAAGAATATGAATATTTAGAATAAGGAAATAAATAACAACAAAGTATAAATTATTAAAAACCTAACCTATACCACAAACATCACAAAATCCAGAAAACATAATTTTTTAATTACCTAAAATGCTTCTATCATATGTTTTCCCCCTATATTTTTGTAGGAACATTTTGGAACATCCCCTTCAAGTTTCCTTCATGTATCAGCTGTAAAAGTTGTATTATAGGTTTGTGCCCCCAAACACAGGACTCTGATCAACTTTTTAATTCTTTTTAGATTTTTTTTTTTAATGTGGACCATTCTTAAAGTTTTTATTGAATTTGTTACAATATTGCTTCTGTTTGATGTTTTGGTTTTTTGGCTGCAAGGCATGTGGGATCTTAGCTCCCCGACCAGGGATCGAACCCGCACCCCCTGCATTGGAAGTCTAAGTCTCAACCACTGGACCTCCAGGGAAGTCCCCAGGGCTCTGATCAATTCTATTTCACATGATAACCATCAAAAAGTATTCCTTTCCCCACGAGCCTCCCCAGAGCATCTCATAACACGGCAGCTGGCTTCTTCAGTGCCAGCAAGAGACCTAATCACAGAAGTGACACCCCATCACTGTTGCGTAGGAAGGCATCCCTAGGCCCTGCTCATGCTAAAGGACAGGGGATCACACTCAACACTGGAGGCCATCAGAACAGGTCACCCCAAAATGTGCCACTTTGGCATAAGGATTATTTTGAGCTGAAGAAAATCAAGAAACGACGTTGAGAAGATCAAGAAAAAAACCCTCTCTGCCCTCCCCGAATCTGGCTAAAAGCTGGACATAATTTCCATTTTCGAAGCTGTCTCCCTCCCTCATACCAGGAAGAGGAGGAGAACTCAGAGACTCATTGATTCTAGGCTCTTATCAGCCCAGAGACAGCACCAGAGGAATCTACACAACAAACCTTACTAGACAACCCTTATCTTCCATGAGTTTCTCTCATATATTTGTCTTCCTGGGTTCGCCACTCCTAAAACTATAAACCCCCTTTCCTTGTCTTGTCTCTTCTCTACATATATATGGTTATTTGTTAAGATGGTATTGTCGATGAAAAAAACTATGTTGAGGAAAAAAACTGATAGTTGATCTAATAAAGAAATGGAAAATTGTATTCAGGCCAACCTGACGATTTTAATCGGGGAGACAGTCTTTCAGAAAGCTCTGAGGACTGTCAAAGCACAGTTATGTAAGTTTTTGAGACAAAGGGTTATACGTCAAATGATGTATTATTTACAGTTTATACAATCCAGATCTGCATATACAAAGCAAGTAGTGGGTCATCCTGACTCTGTAAGATTAAGAAGGAATGGTGGGCTTCCCTGGTGGCGCAGTGGTTGGGAGTCTGCCTGCCAATGCAGGGGACGCGGGTTCGAGCCCTGGTCTGGGAGGATCCCACGTGCCGCGGAGCGGCTGGGCCCGTGAGCCACAATTGCTGAGCCTGCGCGTCTGGAGCCTGTGCTCCGCAGCAGGAGAGGCCGCGGTGGTGAGAGGCCCACGCGCCGCGATGAGGAGTGGCCCCCGCTTGCCACAGCTGGGGGGAGCCCTCGCACAGAAGCGAAGACCCAACACAGCCATAAATAAATAAATAAATAATTAAATATTAAAAAAAAAAAAAAAAGGAAGGAATGGTATCTCCTAAGGAGGTCTGGTTAACGCAGAGGCGAAATACACTCTAAGGGGTAGTGAGAAGGCCCAAATGAGCAGAGAAAAAAATGGATGTTTAAATTTTTCTTATCTTGCCATAAAATATGTATTTTACTTCATTGCATGACTATGCGAACACATCAGAAGGGGCCCGAGAACACTTACGCTTCCGTAGTTTCACCATAAATCTGCCTCTGAGCAGAAGTCATCATTACTAACTGGGCTGTTCCAGAAAAACGTCCCAAAGGAGGCAAAAATTTGGAAACTGCCTTAAAGACCAGGCAAGTTCAGTAAGTGGAGGTGGCAGGACGCTCCAGGCAACGAGGAGAGCACCAGTACTTTCAAGGGAAGAGCGTCCTCGAGAGTGCTGGTTTTAATATGATGGTGAGGATGGTGATGGTGACATTTGTGGTTCTGCTGTGGAATGCTTTGCTCAAACCAAAGCTTGGCGAAGCCCAATGTGTAAACCAGGTAGAACTGCCCTTTCTCAGGCAGGCCTGGGGCCCTGCTGCCTCGGCTCACATCAGCCCAGGGGGTTCCTAGGGGAGCTTTGCAGAAAATGTCATCTGAAGGGGACTAGACAGGAGAGTGTGAAAGCGGATGGAGTCACATGATGTCGGGTGAGGGGTCTGGAGCATACGTAGATGTGCACAGTGGTGTCACAGCAGGCTACGACTCCTCCATCAGGGCTGCGCACAAGACATCTGCACGAGACAAAGGATTCCATGAAAAGCGAGTTTCCCTCCCACCTCTCGCCCCCAGTCCCTTGGTACGGCTCCCCAGAGCCATTCCTCTGTTGACAAGATCTTTCCAGAAATACGCCAGGCACACACAGAGATGTGTTCTGTATATATCAGTTTTTGTCCACATAAATATCCTATCCTTTGTTTTTTTGCCCCTTCATTTTTTTTCCCCCCCACCAAACAAATCAGCCAGGTTTGTTCTTTTGGGGGAAGTTGGTGGGAAGGAGAAAACGCAGAACAGGAAAGTTCAGAGAAACTTCCACGTGACTGGAGGGCAAGCAGACAGGGAGGAAACGGCCAAGCTCTGGGGTTACACCTGGAGCCGATCCCGCTCTATCCCCTACGAGTTGAGAGCACATCCCTTGACCTCTGTGAGGCTCCATTTACTCTTTCTTTCAAAATTATGATAATAATGCCATCCTGTTAGGACGCTGGTCTGCAAGCGGCAGAAAGCCCAGTCACGCTGACTGAACCAGAAAGTTGTATTTATTTATTTATTTTTGAAACCTCACATGGTAGGAGGTCCAAAGACCAAGCTCCTTGGTTCTCAGTGACGGAGGGGCCGTGCCACCCCCCCAAGCTGGGGTGTTTGCAAACAGGGGTACGGATTTCTCCGTTGTCACGGTTCCTGGGGCTGCTAGCGGCATTTTGAGGGTAGGGCTCATGGATGTTAAGGATCTCAGACTGTTTGCAGCGGACGGTCACAACAAAGAACTGTCCTGCTCACAATGCCAGTAGCCTTCACACTGAGAAACCCGAGTGCCTCAAGGACCCTGTGTTTCCCACGCTCAGGAATCGCGTCACCTCTGAAGGTTGGCAAGGTGGCCTCGACTGTCGTGGGCGCTATAGCACCGTCGCACCTCCTCTTGGCAAAAGGATGGAAGCTTCCTCTCGGACGTCCCCCTCGCGTCTTACTGGCTGGGTCACTTGCTCATTCCTGAACCCCTCCTAGGGTCGGATGAGACAGGAGCTCTTCTGGATGAGGGGGCCGGCCGCCTGGGGGAGGGGTGGGACACTTGTGAGCAAGGTGGGTACCAGCCCACCTTGCCGGCTACAATAGTCAGAGGCTGCCTTAGGATCCTGGAAGGAGGCGCCGCCTGCGGGCACTCTTGCGCATTCCCCTCCCCTTCCCCCAGGGCCTCTGTAGGGCTGAAAGGTGCCCCCCTGCAGCCTTACTGCTGCCCCCAATCTCCTCCCTCGCAGAGGCTCCCTGGCCTCCCTGACCAGGTCAGATCCCACCTTCTTAGCATCTGCTGCAGGGGCTGACTCTCTATGTACCCGTGTGGCTTTCTGGTTAACCTTGGTCTCCCCCGATATATGGAGAGCGCCCCGAGGGTGGGACCTCCGACGTTCCCACCAAACAGAGTGGGACAGGGCTGCGACCACGGCCCGAGGGCCCTGCGAGCGGGGCCTCCTTAAGTAAGTTCGTCTCCCTCCTGTCCCCGCCCTGGAGCAGCTCCAGCCGCAATGAGGTCGGAGCCCAAGAGGGTCACCACAACCTCACAGTCTCTGTGAAGTCCTATTTCATCTTTAAGATAGTTGGCAAAGTTTGTACTTCACTCCATAATACGTCAATGTTTACGTTAATGTAAAAACAGTGATCTTCTTTCCCAAATCTTTTTTTTTTTCCCCCCCCACACCTCCCGGCTTACCTCCGCAGGGAAAGCGCGGAGTCCTAACCACTGGACCGCCAGGGAGTTCCCACCTTCTTCCCCAAATCTTGATGTTGTTCCATCTTCTTCCCCAAATCTTGATGTTGTTCCATCTTGACAAACCAGGTCTATCTGGGGCCTCTTGTAAGTCCCCAAGTTGAGATGCCGCCACGGCATTCCACACCGGGCACGGGGGGGCCCGAAAGATCCCAGCAAGGGGACCCGGCATCAGCACGTTCTTGCTAGAAATACTTTGGGGCCCATCCCGGGCCTACTGACTCCGAAGCCCTAGGGTAGGGCCCAGCCGTGAGCTCGCACACCCCCGCCAGATGACGCTGACGCGCGCCAGAGTTTGAGAAGCCCCCACTTAGAGGCAGGTGGAGTCAGCCCTAGAAACGAAGCAAAGCAAAACCAACAGCGAGAAAACACTTCGGCCAGTGTCCTCCCCTCCCCCCGGCCCCCCCCCGCCCGGGTTCGCGTCCCTGGAAGGCGGGCGGCGAGCGGCGGCCCCCGCTCCGGGCGGCCGGGGCTGTGGCGCGCGTCCCGAGGGCCCCTCTGCTCAGGCCCGAGCTCGGAGCGCGGCGGGCGGGACGAGGGGAGGAGCGGGGACGTGCCCCCGGGCCCCGCGGGAATGGCCTCCGGTCGCTCTCGGCTGGCGGCGGCCCGCCTCCCCCCGGCCCCGGCCCCGCGCGTCCCCGCACCGCCTCCGCCCCACAACTGGTCCGAGTGCCCCCCGCGCCGGGCCGGGCCCGCTTCCGAGCGCCCAGAACTTGGGGAGGAAGGAAGATACCGTCCCCGCTGGCGAGTTTCCCGCAGTTGTGCGCCTGCCCCGGGGACCTCCTGGGCCGATGCGACCGCCGGGAGGAGACCGCCCTGCGACCCTCCAGAGGGCAGGCCCGTCGGGACCCGCGGGGCCAACTTTGCGGACTGGAGAACGACGGAAGCTGAGCGCGAGTTCACCCGGAGCTCCGGAGGCAGGGCGGGCGCGGGCCCGCTGGGCGGGAGGGGGTGAAAGGGAGCCCCGACTTCCGCGCCGTCCCCCGTCTCCGCGGAGCCCTCGGACCCCGCCCGCCCGGGCCCAGCGGCCGCGCCTCCGGGCGCCGGGCCCTCCCCCGCCGCGGGCAGGCGCGACACCGAGCGGCCGCGCCCGGCCCGGCCCGCATCCTCCTCCCGCTCCGCGCTGGGCACCCCGGCTAAAACCCGGGGCCTCCCGACTGGGACTGCCTTCTCCGCTCGGGCCGGGGCGGGCGCTGCGCGCTTCTTCCACCACCCCAGGCGTCAGGTCTCCAGAGAACAAGTCCCGGGGCCAGACGGCGTCATGGAGCCCCCGCGGGCGCTGCTGCTAAGTTTGGAGGCGCCGGGACCTGCGCCTTTTGAAGACACCCCGCCTGCCGAGGAGCCGCCCGCCCCGGGCGTCCTCTGCACCGAGGGTGGCGGGGACGGCGGCGGCACGTCGGCGGCCCCGAGCCCCGACGCCGAGTCCCCGTGCCCGCAGGAAGAGGCTGCCCCCCGGGAGCCGGAGGAGCCGCTGGAAAGCCGCCGCCGCTGCCGCTGCCGCGCGCGCTCCTGCTCTCTGCCCGCCGACCCGACCCTGCAGGCGGCCAAGTTCCTGCAGCGGCGGCAGCCGCCTGCCCCGGGGCCGGATGCGGAGGGCGGCGAGAGGGCCGAGGACGCGCCGCACGGCCCGGGCTGCTGCGCCAAGTGCAAGAAGCGGGTGCAGTTCGCGGACGCGCTGGGGCTGAGCCTGGCCAGCGTGAAGCACTTCAGCGAGGCCGAGGAGCCGCAGGTGCCGCCCGCCGTGCTCTCCCGCCTGCGCAGCCTCCCGGCGCGCGCCGAGGACCTGGAGCAGCTCCCGGGCCTGCTGGCCGCGGCGGCGGCGGCGGCCGCGCCCCTCCGCGCACCGCCTCCCCGGCTGCGGCCTCTCTTCGAGCTCCCCGGGCCGAGCGCCGCAGCCGAGCGCCTGCGGCGACAGCGCGTGTGCCTGGAGCGCGTGCAGTGCTCGGCACCCTGGGGCGCGGAGGTGACCGGCTCCGGCCGGGTGCTGGGCTGCCCGGGGCCGCGCGTCGTGGCCGTGCGCTACACCTTCACCGAGTGGCGCTCCTTCCTGGACGTGCCGGCCGAGCTGCGGCCCGAGCCAGGGAAGCCGCCGCCTCCAGAGGCGCCGTCGGGGGAGCCGGGGGAGGCCGAGGAGGAGCCGAGCGCCGAGCGCTTCCACTTCGCGCTGTGCCTGCCGCCGGGCCTGCAGCCCAAGGAGGGGGAGGACGCGGACGCTCCGGGCGCCGCCGTCCACTTCGCCGTCCGCTACCGCTGCGCCCAGGGCGAGTACTGGGACAACAACGCGGGGGCCAACTACACGCTGCGCTACGTGCGCCCTGCCGACGCGCGCTGAGCCCGCAGTCCTCGGCAGCGACGCGGGAAGGGGCCGGCGGCGCGCGGAGCCGGGGCAGCCGCGACGCTTTGCGGAGCGCCATCCTCCTGGAGAGAGGGAGCCGCTCCCCGCAAGCTCGCACCCCAGACAGATCCCGCCAGCGGGCACGGAGCCCTACCCGGCGAAGCGCCCTACCTTCCCGGCCGCTTTCCCGTCGCTTTGGCCTCTGGAGTTCTCGCCGCGCGTCGAATGGGAAGAAATCCTCAAGATTCCGAGCAGTGGCTTTCTCCACGAAAAAGACTCCTGACTCCTGAGCGAGGCTGCAAAACCTTGGGATGTGTTTTTAACTGTGGACGTCCCCTCGGGTCTCAGGGAGCCGTCGAAGCATCCCGCCGCCTCGCGGCGAGGGACGGCGTGAACTGCGGGCCCGCGGGAGCCCGCGGCCTGTTTCTCGAGAAAACCAGGTGGGGCCTTGGCCGGGCAGTCCTTTTCTCTTAAGTGGGATCTGGGAAATGTTTGCTGAGACTCGTGCGCTTGCGTACAAATGTCCTTTTGAAAAAGCAAAGGCCACGTGCACGTCTGTTACTTGGTATTTCAGGTCCCGGCAGTTTGGGAGACCTTGGCAGTCGGGCCATCTTCTTCAGCGGACGATGCTGCACTTTAAAATAGTCAAACAACAATATTTTCAAATTTCCCTTCTTCCATCCCTCCTGTCTGATGTGGAAAGGCCCAGATTTCCCAAAATGGGCTAGAGCGTTCTTAAAAGTGTTCTGGAGAAGTCGTTCTTTCCCCGGGCAAAATAAGATGCTTGGTGAGTTGAAATGCCGTCGTAATCGGCAGGCCTTGGCGGTGAGCCGTCGGAGGCGGTCTTTGGCCTCCAGCCTCCAGCCGCGATGTGTAGGCAAAGCACGTCGTAGCTGCTAGACTCCTGGGCCATTAGCAGTCAGAGAAGCCGGACTCTCGGTGGCTGGACTCCAGGCCGGGGAGATGAGGGACGGAAAGGTGGCCTTCTGTCCCTCTTGGAGCCACAGCAGGGAGTGGTGGCTTGAATGATGAAGCATGCCCAGCAAGAAAATTCTGCTCCGAATCCGGTGGGCACCAGCCTGGTTGGCCTTCTTCGTTCACTGCTGATGGCTGTGGATGCCAAGATCAGGGCTGGCGGGCCTCCTGAGGACTGGATGTCTTCATACCTTGGTCCTGCCTTGGTAACTTGTCTTTCTCTGGTTTTCACATGTTCGAGCACAGGGCTAGTACAATCAGTTGGTTTTGTAATGCTGATCTTTAAGGAGGGATTGTTTCACTGTTGCTTCCTAAGAACCCGGGTAGGTATCCTACAGCCCATGGGCCAGATTCAGCCTGAAGCCTGTTCTTGTAGGGCCTGAGAGCTAAGAATGTTTTTTACATTTTTAAATATTTGGAAAAATTCAAAAGAAGAATACTATTTTCGTGACACATGAGAATTGTATGAAATTCAAATTTCAGTGTCCATAAGTAAAGTTTTATAGGGACACAGCCATGCACGTTCATTCACATACTATCCATGATTGCTTTCCTGCTACAAGAGTAGAGTTGAGCAGATGCAACAGAGACCATATGGCAAAGTCTAAAATATTTACTATCTGGCCCTTTGTAGAAAGTCTGCCAACCCCTGCTCTAGAGAAGTAGTATTTTTTTTAAACTCTATGTTGAGAGTCATACTTAATAAAGCAGTTAAACTTTTAGTAAAATCTGTCACTTGAAGTAAACCTCCTTTGGGTAAAGATAAAACTGGTTACATTACTCTCAGGAATCTTGGTTGGTTACAGTAAACACTAAGACACCAAATGTGCAATTATTACTGTACTGGGGAGGAGAATCTACCTGCTTCTTACTTCTAAGAAATAACAGAAAGTCAAGGCAGCTAAAATATAGCACCCATCTGAATTAACATCAAGCTACAAAAAACTGCCAGATATTTCGATGCCTCAAAATGGGATGTCTCAAGCTATAGGAATATTTACATTTAACTCTGGTTTGTAGACATCCTTTTTGACTATAGCAGTGTTTGCCAGGGGTAACTAATCATGGAAAAAAAATTTAAGTACCAATTTATTAGTGGAAAGCCATCAAGTTAATGAATTACAATTTACTCTTGGAGTAAAGCAGACTAAAAAATGGTCACGTGGATGAAACAATACCTAATTCACATGTGCTTATAAAAAATCAATAACAATAAGCATTTATTAGAATTACATAACTTATTTTTCTGCTACTAAATACAAATGCAATCAAGCCTTTTCATTCTATGTCTGGTATTGGGCCTGGTATATCACTTCCTTTTTAAAAGCACATTACTGCATAATAACAACACCTAAATACATTTTATATTTTTCGTATGTATTTATGAATACATTTTAGTTGAAAAGTATTGATAGTGTTATGGCCTATAACACAGTCTGAAATGCTAGTTTATATGGTAGTAATGCACTCTTTTGAATTGTTTTAGATTACTTAAAATTAAATTAGGAACACAATATAATGATCAAAATAGAGAGCCTCTTGTCTGGTATCTTTTAAAATGGTAACCCATTAAATCTAGAATAAAATACATAAGAAATGGATTTTTAAGAGGTATTTACAGCAAAAATTTTATTCTTATAAAAACCATTACTGATTTTCAAAAGTATATTTTGGAATTCAAACAATTTTAAGAGTACTTATTTAACAATATAAGAACTTCAAACGTGGCTGTTGGGAAAGAAAATCTAGTTTTGTTCTCCCATAAATCTTGGAGAAAAGCTCTTCTAAGGTTCAGAAATTTGTAAAATATTTTCAATAGCCCAGTTTTTCTGCATGTGGTTATAGCCTTTCAAACTCCTAGAACTGGCAGTCTTCTAAATGTCAGTTTTATTTTATGAAGTGCCAACTTTTTATTGTAGACTTCACTTTGTGAAGAAATGTAAGGACGTTAAAATAGGTCTTTTTGTTTGTTTGTTTCTGAAAAGTTTCAAAGGAAGAGGCAGTACTGAGGAAGTATTTACGACTGTATTTCCTGAATGGAATGAACACACACACACTTATCTCCAAAGCAAAATTCCCACAATGCAGCTTGGCTTTTTGTGGTCATATTTATCACAACTTGATAAGTGAGGGTCATTCTATTTGAAAATGTAATAGCTTCAACATCTCACCCAGCTCTAGTGATCAAAAACTAAGTTCTGCTTAGCTCAGCTAATGATCCTGACCTCCACCAGACAGACTCCAGTTTCTTCTCTATAAGCAAGGGGGTCCATGGATCACTGGGTCAGGGGATGTTGAATGAAGTGTGTGTTCCAATCTAAACAACAGTGTCAGAAGAGCATTCCCTGGCGGTCCAGTGGTTAGGACTCTGCACTTTCACTGCTGAGGGCAAGGGTTCAATCCGTGGTGCGGGAACTAAGATCCTGCAAGCTGCGTGGTGTGGCAAAAAAACAAACAAACAAAAAACACGTGTCAGAAGCAGTGGCTGGAAATGTGGCCTTCTGTACGGAACAAATGTCCCCTGATAAGCCCCAGGTTTATGAAGCAAGGTGACCAGTCGCTTCCAAGACCTAACTGGGGAGGCCAGGACCCCGCGCCAGGGTGTGGGCACTGGAGCCTGGGAGCTGGTCGAGCGCTGGGGCCACCAAGTGTCTCTGTCCAGGCAGCAGGGCCACAGCTCAGGCAGCTTTCCTACGGCACCAGGGAGTGGGCATTTGTCATCCAGAGCCTGGGCTGTAGGGACGGGAACCTTCTGACAGGTGCGCAGTGCGTTTTCCACCTGGCTGCGCCCTCACCTGCCGGGCCCTCCTTCTGCCCTGAGCGGGGCAGGGCTTCCCCGGTGATGCGGTGGGTTTTGAGCCACGCAGAACCTGCTCATTTCATTTTTGGAGATTTGCGTTGGACTCTTGCTATATCATTTTACGAGTTGTCCGTATTTCTGCTTTCTGGTACAACAGGTTTTGCACATTTTAGTATGCTAAGTTTTCTCATTCCCCGACTCATTTGCTTGTTTCTTAGGAGCATGTGGCTTGGAGCACTTGGGGAATTGTGGTCTGTGTCGTGTGTACTGTGTCAGGAGTGCAAGGAACAGCCTTCAGGAGGAAATGGCAGGCTTTGCCTTCGTGTGACATGGAACTGACAGATGTGCCTTTTCGGCTCATGCAGTGGACACGGGTTTATAGGTTCAAAGAGGGCACCATGGCATGTGGTAACTTAACAGGCAGCCCTGGCAAACAGTGAGCTGTTTGCTATCCAGCTTTGCCCCGTCAGTCCCCGTGATGCCAGGCCTGGACGGTCTTCAGGATGGGGGTTGTGTTTTGTACAGTCACAGCGGCAAGGGGCTGGGAGCAGGGCAGAAACCGACAACCTGGGCCCAGGCCAGTGACCCCAGCTGTCCTCCTACAGGGCCATCCTGGCCTTATTGTCAATAAGCGGGCCGGTGCCTGGAAACCCCCGGAAGAGGCTGACCCTGGCTTCTCCTCGGGACTAGTGATGGACACTTTCCACTAGGTGACCAGCTGTGTTTCCTTGTTCCCCTTTGGACTCCCTCCCCTGATCGGGGAGATTTTCAGGACGCAGCCCTAAATGGTCCTTTAACCCTCCAAGGGCTGGTTGCTAGAGAGCTAACACTATAACTTTAGGTTCATTAGGACCTAAACGCCTTTAAATCTTTTTGGGAGACGTTGTATTTGCATCTTGTAGGGTTTAGTTCTTTGGCTTTGCCCCCTGTGAGTAGACACATTTTGGCAAGGAAAGAAGTGAGTGACATTTGGGCTGAATGGAGATTTTTTGAGATGGCGAAGATCAAGGGCTTGCTTTTAAGATGGGCTAGTGAGGTGTGCCTGGTGGATCTAACAGAAGAGTAGAAGTCTATTTAGGTCATGAGTTCAGAGCCAGTTCAGCCCGGAAAATCTTTAGATACACAAACACCTCTGGTAAAGCAAAGACATTTTAGAGACACTTACAGACTTAAAGAAATTAGAGCAGTGTCATTACTCATCCCATTCATATTGTTGGCACTGCTCAGGTTCTCTGAAACTTGTTAGCTCAAGTCACTGCCCCAGGAGAACCAACAGCATCCTAAAGTATCCCAAAATGGGAAACTCGGTCTGAAAATCTGAATTGAATAAAGATTGAAAGCGGGTGGGTTTCGTGAACTAAGCTTGGAACATTTAATCTCCAAGTTGAAAAATTCATGAGCACATCCCACAGAAGGCCTTTCTACAAAGAGCTACATGTGTTATGTTGAGGAAGCATCCACTCCAAAAGACAAGAAGTTTATGGTTATGGGAAACTCACGGTCTTTATAGGGGCCCCTGGCAGGGCTCTCTAGAGTGTTTGTGGGTCCAGTGCCTCTCTGGACAGCTTTGGGTGAAGAACCCCTGTTATCAGGAGGCTGTTCTGGGGCAGCTGAAGCAGGATCTTGCATACCCTAAGTAGGTGGAAGAGGTTACTATTTCTCGGAGGGAGTTCGGTTTTGTCTCATTTATATAAAAGGAAATGTGCGTTTATATTCAGAACCACTTTAAATGGCCTAGAGAATTCCATTTGTATGTCCCTTTCAGTCTGGTTAAGAAGTTGTGTTTTTATGCACAGACTTAAGGCATGTTGTTTATAAAATTATATTTTTCAGCCAGAAAATCCCAAAGCCTGTGTGTTACCCATGTCACAATGAAGTGCCGACCCTGAAATTAGTGAGGTCTATTTGTTGTATTAGGATTGTAAATATAAATCTAATTCAGTCTGAAGGTCCCTGGGATATCTAAAAATTGATATTATGTGGATAAGTACAGATATAAATGGATACTAAATTGCAGGCAAGTCCTTAACAATGAAATACACAATATGTTCTTTTGGGAAAAAGAATAGTCCACGTTTAGAAAAATCTGTGAGTCCCCTGCTTAGCTCCCATCCTCCCCGCCCCCCGACCCCCAAATCTGAACTCGAGGTTGCTTTTACCAGATCCTGAGTGATTTTGGACTTTGCTGTTGACCAGATAGTCATTAAAATGAATTTCTCTATTGGTGTGATTGCCCTGAAAGACTAGTTTTTCTGGCCGAGGAAACACCTTCAAAACGGCTGTGTTAAGGTGTTGAGTTCTGAAGCTGGGGGCTGCCCTGCCCTGCATGGCCCACCAGAATGGAGCCAGGAGAAGGTGCAGGGGAGGAAGCGCTGCTTTGGGCCTGGGCCTGCCTGTGGCAGCCTCCCCTGCCCCAAGGCCCTGGCCTGGGCCAAGTGGGCTGAAGGCTGCCGTGAAGGCCAAGGCAAAGCATCTTGGGCCTTTGCTTTCGACTCTGCCACATCCAGGTGGCTCAGGAGACCTCACCAGATGAACTTGTTAGAGCCAAGGGTTTCTGAAGCCGTCGGCACCATCCTCTGTAGGTACAGGCATGAGGGGCCCTGGCAGACACCTATGACGTGTTACCTGTATGTGACAGCGGAGGCTGGGCATTGTCTGGCAACAAGTTCTGGCTTCTGTGAAGGCGCTCCCTTTGTGAGCGACGGTGTGACTTTCGCAGGTGAGCCCAGAGCCCGGCGTGGTTGAGGTCCACGGCCATTGCAATGTCACCAAACACCCACGTCACTCCTCCAGGGTCTGAAAGTGCAATGTAGCTCACCCAGGTGTGTCTGGGATCCCCGAGCTCTCTCAGGGGACAGCCTGTGACAGCTCTGACTCGACAGGGGCTCCCAGCCCTGTGCGGGGCAGGGGCGGATCTCAGGGTCCAAGATGACCATGGCTGTTGGGGGCACAGAGCCTGCCCTCGCGAGCTGGAACCAGGGGGCCTGAGTGGTCCTTTATCAGCCATGCGGCAGTGGCAAGAGTGGGCACTCTTCCAGGCAGGATATTTTAATGTGATTATATGGAATTTTGTACAGTTCCTTCTAACAATGTGAGAGGAAATAACCTCATTACCCTGCCTTTTGAGATCTGCCCGAGCAATGTGCCCCGTGGAATGTCTGGGGTGAGTAACAGATTTCTGTGAATGTGATTTTTGATACTGTTTATTTAAACTGAGAACTACTGTAGTCCAAACCCAGCCCTTGTGTTTCTCCTCAGTTTTTAAAAGGATGATTATATTTTTGTGGTTTGAAAATGTCTTTTCAATTCTAAGGATTTTTTGGGAAATTTTCTGTGTGCTGCTCTGCTGTATGGTGATATTTCTGTATGTGTTGCACCTAAAAAAATGCTGAACCCAAAGTCCTGATTTGAATAAAGAATGTAAAGCAATTTGGGACTTTGAAAGCTGTCACTGAGTCCACGGACGTATCTGGTGGTCACAACTGGGATGGGGGCGGGGGGGTGAGGTGGCCACCGGCACCTAGTGGGCAGAGGCTGGGGATGCTGCCAGCATCCTACAATGCACAGGACGGCCCCCAGCAAAGGGGTCCTGAAATCTCAGTGCTGAGGCTGGAGAAACCCGAGCTGATAGTATTGTCCCAACTTTGATTTCCTGGTTTTGATAATGTACTAAGGTTACAGAAGATACTATCACTGTGGAAAGCTATGTGAAGTATATAGGGGAATTCTCTGCTTTTTCTGCAAATTCTTGTGAGCTTCAAACCATTTCAAATAAAAAGTTAATAACAACAACGTCCAATTAAACTTTTTTTTTAAAAAGAAAACCTGCCATTGCGAAGCGTGTACAGCGTCGTGAGGCGCCGTGCTAGTGGGGAAGCACGCTTAGCCACCGGGGAGGTGGCCTCACGTGGGACAGATGCACCTGCTCCAGGTGAGCCAGGCTGGCAGCGGACACAGCTCGGCCCTGGCTGGCTGTGTGCTCTCAAATATGTCCCTTCCCTCGTGAGCAGGAGTTTTCACGTCTGCCAAATGGGGGCAGTAATTCTTGCCGCACCACACAGCTGTGAGCATGAAGGGAAGTTATTCGTGGAGTGCCAAGCACACACCTTGTTCTCAGCACCTTCCTCTTTCTCTCTGGCCTCTGCCGGCTGGTTTCTACTGGCTCCGTTATGAGGATGGAAACCGTCTGACTTCATCTGAACAGGGGAAAGAGTGAATGAATCTTCTAATTTGGGGAACAAATTGTAGGGGCTCCCACTGTGCGAACCTGACAGACTGTTCTTGGTACCTGGGCAGACAGCCAGTTGTTTCTGCTGTTCACAGGATGGGATGTATATTACATGTATATTACACAGATATACGTACAATGTACATATGTTCATCTGACTTCTATCTTTGCATTTCCTTGCAACGGCTTCTTCAGAGATTATCCGCCCTATGTTAAGCAGCTACGTTTGGGGGCCTCCTGTTTGTTGACTGCTGTCTGACATTGTTGAACACCCATTCTTTGTGGCCTGTTTCGGTTCTGTGACCGCCCACTCCTGACTCACCCCCTTCCCCTCAAGCTGCTCCTTATCAGTCTCTGTTGGGGCTGATTCTCCTGTCTGTCACCCTGTCCTCCAAAAATTTTTCAACATTCTGCTCTCCTATAAAGAGGCTACGAATTCCATGGGGTGTGTGTGTGTGGGAACTGTGTCTTAATTCTTTTTGTGCCCCCGGCAGTGGCCAGCATGCCCTGAGTCAGCTTGTCGGAATCCATTCACTCTCTCTGCAAGTGTCGATGGGGCACTGCCCACGCGGCAGGCACAGCCGTGGCCCTGGGACATGCGGGGATTAAGACACGCGGGGCGTGGCTGTCACGGAGCTCACGTTCGGGATGGTTGGAGCTTTGCGTGGACGACTCCCGAGCTGCATCTATGCTCACATTTCCACCTTCCTTTCCTCTCCAAGCCCCAGCCGGCTAGCTCCACACACGTAAGTAAATGCCATTTCCCCCCATAAATCTGACACTCGGCATCCCTGGGGTGGGTGCTGTGTTAGGGGAGGGCTGGGAGGCCCCGTGGCCCTGCCTGTTTCTCTCAGGTGCGTCTTCCTCGTGCTGGAGGGCGCGGGTGGTCTTTGGACAAAGGCTGCTGCCTTCTACCACAGGGAGCTGCTTCTCAGCCTAGAGCCTGGTCTGTCCATCCACCCCTTTACATCAAACCCGTTTCACGAGCAAATATGTCCAGACATCCAGGGAGTGAGACTGTCACGTTGAAAACCTGTTTGGCGGCATCTACTGAAGCCGACCATACACATAACCCCCTGATCAGAAACTCCACACTCGTACATCAGCGTGTACATGTGGGCACCAAGAGACACGTGCAGGAGGTTTACAGCAGTGTTGTTTGTAACAGTCAAAAGCAGGAAACAACACGTGCTACAGTCCTGACCAGCCACCTGGAGATCTTCACGCAGCACCTGAAACAGCGTGGACGGCACAGAGGAGGGAGACCCAGGTCCACACACCCCACGTCACAGCTCGCTGAGATCCAGAGCCCGTTAGTGCAGTGGCGGGCAAACACACCGTGTCCTAGCTCGGCACTTATGTCTCCCTCTTGCTGCGGGGAATGGCTGATTGAGATTTGGTTAGATCCCCCCAGGATGCGGTGCTGTTTGCCGGGAAGATTTCACCCAGTCCTAACAGCCGTCAGTCAGGGATGGACGCTGATTCCTCCCGCCCGCCCCTCACTGCTGCCCACGGGGACCTGCTCCACGGATCCGGGTTGTGTGAGCTCATCCGTCACCCATCCTCCTGAGGGTGGGAGGGAGGCCACAACTAGGGCGTGTGTACTCTCCTGCTGGGAGGGTCTCCTTGGGAAAACGGATTTATTTAACCCATGCTGACTCTCACACTCGGCAGTGTTGTTCCCTGTGGCCCACACCAGTAAGAAAGACGACATTCTGTCTCTACTGACCTTGTTTTCCTTGTTTCTTAGATGGTGCAAGACTTGGGTTGGGAGGCAGGGTGCTATTTATTGGGTACCTCAGAGACTCCAACACAACTCTAGGAGATGGGCATTACTCCTATTTTATAGCTGGAGAAACTGAGCTCGGAGGGGTTGGATAATGTGCCCAGCGAGTAAGAGGCTGAGCTTGTACATACAGACGATGGACTATTCCTCAGCCATAAAAAAGAATGAAATGATGCCGTTTGCAGCAACATGGATGGACCTAGAGATGATTGTACTAAGTCAGAGAAAGACAAATATCATATCACTTACATGTGGAATCTAAAAAAATGATACAAATGAACTTACTTACAAAAAGAAACAGATTCACAGACTTAGAAAACAAACCAAAGGTTACCAAAGGGGAAAGGTGGGGGGGAGGATAAATTAGGAGTTTGGGATTGACATGTACACACTACTATATATAAAATAGATCATCAACAAGGACCTACTGTGTACTACAGGGAATTCTACTCAATATTCTGTAATAACCTATATGGGAAGAGAATCTGGAAAAGCATAGATACATGTATATGCATAACTGAATCACTTTGCTGCACACCTGAAACTAACACAACGCTGTACATTAACTATACTACAATATAAAACAAAAATTAAATAAAGAAAAAGAGAGAGGCTGAGCTTGGATTTGAACCCAGGACTGTCTGACCCAGACCCACTGTTGCTGCAACAGACACAGACACAGAAGAGACTGCGTCTCTGCAGTTCAGCCACAGGAAAGGGAGGAGAGTTTCCCTGGCTCCTCCTTTCCTCCTTGGGCCTCTCAGGGGTGCAGCCCTAGACAGCTAGACTCTTCATATCTGGACAAGAGGTCAACCTCCCTCTCCTTCCTACCTCGGTCCTGTCATCGAGTTCCCGTTCCCTGCTTCTTCTGGGGGACTGACATGGGGACCAAGTTCCCTTTTCACTGGGGAAATTACCTACTAGAAAATGTGAACTAACTTCTTGCAGGCCCCATATTTCAATAAAACACAGCATTAGTCAGTGTTCCAAACTGCAAGTTACAGAAATGAACTCAAGCCAGCTTGAGCAAGTGGGGTGCTGGTGTGCTGGGTCCCGGGCTCTCCTGTGGCATCTAAAGGCGGCTGGGGGGCTTCCCTGGTGGCGCAGTGGTTAAGAATCCACCTGCTAATGCAGGGGACTCGGGTTCGAGCCCTGGTCCGGGAAGATCCCACATGCCGCAAAGCAACTAGGCCCGTGCACCACAACTACTGAGCCTGTGCTCTAGAGCCTGCGAGCCACGACTACTGAGCCCGCGCGCCTAGAGCCCATGCTCCGCAACAAGAGAAGCCACTGCGGTGAGAAGCCCGCGCACCGCAACGAAGAGTAGCCCCCGCTAGCTGCAACTAGAGAAAGCCCGCGCACAGCAACAAAGACCCAACGCAGCCATAAATAAATAAATAAATGACTGACTGACTGACTGACTGAATGAATGCAGCTGGGCCTCTCCGGGCCTGGAGGCCCGTGCGACGCTCCTGGAATCTGGAGGGTCTCTGCCTCACTGTCTCTGCTCTGTGTGCTGCCGTCTTCTCTCCTTGCAGACTGGATTTCTCCTTGCCTCTGTCTCCAGGAGAGATCGAAGTCTGCTCTGTCCCTCCCGAGTCTGTCACTTGAGTCCCAGCACACAGCTCAGGTAGAAACAGAACTCTCACTCCCAGTGCTGAGTTTCTAAGGGAAAAAATTGGGCCCACGCTGGGCCAGGGGTCCATCCCTGTTCCATCAGCTGTGGCCGGAAGTGGGGGAAGGACCATGATGCAGAATGGTTGTCAGGAGCCCCCGATTTCTGTTGTGAGGGGGCAGGGAGGGCCCTCGTGAGACAGCGGATCCCCCAAAGTGTCTCCACTGCAAATAAAGCGCACACATGATGATGTGAAATGTCGACGTACAGCCGTGCAGCGTGTGCGCGTGGACGTGCGTTTGCCTTAAGGGGCTGCAGCGCTGCCCTGGATCTCAGCATCTCAGCGAGGGGCAGGCACCCTGCCAGCGTCTCAGGATTGAAGCACCTGAGTCCCTTCACTCCCTTCTTTCTTCTGTGTCTCCAGTCTCCCATCAAGCCTGTCACTCGGATTCATTCTTTCCTCTGCATCCCGTCCACACCACCACTGTCCGCAGCCAGGCTGTAGCCCCCTCAAATCTACGTTATGGCATCAGTTTCCCGGCCAGCTCTTCACTCACAGGCGTCCTCTGCATCACTGTCCGGTGAATCTGCCGCAGACACCCTTCCCTGCTTAAATGCTCCCTCTCCCACTGAGTAAGACTCAGACTGCTCAGCCCAGAACCTGTGGCTCAGAAGGAAGCAATTTCTCCTTTTGTATCTCACCCCCTCCCCGCTTCCAGCACTACCTGATCTCTGACTCTGCCAGGTAACTTATCCCCTTAGCCATTTACACACATGTCTTCAGTACGGTGCCAAATGTACTGTAATTAAGGGAAGGCTCCACATCTGGTCCATCTCTACATCCCCTAGGGCGTCTGACACAGTTTCTAAATGAACGATTAAGCGGCTACCAGTTACCGCTGGCTTACTCGGTAGCAAACACAGTAGGAGAACTTTACGTGCATTATGTGTTTACAATCCTGACAGCAGCCCTGTAAGTCCAGGATGTGACCAGCTTCATTTCATAGATGAGGAAACAGAAGTTTAGAGATGCCGTCAGGAAGAGGCAGAGCTGGAGGATGAAGGAAGGAACGACTTTCTGGGGTGTCTGTCGCTTGGCCGACCTTGAGGCCTTGTCCTTACTTTCTCCACAGGAAGCCGATGAGGAACCAGGATTTGCCCTCTGTCCCCGTGAACACTCACCGGTGTGTTGCCTCCCTTTTTCTTTCTTTCCTTTTTTTGGCCGTGCCATGCGGCTTGTGGGATCTCAGTTCCCTGGCCAGGGATTGAACCTGGGCCCTGCAGTGAAAGCACAGAGCCCTAACCACTGGACCGCCAGGGGAGTCCCCCTGCCCCCTAACTGATACGCTCTCCACCCTCCTGCACCGCCTCTTCACTCTCCCCTGAGGCTTATCCCAGCCCCAGGATCTCTGAGCTCTCTCTGGCCCGTGCTGCTCTCTTGCTCTTGCGGCCTGGCCAGCATTTGGTCGTTTCCTGGTTGTTCTCCACGTGTTGGGCTCCCCAGCAATGAAGTCAGATTCTCGGGGGCAGGGACCCCTGGCCCACATGTGCCTCCTCCCCAAACTGCTTGCTCTGCCTTGAGTACATTCAGAACTTTCTTCTTAACCCTGTGCCTGTTGGGAAGACATGTGAGGGAACAGTTATTGCTGGGTGAGCAAGAGCTAGATGTCCCCTTTCTTTTTCAGCTGGGTCCAAATTCTGCTTTAGGGATCGCAGAAGACAGGGAGGAAAAGTTTTTCGTTCAGAAGAAGCTGGAAACACACTTGTTGGGTCAGACACTGGACTGGTGGCTGGTGAGGGTTCCGAGGGGCCGAGGCCCCCCCACCCCCCCGGCCCATCCATGAGTTCCCTGTGCCTTTGCTGAGGGCCAGCTGGCTTCACTGCCCAGCTAATCCCAAATTCATATTCTTATGGGCCATGGGCTGGGCTGAATGTTCTGGCCGACCCCAGACAGCACCAAAGTTCCTCATGAAGCTGGGGACGGATCCTGAAGATTTCTTGCTGAATTGTGCCAAAAACTAGCACGCAGGGACTTCCCTGGCGGCCCAGTGGTTGGGACTCAGCGCTTTCACTGCCGGGGCCCGGTTTCAATCCCTGGTCAGGGAACTAAGATCCCGCAAGTCCGGCGGTGTGGCCAAAGGAAAAACAAAAACCAAACCAAACCAAACCAAACGCCTAGCTTTCAGATGGTCTCGAGGATGGTTTCTTTCCTTTTGATTAATTGCAAGCTTTTAGAGCTAGAAAGGTCATTAGGGGTCTGGCCAGTGCTGACCCCCTCGAACACAAATGCAATAGCATCCCCGGGTCTCGGGCTGTCCTGCCCAGTGGCTTTTTTTTTTTTTTCCTCCCATCACACCATATTCCTGTCTTCCAGTTTTTTTTTTTTAAAGAATTGTTTTATTTATTTCTGCAGTCTGAGTCACTGATATATCGTTTCACCTCTTTGGACCAGCTTCTGTTTCTAGAGTCCCATTAGGAAGTGTAAGGCTGTGTTTTTAAAGTGAAAATACGTGTTAAAATTTGGCAAATTAATAATCCTAAATATGTTACCTGTTTGAAGTGTGAGTGGAAGAGTCTATGTGGCAAATCTTGACAAGACTCTTAGCATTAATATTGGAGTCCTTCATCATATATCCTATATGTGCTTCGTATACCACACATATGCACCTAAATGAAATACTCCTTTAAAAACTCAGAACCAGTTATACTGTTATTGAACTGTCTCTGTATTCAAGACAGATGAAGTCACATGAATTCACTTAGTAACTGATGGGAAGTTCTACTGAAATATTTTAACAATGTTTCGCTGACATTTACGTGATACCCTCTGTAACTTTCTGGCTGATGAGAGGGAAGTGTTTCTATTTCGTACCACTGAACCTCCTATGAAAGCTCATCACTTTAGTAGGAAAAGGATGCACGTCATTTACAGGAAGTCGTTCTCCTGCCAAGCCTGGACCCCTGGAAGTCCAGCTCCTCTGGAAGGGGCATCCAGCATGTCCAATGGCTGACATGGCCCTTGGGTCAGCACAGGGATGTTGAGTCTGAGAACAAGCTCAATTCCAGCTCCACTGGTGTCAACGCTTGCTCGTGGTCTAATTTCAAGACAATGAGACACCGACTTTCTTTGCTGTCGCTCTTATGGTGTCAGTGGCCCCTCCAGGTAGAGACACACACAGATTCATCTCAGAGTTCTCCTCTGGGTTCTCTCTTGAGGGTCTTTGGACTTAAAGCTTTGCCCTTGAGCAAAAGCAAGAGCATCTATCTTACTCCCCAAACAGATTTCAGCACGAGAAGCCGTTTTCATGAAAGGTTCCCTGAAGGACTAATAAGGGCTGCAGACAGACTGACAAGGGAAAATCCTATGTGTTCTCAGGGGTGAGGTGAACCATTGTCCATAGAGATTCTGGGCAAATGGTTGGAGAAAAGCCTGCTTTCTCCACCAAGTTCCAGCTTTGTGCCAGATCCTCTTGTAACAGAGCAAACACGAGACGCGCTCCGGGGATGCACGGAGCACAAGTCCTTGTAGGCTGTTCCCTTCGTTGGTAAGAACGAGCATCAGCAGAGCGTCAGCAGAGCGTCCTGCCTTTGTCTGCCGACCTCACTAGCTGTGTCCGTGCCCATGACCCAGATGGCGTGGCTGCTTCCCGTGGCTTCTGAGTCACGCAGTGACCACCGTCATGAGGCCACTGCACAATTTAACAGGCAGAACTTTTAAAATGTTCTCCAACCATCCCCAGGGTTGTCTGCAATCAAGATTTGGTCATCTGGGTTCTGACCATATTCATCAAGGCACTTTGTGTCCAGGAGACGCCGTCCCAAGCTCAGAGAACATTACCCTTGGTGTAGGAAATGCTTTCTCCTTCTGCTTTCTGAGTGCTTGTCATTTCTTCAGCTGGTGCTACAAGTGTAGCCTGGCCTCAATCCTTGAGCTATCCTTTCGTCTAGAAAGCGGGCAACAGTTTGCATGAAGTCCCTCATAAAAAAGCAGCCCCTCTGTTCTAAAATGTACTTGTGTACTTTCTGTATACTTGTTGCGGTTTTACTGTGCCTTTTAGTTTCATTCTTGGAAGGACATTCTCAGAATATGTCGACCAACTTTCCTCAGCCCTTTGTTTTTTTAATCTCGTGTCACCTTTTGCTAAATATGGAAAAATTTCCCCTACCCCTCCTGTTCCCGATGATGATATATATCTATAGGCTTTACCTATAGAAGGAGAATATTTGTTCTTCAGAGAGCTAAGGGGAAAGTCTCTTTATAAGGGTCTTTCAAACTACTTTATTCCCGTGGATTTTTAAAAAAAAATAAAGCGAATCTACAGAAATGATTATTTTCAACATTTGGAGGTAAAAGACACATTTGAAGACGCTAGTCTTTGTTTGAACTTGAAGTTGACTGGACCTAGCAGGAGAAAGCGTCCGACAGCGTTCCCCCCTGTTCTGTCTCAGGTGGTGGCCTACGTCTGCTCAGCCATCCTGGCCCCAAACCTGGGGCTCCTCCTGGATGCCCGTTACGCCCGGTACACCTCACATCCACTCAGTCGGTAGTCCTGTTGACTCTATTTTCTTTTCTTTCTTTTTTTGGTCCTGTTTTGTTCTTAATGTACCCCCCAGTGGGGTCCAGTAGTTAGCAAGCCCTTTTGTCTGTAAGACACGTGACACCTGTGCCCTGAAGATACTCGTGGAAATGGCCCTGCACAGGAAACCCAGTTTTGGCTGAGGTTGCCTGCCTACTCTTCAAAGTTTGCTCTGTGGCCCTGAGTAAGTAATAAATTAAGGTTTTATACTAGTTCTCTGTATTAGTTTGTCACTGCTTCATCACAAACCACCCCAAAGCTCAGTGCCTTAGACAATAGTTGATTATTTATCACAGAGCTAAGGGGTGGCTAAAGCCAACTGACCTAAGCTAGACTGGCCTGGGGGGCTCTGCAGGGCGTCTCTGCCCCACGTGTCCCCTGCTCCCCTGGGAGGAGCAGCCTGACCAAGGCAAGTTCTTCTCAGGGTGATGCAGACTGTTTCCAACATCACCGGCCTAGGTGAAGCCACCACCATCTGTTGCCTGGATTACAAGTGTTCAATCTGAACCCCCCCATTTCTCCCGCCAAAAGTTGGTCTCCCTGCATCCCCCCCAATCTATTCCCACTATAGCAATGTGACCTTTTAAAAATACAGACAAGATCCTGCTTAAAAACCCCACTAGCTTCTTGCAGTCCTCGGGTCCCCGCCTCCCAACCCAGCCTCGCCACCAGCCATCCTGGGCTTCCTTTAGTTCCTTGGGTTGCACTGTGTTTCCTGATTCAGGGCTTCGCATGCGCTGCCCCTCCCGCCTGGAGAGCTCCTCTCCCTGCCCTCTGCCCAGCCCACCCACCTCTCGTTTCATCTGAAAGCCCCCTTCCTGGGGAGGCCTCCCCTGACCCTCACCGTCCCCTCCTGCAGCACCCGTTTCCCCATCTGTCGCACTCGGCAGACCCGCCGTTTTCTCCTGTAACCCTCTTGCGAGGCTGCAGGCTCTGAAGGCAGGGCCGGGGCTTGGTTGCTGGCGTGTCCCCGGCTCCTGGCACCGGCTGGCTCCCAGCCAACACTGAACAGATGAGGAGATGAGCGACGGGCAGTGGGGGGAGGGCTGGGCCTGCGTGTGACCGACTGGAGATGCTGCTCAGGGTCTCAGCTTTCACACCTGGGCTCGGGGGTGAGCTCGGTGAGCTCCAGTGTCTGCTGGTCCGAGGTCTGTCATCTCCGTGGCTCCTTCCCGCCTGTCGCCTTTGCTCCTGGATGTTGGGTGGCACACTTGCTGTGCCCAGGGACTTGAGATGTTGCGTGAGGCTGGGGATGGAGGGAGGGAGGTGACAGCTGCTTGGTGGCAGCAGGCAGAGGTAAAGCGAGCTACGCCAGCTCCATCTGGAGAACGAGAGCCACGTGCTTGGTCTCCCAGCAGCGAAGCGTTACAGCCAGACCAAGCACGTGTTACCTCTGAAGGTCTAGAAAGCAGCACGCTTGGTTCCTGTCCCAGGAGAAGTTGGCTTATACTGTGGTATGTCGCACTTCCTCAGCGCTGACACTGGAAAGCGTCCTCAGCCGGAATCCCGCCTTTAGGACAGCCACACGTTCCGGAGGCTGGAGGCGGGCCGCGACGGAGGGTTCGCCCTCCCATCAGAGTCCTCACCGCGAGGCCTCAGCTGGGGCCTCGTCGAGCAAATGGAGGGCTTTACACAAGCGGCCCTCCCCACAGGGGCATCACCTTGGGTCCTCTGAACCGGGGGGCACCCAGTGCGAGGTGCTGCCTGCCGTACCCGCACCGGCAAGTTGAGGGATCCCTTTGTGGCTTCTGTCACAGAATTCTCCTTCATGCCTTTCCAAATTCCAAATGCAGAGTTAATTTTATCTGAGTTGCAAAAGTTAGCTCTGTTCATTAAGGCTTGGGGCATGTTCAGACCCATCCGTGCGCTTTAATTAACAAAAGAGCCACCCGCTGTTGAAGGCCTGCAGGACAGAGCTCCGTTTGCTTGCTCCACTGCCTCTGTGACTAAGACCTGGGGGGAAGTCTCCTGTGGAGCTGCTATCCTGCTGGCAATTCCAGAAGAATTGCTGGAATTGCTGGGGAGAGGTTCAACTCTGGACTTGGGTTTCCAAGTAGCAGCTGCTTTAATTGATTAAGTGTAAATCAGAGGTGACTTCCGTTGGCTGGCACAGAGGTCGGATGTAGTTGTTTCTGAGTGACCACACGCCTGCCTGGTGCAGAGGGGAACGTGCCCCAGAGCCACACCCCCGGCTGAAATGCTGCCCCGTGACAGTCAGCGGAGGGGGGCACACGCTCCCATTCCCTTCACTGTCTCCCTTCATTCTCACACCTCGGCCCTAAGATGTGCAAGGATCTGGGTTTATAGGGCTAACAGATCTGGGACCAGCCAAGGGTTGGTCTCACAGGCACACAGGACTTTATCCATGGGTCAAAGCATCCAGAAATCACACGTTAAATTGCCAAACAGAATGACTACACGTTTAACCTACTTGGAAGGCACCATCACAACAACATCTACGACCCATAGATAAGGTGGGCAGTCACGGTCTTTAACACGGGAGTGAGGACGTGGACCCAGACCACTCGCGCTCGGCTCACATGACTGTGAGAATTAAAATGACGCAGGGAGCGGTTCAGTGGCAGGTCGGTGATAGTCAAAGCTATTTTAGGACCTGTAACTACTTACATGAGCTTGTTCCAAACCCAAACACGCGAGTAATGAATTCACTCGGTACTGTTTACGGAGGTAAGCCAAGAAATCTCCCAGTGTCCGGGTCCCTCATAAAATTCCCAGAAGTCAATTAAGTTATTTACTACCTTATTTCCCTGTTTTTAACTGATGTGTTTCCAAGGATAAATGCATACAAATACTGTTTTTACCTGTAACATCCTCAAAGGGCAGAGTTTCCCGAACTGGCTCAACGTTAAAAAGACCAGGAGAGCTTTCAAGTGTATTTATAAATCATTGTGCCTCACCTCTCACTTGTCAAGTCAGAGTATGAAGCACTGAGAAATTCCTTTTTAAAAACTCTCCGTCTCTCCAGGTGATTCTGACTCAGTAAGTGAGCTCTGGGATGCATGTCTCAAACCTCGGTGTACACTGGAGTCTCCTGAAGTGTGTCAGATGGAAGATTCTGATTCAGAAGGTTTGGGGTGGGGCTTGGGATCCTGCGTTTCCAGCAAGCTCCCCGGTGGGGCTGACGTCGCCGATCCCGAGACCACACTCCGAGCAGCAGGTTGTACGTACCTGTCCCCAGGTGTGCACCCACACACAGGCCACCTCCGCTGTTGCACTGGGCCCAGGTCTGAATTGCAGGGTGCACCCTTTACCGTTTCAGCTCTGCCCTACTCCCTGCTGCCCCCAAATCTCTACTGGTGCTTGGACTTGCCCTTGCAAAGGGGGACTCAGCTCAGGGCTGGACCCTCCCTGTTGGTCTCCCCACTGACCCGGCAACCAGCAGGGAACAAAAGGGCATTAATCGTGATGGGTGCGTCTGGCATAGAAGGCCTAGGGACCTTCTCTTTATTGTCAAGGACCAAGAAACAAACTCTGGGAATGCTGTGTACAAGTGCCGAGGAGCTACAAGGAGGGGTGGGCTGGAGGAGACACGGTGAGGCACGACTTTCTCCTGAGGAGCTCCAGCTCTTCATTCTGACACTTGAACCAAGGACAGACAGCCACCCCTTGTCACCCCTTGTCACTCAGGCTGCAGGAGAACGGGAGCCTCGCTCAGTTCATCAGTTCCTAGAGGGCAGGCAGAGCGAGAAGCCATTTAAAGCTGATGCGAGAGGCCACGTGTGGTCCGCTGGGAGTGCCCTTGCCAAGCAGGATGGATGCTGAAAGTGGTCCACGGCTGCCGGTGGCGGCTGGTCCCGGCTCCCTAGGTCCTGGGCTTCTCTGGATTCTCAATGATGAGCTTGTCAGTCGAATATATTTGGCCAATGTGTACCTGGAGGCAAAGAGAAGACACAGACTGAAAACCATGGGCTCCGTTAGCCGTGAAACTCAGAAGTGCGTTTCTACATTTAGGTGCAGATGTGCACCGTCACGGGACGTCGTTCTGGAAACGGCACTGTGGGGCGGAGTGCAGTCACCAGCTTCGCTTCTGCTAATTCCCGGCACTGTCCCACCCACGTCCCGCACTGTGGGAACAGTGGGAGATCCCCACTCTTTCCTTCTCGCCCTTGGGATGGCCCGACAGCGGGCCGTCCTGAGCCGGGGGAGGCCCAGCCAGACCTGTGCACGGCAGATCCTCACCCAACAGGATCTCTGGCCTTTAGGACTGTTTCTTCCGCAAGGATGGACTTTCACCACCAGGCACTAGTGAGTTCTGTCCACGCTGGGGCAGAAGCAGCACAGCTGTACCCCTGCTCTGCCACTCACCTGTCACACCGCCCACCTCCTGCCTCTGGTCTCAGCATCCTCATCTGTGGGATGAGGGCTACAGGGCTGCTCCCAGCTGATCTTCACGTCCTTTGCTGCTCCAACAGCCTTTGGACCCTCAACACGGTTGGCACCTACGTGGTACGAGAGCCCTGGGGGCAGCTGGGGAATCTGCCAGGGGACGTCACTGCAGACACAGAGGCGAGGACGCCTGTGCTGCAGCGGTGGGAGGTGTAACGGGCTTCCTGTTACCTCCTGAGGGGCCGGCTCTCTGCCTCCCAACGTGTCTTACAGCCGGCAGCAGCCGTGAGGGAGGCTGTGAGGCCCGCTGTCCCCACCTTGCAGCCTGCCTGGACCACCTGGGTGGTCTGTGCCCAGGGCCTGTGTGAGGTCATGTGCTCATTCAGGTCTGCCTGGGAGCCCCTCCAAGGCAGGGCAGGTGACCCAGGCACGCTGTGGCCCTGGGTCCTGCAGTCCTGCGACCACTGACAAGGGGACGAGAAAAGGAAGCGGAGAGCAGAGGGCTCTGCAGCAGAGACGATGTACGGGCATTTGTTGAATGAAAGCCCCGGCAAGCCCTGGAGGAGGTGTGAAGGGCAGCCCAGCCCCGGCTGGGCCACAGATGAATGGCAGGCCCCTCCCGTACTGGGACTGTGCTCAGGTGAGGCTGGAGACCCATCCCTGCCCTCAGGAAGCTCAGAGTCCAGGAGGGAGACAGACAAGGAGGGAGGCAACTGTAACCTGATGGCTGGAACATCAGCAGCTGTCTAGCACTATGAGGTAAGTGGGATATGGGGCCACACACGGAAGATGAGAGGCAGGAGGGAGGTGCCTGGGTTCTTGATGACCATGGAGCCATCACACCAGCCCACTTACTAGCTTAATGCCAACTTTTCTTTTACATGAGAGAAAAATAAACCGCCACATTTTTAAAGCTACTGTTATTTGGGTTTCTTCTTATATACAACTAAACCAAACCCTAACTGATGTGAATGTATATTGTGAATTTTAAGTGTAGACTATATGACTATTGATAAAAAGGTCACTGCAGACAAGAAGGTGTGCTGTACCCTAGGATAAGTGGAAACAATGTCCCTATCACCTGGGAAGGCACCATTAACAGATAGTCTGTGAATTTCTAAAGTTTAAAGAAGACCACACTGGGATTTATAAAGATCTTCTTTTGTCCCACAATATTTGCTTTAGAGTATGTGGCTATTAATATTTTAGCATTTTTTCTGTCTAGTCTTTTAATTCACTTATACATTTAAAATGTATGTGTGTACATATAAACAGAATATTTAAATTTGGAATCGTAACTTGCTTTTCAAAACTTAACTTTATATCCTTATGTCATTAAATAGTCTTTGAAAGGATATCTTTAGTAACTGATAAAGTTGCATTGTAAAGATGCACGGTAATTTATGTAATCATTCTCATATGACGAACACTTGCAGAGTTTCTGCTTAGTCCTGGGATTACCATTCTCATGTATAAACCTTTTATAGCGTCTCTGATTTTCTTTTCTTATAAAAGGTTTCTAGAAGTGGAATTATTGGGTAAACAGGTATGAATATTTTTATGGTTCTTGATGGATCTTACAAAACAGCTTCCCAAAAGTGTGCATTTGCTCGACAACTGACACCCCCCTTGGTGGACTGTTTGAAGGTTCGGCAGTGTGTCCATCGTGTCCCAGAACAAACATGCGTCTTCCCACCCAACTTACTGCGGACACCATGAGTGCCCACGGCCACCCTCTCAATGGCTCTCCTGTGTGGCCCTCCTAACAGAGGCCCCACCAGCACAGTCAACGCAGCATTTGTTTCTCACAGTCGGCAATCTAAAGGGTGGAACCTTTGGGGGGTAGGTGCACTCGCAAGAAACGCAGTTGTATGAGGTGGCCTGGTCCCAGTCAGCTCCACGAAAAGCTCCAGAGAAAGCTGCACTCTGCACTGGCGCCATCCAAAGAGCTCAAGTTTTAGGAAACTTTTAAGTCAAAACAAACCTTCAAATTTAGAGTCCACTTTGACCGAAGTATGAATTAGATTTTAAAAATTCCACTCAGAAGCAACACGTTTATGGCCTTTGGGGGAAAAAACTGAATGAAAACAGATCTTAATGGTGTTAAGAGAGCGCAAAGATTAACATGTTTCTATCTATCCAGGCCCCTGGTCCGCTATGCACAGTCCTCGGACGGCCGGCACCCTCTTGTGGGTCACGAGCTTCTCACTGACGCCGGGAGACCTTGGTCTCCCAATCTGTCTGTCCCTCAGGCTCATGTGGACCCACACCCACCACGCAGAAGCCCACCCACCCTCTGAGTCGACCGCTGAAGCTTCCCTGGGTCCCCTCTGCAGAAGGGGCTCGCTCTCTCTCCTGGGAACACTTACTGCAATGTCTGCGCCACCCAGGGGGCACTCACGTGGCCTTGTCCTATCACCACTGTGTGCCTGTGTCAGCTCCTCGGCATGAAGTGTGGCGGAGGAGGAGGAGGAGGAAGCAGGGGCTCGAGCTCTGTTTGGCTCGGCTGCCTTCCCAGCAGAGTCCGGGACAGCGCCAGGCACGCAGGCATGCTCAGTAAGGACACGGTAACTAACAACACAGGGGTCTGGTATCCCTGGTTGTAAGGCTCTACGTGTCCACTAGCTCTAAAATCTGGTCAGTAAGTGGTTATGACGTGCTTTGGTGGAAGAGCTACTAGTGGAAATACAGAATTGATAAAGGCAAGTCAATAAAAATAGCGATAGGGCCATTTACTGTAACAAGAATGTTCACTCACCATTAAGCAAAATCACATGATTTAAATTTGGCCCAGCAGGGGGTTTAAAGCTATAATCCAGGGCTATAAGAGATTAACCCAGAGCAGTAACAGAAGGGCTAAGGGAAACAGTCAGTTCACACAGGGAGTAAATATTAAAGTTATCTCCACAAGGGCTGTCAAGATGAGGCAATGAACGGTGTAACAGTTCTGTCACACTTATTTGGGCTGTAAGATGTGTCAGCTCACATGGGGGTGGGGGGCGGCCTGCAGTGCTAATGACGGAGCAAGTGGCTCCAGCTGCAGGTGAGGGGAAGTGGTCAGCGGAGGCGAGCAAGTGCAATTACAGCTGCAATTTACAGCCCCTCCAGGACCACGAGCTGACTTCCACCCCACGTCAGACTATTACCACGCACAAATGGGTCATTAGAGCCAATCACACTTTTACTCTATAAACTTTGGGAGATGGCATTAGACTTCATTAGAAAAACACACAAATGACTCAACCGCAATTAGATGGGATGACTGGCTGGCCCTGAAACACGTATGCGCTCTGGGACTCACCAGACAAATAACCTGCTGGGGAGGAAGCGGCAGGATCCAGGAAATGAAACGTAGTCCAGGGTTTCCGGTCCTCACTGCTTACTCCTCTGACGCCAGGAGCATCTCCCGTGCAACACATCTCAACCTGGCTTAGACTCGGGGCGGCGCGGCTCAGTGTGGGCGGTGGGGAGGCTGCCTGGGCCGTCTGATGCTCACTGCCTATGTCACGGGGCTGCTGTGAGAATCACACGGACTGGACTTGAAGAAAAGGTATCGACTGCCCCAGACACTTCCTAGGCCCAAATCTATCAGATGCCTTCATGCTCTTGGGAGGATTAAATAAGAACAGCATGCGGGGGACTTCCCTGGTGGCGCAGTGGTTAAGAATCTGCCTGCCAATGCAGGGGACACGGGTTTGAGCCCTGGTCTGGGAAGATCCCACATGCCGCGGAGCAACTCAGCCACGACTACTGAGCCTGCGCTCTAGAGCCCATGAGCCACAACTACTGAGGCCGTGTGCCACAACTACTGAAGCCCGCGCGCCTGGAGCCTGTGCTCTGCAACAAGAGAAGCCACCGCAATGAGAAGGCCGTGCACCGCAACGAAGAGTAGCCCCCGCTCGCCGCAACTAGAGAAAGCCCGCGCCCAGCAACGAAGACCCAACGCAGCCAAAAAAAAAAAAAAAGTATTTGATTCTTTTGCTCTCACAACAAACTTATGAGGACGATATAACACTATCACCATCGATTTAAAGGCTTTTATAGGCAAACTCTACCTTTGGTGTTTAATTTCTGTACTTGGAAGGCCTGTAATTGCTCAAATGGACATGCCCTTCCATTTCGCAGTGGATCACAGTGAAAATATAATGAGAAAAGACAGCAGCAACCGTCACACACAAAAAACCAACATGCCTAGATATAACCTTAATAAGAAATGTGTGTGATTTTTAGAGAGAAGACTACACAACTTAGAAATATAAAATAAGTTTGAATAAAATGACACACCATGTTCACGGAGAGACTAAATCAACACAAAAATGTCAATCTTTTGCCAAATTATATTTAACACAATGATAATAAAAATCCCAACTGGATTTTTTTTTGAATTACTTGAGAAAATGAAATGTTTATTTGACTGAATATGAAGTCAAGAATAAAAAAGAACATTTTGAAAAGGAAGACATTGAAGCATTTTGGGGATTCAGTGAAAAGAGAGAAATGAACAGGAGAGAGTTAGAAAACAGACCCTGTTATCCAGAAGTAGTATTTTATTCACAAGATCATACTCACGGGGGTTTGGGGCTTACTGAAGCGGCTGCAGCAGCTGGAACATTTCTCTGAAGTCTCCTTGTGATCTTCATGTAACTGGTGTATTCTGCTCTGCACTGTGTTTATGCTCATTTCAATATAAAAAGGTTTCCCACGTTGTCAAGTAGCTCAGGCTCTTCACGGAGATGCACTGTACCTGTCCTGTGCCTCTGAGTGCCTCCTGACACACCCAGCTTGCGAGGCATGTTTTAACGGTATTACACCTTCCTAGGGGAGCTACACTTGATCGGGGCTTTGGAAGCCTCCCCCCGCAATCTTTGAGCCACCAAGATAATGAATCTTTGTCAGCCTGCAGGTTCTGCCGACTGCCTGCCTGTGCCGTGAAGGAGCAGGGCCATCCGTCTGTGGCCCCTACACCCCCCTCTGTTTCATAACAACGTCAGACAGCTTTCCACGCTGCCTGCAATTCACACAGTAATTCTCTCCAGTGAGATTCCAGCGCGGAGAGTCACTGTCACAGCCTTAGTCAAGTCACTTGCCCTAGCAAACATTTTTCAAATAAACCATTTTTATCATACTTCATGCTTCCTAATAATTTTTAAAGAGCAAAATGAAAGAGATTCCTGAACTTGTATATAATTTTCCCCAGTCTCTTCTGTTTAGCAACAAGCGCTATTATGAAACCAAAATTTAAGAATATAGGTTGTATGGTCTTCCTCTAGAAATGCTCTTGAGGAACCTGTTTTCTTTGTAGGATTCAGTAGCCAGAGCTGTTTTTCAAAAGGTTTACATATAGTAACATAACTTTGCTGCTTGTAATTTTGCTATGGTCTTGTGCAGTGGGAGAACACCTGAAGCACTCAAACTAGATGTGTGAAAATTCAGACGACAGCTAAAAAGGAGGTCAGTTCAAAGAAGCCGGGAAGAGTCTCTTCGTGCTCCCCCCAACCCCCTTCCACCCTACTCTGTGAGCCTTGAAGTTCAGATACTGGCTATTCCTGTTGTGGAGGGCGGTGGTGAGGGGCTGACCTCTTATTTCCTCTGTGACGCTCCTCGCAGAGTGATGAACAAATTCATATCTCTTCCCTGAATCCCATGTTCCGTTTAATAGTGACTGGGTTTCGCCCTCGCTTGTAGGGACAAGAGAGAACCCAGGGGCAAGCGTGTGCACTCTCACTGGTGTGGCCACACGTCCGGTTCACACAGAGGGTCCCAGCCTGATTGCTAATGGGGTCTCTCTCACCTCAAGGGGCCCAGTTTGGATGACGAATTACATGGTCGCCCTAACTCTTATCCACTGTTGTCAGATTTCTGGGCCATTCTGTTGTTTTTCTGCACGTCGGATGTTCAGTTACAAGAAAAAAGCAGGCTATAATGTTTCTTTCGTTTTCCAGGCCATGAGAGTAAAGGAAATCAGACCATTTTAACGGGTCTCAGAGAGCTGTGGCCGCAAAGGAGCCTGAAGTGGAGGGCAGCCGGCAGGGGTGCCCTCTGCAGGAACAGACACGCACGTAAGGCGGCGGGTCCCAACAAGGACGAGGCCCAGAACCACAGGGCCAGCTTCCCAGGACACACGCGGCCTGGGCCACTCTTGAGTTCCTCAGGAGGGACGTGGGGTGAGGGTGCAGTCATCTCTCCTTTGCTGCTGGTCGGCTCCCCTGAGTGAGCAGGGGCGCTGATCTAATGGGGTTCATCGTTATTATTCTAAAATTACGGTCAGAATTTCTTCCCCAGTGAGTGAATACGACCCCCCAAACCAAACAAAACCCAGGGTTGATATTTCCCCGCCAGGTGCGCTTTGGGCCCAGCCCTGCCAGAAGGTGGAGCAGAGGCTGGGAGACCAGGTCAGGGAGGGAGCGTCCCCGCAGCCCAGGGTCGCTCTAAACGCCACACTGTCAGTGAGGGCCGGGGCTGTGTCCTCCGGCCCCTCCGCACTCGCTCTCTGCAGGTGCCGGGCACTGCTCGGGGTGAAGCAGGAGACGGGTGCTGGCCGTCCCCCTCCACACTCACACTCGCTGGCCACGAGGGGACACCAGAGACAGACAGTCTGCTGGCCAGTGGCCTGCAGTCCCCTGGCGTGGGTGGGGAAGCTCTGCAGGCAAAAGCTGCAGGTCAGCACCAGCAACTTGGTCACCAGCCCTTCTTGGAAGCAGGCAGAGCCCAGGGCCCGAGCGTCATGTCAGAGTGAAAGTGGCACTTTCCTGGGACGGCGACATCGAGAGCCCTGGCAAACTGCCAGAGACAAGTCCGTCAGAGGTCACGCTGCTGCCTGGCTCGGTGCCCCTCAGCCCTGCACGCGGGCCTCGGGCCACCACGGCCAGCGGCCAGGCCAGGACCCTCATGCGCGAAGTGCGGGGCAAACAACAGAAACAAACATATGAGGAATCACAGTCTGTGCGTCCTCCTGCAACCTGCTTTTCAAGCTCAGCATCTTTCCGTGTCAGGACGCACAGATCTCCTTCTTTCTTTCGAACAGCTGCCTTGTCTTCCTTTGCTCCCAGCCCCGCCGGGACCTGCTGGGTAATATGCAGGGACACTGGAACAGACAGACGGTCAGCAACGCCCTCACGTTCCCAGGGCGTGGGAGCTTCCTTAAACAACACTGGGGCCGACATACCCCAGCACATCTGATTAACTGGGCTCCCTTCTGTCTTCCTCACTCCGAAGGTAGGTTGAAAGAGCACCCCAGTGGACACCGAGAGACCAACACCATCACGAACCAAAGTGCCCGGCAGAGTCGCAGAGGCAGCAGTGGGCCCGGATGCTGAGAGGCTATGCCAGGCCGGGCCCCAACCCAGCACACACGCCCCGTCCACCCCCAGCCCTGAGAAGCCCACGAGCTCCTGGGAGCCCCTGAGGAGCTGGTCCCGGAAGGTGGGAGGGAGTTGGGACAAGGGCCGCCAACAGTGCCGGGCAGTGAAGTCATGCCCCTGCTTGACGTGACTCAGCCTTATGTCTCCTAATCCTGACCCCTGGAGAGCCGCCGTCTTCCACAGGCCCCAACTTGGCAGGGTCTACGAGACATTTAAGTGTATGTGTAAGAACACCTGGCGATTCTCAGAGATGCCTGGAGGAAGGGGACCCCTCGAAGCACAGGGTCCCTGCTGGCCGGGGGACAGGGCAAGGCTGACGTTCAGCTGGTAAGAGCCACACTTGTGAAAACGCTGAACTAATTCCACACTCGGCACCTGACTGCTGCTCCGAACCTCCCTCTGCCACCCGGTCTCCCTCTTCCAGGAGGCCTGGGCCTCGCGCTGGGGTCCCCATCTGGTTTGGTGGACTGCTTTCCAGCTCCAGCTTGGCCAGCTTTCATTCAGATGGGCCAATTCCTATGCTGCCCTGGTGGGTAAACATCTGACCATCAGCTCTGGGGCGGGGACTCTGGGGTGTAGGTTTGGGCTGTTACTGAAAAGGGATGCAGAGTTTTCAGCGACAGGCTACTGACTGTGAGGCCCACATCTGCTTTCCTTCCAGTATTCTGCAGAGGGGATGTGAAGACAGCTGGACAGAATGGCCAAATTTCGGGCCATCAGGAAGTTATTCTGGATGAGAGAGAAAGGGAAGGCCAGAGCCAGAGCCTGAAATGATGCCACGGGTCTGACGGGACAGTAAGCTGGGCCTTCCCTTTCGGTGCCAGCCCAGGGCGGCGGCCCCTTGGTATCCTCAGTGCTCACAGGGTCAAGGAGAGGGCGGGGGGCTTTCTCTTAACAATCTCACCTCCCAGGCCCTTGTAGGACATGAGAACTCACCGTACACAGCCTTAGCTCTGTCCCTGGAGCCCGGCTACTGAACACGCTCTCCAATTAGACACCCAGGAAGCAAAGAATTGATACCAGAGGGACCCTACTGACCCCCAAACGGAAGCATCAACTTCAACGTCAGGACCGTGGGCTGCTGTGCCCACTACTGGTCTCCACTACATCACTGACAGTACAGACCTCGGAGACCTACTGCGAGGTGCATGCCGTCCCGGTGGATGAAGTAACGGGTCCCCGAATAACCTGCTGTGCGCAGCGGCACCAAGAAGCCAACTGCCAGTTTGACTCCGCGACAGGGGAAAGAACCAGGCCTTTGAATCACAAGCTGCAGACGCCCGGCCAGCACGCAGCAGTGGCCAGGCCATGCGGCTCTCCTCCCCTGGGTCTGCTTTCACTTGCCCCAGAGCAGGTCAGGCTGCAGCAGCGGGCGACACGGCGCACAGGCCAGATTGCCCGGGCGAGCCTGCACAGGACCACCTCCGCCTACCTCCTTCCGTGCCCCCCGGCTCCCCGGGGAGGAGGAAAAGCCCAGAGGAGCTTCTCGCCACTGCGGCAGCGTCCTCCCGCCACCTCGGGGAGATGGCCTCGGTGCACACGGCTTTTCTCTGAAGCATGCACACTGTCTCTTTAAATGTGCTCTCCTTTAACCGTGAACGGGAAAGTGCGAGGAAATGAATCTTCCTGCCCCAACTTTTTGCCACGGCTGATTTTAAAAAGAGCCTGGGACCGTTCTGTTCTGTTAAGGCACCTGCAATCCAGCAGACGGGCCTTCTTCACTGCCACTGCTTTAGAGAAATCAGACTACGGTCATTTTACTAGGAATAGGACAGCTTCACACTTCTGTGTGTGACACAGTGATAGCTAAACTCTCTAGCACTTGACAGTTTACACGGTTGTACGCACTCTTATCGGCTCACCTGATTCTTACAAGGTGTGTAGAGCAGGTGGGTGTCGTCCTCATGTCTCTTTTACAGTTAAAGAGATGAGGGTCTAAGAGGTAAAAGTTACTTTACCCAACATCACAGGGTTAATATGTAGTACTCTGACTTGAAGCAAATCTCTAAATTCTAATCCTTTCAATCTCAGTTAATTCTATGAATACATGGTGGTTTATAAACCCAGCATGAAAAGAAATAATAAAAAAAAAAAATCAACCATAATCCCACCACCCCAAATCAACTTTATTTTTATTTCTGCGTACCAATTTTGTCACGTTTACATTTGAAAAGCTGGAAGACACTGTTCACAAACGATCACGTGCACGTACAGTCTGTGTTCCTAACCTAGAACCCTCATGCCACACACGCGTCCCCACGTGTCCACGCAGCCTGCACAACTGTAAACGGCCAACAGTGTGTTTCCACAGCTCTAGGTTCGGTCTCATTTCCAGTAGCTCAGCTGAAAACACAATCAATTCCAGGGTAGGGTTCATCTACCCGCCCGCCCCTTTTCAAGCTTTTGGAGAAAAGTGTTTTTCCTGGAAGATATATTACTTTAATGAGTTCATGTGTTTTTTGCCTTTTTTCTCTTTTCCACTTGTTCCTCCCCCCCCTTTACTTATGCATCCAATTGGACTAAAAGTATGACGTCAGAAATGTCCACCTCTCACAGATGGGCCGAGATAACGACCCCACTGAGTAACCAGCACGACCGCGCGAAGGAGCAGCTGGTGACTTTGTCCTGAGATCAGCGCCCCTGCCTAGGAAGCGCCCCCTGCCCCGCGTCCCAGCCCGGCTCCGCCAGCAGGCTCACAGCCTGCTCTGCAGGCGCTGCTCAAGCCCAGCGAGGTCCCAGCGAGGCCCGGCGAGGCTCTCCCACAGGCCCACAGGAGCAGACCTGGCATGCGGCCTCAGGGCTCTGGGGAACCCTGCGGTGGGCGTTGCCTTCTGCAGTCCCAGCCCTGCTCCCAGCCCCACCCACACGGCGCCGCCTTTATTCGGGGTGGGTTTACGCGTCTGTCTCGACACGAGGCGGAGAGCTCCTGGAAACCAGGGGCTGGGTCCTCTTCGTGCCCCTGGCACCTGGCACCTAGCACCTAGCAGTGTGGAGTCAGCTTCCTTGCCACCCTCCAGTGAGAGCCTGGAGGCCGGTCCTCATCACGACTCCCGGGAGATACCTTTTGCGACCCCGCCGACGCGGCGGGCAGAGCCAGGGTGAGGAGGAGACGGGGCCTTGCCTCCCCCATTCCACCCCACTCAGCCGCTAGAATCATCCCTCTCTGGTCACATGTGGCTTTCCTGCTCGCTCACACTGGATCCTCATCCCCGCCTCGTGCCTAGGAGGGTGCCTCGGTCAATCCCTGCTGAACAGCGAATGATCCCAAGAGAAGGAGGTGCCTGCCCAAGGCGCAGGCCCTGCAGAAGGGAAGCGGGAGGCCAGCACCCTGGGAGGTGGTGCTGGCTAGGTTCCCGGCTCTCACCACAAAACCAGCTGAGTCTGCATTCTCTCTACTGAGAATATGGAGGGAGGGACTCGGGGCACCTGGAGACCCGAATACGCCCCGCTCCCCTCCACCCCCGGCCCCGCCCCCCCGCCCCCGAGACAGTCATGAGTCTTGGGGGCGGGCGGGGCAGCTGGGGTGTCACAGGGTGAGATTGTGAGAACTTCCCCCCAAAAAGGACCTGCAGGGGACCATGCAGGGCCTGGAGGCCAGCACTGGGGACTCTGGTAGGGGTGTGGCCGGACGAGGTCCACCTGGCTGACACTGGCCCCTTGTCAGTGAGCTCTGTCAGTCAAGCAGGGGCTGGAGAAACAAAGCTGACGCTCTCTGCTCCAGAGTTGGGGTTGCATGAGGGGACCTGGGACATGAAGACAGGCAGCTGCTGCCACCACTATGGCACCGGTCCCTGGGAGGAGGGAACACTTCCCTCTTGTCACGTATGGAACTGCAGCCATGCAGGGTAGGCTAACGACCAGACCTGAAGCCCAGGGAGATGACAAAGGAAAACAACAGAACACCTAAGGGAATCCAGGAGCCAGACGGACGAAATCTGACCCAAATGGCCGCCTATAACATAAAGCTGCTGGGAGAGGCGAAGTTCGAGCACTGGACTCAGGAAGAAATAACTGGTAAGAATGGACTTGTTTTTTTGAAATTTACACATGTAGGGAAATAGGATGTCTTGATGGAAAAACCAGGTATCCTTTTTCAAATAACAGTAAAAAATGTATGCTTCTAATTATCAGCAACAGGCTACAGAGGACAATCATCAATGACATGGAAAAGTAGAATAGAATTCCCAGACTAATAAAAGAGGGGAAAAAGGCATGAATAGCTACTTGATAAAACCAACACAAATAAAGAAGCAAAGAAGAGAAAACAAATCATGATAAATAACAGAATGAGATGAAAGGAACAAAATCAACTCCATCAGCCGTTACATGAAATGTGAAAGGACTAGCTGTGATTGGTAACAAAACAAGACAAAACTCCTAAAACACAAGCAATAAAGACTGAAATCGAGGGATGAATTAAGATACACTAGGCATATTCTGGGGAAAAAAATTACCAGTTTATATTAACAGTAGACAAGGTAGAGATGAGTCTAAAAAGCACTAAATTGAATAATGAGCAACATTTACAACAAAGATGTAGCAGCAGTTTACAAGATGTAAACTTGTATGCTCTAAATAAAGACAGTAGCTGAGCATATAAAGCCAAAACTATTAGAAATGAAAGGAGAAATTCATAAAAATAAGATTCTAGTGGGGAACTCTGATATTCTTCTTCCAAAACAGAGCAAAGCCAGTACATTCAAGCACTTGGCCAAAGAAAATCTTAAAAGAGTTTTCATTTCTCAGGTTAATTTCCTTTTTCATTGGATTTTTGATTTAGCTGCCAGAAAGGTGCCCGTAACTTTCTCTTAAAGCATATCCTTAATATGTCGTCATTAAAAACGACATTGTACTTTGAGAAGATAAACAAAATTGATAAACCATTAGCCAGACTCATCAAGAAAGAAAAGGGAAAAGACTCAAATCAACAGAATTAGAAATGAAAAAAGAGAAGTAAATGACACTGCAGAAATACAAAGGATCATGAGAGATTACTACAAGCAACTATATGCCAATAGAATGGACAACCTGGAAGAAATGGATAAATTCTTAGAAAAGCACAACCTTCCGAGACTGAACCAGGAAGAAACAGAAAACATAAACACACCAATCAGAAGCACTGAAATTGAAAGTGTGATTAAAAATCTTCCAACAAACAAAAGCCCTGGACCAGATGGCTTCACAGGCGAATTCTAACAAACATTTAGAGAAGAGCTAATAACACCTATCCTTCTCAAACTCTTCCAAAACATAGCAGAGGGAGGAACACTCCCGAACTCATTCTACGAGGCCACCATCACCCTCTGATACCAAAACTAGACAAGGATGTCACAAAAAAAGAAAACTACAGGCCAATATCACTGATGAACATAAATGCAAAAATCCTCAACAAAATACTAGCAAACAGAATCCAACAGCACATTAAAAGGATCATATACCATGATCAAGTGGGGTTTATCCCAGGAATGCAAGGATTCTACAATATATGCAAATCAATCAACGTGATACACCATATTAAAAAACTGAAGGAGAAAAACCATATGATCATCTCAATAGATGCAGAAAAAGCTTTCGACAAAATTCAACACCCATTTATGATGAAAATCCTCTAGAAAGTAGGCACAGAGGGAACTTACCTCAACATAATAAAGGCCATATATGACAAACCCATAGCCAACATCGTTCCAATGGTGAAAAACAAACCATTTCCACTAAGATCAGGAACAAGACAAGGTTGCCCATTGTCACCACTATTATTCAACATAGTTTTGGAAGTTTCAGCCACAGCAATCAGGGAAGAAAAAGAAATAAAAGGAATCCAAATCGGAAAAGAAGTAAAACTGTCACTGTTTGCAGATGACATGATACTATACATAGAGAATCCTAAAGATGCTACCAGAAAGCTACTAGAGCTAATCAATGAATCTGGTAAAGTAGCAGGATACAAAATTAATGCACAGAAATCTCTTGCATTCCTATACACTACTGATGAAAAACCTGAAAGTGAAATTAAGGAAACACTCCCATTTACCACTGCAACAAAAAGAATAAAATACCTAGGAATAAACCTACCCAAGGGGCTTCCCTGGTGGCACAGTGGTTAAGAATCCACCTGCCAATGCAGGGGACACGGGTTCGAGCTCTGGTCCGGGAAGATCCCACATGCTGCGGAGCGACTAAGCCTGTGTGCCACAACTACTGAGCCTGCACTCTAGAGCCCGTGCTTGGCAACAAGAGACACCACCGCAATGAGAAGCCCGTGTACCGCAACGAAGAGTAGCCCCTACTCACTGCAAGTAGAGAAAGCCCGTGTGCAGCAACGAAGAACCAACGCAGCCAGAAATAAATAAATAATAAATAAATAAATTTATATATATTAAAAAAACCTACCTAAGGAGACAAAAGACCTGTATGCAGAAAACTATAAGACACTGATGAAAGAAATTAAACACGATACAAACAGATGGAGAGATATACCATGTTCCTGGATTGGAAGAATCAACATTGTGAAAATGACTATACTACCCAAAGCAATCTACAGATGCAATGCAATCCCTATCAAACTACCAATGGCATTTTTCACGGAACTAGAACAAAAAATTTCACAATTTGTATGGAAACACAAAAGACCCCGAATAGCCAAAGCAATCTTGAGAAAGAAAAAAGGAGCTGGAGCAATCAGGCTCCCTGACTTCAGACTATACTACAAAGCTACAGTAATCAAGACAGTATGGAACTGGCACAAAAACAGAATTATAGATCAATGGAACAGGATAGAAAGCCCAGAGATAAACCCACACACATATGGTCACCTTATCTTTGATAAAGGAGGCAAGAGTACACAATGGAGAGAAGACAGCCTCTTCAATTAGTGGTGCTGGGAAAACTGGACAGCTACATGTAAAAGAATGAAATTAGAACACTCCCTAACACCATACACAAAAATAAACTCAAAATGGATTAAAGACCTAAATATAAGACCAGACACTATCAAACTCTTAGAGGAAAACATAGGCAGAACACTCTATGACATAAATCACAGCAAGATCCTTTTTGACCCACCTCCTAGAGAAAGGGAAATAAAAACAAAAATAAATAAATGGGACCTAATGAAACTTAAAGGCTTTTGCACAGCAAAGGAAACCATAAACAAGACGAAAAGACAACCCTCAGAATGGGAGAAAGTATTTGCAAATGAAGCAACTGACAAAGGATTAATCTCCAAAATATACAAGAAGCTCATGCAGCTCAATATCAAAAAAACAAACAACCCAATCCAAAAATGGGCAGAAGACCCAAATAGACATTTCTGCAAAGAAGATCTACAGATTGCCAACGAACACATGAAAGGATGCTCAACATCACTAATCATTAGAGAAATGCAAATCAAAATTACAATGAGGTATCACCTCACACCAGTCAGAATGGCCGTCATCAAAAACTCTACAAACAATAAATGCTGGAGAGGCTGTGGAGAAAAGGGAACTCTCTTGCACTGTTGGTGGGAATGTAAATTGATAAAGCCACTATGGAGAACAGTATGGCGGTTCCTTAAAAAGCTAAAAATAGAATTACCATATGACCCAGCAGTCCCACTACTGGGCATATACCCTGAGAAAACCATAATTCAAAAAGCAACATGTACCACAATGTTCACTGCAGCACTATTTACAATAGCCAGGACATGGAAGCAACCCAAGTGTTCATCGATAGATGAACTCAGCCATACAAAGAAACGAAATAGAGTTATTTGTAGTGAGGTGGATGGACCCAGAGTCTGTCATACAGAGTGAAGTAAGTCAGAAAGAGAAAACAAATACTGTATGCTAACACATATATATGGAATCTAAAAAAAAAAAAAAAAAAAAAAAAAAAAAGGTTCTAACGAACCTAAGGGCAGGACAGGAATAAAGACGCAGACGTAGAGAATGGACTTGAGGACACGGGGACGGGGAAGGGTAAGCTGGGACGAAGTGACAGAGTGGCACGTACATATATACGCTACCAAATGTAAAATAGATAGCTAGTGGGAAGCAGCCGCATAGCACAGGGAGATCAGTTCGGTGGTTTGTGACCACCTAGAGGGGTGGGATAGGGAGGGTGGGAGGGAGACGCAAGAGGGAGGGGATATGGGGATATATGTATACGTATAGCTGATTCACTTTGTTATACAGCAGAAACTAACACAACATTGTAAAGCAATGATACTCCAATAAAGATGTTAAAAAAAAAATCAATAAATCAAAAAAAAGTCTTAATTGTGCAGTATAAGTTCACATCTCAGATGTATTTGTACTCTTAAAAAATATATATCTTTTTCAGAATTCTGCAATGTCAACTTCTCATAACCAATTCTTATTAAACTCTAAACTAGTAGTCCAGGTTTTCCAGGTTTTAATTCAGTTTTATTTATTTTCTTTGGTATGTATTAAACTTAAAAGACAACTTAAACATTCCTTGCAGTAATGTTCTAAGATGTTTTTGAGGGTAATTTAAAATTTTCCATAGTATTAAAAATAGAAAATTGAAAATGTGTTATTGTGATAAGAGGTACTGTTAAAGCACAACAGAAGTGGCTTAATTGGCGTGTACATTTCCACTTTAAAAATGACTGTTATAAAAAAAAATGACATTGTAGAAGAATATTTAATGACCTGGAAAATATAATTTGGGTGGAAAAGAAAAAGCAGGATGCAAATCATAATTGAGAGGCAATCATCACATGCCTTGGCTTCATAACTCTGTCCCGAACTTATACCTTTTTCTTCATGCAGCCCTGGGTCCCCAGCTGACAGATCAGGATTCATCAGCAGATCGGAAATTCTGACCTGGCTTAAGCCCAAGCAAGTTTCTATGACTGTACCCAGCTCTCGTGGCTTTGGGACACCCCCCAGAGTGAGGAGAGAAGGCATTTCTGCATCCCATCGCCTCTCTGGGGTTAAGGTTGAGGGTCACCTGCTTTACCTGCTGAGCAATGCATCTTTCGGAAAGTCACATTTACTGGGCAGGTAGCAGGCTGAGCGGCTTCATTACTTAGTTTCTCACTTAATTTTTACAGATACCCTATCACTACATGATACATACATCTTATGGATGAGTAAAAAGAATCAGAGAAATTTAGTGACCTGCCTACATTTTCACAACTGGTACATGAATTATGGAGCTGGATTAATCCAATCCAGGTCTTCTGACTCCAAAACCTATGACCTTTTCAAAATATATCTCTCTCTATATATTCATAACCATACTTTGCTACTTTATCAGAGCTAAGTAAGCCTATCAAGAGTCAGGGAACGGAAGGGAGGAGACGGCCAGCTCCTGGGCTGGAGATGAACCTAGAAAGGTCATTGGTGAGGGGAATCTGGGTGAGACCAAAATCTATCATCTTTTTACTATAACACACCTCCTCTGAAAAAGTGTTTCTCTCCTTTCTACTGAATATTTTAAGTAGAAGCCCCATGTTATTCAAACAGAAGAGTCCTCCGGTCACTTAGGCCGGGCTGCAAGAGGCTCAGACAGATGGAGAGAGTTTAACCTGGGGATCTGCTGCAGGAGCTCACCTCGGCCACAGTCGTTTCCAGAAAAGGGCGTTCAGGGTGTTAACTGATCAACGCTGAGCAGGGAAAACTACAGGCCATCCGCCCCGGGTCCCATGGAGAGCCTCACTTTGTGAAGTTCCATGGGGAGCCACAAGCCACCGGCCAGTGTTTTTGAGGCTGTTGAGATTTTGCCAGAAAAGGAAGCTGGCTGAGCAGGGGGACCGGAGCTTCCTGCCCACACAGAGCCCACCTGCACCTGTGCCAAGGCCACTGCCACCCCAGCGTGGGGAGCGGAGTCTGGCGAAGGAAACAGCTTTTTCCTTCCCGACAAGGGCAGGGAGGCAGCCCCTCCCCTCCCCGAGGGGTCAGCGGGCCCTGCTCCTGGGCCTCTTGCCCCAGGTTTCCTGGTGGGGCTGTGCACATGTGGAGGACCCACAGGCACCTGTCCCCAGGCTGTGGTGGCTCCACAGCCCTGGAGGGCTGGCAGGTGGAGACAGAGTCCCTCTTCCCTCCCGTTAAAACGACAATCAGGTCAGGGCGAGATGGCCTTTCTGTTCTCAGGTATTCCACAGTTTTATTCTCTGAAATAAGAGATAACACTGGTGTGACTCCGCTGTGTGACAGGAGCTGAGGAGACACAGCTCTTCCCCAGAACAAAGAAGAGACCAGCCCAAAGGCAAACAGCTCTCAGCACCACCGCCACCCAGGAAGGAGGCCTGAAACCCAGCCTCCGAGGAGGCTTCTGAATCCTGGCTGCCCTCTGGCTGGCATCCCGGGGGCAGCTTCAGAACATGCTGATGCTCGGTCACACCTCAGAGACTATGGTTTACTTGGTCTGGGGTGTGGCCTTCGGGTCACACTCTGCACACAGTTGCGGTGAAAGACACAACACAAACTTTCCACTTAAACCACTTCAGAGCATCCAGTCCAGTGGCATTAGTGACAGTCACATGCTGCAACAACCATTAGCACCACCTCGTCCCAGGACCTTGTCATCACCCGGAAAGGAGACGTCGGACCATCAGCAAGCCACCCCCCATTCTCCCTCCCCCAGCCCCTGGCAAGCACGAATCTGCTTCACGTCTCTCTGGGTTTCCCTGTCTTGGATTATTTCCTAGAAATGGGACCATACAGCATGTGGCTTTGTGGCAGGCTTCTCTCACTTGGTACAATGTTTTCAAGGCTTAGCTAGGTTACAGCATGATCCGTACTTCACTGATTTTAAGGCTGAATTCCATTGCATGGATATATCATATTTTGTCTATCCATTCTTCAGCTGAAGGACATTTGGGCTGTTTGTACCTTTAGTTATTGTGAATAGTGCTGCTATGAACATTTGTGTCCAAGTTTTTGGAGTGGAATTGCTGGGGGATGAGGTAATTTTATGTTACTGCCAAACTGTTTCCACACATGTCAGAATTTTTTAAACCTCCCCAGGTGAGTCTAACACCCAGCCAAGCCTAAGTACCCAGTTGGTTAAGATCCAGCTCTCAATTTTTATACAAGATAAGTGACAAAATAAAGATGCAACCAGCAAAATTCAGACATAAGTACTTAGTCCTTCAGCAAATGGATTACAAGAAAAAACAAGAGTAAGGTGGGAAAAAAAGATATGGGCCAAACCACAGATTAAAAGAAATTTAAGAGACATATCATCCAGAATCTTATTTGGATTCCAAGCCAAACACACAGACACACAAAGTTAAAAAAATTATATTTGTCAGATAATTTGAAAATTTAAACACTGTATATTTGATGATATTGAGAAATTATTGTTAATTTGTTCATTATAAAAATGGTATTTAGCAATCAATCAGTCAATAAATAAATCTTTAAAAAAATGGTATTGTAGTTATGTTTTAAAAAAAGAATCTATCTTTTCAAATAGGTACTAAAATAGTTTCATAAAAATATAAATTTTCTCAGATAATGTGGGCGGGTATGGGTGGGCATATAGATAGAATGCCATTGGCCGTGAGTATGTAATCACGAAAGGACGATGAGGCCCATTATACTGTTCTCTCGACTTTTCTATTTGTTCATATTTTTCCATAATAAAAAGTTAAGCAATAAATTGGTATAGGTATCATGAAAATCAGTATGGAGGTTCCAAGAAATTAAAAACAGAACTATCATATGATCTAGCATTCCCATTTCTGGGTATATATACCCAAAGGAAATAAAACCAGTATCTTGAAGAGATCTCTGCACCCCCATGTTGAATGCAGCATTACTCTCGATAGCCAAGATACAGAAACAACTTACGTGTCTGCCGACAGACGAATGGATAAAGAAAACGTTATGTATATATACATGCACGCATGTGCATGCAAACACAGACACACACACACGAATATTATTCACCCATAAAAAGAAGAAAATCCCTCCATTTGTGAAAACATGAATGAACCTGTAGGACATCAGGCTAAGTGAAATGAGACAGACACAAAAGACAAATATTGCATGATCTCACGTACATGTAGAAATGAAAAGAAAAAAAAGTCAGACTCACAGTAATGAAGAGTACTAGAATGAATGGTGTTTACCAGATGGGGGAGGGGAGGTGGATATTTCTCAAAGGGTACAAACTTTGACTTATCAGATAAGAAAGTTCTGGAGACCCAGGGGTCCCCATCTAATGGTGACTACAGTTCATATCCATGTACTGTATACGTGAAATTTGCTAAGAAAGTAAATCTCAAGTATTCTCACCACACATACAAAAGGTGACTGTAAGGGGATAGATGTTTTAATCAGCTCAACTGTGATAATCATTTCACAGTGTATATGTGTATCAAAACATCATGTCATACACTTAAATATACACACTTTTTATTGCAAATCATACCTCAATAAGGCTAGAAGGGAAAAAAGTTAAAAAACAAACAAGAAGTCCAGCCATTGCAAACTAACATTGACGGAAGATGTAAGCAAACGTCTATTTGTTTCAGAAACCTCATCTCTGCTCACTCCCCTCCTCTGCTGGCTAACTGCCCTCCCTGGGACTTGGACCAGACTGCACATTCCCGCCAGATGTGCTTTCATGGTGATGGAATTAGCTCCCTAGGCGGGGTTCACGCGGGATGCCAAGGGCCTTGTCTCCTTCAAAGACAAGGGTTTTCTTTGAAGTTTTCCTGCTGAATCCATTCAACAAGGCTTCCCGGCTCTAGAATTTGAAACAAACCCAATATCGTTTTTTATGGTGGTAAAATACACACAACTTAAGATTTGCCATTTTAGCCATTTTAAAGTGTACAGTTCTGTGGCATTAAGTACATTCACATTGTTGTGCAGCCATCACCACCATCCACCTTAACGTTTTCATCCTCCCGGACTGAAACTCTGTCTCCATTAACACTAACTTCCCCCTCCACCAGTCCCGGGTAACCACCATTCTACTTTCTGTCTCTATGAATCTGACACTCTAGGGACCTATTCATATAAGTGGAGTCATACTGTATTTGCCCCTTTGTGGCTAGCTTACTTTACTGAGCATAATGTCTTCAAGGGTCATCCATGTTGTGACCTGTATCAGAATTTCCTTCCTTTTCAAGGGTGAATAATATTCCATTGCATGTATATACTGTATTTTGTTTATCCAGTCATCTGTCAATGGACACTTGAGTTGCTTCTATCATTTGGCTATTGTGAATAATGCAATGAACACTGTATACAAATATCTGTTTGAGTCCCTGCTTTCAATTCTTTTGGGCATACACCCAGAAGTGGATCATACAGCAATTCTATTCAATACTTTTTAAACCAAGTCAAGATTCTAAATAATAACCTGTCCAGTTTCCTGCTGCCTTTTAGAATGGGCTGGGCTGGGAGTGGAAAAGTGGGCAGGCAGGATAATTTACAGTTCAGATCCTGGGCTTTGTCCTCAGACAAACCTGGTTTACAACCTTGCTCTGCCATTCATCAGCTCTGAAACCTTGGGTACGCTACCTAAACTTGAATCCTGTTTCCTCACCTACAGCATGGGATAATGCCAATCTTATCTAACTTAGACAGTGTTGATGATGTGTTAGTAGAGTGCTTGGCACACAGCATTCCATGAACGGCTTCTCTTAACTAGAGCACTTCCGTCTCCATAGCCCCGGGTGGTGGCTAGGGAAGGGCACCTGCACCAAGGCGAGGCCCACAGGTTCTAATCACAGCCTCTTCTCATGGCGCGCTGAGCTGCCCTAGGAGTTGACACCGCAGGAAGACTGTGAGACTTTCTTCATTTCTTACTGAGCAGAGCTGCGCATAGAAAGAACTCTGCTCTCTTCCTGGGGCCTCTTCTTCTTAACAGCCTTATGGAGACATAGTTTACATACTGTAAAACCTATCCATTTAAAGTGTACAATTCAATGGTTTCATACTTGTGTGCCCATCATCACAATCAATTTTCATCACCCCCAAAGGAAGCTCTGTACCTATGAACTGTTACCCACCCCGAACCGCCCATCCTTCCCAGCCTGTGGCAACTCTCATCTACTTTCTGTCTCCGTGGCTTTGCCTACTCTGGTCATTTCATAAAAATGGAACCATACAAAATACATCCTTTTGTGCCTGGCTTCTTTTCCTTAATATAATGTTTTCAAGGGTCATCTACACTGGAGCAGGTATCAGTACTTCATTCCTTATTAGGGCTGAATAATCTTCCATCATATGGATGGACCATGTTTGGTTTATCCATTCATCACTTAATGGCCACTGGGTGGTTTCCACTTTTTGGCTGGCGTGAACAGGGCTGCTGCGAACATTCTTGTACACCTTTTTGTGTAGACATATGTTTTCATTTCTCTTGGGTCTGTACCTAGGGGTGGAATTCTTGGATAGTACAGCTTCTTCTTTTTAAGTCCAGTATAGAACTGTTGCTTCCAGAATCTGTCAGGAGGGTACCAGACCAGGAGAAACCAAACTCCTGGGGTTGGCTCCACTCAGAGAGAGCCTTAAAAAGCTGCTGAAGTTTGTAGTTTGTAACCTCACTGCGTTGATACCGAGCATCTTCTTTGAGTTCCTTCTTATAAGAACTCCAGTGTCCTTTAAGTATTGACTTTGCTACCTGGCTGGCGATATTCCTCTGTATGTCCACCTGTATTTAAAATCACTTTCCCTGGATGATGGACATTTTAATATTCTGCACTTAATGTCCTATTACTCTAATTAAAACTACTTACTTTTTTGTTGACCCACTCTCCAAAAAGACAGAATTCCTGCTTTTTTCTAGATAGCTCCAGTCACAAAGCAGAGGCAGAGTTGATAGGCTCTTCCTTGCAAGTTGCCTGGGAACCACCAATGAAATTATCTTCATCAGAGTATAGTTTGAGGGGGATATAGCGCATGCCTCCTGCAGTTCTGCAAATCCCCATTTCTGGTCTGCTTCTCCTTCCAGCATCAACCTACACAAGAGGCTCTGAGTTCACATGAGCTGCAGAAAAAGTCACGCCTTCTGTCCAGTATCTGACCTCTCCCAAACGTATTACATAGTTGATGTGCTGCAAACTCACTTCTGCCTTTGGTCAAAATGTATTGGGCATTGTAGGGCTCTACAACTCACAAAGAGAAAAACGATTGTGCTGTCTTCCAGGAGTGGAAAAAGGGTTCCAGAAAAGACTAACGGTAGAGAAGGGGCTCTGAGAGACTATTATCAAATTAAGTTTCATGATGACAAAAGAAAAAATTTCTGCCAAAGTTTTATATACAGAAAAATGATACTAAGTAGTTTTCCTCAGTTAAAGAATTTTGAATAAGTAGCCAATAAGGACAATGAGTGTTCTTATGAGTGATTTCCAGAGTATGTCACAAAAAACCTTATATATTATGACTTTTGAGCATTACATAAGGAACCCTAATATATTCCCTGCTCAAAACCCAAGAAAACACAAAGATGCAACAGAAAACAAACTTGGTGACAGAAATGACTTTGGACTTAAGACTGGGGGTAAGAAAGAGAAAAAAGTAAAAGAAAGTGAAGGGTTAGGGTTAATAGAAAGGAAAAGTTCTTTTGGATTTTAAATAGAAGCAAGTGCTAGAGATCTTTAAGAAAAGTTAAAAGGTAAAAATGAGCTTAATCCTTTAGACAGAGAAGTTTTGCTCTCCACGAACATGTTAATACTTTAAAGCCTTAAAAATAAATAGTCTTTCTTAAAATCAGAGGACTTCTAAGTGGTTGCTGTAGATAAATTTAATCCCCACAGAGCATAATATTAATGTTCATTGAACACCTACTAAGTTCCAGGCACTTAGGCTGGGCACTTTATACACAGAACTGAATGTCACCCTTGTTAACACTCCTAGGAAACAGGTATTAAAGTCTCTGTTGTAGGGGCAAGAAGACAGAGGTCTGGAGAGGGCGGGTAGCCTGTTCTAAATGACAGGGGCTGGTGAGTTGAGAGCTGTGACTCGTCCAGGCTCCTGGCCCAAGGCCCATGGGGAAACAGTCAAAGTTCAAACCATCTCATCAACGCGACTCTATCAACATGGCTAATGCATCACAACTAGAACTCTGATCAACAATACACTCCAAAGTTAGGCAACAGAATATCAAGCTCAATTCACAACATAGGCCACACTGTATTTACAGAAACTACAGCTGGGGTTAAGGGGATGAGGAGTATTATGTAAAAGTAAATGTTTGGTTTTATTATAAAACAGTACCTCTTTACTGGTTTTTGACACTTTTGATGTAATTGTGTTTAATATTATGCAATATATTTTTTAAAAATAAAGTTTAACTAAACTTTGACAAAATTTTAAAAATTTGTGGAAGAAGGGGAATTTATAAGCACATAATGAGTACATCCAAACTCACAGGGCTTTAGCCTTGAAGGAGACCCACATGCAGGTTTAGTCAAACTAAGCATTTTACTTAGAGCAGAAGTGTTCCAGGCTGTTACAGGTGTTCATGGGTTTGTGGCTGAGGCCCCTTTCTGGAGCCTGGATTTAGGCTTAGGAATGGCACCTGGTGCTTCAGCTGGCTTTGCACCTGTAAGCATGTGAGGCCTGGCATTTCCTTGCTGGTCATTTCTTAGGTTCTTAGTCAATAAGAGCCTGTTAAAAAAATCTAACAAGTGTACTTAAAAATAGTTAAAATGGTAAACTTTGTTATGTGTATCTTACCAGAGTTTTATTTTGAACTTTCAGTTTTTTAATCTAGAGTTTTCATGACTGAAAAATCTATACTTTTTTTTGGTTTAATTAATTAATTTATTTTTGGCTGTGTTGGGTCTTCGTTGCTGCGCGTGGGCTTCCTCTAGTTGCAGAGAGCGGGGGTTACTCTTCGTTGCGGCGCACGGGCTCTGGAGTGCAGGCTCAGTAGTTGTGGCTCACGGGCTCTAGAGCGCAGGCTCAGTAGTTGTGGCGCGCGGGCCTAGCTGTTCCGCGGCATGTGGGATCTTCCCGGACCAGGGATTGAACCCGTGTTCCCTGCATTGGCAGGCGGACTCTTAACCACTGCGCCACCAGGGAAGCCCAAAAATCTATACTTTATAAAAAGTAACTGAACATTTGTCACATTTGTGGAATTGAAAAGAAGATGGCACTGTCTAGGGCACAGGCCCTTCATGGGAAGGGTGGAGATGGGGATATGGGTGGTGCTGTGACCCCAGGTTCACACAGCTCCATATTTTCTATGAAAAGGACGATTCTCACTTCTGTTCTACCCACCACCCCACTCTCCCTTCTGCAGGTTATGTTAAAGTGAAAGACAACCTGCTTTTTAGTTTTTCCCTCTAACTTTGAAACATGATTTCTTCATCCATGACCTCACCTTTCTTTAAGGAGATAATGTCAGTAGACAGCATCTTTTTGGGGCTTACAGCCTTGGCCAGCTGTGAAGAGCCCAGTATGCTTCAGCGACTCTGCCTCTTAATTTCAGTTTTTGGAACACCTCTGCCTAAAAAGAGCACTGTCACCTGCAGTCGTAACCCCTGAGCTTGCCCGCAGCATGCTGCGGTGTCCCAAGGTCCGTTGGCACTCCTGTGTCCTTGCCCTACCCCGAATCACCAAGTGGCTGCACTCTGGATATTCTCCATCCAGCCCTTTGTGAAACTTCAAGGAGCTGAGATGCCATATGCATTGTCTCAGAGCAGGTGCGACCTCAGTCATGCCACTGCAGGTCCCGAGCGGCTCACGGATGATGCTGAGGGCTCACCTGACAAGGGCAGGTGACATCTGTTAGTGCTTCAAGACCCAGGGCTGTTCTGAAGATCTTCAGTCTGGTGCTTGGGTTGGTGCACCTCGGTCATGCAGGATACAACAGCTGTTTTGAACTGATGTCAAAAAGTTACCCAGTAATTTTCAGCTACGTCTCATGCAGGTGATGAACTGTCTCCTCTGGGGTAAGGTTTCTCCACCGGGAATCATGTGAGCTCTTGCTGACTTACGGGCAGGTTTCACTGGTGATACTAGTAATTCCTATTTCTCTGATGTAATATGTTGGGGGCTGTGACAGACAGTGAGAGGCAGATAGCCATGACAACAGGACCCTGTTATTCTGAGGACGACTGAGCTCTGAGTCCTCGGCCCGGAGATGCAGGCTGGCCTCTGGCCTCCTGGATATGCACAGAGACCCGGCTAAAAGCCAAGTGAAGAAACTGGCTTCATCATCTGTCTGCCCTGTTCTCTCTGTCCCGACAGGATTCTAAAGGTGCCGCTGTTCTCTTCTGCAGTCCTCAGACACACAAGGCATTTTGGTTTTGTGGAGGCAGGTGTCACCCTCGGGAAACTCGAGGGCAAGAGGATATGAAGAGGCTCAGGAGAACTAAAAACAGCAAGATTTAACAGCGTAATAAGACGTTCCACCAGCAGATGGCAACAGAGGACTTTGTGAGCTATTCTGGCAGCCGGTTCTGAAGTGCGGGAAGGGAGCTTTTAGCGGCTATTGTATAAGTGATTTATGTGTTTGGATTCTGCTCAATGTTATACATGCATTACTGAATAAAACATTCACAGTGTAGTTTCCACCAGCAGCTGAGCTCCAGTTCCCAAGGCCCTGAGTCCTAATTCCCAAGGCTCCAAAGAGCCCCTGACATCAAATTGCTTTCCTCCCAGAAAAGCCGTTTCATACCCCAGAAAAAGAAATGCTTGCGGCGGCGAGGGGCGGGGGGGGGGGGTGGGGGGGTGCGGTGAGAGAGGTCTGGGGTGACCGCCCCACCGGGACGGCCGACTTCTGCCAGCTTTCCTGGGGGCAACCCGTCCAGGGCCCCCTGTGCTCCCACCGGGTGCCTGCATCTCCTCCATCCCTCGCTGCCTGCTGGGCGGGGCGCGGGGGGCAGCCTCGGCTCAGGCCGGGAGGAGCGGCTTATTCGTAAGGAGTGTGTCGAGAACGTAAGAAAGGAGAAATCCTCCCAGAGGGTATTAAGTGATGGGGTTTTCCTCCCGCTTTCCCAGAGACCCCGCACCTCCGACGGCTGCCGGGCATCGCCAGCCCGGACTTCTCCCCCGGCCCCCCGAGCAGCACGGTGGCTCCCTCCGTGACCTCCAGGCTCCTCCGTCCCTTCCCGGCCCTGCCGCCTCTCCCGCACCCTCCGCCCTCCACCCTCCACCGAGCTCGCGGCCTGGACACGACGCCTCCACCAGCAGCACTCCACATACGATTAAGCTTTTCATTGCTGCAGCCCCTCGGCGGCACACACACGCCATGCTGCCCCTTGACTGCTTACATTCTCTAATACGCTCTCCGCGCATGCGCTGCTCATCACCCATGTTCACACCTGCTTCCCGGTGAGACAGCAAGCTGCTGGGGCACCCGCCTGCCGCCAGCCCGTAAGCCCGAAGCATCCTTCCCTGCAAGGCCCCACTGAACAGTGTCCGGGAAGGACCCGAACCGTGTAGAGTACATTCACAAAGTACCTTTATAATGTACTTCCAACTATAAAGTGTGAGTTTTGGATTTTTTTCAGAGCTTAAGTTTCATTTTTTTAATCATCTAGAACAGCTCCTTTAACAAAATTTTAGTTTTTGACATGATGCTTGCTTGGTACAACAAAACTGTACTTTACACTTGAAATTTTGTATTAATTATTACACTTTTTAAGCTGGCAGGATGACACCATAGTTCAGATAAACGATCAGGGGAGCAATATTTAGCCAACTTAGCTTTCTGTTGGATGTGCAGTCCCGAGTGCTCAGCAACAACTCAGTGAAACTTCATTAATATGCGTGATATTTTCAGGTTTTCAAAAATATAAGAGAAACAGGTACTCATGGGGTGATACTAAGCAATATTATAAGCATATATAAAACGAGGATAACAAAATGAGGACCTAAAGGAAACCATGCTCACAAAAAAGCCCTCGACTGTGAGCTTTCCTACGAGAGGCCCTGCAGCCCAAGACTCTTATAAAGAGCATCTTACGGCCACCAGCTCATTAGTTCTCAGGGGTTGTGAGGACACAGGTAGCAGGGATGCTGTGTGGTTCATCATTTCAGACACTGAAATGGAGGTGAAGGAAACATGAGATGCTTAACCGGGGTCACACAGCCTGTCACAACAGCTCTCCTAGATGTTGGCTTTCAAAGTCACAGCTCAAACCACTGGTGGATCCTTATGGCTTTTCCGGACATTCTCCAAGTGTTATTGGTGGGGGCAGGGAGGAAAGAACCAGAAACGGCACAGTAACCCTCAGCTGCCCGATTCACCTAATCTCTTTGGCTACTGAATCTTCTAGGATTAGAAGAAGATGCACTAAAGTCGGTGGGAAAAGTAATCTAAAAATCTTGGCATGTCTTACGGGAAACAAAATAGCCCCAAAGTCTTCCATTGCTGTGATCAGGATATCAAAGGGCTTCTTGTATCTTAAAATACGTCTGGGTGAGTGGTCAGAGCTTCAGATAAGCTCCCCCCTGAGCCATGAGTGGAATAGTGAAACTACGAGATAATCGAAAATTTGGAGCCAATGTTCCCCTAAAGTTAAATATGAATATTTGTAAATGTAAATATCAATCATACATGTGCATGTACATATGTACGTACGTACGTACACACACACACACACACACACACACACACACACACACACGGTGTATGAGCCATTTCAAGGATATGCCATCTTACTAGCTCATCACAGTACTAAGTTGGTCACTCCAGTAAGTGATTTCCTACAAGTAAAACATCACTTAAAAATAATGTCAACAACTCTAGGATAAGTATAAAAAAGCCATCCAACCTTCATGCACAGAAGCCTCCCTGAGCCCTTGCTGACTTTCAGACACTCTTCTCTCAGGCGGAGTAGGACAGGGCACTGAGAGGCAGCTCTGTGCTGTGGCCTGTCTGTCCCAGCGTGAGTCTGGACAATCCCAGCATGTCAGCAAAAGAATCCAAGCACGCACACTTTGCGGGTGATACGCACGCTCTGCGGGTGATGTCAATGGGGGTGGACGTGCCACCACTCCATTCTCCACGTTACTCTCCAAGGCGCTAATGGCAAACGATACAGAGGAATCAACCTCATCTGCCCTCCTTGCAATTCTTTCTTTGAGCCTGATTTTCCCTGATGACAGCACTTTTTCCTCCTCTCTGTTTAACCAAGTCTGGGGACCAGCTTTGCCATTTCCTAGTCGGTTGTCGCGTCACCTTGTCTCAGCTGGCTCCTGGGTGAGGTGGAGATAACGACGCTGCCCGCCTCACAGGCCTGTGAGCGCAGAGGGATGTGAGACGCGAGCACAGTGCCTGGCCGCAGCAGGCACTTAGTAACAGCCAGAAGCAGAGGGATCCCTGCTCTGCGGCCTCTCCTTTGGCCATCGCCAACAGTGTGGGAGACACCAAATGCACGCGTGCTCTGTAAACTGGAGAGTACCAGACCCTCACTGGTCCACCTTGACTCCCACACCTCCGGGATCCCCTCCTCCTTCGAGCTCAGGCTCTGACGGCTTCCCGAGTCCCGGGACTACAGCTGAAGGAATCACGTGCATCTCAGGTTCACCAAAATCCGTGTCTTCGTTGTGTCTCTCAGGCCTGCTGCTGATCTTGGTTTGGCTTCCCAGTGACAAGACCCCTGTGAGCAGCCCCAGCCATCTCTGCATACCCACCCACCCCCGCCATTGTGACCTTACACCTGAGCCCCTATCAGCTCCTTCCTGCGCTCTTGCTCCCCAGCCAGACCAGAGGGCTCCCCTCTCATCCCCGTCCACAGGGGTGCCCCACAGACACGGCTCGAGGTGACCTCTACTCACTTGACCTCCTACCCAGATCTGGAGCGGCTCCAAAATGCCCTTCAATAACTCTCAGCCTGGCCCACCCACCTTTCTAGCCTTGCTGGAAACATCCTCCCCAGGTCGCACGTGCCAATTCCACCCATTTTAAGTCCTTGAGCCAATGACTCCTCTACCAGAAAGTGCTTATCTTGCCCCCAGTAGCATACATGATCTCCTGTTATCAGTTCTCCTAGCATTTTATCAGGAGGCAATATGATTTCATAGGAAAAGCACGGGCTTCGAAAACACAAAACATTGCTTCTAAATCCTGGCACGATATTCTAGCTGCACGGCCTTTGATCCCTTATTTATAAAACGGCATAGTAACACCTAGCTCACAGGATTATCATGATAATTAAAATAAAATGTATATAATGTACAAAGTGGAGTCCCTAAGGCACACAGAGAGGCTAACTAAATGTAAGTTTACTTTCCCTTGTCCTTCTCAACTGCTATTTTTCACTTTCACTTCCTTTTACTTGTGTGGCTGTTTCCCCTCCCTGGCTGGATGGGGGCCCAGGAGGGCAGGGCCTTTGGGTGACTCACTGCTGGATTCGCCACAGCAGCTAGCACAGCCCCCTGGACACAGAGGGTGATACACACGTGCTGAATGAATGAATGAAAGTATGAGGATAATATTCTTGCTAACATGAATCACTGGAATCACTGAGTATGAGAATTGGAAAGGACCTTAGAAATAAACCACCAACTCAACTTCACTTTATAGATGAGGCCACCATAGCCAGAGAAGGCAGGTGACTTGCCTGAGGTTGGCACACAAGTCAACAGGCACACACTCGGCTCCGAGCTCCATCACCCACCATGCTGTTCCCTGATCAACGGGACAGGGCTGGGAGGTATGTGACGCCAAAAGTATTTCTTAGGAGAATGTTACCACCCATATAACTTATGCCACTCGGGGAAACATCCATAGGAAATAAACAACTTGTAATCTGACAACACATCTGTGGTAAGTGTCTCAGTGCCTGGCATGACAGACTAAACAAGGGACCAGAGCTGGCTTTTAATAATCTTTCATCCTTCTAATCTAAACCAAGTACATCCCACTGTGTCTTCTTTGGTAAAAAGAAATACAGAAAGATACAAAAGGAAGAGCCTGATAATTCCAAAAGAGAAAACAGAGAGCTTGCCCCTTAGAAGTAGAACATCCCAGATAAAAATACTTAATGGCAGCAATTAAGCCTGAGAACACCCTATACAGGGACACACAGAATCCTCTGATTCTAAATTACTGGCTCTCCCTTAAATTCAGCACAGAAAATTACCTGATATATGTTATCATAAATTCTGGGCTACAATTTTTGCATAAGTCATAGAATAACCTCTGAAAAAAATCCTGTAAATTAGATTCTCTAAGTCTTTGAGCCACTAATTTTAATCAATATCAGTCTGGAAGTTTTAAATGGCTTTCTGCTGAACTTCCCCACCCCCATCAAGTAATTATCAGAAATATTGATCTCACTCCATACATTCAATCTCCTAAGATCATAAAATATTAGCCTATTAACATAAAAAAATGCAACTGAGCGGAATTAGATGGCAGAGGGAATTTCCTATAACACGTGCAAACTGGGTCTATGTAAGGAAGAGTTCTAATATATTCTGACACCCCCCTCCCAGTCCCCAAGTCCTGGCCTGGATGGGAAAGGAGTTACAAAGGGGGTGATGTAGTAGAGAGAGTGGAGTGGAGGACCTAAGGTCATGCAGCATGTACATGAAACATCGGGAAACAAAACGCCGGTACCTCATTCTACAGATTTAAAAATCTGATTCACAAATTCACAGTAACTAAACCCAAACTACATACTGAGTGTCGGTGGAGGGGCATCACAATTCAAGTCCCTTCACCCCAGGTCTGGGAATTTTTATAAACGATGTCACTCTAAGAGGATGGTTGGCTGAATGGATGGTTGGAAGGAAGAAGAAGGATACAGAAACCCTTTCCTGTTCAAAATCACGGAGCCCCCTGCACTGCCTATTTCTAGACTAATGGCTCAACAATACTAGAGAAACACAGGACAGGTTTTCAGACTCCGTCTTCACTAGGCTAACAATTAACTTCTCAGCTACCATAACCACACACAGAAGAAATGACTGATGCTGGTAAATTCTGTCATTTTCCAATAACTGAGTCTACACAGGTGTGTATGCATGTGTGTGCGCGCGCGTGTGTCTGTGTTGGGGGAACCATGCACACACATATTTAGTGATCAGACACATCTGTATCAGGATGTCTTGGAACCTACCAGAAAATGGGGATTCTAATACTGGTTCTGCCATTACCTTGTCGTGCAGTGTTAGGTCTGTTTTCTCAGCAGCAGAAGGTGGATACAGCCTCTCCCAGCCACTCTGAAGGTTAAAATGATAATGCATGGGGAGCACTTAAAAAAGAAGTAAAACATTAAGCAAAGGTCTTTGGTTTGGTGCAGCTCTCAGGTTGTGTGTATTCCAGGCATCACACACGCTCCCCGAGAAACAACTACCAGCTGATTTCTATGGCTAAGAGGAAAGGGCAGAGAGGAAAGTCTTGAGATGTCTTTGGAAGCAGGCTGGGCAGACCGGACATCCTCCCAGAGGCGCCCATATAGATTTATAACCTGGTCACTCAGTATCAAATTCTTCTATAGGACTGTATCATCTATCTTGTACACAGGAGGCAAAGGGAAAAACAATGAATAACCCCTTATCAAACCCCAGATAACAAGGCACATTGCCACCAGCTCTGTAGAGGCAGGCTGTCCTAGAGGCGCAGCCTCATCTCAAGATGCAAGGCAGCCGTCCACAAGCCGAGGCCGCCAGCCCGTCTCTGCAGTGGCCCAAGAGGCCCTGGCGGCAGCGGAGCACATGGGGGACGCGTTGGGAGCCCAGGTGCCTGCTAAGGGCCAGGCCTGTGCGGGGCCGGGGCAGGGACTCTGCCCGTAAGAGTGGGGCATCCAGTCTGAAAGGATCCAAGCAATTGTTTGAAATAGAGAGTCAGCCCACCGGTAGCAGAAAGTGTAAGCAGGGAGACAGCAAGGAGACGGGAAAGGGGAATGGTGGGAGCTGCTGCCATATCCTTGCAGGGCTTCCAGTCTCGGTGAGGCAGGACGGGTGACCTGCGGGGGCTCGTGGCCGAAGAGGCCTTGTTTCCTTAGGTGTCCTTAGAATAAATCCCATCCCAGATCTGTTCCATGCAACCAAACCTCCGAACCTCTTCCTATCTGTTTCATGCCAACAGAAAGGGCTCAACACAAGGAGACGTTCGGGTCCCCTCAGGGAGAGAAATCATGACCGCCGGAGGTGGCCCCGACTTCCCTGAAGCAGCCTGCAAACCTGTAAGGGTCTCCAATCACAGCGAACATCACGGTACTATTACAAGACTTTCCCCTATCCTCCCATCCAGACTGATTCCATCTTTTCGAGAGAAAGAAAGAAAGAAAAAAGCACCCTTCCAGCGTTTTGAATTTTGCCTGATGAATAAGAGTAAAGCAATGCTAAGTCCACCTTCTAGAACTTTCCCCTTAAACTCAGATAAATGGCACAGAACGGCAGGTTCAGAGGTTTGTGACCCTTACAAAATAGAGAAAGCGTTCTTCTACCCCTTAAAATCATATGGATATTCGCTCATTTATAAATCGATATTGAATGAAAGCCTACAATATGGAAAAGTATTTTCTCATGAATCAAGAGTAAACTAGTATGGCAAAAGTTTCCACTTAATGCCTACATTTTATTTTATGACTGATAATTTCACTTAAAAGCAAACATTTATGTGAATAAGGACTTAGCTGCCTGCTAAGGACTAAGATGCAGTACTCTGATAACCGGTACTTTATTACCAGACTCAGGCTGCCGTTTCCCTCACTTGTGAAGGTAGACACACGGCAACTGTTTCTCGCACGGTTAGATGTTCACGGCCAGTTAACACTGTAAAGAGTTCTTGGTATGAGGCAACTAAGTAGTGTCTGGTGTTTCAAAAAGAATGCTGAGACTGTACGTTTACAACAGTCTGCTTTAGCTGAAGAAGGAATCCTGCGGGGTGCTGTAAAACAGAAACAACACAGCAAAATCCCCAGAGGTGGCATTTAGCAGTGAGTACCGCTTCTCATTCCACCTGGCTCAATAATGAAAACATGAGGGAGGCTCCGTTTTCTCTAAGATCAACATATTAATCCATTTAAAGAAATACCACAGGAGGCTGTTCCTACTTTTCTTTAGAAGACAGATTTGGTTCGCTCGTTTACAACCGAATGCATCTCTCCATCTTAACAGCGCCTGAGCCGGAGGAGGGTACCGGCTGGACTAAATCAAGCCCACGGGAAAGACAGCAGTGAGAGGCCCTGCTGCCGCCATGACTCCTGATCCGATGGAAAGAGGCCGCGGGTCTTTGAAAAGAGGAGCATCTCTAAACTCCATGTCAGCAACAACACAAAGCATGTCCCACTCTGCTTATTACTGGGGCAGACTCAGAGAGAAGGAAAAAAAGGAAGAAAAATGAGTCCTTATCCTCCCAAAGGTTTTATTCTTATCTGTTTATCTATCCATCCATCTGCATGTATGCCCACACGTGTATTTGTGTTATGTACATACTTAAATTCATATGTATTTATGTAGATTTAAGATTAATCGATATTTCAAAGTATTTCAAGACGCATAAGCAAATACGGGCAGAAAAACCTTTGGCAGGTGCTCATAAGCCAGTATTAATAACAATATTCTTTTCCAAAGCACTTGCCAGAGTGAGGTAAGGTGGCCGTATGGAAGGTTCTTTCCTCTGGTATGTGGCATTTGAGGTTACCCCCGTCAAGCACAAGTCTATACCGTCACCGTCCTTGCCTTTGCTAGGTTGGAAGCGGGTGAAGTCTAGAAGGAGGGAAGATTTCTAGAGGCAACATGCCATCAGCTGGGGTGGCAGTTTTTAGAGGTGCACAGTTTTAGTGAGATGTGGGTGGTAAGAAGGCCCCGGCACCTCACTGTGCAGGCAGGTGTAGAACAGGACCTGCAGGAATGGGGGGCAGAGGGGTGCTGGCGTCGCAGCCTGGGAGAGTCACGAAGACCCGGGTCTGGGCCAGGCTGACAGCAGGCGTCGCACTCGCACGCACTCACGGGTGGAAACCTGAGTAGGAAGGCGGGTCAGTGCGGGGCTGGAGAGGGTGAAGGTGGGGGGCGGGCGGAGGGCCAGGCTGTGGGAACGTGGACGAGGAGATGCGTGGAGAAGGGCGGCCATGGCGGGGACCGAGGGCGGTGAACGGGGAGCCAGGGAAGTGGGGGCATCTCGAACACCAGGGCAAGAGAGTTTTCAGGAGAAAGAGGTCAACGCATGCTCAAAAGCCGAGAAAGATCATGCGAGATACGGGATGGAAATTATTTATTATTTTATTATAATTTATTCAGTATTTATAACGAAGAGGTCGCTGGTGACCTTGGTGAGAGGAGCCTTTGAAACAGAACACTTTTAATGGTTCTCCACTGCCACCACCCAAACCCATCTCAAGGCCTCTCTAGGGGAAAGCTGTCATTCCGCCATCGGCAGGCCAACATGCATCAGGCCTTCTCACCTTGACGTTCTGCTCAAGAATGTTCCTTAAAGTCCATACCTCTCTTTACACCCACCTCAGATCATACCTCTGCTGTGAAGCCTTACGGGACCCCCTCAGTCCAAAGTTCTTAATACTCGACGTGGGGCATTTATCGACATGGCCCTGCTCGCTTGGCACATGTGCCAGGTCTTGGAATCTACTTTTCCTGCCGCTCATCTGCTTCCCCATATCCTCATCTTCCCTGTGGCCTTCTCATTCTAAGCCATCAGCTTTTCCTGGAATTTTGTTTTCTTTTTTTCCTCCTGAAATCCCCTCTCTCCAGTTTAGGGCTGATCTTTCCAATCAAGGAGCCGTCTGCCGACCAGTCATCCAGAAGTGCTCTGTTCTTTCTCTGCTCTCCTTTAGCTCACGGCTATTTCTGGAACTCACGATAGTAAGTGGTACTTTAATTTCAGGTGTGTCCATCTGTGTGTGTAACTTTCCCTCCTTCCCAACCAGATTCTAAGCTCCTGGAGAAGTACAAACTGTAGGAATCGCAGTGTCTGACAGAGCTGGGCTCCACTCTCTTGGACTGGGTACCAGCCACTTCCTCAGATGAAGGACGAGGCCAGATGCTGGCTTGGTAGGGGCGTGGTTCTCGACCAGGCAGAGGTGTGAAGTGGCATCTGCTTGATGCCCATGAGATACTTTTCTTCCCTTTTCCCTTTCCCTCCTCTGCCTCCACGTCACCTGGGTCATACATCTGTAGAGATGAAGATGCTCTCAAAACAAACAGAGCAAGTGACATAGATCAGAAAAATGGAATTCCAGTAATGGTTACACCCTGTATTCACAATACAGAAAGTCACATCTCCCAGTAGACAAATGAAGACTATAGCACGACTGGTCTTATCCAACTTACTGAAAACGTTGGGAATCTGCATGGGATAATACACACAATATGTCTAAGACTAGAAGAAACTGCTCAATTACGGAGTAAGCAAAACATTCTAAACTATTGTTTGTGGTATATAAATGTATATCTTTTATTAAAGAATGACATTTTGATCTAGCGAGTGAAGAACTATATTAAGAATAAGAATCAGGTTAGGAGTTGTAGATTAAAATTTTATTCCCCATTTTCCTTTGGTTGGCAAGAGACAGGTAAAGGAACAGCAGAAATACAAGATATGAAAAAAAACCTGTTGGATAAATTAGCATGATTTACCTTTAAAAATTTTCCTAAATTTTTTATTTAGGCATTCTATAAACTGTTGTCTATAACCTTCTCAAAATATCCTTATGGTCAGCGTTTGGAATAACTTATGAAATTAGTTAAAACAGTGTAATATAAAATATTAAAACACAGTACATCAATTATTTTTGGTTACTGAAGAGGAAAGCAAATAAGATATTAATCACTGAGAAAAGCAGTCACAAAAGGCTGTATGAATTATGTAAAATTTTAGTGATGTATTTTCATTAGAGGATAGTTGTATTCACAATGGGATTTTAAAAATAAAAATTAAAACAGCCACCACCGTCGTGTTTCTCACAGGAAGAAGCTGCAGAGCTGCGTGCTTTCACAGCATTGACACGCTTGATTTACAATCACGACTCCTTCACCCGCGTGGTGGGCGGTAGGAGAGCAAAGGGGGAGGACTGCCGGATTCTCGGATGCAGGAGCAGCCCAGGCCTTTCTCTCCGGCCAGAGCCTCCCTGCAGAGCTAGCGCTGCTCACCGCATAATCAGGAAGGGAGGGAAATCCCTCTCTATAGAAAATCAGTTTTACCACTTGCTGTTAGTCATTCCCAGGACTCACCCTCCCTGGAGAGGAGCCCTAGAAAGAAGAAGGCCCCCTCCCCCAGTGAAGCCAAAACACAATCAAGGTGTCTCAGTTAACTGTGCCCTGACTCATGGCCAGGACAGATCCCAGCCTTGTCTGCACATCAGATCACCCAGGGAGCTTCTGGGCCTCCGTGGTCCAGGCTGCACTGGACCCCACGGTCAGCAAGTCTGTAGAGCTCTCCATATGATTCTACCTCATCAGTATGAATAGAACAGAAGGTTTTAACTTGGTCTCCTATCAAGGTCACACCTACTTCATTTACCTAAAAAACAAACCATTAAATCTTCAGCTTTAACAAATGTTCATGCAGAGCACGCAACAGGCCTCCTTACTCCTCTATCCTGCCACTTACGTGTCCTTTCGTTATTTCCCTAAAGATGACATGAGTAACTGGCAGTGGAGAGCCTGCTGGGGCTCTGGGTCAGGGATAGCTCAGAGACTGAGGAGAGAGAGAGAGAGAGAGAGAGAGAGAGAGAGAGAGAGAGAGAGAGAGAGAGAGGAGGGAGGGAGGGAGGAAGGAGAGAGGGAGAGAGGGAGAGAGAGAGGGAGGGAGAGAGGGAGAGAGGGAAGGAGAGAGAGAGAGAGAGATAGGGAGAGAGGGAGAGAGAGAGGGGAGAGAGGGGGAGAGAGGGGGAGAGAGAGGAGGGAGATAGGGAGAGAGGGAGAGAGAGAGAGGGAGAGAGAGAGAGAGAGAGTGAGGGAGAGAGGGGGAGAGAGAGAGAGGAGAGAGAGAGAGAGGGAGAGCGAGAGAGAGAGGGAGAGAGGGAGGGAGAGAGAGAGGGAGAGAGAGAGGAGAGAGGGAGGGAGAGAGAGAGGGAGAGAGAGAGGGAGGGAGAGAGGGAGAGAGAGGGAGAGAGGGAGAGGGAGAGAGGGAGAGAGAGAGAGAGAGAGAGAGGGAGAGAGAGGGAGGAGAGAGGGGGAGAGAGAGAGAGAGAGGGAGAGAGGGAGAGAGAGAGAGGGAGAGAGAGGGAGAGAGGAAAGAGGGAGAGAGAGAGAGAGTGAGAGAGAAGTGGGTGGGTGAGCGTTGGGGGCAGGCGGCACAGGGGATCTGTTTGCTCACATTTCATGCTAATGGAAAAGCTAATTTTTCTTTAGGGTTATAAGTAAGTGTGAAACCATCTGGTGTCTCCTGCTGTTGCATCCTTTAGATCCTGCATGTTTATATGTCCATAGCATCAAAACATCATGAGCCTAAAACAGTAATATTTAAAGGACATTGTATGTTAACGTAATCACACACATTATTGATGTTGCATAAGCATACTACTGCAGGCTTTCAGTAGTAAAGAAGTATTTGAATGTGTGAATGACACACACATTCTCTTATTAAAAGTAGAGAGAACCCCACCCCCCGGCCCGTGGCAAAAGGGGAATCCTCCCAAGTTAATCGGCCATCTGGATATCACCTTTGTGAAGTGAATGTTCACATTTTTTACCCATTTTTATGAGTTGGTTTCAGTCTTTTAAAAACTGATTTGTAGGGTTCTTTATATATTCTGTACGCAAATCTCTTTTCAGATATTTTTCTCCCGTTCTGCTTTTTCATTCTCTTACTATTGCTCTTGACGCCATAATCTTAGTATAGCTCAATTTTTTTTTTTCTTTTATGGCTCACACTTTTTGTGTCCTATTTAAGAAATCTTTGCCTATTCCAAAGTAATGCAGCTGTTTTCTTTTGTTTTCCTCCGTTAAAAACAACAGGTCCAAAATGGAGTCGGTTATGCTAAGCCACACGCCACCAAACTGAGACTTAGCTATAGTTTCGGCCTCTCCCAGAAACGGAATCTTAAAGCAGCCAATCAGGAATCACCCGATCAGCCCTCATTAGGTCGCCTGCCCGACAGACCCCTGTCACCCCTAAAGGGACGTGACCTCGCCACAACCAATCCACTCTGTGCTCCCTCTTCCCACCGCCTTCTGCCTATAAAAGTCCTTCATTCCGTACAGCCCCTTGGAGCTCTTTTCTGTCTGCTACACTGAATGCTGCCTGATTCATGAGTCTTTCAATAAAGGCAATAAGACCTTTAAAATTTACTCAGTTGAATTTTGTTTTCTTAACACCTCTAAACTTGTTTTTCCTTTCCCACTTAAATCTACAATCCATTTTTATGTATGAATGGGGAAGAGGTCCGGATGCTTTCCCCTCCAAATAGTTATCCAACAGACTGAACACCACTGATTGAAAAGGCAATCCCTTTCCTAGTGCACTGCAGTTACCTCTTTGCCATAAATCAGGCGACTGTATGTACGCGGGTCTCTTCCTGGACTCTGTTCTGTTCCACTGACCAGTAGCCTAGCACGTACCGATGCCACGCAATCTTAGTTAACAGAGCTTTAGAAGAGGTTTTACATGTGGTACTAACTATCCCTGGTCTTCTGCATTTCCATGTGAATTTTTTAACGAACATCTCAGTTTCTACAAAAAAAGTATTGCTAGTAATATGATTGGGACTGCATCACCTCTATACATGAATTCGAAGAACACCAACACCTTTATAATATTGGGTATTCCAATCTGTAAACATGAAATACCCCTCCATGTACAAATACATGAGAAGGTACTCATCTTCATGAGTCATTAGAGAAATTAAAACTACCATATCCATTAGACTGGTTAAAATGAAAAAACACAAAAATACCAAGTATTGCAGAGGATGTGGAACTACCACTTGAATATATATTGTTGATTGATGGGAATGCAATTTGGTGCATCTCTGTGGATGCTTGACAGTACCTTCTAAAGCTGAACATATGCAAACTGATGACCTAGCAATTCCATTCCTAGAATGACCATTCACCAATAGACAAGTGCCAGAATATTCATAACAGCACTGTTCAAAATAGCCCCAAACTGGAAACCACCCAAATGTCCATCAGTAGTAGAAAGGATAAACAGGGACTTCCTGGGTGGTCCAGGGGTAAAGAATCCGCCTTCCAATGCAGAGGACGTGGGTTCGATCCCTGGTCGGGGAACTTAAGATCCCACATGCCGCAGGGCAACTAAGCCCACATGCCACAACTACTGAGCCCGCACGCCTCAACTAGAGAGCCCGTGTGCCGCAAACTTCAGAACCCACATGCTCCGGAGCCCGTGCTCCACAACTACAGAGCCATGAGCTCTGGAACCCGCGTGCCACAACTACAGAGCCCACGTGCCCTGGAGCCTGCACTCCACAACTAGAGAGAGAAAACCCACACGCCATAACTGGAGAGAAGCCTGAGAGCCGCAACAAAGATCCCGTGTGCCGCAACTAACACCCGACGTGGCCAAAAATAAAAAAAAAAAAATAAATAAAAACTACTGTATTAAAAAAAAATTCTGTCAATGAGTCACTAATCTTTAAAAAAAAAGAAAAAAAGAAGGATAAATACATATGGTGGTGTCTTCACAAATGAAAAAATATACAGCCTGGAAGAGGAACCATCCATACCAGAATGCAATAATATGAACAGATCTCAAACAAGAGTTTGAGCAAGAGTAGCTAGATTCCATTACAGAGAGTATAAAAGCAGGAAAACCAATCCACGTGAGGAGTCAGGATAGCGGTTATCCTTGGTGGGATGTGGTGACTGCAAGGAAATATGAGGGGCTTCTGGAGCGCTGGTAATACGCTCTCATTGGTTGCACTCTGAGTACAGGATGTCTTCAGTTGATAAAAACACACTCAGCTGCACTCTTATGACAACATTGGACAGTTTATATACATACATACATGTTTTAACAAAAATTATTTTAAAAGGAATATATAATTGGAGTTTTTCACCTAAAAAACGGCTTCACTTTTGAATAATTCCCCCTCCCTTGTTCGCCCCCCCACCCCCGCACTCCCACGGCATTTATATGACCAATAAACTAAAGGGAGTTCTTTTTTCTTTAAACTAAAATATTGTTGACATACAATATTATGTTAGTGTCAGGTATACTACACAGTGATTTGGCATTTGCATGTATTATGAAATGATCACCACGGAAAGTCTAGTAACCATCTGTCACCATACAAAGTTCTTAAAAATTATTCACCATATTTCTTATGCTGTGTATCATATCCCCATGGCTTATTTATTCTATTACTGGAGGTTTGTACCTCTTAATCTCCTTCACCTTAAAAAAAAAAAAACTAGAACAAGAAAAGGGAAATGCTCTACAGAAGCTTTCAAATTTGGAAGTCAGTTTAAATGCAGTACTTTTGGGTATTTTTATCTTTCTTTCTTTTTCCTTTCTTTAGTGTATAAGGATGCAAGAGATTTCTGTGCATTAATTTTGTATCCTGCTACTTTACCAAATTCATTGATTAGCTCTAGTAGTTTTCTGGTAGCATCTTTAGGATTCTCTATGTGTAGTATCATGTCATCTGCAAACAGCGACAGCTTTACTTTTTCTTTTCTGATTTGGATTCCTTTTATTTCTTTTTCTTCTCTGATTGCTGTGGCTAACACTTCCAAAACTATGTTGAATAATAGTGGTGAGAGTGGGCAGCCTTGTCTGGTTCCTGATCTTAGTGGAAATGGTTTCAGTTTTTCACCATTGAGGACAATGTTGGCTGTGGGTTTGTCATGTATGGCCTTTATTATGTGAGGGAAGTTCCCTCTATTGCCTACTTTCTGCAGGGCTTTTATCAATAAATGGGTGTTGAATTTTGTCGAAAGCTTTCTCTGCATCTATTGAAATGATCATATGGTTTTTCTCCTTCAATTTGTTAATATGGTGTATCACGTTGATTGATTTGCGTATATTGAAGAATCCTTGCTTCCTGGAATAAACCCCACTTGATCATGGTGTATGATCCTTTTAATGTGCTGTTGGATTCTGTTTGCTAGTATTTTGTTGAGGATTTTTGCATCTATGTTCATCAGTGATATTGACCTGTAGTTTTCTTTCTTTGTGACATCTTTGTCTGGTTTTGGTATCAGGGTGATGGTGGCCTCGTAGAATGAGCTGGGGAGTGTTCCTCCCTCTGCAATATTTGGAAGAGTTTGAGAAGGATAGGTGTTAGCTCTTCTCTAAATGTTTGATAGAATCGCCTGTGAAGCCATCTGGTCCTGGGCTTTTGTTTGCTGGAAGATTTTTAATCACAGTTTCAATTTCAGTGCTTGTGATTGGTCTGTTCATATTTTCTATTTCTTCCTGGTTCAGTCTCGGCAGGTTGTGCATTTCTAAGAATTTGTCCATTTCTTCCAGGTTGTCCATTTTATTGGCATAGAGTTGCTTGTAGTAATCTCTCATGATCCTTTGTATTTCTGCAGTGCCAGTTGTTACTTCTCCTTTTTCATTTCTAATTCTATTGATTTGAGTCTTCTCCCTTTTTCTCTTGATGAGTCTGGCTAATGGTTTATCAATTTTGTTTATCTTCTCAAAGAACCAGCTTTAGTTTTACTGATCTTTGCTATCGTTCCTTCATTTCTTTTTCATTTATTTCTGATCTGATCTTTATGATTTCTTTCCTTCTGCTAACTTTGGGGTTTTTTGTTCTTCTTTCTCTAACTGCTTTAGGTGCAAGGTTAGGTTGTTTATTTGAGATGTTTCCTGTTTCTTAAAGTAGGATTGTATTGCTATAAACTTCCCTCTTGGAACTGCTTTTGCTGCATCCCATAGGTTTTGGGTCGTCGTGTCTCCATTGTCATTTGTTTCTAGGTATATTTTTATTTCCCCTTTGATTTCTTCAGTGATCACTTCGTTATTAAGTAGTGTATTGTGTAGCCTCCATGTGTTTGTATTTTTTACAGATCTTTTCCTGTAATTGATATCCAGTCTCATAGCGTTGTGGTCGGAAAAGATACTTGATACCATTTCAATTTCTTAAATTTACCAAGGCTTGATTTGTGACCCAAGATATGATCTATCCTGGAGAATGTTCCCTGAGCACTTGAGAAAAATGTGTATTCTGTTGTTTTTGGGTGGAATGTCCTATAAATATCAATTAAGTCCATCTTGTTTAATGTATCATTCAAAGCTTGTGTTTCCTTATTTATTTTCATTTTGGATGATCTGTCCATTGGTGAAAATGGGGTGTTAAAGTCCCCTACTATGATTGTGTTACTGTCGATTTCCCCTTTTATGGCTGTTAGTATCTGCCTTATGTATTGAGGTGCTCCTATGTTGGGTGCATAAATATTTACAATTGTTATATCTTCTTCTTGGATCGATCCCTTGATCATTATGTAGTGTCTTTCTTTGTCTCTTGTGATAGTCTTTATTTTAAAGTCTATTTTGTCTGATGTGAGAATTGCTACTCCAGCTTTCTTTTGATTTCCATTTGCACGGAATATCTTTTTCCATCCCCTCACTTTCAGTCTGTATGTGTCCCTAGGTCTGAAGTGGGTCTCTTGTAGACAGCATATATACGGGTCTTGTTTTGTATCCATTCAGCCAGTCTGTGTCTTTTGTGGGAGCATTTAATCCATTTACATTCAAGGTAATTATCGATATGTATGTTCCTATTCCCATTTTCTTAAATGTTTTGGGTTTGTTATTGTAGGTGTTTTCCTTCTCTTGTGTTTCTTGCCTGGAGAAGTTCCTTTAGCATTTGTTGTAAAGCTGGTTTGGTGGTGCTGAACTCTCTCAGCTTTTGCTTGTCTGTAAAGGTTTTAACTTCTCCATCGAATCTGAATGAGATCCTTGCTGGGTAGAGTAATCTTGGTTGTAGGTTTTCTCCTTCATCACTTTAAATATGTCCTGCCACTCCCTTCTGGCTTGCAGAGTTTCTGCTGAAAGATCAGCTGTGAACCTTGTGGGGATTCCCTTGTGTGTTATTTGTTGTTTTTCCTTGCTGCTTGTAATATGTTTTCTTTATATTAATTTTTGATAGTTTGATTAATATGTGTCTTGGCATGTTTCTCCTTGGATTTATCCTGTATGGGACTCTCTGTGCTTCCAGGACTTGACTAACTATTTCCTTTCCCATATTAGGAAGTTTTCAACTATAATCTCTTCGAATATTTTCCCAGTTCCTTTCTTTTTCTCTTCTTCGTCTGGGACCCCCTATAATTCGAATGTTGTGCGTTTAATGTTGTCCCAGAGGTCTCTGAGACTGTCCTCAGTTCTTTTCATCTTTTTTCTTTATTCTGCTCCGCAGTAGTTATTTCCGCTATTTTATCTTCCAGGTCAGCTTATCCGTTCTTCTGCCTCAGTTATTCTGCTATTGATCCTTCTAGAGAATTTTCAATTTCATTTATTGTGTTGTTCATCGTTGCTTGGTTCCTCTTTAGATCTTCTAGGTCCTTGTTAAATGTTTCTTGCATTTTGTCTATTCTATTTCCAAGATTTGGACCATCTTTACTATCATTATTCTGAATTCTTTTTCAGGTAGACTGCCTATTTCCTCTTCATTTGTTAGGTCTGGTGTGTTTGACCCTGCTCCTTCATCTGTTGTGTGTTTTTCTGTCTTCTCATTTTGCTTATCTTACTGTGTTTAGGGTCTCCTTTTCACAGGCTGCAGGTTCGTAGTTCCCCGTTGTTTTTGGTGTCTGTCCCCAGTGGCTAAGGTTGTTCAGTGGGTCGTGGAGGCTTCCTGGTGGAGGGGACTAGTGCCTGTGTTCTGGTGGATGAGGCTGGATCTTGTCTTTCTGGTGGGCAGGTCCACGTCTGGTGGTGTGTTTTGGGGTGTCTGTGACCTTATTATGATTTCAGGCAGCCTCTCTGCTAATGGATGGGGCTGTGTTCCTGTCTTGCTAGTTGTTTGGCATAGGGTGTCCAGCACTGTAGCTTGCTGGTCGTTGAGTGAAGCTGGGTCTTGGTGTTGAGATGGAGATCTCTGGAAGATTTTCGCCGTTTGGTATTACGTGGAGCTGGGAGGTCTCTTTGTGGACCGTGTCCTGAAGTTGGTTCTCCCACCTCAGAGGCACAGCCCTGATGCCTGGCTGGAGCACCAAGAGCCTTTCATCCACACGGCTCAGAAGAAAAGGGAGAAAAAATAGAAAGAAAGAAAGAGGATAAAATAAAATAAAATAAAGTAATATAAAATAAAATTAAAATAAAAAATATTAAGAAAAAAAATTTTTTTTAAGTAAAAAAAAAAAAAAACAAACAAAAAACGGACGGACAGAACCCTAGGACAAATGGTGAAAGCAAAGCTATACAGACAAAATCTCAGACAGAAGCATACACATACACACTCACAAAAAGAGGAAAGGGGGAAAAAATAATGTATCTTGCTCCCAAAGTCCACCTCCTGAATTTGGGATGATTCATTGTCTATTCAGGTATTCCACAGATGCAGGTACATCGAGTTGATTGTGGAGATTTAATCCGCTGCTCCTGAGGCTGCTGGGAGAGATTTCTCTTTCTCTTCTTTGTTCGCACAGCTCCCGGGGTTCAGCTTTGGATGTGGCCCCGCCTCTGCGTGTAGGTCGCCTGAGGGCATCTGTTCTTCGCTCACACAGGACGGGGTTAAAGGCGCAGCTGCTTCGGGGGCTCTGGCTCACTCAGGCGGGGGGAGGGAGCAGTACGGAGGAGGCGGGGCGAGCCTGCGGCGTCAGAGGCCGGCGTGACGTTGCACCAGCCCGAGGCGCGCCGTGCGTTCTCCCGGGGAAGTTGTCCCCGGATCACGGGACCCTGGCAGTGGCGGGCGGCACAGGCTCCCAGGAGGGGCGGTGTGGAGAGTGACCTGTGCTCGCACACAGGCTTCTTGGTGGTGGCAGCAGCAGCCTTAGCGTCTCATGCCCGTCTCTGGGGTCCGTGCTGATAGCCGCGGCTCGCGCCCGTCTCTGGAGCTCGTTTAGGCGGCGCTCTGAATCCCCTCTCCTCGCGCACCCCGAAACAATGGTCTCTTGCCTCTTCGGCAGCTCCAGTCTTTTTCCCAGACTCCCTCCCGGCCAGCTGTGGTGCACTAGCCCCTTCAGGCTGTGTTCACGCCGCCAACCCCAGTCCTCTCCCTGCGATCCGACCGCAGCCCGAGCCTCAGCTCCCAGCCCCCCGCCCGCCCCGGCGGGGGAGCAGACAAGCCTCTCGGGCTGGTGAGTGCTGCTGGGCGCCGAGCCTCCGTGCGGGAATCTCTCCGCTTTGCCCTCCGCACCCCTGTGGCTGTGCTCTCCTCCGTGGCTCCGAAGCTTCCCCCCTCCGCCACCCGCAGTCTCCGCCCGCGAAGGGGCTCCTAGTGTGTGGAAACCTTTCCTCCTTCACGGCTCCCTCCCACTGGCACAGGGCCTGTCCCTATTCTTCATCTTTGTGTTTTCTTTTTTCTTTTGCCCTACCCAGGTACATGGGGAGTTTCTTGCCTTTTGGGAGGTCTGACGTCTTCTGCCAGCGTTCAGTGGGTGTTCTATAGGAGCAGTTCCACGTGTAGATGTATTTCTGATGTATCTGTGGGGAGGAAGGTGATCTCCGCGTCTTCCTCTTCCGCCATCTTCTCCTCTCCCTGGTACAAGGTGGCCATCCCTGGTTTCACATCAACATGATCTCAGGCACAAACCTCCTTGTTGTTCCATTTTGGCCTTAAGTTACTTGCTGAAACAACCGGCCCGCGGTCCCCAGGACTGTCGCGGCTTCGGCCGCCGGGGCCCCTCCAGAGCCGGCAGCCTCAGTGAGGCTGCCCTCCCCTCAGGCTCCGGGGCAGTTCCGTGACGGCAGAGCGAAGAGACACCGAGCTGGGAGTCGATCATATGATTTTTTTCTTTCATTCTATCAATGTGATGTATCACATTGATTGATTTGCATATGGTGAACCATCCCTGCATCCTTGGATTAAATCCCACTTGATCATGGTGAATGACCCTTTTAATGTGCTGAATTTGGTTTGCTAGTATTTTACAGAGAATTTTTGCATTTATATTCATCAGGGATATTAGTCTGTAGTTGTTTTTTTTTTAATATTTACTTATCAGTTGTGGAACGTGGGATCTTTGTTGCAGCATGTGGGATCCTTTTCACTGACCAGGGATTGAACCTGGGCCCCCTACATTGGAAGCGCAGAGTCTTAGCCACTGGACCACCAGAGAAGTCTCTGTAGTTTTATTTTCTTATAGTGTCCTCATCTGGCATTGGTATCAGGGTAATACTGGTCTTATAAAATGAGTTTGGGAGTGTTCTGTCTTCTTCAAATTTTGGGAAGAGTTTGAGAAGGACTGGCGTTAATTCTTCTTTAAGTGTTTGGTAAAATTCACCAGAGAAGCCACGTGGTCCTGGGCTTTACTTTGTTGGGAGATGATTTTTTTTTTTTGATAACTGAATATTTATTTGACATCTGGATTCAATCTCACATATATCTGCATAAGTAATTAAAAATTATCTCAAGTGATTAAGTGGTCACAGTTGCATCTGAGTTCAACTGATCCCACTTTCATTCTTCATTTATAATTCTACCCTCATTCTGCTGTATCACCAAAAAGAAGAGAGCTGCGTGTCCTTTCCTTACAGTAACATGGGGGGAAGCCTACTTAGAGGTTATCAGTTTCTAGTCCGGGACACAAAAATCACCATGCCATTGGAACAAGTGCACAAATCTACCTGTGAGGCCCACGCAGCCATATGGGGACATTGCCAGGACTGCTGCCAGCATCTGTAGTTCCAGGTCGAACACTATAGGAAAGGCACTCCTGATCCACGCACCGTGAGCTCACGGGCTGCAGGAAGGAACTCTTGCCCACTCCCCAAAGGGTTCTGGCAACCCACCAACCATGTGATTACAGGCCTACCTGGAAGCCACAGGTTGGCAGCTGATGTAAAAGGTAACAAGTGAAAATGTGCTACAAACCCCTGCTCTCCCATGTTCTGGGAAAGCAGGCTGAAACGCAGGCTGCTCCTGTGGGGAGGAGCATAGTCTGAAGGGCAGCAAATTCAGAAAGCCCAGAAAAAGAAAGAGCAGAGGAGAGCGCATTTGCAGACACTCTGAGTGACAGGAGGCCCTGGACCCTTGAGAACAAGGATCCCAGCTCTTTGAACTCCTCCAGTCCTTTTGTTTTGTTGCTGGATTCATTTCACTGCCCCATCCTGTTCTGCAATGTGAGATGCCCTAAGGAAAGCCTCACTCCCCAAGTACTGATCAACCTGTGATTCTGACATATGGACCCACAGGGCTGCATGTTCCGCTCTGCAGAGTGGGGACCACATCACGTGGCTACACCTGGCCTAAAGGGCTCCCCATCATCTTATAGATACGCTGTTTGTCACTCAGCCATAAAACGGACACCAAAATCATTCTCATGCTCACAAAGTCAAAATGCTGACGTTTGTATTAATTCTAAAGGACATGTTAAAGCACTTGGGAGGTTCAAATTATTCATTCATAGTTCACAAATTGGTTAGTTATCTATGGGTTTTTAAAAATAGGCTTTTGATGATTTTCAGAAATAATAATTGGACCTCTTCCCCATCTCCTCCGAATATATCAATAAAACAATATGGCACTGTTTCTGTGACCTTCGGGGCTGTAGCACTGTTACGTTTTCCTCCTTGGTGGTAGGAGGTTAAAACAATAACCTCCCAGATGATGTGGAGCCGAGCTGCACAGCAGCTCCTTAATTGTCGATAAATCCATTTTCTAATTACACAGGAAGACATGTTTGTCTTTGGCCCTGATTACATTAAAAATACCACCAGAAGCAACGTTGCTTTAATGTGCATTACAGAAACATGACTCCCCCAGTGAATCTGATCCATTAATAACATCTCTTTAACTACTGTCTAATGATTTTCACAGACATGTAATAGAATATTTTACGGCTGTTTTCAACCATCTGTCCTTTCTTTCAACATGAATTTGCCAGAGACATAATGAAATTTCTTGTGCTCTGTGCCATCACACGTTTTTAAATATGACACAGCAATCAGACGTAGCAACACTGTCACACGCTCTACATGGAGCCATGCTCTGGGCATTGCTCAAGGAACTGGAACCTTCTGTCTGCAAGATCCTCTTAGGCTACCCCTCGAGCTGCCCAAAGTTCCAGCCTGTGTGGCAGCACATGCAGGTACGTACCCAAGATGTGCAGGGCTAATGGGTCACAAGTTTGAATCAGTCACAGAACAAGAACAACTAGCTGCATCACAGGCGCTGCACTTTAGAGAGTTAAATGTGATGTTTATAATTGCAATCCTTTCCTTCAATAATATATCACGCCATTATTTTAAGCTTCTTTTAATTTACAGACTTACTCTTCACTGAGTGCTTATTATGGGCTAGTCACCTTCTATGGTCAGTTTTTCTTAGTGCGCGGCTCATGTTTAAATATGTATGCAAAAGAGAAATTCATCTGATGAAGAGGTATATCTTAAAGTAACGAACCAGCTTTCAAGACACAGCAGCCTGCTTCCAGAGTCTCTTTCAACAGGAAGTTGTCCTAGAGGTGGCGGGCAGATCCTGGCAGGCCTGGGTGCTGTAGAGTAAGGAGGCCTGTGAAGTGATACGTGAAGCTACAGACTGAAGGACCTATTCCAAGGTGGGGCATGTGGGGGCCACAGAGGAAGGCCGGGTGACCACTTCCAGGGTTCTGTAAGAAGAGAACCGTGACCCAGGACACCATCTGGACAAAGCCCCCCACCCCCCACCCCCGCCTCAGTTCTCTACTGTCAGACCTGAGGTTTTCCAGAGGAGATTCTCTGGAAATATTCTTGATTTCTCTTTCTCTCTCTCACTTTTTTTTTAAAGGTAGGATAAAGGAGAAATAAAGAGTCTCCCACAAGCAGCTGCCTGTGTTTAGATCTTACAATGCATCTTTACCGTGAAGAATGAAAGCTCTACCGCATATTGAAAAAAATCATTAAAATTTCACCACTACCAAGAGAAAAACAACTAATCTCACCCCCTCCAGGGCAGCTAAGGTACTAAGGATAGTGTCACCCTTAAAATCAATTACTGTGGTTAAAATGAGGCATATATCCATCTCTCCCCACTCCTGGCTTCCCCCAGAGGTGATAATGAATAGAACCCGAGAGGCTGATACTGCACAGGAAAGTTTTCACGAAGACCTAAGTTACAAAAACGAAAATGAAGATCATTCAGTGTGCTTCATCCTGTTTGGCTGGTGCCACTAGGACATTTCTTCTCGGTGGGAGGGGGTTATTTATAAACTCAGCCAATGATTAGTTCAAGGAAGGCTGAAAGAAAAATAAAGCTTTAGCTTGAGATTCCTTAAATCTCTTCTTGGTCTTTCCATTTTCCTATACTTTTAATTTTGTCTTTATAGTAATAACTCGTAATTGTAAGGTCCCAAATACTAAAATGAAGGACATATACATAAATATGTATTTTTCCTGCCTCTATTTCAAACGGATATCATGCTTAGGACAAGTTTAAATTCTAACAAATACTGAGAAGAGCTGAGAATATAAAATACAAGCCAATCCTCCTCCTTCAGTTTTATCCAGCTAAGCGTTAAAGGTCTGCTCCTTAGCCAACGGGGCTTATGTATATCACGCATATAATCAATGCACTAGGATGCGGCCAGGTACCGCTGACTGCAGATAGAGAAGGATGCGGCCAGGTACCGCTGACTGCAGATAGAGAAGGACGCCTTCCACATACTGAGAAAAACCTGGATTCTCAGCTAGAGGTTCTGCAACTACTATTCAAAGTTCGTAGTATCTGAAGGAGGGGCATCCCAGAACCCAGTGTGGAGACTTCTGCGTGTCAGCACAAACGTGCAATCTTCAATATTGCCTTGTTCCATGAGTCCTGGGCCTTCGTGAGAGGGGTTCAGAGCCAGCGCAGACAGGAGCACAAGCCTGGAGGATCGAGGTCAAAAACTCGATGCAGCCAGTAAATGTGCTTGGTGGGCCCACAGCATGTGTTTAAAACAACGTGCACCAACATTTAGAAACCCAATTTCACATTAAAATGGGAAGATCTGAAAATACAAAGACTTCATTCCTACCTTCAGTTGGAACTAACAGCTGTCCCTTAACGTGTACAAGCTTCCCAGTCAGCCCCGGGGCCCGCCAGGTGAATGCTTTCCATGTGCCTCCGCACCCTTCTCTTTCCTGACTGACCAGGTGATTTCAGAGGTAATGAGACGTAGATGGAGCCCCAAGCCCTTGTCCTTGAACTGGAGGGTGGGGAGCAAAGTCTGAGAATATAATTAGAATCCAATCATAATCGAATTGTAACATAATTCTTCGGAGGGTTCCAGGACAAAGGGCTGTTGCAATTCTAAGGAGAAGGGGCCTGGGGTTGTTTTAAAACACTGCCACCAATTTTGTGACACTCCTCCCATTGAGAATTGGTGGTGGTGGGGGGCTATGTCCCCATCCCTTGAATCTGAACTTATGGCTGCTTTGACCAGTGGAATCCGGCAGAAGGGAGGCTACGTGAATTTGGAGGCAAGGCCCTAAGATGCCTCGCAGCTGTGTCCTGTCCTCCGGAGCACGTCCTCTGCAGTTCTGAGCACAGTGTAAGAAGTCTGAGGCTGCCATGATGTCAGGGAGCCTGGCCACGTGTAGCTGTTCTGTTTAAGGGTCATGGCTGGTCCCAGCCTAGGCACCAGACCTGTGAGAAGAAGCCTCCAGGTGGCTCCAACTCCAGCCAACTGTGCCATCCCCAGCAGTTTTAGTCTTCCCAATTGAGGCTGACATCACGGATCAGACAAGCCACTTCCACTGCACACCATCAGAATTCCTGATCCACAGGAGCTGTGAGTATAATCAAAATGGTGGTTGTTTTACACGGTTAAGTTTCGGTGGTAGTGATAGATTGTGAGAACAGGGTCTGTGGAATACTAAGAAAATCTCTGCAATGGCTTCTTTTGTGCTACAAATGCTATACTATCTGTTAGCCTCTGCTGGGTTCTAAGCCTCATCCAAGATTTTCAAATTGGATCCTCAGCGGTCTGCCGTCTATTCCTCTCCTGCTCAGGAACCAATGGGAAGGAGGTTAACCGGGCAGTTTTCAGTCTCCACTCTAAGCAGGGCGGTTTGGAAATAATTCTTGGCTGCTCTGTGCCTGAGGGCTAAAGCACCGAAGGGCGTTTGCTTATGCTATGATCTGACGGACTTCGTTTGAAAATGAGGCTTCCATCTTCATCTTGAAAACAAGGATGATGTCAGCTGATCACCTATTTCACAGTGGTTCAAAGGTTTGGTGAATACGAATCTCAGATTTCTGAGAGTGGGAGAATACGATTTTATCTACAGAGGTACAGAGGCAGAGGGATTATGCCTGAAACCTCCTGTTTATTTTCCCAAGCTGCCCATCACATAGTTACATATAAGCAGGGCTGTACACAGGAATATGCTTCTTTAATGCGGTGAAGGACACATTTCAGTAGCACTCATTTTGTTTAGAGTTGTTGGCTCTTTGAAAATATCTTAAATATCCCCTACTGTGTAAATGCCATAAATGTGTGTAAAACTTGAGAATGGCAACATGAAGGAGAAATATGGAAAAGTGCTAATTTGATGACTGAAGGAGGACCACTGCGATCTCCATTTCTTTGTACGTTTAGAGAGCTGTGCGCTTGACTGGTGTGACCACTACTGAAATGTTAATTTGGGCAGAAAACAAAAATCACAGATGAGTTTAGAAATTTTTCAACTTTACATTTCTCTGCTAGTGAATATACCTTCTTATGGCTTTCCTTATATGACACAGTTGATTATTCTTAAGGAGCTCAGAAAGAAGTTTTCCTAGTAAAGCATGTCCTTGCTTGGAACTAAATCACCCGACCAGAAAAGCCTTGTCCTGTTCTCCAAGATGATTTCTTTTTAAGTACCAACTGCCTCTTTAAGAGCATGATTCAGTGATACACAAGCGCTCTGGTGCCAACACAATTATCCGAGTGAAGGATGCTTGCTTAATTTACCTCTAGGCCCACACTCCTGTGTTGTCTTGCTATGGCATGCTGTTTCCGTCCTACTGTTCTGACTTGAGGAATATTTTATTAAGTATTTTCTTCAATCATTTTAGCCATAGCTGTCAAATATGTCCTTATGGCACCAGGTTATTTAAATGACTAACAAAAATATAAAATCCAACTAGAGCCATAAGATGCTGTAACTTATCTTCTTTGACCAGTTTGTGGGGCTAAAGGACAGGTTATCACACGGTAGCAGTGTCTGTTTCCTATTATTGCAAATACGCCAGGTCAAGTGCATTTGTAGAGAGATGAGAAGTGATAATTAGGAAATGAAGACAGTTTTCCAGACACACAGTAGACCTCACAGCTTCCTTACGACTGTCATTTTAGGAGATGATAATGCATTCCTGGATGGTGTCTTTGTTCGAAACTCTTCTGAAGGCCACTCCTCTCCCGGGGCTCCTGCTAGACCTACACACATCACCACTTTTCACTGGGTAGTTAATTGTTTTTGAGAGAGTCTGTCTTCCCCTAAGATGATCAACAGCTTGACAGCAAGGACAAAGTGTCTGTCCATCTTTTATCCCTGGTGTCTAGCAGAGCACCTGGCAACAGTAGGTGCTCAATATTTATTGAATAACTCTACATTCTTTTGCATACTGTCTTTGTTGGCAAAGTTTTATCCTTTGAGGGTAGATTTACCTTTTGGAAACAGTTAAAAGTGATTCAGAGTCAAGAATGAAGAAAGAGGCCAAGATACTACTCAATTTTCTTATGTGCCTTAGAAAGTAAAACTGAAGGCGATTCTGAAAAGGAAGCTTATTGGAGTAAACAGGCCCTTCAAGGTGAATAATTTGAAGAGTAACACTTGGATGTAGAACTCTCCTATGGTTCTTAAAAATCACTGCTCGAGATTTTGAAGCACAGCTTCTTTGAAAAACCAAGCTTCTAAAAGTAAATTCTTTCTTTTCTGCAGAAGAGTGTGTGTGGAATGAAAAACAAAAATCATTTGTATTGATGTTTCTTAAATGGACATTCAGGGACTGCTCTGGTGGTGCAGTGGTTAAGACTCTGTGCTCCCAATCCAGGGGGCCCGGGTTTGATCCCTGATCAGGGAACTAGATCCCACATGCATGCCGCAACTAAGAGTTCACATGGCGCAACTAACTATTAAAAAAAGTGGATCTCTAACACTCTCCATCTATCAAAACCATCCCCCCCCCTGCAAAAAAAAAAATGGACATTTAAATATGGACAGACTTCACAGTTTGGCAATCCATGGTGTTGTAAAAGGGACTGGCAAACACTTCGCCTTTCCATCCTGGCTTCTTGTTCCACATCCTTGCTGTTTCTCTACATCTCAGTCCGAAGCAAAGCACCAGTCTAGGCAGAGCCAGGAAGGCACAACCCTGTTCTTCCTCTGGTTTGCGTCTTCCTGCGGCAGTACTAACGTGCTGGTGTAAGCCATCTTTTCCCTAACGCCCATGGAATGCAGGACTGAAGAAATGCAATGATGGGATGGCATTAACAGACAACCTGGATCAGCTAAGAAAGGAGCAATGCCGGCACACGGTGCTGAGGATAAGCACCACCGCGAATGGGCCGGAAGCGTACGGCGGGGCCCCGTGCAGTGTCCTGAACCCGATCAGGGCTGAAGCCCGGCCTCCCTCTACATCCGGCATTCTTCACTGAATGTGCTATATTTAATTTATTTAAATAATTTACATTTAATCCAAATGAATGAATTCCAAAGCTGATCTATATAGAATTTCTTTTTTTAAACCTGATGTATAACATATATAGTAAAGTACACACACCCTTAGTGAATCAAATTATCCTTCTAACGGCTGAAATTAAGTAATTCCCTTCTCTGATGACTTCCAAAAGGGAAAAGTAAACGAATGAATTCACTTTCAGCATTACTATCGATCACTTCAGAATGAGAAGAAAACCCTAAAACAAATTTAATCCCAACATTAATTTCAGTAAAACCCAAAGAAGGTGAAAATCAGGGACTTCCCTGGCGGTGCAGTGGTTAGGGATCCATCTGCCAACACAGGCGACACGGGTTCAACCCCTGGTCCGGGAAGATCCCACGTGCCCCAGAGCAACTAAGCCCATGCGCCACAACTACTGAGCCTACGCTCTAGAGCCCACAAGCCACAACTACTGAGCCCGTGTGCCACAACTACTGAAGCCCGTGCGCCTAGAGCCCACGCTCCGCAACAAGAGAAGCCACCGCAATGAGAAGCCCACGCACTGCGACGAAGAGTACCCCTGCGCGCTGCAATGAAGACCCAATGCAGCCAAAATAAAGAAGTTGAAAATCAGAAAAAAGGGTTGTTTTTTTAAAAGATCATGTACAGAAGAGATTTTATGTAGTTCCTGTGAAATGACAGGGACGGGCACCTCAAAGCAAGCTGCATTCTACATCGAGTAGAAGTGGTCCGGTCAGTGACCTTCAGAGCCTCTTAACTGCCACGGACACTATCTTAGTCCACTGGGCTGCTTTCACAGAACACCACAGACTGGGTGGCTTCTAACAATAGATACTTCCTTCTCATACTTCTGGAGGCTGGAAGCCTGAGGTCAGGTGCCAGCAGAGTGGGGCTCTGGTGGGGGTCCTCTTCCAGGCTGCAGAGTGCAGACCCCTCTCTGCGCCCTTACATGGCAGAGAGCACAGAGAGGAAGCAAACTCTCTCGGAACCCTCATAAGGGCGCTAATCACATTCACGAGGGCTCCACCCTCACAACCTCATCTAATCCTAATTGCCTCCCAAAGACCCCACCTAATATCACTGCATTGGGATTAAGGGTTTCCACATATGAATTTTGGTGGGGACACGCACATTCAGTCCACAACAGACACAGGGTACCATTTTAAACTACCATAAAGACAGCCAGTGACCCACTCCAGTGTCTAACAGCACCAAAGGGGCTACAGACATTATTTGTGCTCAGCTAATTCTACTCAGACTTTCTGCTGCAGTCACCTTCTCACTGTTGTGCTCTCCAGGGCTCTGCCTGTCTAATGTGTCCTAAACACCTGTATTTCCACATCTTGCACCATAGCCTCTGCTGATGCTGCTTATGTAACCCCCTTGGAAAAAGAGGCACCAGCGCATCCTGTTAGGACACATGTCTATAGATAACACATGAAAACTTGACCCTGTCCACACGGGTTCAGTTCTTCTGAGAGCAGGGCTGTGAGGAATTCTCCCCCTGCCTAAAATGCACACACACTTCCCAACACACACACCCAAACATCCCCAAACAAGTGGTCAATTGAGAATGTATGAGATCTGCTGGCAATCCTTATGAAAGTCATGGCTTGCTGAGGGAAACCCTTCAACCAACTGAAGATTTAGCTGAAATTTAGATCAATATCTACTTCCCTTCATCCCTCGTCTTTCCTTGGAACGCTGAGTGCAACATAAAATAAAAACACGCGTTGCTGTCACCCAGGAAGTGTGGCCAAGACTCTAACAGAGGAGCAGACAGGTTACAGAGGGGTGTGAGTGCAGGCCAGGCTCGGGAAACAGGTAGTTTTGGTGATGGAAAGGAGCCCTGGGTCAGCTGGCCCATCATGCCTACTCTACAGCCCCCAAAGGACACTGGCTTTCCCCAAGCTGTGCGTGGGTGCAGCAAAGCTACCAGGAGCAGCTGGGGCCGGAAGCTACGTCTCTGCAGAGTTGTCGAGGATGATGGGACTGCACTGCTGCCTCATGTGCAGAATTGGCCTGTTCTTAGGGTGCAGTGGGATGTCGCTCTGACCAGGGCTGTGCAGGGACGTCTAAGATCCAGAGCAGGAAAAAGAGAAAAGATTACCAAAGTGACGAAAAGGTGTTAGTTTAAATGAAAGTTTCCTTTTCAAAGTGTTTTTCCAAGTAGAAGAAAGGATGAGGCTGCTGCCTCTGCCCCGGTCCTCTTTCACCTGTCTTGGGGGGCATCAGGCCTCGATCCCAGTGGGGAGGCTGGAAGACCAGCACCCATCGTTTGGTGCCTTTCACTTATATAGTGTCATGGCTTTAGGAGACTTTTTGCATACGTTAGCTTTTCTGACCCAAAGAGAAGTAGGAGAAGAAATGAATAAAATGGGTGGCGTTAAAACAGTTTTCTCTGGTTATACCTCCCTGCTATGAAGAGTTAACATAAGGTGAGTTCCTTTTAAGGAAGGGAGTTTACTGGCAGCTCAAATTTGCTGTTTGGAAGCAGAATAAAGCATGTATTTGCATTTGTGGACACACACACACATACACCCGTACACGGTTATATATTCTTGAAAAGATTTAAAAATGGTACATAGATCCTGCTCTTCTTTTTTTCTCACTGAGAATTCAATGCACAACTGAAAAACAAGGGGACAAAAACCCCTCAGTAACTCAAAGTCAGGGTCTAAGTTGGTTTTACCTTTACTGTGATGAAACGTACGTAAAATTTATCATTTATACGTTGAGAAGAATTTATTACATTTTTATAAAATTGTGGTTATACATAAAATTTACCATTTAAACTTTATGTGTCCAGTTCAGGGGCGTGAAGTGCACTCACACTGTTCTACAGCCACCACCTCCATCCTCTCCAGAACTTTCCATCTTCCCAAACTGAAACTCTGCACCCGTTAAACACTAACTTCCCTTCTCCTGGCAACCATCCTTCTACTTCTGTGTCTACAAATTTGACTACTCTGGACACCTCGTATAAGTGGAATCATATGAGAGCTGTCCTTTTGTGATTGGCTTATTTCATCTAGACAATGCCTTCAAGGTTCATCCATGTTACAGCATGTGTCAGAATGCCATTCCTTTCGAATGCCAAATAATTTTCCACTGTATAAACCATATTTTGTTTATCCATTTATCCATCAATTGACATGTGTGTTGTTTCCACCTTTTGGCTATTGTGAATAATGTTGCTATGAACATGGGATAAATATCTCTTTAAGACTCTGCTTTCAATTCCTTTGGGCATATAACCAGAAATGGAAATGCTGGATCATATGGTAAAGCTATGTTGTATTTTTTTTTTTTTTTGCTAAGAGCCTTGTCTTTTCTTTTTTTAAAATTAATTAATTAATTTATGGCTGCGTTGGGTCTTTGTTGCCGCGCGCAGGCTATTATTCTCTAGTTGCGGTGAGCGGGGGCTGCTCTTTGTTGTGGTGCGCAGGCCTCTCATCGCGGTGGCTTCTCTTGCTGCGGAGCACGGGCTCTAGGCGTGAGGGCTTCAGTAGTTGTGACACGTGGGCTCAGTAGTTGTGGCCCACGAGCTTAGTTGCTCCGCGGCATGTGGGATCTTCCCGGACCAGGGCTCGAACCCGTGTCCCCTGCGTTGGCAGGCAGATTCCCAACCACTGCTCCACCAGGGAAGTCCTAGTAATGCTATGTTTAAATTTTTTGACGAACAGCCATACAAGGTGAATTTTATAATAACTTGCCCCATCATGTGTACAGCCTGCTTTTGGCTATGGCTCTGTGTACCATTAATTTCTTACTGTGCTTAATCACAGGAGATGTGACTATGCCAGATGCAGTCTTATTATGCCAGCCACATAGGCTAATCAGTTTCCTTTACTACCAGCCACACATCACAGGTTCGCAGGTAGAAAACAAACAAGCTAAGTCTCAACATAAAACCGCAAATGATGATTGAGTAGCGTCTTCCAGGAGACGGTTACCGATGCCTCTGAAGAGTCCGTAGTCCCCGAGGCCCCTGTGGAACCTCTGGATCCTTCTGAAGTTTACAGCACCTGCTCGCTCCACTTCCTCTGTGGCACCGTGTACAGCAGAGCAGGTGTACACGGTGACAGTGCGACTTCTTCCCAAACTTGAGGCTGTTGTGTACTGACTGCCTTCCACTGCTGCCTTTGGTACCCAGCTCAGTTCCCCAGTCCACTTGTTCCTCTGCCAGCATTTGTAGGCTTTTCAGCATCTGTGATATCACCCTGGCTTATCCACATCATCCTCAAATCTAATGACTCACTGTCTCCCTAACATCCCCCACCCTGAGCATCTCACTGACATCTCCAAGCCCCAGACCCTGATTCAGGCCCCATTCTTCTGCTCTTCTCCACCTATCACCCCTGGGCTTGCTCTTCTTCTTCAATGCAGTCTCCTGTCGATCGGTCCCTCCCATTCTCATGGCCCAGCTGCCCTTCCAACTTCAGGGCTGCTCTGCCCAGATGGAGCCTGGTGACCAGTCACCGCAGTGATGCCGGCACGGGTACCCTTGCTTCACCTGACTCCCGCTGCTGCATCCTGCTTGCCAAGCCCAGCCTGGGGAAGATGGCACCAACCTCTCTTTCCCTTTCTGCTCCTGAAGTGTGTTATTCGATTTTAGATTTGTCCTCTCTGTTGCACAGTTATCCTTGTACCCATTCTTTACAAATCCCCTCATGTTCTCTACGTCTACTGCAACAAAACCTTCTCAACTTTTCTGTTCTCAATCAATACATTTTGATCCTATAATCCAAACTTTACACAACGTTTTGCTCTTTAAATTTTTTGAAAGAATCGGGGCCATGTAAGATGAATGAATTTTCATGCTAAGAAAAACAAAAGTATAAAAGAAATTGTTGATATGTCATCACATGATTATTTTTTTATAGCCCCAAACACAAACCGGGTTGAAAGATGAATAGCAAAGTAGGAAAAAGAAAATATGAGCTTCTTTGACTTCTCCTTCTTTGCCTCAGATTGTCCTGCACGTCTTTTGATCTATTCTATTCTCCCTGCGTCTCCAGCAGTATCTGAGGCTCCTTCAGGAAAACACGCTTTCCCCTCGTTGCTCTAGGACCTTGCTTCATTCAGTTCTTTCTACTCTTTACTGTGTATTTGATTATTTCTTTTGCACTGGTTCCCTCTTCCTAGTCAACAAACATAATAAAATCTTTACATCCTCACAGAAAAACCCAGATGGACCTGTCTTCCTGTTCTCCAGATTCTCAAACAGTTGCTCGTTTCCTCCTGCCCTTTACCACCCATCTTCTCTTCTGCATCTGGTGCCTCTGCCTCTGGACCACTAGCTCGCTCTGCTGATTCCGTTCTCTCCCATGAGGCTGCCCTTGGAGTTACAAATGGCCTCCCGCCCGCCTCTTCCCAGAAGGCCTCCTGCTGAGCTCTAAGTACCAGACACAGGCACACAGCACGCCCTGAAACTCTTCTGCGTGCTCCTCCTGGTCTCTTGTCTCTCTGCTCGCTCCCTCTAGGCAACATGGCCCAGCCTCAGGGTTTCACCTCTTATCAGGTGCCTTCCAAACTTAGGCCTCCTGCCCCAAGTGGCCTCTGAGCTCTAGGTCTGCATTTTCACCTGTTTGCCGGACATACCTAGAAGATAGGATGCTGGCATCTCCAAGAGAACATTTCTTTCTTCACGTGGGTCCTCTTGGTTCCCTGTTGCTAACAGCATTCCCACTGAACAAAGCAACAGAGAAACACATACACACACAGTCACACTGAAGACACAAGTGAACTTTACCCACAACAGGGCAGCTCAGATTGGTGACCAGTGCTCTGACCGGGCATCAGGTCCTGTAACCTCAGGTATTCTTTTTACTATTAAAACTGAGAAAGGTATTAATTAATGTGACATTCTGAAACCCTAGGATGCTGTGTAGAAATAATGAAGACTCGAGTTAAACCAAAACTGTTGATATTTTAGAATAGGTTTAGGTGTAAATGTAGTAACTGGTTTTGTAATGACGATTTTTGTGTTGTTTTAGCTACTTCTTAAGGTGTTTGGAGAGCTGAAGAGAAGCCACTATATGAGATCAGTAACTGGTTTTTAAATTGGTTGAGGAAATATAATTAAGCTTTTAATCAATGCTTAAATGTTTAGCGAAAGTCCATTCTCAAGTTTCAATGGCTGCGTGTGTAAGATTACTGAAGCGAGCTCTAACTTGGGGATACACTCGTCCATGGCCATGAGCCCCCGGACACCAAATGGCAACCGGCACTTCGGAGGCTTGCCACGCCCGTCTCTGTCGCCCTGACGGTGGTTTGGAGCCGCAGGTCTGCCTAGGACGTCGAGGTGCTCATAACTACAAGCTGAGCATGCGTATTTCAGAGATGTGGCCCCGTTTAAGTCTCAGTTTAGGTTCTTCTTTCAATTGTGTGTAGAGCACAGTTACCAGTGTGGCCCTGTAACACCTTAAATTACTAGTCAGATCACATTTTGCTCGACATCAGTGGACCTTCTATACTCTCTAGTTGAAATGCATCAATTCTCAAGGAGGCCATGACCTGAGAGTGGTGAATATTTTATGTTACAGAGAGATTTTTATTGTAAAAAGATTTAGTCTGCACGTATGCTTTATTTTTATAACCTAGCATTTGCCACACACAGTTGTAGAAACTATAATGAAAGCATAAATCTTAGACTTGAAGGGCGAGCGCCTAGGACACATGTTAGTTCAGTATTAAAGGCTTCTCTTCCTCTCTGTCTTTCTCCCTGGCTTAGTCTCCGCGTGGAAAAAGATAACCCACAGCTGGTGTACACTGACTTTTAGGAAGGTGTCTAGGAATTGGGTCTCTATCTGGTAATCCAGAGCTTATGGGCTAATGGCTGCAGGAAAGAGAAAATAAAATATGCTGCTGTGTAGTTTCCGCCCTTTCCTGTGACGTTACCAATGAGAGGCTCCCTATGCTTTCCACCCCTGCACAGCAATCTCATCTGCCCTTGGGCAGGAATCCTAAATGCTTAACTGCGGGGTCTGCAGCTCTGGGTGGCACGCATCATTCCTTTTTAACCTTAGTGAAAACAGGCTACACAGGCATATAAGAAACAGAACAAATGGTAGTGATTATTATTATTCTTGTTGTTATTATTATTATATTTGGAACCATTATATAGCAAAGAAAGGTTTTCCATCAAAAGGGATCAACATGTACCAATATAATAATCCTAAGAGATCCTGGTTGCTGACGTTTCTGGAGAATATGCCTAGGCTGAGTAACTGCTAAGCCTGTATAGTCTCCTGTGCCGAGTTGCACATCAGAGCTCACTTCTCTCTCCCCGCTTCAGAGCCACTAAATTAAGTATGTGGTTAGAAGTGGTCATTTCTCATCTTTTGACTCTGTGAGAAGAAATAAACAGAAGAGGCAGGAAAAGAAATCTGGCAACTGAATAAGAAAGCCTGGATCTTATTTAAAGCTCTGCTTGAGTGGTTAAGAATAATAAGAACCAAAAGTCTTATTTACTTATGTATCAAAAGCTTTTATAGAAGGTACTAAGGGGGTAATCTAGTCCATTTTCTTGTCTCAGACAGGCCTGCATTGAAGACAAATGCTTCTTCATGTATATTCTTAAATGTCCACATTATAGGTGCTGCGTATTAAGATAAACAAATTCCAAAAACTAAAGCAGGATACAAATGGTGAGTGGCATGTCAGTTCATCATAAAGGGGTTCAAAATTATAACCGGAGAGTCTCCCCTCTTTCCTTTTCTCTTTAAAGGAAAGAAAGCTTTATTTTTATTTTTCCCCTTTAGAAGGCAATAGATATTAAACAACCTGGTGTTCATGCTTCTATTAAGGCTTGATTTCACTCTGTGGAGATGCCGTAAAAACCCCACAAAAACAGAAAGGACTTGCTTATATTTTATAAAGATCAACCTTATTACCATTTTAAAAAGCTAATTTAAGCCATCGGGTGTTTGGAAAATGGATCTGGTTCTCTAAAGAAAATAAACATATAAATAACTCCTGAGTTCATGCTTTTTTTTTTAAGGAAAAGGAGACCCTTTGGTCATATTCCCTGCATTCTAACACACTCATTCACACACCAAACCCTGCTGGGCATCTGCTGTGGACCAGGCCCTGTTTAAGTTCTCGTGGTAAAGAAGCAGCCTTTGCTCCCCAGGTGCTTCCAAAGGGCAATAAATAAACAGAGGATCAGCGCAGATATCGGCAGAGAAGCAGGGAGCTGCCAAGCACCAAAGAAGAACTGTGGTCGTGCCCCAGCTCCAGCTAAACCTCCAAGGGCCCCTCCCTCAGAACAAAGCCCAAGTGCAGGGCTCACCTCTGAAGCCCCCCTCTCAGCACGAGGGGCCCTCCTTCACCGGGCAGCTCCCACCTGCTCCTTGGCTGGTGCTTCTGGGAGCCTTGCCCCTCCCTGCCCCTCCTGCCATGTGTCCCCTCTTTTTACAACAGTCTCCTACACCAGCTCCTTGGGGCTGTCTGTCCGATCACCCCTGAGTTCCTAAGTCCCAGGAAAGTCTGGCACAGAGGAGCTGACTGAGCCAGGGAGCAGGCCTGGTGGAGGGAAAGGGCCCGGGCACCTAAAATGGCCACAAAGGGTGTTTCCCTAGAACACCGTTTGTCTTTCAGATGGTCTGAGCTTCTGGAGACATACCAACATTTACTGGGAAGGGGTGGGTTTTGGTTTCAAACAGCTCTGGGTCGAAATAAAAAATGAATACAAACACACACCTCCGTCGTCAGAGATGAGCTGGAGAAGTCCACAGTCTAATACCTGACACAAAGATGGCCCTCAAAAAGGCAAAATCTAGTGTAATACGAAATACGCTACTATCTCTGCCCATGAAAACCCAGGGTCCAGCAGGAGACAGAGCCACGTGGAGGCCGGGAGACGGGAAGGGCCTCCTACGGACCACAGGCTGGTCAGCAGCGGCTGCGGCTCAGGGCAGGCTCCCTTGCTTTCACTGTCCGTGCTCAGGTGGGATGTAATGACTGGAGACACACCTGAGACGCGATCCTCAGGAAGAGTGCGGCCTGTTCTCGAGGGACCGAGGTGGAGGGCCAGAGAGGGTGGCTGGGCCAGAAGCACAGGACGGGAGGGGGGCGGGGGCGGGGATGGACGCCGTGCGGGAGCACCCGAGGAGCGCCACTCAGGGCGGTCAGATGCTGCTGAGAGGCCGGGATGCGGGCAGGCCAGGGGCTCCTGGCAGTGAGGAACCTGGGGCTCTGCGTGAGCCGCTCCAGCCCCGCCGGGATCCAGCCCGGTGGGGGGTGGGGGGCAGGTGGAGCCGTGAGAGCAAGGGACCCGCAGAAGGAAGGGGAAGAGCTGGTGGGAGCGAGGAAGTCAAGGGTGTTCTGGAGGTGGGAGGCTGGAGTGTCTTAAGGGGAGAGGGAGGGGAGGTTCTAGGAGGTTCAGGGGACGCCTGAAGCAGCAGGGTCGGCAGGGCTCCAGAGGAGGAAACCGGGCCTGAGCCAAAGTGGAACCGGTAACTGCTTCTTTATGAGGTAAAAGGAGGGAGGCGAGGGTTTTCTGGCCTGGTAAGTTCCATGAAGACAAAACCGTCTACTTATTCAATAAACGGCACTGGGATAAGGGGTTATCATTTTGGACAAAGTCTGTTCCTATGCCAAGATAAATTCTAAGTGCAGCAAGAATTAAACATAAAAAAGCATCTATAAAAGCACCAGAAGAAAATATAAGAGAATTTAAAAAATCTTGGATTGGGACTTTAGCATGATATAAAATTCAAAGGCAATGAAATAGAATGTAATGATACAAAAATTAAAATCTTCTGTATAAAAAAAGTGGTAAACAAGGCTAAAAAATAAGTGATATTGAGGAAAATATACTTGTGACAAATACAAGAAATAATAAAACAGTGATTAATATAGATGAGAAAAACACATGGCTAATATACATAAAATATCCTTAGCTTGACCCATAACTAAAGAGATACCATCTTTCACAAACTGGATTGCTAAAACTGAACATGTTTGATATTCTCAGGGCTGAAGGGTGAGGGTGAGGACAGGGCTCTGGGATGGTGAGCTGCTCGGCAGCGTGGGGACGCAGGTCTACATTTGCAACGCTCACACCCTCTGACTTTAACCTAAACAAAGACACAGGTGCCAGGATGTCCACTCCTGCCCTGTTCATAATGGCAAAAAGCTGAGATCAATGTCAGTGCCCACCAGCAAGGGACCAGTTAGTTAAATGACAACATATCCATATTGTGGAATACTATTCAGCTGTTAAAAAAGAAAAACGTGTTCTGACATGTGACAGTGTATTTTATAAGCTATATTGTGTTAAGTGGGAAAAAAGAGGCTATCAAGGAGTATTTACGGTGTAACGTCATCTGTGTTGAATAAAAAAGAGTGCATACATGCATGTCCACATCCACACACACTCTACCTCTAACTGCACAGGGGATTTCTGGAAGGCCACGTAGGAATCTTACTGTGGAAAGTGAGATTCAGAGCCAGGAGAGGAGGGTGAGGAGAACAACGTTCTTTCTGCCTTTAAGTTTTTTATCTTGAGAATGTATTACCTTGATTAAAAAATGACCAGGGGCTTCCCTGGTGGCGCAGTGGTTGAGAATCTACCTGCCAATGCAGGGGACACGGGTTCGAGCCCTGGTCTGGGAGGATCCCACATGCCACGGAGCAACTGGGCCCGTGAGCCACAACTACTGAGCCTGCGCGTATGGAGCCTGTGCCCCGCAACAAGAGAGGCCACGACAGTGAAAGGCCCGCGCACCGCAATGAAGAGTGGCCCCCACTTGCCACAACTAGAGAAAGCCCTCGCATAGAAACAAAGACCCAACACAGCCAAAAAAGAAAAAAATAAAGTAAATAAATAAATAAGTCAGGAGCTCTTTAAAAAAAAAAAAAAAATGACCAGTAAATCAATGTAAATTTTGAAAAAAAAAAAAGAAAAGAAAAACAGAGAACACCCCAAGTTATCTAACTAGTAAATCACAAGGGGCTTCTTGGTTGTGTTTTCTGTTCCCCTTCATCTTAACATATGATACTGAAAATCATTCCAACTGGTGCTTAAGAGCTAGGCTCTCTGAGTGTGAATCCTGCCTTCCTTACTTGTAAGGGTGACAGCGGGCATGTTAATCGACTGCTCTAAACTGTAGTTTCCTCACTTCATAGTGTTGGTTGGAAGGCTAAATGAACCAGTGCACGTAAATCATTTAGCATAGAGCTTGGTACAAAATAAGTGCTCAATAAATGTGATTTATTACCATTATTAGAACTCGTTCATTTTACAGTTTTCCAGTGCCCCATTACGTGTAATTATCACTTGACTCTCGCTTTTTAGATTATAAAACATTATTATCCCATCTCAATCTCAGCAGCCTCATTTTTACTGGGTTTCAGAGAAATGAAGTAGGTAGCCTAAGATCACAACCTAGGATTTGAAAGCAGATCTTCTGACTTGAATAGTCCCTCCTCGATCATAGCTGTGTCAGGACCAACAAGCCCCTATATTTTGACATGAATTTACGTTGACTGTATAGTGCTAGGCGTTAGGGACCACAAAACTCTACATTACTCCATACGATACCTCGGACAGAGCAAACCAAAGTGCTACTAATAACTCAATTCTGTTGATGATCGCAACTTTCCTTAAAAAGATTTTAAATTTGTCTACAATGGGTAGTGGTGATAGTACAGAGAACTCAAAAAGCACAAAAAAGAAAAAACCCACAAAGGTGCCTAAATCGTCTATCTAAGAAATCAATACTTCCTTCATTTAATCTATGAATCTAATCACTGTTGTCCCCAAATCGAGGCATTTTCATCATAGTGCTATTGTGCTCAATAATTCTTTATACAACAGAAGGTGATCTGACCCAAAGAATGTTTTTTCTGGGCTAGAAAAGTAGACTGATACTGACATCGCCACTTACCAGACAGAAGCAAAGAGCGTTTACATAATTTTTCCAAGGTCCTCTGAGAGCTAATGGTAGAATCAGATTCGAGTTCAGTCTCCTGCTTTCTAATTTGCCTCAGATCCCACACAGAGGGATCACACTCTTCCTTGCTTTAATTTTTTCATAGGATTTTCCTGGAATCAGTTCTGAGTTTATCTGGGAATTACGAAGTATTACACTAAGCACATGGAATAAATAGTAGTGGAGTTGCAGTAAATTCCTGAATTGACTCAAAGTAATTGATTTCCTTGAGGTTTTTTTTTTTTTTTTTTTTTTAACAGTTTGGCTCAAACTATGAATGCTCAACGTTTTTAAATAGCTGTGACTTTAAATGCTTTCCTTATATATAGATGTATCTTAGCACAATGTAATTCTACTTAGGAAAAGTTCATTTAGAAGAAAATTCATTTGGTATCTGTAGTAGTGCCATCCCTGTTCTGAACTATCTTAATCAGCAATCAGTTGAATGTGAAGGCTCTGTAGTCTCTGACACTGAAAATTTAATTGAATGTTATTTGTTTAATTAAAATTACCTCACTCCTGGACTTCCCTGGTGGCGCAGTGGTTAAGAATCCGCCTGCCAATGCAGGGGACACGGGTTCGAGCCCTGGTCTGGGAAGATCCCACATGTCGCGGAGCAACTAAGCCCGTGCAACACAACTACTGAGCCTGTGTTCTAGAGCCCGTGAGCCACAACTACTGAGCCCGCGTGCCACAACTACTGAAGCCCGCGCGCCTAGAGCCTGTGCTCCGCAACAAGAGAAGCCACTGCAATGAGAAGCCCACGCACCACAACGAAGAGTAGCCTCCGCTCGAAGCAACTAGAGAAAGCCCGTGCACAGCAACAAAGACCCAATGCAGCCAAAAATAAATAAATAAATTAATTAAAAAAAAATTACCTCACTCCTGCAAATATACACACGCAAACACACACATGCACATACACATAGTTGAATCATCGACTGTGAGAGGGGGAGGGCTCACTGTGTGCTGAGGACGACAGGAGAAGCTGTAGGAACTGATTCCGGCTCTATTCTTGAAAAATGAAAATCCAAGATGAGATCATAAATATTTTTATCAACAAGTAATGGAAAAGCTCTTAGTAGTCTCACAAGTACTTATGAAAATTAAAGCTGTGTTTGAAACTGCAGACTTGAGTGATCAGAGGAAGCCTGAGAGCGCTGCCTGAAGAGTGTGGTCCGGGATAATTTTCGGATTTCAATCTTGCAGCCTGAAGCTTCTGAACCTGAGCCCGTGGCTTCCTGAAACCCAGATACCTTAAGTAAAACTTTGTCTGTACAGGTGGACACATTTCTGGGGGAAGGGTGATACCAGACATAAGGCATTGTGTTTAAAACCTGCCTCATATACCTTAAACACACACATACACTTTAGCCCAGTAATTTTAATTTTAGGAATTTGTCTCAAGAAAACCAGTCAGGAATGTACATAAAGATATTTATGGCCACACTGTCTCTAATAGGAGGGGGAAAAAAAGGAAACCAAATAATTTTCAACATTTGGGAGATGAACAAGTCATGGTAAGCTCTACAGTAAAATACTGGAAGCCATAAAAAAAATCATGAGGCAAAAGAGAATTGAGTCACATGGGAAATGTTCACCATACATTAGGTGAAAAGAAGCTGTAAACCCAGAGCGCAGATGTGCTCCCCAAGGGTGCTATAAAGGTGAACCTATTGATACAGCTTCATTTCGTTCATGTCAATGGTCCAAGTAGGCTGAATGGCTGCCAACAGGCAGATCATGGAAGCGATCTGAAGTCCTTCTGATATCAGACTGACCCCCCAAGCCTCTAGTGGAAACAGTGGAGCCATGTGACTCTCTGGGTAGACTGTACCTCCAAGATAAAACCCTCAGAGTGGGTTAGTAGGGAGTATTCACAGTCTTGGGCTAAGATCATGAGTTTGTTAAACTGGGAGAATTAAGACAGATTAGTGAGAAATATACCTGACTGTAATTTAGGCTTACTGTCATTAAAAACGGCCCCCAAGTGATATGCAGAAGCCAACGAGGTTATAAGAGAATTAGAAAAGTCACCATTGTGCAACCACTAAGTAAATAATTGATTCAGGCAAGGTGCATTAATGGGTCTGAAAACCACTGGGCATAAGGCTGTTGGGGAACAGTTTACTTATTAATCACAAAGAGAAACGGGATGTTTATAATGGAAATATCTCGCCTCCACTTTAATAAAGGATCAAACTGAGCACAAACCAATAATGGTACCACCGACATTATGGACGCCTGATGGGGTGGAAAGGGAGAAGGCCTTATTACCCACTCAGGGTTCCTGCCCAAGGGTTTATTCCGAGTATAATAAGAGAGATACACTCTGACTGATTCAGACTGGCCAACAGTCTAGACTAAATAGGCCAATATCATGAAAGTTGGAAAAAGAAAAGGCAGAGGGCCTCTTCTACATTCAAGGAGACTTAAGGGACGTGACTATGGAATCCAACGCTTGACCCTTGAACAGATTCTGGATTAGAAACAACTGTGAAAGGTGGGACAGTTGGAGACGTGAAGATGGACTGCAGTATCGGCCAGCACGCACTGATGCTCAATTCTGGGGTGTGAAAATGGTACTGTGAGAAGGCAGAAGCACGTCCTTGTTCTAAGAAGACATCCAACTGACACCTACAGAGGTAGAGTTATGCCTGCAACTTAATGTCAACATTGGTGAAATTAAGGAAAGGGCAAAATATTCATTCTCTTACATAAGCTGCTTAAGTTCAAGTAAGACAATAGTTTTTTAAAGGAGAAAACCATCCAGGACTTCCCTGGCAGTCCAGTGGTTAAGACTCCGTGCTTCTAACGCAGGGGATGTGGGTTCTATCCCTGGTGGGGGAACTAAGATCCCACATGCCATGTGGCGCGGCCAAAAAAAAAAAAAAAAAAAGAAAAGGAGAACACCATCCAGAGAAAAACGATACGCTGCTTTTCGTTTCAGAAAAAACATGCCTGAAAGACGAGTTTTAACGTTAGCCCATAAGCGGTCTTAGGTTCCTCCCAAGGCATCTGAATGGAGCACACATTTAGAAGGGTGCATAATGAACTTCTTCAAAGTTAAATTTGCAAACCTCATCAATGTTGTCAGTAAATATTACAGGTATTATGAAATTCAGGGAAATTTTTAACATACAAAGAAGTGTTGATGCCCCCCCACCCCACCTCAGTCGAGATGCAGAGGTGATCACGGAAGCCTGAGACGGGCAAAGGTGATGAATGAGTTTATTACAATCCACCTCTTCAGAGACTCAAAGTCAGTCTGTTTCCTTTGCTGAGAGTCTTGGAGTTCGCTTCCCACAAGGCCTGTAAATGAATGCCATTTAAAGTGCAGTCACTTCCAGCTGAAAAGGACTGGGGTGAGGGCGGTGGAGTTGGTTGGGCGCAGGGAGGGGGACCCAAGGGCAGGGTCTGGCCCTTCAGGGGTAACATGCTCAAGTATTCTGGTACAACTTAAGCTTTTTAAATTGTTCACCTCATTAGCAAAGATGTTTACACGTGCAACCTTAAAGTATGTTTATATTTATTTATAAATTATCAACATGTGCTCCTGTGCTACCAAATTATGCAGTTAAAAATATGTCCAAGAGTAGGCACTTTAAAAGATGAGATAAAAAATATGAGCAGAAGCTCTGTACTTCCTTCTTGTACCTCAAAGGCTTGTCCTGCCTAATTCCTGAGATGCACCCGCTCACCTTGGTGATCCAGAGGATGGCAGTTCTAAAGCACAGCGGCATTCATATTGGTGTCTGAATCACTGGGTGCCTTAAATTAACCCTCCTTTGCAGAGGGATGTTAGGGACACTATGAAAACCCACAGTAGGCAGCCCCACTCACAAGGACCTCAGGCAGCTTCTGCCTGGATCTCTTCAGTGGTATCAGGGGAAGGGTTGGGGCTCATCTCTCAGAAGCGGCTCGTTCATGTGCTGATCGGCTGTTTCATGATTCACACGGTAACTTCCTTCCTCTCTAATGCAGAAGGTAGGCTGCGCGAGGGCGGGGCAGGGACGAGCGCTGTCTTACCATCGCTGTATCCTAGTGTCCAGAACAGTGTCTAGTACATACAGGGTGGCAGAAATAATGGACAGATGTTGACTGACTTTTTAGAGAACTCTTCCGCACGCCTAGTCTGGCTTTATACTGAAACAACAGCAAACCCTTATATCACACTACGCGCCAAGCACCATCGTAAGCACTTTTCACATGTTAACTCACTGAATCCTCACAACAACCTTATTAGGCAGGTACTGCCATCACTCCCATCTTGGCTGAGGAAATTGGGACAAAGAGTGGCCAAGTGACTTGCCCAAGGGCAGCAGCTGGTGAGTGGCTGAGCAGGGATTTGCTGTGGACAGTGGCTGCTGAGTCGCACCTGTAACTGCTCCACAAAGCCGCCTCTCGCCAGGTCAGAGGACTGGCCTCACCGCTGCCGTCCGCATGCACAGACCCGGGGGCTAACCTCCCCTGCACGTGACAGGAGGACAGAACTCCAGAGCCTTCCACATTCATCTCTTTTCCAAGCCAGACATTCTAGAGCCTTCAACTGTGTAACAGATACCGTGGAGTCAGTCCTTCAACACCTGGGTCTCCCTCTCTTTGGGTTTGGTCGAGTTTGTCCCTGTAGGGTCAAGAGTCCAGCCATGGACTCCAACAGCCCTGGGTGTGAGACCTAGCCTCGCAAAGTCACCCTTTGACTTGAGCAAGTTTCCTCTTCTGAAAAATGAGTTGATGACACTTCCTTCTTCGTAGGAATATTCACTATCCTTTGGTCCAAATTTCCTTCCTCGGGCAGGGCCCTGGCACGGCATGTCACCCTCCGGGGAGACACATTAGCATGCATGCGGATGGCGACGCTGCACTTTATGGGAATGTACTGCACTGGCCTGGGAAATCGCTTCCTTCTGTTTTCACTGGAACCATGTGGCTCTTCAACTTAAGTTTATACGGTGACCCACCGACTCAATTCTGTCTCCCGCTGCACAGTTCCTCCTTTCTTACAGGAAAAACGTCCTCATAAAAACAATTCATAGCACATCAAAATATTGACAGGAGCCTTAAGCCCTAACGTCTGACGATATCTGTGGACACGATTTATCACAGAAGCTCCACTGTTATCACTTGGCAATTAGGAAATATTGATAAATGCAAACACATTATCGATGTCAATTAAAGAAGCACAAGACGGATGAGCCTCCCAAAGTGCTCTGACACAAGCAGTTAGAGCTGAGCCCATCAATACACATCGAGGCACCGCGAGTGCCGCGGGAAGTCGGGCTGCCACGAAACCACGGCGCTTCCGCGTTAGAAGTGAGGCTGTCTCAGCAGATGGGCATCTGCTCAGGAATATCTAACAGAACCTCAGGTGACGTCCGACGTAAAAAAGGTGCTCACTGGTGACTCATGATGAGGTAGGAGTAGAAGGTACTCGCGAGGAGCTGGGGACCAAGACGCGCTGACGCAGCTAAACGGTCCCGACTGTGCACGTGAGGGGCGCGCACCAGGCCAGGACCTGCGGAAACAGGCAGCTTGCAGGGCAGTGTTTTGGAATATATTTTAACATTCCCAGGTATCCTGTTTTGTAGGACTGAGAAGAGTCTTGGATTTATTTTCAGTGGACGACATGAACAACCCAGGTTCCATTCTCCCTGTGAAGGGCAGAGGGAGATTTGAGCCCGAGTCCTGAGAGAAGGGAGGTATCGGGAATTTGTGAAGGAAACTTCGTTTAAGAGGAACAGAAGGTAACTAGTCACGTGTTGGTTGTGATGGGTTTCAAGTGCTGGTAAGACACCCAAGTTCAAGCATCTACTAGACACAGAGGGCAACAGTCTGCAGGAAAAGACAGGAGCAAATAACAGTTTCGAGGAGGAGGTGCGGTGAACCACCTCTGAGAAGAAGAATACAGATATAAAGAGACCAACTGACTTAGCGATAAGGGGGCCTGTGCTTTTGAGACAGCAGTTGCATTTTTGAAGGAAAAAAGTTAGAGTTAAAAAAACAAAACCCGCCACCTGCTGTGTGAAAGGGCTCTATGAGGCACTAGGAAAGGGCACACACAGCCCTCGTCCATCCGGGAACCAAAGCCTGGGAGGCCACAAGGACCGCTGAACGCCAGGGATCCTCACCCAGAGCCTCGAGGGTCCCATGTGCACAGGGCCTGGACAGGCACACACGCTCTTCCCCGTTCAGCCAAACACTCAGACCACCGAGAATGGCCTGCAAACATTCCCGAGCCTCACATCACCATCAGCGGGGGATCTGATTTGCTCGGCTACAGACCATCCCTTTTCTGAGCCATTTCACTGGCCAGACCTAAGCCCCTTGCAGACGTCCGCTCGCCCCCCTGTGAACGCTCACTGCTGCCAGAGGGAGTATCTGCCTCCCAGATCCCCCCAGCAGTAGAGCTGCACGGGCTCCGAGGGCTCGGGGTCCGCACCTCCTCCCTCTGTGTGTGCCCCGACGTGGCAGGGCGCGGGCACAGGGGGTCAGGAGTCAAGGGCGGTGGGCGCCTCACAGACAGCCCCTCCTTGACTCTGAGCCTGTGCCGGCAGGATGCGAGCTGAGCTCTCCATGACCGCACTACATTGCCTCGCAGCACGGTCCTTCAGCTGCATTTTAATAAAATGAATGTTATAAAATTTGATTTAGATATACTTTTGTAGCCTTGGAAACCCCTTTCACTGAGAGTGAGTGAGTGCCCCCAGTTCTTTCTGGTGGATAAACTTTTACCGGTATGTGAAAAATATTAATACAGAAACTGCCCCTTGGAATTCAGTGTTCACAGTTCTACCTAACCCACTGAGAAGCATGTGGGAGGGTCGACCTGCACGACAGCGAGGCCCACACGTCGGGAGCAAAGGCTTGGGCGCCCACGGAGGAGGGTGGAGGGCGGAGCTGCCCCTCCGCGCACCCAGGGTGAAACCGAAGTGTCGTGCGTCCCCGCGGCTCCGGCACTGGACCGTCCGTCTCCCACGGGCCGGGCACTGTGCCCGCCCGCTCCGCACGCTTCTGCTTGGTCCTCTCACCCCCGACGGAGGGGGACGCTCCCGCCTATCTGACAGAACAGTCCGTAAATGGGGGGCGGCCACCAGGGAGTGACACCGCTGCCACCTGAGCCCCGGCCCTGGGCCCTCCACGCCTCCCGCAGGGAGGAAAGTGAGGAGGAGGAGAGGCCAACAGCCTCGTCTTTGTCTGCGTAAGGCTGGCACTCACCCCGCAGCCGGCCTCCGGCTGACTTCCAGGAGGAGCGCGGGGCTCCCGGCCCTCCTGCGTGAGCGGTGCCAGCGCGCGCTCCCTCGCTCTGTCCCAGGGTCGCTAAGAGGGTACAGGGCAGGGGTCTTGACGTCACCGGACGTCTCAGAAAGGCCGAGTCTGCGGCCCACGCGGCGAGGCTGAGGCAGCGCCTGGGCCGGACCCAGGCCTGAGTTTCCGCTTAAAACACCGCCTTCCGTGAATCGCCGCCAAGCTCTCCGGCCCGAATGGCGCATCGGCGGAGGGGCACTGACCACGCTGCGGGGCCGGGGCCAGCTCGGACACAGGACACAACCCGCCTCCCCGGGAAGTCAGAGGCCCCGGCAAAGCCCTGCAGGAAATGCTGAGGAGCTAGCACCTGAGTGCTCTGGTGGCCCCGAGGACACCAGGTTTCCGGGGCAGGAGAGGGGCGCACGGGCGTGGCAGGCCTGCCCTCGGCAGCTGGCGGGCGGGGAAGGAGCTCCCCGGCTGGGCGCGGGGTGTCCTGCGCCGCGCTGGCCCCGCATCCAGCCCCGAGCAGCCTGCGCTCGGCCCAACGAGCTCATGGGCTCCCGGTGCTGAAGCCACGATGCGGCTGCAGAGGCCGGACGTGGGGCACGAGTGGGCGCGGGGCAGGCTTCGCAGGGCCCAGAAACCCACGGGGCCACGCCGCTTCCTAGCGGTTCCCTAAACTGCCCAGGAGAGAAGAAAGGACGGGCACTGGCCTGTGGGGAAAAATGGGCTCCGTTTAAAAAATATTTCCAGTAAGAAAAATACGTAATATTAAGAAAAACATGGACAGCTACACAGACAGCTGCAAACTTTAAATAACAGCTGAGAGTTACTGAAAAAACCAAGTGCTGAGTTTGGCCCGGCTGAGACAGAACCTGGATCAAAGCCAGAGGACAATTTATTTTGGCTCTTTCCTCCGGTCTCCCTTCCTCATCCCACTCCTTCTTGGAAGGTCTGTCGAGCCCCAGTAGAGAAATCTCGTTGGTAATGAGGCATCCACGACCCGTCACCTGTGTGAAAGGGCAGCTTCTGTCACAGCTCACAGGTCCCCGGAAGCCGCCGTGACCCACGCAACATCCCTGCCATCACCGGGGGTTAAAAGCTTCTACAAAGTGTAGCCAAGGGCTCTTCTGGAATTGGCCCCCGCAGCCGAGGCTGACAGCGGAGAACCACCGCTGCATAACTCAGCTTACGCCACCAATCACTCCCCATGCTCAAGGCGACACGCTGCCTGTGACATCCCGGCAGCCAAGCTTTCCTTTTAAAGTGAATTCAGTAAATGCAGAGGGTCAGTGACACACCTCACCCTTGGTCAAAATCCAACATTCACAAGTGTGTTTCTGGGATCTAACAATCATCATCAATTATTTTCAGAATCAGAAAACGTCAGGCCTGAAAGGGGGCCTTGGAGGCATGGGGCACCCCTCCACACCAATGGGGAGCTGGCATTGACGACCGCCTGCCAGCTGGCCGGGGCCGGGAGCAGACCCTGGCTCTGCTGGCTCCTTGCCGGCCGGCGTTCAGTGATGGGTACGTGCTGGGCTCCGACGGCACATCCATGACCCTGCAGGCAGTTCTGGGATGCACTCGTCTAAGTGAGTGCGGTAACTCCACGAAAGAAACCCCCAATCCAACCTCCACAGGGCAGTTAAACTTCGGTTTGTTAAATACAGCAGATTCGTAAAAAGAACTCTTGTGCTATTAGGATCTTGGAAAGCAGTGCACCCAATTCCTCACCTTTTACAGATGAAGCCTGTTGGGTCACGGACTTTCTGGTGATGCTACCTCGAATCTGTGACAGACCGTGAAGGCGAGTCCATGGGACTTCAGGTTGGTGGCGTTGTTACAACATTAAGGAGATGAGATTTGGGGCGGGGGCGAGGAAAAGAGAAGTACTTGTTAGGTTGTATGAAGTGGAAATGCTTGAAGAAAAAGAATATATTTAAAATACTGATTGGATTGTGCGCCAGCGTTACTTAATAAAGCTAAGGTTACTACAGTGCCGCACCTTAGAGAATTTTGAGCCTTTCGATTATTTACAACCAACCAATCTACGAAATGACAGCCTTAATGACCAGATTTGGGGAAGAGAGAACATTTCTGACACATCATCTGGCTCTGGTATTTCAAACACGAAGCAAGTACGAAACTAACCTTAACCTATGAATGGTATTCCTTGGGCTTCAGTAGACAAACTGAATGATGATAAAGTTTTAAGAGAGATTAAGTATCATGACTGAGGATAGAGAGCTACCTAACAAGGGCTACGATTTAAATTTAGGTGTATCTCACTCAAAACCTCTTCTCTTTCCTCCTACTCCTATCATGTCTCTGAATGAAACAACAGTTTTTAGACTGATAGGTGTATAATTAGAAAATACATCTTTCCAACAGCATAGGTGAAACCACCCTTCATATATATGCTTGTAAAATCCATCAAATGCAGATATCCAGTGCTCAGGAAATGAGCACATGTTCTCATACACACACTGGGCTGGGCGTCATCACCTCCCTGCCACCTCGGAGGATGTGGGACAGAAACACAAATGGACATAAACAGGGGGAGCCCCTCTGTCACCCTTCCTAGAAGATGTGGCATTGCTTCCCTGTCAGCTTGGGAGAAGATCTTCTGCATAAGCACGACTGGAATTAACTCTGATTACTTGAAAGGACAAGCCAGGCGGTAAGGCATCAAAAGGTTTCCGCTGAAGGGCACTTCAGTGATAGCTTGTCAGGAAAAGCACAATTGGAGCTGCGACCCTAGATCTATGGGGAAATTCTGAGCAAACACTTCTTAAATAAGGCGGCTGAACTTTACCATTTTCAGACTGTGGTTTTGTATTGTTTTTTCTTTTTGAAGGCAGAGAGGGTGAGAGAGTTTTTTGAGAAATGATAAAGGAGACCAGCCCCTAGGGATAAACTATTCATGAGCCTACAGAGGGGAAGCTGCTACCTTCTAATAAGAGCTCTAAATGGACCATCAGAAAAAGGAACACACATCTTCCCTCCTCCTCTCCTACGTGTTGTTTACCTTCTGTGAAGATAAGGCCACCCAGGTGACCCCTCTTCTGAGAACTGGCTAAAAAGTGAGAACAGATGCAGGCCTATCCTTCTCCTAACTGTGCGTCCTTGGGAGAATTATTCAAACACGCCAAGTCTGGATTTCCTCATCGAGCACACAAGGATACTAGTATCTTTCTCACGAGGCTGCTCTCAGGCATTCAAAGTGCTTGTGTAATACACGGAGTCCATGCCCAGAGAGGGCGCGACGAACCGACACTGGTGAGGAGACCCCCCCCTCCCCCCATCTATCAAATCATCCCTTTACAGATGCAGGAAACAGGGCGAACAAACCACCTGCCCAAGATCACACGGCAAGTTACTACCAGAGCTGAGATGGGCACGTTCACCTCTTGCCCCTGAGATCAGTGTACTTTCTGCTCCGGAATTGTTAATATCTGCTTCCACTTTAGGTGTTTCAGCAACAAAAAGGCTTTTCGAGGAATTCAAGAGTGAGCAGCTCTGGCAGACAAGACTAGGAGACTCATCTGCTAGACTAGATGGGAGAATGACAGATACCATGATAAAAATTCCCAATGAAACCCGTGCCAAAGTTTTCTATAAACAGCACTACTATTTGAGCTCTTGTGAACATGAAATATGCAGAAGAACTATTAGTGTACATAAAAAGGCAGGGGTGATACAGGCTTCCTCTAGAAAGGAAGTGGAATCTTGTTCTGTGCGTGTCAACCTTGGAGGAATGGAGCAAATTTAATGGGTGGTCTCCAACTGAGAGACATTTCTTCTAGAAGAATGCCAACTGTGGGAAAATACTCTTGTCCCAGACCTGAGGAAATAAAGGAATTTCCAGAAAAAGCAGAGAGGAAATTAGTTTAAATTCTTGTATGAAGAAGTCTTTTTATAGCTGCAGAGGAACTATATATTGAACAGGCTGAAAAAATAAATGTCATACATAGGCCAAGCTATAAAACTAAACAAACCCTTCTCATTGCCCTGCTTTCTTAAACCTTCTGAGGAGGCTGGGGAATTTTTTGTTCACGTTGAGAGGCTTCATGTATCCAAAAGACATAGGGTTCACTTAGGGCGCAATTCTGGTCACTGTATATAAATTCATGTTGATTTCCTGAGGATTTGTATTCAAGTCCAAGACAGAGTACATAAATCTCCTTCGCCTCTGACTGCTTTAGTGTTATTTTTTTAATATGCAGATTGATGCTTTGATCTAATCTTAGCTGGTCTATAGAAGCACAGGGGAAAGCACTGCTGGGATATGCCAGTAAACCGTATGCTGTGTTCCATGAAATGAGTGAACAGATGGTATCTAGAACAGGGAGGATGGGCTTGGCTCCAAAACAGTCAAAGCCAGAAAGAACTTCTGTGAGGTTCTGATGGACCTCTTAATTCCACCCCAACTCTGTCTCCGAAAAACTTACAAAACCAATTCATAATTATACGGCATAGAGTGGGTGCTCGATAAACAGGGAAAGAAACTGTGGGCATGGATTGCAAGACACACAGTGCGTTTGTGTTTCACGTAGCTGAGACGCCGGCCAGGGGGCAGGGTGGAGTCAAATCAGACAGAAAGAGTATTAACGCTGAGGAGGGGCTGGGGAGAGCATTCCCACCCCTTACGCATTATTGCTCTTCAAATGCCACTCCATTTTCTTTGAAAGAAAGTGTTCTCCTCAAAGGTATGCTTTAGTACCCATAGCATGTCTTCTACCAGAAAGGAAAGCAACATAAATAAAATAATTCAATCTTTTGACTTTCCTCGTAGCAGAAAGGTTAGACCAAGAGAAGTTTTAGAAATTTACGATGGCATAAATACACGGCTGGCTTACACCTTCACTCACCTATAGCCTAAACTCTGGAAAGTTAAGATCTTGGTGAAAAATGGTCAAGGGAAGCTGAGCATAGAGTAATTTACTCTAAAATGTATCATTATTTCTGTAAATAATCAGGAAGGGGACAGATACTGATGTGAAATGTTGAACCATGGCATTTTAGAAGTGGAAGTAGCCTTAGAAACTACAGCGTAACCCTTTGATTTTACAGATAAGAAGCTGAAGGCTTGTAGTTCCAGCTCCGAATGACTTAGGTTTCCCAGCCTCAAGTATCAGTCAGTGTCTGAGGCATTCAATTTCATTTTTCTCAATTAAGAAAAAATTGAGGACTGGTTATATAGTTCTTTTTTAGGGGAAGGGAGAATTTTTTTTTATTGTGAAAAAAAAAAACCCCACAAAAAGTTACCATTTTAACCAATTTTAAGCGTATAGTTCAGTAGTGTTAAGTACATTCACATTATTGTAAAACATATCTCTAGAACTTTTTCATCCTGAAAAACTGAAACTGTCCCCATTAAACGCTAACTCCCTTTTCCCGCTCCCCCAGCCCCTGAAAACCAACATCCTACTTTCTACCTCCTTGAATTTGACCACTTTGGGGACCTCATATAAGCGGAGTCACACGGTATTGGTCCTTTTGTGTCTGGCTTAGTTCACTGAGTATAGTCCTCAAGGTCCATCCATGTTGCAGCCTGTGTCAGAATTTCCTTCCTTTTAAGGGCTGAATAATATTCCACTGTATGTAAATGCCACCTGTTGTTTATCCATCCGTCAGTGGAAATTTGGGTTGCTTCTGCCTCTTGGATATTGTGAATAATGTATAATTCTTTCCATGTATTTTAAATGCCCCTAATGTATGGACTGACTTTCCTCTCCTTCATAAAAACAATTTCCAAGTAAATTTTAGAGATTCCCCTGAAACTACCAAAATGGTACTTAAGCTAAAAGTGTACTTGAAGAGAGATGAAGTGCATTATTACTTTTCCCCACAAGACATACAGATAAAACACTCCTACCTTTTCACAGGCTGTTCTACAGGGTGACCACTGGGGGCAGGTAAGGCATCCCTTTCACTCAAGTCTGACCACCCCCTGGGGCACCGGCACCGGCTCTGAGGAGACCCACGTGAGAGAGGCCTGTCACTGTTCAGTGGCTTCTCATCTCACGACAGGCACATTCAGAAAGTGATTGCGGGACGTTCCTCTTGAACGGTCATTAGAAAACTAAACCATGAAGTACCAAAGGAAAGTAAAAAAAATATGGTTTCAGAGACTTTCACTTATCACCACCCAAAATGCCAATCAACTGGGCACATTACTTCGCTTTTAGTGATCCACAAAAATAATAAGTGTAAGCTAAACACTGAAAGTGCTTCATCTCACATATACACACAATCAGGTTAATTAAAAGGCTGCTACCCCTAACATCAACCCCTTTCCTAGTGTCTTTAATGGTTGTACGTAATGTCTGCTCTGAACCGCTTACAACAGCAGGTTCATAGTTCTGGGTCTGACACAGCCACTATTTGAATTGCTTCATTAAAAAAAAACACTAGCTTAAGAACAGCTGATGTGGTATGGAATCTTGTCATCACTAAAAAGCTGCTGGCAAAACTGGTATAACTCCAACACCTTGCTGTTATCCAGAATCAGAAAACATAATATCCAGTTGATCTTCTCAGTGTAAAATTACATACTACAGTAACAATATATTTCTTCATCCAAGTACTTATGTTACACACGAACCTTGTTTAGTTGGATACACGTATATCCCATCACTGGTAGAGTAACCAAACATTATCTGGGTGTAAGTTCAGTGCTCAATTCACTAGCCTACGTGAATGAGTGGTTGGGAACCTCTGTTACCCAGGTCTGCTCTCTCAGAGCCCAGAAGAACGGAAGGGTTGCCTTGCCAGGGTGCACTCTGATGAACAGAGAGTATCACACAGCTGTAAATAAACCCACACTTTGCACAGGTATTTTAGTTTTCACCAGGTTTAAAGAAAAAGGTGCTACACATTTAAGATTTAGCTGAAGTCACAATCGTAATTCACGTATTCAAGGAAATCTCATCAGAGTGTAGAAAACACAGGCCCGGCACCTACTCGGTTACTGCAGATGCAGTTTCCCAGTCCCAACTGTCTCTTCTACTTCTTTTTCTCTCACAGACATGTGGCTATTAAGCTAGGTATATAACCGTACTTTGAAACGCTTGGAAAATGTTTTCTCTTTGATAAACACACAACCTCTGTGAGTTACCTGGGGTGGGAACCCCCTCTTCCCCCTGCGGTTATGGAGCACAGCTAAGCAGCACTTCACAATAAGGCTGGTTACGGTTGTTTACAATCCTCAGGGGCATGACCAACTGCAGAGCTGTAATAAGTGGGGGTGATTAACTGATCGTTAGTCGAATAAATGTCTTATAGAGGGGAATCAGAAGGAATATCTCCAGAACAGCAATATGGAAAAAAGAACAAAGATGAAAGCAAAGTCTGGTTGACTTTCTTGCTCCTATTTCTGGTGTGAAACACCCAAGGAGCCCCGTTTCCTGTCTCAGGTAGAAAGTCCTCAGTTACTTCCTTGCTGCCTAGATGGTGACAGCTGTTTGTCCGGCTTCTGTGCGTCCTTCCTGGCGCCGGCTGGCACACACACAAAGGGCCTCTCCCACTTTTCGGATCCCACTTGGGAAGCAGACAGGGAAACTAGGTTTAATGGGGGCTAGTCCAGAACTTGCTTCCAGCAGAGAAAGAACTCACAAGAGCTGCCAGGGTCCAGATGTCTTTACAGAACCATTTTATACGGAAATAATGGGAGTTTATAGAAAAGTGGGAGAACGTCTCTGCTAGTTACGGGATAGGATAGGATGCACGTAGCTGGAAAGAGAGAGGATTCTAACTTTCAGGGGAAGAGGTGGTCCGTGGCAAAGAAAGAACAAGCGTGTGTCTGGCTCCTAGTCCACAGGCCATAATTAAGGAGAATGAATGAAAGCAGCCTGACTGGCTCATACAGGGGCAACGCGATCTGCCCTTTTACTTCTTGCCATCAGAGTAATCCTTAGGAGCAGCGTGAAAGGCCAGTGAGAAATGCTGGTGCTACTAGAATCCTTCAGGGTTGCCCCATGAAGACTAAGTATCTCTGCACAGTAAGGATACAAAGGAAGGATGACCTCTGAGGAGAGGCTGGGCTACGATGATGTGGTCCTTAAATATCTGGGGAACAAAACTGGGAGATGACTTAAGAGTATCTCTATCCTTTGGTTTCTACTGACTCAGGAGCTCACATCCTTGAACTTCTGAGTTTGCCCTCAGGGATTAGGGACCTGAGGTCAGGTCTGGCCAGCTGCCCTTAGACAAGGCATCCAGCTTTCCTGCAGCGTGGCTTCTCTACCCCAAGAGAACCAGAAGAAACTCTTTTCTCAGAGACTTCTTTAAAAAATGCGAAATCTTACCGTGCTTACAGTGGTGTCATTAGTGTCACGGCTGACTGAAGCGAGACCCACTTTAAGGACTGGACAGCAGGAGGTGGGGACCAGTGTTGAGAGGACGATTTCAGTTTGAGTGCTGCCCTTACGGGTGTGCGTGTCTGGCGCCTGGAAAGGTGGCTGTAGGCTTTCTCATCCACGGAAAATGATGCTGAGATCGACGTGCATCCTGGTGGACGGTCTTTGAGTCCAAGTATCAAGTGGAAAAGGGACTTGATGGGAAGGATATTGTAGTTCATGAGGGTGATGTCTCAAGATCCTCATCAGATTTCCACTTTCCTTTCATGGATCCTTTGCATGAACCATGCGAGGTTGTGGGCAGCCAACAAGATACCACGATTTTGGTGGCACAGACCCCTGGACTGAGGTGTTCGACCCCAGGGGACGAACTTCATAGATTCATTTAGTCCACAAATAATTAAGAGCCAACTCCATGCGGGGCTGGTCTAGCTCTTCTGATTAACAATGATACAAGCATTTATGATGTGCCAGCATCTTTCTAAGGGCTTCACATATATTAACCTACTTTATCCTCACCATAACCCACGAAGTTGGGCTTGTTCCCACCTGCGTTTTACGTTAGGCACTGAGAGGTTGAATACCTGGTTGAAGGTCACACTGTGACCAGAGGAGTCAGGACTGGAACCCAGGCAGGCGGGCCCCACAGCCCATGCTCCTGCCTCCTGGGCAGCGGTGACCATGACAGCTGAGACCCCTGTCCTCGTGGAAGAGGAGAAAACAGACAGGGCAACAAGTGATGCTATTTTTGGTGCTGATAAGTGCCGTGAGGAACTCTGAAGCAGGGTAAGGGGGCGGGGGTAAGGGGGCAGGGGTAAGCGGGCGGGGGTAAGGGGGCAGGGGTAAGGGGCAGGGGTAAGGGGGCGGGCGTAAGGGGGCGGGGGTAAGGGGGCGGGGGTAAGCGGGCGGGCGCAAGGGGGCGGGGGTAAGGGGGCAGGGGTAAGGGGGTAAGGGGGCGGGCGTGAGGGGGCGGGGGTGAGGGGGCAGGGGAAAGGGGGCAGGGGTAAAGGGCAGGGGTAAGGGGGCGGGCGTAAGGGGGCGGGGGTAAGGGGGCAGGGGGCAGAGCCAAGTGTGGTCAGGGAAGCCCTCTGTGATGACGAGCAACCTCAGTGAAAGCCTGAGTGAAGAGGGGGTCCAGCTCTGCGAAGGCCTGGGGAGACTATTCCAGGCAAGGGGACAAAGGCTCCCAGAGGGTCACCGGCTGGGGGTAGGGTGCCGGGGCAGCAAGGGGTCGTGGAATGGCGCGGGTGAGGGAGACAGGCCGTGGAGGGCCTCTGCCGACTTCACGAGGACTGCAGGCTCGTCGTCGGGGATGAAGCCCCTGCAGGGTTTTGAGCGGGGCTGTAACCTGCTCTGATGTTTCACCCTGGCAGCCGGTGGAGAAGAGACCACTGGGGCAGACCGGGAGGCGAGTTAGAAGCTGCCACAGTGGCCAGTGTGAAGAAAACACAGACGCTATTTTAGGCCTTTAGGCCAAGGCCAGCTTCGCAGGCTTAGAGCGAGGGGGCTTGGGGAATCGCCTGCATCTCATAAGCTAACTCGGGTCAACATGAAGCTCGGGTTCAGGAGCAATCTTGACGTGAAAGGGAAGCACCCGCCGCTCTGCTAGTTAACACAGACGCCCTGGGCCCGGAAGTGGGCCGCACAGGCTCTGCCCCCCATCAAGGAAGGTGCACCTGGCAGGCTGTCCTGGGGAGGGCCCGACCCGTGGCTCCAGAGCTTGAGTCTGTTTTGTGTGGATTCCCTGGGAATGTCTGGTGAGACCCAGTCTATCCTTTCTTTTTTTTCTTCTTTTCTGAAAGCATTTCAAACTAAGAAGTAACACAGACAATTGCATAACTAAAGAAATGGTGGCACGGATTACTTACAGGTCCCTTTTCTAAGCACCTTCTACTCTGAGCAACTTTACAGTAAAAGATAAAACCAGCCTGTTTGTTCCGAAGGCGCTTGCCAACTTCTGCATGGGAAAGTGCCAAAGAACTGAATCTTCCTGAGTTTATGCAAAATAAGGACGCAGGCTGCTTGTTTTTCCAAGTTCCAGTGCTAAAGCATCCCACAAAATTCAACCACTGATGCATGGAAAATGCCATTGTTCTAGAGTTTTTAAAATGGCAACTCCTTTCTCTGCCACTATCAACATACATGCAAATGTGCAGACCAGCTTCTTTTTCTGACTATCCTATTATCTTTTCATGCTCTTAGTTAAAGATCATTTCCTAGGCTTGTCCGAATGTGGCCAAGTTACCCTATTGCTAGATAACTGTAGAACTCAAGGAGAGTTGTCAGAATCTGAAATGTTATTCTAGAAGGGATTGTTCCATTATGTAGGCAACATAACAAGACTATTAATTTTGACATAAAATGAAAACTAGTTTTTAGCACTGCTTCTTTTTTGAATCGTTTAGAGTCAAGCATGAAGAAGGGTCAGAGATGTAAACATATATCCTGATACACATGTCATATATCATGATATGACGTAATGTCAGCCAAGCCGGCATCTCCTGACAATGCTAAAGAAGCCCTTTCCAACACACTCACAGATCTTAGGAAAACGTAAGGGGTTTCCCTCTACCCCTGAACAAATTTACTGCAAGGAGGAGAGAAAAACGAAGGGAAGCAGAAATGGAGCTTATGGTGTGACTGTTGCTGACTCAGAGAAAAAGAGTGAAAAGGATGATTTTTTAGAGGGTGAGAAAACCAATCGACAGCAGGCTGCTTTAGCCTTTGGCCCCCTGATTAGTTTTGCAGAGACAAGGACACTTCACACCACCCAGGGGGCCAGGCTGCTGCAGATGCTGCATCTACCTCACGAGAAAGAGCAAAGCAAGCACGAGCCAAGGCAACCGCCAGCACGTCGACAAGAGGGAAATAAAACCCCCTCGCCGGGTCCCTCTGGGGTCCGTGCCTAAGCAGCTGTGCTTCACACCGTTTGCACCTGCAGATACACCTTCCACATGCAACAAAATTTAGGTTCACAGCGGCGTCTTCGAGAAAAGGGCAACATTATCTTGAATTGTGACTTCAAAATACTAGGAAAGGGCCTCCCCTGGTGGCGCAGTGGTTAAGAATCCGCCTGCCAACGCAGGGGACACGGGTTCGAGCCCTGGTCCGGGAAGATCCCACCCACCGCGGAGCCACAACTACTGAGCTTGCGTGCCACAACTATTGAAGCCCATGAGCCTAGAGCCCGTGCTCTGCAACAAAAGAAGCCACCGCAATGAGAAGCTCACGCACCACAACGAAGAGTAGCCCCCGCTCGCCGCAACTAGAGAAAGCCCGCGCGCAGCAGCGAAGACCCAACGCAGCCAAAAATAAATAAATAAATGTATATACATTAAAAAAAAAAAACTAGGAAAAGTAGATTACAGTTATACTCTGTGACACATGTCCACGTTATCAATGTGTAACGTATCTAACGAAGAGACAAAATTTAAAGAAAGTTTCTTATACTTACAGCATGAACGTCTAGTAAACTATGGGAACTCAGCCTCCCAGAAGGATGCATCCCCTGGAAGTTCTGGATAGCTGATATTTACGTACTCCTTGATTCAATAATATGACAGGTCATCTTTCTTTGTGCACATGCATAAGAAGAAGAGAGTTTCGGGCTTCCCTGGTGGCGCAGCGGTTAAGAATCCGCCTGCCAATGCAGGGGACACAGGTTCGAGCCCTGGTCCGGGAAGATCCCACGTGCCGCGGAGCAGCTAAGCCCGTGCGCCACGACTACCGAGCCTGCGCTCCACAGCCCGCGAGCCACAACTACTGAGCCCACGTGCCACAACCACTGAAGCCCAGGCGCCTAGAGCCCGTGCTCCACAAGAGAAGCCACTGCAGTGAGAAGCCCGCGCACCACAAGGAAGAGTAGTCCCCGCTCGTCACAACTAGAGAAAGCCTGCGCACAGCAACGAAGACCCAACACAGCCAAAAATAAAAATAAATAAAAAAGAGGAAGAGAGTTTCATGATCCCGTGGTGTGAATCGCAAACGCCCATCAAGGGGGACCTGTCAAAGCTTAAAGCTCTTAACGAAGAACCGTACATCACTGAACTATCTTACCTGTCGACGGATTATTCCAAGGTCTCTTCTGGCTTTATTCATTAGGGCTTGAATTTGCACAGGATCCTTTACATTCTTATTTTCTCTGAAGGCATCTCTTGTCCTCCTGATGGCGTAAGTTCTAAACGAATCCAGGGGAAAAAGGAAAAGGTGTTGTCAGTGTGTCTGAAACGATGCTTTTCGAAATGAATTCAAAAGTGGTCCCTTAGGAATCAGCCGCCTGCTGGGCCCCCGTGGATCGTCACCTCTGCCCTCTGCTCCTGGGACAGGCCCATCCATGACTGTCCTGGGACGACGGAGCAGACAGATTCGGGGAGATGAATCTTCTCCACACAAGTCAGGTGTGATGGTACAGTGCTACTGAAACACTCCTTAGATTATCGGCTCTTCACGTTTATTCGCATCTGGCCTCCCTCCATTAACACGGATAACTGAACCTTCGACGTGCAGAGACAACACGACAATCGACAGGTGCCACGACGCACTGCACGTGCGTGTACCAAGGCGGTGATCGAGGCCACGCTTGGGTCAGCGTTCCAGTCTCATCCCACCTTCTCTTGTGGAACGTAACAGGCACGGATCCATACTGCCATCCTGCCACCGCTGAGCGTGGCGATGACACCGAAATGCTCTTCTCCATCTCTAAAGTGCACACACGTGCACACGCATAGACACCCCCCCAGCCCCGCCCAACACACATCGCATGCAGTTCAGGGCAGCGGTTTCAGCGCGAGCCTTGCACATCAGACAGGCTTGGGTTTGAACTCTTTTCCAAGCTCCTTCTGTTCGTGAGAACCTGGGCAACCTTCTTAACATAAGCCCCTGTTTCCTCATCTTACGCCTGTCAAACAGGCATAATACTGCCCACCTCTCAGGGCTGCTGGGAAGGTTAGGCTTTATAACGTGTGTCTGGAATTTGGTACGAAACCTGTACATAGAAAAACTCAAGATATAAAAGCTATTTTTTTCTTCTTCCTCTTCTTGTTACACCTTAATGCAATTAGTACCCCCTCTCCTCACGTCGGCCTGTGCTTCACCCTGCACCCTCGGGGTCACACCAGGCTGTCGTGTGGATAATTAGCCACAGTAGACGATTCAAAAGTCGGTAACCTCTGGACTCCCACACTCAGAGAGTGATGGCCTTAACCCCGACGCCTGCCCGGCCTCACCAGACAGAAACGAGGACCAAGGAGATGCAGCCCAAGTCAGACAGACCAGACGCGACTGTCTCCAGTGTCTGTATGATCTCAGGTTGCTCTGCACTTACCTTGAAACACCAGCTAAAGAATCCACGTGAAACCATTAGTTCCATTTAGAAACAGAAGAACGGAAAAAGCGGCAAAGCAATGAGGAAAGGGGAATGCAATTTCCTTGGGAGCTGGGGGATGGATACAACTGAACTGGGCAACCTTACTTTGGAGAGGACTAATTTTGTTTTAGATAAACTTTCCTAACGTAAAAGAAAATCAAACATTCAAATATCAAGTCCATCTGCATTTAAAAGCAAGAGAAAACGAAATCTTGTAACGTTAAGAACCATAAGGAGAAAAGCAGACAGTTTAGGAGCCTGCACTTTAGGATGTGAGCTGCTGCGGAGTCTTTCATCTTAGCCCCACGGGAACCTTCTGGGGTGTTTGCCACGGAGCTTCTGGGTGCTCGGCATCTATCTCAGGGTCACGAGGATTGGAAATGGATATACATACATAGATTTATATAGATTTTCCTCAGGTACAGCTGCTAATCTAACAAGACAGCAGGCAGCAGCTGGGCGGCTAAAGCAATCTCTGGCACCTTCCGTGCACAACATACTGGTTATTTGTGTCGCACAACATGTCTGTTCTCCCTCACACCCACACGCTCCTCCAAAACAGTTTCTGGTGGTGATGGGAATAGAGAAGGAACAAAACAGTTGAATTCTAATATTTCGTTCCATATGCAGACTTGGTTTCACAACAGGAATTTACCTCAGGGAATCATCCAGTGTTTTAATTCTTCTTTTTGGAAAAAATAAAATGGGCAATAGTAGTCATTACTAAATTCATTCTTCTAAAAGCCAGCAACTAGCCAGAATAGCTAGGAACAGAGGAGTATGTCTCGGAATGCAACGACCTAAGTTCTTCTAAAGTTTAAGGAAATTAGAAAATAGCTGAAGACATTCAACAATTTGTATCATTTGGGGTCAAGGTCAGCGTTCTAAGTGTGCTTTTGTGTATTCTAGTCTCCCCAAATCTCCAAAGTCTATGCCTAAAGGAACGAAGCTCTTGATCTTCCATTTAAATGTGTCTGAAGCAATCAAAAGCTGTCATTCAAGTTCTGGCTACACCCGTGGAATGAGTGACGGAAAGGTTCCCTCCCCCCTTTCTTGCTCCTCCTCCCCCTCCACGTCTAGAACACAGGCATTTCCCTTTGCCCCAAGAGAAGACACCGCACTGGTTCTGGACCATAAAACCACTACTGCATGAACAGTTTTTAGCTATATGATTCTTATCTCAAATGGTCGTCATTTTGTGAAGGTAATCACAAATCCGGCCGAGTCTTCTCATTTTCTAAGAAGGGGCTAACCACCAATTATTTCAATCCTGCCCCGCCTTGGTTTTTATCATTTGCGTTTTTTTCACCGCTGCCAAGGGAAACCACTTATCCTCGAACACGTTCTTGCCATCAGTCCCTTGACTGTATCACTGAGCAAGAACATTTCGAGGAAAAACGTGAGATGCCGCCATGGAGATGGCAGCCAGCTGCTGCACAATGGCTTGCACTAGGGCGACCCTAGCGTGAGTCAGAGGCTGCCTGAAATAAGACACAAAAAATTAACACGTAAGGGGCAACAGAAGAGCAACGGCCACCACGAGAAAGTGGATGGCATCCACAGAAACAGCAGGGGATTCTGCTCACACATCGCTGCTCTGCCTGTACCCTCCCGAAGCTTGGCAGTTCCTTAGCGCTACTTTGTGCAGGAGATTCCCACGAGTCTTTTCTTCTCCCCCTCCCCTTCCCCCCCCGTGCCAACAGACCTCCAGTGTACACAGGTTCTACTGGCTATCCTTTCCCCACTGCAAGGATCAAACTCCTCTGTGAGATTCTTCCAGCCACTCCAATGTCCCTGGCGCAGAGCAATACGGCCGGCAGTAACGACGGCTCTAGAGTGCCTGAGGTCCTGCTTCGCCTCTTTCCAGACCTCTGTCGGCCAAATGCAGGCCACGATAACCACCGCCGCCCAGCACCTGGAGGCTCACATTGGCTTCAGCGGGCAAGAGGTGGGATCTGGAAACCAGCTGATGTAATTTCCTCACTTCTGACATCCTTCGTCACCACCCCACACGCTGGCTTCTCTGCTCATCCATCCTGTAGAAGCATCTGTGCGTTCCCCCCTTCCACAGCCCCAAGCCAAGTATCCCAGTAACAAAACGACTCAACCCTTTCTCTTGGCCTCTTTGGGGCAAAGTCCTGCACCTGCTTGGAAGGACGTCCTCCATGCACCTGCCTTAACTCGGAGGCGCCCTGCTCCTGAAGACACGCTTCCCTCGCAGCCATCAGGGGGAAGCTGCTTCAATCTGCCTCCGGACTCCACGGGGCTGAGAGGAGAGTCCGGCTACGCCCTTGGACCCTACTGCTGCTTCCGGATCATCTGTTCACCCTACACACCCTTGAGGCCACGCTGCCTGAGGAAACCACGTTGTGTGCCCCCGTGACACTGCTGTCTGCTCACTTCTGGAGATCAAGCCTTAAGATTCATCAAGCCTTAACATCTAAAGGCCCCTCAGTGCATACATAGGCCACCCATTTTAGGTAACAAAAACTTTCGTAATATGTGGTACAGTAAGATCTTTAAAGCCAACTTTTATAGTGAGACATGATAGTGTTTGCAAACTGTTACTGAGGTGTCTATCTTTGCTCTGCGGATGGAGAGTTCCGCAGCTGGCTCGTCTCTCCTCTTATCCTTTAGGTCTAACTAGCTGTTTCCTCCTAGTCTTCTGTGCGGGCTGATCCGACTCTGCTACCTCTTGTATGTTGTATTCTCTAGGGCTCCATATTGGACCTCATTTTAATAACATGTCTTCCAGTAAACGCGTCTACGCCCAAGGTTTCAACTACCATATATGTATATATGCCATTGGCTACCAGAACTTTCTCTAGAAAGTTTTGGTAGAACCCCAATCCATAGAACCCAACTGCCTTTCGGACTTGCCAACAAAAGGCACTCACTATGCCCACGACAAATTCTCCCACTGAACGCTTTCCAAACTGAAGTTATCATCTTCTTCTCCCTTCTCCCCAGTGGCCAGCATTTCATTCCTAGGTAGGAGCATTCTCAGACAGCCAACCGTCCAAGTCAGATATCTGGGTATCCATCCTAAATTCCTTCCTTTCCCTTAACTCCTTACGTTTAGACAATCACAAAATCTTACCGTTTCAACCTACAGTCTTCTGCATTATCTTCCACTTCTCCAAACCCTCAGCTCTAATCTTGGTTCAGGCTCTCACCTCAGATTAATGCAAGAGTCTTGGGATTATGGTGTACGTATGCTGTGCATAATAAAATGCATAGTAACAGCTTTAGAGGAAAAGCTCAAGGACCATTTGAAGGTCATAAGTACTCTGGGTAAGGAACACAGCAGAAAGCTTCCTTCTTATGAACGTTTAAGTTCCCACTGGAATGGTAGCCCCACGCAGTATGGACTTTTATCTTCCTTGTGCCTGGCTCAGAGGGTGCTTAATAAATATTTACTAAATATACAAACTTATCCAAATATCATATCAAAGAGACCTTCAAGAAAAATACTAATAATCACAACAAAGAGTTAAGAAACTGATAAAGAAATAGAATGAAAAGGGTTGTAGCACAAAGATTGAATTAACCTCTGAAAGGGAATGATTACAAAATTCACCATGAGAATCCAATGAAGAAGTCTAGGAGGCCTATCATGTAAGCACTGTGGGAGGTGGAGATCAACAAGGTTACTGGCCTCAGGGGCGGCTGGAGGATGAAATCCACACCCAAATCATGAAAGAGGAAATAAGAGCCAGGCAAAGGGAACTCAGAGGGGCTGAGGAGACTCTCTGGGGCAATGGAACAGTTCTTGACTGTATATTGGTCAAAAGGTTGAGCCTCACACTTAAAGTGGATGCTTTATTGTATGTAAATTATTCAATAGGTTGACTTTTAAAGAAAATTGAAAGATAAATAGTATAGGAGCTACATTACATTTGCCCTCTTTTAAGAAAAGCAAAAAAAGGAAAAAAAAAAACCCCCACCAAACAAAGACTGCAATGTTAGAGGATAATTATGTACACAGCTGATGGAAGTAAAAGTTAACAGTTATTACAGAAGCCAGAAGACAGGACAAACTAGGAAATCAAGTCTAAAACACAGAAAGATAAGTTGATGAGAAATATGTGAGAAAAAAATAACCTTCAGAAGAGGGCAAAGGTATATAACCTATGAATAATAAGTGTGAACAAAGTGGACTGTAGGTAATTAAAGTTCTAATGGAGAAAATGTTTCAGAAGTGATTATAAAAAATTGAGACGGTTCATTGAGATTTAACAACCAGATGACAATGCCAAGATATTTACTTTTAAAACCTTAAACTCCAAGGTCAGAGGAAAAATATTTGAAGAAAGGATAAAAAAAGAACTTTAAGCAGGTAATACTGAATGCAGTAGAGATAAGTATAACCTCAGATTTCTATTTTCAAAATCCACAAAGAAAAGGGCTGCTTTCTAGTCATTTGCAGGGCTGTTTTGAGGGTCCAAAGGGATAACAAATAATACCTATGATTTCTGGCACACGTACCATGCACAGGGTACTGTGCTCAGAACTGGATATACATTATCTGATTTAATCCGCAAACTACAACTCAGAGATTGGGAAAAAAAAAAAAAAAAAGGCCAAGATCAAATGTCCAGTAAGTGGCAGAGCTAGATTCTGAACCCAGCTGAACACAGTCTGGGATTTTCAACTCCAAGCTGTGTCTCCTCCAGGGGCCAATAAACCCCTACTATCCAACCTTTGACAAGTACTTGGGATAAGCCAAGTTCTTATTTGCAAAGCCATTAAAAAAAAATTGTCTCTGGCATCACAAAGCTTAAAAAGATCATCTTATCTCCCAACACTGCTCCAAGTACTGCTACAAATAGTTCAAGTGCCAAGCATGTGTTAGGAAAAGCAGCTGAGAGCATTATGAGGGAAAGAGCTAGTGACATAAGCAGTAAGTGTTAAGTGAAATAACTGAGTTGAATTATTTTTAAGAAGGAGGACAGTGCCCAATGAGAAGGGTGTGGGTGCGGAGGTGAAGTTACTATTAGGAAACCCACTCTGGAGACCAAAGGCTCTCAGTTTTGGGAGCAGCTGTAAAGAAAACCCACTACATACTTCCCTGTTTACAATTCCCTAACGGTTTTCTATTATCTTCAGGATAAGGGTCAAGTGCATTAGCATGGACGGTATATTCCTGTTCATCAATCCCACCCCATCCAGCACCACTTCCAGAATGAACCACTGACTGTAGCTTTATGGGAAGACTTGGAGTTTTCTCAGTTCTTCCTGAAGGAAGGCCTGCTATTTCTCCACATGTGGTATGTCCTCCTCCAGCTTGATCTCTTGGCTAACTCCTACTCGTCCTTAAAGACCTGACCCAGTTAGAAACAAATATGACAAAAGATTAATATCCTTAGCATATAAATAGCGCATATAAATCGAACAGAAGGACAGAAGGACCACAGTAAATAAATGAGTGAGCAGCATGGACCAATAATTCATGAGAGAGCCCAAAGAGTGACTAAATTTAGAGACATAGGTGATATAAATATATGAATGTTCAGCCTTGGTCATAATCAAAGAAATGTATATTTAAACAAGGTATAATTTTCTGTCTGTCAAATTAGCAGAATTTTTTTTAAAAGTAAAGGGAGTGGGACTTCCCTCGTGGCGCAGTGGTTAAGAATCCGCCTGCCAATGCAGGGGACACGGGTTCGAGCCCTGGTCCGGGAAGATCCCACACGCCGCGGAGCCACAACTACTGAGCCCGCGTGCCACAACTGTTGAAGCCTGTGAGCCTAGAGCCCGTGCTCCGCAACAAGAGGAGCCACTGCAATGAGAAGCCCGCGCACCACAACCTAGAGTAGCCTCTGCTCACCTCAACTAGAGAAAGCCCACGTGCAGCAACGAACACCCAACGCAGCCAAAAATAAATAAATAAATTTATATATAAAAAAAAAAACTAGGAAAAGTAGATTACAGTTATACTCTGTGACACATGTCCACGTATCAATGTGTAATATATCTAACCAAGAGACAAAATTTAAAGAAAGTTTCCTATACTTACAGCATCAACGTCTAGTAAACTATGGGAACTCAGCTTCCCAGAAGGATGCATTCCCTGGAAATTCTGGATAGCTGATATTTACGTACTCCTTGATTCAATAATATGACAGGTCATCTTTCTTTGTGCACATGAATAAGAGGAAGAGAGTTTCGGGCTTCCCTGGTGGCGCAGTGGTTAAGAATCCGCCTACCAGTGCCGGGGACACGGGTTCGAGCCCTGGTCCAGGAAGACCCCATATGCCACAGAGCAACTAAGCCCATGCACCACAACTACTGAGCCTGTGCTCTAGAGCCCGCAAGCTACAACTACTGAGACCGAGTGCCACAACCACTGAAGCCCAGGTGCCTAGAACCCGTGCTCCACAACAAGAGAAGCCACAACGATGAGAAGCCCGTGCACTGCAATGAAGAGTAGCCCCCGCTCGCCGCAACTAGAGAAAAGCCTGTGCGCAGCAACGAAGACCCAACGCAGCCAAAAATAAATAAATAATAAAGTAAAAAAAAAAAAACAACTAAAGGGCATGTACAGCCTGATGGTGGGATATGAACTATATCTCCTGTGGGGAAAACAGTATCATACATCATAATGTATAATGATGTTCATAATCTTTTATCCACTAATTCTATTCTTAGTGATCCTACAGATACAATCTGAAATATGTACAAAGATGTATACAGAAACATATGCATTACAGAACTGTTTATAAGCATTAAAAACAGAAACAACCTTAAATGTTCATAAATGATGACATTATGCAGCTTTTAAAAGAGATGCTTCAAAAACCTTAAAGCTGCAGATACTGAAGTCGGAGGTATAAAAAGGTGTAAGGAGAATTATCAGTCTCCCTCCCGCTCCTGACCGTCTGTTCTCTCTAGATGCAATCACAGTTGGCAGGTTCCTGTGTAGCCTCCCAGAGATACTGGGTTCTTATTATACCCTCTATGTGTATACTTCTCTTCGTAAGTAGTGGAGTTCTAAACATACGGCGCACCTCTAATTCCTGAATAAAAATGTGTCTGAGCAATCATTTCCTGTCAGTACAAATGAGCTGACCCATGAAGGGCTGTGCAGGGTTCCACCATATGCGTGAATTACAGTCCATTTAGTGGGCCCCTTATTAATGGGTATTTAGGTTGTTTCTGATCTTGCTATTACTATAGCATTACGTGCATGTGTGTCTGTGGGAACAATTCGTAGAAATGGAACCGGTAGGGCAAAGGATATGTATATGGTAGATTTGATAAAATATCATCAAAGTTCTCTCTGCAGAGGGACCGGTCCAAGCTTCCACCAGCAACATGTAAGTTGCTTGTTTTCAACACCATTGCCAACACGTGTCATCAAACTTTCTGATCTTTGCTAACCTAACGGATGAAAAACGGTCTTTTATTTCACTTTTTTTTTTTTTTTTTTAAATAAGGTTTAATTCATTTATTTATGGCTGTGTTGGGTCTTCGTTTCCGCGCGAGGGCCCTCTCCAGCCGCGGCAAGTGGGGGCCACTCTTCATTATTTCACTTTTAATTACATTTTTCTTGTTATGAGTGCTGCTGACCACCTTTTCACAAGTTTAAAGCCCTCTGTGTCTGTTAATAACCTTTGCCTTTTCTTAATTGAGTGATTTGTCTTTTTGATTGATTTGTAAGACCTACTGAGGAAGGTGTTAAGGAAACTATCCCTTTGGGATGAGTTGCAATGTTCTCCTTGGACTGTCATCTGACTTTGTGTGTGCTTTGTCACATAAAAACGTTCAGTTCTTACGCAGTAAAGTGTATCACTTTTCATGTTATGACTTCTGGTTATATATATGTACAAAAGTCTTCTCTACTGTGAGATCACAAAAAATATTCACCCATGTATTCTTGAGAACTTTTATGATTTATCTTTTTATGTTTAACTCTTTGATCTTTCTGGAATTAATTTTAGTGGAAGGTGTTGAATATGGAATCTAACTTTACCTTCTAATGTTAAGTTTTCTGAAATGAAGGATATAACTTTACATTCGGGATGATCTCAATTATGTAAAATACAGGTACAGAAAAACTACAAGGAAACAGCATGTTAACAATAATTACTTTTGGTTATTGGAATTTATGCTTTCTAAATTATTACAATAATCATTACTTATGAATTATTTTAAAGTGCCTAATGACATAATAAAATCAGTAATTTACCATGATAAAGAAAAATTGGCAATAGTGAAGGTTCAATCTGTGCGAGAAGAGATTAGGGAAGGAAATATACTTAAATACGTATAGCCAGAAGAGATGTACAATGGGGGATTAAATTAAAGCAGTGCCATGGGGAAAAGAGGAAGTATTCAGTAGATAAAAGCAAGAGATTCTACAAGTTTATTTTGAGGTTAACAATGGGACAACAAGGTAGATATGTCCACCAGGCTACCAGAAACATGGTTTTGGATCTCTGCTGAGAAGGTCCAAGCTGGCAATAAACCTGAAAATCGTTGATAAGGAAGAAGGAGGCAAAATCGTGGGGGCAGATGAGTTTGCTCGGAGGAAGGCAGGAGAATGGGAAGAGAAGCTAGCCTGGGACAGAGCCCTGGAGAAACAGTGCCAGTAATTAAGAGCAGGCAGAGTGCAGGAGGAAAGACCCAAGACAAGGAGGCACACTTCACAAGCAGAGAGCACGCAGGAGCGTCCCGAGTCCTAGAGAGGAGACGACAAAGGCTGGAAGAGGCCTCGCTGCAGCCAGCAGCAGGGGCGGCACTGGTAACTTCAGCAAGAACACCACCAGCTATACTCAGTGACTACAGTGCACTACATGTATGAAGAAAAACCCTGAATTCTTGAAAATGCACTCATAAACAGCAACTGGGTGTAGGAAGAAGTTCATTACATACTAAGAAAGTATTTTTAAAATAATAGAAAAGATAATGCATAAAATCTTTGGAATGTAGTCAAAGCCATACTTAGATGAAAGTATGTAGTCAAAGCCATACTTAAAGCTAATGGCTTACATAGTAATATGTAATTACTAATGGCTTTATTAGTAATAAAATAAAAGCAGAGTTTAATAAATTAGAAATATCTCCTAACATTTTGGAAAGGCCATAGTATCCCATAAGAAAATAGTAAACAGGTATTTTAAAAATGGGTCAAACAAACTAAAAATGAAATAAAAAAATCAGCGGAATTAGCTAAGACAACTGAGTTTATTCTTTTTTTTAACATCTTTACTGGAGTATAATTGCTTTACAATGGTGTGTTAGTTTCTGCTTTATAACAAAGTGAATCAGCTATACGTATACATATATCCCCGTATCTCCTCCCACCCTCCCTATCCCACCCCTCTAGGTGGTCACAGAGCACAGGCTGATTTCCCTGTGCTATGCGGCTGCTTCCCACTAGCTATCTATTTTACATTTGGTAGCGTATATATGTACGTGCCACTCTGTCACTTCGTCCCAGCTTACCCTTCCCCGTCCCCGCGTCCTCAAGTCCATTCTCTACGTCTGCATCTTTATTCTTGTCCTGCCCCTAGTTTCTTCAGAACCTTTTTTTTTTTTTTTGGTTCCATATATATGTGTTAGCATACGGTATTTGTTTTTCTCTTTCTGACTTACTTCACTCTGTATGACAGACTCTAGGTCCATCCACCTCACTACAAATAACTCAATTTCGTTTCTTTTTATGGCTGAGTAATATTCCATTGTATATATGTGCCACATCTTCTTTATCCATTCATCTGTCGATGGACACTTAGGTTGCTTCCATGTCCTGGCTATTGTAAATAGAGCTGCAATGAACATTGTGGTACATGACTATTTTTGAATTACGGTTTTCTCAGGGTGTATGCCCAGTAGTGGGATTGCTGGGTCGTATGGTAGTTCTATTTTTAGCTTTTTAAGGAACCTCCATACTGTTCTCCATAGTGGCTGTTTCAATTTACATTCCCACCAACAGTGCAAGAGGGTTCCCTTTTCTCCACACCCTCACCAGCATCTACTGTTTGTAGATTTTTTGATGATGGCCATTCTGACCAGTGTGAGGTGATACCTCATTGTAGTTTTGATTTGCATTTCTCTAATGATTAGTGATGTTGAGCATTCTTTCATGTGTTTGTAGGCGATCTGTATATCTTCTTTGGAGAAATGTCTATTTAGGCCTTCTGCCCATTTTTGGATTGGGTTGTTTGTTTTTTTGATATTAAGTTGCATGAGCTGCTTGTAAATTTTGGAGGTTAATCCTTTGTCAGTTGCTTCATTTGCAAATATTTTCTCCCATTCTGAGGGTTGTGTTTTTGTCTTGTTTATGGTTTCCTTTGCTGTGCAAAAGCTTTTAAGTTTCATTAGGTCCCATTTGTTTGTTTTTGTTTCCATTACTCTAGGAGGTGGGTCAAAAAGGATCTTGCTGTGATTTATGTCACAGAGTGTTCTGCCTATGTTTTCCTCTAAGAACTTTATAGTGTCTGGCCTTACATTTAGGTCTTTAATCCATTTTGAGTTTATTTTTGTGTATGGTGTTAGGGGGTGTTCTAATTTCATTCTTTTACGTGTAGCTGTCCAGTTTTCCCAGCACCACTTTGAAGAGGCTGTCTTTTCTCCATTGTATATTCTTGCCTCCTTTATCAAAAATAAGGTGACCATATGTGCGTGGGTTTATCTCCGGGCTTTCTATCCTGTTCCATTGATCTATATTTCTGTGTTTGTGCCAGTACGAGTTTATTCTTTTATGTTATGGCTTCTGGAGTAAACATCAGAAAACAAAATTATTAAAAAAGAGTGAGGAGGATTGGAAGTTTGAGAAGAGGGGTTTAAAACAATTATTTCAGAAACAGAGAGCCTGAGCAGACTTCTGGAACTCACTATGCAATGAGAAGAGCCAGCTGAGGGTGGTAACACCCAGTGCGGTGGGTACCAGTTTGCCAAACTCGGTGATTTTTGCCCAGCTGAGTTCAGCTGCCCAGGTATAGTTATGGAAAAGACAGATGTGTGTGTAAGGAATTATGGTAAATTAATGGTCTCTATGTATTAAAATAATAAATATGAAAATTATGTACATATAACAAAAAGTATATTCAAAACACTATGACCTAAAAACCATTTTTATATAACTGCAGATTTTAGGTACAGTTCTACGGGGATTTTTAAAAAGGTAACAGTCTCTTTAAAAAAAAAAAAAAACAATAAATAATGGAAAGAAAGAAAAAAAAGTACCACCGTCCTGTAGCAGATGCTCTCCTCAGGCCCTAGAGGAAAAGTTTAGGAGTATTTCTGTTCAGGCTTCCTTTTTGGTGCATAAAAACATTTAAGATCTTTACCCTACAATTCATCAAAATTAAACTTCTAATTACCACTTGGATCTATCCTCATTGCCACTGACATTTTGCTGCAAACAAGATTTTTCAAAATGTAAACCAATTTATCAAAGTAGAGGCCACCTATAAAACACTGTCTAGCTTTGTGGCAGCGAGGCCTACAGATCGAGCGGCGGCGGGGTCCTGGCTTCCTCGTTTCTTGGTTTTAGACATGGCTGTGTAGACAGCACAGGTACCCTGCAAGCTGGACTCGAAGAGCTCAGACCCACAGTCCCCTCCTCACGTGTTCCTGGACCAAAAGAGAAACATGTCCTTCATTTGTGGAGTCCTTCAAACTACTCCTGTGAGGGAAAAACCAAAGATAATGCTCAAGTATTAACTGTCCTCATATATACATATCCTCTTCTTATGGATCTGGCCATATTTCTTTTAAAAGTATCACCATGACATAAAAGCTCCATGTGCAGGGATGGGATTTTCTGGCTTCTTCCCTCGCGACCCCCTCATCTACCAGAGATGAGCTTGACCTGGTACCAAAAAAGCAAACCCAAGCTTTCATCATGTAATAAGCGTTAAAAGTTAGACTACAGAATACAGTTTTAAAAATTTTATTTTAAAATTACAGTGTGAACCATGCCAATGTAAGACAGGACCTTTAAATGATTTAAATTTGAGGAGAATAACTATGTATGGTAGAATATTCAATTAATTTTGGATTTTCCACTTTATGGGGGAAAATAAAGCACGAACGATAAAAATTCCTCTTGGTCGTTAAACTCAAATCTCTTCATTAAAATTTCCTATCAGCACTGCTAAAAAGAAGCCAAATAAAGTGCATTTTTGTTTATTTTATCCTTTCCTCCTGCCATTAGTCACCAGCAAGAATAAGTGAGCAATGTATGTTTCCTAGATATAAGGAGGTCTCATGGATAAGATCAACAATGGCAGGCAGACAATGGGTGATGTGGCAGATTTGGGGAGCCCTCCAACTGCCTAGAAGTGCTTTCAAGAGCCTAAAGCAGGAGAGAGTCAGATCTGACATGTGGACCCGCATTTCCCACCATGCACTGTGTGAAAATACCAGTATTCCCTCAGGAAGAGCCACAAAGAATATTTACACATTAAATCAGTGAAGATACCTGGAAATGTGAGAAAGCAAAGTTAGGCACCTGGATTCCTTCACAGGGCTTCTCCCCCTCCAGTAACACCCATTACGTTTTGGGAAATGCTGATCTGGACAAAACTTCTACCCAGGCAGCCCCTTCAAGGTTCAGAGGCTGGAGGCTGAAAGGGCAGGTCCCAGCGCGTGTGCCAACAATTCCCACAGGCAAGTCATGCTCATTCATTAAAGGCTACTTACAGACCCTCCTCTCACAGCAGCTAACAGATCCAGGGCACCTGCCGCAAACCAGGCACAGCTGCACCTGTATCTCCTCTAACCCTCTAGCAACACAGCCTAATAAGTGCATCAGCTGATCTTAGATGTGTGAGGTCCATGAGTCACAGCAGAGATGGTCAATATATTCCCCGCCCCTTCTTCCAAAAGGTCCCCACCATACAGATCCCACAGCCAAGTCCAAAGTCAAATCATGATAATGAAGGGGAGAACATTCCACGCCCTAATATGCCACTTTGGCATTTGGTTATTTTGAGCTGAAGGCCAACTGAGAGACAGCAGATGCAGGAAGGGCTCTCTGCCCTTCTCTTTTCTGCCAAAAGCAGGGCATAAATTTCCCATGAGAAAGGTGTCCTCCTGGTACCAGGAAGAAGAGAACATTCTTACCACCAGATACGGGGAGTTTATGCTGAGATGAGTCTGCACAAACCGCACTAAAATAACCCTTGTCTTCTGTTAGTTTCCCCCATATATTTCCTACTCAATTTCCAACAATATCCTGTCCTTAGCTGCCCAAATCCCTTGGCTTTGTCTAGTCACTGCTCCACAATTTACGGTCCTTTGTAAAAATGGTATACAAGCCCCCAAGTCTAACTGCTTTTTTGGGGTTGTCACTTTTCTATGAAGCTCCTTCCATGCTATGCAAAAATACAAACATGAAATAAAATTCGTACATGGTTTCTCCTGTTAGTCTTCTGACAGTTTAATTCACAGGCTCCGTGCACAGAGCATAAGAGAGTTGAGTAAGTTTTTCCTCCCCTACAGTGGTCTTAGCCTCAGTGCTGAGGACTGTGGGCAGCTCTGGCTTTGAGAAGATGCTGATCTGTGGATGTGGAACCTGGTCTTACCTGAGTGTCCTGTGTCAGGCTGGTATTCCATAGCCCTTTCCTCAGCCTGTCCCTTCACTCCACTGTAACTAACCATCTTACTCTGCATAAAGAAGAGTGGTCAAAATTTTGACTCTAATTTCAAGCCATATTTCTTAAAAGAGCCTGTACCATATACTTTCTATCATGATGTTAAAAAAAAAAAACAAACGGGCTTCTTTGGTGGCGCAGTGGTTGAGAATCTGCCTGCTAATGCAGGGGACACGGGTTCGAGCCCTGGTCTGGGAAGTTCCCACATGCCGCGGAGCAACTGGGCCCGTGAGCCACAACTACTGAGCCTGCGCGTCTGGAGCCTGTGCTCCTCAACGGGAGAGGCCGCGATAGTGAGAGGCCCGCGCATCGCGATGAAGAGTGGCCCCCGCTTGCTGCAACTAGAGAAAGTCCTCTCACAGAAACGAAGACCCAACGCAGCCAAAAATAAATAAATAAATAAATAAATAATTAAAAAAAAAAACAAACAAAATAAAAACTCTCATTATTTAAGAGGACTAAATTTAGGCTGCTTTATATCTGAAATATTAATTTTGAGGGACTCTTCACCATTATTTAAAAATATTCTTTCTGTTTGTATCGAATATCCCCGAGATGCAGAGAAAAGAAGACTTTTGTGAGATGCACTTACTACTCAAAGGAAGGTCCCTGCTCATTCGCTCTCACTCATCCATTAGGCCCCAGACTCGGCGTGAGGTGCTTAAGATGCAAGTGGAAACTGGCCATGGTTTCACAAAGCTCCTGGGGTTGGGACACACTATAAATCACTCTATCTTATAACGGGACTATATGGGTAGTGCTCTGAGAACAGAGAGGAAGGAGGGAGTAACTCAGCCTGGGGGTCTGGGAAGTCTTTCTAGGGAGGTTGACATCCTTGAAGGATGAAAGGAATTTCACCAGAGTGGAGAGCCATTCTGCAAAGGGAGGCCAAAGACAAATTTAGAATTCAAAATCCCGTATTTCTATATGACTGGGAAAACATATGGGAAAGGAAAGAAAAATATGGAAGAAGGAATACAGAGCCTTGGAGGAAGGAGAGAGGGAAAGAGGAAGACTACTTTTTAAAAAATATGAGGATCTCACCACAGGATGGAATCCTCTGGTAATATGTAGTGATGAGATTAAGGGTGTAGGATAATATTCAGGGTAAAGTTGTGGTTTCAGTCTTATAGCTCGCAAGCAGAATTTAGTTCCCACTAATGAGCACGTCTGCCTCCTGTGCCGCCTCCCGGCCTCTGGCCCCCGTGGCACTCCATCTGCAGCACTGCTGTCCAGCCCCCTTACCCCCCATCGTGCTGTCTGGGATGCTGGGACTTACGGGCACATCTTCCAGGTTCTTCATCTCACCTGACAGGAGCCCAGACCTTGTCCATCTCTGTGTCCCCACAGGACATACTACGCTTTGCACACAGTAGGTGCTCTATAACAACTGTTGAATTGAAAAATTTTATTTAGTTAGAATACAAGGAGAGAAAAACTCCCACAAAAACCTGTGACCCAATGATAAATGTAAGATTTCTATTCCAACAGGAAAAAGAATTCAATTACATTTAGCCAGAAGAATTATATAAACAGACTAAAATGATAGTTATGAATTTTTTTAGTCTAACAAGCAATTTTAGATATTATTTTAATCTTTCACCTACTAACTACATGTTTGTGTCTTTTCTTTACTATTCATTTAATACACACTACAGCAAATTAGTAATATTAGTTCTGGAAAGAATTTACATATACCTCCAGTTACTGTTATATTTCAACATTTGTTATGTTTGGCATAAAGCATTTGAACACACAACTGATCATCATAATTCTAATCCATTAAACATGAAATACATGGAGGTAACTTACTTTCGAATACTTTAGACAGAAAAATAATCTGGTTGTGTTAGTCTTAACACAGTTCAAGGTCTATTCTTTTACCTCTGGGTCCAAGCTTACTTGGTTACAAAGCAGTTTCATCAGAAAAAAATGTGTTTACTAACTGACTGCCACTGAAAAAATTTGAAAATATAAAATGTTTTCACTAGTTTTGAGATGACGAATATATATATTGTCTCGGAATGGGAAAAAATGCTATCAGTATGCTCTATGTCAACAAAACTATGACCACCTGAGAAGAACAAAGTGTAGTGAAATCTCTCTCTCTCTCTCTCTGAGTACAGAGGGAAAGAAAGCCATTCTCCTGAAAGCAGATATCGAGCTTTTAACAAACAAGAATGGTCTTAACAGACAATGGCTCTGAGCTCAAAATATTTGAAAAATTAGCTTTAGATAAAATTTTCTGAAACCAGTCTTAATTTTGGGCACATGTTAAGTGGCTCATAGCTCACACTAATCCTATAGAATAAACCAATTTAGTTACACAGGGGTTCATTTTATAACTAATTTACTTGAGTGTCTCACCTGAAAGTTCTTTTCTTTAAACAGACCATCCATCATAATAGCCCCTTAAAAAAAACTCTAAGGTATAGAACTGGAAGGTTTTGAACTGGAGGGGATCTGAGATTCTCAGGGGTCTCTGGTTCTGGTCATGGTAAATCCCTCAATGTAGGGGGCAAAGCTTTCTACTTAGCCTAGATCTTACCTGGAAGCGTAACTTCACACCCACTGCTATTCAAAATGAATCAAAACTTAGAAATAAATACTATGTATGGAGGATTCACTAAAAGGCAAGCCCTCTACCTATCCCTCTGGGTACTCTACACCAGGCACCTGCAATCTTGGTCTCTTGCAGAACTGCTTTATTCACTGTGGGCTTGTGCCATTAGTCAAGATTATGAGATGCCAGAAGAAACTGCCCTTTGAAACTGGTTTTATGAAATTTATGCTAAGAATGTGGCCCTGCATACAAAGAGCCACAAGATAAATTTCTTGGGTTTTAGTACCAGGAAGACTTGCACGTCTAAGCACACGGCTGCTTTTACATCATGACACTGTGACTCACACAACTAGTCCTGGTCCTCTCTGGCTCCTGGGAAGCTCAGAGCCGGACCGGAGGCGGTACTACGGCTGCCAAATGTTGTCTTCCAAGCACTCAGTTTGCTTGCTAACCTCATTCCAGGTCTCATTTTGGTTTTCTTATCCTTATTTTCCTGATTTCCTCAATTAAGAATAAAATTAAATGCAGTTTGTTTTCAGTTTGAGAAAGGATGGGGTTCCAAAATTTCTTATTTATGAATTGAGAATTTGGAACAATAGCGCTAAAAGATGGTAAGGTCCCCAGGCCAGTTCAAATAAATTTAATTTAACCACAATATGGCAAAACAATAGTGTTGAGAAGCTACTGTCATTCAAGACAAGGTCTGCAGGGTAATTCTATACTCATGCTAAAAAAGAATTTTTTCTTATTAGAGAATTACTATGTAAAGGGGCATTATTGATTATCCAAACTTACATAAGCACAAGATACATAAGTTAAGTCAGCTAACAAATTCATATGCCCTTAAATAAGAGAAAGTCCAAAGGCCTTGTAAATAATCCATATCTTATTCCATCAAGTTGACTTGTCCTTTTTTCCTTATATAAACAAATAACTAAAGGTAATTTAATTCAGTGAGAGTTGCGAAGTGAATACAGATCTCTGCAGAATAAAATGTTACTTTTATGATCCTATTTATTTTGTTAAAGCTTCAACATGATAGGAAGCAAATGCAAATTTTGACTCAGGGTCAGTTCTTAATATTTCCAGCAGCAAAAAAATTAATCTATTTGAATACCTGAATTTTACAAGCAAATTTAACATATTTCATATAGATAAACAATGTCTTAGATGTAGTTACTCATAGTCCTAGACTATGGCTTATATTTACTGGGCTCTCAATCAGCATTTATTCATTTGAGTTCTACCTAGTCAAAGTTTCTTGACCAATTTGCTTCTAAAGGAAGAAGTCTACCACTGTTAACCCTTTGCGCTACTTTTAAACACAGACGTCAGAGAGTGCTGTAATGAGATTTAGAAAAACATTCTGGTGGCAATGTGAAGGACGCCTGGTAAGAACTAAGAACAGGAGGCGGAGAGCAGTAGAAGGCTGTCACAAAACCCAACAGAAACTGGTGGGGGCCAGTGAAGACAGTCACCGTGCGGACACAAAGTGTTTCCTGGTGAGAGAAACACAGGAGACACCCGCTGGGCAAGACGACCGACTGGCTGTGGCACAGTAAGGAGAACAAGCGAGGTGGTTTCCAGCCTGAGAGCCGAGCATCGCCCATGAGAGGGCACGCAGAAGGCCCGCTTGCCCGGAGGGCCGGAACGCGGTAGGGAGGGATGCAGATTTTTAGCTTAGACCCGCTCGGTTTGGTAGCCCAGCCAGCACAGGAAGGAGGCCCTTGGTTTGCAGGCTGGGGAAAGGATGCACAGAGGGGCGGATCATCAGAGCACAGGGGTTGAAGCCACGACTGACCGAGCGCCCCGAGGGTGGGTGTGAGAGGCCAGGGTGCATGTGAGGGGCCTCCCACCTGGAAGGGAGGGAGACAGACCAGGAGACAGCGGTGCCCTGCATGCCCGACGGGCCTCAGCAAAGGTGGCAATGGGGACGGGCGAGCCAGTAGTGGCAGTAAGCACCTGGGAATTCGAACACCAGGCGCGGAGGCCAGTGGGTGCTGACGGGTGCCAGCTGGGAGGACTGACCCCTGAGGCCCCTGGTTCCTGCTGCCACTGTTCACACTGGCTCACGGTCTCCCCCAGCCTGGCGAAGGGGCTTGGATTCCTGTGTGGTTACGCGTTAGGACTTTGCCTACGTTTACATTAGGCTGATCCCAGTGAGAAAGATACGATGCTGATTTCATTCACAGAAAGTCATTTTAAAATATAATAGGTAAATTTCTGGGGCAAAAAAGGATGGTTATAAATATGGCTATAAATATGGTTCCTCTGTATTCTGATCTGTGAAGAGGGAGGAAGGAAAACAAAATTACGTAACCATCTGGGTCCTAAACACGGTCACCCGGGCGGTTTACCAAAATCTTTCCGCTGCTGCTTGTTAATAAGCAGTTACCCACACACAGCGCTCGCTCAGACATTTCTCACGCACTTACGGTGTGCCGTCACTAAGGAGACAAAGTTGGTTCAAACATGGTTGCCACTCCCTGGGGATGACAGTCTAGTAAATAAAGGGCAGAGTGATGGGGGAGTGATCACAGCAGGATTTACACAAGGTGTCTGGAGGACGTGGGAGGGGCCCCCGAGAACAGGATTCGTCCATTCACCATGTGCTGGTGCCTGCACTGGGGCCTGGCTGGGATGCTGGCTGGGGTGGCTGGCAGTGGTGAGGGAAACACACAGTCCTTCCCTCCTGGAGCCTGCAGTCCGACCAGTGGGGGAGACATTGCTCAAATCATCACAAAATAACTGCAAAATTACAACTGGTGTAAGTGTCCGATGGAGAGGCCCATGGGCTGTGAGAGCCGACCGGGCTGGGGAGCGTCTTGGCTGGGCCAGGCCAGTGAGCAGGGACAGGTGACCTGTGTGAATGGGAAGGGGGCCCTGCCAGACAGAGGAATGGCCCGGGTAAGAGGGAGCAGAGCATTTGAGGGGGTCAAGACAAGGGCTCCCCCACCCTTGACAGGAAGGTGACAGGACATAAGGCTAGAGAAATGCAGGCTGTGGTATGGATTTTATCCCAAAAGAAGTGAGAAGCAACTAACGATGTTCCTTTCTCTTTCTTTTAATATTTTTAAACAAGGGAGCAGAGTGGGGTTGGGAGGTTTCAGAGAGCTTACCAAGAGCTGGCCTGTTAGCTGAATTCTGAAGGATGAGTAGAAGCTGTGTGAGAGAGGAAAGTTCAGGACTCTTTGTGTGATCACATGAAGGCCTAAAGCTGCCTGGCATCAGGAAATGTGAGAAGTTTGATCTGGTGGACGACGTGAAAAGTAGACAGGAAGGGAGAAGGCAGGACACTAGGGGGAGTGCGTGAAGCCGAGAAGGAGTTTTATCTGAAGGCCAGAAGAGCCTCTGGGGCGTTTCAAGCAAGGGGAGGAGACTGGCTGGGTGAGAGTGTGCACATTTTGGACTCAAGAGTTTCGGGTTCAAGTCTTGACGCTGTTCCTCTTAAGGCCTTTAAGTTGGATGAACTATCGTACTTCTTCCCAGAAATCATCCATCCACCACGTGTAGGCCGTGCTGCCTGGCACCCAGCTCGCTGAGTTAGCGCCGGCATGTAGAGGCCTCACCGGGAGGAGGAGGGTGCAGAGGGGGCCGCCAGCAGAGGATGGGCACAGCCATCCCAGTGAGGAGCAGAGGGGCGGGGCGAGGGCAGCGAGGATGGAGCGGGGCGGGGACGGCCCGAGCGGCCAGGCGGGACGTGGCGGGACGTGGCGGGACGTGGAGGAAGCAGGCATGCTGGCAGGTGTGGGTGCGCAGTCACCTCCTGCACCTCTGCGGGGCGTGCAGGAGGCGAGCAGGTGAGGCGTCTGGTCGTGGGACAGGGGCCTGGGCTGCAAACAGCCGGGGGAGTCAACACACAGGCGGCGATGGATAACGTTACCGGGAAAGCGTGGAGAGGGAAAAGGGGAAGGACCGAGCCCAGAAACTGAATATCGAAGTCTCCAGTGACAGGCGTCCTTCCAACGCGGGGAGAGAGAGGGGCCTGCACCAGATGCAGGGACTGACCGTCGCAGTCAGGATTCGGGGCCCACACGGGCCAGAGCCCATGAGCAACGTCCCTGCTTGGAGGCTGCCTGATCGGGGTCTGCCCTCGTTGAGTTAGACGCCCACCAGGGCTTTCCTTCCTTTAGGGTTTTAAGTCTGGGATAAAGCATTAAGTTGCCACTAAAAGCTTGTTTACCGCTTCGACCAGGGCTGAAAGCTGTTCTTCCGCAGTCCGGGAAGGAAAAGGCACAGAGCACGACTCTGGCATACGGTGAGTGCTCCAGGAAGACTTGGTGAATCAATGGATGAGAGACAATTAGACCAGGACAGAGGATCAGTGGCTTTTTCTGGCTCCAGTCTGGCTGCAAGGAACTATTTTTTTGATTAATTTAGCTTTTTGCTTAGTAAAGGGCAAAAAGGATTTTAAGAGATGCTTCTGCCTATGGAAGTGATTTCTGGTGAAAACAACGCTACTCCTAGAGATCAGACGTAGGAGAGGGATAATTATACAAGGAAAATCTTTGTAGTTATTCTCAAAACATAGGCAGGCAAAAAGAAATGCATGGAGGCATTAAATGAATAATTATGCTACAGAGTAATATTTATAATTATAATGAATTGATCATCTAAGTAATTTTGAATAAACTCGGCCAAAGGCGGGGTACTAAACCTACTCAAAAAATTACCCCAGAACAAAAGAATAAATAAAAGGCTAATAGATGCATTAATGACATCCAATGACGGTAGTAGCCAACTAGTAAATAAAACAAATAATTACCCTGGGAACAGATACAGTCAACTAATGGGACACAGATGACTGATAAACTGACAATAACATTAATATATGAAAGATACATTATTGAAGAAAGGAAAGTGAGATAAGCACATACAGAGTGTCGCAAATTAAGTCAACACCTAGGGCCAAAGAGACGCTTTAGAATTGAGCCTGAATTGCCCAGATGCCGCCCTGGTGCTCAGACAACGTCTTCCTCACGCCAAGGAGGCGCTGACCCTGACACGCGATGTCTCATTTGGAAAGACTTCCTCTTCCAGTTACATTCTCCTGACCGCCGGTCAGGCCGTCCTCTCTAATCCAAGGCATTCACGCGGTCGCTGACACCGGCTCATTCTCTTCCTCAGCGTATCTCAAAACCACCCTCCCCTCCTTTGCAGTCACCGCCTCCCGGCCTCTGTGTCTTCAGTCTCCCTCCGCTTGGGGCGGTCCAGCTAGAAGTGCTCTCTGCAGTCCTGCATGAACACCTGCGCGGCTTTCCGCTGCCCAGGACCAGGCCTGCACTTGGCACAGCGTCTCTGAGGCCCCAGCGGGGAGGCCGCGCTGCTGGTAGCTCCTCACACTCAGCGCCAGCTACACTGCCCTTTGCACCCGTCCTCGGCTTCTGTCCCCGTTCACCCGTGAGTCCCTGCAGAGTCTTTACGAGCCGGGCCAGCCACTGTCACTTTCTTAACCTTGGGCCCCGGGGCAGGCTACGTTGCCCCTCCTCTTTGCTTCCGTAACACGCTGTTCCATGCTCTGCCGGCGCTCTGCCACCGCGCCTTTGTAGAATCCTCAGTGTCTTACTCTAGGTACTGAACCGCAAGCCCCGCCTGGGAAAAGATCCTGTTCTGTTGTGTTTGTCTCTGAATTTCCGGCAAGGAGCCCAGGGTCTGGCCCATGGCAGGTACTCAATCAATGTCTGCTGAATGAAGACTCAAACCAACCTCATCCCACGGAGAGCACACATCACCAGAGACCACACATTACCGTGATAGAGTTCTTTGGATTGCTAATAAATACCTGTGCAGAATGTGGTTCAACAAGTTTCACTGAGTTCATTAAATAACTGCTAGCTACTACGAATTTAAAAGATTTGGCAGTTGATCTACCAGTTTAAGAGATAACTGTATAATAACTAGTTTACTTGTATCTGCAGAAGGGATTTTGGAGTATCTACTGCATACCAAACATTGTGCCAGAAAGTTTTGCAACTCTGGCATTCTGGAGTATGTACCCGGGACTAAATGCATCAAGGTCACAGAGCTGGGAGCCAGCTGACCTCAAACTTGAACCAAGGTTTCTTGGTGCGAAGGCCAGGAATCTTTCTAAATCAAGATAGCCTTGCTCATGATTCTCATTCATATTGATGAGACTGAAAACAATACTTCAAGCAAATTAGTTCAGGAATCACAGTATTAGGGAAAGAAATACCAGGGAAAAGAAAACAAGCAGGAAGCACTAGCATCAAGTCATATGACTGTCATTTATCCTTTATTTATCGTGAAAGACCGTCTCTGTGAGCTGTTTGCCTTTAATCCCTGAGTTACAAAAACAATTATTCTTTCAAATAGAACCCCAATAATGAGTTGCTATGAAGCCAAACAGATAATCAAAATGTCACAGTGATATATTATTATGTCTCAACTTTGGCAATTTTAAATCTGCTTCTTAAAACAGGGGTGGTAGAGATCAGCTGAGGAAGCCCTGTTCACGATGTTCCTATCACTCAGCCAGACAGAAGCCAGGAGGACCCACCTTCATTCAGCTGACTCTTGCTAAACCTAGATATTCACAGCTTGGTTCATGTAATTTATCTAATTTTATCACTTAATTTGGTTTCTAAAGGTTAGAATTTTCCTAAATTGGCTAGGTACCAGTTAATTGAGAAAATAAATGCTAAGGCATATACAAAAACCTACTACCTGATGAAGTGGGATTCAGTCTGTCAGAAAAGGGATCACAAAGGAGAAGTAACAGGACCTTAAGTACCTTTCATCCACAACAAAGACTGCACACAGCTATTGATGTGAGGCCTTAAGATGCAGTCAGTTTCCTATAATGCTCATTATATTACAGCAATTTCCTAAGAGAATGTTATGTAAGTACACTTTGCATTAAAAAAAAAGTATTACCCTACTACAAAACAGAATACAGAGACTTTAAGGAAGTTCTATTGACTTATAATTGCATTTTGTGGTCTAACTTTACACCTCACTTTGTTATATTCTCTACCTTTATTTTCCCTTTGTCCTGATTCTCATTTATTATTTTAAAATTATAACAATTATTTCATGTTATTGCATTTTACTTGTATGTATTTTTATAAGTTTTAAAATGCTTTAGGGGCCAGGGTGAAGTATAAATAGAACAAGTGCAATTTGGAAACTCTTATAAACTAAGCTCAATAAATCAGCAATGACATTGATCTAATAATTTTTTAACACTTCCCTCCAAATTTAGGCTGCTGAATATCTCAAATGTATTCTTCTTTAAGTTAACTGCATAATTTTTTCTTACTTTTCAAAACCATCATCATTCAACATGGCAGAACTTAGCAACCATAAGAAAAAAAATTGGGGGGAGGGGAATCCCAAACATAATTAAAGATACTGAATAATCCGTCTTTCAAAAGTCTAAGAAACTGCTTTTCTTAGGCACAAGTAAACTGCCTCTCGTTCCTGTGGAAGCAAGGGGTCAGGTAACAGCAGGCGGCCCTAGAGGAACCCACTGGTATAAATTCAGGACATATTCAAGACTTAATTTGCGGAGAACTTAGAAAATGTAACAGTAGTCTTCTTCTCTTGTATTCTTCCCCACTTCCTCGGAGCTCTTGCATAGCCATAAGTTAGAGCTGTTTTCACAGAGAGGTGTGACTTGTCCCACATTTTACGGTGGGCAAAGCTCTTACTTGGCTGCTTATTACAGAATTCTGTGGTTTTTCCGAATCCTCACAATATAAACAGGCATTTCATGACTTAAAAAGAGGGAAAACTTTTTACCGTGGGGGGAAAACATCCTAATAATCTTGGTGTTGAGAAAGCCAAGAAGCAAAATGCAACATCTTACGCTCCCCAGCCTGACAGCTGTCCCAGGTGACAGGTCTGTGAGGCCCTAAATTGAGTCAAGGGATAAAAGGTGACAAAGAACAAGAGGATGGAATTTCTCACACATCAGCAACTTCTGCTTAAAGGCAGGTTTTAGTCTGAGAATAAAGATTTTCCCGGTGGGGAGGTAGGGGTTACATTTATTAAATGAAGAACATATTTAAGGATTTTAAGTTCCTAAAGGAGAAGAGACGTATAAAGTTAAAACTGAAGTGGAAGTTAGGCCTAGAAGGTTGAAACAATCCCTACAATGTCATTTGTATAGTATCTGTGCGATACTGTAATACGTGATGGACAAAACATCATGACAAGCGCCTCTGCCACTACATGTGCACATCTGCAGTGTCTGGACGTTATTTCAATTCGCATGTTTCCTCTGTGTACAAGGCAGTTTCTCGAGCTGTTCTTGTGTGTCCACGTCCTATGCCCATCCCATGACAATCCTGTAACAGCAGGGCCACCCTGTGTTTGTATTCACCCTGGGCCCTAGTGCTGTAATACACATGCTACGGGTTCTCAGGAAATACTAGGCATAAACTGATTTGCCCATTTGTTCTGGGGTAAAGGAATATTTGGCACTAGGTCTCCAGTGTAGCTGTCCCATTTTAGAAAGGGAAAGGTACTTGCTGTTAATACCATTCGCGCTGGGCTGGTACTATTCACCCTAGCATTCTCGATCTGTCAGCAGCACACGCAGCGGCAGAGGCAGCTGGTGTGAAAAGACCTGCAACAGTGAACAGAGACACATGCCTGGGTCCTGACTTCTTGACAAGTTCATGGTTCCAGGCCCTCAGCTTCCAGTTCAAAAAGAGAACAGATTCCTAAATAGGAGTCAGTATTTAGTCCATTCACTAGACGGCAATCAAAGACTTCCATAATGTTGCATTCAGTGGTGCAGCATGTGGTAATTGAGAGCTGACACTCAGCAACAGGTAGTAATTTTACCAGTCATGAAACCAGGGGGAGCCTATTTAGCTGCTGCAGCTGTAAGAAGAAACTGTGAAAATAAGTATCTTTGGGTTGATGTTTCTAGAACTTCTGCAGGCCGAGACAGAGGATGCACGCCTTGTAGGAGATTTCTACTAAAGAGGGCAGAGTTGTGGAAAAGCAGCGCCCTGGAACTTTCTAGTTCCCCTTCTGTTGACGACCAGCCGTGAGAACTTAGCCCACTGCTCACCTTTTCTATGCCTCACCTTTCCGTCAGATCTTTTTCACTACTAGCCGGTTATTTCACCAGCACGAGCTCACCTGGGATGGAGCGCCAGCTAAGGCTCCACGACTGCCTGCCCCTGGCTCCCACGTGCCCCGTGCCTTTCACCTCCCCAGCGCCTTGCCATGCGCACCCGGAGAGTTCTCCACCCGCATCCACGTGCCCTACCTGCAGAGAAGCCAGCTGTTGGCGGATGCAGCAGTCACTCCCGGTGCTTTTCTCTCTGTCACCTCCCACTGCAGACGCTAGATGAGCACCTAGTTCCCCAGCCCCTTGCTCAGCTAGTGGTAGAAATGTAACTGAGTTCTGGTCAGTAAGATACAACCAGAAGTCTGCTGGGAAGCTTCCAGGAAAGTCTACCCTTTCCTCATGAAAAGAAAGCCTACTCAGGCCCGGTTGGGGTTGCTCTTCTTTGTCTGTCTTGCCTTCAATAAGGATATGATATTTGGAGCTTTAATAGCCATTTGCAACCATCAGGCATAAGCAGGAGAGGAAACCTGAGACTCAAGACACCTGACATCATCCAGCTGCTGTATCAGCTCGAGCAGCCTCGTACTCTAGACCTTTTCCATGTGAGAAGAGTAACCCCCAACTTACTTAAGCACCGTGTGAAGGTTTCCTGTTACTTGTAGCCAACAGCATGCCTAACGAGATCTACTTTCAAGGTGGCACACACTTCTGATGCTACTCACCACTGTCTACCCTTAACGGGAGGCTCATTTTGATTTGCAGCTCTCAACACAACGCTTAGTGCGCAACAAGTATAATAAAGACTCAACCACTTAATGAGGGATGAAGGAGTTCTGACACTCAGTTGGGCGGCACCTGGGCATTGCTTTTGCCTTTTCTCACATTTTACAATAAAATACATTTTTAATCAGTAGGGGGAAATGGCTGATAAAAATTACCTCTGAATACAATTTCCTCCTGCTTTTCAACAACAAGTATGTATAAGCATAGAATAGGTAGGCATTGTGCTAAGCACCAGGAATGCAGAGATAAGATGGAATTTCTGCCTTCAAGGGACAAATGGCTGAAAGACAAGTAAACCAACAACGCTAATGGTGTGATATGTGTAATAAATATGAGAACACACCACATCCGATTATCTTCCACTTTATCCAGAAACGAGCTGTCGGCATGGCATCCATCATCTCAACCTCCTGTCCTCTTACATTCCAAATTAAATTCACCTCCTGCAGAGTTGCAACTAAGAAGATGCCTGCTGCAACTAAAAGATCCCGCATGCCGCAATGAAGATCCCGTGTGCTGCAACTAAGACCTGGCGCAGCCAAAATAAATAAAGAAAAAAAATTCACCTCCTTCTGCGGTGGAGAAGGGAGTGTTCCGCCTCCTGCGGTGAGCAAGCCCGCCACCTGGGCCCGCAGAGGCGTGGATTGTCACTTCTCGTGTGGCCGTGCTCTAGCAGCCAGCCCCACGCCCGCATGTTTACCAGGCCTCCGGGGGGGTGGGGGGGTGGGGGGGAGGTGGTCTACACGCACTGCGGCCGTCTACTTCCTTCTGGTTCACTTCTCAGCGCCCACACTCTGGCTCTGTCTTAACCACTTCACTGATGCTGTTCTGGAAGAGGTCCCCAGAGGTCCCTTCGCTGGGGACACTTACCTCTTCCTTTACTGGACTTCGCTAAAGCAAGTGGCCTGCCCTCAGCACCCTCCCAAACATGCAGCTATTCTGGCTTCTGTGACACTGCTCTCTCTGCTTGCCCTCTCCCCGCTTCTTAGACTCCACAGGGGTCATTCAAGTGTGGCCCAGGGACCACTGGGGTCTTGGAGACCTTTCAGGGGATCCATCGGGAAAACGTATTTTTATCATCCCAAGGAGATATTTGCCTTTTTCAGTCCCATTCTCTTGTAAGTGGACAGAGGAATTTCCCAGAGGCTAGATGACCTGTGATATAGCAACAGGTTTAGGCAGAAACAAATACAAGAATCCACATGTCTTCCATTAAGCAAAACACTAAAGAGATTTGCAAAAATGTCAAACAATGTCACTGTCAGCAGTGGTTTTTTTGGGGGGGGTGGGAAGAAAAATGTTTATTCTTCATAAAGGTGTTATTTAGGTTAGTATGCAATGGGTTTATTAGTTTACTTAGAAATAGGTGCTTTAAAATGTTTTAGTTTTAACTTCTAATATGAAAAATATTGATAACTATGGCTCACATAAACAAGGCTTTCGGGGCCCTCAGTCACATTTAAGAATGCAAAAGGATCCTGAGACCAATACACTGAGAACCACGTACTTAGACTGCATCCTCCTGGCCTCCTTCAGGGGCTCTTCTTCAGCCAGCACCTCAAATTTTGATGTTCTCTAGAACAGCATCTTAAGCGCACTAATTTTCTCACCATAAACTAGGATTTCTCAATCTTGGCATGACTGACACTTGGGGCCGGAAAACTCTTCCTATGGGGACTGTCCTGAGCTTGGTGGAATCCCTGGCCTCTAACTACTAGAGGCCAGGGGCATCCTTCCACCACAATGTGACAACCAAAAATGTCTCCAGACACTGTCAAATAAAACGGGCCCTGGCTGAGAACCACTGCCCTAAATACTCTTCCTGGAAATTTTACCAAATATTAAGATTTTTATTCCACTTATGATAAGAATTCTACTTATTCGGTGCCTACTGTGCCAGGCACAACTCTAGGCATTTCATACGTATTCACTCACTGAAACCTTATCTCCTATGAGACAGATAAATCACCTCCTCCATTTTATAGATTAAGAAACTGAAGAGCAGAGAGATGAAGTGACTTGCCCAGGGTCACACAGCAAGTGCGTGGTGTTGACAACTCCAGGCTTGATTGCTCCTCTGAGCTTTAGTCTCATGTGAATAACTGCCTCTGCTGGGGACCCCAGCTGACATTCACTCAAGATACTCCAAAAATGAACTGAAAACTCTTCTCTCCACGAGACTAGGTATTTCTGTATTTCCTAAGTCAGTTAATGGTGCAACTTTCACGTTTAACCTCTGCGCCTCAGTTTACCTAGTAACCTAGACATCTTTTTAGACTCTGCTTGGATTCTCTTCTTTACTCCTGAATCCAATCATTCATTGAAATCTAACAATTTTACCTTCTAATTATTGATCGAATGTATCTTTTCCTCTATCTTCCACTATTCCTGCCCCGACTAGGGCCCTAATCTCTCCTCAGCACTGTCCTAATCAACTCGCATTTGGGGTCCTTGTATCTGGCCCTCACAATCATCTTCTACCTTGCTGCCAGAGTGGTCTGGCTAAAAGGCAAGTCTGGCCGTGTCACTTTATGGCTTAAAGCTCTTTACCGGCTGCCTGTTAGCTAAGAATAAAGTCCAGGTTCCTTATCACGGCCCAGTCTTGCCTTCTGTCACCCCCGAATCACACTGAACTCTCCAGCAGAACTCTACTCTATGACATCACCGAGCACACCAGGCTGCTTCATGCCTTTGATCCAGCGCTATCTTCTGGGAAGCGTTTTGATTCAACACCTATGCATGCCTGTCACGGCACTTGCCACAGTTTGTGACAATGATTCTACAACTGTGTCCCACAGAGGCTCGTAAAAAAGCCACTGATGGTAGGTGCCTTGCTGAGCCCAGCGCTCTCATCTTTCCATCTCCAGGGGCTGCTATGGCACTGGGCAAAGTCGTTTTGGGAGTGTTTGGGAGCACTGAAGTAAAAGAATACATAGTAATAGGACCTGTCTGAATGGGGGTGGGGAATGCAGAAGGAAGAGAATGAGGAGAACCTTCCAAAGGTTACATTGAGATGAATCTCAAAGGAAGCACAGGAACTCAAGACAGAGGTGATTAGCGGGCATGCCAGACAAAGAGAAGTAAAGAGAGAGGGGGTATCCTTGGAATCCACAAAACACAGCTTAATACAAAAGAAGGACATATTTTGTAACAGTTTATTATCTGAGGGGATAATAGTGGGAAATCTCAGGTTTTAGGGCCATGATTTCAGGAAACAGTGTAAAGTGATTACCAGATTCCTTTGGATAATACATTTATTTGTGGATAATAAATTTAGCTCAAAAGGATTACTCAAAGCATAATCTGAACCATTATTTTCTAAATATGTTACCATGTAATTTCTACTTCCTGCCTACAGGGTACAGCCCTGAGTGACTTACTTGCAGTTCTTGTTTATTTTCAGTAAATTTAAACGACAAAATTTGTCTTCCAGACTGTGGTGAAAATGATTGGTTTCCACTTATTCACAAGCGTATTTTGTGGGCTCTTTCAACAGACTTGGTTAAATTGTTGGTACTAAGTACTTGGTTAATTTTGTTGTTTAAAATTCCACCAGTATATCTGCTGTTTACAAACTTTAGCTTCCAAAGCCAGTCATTAAGTGAAACAATGCACTCCCAAAAATGTTTTTTTTTTTTTTTTTAACTACTGACCAGTTGGATATGACTTCATTGGTGTGACCCAGATGTTCTCAAATTTACAGGATGAGTACCTTTTCTATGCAGGTATCTAAAAATTAAAGTCACTGCTTGGGAGGTTTAGTGTCTGATAACCAACACTGCACTGGGTCTACCCATCATAGGGCCTGCCAGCTCATTCACCCAGTGTGAGGGCAGCTACCCAACCAGGTCTGTTCCACGGGTCGCAGACTCTGCTCCTAGGAAACCCAATCCACAGGCTGGTCAATCATGGAAGGTGAGACCTGGTGTGAAGTGATGAGCTGGCCTTATCAGATTCTTGCTCTGGGAATATGGCTCAAACTCAGAGGATCAGGTAGTTAGGAGAAGACACTCAATCCACAAGGATGCAAAGAGAAAATCCATAAGGTACATACATTCATGATGAGTCAGAAGTTATAAGGAAGCAGAAAAGAACGCAGATGCTCTGAAGTAGACAAAAGACATATTAAGAGTAAGGATAAGGGACTCAAGATCAAACATGAGAATGGGGCAGGCGTGGAAAAGCTGGGCGCTACATTAAGGACGTAAGAGTTTAGATTCTCATTCTCCTGCTGCTAAGATCCTAAAAGCTGGATCCCCATCTGGTGAGGCCAGGATAAACGTTTCAGCTCCTGGAAGCTGGCGAGCCCTTTTTTTCCTTTACCTTTACCTGCGTCTCCTCCTCACAAACCCCGCCCCACCGCCGATGCCCCAAGTAGAACGGATCCTGGCAACCAAAAAGGCTAATTAAGACACCTCTGAAATGAAAGGAATGACTAGAGAGAGCCTTCAGCTGTGGATAAGTGGACACAGCTGTGGACAAGCTACTGACGGGTTACTTCCACCGTCAAGTCTTCCGATTCTACGGAAAGTTCTTATAAATGCAACAAACTGGTCCTGGCTTGAACACCTGCACCTTGGCATCCAGCTTAAAGGCAGAAACACCACTAACCGCGTTCCCGGAGCAGAACTTCCCGGAGCTCCCGGCGCAGAGCGTCCGACTTGGGGACACATCACCAGATGCGAACGTCTTCTCCCGCCCGCGAAAGGCCATCCCCCGGCCGCCCCCCGAGGGTCCGCGGGCCACGCCGGCCGGCAGGGAGCCTCCCCTCGGGGCGCCCAGGCGGCCGCGTGGGGCAGCGGCTCCCGCACCCCGGCCACGCCCGCACCTCCCGGGCCGCTCACCTGTAGTTGTAGGCGGAGAAGTGCTTGCTCTCCCTCAGCATCGCCCGGTACAGATCCAGCACCTGTGCGCGGCTGGAGGCTGCCATCTTGGAACGAAAAAAACCCAGGAGGTCCTCTCCGCCGAGGTCCCGAATTAAACGCGACTCCCGAAACTTCCGCCGCCGCGGGAAGCGCGAGCGGGACACGCGCGCGCCGGGCTCGGCGCAGGGAGCGGCCTCCGCCCCGGCCCAGGTGAGCTCCGGACGCGCGTGGCGGCGCAGGCGGGCTTCGGGCAGCTAAGGGGGCGGCGCTGGCGGGAGGTGTTCTCGGCGGCCGCCCCCACCGCGGGGTCCTGCGGGCAGCGGCGGGCGGAGCGGCCGAGGGGCGGCGAGGGCTGCGCGGCGGGTGCGGGGGGGGTCCGTGCTTCTTCGCGGTGGAGGGCTGGGGTTCGCCGGAGGCGCCGGGTTGCTCCGCGTTGCCAGGTTACCGAGCGCGCGTCCCGCGCCCGCTCTTCCGCCCGGGCCGCCCTCGGCGCCGCCTGAACCGCGGTGCGGGCTGCGCGGGGCGCTGATTCCGCGGACGCCTGGGTCGGGGGCTGCGTGCGGGACGCCCGTCGCGCGTGGACGGGGCGCGAGCGCGCGGGGGACGCAGGGCGCCGACCTGGGCCTCCCCGGCGTTCCGGCTCCGCTCAGGGCACCCGCTCAGGGGCCTCCGGCGCGAGGCCCCCTTTCTGGTCAAGATGGCGGCGCCCAGGCGGGCCGCGCCGAGGTGAGCTGGAGCCGGGTCCGGAGCGGGGCGAGCCTGCTGCGCCCAGGACTTGGACCCCGGGCTGGTCTCCCGTCTCCCGGGGAGCGGCGGGTGAGTGGGGCGCGTCCGCGCGTAGGGCCCCGGCCGTGGGTCCCTCTCGTGGGGTGGTCAGCTCTCCGTGCGTCCGCAGGCTTCTGTCGTCTGATAGTCAGATCTGGTGTGGCCCAGGTTGGAGGCGAGGGTGCTTGATTGGGGAAACCTGAGGGGTTTAAGGACTCTGTTGGGATCGTTTCAGACCCCAGTAAGAAGCTGAGCCAAGTTTTCTCCTGACGCGCTTCCCGGCTAAGTTTTCTCCCTTCTCTGAAGACGCCAGCTTTTCTGAATCACCTTGTTACCCGGGGGGATACAGTTGGTGGTTCTGACCCTGGAACGTAGAACCCGGCGCGGGGAAGCCTGAGCTGGTTCTAATTACTTTGTTTGCAAAGCACTTGTCTTGTGTTTGGAATCTTTGTGTATGTAACCAACGTTGGGAAGAGCCAGCGTTTTCTCCTCCAAAACACTGCGAGGGGTAACTTTATACGTAAGAAACAAGTGGGCGTTCACATCCATCTCTTTTCCAACCACTGAGTTATGGTTGTGTTTCCTTTCTTTAAGTTTGTCTCGTTTTGAAGTGATACTTGTTCTATGCCAAAGCAACCTCGTATTTTCAGGAACTTTAAGGGCGGGAGACACTTCTCTGACCTTACTGCACTTCAGCGTACTTGTAACCTGGGGTCCTTGCATCCACATGTGCTTGTTATACCTGTTATGTTATCCGTGGTAATGCAGTGGTATTTTTTTAAAGGCATAGAAGAGAAAATACTTTTATTAAAATCCTTTTACGTTTCCTATTCGATTTTTTTTTTCCAGTTTGCTTTTTTTTTTTTTTTTAAAGAAATTCACGTTCTTTTATTTATTTATTTATGACTGTGTTGAGTCTTCGTTTCTGTGCGAGGGCTTTCTCTAGTTGCGGTAAGTGGGGACCACTCTTCATCGCGGTGCGCGGGCCTCTCACCATCGCGGCCTCTCTTGTTGGCGGAGCACAGGCTCCAGACGCGCAGGCTCAGTAATTGTGGCTCACGGGCCTAACTGCTCCGCGGCATGTGGGATCTTCCCAGACCAGGGCTCGAACCCGTGTCCCTTGCATTGGCAGGCAGATTCTCAACCACTCCGCCACCAGGGAAGCCCTCCTATTCGATTTTTGTTAACGTCTCATACATCTGTGAGTCTCAAAATAAGGCTTTTTACAGAGTAGCCAAACTTCTGTTACTCCTGCAGGGTGATCAGGTCATTGGGCAAGTCTTGCTTCAGGTTTATTGAAAGGGTTTTTAATATTTTGAGTTTATCCTTTGGCATTACTCAAAGGACTCAAGACCAAGGGACTTTTACATTATTATAGAAAAGGATGCAGAACTGTTTTCTCTTAAGATGATACACGGTTGAATGCTGATAATGTAAATTAGGTGTGTGGCACCTAGGAAAACTACAGCGTTAATGCAAGTTACAAACAGAGAAAGCTATCAAAGTTAGAAGAAAAAACATGAGAATTATTTTGGCTTGTTTAAAAACAGTGGGGATTGCATTATTTTAATATATTTTGCTTTCATCTAGAAAATGAAGTTGGAATAATTATGATATACAGTTGTTTGTCTAATTATCAAGCAATTTAATCATTAATGCATACAATTAACATATCGAAATGGTTTTAACTTTGTTGTAATCAAAACTTTCCAAATAAATATCGAAAGTTTAGTTTGTTTGGGTAGGCATCTTAGTACATGGAATAGCTGAGGTTAGAGAAATGGTAGCTTCCCAGTTGATTCTAAGCTAAGTCCTCACAAAAAAATACTTTTATTATTTTATTTGAAATAATTTGCCAGTATGTTGCATATCATTGCCTTAAAAGACTAATAAAAAATCACATTCCAAAGCTAAATCTCCATTTTTGTATTTCTTCATTGCAGCAATGACTATTTTCAAGAAAAGCTCTATTTGATAGGATTGGGCCAGAAGCTGAGGATAGACCTTACTCATATGTCCTTTAATATGCATTCCGTTTTGGGCAGAGTATTTTCTTAGATAATGACTATAAACTAGGCGTAACCCACTTACTACCATTTAGGCCTCAAAATGCAAAAATTTCTTTAATATCCGCCTATCCATAGTTATGACCTATAGTTCATTATGTAAAATCATGCATTACCTTATATTAAAATTAGGATTGCTGTTGAGCACTGAATGATTTTTGAAGAGAAATTTCTCCAACCATAACAAGCAGTATAACAGCAATTTATTGTCTTGTGGCTTAAATATTAAAACGATGTGCAAAGAAAATCTTGTATATGTGAGCAACTTGTGATGTTACGATTTAGAAATTATTCTACTCCAAATGTGGATCGAAGTCTTTACTATACATAATCGTCATTTGGTTTTATCAGTCCTTCACACTAATAGCATAGGAAGCTGGAAGAGACTTTGTACATCAGCTCCCTCATTTTTAGAGATGAACAGGGAACTGAAGGCCCTTTCCTCATTCCTTCCTTCAGCGCTCGCTGAACACTTCCTAAGAGCCATACATTATACAACATGGTGGCGTTACAGTGTGAGCTAGATAAGCAAAGTAACAATTTATTTTTGACAGGTGCTATGATGGGGTAATATTACGAAGTGTTAGGGGAGTACAGAGGAGGGGCATTCAACTAGGACTTTGATCTTAAGGGAAAGCATTCCGTCAGAGAAGGTATTTCCGCAATGAGTAGTAAGAGCCAGAGGGCGAACCTGGAGAATGTGTTGAGTTACAGGTTGTAGTGTACATTCAAAGCAAGGAGGCACGAGGGCGCAGGATCCATTCAGGGAACTCTGTGTGGTGGGGAGAGGGACCATCGATGAGCAGACGTGATTAGCCCTGGACCTGCTTTATTTTTATTATTTTTTTAAATTCTATTTATTTATTTTAAAAATATTTACTTATTTATTTATTTTGGCTGTGCCGGGTCTTAGTTGTGACATGCGGGATCCTTAGTTGTGGCATGTGAACTCTTAGTTGCAGCATGCATGCGGGATCTAGTTCCCCGACCAGGGATCGAACCCAGGCCCCCTGCATTGGGATCGCAGAGTCTTACCCACTGGACCACCAGGGAAGTCCCTACCTGGCTTATTTTAATGATGTTTTCTCTGTTCTGGGGATAAGTCATTTTTTCTTTGATGCATTGGCTGGCTAGTTCATATAAGTGAAGTAGAATTTATCATCTGAGCTATTGAAATACAGATTAGGTTTTCAGGTGTTGGTAGACTTTTATTTCAAACCCTATTTTTGGAATCCTCTATTTTAGGAGTGCTGAAATCCTATTTCTTTACCTCTGCATTCAACAAGTAGTTGACCGGCTGGTAGTTCAAGTCCCAGTTCTCGTGGTTACGTGAGGGCCATACGTCAAATACTGATCCTGTTTTCCAAGAGTTAGCAGTTTATTATGTTGAGATATGTTCCCTCTATACGCACTTTGGGGGGTATTGTGAATGGATGTTGAATTTTATCAAATGCTTTTCCTGCGTCTATTGAGCTGATCATGTGGTTTTTGTCTTTTCTTCTGCTGACGTGGTGTAACACATTGATTTGCGCATGTTGAACCATCCATGTGACCTTGGGATGAATCCACCTTGGTTGTGGTGTATTGATCCTTTTTGTGTATTGTTGGATTTGGTTTGCTAGTATTTTGTTGAGGAGTTTTGCATCTATGTTCATCAAAGATATTGGCCTGTAATTTTCTTTTTTGGTAGCGTCTTTGTCTAGTTTTGGTTTCGGGGTGATGGGGGCTTCATAGAATGACTTTGGGAGTGTTCCCTCCTCTTCAGTCTTTTGGAAGAGTTTGAGAAGGCTAGGTATAAGTTCTTCTTTGTATGTGTGGTAGAATTCTCCAGTGAAGCCATCTGGTCCTTTTCTTTGCAGGGAGTTTTTTTAAAATTACGGGTTCTATTTCACTTCTAGTGATCCGTCTGTTCAAATTGTCTGTTGCTTCTTGATTCAGTTTTGGTGGGCTGTGTGTTTCTAGAAATCTGTCCATTTCTTCTAGGTTATAAGATCTCAGTGGACAGATGATAGGACAGCTCTTACCCCCATTAAGGAAAGGGAAGCTGAGAGGCTAGGTTATTTAGCCAGTTGTACAGGTAGGAATCCGAGGGGGTGGGCCTGGGCCTGGGCCTGGGCCTGGGCCTGGGGTGTGCTCTGTCCAGCTGTGGTACTGGCTGTGATGCCGCACTGCTTCACAGAAGGTCTGCAGAGCCACAGCTTCAGGAGTTTGAAGTTTCTGAAGTTTCGTTGGATAACGTGGGTAAATTTTAGTCATATTTGAATTTTAATTTAGTTAGAGTCTCACTTATTTCCAAAGCTAACTTCTTTATATAGGAAGTATTACAAATATTCAGAGAGTCTCAAATGCTGATTTTTGTAGTAGCTTTCTAGTCTTTTAAGATAAATTTACATTTTTTTCTATTAACATCTCTTGGAAAAGACTTAGTGCCTGTTTTAGGTTGTCTACTCGTGTGTGTGAGAGATTCACATTTTTGTAGAAGCTCTTTTCAAATATACTTAAAATCTTTTCCTTGAGAATTTTAGAAAGTAACCAGATATTGGAGCTCCGTTCATTGGAGACTAAGTATTGCCTTACTTGTGGGAAACAGCAGTAAAATTGACAATTGATTTTGTGTAAAGTGTATCAAATGTCACTTATAGAAATTGTTTTTTTTAAACAAATTAATTCTTTGCCTTCTGTCTGCCTGTCTGTAAGCTCAAGCTCATCTCTCTCAAAAGCTGCCTTCCCCTCCTACCTGTGTCTAGGAGAGGGACTGGGCTGAGAGGTCAGATCTGTTTTCAACTGAACTTGTGTCCCTTTAGTTGTTCCCAGGTCACAATAGCTGCTAGATGGATAACTGGTTTCATTAGCCCACTGGTCCTCTACAGCACACACCCAAGAACCTTTCACAAATACCAGTGTTCTAGTTCCACTCACATCAAGGCAGTCGTAAGCTCTGGGTTGGGGGCCCAGCAGTAATGTCTTTAAAAAGTGTCAGGGGTTTCAGGGCGCCATCAGGATGGAGAACCACTGCCATCGGCCCAAGTCAGACGGCTGACTGGAGTACAGAAGGTCCAGCCATGTTTCTGCCCCTGTGCACATGACCCATTGCCAGTTCTTCCCAGCACTGCCCTCATTTAGCAGGACGATGTGAGTACCTTCAGGAAGAACACCTCCCATCCCCACATCCCGGTGCTCCAGGAACAGCTGGGCCAGGTGTGTGCAAAGTTCTCCTTGTCGGCCCCTTTTACAGGAGGGAGAACCTCGTCTTAAGGGAAAATAAATCCTGTACTTGAAAGTTTCCTCCCTTAAGCAGTTTTTAGCATTGATTCTGTCCCTGATCTTGAAATACGAGACAGCTGACCCTCCACCAAGACATTTCTCTGCCCCATCCAGCCCATCTTCTTGTGACATATGTGCCTTATTCTTTCAAACCCTAACAGTAAATCTATAAATCAAAATCTAATTTTGCATATACAAAGGCCTGAATATATATCTTATCAGAACTGGCCTTAGCAAAACATTCTGTGGAAGATGTAAAGATAATTTCAGGAGTCCTTTGAAAAGAGCCAGTATTTCTTCTTATTTTTTGCAAAATAGTATTTTTATCAAATAACATTTTGAATGATGATTTTGAATGAAAAATAACATTTTGTAATTCATTAAGGATGAGATTTTCATATGAAGAAGTGCTTGTAATAAAAGTGATTTTGGGGACTTCCCTGGTGGTCCGGTGGTTAAGAATCCACCTTCCAATGCAGGAGACACGGGTTAGATCCCTGGTCGGGGAACTAAGATCCCACATGCCATGGGGCAACTAAGCCCTTGCGCTGTAGAACCCGTGTGCTTCAACTACAGAGCCCACGCGCCGCAACAAAAGATCCCACATGCCGCAACTAAGACCTGACACAGCCACCTAAATAAATACATTTCTTTTTTTTTTTAAAAGTGATTTTGTGGAGGAAATTGAAATAATTTTTAAAATGATTATCTAAAGGTGTTTATAGCTTCCCTCAGGTTTATGTGCTAGTTGAAGTTCAGACGACACAAATCGTCTTTTGGAGCATAAAGCAAAAAAAAAATATATATGGGTAGGATGCTAGATATTTCATGAAATTCAAGGCCGAGTTGAACAACCCTGACAGTTTGAGAACCTGTGGCCTTAGCAGCGGTGGGTATTTGCGAGCTGTCAGTCCAGAGCGGTGGCTCTTGATCCGGGGTGCATGTCAGACTCACTGCTGATGTCAGGACTCCTCCCACAGCTGTCAAGTAAAAACCTCTGAGTAGCTTCCCAGGTCATTCTAATGTTCAGCCATGACTGAGAACCTCTGGCCCCAGTGCTGCCACCAAGATGAGTGACTGGTGAAGCCACAGTCGTGCCCATAAGGCTTTTCGGAATCTTGCAAAGCTGGCCTCCTGAAATTTTGGAGGGCAAAGACTTGTTCCTAACTCTTTTTTGTTACCCAGCACCTCTGCTAAGTGCACGGTGAATATTTGCAAATCAGTTTCATTTCTTGTAAGGTGTTCCAGAATTTAAGCTGCTCTCTAGATCAAACTGATTTTATTCCCTTAGATGAGCACAGGCCTATGTGCACAAATATTAAAACAAAGGCACATGAAAGACCAAACAGGCTGTTCTCAGGAGGTTTAAAGCAGGGCAGGCAGGCCCAGTGTTAGGGGAATGATGGGCTGGTGGAGGGGAAAGGATTCCTGATCAAGGGGAGGAGATAGGAGATGTCCCTTTGTCCAGGCTCCCCGTGGGATTGGGAGCACCCGGAAGGCTCTCTCTGCCCATCTATTCCTGTCTATACATCAGGTAACACAGGGACAAATACGTGTCATAGTTATACCTTCAAGTAAAATTCCCTGTGCTTCTCAGATGCGGGCTCACTATACTCCTGAATCACCCTCGGAATACTGCGGGGGAAGGAGAAAGCCAGCAGACTGTACTTTGCAATTACACTTTTGAGGAAAGAAAAATGGGTACCAATTCCAAATGGGTGGCTGTAGGTACTTTTTATTTGTAGTTACAGCAAACATTTTTTTATTTACCAGAAAGAGACCAGCTCAGAAGCAAAGAAGATGCAGTAAAACTTGCTAACGTTAAGGACCACCAACTCCCAGATGCCTTAAACATTTGTTCTTAAAGTCAGATGATTTCCCAAATAACCTCTCTAGGGTGTAAAGGGTGCTAATAACACCAAAGCTAAAATTTGTTTTTCTGTAATGGCATACAATGAGACATCCCATGTTTAGAAGTGAATGTGTTTAAGATTTGAAAGATATTTATGGACTTTTTTTTTTTTAATTAATTAATTAATTTATTTATTTATGGCTGTGTTGGGTCTTCGTTTCTGTGCGAGGGCTTTCTCCAGTTGTGGCAAGTGGGGGCCACTCTTCATCGCGGTGCACGGGCCTCTCACTATCACGGCCTCTCTTGGGCCTCTCTTGGGCCTCTCTTGTCGCGGAGCACAGGCTCCAGACACGCAGGCTCAGTAATTGTGGCTCACGGGCCCAGCTGCTCCGCGGCATGTGGGATCTTCCCAGACCAGGGCTCGAACCCGTGTGCCCTGCATTGGCAGGCGGATTCTTAACCACTGCGCCACCAGGGAAGCCCATGGACTTTTAAAAATTAAATATTTATATATCGTAATTTATTCATAATATGGAAGAACGGCATTTTTCCCTTGCTCAGCGTTATTTAAATATTTTTTTCAGTAAAATCCCAACATCACATTGTCAGTTTTCACCCTTCACTTTAGGGACTGTCCTTGTGCCCAGCGCACTGTGGGTCGCTCCACATAGTAAATGAGGGAAGTTGAGCAGAGTGGGTACTTGTGAGTTGGTGGCTTATATCTCTCTCCGTTTGGACTAGAAGCCTACTCTTTACAAGTATTTTCTCTAAAGTTACACTTTATCTGTAATTAAATTATAGCTTCAAATAAGCAACCCTCGATTACTGACCTTTTTCAGCTATTGCAGTATGATCCTGAAATGGGTGAAGTAATGAACATAGCCCTGGAAGGTCAGCCAGGCTCTGCCCCAGGTGTGTGACCTGTGACCAGATTACCTTTTCCTACTTAACTCCTCTCTTCAGTCCAGATCGGAACTGAAATAGGCTGTGCTCGCCTTACTTCTAGGGACATTGCCAAGATCAAGAACATATTCTCATTACTTGTGCCGTAAGCTGAATGGCTGTGGTCCTCCCCACCCCATTCCCACATTCCCCACCAGCTCCGATAAATAGGTTGAGATCCTAACCCCAGTGGGATGTGTTGGGTTGGCCTTTGGGAGGTGGTCAGGTCGTAAGGGTGGAGCCCCCAGGATGGGATTAATGTCCTTATAAAAGGGACCGCAGAGAGCTCCCTCACCCCTCACTATGTGAGGACACAGCCTTGAGATCCAGGAAGTGTGCTCTTACCTGGCCCCAAATCTGCCGGCGCCTTGATCTTGGACTTCCCAGCCTCCAGAACTGCGAAATAAATATTTGTTGCTTATAAGCCACCAGATCTGTGGTATTTTTGTTAGAGCAGCTAACCCTAACCCTAAGACACTCTGCTTTGGTTTTCTGGAAAAAGAGAGTGTGCAGGGAGGGTGTGGTGGTGGTGTCCTGAGTGAACTAGGTCTGCCAGGTTTGTGAGTTTCAGTGGGTTTTTTCTGTTTGTTTCCTTTTTTGTGTTACATTCACATGGTACTCTAACATCCGAAGCTTATGCTTTCTGCGAAATGTAGGAAAATGAAGTGTTTTTATAAGGTTTTACCCAAAATGTTAATGGCATACTTAGTTACTGAAATATGTTTGGGCAGAAATGTCTCTACCAATGGATGCTATGGCATGTGTGGACATAATGTACCCTCCTTAACACTGTCTTTCATAACTGTTCCACCTCACCGGGGTTTTCTGTTTATTAGCATTGGCCTTTTCTTCATTAAGACTGAAAAATCAAAACCTGACGTGATAAGCATGATTTCCACATTTGACTCTTAATTAATGTGGTGTGAGAGTGCAGCCTTTTTTTTTCAGTCCCAGCATTTCGGCTCTTTCCAGCAGTAGAGGTTCTGTTTTCCTGTCCCTGAAGTAAAGGGAGTGGGAAGGGGCTTCCTCGGTGGCTTGGCTCCCGCTGGACCAGAGGGGGAGGGATGCTGTCTTCAGCTGCCTTGGGTGCACCAGAGGGCTGTGTGCAGCGGCCCCGGGCGTGCGTCCTGCAGACCTTGTGCAGCCCCTGGATGGGAGCCGGGGCTGTGAGGGGCATGGCCACTCTGGTTGCAAAGGTGACGGGAAGAGGAGAAGCCGGAAGAATGACGAGGTGTGTGAATGGCACAAGTGAGTTGCGGGGCAGAGGCTTCAAAGGCCTGAGTGGGTGTGTTCAGTCTCCCCCGTGCGCTGTGTGCGGGGCAGTGACGGGGCGGCGGTGCCTGCTGCGTGGCCCGTAGCTGCATTGCCAGGGAGAGGTCATCCAGCCAGTGAGCCGTCTGCCCAGCGGCTGGGTCGTGCTGCCCGGAGTCGGCGTGAGCGGTTTGCCCTGGCAGGAATACTGCCAGCCACCCTGAGATGGAAACTGCTGGACCTGTGATGGGAACGTGTCCGTGACCGCGTTAGCACAGCCGGTTGAAGTCCACAGTCACTCAGAAAGCTCGCCTAAGCCCGTTTCCTCTGCTAAGAAGTAACAAAATTAATTACTCTCTCTCTGCCTGCCTACTCAGAAGTCAGTCCTTCAAGAAATGAAATGACAGAAAGGCAGGTGATTTAGAGGGAGAAGGGGAACGGCTGGGGATAATATATGGACTGTTGTCTGACTTCCCCATGGGAATACATTTGGGTGTCAGTTAAATGCTTTGCTTGGTGTTTCAAGTTTAATGAGACAGCTGCAAAATGCATGAAAATCAGTTTCCTGAACATGCTAAGCCCTCCCCACCTGAGCACATGGGTGCGTCCTTCCCTCTGTTTGGAAACTTTGTCTCTTTGAATGGCTTATCCTTCTAATGTTGACTTAAACGTTACTTTCTCAGACAGCCCTTCCCTGGCTGCTCATCTTTATCTAAAAATCAGGGCTCCATTCGTATCTTGGAGGTTTCTCTTTATCTCCTACTTAAATTCTTAGTTTCACTCACTGCCATGCTCGACAGCTAGCCCTGTGCCTGTCACATAGTAGGAGCTCGGCAAACATTTGTTGAATGAACGAACAGAAATGCTGTGATGGCTTCAGGAAAAGGCACTGAGTACCCTAGAGCAGCTCTGTCCCGTAGACTTCCGGGAATGACTGAAGTGTTTCTACCTGTTGTGTCCAGCGTGGCCGCCACCACCCACATGTGGCTCTCGAGCACTGGAAATGTGGCCAGTGCAACTGAGGAACTGAGGTTTTAACTTTATTTAATTAATTTAAATTTAAATAGCCACATGTGATTAGCTGCTACTGTATTAGACACCACAGATCCAGAGGACGTGATTTTATTAGCTTCTGGCATTGAAAAATATTACCACTGAATACTAACCCATTAAACATAGGTAATTTCTGCAGCTGAAAAGGCCGTCTAAAAGCAGTGACCTGCGTTCAGCTTATTTTATGATGCATAATAGGTGTGTTTTATGGTCTACTTGAGAAGCAGAAGCTCTTATGTCCTCAGTGACCTTCTGTGATTTCGGATTATCATTGCATTTTCCTTCCATTCTTTATTTTTAAATTTTCATCATTTTAATTGCATTGTATCAATAGGCTAGAGCCCTCCTGGGCTTGAGCTTGTGGGAGGACCCATCCAGAAACAAGGGCCTGGAGTTCTTTGAGTTCTAGCCTTCTTTCTGCCTTCTGTAGCTAACCTCAGTCAGCTGGTACTTACGCAGCCATTGCCTTCTGACTGCATGGCATGGACCTCACCTTGAAGGCCAAAAGCTTTTCAAGTGAAGAGTAGGATTAACAAGAAGAAGAAGAAGAATTAGCAGATTAAACTTTAATAATATATTAGTACTTTCCAAGTGAAGGTAGGATTAAAAAAAGAATTATCAAGATAAACTTTAATAATTACTATATTAGAGCCATCAGATTTAAACTGCTGATGTTTTGTCTATATTGTCTTAGGTCTTGAAATGAGAAATAAGAAGAACTGGTAGTCGTATCTTTTACTGTATTACAAATAAAATGTTTACAGTTCATGTTTCATGGTGAATTTTAAAAAGTTGCATTAAATATATATATATATATATATATATATATATATATATAAAATAAGATTTATCATTTTAACCATTTTAAAGTGTGCAGTTCCATGGCATTGATGCATTTACATTGTTGTGCATCCATCACCACCATCCATTCTCTGGAACTTTTTCATCTTCCCAAATTGTCCCCGTTGAACCCTAAGTCCCCACTCTCCCCTCCCTCTGGCCTCTGGGAACCACTCTTCTACTTTCTGTCTCTATGAATTTGATGATGAATTTTAAAATTCTTTTCCATACTTATTGCCCAGACTAATATGGGCTACTGATACCTATGTGTCTACAGGAATCACCTCTTTTAAAATGACCTTGACCTAACTAATGCATAATTGCCTTACATTGGGAAATGGTAGACACTTCTTGATAAGGACCCGAAATCATCCAATTTAGTTCCTGCTCCCAGCCATCACTAACCTTACATGCTTACCCTGAGAAAGATCATTTCTCTCATTTGAAAAAACAGTAACTCTAGAAAATGACTTTTAAATGACAGGTAAGAGGGACTTTCTTGCATATGTGTTATGTGCTTGGGATTCCAAACTTTTTACCAGTGTCCATTGAAAAAGGCAAAAAGAATCAGAAACAGTTACTTAGCATTTTTAGTACCTCCCACCTTAGTATAATATCATTGTGACCACTGGGCACATCTAAACTTACAGATTCAGGATGGCTTTTTAGTCCTTTAGTGAGCAGTTGGAATCCGGGGAATCTGAAGGGAAGCGTTACCCTCACCAGATGACTTGCTCTTTATTTATTGCTGTGGGTACATCACTGTTCTCAGAAGCCCGGGAAACGAAGCAGAGGGGCAGCTGCGAGGGGGAGCCTTACCGCTGGTGTGGGTGCTTAGAAGGAAGCAGGTGGGCATGTCAGGGCCACCCTGAGAGGGACGTGCAGTTCTGTAGTCATGTCCTGGATGGACGTCAGGGGCAGTGTCCTGAGGTCAAGGCCTTCACGGTGGGTGCTGGGGGCCACAACCCATCTCAGCTGGTGCGCGTGGAACATTCCTGAGCGAGGAGGCCGCCGGGCGCTGGGGCTCAGGGTGGGAGGAAGCAGCTGTAGGTCTAGTCCCTGGCAGCAGTTCTGTTCAGCCCAAGTGTGGGGTGTGGTCCCTGGGAATTGGGGTCTGCGGGGGCACTTGGATAGGCGAAGCGGAATTCGGGCCTTCGGAGGCTTAATAAACGTGTGCTTCAGAAGGCAAATCCGGCATGGTACGTAAGGTGAATCAGAGGAGGTAATTATTTGAGGTGGAAGGTGTTACAGGCTGTTTAATTATCCTGGAGGAAGGTACTGAGGGTCTCTAAATTATGTCACCTGTGGTGAGAGTGGAAAGGAGGGCTGAAGTGGCAGCGATGTTGTAAAGACAGAATTCACATCCTACCAATTGGCTGGATGGAGGGAGCGAAGGAAAGGGGAGTCAAGAGTGATCTCAAGTCACTGGGTTGTAATGCTCATCGTATAAAATCAAAAGGTACAAAAGCATGTAATGAATAGTAGCCTCTCTCCTGTCTCTGTCTCTCAGCTCCTACCGTGTCTGCACTTCCTTGTATACGTGTGTATATGCATAAACTACATTTATATTCCTGTTGAAAAATGGTAGCTACCATGCACGGCCAATCAACACCTCTTTTTTATCATTTAACAATATATCTTGGCGATATCCTATGTCAATACGTGTAGTGCTGCCTTATTCTTTTTTTTTTTTAAATTTTTATTTATTTATTTATTTATGGCTGTGTTGGGTCTTCGTTTCTGTGCGAGGGCTTTCTCTAGTTGCGGCAAGCAGGGGCCACTCTTCATCGCGGTGTGCGGGCCTCTCATTATCGCGGCCTCTCTTGCTGCGGAGCACAGGCTCCAGACGCGCAGGCTCAGTAGTTGTGGCTCACGGGCCCAGTTGCTCCGCGGCATGTGGGATCTTCCCAGACCAGGGCTCGAACCCATGTCCCCTTCATTGGCAGGCAGATTCTCAACCACTGCGCCACCGGGGAAGCCCAAGCCTTATTCTTAATTTACTTAGCTAGTCCCCGATTAATGGAAATGTATTTCCTGTCTTTGGCTCTTTCAAATTGTTTAGTGACTATCCTTGTTCATGCATCAATATCCTTGTTCACACATACAAGAAGTATATCTATAAATTTAATTTACTACAGGTGGGATTGCTGAATTAAATATGTGCATTTTAAATGTTGATAGATATTGTCAAACTGTCTTCCATAGAAGTTTTACCAGCAATGCCTGTTTCTTAGACCCTCATAATACTGTGATATCAAAGAACATGATCTTCCCCAATCTGTAGATTTTTTAAAAATCGAATTGTCATTTTAATTTGCATTTCTTTGAGATTGAACATCTTTTCATACCTTCCAGAGGCATTTCTAATTCCTTTTGGGGGAACCTTCTGTCACTCACTGATTCCTATTTCTCTATTCAGAAGATGGACTTTCATGGAATGCCTATAGTGGTTTCTCAAATCATGATTCTGGAGTTTTGGTGGATATATTGTCATCATATTAAGGCAATAGTCATCTATTTCTATCTTATTAAGAGTTTGTCTTAATGAAGAGTGAATGTTATGTTTTGTCAAGTGCCTTCAGAGCATCTGGGGGCTGATCATTTGCTTTTTCTCCTTTGATCATGGGGTCAGTTAGAGGACTGGATCTCCTGCCTTGATTTATCCTTGTGCTGTGCATGGTGACCACCCCCCACCCCCGTGGCCTTGGTATAGTGTTCCCTTAGTGGTTTCTGTTTGTCTACATTTTATTTGGGATTCTTGCAGATAGTTATAAGTATGTATCTTATTCATCACTGAAACAGCTTCTCAAAGATGGAGAACTTTTCTAGTGATTAAGTTACCCGTCCCCTCATTTACGGTCTTTAATCCTCTTCAGTTTAGCTGTGGCATTTCACACCCCACCCAGTGTTTTCAGTCACCTTGAAATGCGGTTCTTCCTTAGCTTCGGTGGTGCTCAGAGCTGAGCTCTCTGCTCGCAGATGGAGTCTTTCTGCAGAGGGCCTCCCTCCTTGACCTGCTTCATCCCCGTGTGACATCATCACCGAGGTGGACATCACTGAATGTGTCCATCTGCGTATCCCGCCAGCCCCTCAAACAGTGTGTCTAAAATAATCGCCTTCTTCTCCCCACCCCGAGTCAGCCTTTCCACTTGATGTGACTGCTTCTGTCTCTTATTACACCTAAAGTTTTCTTAATGATCCTGGCGGCATCACGTATTGAGTACCTGCTGTGTGCCAGCCCTGAGAAGCCAGGTAGCCAGGAGGGAGGCTGGAGACAAGGAGGGCAGGCAGCAAATGCGGACGCCTTTTCAAGCCAGAACGACGTGCGCCAGCGCGGTTAGGATTGAATGTGTGCCAGGAGGGGAGGGCGGGGAGTTGGAAGGATTATTACTTGGTCATTATATCTCTGCAGTAAGAAAAGTTATTTAAAAGCAAAAGTGAGACGTGTGATTTTTGTAATGAGGAGACCAGATTCACTGCATAGAGACTTGGATGATTTATAAGTCTTTAAAACCCAGTAGCGGAAAAGTTATGACTTAATAATATCTTAGACATTCACTTTTATTTAAAGAATCTTGGTAGAAGACGAATTAGAAACTGCAGGTACTGTTTTTTCTTCTACCAGAGGGTTTGGTCAAATTATATTCCTGTCATTGGCGTTTTGGAGCTTGAGGACAACAGAACTGTTACAACATGAATTTTTAGAGCCAATTTTGGCCGCAGTGAAGTGACTGTGAAGGCTGGAGGTCAAGAGTATGATTGATTGGGTGATTAGAATTCCTTTTAAAACAAATTAGATGTGGCAGGTTTGCCACTGGCGGAAAGTCCTGCAAGGAAATGAATCTCATCAGCAGATAAAATTTCTTGGATCATCAAAAAAGGGTTTAATGTTTAAAATATAAATACACACACATAACACACGACCTGCATAGGAATCCCTGTTTGTGCTATTTTTACCATGTAGTCAGTGTCTAGCCTGGTTTTTCTGTTAAATAATATACAGGCACTAGATTGGGTATGTTTTTAATTTTTAATTTAGTGGCTGGTACCCTAAATGTTAAATATATTGATCAGTTCAATTTATCCACTTTCTGTATTTGTCTTTATATTTGGGGTCTTCTAGGTGATTGGATTTGTGATCAGGCATTTGTGTTTGGGATTCCTGGCTTCGAAGCAGGCCGAGGGGCCAGGAGGGAAGCAAGGACCAGTGTTTGGGAAGGGAAGGGAGGAGTGAGGGACAAGCAAGGACATTCTTTAGTGGAGAAGGATATGTGTGTGTGAGAGGGGTGGCGGTGGTTGGTATCTGTTGTCTTGGAGAGAAGGGTGAGGTGGTGGTCCACGGAGAACTAAGATTTCTCAGGAACTTCATGCACATCAGACACCAAGCTCTGCATTTTCATGTATATTACATCCTCACAATAACCTTGGCATAGTAGGTATTGAAATTATTTGTAGTTTCAAAGAAAAAAAGGAAAGCAGGTGAGAAGATATCCAAAAAGAACTTCTAAAAGTAAAATAGTGATGATGGTGATGGTGATGATGATGATGATTGTTAGAAAAGAACATTGCTTCAGTGTAGCTGCCCTGGTGTTTTTATTCTAGTTTTTTGGTGGGGAGAATGTCGAGTCGTAGGTAGGGTCAGAGAGGTTGAAGTTGGCTGTTAAGCTGGGTACATGAGGGCTAGTCGGGTCTCTACTTTTGTATATGCTTGGAAATTTTCATAATAAAAGGACTTTTAAATGACGAAGCAAAGAAGTAAAATAGTCTTGATTGTGATAAAAGGTGAAAGAATATTTATGAATAGGAGGGGAACTTTTTTCCTTTCTTCCCCACTGTCAGACCTATATGATAGCATTAGCCTATGAACCTATCTTTAAGGCAAAATTATTAACAAACCATTTAGGAAATAGACGATAAAATCAGTTTTTTGTTTTTTTTTTTAATTGTGGTCTTCTCAGCTCTATGTGTGAACACTCTGCAGGAACCAGGTGGTCTCTTCATCTTTATCTGATTGCAGTGGAAGTTTTGTCCCAATATTAGAGCATTTATGCTGGAAGGAAGCCCAGGGCTGGAACTGTCTCATTGCAGAAGGTTTACAGCTCCAGGAGGGGGATCAGAATCTAGTCAGTGAGCATCTGTTTCTGCAGAACATGGTAGTGGGGCCTGGAGGGAGCTCCAAAGGTAGGACAATAAGAGCGTAGCTGTAGCTAGTGTTTATGGAGGGCTTCCCTGCCAGGTACTCTGTAAACACTTCTCATATATCCAGCCCTTACAGCAACTCTAGGAGGTAGGGCCTAGGCTTTCTTATTTACTTTTATTCTTTTATTGTGGTAAAATATACAAAACATAAAAATTACTATCTGAACCATTTTTAAGTGTACAGTTCATTGGCATTAAGTACTTTCACATTGTTGGGTAAACCATCACCTGCCTCCATCTCAGAACTTTTTCATTTTCCCAAACTGAAACTCTGTACCCATTAAACACTAATTCCCCATTCCCCCTCCCTGCAGCCCCTGGTAACCATCATTCTTTCGGTTTCTATGAGTTTGACTGCCCTAAGTACCTCATATACATGAAATCATAGAATATTTTGTCTTTACATAACTGGCTTATTTCACTTGGCATAGTTATCTTCAAGGTTCATCCGTGTTGAAGCATGTGTCAGAATTTCCTTCCTTTTTAAGGCTGAATAATATTTCATTGTATATATGTACTACATTTTATCCATTGTTCTGTTGATGGGCACTTGGGCTGCTTCCACCTTTTGGCTATTGTGAATATGCTGCTGTGAACATGGGTGTGCAGATATCTGTTCCAGTGTCTACTCACAGCTCTTTGGGGCAGAGTCGCAGAAGTGGAATTGCTGGATCTTATGGTAATTCTATGTTTCATATTTTTAGGAACTGCCAGACTGTTTTCTACAGCAGCTGCACCATTTTGCATTCCCATCGGCTGTGCACCAGGTTCCAGTTTCCGCCGATTGGAGGAGGTAGGTCCTGTTCTTGTTTCAGTGTCACAGAGGAGGGAGAGAGGGGCGGGGAGGTTAAATGCACTCACACAGCTCACATGCAGACCCGAATTCGAGCCCAACAGCCCGACTCCAGAGCCTCTGATGTAAAGGTAAGAGGGGGCACAGAGGCTGGGAGACGTGGTCCAGGGCACTGCGTGTGGCTTCAAGCCCGGGCCACCTGCGTTCACAGCTCATGTTGGAAAGCATCTTAGATTTAGGGGTTCGTTTTTCTTTTTTCTTTTTTTTGGACAAAAGTGCTCTTTAAAAAAATCCACATTCTGTAGAAAGATATTATATGTTGAATATCTCTGTATGTCTTTCCCCTGCCTTTCTACATTTACGCTTTAAAATGTTCTGTTATTTAAAATATCTTTCAAGATGTATGCAATATGTTTGATTTTCTTTTTATTTGAATTCTTGGGTCAAATTTTGCTTTTAAATGCTTTGAATAAATACGAATTGATTCTGCTGGAGTTTTGTATATATCTCTGCTCTACGTACCTCTGCCAGAAGTTTGCTTTCAAATAAAACCAAACAAAACTATCTAAGCCGAATTTAAATGGGGGGAAACTTGGAGAGTATCATTGGTAAACACTGAGGACTTTTTAAAAAAATTCAGATAAAGTGAATTTTCCATCTTTATCAATAGAGGCGCAACAGCAAGGAAATGTACCCATTTCTTTAATCCTTGTGTGTATTTTGCGAAGAGGGTTTGCATTCTCCCTCACGGAGTGGTCATGAGGGGCTTTGCGGCATCCTGAAAAGAGCGTGCTCCCCGGGGACACTGGCTCAGCTGGGCCCGTGTGTCAGCCCATGTCCCAGCCCGTCTCCAGAGCCCCTCACATTGCTGCCAGGGAGGTGCCCCCTGCAGATACAGACCGAGGGTCTCCTGGACCCTGCTCATCCGGGCAGGCCCTCTGGATGGGCAACCTTGTCTGTGCTGCATTTTAAGGGGAGGGCTGTGTGTGCATGGCCCCGAGCCCCTCCTAGGGTTGAGGGTGAGTGGCTTGTACCATCCACCATCATAGCTGGGTGTGAGATTTAGACAAAGGTCCCAGCGTATCAAGGGCCCACAGTCATGCTCAGATGGACTCTGCCCTGGACGGTGTCTTTGGAATAATCCCTAATTCGGTGGTTCCCAACTTTGGCCGTGCACTGCAGGCCACCTCCAGAGATTCCCATGTCACTGGCCTGGTGTGCGCCTTGGCCATTGTGATTTTTAAAAGCTTCACAGATGATTCTAAATGTATGGTCAAGGTATGGGATCGTTGGTCTAATTCCTCTTGAGTACTTTGCTCTTTGGGCTGTAATTAAGATTTTTCTCATCACAAAAGATACAGAAATGCCTTTTCTCAGGGTGTCCTTATTAGCAGGGATTGCTGGAAAATAGTCCTCACACACACAGGGACTGTCTTCTGTTTTGTTTAGTTGTGTTGGAAGGTGCTTTTCACGTCCTTATGGAGCATGTCTCTCTATTCATGCGGCTTAGCGCTGGTGTCTGGAGGGGCTGGTCTCACTTACTCTGCGGGGACTTGAGTTCAGGAACTTGGAGGAAGGACAGGGGTCCGCTCGCCTACATTCACTGCCGGCTCCCGGTCACTCTGCGTTCTGAGGGCAGTTTCATTCTATAAACTGCAGACCGTGATGGGTTTGAGCTGACGCTTCTGTAGTTCCTGAAGTCTTCTCACCCAGAGCCTTACCACCCCTGTGCGTTGTAACACTCAACAGGACATTACTTTGGTAAACGTGGCTGTGTGTTTGCCTGCACCACATAGGCCCTCCGAGGGTCCCTCGGTTTAGAGGGGTGCTTCGTCTTAGCTCCTCCTGGGCCCTTGGAGTTTCTTTAAAAAGTCAGTGACAGGGCTGGCATCCTCCTCCCTGTGTGACTGTGGCTTTAAGATTATTTGGTTGAAAGTTCGTGGAAGTTTAGAGATGAGGTTTGGGGAAACAAGTGTTCTCCCTGCTTTGATTTCATTTTAAAAATGAATGTTTAGATGTAAAATTTTGAAACTTTGTCGTTGTTTTGTATTCTGTTTTTCTGTGAGAGCTCCATCAGTAGTTGAAGCAGAAGGGGTGTATATGATCCCTGGAATTGCTTAGAGACCTCACCTAAGGGCAGAAAATGGTTGGCTTACTCCAGTAGCTGAGGACAAGGACTGCCTTACCCACCCCAAACCCTTTTCACATACAGGCAGAGCAGAGAAACGTATCCCTGTGTGTTTGTACATGTAGGTATGTGTAGTATACGCGTATAATAATGTTACTCTGTGTTCATATGTAGCTGCTGATTCAGAGTGACGTAAAGGAGATTCTCTTAGGGACATCTGCAGGTGATCTTCCTTTGTTTTTTCAAAGAGAGGCACATTTGGGATTGATGTGGTCTCACATTTAGGTAACTTCATGCTAGTTGTGGGCACTGGACCGGGAAGATAGCTTTCTTCTCACGTTTGTGTGGATTTCTCCCCTTAGTCAGTTACCTTGGTGACAGGTGTGTGTGGAGGTGGGTGGTAGGGCCAGGGCCCTGCTGGACAAGGGGACAGATTGCTGAGATCAAAAGCAAGGGCATCCGGTCATTGCTGCTGTCTTAGAAAGTGAGGGCTGTGCTCCCCAGGAAGGAGGGACTTCAAGGGACTCTTGGATCAGCTGGGGTGATTTTTCTAGTCTCTACTCTCGTTTGCTTTCCGTGTCTCCTTCCCTCTAACTAGTCCCTGGTTGTTGACCTCCAGGGGCTGATTAGTTTCGTGTGTCACTAAGAAAAGGTCAAGGGTTATAGCAGCAGGGCACTTCCTCTTCTGCTGCCTTCACTTAGTTTTCAACATGCTGGATGTTTAAAATGAAAGAGTCAGCAAGGTACCAGCAAATGCTCTTTAAAAATGTAGCCGCTGTTTTGTGTAGGATGTTCTGCCGGCCCCTCCTCCTGCCCCCACCCCACCTTCACCCCCCGCCTCCCGGGTTTTCAAAGCCAGCATCATTACTAAGAGAAAACGTTTAGAAGTGGTTCCCTTTGATTAATGATAGGGTGTGTCATCTTCATATAGGAAATGTAGAGGCAAATATTATATTAGAGTAGGGTGGGGAGGGGCTGCTAATACAGCTATAAAACAGTTGTGTTTCTGTAAGGCTAACAAGTGCTATTCTGCTTTCATTGAGACGGAGATAGATGGTTACAGTGACCTGCCTCCTCTGTGCCAGGCATCCTCTGTTGAGAAAACCGGGATGAGTAAGACGTGGTCCCTACCCTCTAAGGACTTACCAGGGAGCTCCCTGCGCCATTTGACTTCTTAGCTATGGACTCTTCCAGGTCATCGGTCACACCCGTCTCCCTCATTGTCCACCGGCAGGTGCCAAAGCAGCCGTTGTCTCACATCCTGGTGCACTTCCTCTTTGGAGTTTGGTGCTCTTTTTTCATACCTGCTACTCCAAGTGGGGTCCTAGGATGGCAGAGTTTCAGGTCCCCCGCCCCCCCATCTGTGTTATAACAGGAACCCCAGGTGACAGAGGACTTGTGCATTCAAAATGTGTTAATATGCAGATTCCATTTGAGTCGGGCTGGGGGTGCCTGAGAGGCTGCATTTCGAATGATCTCCCGCGTGATGCTGACGCTGGCCTGTGGACCACACTGGCACCGGAAAGGCTTCACTCTACGAGCCTGCTTCATCTCCCGTGGTGTCAGAGGGTAGCGGGGATGCTTGCTCATCTGATGACGTGGGCTAGCACAGGCAGCTAACCGAGTGATCTGGACGAAACACTCTCACAGGGAGTCAAAGATGTAAAAAGTGCCTGCTTGCCATGTGCTGGACACGGCTCCCAGATGCCTGTAGACACAGGGATCCGCCTCACAGTCGTATGAGGTAGGCACTGCCATTGTCTCTGTTTCACAGATGGGGCGATTGAGGCACGCAGAGGTTCCATAGCTTGACCCAAGTCGCATTTCCTAACAAGTGAACCGGCAGGGCTGTGAGCCCAGGCGGTGCGGCATCAAGCGCCCACGCTGGCGTCAGATCGTGGTTCAGAGAGGACGGTGTCTGGGTTTCGGTGGTGGGCGCTTCCAGAAGGCAAGTGGAGTCCAGGTGTGTGGTCAGCATAAGGAGGCTTGAGCGGCAGGGTGGGGCTGTGCAGTCCTTGTTTAGTGGACAGGATGAGAGGGGGATGGAGAGGCAGGTGGGGCACCAGTGGCCGAGGAGCGGGAGGGCATGTGGGGCAGACTTGGATTAACAAGCATTACGTGGCGTCAGACGCTGGGGTCGACGCTCCTTATTTCACTTAATCCTTATAGTGACCTGATGGCGTAGGTGCACATTTTATAGAAAAAGAAACTGCAGTTGAGAGAGATTAAGCAATTTTCCCGAGGTCAACAGGGAGGAGGGTAACATAATTTGAATTTAAGTCAGTTTTGTCTAATTTCAAAATCTGTTTCTGAGATGTCTTTGCTCTGCTCCCTCCCTGGCAGGGACTCAGAGCAGAAATTGCGATACGGTGAGATCAGAACTTGGTCGCTGACCCTGCAGCATAAAGAGGTCCTCGGCCGCGGGGATGAGGGTAAGAGCACGAGAGCGGGGAAGCAGAGAACCTGCGAGACCCCTCAGTGCTGACAGTTTAGGCAGGCTGGAGCTCCTTAAATCTCCCTGCGTGGGGCTGGTGCCCGGCTGGACACAGGGGGAACCTGCACATGGGGTTCAGTGGCCCCAGGTTGGGATCAGTGTCCATCTGGAGGAATGTTTGTTAGGCTGGACCCCTCTTCCTGAGCTGCGTCCTCCATCCCCACGTCAGCCCTGGAGAGGCAGCCCTGCCCTCGCCCGGGCGCCCGTTTCTTAGACCCCCGAGTGGCAGGGTCAGTGCTGCCGCTTCCTCTGTTTCACCAGAGGCGACAGGTGGTTTCTGCCCTCTCCCCCGATCTTTATGATGATGGCGTTTCTTGGCGCAGACGTCCCTCATTGCTCCAGACGTGAAAATCTGAGCTTACTTGCTTTAAATAAATTATCGAACAGCCCCGTGTGACCCCATATCAATCTGGTAAACAGATAACTAAGCTGACAGCAAGTGCGGTGTGCCTGGGAAATTCTTGGCCTCGGGATGCTGGTAATGGAGGGGATTGACTGGGGTTAGCAGATGGGCGCTGCTCATATTTCCCTAATCACTGACAGGCGCACACACTGCCTGGTGGCTCTCTGTGGAGCTGCTCTGTGCACACGCTCCCGGCCCCCAGGGTGTGGAGGGCCCTGTCCCCTCCCCGCTGCGGAGGGTAGCAGGCTGGGCTTTCTGATGTGGTCCCTTTCCTCTTCATCCTCACGATCAAGGCCTGCATTCATATTTCCGAAGATTATCTTTAAGTGGTAGAAGCATCAGTGCTGTATCACGAAAAGCTAAGAAACAGAACAGGAGAAAACACCCCCTTCACTGTCCTAAAACAATGATTATCAGTTTTTAATATTATCAGCTTTTTCTTCAATGATTTTTACATCGTTGTATTTATTGTTTTGCATCTGCATTTCCCCTTATTGCTACATAATCTTCATCATTACCGTTTTAATGGTTGCATTCTCTGTTGTGATTCTATACCATTAAGTAATTAACTCTGTTGTTGATGAGTATCTTGCTCCCAGCTTTTCACAGTTATTAATAACACCACAAGGTATATCTTTGTGCATGTAGCTATTTCCACAGTTTGAATTAGTTTCTTATGACAGAGTCCCTAGTGGTATTAGTAGGTCAAAGAGTATGAACAGTTTTATGGCTTCTGAAGCATATTGCCAGATTGCTTTCCAGAGGAGTGGAACCAATTTACAGTGCCATCACAAAGTCATTTGTTTCCCAGATGGCCAGCTAGGATTAGGGATGCAGCCTCTCACAGCAGGAGAGGAGCAGGAGGCGTGAGTGTCTGTAAAGCTTGCTGGGTCGTATGCGCACAAACTTAAGCCTCAGTGACACTGCGCATTGTTCTTCTTAGTAGGAATATACTAGATGTCCAATGCCAATGTCAGTCATGCAGTTCAGAGTTTAGTATAGCAGTGTGGTAGACATGGAGTAAAGCAAGTATATATATTTCCTGTTTCCCTGGAATTTGAAATTTTTAAAAAGTTGGCAAAGGTGAATTGGCAAGGGCTTTCAGCCACTGTGACGAGGGTCTGAAGCGCCCCCGGCTTTTCGGGAATACCTAATGGTTTGGAGGTGAAGGTGGAAGTCGAGGAGGTTAGGGGGACAAGCGGGAGGAGGGCATTGGAAGTGCCCGGGCACGTGCTCAGGAGCGAGCCTAACCTGGCAGCAAAATTAACCTCACCTGCTCACTGCAGTCTTTAGGCTGCTGAGTGGAATGCTGTGTTGAGAAGGATTTTGGGTCCCATCTAGGCTTCGTGGGAAAGGAACTGTGATTAACTAGCAGTTTGTTCTAGATCTTTGTCATTGCAGTTTTCTTCAATTCTTTATATTTCCCTTTGGATTGTAAACATTAAATGCCTTTAAGTAGAGACTGGACCTTTTGAAGTTGTTCATTTTTATATCCGTCCCGTAAAGTATCTAGCACATGGTTTTGTATATTATGATGTAAGTGATGGTTTTGTGCTTGCTAATAGAATGATGAATGAATGAGGGAAATTTATACCCTGTCTTCATGGTTCCAGGAGTTGTACCGAAGCCCTGTGGTCAAGTGATGGGTCCCACGTGTAGAACCTGCAGCAGATGCTCTCAGGGGTAAAGGAAGAGGAAATTTGAGCTGAGAAATTTAGGAAAGGTAATGCTGGAAAAGACCTTTGATTTATATATATATATGTACACCTCCCAAGTCACCTGTCGGGACCTCCTTGTTCGACAGATGGAGAAGCTGAGCCCTTAAGGATGAGTGTCTTCCCCACGGTCCCTCAGAGAGTGGACGGCAGCTGGGAGCTCAGACCTGGACCTTCTGGCTCCTGGCCCAGCGTCCTTTATGCTACGCTGTGTGGGGGGAACTTGGGGTGCTTGTTTTGCTACTTCCATGCCCCCATGCCCTCAACCGATGTATATTTGGAGTGTTCTTTGCTATATGCGCACATTTTTTTCTCCCTTTTGGCTGCATAGAAATGTGTTTGGAGATTGTGACCTTGATGCAACAGTCAGACTGGGGTCCAGAGCAGTAAAAGCCTAGAGATTTGTCTTGAGAGCCAAGAGATAGTGCAGGGTCAAAACCCAATTCCCTACCAAATCACAGCTTCATAGTATCTCCGAGTTTGAATATAAACTTTTTTTCATTTCAAGGAAAGAATGTTCAGTGTTAGTTGTGGTCCATGATTTGAGTGTGTATTTGCCACAGTTGTGATTCTTATAAAACTCTCATTATGGTCCATATGCGCAGAGTAGAGGTTTACGGTCGTCAAGGGAGCATTAACTTTGGAAGCTGACAGCAGAAGCCCTGCATCGGCTGTGCTGCTTCCCCCTGCTTCCTCTCCAGCGCCCCCTGTCCCCCGCAAGAGGACAGCACGTTGGTCATTGGCATTCTGAAGCTCAGGGCTTTACAAGTGAGAAAGCACTGGTGAACGTCAGAGCAGGAGAATCGTCAGCCCACCGCTTCCTTGACGCCGTGTGGTGTCCACCCTGGGACTTGAGCGGTGTGTGGGACCTGGTGCCTGCTCAGCCCTTGGCGGCTCCAGGCCCCTTGGAAGTGATGTCAACCTCGCAAGCTGCCCGTGGTCATAGCTACTGGGTAATCGGGTTTGGAATTGATGGGTATTCACATTTCAAGAGGGCTTTTCCTATGTTTCTGTAACTTTCCAGTCTAAACGTTTGTCCTTGGTGTGACTGGATAGCTCTTTTCTGTGTGGTGCTGGAGTGTTTAAAACCGGCTCTGTGTGTAAACTGCTTTCTTCCTGGGAGAGCACAGGGTAATCTACTTAGGCCCACTTGTGGCCTAGTGGACAGGATGACTTTTCTCCACATCCCCACGAAACTAGCTCCATCCTGCCTTCTGTGTGGGAGCTGCTAACGTGGTTATTATTCAGTGCAAAGCAGTTGGGAGAGACTTATGACCTGCTGATAGCATTTTGCTGTAACATGCTGAGGTTGGCACCTTTTACTTTGTCTGGTCTTGGCGGGATTAAAGTTGTTTTCAGGATAGGAACTAGAAGCTTAGTCTCAAAAATTTAGACAAAAAGGAAAAATTGAAAGATGAGAGAAAATTTATTCAAGTTCCCTCCACCTGAATGTAAACCATTCATAACATTAAAACTTTTTCTTTCATTCTTTTCTCCTGTATAATTTTTTTGTGGTTCTAGACTGTTTATGAGATTTTTACCTTTTTCTTTTACTTAACATCTATATTTTTCCTCGTTATTATAGAATTTCCTTTACAGAAGTTTAATTTTTCATGGATAGGCCTTTATTGAAACGTCTGCTTGTTCCGTCAGCAGTGGGCCAGAGACTCGTCCTTTTCCATCCACGGGACTCTGGCTGTCCCGAGTGTTATTATTTTTAACACAACAAGGGGTTTTCTCTATATGAGACGACAGGGCTTTCTTTCTCTTTTAACTTCTGTGTGTTAAGACATACACACATGTATGCAACCCTGATAAATGTTACTAAGGAAAAAAAGACTTAAACGGAGTTTTCTTTATTTGTAGATTGTGGTGTTGAACTCAGATCAACTTATTTCTAGCCTGTCCTCTTTAGATATATGAACCTCTGAAGACTGAGACCTTTTCAGCTTTTGACCATGCTGGCTTAGTCAGCTGGGGAGAGGACCATGAGCCTCTTTTTAAGCATGGGCGCGGAGGGTGAGTGAGAGCCTAAAGGTCTGTAGGTGATGGGCACTGGGGCCCGTGGTGGGGTCTAGCTGTCAAAAATGAGAGACAAAAGCCAGCCACAGACTGCATTCTCCCATAATTGTAATGCATTTTTGATCCGTATTGATGTAAGATATCCATTGTGGCTCCATGTGATTCACCCGCTGTAGGTTTGTTTGGGGGTAAAAGTGAGTTTAAGTAACTTTGCATGCATCCTAGGGTCTACTGAATGTTTTTGGGTTTTATGCAGTACACATATATATTCATCTGCAAACCAAATTTAGGCATGTAAAGCTCTTTGACTTCTAATGAGCATTTTAGATGTGTGCAGTGTCTGAAGCTTGTAGATAATTTAGAAACAAGCAAATAACTTGGGACCATCTTCTGGAAGCAACTCAGATTATGAGTGAAGCTGCCATCCTTCCAAGGGTGCCTTTTGAATTTAAAGCACGGCAGTTTCTTTCCTAGTATCCATTTACCCAGAAATTAAAGTATAACAATTCCAATAAGTATGTCTTCTGGGCTTTGCTTATTTACTATTAATCTATACTAAGTCTCATAACCTGTATTTGTGGAGTATTTTTTTTGTGTTTCAGGTGAGCTTTCTGTACATTCTCACTCACGCTTCATAACGGCCCTGGGAAGCGTGGACTGGGAGATGTCTTTATCGCCTGAGGACTTACTGTTGGACGTCTGAGGACAATGTTGCCACCTCAGAAAAGATGCTAACGGTGACGCAGAGTATAGAGTGACCCGGCAGAGAGAGCCCAGGGGATATCAGCACTTAAAGATCGGGCGCGTTTCTGTAGCTGCTGGGAATGTGCTCATCGAGGAGGGTTTTGAAAAGTTGGGTTATTCCCAGGGTGTGCTCGAAGGCGAGGGGCTCTTTCTTCCTGCCCCCTGTTGTGGGCTGTCACTTCTTAAAGAACCATCTCCCAGATTTTCAGGAGCACAGTGCTTACTGTTGATTCATCCATTTTAAAGGGGTCCAACCTGGACTTGAATAAAAAGTTGGGTGTCCAGTGAGTGCTGGAGACCAGTGTTGGGCAGTGAAATCATGGTCCCTTTCCTTAGGAGCTGCTTGCTTGGGATGCGTGGTCACTAGGAGGTCACGTCCCTGCTCCCAGAGCCTTGGGTTAGGCAGGGGAAACCGAAGGTCGACAGCAGACCCAGCGCCTGGTCTTTGGTGGTATAACAGGGGAAGGACAAGTTGCCATAGAGCACGGGGGCGTGGCCTCTAACCCGGGTTTGAGGATTCTGGGTGGGCGAGTGTGAGTGTGTGTGTGTGTGTGTGTGTGTGTGTGTGTGTGTGTGTGTGTGTGTCTGGCAGGTGGTGGTGCTGAAGACTGGCCCTCGCCCGCAGACGTTACGGCTCCACGGGTGCGGGGACTGCTGCAGCACTGGGAATTGTAACGCTTCCCAGATCTCAATGGACGGCAAAATCTGTGAGCCTCCAAGCCTTATAATCATGCGAGGCATATGGATTTTATCTGTGGAGACGTTCTTGGTATTAACGAGCCACCGAAGGACTTTAACCGGGGGAGTGACTTGATTAGACCTATAAATTTGCAAGATCTTGCTGCTGGTTTTGGGGAAGATGGATTGGGGAGGCTAAGCCTGGGGGCAGTGAAGCCAGTTAGGGAGCCCCTGTAGAAGAAGGTGGCCTGATGGAGGGGGTGGCAGTAGAGATGGAAGGAGGTGGGTGGATCCCAGGTGGAAGAGCTGGATTCAGCAGAGCTTGTGATGGGGGCGGGTGTGGGGCAGAGGAGGGTGACCAGTTGACTGAGGGGGGTGGGACTGGGGAGAGGAGGGATGATGTTGGGGAAGGAGTGGGTTGTTACCGTGTTCAGTAGGGATCAGCGGCCCCGCCAGTTTCTCCTTCCAAGAAATAGCTCAGGAAAGTCCATTAGCTGTTTGCTAAGCTCTGACTTCACTTGATAAACTGCCTGTAGTCTGACTTCTCCTCAGGTAGAGTCTCCTTATATCTTGTTCCACCTCAGTTTGCGCGGGTACATGTTTTTCTTCTAATGATTAATCATCTTGCGTATCTTATTTGCATAAGGGCTCAGTTTCGGGGGCTTCTCCCCACACTTGTGATCAGCGGCAGTCCCGGTGGCATGGGGCTTACCAGCGGCTCAGGGGCATCCAAAGATCTGCAGCTCCCTTTTGTCAAGATTGAGCAATAGTTGGGGAAGTATAGATTCATTACTCTTTCATTTAATTGAATTACAAATTTATATTACTTTTATCTGAAAAGTTTTTGGAGACTTTTGAGTCAAATTTCGTATAGTAATCTGGAGTTTTTTGAGAAAGTAAGAAATCTATGTCACAAAAGTTCAGGGACTTCCCTGGTGGCACAGTGGATAAGAATCCACCTGCCAATGCAAGGGACACGGGTTCGAGCCCTGGTCCGGGAAGATCCCACATGTCGCGGAGCAACTAAGCCCATGTGCCACAGCTGCTGAGCCTGCGAGCCACAACTACTGAAGCCCACGCACCTAGAGCCCGTGCTCCGCAACAAGAGAAGCCACCGCAATGAGAAGCCCACGCGCCGCAACGAAGAGTAGCCCCCGCTCTCCGTGACTAGAAAAAGCCCGCGCGCAGCAACGGAGACCCAATGCAGCCACAGATAAATAAATAGATACATTTATTAAAACAAAAACAAAAATTCAGTTGTGCTGTATTTTAAGAAAACCCAATACAGAAAGGTCTTAAATGACAAAGCAGGCAAATTCTGGGTAGCGATAACTGGTGGTTGATGGTGTTGCTTCGTGGACTCTTGGCTTTGTGACTGGATGTGCTTTAGGGATCTTTTGTAATGTAAGGGTTCTATGTTTACGTGGCTTGGATTTCAGGAATAATCTTTTGGAATAAGGAACGGCCTACCTGGCTATTATTTAATCAACTAATATTGTTATGAGAATCTTGGGTAAGCATTATTAAGGATTAAGCCCCTTCGCCGCCACGGAATGCTGGATACTGTCAGACAAGGAGAGTCTTTCTTTATGTATGTGATGCCTGACCTTTGCCCTTTACTGTAGTTTTTGTATAAAGCTGTCCCGTCTCTTTCCTTGCACGTAGTGCCTGCAGAAATGCCTAGTGAGATCTAACCCTGTGTGTGACGTTTTCGTCTGTTGACACAAATATGATTCGAAAGTCATACATTATATGTAATGAAGTTCACTATAGATTTACCTAGGTAAATGAATGAGTTTTGAAGCCAGCAATCATGGAGGGAGATGAGAAATTCACTTGAGTGAGAAAAAGGAACAAAGAGAAATGATCGTAATACAATCTGAAAAACAGAACCCACATCTGAAAAATACAAGGCCTACACGTTAAGTATTTGCGGTGAAGTAACATCTCTCCCCCATCTTTGAAAGGAAGACTGACATGCCAGCAATAAAGCATATGTTCCCCAAAGCGTCAGGATCTACTGTTGGCAACCTATCATTTTGAAATGAATTGGTTTGCTTTATTTCTAGAGAGTAGGCTGGTTTTTAAAGGAAAGGGGAACAGAGGGCGCCAGAACCCCCAGTGCTTTTGTGATGGGCTGGTCATATATGCACGTTCGGAGGCAAAGGACCGTGATAAAGTACCCTACGGGAACCTGCTTCGTTTCCATGAAGTCATTTCCCTCCTGCCTCCTTGCGTGGCATCAAGAGATGAGTCGTGCGTGAGACATAAAGCAGTGTACTGCTGGCGCGCGCTCTGTCGTCGTGTGCGGGCGTCACTACGGCGAGGGGTCCAGACGCTTAACTGGCAGCCTTAACGGGCTGCTGGAGCCAGATCCCTGCTGGCTGACATCTGCTTGTAGAAGTTACGTATAAAGAAAAGATCACTCTGATCAAAAGAGCCAGAGAGAATTGTAGATGTCAGATATACCACTCCCAGACTCATCTAGGGCGAGTGGCGCTGGAGGAGGGATTAGCTCCTTCTCTAAACACTTGCTTGTGTTGAGTGCGGTTTTGCTGTGTGTAAATCGCACTTTCGAATACATGTCGTAAGCAAAACACTCGAAGCATACATAGATTCTTGAAGTTTTGAACATTGTAAAGGAGTCTCTCAAACTACCAAAACGACACGTTAACAGACGAAAGAAACCGATAGGACCACGCGTAAAGAGCTCGGAAGGCCACACTCCTGTCCTCACACTAAGAGAACAAGCTCAGCAGACTGAAAGGCAGCAGCTCTTCTGAGGTCCCGCAGAGAACTGACGTCCCGCGGTAAACAGCTGCCCCGAGGAGTGGGCAGAGAAGTGGGTACCGAGACTCGCAGTGTCCTCGAGGCGGAGGTCCGGGAGCAGAGCGCCCCTGCCCCCAGCCCCCCAGCACTGGTAGGGACGGTTCAACCGTGACGGGTGACGGCTGGGCGCTTGGCCGGCACGAGCCAGGAGCCCCGCCGGAGCCTCAGAAAAACCCTCTCCTGCGTCTGGCAGTGGGAAGGGAAGGGTCTCCAGTTTGAAATGGAGCCAGAGCATTCTCTGCCCTCATTTTACCAAAATTCAGACTGTTTTACCAAAGCCCGACAGACTTGGCTTTACCAGAACCTAAGCGATTTGGGGGGACGGGATGTACCCGCTTCCACTCCCCTCTAGGCTTCTGCTCTCGCCTACTCGGGGGGGGGGGGCGGAAAGCTTGTACCTGGGAAAGTCTCAGTCCAGGGGCACAGGCCCAGGGAAAGACTGAGAGCCGAGCCTAGCACCGCAGGGGGCTTCCCGCGCCCAGCACGCTACTACAGCCTCAGCCTCCTGGATCGTAACGAGGGGTGACAGCTGGAAAAACTGCAAGGCCCAGACCCTGCTTAAGGGGAAGCCAAAGGCAGTGGGGAAGACGAGGCGAGGACCCCTCAGTCTCTGACACGTGCGGCCACGGCCAACAGTAAGCCCAGCCTGCTCCAGCCAGAGAAACATAAAACCTAACACTAGAGGCCTGGCTCCCTCAATTCCTTCTACACAATACATCATGGCTGGCTTTCAGCAAAAAAATTACAAAGCATACCAAAAGGCAGAACACACTTTGAAGAGGCAAGTGAAGCATCAGAATCAGAGTTGGTTACGGCAGAGATTTTTGAGGCATCGGACTGGGCATTTAAAGTAGAAATGATTTGGGCTCTACTATGCTAAGGGCTCTAATGGAAAAGGTGGACAAAATGCAAGAACAGGTGGGTGTAAGCAGAGAGAAACTCTGGAAAGAATCAAAAGTTAATGCTAGAAATAGAAAACACCATTACGGAAACGAAGACTGCCTTTTGGCTTATGGGTAGACTGAGCTGGGCCAAGGAAACAGTTAGTGAGATACATCAGTAGAAATTTCTCAAACTGAAAGGCAAAGGGAAAAAAGAATGAAAAATACCAAAACAGAATACCTGTGAACTGTAGGACAACTATAAAAGATGTAATACGTGTGTAATGAGAATACTGAAAGGAAAAGAAAGAGAAAGGAAAGGAAGAAATATTTGAAGTAATAATGGCTGAGAAATTCCCCCAAATTGATGATAGCCATCAAACCACTAATCTAGGAAGCTCAGAGAACATTATGCAGGCGGATTCCAAAAAATCCACACGTAGACCCATTATATTCAAACTGCAGAAAATCAAAGACAAAGAGAACATCTTGAAGAAAGCCAGAGGAAATAAACACCTTACCTATAGAGGGACAAGGATGAAAATTCCATCTGGTTTTTCACAAATCATGCATGCAAGAAAGAAAAGCTCACCCACCTAGAATCAGTGAAATCATCCGTTAAAAGTGAAGGAGGAAGAGACTTTTCTCAAACAAACCAGAATTGAGGGAATTAGTCACCAGCAGATCTGCCTGGCTAGAAGTGTTAAGAGAAGTTCTTCAGAGCAAAGGAAAATGATGTAGGTCAGAGGCTCTGATGTGCATAAAGAAAGGGAGAGTGTGAGAGGAGGAATAAGTGAAGGGGCCTCTCGGTTCCCGCCCCTGATGTTGTCCCCACGTCCAGCACCCATGTTCCCACCCATGCTGAACAGTACAGACACGAGGAACAGTGCGTTGTTGGTTCAGAAAAGGAAGAGACGCTTTCTCGACCCACAGCTGCAACTGAAACGGACACAGCAAGTTCTCTGGCTCGTGGAAGAGAGGAACTGCTCCAAAGACTCTGGGCAGCACTGCAAATAAGGAATGAAAATATGATGAAAGCCGCCTTCCCCTCGGCTTTATGGCTTTATAGACATTAGTAATGTGCCTTATCGTGTCTTATGCCACAGAACACTTTCTTACGGTATCGTCCTGCCAGGTACATTGTGGCAACATTTTGAGACCAATCACTCAGAGCTTCAGAAAAAGGAATTGAATACGTTGGGTAGACAGTTGAGCTCTTTAAAAGCCAAAAATTATTGTAGCTTTCTAAACTAGAAATGAAAAGGGCACTGAAGGACCCTGTATGTTTTAACTTTTGATAAGGGAAATATTGATTGCCGTCACCCACTTAAGCAGAAAACCCTTTGCGGTCAGTCCTCCCTTTAAAGAGAAAGAATAAAGGGTTCTTGAGAACAAAAAGTGAGAAAATCGCTGTGGATTATCCCCAGCTGTGACTGGCGCATTTCTTGCTATGACCTCATCAGGAGCCACTGTTAAGAAATTTCAAGTACCTGTGTGAGCCCCTGCCTGGGTCTAGGTTTTTGGTCCTTTAACCCGGGAAGCTGATTGTTGGTGACCTGAGTGACTTGGAACCGCAGTTAGCTTCTTTCCTCTTCGGCTCTTTGTCTATTATGTATGTTATTTTTTCCTCCTCTACTATTTTTTTCTTATTCTTCCTTAAAAATTTTCCTTTTTTCTTCATTCTTTTACTTTTTCATTAACGAGCCCACAGAGCCCCTCCAGCCTGCGGGGACTATTCCTCAAAGTCCAGAGCATGAGGCCTTGAATCACACCAATATCCTGAAACTGTGCGAGGTGATTGAGACCCAGGAGACGCTCTTCCTGGTCACGGGGTACGTCACTGGAGGAGAGATGTTCGGCTCCGTGCTGGACCACGGCCGCCTGGAAGAGAAAGAGGCCGCGGCCGATTCCTCCAGGTGGTGTCCGCTGGGCAGGACTGGTGTGCAGCCACCGGGGGGCGTCGTCCACGGGCCCTGAAGCCACAGAACCTGCTTTAGGACGTTGACCTGCACACGAGAGACGGCAGACTGTGGCTTCAGCAGTGCGTTCACTGTCATCAGCAAGCTGAATACCTTCTTTTCTCTTTCATTCCAGGTATACTCTTTATTACAGCACACAAACAAACATCCGTTTTCTGTTTTTCTCTTCATTCTCTGTTAATTTTACAGTATTTCTAATCAGTGATGACAAGGACTGTTTTCCCAATAGGATCAGAGACCCAAGACTTAACGTTATTGGGAAGGACCTTAGAGACTCCCGTTGTTTACAGACTCACAGAAGTTACATTCCTGGCCCAAAGCCACAGCTAGTTGGTGAGAGAAGTGGGATTCAGTCCTGAGGCCAGCTGAATGCCTTCCGTGGCACCCCCCTTGTTATGCCTGGAGCTCCTCCACAGACAGTTATCAGGGCCCCTCAGTGGTCACCCGGTCCCTGCCTTTTAAGGGAAGGGATTCAGGGGGCTGCGTGAGCAGGTATTGAGCAGAATATACGACTTTTTTTTTCTTTGTGTTCATAGAGAGTGAAAACCTGCTTGATCAATTCCTGACCCTGAACCCCAGTGAGAGGCATGTTAGAGGGGATCATGAGGGACCCATGGACACACGGGGCCCCGAGGAGGGACGGGAACCCCCTGGCTACTGGAGGACCCGGCAGACTGAGTCAGTGCTGTGCCTGGGCTACACGGGGGACTCGGTCCAGGACGCACTGATGGGCTTGAGCGTAGTGAAGTGATGACCACCTGTCCGCTCCTGGGCTACAGGACACCCCAGCTGGAGGGCTGCCCCGTCCCCATGACGCCCCGCCCTCAGCCGACCCACCCACAGCTGCAGTCCTTCCCCGGCCTGTGAGCTTGTGCCCTAAACCTCGGGCTCCACAGCCTCCCGGGCTCAGGGCTGTGGCCTCTGGTTGGTGACACTGTGTCTCTCGAGTGGACAGTTCGGTCGTGGCAGAGATGAGACAACCAGGCACGGTGGGCAGCACTTTGCAGAGTCCCTTGTGAATTACCTTGTCTGCAGTCCCCTGAGTCCTTCTCTGCACAAGCAGGGCGGGGTCCCGAGCACAAATTCCACCTGAAAACCTGAAAGAAAAATGGAGCTGTCCAGAGTGCTGGAATCGCTGAGCGTGATGGAGCCCTGTTCAGCTCAGGGGACAGTGCCCTGCAGGCCTGCCAGGGGTCACAGCGCTAGGAGGAGCCCGATCCAGATCTAACAGGAGGGCGGTGGCTCAGGGCAGCCTCCCTGCTCCTCTCCGCTCCTTACGAGCTGGAGAGCGGACGCGGGGTGATGCCTTCGGCCTGAGCTGTCTGTTCAAAAGTCACTCGTTAAATTGGAAGCGCCCCTTTCCCCTGGCCCATCCTTTTCTATTTTGTACAAATTAATTTATCCAAGTCGTTAATATTTTGACTCCTGAGGGAATATTAGGAGCTGGGTATGTAAATATGGATAATAAATAGTTGTTAAACAAATGTATTTATTGGGCAGCTACTATGTGCTTGGATGGTGCTAGAGCCAGAAAGCTGATAAAATAGACTGCTTGTCCTCCAGGAGCAGTAATTAGTTGGAGATTCATTCGCAAGTATTTATTACGTGCCCAGCACCCAGCAAGTAATAAAGAAGCGCCTCTTTACTTTTAGTTGGCGAATGGTGCAGATAAGTGTAGAGGCTGGGCCCTGAACCCAGCCTGGGGATTTGGGAGGTTGCGGGGAGTGGAGGGAAGGTGAGGCGTCCTAAAGGAAGTGAGGATTGAGTGGATGGGTGGGTGGAAGTGAGCTGGCTGAGGAAGGACGGGGTAGCAGGGATCTTCGGAGACCTGGCCCTGACAGAGCAGAATGTACATGTCAGGAGTGCATTTAGCAGTGAGCTGTGTGCATGGTGAAAACAGTATTCTGTTCACTTGGAAAGGTAGGTGGAGGTAAGTTCTGGGCTGCTGGGGTCCAGCAGAGGCACCCAGCACGCTCCACCTGCCTTCCTGGGTTGCCCAGAATATAGACGTCAACTGAGAAGATTTTGGATGCACGAACTCAGTGCTTTCCATAGGTGTTCTGTAAGACACAAGGTGCTTGGATATTAATAAATGCCACGTGGTAAATAGGTCCTAGGGTCCAATTGGTTCAGAAAAGGCAAGAGATTCGAGTCCACTCTGTGCCCCTTTGTCTGTGCATGTCCCAGCAAACATTTATTTACCAAAGAGTGCTTTTCTATCTCCATGTCAGTTGCCTTTCTCCCCTTTGACACCCCAAACCACTACCCCTGACATCCTCTTTTGTCTTTAGCTGAAGATGGCACTTAAGCTGAGCGCTTCAGCCATTTTGGTGAGTTACTCAGGTTTCCTGGGTCTCTCCCATGTTACATGTTCTTAAACTTTTTATCTTTTCCTGTTAATCTGTTTCATGTCAATTTAATTCTTAGACCAGCCAGAAGAACCTAGAAGGGCAGAGGAAGTTTCTTCCTTCCCAACACAGGTATAGTTCCGGTACTGCTATGGAATTAGGCTATAATGGTGACCAAAACAAAGAAAAGGGTTTACAGTCTGGTGGGTCAGACGAATGTCCATCAAATAATCATGTAAGTAGATATAAATTTAATTGGAAAGTGATCTGGTAAAACAATTCATGTTTTAAGGCACGACAAGAAACATTTAAACGGTTTTTCTTTCTCTGCCCGTCGTTTGGGCCTCCTCCCCCCCCGCTCTGGTGCGCCTCGCGCGTCTGCAGTGTGCATCAGCCAGACCCCCACCCCAGCGGCAGAAATGCCTGCTCAGCCGTAAAGATAATTTTCCTTCTCCGGGTGCCAGCCGTGTAGCTCCTCAGAAGATAACATGCGTTTCTCAATCCTGTATGGGGTCACGACGATCCATGCCTTGTACTTGGACGTATCTTTGGTGAACTTTACGTACAATGCAAGGTGTCATTTCCCTTAAAGATGACAATTGGTATAGAACAGGCTGGGTCAGTCGACCTGGGGATGTACTGGGCTGAACCGAATGGAAGTTCTTAGCTTAAGTACTTACTTATGACCTTATTACCGTCATTAGTTGTGTTACTTGTATTCTGCCTATTTTGCGAGATTATTGGCTTTGCATTGTCCAACGTGTGACTTAGTCTCCCATAAAAATAAGGATGACTAGGCAACGTGAACCGATTGACTAAATACGTAGTTCTATAGGATCAATGATTGTAGTACTAGTTAAATCAATCTAGAGTTGACTTAACGTATAGGTTAGGATGTGCTTGGATTAAACGCAAATACTATACCATTTTATATAAGGGCCTTGAACATCTGGAGTTTGATATTCGTGGGGGCCCTGGAACCAGTCCCCAGCACATACTGAGGGACGACTTCATTTACTGTGGAGGTACCGATGAGATACTCATAAAGATAGAATAGGGCATATGATTAATTGTCATAAGATGTAAAAATTCCAAAAGTTTTTCCTCCAATCTGTAAGATTTTCCCTCTCAAGAAAGGGTGTTTTTTTTCCCCCCTTTAACTTCTATTATTTTAAAGATCCACTGGGTCATTTAAACTGATACAGTTCTGATGGACAGAATGATGTTGCATACAACCTGTCTTTCGTGCCATCTTGCAATTGCCCCGCTTTGCCCAAGAGAGATACCAAGGTTTGGCCTTATGAAGATGGGGCTGTTTTTCCATTATCATTTAAGAGTTGCTCCAGAGACCTGCTCCTGCTTTCCTTATACTCCAAATTATACAAGTAGCAAGTTATACTTCTCAGTCATATACTTTTAATTATGAGTTTCTGTTATGATATGAATACTTAGGGTGGAAAGCAGCTGTCATCCAGAATCGTACCCGGGTTTCGGGTTTACTGCCAGCTACCTGGGAGGACAGAGCAGAATGACCAGTTTGGTGAAGGGCTCATTACTGCTGGGCCTTAGGGAAGAGCTGGTAGGAAGCTGGCCTCACCGAGGACTTTGCCCGGCTGCCCCTTGTTCTGCAGTGACAGCAGCTCCTGCTGTACAGTCCTGTAAATGTATTCATAAAAGAGCGAGGATAACGCATATACACTTTGCCTGCTTGAAACTGATTGACAATTCACCTCTGGGATTTATTCTCTCTACCAATTAATTTATAATCTGTTCCACCTTTCTCTTCCCTTACCTGCCAGTCACTGCTCTTTTCAGGGATAATTGCAAGGAGGAAGAGACTATGATTTTCTATCAGTGTGTTTGTCACAGTTCCATTCTGCTATTATGTGAAAATGTGGATCCTCCCACCTCTCAACCATCATTTCTTCCCCTTCTCAGTTCTTGTTCTGTTTCTTGTACGTTTTTTGAACATGTCGGTGAAGGAACATTTGAATCATTTTGGTGAAATGAATTTCCTTCTGCCAACGTCTGAAGAGCACACATTCCGGGTCCCAAAGCATAGATACATGAACAACTCTGTACACACAGTGTTGGAGAAAATGTAGCTGTTTACCCTAACACTTCAGTGAAGTGAACGACAGAGTCCAGCCTTCCCTCTGCCTTTCCGGGCTTGGCTGGCGGCCCCTGGGATGCTGTCCCATTTCTGGGAAGATGTGCACCGGGGTTACGGGTTCAGTGGAAGGAATGTCAACTGGCTGTCCACCGAGAACACACCCCGTGTTCCCTTGTCACTTCCCCGCCTCCTTAGATTGTCATGTTGAGAGACAAGCCGTCTTGCTGCAGGAAGGCGTTTGTTAGCAGCACTGCAAACACCTGCATCCTTGTACGTCGATGTAGCTCACAGGCGCGGAGCTCGAGAAGTTTGAGCATTTATCAGAAATGGCTTTCACCTTTCTTAGTACTCCTTTTTAGTTTGGTTATTCCTTTTAGGTTAATAAAGAATGTTTCTATGTTGCTTGGCTACTTCAGAGACACATTAGCACATCAGGTCCTTCTGGACATCTCATCCCCTCGTAAACTGGCAGCTCTGGTGCATGTTTTGAATGTTTCCCCCTCTGTCAAAGGGGAGAGGAATTGCTGCCATATACTGTGTGCCAGAGCACTTGAAGCAACTCTGTTTCCAGCTTTTGTATCACAGCTAAGGAAATTGCCAGAGTCATGTTAAGTTAAATTGTTAAATTGTTAAGTTTGCTCCCCGATGCTAAGTGCACCTGATGGGTCTGCTGCGTGCTGCCCCCTCTGCCATCCAGCGGCAGGCGGGGACTCGCGAGACCCCAGCCGCTCTGCCTGCCTCCCCGGACGGGGGCGTTCAGCTGTGTCCTCCCTGCAAGCTTCAGGCGCATAAGCATCACTCAGCTGCTGAAGAGCCGGGGCCACAGGCGTTTCTGTTTGTTTATCGTAGGGCACGTGACCTCCTACAGCTCAAGCAACAGGTTCTAAAAAACTAGCGTCAGAACTATTTTGCATACGTTTTCAGGTTACCTATGGAAAAAAAATGTCCACTTGTTTAGGAAGGTGCCTATCACGATTTATGCTTTGTGATAAAATATTTCCAAAATTCCAAAATATTTCCCTTATTAAGCACCATGAGAAAGATGAAAGGCAGATGACCAAATATTTCTAATACGTGCAGTATATGTGATGGGTGAATTAGTTATAAAACAATCATCGCTCTAGTAGTAAAATGTCAAGAATTGCCAGTTTAAAAAAAGAAGTCCAAAGTTTAATAAATATATGAAGACATTATAAACATCACTAGTAATCAGTGAAATGAATATAAAAGCATACACTTTAAAGCATCAGATTGGCAGAGATGAAAAAAACAATACTCAGTGTCAGGGAGGACCTGGAAGTGTGACTTCTTTCTTATCATAGGTATGCTTTTTTAAGTATTATGACAACTTAGAAGATGCATATGCTTTTTTGACATGATGGTTACCTTCGTTCAGGATTGCTAAGTACGGCATTATTTATGTCACGTGATCATCAGTGGGGAGCTTACTGGGCCTGGTCCCTCTGAGCTCTAACTCACTGCGTCCAGGGCTTACACTTAGCCCCAGGGGAAGCCCAAGTTGCTGTGCTGGTGACTGAAACGACGTTTATTCTGGACAGAACGATCACAGATTCTAGAGCAGGGGCCCTGACATGTTGTCAGAAGGAACGCTTTTCATTTCCTTCCATCAAATCATGAACATCTGCACAGGGCTGTCCTGGCCAACCAACTCATAAACAAGTTGATAGAAGGTAACTCTTTCGCAATTTGAAGTAGACCTGCTGGTACAATATGTTTAAGTTGCTGTTGGATGCCAATTTCCAAAGTCAGTCATGTACTCTACCTTATTCAATTTCTCCCAACATTAGAGTGATGTTCCAAAATTATGAACGTCTAGAATGAACTCACCTGTGTCTCTAAATTGACTATAATTGCTGTCCTGCCATGGTTGAGGTGCTTGTGAGCTGTTTTTAGTCATAACGTTTGTGATACCAAATACATTTTTTTCTTCCAAATTTCTGGACACCAGCTGGGTGTCCTACAATTAAGTTAAATTCTGTACTGACAACCCGGCGTTAGCTCAAACCCTGCAGGTGAAGGGCTCAGTCCCACCAGACTTCCCCTCCTTCAGATGCTTGTCGCTATCTGGGTCTCCACCTGTACCTTTCACCAACCAGCTGTAAATCTTTGGTTTCCATAACCCCCTCCTCAGGTTCAACGATTTGCTAGGTTGGCTCACAGAACTCAGAAAGTGCTTTACTCAGTATTACGGGTTTATGATGAAAGATATAACTCAGCAACAGCCAAATGGAAGAGCTGCATAGGATAATGTGTGGAAAGCGGGCCGGGTGGGAGAGCGGGACCTCTCCACCCTCCCAGCACTGCAATGTGCTCACCACCCGTATGCACTCCGAACCCCATGATTTAGAGATTATTATGGAGGTTTTATCATGCAGGCATGATTACAACAAGTACAGGGATATTGTGGATTAGAAAAAAAAAATCAGAAACGTGGCATCAAAGAAATTTCATGTTCATTAACAGACCTCTTTGGATTATGCCTCCAGGCTCCCCCAGAGATATCTTCATTCATTAACTCTGATGGGGTCGTTAGATTTGAATAGTAAGAACATGTGAGCATGTGAACATATGTACGTTGTAACTTCTAAAAGACTGTACAGATGTTAGCATTATTAGGTCAGTACTGTTCGCTGATCATCTTATTAAAGACTGTCGAATATTTTTGGGACCATCATTTCTTATGAACTCTGAAGTTTTCAGGTATCTACCTCAGTCAGCCATCTTTGGATAAAAGATTTAATTTTCTCTCGTATTGTTTAGTTGAATTAGTCGTGGTGGTCTGCATTTTACTGTCTCCTCTTTCGAAGTGTGTTTATTAGACGGATGAGTTGTAGTCTTAAAGTGCTTTGTACGTAGATACTCAGAATGAGAGATTAACTGGAGCCCATGTTTCGCATCTTCTGGGGGCATTTAAATGTCTCTGCTTTCACCATGTCCAGCCTGCCCTGCTGTACCTGTTTTACTCCTTAGGATTCACTGATCACAGAAAAGGGCTCAAAAAATAGTGCTGTCCTGGTGGCTGGGATTTCCTCTTATCTGACCCTGAAAGTTAACTTGACGGACGGTCATCTCTCTGTTACTTTGGCATCTTAGGACCAGGAGTGGAAGGTCAGATACAAGGACGTATGTAAGGGAGAGCTGGGGGTTAGCTGCCCCACCCCCACGTTGGGTGTTACTGGGTCACAGTAGGGTTGGGTCTAAAGGAAGTGTGAGATCAATATGGACAGAAATGGACCACAAAACAAGGTGTGGGGAATATTCCCTGTGGTCCAGGCGAATATCAGGTAACATTGGCTGCTTCTCAGGGCGGGTTCTGCCCCTGTTCCTGGTCTTAAAGGGGGCGTTACTCTGAACCCATTGTCCACTGTTACCAGTGTAACCTGTGGTCTCAGAACTTGTGTGAGGATGTGTGTGTGGTTCAGTGAAAATCATGTGGAATTGCTTCAGACCTTACGTGCCAGCTGTTCGGCAAATGACTTTAAATACATTATTTCATTTAGTTTTCACAGAAACTGTGAAATGGGTATTCTTCACCCGCATTTTTCAGACAAGAAACTAAAGTCCTGAGAGGTAACATGATTTATCAGGCTCCAGGTTAGGTTTGCAAAGTACTGGAGCCAGGAATCAAACCCAGGACTGCGTCACTCTGGTGACCGACGGACCCTGGGCACCTACTGTGTGGAGAGCCCTGGGCGGACACCAGAAATGCACAGAAAACTAAGCTGCCTCCACCTCAAGAAAGGTGACACATTGTCCTCATCGGAATGCTAAGGAGGTTCCAAAGTGACTCAATTAAAAGCACAGCATAAATGCATGACATTATACCAGGTTGGCAGTGGTTTCCCGCCAATATATGGAAGTGCTAAGAATCAATGGGAAGAAGTATATGGTTATAAAACAGAAATGAGCAGAGCATAGAAAGGCTAATTGAAAGCGTGGAATGTTCGAAAACCTGCAGGTTTATTTATGTGAAGTTTGGAAGATGCTACTCTAGCAGTTTCTGGCTGGTTTTGATGATTGATGGTGTACCTAAAGTAGCTGAGCTACTCAGATTAACTCAACAGTGCTTTATCTAAAAGCATGCTCTCTCAGAGAACCTTACTTTCGTGCACCTGAAGGGCACGCACCTGTGTTACATTGGGTATAAGATGCTTTAGGGTCAGAGAGGAAATGCAAACAGAGGCAGTCTTACGTGGTTTCAACACCATCTATCAGTGTTCTGCCTGTGAGAGCGTGCCTGAGCTCAGAGTGATAAAGTGTGATAGGGCAAGGGGGTGTCAGTGCTCACAGGGGAAGATGGTTCCAACTAGGACAAGGGATTACAGCCACAGTGGTTCAGTAGTAAGGAATATAGGAGAGCAGATATTAGATTTGCTTTTATTCAGCAAAGTGAATAATTCTGAGTTGACTCAGTTCTCAGGTTTATAGGCCAAATCAAGAATGCTATACTAACACTGAGTTTCTGATATGATTTTTAAAATTTAATCCAAAATACCTGGGGCTTTTTTGTTGTTGCTTTTTGTTTTTTTTTTTTTTGGTATTAGTAACTTGTAAAATGTACCATTCTACTTTTTCAATTGTCTAGGCATTTTCTTTCACCAAGTACTTTTTTGTTCTGTTTTGATGGAATTCTGTCAGTGAAATTAAAGAAAACTAAACCATGTGCTTGGGAAGAGTCAATATTTAAGTGATGTGCTAAGTATTTTGATTTTACTTGAAACAGGTGGGAAGGGAGAAGAAAGAAATTTGTGCGTAGAACTCACCCATTGTGTGCCAGGCACCCTCTTAGATGCCATGTGGTATACACACTGATATATTTATATGTCTATATAATGTTATCTCACTTCGTCTGCATAGCGTTTATAACCATTTTGCGGATGGCAACATTGTGGTTTCAAGAGATTAAATGACTTGCTAGTTAAAGACAGGTTTAGAATTTGAACCCAGGACTTTTTCTTTCAAAGCTCTTGTTTTTGTTGGTGTTTACTGCTGTCTCCGTTTTGAAAAGACTGAATTGCAGTTATCAGAAGATTATAGAACACAAAGTGGGGAAGTTGTAGTGTTGCTTTCGATCTACTTGTTTTGAGCAACACGATCATATTAAGTAGATGTTTTCAAGAGGGTCCTAGAGTGAGTCTAGAAAACGTGTGAGGAGAGTTCTGCCTTGCTAGGTTTTGAGCCTTTTTTCAAGGATATAATCATCTAGAGCGGAGGAGGGTGCCTTTCTGAATCGCTGGTGTCTGCTTATAATAGAGTTTTAGAAATTTTTATTGGCAGCTGTTACTTGTGAAACCGTGCTGTTTGGCGGCCGTTTTGCTTCACTTGTCTGACTGGCCGCTTGGCATTTTGAGCCATGCCCAGCGGGCTATCAGACCAGCAGCACACCACCTAAGTGTCTGTTGTGACTTTGGACTCTGCCTTCGCTCATCTGGTCTGTGCACCATCTGCTGTGTCATCCCTGATCCTTTCTGGCTCTCTAGGCTTAACGCATCCATCACTGGCTGTACACTCGGGGCCTCACCTCTCCCGTAGATGCGTCCCCCATCATTCTCTGCGTTGGCTCCTCCTCCTCCCGCACCTCTGTGGGACTCTCTGGCTGTCCTCTAGTTAATCATACACTCCTTTATAAATGTATTTCTCTGTGTCACTGTGAATACTGCGGAGCTCTAGCTTCATATATTTTAAACTCTTTGATGTCATGGATGGTGATTTGAACAGTATTTTACACAAAGTAGGACTTTAAAAAAAAAATCTCCTTACAAAGTATTTCATGTGACTTCGTTTTAGTAAACTCTTTGGCAATACAGGCGTAAAATAGTTTGATCATGCACGGTGTCACAAAGAGTGCAGGGAGCCTGACACTTATACATCGTTGGTGGGACTCCTAACCGTGCACTCCCGTTGGGGACATCCATTTGGCCCTATCTGTTCAGGTTTAAGATGCGTAAACCATTTGACCTTGCAATTCAGCTTTTAGGAGTTTATCCTAAAAATGCTTTTATGTATATGCAAACATGTGAACAAGGGTATTGTTTATAGCTTTATTCATTTTAGCAAGATATTGGAAAAATTTAAATGTTCAATAGGGAAGTGGCTAAATACATTGTGGGGCTTTCATATGATGGAATACTCTGCACCATGTAAAAGAATGAAGTAGATCTACATGTGCTAACTGGACTTCTATGGAGTATCTTCTGTATAAATTAAATGACAAAAATAAGGTGCAGAACAGATGCTAACGTTTGCGTAAAAATTAAGTCTGTGGGGTTGGGGGGTATATGTGCGTGTATAGATGCATACAGTTGTATAGCATGGAAACTTGCTTATAGGGCAGTCCAGGAGGCAGTAGAAGTTTGTTCTTCACTGCTTACCCTTTCATAACATTTGAATGTTATTATTATGTATGATTTTTCTATGAAAAATATTAGGTTAATTTTTTAAAAGTCTGGTAGTACAGACTTAAAATTCCCAAGTCCGTTGACTTAACAGTAGATGAGATAATATGTATATAGAGCTTAGCATAGTTCCAGATATAATAATGGGTTTTCAGTAAATTAGCATGAGTGGTGGCCACGGCAGAGATGGTGGTGGAGTAGTATGAGGGTGTCAGAACTTTATGCTGAAGAACCCCTTGTGACAGACAACAGCTAATGTTCCATCCCCCCATCTCTGCCTCACCTGGGCATTTGAGTTGTCTTAAAGAGGTGGTCTGAAGTGTGACATAGTGTACAGTTCTGGTGCTTTGGTTTAAAAGATAAAAAATAATGTTTTTCTTTGTTTTCTGTATTTCCATGTTTGTTTTTTAACATAAAATAATTGTGTATCTCTTAATATCAGAGAAAAAAATTAAAAACTAATGTATCTCCTCAGGGAAGAAGCAATTATTCAGTCAAACTGTGCAGTCTTGACAGGTGAGCCGTGTCATCTTGGGGTGAGGAGCCTTGTCCCCTGCTGTCCAGCTCCGGCTGTGTGCAAACCCTGTTTCCAGAAGAGGCTTTCTCTCTATAAATTAAGGTCGGGATCTGATGTTTCCTTCTGATGATTTCCATCATGATTAGTGATTTCTGTGAAGTCCTTGGAACGGAAGGCTGCTTCTCAGTCACGTGCCATCTGTTGCCTCCTGACCTGTGGGAGGATCAGTCCCCAGCATGTGTGACTGTCAGGCGTGGTTGTCAGGAATTCCTGCTTCCAATTCAGCGTCCTCATCTCGGGTCTTTATTGCTGTCAGTGACTCACACGTTTGCAAATTCCTTGTCCATTTCAGTTCTGCCCCATCTGATCCTTTGTGAGGACCAAGGCCAGAGACAGGAACAGGTGCTCTCCTGGAAACCAGGGCCAAGGGAAGTGGGAATAACAAGGAGGGAGAGATCCACGGGTGACCCGCAGGGAGACCACGTGCAGTGCTTTGTGTCCATGTTTCTTCAGAGTGTTCCAGCTTTCTGGTTTGATGGGCTGTATTCATAAGACTATTAATAGATGTGTTTTTAATCTTTGTGTCCCACAGTTAGGTACTGATGTTATTTTTTTTGACCAGTATTAAAAATCTAGAATTGATTTAATTAAATGCACATATGTCATTCAGATAGAAACAATTTCAAGCCCTGCTTCTTTTTTTTTTTTTTTTTCTGTTCCAATAAACCTTTATTTACAAAAACAGGCAATGGGGTTTTGGAACTGGATGGAGGTTGCACAACACTGCAGATGCATTAAATACCACTGAATTACTCACTTTAAAATGGTTCATTTTGTGACATATGAATTTCACCTCAATAAATTATTATTATTATTTTTAAAATTATTTATTTATTTTTGGCTGCGTTGGGTCTTCGTTGCTGTGCACGGGCTCTCTCTAGTTGCTGCGAGCGGGGGCTACTCTTCGTTGTGGTGTGCGGGCTTATTACGGTGGCTTCTCTTGTTGCTGAGCATGGGCTCTAGGTGCATGGGCTTCAGTAGTTGTGGCTCGCGGGCTCTAGAGCACAGGCTCAGTAGTTGTGGCGCACGGGCTTAGTTGCTCCGTGGCATGTGGGATCTTCCTGGACCAGGGCTCGAACCCATGTCCCCTGCATTGGCAGGTGGATTCTTAACCACTGCGCCACCAGGGAAGTCCCAATAAATTATTTTTTAAAAGCAAATAGGCAGTTGATGGGATTTGGCTCACAAGTAGTGATTTTCTGACATGTGACCAAGATCAACCTTTAATTCTTTGCTTAAACTCATTCCAGGCAACCCTAATTTGCAGTTATGTAACATCTACCTGCATACTTATGACTGGTCACTCACTACCCCACAAGGTACTTTTTTTTCACTTATGGACAGATCCTGATCCTATCTGGAGGGTTTTTTCATATACAAAATCTCCCTCCCTATGCCTTCTATCCACAGAGAGTTTACTTATGTTATGATTGTCTCCTTCACTAAAGGAACTCCATGCCGGGTTGATTTAAAGGATGAGTTCACTCTGATTGGAGAAATACTGGAGGGGAACATGCTTATGTGCTATAAAGCACCAGGCAAAGAGAAACTGAATCCCTTAGTTAAAGATACTCAACAGCATGGAGTGACTTCTCTCATACACACACACGTCCATCATCAGCAGGTTTTTATTAGATGGAAGATACCTAGTGCTGGCTCAAAGGAAAGTGGTGACAATTGGCAAGCACTCCTCCACAGAGGAGAAGAGGCACTCCTGGCTGTGGAGATGGGTACTTAACGATACTGAGGGTCGGGGTCTCCTGCTTGACTTTGGCCACCTGGGAAGCTCTTCCCCTGGGCACTCAGTACCACCAGTGCTGGCACGAAAGGGTCTGCAGTGCGTTAGTTCAGCGTGGGTAGCAGTTCTTCCAGTTCTGGCTGGGCTCCGAACCTTCCCTTGAAGTCTCCTTCAGTGTGCTCCCTCACTGACAGTTTGACTCCCTCAGGAAGATTGCTTTGGGTTATTTCCCAGAAAATCTCTGCAAACGTATCGCTCAAACCGCTGATCTGAACCGCTCGCCCATGGGTGGTAAGAGCTGAGTCCAGGAGCATTTTGCTGCCTTGGTTCTGCAACTGCAACACCGCCATGGTTTTGGTGGGCCTCGCATAACTTTCCTCGACTTTAATGGAGAGATGGTTGCAGAGGCTGTGAACATATTGGGCATAACTCTCTGCCAGGGCCATATCATATGCAGTCAGGTGAATGTTTAAAACCCCATATTCATAATCTGTCCCCAAGTTAGTAGGTCTCACTTCCACTTTTCCCCTCTTCTTCTTGGGCTCTTGTGCTTTAACTAGGTGCTGGTATCTTCCAATGCCGCGCGTGGGCTGTGACCTGTAGTGCCGACTGGTGCTCAGCAGAATGCCACCTGCAGAACAGATGGGATTCTCTCTTGAAGTTCTGAACCTCAAGAGGGAAAAGGCTTACTTAAAAATGGTGTCATTCCTCAGACACAGCGCCTTTCCCAGAGCTCCATTCATCCTTTGCTGCTGCGCGGCCTGTAATTGTGCCAGCCGAAGATCGGCCCAAGCAGCTGCGGCCCCTGGGTGTCCGAAAACCAATCCTGCTTCTTCTGAACAAATATTCTTAGGTGAAAATCAACATGTTCCTGAGCAATTAGAAATTGTGATGTACATTATTTTTCTTTAATATTTTAGCAATGCTTTTAGGTGACATACAATTACATTGGGTGTGTAGAACTGTCATGAATTAGTTTTTCACTATTACTGCCAGAGATTTAAGTTTATGGAGAAATTGGGTGACCGGTCATCAAAGCAAATATAATATTTAACAAAGTAGAAGGTAAAAAAGTTTAACATTTGTTATGTAAACACAGACTCATTTTTATTTAGTCCCGTTGTCGAATAGTAGGTGGTGGTACTTTTATATACAGTGAGTGTAGTCACCAGAGGTTGCCTAGGCGTTTAGCTCCATTCTTTTCATACCTTTGGGACAGGTGTTTTGCCTTTTGCAGAGAAGAGAGAGACAGGAGATTTTCTTGTTCGGACTGTGCTGAACTCAGATGTGCTGTCCCCGCTTGCTGAGTGTCCTTCTAGAGCAGATCTAGAGAAGCAGTGGGCCTGCTGCTTCAGCACAGAGCTCTTGTGAGACTTAATATGAAAAAATTACAGAGGCGTAAATGTAGTTGAACCATTAATTTTCAACGTTTTTTCCCTATCATGTTGTCTTTTTATTGTCAACTAAAAATTGTCACTCACCATCTGGTTCTATAAGAATGAAGTCACTGGCCACTACAGTCGCTGACCTTCATCGCCCCCTGAAAGGAGTTCAGGGTGGAGATCAGGAATGAGGCCCTCTGTGCTCTGGGGAAACTGGCAGAACAGGCCTTCAGAGAGTTAGATCTTTCCAGGAGAAGATTTTATGAGCCCAATTCTTGCACCTCTTCGTATCTAGAAAAGCACTAACATCACTAACGGAGACAGGTGCTCCTCGTGACCAGCAGCAACCTTCTGCCAAACGGTGTGCTCAACTGCACGTACCCACTTCACCAAAATCACACATATCCTGACTTCCCCCCTCACCTCTTCGGAGCAGTTCCTCAGAGCTCTCTGAGAGGCTGTCTCCTGGGCTAGAGTCCTCATTTTGCCCCAGATGAAACTTAACTCACAGCTCTCACGTTGTGTATTTTTTTTCAGTCGACTTTATTTATCAGATACTATTTCCTTTGGGATTAAAACAACCCAAAAGGTAAGGTTGTTTGGTAAGAAAACTCACAGTGGAGGAAAAATAGCTTAGTTCTAAATATATCATTCTCGAGATATACTGATAAAATAAGATGCGCTTTTTCTCTGAAAGAACAAAGACGTGGCAGTTGATGGTTTTTAAAAGTCTCAGAGACTTTATTTCATCCCCATGTAACTGGAAGCTGGGAGTCTTTTCAAAGTGTTTCTGAAACCAAAGATATTTCTTCGCGTGTATGACATCTCATAAATCTATGGGCAAATAAACTATTTTCAAAAGCCCAGATTTGTTTTTGAAATAAAATATATGCTTGTGTTTCCCAGATCTGTATTTAAGATGATGCGAAGAGCTATTTATATGGTGTCAGATGCGGAAAAACCATCAGCATTTCGAAGAGCTGATATTCTGTACCAGAGCTCAAGTAAACAGTGGCTGACTCTTATCATTCAGTGCAGAAATGTTTCCCAATTGTTTTTTAACCTTTCAAATTTTTTGATATTTGTAAACATCAGAAGTCTTACATTTTCATGGGGTCAAATATATTTATCTTTCGTTTATTTTATTTACTTGTTTAACAGTCATTCCTAACCCCAGATCAGTTGAGAAATTACCAATATTTCTTCCGTTTTTTAAAAACAGTTCTTTTTTTTAAAAAATTCTTTTTAAACATAATAGAAGTCTCTACAGTCTATTTTGGCACATGGGATGAAGTGAAGATCAGATCATTTTTATCCCAACTACTTAGTCAATTTGTTAACACTATTTCTTATATATGCTATTTCTATTGATACATTGGTTAATGAGAATATATATTAAGTTTTAAAATATCTCAGAGTCTATTTGCTCTGTCAGTTTTTGTGCCAGTTTTCATTATTGTTGTTTTCTTCTTCTTATTTTTCAAAAATTCCTAGCTTCTGCCACGTGTTTAATTTTTCAGATGAAGTTGGGAATTATTTTTAAAGTCTTTCTCCTAACCATCCCCCTCCCCCTGTAGAAATTTCTATTGGGAATTACATTAAAATGATTGAGTGGAGCTGGCATTTTATACATTCAATCTTTCGTACATACAAGGCATATCTCTATTTATTCTGCTCTTCTTTCATGGTTCTTTGTAAATTTTGGTAATTTGCTTCAAACAGGCCCCTATCTATATTTGTTATTATAGAAGATGTTTTTTTCCAGATAGATTTATTTCCTGTCGGTTATTGTTGGGATTGAAAAATGCTATTGATTTCTAAAATTTTAAAATTCACTCCCTTCACCAAACTATTATTTGTTCTAATAGCTATCAGTCAACTCATTTGAGCTTTCTAGATAGACAGTTGTGTTGTAGCCAATAATACTACGGTTTCTTCCTTCCGGTAGTCAGGCTCTGTTACTTTGTGTCTTATGTGCTTTTATGGGCTAAAGTCCTAAAATTTTAATAAAATGATCGCTTGTCAAGTACCTGTTCTCTGTTAGAAATGATTTTGTAAGCCACCTAGAGACTGCAGGTAACCTTTCATTGTGTAGAAAGGTTTTTGGAAATCAACACATTTCCTTGTTTTGAATCAGTGGTATCTGTTCCTATTTTTGGTAGAATAAGTACAACCTTAGGGAAAACTTGTTAAAATAGAAGCCTTGAAAAGTTATTTAAAGCAGATTTTTAAATAGATTACTGTATATGCTTTTTATTTTTCTAGGTGAAGGCTTGGTGATACTGTGAAAGCGAAATTCAGAGTTAAAAAATAATGATCTCAGTGGTTCTAAACTAAAATCCAACTTTTATGGATAATTGTTTTAATGGACATATTGGTAATTTTGTAGCTCAAATTTTGCTTCTGTCAGTAATAGTACTGCCTATAATCAGTAGACTAGATTGTTGATACTGTTGGAAGTAAGGAGTGATCGGTGCTAGTTTTGTAAGGGGTAAAGCACAAACTAGTGATGTAGAGTTTGATGCTGTCTTATCTTTTTTTGTTTTCAAGGAACTGGCTACCCTTTCTTGATAAAGGCTTCTGCAGTAAGCTGTTTGTACACCTAGTGAACAGACCCATGGTTTCCTTCTCTGTATTTGAGTAACTGGAATGTTCTTTTGTTTTCCTGTTTTAATTTTTGGCTGCATGGGGTTTTCATTGCTGCGCACGGGCTTTCTCTAGTTGCGGCGAGCGGGGGCTACTCTTTGTTGCCGTGCATGGCTTCTCATCGCCGTGGCTTCTCTTGTTGCGGAGCACTGGCTCTAGGCGCACGGGCTTCAGTAGTTGTGGCACACGGGCTCAGTAGTTGTGGCTCGTGGGCTCTAGAGCACAGGCTCAGTAGTTGTGGCGCATGGGCTTAGTTGCTCTGCGGCATGTGGGATCTTCCCGGACCAGGCTCGAACCCGTGTCCCCTAAATTGGCAGGTGGATTCTTAACCACTGAGCCACCAGGGAAGCCCTGGAATGTTCTTCTGATGCCAGTTTTCATGTCATATTTCTGTGATCTTCTTTAAGTTTTCTATCACTTTCCCTCATCGCCTGGACAACCTTTAGATATTGTGGTCTTGGTATCTGGGATTCTTTACTTTTTTGCCTCTTACCTTTGCATGCCGAGTTAATCAGTTTATGTCCTGTAACTGTCCAGTTGACCGTGAGGCATCACTTTTATACACTTATTATGTCCATCTTTGTCTCAGTTGCATTGTATCAGCACTTATAGTTTACCATCTCCACTCATTTTTAGGAAGAAATATTAGTAAATATGATGCAATATTTAAATAATTGCACAAATAAATGTTGCTTGGCAACATGGAACTGTTGGTTGCTGTGCTTTACTGTGAGGAAGTAGTGGGATATGTGTGTCCATCAGCTGATGCATGGAAATCTCGGGGAGGCTCAGGGAAGGTGGTTTGAGCATGTCCCTTTTTAATGTTTGACAGTGCTGGTTGCCTGAAAGTCATGCTGTAAAGTGCTGGAGTGCCCGTCAAGAACGTCGTGATCTCTATTAAGCTGAATCTTTTCTGGGTCTCAGTTTTCTCTTCTGCAAGATGACCAAGCTGGTCGTTATGATCTTTAAGGTTCTTTCCAATGTGATACTGTGATTCTACTTGGGCCATTCAGGTCCTTACACAGAAATTGAGTATTCTTACATAGATATAATAAAAGAAAAAATTTAAAAAACCAAGTTTATTTTATTTATCCCTTTTCTTTTTCCCAGCCGAGTGAGTACAGATAAGAAACTGGTAGTTATTATTGTTTATGTTCTGCCTTTCTCTTAACTCAAATAATTGAAGGTAACTTACAACAAGGATATAAATTTATGGTAAAATATAAAAATAAAGAGGACCAAGCAGGGAAATAGAAATTAAAGTGGAAAAGAACCATCTAGAAAGATGATAGGCCTGTTGACCATGAGGGCCTGCAGGTGCTGAGGCCGTCGGCAGGTAGAGAGAGGCAGGTCGGTGCCTAGGGAGGGGTGAGCTCGTGTGCAGGGTGCTGCTCGTGGGCCCTGTCCGGAGCCAGCGTCACAGAAGCCACTGCGTCTCAGTTCATCTGCGTCTGCGGTCGTGATTCTGCAAGGCCACCGCCTCTGCTCCCCGTGGGGCCTGGCTGCGGTTGCAGGCACAGACCTTGCTCCCCGCTGCCCCGGGGAGGGCACCGGAGATCCAGGCAGTAAAGGGCGCAGGAGACGTCGCCGGCCCGGAGGAGCGACGGCAGGGATTTGTGACAGCGCGGGGCCTGGAAGGAGAGCCTCCGGGTGGGTGACAGACCTCCTCCTCTGTTCAGGGCGGCCGCCCGGCCTTCCCTCTTGTCTCGAGCAGCCCGTGGTGCCCTCTGGAGCGCGCTCCGCCTCGCTGTCTGCCGGGTCGGAGGGCGCATTGTCGGCTGTGAGCTGGTGGCCTAAGGAGGAGCCCGGGTTTAGGGCGACCGCCCAGGAGGCCGCACGTCTCCCCGCAGCCTCCATCTGCGTCCAGGGCGTGTTGCACCGAAGGGTAAAGTCTGCTCCACCTGCCGGAAGCAGTGCGGTGAGGCTGGTCTTGGTCTGACGGTGGAAGTTCATCCATTCTCCAAGTCACTGGGAGACGGTGGGCTCTGGAGTTAGACCTGGGCTTCTCACTCTCACCAGGACTCCTTTCTCCTGTGGAGAGCCTCAGTTTCCTTTCCTACACGATATCCTTCCTGAATTGTGCTGGTGACTAGTTGAGGTGATATCTGTGCAGTGCCCCGTTAGTGACTCCAGAAGTAATAGTCATAATAATGTCACTGTGATTATTCTTTTTATTATTCATCTGTTCTCCCACCAGACCTTTTGCAAGAGGTGTCAGTAAAACAGTAAGCAGCCTTCAGAGATGTTTTTCTTCCATCTGCTGTAAAGGTGAAAACTCTTTAAGGCAAGCTGCTATTTTGATATTTGAAAGATATCAGGAAGACCCAGGACTGCGGAGACTGTAAAACCGCTAGTTTCCAGGAGCATGTCTGTCAGGGGCGGCTCCTCCCCTCCAGGTCGGGAGGCCTGTTGGCTCCTGTACTCCGGAAGGTCCACGCCGGGCTCCTTTCGGTAGCAGTGTGCCTGCAGCTTCTCAGACACGCGGGTGGAGACGAGGTTCCCGTGTTCCTCGTTCAGAGCAGGTGCTAGAGATTCAGAGAGGAGAGGAATTTCAGCTTAGTGTTTGAATTTTGTGTTTGAGACGAGCAGACAATTAAATGCTGTAAAGTGGCACAGGAAAGTGGCTTGAACTTTAAGAATGTTCCTTTTCCTCCGTTCTCCCACTTCACCCTGAGATTTTCACATTTATGTTAATTATCTCCACAGCTCATATGAGGTCATACAGTAGAATCTGAATTTGAAATAAACGTCAAAATCAGAAAACAGGCCGATCATCCTTCACAGGCGGCTATGCAGAAAATGTGCTTGTGTGGCTGAAGCATTCTGTCATATGAAGCTCAGACCTTATTTTTCAAATACCATGTCACCAAAGTAACTAGGACATCTCATTAAAGACTCTGGGGGGTGTTGGGATGGTGGCAGGACGTGGCCATGTGGAAGAGAGCGCCGTGGACCGGCAGCCCCTGGGCTGGTCCGCCTCCTGCTGGCTCTGGGATGACCCGTCACACCTGAAGCCTCTCCCCCCGCTGGACCCACGCTTCTCATCTGGAGAGTGATCTTCGGTGTCCTGTCCAGTGTTCATTGCTGTGAGTGTACAGAGGAGGCACCACTGTGCATATTCTACTCAGCCGTTCCTGAAAAAGATAAGGGTACTCTGTTACTCACTCAGGCTCACGGTGCTTGTGCGGATAAAATTCATCACCGCCCCCAGCAATGATTTTCTGTTTGTGTGTGTGTGTTTCCTTACATCGTTGGAGTCCTTAGAACTATTTTGCATGAAATGCCAGTTTATAAGATATATAAAAGTAAATGCTGTGGTGTCATTAGGGCCCGCACCCCACTTTCCTGAATTTTCACCCCGAGCCTCTTCCATAGAGCCATAGGATTTGAAAACTAGACCCATACTCTTGTGTGCACCATTGTATTCTTGATCTAATCCCATTTTAACTTTTTTCTCACTATTTCATTTCATTTTGAAAAATTTCAAGCATACAGTACAATTGGAAAAATGTTTACAAGGAGCTGCTGAATAGCCATCACCTGGATTCTTACCATTAACCTGTTAATAACACTCACGTTGCCACATAATCATTTGTCTGTCCCTCTGTCCATGCAATAGCACATCTTTTTTGGTGTGATAGATTTCAAAGTAAGTTGCAGACTTTCCTTAGATGCATATAATTAGCACAATCCTCTTTTTAAGGTAAAACTTACATACGGTGAAATGCACAGGTCTTAAGTATACCATTCATTCATTGAGTTCTGACAGATGTGTACACCTGTGTAATTCAAACTCCCTATCAAGATGCATAACACTACGAATGCCCCAAAAAGCTTCCTCATGCTCCGTTCAAAGATTAATCTCCACCTCCACCCTCCAAAGGAAGGTACTGTTTTGAGTTTTTTCTACTGTAGACTAGTTTTATCAGTTATACTACTTTACATAAAGGGAATCATTCAGGATATTCTCTTTTGTGACTGGTTTCTTTCACTCATCATCATGTTTCTGAGATGCATCCATTTTTTTGTTTTTGTTTTTGTTTTTTTTCACACACACACACACACACACACTGTATTTTATTTTTACAAGAGATAGATAAACTGACACCAAGCATTGTAAATGGATGACCACAACAAAAGCAACAATGATTGCACTTACCAAACACGAAACACACTCATACTGTGTCATAATATTGACATTCAGTCCAGTAATCCTCCACTGTAACAGCTCCTTTACTTTGCAGTGAAAATTGATTTGTATATTCTTTGCCTCTGAGTCCTTGTGGGATTTTTTTTTTTTTAATTCAAACAAAGTTACAAAAATTATAATCACCCTCATCAGTTCACTCAGTCCCATGTAATTAATTTTTTTATCTTGATCTTTTGTTAGCACTTTTATGAGTTCATCAGTTTTTCATTAGAGTTCTGAAAATGCTTATTCATTCAGTTCAGCAGTACAGTCAGTTACCAAAAACCTGTACTTGTCAAGAGTCTTTTCCATGAATTCCTTGAAGATGAAACCCTTTTATAGGAACATATTTGCAAAAGCATCACAGTACACCCAGAACTGTCTGTAACTGACAAAAGACTTAAAAATGACCACGGTTAAAGATTTCATGAAAGTTCATAATAATGCAATTGACAAGGAAATTTAGTTATTTCTGAGATACACATTTTAAAGTAATAACTAGAATTATGACTTATAACATTATACCAGAACATATAAGATTTTTAGAAATTTCAAGTAATGTCTGAAACATTTATATTAACACATTTCCATACAAATAGCCCAATGAAAGTTTAGTATTAGTTGTTTTGTTTGTTTGTTTTTTTATACTGCAGGTTCTTATTAGTCGTCATTTTTATACACATCAGTGTATACATGTCAATCCCAATCACCCAATTCAGCACACCACCATCCCGACCCCACCGCAGTTTTCCCCCCTTGGTGTCCACATGTCTGTTCTCTACATCTGTGTTTCAGCTTCTGCCCTGCAAACCGGCTCAGCTGTACCATTTTTCTAGGTTCCACATACATGTGTTAATATACGATATTTGTTGTTCTCTTTCTGACTTACTTCACTCTGTATGACGGTCTCTAGATCCATCCATGTCTGAACAAATCACTCAATTTCGTACCTTTTTATGGCTGAGTAGCATTCCATTGTATATATGTACCACAACTTCTTTATCCATTCGTCTGTCGATGGCCATTTAGGTTGCTTCCATGACCTGGCTATTGTAAATAGTGCTGCAATGAACATTGGGGTGCATGTGTCTCTTTGAATTATGGTTTTCTCTAGGCATGTGCCCAGTAGTCGGATTGCTGGATCATATGGTAAATCTATTTTTAGTTTTTTAAGGAACCTCCATGCTGTTCTCCATACTGGCTGTACCAATTTACATTCCCACCAACAGTGCAAGAGGGTTCCCTTTTCTCTGCACCCTCTCCAGCATTTGTTGTTTGTAGATTTTCTGATGATGCCCATTCTAACTGGTGTGAGGTGATAGCTCATTGTAGTTTTGATTTGCATTTCCCTAATAATTAGTGATGCTGAGCAGCTTTTCATGTGCTTCTTGGCCATCTGTATGTCTTCTTTGGAGAAATGTCTATTTAGGTCTTCTGCCCATTGGGTTGTTTGTTTTTTTAATATTGAGCTGCATGAGCTGTTTATATATTTTGGAGATTAATCCTTTGTCCGTTGATTCGTTTGCAAATATTTTCTCCCATTCTGAGGGTTGTCTTTTCGTCTTGTTTATGGTTTCCTTTGCTGTGCAAAAGCTTTGAAGTTTCATTAGGTCCCATTTGTTTATTTTTGTTTTTATTCCCATTACTCTAGGAGGTGGATCAAAAAAGATCTTGCTGTGATTTATGTCAAAGAGTGTTCTTCCTATGTTTTCCTCTAAGAGTTTTATAGTGTCCAGTCTTACATTTAGGTCTCGAATCCATTTTGAGTTTATTTTTGTGTACGGTGTCAGGGAGTGTTCTAATTTCATTCTTTCACATGTAGCTGTCCAGTTTTCCCAGCACCACTTACTGAAGAGACTTTCTTTTCTCCGTTGTATATCTTTGCCTCCTTTGTCATAGATTAGTTGAACATAGGTGCGTGGGTTTATCTCTGAACTTTCTATCTTGTTCCATTGATCTATATTTCTGTTTTTGTGCCAGTTCCATACTGTCTTGATTACTGTAGCTTTGTAGTATAGTCTGAAGTCAGGGAGTCTGATTCCTTCTGCTCCTTTTTTTCCCCTCAAGACTGCTTTGGCTATTCGGGGTCTTTTGTGTCTCCATACAAATCTTAAGATGATTTGTTCTAGTTCTGTAAAAAATGCCATTGGTAATTTGATAGGGATTGCATTGAATCTGTAGACTGCTTTGGGTAGTATAGTCATTTTCACAATATTGATTCTTCCAGTCCAAGAACATGGTATATCTCTCCATCTGTTTGTGTCATCTTTGATTTCTTTCATCAGTGTCTTATAGTTTTCTGCATACAGGTCTTTTGCCTCCCTAGGTAGGTTTATTCCTAGGTATTTTATTCTTTTTGTTGCAATGGTAAATGGGAGTGTTTCCATAATTTCTCTTTCAGATTTTTCATCATTAGTGTATAGGAATGCAAGAGATCTCTGTGCATTAACTTTGTATCCTGCAACTTTACCAAATTCATTGATTAGCTCCAGTAGTTTTCTGGTGGCATTTTTAGGGTTCTCTATGTATAGTATCATGTCATCTGCAAACAGTGACAGTTTTACTTCTTCTTTTCCGATTTGTATTCCTTTTATTTCTTTTTCTTCTCTGATTGCCGTGGCTAGGACTTCCAAAACTATGTTGAATAATAGTGGTGAGAGTGGACATCCTTGTCTCGTTCCTGATCTTAGAGGAAATGCTTTCAGTTTTTCACCATTGAGAATGATGTTTGCTGTGGGTTTGTCGTATATGGCCTTTATTATGTTGAGGTAGGTTCCCTCTATGCCCACTTTCTGGAGAGTTTTTATCATAAATGGGTGTTGAATTTTGTCAAAAGCTTTTTCTGCATCTATTGAGATGATCATATGGTTTTTATGCTTCAATTTGTTAATATGGTGTATCACATTGAGTGATTTGCGTATATTGAAGAATCCTTGCATCCCTGGGATAAATCCCACTTGATCGTGGTGTATGATCCTTTTAGTGTGTTGTTGGATTCTGTTTGCTAGTATTTTGTTGAGGATTTTTGCATCTGTATTCATCAGTGATATTGGTCTGTAATTTTCTTTTTTTTTTTGTAGTGTCTTTGTCTGGTTTTGGTATCAGGGTGATGGTGGCCTCATAGAATGAGTTTGGGAGTGTTCCTTCCTCCGCAGTTTTTTGGAAGAGTTTGAGAAGGATGGGTGTTAGCTCTCCTCTAAATGTTTGATAGAATTCACCTGTGAAGCCATCTGGTCCTGGACTTTTGTTTGTTGGAAGATTTTTAACCACAGTTTCAATTTCATTACTTGTGATTGGTCTGTTCATATTTTCTGTTTCTTCCTGGTTCAGACTTGGAAGGTTATACCTTTCTAAGAATTTGTCCATTTCTTCCAGGTTGTCCGTTTTATTGGCATAGAGTTGCTTGTAGTAGTCTCTTAGGATGCTTTGTATTTCTGTGGTGTCTGTTGTAACTTCTCCTTTTTCATTTCTGATTTTATTGATTTGAGTCCTCTCCCTCTTTTTCTTGATGAGTCTGGCTAATGGTTTATCAATTTTGTTTATCATCTCAAAGAACCAGCTTTTAGTTTTATTGATCTTTGCTGTTGTTTTCTTTGTTTCTATTTCATTTATTTCTGCTCTGATCTTTATGATTTCTTTCCTTCTGCTAACTTTGGGTCTTGTTTGTTCTTCTTTCTCTAGTTGCTTTAGGTGTAAGGTTAGATTGTTTCCTTGAGATTTTTCTTGTTTCTTGAGGTAGGCTTGTATAGCTATAAACTTCCGTCTTAGAACCGCTTTTGCTGCATCCCATAGGTTTTGGATCGTCTTGTTTTCATTGTCATTTGTCTCTAGGTATTTTCTGATTTCCTCTTTGATTTCTTTAGTGATCTCTTGGTTGTTTAGTAACATATTATTTAACCCCCATGTGTTTGTGTTTTTTACGTTTTTTTCCCTGTAATTCATTTCTAATCTCATAGCATTGTGGTCAGAAAAGATGCTTGATATGATTTCAGTTTTCTTAAATTTACTGAGGCTTGATTTGTGACCCAGGATGTGATCTATCCTGAAGAATGTTCCGTGCGCAGTTGAGAAGAACGTGTAATCTGCTGTTTTTGGATGGAATGTCCTATAAATATCAATTAAATGTGTCTGGTCTATTGTGTCATTTAAAGCTTCTGTTTCCTTATTTATTTTCATTTTGGATGATCTGTCCATTGGTGTAAGTGAGGTGTTAAAGTCCCCCACTATTATTGTGTTACTGTCGATTTCCTCTTTTATAGCTGTTAGCAGTTGCCTTATGTATTGACGTGCTCCTATGTTGGGTGTATATATATTTATAATTGTTATATCTTCTTTTTGGATTGATCCCTTGATGATTATATAGTGTCCTTCCTTGTCTCTTGTAACATTCTTTATTTTAAAGTCTATTTTATCTGATACGAGTATTCCTACTCTAGCTTTCTTTTGATTTCCATTTGCATGGAATATCTTCTTCCATCCCCTCACCTTCAGTCTGTATGTGTCCCTAGGCCTGAAGTGGGTCTCTTGTAGACAGCATATATACGGGTCTTGTTTTTATATCCATTCAGCAAGCCTGTGTCTTTTGGTTGGAGCATTTAATCCATTCACGTTTAAGGTAATTATCGATATGTATGTTCCTATGACCATCTTCTTAATTGTTTTGGGTTTGTTTTTGTAGGTCCTTTTCTTCTCTTGTGTTTCCCACTTAGAGAAGTTCCTTTAGCATTTGTTGTAGAGCTGGTTTGGTGGTGCTGAATTCTCTTAGCTTTTGCTTGTCTGTAAAGCTTTTGATTTCTCCATCGAATCTGAATGAGATCCTTGCCGGGTAGAGTAATCTTGGTTGTAGGTTCTTCCCTTTCATCACTTTAAGTATAGCATGCCACTCCCTTCTGGCTTGTGGAGTTTCTGCTGAGACATCAGCTGTTAACCTTATGGGAGTTCCCTTGTATGTTATTTGTCGTTTTTCCCTTGCTGCTTTCAATAATTTTTCTTTGTCTTTAATTTTTGCCAATTTGATTACTGTGTGTCTCGGTGTGTTTCTCCTTGGCTTTATCCTGTATGGGACTCTCTGCGCTTCCTGGACTTGGGTGGCTATTTCCTTTCCCATGCTAGGGAAGTTTTCGACTATAATCTCTTCAAATATTTTCTCTGGTCCTTTCTCTCTCTCTTCTCCTTCTGGGACCCCTATAATGCGAATGTTGTTGTGTTTAATGTTGTCCCAGAGGTCTCTTAGGCTGTCTTCATTTCTTTTCATTCTTTTTACTTTAGTCCGTTCCACAGCATTGAATTCCACCATTCCGTCTTCCAGGTCACTTGTCTGTTCTTCTGCCTCCGTTATTCTGCTATTGATTCCTTCTAGTGTAGTTTTCATTTCAGTTATTGTATTGTTCATCTCTGTTTGTTTGTTCTTTAATTCTTCTAGGTCTTTGCTAAACATTTCTTGCATATTCTCGATCTTTGCCTCTATTGTTTTTCCGAGGTCCTGGATCATCTTCACTATCATTATTCTGAATTCTTTTTCTGGAAGGTTGCCTATCTCCACTTCATTTAGTTGTTTTTCTGGGGTTTTATCTTGTTCCTTCATCTGGTATATAGCCCTCTGCCTTTTCATTTTGTCTGTCTTTCTGTGAATGTGGTTTTTGTTCCACAGGCTGCAGGATTGTAGTTCTTCTTGCTTCTGCTGTCTGCCCTCTGGTGGGTGAGGCTATCTCGCATCCATGTTATTGTGTGTATAGTAGGTGTGTGAGTGTGTGTGTGTGTAATGGTGTTCCCTTGTAGGAACATACCACTGTTTGTTTATCCATCCTCCTGTTGATGAACATCTGGGCTCTTTGTGTTTTGGGGCTACTATGAGTAAAGTTACAATGAATGTTCTCATACAAATCTTTCTATAGACATTTTCTCTTGGTTAAATACCTAGGGTTCAAATTATTGGATCCATTGCCAGACGTTTTTCTGAAGCAGTTGTATCATTTTACACTCTCTCAGACAGAAGTGTTTGTCTGACCAATGATGTCAAGCACTTCTACATGTGCTTATCAACCATTTGCATATCTTCTGTGATTGTGAGTCCTTGTCTTTTTATTATTGAATTGCAGGGGTTCTTTATATGTCGCAGCTGCCGTGTTCATGTTTTGCGAATCTTTTCTCCCAGTCTTTGGCTTCCTTTTAATTTTCTTAAAGATGTCTTTTGAAGAACAGAAAATTTTAATTTTCAAATACAATCTTGCCAACGGTTTCTTTCATGATTATTGATATGTTTTAAGAAACCTGTGTCCACTCCCAAGTTACGAAGATATTCTCATATGTTTTCTTCTAAAAGCTTCACATCTTGGTCAGTAGTGTTTTGATTTATCTCGAATTAATTTATGTATATACTGTGAGTTTGGGACTCTGCCTTTTGGCTACTCCTCAGCATAATGTGCTTCTGTTTCCCTGGCTGACTAATGTGTACATACACTGATGGCTGTGCACTTGTACATTCTATTCTTTCTTTACCCCGCTTCCACAAATATTTACTGAGTGTTTATTATGTGCTAGGTGCTGGGCTTGTTTTTGGGTATATAGTGTTGAACAAAATATAAATAATCCATGTCACCATGGGGGTGGTAGTGTAGTAAGGATAAATAGACATTGAGCAAATGAACAGAAATGCTTTTATATTGAAGTCTAGTGAAGTCCTATTTGTCTTAGAAAACTCACGTTAAGTCAGTATTTGACAACCAGACATTGTAAGTCAGTATTTGAAAACCAGACATGGTAAGCCATGGCTAAAGAAAATCATGTGATCATATCAGTTCATATGGAAAAAGTATTCCACAAAATCCAGTACTCATTCAAGATAAAAGTCTCAGCAAACTAGGGATAGAGGGGAACTTCTTCAACTTAATGAAGGACATCTGTAAAGATCCTCTGGTTAACATCGTATCTAATGCTAAGAGACGGGGTTGTCTTCTCCCTAAGATTGGGAACAAGGCCAAGATATCTGCTTTCAACATTCTTGTTCAACGTTGTTTTGGAAGTTCTAGCAGCTTCAATAAGGCCAGAACAGGAAATCAAAGCCATTCATATTGGAAAGGAAGAAAGAAAACTATCCCTGTTTGAAGATGATATGATTGTCTGTGCAGAAAATCCCAAAGAATGTATGAAAAACAAAACAAAACAACTCTCCTAAAACTAATAGGTGAGTTCTGCAAGGTCTCAGGATATAATATCAACAAATAAAAATCCATCACATTTCTATATGCTAGCAACAAACATGTGGGAACCGAAAGTACAGACACAAAACTATTTACCGTCACTCTCAGGAAATAGGACTATATTTAACAAAACATGTGTAGGAGCTTTATGCTGAAGATTATAAAATGCCGATGAAAGAAATCAAAGACCTAAACAAAGGGAGAGAGACTTGCTCACAGGCTGGCCGACTCAACATAATGAGGTGTCAGTTCTCCCTAAATTGTTCAGTGCAATTACTGTGTGAAAATGCCAGCAAGGTTTTTTTTTTTTTTCCCCCACTTAAAGTCATCCCGATAAAGTACTAAAAATTATCAGCCTTATTAAATATCAGTCCTTGAGCACTGCCTTTTTAGAAATATACATACAAGTTTTTATTTTAGAACAGTTTTAGATTTATAGAGAAATTGGGAAGGTAATCCAAAGAGTTTCCGCACCTCTCACATTGTTTTTCCGGTTATTAACATCTTACGTTAGTCTGGTGACTTTGTTAAAATTAATGAATCCATACTGATACATTATTATTAACTGAAGTCCATACTTTCTTCAGACTTCCTTATTTTTACATGATTTCCTTTCCCTGCTCTGGAATCCCATCCAGGATTCCACTTGACATTTGGTCATTTCTGTCTTGAGCTGGACAGTGTGTTAGATTTTCCTGGACTGTGATGACTTGGACAGTTTCGTGGAGTACCTGGTGTCAGATATTTTGTAGAATGTCTCTCAGCTGGGATTTGTGTGAGGTTTTTCTCATGACGAGACTAGTGTGATGTGTGTTTTGGGAGCACACCCACAGAGGTAAGGGCCACCCTCATGCATCATATCAGGGGCGCACTATCAGCTTAGCTGATCATCGTGGCTGTTGGTTTGATCGCCTGGCCGAGGTAGCACATGTCAGTTTTCTCCACTGTAAACTGACCCTTCACCCTTTCCCTTGAGAACCATCAAGGGTTTTATACACAAGTGTCTTCTAAAATTTGTATGGGGGCTTTCCTTGTGGTGCAGTGGTTAAGAGTCTGCCTGCCAATGCAGGGGACATGGGTTCGAGCCCTGGGCCAGGAAGATCCCACATGCAGCGGAGCAACTAAGCCCATGCGCCACAGCTACTGAGCCCGTGTGCCACAACTACTGAGCCTGTGTGCCACAACTACTGAAGCCCATGCGCCTAGAGCCCGTGCTCTGCAGCAAGAGAAGCCACCGCAATGAGAAGCCCGCGCACTGCAACGAAGACCCAATGCAGCCAAAAATAATAAATACATAAATAAATTTATAAAAAAAATAAATAAAACAAAATTTATATGGAAAGTCACAGGTCCTAGAATAGTTAAATAATTTTGAGAGAGAATAAAGTCAGTGGAACGATTGTTATGAAAGCCTGCAAGAGCTACAGTAAACTAAGGCAGAATGGTATTGGTGGAGGGACAGACACAGAATAGAGAATCTAGGAAAAGCAATTTAATGGAGGAAGGATAGGCTTTTCAAAAAGTGGTGTGGGAACAATTGGACGTCCATTGGCAAAACGATGAACTTTGGCTTAACTCTCACACCTTATATAAAAATTAAGATGAATCATGAACTTAGATGTAAAACTATAAATCTTTTAGAAAAAAACATAGAAAATTTTTAAGATGTAGGGCTTGGCAAAGAGTTCTTAGAGTTGACACCCAAAGCGTGATTCATAAGAGAAAAGAACTGATAAGTTGGACCTTCAAATACAGGCTTTTACTACGCTAAAGACCCTGTTAAGAGGATGAAAAGATACGTTTAGAGACCAGGAGAAAATATTTGCAAACTACGTATTTGAGAAAGGAACAGCATCTAAAATATACAGAATTTTTGAAATTCAACAGTAAAACAAAGAAACAAAAAACAGTGCAATTAGAAAAGGGAAAACAGCATGAATGGACATTTCACCAAGAAGATCTACACATGGTAAATAAGCACACGAAAAGATGTTCACGATCATTACCCATTAGGGAAATGAATATTTAAACCACAAAGAGATATCACTACATACCTATCAAAATGGCTAAAATGAAAAATAGTCACAACCCCAAGTGCTGGTAAGGTTGTGGAGAAACTAGATCCCTCATACATTGTTGGTGGGAAGTAAAAGATACAGCAACTCTGGGAAACAGTTTGGCAGTTCCTTATGAAACTAAAATATTCAGCCACCATGTGACCTAGCTATGCATTCTTGGGCTGTTTACCCTGGAGAAATGAAGACATATGCTCACATAAGAATTTATACACCAATGTTTATAGTAGAAACCACCAGCCGTCCTTCCAAGGGTGTATTCATGGTCAAACAAACTGTTGCACATCCACACCATGGTGTAAAGCAAAGACTCTCAGTTTTTTCCTTCCTTCTGATGTAGGGAAAAACCCAGTTCGTCCTTTCTGTGTGTTTGTTTATCCTGTGTGTCCACTTTACTTCACTTCTGACACTTGCGGTCCCCAAATGTGTGAAGGTTTTCCCCACACCAGTAAGCGGTTCTCAGTCACCAGCTGGGTGTCCCTGCAGTTGAACTCAATTCTGGCACTGAGTACCCGGAGATAATCCCAGATCCCACCAGTTAGGGGCTCAGTCCCATAACACTAGGACTGCCCGCTCCTTTTTAAGTTAATTTAACTGTAAAGTATTTTATTTCACAAGCCCTTTAGAGTTGGGTCCTCAGGCTGTTTCCAAATGGGAATTCTCAGTGTTTTTCTTTTGCCCTATTCAGTCATTTAGAGGCAGTACACTTTCACAATCTCTATAAAAAGTCGAGGACACCATGCCTAACAGACTAAATCTCTGGCAATAAAAATTTGAAAACAGCTTTTGGTCTTTTCCACTTGTAAGGTAGGTCATCAACTGTCGGGATGTTCTTTGAAGGTAACTTTGGTTTCTGGGAGGAAGCCTTAGAAAAAGTAAAGCTCGTCTTCCAGAAGACTAACGTTGATCTTTAAAATCTAAAATAAAAATAATGCAAGTATGTAATGCCCACTCCGCTCAGGTACTTGCTTGCCACCGTGCTGGTGCTTTCTTGGTGTGAAGGAAGATGCAGGTGGGACCATGAGGGAGCACTGGGTGACCTGTGGAGGAGAAGGGGGCCTGGTCCCTGCGGAGGGGGCGTCTCTGGGCCTCGTTTTCCCGTCTGTCAAATGCCGTGGTTGGGCTAACTCCTCTCGAAGCTCCCTCTGACTTTGGATTTTTAAGTTTTTTTGAAATATTTAAATACTTTCCTAACTAGCCACGGAGGGCGCCATCCTTTCTACTCTTGGAGCCGCTGTGAGGGAGTGACGCCCAGGGAGCCTGGAGCCAGGCTTCTGAGCGCCTCCTCTTTGCAGCTTTGTTTTTCTTTTAAGTGAATTTTTGTAACAACAGTACCAGACATATATTCTAGTCTAAGTGATAGGATATTTTCCACACCTCAGAAAGTTACCATCTGCATCGTATTCAGGGAGTAATTTTCCACCCATGTCATCCATCTGATGTGCAGCCCAGGTCTGGGAATAAGAAAAGGCCGTTTCCATCCTTCTGCACTCAGACCAGGCACTTTATTCCTTAGGTCCGCACCCAGCCTTATTCACGCTTGGTATTCAGTTCTAACGAGCTGAATTGTTTTGCTTCCGCGCAGCTTACAACAGAGTGGAAGCCTCAAGTTCACAGAGGATGGCAGAGCTTTCAGTACTACTCTTACAGTGGTAGAGGATCTGCTGGCCAATGGAAATCCAAGAAGGAGGCAAACAAATTTAAAAGCAACAAAAAACTGTATGATGGCCCAGAGTAGCCATAGCCTTTCCAAAGGATGACCATCGTCATTGAGAAAAGTTTAAATTTTTTTTATCGCCTCTGTGAAATACTATAGTAACATTTCACGGTATTTCTGTACCAGTGGTTCTCCAGCCTTTCCTGGCATCAGAATCCCCCTGAAGCCTGCCGGCCCCGCCCCAAGTCCCTATTTCCCGGGTCAGGAGTGGGGCCGGAGTCTTACTTCTAACAGCTTCCCTCGTGATGTTGGTGCAGCTGGTCCTGGGACCACACTTTGAGAGCCACTGTCCTACATAAAATCATCTTCAGTGTTGTTTAAAATCATAAGTGTACGTTTCCTATAATTAGCTTACGTGTAAAGCTCATTGCTTACTACATAATTATTTCCAAAATATCTTCATTTTGTATCATCCTCCCCTTAGCCCCCTCCTAAGGGAACCTAAGGTCATGGGATTTTTTCGCTTTCAAATACATAATCCTCTGTGCCGGTCCCTCCTATGAGAGAGTCTGCTCTCAGTTTCTTCAATGCAGAGAAACTCCAAATATTTGTGATTTTTTCCATTTTTGAATTCATTTGTTTCTACTTTCGTTCTTTCTTATTCTTAGTTTTATTTGGTTGTCGTTTTGCTATTGGAACCCAAAGCTTAGTTTTACTTTTTTTTTAAGATTACTAATATACTCAATGCTCTTTTCTCTGAGCATAGGTCATAAATTCCTCTCTGTCACACACACCCTACAAAATTCAAAAGGTTATATGATGCTGTATAGTAAAAAGTTTCTCTCCTACCTCTGTCTCCCAGCCACCCGGTTTCCTTCCTTGGAGGCATCTACTGTTAGTAATTTCTCGACATACATGCAGTCTTCATTATTTACCAGTTTTGTATTTGTGAATTTGCCTAGTTGCTAGAAGTTATTTATAACCTCAAAATCAGCACTCCTGGGGCTTTCGTGGTCATTTGAGGAGATGCGCAGAACATCACAAATCTGAGTCTCCTACCCACATGTTCCCAGCTGAGGTCAGACAAGGAGGTGGTCCGCCTTCTCATTTCAGCTCCTACGTAAATAAGTATCTTTTTTACCATCTATTTAGTGCCGTGTTTTTTGTATTTTTGTGCTTTGGGGGGGGGTGATTTTGCTGTTTAAATGGCCCCCAGGCCTAGTGCTGAAGTGCTGTCTAGTGTCCCTGAGGGCAGGAAGGCTGTGACATGCCTTGTGGGGAAAATGCGTGTGCGAGATGAACTTTGTTCAGGCGTGAGCTGCGGTGCAGTTGGCTGTGAGGTCAGTGTTAATGAATCCACCGTATATATTACATAAGATGTCTTTAAACAGAAAGACACATAAACCAAGGTTAGGTACTGATTAGTTGGCAGAAATGTGAGCAGGGCCTCGCAGGACACTAACTCTCTCTCCCCGAGGAGCAGTGGTTCCGTGTCCGTTGATTCGGTGTTCTCAGAGATGTTCTGGATCAGAACTGCCTTGACAAGTGAGAATTGACTGTGCATTATTTTCACTGTTTTCATGGCCCAGAGATTTTGCAATCTGAATTCAACGCTCTCATGTACTAGCTAATCCTTAAAACTTACAAGACTTATCGAAAAATGCAGCGCTATGCGTTTTACAGGGGATTTTAGCAGAGAGAACGGTACGATCAGGACGGGTTGTGGCTGATTAGGGCTGATGGAACCTGACGCGTAGGCCTAAATTTCACCCTTCTGCCATCTCGCCACGATGTTCAAGAGTATGGTTTAGGTAGGCGCACGACCGCCTTCTCCGCATTAGGAATTAAGGAGTGTTGTTTGATTTCCACCCTTGTGAATGACTTGCCGAGTGAACCTCAGTGCGGGGCTTTGACTTCTACCATTCGGTCTGCTGTGGGGAGGGGATCAGGCAGGTGAAATCTCACCGCGGGTTAGCGAGTAGTGTCTTCTCGTAGTGAAACGGCGATGCGGAGATACGCAACGTGGATATTCCTCGTGGGGGTGACTCGTTTGACCTGGGGAAACGTTCTTCTGGAGGACAGAAGCACATGGTCCTCGTCCTCCGGCAGCTGAAGATCCAGCGGATGGAGCCAGTATGCTGATTGGCGGCTGCAGTGAGTGTGTTATGTGCTCTTGGGGAAGAAAGAAGAGCTGGGTCGGCCCTGTCTGAGCGGAGCGTGAAGGGCAAGACCCGGTTTCACAGGGGTAAAACCGCTCTGGAATTACGGATCATGTCAACGGGAAGATGTGTTTCGGTTTGAAAAGAAATCTCACAGGGAGCCCCTCAGGACTGTATCTGCTGAGAAAAGCAAAGTCGGCTGGTGTTCATCAGGAGAGGACAAGCAGCGGACATGGCAGAGGCAGCCTGGGACCGGGTGATAGGCAGGTGGCCTGGGCTCGGGCCCTGATGCAGTCTTCAGTTGGCAGGCACAACCCTGGGCAAAGCAGTTGACGTCTGTCATAGTGCTGTCAAGAGGATGAAATGAAAGAAAGAAGAAGAAGAAAGAAAAGGCTTCAGAGAGGAGCTGATGTTGTGCCACCATTTGTAGGCAGTGTCTCAGGCTGTTAGCGTCTACGGAATAACCATGGAGCTACCAACTATACTTCAGTAACATATAAAAATAAATAAATACAGAAACAAACAAAAATTTAATCATGGAACTAAGGGCTAGTGAAGCCTTTGTGTGCTAGAAAGACTCTTTCCTCCACTGTAGCCAAGACTTCAGGATTTTATATGCAGCGACTTTATTTGGAGGATCTGAGATAAAATCATTTTATTTAGAACCTTTAGGAGAGAAGAATTTTTAACCTGGAGGCTATGTCTTCTATGCAACAGTAATATTTCTAATTACCTAAAACAGTTTTTAATATGCAGTTTAGTGAGTTGCTTTAAAACAAGTTTTAATTTTACTTGCCATAGCCATTCGGCTTGCTAAGTATTTCTGGGCGAATACTTTAGTCTTTTTCATTAGCTGAGCACTTTTCATTTAAAGACTATTCTGTATACGTACATTAGGGTTATTACACATTATTTTAAATGCCGAATTTAGTGGACAATTAATTATGCTGTCATTCTCCAAATGTGTAATATGTGGAACGACTGTAAATACCTCTCATTAGAAACAAAAATAAATGATGACTAGTAGGTCGACCTAAGTTGAGATTAGTCAGCAGTTTTGATGTTTCGCTTGACTTTGATGAGATGCTGAAGAGCATTAAGGATGAGTTTGGTATATTTGTTTCATAGTGTCTGTGTGTATTATTTTTTATACGCATGAGACGAATTTTTTCCCCTGGCATATTTAGGAAAGTGTTCATTCATACTAATGGGTATTGGTAACATGGACTTAATTTTAACTCATGATATTTTTCTTAAGTGGAAATTTGTGAAAGAGTGGTTGGGAGTCTGACTACAATTCCAAGTATGGCGACATCTTTAGATACTTATTAACCAGCCTTCAAGTTAATTTTGTAGGGTCTTTTGTCTGCAGTCATTCCCTCATGCATTTGCTTAATTACAGATTTTAACCTTTTGACTTACGACAGCAAAACTGATTTCTCTTGAAACTGAGTACATTGACTTGTGTTTTTAAAAACCTTTAAGAAGTTGTGTTGTTCCGTTTGTTTCTGTGTCCATCATAAGAGATTCTTCTCTTGAGTACTCCTCTATTCTTGAATAATTAAGAAGCTTCCAGCACGACAGAACACTTCCCAATCTCTCATCCTTGAAAACACGGCATTTATGAGCAGGGAATGGTACTGCTAGTCGTTTCTCCACTGAATTATAGTGATGAAAAGACATGTCTTCTGAATGGGAACATGGCCTTGTATATTCAGATGATGATCGTCTATAGAATTGCTTTCCTCACTCCTTTTTTCCCCCCTTAGACTTAATTTTAATCAAAGACATTATCTACACGAAAGGTGCCTATTACCAAAGAAGGCTGCGTTGGCAGGGGGTTTCTCGGGCTCCCTGATCGGTTGGCCCTGGCCCTGTCCCTTGTCGGGCCTGCCCTCCGAGCGGAGCTGCCAGGTTCTTGCGTCACGGTCTTGACAAGTGGTTTGCTCATTTATACAGCAGCTGGGCCTTGCCAGCCCGTGGAAGCCATGTGCCCCAGGCCACAAAGTCCAGTGCCAATTTCGTGCTGGTGGCTTTAAGCCATGCCTTAAATACGTTGCTGAAACCGGTGGTGGATAAATAGTCATTGGAGGGAAGAATTGCATTCATTTATTCGCGCGAGGTAAGAGCATTTGTGAATGGTAAAGGGCCGCTGGTATTTCTGAGCAGTAGACCCTCCTGCGTTCTGGAGCTACAGCTTTCTGCCTTGGGGGCTCCCCTTCTGTTACTTACATGCTCCTGAATCAATCAGAAAAACGCATCTCCGTGGTAAATCTTTAGAGGAAAGAGTTTATGTATACTTTATTCTCTTCAGTGTTAAAGTACCCAAAGTACAAAAGCAAAGTTGTTGGTATCAGTGCCCACGATCATAGCTAGGAATTAGGCACACCAGATGCTGGGAAAAATGATAATTGTGTCCAAATGCACAAAACTCAAGGAAGGAGTATGGGACGCTCTTAGTATAACTGTGCGTTAAAACATTCTCCTAGGCATTTCATGTTACTGCAAGGTACTGATTTCAAAACGCAGTGTCCATTTGACCCTCTATTGGCTATTTTCTAGTGGGAGAGATGTATATGTCCACAGATACTTACCACTAGGTTCATTTGGCACGAAAAGTGTGACTATTTCTATATTAAACATCTAGGTAATATATATTGGCTTCAACCAAGCCAGCAGGAGATAAGTTTTCCTGGTGCCCAGTTCGTTCCAGAATTTGTAGAAACAATACCTTCTGCTCTTTTGCACATCCAGACTGGACTCTCGGTGGTCTTATTCATGGTGTATTGCACAAGACCCCTCCCAGAATAACCCCCTAGTTATTCTCCAAGGTGGAGCTAGCCAGATAATGTGTGGCCTTGTCTCTGAGGACTGGCTTCATTTGCACGTGGCCCTCTTCCTTATGGTCCCGCTCTCCCGAGGACAGAACTCTGGCCGGGTCATCAGGACCGGGCCTGGGCTTGTAAGACCTTTGCCCTATCTGACCAAGTTTCAACTGCGCACTTGGCTTCTTTAACTCCTTCGGTTTAGGTTATATAAACATTATGTAGCCTAATCGTCTCTGTTTCTCTAAAATGTATAAATATTTTGATATAGATTTTCCTGAATTCAGAGCTGGCTTCTACTAACATAACGTGATGTATTTTATTTCTCCACCATATTAAATTACATTTCCCTTCTGATTAATATCACCTATGAGATAGGAGAGGTGAAAACATTTTAATTGAACCCAATTACTGTTTTGTCATGTAATTAAAATTGCAAAAAGCCTGTTAACATACCCGTATTGATATAGCAGAATTAAAGAAAATGCTATTTATGGAAGGACCCAAAATCCTGGGGTCACTCCTTAACATGTAGGTGCCTGAGAAGTGAAACATGGTGTGTGTCCTGGGAAGGAAGCCAGGAGGGGGCAGGAAAGGTGGTTGTGTTCACCCAAAGCCACATCTGAATAAATATTCTGCTCGGCCGTGAAAGTTTTTAAAGGGAAAAGGGGAAGTAATCTCAGTTAATCATTGAGATGGTGGGTCACCGTCATCACCATCCCCCACTGTCTGCAGGTTTGTGCGTAGGCTTGTTGACTTGTGATTTTTCTTTAGATGCGATTTTGTTCACATAGTTTGTTTGCGAGATTACTGAAACGGAAGCTAGGGGAGAGATCTGGTCATCTGTTAATTAATTATTCTTCATTTCTAGTCCTCTGATTTATGGAAAGAACCAACAGGTTAGGCAAGGTATTGTGTGGTCAAAAGATCTGAAAGGTGTGCTAGGGCCTGAGATGAGTAGAGCATGGGGGGTGCCTGATTTAAGGTTAGTGACAAGACGAAAGGGCCTCTTCCCCGTAGAGAGCTCTTTCCTGCCTAAAGTTGCTTACAGCCTTACTTTCAACTTCTTGTGAAAAGCAGTATTTTTGACATTTGCCTACTCAACAGCATGACATCTGTAACGGAGACTGGTGACCAAGGAATTTTATGGCCCTGAAGAACGAGTATGCAGTCATTACACAGTAAAATAAAACTGCTTGCTGTAGTTAACGGATTCCTGAAGTTCCAAGACCTGAAAGAACTCAGACTTAAAATGCTATTTCTGCAGCTGCTAATGCTGGAAATGAAGCTGATAAATCAACACTAAGAAATGCTTGGCACTGACTTTGGACCACAGTGAGGTTTGACCATGAACCCACAGAGAAGACACTGAAGGATTTCATGTCACTAACGAAGAGATTATCCCCGTTTCTCTTCTGCTGCTGGAAGTTGATCAGCCAGCGTAGTAAATAAGTTGAATAAAAGCTGAATTTGGTAATGTTGCACCTCTTGTGCATTCCCTGAATGAAGGGGGAATTGCTGGAATGGTATTAAATTCAGACAAGCGTGAGGAGAGTAGTGATGAGGATGAGGGTGGCATCATGAATGTAGGTGTGATAGTGGGATTTACAATAAGAAATATATATGTGGTCTTCTTCCATTGTTCTTAGCACGTAGCTCCTAAAACCCTTCTGACTGTAATCTGTAACACACAGGGGCATTCTTCTGTTGTAATGTTCAGTTTTGTTCTCAGTTCCTGAAAAATGGGTGTCTATATTGTTATTCGTAGAACAAGCCCTTTTCTACTACCCCTGAGTTCATGTTAATGAGGGTAGAAACCCATGTTAAAGTGTCAGGAGACAAACAAGCCTTCCTAAAGGCCGTGTGCCAGGGGGCCCATCATTTGAGGATGATGTTCCAGGCCCATCATCAGACGCCCAGGTTGAGGCTGACGATCACCACGGTGACAGCCGTGCTGTTGTACTTTTCTGAGATCCTCTTGCAGCCCCATAGAGTGAGCTGCGCATGTAGCATAGGTGTTAGCTTAGACTGAACTAAGCTTTAGTGACTATTTTCCTTAGAAATAAGAAAGAGTTTTTCTTACTAAAAGACAGCATAACGTTTTAGCTTTAACGTGTATTAAAGATTTCATTAACGGGTATCATTGAGAAACGTCTGTTTGGCAGAAGAGCCAATATTATCAGTTTCCTAGAAAATCTGAATGTCTTGGGGAAAAAAGCATTGAGTGATTGGCATTGTGCTTCTGACGGTTGATTTACAGCTAGGGAAAGGAATTTGGAAAGGCAAAGAAGTTTTTTATATGCCAAGCATTTCATCTGTGGAAAACAAAGAATGTTGCCCACCGTCCTGTTCTACAAGTATCATGTCATTAGCCACTGCAGTTGCTGACCTGTCCAGTGGTTAAGACTCTGCGCTCCCAGTGCAGGGGGGCACGGGTTTGATCGCTGGCCAGGGAAAATTCCACATGCCATGCAGCCAAAAAAAAATTTACAATACAGCACACCCTGGAAGGAATGCAGGGTGAAGATCAGAATGAAGCACTCTGTGTGCCGGGAAAACAGGCAATATTTTGGGCCTATCGGCCCTTAGATAGTTAGAAATATTTCAGGAGAAATGTTTTATGAACTGTATTCTTGCATCTTCCCATACTTAGAAAAGCACTTACAGTTCATTAACTGAAATAATATTCTTTGTGACTAGCGGTAACCTTCTAGCGAGATGTATGCTTGATTGCACGTACCCCTTCACCAAAATCGCGTGTATGTTGGCTTCTCGAGACCTCTATCTCTTAGAAGCAGTTTCTCAGAGTCACTTGAGAGAATGTCTCCTGGGCCACAGTCCTCAGTAGTCCTCAGTTAAAACTGAAACTCACAGCTCTCACGTTGTGCATTTCTTTCCGAAGCGGACACCTGTGTTGTTAAAAGTAATCTCTTACCTGGTCACTGAATGCAATTAATTAAGATACGGCAGCATTACGTTTATATTGGCATTATTCTTTTGTTTGTTTGTTTTTGTTTTTTTGTTATTGTTTTTTAACACCTTTATTGGAGTATAATTGCTTTACAATGGTGTGTTAGTTTCTGCTGTATAACAGAGTGAACCAGCTATACATACACATATATCCCCATATCTCCTCCCTCTTGTGTCTCCCTCCCACCCTCCCTATCCCACCCCTCTAGATGGTCACAGAGCACCGAGCTGATCTCCCTGTGCTTATGCGGCTGCTTCCCACTAGCTATATATTTTACATTTGGTAGTGTATATATGTCTATATATTGGCGTTATTCTTGATACAATTATAAATGGGTTTAATACAACCTATTAAAATGGCTAGAACTCAACTCGCCATATTTTTAAATAACTTTTTCTTATAATAATTCAACTATTTCAAAATAACAAGTTTAATAAAAATGTAATAGATGTCCATTTAGAAAATTTAGAACTATAAAAATAGAAAATAGAAAATAAGGACCAGGGATTATAGCTATTGAATCTTGCATAGTTCTTCCACGGTTTCTAAATACAGTATTGTGTGTATTTATAGGTCGGTATATATATATTTACATAGTTAAGATCATATCATACATTTTTATATTCTCTTTATCACTCTGTAAGTATGTAGTTATGTCATTAAAACTCTTTGCAACCATTATACTTGATGACTGCACAATGTTTTACTGTATGGTTCTACTATAATTTACTTAATTTCCCCCTCTCTGGGGAAAGTTTATGTTGTTCGTAATTTTTCTGTATTATAAATCACACTGTAATGAAACTTCTTTGTGTTTCACTTCTGTCTTCATTTACATTATTTCTTGTGATAATTCCTCGAAGGGTAGTTACCGTGCCAAAGGGTATGAACAGGTTTGAGTCTCTTGCTAGTGCTAAATGGCTGCCCAGAAAGGCTGTACCAGTGACGCTTCCACCAGTGACATAGGGAAAGGCCTTTTTATAGACATTTTCTTTGCATTTGTCTACTCAGCAGGAACAAAAACATACTCTTTGCCCGCTCTTTATGAGCAAAAGTTAATGGAAATTGGCTGTTTCCCTGCCATTATCTAGTCCAGTACAGTATATAAGCTGTGTGTTGACTGGGCCCAGCTTCATTTTTCTGGGTAGATGCTGTTTCAGCCCTGCCTCTGCAGGTTAATGGAACGCACCTGATCTCTTTTGCGTGGCTGTGACCACATGTGGGTCACATTTGGGTACCATGGCCCTTTCCGGTAAGCTAATTGTGCTTTAGAGAAATTACCTCTACTTAGTTTCTCCTTTACGCACAAGACTGAGGGAGATTGAAGGAAGGACTGTTTAAACCGCTGCCAAATGCATTCATTCTAACAGACAAAATCACATTTACTTGGTGAATGTTGAGATTGTACAGAATATTTTTCTTTATAAGTCTAAACCTTTCCTTGGGAGATCAGGGTCATCTATTGAAAGTTCCCTCAACTTCCCGTCTTTCGGTCTCAGAAGTTTTAAAATATTTTTAATCCATTTTCTCATTGGTAACCTCCTTCATTTTTATATGTTCCATTCATGTAAACCCATTATGATCTGACTTCTGTCTTCACCCAGCCACTGAAATTGCCCTGTTGATGGTCATCTTGTCAAATAGTTCTTTACTTTGCCCCCTGCCTAACATCTTTGCTACATTTGATCCTGTTGACCAATTTCCTTTCCATCCTTTTCTGTTCTCCCTCTTTCCCTTCTCCCTTCCTCTTCCGCCTGGTGTCAGGTGTAGTGCTAGCCTCTGAGTGCACGGACATTTGGGAAAGAGAGGGGTTGTGTGTCTTCCACTCTCAAGAACCACATAGTCTAGCAGGAAGACAGACAGTCGGTAATAATACAGCATATTAAGAATTGTATATACAGTGGCACTTGGTTCAGAAATGACCTTGGTTTCCTTCTAGAAACTTCCTGTCCTAGGCTTCTGTGAGAACCCTTTGGTTCTCTTACTCTTTATATCCCCTTCCCTTAAAGAGGATAATTGCCAAGAGCTCTGTCTTTTGCCCATTTCTGCTTTTACTCTCACTTTCCCATGGGTTCTTATACATCCTTACGACATTAACTCTTAGCTCTATACAAACAAATCCCAAGGTCTCCATTGCTAGCACTGACCTCTTACCTTATTTCCAAACCTCAGACTGAGTCCTAGAAATTGTAAGATGGCTCTGTCACCCATACTTAACTTCAACACGTCCAAAGTTGTTTCCCTCTCGAACCAAAGACACACATGTGGAAGTAATTTGGACAAACAAATAAAATTCATCCCATGGTCTCTGTCTCAGTGGTATTGCTTTCTCTGTTACCTGGTCTCTAGAAGTCTGTGGGCCATTTTTAACCTTTAATTCAACTTACCTTGTGTCTTACCTACTGGACAATGAGTTAAGTACATTATGAACAGGATGTGGTGTAATCCTTTTACTACGAGGTAGGTGTTATTTTCTGTATCGATACATGAGAAACTTGAGGGCCGAAAAAAGTCAAATGCTGTGTCCAAGGATAATACACAGAGCATCCAAGTGGCCGGCCTAGGGTCACAGCCCATGGCTGTCTCTGCTCAGTGCGGCCTTTGCCCGTGATGTTGTACTGACTCTTTTCACGGTCCGTCTCACTGTCGCTTCTGTGCCAAAGTTGACACATTTAATGTTCGCATTTGTACGTTTGTTACTTTCAGTGGCTCTATAATCTACATATATTTGTGACCAGAAGATATTCTTAGTAATGTGGAAGAACTTTTCAGTGAGTTAAGCTAAAACAGGGCTCAGCAAACTTTTCCTGTAAAGGACAAGATAGTAAGTATTTTAGGCCTTGTGGGCGGTACAATCAACTATTCAGCTCTGCCTTTGTAGTGGAAAAGCCTCCACAGACAATATGTAAACAAATAGGCATCACTGGGTTCTTCCAAACATTATTTTCAAAAACAGGGCATGGGCAGGTTTGGCCCGCAGTTTTGGCCTGAGTTGAATGGTATTTCATTTCCACTATCTAAGCGAATGTATTTTCTTTGATTTATTCATGCATGTATTTAAAATGCATTGAGGTATAATCTCAGTTGCTCAGATAAGGTAGAAGTTAAGATAGGTAATTACAGAGAAGTAATTTGAACGTAACAGTGTTGGGTCTGTTTTGACTGAGACATAATTGAGTTGCTCAGAATTCTGAACTTTGTCCACAGGTAGATGTATGAGTTTTTGCAAGTTGCAAGATCTATTTGAGGCCTAGATTCTTTATAAAATAATAAGAGTAATACTTGCCTCGCAGAGTTGTTGGAAGGATGAAATGGAAAACCACTTTCCATAGAGGCAGGACCATGGTCGGCATTATCTTTCTGGGTCTCCTGTATTTTCCAGATGGACTTTCTCACAGAGAAACTTGACAGAGGAAAGAAGAAAGCCATTTACTTTTCAGATGGCAGTGGGAAATCTAGCATAGAAACAACAAATTGTTTTGGGTGGGGAGAAATGACAGATGAGGGCTGAGCAGATAGATTAAGAAGTCTGAAAGCAAGGACAAGAAAAGTAAACTTTCCTTAGCAAGCTAGGGGTGGGGTCAGGAGAGGCAAGAAGGGACGTGTGGATGGGGCACCTCGGTGGGAGCAGAGCCTGGGGGTGCAGGTGGGTGTGGGCATGTGTGGAGCAGAAACAGAGGAAAGGGGGGGTCGGCAGCCCATGAGTACGGCCTCAGGAGCACCTTCCCTGGAAGAATCCTGAGCTTGGTGACAGCACATGGCTTTGGAAGGGAGAGATGCTTGTCGTGTCTTGCCAAGGGCGCTGAGCTGGGTCACTGACAACCTACCAGCGTGACTTAGTGCTGAGACGCAAGAGGCGGCACGGGCATATTTATAATGTATATCCACTGCAGTGACAGGCCACTGAGCACTGTGGAGGGGAAGACACATTTCCGTTGAAGTGCAGCCAAAAACAGTTTTCGCAACAGCTCTGACAAAATAGTGCCATAAATGAATAAACCCAGAGAGTTTCTGGGTATCTCTGAAAGCTTCTAACGTGACGGCCGTCTCAGACAAAGGGGCTGTCCCCAGGTGTCAACGCGCATGATTCAACTCGGATCTGGGAGGTCTCGGTTCCAGAAGCTGAGTGGGCTGTGCTGTCTGGGTACATACCAGGTGTGCTTTGGATGGTCTCTTGGAGCAATGTCATTCCCTCCTAATGCAGTTTATTAGCATGAAGTTATGTATTTTCTTGGTCTGATCGCAGAGTCCTGGAAGTCAAATCACTACCTAGTTGTATGCGTTATAGTAGCCCAGTGGGTAAAAATGCCAAGTTTTAGAAGATGTATTTGGCAGATTTAAGTTCATGGTAAATTTTTTATGAACCTAGGGATCTGACCTCTAAAGATCTTCATGCCTGAGATCCCCGAGTCAATTTAAACTTGCTCGTGGGCCAGCGGGGAAGTTTTCAGAATCCTTCAGTGTTGTCTTAGCACCCCCTGTACCTTAGAGTTTGGGCCGCTATACCTGGATCTTTGTCACCTCATTTTTGATGTGAACAGCCTGTGAGTGAGTTCCAGCTGTGAAATCTGGTCCCCTTCTTATTAAATTCTGGACATTAAAAAAAAAATCTGGTCAATACGCTGTGTCCTGGCTGCTCTGTGTCTCTTCCCAAGTGAGTTTAATCCTGCTCCTGGTTTCCTGTGGGTGCGCAGTATGAAAGTTGCTCTTTTACAAAAGAGACATGTAATTGATGGGATCCTGCAATGGTATTAAGTTTAAATGACATGACCAGATGTGAGGACAGAAAAGATTTGCATCTATAAACAAATAACTTCAGCTGTCCACTGGTACAGTGTATCACTCTGTGTAATATTTCCTTAAGTTTTTTCACTTTTATTTTTCAAAAATCACATAAAAATAACCATTACCTAAATTGGTGTATTTTACTGGAAACATCCAAAAGAAAAGTGTTGTTCATGTCATCTTATAATATGGTGAACTAATCCAGAAGTCACATTTTGTCAGGAGTGAGCAGAACTTGGTGGTTATGAGGATGAAATGGGCAGGATGGCATTTCAAACATTCTCCTTCCATCCTTCAGAGACGTGGACGTAATCATGGGCTTCCTTTAAGGAATGAGACCCCCAAAAGTAGTCAAAATAAAAGAAAGTCAGGGGACTTCCCTGGTGGCGCAGTGGTGAAGAATCCACCTGCCAGTGCAGGGGACACGGGTTCCAGCCCTGGTCCGGGAAGATCCCACATGCCACGGAGCAACTAAGCCCATGTGCCACAACTACGGAGCCTGTGCTCTAGAGCCCGCGAGCCACAACTACTGAACCCGCGTACGACAACGACTGAAGCCTGCGTGCCTAGAGCCCGTGCCCCGCAACAAGAGAAGCCACCGCAATGAGAGGCCCGTGCACCGCAACAGAGAGTAGCCCCTGCTCGCGGCAACTAGAGAAAGCCTGTGCTCAGCAACGAAGACCCAACGCCGCCAAAAACAAAAAATAAAAAATAAATAAAATAAAATATATTAAAAAAAGAAAGAAAGTCATCACATTGATAGTTTTATTCAACGTGAGGGGTCCAGGACATGATGTGACCTGATAAAGGAGATTTTCTTTACACTCGTGGATCTAAATGTCAAGGGGAGGACAACTAGAGATTAGGGATCTAAACATGACGTTCATGATTCTCTTGATGTAGAGCAGAGAACATAAGCCTCTCTGGGCAGATTTCCTTAATTGGCTGTTCTGGCTGAGTGGGGGAGGGGAGGCAGGCATCAGTAGGGTGGTGGGGAGCTGGTGGGAGACAAGGCGTCCCCGCCCCCCCCCCCCCCCCCCGCCCCTTACTTTCCGCAGAGTGAAACGTGACTGGTGCTTATGTGTGTGCTCTTTCCAGAACCCGTGAAAGAAGTTGCTGCGATGGTTGGCTGGGCTCTCAGGAGAGCTGCCCAGGTGCGCGTCCACCTGGCAAGGAAGGCCAGCGGGGTCTGCCGAGGCCCTGAGCATCAGGCCTTGGGCGCGAGGCCCGCTGCCCTGGAGCCCGCCGGCCGGGGAGCCCCGGGAGCCCCCGGGCCCCCGGGGGGCGCGGTGGAGCTGCTGGGCAGGTCCTACCCCCGGGATGGCTACAGCAACCTGTCCCGCAAGGTCCTGTCCAGGGTGGGCAGGAACCTGCACAACCGGCCTCATCACCCGCTGTGGCTGATCAAGGAGAGGGTGAAGCAGCACTTCTACGCGCGGTACGTGGGCCGCTCGGGGACGCCCCTCTTCTCTGTCTACGACGACCTCTCCCCGGTGGTCACCACCTGGCAGAACTTCGACAGCCTGCTCGTCCCGGCCGACCACCCCAGCCGGAAGAAGGGCGACAGCTATTACCTGAACGCGACCCACATGCTGCGCGCGCACACGTCCGCGCACCAGTGGGACCTGCTGCGCGCGGGGCTGGACGCCTTCTTGGTGGTGGGCGACGTGTACCGGCGCGACCAGATCGACGCCCAGCACCACCCTGTGTTCCACCAGCTGGAGGGCGTGCGGCTCTTCTCCCGGCACCAGGTGAGTGCGGCCCCCTCTCGGGTGTGGAGGCCCCTGCGGTTTATCTCAGCCAAGCCCCCGGGGTCCTTGACCGTGCTCGGCACCCGCCGCGCGTTATCCATCCTGGGTGGCGTCCTCTGTGCAGGCGGAGCTCAGTGCTTTCTGGCTGATGCGTTGTGTCAGTAGCCGCAGGAGTTGGCAGGCCTTTGCTGCCTCGTGTCTATCCTTTTCCTCCCAGTCCCGACGTGCCTGTCTCTGGGTTTCTCCTTGTGAGTGGGTAGTCAGTGGCTCACACTTACCCCAATCCCGGATGACTCGAGATGCAGCCCTGAGACCCGTGGTCTGGTTACCCCGGATCTCAGTTAGCGGAGGTTAATTACATGTTCCGGGTGTTAGGCACGAATGAATTTCTTAGGTAGCCCGGCGACTGGTGGTTTGGTGGCTGAGACTGTAAGCTGTCTTCTCGTCCCACACGCTTTCCTTACCGTCCCCTGCTTTAGACTTGTGGGTGCTTTACATTTTTTCTTTTTGAGACGTCTTCATTATTGCTCTTCTTGAAGTATGTGTTTGGATGCATAGAGCCTTTTTGATCAGGAAATCTGATATTCCGGCCATTCTCAAAAGCACCCAACACCTTGCATCTGTTAGCTGACATCCTGATATGTTGGGCACAGCTTTTTGTTTTTTTTTGGCAATTTATGAAAATTTCTTAAAGCTTGAGTCTATTTCCTAAAAAAGTGCAATATCACTTGTCTTTCGTTAACATATTTTAAAACCGTCTCCGTTTTTATGTGAGAAACAAATGGAATTAATGAGGCATTACTCCTTTAGTACTTCTTCCAAACATGTTCATTGAAGCAGGAGGAATAATTGTCACAAAGCTCCTTCCCACAAAACACCAGGTAAGTGGGTTGTCGGATATGAGCAGGAACAGTATAGGATCCTGAGGCTGATAAGTAACCATCATTTGTTGTGTTAAATGAGTCGTGTTTTAGGAGAGGACTGTTTGCTTCAGGATGTGCTATCTTCCTGGGAATTCTTGATAATTCAGAAATAGGTATTAGCTTTACACAAAAGGCCATCCAAGCTTGATCCCAGAGCTGCTTAGATGAGCGCTTTTGCTACTAGGAAAAGCTGACTATTTTCTATGTTAGGAGTAATAACTATTAACAAGGATACAGATTTATTAGGAAACAAAAGGGAAATGGACAAAGACAGGTCAAAGTCTGGGAAATATGACCAAGTGATGGAACGTCACCTACAGTTAATGAGCCAGCAGAGGTGCGACACCAGTGACAGGGTGTCCAGGTCACGGCAGTGGCAGTCTCATTACAAAAATGAGAAAGGACAGTGCTCCCTGGTTGGTAAGCCTGCAAGCCGTGGGAATGGCAGAGGAGAGGAGGCTGCGGGACACACACTGGTGTTTTAGTGGCGGAAAAAAATCCAGGCTCCCTTAGAAGGTGGGAAACGGAGCGGGTAGGGAATTAACCTCATCTCGTTTCACACTTGTGCAGGGTCTGGTCCAGTTTAGCGGGGAGCAGGCATGGCTTGTTTTCAGATGATGTGACTGTATATTCTGCTTCTAGTTAGAAAGATTACCCACACACACATGTACACGTATGTGTCTAAGAATACAGTTTGATAAAGTAATTCCACGTGCCGTATTTCGTTTGCTCCTCGTAATAAAAACCTGTGAGACAGATTATTTCCACTTCAACCACGAGGAATCGGAAGCCCCAGTAGGTTAGCGACTTGCCCAGTATTACCCAGCCAGCTGGTGGCCCAGTAAACCCTGAACTTCACCTGTTCTCCTGTGGTCTGTTGCTTTTCATAGAGGAGCTGCTTGGGACCCAAGCGGGGCTTTAGTTCCAGGAATGGTGTGGGGGAGATAGGGGTGGAGTTTTGTGGATTCCTGGCCTCAGCTAAAGTGTTGGTACTAAGTCTGACCTAATCTTAAATCTCAAAAAAATTTGTTTCCTTCTTTCAGTTTATTACCCTATGAATAGGATTTTTTTCAATAGTTTTAATCATGCTACACATGTAATTTACAAAACTATATTGTCATCCTTTAAAGTTTTCCTGTTATTTCATAATCTCAGTAATCATTGTTTTCATCACTACATGGTATATTTCAGCAAGGAGAAAAGTGCATAGAGAGGTATGGGGTAAAGGAACAAGGATAAACATAGAAATGGCTGAACTATGACAATGTATATTTTATTTAACTATTAATTGTGAATAAAACCCTTTTGTGTTTCGAAAAAAGGTAAGATGTATCGGTATTCACAAATATAAATGTGTTAAATTTACCAATTTAAAGACATACATTATCAGATTGGACATTTTTCAACTAGAGAAACCTGAAACAAAATCACACCAGAGGTTGAAAGTAAAGGGCAGGAAAAATATATATCAAGCAAATCCTTACTAAAAGAAAGCTGGTAAAGCAATTATTAATATTAGATAGAATAGAATATATGGAAAAAATATTAACTACGAATAAAGAGGGATAATACATCGACCAGGATGCTTTATGACTTAGGAATTTTAATGTGCCCAACATCATAGCCGTAATAGAGAAACCAAAACCGAAGAAATAAAAGTTAAGTTTGACAAATTCATAATCATAGTAGAAGATTTTAAATAACCTCAATCAAAAACTAATGGATTAAGCAGACAAAATGAGTAAAGATATAGGAAATCTGAAAAATATGATTAACAGGCTTGATTTATGTTTATTTTTAAAATTCTGTAACTGTGTGTGTGTGTGTGTGTGTGTGTGTATTTCTTTGTGTTTGTACAGACAGACAGACACATACATAAATCCTGTACCCAAGAGCTGGAGGTATATAGTCACATGGAATAACTTAAAAAAATAAGGGGCTTCCCTAATGGTGCAGTGGTTAATAATCCGCATGCCAATGCAGGAGACATGGGCTTGAGCCCTGGTCCGGGAAGATCCCACATGCCGAGGAACAGCTAAGCCCATGCGTCACAACTACTGAGCCCACATGCCACAGCTAGTGAATCCCGCGTGCCTGGAGTCCGTGCTCCACAACAAGAGAAACCACAGCAATGAGAAGCCCGCGCACCGCAACGAAGAGTAGCCCCTGCTCGCCGCAACTAGAGAAAGCCCGCGCGCAGCAACGAAGACCCAACGCAGCCAAAAATAAATAAATAAATAAATTTATTAAAAAAAAAATAAGCTGCCCATGTACTAGTTGACAGTTGAAGTCATAAACAAATGTCAAAGAATCAGTAACATTAATAGAACTATGCCTGACTACAATGTAGTTGATGTAGAAAGCAGCAAGAAAAGGATAATAAAAGTTGCCATATCCTCGGCCATCTAAAAATTCACAACTATAGATTCGTGGGTTAAAGAGAAATATTAGGATGTATCAGAAGTTACTTATCACTCACCAACAATGAAAATACTCAACTTCAAACTGCTCGGGCATGGGGGAAATAGTCACTTTATTACGTAGGAACTTGGCCGACCCACTTAAGTTGTACCATCACAGTTAACATTAATAAAGCAAAATGGACGGGATGTAACTAAAAAAAGTATGGGCCATACATTTTGTTTTAAATATATTATTAAAAAAAATTAAAACCCTGCTAAAAGCAAACAGCGTTGTTGTCAAAAGTGGGAAGTGGGTTGTTTAGTTTTTAGTAGTCCCAAGTCTTACAAAACAGACACAGCACCTGGAATAGCAGAACCCCAAACCACAGACAAGTCCCCAACACCCTGGCTGACAGGGTCTCGCTAAGCGCTTCAGCGCTGGCTGGCAGATCTGCACTGTGTCAGAAACTGAGGCAGTGGGGGAAGCCGGGGTCCGAGAAGGGGAGAACTTCCCTAGGAGTCTCCCAGAGAACAAACCGTGGGAACCAGATTGACTAGAGGGGTTTGACATTAAGTCCTGGTGGCAACACTGTTCACTGGTGGCCACTACCATCACAGAAAGAAGGGCAGCCAGACATACGTGTCTCCTGATGGAAGAATACAATGCCACCTATGAAGTCCTGCCAAAAACTTTGGACCTAAATCAGTTCAGATCGCTAGATCCAACAACCAAATTTATAGGCGATACAGAGGACAGAGAAACACATTAAACTATACCATGTAGATGTGATAAGCAAAATCCAGCCTGGCGAAATTCTACAGCAATGTTCCTCAAGATGAGATCTGCATAACGAAATAAGTACAAGAATCAGAAGTAAGTGATTAGAAATGTTTAAACCGTCATAGTCAAGCCTGTTGTCAGAGGACTTCTGTGGATCTGCGTGCAGACTGGTCCAGGTGTTCCCAGATGCTCTTGGTGAGCTGCATGTGCTTAGTCTGGGTGGCAGTTTTGTGCAGTAGCACCGTGTATCATTTCGAGACCGATTAGAAATCTAAGCACCGTGTATCATTTCGAGACCGATTAGAAATCTAAAACTGTCTCTTTACCGTAGACAGTTTGAGAAGCACTGCTCTACAGGATAAATGATTCAGTTTCTTCAAATAAAAGCAAGGAAAACAAAAGGGAAAAACAGTAGATGGTGCCTATAGGTTAAAAGGACAGATCTCAATCAATCACAGCGTGTAGATCCTATCAAGAGAAAACATCTTTCAAGAAAAAAAGATTTGAGACCATTGGAAATTTGAACACTAACTGAATATTTGAACTCAAGGAGTTCTTTAGTTTTACTTTTCTAAGGTATGACAATGGTAGTATATTTTTATACAGTCATTCTCTTTCAGAGATACATACTGAAATAACGTGTGAGCAAAATGATCGATGTCTGGATTTTCTTCAAAATAATGGGGGGTTGGTGTTTGGGGATGAATGTAAGAGGATTGGCCATGAATTGTCAATTATTGCAGCCGGGTGTTGGATACATGATGAATCCAACATTATCCTTTCTATTCTTTCATATGTTTGAAATTTCCCTAATAAAAGTTGGAAGAGAAAGACTGAAGGAAAACATTGGGATCAGTCAGTCTGTCAATAAAAAAAAATTTGCTGAACATGAACTGGGATCCGGGGCTGTAAGAAGGTATCACACAGTCACGAGAAGGTCCCTGGTTTCACGGGGAAGACAACAATTAAGATTAAAAGAATAACGGGAGGCAGGAGATAATTAAACACTGGAGTGTGAGCACAGATTACATCCAGTAGAAAACTGAAACCGATTAAATCTAGAATTAATAGCCTCTCTTCCATCATTCTGAGATGATTTTACTGTGAGGTTTTATAAAATCTGAAAGACTTGTAGTCTTTCTCAAAAAATAGAAAAAGAGGGACCTATCAAGCTCATTTCACATTAGACTTGTTAATAACAAATTAGATAAAAAAGATAATATTAGAGGTTTCATCTTTATGAACACAGATTATTCTCATTTTTCATGAACAGGTACACAAGTATTAAATGAAATGTTTGCAAATTTAATTTGTTGTTGGAGTATTGTGTCCTACCACATTATTACTATGCACGTATTACTTTATACGCTATTAACTGATACAAGGAGAAAAAGCATGTGATCACCTCAGTAGATGCGGGAAAATAACTTGGTGACATTTAATGTTTTAAGATGTTAAAAAAGCAGTTGATGACATTACTATCTTATGATAAAAACTTTTAGCAAGCTAGGAACAGAAGGGAACTTCCTTAACATTATGAATGATATTTGTCAAGCACTCACAGCATACATCATAATTAGTGGTGAATCATTATAAACAGTCCCATCAAATTAGCAACAATTCAGGGTTACTTGCCAACCTACGTGGGAGGTTCTAGTTTATGCAGTAAACCAGAAAGAGAGATGAAGATCTGAGCATTGGGAAACATGAGATAAAGCTGCCTCATTTATAGGTGACATGATGGGCTACCTAGGAAATTGAATAGAATATCCAGAACAATTATTAATGCTAAGAAGAGAGTTCAGCAGTGCTGTTGGGTACAAAGACAATATACAAAAATATATTTCTTATCTACAGGTAATAGCCAGTTAGAAAATAAAATGGAATAAAGATTTTATTCATAACATCACCTAAAACTTTGAAGTATCTAGGTATCATTGTTGCAGAAGATGTTCAAGATACTTGTAGATAAATTTGTCAGATGTTATTAAAAGACGTAAAGGAAGAAGAGACAAAGGAACGATATACCATGTTCCTAGATTCATGAAGATGACAGCTTTCCCAAAATCAATCTATAAGTTCATCGTAAATCTAATAAAAATGTCTACTGCGTGTTTTGGAGAAGTTGAAGGACTGATTCTCAAATTTATAGAAAGAGCAAGTTTACAAATAGGCAGAAAAAAATTTAAGAGCACCAGTGTAAGGGGACATGCCTTACCAAGCATCAAGACTCATAACGCTCCAGTTATTAAGATGGTTTTGCATTGGCACAAGTTTAGTCAAATAGAGAACTTTGAAACAGCTCTCCTCATATTTGGGAATTCGTTTTCATTATAAAATGGAAGTGATGTTAAATAAGTGGGGAGATGATGGATTCCACATGAATTGCTCTGCGACACTTGTCTATAGAGGAAAGAACACTTGGTCTCTACCTCACACCAAATGCAAAATTCAACTCCGGGTGGTTTCACAATCCATTTGTGAAAAGGACGTCTTCAAAACTGGAGAAGAAAATGTAAGAGATTATTGTTATCACCTTGGGGGTAGAACACAGTCTCTTAAATCGAGAATTCCTAAACAAGAAAAATCCTTAATGGAAGAAAAATTTTAAAGTTGACTGCGTTAAGGTAAAACTTACACCTAACAAAAGAATTCTTAAACGAAGTTAAAGGGCAAGCATCAGGCTGGGTGGAGAAATCTGCTGTGCATGTAACTAACAGAGGATTAGTGTTGATCAAGTATAAAGGTCTCAGTATGATAAAAAGAATCCAGTAGGGAAAAATCTGAAATACCAAGAGTTGGCCGGTATGTGGAGCCGTGAGAATGCTCTGAGGGAGTATAAAACCCACACCTGGAACCCCACTCTCAAGTGTGTAGGTCAGGTGCGTCTTGAGTGCTTCTGTCAGTGGATAGATGAGGATGCTCATAGCACTGTCAGTACGGTGTGGCGTTCATACGCCTGTGAAAATGAATAAACCACAACCAGATACATTAACATTAGTGAATACAGAAAGGAGCATTCGGCAAAGAAAGTTATAAACGCTTACATTGTATGATTGCATTTATGTAAAGTTTAAGACATGGGCGCAACTAACCAATATATTATTTTGGGGTTCGTGCATATGTGGACAAGTTATGGAAAGCAAGGGAATGATTTAAACATTGAGTTTGGTTGTTACCTCTGCAAGGAGTGGCAGGGGATTGTGATCAGGTAGGGCCTGAAAGGGGCTGCAGAGTTTTTGGTTCTGTTCTCTTTTCTGAAAATGGATATGGGTGGTGAGCAAATATGTATGTGCTTTTATTACTACTTAAAATGACATACACTTTTTATAAATCAATCGTGTAATTTTTTTTAAGAAAGAAAAATGGGCAAAGAACATTAACAGCCTGTTGATGGAAGAAGCATGAGATCAGCCAGTAAACAAGGATCGGTTTTATCGGTAAATAAGAAAATGCAAATTAAAGCAACCAGATATTCTTACAAACCGATTAGATTAGCAAAACTTAATAATCTTGACAGTACCAAGTATCTAGAGGAACCATAAATCTTACACCCTTCGACAGGGAGTGTATGTATTTGCCACCACTTTGTAGAGTTATTTGGTAGTTTCCTTTTTTGTTTTTTTTTCTTTCTCAAATTGTGCGCTCTGGAATCTGGCATTTTTCTTTTAAGTGTTACAAATAAAGGACAATGGGCTCTAATTGTACATTGAGTACTTCACAGCAGTTAACATAAATAAACTAGAGGTACCCATGTCACCTTGGATGAGGTTTTAATAAAACGTTGAGAGAAGCAGATAAGTTATGAGTGATACTAAACTAGGATATCTTTCTAATAGGTATTTCAAAATATGCCCAACAATACGCACTCTCACTGTGCGCTTAGTTCGTGCTGCCTCTCTCTCTCTCTCTCTCTCTCTCTCTCTCTCTCTCTCTGCGTGCACTACTAGCTCCAGCTCTTACTCACTACACACACATGCATGCACACCACAGCCACACCGTTTTTTTGTTACATAAATATGTAGGTAGGTGTGAAAAAAGTACATGGGAATGATAAACACCAAAAGCAAGACAGTGATTTCCTGTGAGGTGAAGGCAGGGCAAGTGGTGGTGGCACAGGCGTCATCAGTGTTTGCAAAGGAATCAAGACGTTATGGATTTTTTGGAGCATAGAAGGATCTCTGAGACTGAAGAGTTTGAGAGCCACTGTTCTATAGCTTCAAAACTAAATTTTTTGAAAACGTTTATTGAGACATTTATTTTTGCAAAAGACAGCAGATTTCATGTGGTTGCTGGTCCCACCGGAGGGAGCCCATATGAATCCTGTACCTATTTAATCTGATTTAAATATATTAATTAAAAAGTACACACCTGGACCAGTGCTCAAAGAAGCTCCACTTTCCTTTGGTCTCTGGAGATGCCTGTCCTGTCTCGCTGGTGGTGCCCTGTGCAGGGGGCCTGCGAATGCACGGGGTGGGCAGGGGGCAGACATTCTGCAGTTTACTCTCCACTCTTGGCTGCAGAGGCTTTGCTTCCTCTGTGTCTCTATCCCCGTTTGATGATTTCCTCTGGGTCAGTGTTATCCAGGGTCTTTCTATTACATACACTTGTGCAAGTGATAGTTTATTCATGCTGAGCCTTCCTTCCCGCCTAGTTCCGTTTTCATTATTGTAAAAAAAAATTCTAAATGCTATGTTTCTTCCTCCCTTCCTTCCTTTCCCCCTTCTCCCCTACCCCCCTTTCTTTCTTTTCTTTGGTAAATTTATTTATTTATTTATTTTTGTCTGCCTTGAATTTTTTTGAAATTTTTACTGGTCTATGAAATACAAAATTTTAGGTCTTAATAACTGAAGATGTGGTGATGTTATGGAGAAGTTGTAAATATTTTATAATTAATATATGATTCGTGAATATTCACACAGAAACAAAGGAGCATGTCTTCATAGAAGAGATAAATGAAGGTGTACAGAGAAGTAAGCTTTTTTTTCTTATTAGGTTTTTTTTTTTTTTTTTGGCTGCATTGGGTCTTCATTGCTGCGCGCGGACTTTCTCTAGTTGTGGCGAGCCAGGGTACTCTTCATTGCGGTGCACGGGCTTCTCGTTGCAGTGGCTTCTCTTGTTGCGGAGCACGGGCTCTAGGCACGTGGGCTTCAGTAGTTGTGGCACACGGGCTCAGTAGTTGTGGCTCATGAGCTCTAGAGCGCAGGCTCAGTAGTTGTGGCGCACGGGCTCAGTTGCTCCGTGGCATGTGGGATCTTCCCGGACCAGGGCTCGAACCCGTGTCCCCTGCATTGGCAGGCAGATTCCTAACCACTGTGCCACCAGGGAAGTCCCGAGAAGTAAGCTTTTGCTATAATTTTGACCACAACGATTGCTATATACTACTTCATCATGATGTCTGTGTCAAGTTCATATCCCATCCCACCCCCCTTTTTATAAGTGATCACTGTTACTCCCCGTTTCCCCCTGTAGGAGTGCGGGTAAGGGACTCCTCCATAGACTTGTCTGCAATGGCTCAATCCTGGTGGAGTAGACATCCTTCATTACAAACAACCCCTTTAGCCTCCATCGTGGTCCATCCTTGTTAGAAAACCACTCTCATTTATCATTAGAAAATTTTATTTTTCTTCCTTTGATACTCTCTCCCACTTTACAGATGGTTCATTAGAACCCTACTGTTCCTGGGCTGCTTTTCCCAGGCTCCCCCACTGTCAGTCTTGTGGTGATCCAAGCACAGTCTCTTTATTCTTGCTCTCTACCCGGAATCACTCTTTTGTCCTTCAGTGAATGACAGGTTTTATTCTCCACCATGTGGTGATTGGGTTTCCTTAATAGCCTCATGTGGAGTGGGCTTTATTGAAGGCGTTTTTATTTGGCCTTGATAGATTATAGTCACCATGTTTCCCTAATCTCTTCCTGAAAATCTTTTAGGAAGGACTCCCCCCTGTCAGAGACACACTTACACTGAAATGGCTTTTCTTTTTTAAAATCCTTTTTCTCTACCCAAATGTTTACTCTGGTATATCTCTTGACAGTGAAGCAAAAGGCGGCTGGTCACAGCCAGGACCCATGATATGTTGGACTTGGGTAGCACCTGGTTACTGGGGGACAGAGGGGTGTTTAAAGCGAGCCCGGTCTCTGTTTTCTGTGGTGCAGGGCCTGTGCAGATAATTAGTTCTTGCTTATGACAAGGTCGGAACGAATGGCCTCTCAGCCTGAGGCCCCGACACGGACCCGTGGCTTACTGTCCGTGACCTCGGGGAGCTGTCAGCACTTAAACTGCCTGGAGCTGCTCGTTTGTCTATATCTGGTTTCTCCAGCCGGCCAGCCGGTGCCTAAAAGGTCGCTCTTTCTTCCTCGTGCCTCGTCCTTTCTCTAACCCAGGGTCCTGCACCGAGCAGCAGTTGGTGAACGTGGTACTCGAATGCCTCCCTTGCTCTGCCGATGTCCGCTCTGCGAAACATGGCAGCTCACGGTGTCAAGTGCGTGGCGGCTCACCCCTCGGCTTTTCGCTCTCAGAGCCGTTTCTCCTGCCCCAGGCTTCCCGAGGGGCAGCTGGATCTGTCAGGCTGATCGCAAGGCAGTGGCCGCCTGTGACTGGATCAGGGCAAGCTTAATGTACAGGATTAGTAAGTGTAACACAGAGAATCGGGGGATGAGGGGTTGGCGGGTGAGAAGAGAACTCTAGAGGGCGTGGAACTCGCAGCTACAGGAGCAGCTGCCGCCCCAGCCTGAGGCTGAGCCCCAAGGGAAGAGCTCCCCCCACCCGACCCCCGCACCCCCGCCTGTGGCTCCCGAGGGGCACCAAGCTGGGAGTGGTTTCATGCTGATGGCATCGCTGGATATCCACCCTCTGGAATTCGCTGGAAATCTGCTTCTGAGGTGCCAGGGGAAGCTGTTTTGGGGGAGGTGTCTTGCAGGAAGCACTGTGCTGTGAGATTGCCCAAGAGGGGCAGTCCTGGGGGGCGGGCTGCCGCTGCCCACGCTGCAGGGCACAGGCGCGGGGATCCAGCCAGAAGCCCCTCGCAGGGTCTCTGCAGCACCTCTACTGAGCCAGATCAACACTGCGCCAACTGGCAGAGGACGAATATTTAAAGGGCCCAACTCGGTTTTTGCGAGCAGTCGATGCAGGGCTGATTTGTGGCCGGGAGGCAACAGTCAGCTGGCTCCCTTTCCTGCGTATCTGGAAGGCTTCAGGGAGACAGGCTGTTTTTCCCCCAATCAGTGAGAGGCTAGGGAAGGTCGCATTTAAGGAGGCAAAGCCATTTGTCCTTGATGCTATCTCAAGGTTTCTGAATATAATTTAGGTGGTGGGGAAGCCCTCTAGTTATTGGTTCTTAGTACATGGAACGTATAAAGGATGGGGGATGGTTTGAAGGGTAAAAGCTCATGCTTCTGAACCAACACAGCATCTAGAGAAAAACAGATGAATATCTTCTATCTCAGTCCTCCAGGATCTCAAGAAAACTATTACCATGTCTATTCTCCGTTCGCTGTTGGAGGCCAAGAGGGCCTCGTTGGGTTTTACTGAGTCCACATAATTACAATAACGATATTTTTTGTACTAGCTCAAGTGTTGTGTGAAAGCAGCAGAAATATTTTCACAGCGATGTTATGCTCTTTCACGGTAGGCTTCACACCTTGCTAGAAACCACGTTTCTTGGCCTGGTGCCCATTCCTGAAGCTGTTCTGTGGACAGTGGTGGAATTTCACGTCTTCAGCTTGGTCGGTGCCGGTGGGCGGTGACGGGCTGGAGTGTTCTTCGTCGGCCTCCGACGGGCCAGCAGCCCGTGACGCTCACATACCGTCGGACTGCGTGTCCAGATCCCTGTGCCTACCCTTGGACGTACAGGGTGACACCTGCTCTTTAGCTGATAGCGTGCCCTTTATCAGGTACTTTAAATAGCCTCTTTCTGAGGCTTTGCCTAATGTCATGCCCCTGACTCAGCCTGGGGTAGGTCTCTGTGAAGTTGTAAACTTGTTAACATGAATGAATTTGAAAGATAAAGTAGGGTTTTCTTAAACTGGATACATCATCTAAACACCATGCTGTTTTTCAGCTTTATAGAGACTTTGTACAATGTTGTATGTGAATTGATAGCATTTCATCAGAGCAATGATTTCCAACATTTTTCTTTTACCGTTTGAGAATCTGCTGAGAGGTTTGGACACCCTCCACAGATACACACACACTTTGTATATACGTAGCTTAAGAGGTGCTATAGGCACCCGGATTAGATGATGAAATTAGAAGAGAGTGTCAAGGAGCCACTTCAGTCTCCACGTTGCTGATTTCCAGCCTAAGTCTGTAGTAAATTGGAAAAACCTCTTCTTTATTCTCTCAGCCGCTCTCTCTTCCCACTTCTGCTGCTTCTCTGTAATACTTCTCTTGGGTCACGTTACCGTGCTGGGATTGTGTTTGGTGGTGCATTACATGAACAGCAGACGTTAGGGTTAAGTTAGCCGTAGGAAGGCAGAGAATGCCTCCTAACTTGGGAATGACCGGATGTTAGCTGTCGGGGTGATTCGAGGATCAGGCTGAAGTCAGGAGTTAAGCGTCACAGGCTGCCTAGAGCTGGAGGGTGGGTTGAGTGTATTTGGGGAAGCCAAAGGAAAGATTTCTGTGTAAGTCTCAGAGCCTCTTTCCTGGGGCAGGGAACATTCCAGATCCAAAGAATGGCAGTAGTTGTTCTATGTTTAGAAAGCTTGTAAGGCAGACAGCTACCTGGCGATTGGACTCAGGTACAGAGTTGAGAGCGTGGATCTTGTGGGGAACAGATCTTACCACACAGCCAAGAGGAGGTGACCCGTGTTAGGGCTTAGTAATTTGTTATATGTATTATTTAAGGTTCATGACCAAGGCTTAAAACAGGGAAGGATTTATACCAGACAAATGGAAAAAATAACTTTCTCACAAAAGGATCTTGAGTGAGAGACTGTTTTTCAAAGGGAGTTTGGGCTACCATCTCCAGGGTGATAGATCTCTCAATATTTTTAGGACATGGACTCTTAGATCAGGAGAAAAACCCCTCAGTTGAGTTGCCCCAACTCTTCCACCTTTTCAGTGCAAAAAGAACTGTGTGGTAGCAATCCTGTGTCATTTTGTGGGGAATTTGGCATTGGGTCCACGTAGAATACAGTCCATCAGCTTTGGCAGTAGTGGTATAAATGATTCTTATTTGAACTACAGTGTCTTAAATATAATTTTTTTAATATAAATTTATTTATTTATTTACTTTTGGCTGTGTTGGGGCTTCGCTGCTGTGCACGGGCTTTCTCTAGTTGCGGCGAGCGGGGGCTGCTCTTCATTGCGGTGCGCGGGCTTCTCATTGTGGTGGCTTCTCTTATTGCGGAGCATGGGCTCTAGGTGCGTGGGCTTTAGTAGTTGTGACACATGGGCTCAGTAGTTGTGGCTCACGGGCTCTAGAGCACATGGGCTTCAGTAGTTGTGGCACGCGGGCTCAGTAGTTGTGGCTCACGGGCTTAGTTGCTCCACGGCATGTGGGATCTTCCCGGACCAGGGCTCGAACCCGTGTTCTCTGCGTTGGCAGGCAGATTCTTAACCACTGCGCCACCGGGGAAGTCCCTTAAATATAATTTTAACATCTAGTTGTTAGACGTTGATTCCATCACATATGAGTTAGTGTTTATTAAACAACCCACAATAAATTCATCTATAACAATACAACTAATAATAATTTTTGGTTGAAAGGTTCTACCAGCATTCAAAATCTACAACCAATCCACGACACCACTGAAGGTCTAGCGATAATTTTCTTCTTGTGAATTGTGGTGATTCCGACTTTTCAAATATGTTCCAGGGGTTTTTGGTGTTGTCCATTTGTATTAATCAGGATTCTCCAGAGGAACAGAACCAATAGGGTGTGAGAGTGTGTGTGTGTGTGTGTGTGTGTGTGTGTGTGTGTCTGTGTATAGAGAGAGATGAAATGAGATGATTTATACTAAGAGATTCATTATAAGGAAGTGACTCACTTGCTCATGGAGGCTGAGATGTCCAGATCAAGGAGAGCCAACGGTAGAGTTTCAGTCTGAATCCAAGTCTGAAGGCAGGAGAAGACTGGTGTCCCAGCCCAAAGACAGTCAGGCAGAGGGAAAGAATTCTTTCTTAGCTTTTCTTCTATTCAGGTCTTCAGCAGATGGGATGAAGCCCACTCACATCGGGAGGGCCTTCTGCTGTACTTAGTCAACTGATTCAAATGTTAATCTCATCTAGAAACGCGCTCATAGAAACATACAGAAATAATGTGTAACCAAATACCTGAGGACCCCGTGGCCCAGGTAAGTGGGCACAGAATTACCCGTCACAGCCCTGGGCAGCCAGACTCTGTAGTGGACACCCAGGGTCCCTAGGCAATTCTGATAACTCCTCAGCTTTGTTCTAGAGATGCCACATTTTAGACGTTCCTCGTAAACCACTTGGTCAGTTACTAGTAAACAGCCTTCATTTATACATGACAGTGTAGAAGTATGGAACTGTGCACTTCTCGCCAATCGGGACTGAGTAAAGGACGTGGGCTTTTGGGTGGCTGGCTCTTGGAGGCCAGCTGTGGGCCTTGGCATCATTTACGGAGAATGTTTCTGGGAGCAGTGCCTGTCCCTCCGGAAATGACACCAGCTCCGGGGAGTCCAGTCCTGGCTCTGCACCTCACTGTCTGCGACCTGAGATGAGTCTTCAGCCACTTGGAGCCTCAGTTTCCTTAGTTGACACAAGGACCACTCCTGAGTGTGGCTGGAGAGCCTGGCTGGTGGCTGATGAGCTGGAGACACTCCGCAAGTGTCAGCACCGCTCCCCGCCCCCCCGCCCCCGCCCTAGTTATCTTAAAAATAGATGCCTGGTTAAGTGTACGTCTACCTGTGTATCATCAGCATGAATCAGTGACCTCGTGGGTCCTACCTTTTAGGTCTGATCTATTTTTTTTTTAAGCCACTGCCATCTTTTCCATGGACTGGTTAGTAGTATGTCTCCTGTCATCTTCCTTGAGAGGAGGTGATAGGATTGAGACAGAGCCTCGCTTGGTCCTGTTATGCTTCACCCACTGGTATCACGAGCGAGCTGTTTAGCCATCTGAAGAGGAAAATGCAGTCTCTTTCTCTGTGTCATCTGTCATCATGGCCTAGGCAGAGGGTGATGAGAGACCACGATTTTAAAGTCAGTAGCAGAATGGGTGAACTTTCCTCCTCTGTTAAGTGGCGGTTGTCGTGAGAACCAGTTCGCGCAGGACGCGGTGTTGTCACCACTGTTGGGTTTTGCCTCAACACATCCAGACCTCTAAGCTCTCGTGTGGTTCACGTGCGGCTTCGTGTAACTTCCCCGCTTTGAGGTTTTGAGGTTTCTGATGTGTTCTCTGTATAGACCAGCGCTTGGCAGAATACGAATCTACATCCTTCTCCCACCGGTACCCCTAAGAGAACCCGTAAGAGAAGAAAAGTGCTGGAAAATACACTCCTCATGATGGGTCGGAGTTAATAAAAGGCAGCCAAACAGCTGGATGTCCAAAACACCCAGGAGGCAGAGGTCACTCACCGATGGTGCTGACGACATTTCTGCGGAGAGCAGCCTCCCGCGTGCCAGGGAAACGGCCCCGTGGAGGCGTGCAACTTGCTGTCCCCAGGCTCTTCCTGACACTGGCTTCTCGGGAACATGTGTCCTTGAGGAGCTGAACAGCCTCTGTGATATATTCAACCTGAGTTTTCGCCCGTGGAGGCTTGAGTGAGGGGAGGTTTGGAAAGACCGTGCCGTTCGGTGAGGACCTGCGTGAGTTTGCACCGGAAGGTCTGGGGTGGGGCTCCTGGGAAAGCGTGGACGGAAGCCACTTGGCACTTGAGCTTCTAGCCCTTGTAGCACCCCTGGCAGCCGGTGCCCATTCAGCTGCCTGGCAGAAGTAGCTTTTCAACCTCCAAGGTGTTTTTGTAGCATCTTTCGTCACAGAAGTTGACTGTTTCCCATCTCTTCCCATTACTGCCCTGGCACCAGTCTGGCGGCTGGGAGAGGAGTGACCAGCAGGGGAAGACGCGGTCTGCTGTCCGCGGAGCACGGCCTCGGCACGCCCGTCCCTGGTGCTCAGCCCTGCACCTTGATTACCTGGCATGTGATGTGTCACCAGAAATCCAGGGAATGACAAAACTGATTCAATATCAATTAGCTAAAACAGGAACCGACTTCCCACAGAGACCCCAGGATGGAGCTGTACGTAATGGGGCCCTTTCAAACACTGGTCTTCCCAAATAATGAGCCGTAGAAGATTTCATTTAGGGCCTAGTTGTTTAAAGAAATTAAAAACTGAAATTAGCAGCTGAAATCCACTTGGAGGAGTCTCCTATCCCTTTAATATGTCTGTCTGTTCATCTCACTGAGACATCCCAATCCTTCCTCCAAAGTGATTTGAATACTTAATATTTGCCGAAATGCTTTAGTTGGATTTGAATAACGTAATTGAATTTTTCCTGCTGCATTCAGGGTACGTGAAGGCCTGGGAGTTCCTGTGGTAAGATATGTGGATGTGCTTATTTTTAGAAGTGATTCTTACTTATTTCTCTGTCTGTGAGCCAAGAATTAATAAGCAGTGGGCCTGCCAGACAGATGAGGCTGTATTCATCAGAGTTCCAGGCTTTATCTGTCACTCTCCAGGTGAATGGCTTGTCTCTGGGGCTCAGAGATGATCTGCTCAGTGACAGGTTTGGGTTGAGCTGAACTGGGTATAGATTGGATGCCATGTGTTCTTAGGAAGCTCATCCTAAACAGGATTGTTATAAAGTAAGATCCTGACCGAGTGCCATTGCTTTGTGGACAGCCTAGGGAGAGAGACAGATGAACTAGAAGGTGTACACCACGCAGTCAGCACCGGGAAAGAGGTGTGGCCAGGGCACAGAAGAAGGAAATCTTTATCCCCGCGGTAATCGTGGAAGGCTTACCAAAGAATCTTCCAGAGGAATTTGAAGTTATCCCGGCAGGGAAGGGGGCGCCGTGTTCCAGGTAACGGGAGTAGCAGATGTGAAGGCACGGAGACACAGAGTGTGATGAATCCCTGCAGTGTGTCCAGTGGAGTGGCCGGGGCTCGGAGGAGCGATGGGAGAGGGAGCTGGAGAGAGAGGTATGAACTGTTCTTGAAGGGCCTTCGACGTAACTTTTTGGAGTCTGAGCATTAGTTGAAAAAGAATGAGGAGTCTTAAGTAATTTTTAAGCATAAGAGGGATGTAATCAGTTTGGCATTTTAGAGAAATCTGTAAAGCAGCCCGTGGAATGGAGCAGGGCAGGGCAAGACTGGACTTGAGGAGACTAGATTATTTATAATCATCTAAGAACCAATGCAGGGCAAGCCCAAGAAATGGCACAGGTGACAGATAGGAAAGGGTGAACTTGAGGGGTGATGTGGGATTTACTGGATTTGGTGGCTGCGTATGGGGAAGTGAGGGAAAGGGAAAAGCCACTGAAAATTTCTCTTGGGCTGCCTTCTTGGTACCACTCCCAGAGTTAAGGGTCACGGGGGGAGAAGTGTTTTGGGGTGGGGGTCAGGAGAGTTAGTGGACTTTGGGACATGTTTAGGTGGAGGCTTTGCACACAGACATGTCTGGTGGGCAGGTGCGTGCGCATGTGTCTGGGATGGAGATGCAGGTTTACGCTCCATCGTGTGTGGGTGCTTTAGCCCCGTTCATCTAGGGCGGTTGGCAGACTAAGGCGTGTACAAGCGGAAAAGGAGGCCCGCGGAATAGAAATGTTTAGTGACGCAGAGGAAGGAAAGGGAGGCTGTGAAGGGGACCGAGGAAGAGTGACCAGTTTAACTGTGAGGGGAAGGGTCGTCGTAGCAGGAGATGGGATGAGAGGGAGTTTCGTTTCTTTGGTGGACTGTTGTGTAAAGAGAAGAACTGACCGTGTTTACTAAGGAGAAGGAGCCAGAAGAGAGGTTAAAGGTACAGGAGACGTGGGAGGATTTCTCAGTGAGAAGTGTGTGGGCAGGGTGTCATTGCAGGGGCGTCAGCAGCGCCTAGAGCTGGACGGGAGAAGGGTGCACGTTTTGTTTTTGTTTTCTAATTGGAGGTGGGCGTGAAGGACTGCAGCATGGCTGCATGGCAGGTGCCTTTAGGGGCGGGAATGGGAGGCTGGAAGTGGGGGTCTTATCTGATGACCTCTCTCTTCTCAGGAAGGAAGAAGGCAGAGCCTTTCCTCTAGTGACGTAGTGTGGGTGTAGGACATCTGCAGGAGGGAGGTGCGTGGCTGAGTGCTCTCTGAAGTTCCCTGGAGAGAACAGCACTCCGAGGTTCGGTTCTGGACTCAGCACGTGCCTGTGGAGGCGGTTCTGAATGAATCACGTCATCAGGAAGAAATGCACGAAGCCTCTGCTCTGTTCAGGGCACCGTGACAACGGTCCTTACTCTGGAGGTCCTGCCTGCTACCCAGAGCCTGTCCTGTTGCTCCTGAGTGGGTTAGAAATCGTGCTGGCTTGTCTTCCTCCGCAGTGACGGTGTGAAAGGCTGCTCTTTGGGCTTTCGTGTCGTTTAGCATGCTGGCCTCAGTCAGAGGAGTGTACATCCCCTACGTTCAATTTTGTAATAAAGTTTTAATTTTAGAAGAGCTCTCGGATTACAGAAAAATTGCAACGTAGGTACAGAGTTCCCGTGTACCCCACACCCAGTCCCCCCGGTTGGTGACGTCTTACATGAGTCTGGTATATTTGTCACCGTGGGTGAATCAGAATTCAGAATTCAGAATTTTAAAGAATTACCTGTATTTTGTTTCTTTATTTCCAAACCTTCTGGCTATGGCCTTTTCAGTTACCTTTGACAGTGGGAGGAGCTCTTGTTTACTCATGATTCAGAAACTTGAGTTGAACCAATAATTTGAATGGCCTCCCTCCCTGTGTTTTTGGGATTGTTTTGTCCTAAACCCTGTTTCTTATCTCCTGCAGAAATCACACAGTGGATGCAGAAAAGAAAAATGCTGCGGAGGAAAATAAATACCAACTGGAATTTTATCAAGTCAATATGACCCTGATGTCAGTTATATGTGCCTTATTTAAAAAGTGTTATTACCTAGTACATGCAGTTTGTTAGACAGAAATCTTTTTTAAAAGATGGTTTCATGAACGATAAATAATGAAAAGGCTTTTTTTTTGGTGAAAAGATGGTGTGTCATCACCAGTGATAACACAGTCCCTTATCCTCTGTGCCTCTAGATGGCGCTGATTTTATACTGGCCGGTAATTTACAATCTATACAGTTTGAAATAAAAAAGTCTCTTCTGGTTAAAATTATGTGTGTGTTCACTGGTGTGCTCTCTGGTCTCATGTCCCACTCAGCCGAACACAGAACTAGGAACCCCTTCTAGTTCCTGTTAGAGTACAGTTGTAACAGTCATTCAGGAACAACTCGGAGTTTGCTGGTAATTTTGTAAGTAAGAAGGAGGAGAGCATTTGCATCATGTAATCTGCGGTGAAATCCTCCTGAAAACCTTTTAAATGAACCCCTCCCCTTCTCTCCAAGTCCCTTTTTTTGTTGTCAGCCGGGAGTTGCTGGTCTGAGCCATTCCTCCAGGTAGAACTTAATTCTCTGGCGCTCACGTTCCAGCACCTGGAAGTCTCAAAATCCTTCAGAAAGAAATCCTGTTTGTCATGCAGACGGCTCTTGTATTTTGTGGCACCTTTAGGTTTTCACTTCCCAGCCCGGTTATTTTCCCCCCAAAAGAACCCCTTACGCTCTCCTCAACTGCCAAAGGATTCTCTTTCCTTGTTACTCGGAGACTATTGTTTTTTATTTTTTTCCCGTCTGATTAAGCTGGTAATCTTTTGAGTCACATCCTTCTACATAGAGTCCTACAGCCAAATTAAACAGTTTTAAAATAGCAGCTTGCAGAAATGCTTCATTCTAAGACAAAGCGCATCAGCAGGCCAAAATGTCCTTCGGGTGCCGTTGTTGAGATTTTAATGCTCCTGCTTTTCCACCTTTTCCTCCTCCCCCTGGTCCTCCTGCTTCTCCCCTCTCCCTCTTTATTAAAATGCCTGAATTCATTGCTGTCACCTCATTCAACCTGTGTACCTTAAACTCTTTTGTTTGGCTGTATCACCTGTGATACTTTTCCATGAACATTATCTCGGGTGATCCCTTCACGATGCGTGTTCCCTGCACTTGCATTTGACATTGTGCAGGTAAGGATGCTGTTGTGGTCTGTCTCCTGGGGCTTTAGACGTTTGCTGTCTTACCTCGGGCGAAGATTGACTTAATGAATGTAGAATTAACTAGGCTGGTGGTAAAGTAGGGGCTGATGGGCTGATTGGCTGACCGGCTGGTTAAAATTTCAGATGCTCTTGCAGTGACCTGATTGTATTTGTTCTAATGTTCTGACGCAGAAGTGCTTTGTCACTGGAAAACATTGTATCTGTTTCTCATTCACCTTCCTAGATGTTGTCTTGATGCTGCTACCAGCTTCCTGTTCCCGTACTTCCTTACTTTGTTGAAGTTCTTCAGAAAATGAGCCTGGTTGTTTCTCTGTGGCATTGGGCCGGCCCCCAACCTGTTGCCTGAGCCCAAGCATCTCAGGCAGAAGAGGTGGGATTATTTCATCAGCATTTAGGTCAAGTTAAGATGCAATGAACCTGTGCTCTTATGCATCCGCGCCACATAGGGACTCCTTGAATTCAGGTTTTATTTTGATTATTCTGTGCTCTGTCATCCTTCAGAGTTTTATAAAATGAACAACAACATCACAAACCCATGTCTTTTCCTTCCAGGCGGTTTCTTCTGAACCACTTTTGGGTTTGAGCAGCATTTCTTCCTCTTTCTCACCTGCATTAGGATTATTTCTTTGTCTAGCTCTCAAAGCAGTCTTTTTCCTCATTTCTCTTGCTGTTTTCCTTTGGTTCTCTTCCTTCCTTGGACAAGGAGGACAGGGCTGAGATAACCTGCACTGCACTGGTGTCCTCATAGGGACCCAAGGGTCACCAGCCTCCCTACACCCGATAGTGCCCTTGAGGTTCACGTGGCCTCCACCACACAGGCCCTTCCTGTTACTGGGGCAACACTGTCGTAGCTAACGTTTGGTGCTAGTGCAGTCCTCCTCAAATTACTCTTCACACTGATGCACTGGCACATGTGAAGGCATTCGAAAGGCAGACCTTAATTTTCATTTTTTGAGGGATTGCTTGGCCCTTGGGCAGTAATAATGGCTTAATTGGGATAAACCGTCACTGTTTTATGGAGGGTGCTGCAGCAGCGTCAGTGTGTGGAGCCAGCCTTCCAGGCTTCTCCTCTCTGCTCATGTCTTCTGTCCAGTTCTTAATCCCATCCATCTGACCACAGATCCTTTTCACACCAAAGCCAAAGAGATGATCATGTATATGCTGTCGTGGAAATAACCGTGGAGCCTGGAAGATGGGGTCACAAATCAGAGTTTGGTTTGAAGTCAGGCTTCATCACTTGCTGTGCAACAATGGTCAGTTACTTAACTTCTGTAAGCCTCAAGTTCCCGATATGAGAAATGGGGAAAGAATAAGGATGGTGAGGATGAAGTGAAGCCCTAGAGTAAGTAAGGTGAGCTCTCAGTAAGGCAGCAAATACAGTAAACAATCACTGACTGTTAGCCATTAGTAGCCCAGGCAGCAGCTGCAGCAAAGTCGGTTACAGGGTCGTTGCATCTGCACGGAAACTCAGAGAGAGGCGGCGAGGGAGGGGGGGGGGAGGGGTTGTTTAGCATTAATATGCAAGGTGGACGATATGGATTAAACCAGTGATCAATGGATAATTCTAAATGGCTGAATAGAAAAATGGCTGCTTTGGGAACCACAGACCAGCCCTAAATAACTGCTTGAAGTTTTGCTGCCATCCAAGCCCGATTTATACTTGCCTGCTCATAGGATTTTGCATGGATGTATGTTATTCTTCTGACCATTTGCCTTTTTATTTGCTTTTAAATGTGTGGTTAAAATCTGCGCCATTTTGAAGAATCCTTCTGGCTTTCTGAATTTTAAATTGAATTGGCTTTTGCAATCCATTTTTATTCTTAAGCCTGATTAGAATTAGTTCCCCGCACCTGTTCTTTTCTCATTTGTGAACTACCTGCCCTGGCTTCTGTAAGCTGTTCCAGTAGGGGTGGAATTTGTCTTCTGGGTCGTTGAGGTTTCTGCAAGGACACTTAAGAAAATGTCAGAGAAATAGAAGAAATCCTAGTGGAAAAACAAATGACACAGCCTAATGTGTGCAGTTAATGGAAATCTAATTTAATTTTATCACCAGCGGATGTCTCTCAAACAGAAAGCTAAGTGAGAGGCAGCCACTTTAAGGGCCCTGGAACCAAGGCTGAGATGAGTGATCTATTCCCAGCGGGGGAATAATTGGCTAAGTGATCTTAGCTTCTCTGGGTCTTCACCTCTCTGCAGTTCATTTCCTTATTTGGGGTTGGCTGGGCTGCTCTCTCAGGTCCCTTCTAGCTCCAATGTTGCATTTCCTCTAGAAATAAGAGCTGGCTTGTGTATATGGTTTTATTCTCCTGTGCTGTATTGTGCTGACGGTGTTATGAATTACTGCTTTTCCTTCTTTCAGAGTTTTCCAAACTTTAGTATACGTTATGGGTATTTTTTGGTTATACCTATGTATTGTAAATACTGTAGATATTCGTTTTTAAAAAGTAGTCTTCAAGCGACTGACTTCTTTTACTTAGCATTGTCCTGAGCCGTACTACCTGGGGGAAGATACTTTGAGATGATATCATCTTTCTCATCATATTTTGCCCCAGTAGCTTTATCATCCATTGCTAATTATTGTCTGAATGATTACTACTCTGGTGTTTGCCAAATGATTGTTTTCTTTATCCATCATTCCTTTTGAAATTATTTTTTAGAATTTTACTTTTACGAAGATCTTTAATTGAATAAATGTATATGGGAGAAGGTAATCATTTATATTAGCATGGTTTCATGTGGATATTTCTTGATTTTGTGGGTTCATTACTAAAATTATTTGTTTTGTTGCTCAAATTGACCCAGATTCGGCCATTGGGAGCCTCTTCAGGTAGTCTTCAGTGTCCTTTGACATGTTCTCATCAGTTTTTGGCCCCAAATGATGTCCCAGGTTCATCTTATATTTTCTCTGCCCCAGCCCTGAAAGTCATTCATTTCTCTAAGGAGCCCTGCTTTTTTTTTTTTTTTTTTAAATTAAAAAATGGTATTTAGAAACCCAGACCTGAGTGCACCTATTGCTACTGGGATGTCACCACTTCTAGGTCCCCCTCAAAGGACAGAAGTGGGCAATATATGCACACCTACTTCTGTTTCTATATCTATCTGTATATGTGTTTAGAAACATGAATTCACATGGGTACCTCCAATTCCAAGTCACTACCACGTGGCTTATTCTAGCCCCTCCCCATTTTCTTTGACAGTGACTGTGAGAAACCTGGTTCCCTTTACCCACGATATATTTACTTACTTGATCAGTTCTTGAATGAACATAAGGTAGTTTCAGAAAAATGAACACATACCTCTGCGGAACAAAGTTTACTATCTAGTGTACAATACTTGCTATGATTATTTTGTCTTTAACCTTAGAATATCCAGTTAAAATACTGTTTTGCAAATTTACTTGCTTCAATTCTTTTCTTCTCCACTCTCTTCCGTGTGGCTGTGTCAGTTGTTTAGAGTAGAATTGGCTCTATTGTTGCTGATCGTGTTCCATTTTGAGTTTTCACCACATCTGGGTGGATTTTAATTATTATTTAAATGTTTTGAGTACATAGAATGTTAATGTGATTCCACAAGTCAGAACTATACAAAAAGTCTACTTAGCAGAGTGTCGTCACTCCTCTCTTCGCCCCCTTCCCACCGCCTCCTCTTTTTACTCCATCCTATTCCCCGGCTCTTTTCATTCTGCGGTCTGCTACCACCCACTTTCTGGTAGGCAGTGAATCTCTTTCATTTCTGATTCATCATTTCTTTGAAGTCTATTTATTTTTGTTTTATACGAATGAGCAGGTTCATGTATATTTTATTATTTTCCCTTCTTTCTTACATGAAAAGTACCGTAATAAGTTTTTAAAAAGTAGCATATAATGTACGATCTTCACACTTTGGTTTTTTCACGTAGCAGTGTAGCTTAGAATCGTTACATATCACTTCGGAGACGTCATCCTCATTTTTTATTAGGTCTCTTAAGTACTCCATTGTATGGGTAGACCATAGTTTATTTAACATCTCTCTTTCATATGGACATTTCTTTGTTTCCAGTACTTTGCAATTATAAACAATGCTACAGTGAAAACCTTGTTACGTATATATTAATTCTGGAGGTGTATTCAGGGTGCATAGCCAGAAGTGGAAGAACTAGGTCAGGAGGTGAATTGCAAATGTAGTTTTGTTGGATATTGCCAAATTTACCTCCAAAAGGGTTCTACCCATTTTCACTTCCATCAGCAGTGTATGAGAGTACATCTTTACCCAAGCCTCACGAAAAGAATGTTGTCTTGCTTTTCAATTTCTACCAATACAACAGTTTAAAAATAATGTCAGTGTTGTTTTAATTTGCATTTCTCTGTTTGAATATGTTTTCATAGGTTTAAGGGTCATTTTCATATATATATATATATATATATATATTTTTTTTTTTGGTGAATTGTCTGTTCATGTATTTCTCCCATTTTCCTATTGAATTTTTGGCCCTTAAACCAATGAGTTTATTCCACTTTCACTCTCTCTTCTTCCAGTTTTTGGTTCTATTATTTCTACTTTGTCATGACATATAAGAATTGTATTTTAATCTTCCAACTTAATATCTGGCTTTGTTTTAGTCTCACATCTACCATTTCATGTATTAATGTGTTATCCGTCAGTTTTTTTTGGGGGGGGGGTTTGAAATTTTCCCAGTTGTCTGTTGCTTGAGTAAAGCCCATGCTTTGGTGGATCCTTTAGAAAGAGCTCATTCATGTGAAATTCCCTGTGCTCTTGTATGTTTAAAGCTTTTTCTATAGACTTGGTACTGAAAGGGCAGCGTTGCTGGGTATAAAATTCTTGGTCCTTTTTTTTTTTTTTTGAGTTGTTTGAAAATGTGAGGTCATTGTTGCCTTTTTTGTATGTTGTTTTTGAAGAGTCTGATGCTAGTCCAGTGGCTTTGCCTTTCTAAGTTGTTTGATCTTTTTGCTTGGAGGCCTTGAGGATTTTTTCTTTTCATCTTTTTTTTTAAACTTTGGGTTTATTTATTTATTTATTTATGGCTGTGTTGGGTCTTCGTCTCTGTGCGAGGGCTTTCTCTAGTTGCGGCAAGTGGGGGCCACTCTTCATCGCGGTGCGCGGGCCTCTCACTATCGCGGCCTCTCTTGTTGCGGAGCACAGGCTCCAGACGCGCAGGCTCAGCAATTGTGGCTCACGGGCCTAGTTGCTCCGCGGCATGTGGGATCTTCCCAGACCAGGGCTCGAACCCGTGTCCCCTGCATCGGCAGGCAGATTCTCAACCACTGCGCCACCGGGGAAGCCCTCTTTTCATCTTTGAAGTCTAATAATTCTACCAGGATATGTCTTACATTTGGTTCTTCAGGTATCCATTTTACGTGGTGCCCATTATTTCTCCTCTGCTGTTTTGTTTTTCCTCTTTCACTGACTCCAATTATATAAACGTTATTTCTTCTTTGCCTGTCTTCCATTTCCACCGTTTTCTCTCTGATTCTTCTTTCTTTATCTCATTGTCCTTTTCTTGGTTGTTTTCCTGCTTTTCTTCAATTCTTCTTGCTAAACCTTCGAGTCCATTATTCCTTTCATATCTTGTAATTTAAACTTAAGTTCTGAGACGATTTTTTTTCTTCTCTTTCTTTCCTCAGTTCACAGTTTTCTGTTTTTCATTCATTTTTGTTCTTAACATTTGCATTTCTGGCTCAAGCAATGTTCCCAAATGCTTGTTTGAGCAGATTTAATTTAGTTTTCAAGTATCATCTTACACTTTTCTTCTGCTTCTTGATTTTCTTTTTTGGGGGAAGAAGGTTAGATTTTCATCATTTGAGCTGTTTTGAGTGAATTTTTAAATTTTTTAATTCTTTGTGATAATTTTCTACAGTTCTGTTGAAGTTTTTTTTGTTCCTTTTTGTGGGCTGTTGGTTGTTTAGATTTTGTAGTTCTCTGGTGCCCTCTTCTGTTAGTGTAGCAAAGTGCAGAGTCTTTAATGGAATTTTTTTGTTTGTTTTAGTGGAAGATGGGGAATAGTTTTGAAAATCCTCTAATTTTTTAGGTTTGTTTTATTTTATGCAACCCTAAATTTTCTCTTTTGCTTCTTTTACTCCTCCCTACCCAATGGCCAAAAAATATCTTACTTTCTTTTGCCCCTTTCTCTTCCATTGTAACCATGCCTTTTGAAAACCATAGCTTCAGATTGGGCATACATTTGAGTCCCTTTTCTGTAGTCCCTCATCAGATCTGCTAGGATACTCTTAGGATGTTCACACTTACTCCTTCTGGTGGTGATTTTAGATCAACCTAGTTCCTCACTGGTTCCCTTCTTCTCTCTTCCCCTCGGTTTTTCTCAGCTTGTCCTTAATTAACCCAAATGAAAAGAGCAGGGTGGGAGTATAATAGCACTGTTTCTCTATGGCAGTTAGCTTTGCTTCCTTCCTTTCTTCCTTCCTTCTTTTTTACATACAATTATTTGAAGTTGGGTCACTGTTCTGTTTCCTTCTGAGGGCATGGTGTTTAGTTGTTTAATTTTCTGTTTTTGTTGTTCCAGGTTATTTTTAGAGGAAATATTGAAAGACATAGACTTTGGCAGCTGCATTGTCTTTAGCTCTCATAGGAATAATTTGAGACCTTGGGAAGTAGAATCTTTTTTGTGAAAAGATTTGTGTCTGATTCTGCTGAGCAGCACTTAGAGGAACCAGCACTCTGGGGTTGCCTTAGTCCATTTTCACAGCCTGAAGTTCTCTCTGTTACCCAGGTAAGGTGACACCTGGCTGGAAGTCTTTATAAGAACTAGTCACTTTTGTATTCATTCTTACCATGAGGATACATCCTTCAGAGCATTTATCTAGCATCCCAACTTGGTCAGACACTGTGGGCTTCCAATTTGGCCTCCCTTTTATTGATAAGCTGTCACAACCAATGTTCAGTGTCCAGTTGAAATTGGGATAGGCAGATAGTCTCAGTATTTCTGTCTGGCTTCGTGCTGGGCTTTTTTCTGGCTTTGTGCTTCCTCACAGAGTTTTGTGTAGTAAATCCTCTCTCTTGTGTTACTTCTTTGATGCTTTTAAGAATTTTTGTATTTTTTAGTAGCTTTATCAGGAGATTTGGTTCTAATTTTCCAGCCCGTTATTACCTTGAAACAGCAACTGTTTCATTCTTTTATTAAAATAATTTTTGATTTCATGGGACTTTGGGTGGAAAGAATGATAGATTGATTTGGTCAGTTCTCCATGTTGAGTCAGTCTCCCAGCAGGTGAAGACCTGCTTTGTTGTTAAAGATGGAACACTTTATTTTAGTGCTTAAGCAGCTTCAGACTGATGACAGCTGTGATTAGTAATGGTGATTGTGATGACCTTGAGGACAGTGTTTTAGCCTTTGCAATGTGCCAGGTACTCCATGCTTTCCATGCATTATTTTATTTAATTATCATGAAGTCTCTTAATTTATTATTCCCATCTTTCAAACCATTACCTGAAGCTCAGCTCCCATATCACTTTTTGGAGTTTACTGGGTAGCAAATGGCAGAAACACATTTTAGGCCTTGTCCTGACCTTTGGAATTACAGGGTAGCAAAGTCCAGCACACTTCCAGTTTAGGAGGGCTTCATAGGACTTCGTTCCTAGACTGTGCTTTCTTACCTAGTCTCAGATCACACTGTAAGGACAGTGAAAACCCGAGTCACTGGTATTTCCACTAGCATGGAGAATAATGTGTCTTGTGAGGAAATGACTGCAAATAAGTTAGTGCAAAAGGAAAATGGAGAGATGAGCAAAGATCAGAATGGTGCCTTTTAATTTCCTAAAGGCTCTCCATTACGTGTGGCATAGTGCCTTGTTCAAAGTTGATACCAAATGAATGTTAATATCAGTATGTTCATTGACTCTAAGACTTACTGGGTTTTGTTTCCACATTATGTTTTTTGATATAGACTGGTCAGGCTATTCTTTTTATTTACTTATATTATTCTTCTTGGTTTACAGTTATTTGCTGGCATAAAGGATGGAGAAAACCTGCAGCTTTTTGAACAGAGTTCTCGCTCTGCCCATAAGCAGGAGACACATACCCTGGAGGCCACGAAGCTTGTAGAGTTTGACCTTAAGCAAACACTTACCAGGCTTATGACACATCTTTTTGGAGATGGTAGGTACTAAATGCCTTTGTCTTTGGGGGCTTAAATATTCAACAGTTACCATCTTCCTGAAATCATTAAGCCTACTGTGTCTAGACTTTTTGCTCTAAGTTGTGGCTTAATGGTTTAGGTCCTTAGTGAGGTAGAACTTACGGATTTCCTGGTTCATTCCGTTTGAGGAGCAGGAGGATATGAAAATGCAATTAGCTAGAGAAAGAAAAATGATTACAGCCTTTCATAAGAATGATAATGGATTGAGATCAGTATCATCGATGGGGAGGAAGTGAACAGGCTGATTAATGTCAGAGTATTAATATACCTCAGCCGTTGCTGAAGGGGTGATTGCGTGCTTGTATCACCTGCCAGGATGCTTCTCAGGGGAGATGCAGGGTGGGGAGGGGAGGTGCCCCAGCCAGGCCCATGTTAGGAGCTTGAAGGATGAGGGGATGGTGTCACAGGAAGCGGGCTGTGTGCTCTCACAGCGCTCACAATGGGTAAGTGTTCACAGTGCCCTCGGACCTGGCTTTTCTCCCTCACTCTGAAGGGAAGTGCCGTGCTCTTACTTCAGGCATTTCGGGGGGTCTTTTAATTGTTTTATCTGGGGTCGGGGTGCTAGATGCTGAAAAATGTCTCGGTAAACCTGTCTGGGTCCGAGCAGTCTGGATGTCCTTTAGCGTAGTAATAGCCATAGTAGTGATGATGACAGTCAGAGAGAGTAATGAATAGTGTCAAATGCTGTATTAAGCACCTTTACAAGGATTTTTTGTTCTGACCTGCATCTGTGATGTAGGTGTTATTATAATCTCCATTGTTTTTTTGAGGAGGGAACCTGGACCCAGAGCAATGAAGTACCACGTGACCACATTGCAGCTCGGGAGTATTTGAGGCCTGCTTTGAGCCCTGTCGTTTTGGCTTCCGAGCCCATGTTAGACGTTAGCTCTTTTGAAAGGAGAGACAGAGATCATTTCAATAATATTCCTGAGACTGTGAGGCTTACGAAAGCCATGATGTTAAAAAGATGGGGCCTCCCCCTGGGTGTTGCCTTCTGACTCTCCTGCCCTCTGACCCCTGTAGCTGGTCGGGGTATATACTCTGTTACATTTCAGATCCCAAAGATCACTTAGAAACTTCACATTCAGTCTTTCTTTAATTAGCTAATAATAGGAACTGCCTCAGCAGGCCTCATAATTTTTCAACAACTCTTTTTATACTTGTTTTTATGGTCTGAGCTTTTTCCTCTTTTAAATTGTTAGTGTTGTATTCCTTTGTTCTTGAAAAGCAAAAGTAAAAATTAGAACACACTATTTCCTTGTGGCAATTTCTTGTTATTACAGCTGCTTTAGTGTCAGAGCTTTTTTTCCCTCTCCAGAGCAGTTGGTTATTTTCTGCTAACATTTCAATTGCACCAGCATCCTAAGGCTGTTATGAGAGAGGTTATCGGTTTAGAATTGGAAAGAAAGAAAATGCCCTTTAGACAGTTTATATGCTTGTGGAATACACTGACATTTTAAACACTTCTAAATGGTTTCCCCTCTGTTTTGTACCGTGTTTAGCAGATCATTTCTTTCAGAGCCACTAAGGTGGGGTTTAGGAGTCCTCACATTGTGGTTTCACTTGCTGCCCTTCCCGGTTTACAGCCGTCTCCGGCACACTGGAGTTTCCCTTTAGGAGGCGCTGGCCTCACAGCACAGTTTGGATGAACGCGTCTGAAGGAGAAGTGAATTGTGATTCTTTGCTGCCGGCTGGATGTGTTGCTGTGGGCAAGTCGTGTCTCTTCCGTTGACGAGCAAAACAGGCTCACGGTTATCACTGAGATGCACTCACAGCTCCCGTCCCAGGACCCTGCTGGCGAAAGTGCGGGTGGCCTCAGCCGTCAGCTCCCTTGGGGGCCGCCACAGCTGTGGGCAAGCCTCTTTGCCCAAGGACAGTGCCCTTCCCAGAGCTGCCCACAGCCAAAGACTGCTTGTGGGAGGAATATAAAGGCCCAGCAGTTTGCCCCCAGCCCCCAGCCCCTGCCCTGCCACCTCCAGCTCCATCATCCACCTTTCCCCCTCCCTCCTTCCCCCTCCACCCCCCACAGGGCAGTTCTAATGGGCGGCGCAGGCCGAAGAGCTCTGGTGAGGTTAAGGCTTTGTTGGGCCTGATTACAGTTGGTTGACTACCCCCGCTGCAGTTGCCACCCTCTTCCTTCCATAGGTGCTGATTCTCCCAAAATAACTTGCTTGTCAACCCAACCTCCACAGGGTCTGTAAGCGGCCCTTACGTTGCAGGGCACTGTATTATGAATGTTGTCCTGGTCGGGAGTGAGGACATTCGGTAGTGAGGATCCTGTGTCTTCCGTATCTTTTCATATTTTTCTCTGTCCACGAATCCCTGTTAATATAAATGAAGTGAAAGTGATTGAGAATAATAATTGGGTTTATGGTTGTTAGTCCTACTTTGTTCCTAAGATTGAGTCAAATTTACAGAGTGTTGAAGCATGTCACTTTAATAATTTTGAAGTGTGCTCTTTTGGGCTGCCTGGTGCTGTCTGATTTGGAGAGGGTCGTCTTACATCTGGAGGTGAGGTAGCAGAGCCGTGGCCGCCTCGGTCCCTGTGGAGCTGTCTCTGCCCCCAGGGGCTCAGGTGTCGTCCAGGCCGGCTGCACTTTCAGATGAGAACTGGCTGGCAAGCTCCGCCCGTCGGAGCCTTGGGTCACACGCTCTGAAATGGGGCCACAGAGAGCCTTGCCTTGTGCCGAGTACAGATGCTCAGTGGAAAGAGGACATCCTCACCTTAGGACTCAGGTGGAGAGAGACTTAAGACCCACCTTGCCTTAGGAGTCTGCTGAGTGGAGAAAATACTTACTAGGGTTAACCTTTCTGGCCTAAGGACTTGGTACAAGGAAACTGTTTGGGAGAAAGTGTGAGATAGCCATGATTGAATTAACTGGAGTGCTTTTAAGGAGCCTAAAAAAGTTGATGATTCTCTGGTGACTGGGTAGGGATAAGAAACAGGTTCCCTACCCTAGAGAAATAAGAAGTTGAAATTGTGTGGGGTTTTATGTTAAATGTACTGAAATTATTGGGCCTCGAGGTACAGTGAAAAAAGTACTTGAATTTTTCAAGATACTTTAATCAAGACAGCTAATGTGCCAGGACTGTGCCTGTTTCATACTCTTTCTACCTGTAGGAGGTTGATACACAGGCAACCTGGAGACATTAAGATCTATGGACGAGGGAAAGTTCCTCTCTGCTTAGGTTCGTAGAAAGCTCAATTCTTTATATATATATATTATATATATATATATATATTATATGTATATATATATATGTATATATATATTATATATATATATTATATATATATTATATATATATATATATAATATATATATATATATATTTCATCACATTTGAGAAATTTCAGTAAATTATTTCTTCAGATATTTTCTCTGTTACTCCCTCCCCTTGGGGACTCCAATTACATGTATATTTGGCCACTTGAAACTTTTCCACAGTTCACCGGTGCTCTGTTCACTTTTCTTTCAGTATTTTTTTTTTCCTTCTGTGTTTCATTTTGGATAGTTTTCATTGCTATATCTTTAAATTCACCAATCAGTTTTTTTTCCTGCAATGTCTAATCTGCTGTAAATTCCATCCAGTGTTCTTTTCACCCATTTTCTAGTTTCAGTTAGTGTCTTTTTTGTAATCTTCTTTATCTCTACCTAACATTTTCAGTCTTCCCTTTAGCTTTGTGAGCGTACTAAATATCATTATCATGCATATTTTAGTGTCTTTTTCAACTAGTTCTGTCATCTGTGTCATTTCTTGGTGAATTGCTATTTCTTTTTCTCTGTTTTTTTTTTTTTTTCTTCTTCTTTGCATGCCTGATAACTTTCTATAGGATGCCCGATATTGTTGACTTTCCCTTGTAACGCATTGTGTATTTCTGTATTCCTAATAATCTCTCTGAGCTTCGTTCTGGGATTACTCAGAAACACTTTGATCCTTCCCATCTCCTTTTAAGCCTTGTTAGGCAGGGCCAGTGTAGGGTTTTAGTCCGGGATTAGTTTTTTCCCACAACCAACTTAAGACCCTTCTTAGTACTGTAACTGATAACCCGTGAATTACGAGGTTTTCCGCGAGGCTGTTTGGGAACTGGCACCTTTCTGGTCTTTGTGAGCTCCCAGCATTATTCCTGCTAATCCTTTTGTGTGGTCTGTTCCCTGGCCTCGGGGAGTTTCTTCAACACACCTGCACTGACGTTTTCATTTGTATTGAATCTTCTGCAGATCTTCAGACCTCTCTCTACAGCCCTCTTCTTTCACCCTGACCTATGAACTCTCAGGACAGACTGTTTCCTCAACCTGGGAAGACTTCTGGGCTCCTCCTGTATTTTTCTCTCCCGGGGCAGTGTTAGGGCTCATCTTTCAGGGATCAGTGTCCTTGGTTACCTGATATCCAAGGTCTAGTGTGGCATTGTTCCATATATTCTGTCTTTAAAAAAATTATTTTATTTTTTTTTTTTAGTTTTTTGAAACTAGGGGCTGGTGTTTTTCTTTTCAAGGAAGAATTTGATCGGGAGATAGATAAAATCCTAAAGATGCACTGTTTTAGGTCTGGTTTACAAAAGGATTGCCGTATGATTTTTTTTTTTTTTTAAGAGCAATCAGTGAATTGTGCTTTCATGGATCTCTTGGGGTAACTGAAATATACTTATTTTACACTCTCAGGCTGTTTTATAAAATTAATCTCCTCTGGAGTGACTTCAGGTTTGGTTGTGGGTTGTGTTGGCTGTCTTACTTAGCAATCACGTAGTTGGAATTATGGTCTGCAGGTCATGTTCAGTGGAAGATTTTGTTTTTGTTTTTCTCCCTTTCTCTGCTTTCCTCCCTCCCGCCCTCCCCGCTTTGCTTATTTCTCCCCTGTGTGGGTTTACCCCGAGCTCTTCCAACTTTAAATCCAGAACGAGGTTTTGTAGGGACCTGTCAGATGTACTCACCAGCCCTGATTTAGGGACATAGCAGGTCCAGCGCCCAGGGCTTGGCTCTCCAAGCTTACAGCTCTTCAGAGCTACGGCCCCAGGCTGTATTTGGTGACGATTTTTGTCCCTTCTTTCACCAGCATGGAGCCTATTCCGTCCCAGCTTCTGACTGCAAGCTTTTAGCCTCGCTCAGGTGCCAAGCCAGCAGCACGTTACCCTGCAGGAGGCAAGCTCCTGGCAACTCTTCCTGATTGTGGACCCCAAGGCCAGCAACACTGTGATTTGTCCCCTCTCCCTGTTTGCTTTCCTGTTCTGTTTCTGGCCAGTGGAGGTATTTCTCTTATCGTTGAACATAGACCATGGCTTTTTGGTTTTCTCCTTTTTCTTCTACCTCTCGTTGTGCGTTAGGAGAACAAGGAGGCCGATGGTGCCTTCTTGGCCTTGGAGGGCGCTTTGCTTGGAAGCCAGTTAGTGCAGTTTCATGGTCTGCTCCAGTGGAGGGCAGCATTGGGCTTTGCAGTCTGACACCTGGTTTTGAATTCTGATCTTGGCATTTTCTGTGTAAACTGGGATTAGATATGTAAGCTGTCTCCGTCACAGTTCCTCCATCTGTGAGATGGGAACAGTGGTGATTATTGTGCAGTGTTTATGGCAGCCTGGCATGAGTGTAAAGGTTAAGCTGAAGGAGGCATGTGAGTATTTAGCATGGCACCAGAGTAAATAAACAGCAGACGTCGACGACCTTAGCGTGCACTTGAGCAATGTTTCTTTTTCTTCATATTTTTATAAAAACCTGAGAGAGTTTAGATCATGGTCTGATTTTCAGTGACATTCATTTCAAAAATCACCCATTGAGTATTTATAGAGTCTTTACACACTTTTCCTTACTGAATTGTCACCAAAACTCTGCGAGATGAATATTATTCTTATTTTGAACGAAGCTGAGGCAGTGAGAGGTTAAGGAACTTGCTCGAGGTCACTCGGCCTCAGGTGCTGGAGCTGGATCTGGTTACGGGCCTAGGATTGCTCTTGCCGTGCATGGTGGACCCGCCCACGTCTCTGGGATCAGACGCAGAGGCGGAGGGTGAACCTTGTGTCTGCCAGGTTTGTCTGGAGCCGTCCTGTGCCAATGGGTCGGGGAGGAAGGTTGAGGACAGAGGGCGCGTGGCTGTGGCTCTCCCCTGGACCGGGTTCCCCTCAGGCTGTCCCCTCTGCTCCCCGTGTCTCCAGAGTGTGGCCCCTTACCCCAGTGCCTCGGACCCCACGCCCAGATTTAGGATGAGGGAGCACTGAATTGTGCTACGCTCCGTTTCTAACCCCACTGCGAGGTAGAGAAATGCTAGTATCATTTTAAGATCCAAGCCCTAATCAAGAGGTTTCCTGCGTATGGGAGTCTGAAACGACACTTCATCTCACTGCTCTTTCCACCAAGCAGAAGACTCATAACAGTGGGACCAGTTACACTCTCAGCAACGGTGGGAGAAGTTGCTGGCCTTTTATTTTTCCCCTAGTGCTTTGCATCTGTCTCAGCAGAGGGAGTCACGGTGGCTGAAATAGAGCTCACATCTTCCACTGTGTGCTAGGGCGTACATGGTCACGTGCGTGCATCCTCTACAAGTGGGTGTGCTTCTGTGTACTTTACTGCACAGGACTGTATAGAGTACAGTAGTACAGTGTCTTTATTTCAAGCCCAGGATATCTGGAAGCAAGTGTAAAAGCAGCAGTGATGTAGCTGGTACTACTGTACTTTTCAAGGTACCGTACTGTAAGATTAAAAATGTTTTCTTTATTTTCTGTGTTTGTTTTTTATGTATTATTTGTGTGAAAAGTATTATAAACCTATTACAGTACAGTACTATACAGCCGATTGTGTTAGTTGGGTACCTAGGGTAACTTTGTTGGACTTACGAATAAATTGGACTTAACGAACGAACGTGCTCTGGGAACAGAACTGGTTCGGATGTAGGGGACGTTACTGTAACACTGTATTAGTCTGAGGTGTATGACATAATGATTGGCTACATGTATATATTGCAAAACGATCACCACAATAAGTTTAGTTAACATCAATTGCCTCACATGCTTACAGTTTTTTTCTTGTGATGTCACCGATGCCCTATTTATACAGGGAAATGTATCCTCTTACAGTGTTTTGATTTTGAACCCTGTGAATATATTAGTGTTCAAAAAAATTTTTTTTAGGAAAGCTATGAGAACAGAGCAATACTGAGAACTGTGAAACGTTGCCTGTCCGCTGCTTGGTACGTATTCAGTTTAAAGGGCTGTGGGTCTGATTTAAATCAGGCAGAAGCAGAAGAGATGGAATTGTCAGGTGCCTTTGACCGTGAGGGCCGGGTAATTTCTCCAGTTAGGTTGTGCTCACCTGGGATGGTCCCAGTTTTTTAAGGATTTCTTTTTAGCCTCCATCCTTTTTCTCCCCGGCTTCGCTTTCCTTCCTTGGGTGCCTGCCGTGTCCGGTGTAGAGAGCAGGAGAATCAGAGTTCTGCCACATTCGGCTGTTTCTCGGGTACCAGCATTGAAAAATTAATGCCCAAGAGCAGTTATTAATTGCATATTTGTATAGCCAATATGGAAAAGTCTCTGCTTCAGTGGAGGGTAGCCTTGGTAGCATATATAAAATCACTGGTATATGCTCTGGTCTGGGCCACCAGCCTTTTCAAATTTAGATTCCAACAGCTCTGGGAGGTGGTTCTGATAGGACAGTCCCATCTTTAAATATAAGGGGTATGGGAAGCAGAGAAAGAGTCCCTTCACGAGTGAGTAAGTCAGGGAAATGAATTACAGGGTGTGTTTAGACGAGATCTGTGATGAACGCGGGTTGGGTGACCTGGAATGGCATCTGTTTAACGTCTGTGTCGAGTGTTAGGCGCCGCAGTACTGCGTTGGCGACAGGGCTTGGTGGGAAGAGGCTGGGCCCCTGCCCCGCCCCCTGCATCTGGCCCTGATTGGTCTTGCCTGGTACGTGGTGCTGCCGTCCTGTGCCCGTGCCCCTGGTTCCCTGCGGTAGGTAGGGCTGGCAGTGTCCTGCCAGAGCTGAGCGAATTCAAGTTCTTGCTAGTCCTTTGCCACTCAGGCTCACATCACTATGCATTTTTTTTAAATTGAAGTATAGTTGATTTACAATGTTATGTTAATTTCTGCTGTACAGCAAAGGGATTCAGTGATACATATATGTATTCCTTTTTTATATTCTTTTCCGTCATGGTTTATCACAGGATACTGAATATAGTTCTCCGTGCTATGCAGCAGGACCTTGTTGTTTATCCATCCCACATGGAACAGTTTGCATCTGCTGACCGCAGCCTCCCACTGCATCCCTCCCCCACCCCCTCCCCACTGGCAACCACCAGTCTGTTCTCTATGACACCGCCATTCTGAAGGAATGCTCACCAGTCATTCCTGGGGTCCCAGCTGAGGGAAGGATCCTAGACTTCGGGCCCTCAGCATCCTCCTCCAGGAGAGAAAGCAGAGCAGGTGCCCGCATCTCCAGAGAGCACCTCTGCCTCTGGGAAGACTGGGGCTTGCTAGGCCCTCTGCTCACAACCGCCGGGCAGAGCAGCTGTTGCTCTACAGCCTGGAGATGGGGCAGCTGGGCTCAGAGAGGTTGATTAACCTACCCACGGTTTCACAGCAAAAAGGGCAGGATGAGACTTGAATCCAGGTTTCTGGTTTGTTCTTCTACTTGGCTGTAGCCTAAAAATTAATATATAATTTTTGACAGTTGCTGTAATCTCACAGGGTTCTGAGACAATTTTTAAAAAGCTCTGAACTTCATTTGCAAATATGTTTTAGTAAATTATTAACATTCAAACCAAAAAAAAAAAAGACAAACACACACATAAAACAGAAAAAAGAAAGAACTTTGGCATTATTTTCCATTAGGTATATAATATATGTACATTTAATTTAATTTAAACTAATCACCAATAAGGAGAATAGTCTAATGCATAATGAGTATATATGATTTGGACATGTTTACCAAAAATTTCCCTCTATTAATGTATAATTCAAAAAGCCTAGTTCTTAGTGGATTTTTTTCACAGACTCCTGCTACTTGATGTGTGAGATAAGCCATACTTAACATAGTTTTTAGGTGGTTATTCACTATCACATCTTTGATACACGCTGCATGTCAAGATGTTTTTTCAATCTGCTATAATAATCCTTACTATAATTTTGAGGTTAAGGGGAGAAAACAAGAAGAAAGTGTATATTTGGGGGTAATATAAAAGTAATTAATAAATGATTCTACCACCAGCTATGAAAAAAATTACTGTTATGTGTCAAAATTTAAATTGTTAGGGCTTCCCTGGGGGCGCAGTGGTTGAGAGTCTGCCTGCCAGCGCAGGGGACACGGGTTCGAGCCCTGGTCTGGGAGGATCCCACGTGCCGCGGAGTAGCTGGGCCCGTGAGCCACAACTGCTGAGCCTGCGCATCTGGAGCCTGTGCTCCCCAACAGGAGAGGCCGCGACGGTGAGAGGCCCGCGCACCGCGATGAAGAGTGGCCCCCGCTCGCTGCAACTGGAGAAAGCCCTCGCACAGAAATGAGGACCCAACACAGCCAAATAAATAAATAAATAAAATAAATTAAAAAAAAAAATTTAAATTGTTAGAATATGTAAAAGAATATGGTATTTTGATAAAAATTACACATTAACTAATATAATTTACTTTTTTTAATTTTAATTTTTTATTTTTGGTTGCGTTGGGTCTTCATTGCTGCGCGCAGGCTTTCTCTAGCTGTGGAGAGTGGGGGCTGCTCTTCGTTGCAGTGCGCAGGCTTCTCATTGCGGTGGCTTCTCTTGTTGTGGAACACAGGCTCTAGGCACGTGGGCTTCAGTAGTTGTGGCTCGCAGGCTCAGTAGTTGTGGCACACGGGCTTAGTTGCTCCACGGCATGTGGGGTCTTCCCAGACCAGGGATCGAACCTGTGTCCCCTGCATTGGCAGGCAGATTCTTATCCACTGCACCACCAGGGAAGCCCTATAATTTACTTTTAAATAATGACTATTTATGTTTGAAGTATAGCCATAGGCTTCTCAAATATGGGACTTTGTAGATTTTGCCATTTTCCTGTTTATGTGAAGGAAGACGAATTTAAGAACTGAAGAAATCCTTAAGGTAGTAGAAAAAGGAAGTGAATGGTTTATGGATTCGGCATTCATTGCAGGGTCACAGGTTTAAAAAGGATCTGAGCAAAGGATCTGAGGAGGTGAAAGGATCAGAAACTTTCTAGTCACACTGGACACAGCTTTTGCCAGTCCGTGTTTTCTGGGTTAGTTTCTGTGCTGTTGCCGTCAGTGAGTTCTGCCTCTCAGATGCGTAATGTTAATCATCTCATGTGTCCTGAGAGACTTCGGCCGACTTCCCTGCCTTGTCACGCTTTGCTGGGTGTGTTTTTCACTGTGGAGCCATTACTTTCATTGCTACTGAAAGAGACACACCTGTAGGATGGTTGAGCAAAAGGAAACCGAGGGCTGTGGTGATGGAGGCCTTCAACCAAAAGAGAGCGAGGTTTGATGCGGCCAACATATGGACATTTTATCTTGAGAATTTAGTCAACATTAAAAAAGTTTTTATCCAAAGTTATAATGTTTTGTAGTTTTACAAGTGGTAAAGCCAAAGCCCTTTGATAAAAGAAGGCTCCTAGAGAAGGGCAGAGACCGTCACACGCTGTTCAGTTCAGTCCTTGTGCTTTGACACCGCTGGCACCGACAGCTCGGATGGGTGTGCACGCAGGAGAGGTCGAGTTCAGGCTTAATGAACACTGATGATAGAGTTACTTGTGGTTATTTTGAGCGTTACTAATGTTTTCAAGTTGCTTTCTGTCTGACTGGGGGGAACCTAAGCTTTCTAGGTGTGAGGTATAAAGAGATAAACTTTACCCAAAGGAACAGAATAAGGAAATACAGGAAAATTAATTTGTGTAGACCGTACCTAACTTTGTTCCAGGCTCTTAGTGGTGTTGAATTATATGAAATCATCATGTTAACCCTGAAAACTCGTCTTGCTTTTGGTAAAATTTGATCCAGGTATAAAAAGCCATGTATAAAGAATTTGTTTTTCTAAGTTGTTCTCAGAAGGTGATCTGTGCTCACCTGCCAGGAGTTACAAAAAGAACGAATAACATGGTTTTGTCTGCCCGCCCTCTGTGCTCAGTTATACATCCCAACACTTCACACATTTCTGTTTGCCAGTGGGGCTGTCTCTGGAGCTTTTTCATACAGTATTGGTAGGGGATTATTGGTCCCAAAGATGGATGAGCACACAGGTGTCCAGGTCCCTTCTTCGCAGAATTCAGTGGCAAGTAGGCAACTGGTCTGCACGTAGGGGCTTCTGTACAGAAATGTTGGGGGACTTGCAGACACTGCCCCAACATCTACATTTTTTTCCCGGATAGAAAAAATGTTGGTGAAATTTCCTCAGTAATGGCAACGAATGAACTGTTGACATGCACAGCAACATGGGTGAATCTTAAAATAATCACGCCGAGTAAAAGAACCCGGACAGAAAAAGAATACATTGTGTGTGACTGCATTTTCGTAAAGTTCTAGGCAGTGCCAGCTCGTCTGTCATGACAGGGAGGAGGTCAGTGGTTGCCTGGGGATGGGGGGCTGGTGAGGAGAAGAGGCGGGGGTGATGGGCAGGTGGGGAGCATTACAGAGGGGCATGAGGAAACTTTGGGGGGTAATGGACATGTTCCTGATATTGATTGTGCTGATGTTTCATGGATGTATACATATGTCAACACTTATCAACCGTGTACACTGTATGTACGTAGAGTTTAATATTTGTCTGTTATACCACATGTATAATAAAAGGGGGAAATATTGTATTACGACTGTAAACAGAAATCAGTTGTCACTTGCCATTGACAGCAGGTATCTAGAAAAATAAATGCAACTAAAACAGAACAATGAAAGAAAAACCTATCTTCTCCTATATCATTTTGAGCATAGCAAGGGCTCCTTTGTATTATAACTCTGTTCGTATGTGACTTTTGATTCTTGAAATATCTTTCTCGACGGGCAGGAGATTATGTTTTAATTGTCAGGAGCAGGAGTTTTGGAGTCGGGCGGCCCCGGGTGTGGCCTGGTCACCTGCTAGCCGTGTGCCTATGGGCAGGACACACAACCTTCCTAATAGTTTTTCCGCCTATCTGTGAAATGGGAATGGTAGAGGCGAAGTAAGTGCTCAATAAACGGAAGCAAGTTTTGTTACTGGTTTCATTCAGTGCCTGCTCTTCTGGGTGTCCTCACAGTGGGCATCTGGCTACTAGGTGACCTCCTATTCTGCCTTCTCTTCTTAGTGACCTCTGCTCTTTGCAGGCTTTACTTGTTTTGAATTCATTAGTCTTTTCCTTTGTTAAATGATAATATTATTGTTTGTAAGTGACATATTTATGATTGCATAGTGAGAAATTCATCCTGGCATTTAGCATGTACTTTTTTGGTTTGTCTTGGATGTGAGTATATTTATCATTCATCTGTAGAAAAAAATGTTTTGACTTTTTAAAATGTGTTGCTCAAATTTAGCTGATCTTATTTTATTTAACCTTGTATTAGCTCTTATAAAGTTAATAAAAGTTAATATATCTGTTTATGGAAGTGAAAGTTGATTAGTTTATCCTGAATTAGTCATATTGTTGATATGTAAGTTTGAAGAAGAGTAAAAGTATTTTTTCTTTAACTCTGAGAAGATGTCATTTTCACTTATAGAAACTAGCAGAATTACCTGCTTTCCCATTATCTTGACCTAATTTTTTCCTCTGCCCGGTGGTTGCAGGGATTTGGCAGGTGATTGATTTGGTTTTAGAGGGTCCTGGAGCTACACAAAGTGTTTTTCATATTGTAAAAGACATGCCCAGTTTTTCACAAGTTTTAAGATTTATTGCCTCCCCTGAAAGTGTTGCAAACTAATTTGTTTGCTATTTATTTTAGTCAGAATGTAGGAATTGGTGTCATTCCCCAAGGGCGGCTTTGATCACAGGAAAGGCGAGGCTGCCTTTAATGCTCCACGTCTGTGTTTCTTTGGTGTCTTTGCAGGGCTGGACATCAGATGGGTGGACTGCTACTTTCCGTTTACTCATCCTTCCTTCGAGATGGAGATCAGCTTCCACGGGGAATGGCTAGAAATTCTTGGCTGTGGGGTGATGGAACAGCAACTGGTAAATTCAGGTAGAAGAGAATCCAACATTTATTTACAGGCTCTCCTAAAGAGCACTCCCTTCCCAGTTAACTTCATTTACAGGCTCATTTGCATCCACGTTTACGTACTCCTGTAGGACTAGCCTCCGTCTTTCTCTCCTTGTATTGCCCTCCAGACTTTTCTCTGGCACTTCACTCTGGAAGAACTTCATCTCTCACGTCTAATTTTGCAAAGGCTTCTTGGTTTTGGAGCTCTTCCTTATCAGCGCCCGGCGTTGGTTTGTACTTCGTGGTTTCGTACTTGTTGATCGGCTGCTTTGTAATTGCTCACAGGCCTTTGATGCGTGTCCCAGGAGAGTGGTTTGTCTTCCAAACTATTTAAGAACAAAGCCAACATATAATCCCTTTTTTTGTTCCTACTGCATTTGGAACCAAATTCAGCAGGTATTTCATAAATATGCTAAAAACACAATATAAAAATACTTAGGCCTGTGATGTTTGGTGGTTTGCCCCCCTCAGCGTTGGCAGTGCTCCCTGACGGGGGGGGAGGGAGGAAAATGGGGGCTCTGATGACATTCTCCCCGTTCTGTAAGAACTCGAGAAGGATCTTTCCAGCTCTCCTCTGCAGGACCATTGCTTAATAATAATGATTATTTCTAGGGATTCCCTCGCGGTCCAGCAGTTAGGACTCCATGCTGTCACTGCCAAGGGCCCGGGTTCGATCCCTGGTCCAGGAACTAGGATCCCACAAGCCGCGCAGCGCAGCCAAAAAAAAAAAAAAAAAAGATTATCTCTAAACTTAATTTCAGAGCCGTGAGGTTTTTTTTTTAAGTCACTATCTGAATTTAAATTTAAAAATACTTGTTCAGAGTGTGAATCCTCCATGGGAAGCTGGCTGAGACTGGGCGTGTGGGGAGGGGTCCCTGCCTGAGCAGCAGGCAGAGGGGACCCGATGCGACGGTTCCCCGCTGCCCCTGCCCCTCCCTCCTGGAGAAGGACACGCGCTCTGTGGTCTGGGAGGGTGGTGGCTCTGGCTCAGGCCTGGTCACGGGCCTCCCACCATAGACCGGAGGGGAGCGGTCCCTCCTGGTGACCCAGAGCTGCGGATGGACCATGGGTAAGGTCGTGGGGTTAGAGAGTGCACCTGGAGTGAGACAGGAGATGGGGCGGCCGTGAACGCAGGAGCTGGTGCTGCCTGGGCTGGGAGACCTGGGGCCTGGCCTCCCCGCCCCCTCTTCCGCAGGGGCCCGGACCAGCCAGCTCACAGATTCCTCTCCGCTCGGCCAAGCAAGGCTTGCGGGAGAGCTGGCCCAGCATAGCACCGCACGCTTCTCGGATGGTTTTCCAATATTTGAAGGTCTGTCCTGGAGAAGAGGGAGCAGAGAGGTCACAAACGAGGGCCTGTGAGTAAAAGTTGGGAGGCCTGGGCTTGCGTGTCTGAAGCAGCATGTGTTCTGTCAGTTGACAGCTGTGTGTCTTCAGGCAGGTTGCTTAACCTGGCCAGTCCCGGTTCTCTCGTAGTTAAATGAGCACAGCGATACCGCCCTCTAAGTTTCTTTACGAGGGTTAGTGGAGGTGATGCACGTGGCGTGCTTAGCACAGGGTCTGGCACGTAGTAACGTTTTTTCAGTAAAAATTAATCTCTGTTGTTATTAAACATTTTTTTTCGAATGGTGAGAGCCATTTATTAACAGAGAGCCCCCTTAGTTGAAAATATTTAAACAGAGCCTGTCCTGCTCGTCATAGAAACAATTTCTAGCCAGTTGGAACTAGATTACCTCTTTGATCCTGGTCATTTTAGTATCCATGATTCTGGATTGAGTGAATGATTTTAGAGGGAGAAAGAAAATTGAGAGTGGTAGGAAACAGGAAAATAAAAGAGATGTACATGTATTTTAATAGAAAACACAAATACTGGGAGCAAATATGATGTAAGCTTTAATCTCTTCTTGAGTAGGAACTAACTTCAAATACTTCTGTGGTGTTTTTGTTTGTTTTGCTTTGTTTTTTAGACAAAAGGTTTGCAGGAATCCTAGGTTTCCTCCCAGGAGCACATGGTGTCAGGGGCCAGAACTCAGAAAGCAAATCGGGGGGAGAGTGAGTCACATATGAGTTGTCACTTGGAATTGTGCTTCCTTGTATGTTTCCAATATCCTTGATGGGTTTTTATGAGGTTTATTCACACAGTAATTGGCTGAATACAGTCTCTGAAACAGGTTTCCAAGTCATTATTGCACATTAATGAGACTGCTGTTCTACAATTAGATCAGCCATGTCAGGCGATTCTTGGCGGAAATGGCAAAGTGAAAAAAAAAGAAGACACCTAAGATGCAAATGTGTCTGAGAGAGTCACCGTGGTGGTGGGAGGTGCTTTCATTTGTTGGGAAATGGTACACATAAAATTTAAATTAAATACCTTGCAAGAGAGAGAGAGACTAAAGAAAAGGAAGAAGAAATGATTTTATAAAGGAGATTCTGTGTGGGCTTTGCTGTTTGAACTTGAAGTTATTATGACGGAGTCCTGCTCCGTGTTCTCAGACTCGAATGCGTTTTGACGTCTGTAGTTAAAATGCTTAGACTGTGTGCGTGGCGGTCACTAACCACAGACAACGTTTGCAAGTGCAGCTAACTTTCTGTTTTCTGAGTTCCGACGGTGTGGCGGAAGCCTGGCTCCGGGCACTTTATGCCTCTGTTCAGTTTGCCATTCTTGCTGTCTTTCCTCCTGTATTTTTTCCCCTCCCCTCTCCTCCCCTCCCCTGCCTTTGAAAATAGAACTTCCAAGAAATGCAAAAATTGACGGTTACAATTCTCCATCTTTATGGTCCTTCAGAGGTTCAGCTAAATGCTGAAATGACAACCGACGACCGAAGAGGCTGATGGGGCAGTGATAATAGCAGACGTCAGTGGCGCCCTGACTGTGTGCCAGCCTCTCACTAAATGCCCTAGAGGCTTTCTTTCATTTGACCTTGACAGCACGGCTCTGGGTGGATGCTGTTATTAACCCCATCTTACAGAGCCTCAGAAAGGTGATCGGACTCGAATGGCTGGCAGCGCCGCTTGCCCAAATCTTTCCGACAGTAGTCAACTACTGTGTTCTGCTACCTGAACAGTAAATTGCGTGATTTCGAAGTGGCTAGAAATTCCTTTCAAATAAATGATTCTGCCTAACGTAGAATGAAGAGCTGGAACCAAATGAAACAAAAGCAAACCAAACTCTGTTGTGTAGTTATTCGTTACTCCTGCAGAGGGGCTCATCCCCCGTGTGTATTATCTCTGTGATCGAGTGCATTTAATTAAAAGCATGAGATTAGATTCCTAATTTGAACAGGCAATGAAAACACTTTATTACACATTTAAGTTGACCATGGCGTGTGTGTGTTTTTGCGCACAGAATAAGATCAGGCTGTTCTGGATAGCTTAGAGAGTTTTATTTCTTCTTCTTTAAGTTCTAGTGCCTTCACCATTGCTTTCTTTTTCTTTTCTTTTTTTTTTAAATAAATTTATTTATTTATTTTAATTTTGGCTGCGTTGGGTCTTCGTCGCTGCACACGGGCTTTCTCTAGTTGCGGCGAGTGGGGGCTACTCTGTTGCAGCGCACGGGCTTCTCATTGTGGTGGCTTCCCTTGTTGCAGAGCATGGGCTCTAGGCATGCGGGCTTCAGTACTTGTGGCACATGGGCTCGGTGGTTGTGACACACGGGCTTAGTCGCTCCGCGGCACGTGGGATCTTCCCGGACCAGGGCTCGAACCCGTGTCCCCTGCATTGACAGGTGGATTCTTAACCACTGCGCCACCAGGGAAGTTCCTGCCGTTGCTTTCTGACTGCTTAGATTTGGTAGTTCTGACGTGGGTGGTGACGGCTGTCATGGCGATCTGACTGTTTTTCCCTTGAGGACGGTAGCGAGTCACGTCTCCACGTGCGACACACTTCTTTCCCACTGGGCTGACTCCGGCTGCTGTCTCTGCAGGTAGAATATGGAGCAGGAACATCTGGAACCATCACCAGGTGCCTGTGGGCTGTAGTCATGCCTGGAAGGAATTTACCATTTATTGAGCCCCTGTGAAATTTAGACGATCGTACCTAGGCCAGGAAGCAGAAAAGTCTCCATAGTGGGAAATAACTTTAAAAACGGAATCGCCTTCTTTACCTCTTCATTAAAATTTAAAACTTGACTCTTTGGGGAAAACCTTGTAAATACGTACATGAACAGTTTCTAGTTTCCAATAATCATTCTTCTTCCGTTCATTTGTTTGTCAGATATTTCTTGAATTCCTTCTAAGGCCATAGAAAAGCAAATAAGCATTGTCCTTGCCTTTGAGAACAGCGCAGTGCACAGAGATGTAAACATGAATGATTAGGGGGCCATGGGGTCCGTATTAGTAACAGAGGCGCGGTGGGCAAGAGTGGGGAGGGGAGGGACTGGGGAGGAGTGTGCCAAGCCCTCGTCCTGGTTGCACTCAGGGTGGAATACTGGTGATAGGCGCACATGAAGCACGCACCCTAGAAGAAGTTCAGTTCCTGTTGGCAAGGGCTTATGTACTTTGTCTTTGCTCGGACGCCCAGTTGGCATACCTGATGCTGCTTTTCCTATCTAAGAATAAATCTATTTGCAGTCTATCCCTCTTTGGTAGAACCTCTCTACAGCCTCTACACCCATTTATATCGCTCAGTGTTACTGATCTAAGTTGGTGAACTTCCAGATGGCACAGACCAAGACTGTACCAGCACTGTGCTGTATACAAGCAGACACGCCACTCATACACTTAGCATCTTGTCTGCGTAAGGCACTGTGCTAGACAAAGAGGAAGATACAAAAAATGGTAAGACGTGACTCCTCCCTGTAAAACCTGGAGTGAGGCAGGGAAGGTAAAGCTGTGTAATTAGAGCATGAGCTCACGTGCCATTCATGAGATGAGGCTTTGGGATATGCGAAGAGGGAGCTCTGTCCGTCAGTTAGACCACTGGAGGTCTAACTGATGGCGCCACTGAATGATCTTGGCACCTCTGTCGAAAATCATGTTTGGGTTTATTTCTGGACTCAATTCTATTCTCTTGTTCTACGTTCCTGTCCTCATGTCCGCACTGTTTTGATTCCTATAGCTTTGTAGTAAGTTTTGAAATTGGGAAGTGTTAGTCCAACTTTGTTCTTCCTGTATTCATTCTTTACTCTTGGCCATACCATGCTTAAGTCTCCCTAATTAAAAAATAATTTTTTTCCTTAAAATTTTTCTTCATTGAAATACTTCATGCTGATACGTTATACGCCCGTCTCTGTCTCTGTCTCTGTCTGTCTTCCAGTCCTTTACCATATAGATCAGCCCAGTGTCCCCCACCCAGCTGAAGAGTTAGGCCATGATACAGTTGAAGTCCCCTGTGTCCCTCCCTGTTAGTACCTTCCCTTCCCCCCACTCGTATGAGCAATCACTATTCTGAATTTTGTGTTGTTACCTTGATTTTAATTACAGTTTTCCTATGCATATTGTAAAACAAGCTAACTGTCACCAGCTTTTATGCTTTAACAAATGGAATCATGCTACCCATCCTCTCATGACTTTAGTTTTCCATGCAGTGCTATGAAGTTCATCTCTGTTGTCATGTGTAGAGTTTTAGTTTGTTCATTTTTCACTGCATAAATTCCACTGGGCGAATATGCTGCGGTTTATTCATCCATTCTTTAATGGACACTTCACTGTTTCCCCTTTTTCTTGCTGCTAACAAGTGCTACTCGTGTACACTTTTGTGCGTCTTGTACGTACAGGAGTGAGAGTGTCTCTGAGGTGTACTTTATTTGGCTGTGGAGTTGCTAAGTCAGCACTTCGGGGCAGCTTCAGCTTTGTTGGTGTCACCAGGCTGTTTCCCAAAGCAGCTGGGCCAGTTCGCTCTGCCCTGAGCCTTTGCAGGGACGCTCTTGCTGCTCCACATCCTCTCCGCCGATGCTTGACTTTGGTCAGTTGCTTTGGTCGAGTTTAGAGTAGTCTGTCGCTGAGGTTTCGTTTACATTTAGCTGATTGCTGTTGAGGTTGATCACGTTTTTTATAAATTTATTTGACACATGCAGCTTTTCTTTTGCTCATTTTGGGGTAGGGCTCATTTTTCTCTTTGTCTTTCTTTTTTTTAATTAGTTAATTCATTAATTTATTTACTTTTGGCTGAGCTGGGTCTCCGTTGCTGCACGCGGGCTTCCTCTGGTTGCGGCGAGCGGGAGCTACTCGTTGTGGTGCACGGGCTTCTCACTGCGGTGGCTTCTCTTGCTGTGGAGCACGGGCTCTAGGCGCGCGGGCTTCAGTAGTTGTGGCACGTGGGCTTCGGTAGTTGTGGCTCGCGGGCCCAGTTGCTCCGCGGCATGTGGGATCTTCCCGGACCAGGGCTCGAACCCGTGTCCTCTGCCTCGGCAGGCGGACTCGTAACCACTGCGCCACCAGGGAAGCCCATCTCTTTGTCTCTTTTTAATTGGTTGGTAGGAATTCATCATCTATTTTGAACACTGATCTTTTGTCATTTTTATATATTAAAATCGTATTCTCTAGGTTTGTGGCTTTTCTTCTTTAAGTTGCTCTTTCATGAATGGAATACGTATATTTCTTACTTGCGTAGCTTTAGGTTTCTTTATATAACATCATTCTCCCAAAAAGTCACTTTGTCAGGGAATGCGAGTGGGTGTAAGTTGACAAGTTCTGTAAAGATAACCCTTCTGCTTGTCATGCTTGACTCTAGTGGTTCAAGTCTCTGATGCGATTGCTGCATCATTCGTATTTTCAGCGTGGGGATTCTGCATATTTAATGACTTTCAAACATCTCCCCTCTCTCTCCTAATGTTCTGTTGAGTCTGGTCCCGCCCTCTGTGACAGTTCCTGGGGCTGGGGAGGCAGACTCTGGGATGCTCTTGTTTGACTAGGAAAGGCAACCTGGAGCTTGCTTGGGGACTCCAGTTATACTGTTTGCACAGAATTGGATTTGTCTCCTGGTGTATTTTGTAGTCCTTTCTGACCCTGCTTAGAAGCCATGCCATCCCCTCCAGTATTTCTGCTACTGTAATAAGAGCAAAGACTTTGGTAACTTGCTTCAAGCTGCGGTACGTGTACATATTTCTGATGTTTTGATAGCTGTAGTATGTGTTACATACTGTCTGTGGCATCATTTCTATACGTGGGAGACTTCTGGAAAGCAGAGATTCTGTCCCGTGTCTTATTTTCATTGTCTAAGGTCTTGGATGTTTAGCTGATATAAAGCAATTGTCCTTCCCCCATCAACGTGGACTTAATTTTCCATTTTCAGCTGTTTTCCTTTTTCCTATCATCTCCTCATTCCTGAAGCAGTAACCCTAATAATAATTAATAATAATAATAATAATAATAATAATAATACAATCCAAATATTAGCTATTAGCTTTTGACATTTTGAAGCTGTTGAAGTAGTTTGTGAGTTTCCAAATAAAAGGTTCAGATTAGAAAGAAATGGAAATTTGGCAAGTTTGGATTGTTGCAAATGGTTATGTCTTTCATCAGACTCTATTACTATTCCCATGCCACCACCCCCCCCCCGCCCCACCCCGACCCTATATCCATGCACTTTGCCCCCTGACTTTGAAGCACTTTCCACTGTGGGAAGAGGACACTTCTCTCTCTGCCCTGTTGATTTTTGGCTTGGCTACCTGACTGCTTTGGCTAAAGGGATATTAGCAGATAAAGGAAAAAAGGCTCGAAAGTCCTTGGCAGTTGCTTTTGCCCTCTTTTGCTTCTGCCTTTGTTCTGAGATGAACATGCACAGCCTGCTGGTTCTAGAACAGTAAGAAGCAGGTGGGGTGGACCTGAACCAACCCTGGAGCCCTAAGGCCAGCCCAGTCTGGACCAGCTGAAGCCCTGGCCCACAGCCGTGTGGTTGCTGAGATTTGTGGTGGTTTGTCCATCCACAGTAGCTGGCTGGTAAGATGTACATTGTGGCTGTCTTGCATATTCTTTCTCAGCTTACCTGGGGCTCACAGTGTGCTTAAGCCTCTCTCCTCCAATACCATTACACAGAATTCACTTGTTTCTTTCATGCTTTTCCTCACCATCTCCCTTTCTAGCTTAGTGAGAAGGATGATTGAAAAAGAGTTTGACTTTTTCTACTTTCCTCTCTCCCTAGAGAAGCCATTGAAATAGATTCCCAGTATTTTGATGTGTGTGGTGATTGTTTCCTAAATCAGACAGGGATTGGGGGTGGGATTTATCTGGAAAGTCCTCCTTGTGGGAGTTTTTGGACATGCTTCTGACATATGGAAGATCATGTGTGTGTGTGTGTTTGTGTGCAAACATGTTCTCACTATAACCTGTTTAAACGTTTAGTTCCAGGTGTCTGTCTTTAATCAGTCTCAGGTAGAAAACTCTGGAATCACTAGAATGTAAGCTTCATGAGAGCAGGGACTTTTTTGGTTTTCATCACTGTTGTATTCCCAGTTCCTAGAACAATGCCTAGCACACAGTCAGCACTCAATATATATATTATAAAATGAATGATGAGCACGTGAGTGGGTGGACCCCCATTTCCTCATCCCAATGTGTACTATTCTTTCTCCAGGCTCATCTAAACAGTAAATGTGGAGGGAAATACCCTAGTTTCCCAGGCTGACCCTTGGCCTAGTCTGTCCTTAGCTGCTCAGTGCAGCTCCTAAGGTAACAGGAAGAAGATCCAGGAGGCCCTCGGAGTGAAGATCTGCCTACAGCCAGGCCCTGCCACGCACTGTGCTGGAGATCTTGGGCAAGTCCTGAGGGTCTCAGTTTCTTCATCTATAAACTAAGGGTCTTAGATGATATAACATCCAGATTCCCTTTTAGCTCTCGGATCCCATGATTTGGCCTCTTAAACAAGCCAGAGATGCGTAGTATTAATACAGCCCTCAGGGGATTTTGGTTTGTTTTATAGCACCACATGGAAAATTGCATAGCAGCTGGACTTTGGTATCTATGGATAGTTAATCAGGTTTCTTCCCCACACCCCTTAAAGAAACCCTCCGAGACTATTAAAAAGATAAAAAAGGATGTTCATATAATTGAATTTTATTTAAACTATTTATGAAACTCTTGCTTCATGGGATCACTGCAGCTTTGAAGGCAGGTAGTGCTGTGCTACTCAGTGGTTCAGTTTTATTTTCTCCCTTGCAAAGAGGCAGTTTGAAGTTTAGGAATTATTTATGGTACCGTGGGGATAAACACAATCTGCTAAGTTATTTTTTTCAAGATTTGTTTCTGCATTTTAGGCTGGAAGCAGTGTCTTCATGAAATGGCCGTGTTGTTATGTCCGTGGATAAAATGAAGTGATGCCATTAGACAAAAGTTAGGCCAGATTTTCAGATTGTGTTTTTTAATGGACATAATTCAGGAACTGGCCAAGGGTAGCATTTCTCAAATTGTATGACATAGAACACTGGGTATTACTAGGTTTTTCAAAGGAAAAAGAAGATTTGATATTCAACTAAGTGTGGAAAATAGTGAGTTGGAAAGGTCCTGTATGTCTCTCTCTGTCTCTGAGTTGGGGCGAGCGAGCAGATTTCCCAGAGTCACAGGACACGGAATCGCTCTGTGAAAAGGTCCCTTTTGTGGAGCACATCCCGAGAAGGACACCTGGGGAAAGGCTTGTCTCTTGGCTGCTGGGGTTGATGGTAAACTGGGAGGCTAATAGAAGTGTAGTTTGGGGCAGTAATGACGAAGCCTAGTGAGATATGCTTACATTTTACCTTGAGGAGTGCCTTCACTGTAAAGGGAAGCAGCTGGTATCAGTATACATAATTTAGAACATTTATGTGATATTTTAGGCTATTTGTCTACAGAGTCCTGGAAATTGAGGGTTTGTGGGCTTTGAAGGCATTAGGAAGGGAAAGCTCTCAAAATCCGTTGTTTGATGCGTCCATTTATTAAATCAGCCTTTCCCGTCTCCGTCCATTCCTTCAGCAGACGTTTATGAAGTATCTGCCTGGCAGGCACCGCGCGAAGTGCTGCAGATACAGAGGTCGTTTCTGCCTTTGAGGGGCTCACGGTCCAGTGGTGGGGACGGCAGGTCACGTGCTGTGTCCGTGAGGCTGTGATGACAGTTGGTGGAGGGTTTGGTTCCCCGAGAGACGGGCAAGGCTTCACCGGGGTTGTAGCGCTTGACCTGAGCGGTGAAGGGGAGCAGGTTTTGTGACGGGTGAAGAGGGCTCTTTCCCGGCAAAGAGCGTGGCTTGTGCAGGACACACAGAGTGGGAGGCAGCACTGCATGTTCTGGAAAGACCAATTGGTACGAGCTCGGGGAAAACCCGGGGCCTGGGAATCAGGCAGAGGAGGCTGCAAAGCTCCTCCATAGCCGTCAGGTCTGGAAGGGCATGGGCGGCAACATAAAGACCTTAAGCCTCACCCTTCAGGTGGTAGCACGCGATTGGGAGATTGAATCACTGTTGAGAGTGAGTCGAACAAATGCAAGTTCAAAGGCAGGAGACCAGGTGAACAGTCTAGACTGAGCGTGACGAGGCCGTGGAGGAGGGAGGGGCCAGACGGAGTGGGTCTAGGAGCTCCCGCCAGGCTCCGTGTGCCTGGGGCCTCGTCCTCAGCATCATGAAGAGGGCACGCACTCGGGGGCAGAGGGTTCTGGCTGCAGCTCTCCCGGGCTTCATTGGCACCCAGAACTCTGGGTGTGCTCACCGCCGTACGCCCTCCAGAGACCCAGGGGATTCCACAAGCCCCGCCCCCTCCTGTACCTTCAGTTACCTAAGTAACCAGCATAACTCCTTTCTCATCAGGCAGGCTTTTTTTTAAGAGGAGGCAGATCTCCTCCGAGGGTGAAGAAGTAACATTTTATTCCTGTTTCAAAGAGAGCTCTTCTGGATGGTGTAGGCTCCCAGCCCTCCGAAACCTGGATTCCCTCCTGGGTGAGATGCACGTGGTGAGGATGGCTCTTGCCTGCTCTGGACTGTGGCTTGGCCCTCCTTGGACGGGCCTCCCCTGGGTCCTCTCTGAGCCCAAGTGTGTCTGCCTCCCGGCGAGGTTGACAAGGGGTCTGCCTCGGTTGTGTGGCCTCTAAGGGACCAGACCTGAAAAGGTCTTCGTGCTGCTCCCTTTCTTTGGGTTTGGGACTCTTTCACTGGTTCCCTTAATCAAAGCCATTCCTCCTTGCCCGTGGCTGGTTATTTATTTCCCTGCCAGCTGTGGAGGGGCCTGGGCGTCGGAGCTTCTTGTCTGTTGCACTTACCTTCTGTGTCCATCTTGGTGGTGCCTGGAATAGTGACGTGGGGAGAAGCCGGGGGGCAGACCAGACTCGCTGCTTCTGGTGCTTACTGGCTACGGCAGACTGGTTCCCTCGACCACCACGGGGAGGATGTGAACGTCCCTACGGAAACTGCTGGGAGCTTTAAGCCAGAAAGATATACCGTCGCGGACAAATACATTTATCACTTAACGTCCCTGAATCCCAGCACCTAATCTGTAAAATGAGAATAATAATGTGCACCTCACTGGTTTGGGATGGAGAATAAATGAATTAATGCATAAAATGTGCTTAGCCGAGTGTCCGGAGCTCAGTAAATGATCAAAAAGTGTTAGATCCTTTCTCCCCTCACTTTAACCCTTCCATCCTTCGGAGAGTGTTAAAGTTGGAAGTGATTTCAGGTGTCATTCACTCTGTGACTCTCCTGAAATTACGTGTCAGCTCTTGCATCTATTTGTGTAGGGGCATTTGGGGGGCGGGGGTTCTGGAAGGAGAGTAATTGTAGTTCTCATTGGACCCTCACAGTGTTCTGTGGCTTGAAAAGCATGCAGACCGCTCACGTGGTCTGATACCCTCATCTTGCACGGGAGGAGCTGGAATCGTTTGATGAGGCAGTTGTAGGTGTGCGTGGCAGGTACGATCGAGGGCACGGAACCGCGAGGGCACGGAACCGCGAGGGCACGGCCCGCTCCTGCCTGCTAATGCTGTCTGCCTTCAGGACGTTATTCAGACGAGGGCAGCTCGTTAGGTGAAGGCGCTTGTTACCCTGGAGGGCAAAACATTCTCACTTGTTTATTGAGGGGAGGGCGAGGGAGGCGGGGAGCATTTGTTGGGAAAGGAAGATGCCAGGCAAGTGAAGATGAATAAGGCAGAGCTCCTACCTCCGAGGAGCTGATGGTCTAATGAGGGGTCCAGTCACACCAGAGCCCAGAACCAGGTAGGTTAACGGGCTGGGGGCATGGGGCTCGGCAGCCAGTGCTGTCGGGGAGGCCGTCCCAGGAGACCGACCCCGCAGGGCTGTTGTCTGACCTTGATGTTGAAGGACGCCTAGGACTCTGCCAGGGCAAGGGAAGGGGTAGGACCGTCTAGGCAGAGGGCGCAGCAGGTCAAAGGGCTTCTAAAAGATGTGGAATGGATGCCTGAGGACAGAATTTCCGTGTGGTTGGGGTAGAAGGTGTGGGCGTGGATCCAGAGGGCCCTGGAGGGTGATGGGCTTTGCTTACAAAGTTAAGGAGTGTGGGCTTCATACTGTGGTTACCACAGCCAGCAGGATTTCTTTGGGAGGGTGAGGGGATGGAGGGCAGAAGAAGACGGCCATCCATTTACGATGTGAATTTATTTCTGAGTAACTGAATGACGAGTATGCGTGTATGTGTATGTATGTGTACTCTCCCTTTCACTGATTTTGCTTTTGTTGTTTTTGCTTTTTCTTTTTGGATCCTTCCAGTTTCTTTTTCTTTTTCTTTTTCTTTTTTTGGCCCTGCCGCGCGGCTTGTGGGATCTTAGTCCCTGACCAGGCATTGAACCCAGGCCCTCAGCAGTGAAAGCGCTGAGTCCTAACCACTGGACTACCAGGGAATTCCCAGATCCTTCCAGTTTTTAATGCAAATACAAATACATGTTCTTTTTCTTCCTTCTTAATAAAAGTGGTATACTCTAGTATATTACTTTACATCTTTTTTTTTTCACTTCAGTGTACTTCTAGAGGTCGTATTTTACATCTTTTTTTTTTCACTTCAGTGTACTTCTAGAGGTCATTGTATTTTACATCTTTTTTTTTCACTTCAGCGTACTTCTAGAGGTCTTTGTATTTTACGTCTTTTTTTTTTCACTTCAGTGTACTTCTAGAGGTCGTTGTATGTTGGAGAGCGTACTCACGCATATCCACTGCTGCCTGGTCCTGCATCACGTGTGTGAACCATAATGTATTTAATGAGTCCTGAGCTGATAGGCATTTTGTGTTGTTTCCAGTCTTTTACTATTAACAACGTTTCAGTGAATAGCTGTGTACATGTCACATTTCATGTGCAGGTCTCTCTATGGGATTCGTTTCTAAAAGTGGACTTAAGTTTCAGAGTGTATACATTTATACCTTGTATAGACATCGTACCTATGAAGAAGCCCTGATGGGGTCAGGCCGCCTGTTGCCATCCCCACCTGTGATGTGTGAGAGCGTTTGCCTCATGCCCTGCCACATGTGTGTGATCTAGCGTTGGGACCTTTGCTAACCTGACAGACGAAAACTGTATCTAGAAGTCATTCTGAATGTATTTTCTTTTATTATTTTAAAATTATTTTTGTGTGTTTTTTTTTATATTTGTATTTTCTTTTTTTTTTTTAATGTGTTTAAGAGACATTTTTATGTCCTTTTCTATGAACAACCCTCATATTTTCTGCTCACTTTTTTCCCAGCAGAGATTTTTAAGTAGGGAAACAGTGTGATCAGGTTTAGTTTAGTTTAGCTTTTTTGTAAAAGAATTCCAGAACAGTGAAGAATTGGTGATAGGAAGGCGAGATAGAAGCTGATAGAATCCAGATGAGAAAATGATGGCCTGAATTTCAGCAGTGGTGATGGAGTGGGAGAAGCGAAGGTGGCCCCCAAGGATGCTCTGGGGTGGAGCAGCTGTGTCTGGTGTGTGGATTGGGTGGGGGTGAGGGTGAGCCCAGGGAGGGGCTGAGGGTGATGCGAGTTTTGCCTCAGTGACTCTGATGCCATTTCCTGAGCTGGAGACAGAGAAGGGGGTGGAGGGTGCAGCTAAGCTTTGGACCTCTTAGGTCTGAAGTGCCTGTAAGACACCAGGTAGAAAAATACCTAGGAGATAGTTGGACATGTAAGATTGGGAAGTGTAGGAGAGCTTTGTAGGAGATTTTGGAGTCATCAGTGTTGGTAAAAGTCATGAAATTAAGATAGTGTAAGGAAATCCTCATAGAGAAAGAAGAGAAAGACCAAGGAATATAAGGTTTCAGAAAAAGAAACATCCCCTGGGGTTCCTTTATTTATTGAGTTCACTGTCATTCATTGGCGTAAGAGGAGGGTTTTTGCGTGGTTCAGGTTTCCGTTCATTCATTCATCATTCGTTCATTCACTCATTCGGTATTTGCTGAGCACCTGGTACCCAGCAATGATGAGATGTGAAACAGGAGGCGGTGCCTGCCCTCGAGGAGCTGGCAGTCAGCTGGGGCGTGTGCACAGGTCCGTGTGCAGTGACCACGTGGCAGGACGCCCGCCCTGCGGAGGGGTATGGCTGTGCTGGGGCATCAGCAGGGGGTGGCATCGAGTGCCACGTTGGGTGGGGGAGTCTTCAGAAAAGCACCCTAATCTGAGGTGGGAAGAGGGAGTGAGAGTCGGGGTGGAAGGGAGCGGGAGTTGGCAGACCTGCTTTGTGAGGGACCAGATGGGAAACGCGGCAGGCTGGGCCGGCCACCTGGTCCCTGTTGCGGTGACTCGACGCTGCCATCGTAGTGTGGGAACAGCCGCAGACCGAGGTAAACAAACCCGTGTGGCCGCGTTCCAGTCGCACTTTATTTAATGGACGCTGGGCATTGCGCGTAACTTTCATGTCTCACGATACGGTATTCTTCCTTCGATACTCCTCAACCATTTACAAACGTAGCATTCATCCTTAGCCTGCGGGCCATGCACAAACGGAGGGAGTGGGTCCGGATTTGGCGTGCAGAGCGCAGGGCCGACTCCTGCAGAGGCGAGAGGAAGGGTCTGCTCAGAGGTCAGCACACTGGGCCCCTGGGACGTCCTTCTCCTGAGCTGGTCCCCTCGCCTCCGGGGTCTCCCGTCCGCCCCTACGCGCAGTCACTACACGGATCTTCTTGTGCCACCTCTTTCATTATTTCTGTGCTTTTCTGGGAAACTCTCAGAGATTCTCCATGATGGTCGTTGAGATCCTCCCCTCACTGTCTGCTTTGTTTGCCTGCCTTCCCTCCAGGAAGGAGGTGGCACGAGTTTTGCCCCCCCTGGCAGTAACGTCGTATTTCCGATGTGATTGGAGCTGCTGTCAGCGCTTTCTGGGTCACTGCTCGTTCCTAGATCTGTGTACAGAGTTTACTTTCATTCTGAGCTTTTTGTATACTTCCTAGAAAAGTTACTTTTGGGTTAATTTACATATAAAAAGTCCTGTACTTTCATCTCATTTTTATCCTGCCACTTCATGTATAGTGAAACAAATGAAAAAGTCTTCAAATGTTGACTTCTAAGTCTTTATTACCACAGGCAGCTTCATTATGTTTGTGGAAATCCAGTGTGCTTTGAAGGAATTAATCTAGCCTTACTTGCAATCTGTATATGTTTACACAGAATGAACAAACATTGCATTACGTTTCATGAAGATTCAATTGTTCCCGTCTCCAGGAAACATGTTCTGCTTCGTATTTAATTCTCCAGTAAGTCAGTATGATGGTTCTTGAACTATCATAAGAATTCGGGATTTTGAGAGCCCTGCTTACCTTTGTAATCCATGGAGAAATGGCCAGTGGAGACTTTTTATCCCTGGAGCCCTGACCCTGTATTTGGGGCTGTGGACAACATCTGTCTCCGTGGTATCGGGCTATAATATGAGCTACTATTCCTGCTAGATTTTTCTTAGAATTAAGAGAAGCCACGTGAAGGATAATGCTGTACCTGATTAATAGTTTTGCCCTGGAATCCACTGTGTATAGAATCTATTTGGAATCTGTCTGATGGTTATTCAACTTCCCAGTTTCTTCCCAAGACTCTAACCTCCTTGAGGGTAGGAACCATAGTTAATTCGTCCTTGTTAGCGGTTGCAGTGTTACAGAATATTGAAGAAATGCTAAGTAGGGTTTTCAGCGGGCAGAGGTGGGTGCGATGGCACGGGGACGATTCGACTCCGGCCACGGGCCTGGTTGCTTGGCATCCTTGAGGAGCAGGCGTAGGACTGAGAGCTGGGCATGATCGGGAAGGTAGACCGGGGCCTAGATCAGGAGGCACAGGTGGGAACAGGGGCGCTGGGGGTTTCCAAACAAATTGTGTTGAGATCAGGGTGACCGGCCCCCCGCTCTCACCCTCAGACACCCCCTGCTCCCGGGAATCCGGAAAGCGCCGCTTGGGCTCTGACCAGCGTTCCTAGCACTCGGCGTCATCCGGGCTGTGGTCGGTCTCTTGCTCTGCCTCCACACTGTTCCCGAGCTGTTGTTTCTTTATCTCTTTGCCACCGTGCTTCACACACGCCTTGCCGTTAGTAGGTGCCCTGTAGGTATTTATCAAATGCGTGGATGGGTGGATGTATTTAGGCACAAACCCTCCACTTCTGGACTGAAAGATAGATTGCATGGAGCAGGGATGGGAGGCGGTGAGTTGGCTGGAGCATCTTACAGTAGCCTAGGAGAGGAATGCGAGAGGGTGAATTATATCCGCGGCAGTAGAAATTCCAGGGAGGAAATAGATTCTGGAGACTCGAGGAAGCAGAGCTGACAGGCGCCGGCGACCCACCGAGGAGACCCACCAGACTCTGCTGTTGTGCAGAGTCAAGGAGCCGAGGGAAGGAGAAAAGTAAGACGGGCACCAGATGTGCACCTGGTCATGTCACCCTCCAGATGTCTTGTGGGGTGATGGGGAAGCCATTCTGTGTAGGTTTGATTGAAAATCAGCTTAGCTAAGGGTTAGCTGCCTTGGTTTGGAAACCTCAGTTACTTAAGGCTGTACAACAGAGTATGTTGTGAAGGCACTAAAGCATCCTTTGCTTAATTATTTGATAATTTAGATTTATTCATAACACAGTTCTACAAAGGCTGGGAGATAGTGACTTCTGTAGATACAGATACATCTAAATAAAACGAAAATCCGAGGGAGAAAAGGGAAAGGGAAGATAAGAATAGGAAAATGACCAAGCTGGGCTAAGGTTGCAACAAAGAAATACACATTGGTCTCATCGCTGTAAGGAGGCATAAATTTGGCTCTAGCTGCCTAATGGTGAAAAGAAAGAGGGAAACACAGTTAATCAACACAGTCTATAGTATCTGCAAGACAAAAGCATGCCCATTTTTTTCAGGGAAAGCACAATATTCTTGGCACAGAGAGCTGTGAGAAGATCCCCTGTCATCTGTGAGGCGTGGTGTCTTTAACACAATTGAATTTCATGGTGCTTTTCTTACATCCCTTAGTCTTTCCCTACTAGTGTGATAGGATTTAATTTGCTCTGCTGAACATATAATGAAGTTAATTGTGAAAGATCTCTCTAACTCAAACCCACAGATTATTTCCAAATCCCCTTTTCTGTCTTTTACCAGTTGCTCACCTGCTGAGCCAGTCCACACCTGCCAGCCCCCGTGTGCAGGGCGTGTGGCCGGGTGCCCTGGGTGGTACAAGTGTGTGAGAATTCCGCAAGGAGCTCACAGTCCCAGCGGGTGGTCTAGGTGTAAACACGTGGCACGTGTGTTCCATGCAGTGGGCTGAGACACTAGAGGGTGTCTGTGAATCCAGCAGATGGACAGGCCAGTGTGGGCTGGAGGGACCGAGGGAGGTCTGAGAAGAAGGAATGATTCGTTTATGATAGCCTCCATGTTTTTATTATTTCGTTTATGCACCAAATTGGAAATTGAGTCATTAGTTGATTCTTTCAACACATTTTGAGTTTTACTACAGTCTTTAGAAACATCATGTTCCCCAATTTTTTTTTGGCGTAGAAGTGTGCCTGGTAGTTTAATCAGTACCATGTGGGGTTACTAAGTATGCCCTCCGTTCCGTGGATGCCTGGACATGCTTTTCTGCTGTCACTCCTAAATGCTATGCCAACAATCCTTATGTCCTAGTTTACAGTCTTTTATTTCAAGTGGTTTGTACTGTCCTGAAAACATAAACACTTGTTTTTTGAGGGATGATCTTTTAACAGTCAAGTCTTTGCCGTTATAATCTCCTTATAATCTTTGGATTCTCAATGCTCAGAGGGTAAAGTTCAAACCCTCAGTTGCATGATGCACCTTCCAGGCAGCACCTGCTGGGCTCTGGTCCTGGCCGCCCGTCGGGCCCCACCAAGCCTGTCCCCGTGGCACTTGGCGTTCTTGCCACCCAGGCCTCTAAGTTCTTCCTTTGTGCTCAAGGCCCTGCGCATGCCCTTGCTTCTGCTGGGACCAGTCTGGCCCAGCAGAGGACCTTGTAGGACACGCCTGAAGCACCTGCATACCTAGGGGGAGCGTCACCATGGCAACGGACTGATGGCGTTGTGTCTCTGACCCAGCCTCTCCCCAAGACGGTAAGCACCATGAGGACAAGGCCCAGTACCTCCCAGCCTCTCGCAGTGCCTGGCGTGGAGCTGTTGATCACAAATACTGATTTTGGAGCAGTGGTGTCATTGGGAGGTTCCCGTCTCTGGTCTTCTTTGAAAACTGTCTTGGTTATCGCTTATTTGTTATTTGTTTCTTACTCTGCAGATGGTTCCCAAGCAGCTTTTTGATTTTAAATCTTTGCAGAAGATTCCAAAAAGCCACTCCAAAGATGACACAAGCCTCTATTTGTTGCCTTTCAAAATATATACACTTTTAGTGCCAAGGGAAGATTTTTGAAGCTTGGGTAGGTGCTGGTCTCCGGGGAGCCAGCGGGGAAGGCCAGACTGTAACAGTGGTAGACGAGTAATGTCTGCTATAGTTTCCTGAGCAGTTTCAAAGCAAAGTAATGGAGGCAGTCTCAGAAATTCTAAGCAGCGGTGCTGTAGAAGCACAGAGAGAGTGTTGCTTTCATTTCATTGACCTGAAATCAGGACGTTTCTCCCATCCTGCTCCCTACTGGTTTTTGTTACCTTAATATTCTATGTCGTGGAGGTTCTAAACATTTTCAAAATAAAATTCTTCGGAGATCTGTAAACTGCTGCTTTCTAATTTCATCGCTCTTAATTATAGGGCATTGAAAATGCAGAAAACCAGGGGTCACGTGGGACAGTGCCAAAGAGCTTCACACTCAGCATCAGGAGAGCCCGGGGTAGTTGTGGTTTTACAACTCACTGATTAGCTCCCTGGCTCCGGGGAAAGCCGTGGACACCTCCCAGCCACCGTTTCCTCATCTGTCAAAGGAAGAGACTAAAGCTGACATTTAAGATTGTTCACGGTCTCAGCTTCGTTTGTTCATTTAACAAATACTTATTACACGACTGCTGCGGGCCGGCTACTCTTCTGGGTGCTCGGGACACGGCAGGGCGCAAACAAGTGAGCCTTCCCGCCCTCTGCAGCCCGTGTTCTGGGGGCATTTGAAGATCGAGTCAGCACCAGCTTATCACAGTGCTGTGTGAGGAAAGGGCTATGGCTTGGGAGTGTGGCCTGGAGAGACGGCAGAGCCGCTGGGCGGCAGGGCTGGAAAGCCGGCTCCATCCGGCTGTGGCTGGTGGACTCCCCCTCCGTGCCAACCCCCCAGCCCAAGGGGCACTTCTCACAGGCCGGAAGGAAAGGCCAGCAGGGAGGACGGGGTGGTCCTGAGTCTTCCCGCTGCTGCTTTAAGTTCCACTTGTGACACTGCAGACGCTCAGGGATCCTCCCCTCGCTGGCAGACAAACTACACATGCCCGCTTTTCCAGCGAGCCCTCGAGCCACCCACCCGTGCCCTTGGCAGTGGGCAGGCGGGCGCAAGCCCCCGTCACCAGGGTGCTGTGCCGTCCTCTCAGCTCACAGCTCCGGGTCTCCGTCTCTGCTGGCCAGTGTCGCCCCGGCCGGGCGGGCCGTGGCGTGGCCACGTCGTCACAGCCTGCTCGACTCCTGTCTCTGGACACTTGGGGACCAGAGACTTCCTCCCTCCCTGACACATCCCCCCGCCCGACACCGTCCGCACCGTCAGGGGCCAGCAGGGCTGGCCGGCGTCTGTAGATCTTCGTCTGTGCCTGACACATTGCCCTGCACATTCCAGGTCCACAGAATTGTTTGTTGAGTGGACTGTTGACTTGTTCTCCTGCGATATTTACCAGAGTTTACCTTCTGGTATCATTTGAGGATTTTTTTTAACCTTGTAGATCTGAGCTCCTTGACAGCAGGGCCTGTGTTTGTTTTATTTATTTCTTTTTTAATCCCTTGAAGCACCTGGTTCCTGGACTTGATGAATATTTAATGACCTGAAATAAACAATTGAATTCTTGGATCGCTGAATTTGAGAGGTGGAAATAAGCATACGGTTTTCATTCCTGTTTCTCCTGGGGGGAAACTGAGTCAAAGAAAACTAAAGAACTCATGAGTCGATGTCTCAGCCAAGGCTGGAAATTGGGGGACGTAGCTGAGGGCGGTAGAAGAGCATGGTGATGTTAAAGGCTTCCAGATCTCTCCCTTAACGTAGAAGTCTTTCCTGCCTCTTGCACTCAGATCTGCTCTGCAAACCGTGCTTCGCTTGCAGAAAAGCCCCCTGCCGCTGAACGGGTTTGCCTTGGCAGCAGCGAAGCCCCTGAGTTACGGTGGAGAGAGACGCAGCTCCCTCTGCCGTGGCGTCCTCGTGGCTGCCGTGTGTCCTCTGCCCACGGCCGCCCTGCGCGGGCCGCAGTCAGCTCCAGGCACAGCTCCCGCGCCTGCTCCCGTCGCCGCTGCCCCGGCTCTCCTCCCCTTGGCCCTGGTTTAGCCTGACTCGGCCTTCCGTTCCTCGGGTCTGTCTGGGTTCAGTCCTCTGTGATCCTTGCGCGTGACGGCTGCCCACAGCTGGAAGGGGGTTTGGGCAGGAACTGCTGTGCTGCGTCTGCAACACCTGAGGCCATGGAGGCAGGCAGGGAGGCTGGGCGGGCAGAGCTGGCCTTCCTGCCCCCCCACCCCCACCCCCACCCCGCCCCACCCCGTCCCGTCCCCGGGTCCCTGGAGCCCTGCTCTCTGGGCGGGACAGCATTCTCTCTGCTTGGCCAGCCAGACCGCGCCCCCCTCCCCCCACCCCCGTCGTCTCAAGTGGCACAGGAACTCACGAATGGAGAGAGCTGCATGTGATCTGGATTCCCCCCCTCCCAAATAACTGCTAATAATTGTGAATTACTAACAGCATAAAATCGAGGTCTTGTTTTCCACGGAGAGATCGGGCCCATCAGCCCTGGACGGTTACGTAACCCAGCCAGTACACGTGGGCGATAGCCAGGCGAGCCCCTCCACCCGGAGCCTGCTAGGGAAGGACAGCTTCTTCTGCCTGGTCAAAATGTCTGTTGTTTCTTATTCCTAAGAATGGCAGGGAGTAAAGGATTATGTGTTTCCCTTGGTATTTTTCATTTTAAGAATCAACATGGGCAGATTTATAGTGTTCGCAAACATGCTGGTAGCAATTTGATGGCAGGAAGAACGATATTTTGCTCAGGCAAGCGCAGATTTTTCTGTTGTGGTGAGAATGGCCATGCCTGTATAAATGGTACAATTCTACCCTGAAGATAAATTTAACAGAGACAATGGTCATGGCTTTTATTCTTCTTTTGTTCTCTCAGATGCATTAGATTAAAAATTAAAGGAAGACATATATTAATTTGAGTGAATGGAATCTTTGAGCTGGACGTGTTGCTTTGTAAAACTTTTGCGCGGACTGTACCACCCATACTGTTTAACAGAACTGCTAGAAACTGGTCCATGAGGACAGCGTGGAGGGAAATATGAATCCTCTGAGAGCTCCTTAGACCTACTCTACTTCCAAGAACAACAAATTAGTTTTCTATATTTCTGGAAATCATGGCTCTTGGATACCTCGGAAGCAAATTTGAATTTAGGCAATCTAGTTAACCTTTAGCTCAAAATGTTGGTATTTTCACAGCTGTTGTTAGATAGAGGCAGTTGCTAGTGGTTACCTCCAACTTACTTCAGATTCTTTCTCTCTGAAAACCAATGTATGATTTTTTATTTGACCCCCAGGATACTGAAATGTTGCTTTTATATCTGATCTTTTCCTATGACTCTAGCTACAGTTTTATTTGAACTCTTTCCCTCTTTTGTGCTCTTGGCTTGCAGTGACCCGGCCGCCTTTCCGGACAGGAGAGGGAGCGGGAAGCCCCGGCTGCGTGCTGCCTACATGGGTGGGCCCGGAGTGGGCTGTGCTCGGGGCCTAGGGCCCGGGGCAGGGGGCACGTCCATCTGTACCCAGAGGGTCTCGGCCGCGCAGTGATGGGAGAATCTGGGCCACTTCCTTTTCTTCTTCCTTTATTCTTTCTTTTGAAAAATTTTCTTTTTACTAAAGTTTATTCCCTGCATATCTTAGGGGTCAGATAGTTCTACCAGGTCGAGAACATACCATAGCAATGCCCATGCCTCTGCCCCCCGGCCCCTGCATTCCCGTTTTCTCCCCCAGAGGCAGCCAGGTTCTTCACATCCTCTCTATCTCCAAGTAACACGCCCACATTGCTGCATCTTGATTTTTTTCCACTTTAAACGCTTTTTTTAACTATGCGATATGAAATAAGAGGATTTAGCCACTTCTGCCCCACCCTAATAACCAAAACAGGCACCCTTCCAGTCTCCCAGATGTCTCCATAGTTAGCGTGTAATGAGGGATGGGTCAGTGCTCTGCATTCGGTTACGGTGACTAGCTCAGTGCCATCCACAGGTGAAACAGTTAGTGAACTATGATTCTCTTCTCTCTCCTACCCAGCTTTTTATGTAGTCCTTTTTGTTTGCTTACTTTCTATGTACTTTTCATAAATTCAAAACTTCATTCTGCAGATTGTCTGCACCCACTCTCACCTGCATATGTTCACATGCATTAGGTTTTCTACCTGTTTCATCTTTTGGTCTCTCCCAGAGCCTTGGACCTGCTCCGATCCGGGTGGGCTGCTTTCTCCATGTGCTGCTCTGGAGTGACCTTGCTGTGTCTCTTTACCGTACTCCTGGAAATGTCCTTTGCCTCTCTTTTGTATCAGATATACTACTTCCTGTGTTCCCCTGTGTGTTATATTATCAGTTGGGTTCAGTTGGAGGAGACAAAAACCACACCAGCTGTTTCAAATAGAGGGGGATTTAAAATAGAGATGAGTACTTCCAAATTATTGGAAGTACTGGAGGAGTGGGCTAGAGGCTGGGCCTCCAGGAATACCCGGAACCACACAGCTGCCCTGCTCTGTCAAGGTGCTGAATCTTCTGCCACATGAGGATGGGAAGGAGTCGGGGGACCACCGCTGGGGCTGCTCATTTCGAGAACCTTCTGCGGTAGCTGCAGCCCAAGGGTCAGACCCTGTCACAGCTGCTGTCTCTTGATACCCATGAAGCTGATGACAGCTGGACACTGAACACTTGTAGAAACCCTCCTGGGCCCCGTGCCGTGCTGACCGCCCAAGGGTGCCCGCCACCTTCACATCCCAAGTCTGACTTGAGTGCACCTAGTTGGAGGAGCCTAATTAACTCAAAGAACCCAGTTCCCAGGAAGGCCAGGAAGCAGTGTTGGGCTTTCCAGCCTCTGCCACGCAGGAAGGCACATGGAGGTGGGTGTGAATGCTGGTTGTTGCCTCACCACACACCGCCCCAGCGCTTTGTGCGTGCTACTCTCTTGTTTTGAGGGACCTTATCCCCCCACGCCTTTCTAAGAAAGGACACCTGGGAAGCAATTTCCTCGAGTCCTTGCGTGTCTGAAAGTCATCTACTCTGTCCCCACATTTGCAATTTGTAATTTGTCCAGGTGTAACTTTTTTGTGAAAATCTTTTTCTTTTAGAATCTTGAACATTGTCCGACAGATTCCAGTCTTCCTGTTTCGAATTCTGCAGACATTTTAATTCCTGGTCACTTATTTGTGACCATTTTTTTCTCCCTGGGACTTAAAAAAATTTTTTTTTAGTTTTGTTGAGGAGTAATTTATAGAACATAAAATTACCCACTGTAAATATACAATTCAAGGATTGTTTAGTAGATTTATAGTTTTTCAACTATTGCTACAATCCACTTTTAGAACATTTCCATCACCCCACACATTTTCTGGTGCCCACATGCAGCTTTTCATCAGCCCCGGGGGGGTTAGCCCCGTTCTAATTTCTGTCTCTGTAGATTTGTATTTTCTAGACGTCTTATGTAAATGGGATGTATATGTATATATAGTCTTTTGTACCTGGCTTCTTTCACTCAGCATAATGTTTTGCAGTTCATCCTATTAGTGTGTCTCCGCTGTTTGCTTTTTAGTCTTGTTGAGGAGTATTATATACACTTTATCCATTTGCCAGTTGACGGGCATTTAGATTGTTCTCAGTTTGGGGCTGAGTCATGCTGCTATACACTTTCATGTCAAAGTGCGTGAACACATGATTTCCTTTCTCTTTGATGGTTCCCAGGAGTACAATTGCTGGGTTGTAGGTAAGCTTATGCCAAACCGGTTTCTCACGTGACTGTACCATTTTACTTCCCCACCAGCGATGTATAAGGTTCTAGGTTTTCCTACGTCTTCACCAACACTTTGTATTGTTTGTCTTTTTGATTATAGCCACTTCAGTGGGTGTGTAGAGGTATCTCATTATAGTTTTAATTTATATTTTTCTCATGAATAATGACATTTAGCATCTTTTAATGTGCTTAGAACCACTTGTATATCTTCTCTGGTGAAATGTTTATTCAGATATTTTGCCCATTTTTAATTGGGTTGTTTGTCTTATTATTTAGTTGCAAAATTCTTTATGTAGTCTGGATATAAGATCTTTATCATATAATTTGCCTATATTTTCTCCTAGTGTGTGGCTTATCTTTTTAATTTCTTAATGGTGTCTTTTGAAGTGGAATAGTTTTTAATTTTGATGAAACCTGGTTTATCAATTCTTGTTTTCTTTTGTGAATCGTGCTTTTGGTGTTGTATCTAAGAACTCTTTGACTAACCCAAGTCATGAAGATTTTTTTCCTATATTTTCTTCCGGAAGTTTGTTGTTTTATTTGTTGCATTTAGGTGTATGGTCCATTTTGATTTAAATTTTGTATATGATGTAAGGACATATTCTAAATTCGTCTCTTTGAATGTGGCCATTTGTTTGTCCCAGATCTGCTTTTGAGAAGACTGTCCCTTCCTCACTGAATTGCCTTGGTGTCTCTGTTAAAAATGTGTCTGCAGTAGCACGCAGACTTGATCATTGTAGCTTTAGCGCATATTTGAAATGGGGTGGTGTGAGTTCTCAAGCTCTGTTCTTTTTTTCGAAATTCTTTTGGCTCTTCTAACTCCTTTGTATTTCAGTATAAATTTTAGAATCAGCTTGTCAACTGTACAAAAAAAAAGTCTGTTCAGATTTTGATAGTAATTACATTGACTGTAGATCATTTTGAGAAAAATTGCCCTCTTAACGGTATTGTGTTAACATGGGATGTCTCTCCATTTACTTAGGTCAGAGATTGCCGAACTTTTTCTTGAAGGGCCAGGTAGTCAACATTTTATTCTGTGGGTCTCTGTCACACCTCCTTAACTCTGCCATTGTAGTGGAACATATTACGGACAGTGAGCTGAGGCTGTGTCCCAATAACACTTGATTTGCGAAAATGGGAGGCTGGACCGTGGGCCTATAGACTGTGGGCCTCTGACTTGATCGTCTTTACCTTCTCTCAGCAGTGTTTTGTAGTTTTCAGTGCACAGTCTTGTACTTATTTTATGAAATTTATTCTAAGTATTTTACGCTTCTTAATGGTATTGTAAATGGAATCGCCTTCTTAATTTCATTTTCAGATTTTACATCGCTAGTAAATAGAAATATATTTGATTTTTATATATTGATCTTATATTCTCTCACCTTGCTGAACTTGTTTATTGGTTCTAGAAGGCTTTTTGGATTCCTGGGACTTTTTAGGAACCTCATTTTGTCCCTGTATTCTGAAACGTCACATGATATACCTTGGCCTGGACCCACTTGATCCATCGTGTTGAGCTGACTTTCCTGTCGTCTGTAACAGAGCTAACAGAGAAATTCCTTTCTTGAGTTTAGAGGATTTATTTTGTTGCTTGCCTTTGTAAGGAAAATTAAAACAGCACAGTTATGTTATTATATCTCTGCTGAAAATATCATAGGACAAATTTACAATGATAATAGATGTGAGAAAACTTTAATAATACAGATTATCTGTAGATTTCATTTCTTGTGCTTGTGGCATAAATACATAAACAATATTTGCAGAGTATGGTTGCTTCTGTGTGTGCTATTTATGAGCAGATTTGTTTTCTAAGAAATGCTGGGTTAAGACACATCACACATGCCATTTTTTGTTGCTTCTGTGCACGGAAAATACTTTACTGATTCTGCATGGTAGAATCCCTTCACAGCATGTTTCAACCCTGGACTGCTTTCATTTTTCTTTTGGTTTCCACTACTGATTTCCTCCTTCCTTCCCCTCTCCCCAGTAATATCAAGTTGGAAAATGCTTTGTTAACGGGGAGGAATAGAAAAGTCTCTAATAAGGTGTTAATAAGGCAGTGCAGTCATGTTACTATATTAAGGTGAAGGGGGTTCTGTAAGGCGTCCTAGTGCAGGGAATTCATACCAGGCCCGTGAAGTGGTCAAGATTCAGCCTGTGACCTTAAGCATCGCTTCTGGTTGCTGTTCTCCATCTTTCTGTGAAGCCTGTGATAGTAAACCACAGGCTTGGTTTACTTGGTTACGTCTCTTGGAGGCTAATTTTAGCGACCGCAGTTCATTTGTTCCTTCATTAATTTATTAACCAATTTATTAATTTATTCAGCAACACTTAACTGAATACCAGCTGTGTGCTGCTTCCTGGAAATGTAAAGATCTTTAGCACATCCTCTGGCGAGACAGTTCTAACCCCAAGTGTCTCTCAACTCTATTTAAATGCAAAAGAGAGGTGAAAAAAATCCAGATTTTAACGACTTTATTTTTTGGTAGTTGTCTTAGGATGGAAATTGAACATACGTTCTTCGTCTTCAGTGACTGTCAGTTAATCCTCTGTCATTTGAAAAAGTTGAAGCAATGAGAAGGATTCTGAGAGAACGCATAGAAAGGTGGTTGTTGGGTGTGTGTGTTTGTGTGTGCATGCGTTTTATTTGTTTATTTCTTTATTTTTTGTTAATGGTCATCATTTAAAGTTAACCTGGCCTGGGCAACCTTCCAGTCTTATCTACACATTACAGCTTATTTATAATTTTGCTCATTGACATCTCACCAAAACTAGACCAGCTGAGCATCTTGCTTTGGTAGCAGAGCTATTGTGCTAGCTTCGGAATACACCCGCAGTTGATTTTCTCTTCTTGCTTATGACTTTTTAAAGACCCCTGGCAAGTCTTCCTATTTATGTGTTTCATTCCCGTGAACTCTGCACAGACGGGCACACCTGGCTCTCCATCCCCTGGTACCTCCTAAGAGCCGTCTCAGCATCAGTGCTCCTATGAAAACCAGTCCTTCAGCTGTATGTGTTGGGAGTTATTTGACAAGCACTAGGAGATACCGTTTTTCTTTCATATTGGGAGGTTTTTGGTGTAAGCAAGATTAGCATTTTAATTTTTTCAGTTCCAACTTAAAATATCACTAAGACCTCTCACGGCCGTATTCTTAAAAAAATATTACTGACGCCTTTCAGACTCTTCCCAGGTCTCTGATGCTTCTGAAGTAGAGGAACAAATCCTACCCTTACTGTCCACGTAGCTCATTAACCCTGCGGTAAGTAGCCCTGCAGGCTTTTCCTGCCTCTGTTTTCTGTCCCCCGCATATGCAGAAGCCTCATTTGTCACACGCAACTCCATATGGTCCTTTCCTTTCAAATAATGTGACGGATAATGGCGCCCCCGAATGCTTCTCCTCTCCTGGCCTCTGTAACTTGACACAGGCCTTTCCTTCTGTCCCCTTCCCCTTTTCCACTTCCTCCCTGTAATCTCTGCTCGTCCTGGAAGAGTTAACCTCAGCCCCTCATTTAACCCCTCATTTGCAAAGTCCTCAAAGATCCTGTATCTGCCTCCCATTTCCATTCCTGTCCCCAACCCCGGCCAGGATGTGGCCTCTCTCTCCGAAAATGCTCCGTGCATCTTTCTCCACTTCCATTGCCATTCTCCAGTGACTTCTGAGTTCCTCTACTATTCCCGCATGAGATTTTGAGCTCCTTCAAGGCAAGAGCTGGGTCTCAGTCGATGCTGTTGTTCCCCCAGGCTTAACTCTGAGAACACCATCAACAAATGTTTGGTGGAGGCAAGTGAGGCAGTGGGTTACATTCCTCCACAGAGGTTTTGCCTATTTCAGTTTCAGATCAACCCAGAGGATGCCAACCTTCATAACGGCCCCAGTGTCACCCACGCATCCAGCGAGAGCTCTTGCTCAGGCCTGCCTCTTAGCGTGTGATTCTCAAATCTGGGGATCTTGATACAAATGCAGGTCCCCCAAGACTCGGCTCCGTCTGTGTGCGGTGTCCAGGGTCTGCAGTCCGAAGCAGTGTCCGGTGATTCTGGTGCTGGGGGCTGTGACCATCCTCCGGGAGGTGCCGGGTTCGGGAGGGGTTTGTGCTGCCTCCTCGCTGGGTTCCACGCCTCCCGTGAGGACAGGGACACCTAGGCTGTAAGCTGCAGTGGCTTCTTTCTCCGCTGACACGGCCTGTGACCTTGTGGCAGTAACAGTAAGAGGCGCATAGTCCCCAGTTCATGCAACAGGTGTGCCCCTGAAGAGCTGAATAATTTAAAGTTTTATAAAAGGAAGGCAGGTAGTGAATTCTTTTTTAAGTTGAATAGTTACTCCCTAATTTATTGGTTTTTAAGATGTACATTTTAAAGCATTAATTTGTTTAAATTAAATGAGATGTTTCTGAATGTGGCTTCAGTTTTTTGACTGTATGAATTTAATAATGATTCTTTTCCCCAGGTGGTCACCTGTTGTTAACCGGTCCTTACATGGATAGTTAAAGCTTTAAGTAAAAACATTTTGCTGCTGTTGAAGAATTGCTTTTGAGGCTCAGAAGCCCTAATTTAGGGGCCGTTCCATTTCTGAGAAGCTCTTCGTGACAGTTGCCCTTAGCTGTTTCTCATTGTAATACCTGAGCATCCTTGAAACCATTGCTACCCACTTGTGAACTGATAACGTTTATCCACGAGGAATTCTCAGCTACAAGATACAGTAGATACAAGATACAGTAGATCTGAAATGTTCCTTACATATTCTTTGCTGATCTACTTTGTCAGTCACCTTTGCTAGATCCTCTTCCTTTGCCAGCTTTTCAAAGTGTAGGTTTCTGGTATTGACAGGCTTATTTTTGTGTCACATGCTACATCTGGTAGTTGAGCAGTCTAATTTTTTCCAGTAGCTTCCACGTTCCCCTCTGGAGGCATCTAGCAAATCACTCAACCACTTCACAGCCAGGTTTTCTCATCATAAAAAAATGAGAGTGAGAATTGCCATCTACATTTTTTTGGAGGCTGTGAATATTCACATGGTATTCTGGGATCTTCCAGTGAGGTAGAATACCAGAAGAAAAAAGTGTCTTTGTTACATATAAGATAGTAACTGTGAAATAAATACAGTTTTACCTTTCTCCCTCCTGTCTGCTGAGCTCACACTGCCGGGCTGCCCACTGGTGAGTCCCACTTCACAGCTGCGGCGGCTCTTGAGGCCCAGGTGCTCACAGGAAGGGCTGCTCTCCTAGGTTCTGCTGGCTTGAGGGTGGGCTTCTCTCCGTGGAGTTCCTTAGCTCCTCGTTCAGAGGGCAGTGTCTTTTTTTTTTTTTTTTTAGTAAATTTACTTATTTATTTTTGGCTCTGTTAGGTCGTTGTTGCTGCGCGCGGGCTTTCTCTAGTTGCAGCGAGCCAGGGCTACTCTTCGTCACGGTGTGCTGGCTTCTCATTGTCGTGGCTTCTCTTGTTGCGGAGCACGGGCTCTAGGCGCACAGGCTTCAGTAGTTGTGGCACGTGGGCTCAGTAGTTGTGGCTCGCGGGCTGTAGAGCTCAGGCTCAGTAGTTGTGGCGCACGGGCTTAGTTGCTCCGCGGCACGTGGGATCCTCCCGGACCAGGGCTCGAGCCCGTGTCCCCTGCATTGGCAGGCGGACTCTTAACCACTGAGCCACCAGGGAAACCCCAGAGGGCAGTGTCTTCATCTTCTATGTACTTCTAGCACCTGGCACAGAGATGGTCCTAAAAATATGGGCATGGAAATCCTGAAATGTACAGTCAGTCTTACCTTCATTAATTCTATGAGTTTTAACTGTTGTAAGAACTTATTAGTTTATTGGAAAGCTGTGATTTCTCGTGGTCTTGTGAGATTAAGAGCAGGGCCATGGGGTCACACCGCTAGGTCCCGGTCTTCGCTCTGTCCTTGCCGTCTGGATGCACTTGGACATGTGGTATAACCTCTGTGAGCCTCGGTTTCCTTATTTGTCAAAATGAGGATGATAATACTAATGTTTATCCCTTAGGCTTCTTAAAAAGATTAAAGAAGATGATATATGGAAAACAGAATAGTTTCTGGCCCATAATTACCTCTTGGTAGATGTTAGTTTGAAAGGATATTTTTATTAGTATTGTTGTTATTAGTATATTTCTCCAGACTTCTCTGTTACCTTATCCGTAAAATAAATGGGGTTGCACTAAAAGATTATTTCTAAGATTCCTTATGCCGTCGCCATTTTTATAGTCCTGTGATTTTAGATATGCACTTGGATGGTTATATGTGTTCATTGCCTTAACGTTATCAGAAGGGAATAAGCCATGTTTCAAAACATGTATTTTCTAAATAATGTGATTGACTTCAGAATTCCATTAAATAGAATATGCCCTGGTGCAATGTTTAGCACCCATTTTCCTTATAGAGAGAGTGAGGCCTACAGTAAAAGCCTACAGTCACCAAACGTCAGAGCCGGAAGGGACCAGAAGGAGCGTCTTAAGCGTCCTCCGCAGAGTCGGGGGTATTCTCAACCCAAGACTTCTGGCGACATTAAACACATCAAGGTAAACTCTTTTAAGAGCTACAATGCCATGGAAACCCTAGCATCAGCAGCATCAAAGCTGATGCTTTTCTAAGTGGTATTTCTCATCCTGCAATGCATTGCAAAATAAAATTCTTAAGCTGTGAGAGATTGCACATCTTTAGTACCAGAGTTAGCTTAATATTTCAGAGCATGCCAATTACATCTTTTTTCCCTGGCTGGTAATAGGAAAAACAGAAATTAACCACATAATGAAAGGAGAATTTGTGTGATGGTAAAGTAACGTTGTATCTTGTAATAACTGAATTCCCTTTCATATTCTCCTCAAGCATTTCATAGTTAAAGAGAGAACTATTTAAGGATAATCCATAACATTACAGAAAGAATACTCATTTTATAAAATATAGTTTGACCAGAAATCTTTAAATCTGTTTCAAAGGGGGCCCTTTCACTCATCAAACGTAATGACGTAATTAGAAATACTAGTGTTTGATCTTTCAACTTTTTCCTATTATGGATTCCCTGCGTGATCTGTAAACTGTCTCATTTCCTCACGTTTAGCGAGTTATTCACACTTCTGTATGAGTGGGATGCCTGGCGTGCTGCAGTCAGTTACTGTTCTCAGACAGATTGATAGGAGAATCGTAGTGAGATAAGAATGGAGAGACCCTTTCATTGCCTTTGCAGGGCAGTGTGTGGGAGACGTCCTTGTGTGCAGTCCATAGCCCTTTCAGAAGGATAAAGTTCAGGATTTCTGTATCTGGAATTTGTATCTGTGGATACAGATGTAGATGAGTATTCGACGTGGCATGTCATAACCCCCTTTTCCAGCTATTGTGACAGGGAAAATTTGAAAATACGTCTTCCTGACAATCTCAGTTTGCTGGAGTCTAGTCATTTCAAGTCTGATGGGATTTGGGTCCTTGAAAAGAGCCAGAGACTGATGTGAACCCTTTACACGAAGGCCTTGATGGAAACCTGTCTTCAGCCATTGCTGCCTGTACTCTGACCGCTCCTTGGGGGCGCCCGGTGGCAGCCCCACGGTCAGCTGTCCACAGCCTACGAGGCTCTTTCGTGGCAGAGCCGCGCTCCTGCCGGGCTCCTGCTCCCTGTGTCCCCCACTCCTCTGCTCTGCGGCCCTCCTGGCATCGGCTGAAAAGGCTGAGGGGGTGATGAATAGCTGATCCCAGCACTGGATACTTCCTCGTCCTTCTCCCTAGTCAGCTGCCCAGGGCTGAGAGAAGCCCTGCTCGCCACGCAGCAGGTCGAAGCCCAGCGCTGGCTGTCCGCGGCCCCTGCAGCTGCTCACACCCGCCGTGTGCTGAGCACTGGCCCTGGTGTCCTTATCGGAGCGCGTTTCTGTCAGGGACGCTGACTCAGTTCAAGGGTAAACTGGTGATGTCCCGTGAAGAAATGAAAGGTGATGGAAAAATATGTGGTCTTGGCTTCTAACAAGATAAGGTCTGGGTTTGGAGGAGGAAATATATAAGCTGGATAGAGCTTTCATAATTTTGGCTTTTCTTTAAAGGAATTAGATTCCATGATGAACAGCTTGGGCTCGGTGTCCCCAGAATTTGATTCTACTGTGTTCTTCAACATAGTTTATTGGTTAGCTTGGTGGGTTTAGGATTTCAAGGGCCTGGATTTGAATTCTGGCTTTGTTACTTGTCAGTTGTGTGACAGTATCTGTGACAAGGTACTAAGTCTCTCTGTGTCTCATTCTCCTAACTCAGAAATGGTAATAATATTGGTACTGACCTTGAAGAGCTATAAAGATGAAAGAATATTGCAAGTAGAGCACTTAGAACAGTTTCTGACACAGAAAGAGTTCAACGAATTTTAGACTTTAATATATTTTTATTCAGTGTATTGTTATTATTACTATTATTATTACCAACACCTTTCCAAAGAGAGTTAATTTTTTTTCTTTTTTAAATTAATTTATTTATTTATGGCTGTGTTGGGTCTTCGTTTCTGTGCGAGGGCTTTCTCTAGTTGCGGCAAGTGGGGGCCACTCTTCATCGCGGTGCGCGGGCCTCTCATTATCGCGGCCTCTCTTGTTGCGGAGCACAGGCTCCAGACGCGCAGGCTCAGTAGTTGTGGCTCACGGGCCTAGCTGCTCCGCGGCATGTGGGATCTTCCCAGACCAGGGCTCGAACCCGTGTCCCCTGCATCGGCAGGCAGATTCTCAACCACTGCGCCACCAGGGAAGCCCCGAGAGTTAATTTTTAATAAAGAAGCAGGATTTCTTTATATGCTGTCCAACTTCAGCTCCAAGCTGAACTTGTATTTGCAGTTGTTTAAATATTATTTAAGGGTCATTATTTACGTAATGGAGGAAAGAATAAAAGTCACGTCAAATTGTTTTCTTTTTCATCTGTATAACTTTTTGTTCATGGTGATAAGTAATAAGAACACCTAGGCTCTAAAGTGGATTTGTTCATATAGTGTTATGGAGTATGGGTCTGGGTTTGTTCAAACTAAGCTCAGAAACAAAGTCAGGAACTAATTAGAGCTGTGAATGTTAAAAAAAATTCAGGAAAAACGAGGTTTTCTTTTTCCCCTGACTTTTCTAGAAAACAGATCAGTCGGTGAGATCCTGTCGTTATCCTCCTTTTTCCCCTCCTTGTCCTGAAAGAATGTGAGCAGAAAGTAAGAGACTTCTTTTTTATCCTTTAATGTTTGTTCATGATGCAGGGTTGGGCGCTCTGAATTTTCCCAGACCTTTCTCACCCTGCTCTGACAGATGTAGGTACTGTGAGTCACCTTGGTGTGAGATTCTCCATTTTTAACAGTCAGCCTATTGTCTGTTTTCTTTCTTCCTGCTCTTACCAGTAAATGCCTTCCAAGCCAGGATACTTGTGAGCAATAAGTGAACCCCAGCGGTGGGGTTTCAGACACCCAGAGGCTGACCCAGAAGCAGCAGTAGAGGGCGCTCGGCCTTTCATTTCCCCAGAATGGAGCCGCAGCAAACATCTCTCATTTAAGGAGCTAAAAATAAATTGCACATACTAATTAAGTCTTGCCGAGACCTTGTGCAGTGATCCACTGCTAAGTGCCTAAAATAAGTAGATCTTATTTTAATCTTGAGGAAACTAGGTACGAGAGGGAATTTCCTAAGCCTCCATAGGAAGAGTCAGAATTTCAGTAATAACCCAGGAATCCTTCTCTTGCTTTTCTGGGCCAATATCCCAAATGTTCCTTCATTTAGGAAGAACCAAAGGGAGAACTCAGGAGCTTTAATTTCCTCCTGAGTAGGAAATTTCCCTTTCATGCAAGGTATGTGAGATGTATGCCTCAAATAAATCAGTTACCCGCAATGTTACATATACCGCCTATTTTTTTAGTTTACTTTTTAAATTTAATTTAAATTTTATTTTATATTGGAATATAGTTGATTTACGATGTTGTCTTAGCTTCAGGTGTACAGCAAAGTGATTCGGTTATACATATACATGTATCTATTCTTTTTCAGATTCTTTCCCCACGTAGTTTATTACAGAATATTGAGTAGAGTTCCCTGTTAGACCACCTATTTTAAATTGAATCCTTTTCGTAAGATAGTGGCTCTTTACTTTTAACCAACAAAGACCCTTAGAAAAAGGAACATGAAAAATAAATAGCATTCCTGGAACCCGTGTGGGCAGCTGAGATTCCGAGTGATCTTGTTGGCTCGTATTCTGGGGTGATTAGAGCAGGGCTTCAATCAGTGGGAGGATTCCCCAAGGCAGGGTCTGGTCCCACTAGTGCACGTGGCCTGCCCCGTCTGACACCAGCGCGGCTCGAGAATTGAGCCCCGGGAAGCTGCAGTGTGCGCCGCAGATGAGCACCGGTGGTTGCCATGGAGATCGCTAATACTGCTGAAACTCCAAGAAAGGGCACTTTCGGCCGCTCAGGAGCCTGCCTGAAAATGAATGAGAAACAAGCGGAATTTAGAATAGGCCCTCAGCTACTTCTCCCACATGGAGTTTTAATTTCCTCCTCCCATCCCCCCCGCTCCTCTTCCTTTTTCAAAGAATAGATTGAAGACGCGGCTGTGTTATAAAGCACACTCGGGCCCCTCTGACCTCCTTGCAGCCTGACACATCCTTGGAATAGATGTCTATTAATGATGATGCATGACTAATAGGATTGGGGGTGAGGGCTGAGGCCAGGCGTGTGCTGGCCCTTCTGGAGCCTGTGTGCCGCTTGTCAGTGGGGTTTAGTAGGCACCTTGGGATTTGTCTGCAGCATATGTGCTGCTGTTAATGATTGAAAAATTACCACAACAATTAGTCACGGATCGCTAAAGGCAGGGCCCCCAAATGTGATGGACAATGTGATTAAATCCATGTATGTGACAATTAACTCTCCTGCAGGTTTATCCACCAAGGAGGATGCCCTAGGGGTGAGAGCAGAAGGGAATGAGAAGGAGGAAGAAGGGGTAACAGAAAGGAGCAGGAGAGAATAACGCTGCAGAACGGGCCTGATGCAGCTGGCACTGTGGGTTTTAATCTGATCCTGAATTAATCACAGTTTGATTAATCCTGGTTTATTGCAACTTTCTATTGCCCGTTGATTTATTATCTCCCATAATTTTATGGAGGCATGACTGATTAAATTCTGCCCATTCCATGTTTTTTAAATTTTAAAACCAGGTCTCTGCATTTAATGTGATGTTCTAGGTGGTCCAAGGTGCAATTATCTTGTAAAAGCTAAGCAGGCACCAGGCACAGCATGTCATGAATCCCCTTATGTATCACAGCTGAGTAACCCAGAATAAATATTTGTTTGCTCAATATTCTGCCTAAGCAAAAAAGAAGCCTTGTGATGTCAGTCTGCTTGTTTATTTGGGTGGAAGAAATGAGAATGCACACACACAAACACACACATTTTTTGTTAAATGAGAGGAGCACAAATATAAAATTTTGTGCACAGGAAAGAACAGTGTTAACATTTGGGTGAAGCATCTGCCAATATATATTCATGGCATCAAAGGGTAATGCCTGCAGTCCACAGACGTGTTCATATGTGGGATTATTTTGAAACAGTATGTAGTCTTCTTATTTTTTTTTTTTTTTGTTTTAGTTGTTATTTCTGGTGTTATTCATATCTGTGTACAAAACATTGCATTTAAATAACGCCAAGGAGGTGGTGAACAAACCAGCCCAAGCAAAGCCTCGTGGTTTGTAACTCATGTCTGCTGTACGCATGTGTAAGTTAAGAATACCCCATTCCTCGTTCAAGAGAGGGCATCTAAATCTCTAGAAAACACGAATGACACATACAGGCATGGTTTTTCTGCTTGCAGTGTTCCTTCGGCTTATTCCATTGCTTGCTTAAAGTGAATTTTGCAGAAGACCCAGTTTTTTAATTTGCAGACTAAAGTGGATTATCTTTGTTACTTGCATTTTAGCCTGACCTACCGGGCCTATAAAGAGAGAGGATCTGTTTGCGGTGTGGGCAGCAGTGTACAGGAAGATCATCAGCACAGCAAAGATCTTACTGGGTTGGTGGCACAGCACAGACGCTGCCCTGTTAGATACCCCTGGAAACTTGCATCCCTAATTGCTGGCATCACCACTTTTTAGAACAAAAACCAAGAAACCCAGTCTAATTGTGGATGATTTAGGAACCTCAGGATCCCTCCTGGTGCCAAATTTGTGCTCTCCACGTCAGCCTCCTAATAGCTCTTCAGTTCTGCCAGGAACTAATAGCAAGGCAGAAGAACACTTCATTCATGAAATATTCTTCATACTCACCAAACTAAAGTAACTGCACACTTCTTCAGCCACCATCTCATTTCTGTAATCTTATTCCAAAAAACCATATGCAAGGTAGAAGTTGGCAAGTGCCACTTGAGGAAAACTGGGCGAAGTGATGTGATTGTTGGCAGGTGGGAGAAATGACTTCTGCCTGGGTACTGGAAGGTTTTATGGCGTTTGTCGTGGTGTCGAGTTGGATATGTGGGCTTGAAGAGAAGTATATTCTAGATATGTGCAAGAATGTGTTTGTAGTACTGCTTTGGACATAACAAGAGAACAGCATCTAATTTGAATGCATGATACGGAAACAGTGGTTGGACCCGGAACACGGAGGGCCTTAGATGCTCAGCCAAGAGTTTGTACTTCATATTCTAGTCCATGAATTGAGTCATAATAAGAGTGTGAGAAGACATTTCATGAAGCACGTGTGTTTCAGACCAGGTCATTCTCCTAACCACACTCTGCCAGCTTCTCGTGAAGCTGCAGGCAGATCAGCAACTCCTGTCCAGGACCTTCGGGACGCTGCCCGTCTGACCTCTGCCTGTTGCTCTGATTTCCTTGGCCACTCTTTCCTTCCCTCCCTGCACTGTGGTCACACTGGTCTCTGTTTTCTGAACAGGCTGACCTTGTTTTTTGTTTTTTGTTTTTAATATCAATATTTTTTTAGTTGAAGTATAGTTGATTTACAAGTTAATTTCTGCTGTACAGCAAAGTGGTTCAGTTATACATATATATACATTCTTTTTTCATATTCTTTTCCTTTATGGTTTATCATAGAATATTTTTTTAAATTAATTAATAAATTAATTTAATTTTGGCTGTGTTGGGTCTTCGTTTCTGTGCGAGGGCTTTCTCTAGTTGCGGCAAGCGGGGGCCGCTCTTCATCGCCGTGCGCAGGCCTCTCATTATCGCGGCCTCTCTTATTGCGGAGCACAGGCTCCAGACGCGCAGGCTCAGTAGTTGTGGCTCACGGGCCTAGTTGCTCCGCGGCATGTGGGATCTTCCCAGACCAGGGCTCGAACCCGTGTCCCCTGCATTGGCAGGCAGATTCTCAACTGCTGCACCACCAGGGAAGCCCTATCATAGAATATTGAATATAGTTCCCTGTGCTATACAGTAAGACCTTGTTGTTTATCCATTCTATATATAAAAGCTTACATCTGCTAACCCCAAACTCCCACTCCATCCCTCCCCTAACCCCCTCCCCCTTGACAACCACCGGTCTGTTCTCTATGTTTGTTATTCTGTTTCTGTTTCATAGATAGGTTCTTTTGTGTCATATTTTAGATGCCGCATGTAAGTGATACCATATGGTATTTGTCTTTCTCTTTCTGACTTCCGTCACTGAGTGTGGTCATCTCTAGGTCCACCCATGTTGCTGCAAATGGCATTATTTTGTTCTTTTTTATGGCTGAGTAGTATTCCATTGTATACATATGTACTGCATCTTCTTTATCCATTCCTTTGTCGACGGACATTGAGGTTGCTTCCACGTCTTGGCTGTTGTGAATACTGCTGCTGTGAACGTAGGGGGTGCCTGTGTCTCTACTCTTACTGGTCTCCTTGTCTGAAACACTCTTCACCTCGGGCTTTGCAAGGCCACCTCTTTCTCATCATTCAGGCTGCAGCTCTTTCACTGTTCGCCTATTTCCCAACCTCCAGTTTCCCTCTCTGCACCCTGACCCTAAGGCTTGCTGTAGTGGACACTGGCCAGTGCTCCCTCTTTTTGTTCTCTCCCTTGAGTTGGCTCAGGTAGCCACTTTGACCCTTGGTAACTCAGCAAAAGGTGCTTCCATCCCTTCTCCAGGGGCAGATTCTCTTCTCTCTGGTGATTGGTTTAGTCGTGGGCATGTGACCCAGTGCTGGACGAATGAGATGTTATACAAGGGGCAGGCAACCAGGGGCTTCTGGGAGAAGTGTTCTCACTGCTAAGAACGTGTCACAGGATGAGGTGGTCTCCTCTTCATCCCCTGGAGGTTGAATATCAGGTGGCATTATGTGAGTCTGCTGTCCGAGGTTAAAACCGACACCCAGAGAAAGGCAGCACCAGGAGTACTGCAAAGAGCCAGAATCCTGATGGCGCATGCCCAGAACCCTCGCCACGTCCAGAAATTCTTGTTTTCTGAGGTGTCTCTTCTTATTCAAGTCCCCTTAAGTTAGATTTTTTATTACCTGAGTCAAAAGTATTCTAATTGATGTGCTTTCTTTTATACCACCCTGCTTTATTTTCCTCATGGCATTTAATCACTCTGTAAATTATCCTGTTTATTAATTGAAATGTTTATTGTCTGAATTTCTTACCAGAATTTAAGCTTCATTTGGGCAGGTACTTATCTGTCTTGTGACTGTTGAGTCCACAACTCCTAGAACAGTGTGAGGTGTATTAGTGGGCGATCAATGAATACTTATTGGCTGAGTGAATGGGATGAAGGAGGGAGGTTAATGTGGCCTTGTGTAAAACATCATGGAGGGGGTTTGGAGATGCCTGGTGGAAAGCTATTGCTGTTGTAGAGAAGTTCATAAAAGAGGTGGTGAGAACCTGCCCCTTGTGGCATCATAGTGGAGGCAGGGACAGCCCAGAAGGATGACAGACTTAACAGGACTTGGCAACTGACTGAGGGGAGTGGGATTTTCTCTTGAGACTGCTACCCAGGGTTATTGAGAGGAATAGGGGTTGTAGGAGGCAGAGCAGGTGTGATGCAGGAGAACAAGGAATTGACGTTTGGAAACGTAGACTATAATATAGTGCCAGCTAGGCACACTGTTCAAGTTTGAATCCTGTCTTACTAGCTGGGTGACCTTAGGAAAATTGCTTAACCTCTCTGAGCCTCAATTTACTAAGTATTATAAGTTCTTTTTTGTGTATACTGTATATTACATACATACCTAATTGTTTATATTAACATAATTTATATATCATTCATGTTTTTACACACATGCAAAATTAATATCTTTTGAGAATTAAATGAATTAATCCATGCACTTAGTGCTTGGCACATATAAAGTGTTATGTCAGTATTAACCTGGCACATGAGGGCACTCAATAAATAAGTGTGGGCCACAGGTAACATAATCAATGGGGAAAAACTGAAAACTTTCCCTCTAAGATACAGTACAAGGCAAGGATGCCCACTCTTGCCACTTTTATTCAAAATAGGACTGATTGCCAAAACAGTCAGACAAGAAAAAGAAATAAAAGGCATCCAATTTGGAAGGAAGAAGTAAAATTACCTCTGCTTGCAGATGACATAATCATATATTTAGAAAACCCTAAAGTCCAACAAAAATACTGTTAGAACTAATAAAAAAAGTTCAGCGAAGTTGCAGGATACAAAATCAACATACAAAAATCAGTTATGTTTCTATACGCAAACAATGAGCTATTTGAAAAGGAAATGAAGACAATCCCATTAACAATAGCAACAAAAAGAATGAAACACTTAGGAATAATCTTAACTAAAGAAGCAAAGAGTTGTATACTGAAAATTATAAAAAATTGATGAAGAAAATTAAAGAAGATACAGGTAGATGGAAAGCCAGTCTTTGCTCATGGATTGGAAGAATTAATATTGTGAAAATATTCATATCACTTAAAATTAACTGTAGATTCAGTGCAATCTCCATCAAAATTTCAATGGCATTCTTTTTTTTTAAATTAATTTATTTTATTTTTGGCTGCGTTGGGTCTTCGTTGTTGCACGCGGGCTTTCTCTAGTTGTGGCGAGCGGGGGCTACTCTTCGATGCAGTGCGTGGGCTTCTCATTGCAGTGGCTTCTCGTTGCGGAGCACGGGCTCTAGGCATGCAGCCTTCAGTAGTTGTGGCACATGGGCTCAGTAGTTGTGGCTCGCAGGCTCTAGAGTGCAGGCTCAGTAGTTGTGGTGTACAGGCTTAGTTGCTCTGCAGCATGTGGGATCTTCCTGGGCTCGAACCCGTGTCCCCTGCATTGGCAGGCGGATTCTTAAGCACTGTGCCACCAGGGAAGCCCCTCAATGGCATTCTTTACAGAATTAGAAAAAAAAAATCCTAAACTTCAAATGAACCACAAAAGACCCTGAATAGTCACAGCAGTTTTGAGCAAGAGGAACAAAGCTGAAGGCATCACACTTCCTGGTTTCCAACTTTATTACAAAGCTACGGTTATTAAAACAGTATGGTACTGGTATAAGAACAGACATACAGACTAGAGTGGAACAGCATGGAGAACCCAGGAATAAATCCACACATCTATGGTTGACTGATCTTCAACAAGGATACCGAGAACACACAGTGTGGAAGGGATAATCTCTTTAATAAATGTTGTTGGGTAAGGTGGATATCCATATGCAGAAGAATGAAATTGGATCTTTATCTCACACCATATACAAAAGTCAATTCAAAGTGGATTAAAGATATAAACATAAGACCTGAAACTGTTAAACTATTAGAAGAAAGCATGGGGAAAAAGCTCCTTGACATTGCTCTGGGCAGTGACTTTTCAGATATGACACCAAAAGCATAGGCAGCAATGGCGAAAACAGACAAGTGGGGCTATATCAAAATAAAAAGCTTCTGCACAGCAAAGGAAGCCATCAGCAAAGTGAAAAGGCAACCTATGGAACTGGCAAAAATAATTTGCAAACCACATATCTGATAAAGGGTTACTATCCAAAGTATAAAAAGTTCATACAACTCAATAGCAAAAAAAGCAAATAATCTGGTTTTTAAAATGGGCAAAGGACCTGAATAGACATTTCTTTAAAGAAGACATACGATGGCCAACAGGTATGTGAAAAGGTGCTCAGCATCACTAATCCTCAGGGGAATATGTATCGAAACCACAGTGAGATCTCACCTCATACCTATTAGAATGGCTATTGTTTTAAAAAAATAAAGAAAAAAAAAAAGGTAAGTGCTGGCAAGGATGCGAAGACAAGGAATCCCTTCTGCACTGTTGGTGGGAATGCAAATTGGTGCAGACATTATGGAAAGAAGTATGAGGTTCCTCAAAGAATTAAAAATAAAACTACCATATGATCCGGCGATCTTACTTCTGGGTGTGTATCCAAAGGAAATGAAATCAGTATCTCAAAGAGATCTCTGCATGGCCATGTTTATTGCAGTGTTATTCACAATAGCCAAAATATGGAAACAAATAGCTACTGGTGAATGAATTGATAGAGAGAATGTGGTTTACAATGGAATAGTATTAAAAAGAAAGAAATCCTGATATTTAGGACAACATGGATGAACCTGGAGGACATGATGCTAAGTGAAATAAGCCAGACACAGAAAGACAAATACTGCCCATCTTCACTTATGTGTAGAATTTCAAGGGTCAAACTCATGGAAGCAGAGAATAGAATGATGGTTACCAGAGGCTGAGGGGAGGGGAAAATGGGGAGATGTTGGTCAAGGGGTACAAAGTTTTAGTTATGCAAGATGAATAATAAGTCAGGGGAGGTGATGTACAGCATGGTGACTGGAGTTAACAGTTCTGTGTTGTATACTTGAAATTTGCTGAGTGGGTAGATCATCTTACGTGTTCTCACCACACACGCACACACACACACACACACACACACACACACACACACACACACGGCCGTGAGGGGTGAGGTATATGTTAATTCGCTTAATTGTGGTTATCCTTTCACAATGTATACATGTATCAAAATATCAGGTCACACACGTTAAATATATACAATGTTTATTTGTGAATTATAACACTTTAAAGATGGGGGGGAAAGGGGAAAAGAAAAGAAAACCATGAAAAAACGTGTGGAATCTAATTGCAAGAACACCGATTGTTGTGGCAGCATCAGAGTCTCCAGATAATCTCATTAGCCTGTTGTGTGACCAGGTGCCCTCTACCCCGTTGGTCCATTGGTAGCCTTTTCCTATAGCAGGTAAGATTCGAGAATGTTAGAAATAACTTTCTAGGTGACGATAATATATCTTCGACTTGTGTGGTACTTTTACAGATTATTTTCTCACTTGCCCTCTGATCTTGGCCTGTTTGGGGAATAGGCAGGGAATATCATTCCCATTTTATCAAACAAGAAGCCTAGGGATAGCGTGGCTAAGGGTCCTAATGACTAATAGCCGTTCCTAACCCCTGACTGGAGCTGCCCATCTGCTAATCCCAGTCTCTGCTACCAACGCCAAGTAGAATAAACGCCCAGAAGCTGCGTGAGGTGAAAGTGTTCAGACCTCTGTGGTTCTCTCAGGTTGACTGAGGGCTCCCAACTTGCAGATGGAAAACAACCATCACCGCTAAAATGGTTGGTTTTGGTGGTAGGCAACTTGAGTTCATCCCAGCTCGGTGCTGGTTTGGGCTGTCTTGACCTGCTCTGAGCGACTGTGAATGGCCAGGCAGTGGCAGTTTGATCATGTACTCTTGCTGGCCACGTGGCAGTGCCCCAGGATTGCCCCCATTCTCGGTCCAGGAGAGGGAGCTCAGGCCCTCAGGTGAGTAAGACAGAGTCCCCAGTGCTGGCTGCAAGTGTGGATATTTCTAGAAGCTTCCTGTCTTTTCTTGACTCTAAAATATACAAATTGTTGAAACCATCGTGTATTCATGTTTACTTTAATATATAAAGGCACTTAAAATTGTCATATAATAAAGTGGTGGCTTTTGAGAATTCCGTCATGCTTAACCTGTGAATCTACATTTCCTGGGTGTACTTGGACGTGCCTCATACCCACGTTAAAGATGTCTGGGCTTCACTTGTGGTACCTAGTATTTAGTATGCTGCCTACAGAATTGGTTAGGTTTGTCTGCTCTTTCTTGTCGGCATAGGCATATTTACTTATTCTATTCGAAATCCGTTATCTTCTATTCCAGCAGATTTATTTCACCACTGGAGAAGCAATATGACAGGATGCGTCTTAGGAGTCTGGACCAGGGATTGTCCTTATGTGTCAACCGTTGGGTGGTCTCTCCTTGAAAACACAGGGACAGGGAGGTCTCCAGATGCTCATTCAGTTTTGTCTCCCAGCAGGATAAAACCATTTTTAATATGTAGCTGTTTATCTTTTAAATTTTATTCACTTTTCTGATTCCCAGCTTCTACTTTTGCATGTATATCTATAAAAGTCATCGCCTCTTGTAGCAAATGCTGTTTCAACTCAAGTCTCTGCATAATAAAACAATTGCCAAAGCCCTGTGCAGTGATCCAGTTCAGATGGTATTGTTTATATAAAATTCCAGAATAGTAAAAAAAAAAACAAAAACAAAAAACAAAGCACTCTGGTTTGAGCTAATAGCATTGACTACCTTACAACTTAATTTTAAAGGTTAACAAATTTAAAGCAGTTAAGCCAAAACCTACACAGCTACACCTGAGTCTAGTAATCTCAGGTGGACATCAGCTCACCATCTGGATGCACCTGTCCTAACGCAGCCCTCTGCTGAGGAACGGGACAGGGGAGGGAAGATTGTGAGGACTGGGGGCCAGTAGTCTGTTCTCTCGAATCTGTGTAGCTGGCTCCCCTTCCTCCCCGCTGGAGTAAAGGCAAACATACACTGACAGAAGACGCACACACATGCACACACAGACATAGACACATGCACACATACACGTGTACACACACACTCACACACACACACACACACACACACACACTATATTGAGTTTTCTTGTCTCTAGCAGGTTAGGCCCCAGCTCCCACACCTAAAAGAGGGACCAGGCTGAATAAGGGCAAGAGGAAGGAGGCCTGCAGCTGGGAGACTCCCAGGCAGCTCCCTGTGTTCACAGGAAGGTGGGTGAACTGCCTGGAAGACAAACCACAGGACCAGGGTCACAGCATCTACTGGTGGCTCCAGGGACGGGTCTCCTGAGACTCGGCTCAGCGCCCCTTCCGGGAGAACAGCTCAAGCACATGGTGAAGAAGACATTACCAAGGGCTCATCTTTTAGGCTTTCACTGTTTGAGGCAGGTTTTTTTTTAAAGTTAAGTTCGGGTTTTGCATTTAATTTGTTTTATTTCTTCTGTGTTAACCTCAGGTTTATAACCCACCAATATGCAAAAATGGAGAATATAACCCATCAGATTATCATTCCCTGATGTAGAGAGGATGAAGTTCTGGGTGACAAGGGGGTTATAGTTATTGACTGTTGTTTGGGTTGGGGATGCCTCGTTAGCTGTGACCAGGTTCTCAAGGCCACAGTGCTGCCAGGACTCAGCCAGAAGCTCCTCCCCCTTCCCGCTGACCTCAGTCCCTACGTCTATCTAACAGCAGACAGAGACCATGTAGGACACTGTGCATCTGGATATCCACAGGCATTTGGTAAAATATCCCCAGCGGCCCTTGTGAGTAACATGGAGATTTGTGGGTTGGGCAGATGAAGAATGCCTTTACTTAGATTTGTATTTTTTTGGACACATCTGTCCAGGTGTGGATTATCTGCTTACTGTTAACCTGCAGGAATGTTTACAGTGGAGCCGTGCTGAGCTCTGCCTTCAGACTTGTCTTGCTCACAATTTTTACCAATGACTTTGATGAAGACATGTTTATCAAATTCGCAGTTGACACAAGGCTGGGAGCGACAGCTGATATGATTAGTGATTTGATCTTGAGTCAAGGAAAGCTTGATAATCTAAAATGACATGCCAAAAATAACAGGGTGAAAAATAGTGAAGATAAATATAAAGCCTTTAAAATAGGTTTAAAAAGTGAATTGCCCAGCTCCAGCATGGGGAGAAGTGGAAGATATAATTTGTCACAAATTCAATATGAGTTAACTTATGATAAGGCAGTTGGAAAATGTAGATGATGTGATAGAAGCAGAGTGTGCAGTTCCAGAAAAGCATTAACACTGAGAGGCCATGTGGATTATTGTATCGAATCATCTCTGCCTTACCGGAGATATACTAGAACCCAAAGATTACCAAGCGGTATGCCTATTTTTATGAGATCAGTGAAAATATTTATTTGCAAAGTGAGATACAGAACTTTCAGATAAACTCTTTGGCATGGAGAAATAACTACTTCAAAAGACGACTTGGGAAATTGTTAAAAATCTAGAAAAAGCCCAGCCCTTGTTCTCTCCTTCCCAGCTCTCTGCCACCCTCCCCCCAACCCTGAAATTAGAACCTCTGCCTGCCACTCTTACCTAAAACAAAGCTCCCATATCAGTCTTCTTACTGACTGAAATTTATACGGAGGTAACTATATGGTGAATTTAAAGAGTTTTTTTTTTTTTAAATAGTTCTCTCTGTAGAATAGACTTCTGCAGCTTCTATAGAGGATTGAAAAAATGAAAACAGCATTGTATTGTGTGCACGCATGTGCTAGTCTGTTGGTTGAATCCATCTTGCATAATTAAGAATGAAAGCACTCTTTAAAAAAGTCTCCTTTGCAGTTAGCCTGCAGCATGGTGTTCCTTGGCAGCAGGAAAAGGCAGTCAGGCCGTTATGCATGTCTTACACCTCCCTTTCACTTCCATCTCTGTGCCCTGGAAGGAAAAATGCTCTGGCACAAGCATCTTCCCATCGTCTCTGTTTGGATCGGGTGCCACCTGCTTCCACAGCCCAGGGGAGCCCTGCGTGCTGCTGCCCGAGAGCCACATGGTGACGTGGCCCCTGTGCCGGGCCTGCTTGCTAATAGGCCGGGGAGGTGGGAGTGGGTGAGGGAGCGCCAGGCTTCAGGAAGCATCCAGCCCCAGGCCCTCTTTATTTGCTTGTTAAGGCCGCCTGTGGTGTTAGGAGGGGGATAAAAGGCTTGGGGCACACCGCAAGCAGTCGCAAGCAGGGTGCAAGTTGTAATTACGACCACGGTTTCTTCTCCTTCTTCCTATTCCTTGAGTGCCTCTGAGCTCATCACGGTTCGGCTTCAGGATGGGAAGGTGACTCCAGCCGTTGGTCATCAGTAGCCAGGATGTGTACCCGTTCGGTTGACTCTTCAACTGAAAGCAAAACTATGATGTCATCTCCTTCCACCAGTTCCACTGTTTTTCAGAATCTCAGCCTTGCTTGTTGCGTTAGCCGTGCACAGCTTTGCCAGGATTTCCTTTTACATTTCTCACTAGTTATTTCAGCGTATGCAGTCATCTTTCCCTGTGAATTTGGAGTGTCTGTGTTAGTACACATTGTGACGGAGATGCCTTAGGCGGGGCTGGCGTGGAGGACTGTCTCTCGGAAACACTCCCCTGCTTCCAAATACACTCTCCAGGTCGCCTTCGCGATCCTGCATTTTCCCACCTGGAGATGCGGCCTCCGTGATGGCTTCTGGCTCCTCTGTTCCAAGTGTAAGAAGAGGAAGAATCTCTGGCCGTTCCTGGGAGACTATCCTTGTAAGTTCCTTCCCAGCGTGAATGAGGTCATCAAAGGCTTTCTGGAGCGGAGGTCTTGCCAGAGTGAGGAGTGAGCCTCGTGAAACGGAGAGGGAGGCTGCCAAGGGAATCCAGACTGTCTTCCTTAGAATCCTCCATTTCTTTAATTGGTAAATGTGAATTATAGTATCTGTCTCAGAGGATTGCCAACTTAAATCTTTTTTGGAATCAGATGGGAGATAAATATCACATTTTCAAAAATTCTAGGAAATAAAGAGGTTTTTTTTTCCTCACATTTTTATATTTCTGAAGTCAGTGTTTGTCTTACAACCAGTATCATCTTTCGATTATTTTGGCAGCGTTTCCTAATGGTAAATAAAATCATGCAGCGTCTTACAGTCAGTGGTGTCTCAAGTTTGATGAAATATGGTTTAACTGAGCAGGGCTGTTGGTGAGTTAAATGAAGTAACCTGAGGAATGCGAAGCTATGCAAAGGCCTGTTGCCTTGGTTGGGGCTGGGCCCTTTACCTTACGCTTCATGAGTGGAGGGTGTAAACGTGGGCAGAGACTAGACTCCTTCCTCCCTGATTGGGTCCGCGTGTGCTCATCTCCTCCTTTTCCTCCTTCCGTGCGATGGATGTTCAGGTACTGAGCTCCAGTGTGCCTGGCGGTGTGCAGAGAGCAGGATTCCCAGAGGTGAAGGTCAGCAGTGCTCTGAGGGAGCTCAGAGTCTCGCAGAGAGAGAGAGAGAGAGAGAGTCTGTGAACACACACTTACACGTGACCATGATTAGTGTTGCAGCTGTGGGGAGCGGCAAAAGCTTCAAGGAGAAAGCCACTCTGGCTGAGTCCTACAGGGTGATGAACGGTTAGCTGGGCAAGTTCCCAGATGGCACTTTTAAGAAACTACAGTGGGGCACAGAGTGCTTGTCTCATCTGCAGAGAAGCCTGCCTTGGGCAGCTGCCTCACCACCTCTCTGCCCAGCTCTGCTACAACCCCAGCTGCAGTGGAAAGAGTCGCACAAGCTCAGACTCCCTTCTGCTGCCGGGCTCCCCTTTCCACCTTTTGCCTGGAGACTTCGGCGCCGTGGGCACTCGCCAGGCCCCATCCAAGAGCTCCCTTGAAGTGCAGCCCTCGGCTCAGGGGGTGGGAGCTGGTGTGTTGATGTTCCAGGTCCACAGTTCCCGCAGGGCTTCTGCGTGGTGGCTTTGAGGCCCTACTGCTCACAGGAGCAACCTCCTAACACACCTTTTTGTTAGCTGTTCTCCTCTCATCACTCTCCCTGCATCCTCACTCCATCTTCCTGGGATCAACTCCCCTAAAATCCTACCTGTGACAAAGTCCTCGTCTCAGGCTCCGCTTTGAGCAACCCAAGCTAATTCACCACTGAAACTGTTTCCACGGTAATTACCTAAGGCTTGTGGCAAGGAGGTGTAAGCATATGTGGTAAAACTGGCTGACAAAGTGGGCCCACGAGGTGGAGGGGAGGATGAGTGGGTCGAGGGAGCTGCTCAGCAGAGACGACCAAGAGCTGACTGGATAGAAGATAAATACACACGTGCGTTTCCCAGCCTTAGAGATTTACATGGAACATACACCTTCAGTAGGTTTAATGCAAACCATCAAGGCTAGAGAACCCCAGGTGAGAAAGAAGATTTGGAAGTTTATGTTGCCAAGGAAAACTTTCAGGCACGTTAATAAATGACTCAACTGTGAGATGGGCAAAGGGGGACTTGTGGAGGGAAGTGTTCAAAAGTAATCATGAGGGAGTTGAATTTGTGGTGCTGTGAAGGGATGAGTCATCGATAGAAATAATGTGGTGATGGTGGTACGGCCCTGGAGTGTAACCAGGAGTCGGGAGGAAAGCGTGATCTCCCTCATCGTGTATTTGCATTGGTCAGAGTTGTGTGAGTGTAGGGTTTAGACCACAGTGCAGCCTACCAGAACTTGCGGTGACGACGGAAATGTTCTCTATGCTGTCCAGTGTGGTAGCCACTGGCCACATGAGGCTCTTGAGCTGAAGTTGCACCTGAACGTAACTACTGAGAAATTAGATTCTTTTTTTTTTTTTTTTGGTCGCACCACGCATAGTTCCCCGATCAGGGATTAAACCCAGACCACGGCAGTGAAAACGCAGAGTCCTAACCACTGGACCTCCAGGGAAGTCCCAGAACTAGATTTTTAATATTATTGAGCTCTAATTAGCTTAAATTGAAGGAGCCACCTGTAGCTATTGGCTACCTTATTGGATGGCTCTGTATAGAGCATAAGAAAAGGATACAAAATACTGAAGGGTCGAATGTAACCTACAGGGAAATCGGGGGACAGTCAGCAGGCCCAGGGCAAAAGAGTGTAGTCTGTCACACGCTTGGAGTCCCAGGACCCCTGGAGTGGGGTAAAGGGTGTCAGCGGGAAGACCACTGGCTGGTCGTAGGGATGGGCGTCCCTAATGCGAGCACGACCTGAGGCCCCGGTAGGAGGGGCAGAGCTGCTTAGACTTTGGGGGGCCTCAACTCGTGAGAGCCGCGTTCCTGTTGATCTTTAGGACCCCCTGTGAGACTGCTCATGTTCCAGAAACGGGAAGTGGCCCGGGAAGATCCCTGTCCCGACCGCTCCCTCTGCATCCACCTTCCTGGCGGAAGAACAGAGACGTTTCTCCCACAGAGGCAGAACATGCATGGCCTGAGCTGTCCCGCCTGAATCAGCGGAGCTCGTCTCGTGGCATCTTCTGCAGCTTCTTCAGGCATCTTGGTTCATAAGTCAGTCACTGGACTTGGAGTTACCACGTCTTCCGTGCCACACTGAGTCCCTGCACGTCTCTGTTTTGTCCTTTACAAGATGCGCATCCTCGCTCCTGAGCTTGTTTTCAACAAAGCATGAGATGATGAACGCGGAAGCAGTTTGTAAACGTGAAGCGTTATTTTGGTGGCTGACTGTACAGAACTTAATTAGGCCAGATCTTGGTCAGCATTTTTGCCTTTGCTCAGGCCCGGATCGCTTAAACACGAGAATGAAAACAGGAAAACGCTCACGTGATGCGATTTTTTATGTTGTCTTCTTACTGTTAAGATTTAAACTGGGGAACTTGTTTGAAATCTCTTTTCCCAGGGGCAGCGATTGTGGTCGAGAGAACAGCTCAGGGCCAGGGGCCACTGACTTGTTCTGTAAAGGGTTGTCAATATTTTGGTGGTTCTGTGGGCCATATTCTGTCTCTGTTGCTTCTTCTTCTTGTCTAAAAACCTTTAAAAAATATAAAGCACATTCTTAGCTCATGGTTGTATGGAAGCAGGCCCCAGCCAGATCTCACACCCCCCGCTCCCGAGCTGCCCTGTCCGGTCCAGCATGCTGGCCGCTACCCGCCCAGGGCTGCATACATTTACACTAACCTAATGAAAAGTGAAGTTCAGTTCCCGCTCAGGCCAGCCGCACCCCAGGTGCCTCGCTGCCACACGTGCCGTGCCTGGCGGCTGCTGACCTGGGTAGGAGGGCGGAGTATTCCCAGCACACGGGGAGCTCTGTTGGGCGCCCCTGTTCTAGAGTTCGGTCGGATTCTAACTTTGCCACCAACTAGCCTGATGGACCGAGACTAGTTACTTATTATTCTTTGTGAGCCTCTGTTCCTGAAACCATAAAATGGAAATGAGAGCATTGCCTCTCTCGAGGACGCGGTAAAGAGTCAGTGAATCTGAAGTCCTTAGCACGGGGCCTGGCCACACTCAGTCAGTGTTCGCTGCGAATATTACAGAAGCAGCTACAGTTCTTTACTGTTCATTCCAATAAAGCTCCACTTCTAAAAATTGTATTTGGAAGAAGTGGTCATTGTCCTTTTTACAGGACATTCGTGAAGCGTGAGGCTGCGTTTGGTTAGTAGTTGCCCAGTGAAGGGGACGTTCCCTGGGCCCTGAACCGCGGTGCCGCACAGAGCAGGTGCCTTCTTGTCTGTCATTCCTGTGACTCGTTTTCAGCTTAGCCTTCTGTTCCGGTTGGTGCTCATCCTACAGTAGTTTTGGGAAAAATCCATGCTCAATATTTGTTCAGCTTAGTGGTGGGGCAGAGATAAAGGTTAGCTCGCAGGGGACAGTGCCCCTCAATCAGAATTGCAGAGTAAATTATTGTTTTACTTTTGCTTATGAAGGAGTTCCAGCCAGCACTGTATTGATTAGCTCTCCTTCAAGGCTAGTGTATTGCTTGTTGCCGAGCAACGAGACTTCTTTCGTCCAGTGCCCTGAGCCCAGCGCGATGTCAGGGGGCCAGCCTGGGGGTCGTGGGCTTCTTCAGCCCGCGTTGCTTCCTGTCCCTCCCCGTGGGCACCTGTCAGCCCCATTTACATCATGTGGATGTGTGAACAGGCCGCTGAGAGCCGGCCCTTTCCATGTAGAGTGATCTGCCTGCGTCCTCACTGGACAGAGAGCATGGTCTTTACCAGCTGATAGCAGCTGATAATGGTAACACTGTTAGTAATCCCAAATGATTGATTGAGTTGTGTGACTTATAACTCAGCCTTGTGTGTGTTTGCGCTGTATGCCTCATACTCTTAGTATCCTCGAAGGGCCCCGTCACTGATAGAAATGAAGCGGCTGGATCTTGCTTGTTCATGTCCAGGGATATTGGTGATTATTTCAGAGAAGTTACAGAGTGAGGTGTGTATACAAAGACGGGCTCAGCTGAAATAACAGTGCTTACACAGAGAAGTTGTTTTGGTTGTTTGTTTTTCAGTTTGCACATCAAGGCATCCCATTTCCCCTCTGAGACATGCGGTCCTGCGTGTGTGCCTGAGCTGCTGGGCCACCACACGGAGGGATCCCTTTTCACGGGTGGGGGAGGGGTGGGGAGACGGCGGACGGAGCGAGGCCCCGCCAGGAACTTCCTGGCCTCAGGGGTCAGAGGTGGTGTCTCCGCCTGGGGAGCGTGGGGTGGAGAAGTGTTGATTGCTGATGGATGGGAGCCAGAAAAGGGGCCCTCCGTGCAGGGTGCTGGAGCAGTTAGGGACCAGCCCTTAGGCGGGGAGCTGAAGTTTTAGGAACCAAGGAATCTAGATTGACAGGTTCAGGAAGCAAGTTAGACACAGTAACTCAGTGTCTCTAAATCCTGGAACTGAGTTTATAAGGATCAGTCCCTAGTACCTAGTGGATAAAACAGAATCAGGGCAGTAGCAGTACCAACCAGCTCTAGAAGCGCTGACAGACACTGAGTGCTCGGCAGCCTGTGCTGGTGCCAAGGCAGAAACACACCTCAGAGACCTTATTTAGTATTTACAGCGGCCCACCGGGCACTCCTGCTGCTACTCCCGCCTCCCCGATGCCAAAGGGGAGCCCTGGAGAAGGTGACCGCCCCAAGCCGCACGTGTCCATCGGGGGGAGCTGGGTTCAGCCCCCGGTGGTCTGGCGCAGGTCCCCACTCTCCCTTGCACGTGCTTCTCTTCTCTCGTCCCCGCACTGACTGTGCCCATGCTTGGCTCACCCTCTGGGCCTCATCTCCTCGTCTGGACGATGAGTGGTTTGACTAGACTGTTCCGCCACTTTGGTCGTCGCCAGGCTGTGAGAGTTTTAAATCCCAGCACCGCAGGGGATGCTCAACCCTGTAGGACGAGCCCTGGGAGGGCACGTGCGCTGTCTGTCTGGCACATGATGAGGCTCAGGGAGTAGCGACCGAGTGAAGGACACTCCTGCTCCTCCGTGGTGGCAGGGCTGCGGGAGTGGCCTCCGGGGCAGCGCCTACTCTGGAGAATAGTCTCTCCTTGAGGCAGCATCTGTCACGCTTGAGAATAATTTCTTCAAGGCTTTCTTTTCCGCTGGGAAGTAGGTGTCAGGGTCAGCTGTGTCCTGGGACAGACGTGTTAGTTCCTGTGCCCCGGAGTCAACCTTTAGCTTTCGTGCTGGGCCCTGACCTTTCCTTTAAGGGTCCCTCTGAATCCTGCCCACACCTCCACTCCATCGTCCCTCAAACAGCGGTGGTTGAAATGCTCAAGCGTCCAGGGTGAAGCACAGCTGTACATTTGTGGTGGTGTTTACAGGGCTGTCTGCAGTCAGGCTGTGATTCTGTTCCTCGCGAAGAACCTTTTCACTGGTTCTGTGTATAGCAGGCACCCTGGCTTCTACCAGCTAGTCTTCTGGGGCTTGAAGAGTCAGGAGGGTTGAAGTCTACCATCGCACTGCCTAAATATTTCTACCGACCTCATGTGCTTACATTCGGTTCCACGGACAGAGGTACTTACTCTGTAATGATACCTGACAATCACAGTCCTGTCACACATCATAAAGTGTCTGTTATCTCCACACTCAGAGAGGTGAATACTTCTGCAGCACAGTGAAGTCCAGTGCCAGAGAAAATGTTTTAGGTGTGTGTTTGTCTGCCGTAGATCCCTGGTGAAAGGCAGCAGGTCTACTGGAGCCTAAGTGCTTGGTTGTGGAGTGGGATTCGAGGTGCCTCTAGGGGAGCTCATGTTTTGAAGAGCTTCAGCCATCATCTTTGGAAAAAGCACTGACCCTGGCTTCCCTTGCAGCCTCTGGCCCTCCTTTTGCATTTTGTGTATAGTGAACTGATATCTGAAAAAATAGGTTAGTGAAATAGCTCAGACTCTGCATATCTAAACCCAAACCCATCATTTCTCTTACTCTCCTCAAACACACATACACACACACCCATTTATATTCCTGATTCTCTTATTTCTTTTAATGTTTTTATTCGATTCATTCAGTAAATATTTATTGAGCTCTTCCTATGTAACAGGTGCTTTTCTAGACACTGGGTATACAGCAGTCAATAAAATAGGACCAAACTCTGCTTTCTGGAGCTTGTAGTCTGGTAGGAGTAGACAGTCAACAAGGTGAATGAGTAAATTACATTATCTAGTGTCACAAGATTGTAAATGATGTTGTGCAAATGAAGCAGGGAAGAAGGGTAGGAAGTTCTGATTAGAGGGGCGGGTGTTTCCATCTAAAATAGGAAAGCCTGCAGATGCCTCCCTGGGAAGGTGACATTTGACATTTTAATAGTATCGTGACCCTCCCAATAGTCAGATGTGAATGTCTCTTTTGATTGTCCTTCACCTCCTGTCAGTTGACCGATTTCTGACATGGCTCTGTTCATTTCCTCTCTCTTCAGCTACCATTACTTCTTGTTCAGGCCTTCATCGTTCTCTCTCACACGGTTGCCTTGGTCTCCAGATAGGCCTGCGAGTCACTGGTCCCTTCTCAATTTGATTTTCTCATTAGTCATTGCTGGCATGTAAAAGCGTTTTTGCATTTTGTGTATAGTGAATTTATATCTGAAAAAATAGGTTATGAACTTTTGTACTTTTTAATGGATTTCTGTTGTTTTCTTTGAGTTGAGAAGCGTACAATAATGCCATGCACATAATGATAATACTTTTTATTAAGGTATTATTTACATAACATGAAGCATCCATTTCAAGTGTGCAGTTTGATGAGTTTTGCTAACTATATACAGTCATGTAACCTCTGTGGTCAAGACATAGATAGTTTCCCCCCTTAAAAAGCTTCCTTATGTCCCTTGAAATTGTCCCCTATCCCCATGCTAGTAGCCTCAAGCAGTCACTGATATGGTCTCTGTCATGATAGTTTACCTTTTCTAGAATTTCGTCTCATGTCAGTGGGATCAATGCATAGACATTTGTATTTGCTTTCTTTCACTAAGCGTTTGAGATTCATCCATGTTGAACTAATATGATTATTAACTCAATATGTTCTATTCTTTGTAGCTGCCAAGTAGTATCCACTCCATAGCGTGGGTTTATCACAGCTTGTCTGTTCACCAGCTGATGAGCATTTGGACTGCTTCCAGTGTGGGTCTGTCACGTATGATGCTGCTGTGAACACCCACGGACACGTCTTTGTGTGCATGTGTGTATACATTTCTCTTGAGTAGACAGGACTGGAAGTGAAGGAAGGGTCACTTGGTAACTGTACGTTTAACTTTATAAGATACTGTTGTATTATTTCCCAAAGTGATTGTACCATTTGCGTTCCCACCAACAATGTATGACTGTGGTAGCCAGCCTGCACAGTGACCCCCAGCAATCCCTGCTTTCTGGGGTTCATGCCTGTGTGTAGTCTCCTCCCATGTTGCATCGGGGTTGGCTCGAGTGTAGAATACAGCAGAAATGAGGGTGTGTTACTTCCGAGGTTAGGTTATAAAATACACTTGCATCTGGATTGGCTGGAAGCCATGGTTACAAGCAGCCCTGTGCAGAGACCCACGTGATGAGGAACTGAGGCCTCTTGCCAACACCCATGTAGAAACCAATACCTCCAGCTAACAGCTCTGTGGGTTAGCTTGGAAGCACATATTCTGGCCCAGTGATACCTCCAGATGCCCACAGCCTTGGGGGACACCTTGATTGCAACGTCATGGGAGACCCAGAGTCAGCACTACTCAGCTAAGCTGCTCTTAGATTCCTAGCCATTGGAAACTGTGAGAGGATTAATGTTTGTTGTTTCAAGCTGCTAGGTTTTGAGATAATTTGTTACACAGCAATGGATAACAGTGAGAGTTCTAGTATCTCTACATCCTGAGCGACATTTGGCATCCTCAGTCTTTTTAACTAGGGACTCTAGCAGGTGTCTCGTGGTATCTCATTGTGATTTTAATTTGTGTTTCTCTGATGACTAGTGATGTTGAGCATCAGTCATGTTTTTAATTGCCATTTGTGAAGTGTCTATTCCTACTTTCACACACTTTAAAAACAGGTTTGTTTGCCTTTTTTTTTTTTATTTTTTTTATTCTGTCCTGCAAATCTGTTGCACTATCTCCGCAGGAGTTGAGAATCCTTACCAGTCATGGCCTGTGTAATTGTTGCTGAGCAGAATTAAGTAGGCCTCGCAGTAATGTTGTTTTAGCAGTATTTGACCGTGCTTAGCCTTAAGTTCTCAATCTCCCTGTCTTTTCCTGGAGTGACATTGAGTTAATAATCGTGCACTACTGAAGCTAATTCTCTAGCCACCACTCAAAATCTTTTCCATGTCATTAATCACTTCCCCTTGTCTCTTGCCAGTTACTGAGAGGTGTACTTTTTCCGTGTTGCCTAATTCCTTCTCTGCCCTTAGGATTTTTTCTCCTAGCATCTGCTGCATTTCCATACACATGTACAACATTCATCATTTTATTACCTGATTCATATCATATAATCATCAATAATTTTTGTTTCCATCATGATATTACCTTCTTTCTGACTTGTCCAACACTCACTGCTTTTGTACTTTCTAGATGTCGGGAGACTCATATTATTCTTCTAACACCTCGAAATTAGGTAAAAATAACAAGGAATTCTAGTAGAGTGGTCCTCAGTCAGATTAGCAGAATTTTCATAACATGCACCTCATGTGGCTATTGTAAAGATTTTAATAAGATAGAATAAGTATATCTTGACTTTCTGATCTTAAGAGATGACCTAAAGGTTAGACTCCAAAAAAGTAAAATCTATTATGCAAACATTAATACAAAATCGCTGTTTACCGCTGGTCTTGTTTAAATGAACATCTCGCAGCTTTAGGTTAAGCACAGATTTTAAATTCTACCAGCAATGGAATCATATCAGCAAATACTTATCAAGTTATCTGCTGTGTGTTAAGCATTGTGCTAGGTCTGGAAATGCCAAGGGGCGCTTGGCATATTTCCTATGAATTTTAGTTTATTTGCTATTCAGCAGGTATCTATCAAGCCCGTGTTCGGGCGCAGCCTTAGGCAGCACATGTATGAAAGTGAAGAAGCCAGGAATCTTGTCTTCCGGGAGCTGGTGGGGGGCAGGGCGGACATGGCGGCGGGAGGTCCCCACGTGGTGACTGTAAATGAGCACAGAGGCGGCTTCCGGGAGCGCAGGGCTCGCCCTGCCTGGGTCTGCCAGGAAGCTTCCCGATGAGTGGCACTGGGACGGAATTTTGAAGGGCCGGGAGGAGTTCACCAGGCGGCAAGGACATCCTAGAGGGTCGAGGGCGGCGTGAGACACAGAGAAGTAGTTTCTGCCGCAGGGTCCGGGCGCCCCACCATCCTCGCTGCAGAAGGCGGCGTCTGCTGGGATCATAAACGGACAGATGTCACGTCTTCGGATAAAGAGTATCTTTTTCTGGTAGATCCCAGTCTTTTTTATGGATGGTCGTTCAGCAGTTAGCTGTGATGTGGGTGTGTCTGTGAGAGCAGCTGAGCTCAGGGTCCTTCTACTCCGCCATCTTGTCTCCAGTCTCCAGAAACAGACAGATTTTAGGGGGACGGGACTGCATCTGATATTGTCCTGTTTTGCTTTTGTGACTCATCACTCTTTATCTCAGCGCTGACCCACGTTATTTATGTTCACTTTATTAGTGCGTTTGCTGCTGCTGCTGCTTTTTTGGCGATTATTAAATGTTATGTAGTTTATGCCAATGCCTTTGTTATATAGTTGGAGACCCAGTTAATGTAGCAGAAAGATAATTTGTTCTCACTTGATAAATTCTGACTTGCTAAACGAGTCTGATGTTTCTCCCTGCAGCCTTTGCTTGTGTGATTTGCCAAGTGACTGACTGTAGCCGGGGTGGCCCTGCGTTGGACGCAGCAAGCCACGCTTCTGGCCTGGCCTGTCCTTTCAGGACTCCGGCGTGGAAGTGAGTCCAGCGTTAGCCTCTAATTCCTGTCAGCGTGCGCTCGGTGCTCCACAGCCACCTACAGGTTCCCTTCTTTGGCCTTGTTCTCCCCTGGCCCTGTATTCTGTGTCTTTCTCACCTAGAAATGAGCCGCACACTGCGCTGTTTAACTGTTGGATAGTCGCTTTTAATTCTCATTTCCTTCATTTGTTCCTCGTCTTTCCAGTGGGATTTTAACTATTCTTGAGAGTAGGGCTCATCACATCCCTTGGCACAGCGCTTGGTATGGAACAATGTTGAAGAACTACTTGTTTAAATGAAAGAGGGTCTGACAGAACATGGGTAGAATAAATGCCTTTTGTTGTGTGGTCAAGGCTGCGTCGGACTGACCTTTGAGGACCTGGGTAGTCAAGATTATATTCTCCCTGGGCGACCGTATTTCTCCACCAGATCACCAAGCCAGGACTTGCGGGTCTGACCTCTAGCTGGATAGCTAACTAGCTCTGCAACCTTGGATAGGTCGCTAAATGTCTCTCTGTTTCCTCACCTGTAAAATGTGGGCAGTCATATTACTTAATCAGAGTGTGGTTTTGAGGATTATGAGAAATAATGCACAAAAAGCACTTAGGTTGAGTAGCTCTCACATAACATTTAAGAAGCCATTTACAACATTTTTGGTATAAAGCACTAAAGATGTCATGATAGATTACTTTAGAAAGTACGAAGTGTTATATAATTATTTTTCTGTTATTTGCTCTTATCTTGTCTATGGCATTAATGGCACGCCCCTCCATATTATTTTAATTTAAAGATGCAGTGGACAGTGCCATCTGTAGCAGTGACAGTGAGAGTGTCATTGAGACGGTAGCCCTGGGCAGCAGTGGTTGCAAGTCATGTCCAAAGCTGACCTTGGTCCTTTTGGAGACACTTCAATACTCCTTGTATTGCTTTCCTCTAGTTCTACTCTTCTGGGGATGGTTTAAAATTTCATGTATATACTCAAAGTTTTAGTAGTTAGTACTACTTTTTGAGTCACATTTTTCTTTTTTTTTTTGGCCGTGCTGTGTGGCATGTGGGATCTCAACCCAGGGATCAAACCCGTGCCCCCTACAGTGGAAGTGCGGAGTCTTAACCAGTGGACTGTCAGGGAAGTCCCCAGATTTGGTTTTGAAAAGTAAAACTCTAGAAGAGAATCCCAGTGATCCTGCCGTCCAGCTATTCCCAGGTTTACACGCGAGGCTCAGGACCTCCAGGCAGCCTGCCCGAGTTGCCCAGCCCCGGGTGGGACCTGCCCTGTGTCCTCGGCTCTCCACCCTCCTCTTGTCACCTGAGCGCCTCTGCAGTTGAAGCCCCTGCTGTGCCCCGGTGCCAAGGGCACGTCCTCACCCCTGTGTCCCCCATTACCAAGGGGAGCAAAGTGGAGACGCACCTCTCGTGCTGGGGAGGGCAGCCCCTGGCGGATGGCCAACCACGGTCAGGTTCATGCCTGTTCCTCCTCGTCCCTGCCCACTGCCCGTCCTTCCGACTTCGCGTCCCCTCTGCCGTCCCTTTTACAGTCCATCCTTCTTTACTTTCTCAGTGTCCCCTTTGCCATATTGCCCGCCCAAGGTCACGTGTTTGATGAATGGAATTTCAAGCACAGTCTGTGCTGAGAGGTTGCATTAGTTTCCTTTTTCTCTCCCCTCCCCCTTCCCCCTAGAGCTAAAGCGTGCAAGGTATCCTAATGGTCTAAAGTGTCCAAAGAAAACTAGGTGGGGAAAAAGCAACGGAAAATTACTCTGTTACATGCTTCCTCAGAGTTCAGATGAATCTTTTCCTTCTTTTTAATCCTTGTAAACAATTGAAAACATGTTGGCCCATTTAAGGGGTGATTGATCTTCCCTTGGGAACACACTTCCCAAAATGACGAGCAGAGCGAGGCGGTGCCTTTGGGTGACGCAGGTCGGCAGAGTGGGGAACTTTGTTGTTTTCCCTCCCTACCTGTCATCGCCTTTGTTTTCTGCCCTCTCAAATAATAAAATCTTTTTCCAGCTATAAAATCTGTGGAGGTCAAAAAGGTGACTCGGGTTAAACCCAGGGAAAATTGTAGCCACCTTATAGTAGAGTGCACATTTCCAGCTTTTGATCCAAGGTAGGGTGCCACCTGGAAGATGTAAATTTGTCATCCTTTTCTGCCCGTGTTTCATCTTTTCTTTCCTTTTCTGCATTGTCATAATTCTCTAACTTTATTATATCTTCTCTGTTATTCTCTCTCTTGGTAAATGTTCGTGCTCCCAGTGGAACCAGAAGAAACCGTCCATGGGGTTTTGATATTTTGCCAACTGTTTTCTGTAATTAAAAGTGAATTGGAAATGCGAACATTGCCTCTGTTCTGCCGATGCTTCTGGGGTTTAGTCTAATAGAAACATGAAAGGTGCAAAGAGAGAATCTGTAGGAAGAGAAAATGGAAGCATGCTATTCTGGCTAGAGGTTCCTAATGGAACATAAACCCTTAAGCCTTTGGGTTGTCTATTCCTAATTTGCTCTTTTATTTGGGTCAGAAGACCATCTGTTAAGTTTTATCCACAATTAAACCCATAATATGGAGGTGGCAGCTCATGTCCTCATGATTGGCTTGATCCGCGCTCATGATCTTCTCAGGTGAAGTAATCGAGAGCAGAAACCTACATAAAACTATTTGGAACTGAGAGAGCTTGCTATTTAAATTCTCATGCTCTAAGCAGGAACAGTAAATAGGTTACAACCCATGTATCAGCCCTAATTGACTGGCTGCCCAGAGCACAGGGCTGGAAGGATTGCCAGGACTAGGTGTGCAATCCGGGTAAAATCGTGCAGCCTGGTTCGCCCCTCTTGGAGCAGCAGACCAGCCCTTGACGTTGATATCACCTTTCCTTCAACTCTCACACTGTTGCATTGCACGCCAGTTAGACTTCAAGCTGCGCAGAGACAAGGAACATGTCTTACTTTTCACCATTGTACCATCAGTGCCTAGGTCTGAGCCTGGCACATTGTAGACACTCAGTAGGTGTTTGATGAATGAATGAAAGGAATGACAATCTTTTAATCATTCAGGTTTTGTTCTTTTGACTTTAACTGGCAAGTCCTAAAGTTAGGGACTCGGTCTGCCTCTATATTGCGGTGGGCTGGACATAGAATTGATTCAGTAGTGAACCCCTGGACGCTGACCTGTGGGAGGAGGGTCCAGGGCACAGGGAAGAAACGACACAAACACATCTGTGACCAACAGCCTCATGGTCACCCTCTAGTAGCCTTTGTAAGTCACAAGAATTGCTAGTCGGTTTTCGGATTAACAGTTGGAAGAGGTGACCTCTAAAACCTTTTCTGACTTTCATGATATATCAATAATTTCACCTTTTTGATTGCCTGTCTACTTTTAAGTAGATAATGTCTAGCAGCAAAGTAGCCTCAAAAGTTCCATAAAGGAGAAACGAATCACTTTTCTTGCTTAATGAAGTTAACACCTGGAATCCTGTGAAAATGCGTGTGCAGAGGGAGTTTGTCCATTGGACTCCTGTGACCTGTTGGGAACCTACCAGAATACTTAGCTCTTTCACAGACAACATGTCCTTTATTTGTTTGTTTAATTTAGCACCATGGTATTTAGCATGAAGACTTCCGTGTTTCTCTCAAGAGTGCTTCTTTCCTGCAAGAATAAAGGTTTTGTTCTTAAATGTCGGCAAAACATTATTTGGCCTAATGTTCAGTTGCTTCCACTTCCGTCTCCATGTGGGAGAAAGCTCGTTTCGTTAAAATCATCAGTGGACCCCCTCCCCCCCGTCCCTAAATTACTGTGACCTGCTTTTCCACTAGGATTCTCCTCCTACACCAGCAGATTCCTCTGCTGACTTTCTTCTCAAGTCCTTTGGCCGCCCAACACATAACCATCTGTCTCTTTTCCTCCCCCTCTCCGTTTCAGAGGGGGGCGTCACCTTCACTCTGACACTCAGTGTTGGAATGTGCTGCCTGCTTTCCCGGTGGCAGACCAGGGTGCTCAAGTGGGTCATTTGTCACTTGAATGTTTTTAGTTGACGACTTCCGTGTCTGTATAAAAGTCAGACCTTATGAGATATTCAGCATTCAGAATATTTTGTCAGCAAAGGACGGAAGAGTTTTGGGAAATTGGTGAATTTGCTCTACCTAAGAGCTGGAGACCTGTGCACAACATACAGGAGATGGGGCTGTGTTAGTCCGCTCCAGCGGTGGTAACAAAGTCCCACAGACGCGGCAGCTTAAACAGCAGAAATGTATCCCCTCACAGTTCTGGAGGCTGGAAGTCCAAGATCAAGGTGTCACAGGGTTGGTTCCACCTGAGGCCTCTCTCCTTGGCTGGGAGACGCCACCTTCTCCCTGTGTGCTCACACGGTCATCCCTCTGTGTGTGTGTCCTCATCTCTTCTTACAAGGACACAAGTGCTGTTGAATCCGTGTCCAACTCAATGACCTCATTTTACTTCATTGCCTCTGTAAAGACCCCACCTCTAAACATAGTCACAGTCTGAGGTCTTGGGGTTAGGACTTTAGCATCTGATTTGAGGGAGGGGTACACAATTCAGCCCATAACGGGGTGAATAAGACCTAATCCCATGTGAACAGAATTCAATGGAAACATGAGAGACTGAGAATAACTCCCTTATAGGTTGGTACAAAGAATTAAGTGAAATTTTGTGTGTGAGGATTTTGAAAACTCCAAATTCCTGCTAACAAGAATGGAGTGTCATTCTCATTGTTATATAACGTATGACAGAAACATAGTGATGATTATAACATAAAATGATAATGTTATTTGAAATGGCCAAATCCATGTGAGACTTGAAAGCGCTTGAATTTATGATACCTTTTCCCAGCGTCCCAGAGAAAGCCATGCACGCAGAGGAGGCCGGCGGGACGCTGGCACAGGACGGGCGCTTGGCACCAGCACGCCTCTGTGGGTTCTGAGCATCTCTGAAGGGTGCATCTTTTTGCCAGGCCTGTTGAGAATGAAATTCTTTTTTTCTTTTTTTTATGAAGTTATTTATTTATTTTTGGCTGTGTTGGGTCTTCGTTTCCGTGCGAGGACTTTCTCCAGTTGCGGCAAGCGGGAGCCACTCTTCATCGCGGTGCGCGGGCCTCTCACCGTCGCGGCCTCTCCCGTTGCGGAGCACAGGCTCCAGACGCGCAGGCTCAGCAATTGTGGCTCACGGGCCCAGTTGCTCCGCGGCATGTGGGATCTTCCCAGACCAGGGCTCGAACCCGTGTCCCCTGCATCGGCAGGCAGACTCTCAACCGCTGCGCCACCAGGGAAGCCCGAGGATGAAATTCTTAATGCGAGACAAAGGACAAACTGGACAGTATCTGAAATGATTGACTGTCCTGGATTAAATGTCAGAAAAATGAGTGAAAGGAACACTGTGCCCTTTTCTTAAAAGTAGAAACCAACATGTTTCACCAAACTTTACTTCCCTCCTTCAGTTATAAGCCCGTTGTGACTGTTACCATGATAAGTAAGGTATTAACGTTGAAAATGAATGCACTTTTTAGTTTCCTAAATGTATTTAAAATGGTCTCCTCCATGTTATTCTGATCCAGAGCTATCAATGTGGGTGGTTTTATTACCCTTGGTTTCATTTTAGGCAGAATTTTAGAAAACGTCCTCTTTAAAAATATGACTCCTTAGCTCATCCTCCTCCGCCCCAAATAAGTAATTCATGAACCTTTCATTGTAATAGGAGCTGGAGCATCTGAAGCTGATTGTTTTACATTATTGTTCATTGTGAATAAACAAATAGTTTTCAGTCCCCTTTCCACAAACTGCTATAACTTAGGGATCTTATAGCTGATTATACAGCTCTAGAGCCAGTTTTGAGAGGGATAAAAATCTTCCAAATACATCTGCTTTAGCCTCCTGTGCTAGGGACTCCAGGGAGTAAGGGGGTCTCTCTGGGGGTGTTTAGGACATAAATATGTGTTGAGTTAGGCAATTTGAAGCTACTTGTCGTTTCGCTGAATGGAATCTGGGACAAATCTTAAAGGATAAGAAATGATTTAATTTTTTCCTATTTTAGAGTTCTCTGTTGGAAATACAACCTCCTCTGACAATGAAATAGTTCTGGATTATCTGGGAAGACATGTTTATTTGGGCGGGAGAGTTTTCAGCATCTTCAGACACTTCATTTTTTCCCTCTCCTCCTCATCACCAGGCTTTTGGCTATTTCATTTTATAGTCACCGCTCCAGAGCACCTGCAGGGGAACAGAAATGCCAAGGTGAGACTCAGATCAGCCACGTTAGCTATTTGACAGCCAGAAGTCTGACGGGCTTATGTTACTTCTCGTCAGGCTAAGCGCCTTGAGACCTTTTGTGTCTCCTCCAGATTTCAGATTGCTGGAGGCGGGGGGGGGGGGGGCCCTGCTCGCCTCTGTGTCCCACACAGCAGCGGGACCTACCCACACCAGCCACTCAGTCCATGCTGTCTGTGTTGATTGTTGAATGAGGTTTGGGATCCATGCATTTTTTTGTTTGCAGTTTCCGCAAAGAATAACGTTGACTGTGTCTCGCCTGCCACGAACTAACCCCTGCAGCCCTCCTCAGACGACCGCCAGCCACTTTGCAGGATGAACCCCTGTCTTTTCACAGCAGGACAGCAGCATGAAGACAGGGTTACGATTGCTGAGTTGAGTGGAGGGGCTTCTCGATGAAACCGGGAGAACCAGGAGCACAAGTGAGCCCGGAGTCTGGGAGTCTGGAGGTGGCCTTTGCATGGCGCTGCACGCGGCCCTCCGCTGGCTGTCCTCCAGAACCCGGTCCCGGGCAGAGTGAAACCCCAAGAAACGTGAGAGGTTGGAGCAAACACCTTTTTTCAGAGTCACGTATCTTGGGAGCAGAAAGAGGTGAAGCGAGTCAGGCCGTGCGGTGCTTCCTGGGGGTTTTTAGGGAGATGGGGCCACGTCTTTGCTTGATGAGATGCAGACTGTACCCGGGGTCCTTCACACCCAGCTCCCGTGAATTAGGGCAACGTGTGAAAAGGAGAGCGTGATTAAGAATGGAATTAGAAGGTTGATTTCTAATCGCCAGACTACCACCGACTGGATAGGGCCTTGGGGCAAGTGTTTTCTCTCTCTGGGCCTCCACCTGCCCATCCACTAGCTGAGGGAGGTAATGGATTAGTAGCAACTGGTCGCAGCTCTTAAATTCGATGCATTTAGAAAACGTGCGTTCCCCAAGTTCCCCATCGAGATCTCAGCGTTGGCTGCACTTTCGGCTTCCGGATCACTTCTCCCTGTTTGGTTCCCTTTGGCGTGGTGACGTCATTGCATGCAGAAATAGAACACTGGTACAAAGCCATGTATCCACTTCTGTGTGCCAGGATATCCTGGATGAGATCCTTTGTTGCTCTTTTACTCTTAAAGACCAAGTCTGACTCAAATAACTGTCACTACCTACTTAAACTTTGGGTGTAGCCGTGGCGTATATTTCCTGTTCGTTTGTGTTGGTTTCAAGCTTTCCCTGTGGGATGGCTTTCTTCTCTGGGCCTTCTCTCCTCCCTCTGCATGAGCGTTGATGAGCGGCATCCAGAATTCTGGCCGCAGCAAATGTCAGTGGTTCCAAGCTGAGGCAGCACTGCTGGGGCCGGTGTCCTTTGCAAATGTGTTGTTTTAGGAAGATGTAATTTTTACATGATTGTTCGCATCAGCACTTTTGCCACTTGACGTTTAAAAAGCCTGTTGGGTATGTGAGCCGGTTCTCTCTCGTTCGGCTGTGCTGCCCTTTCCCTCCCTCCTCTCCTCCAGGAAGCTTTATTTTCTCCAGCCAGGAAGAGTGTGTGTGGTACAGTGAGAAATTCTGGCCACTCTGGAGATGCATTTTCTTCGGCAGCTTGAGAAAGAGGCTGATGTGGAGGCTGGCAGGGTCCTCACAGAGGTGCTGCTTCTCTCAGGGCTGCTGGCAGCCGCCGGGGATTTTGCCGAAGCAGGTGCAGACTAAATAGGATTTGAGGAGGAAGGTAGCACACTGACAAGTGTCTCTCCTGGACAACGCAGGGGACATCAAGGCCAGCCTAGCCGGCCGAGAGGGGTGAGGCCAGGCGCTGAGTGGGCGTGGGGGAAGCCTCCCGTGATGAGGCCGGGCTGGTCCTCCCAGCGGCTTCCCCTCGTGGCGTGGCGGGACCAGGTCTGTCTGGCACCAGGTGGTGACCAGGGAAGGCGCCCGCCCCTGCGGTCAAGGGCGCAGACTCTAGACTCAGGCAGGCCTGGGGCTCGCCTTTGAGGAGTCCGGCTGCTTAGGCTGTAAGCCTTAGGAGCCCATGCTGGCTCACTTAAATTTTAGAAAGGGGGGTGGGGTGAGAACGTATTCATAGGACACTGAGTGGTTCATAGATGCAGGGGTGGCCGCGAAAGGGGCGGGAACCAGGGTGGCTCTGGGATCTCTGTGGCGGTGCCCCTGCAGTGACCTGAAGTAAAGCGTTTTCTGTCCTTGTGGCATTTTAACCTGAGAGAGGTTAAAGCCTGAGAGGTTAAAGCCTGGCAGGGGGTCCTAGTGATGACCACGTACAGGGTGAGTTCGCCCAGGAAAACTGGGCTCCCCTCACCGGAGGAAGGGGTTAGGGTTGTTAGGGACGCAGCTGACACGGGCGTGGGACGCAGATGACCACTGCCGTGCAGGGTCTCGTGTCAGAACCTCGGGTAAAGCCCCAGGGGCTCGGGGGAGAGTGCCCCAGCTCTGGGCTGAGAAAACTGACGGAACTAGTCCACCGAAGAAACAGTCCCTATCTCTGGGGGCGTTAAAAAGGTAACGCCTGTAACGCTGTTAGCGTGCGCCTTATGGTTACCAAGTCCTCCCTGTTTTCTGCTATTTAATCCCATTTTCTTAGCAGAGCCATTCGTGGATGGGGTGACCCAAACACACGTCCACTTGCTTAGGACGGTTCCAGTTTCTGCCTTCGTGTCTCCGACTTCTCATTTTTAAAGTGAAGCGTCATTATTACTGGTTGCATTAAAATAAGCCAGGGTGGGCTGGCTGAGCCTGTGCCCCGTGCTGGCAGCTCAGGCCTGACGTCCCCAGTGGTGAGTGCATGTGCAGTGGGCAGGGTGCCCAGTGGGATCTGAATCTGCCCTGCAGTGACCTTCCTCCCTGACCGGCAGCTTCGGGGACGGCACACAGGGGCTCCAGCGTGGTCCCCAGAGCCCCATCCTGCCTCGGCTGCTTCGCTCCACCGAGGACACCCACCCCCATCATGGGTGAGCTCTACTCCCTCCCAGACAGCTGGCAGCAGTGGCCCCGGACCAGGCTGAGCAATGGCAATTTGTGACCAGGAACTTTGGCTTTAAGGCAATAAGCAGTACAGACCCTTCTCAGTGCCTGAAGCTGTATGATGGGAAGCCAGGAAGCATCGGGTGGCCATGTGGCTCCCACTTGGGACTTGAGAGTCAGCAGACAGACGAGACAGAAAGAAGGAAGTGGATGCAGAATGAGAGGCAGGATGATACCTAATTCCCGGGTGGAATTTTTCCTGAGGCTCCCTTTGGGTTCCACCAGTCACCTGAACAGTTTTACAGTAACTGTAAATTCAAGTTTAATTGCTGTCAGTTGCAGCCGGAAGAGCCGTATCTTACCCTCTTGAGCTTAAAGCAAATGAAGAAGACACTGAAGCAGTGGAGGGAACAGAAGGCCAACGTGATTTCTCCTAAGGTGATTGGGCACCCTGACTTTACCTGTCCGTCCCACAGGGCCCGTTATCACTTGCTCCCCGCTGGACCCCGCCTTCCTCTCCAGCCCACCTAAGGGCGCCGTGGGGTTGGTATAACAGGCGTCATCGCTCCTCTGGCTGAGGTGGAAGCAGAGGAAGGAAGCAGATTCCCAGTGTTTGAGGTCTTTTAGTAGATTCGCTCCACGTAAATTTCCTACTGGAAATTTCTCTGCAGATGGAAATGCAAGGCCCGCTGAAACGAGGGCACCCCGCCACAAGTTTGAACCAAGGCCTGAACCTCAACTCTCAAGATGAGTGGATGCCAACATTCAGGTGTCGGCTGGCAAGCGAGGGCCTTTGGCAGGGCTGGGCGGACGTCCCGCCGACCCCTGGGCTGGCAGCCCTCTTGGCGGCCCTGCTGTTTTCTGTTTGCGGTTCTGTGAGCGCCCTCCCCATGAGCTTGTTGGGATCAGTGAATAAGCTTCCCTGGCTTGTCTCTAGCATGCTCACGACCACCTGAAGATTCCCCGCGTGTATCCGGCTGCCGAAGAGCATTTACAGACGGCAGGTGGAGTCCTTCATGCCTGTCGGTCACGTTGGTGATGATGCTTTGGACCTGGGAAGGGTCTGCTTTGGGGGACGGAGCAGATTTAGCTCCCAGACGTGGTGACGGGGAGAAAAGCCATGTGCTGCAGTGGTTGATCATTTAGGCAGGTGTGAAAGCAGCTAGCTGGAAAACCTCTCTGAAAGCCAGCGGACGATAAGAGAGCGGGATCTGACCATAAGAGATCTGACTATAACAATACATCTTCAGTGTGGCTCGTGGCAATCCAGAATTTTCCACAGAGAGAGGCCAAAAGGCTAACTGTCTATTTCTAGACTGCCCCCCATTCCTGGATGTGTGTCTACTGTCAGCGGCTTTGATTTTTCAACCCAGGATCACTTTTCTCCAGCTTTGCACATTTGGGTGCACACACACTGCTGTGTGGGGCTTCAGATCTTTCTGGAAACTGATCCTCACACACACCTAACCTCTCCAGCCCCTTTCTGCCACCTACCTTCTCTGTGAATACAGTGGTCACAGCCTTTCAAAGACAGGTTTCCGAATTTGGCAGCAAAAAATTGATGGCGCCCAGCACGTTAGCGGTTGCTTCCCTGTGCCGAGCCCGACCAGCTTTCCGCTTGTTGACTGTGGTCCTGACGGCTAACGTCGACTTACAGACTGGACACATGACTCAAATGTTTGTGTCCAAGACCCATTTGGGGTCTGAGGTATCATCTCCTACATGTGCTGTACCAATTCATACAAAAAGAAGCTCTTTTCTTTTTTTTTCCAGAGACTACCGTTTGGGCTCCTTCTGGCTTGTAATGGCTAAAAATGAGTTTGAAGCGTGGTCCTTTTCATCTCTTCTTCCACCTATTAATTTTTAGTACTTTCATTTATGTTTAAAAAAGCAGTTAGACGTGAAAGTTCCCAGACAAGAATGAGTAATTGGCCAGCCGAGGTAGAAGCTGGGAGCTGGCGATGGTTTTAAGAGAATAATGATAATAGCTTTAAAGAGAGGCAGAAATCACAATTGGAGCTTACTTTTTAAATTAAGTTCATTGTCCCTTGGCCCAGCTCGGTGGTCAGTGATCTCTGGGATAGCAGGTCAGATGCTGAGCGGTGTCGCTGGCACATGATGATGGCACGTGGAGGGGAGACCGAGGAGATGGCAGAGGAACAAAGAAGGGGAGGAAATTTTCTAGCCTCTCTTTCTTAGGGTTTTTACAGCAAGGTTTTGTTATTTTCTCGAAAGTACAGTAGCCTCCATAAGAGTACAATTATAAACATTGAGCCTGTTAGAGGCCAACCGTCCAAATGGATGTCAGGCCAGAGCATATGCCCCACTGGGGGAGTTTCCTTTTCCTTCCCAAATCCATAGTGTCTGGTAAGCACGTGATTAAGGGTTCCGGTTTTTCATATGTAGTTATGGAAAGTCAGCAAGCCATTGGGTTTTGTTGAAGCAGGGCATACTTCTGTGTCATACAATTAGTTATCTTTTTAGTTTCTCTTCTTATTACCTATCAGTGCGGTGTATGTCCCGTATCCCAGTGGGAACTTCTAAACTCTTTGAGGAGATAAAAGGCCAAAGTGTGGGGCTTCCCTGGTGGCGCAGTGGTCATTGAGAATCTGCCTGCCAATGCAGGGGACACGGGTTCGAGCCCTGGTCTGGGAGGATCCCACCTGCCGCGGAGCAACTGGGCCCGTGAGCCACAATTACTGAGCCTGCGCGTCTGGAGCCTGCGCTCCGCAACAAGAGAGGCCGCGACAGTGAGAGGCCCGCGCACCGCGATGAAGAGTGGCCCCCACTTGCCGCAACTGGAGAAAGCCCTCGCACAGAAACGAAGACCCAACACAGCCATAAATATAAAAATAAATAAATAAATAAATAAATTAAAAAAAAAAAAAGGCCAAAGTGTGAAAGTACCTGGAAAACAGTTAAGTATGTGACATAAACTCTGAGCGCGGTGTGCGCTGAGATAGGAGAGGTTTTGCCTCGAGTACGTGTAGGTGGTCCGCGTGTTGAGATCTCACATGGTTTTGGAAACCACGTCTCAGAGAGGATCACCCCCCAGATGGATTCCTCTGAGCAGAGTCTCTCCTGTTGTCTTTGTCCTGATTTATGTTTTGTCACCAATGGAATCTGTAAGGTGAGCAGATAGTTCAGCAAGAAATCAAGTGGCAGTGAGTGAGTTCTTGACAGCGTGAATTGAACAAAAGGGCAGGACTTAGAGTGGCCGATGGGGACTCTGTGGCCCAGGGGAAGATGTGGGGCAGGAAATGGGAGCAACGGGGGACAGGCCGGGCAGAGGAAGCCCCGGAAGCCTGCACGGCAGGGGAGGAAAGCCCAGGGTGCGTGAGCACCAGCCAAATGACACGGAGGAGTGAGGCGTACGTCTGACTTGGGGGCCCTGAAAGGTAGAATTAGGAAATTGGCTTTGGGGTCACCTAAGAGCGCGTAAGTCCTTACACGGGTGTGGGCTGGAGGGGATTTGGTCAGCGGTCAGATCCTCCTGGCAGCGACGTGCAGGATGGGTGGGAATGAAGAGGGCTTGAGTTCTGCTGCCATCATCGGAAACGAGGGGCATTGTTATAACTGAGAACTTTAATAATGAGAAATTGGAGGAAGAAATGGCATTAGTGATAAATATGAGGTAGGAAGGAACCAGCTAACCTTTTCTGTAAAGAGCCAGATAGTAAATACCGTCAGCTTTGTGGGCCGGTCTCCAGCTGGTCCTTGTCACTACTCGACTCTGCCACTGTCGCGCGTGACAGCAGCCTCAGACAATACATATGTGAGTCAGCGTGGCCAGATTTGGCCCAAGGGCTGTAGTTTGCCAACCAGTGATAGAGGGGTGAAAAAACAAACAAACAAAAACCAATCGATTTTAGCCCTAGGGAGTAGAAGTGGACCTTGGTATAGCCTGGTAACCTCCTAAGCAAGACTTCATTTCACGGAACCAGGACTGTTGTGAATGCTTCCTTCCTGAGATACTAACTGCCCAGCATTGCCCAGTTCTACCTACCTCAACCTTCCTGGGCGTGGGCTCCAGCATGACCGGCTGCTTCAGCTGGGCCTCTGCCTGACCCATGGGCCCCAGCTTACATTATGGAGCCGATGAAAATGTTGCAAGGAAATTTCAGTGAGCATATTGGCAAAGCGAGCTGATCGCGGCAGGACAAACTGGTCCTGGCTTTTGACACTTCACATGCAGCTCAGAACTTGGGGGACAGGCTGGAGGGGGGAGCGGGTGCCAGGGACGTGGGTTCTTAAGGATAAGGCGTGGGGTCCTTGGAACGTGCAGGTGACTGACTTTCTGGGGAGGAGCTGACGAGTGTGAAAAGGGGTCAGGAGGGTAATGAGTCACGCTTGGCACTGGGACCGGAGGCAGAGAGACAAAAAGAGGGTAGGCAGAGCACCAGGACCGTCTCCTGGCGAAGTGGGCGGCTGCTCTGTGTGGATGCCTGCTGCAGCGAACTGTGTGTTAGAAAACAGGTTACTGGGGAGAGTGCCGTCCACAACACAACATCTCTATATACCAGCACGTGGCCGTATTTATGTTCCTCTGTGTGTTTATATATACACATGGTTTCTGGTTTATTTTTCTTTTACTCAAAATACATGATGTCTCCCAGTTTTGTTTTCCAATGTAACGTGGAGCTCTGTCGGGTGGTGTTGACTGGAATTTTAGCTTGGCATTTTGTGAGGCCTGCTGGAGTCGGGCTGGGAATGACGGAGCTTGTCACGCAGATAGACGGCAAGGAAGAGCAGGAACCCTGAGAGTCTTAGACGGGGGCAGAGGGTAGGTAGGTTGGTTGGTTGGTTGGTTGGTTGGTTGGTTGGTTGGTTGGTTGGTTGGTTTTCCTCTTTTCTGTTTAAACAAAGATTCTGCCTCATTTCCAAAACTTTTTTAAATCTAGGGATTCTCTGGTTATCTCAAGAGTGAGAATGCACTGCTCTGTTTTCAGGGATGGCAGCTCTGGTAGGTGGCCCCCCTGGGGAGGTCCCACTCGGTCCCTCTGCCCTCTGCCTGCGTGACACCGTCCCACCAGCCTCCCCACGAGCACCCCTTTCACAGCCATGGAGCTAGAGCAGTCTGTCCTCTTCCGACTCGCCAGCGCACTCCTGAACCCTTCTTTTGCTGCAGTGTAGCCTGCTTTCCCCCTCGTGTTGAAGTTCTCGGAGGCCCCCAAAGCAGTGGGTCCGGGGCCTTGTGCTCTGTGGGCGCGTCACGGTTGTGGGATGGATGGAGGAGTTGGAGCTGGCGGAGCGCGGGGCCTGAGGGCTGCTCGTCTTTGTGAGCCCCGTGCCGAGAGGCGCACCTGGACAGTGCCGGCCGGCTGAGTGAGCAGGTGTGTGCACGGCGGGGCAGAGCCTGACCCCGAGGGCGAGAGCGGGCCCGCACTCTGTCCCCGAGTCCTCGTCGGGGGCACCGCCAGGGCAGCTGAACTCCCAGAAACCATGTCCCGGCCAACAGTGAACTCCTGCCGCCCGGTCACGGCAGGTGCCCAGGAGCCCCTCCCCCCGTGCGGGGCTTGCTTCACGCACCACGTGTGCGGGGCTGGCGTCTGATGCGAGCTCTCAGGCTCCCCGCCCTCCTCGGGGCTGGCGAGAGCGGGAGGCTTGGAGCCTGCGCTGTCCCTGCCCCTCCCCTGAGCTCCGAGGGGCCTGGAGACGCTGGGCCACAGGCAAGGAGGTGGAAGTGTCCACGTGCCCACCCCGCGTGGCTGCACTTGCTGGTCGAAACCAGTAGGTCAGAGGAAAAGTAGAGGGGTGGAAGCAGTAGCAAGAAAGAATAAAAGCCGAGATGCAGATTGTTTTTACATTGAGAAGGGACTTGAATCTTGAGATTTTCTTGCCGAGGAAAATGAGGAGAATGAAAGCAGTTGTGCTAGTGGGAAAAAGCCTATAAATTACATTTAAATAAGAAATATAAATCATAAAGTTACATTAAATCATTTTGATTTCATTAGGTTGATATTAATAAATTTTAATTTTCAGGTGCCTGTGCTTAAAGGCCTCAAGGCCCTTAAACACAAAATAATCAAAGAGCTAATTAATCGCAAATGGGCAACTTTCCCAACTCTAAGAACAGTTACAATTAAGAAATAATACCCTATCTGCAAAGTATAATAAAGTACACAAATAGGCAAGAAACTTAATTACAAGCCATAGAAACCAAAAAGAAAAACGGAGGAGACTCGTGTCCTAGGCCAAGTAATGTCTCCAAATGTATTTGGGGAAAAACTTAAGGGTCATTTCAGAGACCAGGGCCCTAAATGGGCCTTTTCTCCGTCCTCCTTATTAAACTCATCCTGTTGGGCCTCTTTAGACCATTGAATCTTGACTCGTACATTTTTACATTAAGTATTTCTTCCAGCTTTGAGAGACCTACGAGTCTGGTAAGCATGCCTTTCATTACTCCCAGTGCCTGCTGAGAACCGCATGTAGAAGAGGGGCAGGTTCAGGGGCTTGTAAAATGATGCAGGAGACCTCTTTCCATGCGTGCGTGTCCGTTAATCAGGACATTTTGCATATGTTGGTTCAACAAGTTTCAGGTACGTCTAAGTGAACGGTCAGGCCCTGCTCTCTTCTGTGAGGATATCTTAAGAGACTTTTACCACATGTTTTGCTGGAATCCAAATATGCTTTATCCCGGACCTTTTTTGGTTTACCCACAGGGTAATGCACCCACCACAGACAATAAGAATGGGGTATTAGTCAGCACTCTTAGTTTCCAGAGTCAGAAACCCAACTAAAGCAGAAAAAGGGATTTCAATTGCTTACATAAATAGGAGGTCCATGAGTGAACTGACTTCTGATATGGCTGGATCCGGGTCACGAGGCTAATTAGAGGTAGAGCCAGTACTAGAATTTACTTCTGGTCCTCCGACTCCCAGGCAATTCTGTTTCCATTATGTGCTGCTACCTTTAGGGCACCTCAATCAATATCAGCTGAATTAAAGCAAAATGAAACAAGAAGGGCCTGTCTCCTCCCTGGGGTCTCTAATAGGTTATTCTGATTCTACCTGTCAAGACCTGCCCAGCTCATGTTCCTGAAGGAAACTCGCAAAGGCTTTCGGGCTTCCTCACGAAGGAGAAAATCATTGCTCTGTACTTGCTTTATTCCACTCTGTATCCTCAGCTAAGGCAGGTGATTTGTCCATCAGTCACGTGTCCCTCCTTTTATGCTACAAACGTTATTTAGCATTTCCTAGGTTACAGGTGCCGTGCTAAGTGTTTGGAATGCAAATATGCTGAGATCATTGACAGTTGCAGATAAAGGACAATTCAAGCAGGAGGCCCAGTAAGTGTGCAAATAGGATTATCTTCAGATGTTCACTCTTTTAGTCAACACATATGTGTTAAGCATATAGGAGGTGCCAGGAACCATGTTAGGTGTCACTGGTGGGCACAATAGAACATGCGTGGCAAACTGCACGTAGTTCAGCATGGCACAAGTGTAGGATTCTTGGGGAGGCGGTGGATCCAAGGGCAGTCACCAGCGTCAACTCTCAACACGACGGGGGACCCCAGGCAGACTGGACACAAGGGAGCCCCCTGGTGCGATTTCCATCCTAGGAGCTCCAGTTGGAGGTGTGTATGTGGGTCGGAGATGGTGGGGACTCGGGACTGTGGGAATCGTTCCCGAGGGAGAGGACAGATAGCTGTGCTAGGCATTGGTGGTCAGGATGGAGAGAAGCTAGATTCTAGGTCAGAATCAGCCAGGCTTAGTAACTCATTGAATGTGGGGAGGGAGGGAGGGAGGGAGGGAGGGAGGGAGGGAACAGGGTCAAGACAGATTCTGAGCATCTGGGTGAACAGTGAGGTCATTACTGAGGTTGGAACTCTGGGAGGAGGAGGAGAATTTTGTTCACGTCGTGTTCAGATTACCTAGAGCAGTGCCTGGCACATAGTAGGGGCACAATGAATACCTGAATATCACAAAAAAGACAGTACAGAGTTTTGTGGAAGTATTGGAAGGGGATTCACCCTAGGTCAGAAGGTCATAGAAGGGCTTCCTGAAGAAGTGACATTTAACTTGCGGTGGAAGATGGAAGGGGGACCAGCCAGGGAAGGGGGGTACAACTTCACGTTTGAGTGTGACTCTGAACTCCGTCTAGGGTTGCCCTCTCGTTTTGCTCTGGCTGCTGCCTCAACCCCCTTCTACTCCTGGTTTTGCCTCGAGCTTCTTTTCTGGGAGGTTCTTCTGTGTGTCTGGGAGGGCAGCGGGCTGGCCAGGGTGACGAGGATGACGGCGATTGTCATGGTAACTCCCATTTATGAAGCAGTTTGGTTGAGCCAGTCTATTTCAGCAGCCGTCAGCCAGAACAAATGAACGCTGAGCCCTTGGGGCTCATTGCCATCTGAGTTGTCACTTGGGCCCCAATCAGGGTTCCTCCAAGTCCCCAGGATGGGGATGGCTTTATAAACCATTACAAACACTAAGAGTCAGAAGACATGATTCTATGAGGTATATTTTATTTATTTATTATTATTTTTAAAATTTATTTTATTTATTTATTTTTGGCTGCATTGGGTCTTCGTTGGCTGCACGCAGGCTTTCTCTAGTTGTGGTGTGTGGGCTGCCCATCACAGTGGCTTCTCTTGTTGCAGAGCCTGGGCTCTAGGCGCGCGGGCTTGGTAGTTGTGGCTCGTGGGCTCTAGAGCGCAGGCTCAGTAGTTGTGGCGCACGGGCTTAGCTGCTCCGCGGCATGTGGTGTCTTCCCGAACCAGGGCTCGAACCCGTGTCCTCTGCATTGGCAGGTGGACTCCTAACCACTGCCCCACCAGGGAAGCACTGAGGTATATTTTAGATTTTAAAAATCTATCTATAGGTCATATGTGATATTTTATCTCTTCATGTAGTCATCTCTGTTCTCCCATGTTACAGGTGTGAGGATGCTTACAGGAAAACACACAATACAGCAAAATAGGAAACAATAAACGTTAATAAAAATCAAGGATAGGGAAAATATAAGATCAAGTGAATCTATGAAAGTCCCAGATATGTTTTGATTTTTAGAAAATTCTGTGTATTGCACATTCACAAATACTCAGCCAAACTCTTAAATGAAGCACAAGTAATCTGCCAACCATCTCGTTAAAACAAGTTGTGTGAATTATAATGAAGTTCTTTCCAACCAAGTACACATTTTTAATGGAAGGAAATGTACTTCACAGGAACATTAAAAAGACACAAGTCTGGATCGTCTCAGAGGTGTGGGTAGCTTTGCCTTGCATAGTTACTCTGTAACAGTATTGGGGAATTAACCTAGTTCAGTCCATTATTTAGAAAGGGTTATCAGCATTTAAAAGTCTAAACATCTATGAAAGTCTGTTCTAAATGTCTAAAAGTTTTTCAGTATGAATTTAAAATTCAGACATTCAGAGTATTCACCCTGCAATTGGCTGAAGCTCTTCTGGCTGAAACACAAGGTAATCGTGCTTTCAGTTTGCAAAATAGCTATGTATTGCTGTGAGCGGCTCTGCCTGGTGAAGAGTATTTTCTCTAAAATTGATGCCAACTGTAAACTCTTTCCAAATGTTTCGACACAGTCTTACACTGACATCCCTATATGTACAGTCAGGAGATTCAAACTGTACATCATTAATCCTCCCCCAAAGCCTCCTTAAAATTCCATGAGAATTTTGCCAATAGGAATTCCTCGTGGAATGATGTCCCGTGTGGAAAGCAAACCTTAGGTCCTAGCCTCAGACAGTGACCTTGACTGGTATAGCCACTTCACGAGCATATTTATGGCCAGTATTTAGAAAAAGTAATCAGTGCTAAAATCCTGATTCAGCTTGCGGTTTTGGCTGTGTGTTTTCCACGTTGACAATTTTATGCCTTTAACTATATTTTACACCTGCTACATCTTACATTTAATGTATAGTTCATTATGTCATTTTAAAATAAAATAGTAGCAGGAAATATTTTAAAGTGGATTCGTATTTAGTAATTTAGAGTCATATTAATTACTTTTGCCACAGTACTGAATTTCAAGGTACAGGTTCTTAGATCTGTACTTTTAGTCTTCTGTCAGTTATTAGTCAGGCTAACTAAGCGTGATCTGCCGTCACTGAAAAACAACCTCGAAATCCCCGTAATTCAGCTCAGCCAGAGTCTACTTCTTGCTCTTGTCGGGCCCGACCCCTCCGTCTGGTAGCTCAGCGTGACAGACCCCTCCTGGCCTGTGACTGCCATTCCCATGCTGGCTCTAGGGTCAGGGGAGAGGCACATGGAGGTGGCACACCTCCTCTTAAATGCCTCACCCCCGAGGGGACATGAGCCACTCCCACACGTTTCCTTGGCTAGAACTGGTCACGTGGCCCCATGGGTCTGTGACCAGAGGGGCAGCACGAGGAGGGTTTGTTGAGCGGTGTATTCCCGGCCGTGCCGTCTTGAAAGGAGTTGACAGCAATAATAACAAACAGCTAGATTTTCAGTTGTACGGGTTTTCTCTAATGTTAAATGGATTTTAATGACAGATTCTGTTTGATTAACGTGAACAGTTGACCACGCAAGCAGAGCGGTGCAGTGGAAAACTCTAGGGACCCGGGCGTGTGGTTACGGTGCTGGTTCTGCATTAGGTAGTTGTGTACATTTGTATTCGCCATTTAAATTATTTCACCTCTTTTCTCTTTACATAAAATAACTAGATCATACTATGATCCCTTTTAACTTCAAAATTTGAATTTCTTCATTCTGCTCACGGTATGCCACAGGTAAATATTTTCATAAGCAGGCCCTACATTGAAAGAGATTGCATATGTATGAATATGTCCTATAAAAGGATTGAGTATGTTTGCAGTCTGTCTTTGCATCCTTTTTTGTTAACCAAGAATATAAAATGTTCACCCAGGAACCCAGAATTTATTTTTTTTTTTCATTTTTATTTTTTATTGGGGTATAGTTGTTTTACAATGTTGTGTTAGTTTCTACTGTACAGCAAAGTGGAGTTCCCTGTGCTATACAGCAGGTTCTCAATAGTTATCTGTTTTATACATATTAGTGTATATATGTCAATCCCAATCTCCCAATTCATCCCACCCCCTTTTCCCCCCTTGGTGTCCATATTGTTTGTTCTCTACGTCTGTGTCTCTATTTCTGCCTTTCAAACCAGTTCATCTGTACCATTTTTCTAGATTCCACATATATGCGTTAATATACGATATTTGTTTTTCTCTTTCTGACTTACTTCACTCTGTATGACAGTCTCTAGGTCCATCCACGTCTCTACAATGACCCAATTTCGTTCCTTTTTATGGCTGAGTAATATTCCATTGTATATATGTACCACATCTTCTCTATCCATTCATCTGTCGATGGACATTTAGTTTGCTTCCGTGACCTGGCTATTGTAAATAGTGCTGCAATGACCATTGGGGTGCGTGTGTCTATTTGAATTATGGTTTTCTCTGGGTATATGCCCAGTAGTGAGATTGCTGGGTCATATGGTAGTTCTATTTTTAGTTTTTTAAGGAACCTCCATACTGTTTTCCATAGTGGCTGTATCAATTTACATTCCCACCAACAGTGCAAGAGGGTTCCTTTTTCTCCACACCCTTTCCAGCATTTATTGTTTGTAGACTTTTTGATGATGGCTGGTGTGAGTTGATACCTCATAGTTTTGGAAGTCCTAGCCACGGCAATCAGAGAATAAAAAGAAATAAAAGGAATACAAATTGGAAAAGAAGAAGTAAAACTGTCATTGTTTGCAGATGACATGATACTATACATAGAAAATCCTAAAGATGCCACCAGAAAACTACTAGAGCTAATCAATAAATTTGGTAAAGTTACAGGATACAAAATTAATGCACGGAAATCTCTTGCATTCCTATACACTAACAACAAAAGATCAGAAAGAGAAATTAAGGAAACAATCCCATTCACCATTGCAACAAAAAGAATAAAATACCTAGGAATAAACCTACCTAAGGAGGTAAAAGACCTGTATGCAGAAAACTATAAGACACTGATGAAAGAAATCAAAGATGACACAAACAGATGGAGAGATATACCATGTTCTTGGACTGGAAGAATCAATATTGTGAAAATGACTATACTACCCAAAGCAATCTACAGATTCAGTGCAATCCCTGTCAAATTACCAATGGCATTTTTTACAGAACTAGAACAAAAAATCTTAAAATTTGTACGGAGACACAAAAGACCCCAAATAGCCAAAGCAGTCTTAAGGGAAAAAAACGGAGCTGGAGGAATCAGACTCCCTGACTTCAGACTATACTACAAAGCTACAGTCATCAAGACAATATGGTGCTGGCACCAAAACAGAAATACAGATCAATGGAACAGGATAGAAAGCCCAGAGATAAACTCATGCACCCATGGTCAACTAATCTATGACCAAGGAGGCAAGGATATACAATGGAGAAAAGACAGTCTCTTTAATAAGTGGTGCTGGGAAAACTGGACAGCTACATGTAAAAGAATGAAATTAGAACACTCCCTAACACCATACACAAAAATTAACTCAAAATGGATTCGAGACCTAAATGTAAGACTGGACACTATAAAACTCTTAGAGGAAAACATAGGAAGAACACTCTTTGACATAAATCACAGCAAGATCTTTTTTGATCCACCTCCTAGAGTAATGGGAATAAAAACAAAAATAAACAAATGGGACCTAATGAAACTTAAAAGCTTTTGCACAACAAAGGAAGCCATAAACAAGACGAAAAGACAACAGCCCATGCAGCTCAATATCACAAAAACAAACAACCCAATCCAAAAATGGGCAGAAGACCCAAATAGACATTTCTCCAAAGAAGACATACAGATGGCCAAGAGGCACATGAAAAACTGCTCAACGTCACTAATTATTAGAGAAATGCAAATCAGAACCCAGAATTTAAACATACAGCTCTGATTTCAGTGGTGCCTGTGCTACTCTGAATCATTTTAATTCAACAAGGATTTAATTCTCTGTTACTATGTACAAGCGTTTTGCAGGGTGCTTGGGATATGGAAGAGAGTAAATCTGGTAGGCTTTTGCTCTGGAGGAACTAGTATTCTAGTGTTGGAGACAGACGTGTAGGTAGATGAATTCAGTGTTTGGACGGTGGCTGGCCCAAGCAGTGAATGGAATATGAGTCTGTACTTGGCATAGCTTGGGAGGTAGGAAGGGCTGTCTGAGCCGAATCTCCAAAGATGAATATGAGTAAGTTTGGAAAAAAGAACAAAGGCATGAAAGAGCCTGATATATGGGGAAATGTATCAACCATCTTGTTGGTGCTGGAGCTGCACTGTCCAACGTGGTAGCCCCTGGCCACGTGTAGCGATTGTGCACGTGGAATGCAGTTCAGACTGAGACTTGTTTAAGTGTGAAATATATACCAGGTTTCAAATACCTAGTTCAAAAAAAGAATGTAACCGGTCTCATTAATACTTTTTAAAAATATTGATTACATGGTGAAATGAATATTTTAGATATATTAGATTAAGTATATTAATATAATTAATTTCACCTGTTCCCCCCCCCCCTTTTTTCAATGTGGCTTCTAGAAAATTTAAAACTACCTGTATGGCCTGTGTTAGATTTCTGTGGGATGGGGCTGTCCTAGGGCATAACTTGTGAAGGAAGGTGTGGCAGGAGTTGCTGATGCAGAGGGGCGGAATCAGGGGTGGGCAGTCTTGGGTGCTGCTCTGTAATTAGCTTCACCTTTAACTATTGATGTTTAAACTGGAGAACTTTCCAGAGCAGAGTCACGGTCGTGTGTGCATTTCAGTTAGCTCCGGGCCATGTGGATGGTGCTGTGCTGGCTCTAGAGTGAGGCTGGGATACTAGCCAGATGGCCGTTGCTGTATCCAGGGGGCCAGTAGGAGCTTGCATAAGGGCAGAGGCAGTAACAATGGAGGTCGGAGTTGGAGTTTTGGAACAAGGAGTCAAGGGTGACTCTCGGGTTTCTTTCTTGGGTGACTGGTGGGGCATTTATGTCACAGACTGAGGTTTTCAGCTTTGGAGAAGTAGGCTCTGCGTCGGTGGGGAGAACAGTGAGTTCAGGTTTGGAAATGTTGATATCACTTGGTTGTGGCACATTGGAAGGTGTTTGGGTAGATGAATCTGAAGCTCTGGCAAGAGGTCGGGGCTGGAGAGAGAGGCTTGGGAGTGATCAGATGATAAAAGAATGGGATTCTGTGTAAGTACCTAGGGGAACACAGAGCGGGAAGGACGGGAGGCAGAGTGGTTGCCTGATGAACACCAGCACTGAAGGATGGGCCAGGGCGTGGGCCCCTGAGTAGGCTGGTGCCTTGACCTTGGACTTCCCAGCTTCCAGACTTGTGAGAAATGATTTTTTATTGTTTATAAACCACCTAGTTTACGGTATTTTGTTACAGCAGCCTGAACTGACTGAGACGTCGGCCCTAGGAGGCCACTTTTGGCAGGCGGGGCTCTTGTCAGTGTTTGCGAAGGTAACCCTAGTAGAACGGTGTCGTAGAAGCCAGAGTGCAGTTAAACCGGATCGTACTGAGGAGTCGACAGGGGCTGAGGATTGGAAACGGTGAGTGTAGACTGCCCTTTCAAGAAGCTTGTCCAGAAGGGAAGAGGTGAAATATGCTAGAAGCAGTGCACGGAGCATTTTCAAGGGAGAGCTTTAAACATGCAGATTGGTTGAAGGAAGTGGACACTTTGCTGGTGAAGCCTGGATGTGGAAATTAATCCATCGATCCGGTACCCAGGGCCCCATAAGGAGGTGTGTCTAACAAAGGAGCCGCTCTGTATTCCAAGCACCCTTTTTTTCCTACGATATGACTCTCTGAGCCCAGTCCCCTATGTAATTTTTTTTAAAAAATGAAATAAAATAAGGGTCCCATTGTGTTATCAAGTTCAGTTGTCTGGCTGTTGATACCATCACAGTGTTTATTCCATTACGTCTCACTGGGTGGATCTGAGTGTGGTCTTAATGTTGAGCTACATTGAGACAGTGGATGATTTGTCTATTTATAGTTTTCTTGTGTTGCTTTGAACAAGCAAATGAGATTAGAAGAGCTAATTCAAGCTCAGAAGCAGTAGGTGACCCGAGGTGACTTCCTTAAAATTCAATTTTGCTTCCTGTCAAATAGAGTGACCAAGATTGGGGTCTTCCTGCCAAACAGTCCTGGCCAGTTCCCCACGATGCCAGGCTGTTAGCAGTTTTCAGGGGTGGGTGGACGACAGTTCCTCCTGACCGAAGACAGAGAGGTGCTCTGGGCCCTGCTGCCCGCAAGCGTAAGCAGAACCTGAGGGTCGTAAAGTTAGTTCAGAGAGGGAGCATCATGCTGCACTGGTGGTGGTGGTGGGTTTTTTTAAGAATGCTTTTATTCAGGTTTGTAAGCCTGAGTGCAGGCTTGTCAGAAGAGGCTGTGGTGGCCACTGGTACCCAGATAGTCACACTTCCCATCTTGGTTGTGGCTCCTGCTGGGAACACCCACATCCAGTTCAAAGCTGCCCCATTAGAAAAGTACTTATGTCTCTTACTTTCTTAGATCAAACTTGCATGGTTACTTCTCTGTATTTGGCAGGGTGTGAAGGACGTGAGCGGTTCTGTCCCTGTCCTTGAAGAGCACATCTTATGCAGATGTAGAGGACGGATGTGTGGACACGGGGGGAAGGGGAGGGTGGGATGAATTGGGAGGTTAGGTTTGACATAAATACACTACCATGTGTAAAATTGATAGCTACTGGGAACCTGCGGTATAGCCCAGGGAGTTCAGCTCGGTGCTCTGTGACGACCGAGATGGGTGGGATGAGGGGGTCCAAGAGGGAGGGCACATATGTATACGTACAGCTGATTCACTTCACTGTACAGCAGAAACTAACACAATCTTGTAAAGCAATTATACTCCAATAAAAAATTTTTTAAGTTATTATTAAGAAAACTTTTAAGCGTTCTACAGAGTCTAGAGAAATAATATAGTAGATACTCTGTTCAAAGCACCAGCTCATGAAATAAGACGTCACAGATGGGACTGACGCCCCTGGCGGCAGTGTGTGAACTTGCTGTTTGTCCACCTTCCTGCTAGCATTTTTCATTGTCAGACTGCAATGTTTGCCAGTTTGATGAGTGAAAAATGATGAAGCCATATTTTTCAAATTATCTCGAGTTCCTGAGAATAGATAACATGTGGAGGGTAAGTTTGCAAAGAAATAGAGCCCCCAAAGGAAATAAAATATTGATTAAAAATTCATGATAGGGCTTCCCTGGTGGTGCAGTGGTTGAGAGTCCACCTGCCAATGCAGGGGACACAGGTTCGAGCCCTGGTCCGGGAAGATCCCACATGCAGCGGAGCAACTAAGCCCTCGCGCCGCAACGACTGAGCCTGCGCTCTGGAGCCTGCGAGCCACAACTACTGAGCCCGTGTGCCACAACTACTGAATCCCGCGCGCCTAGAGCCCGTGCTCCACAACAGGAGAAGCCACGCACCGCAATGAAGAGTAGCCCCTGCTCGCTGCAACTAGAGAAAGCCCGTGCTCAGCAACAAAGACCCAACGCAGCCAAAAATGAATGAATAAAATAAATAAATTTATTTTAAAAAATTCATGATAGATTTATTAAAACTAAAAATGAGAAAATATTGACAGATATATATGTTAGTGAATCAGAATATATTGAGCGTCCTGATGGGTTTGGATTGGTCACTGAATGATGGATTTGGCTGCTCCCCTCCAAGGGAGGCAAGGTAGGCTTACTTTTGACAGATGCTATTTAGCAGCAAGAGTGATGGCCATGTACCTGCTTCTTTCCTGATAAAATTACACCAAAGACAAACTCAGGTTCTTAAAAGCTTTTTTTTTTTTTTAAAAAAAAAAAAACAACCCTAGTTTTAGGAGTTCTTAGAAATCCTTTCTTTCCCTTTGTAATTTTTTTTTTTTTTTTTTTTGCCATGCCTCATGGCATGCAGGATCTTAGTTCCCTGACTAGGGTCTCTTGTTCCCCAACCTCTCTGGGTCACCTGTTTTAGTGCTGACTTCCTTAGACATTCAAGGGTTGTTTTTCCTTATGTTTTAGCCTAATTCTTGTTTACTGAACCTTTGCACAGTGTAGGAACACCGTTTTCGTAATAACAATTTATAAGTGGTAGGCTCTCTATAAATCTCTTCCAGTTTATATGAAATGTTTATACTGAGCTAGCAAAATTATTTTTATAGGACAAGGAAAAGTGGCATTGATCCTCAGTTTGGTACCAATCAGAGGTTATGCAGATTGCTTTGTCATGTCAGAACGTTAGGGCTGATTAATCGTCAGGATAGGGCTTCCCTGGTGGCGCAGTGGTTGAGAATCCGCCTGCCAATGCAGGGGACACGGGTTCGAGCCCCGGTCTGGGAAGATCCCACGTGCCGCGGAGCAACTGGGCCCGTGAGCCATAATTACTGAGCCTGCGCGTCTGGAGCCTGTGCTCCGCAACGAGAGGCCGCGATGGCGAGAGGCCCGCGCACCGCGATGAAGAGTGGCCCCCGCTCGCCGCAACTAGAGAAAGCCCTCGCACAGAAACGAAGACCCAACACAGCCATAATAATAAATACATAAATAAACAAATACTGTAAAAAAAAAAAAATCGTCAGGATAGGCCTAGCCGTGCAGAGCTAACAGAGAACCCCCTGAACTGAAATCTCAGTGGCTTAATCCATTGAAAGTGTATCTCTCAGTCAGAGAGAGCCACAGTGATAACATCTGGAACATGTGGCTGCCACGGACCCCATAGCAGAGGACGGGAGAACTGGAGGGTCTCCAGGGGGGCCGGGGGGGGGGTCTCGCTCCTGCCTGCTTCAGTTCCATTGGCTGGAGTACGGTCACATGACCGCCCGGCTCTGCTGGGAGGGTCCAGGAAGATGAGAATGACGCAGGGATTGGTTTTCACATAGCATTTCCCCACACAGAGATCCTTCTTATGGCCTAGCTGTGACTTGACAGAGTTTATTGATGAAAGGGACAATCTGTATCATGGGTCCGACTACCAATTTGGTCTATCTGACGAATACATGATGTTATAGACGTTTCGTGTGCTTAGACCCGTGGGATTGTGTTTTTAGCTTTGCCAACCGATATCTTATTTTTATCCAGCTCTATTCCCATGTCCGTTTAAGTTCCCCTCCATCTGTTTTCTCTCTCAGGTTCCACAGCCAAATGGTTAAAAATGCATCGGATTCCTTGGGAAGAAGAATGGAGAAATTGGTCATGTTTAATCCCCATTCTTCTGTTTCTTTGTTCTATTCCCTGTCATTTCGATTCAGTTTAATATTATACGCTACTCTCATTGGGGTCAGGAGTAAAATATTTAAATATTTCAAATATTTATGTGTTACCTAGAGGCATAAGGAGGCAAGAGCAGGGGTGGTGGGTTGGGAAGCACAAAGGAAGAGAACTGAACGAGGCCATTTGGATGCGGGCGAGGAGAGGGAAGGATAAGTAAACCATTTATAACATTGAAGTCACTGAGCTGGACTCAGTAGATGTAAACTTCTAAAATTGTTTTGTTTTTCACACCACTGCCTTCAAGTTCTGTCTAATCGTTCTTCCTTATCCAGAGTGAGATTTCAAGCAGATCCATAGCTTTCCTGGTCACTTTCAAGTACAGTCCAGGCTAATGGCAAAGCTTCCGTCTTCCATCCAACTGACAGCTTTCTCCCTCCCTCAGCTCAGAGTAGGGCACAGGGGTGGAAGCTGGAAGGGTGGTGATGGGTGGGAGAGCAAGGGGAAAGAGGGCTGGGCAGGGAGGGGAGGAGCGAGGCGAGGGCCAGGGAGGGGCCTCTGTCACTGCAGAGCTGGGATCTGGCAGTGTGACTTCTGGGAGTGACCAGTGTCCAGATGCTGACCATTTTCTCAGGGGGTGCTTGGCGGATCCCTTAGTGATTCACTGCTAGTGGGGACTGAAGGCTTCAGGAATGGGTGACGTCCTACCTGGCTGATGGCTGATGGCTGGGTCTCTGTATTCAGTGGTGTATATAAATAGGCTCGTGCTGCTGAGGTCAGCTCATCCACTCCAGGACCTGGGGGTGGGGCTTTTCGAGCTTGAGGGCCCACCTGGGCTACAGGAAACTCACAATTCTGTTGTCCAGCACAGAGCTGTTTTCCTGCTCAGGACCACAGCCGCTTCCATTCAGTGTTCAGCCTTTAGAGTTTTTCAGGTGCGGGTGACGGGTAGTCTCTAGGTCCCCCAGACCCAAGGAGACACTTGCCAAGTTCTCTAGGTGGTTCCCTAACCCCTGCCCCACTTCCTTGATGGGGGTGGGGGGTTCACTTCCCATTTCCCCTGGGAGGGAGGAAGAGGCAGCAGTAACAGGACGTAACTCTCCAAAAAGCTCATGTCTCCAATAACACAGTGAATTCTTAGCTTTCCTAACAGAGCATGGAGGTGGCAGCGGGGTGGTGAGCAAACCCATCCCACTGTCCCATGGCATGTCCAGCATCCACCTTTCTTAGCCTTTGGGACCTCTGCCGACAGTGGGAATGTTCCACTTAACATTCTACTGAAACAACAATAGTGCCTCCGTGAACAAGAGAGGATTTGTTGGCCTCTGACGTGAGCTACGTGCTCGCAGTGAAGGGTCCAGGGGAGCCTGATCTGTGCTGCTTTCTGGGTTTGCGTCTCCGCGGACCTGGGTGGTGACCGTCACAAGCGCCTGCAGAGCCCTTCCTTTGCTCTAGGCCTCTTTTGGGTAATAACTAATAACTCACAGGAGCCTCACGAAGGCTCCACGAGGGGGTTCTGTTGACTGTCCCAACTTTACAGACAGAGAAGTGGAGTCAGAGAGACAGCAAATAAATAACTGGCCCAGGGTCGCCCGGCTGGTGAGTGGGGCAGCAGGACGGGGCTGGGTGCAGAGTCAGTGCTCCCAACCTGTCTGTTCTTTAGATTAACGGTGGTGATTAGGGAAGAACTTCCACAGGGCCCCGTTCTGCTCTGAGGAAGACGCAGCCCCTGTCCGTCTGCAGCGGCTCTCTGAGCTCTCCAAGCTCTACCGAAGGCCGGGGGCTGCGTCGGGTGGGGAGGGGCCCATCACCAGGCCCTTGTGGAACACGGAAGGGCCGGCTTCCTTCCTCTCTTGGGCACTCACTCCTGGGGAATTTCCTAGAAATGGAACACCTGGCCTCTAGTGTGTTCTCACTGAGAGATTTTTCTCTACCCAGCTTCCACGTTCTTCCCAGCGAGCAGAACCCTTCCGCTAAAGAGCTGTCTTGCCTATTTGTACACAGGCTGCCCTGACCCAGAAAATGAGTCTGTTTCCTGCCCGTCCCCTCCTCTTCATCAGGTTCTGAGAGCCCAGAAATGTCCAGAAAAAGGAAGGGGACAGGGCAAGAGCAGATTCCCCAGGGGAGCTCAGATTTATGTTGGGAGAAAAGGCATGAAAATTTCTTCATTCAGGGATCCAATCAATACTATTTATCAAGTTAAAAAGTGCCCCTTTATTCATGGTGCATCTTGGTATAGAAGTAATAGTTGGATGTGACCTGGGTAGGTTAATGGGAAAGGGGTAAAGAGTGAGAGGGGAGAGAAGTGAGGGTGTAGGGCGCTGGCATCCCACTGCCGGGTGAGTGTCCAGGGGCCTCACTTGACCTGTCAGAACTGTAGACAGCCCGGTTAGGAAGGATTTACCAGACTGCCACGATGGGGAGGGCAGGATTTCGCCCTTCATAAATGTATAGAGCTGCACTTGCTTTTTCTTTTTTTTTTTTTAATTGAAATTTTGGGGGATAATAGTAGATTCATTTGCAGCTGTAAGAACAGAGAGATCCTGTGTACCCTTTATCCTGTTTCCCCCAATGGTAACATTTTGCCAAACTATAGTCCAGCTACACCGGGTTATTGGCGGTGACACAATCCATTGATCTTATGCACATTTCCCAGTTTGACTTGGATTCATTTGTTTGTGTATTTAGTTCTATACAATTTTATCATGTGTAGATTCACATATTCACCACCAAAGGCAAGATACAAAATAGCTCCATCGCCACAAGGATCCTTCATGTCATCCTTTTATAATCATATTCACCCTCACCCATATCTGCTGTCCCTGACCCTTAGCAGTCACCAATCTGTTCTCCATTTATAAAATTCTGTTACTTAAAATGTTATAGCAATGGAATCATGTAGTATATACCCTTTTTTGGGATTGGTATTTTCCACTGGCCCTAACTCTCTGTAGATTCACGAAAGTTGCTTCATCTGTCCCTACAGAGTCCATTTCTTTGTGTTGTGTGGATCTGTGTTCCGTGGCGTGGATGTCCCACTATTTGTGTAGCCATTCACCCATGGGAGGACATCTGGTACCCTTGCTTTTGACCTCTTGGGTCATAGGCAGATTGGCCTTTCAGTGGTAGTTTTGCTGTATCTCCGTTTTTGTTTTTTTTTTTAAACCATATCCATAGACTAAAAGCTTCTGGAATGATGTGTATTATCATATGTTGATAGAAAAAAGAGCCATTCAGTGTGTTCTTAATACTATTAGGGGCTTATTATTGTTATATTCGAATGATTATTACATCCCTGGCTTTCGTACGGTGGGGAGCCAGTAGGTGACATCGTGTAATGTTAGCGCTGTGTACGCGTTCCCTTACAGCGCAAACAAGCAGTGTCCCTTTAGGGTTGTGTTAGGTCCTGAGCCGTGTTTGTTCAGGTTTGTTCTAAGTAGTGCCCACAGCTGAGCGGGTCAGGCCCTGGACAGTTGGACATTGGCCCCGGGCCTCCAATCAAGCCCTGATTACTTTGGCTTTGTACGAGAGAGAACAGTGTGGGGTGCCAATGAGGGGACAGAGGACGGGGTTACGGTTTGAAAATAAGAAGGAAAGCGTGACTCAAACAGCTTGCCAAGAAAGTTTTGGTTAATTTGTCCTTAAGATATTTGGGGATAGACCGGATCAAGCTGTTTGGCTTTTGCTCAGAAATCTTCTTTCGCGTTTTGATAAATAACTTGGCTTCGGGACTTCCCTGGCGGTCCAGTGGTTAGGACTTGGCGCTATCACTGTGAGGGCCCGGGTTCGATCCCTGGTCGGGGAACTAAGATCCCACAAGCCTCGCAGCCAAGAGGTCCTAAAGGCTACTGAACTGTGTTTGGGCTAACATGAAAGGCTGATTTTTCTCTGCGTGTAGATAGTCACTAGATAGATGGTCTAAAACAGTAAAGACCATAAACATGTAACTCTGAATTTTAGACTATTGGAGCAAGCTGAGGAAGAAAATAGAAGTCTGTATAGGATACTCCTATTGATTTGTTTTCTTTTTGGAAAGGTCAGAGAACATGTCCACAGCGGTAAAACAACCCAATTAATATCTGTCTACGCAATAGCAGCCAGTGATAATCTCATGCAGCTTTTCGTGTGTTGACAGGTGGGGTTGATGGTCCAGGCGGACAGGTGCAGCACAGAAGGCAGATGTTGGGCAGCGGACTTTATCCACAGTTTCTACCAGCTCTCAGTGGAGGCGAAGTGTTGCTTCTCAGCTGCTTTTCCTCTGAGGGTGGGATACTGTTTGACTTTTAGTTTGTTTTAAATGTCATCTTTTAATTATATTTTGGATAATGATAAAGAGAGAAGCAATGCGTTTGTGAGAGCACATCCTAAAAGGCTCGGCAGCCCTTTTATCTGCTGCCGAAAACAACTCCCACTAGAAAGAAGGTTTCATTGATTGTCATTACTCGGGAATTATGGAATTAGAACAGCTCACGTTTCTTTTATCATTCATATATTTAAGTGACAGTGGCATTACTTACTCTAAATTCCTTTCATGGTTAAAATATTATGACAGTGTGACAAGAAATAGAGCACTATTGACTTTTATTTTGGGGAGTCATTTTTCTAACAGATATGAAGGCACACTTTTTCAGACTGCGAGGCGGGACGTACTATTCCTTGGTTCTGTAACAGAAAGGAATAGATAAGTACATCCAGCTTAATACTTCAGGGGTTTTAGGGATGGATTAGTGTGTTTAAAAGTCACCTAAGCGGTGTTCACGTCCTCCACACTAAGAAGGAAGAGAACATTCTTCCACGGTGCTTCCCTCTGGCAGCCGGGGGCTGGGCCGGGTTACTCTCTCCAGCTGGAGCTGGCCCTATACGTCTGCGTTTCATGGTCAGTGGCATCTGTGGGCAGGACTGTGTTGGCCGCCATCCAAAGGGCTGTCCCCAAGGCCGCATCGTTCCTGTCATTTGGGCTCCGGGGGTTACACTTTCCACTTCTGCTCCTTTCTTCCTGAAAAACCTCTCAATTCTAGTTCACGTTTTGCTGTGGCCCAGTTTTGATAACTCTTGTTAACAGGAAACCTTAACAATACATTTGAAGTAGGTAAAAGCGTATCCCAACACTAATAATTCCGTATAGGGTTTGACAAGTATTCCTCAAATACCTATTATGGACGTGGGTCACCTTATGAAAATTGATGTACGAAGAATCCCCATTTAGTTGAAAGTGTTTATAATTAATGACCATCTTAGTGCACTTAAAATGTGATTTGGTTAAAAAAAAAAGTCTCACATACAAATTTTGGGCATATATTGTTACCTGAAGTGCTGTATGTAATTCAGGCAGTTAAAAACAAAATACAACAAACAATCAAACAAAAGCAACTGCTCTCTCAAAAGTGGACAATGTCCAAAGCTAGTAAACTGTTAGGAAGGCCAACTTTTGTTCGCTGCAAACCTTTATTTGCAATGTGTGCTGCACAACAGTACTTAATTCTCCTGAGTTCTAGGACCTTAGATTGAAATGTGAGGGAAAGGGGTAAAGGATAAAACTACTATACTTTGGCGGCCAGTCAAAAGGAGGTATACGAGGTGGGAGATGAGTTCTCGGTTGATTATACTCAAGTCAGTATATTTATTTATTTATAAATATTTATTTAGTTAGTTAGTTGCGGCACGTGAACTCTTAATTGCAGCATGTGGGATCTAGTTCCCTGACCAGGGATTGAACCCAGGCCCCCTGTATTGGGAGCGTGGAGTCTTAGCCACTGGACCGCCAGGGAAGTCCCAAGTCAATATGTTTAATTTTTAACTCTTAATAAGTGCTAAGCAAGGCATGACCATTGCCTTTACATTTTCAAAAGGTTCTGAATTACCCTGTACTATTGTCAACTTGGTCAACTCAACTCCATTTCATGTTTCTGCCTCCATATGTTTGCTTTTATTTTTCCGCCTTGTTGGAAGGATACAGATTTTTAGGACATAGATCCCTAAGGGAAACTGGAGACATTATAAGGAGAATTCTGACTGGATAAGACCACTGGGGATTGTTTCATGTACTATTGATTAGTATATGCACCAGAAATTGCTGTCTCCTTTATTAAGAAAACCAAAGTCTAGGACCCAGAAAGGAAAGGGGAATGTTCCAAAGGGAGTGTTTTAAGATGGGCATTAAAGGTTTTATTAGAGAATGTTGATTAGGATGCAGCCCAGCTCAGACCGTGTGAAGGACCACTGTTTTCAAGGCTTGTAGAATCCGATCACAGTCTGTTCTGTTCCATGGAAAGGTTCTTTTCAAAGAGGTCCGCCTTTGGATCGTGTGAAGGACTTATTGACAGAAGCGTGTGGCACCAAGGATATATACAACTAGAGAAGTTTCAGGTGGGAGATTGATCTCTGGGCATAGCTCAGAAAGTCAGTCATCCGGTGACAAGTCTCCGAGGAAACAGTTCAAGGATTGTGGCTGGAAAGCAGGGGATCAAGTACTAAGTCCACGGTGGGAAGAGAAGAAATCAGAATTCATGTAGCTGCGCTGGCCTCTCTAGGCCTGCCTGTGGCTGTGCAGTGTCGCGCGCCGGGATACTGTGGGCCTTTTGTCCCTGAGTGGCTGTCGTTGTAACTAACGGTCCAGGGAAGCGGAGGCGTTTGTCCGACACCGCTGCTAAACGCTGGCGCCGTCAGCTCCCTCTGCAGCATTGTGTGTGTATTGGTCAGGTGCAGGGTGAAAGGCACGCTTGGAGACATGAAACCCCACCTTCAGAAAAGCCTGTTGATATATTTAAACAGCTATGTATGCAAATCATTTTACTAGCTCTCATGGAATGACAAAGTCCATCAGGAAACTGGCAATAACAAGGCAGAAAGTACACAGACAGAAGTGGAACTTTCTGATGTTTTGAAATACTTGGAACAGAGCCTCCTCTCTGAGTTAACGTGTGAACATGAATCTGGGGGGAACATTCGCTGGATGTATACTTGAAGTGAAAAAGACAAAAGAAACATAGATTTGAGTCCCAGTGTCTGTGTGATCTGGCTTAAATGGTATTTACTTTTGAAACATCGCTAATAATACCAGTCTGACATCCCCCATAGGGTCATTGTGAGGATCAAAATCAAGGTAATATAGGTGAAGTGCTTTGTAATTGGTTAAGTTCTATAAAATATGAATGTTAATTGCTAGGTTGTTTCAGTGTTTCTTTTCACAGTTACTTTGGGAAAGTGTCAGTTCATTGAGCCAAAGAATTCCTAGAAATCAGCCCCTATTGACAGGGAAGTACTGAATATAAAAAAAAATTTGTTCCAATATGTAATAGTTTAAAATTTTAATTTGACCTTTGGCTTTGCAACAAAACAATCTATGAGAGGGAACCTCAGGGTGCAGGGTTCGGTCACTGGGGAAGAAAATAAGCTGCAAGGAAGGAAGCTTGGAGCAGAGGCAGCTCAGATCCTAGGCCCCGGGAGCTGCCGCCCCACGTGGAAGAAGCTCGGTGACAGTGACGGAGGCAGGGTGAGGGGACAGAACATTCAGTTTTCCCGTCATTCCTTTCTTTTATGTTCCAATTCTCTCCTTTCCGAGATGTCTTTTCCGAAATGGTGTCTCTCATGTCACCTCATAATATGATGGATAAACTCTCTGACAGATAAAAGATTAAAGAAAGTCACTGCCTGTGTTGAAAACTTCATTTTAAGTATGAACTTCTTCCTAATACAACCCATGTAAATGCAGCCAATAAACTAAAAAGTGGAAAAATCTCTAAACCTTGCCTTCCTGCCATTCACTCATTTCCTCACAATGCCTGAGCCCTCGTACGTGCTGGACACTGGTCCAGCCCCTCCAGATGCGTCAGAGATGGAAACCAGCCCGGGTCCTGGCCCTGTGGATCAGGTGCTACCGGCAGAGTCTGACAGTAGACAGTAAACAAAATACACATGAAAAGTTGTGGGGTCTAAGAGATGATATTCCCTGAAGAAAACAGCAGAGTAAGGGGATTAGTTGCTGAAAATCTTTCTAAGAAGGTCAGCCTACGTATAAAACCAAAATAACTGTGAGATAAGAGTCCAGAGATGGGAAAGTTTAAAAACAAGAAGAGGAGAAGGAGGAGGGAAAACCTAAGTGCCTCCCATCTGGAATATTCTGTTTAACTGAGGCGCTTCTTTACAGTCAGTGTTATGCCCCTGAGACTAGTTTCCTGGAACCCTCCAGTACCAGAGTGTAGAAAAAAATGCTGCCTTAAAACCTGGTCAGCCCAGGAGCACCTGGCAACAAGTTACAGCTGAGGATTGCCGAAGACCTGCAAATTAGACCCGTCTGGGATGACAGTACCTTTAAGTGTCTAGTTATTTATGGCTCTCTTTCTTCCATAAAGAATTTGAAGTGCTGTATAAAAGTATGTACAAGAGGATAAAATAAGTAGTTCAGATAATCAGGACAAAGAGGATATAAGGATAAGAAAATAAAACTGGGACAAGAGTCACACAGAGAAACGTACTGTTGTAGAGGTGACCTTGTAAGGATGGCTTTAAGTGTCCACGGGGCCAAAGTAAGGAGTGGATTAGGATCAGTTATGTAAGTCGCGATATCCTTAAACTGAAAACGGTCCAGTTGTTCACGAGCAGGAAGCTTCTCCTGTTCCCATTTTCTTAGATCTGAGATCAGCTTATTTCATGAAGACTCGTAAGAAGACTAAGTGACCTAGTGACTGGCATTCTTGACAAGGAGTTTCTTGACAAGGAGTTCCTGGCACCTTGCGAACGTAATAGGCCGATAGCTCAATACAGGGGCTGCAATTCAGAAGAAGCAGATCTAGATGGGACCAAAACAGAGTGTTTCAAAAACAAAATTTGGTACAGCTCAGCAAATAGACGCCCTTTCTTACAGCCCTTCCTGGTAATTGATTGTCACAAGCAGGCTTTTCAGTAAGAATGATTGTGAGAATCAAAGGTTGTGGGCAGTGGCAGGAAGCTGGAGGCCAGCTGTTCCCTGCTCCTCATGAAGGTCTAGTCCTTGGGCTTCGACACACAAGGTGGTTGGGTTTTCAGGTGCTGATGGGATGGCCCCTTGCTGCCCTGAGCCTGGCGTCCTCTCAGGCCTGTCCTCACTGGCAGCCAGGTGGTCATACACACCATTGATTATTGTATATTGTGATCTTCCTAAATTCATGTATTTGTTACCTGTCAAGTGTGTTCCCGAGGAATTTTTATGTAAACAATCATACCATCTACAAATAAAGACAGTGTTACTCTTTCCTTTCCAATCGATTAAGCTGTTTTTATTTCTTCTTTACCTTTTTTTTCACTAGCTGGGAACTCAGACAGAAATAGAAATAGCAAGAGTAGACTTCCTTCTCTTCAACCTGACCCTGAGGGCAAAGCAACCAGCCTTTCACCATTGAGTATAATATTAGCTGTTGGTTTTTTATTGTGTCTTTTATTAGATTGAAGAAGTCCCCTGTGTTCCTCATTTGCTGAGAGTTTTTACAATGAATGGATGTTGAATTTTGCCAGTTGCTTTTTCTGCATCTATTGAGATGATCGTGTTTTCTTTTTTAAGCAGCTTATTAAATGAATTACACTGATTGGTTTTCATATGTTGAGCTAACCTTGCATTCCTGGGATAAATCCAGTCGTGATATAATGTCCCTTTGTGTATTGCTGGGTTCCATTTGTTAACGTTCTGTTATAGTTTTTTGTTTTTCTCTGTTCACGCTGCACATGGAATCCTCCTGAACCTGCGTCACTCACCTGCCTGCCTCGAGGCTAGGATGACGGGGTTCACCTGGGACTGTCCGTTGGAGTGCCTCGCGTGGCCTCTGCGTGTGACTGCTGCTTGGAGCTCGGCGGCTGGGTTCTAAGAGAGGGTGTTCTGGAGGGAGATTCCTGGGAGGGAGTGTCTGGAGAGCGGGCATTCCAAGCAACCAGGCACTAGCTGGGTGGCTTTTTCTAACGTAACCTTGGAAGTCACGTAGCATCACTTCCCTCACACCCTGTGGGTTGAAGCAGTCACAGCCCACTGGGATTCCAGGGGAGGATATGCAGGAGCTTGTGGTCGTTTTCTGAAACCCCACAGATAATGACACTGATTTTCCAGGCTTGGAAGTGTATTGGCTGTCATAGAAATAAAGAGGTCAATTCAGCTTGTAATCCGTGTTCCCTAGTCACATGATTTTCTTGAAAGTCTGGCACCACTGTGTCGGGGGGGGGGGGGAGTGCTTTGTTCTTATAACTTCTCAAAAATAAACAGAAAAGAAATTACTGTGTTTTATCTAGCCATGAAAGTTTTTATCTGAAATATTTCTTCTCACGCTTTATAGAAAAGGCACATGGTATAAAGTCCCCCCATCGTCCTCCACTTGCCCAGTTCTCTCCCACCCCGCTCCCCTGAAACAGACAGACAGCTGCTGCTTTTCTTTTATAACCATGACATCCCATAATGGTAATAGTTTTCAAACAACTTTAAAACACGTTTCTGAAACGTCTTTTCAAATAAAAAAACAATAAAGAGAGGTGGAATATTGATGTTGCTTTGTGAGTTAGACTTTCTCCTTAATTATTAAATCTTTTAGATTTTATTATGAAATTTTTAGATAAAACCAAGCATCTAGAGCCCAGTATCTGTAGTTGAAAGAGCAGTAGATTTAGGGTATTTGAGTTTATTTCACATCCAGCAGTTTTTAGTGTCTTAGCTTTTGCTCCTTCCATCCGTTACCCTCCCTTTCTTCCTCATCTTCTGAAACTTTCCTAAAGCAAAACAAGAATAACACAGAACCCCTAGAAGTAAGCAAGAAAAAGAGCAACAATCTCATTTTTCAAATGGGTGAAAAATAGAATAGGAAGACATTCACAGAAAAGGAAAATAAAATGATCCTTAAGCAAATGAAAAGCTTACTTAAGATAAACACAGGATAAAAATGCACTGTTAACCATTTTTTACTTATCAGATTTTGTTTTTATTTTTTTACGTTACAACCCTCATTTGCACCTGTATTAAATAGTAGCGGCATAGTACATACTCATTTTATCATAGATATTTTTCATAATTTCTTATAGTCTGTCACTTAATCAACATTTATTTGTATAATTATGATTTTTAATGACTACACTAAAATGTACTATAATTTTAAGGCCTTCCCTAATTTGGGGCATTTAGGTTGTTTTCATGTGCTCTAATAAGTTATACAGCTTTGAATATCTTCCTTCATTTATCTTTTTTCTTCTGTTGAATTATTTCCTTGGGATAAATTCCTAATGGAATCATAAGGATAAAGAGTTCGAGCATTGTTATGGATCTTTGTATGTGCTGCTGTATTTTCCAAATTGTTATCAGAATAAACAGTGTGGCCAGCAGTCACCGAGGGCACTGGGACCACACAACGCTTGGTGTTTGGAACCACACCGCCAGGAATGGGCAGTGTCACTTAAAGAGAAAATTATTCTTTTAGGACACAAAAGCGGTGTATCACGCTTACATTAATTTTTACATTTTTCATTGCAGCCTTCTTTATGGTTTTCAGGCATCAGTATGACTTACTCTAAAGAGTGTGCCTCACCCTTAGCTCCTCTTCTAGGCAGCTGGCCAGGGGTCAGGGGTTGTGCTCCCTCCTTCGTGACCCCGTTGTCTGGGGTTAAGCCCCCCCCATCCCCCCCGCCTCGCATGAGAGGTCATCTTACTCAGGACACAGGTGCGCTCCGCACTTGCCCAGCTACCTGCTTTTCTTCCTGCGTGTCTTCCCTCCCGCTACTGCCTCATTCCCTCTCTCTGTACCTTTTCCTTTTGAGATCTCGTTTTGGATATTTTTATCCATTCATCTTTTAAACAGATCATCCGAGGAGGCTCACGCTTCTTCCTGGCTTCCGTTGTTGTAGTTTATCCTTGTGGTTTCATTTATAAGCGACAGTGGCGCCAGCCCCTGGCCAGGGGTAGGTCCTCTCCGCCGTGTCTCTCCTGCCTGAAGCTTGCCCGGCCGGTGTTGCCAGAATCCACTCCTAAACCCTCCTCTGCTGCACCTCCATCCCTTTGCCAGTGAAGACGTTCCTTCAGTCTGGAACTTGCCCTCATCTTTCTCCACATTTGGATCAGCATTAGTTTTTTGTGTTGGGTAACAGATTAACCTCATACTTAGTGGCTTAAAGCAACACGCACTTGTTATGTCCCGACCGCCGTGCATCAGGAGTCCGGTGCAGAGGGCCTGGTCCCCTGCCCAGGGTCTCGACAGGCTGAAATCAGGGTGTCACCAGGCCACGTTCTCCTGGAGCTCAGGGTCCTGTCTTCCCTCATTCGGGCTGTTGGGAGAATCCATTTCCTCACGATCGTGGCAGTGAGCTTCGCACTTTCTTGCTGCCGCCAGGGCCTCCCTTGGCTCCCGGAGGCCTCCCTCCAGGCCTGGCCACACCTGGGCCTCCTCTCTTCACGTCAGCTCAGCTCTCCTAAGCCAGCAGGAGACTCTCTGGAGTTTGCTAAGATGGACTCGCATAAAGTAACCTAATCCCAGCAGAGAAACCCTAGGGATTAGGGAGCGGTCCCTAAGGGGTCCCCTCGCAGGGCGTGTGCGTGGGGGTGGGCGTCCTGCTCATCCCTCAGCATCCTGTCGAAATGACAGTCTCGTGAGCTCTTCCCTGTGCTGTGCGTTGCTCCCTTGCCCCCTTCGCACAGCAGTTTGTGTCTTCCGTCTCACTCTGCTTCACGTGAACAAACCCGAGACTTCATGTGTTGCCATAGGTCTGAACCACACGCTCACCCTCGGAGGGGCTGGTGCCAGGTGTGCAGGTCATCTTGGCGGGCTTGCTCCTTGTGTGTTACCGGGGCAGCTTTTACTAAGAGTCAGAGTGTGTTCTAGTAAACTGAGGGTTCTTGGAGGCTGGACACACACTTCCTGAATATCAGTGGTCCACTGTGGCATGTTTTGAACAAACCTGCCTATCTTGTAAGCCACTTGGGGACAGAGCCTGTGTTTTCTCTCCTCTCTGTAACCTGAACATAGAGGCTGAATGTTGGGAAAAGGGCGAGCACAGATTACAGGAAAGTATCTCAGAGGCAGGAACCAGGGCTTAGCAAGCCTGGGATTTAAGCAGAAATGAAAGACAGTATTAGAGAAGTTCGACTCCAGAGTGCCTCGGGGAGGGGAGCGAGGAATGTGGGGAGCACGAAAACTGTGAGACCAGGGTCCCCTTGGGTGTCTCCGCAGCCCCTCCCCCCCCCAGCACCCTTCTGGTCGGCACTCACCACGGCCCTATCTGGGTGTCAGGAGTGGGATGGACCTGTGGACCCTCATGCTTTTTTTTTTTTTTTTTTTAACTTTTAATTTTATATTGGAGTATTGCCTTCGTGCTTTTTAACCTGTCATCTTGTCTTCTTTCCTCTTTGTAGCTGGTGCTGAAGATCAGATCGGTTGGGCCTTTGGCCTTGGGCTGGAGCGGCTGGCCATGGTCCTCTACGACATCCCCGACATCCGCCTCTTCTGGAGTGAGGATGAGCGCTTCCTGAAGCAGTTCTGCGTGCAGGACATCAACCAGAAGGTGAAGTTCCAGGTAACTGACATGCAAGAATCAAGTAGATGCTAATTGAGGGGGTCACATGCCCGAAAATAAAATCATTGTATTTAAAGATAGTGTGACTTTGAAAAGAGGTTTTAAATAGAGATTCATAAACACACAGGAGATCATACACCTCCTGAAATTGTATGCTGAAAAAAGAGGATTTATCAAACCTGTTAGTCTAAGCAGAGAACAAATTTTGGGCTTTCTTAATGGCTATTTTATCATGAAATATCCATCTTTATCACTGATGATACTTTCACAGTTCAGTTTTTTTTGATGCTAATCTAGACACATTGGCTTTCCTGTGATTAGTGTTTGCAATGTATATTTTTTTCGTCATTTGATTTTCACTTTCTGTCTTTATATTAAAAACGTGTCTCTTGTAAACAGTTTGGTCTTTTTGTAAACCCATATTTAATTGGAGTGTTGAATATGTCTTACACTCAACATAATTACATGGGATGTTCTTGGGTTTAATTTTATTATCTTAGTTCTCACTCATGTTCTCTTTCTGTTCTTTATTTCTTTATTTGGAAATTGAGGTTTTGTGGGTGTGTTTCGGATGGCTTTTGTATTATATTTTATTACCCTATTGCTGTTTAGTTTCACCATTTTTTGTATTATTTTTAAGTGGTTATTCTAGATTACAGTATGTATAATTAATTCATCACACTTTACCATGAGTAACTATTACAACTTCATGAAACATTTAACAACCTTACAATAGTGTAATTCTATTTACTCTGCCTTTTTTTGTATTATTATTGTCATATTTTATTTCTCTGTGTATTATAATCCCATAATACATTGCTCTATTTGCTTCAAATAGCCAATTGTCCTTTAAAGAAATTGAAAACTGTATTATTTTATATTTTCCTTGATATTTGCCCCACTGATCACCATTGCTTTCTGCCTATCATGATTTTTCTCTGTGTTCATTTTCTTCAAGTCTGAAGAACTTCGTTTACCATTTCTCGTAGCGCAGCATGAATTTTCCCAGCTTTTGTTTGGAAATGCCTTTGTTCCACCTTTATTTTTTAGGACTGTTTTCCATGAATATAGATGTCTAGGTTGCCAACGTTTGTGCGTGTTTTTTTTTTTTTTTTTCTCTTAGCTCTTTAAACATGTCATTTCATTGCCTCTATCTTTTCACTCTGGTTTTTAGCAGGTTGACCTGTGTATGACTTTTCTGTCTGTTATCTTGCTCGGGGCTTCGCTGTGTTGAATTAGTGATTTTCAACCCTCTTTGAAAATGCTCATTTGGTATCTCTTCCAACAATTCTCCTCCTTTCTTTCTTTGCTTTTCAGGCGGTAACTGCATGTATATTAGGCCATTTGGATGTATGCCATAGAACTCTGATGACCGGGGTTTGACTTTTTTTATTTTTTCACTCTGTGCTTCATTTTGGATAGTTTTTCTTGTCTTAGCTTTGGGTTTACGCATCTTCTCTATTGTGTCCGGTTAACCATTAAGCCCCTCCAATGAGTTAATCATTCCAGATATTGTATTCATCAGTTCTACAATTTCTACTTGCTTCCTTTTTAGAGTTCTTATGACTCTGATGAAATTCTCCATCTTTTCACCCATTTTGTACATTTTCCCTTAAATTCTTTAGTGTATTCGTAGTAGTGATTTTTAAGTCCTTGTCTGTTATTTCCAACCCTTTAGTTCTCTGTTGTTCTCCTTTTAGTCTTCTCTTTCTTCTTAGCTGTGGGTCACATTTTTCCTGCTTCTTCACTCGTCCTACTTTTTAAATGGTGGACAGCGCTTTTCCTCAGGAAGCCCTACCCTTTCCCTGGTCAGGCAGCGAAGGTGATGAGCCAGATCCCTTTGTCGTAAGGAGCAGTCGAACTGGATTTCACGTCTCCTCTCCTCTCTGTGGTGAGACCTGGCCGAGCGGCAGAGTTTGGGGTCTGCGTGTGAGGTTACGTGATCTCTCTCTGCTTTCCACCCCGCTGCCAGCTTCCTCCAGCACCGATGCTTGCTGAGCAAAAAGGTCAGGAGGGAGACTGGGCTGCAGCGAGGGCTGGCTGTCTCTGCGTTTTCCGATCTGCCAAGAGCCAGGCCTGGCTGGGCAACGTGGGGCTCATCCCTCCTCATTCCAGCAGAGTTTCTTTACCAACCGCAGCTGCCTTCCGCCTATTCGTGCCCAGCGGTGGAAGCTCTGGAATCTAGGGCTCGTCTCTGTCTGGAATTCTGTTCGTTCAGACTTGCATCCAGATCTCTTTTGGTATCTTTTATGACAAAAGATTTCTAAATTTATTGTTTTCTCATGCTTACAGTGGGACCGATGGTTTTTTGTGACTTTTATAGCCTAACTAAAAGTAGAACCTTCTATCATTTATTTGATGGTCTGGTTTCATTTTTGTTGGCCTTTTTTTTTAAAAAAAAAAAAAAAAAACCTATTTTTAAACTTTTTACTTTTTTTTTTAACTTTAATTTTTTTTTTGCTTTTTACTAAGCTACTTCTTTTTATTCTAGCACCAGGTCCTTCTTGGTTAATTGGGAAGAAAACGCCATCTGAATGATCAAAAGCAGAGCCTGGCTGAGGCTCTGAGCTTTTCTCACTCACTCGTTCATTTATTCAGTCATTTATTAAATTGGCCGACGTTGATGGGACACCAGCCAGCACCGGGCTCAGCACCACGGTGGGGCAAGCACAGGTGCATGGCACAGTCGTGACCACAGCTAGTGGTTTAAGTCAAGCTTTAAGTGGGCTCACAACTGTCTTCTCTTAGGAGACACAGAGGATCCAGGAGTAGACAATGGGTCTCTTGTATTAAATGTCATTAAAAAAATCTTTCCTGCCTTCAACGTAGAAAATCGGCGTGTGCCTACCTGCACTATTATATAATTTATACGGTCACCTTTGTGTAGTAAACTTAATAACTTCTGGTGGGGTAGTTAGGATTTGATTGCTGAAAAAGTAGATGTCTGTAAAATGCTTTGTAAATTATAGATCACAGAGAGCTATTTCCTAATTATTCACTTATAATTATTATCTATTGATTATATTCTGTGTTAGTTTCCTACTGCTAATGTAACAACTTACCACAAACCTAGCAGCTTCAAACAACATGTCTTTATTATTTTACAGTCCTGGAGGCCAGAAATTCAAAATTGATCTGACAGGGCTCAGTCTCAGGTGTCAGCAGGGCTGGCTCTGTCTGGAGGCTCCAGGGGAGACCCCACCTCCTGCATTTGTCAGCTTCTGGGCCCGACCTCATTCCCCGGCTCCTGGCTCTGTATCTCTTTACGTTCTTTCTTTTCCTTCCCTGTGTGGTCACATTGCCTTCTCTCTGAATTTTTGTCTCTTCTTACAAGGGCCCGTGTGACAAGATAATCTCCACATATCAAGATCTTTTCATAATCGCATCTGTAAAGTTCTTTTTGAGTGTAAGGCAACATGTTCACGAGTTCCAGGGATTAGGATGTGGACATCTCTGGGGGTCGTTATTCAGTCCATCACATATACCTTTATCTGTTCCATTTCCATCGTGGCAAACTGCTTGCTTCAGATAGAATAGAGCAGATTTTGTTGTTAGATGTAAGTAATACAGATAGTATGAAAGCGTTAGCGCTTTTTAACTATTTGTGTGGAGTAGTCGTGGTTCTACATATGAGGGGAATAAGGGACTCCTTTTGTCAGTTCATGTTGTTGGCCTGGCTTAAGAAGAACATTTAACATGATTATAAGAAGATGGCGCAGCTGAGACTGAAGGCACAAAGAGTTAGGCTGATGTAATCCGGGCAGTGACTGTGACAGGGTCTCCAGTCAGCCCCGTGGGCTCCAAAGTCAGTCGTGGACAGACTCCTGGGAAACTGTCAGAGTTAGTCCTTGCTGTCCCTGGGGTACCAGGCATCAACGGCGAGTGCTCTGCTATACGAGGGCTGGGAGTTTCTTACGGCCACGGCTGGCCATTTTCCCTTATTTTGTGACTTCCTGCAGTCACGGTCAGTGTACCGTAGTCTGGGCATTAGTTTAGTGCCTTATCATACTTGCCATTTGTTGAGTGCTGTGTACAAGCCACTGAACTAGTTTGCCTATATTATAGCTTTCATTCTTCACAATCCAATGGGGTGGGTTCTATTAACCCATTTTACAGATGATGAAACTGAGGCTTGGAACCACCAGGGAACTCAACCATAATAACGCTGCTAGTAAGGGACAGAGCTAGGATTTTATCGAAAGCTGACTCCAGGGAGCTCCTAGTGTTGAGCTGGTAAAAACTGTTGTTGCCTAAACCAAGGCACTGTCCTGGAGTCAGTAAGATGAAATGGACAGTTCCTGACTTCAGGCTGTTTCCAACCTAGAGGAGGAGACAGATTTATCAAGAGATAATTATCAAATAATATGAAGTACAATGATGGGGCTACACGTAGGTGAATGTAGAATTTTGCTGATACCGACCAGTGCACATGGAGGTCAAAATTTTCTTCTTTTTTTTTATATCCTATTTTGCTAGTTAATTTCTGAATCCTTCCATGTCTCTCCAGAATTGTATTAGGACTTGAGCCTGTGATTGCTTGCTAATCTCCAGGGCTTGGAATAGCTCCTAGATCTGGTTTCGCTGTCATTGTCATAAATGTTGTCTGATAGAGACTTAGTGCAGGATTATGCAGTGTTTCCTCATTCTATTCCCAAATAAATCCAGCTGGGAGAATCCCATCAGCTTCATTGTGTTGTAGTTAAATTAATGGATCTCAATTTTTTTCACTATTTCCCTGTGCATTTTTTCCATCTCACCAAAAAAAGCACATAAATATTTTTCTTTTGCTGGAAGAAGGATCTTTATCCCAGAAGAAAGTAATAGGAAGAGGTAGAGGAAGAAGCAGGGAAGATGACCAGCCGTAGGACCTTTTTATACATGCCCTGTAGTCGTTGTCGATAGTCAGGTGCGGAGAGAAGCAGTGAGCAAGAGAACGGACCCGTTTGCCGTGGGAACCATCCGGGTGCTTTTATGTAAAGCTTTCATAGCAGACCCTGTCACCCAGTGAGCATTTCATCCATGTTAACCGTTATTCCTGTTGTCGCCACCACCATAGCCACTATGAGCGCAGCGGCCACTGTCCTCATGATTCCTGGTCCTTCGTGCCCGCGGTTTCCATCTTCAGCTTGCTTTGCCGGCCTTACGATGCGAGGACATTTCACCGACCCACAGTCTATTGAGTCCTATGGAATGTGGCCCCGTGTTTGTACTGGGGCCTCTGTCATCAGAGACCTGTGGATTTATGACTGCTTTTTATTTTTGTGAAAGCAGGGGGTCGTGTGATGCATTTACGTATTTAGAGAATCACTACCATGAATTTCTTTCTTGTTTAATACACTTTTTTAGAAAGCTAAGAGTGAGGGCCTCAGCATCTTCTTGTAGCGTAGATTGGAAGACGGTGTTATGTGACCTTTTATGTGCACACACTCAACATCCGTATTACAGCTTCTTGGCCATTAACCTGATGGAAATGTAAAAGAACTTCCTATTTATTGACAACACATTAAACCTTTAATCTTGCTAATTATCTATCCAATTGGACAAATCATGTGCAATATATTTTAGGAAGAAGTCTGGCCTTTCTATCTCCGCAACCAGAGGGATAAGTTTATACTGTACAGGATCATTTAAACCAAATACTAATAATTGATTGATCATAAGTTAAAACTTACAGTCTTAGTAATAACTTCATAATGTATATATATGTATGTCAGACTGTCACCTTAAGATATATAGTTTTGACTTGTCAGTTATACCTCCGTAAAGCTGGGCGGGGGGAGTCATAATTTTAAAAGGAGATCATGAGAATAGAGACCAGAAACAAATACAAGTATGAAGGGAGGGATTGCCACAGGGAGAAAGAACATGTCCATCAAGCAGTGGCGGGTAGGTCAGTGGGTTTTTCCCGGGTGTGGGTACTGGGAGGTACCAGTTACAGGACAGCCGTAGGGATGCTTTTGGCTTCAACCAAGGAAGGCCCAACTGAAATGGCTTAAATGAGAGGCACGAGAGCAGGAAGCCCTGGATGATGCTCTGGACCCTTGCGTGTTTTCCCCTCAGGCCTGAGCGACGGTGGCAGGAGCGCTAACCGTCACCTCAGACAGCGGGGCCCAGAGGCAGAAAAAGAAACACCCTTGTTTCCTTTTTAAGCGGGAAGAAGTTTTCCAGAAGTCCTCCGCAGACTCTTGTCACATCTCCTCTTCGAGGGAGCTGGAATGGTCTGTGAACTTAGCCTGCTGTACTTATCCTGAGCTCTTAGAATAAGGCTTAACCGTGCCGGGTGTGGCAGACCCTACAGGCAGCACCGTCTCTTACTGCGGCAGCCGTTGTTATGAGCAGACAGTCACCTGTGAAGTGCGATGATGGGGCTGCTGGAAAAGCTCTCGCAGCCTTAAATTTTTACCCTCTGCTGCCTGTTGTTTGAAATCACCCCTTAGAGGTTGCTTCCTTCAATTTAATGCTTTGATTCCCTAGTCAAATGTAAAGTACTCCTTTTGCATGCACCTGGCTGTGCCTCTTTTCACAGGACAGCGGGATGGGATGTGTGGACAGGATGTGGCTATGGGATGTTTTTTTCCCTGTTTGAAATTGAGGATAGAAATCAGGGTCACCAGGGCACATCCACCTGAGTTAACTACACTGGCCAAAGGGAAGAAGGCTGGAAGGCTAACCTCAAGGTGACTCAGCCTGGGAATGAGACCCTCAGAGCTATCGAAGGAGGAATAGCAAGCGTTGATCAGAGCCCATTCAAGCGAAAAACTTAAGGCTTTTATTAATATTCTGGGGACCGAAAAAAATGAAAATAATTTACCTTACTAAGTTATTAGTCAAGAAAGGTAAGTATGGTTGTTCCGTATCTCTAATTTGCCTCATCCTGTACGAAAGGAAAAGCAAAACCCTTCACTGTTGCAATTAGGAGTGTGCTCTGCTCCTTTACTCAAAGGATGAGAGGAGCATTTGGGTTCATCTGAAACTTAAAGTCAGCCTGTGTTTAGACAGAAAAATGAGAGTTACTTTGTGATTACATTATCACACAGCTTTTCAAACTGCATTTCAGTTGGCGTTTCATATGTATAATCTTGTGGTCTTGAAAATGAAGAATGGTTAACGTAGGCAGTGATTTATATGGTGGATAGCTTAATTATTCTGTCACTTGGCTGAGTAATGAATCAACTGTTTTCTTTCCATTTGAGGGAAGAATTTATTTTCTCAAGGGCCTCCCTGTGAGATTTATAAATTACAATTATAGACTGTAATTCACGACCAAGGACAGTGGATCATAAATAGATGACCCTTGTAAGCCCATTCGGCAGAGTCTGAACTCCCAGTTAATTGCTGGTTGGGAACCAAGTAGCTACTGTATATTTATCTTTATTCATTTTTAAAATGATGAAATCTTCTAAATATACAAACATACATTTCCTGATTTGATTTGCTAATAACGTAGAACAGTGTACCCTCCACCCAGCAAACTTGCTGGGATTTACCACAGATTCTTATAAAGAAGAAAAGCATTCGAAATGCACTTGACACACCTGTGCCTCCCTGATGGACGCCCCCTTCCTCTTTCCTCCCCAGAGGTGACCACTGCCTTCAGTTTGATGTTTACCATCCTCATGTTATTACCGCATTTGCATATATCCAAAAACAATTTGTAGGATTGCTTCAAAATGTAATACATTAAACGGCCACAGTAGCTAAAAAAAAAGAAATTCACTTTGCTGTGAATTTCACCTGAAACTAACACAACATTGTAAATCAACTATACTCCAATATAAAATTAAAAATTAAATTTAAAATAAATTAATTAATTAAAAAATTCGGAGAGATTTAATGAGGAATTTGATGAGCATATTCTAAAATTTATGTGGAAATGCAGAGAGCCAGAAATAGCCAAACAACCAAGTTGAAGGATTTGCTCACTTTGATGTCAAGTCTTTTTTTAAAAGCTACAGTAATTTTGAGAGTGTGGAGCTGATGCAAGATGGACACAGAGGCCCGGAGAAGGCGGGAGCCCAGAAACACACCTCTGTATTATTTCTGGGCTCATGGCACGGCCTGCACTATAGAACGGACAGGAGGAGGAGACTTCTGTACAGACGAAGCAGAGATAATTGAGTATCCATATGAAAAAAATGAAACTTGACCCCGGACTCCTAATTATTCAACAGTGAATTCCAGGGGGTTTGCAGATCTAAGTGGAAAAGGCAATTTATTAGCTACTGACTTTGAAAAAGTCATCTTACCATGAATGATCCTTTGATTCTTATTGGAGTAAATTGAATTGGGGAGATTGAACTAAATGAACTGTGGTAATATAAAATTAAACCTAATTAAATGTCTGAGCTTGAGAGTTTTGGAATAAGTATTTATTTAAAGTGGTTGCTGTAGGTTTTTTGTAAAGCCTTTTATCAAATTAGGGATGTTTCCTTCTATTTCTAGTTTGCTAAGAGTTTTATCATAAATGACTTAAAATTTATCAAACCCTTTCATATATTTTGAGGTGATCTCATGATGTCGTGGCTTTGTTCTGTTGATGTAGTGACATATAGTGATTGCTTTTTGGATGTTAAAACAATCATCTGTTCCTGAAATAAACAAAACTTGGTTGGGGTATATTATCTTTTTTATACATTTCTGGATTTGATTTGTAAAGATTTGTTTAGGATTTAAAAATCTGTGTTCGGGGTGAGATAGGCCTGTAATTTTCTCTTTCTTATGTCCTTATCAGGTTTTGATGTTAAGATTTGTAACATCCTCATAAAACTAATTTGGAAGTATCTTTCTGTTCTCTGGATTTTGAAGATTGATGTTATTTCTTTCTTAAGTGTTTGATCATATTTACCAGTGAAGTTGTCTGGGCCTGGAGTTTTCTTTGTGGGAAATTTGAAACCACAGATTAAATTTCTTAGTCACTATTAGGCTATTCAGATTGTTTTATTTTGTGTCACTTTGTTAAATTGTATTTTTTTCTAGGAATTTGTCCATTTCGTCTGACTTTCAAATGTGTTGGCATAAAATTGTCTGTAATATTCTCTTATTATCCTGACATTCAAAAAAAAAATCTTAAAAAATTAGTCAATAGTTGAGCACATTTACTAACATTTTATCAAATTTTGTGTTCACCTTTTTTTTTTTTTTCCATACAGAGCCTCCTCTTAGAGTTTATTTTTCTTTTTAATGACATATATTCTTTGACTGTTTTTCCTGTGAGCCATTACAAGTGGTAAATTCTTGTGGTCTCCGTATATGTGAAAATGTCTTCACGTTGCCTCATTCTTGGGTGATAATGTCAGGAAGTCTAAAATTCCAGAAGGGCAGTCATTCTCCTGTAGGGCTTTGAAGACATTCCTTCTGGCCTTCGTTCTTGAGAAGTCTCATGTTAACCAAAGTGTTACTTCTCTGTAGATAATAACGCCTTTTCTCTTGGCTAGTGTTTAAGGCTTTCTCTTTACATTTGATGTTCTCCCATTTTACAAGGATGCATCTTTTTTTTTTTTAAGTACATCTTTTAATAATCCCCCCATTCATCGGAAGTTTTCCTTTTTAAAAAAAATATTGATTGATTGATTGATTGATTGATTGATTGATTGATTGATTTTTGGCTGCATTGGGTCTTAGTTGCGGCACGTGGGATCTTCACTGTAGCATGCAGGATCCTCCGCTGTGGCGTCTGGGCTCCTCGTTGCAGCGTGCAGACTTCTGTCTAGTTGTGGCACGCAGGCTCAGTAGTTGCAGCGTGTGGGCTCTGTAGTTGTGGTGCGTGGGCTCCAGAGCATGTGGGCTCTGTAGTTGCGGCACGTGGGCTCTCTAGTTGTGGCCCGTGTGCTCAGTATTTGCAGCTCACAGGCTTAGTTGCCCCGTGGCATATGGGATCTAGTTCCCCGACCAGGGATCGAACCCGCGTCCCCTGCATTGGAAGGAGGACTCTTAACCACTGGACCACCGGGGAAGTCCCCACGAGGAAGTGACTTGGCATGGATTTATCTTTATTTATCCCCCTTGGTGCCCGAAGCTACCTTCCACTCCAGGAGAGTCTGCGTTGTTATTGAGGAGTGGTTCCCCTCTATCCCCTCCCTCCCCCTTTTCTGGGTCTCCTGGAAATCTTCTTAGTTATCAGCCATATATCTTAACTATTCTCGGACATTTTTGATTTCTTTGTCCTCCTGTGCTGGTGAATTTCACAGTAGTTTCTACCAATTCCATAATTTTCTCCGAGTTTTTTTGAACTTAATAACTATTACTTTTCACTTCTAAGATCTGTAATTAGTTCCTTTTCTTCTCCACCTTCTTGTTTCATTTCTGTCTGGTTTTGTTTCCTAATTCCTTGCTTTTTAAAATGGTTGTTACTACATTTAACTTTCTGAATAGCTTCACTATGCTTATTTCAAAATCTTTAGCTATTTTATGATGTTAATTTTATCTCAAGAGAGTTCGTATTATGGTTGTCGATTTAGTTGATTGTGCTTCTGCGTATTATAGTCTTTCAGTGTTTCAAAAATCTGGCTTCGCAAGCTCATCTTCGATACATCTTCATTTTTTCCCCGTTTTTAAAAATCATGACCACTCTGCTCATTGTGCAGCCATCACCACCATCCATCTCCAGAACTTTCTCATCATCCCAGACTGAAACTCTGCACCCACTAAATAATTGCTCCCCAGCCCCCTACCCCACAGGCCCTGGAACCCACCACTTCATTTTCTTTCTCCCTGAATTGACCACTGTGGGGACCTCATCTACTTGCATGTTTTTGTGACACATTTTGTTTGTCCATTCATCTGTTGATGGACACTTGAGTTGCTCCCACCTTCTGGCTATTGTGAAATAATGCTGCTGTGAACATAGGGATAAAAATATCTCTTCAAGACCCTGCTTCCGATTCTTTTGGGAATGCTTTTCCCCAGAAGTGGGATTGCTGGATCATATAGTAATTCTGTTTTTAACTCTTCTGATGAACCGTCATACTGCTTCGCACCATAGCTACATCATTTTTGCATTCCCACAAACAGAGCACAAGGGTTCCAATTTCTGTGCATCCTTGCCAAAAGTTATTATTTTCTCTCTTTTTTAATATAGTAGTCATCCTAGTGGGTGTGAAGTTGTATCTATCTCATTGTGGTTTTGATTTGCATTTCCCTAATGATTTGTAACGTTGAACATTTTTTCAAGTGCTTATTGACCATTTGTGTATCGTCTTTGGAGAAATGTCTATTCAAGTCTTTTGCTCATTTGTTAATCAGGTCGTTTGGTTTTTGTTGTTCTTGTTTTTATATATTCTAAAAAGTAAATCATTTGCAGATTTGGCCATTGTCATGCTAGCAACAAATTACTGGCATTACAGATCACAGTTGTCAAGCATCGTGGTTGAAAACTCTTTATATAACACCTTGAGGCCATTACTGGCTACAAGGTCAGTGGTCTTATTTGCATATGGTTTTCTTGGTCCATTCTTTGTTATCTCTCTGTTATTTTTCTAGATACATCTTATGTTTTGAGTGTAGCCTGTGCTATCACTTTAGGTCTTATATGTTAAGGTTCCTAAGGTTCAGATAGTAGATGGAAGAAGCAGTTGACTCTAGCGGCCTTTGCAAACTATGCATATAATTTAGACAGATTGGTCTTATCAGTCCCCAGCATCATTTTTGAGTGCGTGTTGAGAAAGAATTGATCTGGGATTCAGAAGCCTTGGGCCTTAGACCTATCAGGTAGTCACTAGCGTTTTTTGCCTTGGACCGCTCTCCTGAGCGCTAGGTCACTAAGTCTCTGCACTGGTGACATAAGTCCTGTCGGTCACTCTCGAGATCGGTCCACAGTCCGTGATGCATGAAAGTGAATGGGGTTTCCTTATCTCCTCTGCCCACCTCAGGCAGCACTGCTACTCCCGGCATTCGTTTAGACTTAATTTTGCCAGTTGAAAAAATCTTGTTCATGGAAGAGATTATGACTGTTCCTGGGCCCTTATCCCTCAGAGAAGTCCTGCCAGGTGGTTGAAATACCTCAAAACTGAATTTGGATTCTAAGATCAAGAAGAGCAAAAAGAAGATGGTAATACAGCATTAGGGAAGGAGAACGAAATCTTTGTCTTTTAAAATCATTTCCTCTGGAAATGACTTATGTATTAAGGAGCCCATTGTGGCCACCCTTCCTCCTCGCTCCTTGCTGCAGGTGTAGAAGGAGAGTGGTTTTCCACCCCTGCGGTGACACAGCTGGCCATCGGTAAAGGCTGTGGCTATTGCAGAGCCTCTCTTGGCTGATGCGTGTTTGTGCTGATGTCAGCCTTTCCCTCTGCCTTTCCCTCTGCTTCCATCTTGCGTCTGTCTCTATCCTTCCATCTCTCTTGTCTCTGTCTCTGTCTCTCTTGCTGTCTTTGTCTTTGTGACATTTTCCCTCTCTCTGTCACTCTTTTCATATGTGGTTCTGGTCCAAGTTAGGTTGTCAGCATAGCGAGGGGAAATGGTCCCTCCCAGGCTGCATGAAATCCACAAAGGGAGTCGTTTCCCTGCTGTTCATTGAGACCCTAGTTGATGTGAATGAAATGTGACAGGATTTTCCCAAACACGAGAACCTTATCAATTATTCATTCCAAAACCTTTTGAGCATCTGCTCTCGTACCAGGCACTGTGCCTGACCCCGGGGGTGCAGAGAACGCAACTCCCCGCCCTCGGGTAGCGCATGTGCTGGTGGAGGGGCAGGAACACAGTGGAGGGCTCTGATGAAGGTGAGCCTGGGCCGAGTGGAGGCCTGGAGGCACGACCCAGCTCGTCGGTGCTTCCGCTGAGATAGAGGGGAACTGTGGGCGAGGGTGCGCTGAGGATGTGAAGGCTGGGGTTTGAATTTTCTCTCAAAGGCAATTAGCAAGATACCAAATGTCATCATCATCAGGTTTCCATTGTAGATTACCCCAGTTCTGAAAATATGAAGGACGGGTGGGGACCACAAGGCCAGGAGTCCACTCCAGGCCTTGCCCAGGACTGGAAAGAAATGATGGGAGATCGAAGAGGGCGGCAGTGGAGAGACGAGAAGGTCGGGTTTGGGCTCGAGACATTTTAGGAGATGGAACTGAAGGGCCCTGGGTCCTGGGAGCAGGGGTGCAGTGGCCATATGGTTTGTCATATAAGTTGAGATCTCTACTGCCTTTGAGGGTTGAAGGGGTCTGTTCATCACTGTGCTCCAGCTGCACAAGCAGACTCGTGCTGACCTGGGCCACCTGGGTGTTTACACACCTTAGGTCAAGATAAACGAGAAAGAGAGCGATCCCTAGGTTTCTGGCTTTGGGGCTGGGTGGATGGGAAACGGGAGAAAAGTACAGATCTGGGGAATGTACCTGGGTGGAAGCATCTGAGCTCATGATCCGTTGATGTCGCCTTTGCCAGCTCTGCTTTTCGTCGGTGTCGCCTTTGCCACTGTCTCGTTCGCTTTAATTGGTACAGCTAGGGCCTCAGTGGAGGGTACGGCGGCAGGCGAGGCTGGGTCCAGGTGGCCTCTCAGGCCATGCGGAAATGAGAAACTGGAGCAGGGGTGTTTATTGGGCAGGACGAGTCAGGGCCGAGCTCCGATGGGGTGGACGGCCCAGGGCAGGGTGAGGCGGGGTGGGCGTGTCGCTTCCGAGCGAGATGCGGCTGGTGAGTGAGCCCAGCGTTGGTGCCTATGAGTTGCTAGAATGAAGACAGCGTGTAAGGGCCAACAAATCAGGTCCGGATGAAGCTTCCTCCAGACCAGAGGTCCACATTAACGAGGGGGCGGGGAAGGAAGAGGGACCACAGGGCCAGACGCACAGTCCTTCTGCATGTCCGCTCAGCCGGGGGCACTGCTGATGTCACACGGAAGATGCTTCAGGCTCTTGGACCTCGCTTGAGGACGGTTACATATAAACGCAGATCATCAGTGAAGGCTAACGTCACATTACTACAAAAGAGGGCGAGAGAGGAAATCGTGGTTGTTGGAAGGTTTTGGAGATCTCTTCTTCCCAAACATTTCTGTATCTTAAGCAGAAAATATTGTTTTCTTGACCAGGACCGAAAAGTGGAAGGAAAAAAAATTAAAATCCAATATTCTAGTAAATGCTATCCATATTTGAATATTTGGAAGATCTTCCTAAAGTGTTTATTTTGTTGAAAATGTGAGGAAATGAGAAGAGAAGATGATATTGCAGGTTGGCTTGCACTATTTGTTTAAAGCTTCAACAACCTTGCATATTATGGTGTGCCCTCTGCATCCTGGGGGAGTGATAAAAACCGTAATGCCTCCTTTTTCACTCTTATGGACTTCAGTCTGCATCTTTAGCATTGTATTATCATAACTTTTGCATCTTCTAGAGGTAATTCAGTTGCCCTCTTCCCAGATACTGCAGATTTCTAGTTTTATAGGGTTTTTCCTTTTCACTCAGTTTCCCAATTATCACCTTGTTAGCTGCACACCTGCTTCACAGAAAATTGCACTGTGCCATTTAACCTTTTAAAAGAAAAAAAGAGAGAATGGAAAACACGCCTCGTTAATCGGTTGATTCAACCTCAAAGAAAGCGATGTCTCTGGGTGTGGAGCCTCAATGCGATTGCGACGAGACCGCCTGATTATTTAGTAGATTCTAGACCTAGAACAAGAAAGATGATTGACAGGCCCCTGAAATTAGGCAGAGCGTCTGCACGGGCCCTGCCGCTGTGCATTTCCAGCTGCACACCAGAGATCACGCCAGTTTCTACACGTTTCTTTGTGAAAGAGGCACCTCCGTTACCGTGCTTCTCTGAAATAATTCGCATTTATCCTCTCATCCTATGATTAGGTTTATTTCCTATTATAGAAGAAACAAACAGATTCACTGGCTGTTTCATTTTCAGATTTCTCACGAAGATCTAACTTGACACTTCAATGGTTATTCATTTATTATACTTAGGTTCACACAACCACAACTATTAGAGGCAAATAATGCAGCCATTGGTATGTAAATTGAACGTGGGCACCCAACAAATGAGGTAGAGCCTCAAGCATGATTTACTGACTAATCAGTTTATTGTAATCAGAGGAGGGGCTGTAGGAATGGGTGGGACCGTGCGTGATGGGCCAGCAGCCATAGGTCCGTTTCGTTTTGGCCTGACTTAATTCATGCCTCGTTTGTGACATATGGGCATGATACCTTCATTTCAAAATGACTTAGATGCTTACCTAGCTATTAAATAATAATAGATAATTTAATGGAAAAGATTGCCGGCTCCGATAGAAACGGAGGTCTTGCAGAAGCACGCGGAGAACCACGGCCGTCCCAGCGGCAGACGGTGGACGGGAGGCTCCGGGAGACGGTGGTCGGGGATGCCCTGAGCCCGGCGTTTTCGGAGGTGACTTTAAGTCACAAGCCCTCGGGCTCCCACACCCGAATATGCCTAAAAATAGCAGCGCTGAGCTGAGCGGCTCTCCTCAGACGCGTGCTCTCTTGTCGGGATTCTGGGTTTGTGCCACAGCCAGCCCCGCTCCAGCCTTTGACAAATGACCCCATTTTATCACTGGGAAAAGCCAAGGCCATCAGCACGAATCCCTCATCTGCCGTCTTCCCCACCTCTGATTCTTCTCAGCATCCCTCCATCCGTCCCAGACCTCCCCAGTCGGGACCTGTGGGGATGGGACCGAGAAATCTCTTCTTCCTGTGCTCCTGGTAATTCTCACGTGCCTTGCCCTTGAGGCCGTCTAGCCGACGCTGTCGTAAAAGCCGCCCGAGTGGTCCCCCAACTCTGGCTCTGCCGTTTCCAGCCATCATGCCCGTATCACGATGTTACTGTCTTGTTTTCATGATTCCAGTAGCTCCCCGCTGCTTCCAGAACAGACTGTGAGCGCCGTAGCATGACGTCCAGCTTTCTGTTCACTAACCATCCCTTCCTGTCCTGTCTGCCGCCCCTGCCTCTCTCACGCCCTCTTGTTTAAGTCACACAGGACTTCTCTGAAGTCACTTATTTACTGATTCATTGATTGCACACTCCTTGTCGAGTCTTTTGGGACCCAGACTCTGCACTCAGCATTGAGCTTGTGCCCAAGATGGGGTCCCCGTCCTCACTGGGGTTCCAGCCACGCCTCTGCTCCACTGCTCCTCCTAGGAAGGCCCTGCCCGCCCCCCCGCTGCCCATTTCTCTCGCTGGAAACAGTGGCCAGATTTTACTGAGCTCTTACCAGGGGCCACACAGTGTGCTTCGGCCGGCCCTCCTCTCGCGTGCACTCGCGCGTGTGTGTGATTTCACGTGATCGCAGCCTTGTGGCGTAGGTGCTGTTCTCCGATGCCCCTGCTGCAGTGGAGGCGTGGAAGTTTAGTCTCGGAGCCGGTCCGGGGGGGGGCTGTGCCTTCAGAGCCCTGCCCTGCTGAGCCCGGAGCCGGTGCTTCTCCTCCCCGTGCTGGCGGCTCCTCCTCACACCTGCCCCGTCCTCCTATGCCCACACCCTCCCTGCCCTCCTTCACTGTAGTGTTTCCACTAAACACCGTGTATTCAGCAAACACTGAACAAAATTTGAGTGCCTTCTCCGCACTGGGCTGAATCAAGGCCCTTTCCAGCCTGTCCCATGGGGGCCCTGTTTTCTCTCTGCCTCTGGGCCTGGGAGGCCCTTCCGTGCAGCTTTGCCTCCTCTGCTCTCGGCCGCCCGGGGCTGGCTCTCTCTGTGACACTGGGCGGTGTGGGGTCGCTGCAGCCTTCAGGGACGTCTGGTGGCTGACATAAGGGAAGCAGAACGTTTTCGGCTGAACTGTACTGTCTGTCATTGGTGACTATACAAGTATTTGCTGGCTAAAATCAGGGTGAAATAGGAGAAATGGTCAGCCTGCTACAGAGTGAAGGCTGACAGACTTTCTCCAGGGACCCTTCAACAGCAGCATTTGTATTTGAACAGGGAACATACCAAGTGCATGTGCAAAACCACCCACAAAAAGCACAGAAATAAGAAAAGCGTGGCACTGAATAGACATCAAAAAGGACACTTGTTTACAGTATGATCAGAAATACGAAGGCAGCGGGTTGCCTGGTTCAGCCTCAGCTGAGAACGTGAGCATCAGGCAACTCAGGTGTGTTTGTACTTTGCTCATGTCTGCGAATGACCGTGAGGAGATATGGGGTTGTATGTATACGTATAGCTGATTCAGTTTGTTATACAACAGAAACTAACACACCATTCATTGTAAAGCAATTATACTCCAATAAAGATGTTAAAAAAAAAAAGAAAGAAAATGCCCAAGTATTGATTTTGGGGTACAAATACATTTTAGGGAGTAGGCAAATTGGCAGATGTGGAATCTGTGAATAATGATCGAATATGTACATATTGTATCTTTTATGAGCTACGTAATGAGGATTGAGTACATGCATAGTGTTTATGTATGGATATGGATATGTATGTATATATATCCCCTCCAAACGTTTGAGATCAAGTAGCACACATATGCCCTTTCCTCCTAAATGCATTAACCAGGTATTTTCTAAGAAGAACTTTTTCTTACATAGCCACAATACAGTTAATAATGTCAGGAAATTTCACGTTGAGTCAACATCTAATCCGTAGCCCATTTTCAGATTTTGTCAGCCTTCCCAATAACTTCCTGTATTGCTATTTTCTTCTGGGTCCAAGGTCCAGTATGATTTCAAATATTGTGTTCAGTTGTTTCATCTCTTTGGTTTCCCTTAATCCGGAACAATTTCTCAGCCTTTGTTTGTGTTTCTTGACCTTGACATTCTTTGAAAAGTACGCAGGAGTCATATCGTAGAATGGGCTTCAATTTGAACTGTCCAAAGTGTCCTCAGGATTAGATTCAGATTGTGCATTTTTCACGGGAAGACCACAGAAGTGATGCTTTGTCCTTCCCAGTGTTTTGCATTGTATCAGGAGGACCATGTCAGTTTGTGCCCGTATGGGTGGTGACAGGTTTGATCACTAGGTTAAGGTAATGCCTGCCATATTTCTCTACCAGAAGGTTACTTTTTCCCTTTGTAAATAACAGGTAATTTATTTACAGGGTGGCTCTCTGAAGCTCTTGTGTCTCATCAAAATTTTACTCACAGATTTTTAGTGTCCATTAGTGAAAGTTGGTGTTTGAATTGACATTCTTCTACCAGGAAGAGCTTTCCCTTCTCCCTCACTTGTTTATTTATATATTTATTCATTCAGTTGTACACGTAAGAAGGACTTACGGCTTATTTTAGGCAATGAGTTGTATTCCATTATTATCATTTTTTTCATTGTGAATCTCTTCTTTCCCCAGATTTGGCTAGTGAGAGACCCTGCGAGCTGCCCCCCAGGCCCTTTTGATGTGTCTCTCTGGTTCTTAGACAGCTTCTGTATTACCTGGGCTGATTGGAAAGGTTCTGTATCTTGAGAGCTGGGTTCCAAGCATGTATACATGTATCAAAGCCCATGGAAATGCACATTTATGATTTGTGCTTTTCACGTGTGTAAATTTTACACAAAAGAGACTAAAAAATATTGAACTCTAGTCACCAGGATCTTCTTTTTTTAAACAATGGTACGGGTGAGCAATTCTGAAACTATCTTCTAATTTATTCCGGCTTGAGCAAAAGAGTAGATAATACTGAGGATTATGGGAGTGAGGTTTCTCACTGTTGAAGAAAAGTTACAGATATGAGAAAAGGAGGGGCAAGAATGAACCCTGGTTGCTAGATTGGAATTAGAGGAATTGACATAAATTCATGGTTTTTTAGATAGAAAATATAAATGTGTTTGTGTTTATGAGTGTGTGTGTTTCCCCCACCTCAGCTCTGCCCGCTTTGAGGGCCTAGAAACATTGATACGACAGTATCAGTGAGCACACACCTGGTGCCCAGGTCTTGGTTTCTAAATACCATTTTCCACTGGAGGAAGCAGGGCTCCTCATAGGAAAGAATCAACCCACGCCAGAGCAGGAAAAATATAAGATGAGCCTGGTGGACTTTGTTGTTGAACTTGATGTGATTCTGTCATATTTTTTTTCCTCTTCACAATCATTTCTGAAGGATAGAATTACGTTCACTTTTTCCATTAAACCGCTTGCTAAATCTATAGGGAAGTAAGACAGTGGAGCCTTTGTGAGAGCCTAGACCCAGAGAGCAAGATGTACTAATATCTAGCCATACTTCAGAAGGAAAAAACAGATTGTCACTGTATGTGTTGTAGTATCCTCTTGCAGCCTTTCCTGAAATCTGGTAACACTTCCCCTCAATTAGACGAGAGTAAATTATGGGTGGTCCTCTGCTGGCTGCCCGGCACCCTCTTCCTCAGCACGTTTGGTGCTGGTGTCCAAGAGCTAGTTCCCGGCCAGGGCCCCAGCACCCTGCTCCCGACCTCCCTGGCAGCTCTGGCAATGGATGGCCTGTTCCCACTGGACGGGGTCCATCACCCGGGGAGGGCGCTCTGGACACTGGAGGGATTGTGCTCAAACAACTGCCTCTGCATCCTCCCCTTCCTCCCCCACCCCACCCCGCCCCGTTTGCCTTTTGCTCCCTGGACAAATGACCACAAAGAAACCCACATGCAAGGGGGGTGGGGGAGCAGTGGACTTCGTTACCTTTTCAGTTAAAAGAGAGATGCAAAGATAAACAAAATGCTGGTAAGACAGGACCTCCAGAGCCAGACTGCCTGAATAGGTCCCGATGCTCCTACTTACAAGGTACAAGATTTCTCTGGGCTTGTTTTCTCACCTGCAAAATGGGAATAATATTAATTCCTACTTAGAGGGTAGTGTTGTCATGAGGATCAATCAGTTTAAATATGCATAGTATTCTTAGCACAGTGCCTGACATATCGTAAACGTTAAGTAGATCTTGACTTTTGTATCAGTAAATGTTAGTGTATTAAATAACGTATTCAAATGAAAATATTAAGTGCTGTGTATAAACCCTTCTCCTCTTGCCATGTTAGGCGTTACTGTATCTGGGTAAGAGTAAATGTACCAAAATTTTATTTTGGATAGCTCTTCCTTTTTATCAGAATGGCTTTGCCCACAAAAAGGAAAAATAATGCCGTTTTAATGCCTGTTCTCTGAGTTCAGCAGAGGAATCAAGTTGTTTTTCCCCCAAGGTGGTGGTTTTCTTCTACCCATTTGAACATTCTCTCCATCCTGTGTGGAGGGATGGAGATGGTCTGTGAACAGCACTGTGTGTCTTCTTGGAACACTGTTGATTTCTCTACGGTTATTTCTTTTCTGTAAACATACAAGTAATCACCATGGCAACACTATCACTCACAGATGACACAAATAAGACTTACATATATACCTGCAAATCTGTTTAAAAATAAAATAGCATTTTAAAAAAATACTGCCTTCCCATTGGGGATCCAGTCCTCATCCTGTCTTTCTTTGTCTTTTTTTTTTTTTTTTCTGCCCTTGATTTTATCTGCGTTTTCTTTGCCATAACTTAGTACCTGTAGGAAGAAAGGGTGGAGTTCACTTGAAGAAACTGAGACTCCAGGGTGTTTCTACCACACTGTGGTCCATTTACCAGGAAGGCCACCACCAGAAACCAAGTCTCCCTGTGCTACCAGCTTCGCACATCTAAACCCAGATACCCAAACGGCCAGCAGCATTGTCCGCCATGTGGCGCTATAGCCAGATGCTCCTTCTTTCTAAACCCCAGTTTCTTTTTCTGTGAAATGGGCACGATGTCCTTCCGGCTTGCAATGACAGGAGTAACTTAGACCTTGCGTGAGAAGTCACTGAGTGTACAGAGCTGGTACTGGACAGTGCTCTGAGGAGGTAAGTTATTACTGTGCTGCTGGAGCCCATCCCTCATGCTGTGATAGCTGAGAGAGCCGTTCTTTGGGACAGGACCTCCCCCTTTGGGTCGAGGTAGCCCTCTCGCTCCCAAACGGAGTGCTGGTTTCTATCTCTGTTAAAATTTATAGATATATTACGTTATCTGCCAAGATGTGCAATTAGTGGAGAACATAGTTTGCCAAAACGCACCTTTGTTTAGTATAAAGGATAAAGAGAACCGCTGGGAAAGTTGTATACTCGTGGGTTCTGGAAAGTTATCCCTCAACGTGCATAAAATTATTAAGTCAAGTATTTGGAGTCGCAGCAGCGTGGCAGAGTTGATGGGAAGCCAGAAAAGGACATGGGTTTGCAGCCTTCAAGTACTGCTCCGTTCAGAAGGATGGAGGAGAGAGGCCGCTGCCATGACTGGATCTGCAGCATCAGTTATGCACCATCCATTTGTTGAGAGTCTGGTTCGTGCCCAGCACTGAGCTGGCTCCTGCCTCAGGGGCGCCGGCATCGCTGGGGAGAGAAGCGCTTTCCAGAACACGTGCGTGCTCTCTTGACTGTGAATGCAAAAGAAGTTAAAACAAAAAAACACAGCAAAACAAAAAACAAGAAGAAGGGAGGAAGGCTATAGTGGGCAGAAAAGTGGAGAGCCTTTATATGGGCTATATTTTGCTTTTTATTTAAAAAACAGTCATGTGTCTCTCCTGCCAGCACTGCTGCTGGAGTAGCAGCCAGCGTTGTGGTTGAACTGTGTCCCCAGGGCATCACGCAGCCATGGCACAGGTGGGCTCCCAGCCAGGTGCGCAAGGTGTTGGGCTCTGCGCTCTGGACCCTCCTCCAGCTGACAGCTGCTTTGTGAAAACTGAGGCTGCATTAACAGCAGTTAATGCCAAGAGGGAGGGCGAAGGGGGCAGGCAGGCTTAGGTGTCCTGCTGTGTACACCGGGGCTGGGAGGTGTCCTGGCTGAGCCGGGCTCTCATTTCCCAGGACCCTTTACCGTGACCACAGGAAGGTGCCCGCCCGGATTTACTCCTGTAAGTCAGCATCAGGACCAGATGCGAGTATCATTACTACAATGTACTAATGTATATTAGTACATTAGGCACTAACGTACCCACAGTGACAATGCTAAGTCCTTTCCATAAATTTCCTGTAATCTTTATGATAACACCATAAAGAAGGTACTGAGAACATCCCCATTTTATAGATGAGGAAACTGAGAATTGTCCTAAGTTGTACAGCTGTCAGGTTGAACGTTATGAGATTGCCTTGGGAGGAGGCGGTTAGAACAGTCATAGCAATTTCTTGTGTTCAGTCGGATCACCTGTGGCAGGGCCATGGCTACCAGACGGTTCCGAGCTCGTGCATGTGGACTAATGTAAAACTCTCCACGGCAAGGCAAACTTTTAATCAGACTCCATCCGTTGAAAAAAAATGACCTTCACCAAAGTTAAAAAAATTTTTTTCTACTATCTTTTAGCAAAATAGGATGGTCCTTTATGTTAAAATGTGAGGCATGAAATAATGAAGTTTCTGATGTCATTGCTGACACAAGGGCGCTCAACCTTGCAGGTTCTGTAATGTGGTATTTTAGTTCTTTTTTTTTTTTTTTTTTTTTTTTTTTTTTTTGGCTGCCTTGGGTCTTTGTTGCTGTGCGCGGGCTTTCTCTAGTTGCGGCGAGCGGGGGCTACTCTTGGTTGTGGTGCGCGGGCTTCTCATTGCGGTGGCTTCTCTTGTTGCGGAGCACGGGCTCCAGGCACGTGGGCTCAGTAGTTGCTGCGCACAGCCTCTAGAGCGCAGGCTCAGTAGTTGTGGCGCACGGGCTTCGTTGCTCCGCGGCATGTGGGATCTTCCTGGACCAGGGCTCGAACCCATGTGCCCTGCATTGGCAGGCGGATTCTTAACCACTGTGCCACCAGGGAAACCCTGTTAGTTTATTTTTGATGGCGTGTGTTTTTTCAAGGCAGGGTAACCAATGAAGCACACTTAGGGACGTGTGCGGCATGTGAAAGGTGCTCAGCAAGGCCTAATGGGCTTTAAGAAGTAAATGTGCTGCCCAGTGTGGTGTTTTCCAGCCCTCATACGTTCATCCCTAGATGCTCTAAACAAACATCTCACCAACGAATGAGGTTCCCCGTGGCTGGTGCATAATCCCCATGCTCAACAAAAGCCATTGTAAAGACAGAATGGTTCAGCATGCCAAATATATCACTGTTCTGTCTTAGCAATTAGAATCTGTGAAAGGGATGAAGTTAGAATAAAGAACATTTCTAGCGAGGTTACGTTCCTGGTGAAGTCTCAGACCTCGGGGGAGTCAGCTGGGTCACAGTGTTTATCCAGCGCCCGTGGTGGGTGCCGCTGGATGAGAAGCCTGAGGCAGGCCTTGCCCTAGAAGCATACATGCTTCTGTGTGCCCTCTGGGTGCCTCAGTTTCCCCATTTGTAAAATGTAGACGGCTCTACTTCTAAGGGATTTCATTTGTATGACAACTTAAACCCTCCCTCTGAAACACGGATGCCAGTTAAATTATTAATAAATCAGATTGTTCAGTATCAGAAACCAGCTCATTCTCTCCTGCATTTACAAATAGACTTGTTTGTTTGTTTAACAGATCCTTCTGTCGTGCTTCCAGGCACTGTGGTAAGCACTTTACATAAAAACGTATTACACAGATGTTGTTAATATCCCCATTTTACAGATGAGGAAACCAAGACCCGGAAAGGACGCATAATTGGCCCATGGCCACTGGCTCTGGAGCCGGGTCTGAGTGCCGGCATCCTGGTTCCTACCCTGAAGGAGGGCACACGATGACCCCACAGCCCGGCCTGGCCTTCGCACAAGCAGGTGGCTGTTTCCACTGGGGACGCCTGTGTTGGATGGGTTCTCTTTTGTGTCCCTAAATGTGAGGCCTTTTGAGGAAATTATTGCTTCTGCCTCAGGGTTCAATAGCTTATTCATGCAATTTGTGGTGGAGTTCAAATGCAGGAAGATGGGTTTTCCGGGAGACCTCTCTATTTCTGTTTTGGAGCAGCGCCAGCTTGGCCTCGCCCCCTCGTCCCCCTTCCCCCTCCCCCTGAGAGTGTAGAGGGGGCCCAGGGGAGTGGGGGGGAGAAGCGGCCAGCTCCGGCCAGCTCCCTGCTGTCTGGCTGTGGACGCCACGCCGAATCAGAATTCCGGTTTCCGCTTCCTTTACGTTCATAAGCCCATCGTTTGCGCTGTAAGGCAGAAACAGCAGAATTCACCAGACCCTCTGGTAGAATTGGGCGTCACCCCCTACCCCCAAACACTCCCACCATCAGAACAAACAAACAAACAAGCAGCCGCCATTTTCCAGCCGCATCTTCAAGTGCTTATTACTCTGCATAGGAATGTCATATATTTTACAAGAGATTTTCAAGGCCTTTTTGTAACAAATTTCTCCTTCCTCCCGTGTGTGTGTGTGTGTGTGTGTGTGTGTGTGTGTGTGTGTACCTCAAGTGTGTCCTTTGGAGAAAGACCATCTTAGGTTCTGCATTGACATGTTTCCTTGATGGTTATTTTATCAGCATGTTTTTTTTAACCTTCCATAGATATGTATCTGCCTCCAAGTAGCATTTAATGAAGAGGTGTTTGAAATAAATCTCTGAAAACAAAAGCTACTTTATTCATCATTTGCGTGGAGAGCGGCCAGGAAGGCTCACGTGTAAAATGCATAGTTAGAAGCGGAGGACTGTATTTGTGCGTGTGCCTGAGCGTGGGTAGATATCGATGGTGTTAATAAAATCCTGGTTTCAGTTCCTTCTCTGATCGGAATAAGAATTAGGTTACATGGAAACTAACTGACAGGAGGCAGCAGAAGGCATAAAAAGGCATTGTTTTTGTTATTGTAATGGCCCTCTTCCCCTGTTCTTTCTCATTCCAAACCATGGGCTAGAGACCTTTAGGAATGACTCTGTATAAAAAGAAAGCAGAGTTTTGTGAAGAAAATAAATATTTACTTTTTTGTAGATTAAAAATAAAAACCACCTGTACTTTTTTCTTTCTTTTTTTTTCAAAATTTTTAACATCTTTATTGGAGTATAATTGCTTTACAATGGTGTGTTAGTTTCTGCTTTATAACAAAGTGAATCAGTTATACGTATACATGTGTTCCCATATCTCTTCCCTCTTGCGTCTCCCTCCCACCCGCCCTATCCCACCCCTCTAGGTGGTCACAAAGCACCGAGCTGATCTCCCTGTGCTATGCGGCTGCTTCCCACTAGCTATCTATTTTACATTTGGTAGTGTATATATGTCCATGCCACTCTCTCACTTCGTCCCAGCTTACCCTTCCCCCTCCCCGTGTCCTCAAGTCCATTCTCTACGTCTGCGTCTTTATTCCTGTCCTGCCCCTAGGTTCTTCAGAACCATTTTTTTTGTTTTTTTAGATTCCAAATATATGTGTTAGCATACTGTATTTGTTTTTCTCTTTCTGACTTACTTCACTCTGTATGACAGACTCTAGGTCCATCCACCTCACTACAAAAAAACCACCTGTATTTTTTTTTTAAAGGCTGTTGGTCCTTAGGATTGGCTCCTTGATGTACTAAAGCCCTAGTAATCATAACGAGACTCAGCCATGTTATTTAGAAGCCTCGTTATACTACCTTCCCTGTAAACCACCACCGTTGAGGAAGGGGGTTAATCAAAATGTGTGGTTAACCGGGAGCTGTATAACTTAGCGAGAGGACTAATCTTCAAATGACTGAAACAAAATGCATTTTAAAACCTGTAAAAATGCAAGTAAAAACTGTACCAGACATCATTAGTGTTCAATCAGGACCTTAGCATCAGGCAGCACTTGAGGATGTGCTTCTGTGAAAAAAGTGGGTTAATGTTCTGGGACCTACTTGGTATTCTTTGACTTTTGTCAATTCATTTCACCTCTTTGGCCTTCATTTTCTTCATCTATAAAATGGGAATGCAGTGGTTTCTATTTCACAAAGGTCAGTTGAACTGAATATGTAAAACAGTAAGTGTCAGAATATCCCTACGTCTAAGATTATTTTCGATTGTCTTCCTATTATAGAGGCATTGTAGAGTGGTGGTTAATAGCATTTCAGATAAATAGAGTCAAAACAACAGGATTTATTTTAATTGAGGAGATTTCAGGTGCATGAGGAAAAGGTGAGACCGTAAGGTAGTAGATTTCTGTAAATGAAATATTTTCCAAAAGTATACAGTTTGTAAACATTTACTTGGTTTAGAGAACCTGTACTGCTCAACCCATAATTTTCAGTTTCCATTCATGTGGCTCCAGATCCTATGCTTTCTACATCCACATGATCCATACTGTGTTTCTGGCAAAAGAAGATTTTATGACTAAATCTGGGGACATGGCTTCCGTTACTTGGAGATTCACAGAGCCTGTTAGTGTTTTAAAAGTTCTGAGATGTCTTACTGTAAGAAACCTGAAAATAGCATTTCCCTAACTTATTTGACCATGGAACCCTTTTATTTGTATTTATTTTTGTTTGAGAGTTGGAGTATAGGCATCCATTTATTGTTTGAATAGGCCTTGATGGCTGTGATCACAGTATTTTTCCTATAGGAATGAATAAATTATTATTTTTCAGTTTTACCGAGATGTAATTGACATAGAGCATGGTACAGGTTTAAGGTGTACAACGTAATGACTTGACTTACCTATGTTGTGAAATGGTTGCCACGATAAGTTTAGTCAACATCCATCATATAGATACAAAAAAGAAAAAGAAAAAAATTCTTTTCCTCGTGGTGAGAACTTTTAGGATCCACTCTCTTAGTAAATTACGTTGGTTTCTTATCAGATTAATTTGGAATTGTTGGTAATAAGCGAGAAGCAGAGAGATGGGTGAGGATCTAGAACCAGAAGCTAGTGTGGACTTGGCCTCCGAGTTGCCCCTTCAAGCCCCGGCTCCCCACAGATATTTCCGTGGAACCTTCTCAAGAGAGCACCTGTAACATCCCTGAGGTCCAGCACCCCTGCCGCCTCAAGTTCACAGCTCTGCAGGTGGGCTGCCCATGTTCAGGTCTTGGTTATTGTGACCTTGAGCCCATTACTTAACTCTTTGAGCCTCAGTATTTTCATTTTTAAAAGGGGGGCAATAATATTTATCTCATAAGGTTGTTAAGTGAGGTGATGTATGTTTTTATATGTTCTGATAATGAGGTATGATTGTATGTGAATTATGAGATAACACATTGACAGACATGTGAAACTCTGGTTTTGGAGGTAGTGGGGGCAGAGGATGGCCTGAAAGCACTTACTGGCCTTTTATTCCCCAGTTAAGACGACGGCCATCTCTGACAGCACCCTATATTTGAAGTTGACAGAGCTACGCAAAAGCCACAGTGAAGAGGGACGCGTGTGTGACCAGTGTCCTTTTACAGAGTGAAAGACTGTCCTCCTGCAGTGCATGAGGCTAGAGCAGTGGTTTCCGATGTTGTCTGTGCATGGCGTCCCCTGGGGAGTTCTGAAAAGAGACTGATGCCCGGTGGTGCCACCAGGGATGTCGATTCTGTTGGTGAGGGGCTCCGGTACCAGCCAGCCGGAGTGAGAACCCCTGGGCCAGAGCACTGAGGTCACGGCCTGGGCCGTCCTCTCTGCAGGTTGTACCTGGTGTCACCCTGCACGAGGATATGCATTGGCTGATGCAGGATGGGCTGGGCGTGCCAGCATTCCCTCAGCTCCATCCCCGCCTCTGAGAGCATACTCCCAGCAGATGATCTGCTGATCGGGCTTTGGCTACCAGAGGGGACTAACAGCCCCGTCACATTCCTCTTTTACCCCTAACACCAAGCATGTAGTAACTGTCGCATTAGATTTTCTCTTAGTCGGTGGAAGTATAGCTTTTGAAAATGGGGGACCAAGAGTTAAAGGAACCGCCCAAGTCACCAAATCTAGTAAGTGGCAGAGCTGGGATGTCCCAGCTGAGCGATCGCCCCCTAGGCTTCATTTGAAGATGCAGGAGGTCACCGTGCCTGGCACGTGGTGAACCCGAACTCAACGGTAACCATTGTTGGGTTGTTCATCTGATGAATTTCTTTTAAAAAGCTCACAAAACAAAAAGACAGGGATGATTAATCATATCTTACCTTGTATGGTGTTTTGTAATTTATAAGGGCTTTTAATATCTATTATCCCATTTAATCTTCATAGCAGTTGGGTGATGTAAGGCTCCTGTCGCACACAGGCATCTAGGAGCCTGGAGCACGTGGTGCCGCAGCTCACACAGGGGCAGGGGCTCCTGGGAGACGTGGGGAAGGTGGGGCGGCCGTCGTGCATTCTCCACATTCAGGGGGCCCCACAAGGGGCCCTGGCGGTGAGGTGTGGCTTAATGGTGAATCGGAGGTTTGGGGCCACACGCACCTGTGTTCAGACCGCACCTCTGCCGTCACTCGTGACTTGTTAGGTGTGCGCCCGTGAGCACGACAGCTGCTGCCCCTCCGTTGCCCCATCCACCTCGCCTGGATGACGCGGCCTGTCTGACCCCACTGTGAGCATGGTTGCGTGAACGTGAGAACCTTATGTCGTGTACAGGTAACCAGCACACGTGGTGGTTGGGGGAGAAGAGAAGAAATCCCAAAAGTTGCCTTCGTGGCTGAGCCAGTGTATGGAAATATCCTGTTCACTTTGCGTAAGGGAAATTCATCATTAATGAGCTTGGAATGGTACCTCTCGAGCGACGATTTTGCTTGCTCATAGCCTCAGCGATCTTGCAGAAAGTTTATCTGATAGAACTCCGAAAAGCTTGTCTTTCCAACTGTGAATAGTTCAAATTTTAAACTGGCAGGAAACCCAGGGTCACTCCAGGTGACAGGAGTTGTGATTTGAGTGGAGGTGAGACACACGGCTCGGGTAACCCGTGGGGTAGAACACTTGGGTTGCACTTGGTCCTTGTAGTTTAAATTTTGGGGAGACCCAATCTGAAGAGGAGCGGGGGCCGGTCCCCCTGCCTCACTTGGTTAAACCCAGCACCTCCCCAGTGGACTCGCCCCTCGTGGCGGCCCGGGGACAGTTTTGCTGGGACGACAGTGTGGGATGCTCAGCGCTTTCTTCTGCAGATGTGGAAACTTGGTCCCAGAGAGCTGGCAGCGCATCCACCGGAGAGAAGCAGACTGGGGCTCTGTGCTGTGGGCGTCCTATGGCAGCTTCTTCCCCAGAAGTTACTCACTGCCCATCTCTCTCTCCTTGTCAGGTTTGGCCTTTGACCAGACAGATGGCCCAAAACTTCTTAGGATGCACTCCATGTTTTCTTACTTTAATGAGCTTCTCTTACTGAGACTTTTACTTACTGGATGGAAAGTGTGACTTCCTCTGGGAACGGGAGGGTAATCTGGTGACCGCAGTCAGACTTTGAGCCATATTTACACAGACGCTGTGTCAGCCCCTCTGCTCCAGGGCAGGGACCGCCTTTCACGGCCGCCTTCCCTCGAGCCTGTGAGCTCTTTGGTGGCAGGGACGGGGTCTGATTAGCCAGAGTGGGCGGCTGGTGAACACTGGCCGACTTGTTCCCTGGCTCCAATTCAGAGCACCTTCTTCTGCCAGCTGCCACCTGAGTAGGGCATGGGGGCTTCTCCATCAGAGCCCCGTGTTTACCTTCCGTTTACCTTGAACTGAGGCATCGATCACACCTGGCCTCTGTGAACTGCGTTGTAAACTTTGTTGGACTTATGTGGATTTGGTGCAAAAGAAAATAACGCTTCACATTTCTCCCTAACGTGAGGAAGTTGAACTCACTGTTCTTGTTACTGAAATAGAATCTAATATTAACAGGTGGAATTTTATTTTAAATAGAGAAAAAACAATTAAAAAAATATGAATGCATAAACTGTGGCCATTGTTCCCCTCTGTGACATAATTTCTCTGGGTAAATGAGTAAACACTGATACCATTTTTTTCTTTAATTTTCTCATTATCTAAAATTTGGAAAATAATGTTTACTTAGGAAGTATCATAATACAATGGATACCCAAGAAGCAACCACGCAACTGTGATCACCAGTGCTTTGCATCTCGAGGGTTTTCCTCCTACCCCATCCCACCCCCCTGCTCCCACTCCTTGCCCAGAGCAGCTGCCATGTTTTGTCTTAAAAATTTAGGTCGCCACGGTTAGCTTTCTGTTCCATATCCATTTCTACCCTAGGACTGAGGGTTGATATTAGACTGTTTTCTGGAAAAACCAAATCAGTAGATGTTTTCGGAAGTAATTTGCCCAATGCACCTCCCCTGGGGCCCTCTGTCACCAGACAGGATGGAGAACAAAGCTTTAGACACAGACACAGGGTGGGGTCTGCCCCCCAACACCCGCCCCCAGGGGCTAATTCTTTGGCCTTACGGGGTCAGGAAGAAATACGAACACCTGTAGTATCAAGGGATCTGGTTTAAGAGGAGCAGCTGACAGGGGTGTGAGGGGGGAGGAGGACGGGGGGAGGAGGACGGGGGGGAGGAGGGGAAGAACAAGGTCGGATCCAAGGGAGCCCGCTCTGTAAAAGACGTAGAGTTTGATGTTTACTCCAGTTTTCAACAAGCCGCTGGGAATCAGCTGTCTTAAGTGCTCCAGGTTAATTTGTGTCGTGCTCGTTTTCCTCTGAACACAGGAGTAGTCAGAAGGCCAGCTCTGCACGAACCTGGCCAAGTCCAAGTTCCCGGCCCTCACAGCACATGCAGTCCCTGTAAGAATGGGAACTCGCAGGGTGGAGACGACATAAGATAAACAGGAACCAGAAGCAGCTCAACGAGGCCCTGCTCAGAGCGCGTACCATTTTCAGGTTAAATTTGGGGCCGGGGGTTAACAGACCTAGTTTCCCATTATGTATTTTTTTCATCTAGAGCCTCCATTCACTTACCTAAGGCGTATGGGAGGAAAATATCCATCTCCCAGTAAACATGGTTACCTGGGAAAATTTATAATCATCAAACTATGTGACCTCACTTAAAATACAGTGATGGCATAAGGCTGTGAAGATACGGACAAGAAATGTAGTGGAAGATTTAAATGATTGTGCAAAACTTCAACAAGTAGTTTACCTCTGAGAGGAAAACGAGAATTCAGAAGTATTGCTGGCTCTGAAAAGGCTCAATCTTTTAACGTGAAAAAAGTGAATTCAAGAAATGTTGTCTTTGACAAGTTCTGAAGATGAGATAGAGACTAAATGGGAGAAGTTTTCTATTCTAGACACCCTTCTTTCTTCCACTGTTACATTTACTTATTCATTTATCGTTTTCATAACAATTTTATTGAGCTGTAATTCACATACTGTACAAATCACCCACTTAAATTGTGCAATTCACTCGTCGTCAGTACATTCACGGAGACGTGCGACCATCTCCACAATCAACCTTAGAACATTTACATCACCCCTAAAAGATAGTCTTTAATTTGTAGCATTTGTCTTCTGTGTCAGCCCTCTGCCAGTGATCTGGGCTGCAGGACCCACCCCCCTGCAATTATTAACCAGAGGCGCAGACGAAATTTTACTTGAACAAAGATTTCTGAAGCTTACTTTTTCCATTGTTTCTTAAGTTAAAGACTGTTATGTTCAGGCAGCGCCCTGAAGCCTTGCTCTACGTCCCTTACGTCCTACAGAGAACGTGGGCCGCGTGCAGTGATGGAGTTCTCCCACCTGCCTACCCAGAGTGGCAGAAGCCATCCTTGTTTTTCTCATGTGTGGCAGCATATGATTTGTTTTAAATAAAGCTGCTGGGAATCAGCTGTCTTAAGTTCTCCAGGTTAAAGCTCTCTTGAGCTTGAAAGTTAATTTGAGAGGATTCAAATCCTGTTTCTGCTCTTGAGGAGGTCAGTATGTATTTGGGGGCCATGGTACAGAAACATGGAAAGTTAATCCAGTCCAAGGTTGCCAAAAGGGTTGTTCCACGTGATTTCCTTATGGAAATTCTTCGTTTCCTGTGAATCTTCAAATAGAACTGAAATTCTGTCAAAAGATAAGAACAAACATGGGAAACTCCCTTAAAGTTTGGAAGAATGCTTAGAACTTGGTGGGCCTCCTGTGGTTTCTCGGTGAGGTAACAGAACAACAGTTTCCTGCGTTTGAGCTGGGCCTCCCTCCGACCAGTGCGGTGTGCTCCTGGCACTCAGTGAAACTAAGTAAGAACCAAAACAAATTGTTGGAACAGAGTGAGAAAATCTGTGAACGTCAAGGCAGCATGAGTTAGAACAACCTGAATTGGTTTAGTACCAAACCTGGCAGCCAAATTCAAGAAGCAACTTTTTATTACAAAATAAGTAGATGGAATTAAAGTAAGGGCTGTAAGGAGAGTAATTGGTAGTGCATAGTCTTTTTATAGGAAAAACTAACTTTTAAGTTCATTTAGGTAAGAACACAAGCACATAGATGGTAAACAGACTGGAAGTGCTTATAAGTCAAGATAATTAATCGAAAAGATAAATGAGTCATTTGCCAAGGAAATGTCATGGAAGGCACCAGAGGGATACATGTTAGATTTGGTCTTATTTACACAGTTTTTAAGTGCGCTGGATAGACTACTTCTGGGGACAGTACTGGAAGCTGAGCTGCTTCCCCTTGTCCCCTTGTTTTAAATGGAGGCCTTACAGCGTAGGGGGTAAGAGCACAGCCTGGCCCTGCATTTGACCTTGGCCCTGCTGCTTAGTGGCTCTTTGACCTTGAGTACTTCAGCTAAGGTCTGCAAGCCACAGTTTCCTCGTGGACACGGTGGGAACAGTAAGAGTGGCCGTGTCACAGGAGCATGCTGTGTGTTAGTGAGACGACCCACGGAAAGTGCCAGCGTGTCCCTGGCCCACCGTACCCACGGGTGGCAGCTGCCAGTAACATAATCACCGTAAAAACCAAGGCGCAGGTGTGTGGTCTCGGAAGAGAAGCATAGCCCAGAGCAGCTGCAGAGTCAGCCTTTGCCCACACGTAGCTGTGGCTGAAAGCTGAGTGGAAGTCACCTTGGTGTTTCCAGAACTCTGTGGAGAGCTTGACGGGGAAGCGGACCCTTCCCTGTTAGAATGACTGTTGAAATAATGTTTAAACCAAAAAAAAAAAAAAAAAATTTCTGATAGCTTTGCCTAAAGGGAAGAAGCCAGAGACTGAATAATGATGGACTCGTACAGAAAACCTGCCCTGTTGGGCAGATAATCTGTATCCTCCCTCAGCAGTGTTAGAAAAGAGACGGGCGTTTCAGTTAAGAGGGAGGCGCTGATGTAGAAACGACTTCCTTGGAGTACAAGCACGGGCACACGAGGCTGCGTTACCGACGGCGGTGTAAGATGACCTTCCTCGGGGGGTGTTCCTGAGCAGGTACAGGACTGGGGCATGTGGACTTTATCGTGGATGACAGGAAGGGCACCTGTGACGTTTGCAGCTTGGAAGGTGCATGGAGACATTTGTATCTTACGTATCGGGAGCGGTGAGCCCAGAGCAAGGGGCCAGCTAGGACGGGCACCATTAAACCAAAATCTCACTTTTTCGACTAGCCCCTTCCCCACCCCGGTCGCTTCGGTACCCGGGTCTTGGACAGCTGTCAAAATCGCACATCTGTTGAACTGTCCGAATCTGTTCTGGCTAGAAAACAATTAAGGATGTGCCTCATGAGTGTCATTTCATGGCACCTTCACTGCAGTTTGCTCAAGTAGACACCATCTCCATTTCACAGGCGAGGAAACTGTGAGGTAGGTTTTCCTCAGACGAGTGAAGACACCTGCAAGGCCAAGACCAAGGCCTGATGCTTGGCTCAAAGCTCCAGCGAAGCCAGCTTGAGATTCGACAGCTGTTCTTCCGCAGACGGTGGAGGCGCCAGCTCCCCCTGGTCCTTCCGCCACGCCCAGAAGGATACGCTGCCACAGAGGGGCCTCAGCAGACCCATTCTCCCCCGGTCCTGGGGGCTGAGGCCCGAGGCCCAGGTGCAGCAGGGCCGGTTCCTCTGAGGGCTTGGGGGGAGGATCCGCTCCCGGCCACCCCCCCGGCTTTGGCCATCCCTGGCATCCTTGTCCTGCAGACGCGTCACCCCTGTGTCCGGCTTCCCTGCGTGGGATCTCCTTGCATGCACATCTCTGTGCCCAAATTTCCCCTTTTCTAAGGATGCCACCCCAGTGACCTCATTTTAACTTGAGTGTCTCTGTAAAGACTTTTTCTCCAAGTAAGGTTACATTCTAAGTTATTGGGGGTTCGGGCTCCAGGGTATTTTCTTGGGGGGACACAACTCAATCTGTAACAGGGTAGCTGATGGCACCACCAGTTGTGGAATGCCCTGCTGCTGAAGAGCCGGGTCTAGGCCGCGCCTGAGAGGTTTCCCGCCCCGCGGCTTGCAGGGGAGACGAGGAGGCGAGGAGGGGGTGGTCTGTGCAGCCCCTCGCGGGCCTCCCAGGTCCTCAGGGGGGATCACAAACGGCTGAGGGGGTCCAGGCGAGGCTGCAGGCATCATGTCACACAGCTGGTGAGCGGGACCCCTGTGCCCGTCCAGATCGGCCTCGCTCTGAGCACATGATCCTTGAGGCTTGCTCTCCCCCTGGATGCACTAAATTCTTTCGTCAACTGGTTGCTGACATTTTGCTTCCGTCTTGGAGTCACAGGTTAGGTTCCCCGGAGAGCAGACTCTCAGACAGAGGTTAGCCTTCTGGAAGCTTCTAACCAGGTGCTGTCAGGGTCCACACCTATGGAGGGGGGAGGGAGGGAGCAGGATTAGACAGAGAGGGAGGGGAGGCTGGGCTGTGAGGCATTGACAGCGGAGGCCTCGGCCAACCCCCGGGAGCTCTGAAACAAGGATGGCCCTTCAGCGTTGTCCCAGGCGGCGGCAGTAAGGGCTTTCTTAGTCCAGCCCGTAAAGAGCAGAGTTTTAAATTTATTATATAAATATGACTGCATTTCAAGTAGCTACCATAAGACAAACGATGATGCCTTCATGTATGCTTTTTATTATCATAAAATATACATCCTTTCTATGTACGCGTATAAAGTAGACACACATACATGTATTTATTATGTTAGTAAAGAATGATTGATATTTTTAACTCCCTTAGTACCATAATCTCAATTGTCTGTATTTGAACTCATGACACAATTTTGAATATGGGTCAAGGACGGGGGGGAGTCCTTATTCTGACTCCTTGAATGACTTTTACTGGGTTTGTGAATCCCAGATGTTCTATGGAAAAATCAGTGTTTGTGAAAGTATGTACTTTTCTGGAACAAGAATTTGAATCTTTCATCGTATTCTCAGAGACATCTGTGTCCCTCCCCCATGAAGTTAAGAACCATTGTGTAAGGAAATTTAGAGTCAGGTCGTTGTTGCTTTTTTTTTTTTAATTTATTTTTATATTTATTTTTGGCTGTGTTGGGTCTTCGTTTCTGTGCGAGGGCTTTCTCTAGTTGCGGCGAGCGGGGGCCACTCTTCATCACGGCGCGCGGGCCTCTCACCGTCGCGGCCTCTCTTGTTGCGGAGCACAGGCTCCAGACGCACAGGCTCAGTAGTTGTGGCTCACGGGCTTAGTTGCTCTGTGGCATATGGGATCTTCCCAGACCAGGGCTCGAACCCGTGTACCCTGCATCGGCAGGCAGATTCTCAACCACTGTGCCACCAGGGAAGCCCTCGTTGTTGCTTTGTAAGCTGCTCTTTACCGTCTCCGAACACACAGCCATGATACATAAAAAGAGAACGTGAAAAAGTCAGAACCATGCCTTCCCCTCTTTCCCCTGAAAAGATATTTATCCACGCACAAGAGACAAACACGAAGACAGAGCAGAGAGTGAGGCCGAAGACGCTGCGGGCTGCAGGTTCCTAGGCAGGGGAAACAGTGATTGGCTCTGGTGGGGACTCAGGATGTGCTGGTCCAGAGCGTGATCTCTGCTGGGAAGTAGGGGCAGGCGGTCCCCTCCTCTAGAAGGGGGACAGCCACCACTGCTGCAAACTGCTGCCTGCTGTGACCTCTAGCTCACAGGAGCTGTGAGCCCAGGAAGAGAGTTGGCCTCTTCATCAGGAACTGAGATGAGTCACCACTATGGCATCATCAGCCCTGTCACCATCGGGCAGGAACCCAGATGCCACCACCAACTAGATCTGGGCCAGGAGCACAAGGGGAGGGAGGGACCACAAAAACCTCTGACCAAGGAGGGGTGGTGAGTGAGAGAACACTGCAGCTATTCCCATCCCAGACGGGCCTGCAGACACACACCCCAAACCACGTGAAGAGCTCTGACCTGAGCGTGTCAGCCAACCAAATTCACACTCAGAATCTGAGTCACTGGAGAGTAAAGTAAAAGCAAGAGGCATTCTTTAAAAAAAAAAAAAAAAAAGCCTAATGTCCTCAAAGAGATTAATGGAGGAATAATAACCATAAAAACAAGAAGAAGAAGAACAGGAAATTCTGAATAAGAGGCAAAAACAGGCAAAAATGAAGTATAAGTAGATATGGAAAAAAACAATTAGAAATATCAGAAATGAGTAATAGATTCACTGAAATAGAGAAGAAAAAAAAAAACAGATGAGACTAGACTCAGCTGAAGGGAGAATTAGTAAATAAGAAGCTGTTACTGAAGAATTCACCCAGAATACAGCACAAATATATAAAGATTAAAACCCGAAAATCAATCAGGTAAGAGAAATGGAAGATAGATTGAGAAACCCCACAATATGGAGAATTGCGGTCCTAGAAGAAGAGGACAGAGAAGTCGTGGCTGGAATTTTCCGACTTGGATGAGTACATGAACCCTCTGAGTGAAAGCACACGCTGAGTCCCGGGCAGAATACCCCAAGATAAATGCAGGCCCGGCCTCATCAGAACCGCCGGGATAAAGGTGAAGCCCTTCCACGCTGCCGGGGAGAAATGACAGACTCCCTGCGCAGAAGCAGCTCCGACCGACAGCAGACTTGTCGTCATTGCTGACGGGTACAGAGAAGTATTTTCCAAGCGCTGAGGGGAGACAACAGTAAACCTACAATTTTGTGCTTTGCCGGCTGATTCACGAGCGGGGGTTTCAGCCGTGTCAGTTCTGAGAGTTTGCGTCCCACATGCTTTCACTGGAAAAAAAAAAACGATGAAAAGATATTCACGTGCAAGAAGAGAAGGGAGAGAGGGGAAGTTTCAGGAGCTGTGAAAGGCCTCCGGTTCGACCCTGCTTGCAAGTTCGCAAGGAACCAGCCACCATTACTTTAAACTCATTCCCACTTGTTAGCTTGACCTAGGTTTGCAGTGCAATGGTCTGGGTTTTTCTCCTTGGTGTTTATGTATTTACCGTAACACATACCATGTAATTTTCAACGTCTGGGGGCCTGTGCTCTGGCTGACTGCGCCATCACGTTGACGCTGTTCTCGGGTTCCTGACACCAGTGCCCAGTCGGGCCCCTCCTCCCGTGTCTGTCATCGAAGAGGTGACTTCATGCTAATTCTTGGCAACCCCTGCCTCTTATCGAATACCCCTGAATTTCCACGCTCCTTAAGTGGAAAAGGAAAAGCGCTGTGTAACCACCCAACTGCCACCATCTCGCAATGTTACATTAACCCGCATATTATTTATCACAGCATCTTGACTCCAAGAAAACAGGGTGTTTTTCAGGAGCTGTGGTGCTTTGTCAGGAGCACCTGGGTGGTAGCTTTATTATGTTCGTTTGAAATGTGTGTTCTGAACCGATGCTTTTGACAACTTTATTGATATTTCAAGTTGAATAATCATTTATGTTTGAGTACTTGGTTCTTCAGAGGTTTTGCCATTTAAAAAGTTTTATATTTTTCTAATCAGTGATTCACCAGGGGGTTTACAGTGATATCAGGCTTGGTGTAAATCAGTTTATAAACTTGTTCTTAGAGATTGGCAGATATTTCCTTAGTTGTATGGATTTCATAGTTATATAATGAAACGTTTAATGAAACATTTTTTATTGTGGCGGTAACCTACAGACTTACATAACATCACAGCTATCTGTATATATGTGTGTGTATGTAATATATAAATATGTATTTGTGATGTACGTGTTTAAGCCATGTAAACAAATGTGGTGACTTCTAAAAATATCTAATTTTAAATATGTATCTATTATAATGAACTAGTTAGTGAGCCCTAATAAAGTGGAAAAAATGGGGTAAAATGGGGGCATGGCTACCTTTATGTCTGTCACATCCTTAGAAGCATAATTTGAAAAATAACCCCCTATATAATTAATAATTAGAAGTACTCCCTTAATAATTAGAAATACTAACAAATAATGACATTACTAATTGAAATATCAATTTTGACAAACCCTTACTTATTTCTCTATTAAAACGGCTTCCTGAAAGTATCACAGAAGTTAATGAATTGCTTGTAATTAAATGTGAACTTTTCTCCTCTAGTATTCAAATGGAAAAAAACTGAACTATGATATATTCAAATTGCTTTATACTAAATTAAACATTAATGGCAATGTGAGTATAATATATGGTAATGTTACACATGAGAGTGATAAGCATCTATAATATTCATAATGGAATTTGCTAATTTTGAATATTGACTTATCTTTTAAGTTCATTTTGTTCCTGAAAATTCAAGTGCTGAAATAATGTCTTGCCAGCATTTTCTAACTAGCACACGTGAAACCGCCATGAAAAACTTAAACGTTGTCATCCAACTAACAAATCAATCTCTTTTTTCTTCTCTCATTTTGTTAGCCTCTCAGCAAATACCCTGCTGTGATCAATGACATCTCATTCTGGTTACCTCGCGAGAATTACACAGAGAACGATTTCTATGACTTAGTCCGAACAATTGGAGGAGACCTGGTGGAAAAAGTTGATCTTATAGACAAGTTTGAACATCCAAAGTAAGTAAGAAACTTTCTGAGTTTATCCTTTTTTATTTCCATGTGGCAAATGGCATGTGGAAGTATGTAAAAAAATTTTGCTGCAACCTATTGCATAAGAGACAAATGTATTCTGAATTTATAGTGAATATTCAGCATACCAGAAAACTCTTTTATATCAGTACTTTCTGAAGATCTTTCTAAAATACATTTTTAATCTTTCCTGCCTTAGTAGACAAAGAATATGAAACAGAAGGTTTTAAATATTTTGGAGCTTTTTGGTATTGTTTTGGGAAGTGATCTCTTACTATATCACATTCCAAGTACCAAGGAAATGAGGCAGAAAGAGCAGTTTGTGGAGAAAAAGCTGTTTTGTTAGTCTCTCACTGAATATTTATTAAGCGCTTAGCACACGCCAAGACCTGTATTACGTTCCAGGAGTTAAATGTGAATCTAAAAGTGTGCTCAAGGACTCGGGGAAACGATATCCCCTGAGCTCTTGCGTGTTTCTCTGTTTATACTTAGATGACAGCTTGGCTGGTTATAAAATCCGTGGCTCGCCCTTTTTTTGGTGAGGGTCTTGTAAGTGTTGCTCAGTTGTCTTCTCAAGTTTAACTTGATTTAAAGAAATCTGAGGCCGGGCTTGATTGTTTTCCTCTTCTTCCTAAAAGATTCTTTATCTTTAAAGTTTAATAACTGCAGCAGGATCCCTCTCAGTGTTGACCTGCTCTCCCTGGTGTGTAAATCCTTGTCTCTCCCGGATCAGATTTGGCTCCGCCTGGGGTCTTAGGGAAGTTTTCTTGAATCATATCTGTAAGGATCTCGTCTGACCCCTCCCTTGGGGATCCAGACATGCATGCCCCGCCCCTCTTTATCTGACTCCTCTGCCTGCTGCTGTTTTCTCTCCAATGTTTTAAAACTCTCTCTCCCGCCACTTCCTTTTGGGTGCTTCCCCGTCGTTACCCTCTCTGCCCACCTCCCCGCCCCGGGTCTTCTGTGGTCTCTTCTTGCCCACACTCCATTTCCATCTTCAGTTACTTTGCTTCCCCTCCTTTTCTGAGTTCTTCAAGCTCGCATTTCAATTCTCCCTGTTTTCTTCCCGTCTCTTCCCGGAGTCATTTCTGCTTTGTGATTTTTCCTTCTTAAACAAATTGCTTCGTTTGGTTTTTAAAATTCACTGCAAAATACTTGGCCAGAAGTTTCATGTGCTCTAAAGGCAACATTTTTCTGTGACTTCCCCGTCAGTAAGTTTTTCTGCCATTTTTTCTTACCTTTTTTTCTATATTTTGGTTGATGCATCAGCGGTGTGCGTGTGATTGCCTTTTTGTCACTCGTATTTGAATGCATTGGATTTTCGGAACCAGCTCTTTGCACAAGGTTGAGGGCTGAGGTGGGGCTGGCATGGTGGGAGGGGCTAAGGCCGTCATTCAGGACTGCTGTTTTCACAACTGTAAGGCGTTTTTTTCCCTCCGCTGCCAAAAACCAACCTCTCTTTAAATATGGCTCATTCCTCTCTTAGGTTCTTTGTGTAGGTCTGCCTCCTGCCCCAAATCTGCACTTGTTACACACAGATTTACCTTTGTTTACCCCAGTTTTGACCCATGTTGGTGATGTAGACTTTGCATTTTAAACTGGAACCCTTGGCTCTGAGGAAGTATTTATGCTGGTTTTTTCTGAGACCTGCCTATCTGTTCCTTCTCTTCACTTCCTCCCATTTGGCTTTTACTTGGTTTCAGCTGCTTTGGCAGATTTTAAATATATTTTGGAGCTTGCAGGTGATATCTGTCTGCTAACTTTACAGAAAATAGACTCTGTGGGGTAGCCCGGGGCCCTGGCACAGTAGAGAACCTGCCCAGCGCCTGTACTGTCTTACTAAGGGGCTAGGATGGCAGTAAGGTTCCTGTGGCAGAGATTCCTAGTTATCTCTCAACATCCCACCCCCCGTTATAAAAATACATAACTTTGGTTTTTATCTAACCAACCTAGCCAACTAAAAGTCTACACTTCTGAGCTTCCTCTACAACAAAGTGTATCTATGTATCTGAGTTTACCAGTGATTTAGAAGTAGAAGTTTTTAGTGGCATTTCCAGAAGTTTCTTTAAAAACTGGGTTGAGGCTGTCCTTTACCTTTCTTCTACCTGGATGTGGATGTAACGGCTGGTACCTTGGCAGCCATTCTGGACCATGGTGTCACCTTGGCAGTGGAAGCTGTGTGTGGGGAACAACGGCACAGAAGTTGCCTGGGTCTCTGACACTGGGGAGTCGATTCAGTCGTAGACTTTCACAAGAGAGAAAAGTATCTTGTTTAAGCCACTATTTTTCAGATCTTCATTATGGACAACCAAAGGTAAACCATGCTCTTACAGCCCTGAGGAAAAGGACACACTTGAGGAAAATAATACATTATTTAGTAATGGTGGCGCACTGCGTACTGACGCTCAGGAAATATCTAGGGCAGGGGGTGGCAGACTTTTTCTGTTGAAGGCCAGATGGTAAATACAAGGGGCAAGCCATAAACAAATTTACCCACTGATTCTTGAGTGCCTGTGTTATAGGAAACGTTGGCTTCACTGGGGGGCACAAGGCAAGATCCCAGTTCTTATGGAGCCAAATAACATAGGAGAAATGAACTTAGCAATAAAAAACATAAGGTACAATAAGCTTGGTTAAACCTAATCAAGACCTGCCTGCTCTCTTGCACATAATTGATGCTCAGTAACTTTCATCGACTTGAAATGAGAGGCCCGTGTCTAGGGCTGTAGATTCAGAGGGAAGAGGCCATCGGTCTGGGGAGAGTTACCCAGGAGCCAGGATAGCCGGCCCTGTGTGTCTGTCTCCTCTCTGACACCTTGTGAATGACACGTCCCCAGTCCTGATTGTGATTGTGAGTCAGCGCTCTTTAGTGGAAACGTTCAGTTTCTGTAAAAACAACTCTGGGTTGTTAGGCTGTTTTGTTGCCAGGACAGAGTCCCTCATGGTGGCCTCTTCAGGACAGAGGGGATTTATTTAGGATACACCTGAGTGAGGGCTGGAAAGCTACTCAGAACCGAGGCAGGTCTGAGACCAGAGACCTTCTGCATCTGGGCCCCTGGCTCTGTCCCTGTCCTCGCCCCTCCTGGCCAGCGTCTGTGTCCTCCGTCCCCTCCGCCACCCCCCACCCCATTCACGTCTCCGCCCCTTGCTGCCTTGGCCAAAGTCTTTTCTGGCCCATCCCCTCCATTGTCCCAGTACCAGTTCTGGGAGGAAGCAGCCTAATTAACTGAGCAAACCGTCATCCCCCTTGTTGGGCAGAGCCCTTTGCGCCAGGCTGCTTCCTGAGGTCTGGGCAGGCTGTGGACAAGCCACTGTTGGTTCAAGAGCCCGTTGTTGGTCCAGTCAGGGGCCGCCGTAAACCGCCCGGCCCCGCTTTCTGGACATGAAGCCAGAGGCCGCATCTTCAGCCAGAAGGGTTCACTGGGCAGTTCTCAGAACAGACACGGGCGCACTGCCTTCCTCCTCCCCGCGTGGGGCTCGGTTACCGGCTCCTGCCTGCTGGCCCAGTCATGTCTTTTACTCTTCATTTGCTCTTAAACTTCTCCAGGCTGTCCCGCTTGAGGGACACACCTTGGGGGCTGAGGGCACAGTAACTCCCTCCACCCTCCCTCAGGGTTTATATTAGCGGAAGGAGGCTCACTGCCTGATTCTTGGTGGATACTTAATAATCCTCCTTCATTCCTTGGAGGAGCTTTTATTAGATGACTAGGAATGCCTTATGGCATTGGAGGGGGAGGCGGTGTAGTCTGATGGAAAGAGCTCAGGGTTCAGAGTCAGAAGCCTTGATTCCCGACCCCTCACATCCTAGATGTCTGGTACTGGGACTCCCTGAGCCTCAGCGTCCCCACCTACCAACTTAGATGAGCACGAATGTCGTCTTGAAGTGGCAGCCGCAAACATAAGATGAGCCTATCTATGTGAATGCTTTGAAAATCGCACAGAGTTCTAAAAAAGTTGCTGGGTGTTAGAGTATAAATCAGTAACTTTCACGGTCAACCTGTGTTGTTTTTTTAAAATAAAGAATGACCTCAGTAGAGCGAGTCAGCTGGGGTTTGGCAGTCAGTACAGATGATGGGGAAGCTCTGATACTAGAGGGAAGAGGATGAGACTTCACACAACGCTGTCATCTGAAACGGTGCCTGGTCTTCCTGCAACTTGAGGAGTAAATTTTTAATCAGAACAAAATAAAAACACTTCGTGCAGTGGCATAGACGCCGGCCAGCAGGGCTCTGTAGTCCACAGGACCATTCTCTGGGTTGTATGTTGGGAAAATGCTACGGGCAGTGGCAGGTGGACTGACGTCTCTGGTCTGCATCTCTGGTCTTGTTTCTTTAGACAGAGCCGAGTAAGTGCACTTATTGGAACTAAAAGGTTGGCCAGCAATGAGAAGCCAACTCCAGTGATCTTGGGAGAGCTCGTCAGAAATTGTGTCCCCTTGAAACTGACAGTGTGCGGTACCAAGGAGACGGCATTAGAACTCTCCTGTCTCCTTGCTCTTCCTTCATTTTTATCGCAAGGCTGGTGGCATGAGTATCAGAACTTCTATTGTTGTGGTTCAGACAGCCCGGAAGGCAGTTCTAAGAAGACTATTTTTGGCCTGATATTTCTTTTTCCCGATCCCGTCCCTACCCTCCTTCCCCAAGCCTTCTTTTTAAAGCAGCCCACGAGGTGTGCGCTTTATTGTGATCACAGAGCAGCCGTGCTGGCCACCAGCATGAGACGCATTGAAACGATTAGTTCAGTCCCCAAACTCCCTGTTCTGCCTTGTCCCCCGGGACCTCGCCATTTGCGGAAGGATCCTTCGGGATTACCCCGCAGGCTGCCCAGGCCCCAGAGGAGCAGGTCTGCACAGAGGAGGGAGGGAGGGAGCCGAGCACCTGCTTGATGCTGGTGAGGCTGGGCCAGAGGCCAGGCGCCCGGTGAACTGCGTCCTCAGTGACCAGCTGTGTCACTGCACACCTCTGTGGAAACTAACCAGGAAGCCACTCTTTCCTCTTGAACTTGCAGTGAGCAGTTTTCCGGGGGTCCTCTGGCCGTGTCTCCGCTTGGCATCCTGTGTCCCTTTTTGTAGTGTGGAGACTGCACGCCCTCTTTCCAAGATGCCAGGTGAGGGTACCTCACGCCCCTTGATGGTGGCCTGTCCGCCCTCACAGGGCTGATCAGAGAGAAGCAAGTGAGGACGAGCACCGAGGGCAGTTGCGCGGGGACGGGACGTCTCCGATCTGCTGGCAGAAATGGGATAGGGAGCCCACCATTTGGGGCAATTATGAGAGAGGCTTTCAATCATTTTGGGTCTTCAGAGTTTTTAACCCAGTTCACAGGGTCACTTCTTTCCACGGGCTGCCACCCCAATGTACGCCCAGAGACAGCCATGGGAGTCAGCGCTCGCCCGCCCTCCCTCACCGTCTGTCCCCGTGTCTGTCACCTCATTCTGCACAGCCCGCGGAGGCTTGGCCCCGAGTGTACTGCGGCCCTCAGAGTTAGTCGTGTTGTCCTAGCGACCAAGAGCCGCATGAATCCGAATCCGGCCGACGCCGTGCGGCCTCAGACGCGCACATTAGCATCGCCACACGGCTGTGCTCGTTAGAGAGTCGGGGGCCGAGTCTCTGCAGGTGGGCCTGCATGTGTAAGGATGTCTCAGGGGCATACAGATGAGGGCTGTTTGGGACAGTCTTCAAATCTTCAGGGCTCTGAGCAGCAGAGGTGCCCTGGTGGACCTGGGCCTCACCTGGCTGGTGTCCTGAGCAAGAATCAAGCCTTCTCTGCCACCAGCGCCTCTGGGCTCCAGCATCACGCGGTCCGGGGCCGCGATTCACACTGCGAGCCAGCGGGGGCAGCACCGTGCAGCCGCCCCAGTGTCTCCTGGGCGACTTATTTTCCTTAACTTGGTCAAGCTGAGGCTCAAGCAGCAGCCAGGAGGTGTACCAAAGAAGGCAGGGGGCGGCCCCGTGTGGGATGAGGGGTCCCTCCAGGGGGAAGGACCAGCGATGTACACAGGTGGGCCCAGTGGTACCCACCGTCTAGGGTGTCTGTCTTTAGGGACTTGGTAGAGGGCCAAGCAGTCAGTAGCACGGGGAGGTGTGAGGCGGGGCAGACAGGCTGCCCCAGAGGAGCCAGGCTTCGCGGCAGCCGTCCAGCCGCCAGTGGAGTGGAGCCCGGCTCAGGCTGTCTCGGAGGACCGTGGGGGCCACTTCCTGGGGTGCGAGCCCCGGGCCTTGAGGCACGGTCACCAGCAGGACTGCCTGGATGGTCTGCTGGGAGCTGCTGGCCCAGGGCTCCTGCTGGTCTCCCCCCTCAGAGTTGGGATCGGACTCCGAGTCAGAACGAGGCAGAATCTGAGACCCGGTGTTGGGGGGACACGGGGAGCGGTGAAGTTAGAAAACCCAGGAGAGCAGCAGGTCCTTACAGGAGCGTCCTTCTGTGCTTGTTTCGTTTCGTTTTAATAGTCCATAGCTTCTCTGTGGTCTGTTTATTCAAGTGTAGCTGGGGGCCAGGGAGGGTGTTATCATCGTGGGAATTTGATCGGGGTCTAGTGAGGAAAGAGCAAGGTGGAATGTTCCATGAGATTTACACGAGGAGAGAAGGGCGCCTCAAGGCAACGTGGTACAAGGAGGGCATCCCCGTCTCAGTGGGGCCGCTCGTGACGGTGAGAGGACGAGTCAGACGCCGAGGACGTGAACGAAGGAACCTCTGTTCCGCTGTCACGGTGGTCACCACCCACCTGCTCACACGGGTCTCCGTCTCCAGCAGAGGCCCCTCAGGGTCTTCTGGAAGCCCCAGAGGGCGTCTCGTGTGTGTTCACCAACAACCCTACTCCACTGAACGTGGCGATGACCCTCATCAGGTCCCCAGGGTTTCCGGCCGGGCATCGCCGGTCGTGCCGCTTCCCCAGCAGGCACGCTGTTGAGCTTCGGCGCCCCCGTGGTGTCCTGTGTGTTCCAGGCTTGTGCACAGCTGAGTCAGGTCATGCTTGTCACCTCTGCCTGAGCCCCGTCTTCCCGCCTGCCTCGTAGGGCCCCTCCCGCACGTCCTCCCCTCGGCTTTTCCCTTCAGGTAACACATCACACAAAGGCTGGGGATTCCAGGTCGGACCTGGCGAAGTCTCGTTTACACTAACACCTTTTCCATGCGAGCGCTGTTCAGAAACGAGGACAAAATCAGCAAAATGCCAGTTGCCTTACGTAACTATTTTGTAAGATGTCTCAAGTGTGCACTGTTTCTCAGAGGAGAAAGCACACCTCACACAAGTGTTTGGGTTCTGTGTTTGACAAGTGTGGCCACTTTTCTTAGCCTTCACTTGCTCCTGAAAGAAAGTGACAGTAGCAAGATGAGGAGAGAGGAAACTAGTAATGAAAATTAAGCAGGTGAAATATTTGTACAAGAGATGGCAGCCGTGGTCTAGACATTTACACAGAATTTTACTGGAATAAATAATCACTTACCCCAGCTTTCGTTAAATATGGTAATTTCTCCTAGGTCATCTGTCCAGTCATGCATCCAGGATGCAGTTTTTGAAATTCTGTGGTGATGGTAGAATGAGTATTTCTAATACATTCTTCTGTTTTAACAATTGCCATATTGCATTGCATTTATTCATTTTTCCACCCTTGCACTGTGAATTAGTGTCAAGCACTGGGTCTTGAACTTTCTACTATCTTTGGGTTTTAGAACATAGTAACCACACTCAATTAAAAAATCTTAGTGAATGAATGATGAAGAAAAAGAAAGAAAATTCATACGTTAGGTCATGTTTTCTCAGGGATATAGCAGACATCCCTTTCCATGTAGACCAAAAAGACACCCCAGTTGGTAACATTTTCTGGTCGAGTGACCGGAATTCTTTCCTATCAGTTACGATGGTTTCTTACAGGAGAGAAAAGTGGGGTGAGGACTGATACGTAGAAACAGGAATTAGGTTTCAGTAAGTTGGGTTCTGAGTAAACGGCTGGTTTAAAAATAGTGCAGTTTGGACCAAATGTTCAGATAGAGAAAAGGAAGGAAAGAAAAGGGGGAAACGGTGTTTTTAAGAAGGTTGGTCGTATCCTATATAAAATATATTTTAAAGCTCTGAGCTCCCAGGATCAGGAAACTGGGGGTGTTGAAAGTATGCAAATTATCCATGGTTACCTAGAAAACCCTTTTCTGATTGGAAGAGGGGAGATCACAAGGCAGGATAGAAATTCAAGGAATCAAATTATAATGTGTTTATATGTATGTTTGTTTGCCACAAGATGAGGAGCGAGGAAAATTTTTGAAGGAAGCTAACATGAAGGGAAGAAAAAAGCTGTCTGCACAGGGAAGGCAGAGAAGCTTTCGATCTCCTGAAAGTGGAGTTTCCAAACCCTTATGCACCGAAGCTGTCCTGTCCAGAGTCACAGGAGTAGTGGACCCTGGCGTCCTTTTCTGGAAGCAGCTTCCTCCCCCAACGTGTATGCAGCGTTGATAGGGCAGCTTGCACACCGGTCCGGTAGGTCTCTGCCCCTTGGCCCAGCTGACTGGTCCAGGGGTGAGCACCTAACAAAGCTGGGCAAATGGGCCTCTTCTCGGTCTTGTTTGGGTGGAAAACCAAAGAGAGCTTTTAAGCTGTAAGTGATCTTCCTGGGAGCCATCTCTGGCCACGTTTCCCAAGGTGAGCAGAGAGAGAGGGAAGGAAGTGGCGGAGTAGAGACGGGAGGTGGAGGGAAGACGCTGGCGAGGCAGAGTCCCCCTTCCCGCCCTGGGCTGGGGCCCAGCTGCACCAGCCCTTCCCACAGTCCTTCCTCAGACTCTGTAAGCCAGTGCAACTCCCCGGTCCCTTAAGCTCTTGGGACGTGGGCTTCCTTCCATTCCTGGAGACCAAATGAGTTCCTGTCGCTTTGGGCCCTGGAAGAGGGCAAGAAGGCAGAGGAAACAGGCTGAAGCCATCAGCTTCCTTGTCAGAGAACTTGGAGCAGCACGGAAATAAGCTGCAGCTGGCCTTGGTCTCCAGATGTCTCTATTCGGTGTGAGTTTTAAATGGTTCTTTTCCTCTGAGCTGGAGTGGCTAAAAATTAATGTTCTCTTGGTGTGACGCACTCGTTCCAGGGAACATGCATTGCACACTTACCCTGGGGGAGGCACCATGCTATCTGTGATACTCATGGCCCGGAAATACCGAAACGGTGTTTAGAAATGGGCTCCTGTCCTCAAGGCACTCACAGTCTGAAAGGAGGTCGGTGCAGATAGATATTCGCAGTCAGGGTGCAGTCAGAGGCCTTGGATGAGCGATGCACCACCGAGAGTTCAAAGAAGGGCAGCGCCTTACTTTGCCTTAAATGCTCAAGAAGCTTTTACAGATCATGGTTCAGCTGAATCTTGGAGGCAAACAGGACTTAGCTATGGAAGGGGCCAAGGCCGAGCGGGCAGCTCGCGCAAAGACAGGAAGACAGAGATGGGAGAGGAGTTCAGAGTGGCTGGCGCAGGCACACGGGGGTGAGGATGAACCGCGAGCTTGCAAGGGGTCCAATTGTAAAGGCCTTGAATTCCCTTATAAAAACGTGGACTTATCTGGTCGAGCATGTGGGGAGTCACTGAGCTGGTTCAGCTATTTGCAGTTTACAGAGGATTATCTGTCTTGCCTGTGGCAACCGTGTTGGCCAGGGGTGAGGGTGGTCGAAGGAAAAGATGTAGAAGCACACGTGTGCAGTCTGAGTGAGAGAAGATGCGTTCTCGCCGAGACAGTGGCAGGAGCCTTGTGGGAAGAAGCTGGCTGGTGGGGGAGATACTTAAGAGTTAGGATCCCCGGGAAAGGTGGGCTGTTGCAGGGAGAGAGCACGGGCGCAGAAGGAAATACAGCTCCCAAGACCTGGACCTGTGTGACTAGGAGGATGGAGGTTGATGGTGCCATAAGGGAGCAGGTGGGGGGAGCAGTCTTTGGTGGAGATTATTTGATTCCTTTGAGCTTCTTGGCTTGAGGTGGGGCACACAGGAAAGTTGACCTAAGAGCCCCCGAGGCGGGGTGGGGGGCCAGGATTAGAATACATCCTCGGGAGTTGGAGCACCGGGTGTGACTGGGACCCCAGAAAGTTCTAGAACAGGAGAAGAGGTGGATGAGAAGAGAGCCCCAGAGAAGGCTTAGAGGATAGGAGAGAGAGAGAGAGAGAGAGAGAGCGAGGGAGGGGCTCAGCAGGGTGACCCAGGACGTCCAGCTGGCGGAGCGCGGTGATGGGGTCCAGCCAGCGGGCACCAAGGCCACACGGGTTGGCCTTTAGAAAGTTCAGTTCTAGAAAGTACTTTGGATAATCATATTTCTTCCCCTTTGCTCCCATTGTGGCTTCACTTACATTTATTCCACAAATGTTAGTAATTAGAGAATGCTTGATTTCATGCATATACACCAAGGGTTGATGCATTACAGAGCAAACAAGATGTCCCAACTCTGCCACCTAGACCTGCCTCTTCAGAGCTGTGTGTCTGGCAGTTTTCACTTGGAGTGATGCTGTCGGGAAGTTTCACTTTTCCGTCCCTGACCTGTTTCTGTTTTCCCTCCCTGTATGGTTCATTTAAAGGACGGACTAAGACAGCTGGAGGACCTCCTCCAGGCCCTCTGAAAAGCAGGGGGCGCACCGATGTGGTGATTAGAGACCAGCGCCGCAGCGCAGGGGCGGCCCACTTAACACAAGCCTCACTAGATTCATTCAGGGCGTGTAGCCGATGTATCAACTCAGGAAAGGATGGGGCCTGAAAATTAGGACCTAAACATATGACTAGGATTTAGGATTTAAGCGATACTTTGATCAGCATTTCTTAAAATGGCACATGGAGGAAAGAGTCCTTAATATCACATATACTTCCCGTTGGTTTTGTGTGGCAGGGGTCTGTTCACCCGCTGGGGGTGGTTGCAGCCCCCCTGGGGGACAGAAGTGCCGTACAGTCCAACACAGGCGCAGTTCTAGAGGTCAGACCTGACCTCCACTCACCTCTCAGCCCAAAAACAGCCTTCCCGAAATGAGAGGAAGCAAGCGAGGAAAGCAGCGTGAGGAACATACTGCAAGGAAAACAGAGAAGACTTGATTATATTTAGAATGTTATTTTTCTGACCTAGATTAAATCAATGGATACCTATACATTGCACTTACTTCTCCGTTTCAGGATTCCTCCTGCAAGAGAACCTATTTAAATATGAATCCCAAATAATGTTATCTCATGTCTGATGCAGGAATGTATCTGGCAATATTAAGCAGATCAAACTCCTGAGAAGCCTAGTCTGAATAGAAGCTATTCTTGGCATTGTTTAAGTAAAGGAGATCAATAGAGATATTCAAGATGGAAAAGTCCTAATAGTTAGTAGGAAACCAAAATTCAAGGTCTCTCCAACCTTCAAAGCAGAGCAAGTGTTTCTCAGGAAACGAACGTGTCTTAGAGATTTCAGCAGGGCCCCCGGACAGTGGTGCCCCCTCCTTCACGCTCCACACCTGGTGTGCACCCCCCTCCCTGCCTGGACGTCCCCCTGCGGGCAGCTTTGCCCGGCCAGTGGCTGGACCAGGTGCTGGTTGAAGTTGGACTCTGTAACATATGACCCGATTTACACATTTATATATTGTAATCACACTGTTTAACTATTTTATTTTAATTTTAATATCAGATTATTCTTTTTTTTTTTTTTTGATGTGGACCATTTTTAAAGTCTTTATTGAATTTGTTACAATATTGCTTCTGTTTTATGTTTTGGTTTTTTTGCCACGAGGCATGTGGGATCTTAGCTCCCGGATCAGGGATCGAACCCGCACCCCCTACATTGGAAGGCAAAGTCCTAACCACTGGACCGCCAGGGAAGTCCCTGTTTAACTATTTTAAATAATACTTTTACTTAGGTTTCCTGCTTGCAGTACAAGGGGGATTTTTTTTTCTTTTAGCTCATGCTGTGATGTAAAAATGGCAAAGCAGTTGTTGTACTCATAATTGCAAATTTGTTTAATTAAAATTACATTCAGTTGTGCTGACACTTCTAAGCAACTGTGAAAAATAGCTATTATGATCTGTTGGTATGCTGCCTTGAGTGGTTATTAATTTTAGTTAGAAGGAGGTTTTAGTTCTTTATCATCACCAAACTTGAACATTAAAGTTTGAGTGAAACAGTATCAATAATTTTAAACCTTTATCTTTGTTTATCAGTTGGGCCTTTGCATTATGTTTTTAGAATCAGTTTCTCACCCTGTCCCCCAATAAAGATAAGGAAGTTTTATCTGTTAAGTATCACATGGGAGTGTTCTATGGAAAAATAGATCCAAACAGCCCATAGCAGATGTAAGGGGAGCCTGTCTTCACGAGTGTTACTTGCTCTCCTGAGATTGGGTCATGGTTTCTGGAGCTCAGTTGGCCTGCAGTGGCTACATGATGTGGTTTTGTCATATTCTGTCTTATTTCTTAAGAAGTCCTGGCAGGAATGGACTACGTCGTCACTCGGGGCTGGCGGGCCTTCACGGAGCAGTGCCCTGGCCCTGGAGGGTGCCCCAGGTTCAGGTCCTGGCTGTGTCACCTGGTGGCCGTGGGACTTTGAGCAAGTTGCTTTCTCTCTCTGAGTTTCTTTGTCTTTACAATGGAATTAAGGTTAGAACCTACCTTAAAGGTTATTTTGCAGGGCCTGGCACCTACATATACAGGATTAACTACTGTTGGTGGTGGTGATGAGATCCTAGGGGTGAGTTTCTTCTAGGAGAAACTAATTGTAATTGAATGTAAGCACTAACTACACACCAAGAACAGCAAAGCTTCCAGCTAGAAGGTTTGCGTGTCATGTTTACCATAGTTAAGCTCATAGTCAAAAGAGGCGTACAGCTGCTTGATGATAATAAACAACAAAGTCGCTTTCTTGAGATCTAATTGTTTTGGAGAGGAAGAGGAGAAGAGAAGGTAGAGGATATTTTGAAAGAAAAAAACTGTGATGGGGTTTAAGATCTGAGAAGGAATTGTTTTAACACCTTAAGGAAAGGTTGCAATGTACTTTTTTTTTCTGAGCACAATAAATGCTTTAGGATGTAGGCAGTTTGATATTATTGGTAGAGGAAATGGGAAGAAACAACAGAATTGGACTCTGCAGCCAGCACATCTGTTTGCAGGGCGCTATCTCATGAGACTTCCATTCTGGACAGGCTCTGCATCTGTGTTTCTCAGGGTTTTGATTCTGGCCAGAAGTCTACCCAGCAGAGTCTAAATTCCACAGGGATCCTGCACAAGACAACCGCATTCTGATCTGGAATTCAGTGAGCAGCTGATTTGATGGTATGAGTGATTACCAAATAGTTGCTCTCAGTGTCCATGGAACAGGGGAGATCTGTCATTCTTAGGAGATGGCGCTATTTTGCCATCATCTATTGGTGTTTTAAAATCTATCTCATGGTAAAATAATTTCCAAAGCACATCGACCATTAGATGTCTTTTAAAATAGCATTGTTATACTAATTTACAAAAAGCATTGTGGCCTGAGCCCGAGACTTATTCAGGAGCCCCGAGGGCACGGGGCGCAGCCTGCAGAGCCTGTGCACTGCAGGATAAAGCCCTGCAGGATAAAGTCCTACTTCCTCAAGACGGTTCTCTAGGGTCCCTGTGCCATCAGTCGATGGACTGTCAGTGGTCTCACCCAGCTTCTGTCTCATCTGGACGAGCCACTGGTTCATCACCTAAAAACCTGGTGTCATAACCCTACCTTAAAAGCAGCATTGTAAAGTCTAAAACGAAATGAAGTTCGTAAAAGTACATCCAAATATTCTTTAAAGCAGAATGATTGAATTTTTAATTTTAACACGTGTCCTTCAGCCGTCTTTGTGGCTGCGGACATATTCCCAGTGCCTGGTGCTCTGTCTGTCATGTCCTGTCATGGCAGTTATCATGTAATGTAACCAGAAGCCATACTGTTCTCAGTCATTATTTGGAAATTGCATATGAAATGTTACGATGTTTGTACTCTGCGCTTAACTCCTGAAGGCTTGCACTCATCTGGGAATCCCATCAGGTGTATTCAGAATATCTTTGGGGATTTTCAGGAATGAAAAGTAGATTGATTCTTCTTGCATAGGTAGAGTGAACTGGTTCAGAGTTTATCAGACCGTTTGCATAAATGCCCCGTAGGAAACTCTGGGGTGCCTGGGAAAGGCCACATTGTCTTGTAAATTGGGGAATCAGACCTACCTTCCTCTCTTCTTTACTAGACATCTGGTTCTTTATTTGCAAACGGTTCAGTGAGAACAGTGCCCATGAGGCCCCTGAGGTGTAGGGCCTTGAGAAGGTGTCTGTGTACTTGCAGATTTCACTGACTGACAGGCAGGGTCCTTGAGAACGAGCCTGTCACTCACCATTACCGACGTGGTCGGCGCCCCTACACTGGTGTCTGCAGCTGCCCATTTGCTGCTTCAGGTCTGGGCGTCTGGCTCGAACACGGAGGTCTTCGAAGGCTCACCTGCTTTCTTCTCCTCGTCCTGAGCAGAGTGCCCGAGGGTCACGTACTTCCCGAAGGTGAGGTGTCTCTAATCAACAGTCAGCTCTCAAATACTCTGGTGGGTTTTGAATAATCCTTTTTTTTTAAAATCATGCTCCATTTTGCTGCTATCTGCTTCACTCTTGGACTTAAGTTTTTAAAGGTTGTATCCCCAAGGTAATGTTGAACTTTTTCATGAGTATGTGTCTTTCAAGTCTCTTTTTCCTATAATCCTATGTGGGCAATTTAATTAGGGTGTGTGTGTGTGTGTGTGTGTGTGCGCGCGTGCACGTGCACACGCAGACACGCAGGGACTATGGAGTACCTGTTCTGTATGAGCTACTGTATTATATGCTGGTACAGTGGGAGGACTGAGGCTCAGAGAGTCTAAGTCACTGTGCTGAGGTCACACAGCTGTTAAGTGGTCATGGCAAGACTTAAAGAAGACACAGCAGCTCCCACTTTGCTTCAGATCATGCAGAACCACCAAATCAAATCTGGGCATTGGCCCTCTCCCACCCCTCCCCCCGCATCAGATGAAACACCTGAATCTTATTTTTCCAGGTCATTGTAATAGACCCGAGGCCTGGCTTGCTCACATAGTAACTAACAACGGAGGTTTCATGCAGAGGCTTCTAACAGCAGAGGCTTCATGACCAGGGCGGCTGGGGACAGGCCGACTCGTCTTCCTGTTGGGAGGAGCGCTGTGAGGAGGGCAAACAGCCCTTTCAGAAGATTGTCCTTATTTTCAAAACCCCACTCTTCTCCGTGGTGCTCCCCTTACTCGCAGTGGTGTGTCCTCACAGAGTCACGAGCAGGAGGCACGCCAGCAGCTCCGTCCCACAGGGGCCTCTGCAGCTGACCTGTCCCTTGTATTTTGCATGTCAACAGTCTAAGGACAGCACACTCCCAGGCTCTGTTCCCTTGATGCCAAGGGCAGGGAATGAAACGCAGGACTGATGGTACCCAGGGAGCTAATACAGAAGATGCTTGCCTATCCACCGTGGTTATCTGTGGGTCACCACACACACCAAGCCTGGGTTACCGGGTACCAGAGTTCAAATACACAGGCTGCCAGGCAAACACCTCCACCATGCAACTCAAGGATGACTTTCTTTAGGGACCCTTTCGTGATACCCCTGTCCTCTGAGGAGAGCTCTTCTTCTTTGGTGTGCATTGTACCGACGTGTCTGTCACTAACACTGTGTTGCACTTGGCGTTTTCACGTCTCTCTCACTAGACTAGACCCTCGAGGGCTGGAATCTTGTCTTCTTGGTCTGTCATCCTCAGCGCGTACCATAATGATCGGACATTTAGTAAATATCCATTAAATGAATAAAAGTCCCTTAGCCAAAGTCTTATGCTAATACTATCAGTACATGCATACGTATGTGTATAAATGCATACATGTGGATGGATTATAACATGCATGTATATAATACGTATTTTAGACACCTGCATAGAAAACTATAAATGTAGAACAGTACAGGCTTAAGCTTGAACTGTAATTGATCCAGGATAATCCATGTATAGTGTGCTGCTGAATCATGTAAATCCCTGATACGACTTTCTTTTTAAGTCACTTGTCCATTGTTGAAGCTTCCTGATTGTTCGGAGTAAGGACTACTGATGGTTTACTCCAAGATAAAACTTTTATTCTGAAAAAAATATTTTCACTTTAAAAACCTTTTGGAATATCTGAGGTCATTCTTTCCCCATCTAAAGCAGTAACTGAGGGTCGATGTAATGTATCCTGTGTTTGCCCCTGTGTGTGGAATCTAACCTAGCACCTCTGGAAGAAGAATGGAAGAGGGTTCTTTTAAATGTCAAAAAAAAAAAAAAAAAAAAAATAGAACTTCCTCCTGTGCAACTCTCTCCACCTTCTGTCTGACCTTGGATGCCTGCTCTCCAGGACGAGATGAGAGAGTAATTTGCACAGCTGTAAACAACGCAAAGGAAGCCGGCTTTGGGATGCATTGTGCTGTGTGGGTGTTTGCCATTGAGTCCAACGTACTGGAGGGCAGCACAGAAGGATGGGGCCCGTGGTAAACTCACCAGTCGCATCCAACCCTCCACAGCCCAGTTCACGTCTTCAGAAGTCTCTCTGTGTCCTCGTGATACTCTCACCCGGCAGCCTTGATGGGCACATTCACTCTGGCTCTGGTGGGGTCTGGCCCTGCAACACAGAGCATCTTGACCTGAGCATGGCTTCATCCCAGAGAGATGGGATCGAAGAAGATGCCATTATGAGCTCAGAACATGAGCTTCAGTTAAAAAAAAAAAAAAAAAGTGGCTTTTTAAAGAAATGTTTATTTTAGGCTAATTAAGGAAATAAACAGCTCCACTCTAAGAAAAACTCTTAACTCCCTTATGATCTACCTTCACGCACACAAAAATTTTCTTCCAGGAGGAGGGAGCAAATGGACGTGGGTGAGACAAAGAACCAAAATAATAATCCAGCTTTGATCACAACCCCTTGTTAACAGCGTTCCCTCTGAAAATGATTTCTGTTCAGTGAGTGCTACCACAGCGCTTACATGTGTTTCACTCTGAGCTGTGATTAGAAACAAGATGTGAGATCAGAGGGGCAGAAAAGGAAGGTAAGAAGGAAAGATCTAACCTAGGTGCTGAAGTCAGCCCAGGCGGCATGCAGGCTGCTCCAGGTGGGGATGTCAACACCCGTTCTTCCCCCGGTAAACACGTCCCCGCTCTTTGGGGCAGCGGCGGTGATGGCCGCAGGACGCCCTGCTACACAGAGGTGAGGCAACCAGCTGGCTCTCGTGAAAGCGTTCGCTCTGGCGGCAGGGAGGCGTTTGGGCCGCTAGACCACCTCGCCCGGTGTCCAGGAGGTCGGGGGCCAGTTGTCAGCTCGGTACACAGTCTCCAGCCTACGCGGTAGTTGGACCTGGTCTTTATTCGTCCAAGAAGAGACACAGCGGCCTGGGAAAGGGAGTAAAAGACTTGGAACAATTAATTCTACCTGTGAAAGGAAAACGCGAGAAGAGGCGAGGGGCGAGCAGGTGGCGGCGGGGTGACTGAGAAGGCGAGGACCACGCGGTTTCTGTCAAGGAGACAGGAGGTCTGTGGCCCCAAGTGCTTGCGGGCTGAGAACAAGTTCCCGAACTCTTAAGACCCTACGAGGAAAGTATGATGAAAACACGAGCACCCGGAGAAGCGGAAACCTTCTTTATGGTGACGGTCGCCTGCGGGGCAGCGGTGGGCAGGGAAGGTTGTCCCCATTTGTCAGCGAGACAGGAGCCCTCTGCCCACGGTCACAGCACAGCCCCTTCCTTTCGTTGAGAGGGGCCAGTCGTGTATATCGGTTCCTTTTAGCCCTTGTCTCAAATAGCTAGAAGGATGTCGGCAGGTCTGCCCGTGTGATCTTGGTTGCTCAGCCTCGTGATTCCCTTGGAAACATTCTCGCCCGGCGATGCTCTCCCCAGAGAAAAGCCTGGACGCGCCAGGCTTTGATCTTCCAGTTTTAAACTCAGCGTCAATGGCTAGCTCACGTGATGACCTGCATTCCTACTCCCCGTAGGTAATAATGTAGTTTTTAAAATTTTTACCCTCTGCAAAAGGACTGAAAGAAGCTAAAATGAATGACAGGTATGTTTTAGTGATCGTTCTCTGAATATGTTTACAAATGGGAATGGCTACAAACTCAGGTCATCTTAATGAATATAGACTCAATAAACTCTTAGTTGACTCAGATCTTAGGATTCTGAAGCAGTGATATTTAGGCACAGAATAGTGCTTCACTGAACGTCTTTGCACTAAAACTGACTGACTTGGATAAGATGTCCTCCCCACCTTCAAAGATGCTTAAATTCTTCTCAGAGTATCCTGCAGACCTTTCACCCATTAATAAATATTAGCAACCACTGAAACAGCGAATGACAGTCATTCTGCGTCTGGTGTAAAACTGGGTTCTGCCCAGGGTCCCCTTACCTGCTTGCAGGCAGAGTTAAAACAGCCAGAATGGGCTTTTAGTATCCAAGGAGGAATTTGGCCAAGGCTCTGGGCCAGTGCATCTGTTGATATTTTAGATTTATTTAATTAGAGTCACAAGCAAAGGAAACTGAGCCGTGGGGTCGGTTTGAATATTACCTTGGAGGAGAGCGTAAAGAGATGCACAGAGCCCAGGGCGGGAGGAGGGAGTGTGCCAGGCTCCCCCCTTGGTCCCACATGGTCCCCACACCCTGGCCGAGCTTTGCAGATTCATCCCCGCAGGACCGGAGTCCCAGCCCAACAGCAGACGTGCCTTTTGTTCAGGGCCACACGGTCATATTCCTGCTTCATCGTCCTCTGATGTCTCCTCCATGGGTGTGAAACTGCAGCAGAAATGAAGCTGGCGTGGGTGGAGGCTTTCAAGTTGAAGGGGGTCTGAGAACCAGGGGGATTTGGTCCGGTCAGATAGGGGCTTTGTCTTGGCAAATGTGCGTCTGGCACAGGGGGCTGCATTGAATCAAGCTGGTGCTTCAAAAAATCGGCACGTGTGAAGTATTTAAATTAATTGCCCGGCCTCATATGTTTCCGTCGGCTGTAGGATAAATAAACCACGCATTGCAACAAAGAACATTTTCCGTGCTCTCCTTTTTTAGTGCCATGTGGCGATTGATTGTCTCACACTTCATTCAAAGAGTGAGGCATTTGTACGTGTTTTTTACTCACTAGTTAATTGGAATTAGGGTGTTGCAAGGAGGCCATCCTGTTTTCAGGTCCAACTGTTGTTTTAAATGTAAGCCTCATGGTTTGGTGGATTGAGATGAGGGCAAGTTTTCGTGTAGAATAGAGGTGGGGAGACACAGGATGAGAACGGGAAGGTTTTCTTGGGGTTACTTGGTGCCCCTAATTCTGACTTTTAATGTCATTCTTATTCCCACGGCCACTCGCTGTCCTCAGAACGTGTCTCCTGCTGCCCTTCGTATCGAGGCTACAGTGTTACGACGAGAATTAGGTTAGGGAAGAACATGTCTGGGCTGCAGTGGCTCTGCCACTCACCAGCCGTGTGACCTTGGACAAGTCCCTTAACTCCTGAGAACTCACTTCCTGGCTGTGAAGTGAGGGGTGGGATCATTCCGTGTCCCCGTCCACTCCGGCCTTGCCAGGGCACCTCTGCTTTAGAAAAGAGGAAGCCTTTTAAGAAGAATGCCTAGCAGGGTTTGGATTATGAATCTGTTTACTAAAACTAGTATGGTTTTCCTAGCTCCTTGTAACTGTCTTCAGCAGAGATACCTTGGGAGGAGAGAGGAAACCCCCCCCCCCCACCCCGTCTCCATTGCTTGCTGCCAGCGTTTGCGATACAGGCACAGCACAGTGAAAACACGGACCCCAATGTACTTTTGGTTTGGTTTGGTTTGCTGCGTTCCTCACCCGCAGGTAGGAAGGGTACAGCTGTTCTCTGTGGTAAGCTACGCTTTTACCAGGGAGGGTCTCTGCCCTCATCCCATTCCAAGCAGGGAGCTTGACTCTGGTCCTGCCCACCTTTTCCCGCCTCTTCTTTCCTCCTTCCTGGTCGGGACCAACGTCTTCTTATTCATCTCTGTACCCTTAGCAGAGTGTTTGGCACATAGCAGGTCATCAGGATATATTGGTTGACTGCCTTGGTTCGAAGTAAGCCAAGAAGATGAGAAGGAATACTGGAAATTAAAGCTGAAATTTAACATAATCAGCCATGTCCTCAAAGTAAGATGGAATTAACATTACAAGGTAGGAAAGACAGAGCGTGCATCCGTTTACCAGCTGGACCTGCGTGAACGTTGATTAGAATTATCGGGGAAGTTTCGGTGCTTGATTGATGGCCTCTGATGTCTGTATCACCATGGAAAATGTATAACTTATTCTGTCAAACTCATCCAGATCACTGCCTTCTTCATTTGGAACGTTAGAGAAGCTTGTCCCTTTATATGTGAGGCACCGCACGTGAATCCAATAGAACAAGAACAGGTTCAGGATAAAGCCTGATGCTTCCCTGTGGAGGGGCACGTGCTGAGATGGTGAGAATTAAATGTGGGTAGAACACAAGCACGTGCTCTAACCTCCATGGGATCACCAAGCACGATCCCGCCGCACATCCCAAACAAGCGCATGACCCAAACAAACTGCCGGGATCTCCCCCTTTCTGCCACTCCTGCGATTGGCTTGTAACCTAATGGTTAAGAGCTTGAAATCAGGAGCCAGACAGCCTGGGTTCAAATCACAGGTCTCCAGGGAGCCTCCTCCTCCCTGGGTGGGTGCTGCCTCAGGGCCTCTCCCTCCCCTCCTGGAGGACGGGCCCTTCACAGGGTGAAGGCGGGGGGGTGGGGAGGCAGTATGTGTCCTTCCTCGGTTCCTACTTGATGAGCGCCAAAACTCCGTACCCTCCTTTCTGATGCTTTCTTTCTTAATCTTTGCCTCCACCCTTTTTCTCTCTCTCTCTCTTTTTTTTTTTCTTCTGTCCCTCTACCCTTCAAATAATTCAAATCCTTTAGATTAGATTTTGGGGTTTTCTTTACCCAACTCTATTTGAGGTATATCATTCACATCTGCTACCATTTAAAATTTTTCTTTATGGCATTTTTTTAGTTATATAAAAATATTCTTTATTAGCGTGTTCAGTGTCTAAACTAACACTAAGATGTTAGTTTAGGGATGAGAACTTGGAACTGCCCTGCTCTGTCCCCAGGGCCCAGAGAGGCCCTGGCACTTAGTGGGTACCCAGTCACTCATTGCTGAGCGAATTAATGCTGTATAAAATAACGTTGTCCTGTAGATTCATGATGTCTGTGGGTTAATAGTCAGGGCTGGGATTTAGGAGCGCCTCATTATTCCGTTTCAGCAGTCTTCTTACAAAATGTCTTAAAAAATCACCGAAGCACACCATGTCCCAGTTTGTCAGAGGGTTAACTGCTGTCATTACGATGGTGCTTGGTAAATCTCCTTGAATTAATGAGTCTTGCAGAGTTCTGGCTGATGTGAAAAGGTATATAGTTAGCATCTGTTTGTTCTGTGCAGATAGCTCTCATCCTTGCTGTACATCTATTTTAAGGAACATTTCTTTGGGTGCTGTGTTTTTTTCTATTTATGTCTTCAGCATAAAAATATAAATAGATCGTTTATCTCCGGTATCCTTCAAGCAGCTTGCATCATTTCACGCTTTTACATAACCAAAGTTTCTGTCCCCGGTATACATTGTTTGGGAAATCTGAGTGGTTGGGAACAGCCCTAGGAACCCAGAGGCCAGCTTCCAGGGCCCCCGTGGCTCACTGCGGGGCCGGGAGCTGCGCGTGCTGGCCTCCCGCCTCATTCCTGGTTAACACTGTACAGGACGCCTGTGCTCGTCACCCCACCTGGCACCTGGCCAGAAACCATTTAAAGGTAGACACAATTTTTGCTCATTCCTGTATCCTCCACAAAGTATAACATAACCCTCTAAACATAGTTGACGTTTTAATAAATCTTCAGTGAATTTGTAACATAAACATTTCTTTTTTATTAAGGTATAATTGACATATAACATTATATTAGTCTCAGTTGTAACAGAATAATGATTCAATGTTGGTATGTATTACAAAATGATCACCACAGTAAGACTAGTTCACATCCGTCGTCATACATAGTTACAATTTTTTCTTGTGCATAAACATTTCTTGAATGTGATAATAGCAGGAAAAATAAAATATGAGCTAGTGTTTATTAACTGTGCACTGCTAGGTATTATAATTAATGTGTAACACAATATCTCATTTAAACCGATGGCAACTCAATAAAGCGTATGCTGTGACTATTACCATTTTATAGATGAGAAAGCAAGGCTTGGAGAACTTATGTAACTTGCCCAAAGTCCACACAAGTAGTAAGTGACAGAGATTTGAACCCCAGCCTGTGTGATTCTAGAGCCTGTGCTCTTACCCACTTGCTATAGAGAAGTGATTGATCTGCTCGGGACCCATAGGACAAGCTTGTCAAACAGGGTCTAGGGTTGATCATGAGATAAAGCAATGGCTGTTGGTGAGTGAGACCTAAAAGTGTCCCTCTCTTGCCTTTTTGGTAAAAAGACCGCAGACCTTTTCTGAGAAGGAGTTTGTTTGATTTCCCAGAAATCTTTGGATCACCGGAGGAGGTGACAGTCGGCACCCTGATGACTAGGCCAGGGCCCCACTGTTAGGAGCCGTTCCCTCCCCTGTCAGCCACCCTTGCAAACTAAGGTCAGAGGGCGGAGCCCGGGCTGTGGGTGGGATTCAAGGAGTGACCGTGCAGGGCGTTCAGGACGCAGTGTGGACCGGGGAGTGACAACGGCAGACGCCGAGCGTCGCCGGAATCTCCCAGGGCTGGTCGTTTGTAGGCTGGTGCCGATCTCAGGGGGCAGATCTCCAGCAGTCAGCTCCAGATGGATGAGGCCCTGTGCTCCTAGGGAGAGGCGGTGAGCTCTCCTGGAAAGGGCTGGGCTTCAGGGTCAGGCAGACCTGAGGTCAGGTTCTGATTTCTTTTCTCACTGGTTTCGTGAACTTCAACAAATTACCCTCCCCTGGTCCTTCAGTTACCTTACTCAGGGCGTACGGTTAATAGACTTTTGATTAAAGATGGCAGATGGAACACAAGCCTTAACCTCAGTTACCTCTCAAGATGCTATAACAGTAACAGTAAAGGGTTTTTGGGTTTGTTTGTTTGTTGTTTTTTTTTTTTGAGGTGTAAATTAATCAAGGCCCAAGTGAACGGGAGGAGGCTACGTCAGCAACGTAATTTTGGAAGCTGAAAAGCAGATGGCGAAGTGGTGGCTACTTGAAGCAGACCCAGAAGTGCCGAAATCCACGTGGGCAGTGGGGAGAGTCAGGATGGAGCCCCGCTTAAACTAGAGTGAGCCCCAAAGGTGCAGGGATCAGAAGTACAGTTTCCCCTTGGGGGCGGGGGTAAAGGTGGAGCTAAAACAGAGCCGTCAGCTGAAAGTGTGCAGAGAAGCAGAACCCCAGGTTTTCCAGTTACTGACAGGCCTTCATCTTGGTAGAAATCTGAAGGTTTATTCCCTGGAGAGGACAAAGCAGAGAACCTCCAGTTTGGGGGATGAAGTGAAAGTTGACTAGCTGGATGTTGAGACCCCTGACTTCTTCCCTGTCTCACCTGCCTGGACACTGGGCACTGGGGGATCTCACCAACCTGTGGGAAAAGGGCTTAATATACGGGCATCAGGGGTTCCCCAAGCAACGGAGCACACAGATTACCCTCCAGCGAGCCCCAGCTCTCCACGGCGCGAGCACCCAGGACGCCAGAGGCTCACTCTGAAATGTGAGCACACGTCCGAGAAATAACCAGGCATTTCCAAAGCAGGACTAAAACCGAACAGGAAATGCAGCTCGCAGGAAGCATAGACTGTGGAGGGAGAAGGAGACGTGGGAAAAGGAGCTTGCCCTTGACGTCCTCAGCGAAGAAAGAGATGAGCGTCCAGTTAGTAACGAAAGCAGAAAAGATTCTCCATACAGTGGAATATTCAGAGAGCAAAAAGGAGCGCTTGAAAAGCAGAAAAGTGATCGCAGAAATGTAAAAGTCAGCAGAAGGGCTGAAAACTAAAGCTGAGTTCTTCAAGAAAGAAAAAGAAAATTTAGAGAAAACAAGAAAACCAGAGCACAATGCAGGAAGTCCAACAACCAGATAGGAAGAGAGAGCAGAGGAAAGGGAGGGGAGGAGCTCCTCAAACAGATGATGAAGGAAAATCTCTCAGACCGAAGGCTGTGGGTCTCCGCGTTGACAGGACTCCCTGAGCACCCAGTGCAGGGAGCAAACGAGAGCCAGGAAGTGACGGCGATGGAGTGATGGGGGTGGGGGTGGGGGGATGGAGTGAGGAGGGGGGCCTGACGGGGGGAGGGGACGGGGGTGGGGAGCGGAGCGCCTGGGGGCCTGATGGAGTGATGGAGGCCCAGAGAACAGCCTGGAAGCCCAGCAAGGGAGAATGTGAGTCAGGAGCTATCAGGGCTTCACAGGTCCTGGCAGCAGCCCTAGGGGCCAGAAGAGCAGTGCCTTCAAAAGCTTGAACGAAAATAATTTTCAACCTGGAATCCAGCGCTCGGCCATACTGTCCATCAAACCTGAGGGTAGAAGAACAATACTTCCCGAATCTAGAGGGCAGGCCCACCCAAAATGAGAGGCAAGACAAGGCAGGATCCAGGAAGCAGGAGAAGAAGCACCGGAGAAAGGCCACGGGCATCCCAGGATGATGGAGAACGGCCATCCCAAAGCCCTGCTGGGGGCGGTCTTCCCGAGGGTGATCCGACAGGCCGGGAGCAGATCAGAAGGCTCCAGAGAGTCTTAAGCAGGGTGTCCTGAGTACCTAGTAACAGTCATCCCCGTGTATGTGTACCGGGAACCCACTGTGTGTCAGACACAGTTGTAAGCAAGCGTACGTGTAGTAACAGGTGAATCCTGGTAGCGTCCCTATTAGACTGATGGTCATGATGATCTTCCTTGTGCAGATGAGGGAATTGAGGCACGCGATGCTCAAATAATTTGCCAAGTTACAGAGCTAGTTGGGGGCAGGGCCGAGATTTGCACCCAGGCGGGGTGCACTCGTAACCCGGCTGGCTGTGCGGTCCCTCCCCGCGGGAGCAGAGCATGGGAAGCACACGGTGGCAGAAACAATGCAGATGGAAAGTCAACGCAGTTATTAAAGGAGGGAGAACAAGGTTGACAGGAAAAGAAAAGTGACCACGGTCTGCTCCACGCAGCAGTGTGCGCACTGGCCGGCCAGCCCGCCGCTCTGGGCAGGTGGCGATAAAAGCATCCTCTTCACGGATACAGAGATAAATGCCAAAGGAATCGATGGGAGGGCTGAGACGGGTCCCCTCTGGGGTGCCGACCGGGGGAGTGGGCCGGGGGCTGCTCTCCCTCAGAACAAGCCTTTACAATTATTTGGTTCTTCAAATATGTGCCGATAAAAATAAAAACTAAATTTCAGAAAGGAAGACTGTGCAGGATGGTTATAAAATAAAGCACTTTCATCTTCCTAGGAACTCGGTAAATGTTCGTTTTCCTCCCTCCTTTTTGTTTTCAAGGCCCCACCTTTTCCTCATACACAGAAATCAGCGCATGGCTCTGTTGACGGACCATTTTCCTCTCAAAATTGCCCAGCTACCCTGCAGTCCTTTCACTGTCTGTCACTGACATCCAGCAAAGAAAAGTGAGGGATTCTGTGGACGGAGACCTGTGCTCAGCGCTTGTTAGCATCTGTGGGCCTCATGGGCGCCTGGACCAAGGCACAGCGATGGCCGGATCCAGGGTACAGCCAGTACCGTTAGAGAGACCTCCGGCCTTGATGGGAAGGGCGTTAAGAGCCTCTCACTGTGTATGAGGAACACGTACGTGTCCAGCGCCTTTCCTGACTGGTGGTAACAGACAAGCTTCCCCCAGACAGTCTTTAAGGAAACGATGGTGTCAAAGGTCCTAACAGTTTCTGTTTGGGCCCCTCAAACTAGGGCAAGAGGCCAGCATCTTGAAAGGCAGAGTTTTGGGTTTGTGTGTGTAAAGGAGAGAGAGACAAAACGTGTGTATTTATAAAGCAGGCCATATGCCATTTGTTCAATGCAATATGCATTGTATTTTTATCTCTTCTTACCTCAATGATAAGGAACGCCTGCTAATTAGTAAATCTAGTCATACATCTGTGTATATCCACATATATCTATATTAATATTGAGGTTTATATGTTGATAAATCTATTTAAAAATGCTTTTCACTTCTGACAAAAACTTGGGTATTGGTAAATCTGGATCCTCTTAGTGGAGGGCCACTTCTTATTTTAAGTAGTTCTTTCTATATATGGTAATTAGGAGTTTGAAAAAAGGAGTATGTTGTTTTGCTATGATCTCCTACTCAGTACTCCAAGTGACCTTTAGATGCAAACCCTATCTCTCCTAAATAATTAGAGAAAACATGCTTCACTGATTAAAATCTACTGGTATTTATTGAGCACCTACTACATGGAGGGCGCTGGGTTGGCTGTGGTGGATACGATGATGGGTAAGGTAGGCTCGACCCTTAGCCTCTTACCATTTATTTTAGGGAGGAAACTCATACGAATGAAGTTTGATAGCAACACACATCTGAAAAGAGTAGCATCTGAGAGGAATAAACAGGCCCCCTCCTGGGGGCTCAGAAGGGAAAAGATCTCATTTCGAGGATCAGGATGAGTTAAGTCTTAGGGAGTTGCCATGTTGTAGTTATAAACTAAACACGTCTCCAGCCTCCTCCCATGCATTCATTTACTCATCCCACAAATGCGAGTGTTGACTCTGTGTCAGGGGCCCTTTGGGCACTGGGGTTGCAGCAGTGAACAAAGCCCCCTTGATGGCGGGAGCAGCCCAGCTGGACCTCCTTCCATCAGCGACGTCTAGACAAGAGTTGGGACAGGGTAGATTGCACCTCCTCTGCTCTGACTCTGACTTGCGTTCCAGAGCGGGTCAGAAGTTCCCTGTGTGATGCACACGTGGCATTAACCTTCAGCAAGGCTGGGCAGTCCTTGCCGGCCTCCAGGTTTGGCTGACATAGATGCTCGTATGGAAATACAGGATCAGTGGCACCCTGGGTTCTCTGATAGCATCTTTGACATCACTGGTGGAGTGAGCAATGCCATCAGATTACAGAAGCTCCTGGTCTGGCCCTTTGGCCATGGAGTCAGAGTCCGATTAGGGCCCTCAGACCTTCAAGAAGAGGCAGGAACAGGCAGATGGTGAAAGCCTGGGCTGCCCCTGCCCGGCTCGGTCATAGGAGGGCAGGATCTACTTTGATGGGTCATGACATCCTCTCCTGGACCTCCCTATCGCCATGTCCATGTGTTTCCTCCTGGCAGATCATGGGTCAGCCAGCTCTTTCCCAGTCCCTCTCTTCAGCGTTAGCTGATCATTTCAGAGAGATTAAGTCAGAATTTCACAATGCTTTCCTGGAGTTGGTATTCAAAATATTTAGCCTTCAAAGACACATGCTGTCAAACTTATGTATACTTTGTGAGTAATAGCTTGGACTGCATCAGTTGCCCATAGGGTCGGGGATTAACCAAAGGTTTGGTAAGGGGAACCCTAAGACCAGAAAGCTTTTAAGAGCTAAAACTCTGTGAGGGTGGACCCCAGCCACTGGAGACCGGCAGAAGCTATTTACTTACTTCCTGTGCCTGTCGGTGTGGCGCGCCCCCCCCGTCCTCCACTGTGCCTGAGGCCAGTTCGTGGGCACATTTTAGCATCTGTCATTCTAATTATACACTTTTCTCTCACTGTGTCTTTCTAGCCAAATTTAGTCTTCCTTAAACCCCACAGAGCTGGAGTTCCGAGTATGTGATGTGAGAAAACCCTCTTTTACCATTTGAGTAATACTCCTTTTCAACTTGATTTATTTTTTTCACTCACTCATGTGCCCAGGATCTCACCTTTCACTATGTAGGAGGTGAATTAACTGCTGTAATAAATTACCGCAAATTGAGCGGCTTAATACAGATTTATCACCTCGCCGCCGTGGAGGTCAGAAGTCTGAAATCATTTCCCTGGACTACAGATAAGCTGTTGGCAGGGCTGGTTCCTTCTGAGGGTCCAGGGGGGACCACTCACTACCATCCCCGCGTCTAGAGGCCACCTGCACTCCCCAGCTTCTGGCTTCTTGCACCACGACTCCTGTCGGCTGTGGCCCTCCGGCCTTCCTCTCATGAGGACCCTCGTGATCGCGTTGCGCCCGCGCAAATGTGCACACCTCCCCATCTCAGGCTCCCTCGCCCCAGTTGCAATTCCCTTTTGCCGTGTAAGGTAATGTATTCACAGGTTCCAGGGATCAGGTGTAGATGCTTTGGGGGGACTATTCTTTCGCCTACCACAGAAGCTAATTTTAAAAACTTTTAAATCAGCTGGTTGTTTCTTTCCCCCTCCTCCGTCCCTAAGTAATTATGGGCCAGGTTTTCCAAATGCATAATGTACTTTCAGGTCATAAGTTAAGAGATTTTAGAACACTTCTATATTAGTTCTTTAAAATAGTTCAGAAACAAATCGGCTCTCTTTGAGTGACTGGGAGCTATCGCTGCGAAACTTGAACTCCCAAGTGCATTGGACATAATCCTAGGGAGTCAGAACCTAGAAAAACCACTGTCTCCACGTTCTTGGAAATAGCCTTTTGTCTCTAAGTAAAATGGAGGGTGAGGAAGAGGACGGTCCTTGGTTGTTCCGACGCTGTCACTGTCACCATCGTGTTACGGACTCTTTCCGTCTCCGGGAGCCCCCGTTCCTGCTCACAGCCTCACTGCCCTTCCCCGTAGAAACCTGGACCCTCGTTCACGTACACGCCCCCTCCTCTGCCTCCAGGCTCCCGTCTGCCGCCCGTCTGCAGTCGGACAGCGAGCTTGTTGTAAACGAGAGGAGGTCAGCGGGGTGGACGATGTGCTTGAGCTCAAGTGCACGGCCCACTTTCCCTTTCATTCCAATGCTCGCCCACCTTCCAGAGCCTGGACACACCCTAGACCAGCAGCGCATTTCTCCTTAACCTTGTCCTCCAACATGGCTGCTTTAAGCCCCCGTGCGGTGTGTCCCAGTGAGAATGAGAAACATGTGAATAGCCGAGCCTGCTTGTCTACATCTCGGTTATCTAGCGGGGGTCACCCGATTGGCTTTTGACAGATACCTTACTATTACATAGATACATTATAGATACTGAACTATTACCTATTTTACATATTATTTTGGAATATATATATATATATATATAATGTAGGTATACACGTTATATATGTGTATTTTACAGGCATTGTATATGTATATACGTATAATAATATGTAAAAATATATAGTAATATGTAAAAGCATTGACCATTCTTTTCAGTTGTTCTCCCCTCATTCTCTTTTCACGGGGTATAGGTTTTTTAAAAAATATAATAAGAAGTGCCCTTTATTGTTGTACGGCTACCAGCTCCCTCTCAGCTTAGAAAACTGATCCCTGGATCTTTTTAGGTGAAAGCCTTTATCTAAAAGAGGGCCCAAGAGCTTAGATCCCCCTGACCGAACACAGATGAAGGGTCGCTTGGTGCAGTAAAGGCATATTTCTACTTTACTGCACTGATCAGATTGCCCAGTCAAGCTTAGAAGAGGAGATGGCATGGAAGATCAGATGTGGGAAATCATTTAAATATTTGCCCTCCTGATAGAAGATCACTGCAGTCTGCCTCATATGGGACCCAGAGGTTTTCACCATGAAGATGCAAGAAGGTGGCAGCAGTAAAACTGGTCCTGGAGGTGTGTTGTTCTAGAGTCCTCAGTCCTTATAAATGGGGTTCTGGCTTCAGAGGGGCTTTGGTTTATTAGTACCCCATTGGGATTTACACGCTTTTAGCTGCATGAAGCCTGTATTACATTAACGGTTTTTAAAAGCAGAGAATACTGAAAGGGAACACAGTTCATTTTCAAAAACTGATGTTCAGAATTGTAACTTTCAGTTTTCAGTAAAAGTTTACCTTATGGCCTGGCCCGTAGCTTGTAAAGGCGTAGTCTAGTCATGGTTAAGAGTGTGGGCTTGGAGGCGGGCTGCCTGGCTTCAGATCTGGGCCTCACCGCTTACTAGCCGTGGTGCCTTAGGCAGGTTACTTAATTTCTCTGTGCCTCAGTTTTCACACCTGTGAAATGGGGAATGACCGTAAATAGTGCCTTCCTCAGAGTTGTTGTGAAGATTATGTAAGTTAACACACAGAAGCATTTAGGTTGGTGCCTGGCACAAAATAAGCACTCAGTGAACATGGGTGGTTATTACTGTCACTGTATCCTTCTGGGGTCTGAGGCAGTCATTTCACTGCATTTCAGAAAACTACAGTAGTTTTCTATTTGTGCACTTGCTTCTTTGAGAAATACTTATTACACAGCATTTTGTTGTCATAGTCATGATGGCATTTACATTGTATAAACTGGAGGGAAGTTGCCAAGAATTTTCCATTAAAGAACTAAATTTTTCCAGATCAAGATAAATACATTATTAGCAAAATATATGACTGGAATTTCTGTCAGAAATTTTAAAGGAGGTGAATTTTGGGAGAAATCAAACGTTTTCTCCCCTAAGATAAAACCAAGTTATTAGATAATTTTAAATTCATGTCACATTGCATAGTCATCCTTTCCACAGATGCTGATTATAACAATATTTTATATATGCTCATATCCAATTTCAGATTTGGGTGATTTTTTATTTGAATTACTGCCTCCTGAGCTGCCAGGTTACTTGGCACTGATATTAACCCCTGTTTTATAATTGTTCTCAATAATGTTTTGCAATGTATCAGGAGGCTTCCATGCAAATTGCCCGTATTGGGCTACAGTTGTTCCTTCGCCGTGATCCTTGTGAGCAATGCCTGATAAGATTAGCAATATGCAAGATTTTTTAAAGTCACACGTGATTCATTGTGATCAGAACACTTGCTTAGGCCCTGGCTGTCCCTGGCTCTTCTCTGCTTCTTCCGATGGTTGATTACAGCTTCATCAGGTGCTAGAGCCGAGAGAAAGATCTCGTAGATCATGTTGTCCTACTGTGTCATTTTACTGTTGAGGTATTAAAGCCCCCAAAGACAAGACTCTTCCAGCTGAGACTAACCCTCGTAGTTCAAGAGCTGTGACTAGACTTTGATTCATCTGGTAACTAAATTAAAGGGGTTGAGAAAATCACTCACATCTACTCAGCACAAAGACAAATAGAAAGGCCTGCCATCCTCGGGGAGCTCACAGTTCAGAGGGGTGACAGTCAGGTAAACAGGTAGTTACAGAACTGTCTTCATTCCCTCCACTGAAGTGCCCCATGTCAGGGTCATACAATTATCTAGTAGATACTGTTTCAGTTCATCAACACAGTGGTAAAGTAGGCAACTTTGTTTCTGATGCCTGTCTTTCCACTTATCCAGTCATTTATTTTTCTATCTATGAGTCATTGATCAGAGAACACTCACAGGTGCCTGAGCTGTGGTGGACACCAGCCTCACTTCAGTGCCGCGTGCCAGCCAATGAAAATCAGGGTCCTTGCCTTCAGGTAATTTATAGCCTAGTTGAAGGAGACAGGCATGTAAAGAACAAAGAGCAAAGATGTGTCAGAGGAACTGTGATATAAATAAATATAGCAAGGTACCTCGAACACACCATTTCATTCCTGCTAAATCCTCCCAGGGTTTTCACAGATGTTTCATGTGTTAGTTCATGGAACGAACCTTAAAATGTACCTTCTCAGAGGCAGTTACACCTTAGAGTAGGTTGGCCATCCTGCTGTACTTACTGCCTCCTCCCCGCTTCCTCTGGCCCTTTCCTTCCTCTTAGGTTGGGGGCGTGTCTAGAATGGGTGGTTCTGGAGAAGGGCCTGCTCGTAGACCAGCCCTGTGCTCCAGAACTGAGCAGCCGCCCTCCATCCTGACCCATCTAGAGAGAGAAGCCGTCCCCCCTCACCCCGACCCTGCCCCGGCTGCCGCCCCGCTGGGCAGTCCCTTCACAAGTAGTTCATTCATTTGTTTGCTGATTCAGCTGAATGCCTGCTGTGTGCACAGGCTGTAGAAGTGACAGGAAGCAGACAGACCCGGCTGATGTTCTCCAAGAGCTTCTGGTCTAGACTAGCTGGAGAAACTAGCTTTGATCAAATAATCACACACACAGATGTGAAATGACAGCTGGGAGAAGGGTTATCAACATGGCGCTTTAAGAACAGCTGAGCCCTGGAATCAAGGTCCAGTGGGGTGGTGGGGGGGGAGGGAAGAACTTTCAAAGCTGAGGAGCAGCGTGAGCAAAGCTCTGGCAGGAAAAACGGGGGCATCGTGGGCCCCGTGGGGAGGCCGGTGTGGCTGGACGGGAGGGGACATGGTAACAGGGCTGAGGAGGTGGTGAGGCCAGACCTCGCCGGGTCTCTCCCTCTATCCGAGAGCAGCAGGAAGCCCCCCAACGTGTGTTACATAAGCAAAGCATGTACACGGCTAGACCTGGTTTCCAGAAAGATGTCCTTGGCTGCTCTGTAGAGGAAGGGCCCTGGAGGAAGAGGGGCCTCAGGGCCAGGAGAAGGTGACTGCAGTGGCTACTACACAAGAGGTGAGCTGGGACCGAGCTTGTGGCCAAGGGGATGAGGGACGTGAACACCCCAAGATTAATAGAAACTGAAATCTGCAGAACCTGCCACTTGATTGAGTCTGAGGTCAGGAGGGACGGTACCGAGTGCCTGACTTGTGGAACTTGTGGACGTGGCGTGTTGCCAGGTGTTGGTAAAAGGACAGGACCGGCCGAGGTTGAGGTTTGGGCACAACGACCTTGAAGTTTACCTGAGATGCTGAGGTCGGCGTGTTGCACAGGCTCGAACGAGTTTGGAATAGTCTGGATCTCACGGGAGGTGTGGGGCGTGGGGTGTCAGCTTGTGAGCAGCCTTCACTTAGCGGGCGTTTGAGGGTGTGGAGAAGACTGACCAGAAGTACCAAGCAAGAGGACAAGGGGCTTTGGTGAATCTTGAGGAACACAGGCATTTAGTGGCCGGATGAAGGACCAGGACGTGAACGGGGCGGTGGGGAGCCGGGGACGGGAGAGCCCGGGCGTGGGGTTACGGAGGCCAGGGGACGTGTGGGCTTCCGGGTAATGAGAGCAGCCAACTCATCACAACGTATCAGAGACGAGTGCTCTATAACGACTGACGAGGAGCCATTGTGTTTAGCTACACGAGGGTCGTCGGCGACCTTAGTGAGAGGCGCTCACCTGCGGGGTGTGGGCAGAAGCAAGGTGGGGTGACCAGCGTGGGAAGATGGAGACAGTGAGGAGAGGCAACTGAAGGAAAGGAGAGGGCCGGGTGGCAGTTGGAGGGCTGCAGGGTCAAAATGCAGTGCACGTCAGCGTCTTTGAAAGTCAATGGAAGAACACCAAACTCAATATTCTGTAATGACCTGCATGGGAAAAGAATGTGAAGAAGAATGAATATGTGTGTGTGTATATATCTATGTATAACTGAATCACTTTGCTGAACACCTGAAACTAACACAACATTGTAGATCAACTCGACTCCAATAAAACTAAGAAAAAAGAGAGAGAGATGTTCTAGGGAAAAAAAAGAAGAAGAAAAAGAGCACCAAGAGTGAACCCAGATGTCGGCCGTGGGCTCCGGGTGGCGATGTGTGGACGTGGGTCCATCGGTTGTAACAAATCACCGTCTGGTGGGGTGCTGACGGCAGAGGCTGTAGGGCAGAGGTTGTGGGAGACTGTGCCTTCCTCTCAGTTTTGCCGTGAACCCAAAACTGCTCTAAGAAATAAAGTTTGTTTTTAAAAATTCAAAAGAAGGACCCAGCAGAGGAGAGGGTGACTCTATGGGAGAGAAGAGCAGCGTTCCTGTGAGAAGGCAGGACATCACAGCTGGACAGAGGGCGTCGCCGACGGACACAGCTGATGCCAGGCAGGAGGGGAGACGGGGAGCTGGGTGGGTGTTGGGACCGCAGGCTTCTCGGCTCAGCCCCTGGACTCTGATGGGGTTCCCGCCTGAGTGGCTGCTCTGAGACGTAGATGGGAGGACCTCCCCGAGATGAACAAAGGGGAGGTCAGGTCATGGTGGTTGGAGGACGATGGGGAATATCTGAAACCGTGTGGCGGGTGGAGAGCAGGGCAGCCGAGCTCTCAAAGGCCTGTGGGGGGCGGGCGCGCGCTGGGGAGTCAGGGGAGACCGTCTGAGCGGTGGGCTCCGGGCACAGGTCCTTCCTGTGGGTCCGCAGTGCTGGTGCGTCCCAGCCTGCTGCTTTCCTCGGGAAACCGTTGACCAAACCAAGCTCTTGAGATGTTAGTATGTTCATCTGGACAAAAAGATATTTTACATTGAATGGAAAAGGAAAGGGGGAATATTTTTTATTGTTTTGCTTAGACTTTCTCCTTGGGTTTCTCTTTGACATGCATCTAGGCCACTGTAATTTTGGTTGACTTCTTATCATGGGTTATCCTGCCTCAACATGTTTTTAAATTCAGAACTTTTTTTTTTCAATCTTCTTTTCTTCTCTATCAGCTCTTTTATCACAGACTGTATTTTTCATGTGTTGTGTTGTCTCCATCCTTATGATGCGTTGCTTACAATATTATTACTCCTGTTCTCTGTGCATATTATTACTTTAGTTTTGCAGGGACTTCCCTGTGAATAGCAGAATGTAATTTATGAAATATGACAGTCATTCTCGTAACGCTGTGCTGTATGTTAAGCTCACTCAACAGCAGTGTGGGGTAGTTACCCAGACGGCCAGCCTCCAGAGCTTCACGTGGCCTCTCGCATCTAGAAGGAGCCTCCTGGGTTCCCCCCTGGATGGAGCAGAGAGGCAAGTGTTGGCTGCCCACCCCCGTTTCTGGCATTTACCATTTGAACTAACTCAGCGACAGGTGTCTCTAGATTAATTCAAGTGTGTGGAAAGACACACAATTCTACTTTGTTATTAATCAAAGTTATAATTATCTAAGTAAGCGGTGCTAAGTAGTCATTTTTCAGGTCCTTTCGTGAGAAGCTAGCAACGTATAATTGGCGTGTGTAGTGGTCAAGAGGGAGATTCTCGGGTCAGGCTGCCTGGGTTTGAATGAAAGGGACCTGCCCTTTGTTGCCACGTGTGACCTTGGGCAGGTTATAACTTCTATAATACTACCGGTCTCGTGTGATTATTGTAAGGATTAAAAGAATGAATTCACATAAAGCTCTTAGAACAATGCCTGGCACAGGATCAGGACTTAGTAAATTCTAGCTGTGATGAGATCCTGTCCTATCCTGCAGTGCGGCTTCAGAAGTCTGGGCTCTTCTGCTGCCCTCACTTGTTGGCAGTTTCATTTAGGAAACGCTTAGTTCTCATCACATACAACTCAAAAAGTAGGTTATCGTATAATTTTTCACAATGTCTAAGTTAATACTATCCACAGTAATAAGGCTTCATATGATAGGAATATTGCTTTCTCGTCTCTTCTCCCATATATGTAATAAGCTACACTTACTCCCTTTGCATTCAGAACAACCCCGTCCCCCCAGGGCAGTGTGTGGCTCTCAGATACAGGGAATATCTTCCGCCAGCTTGGTACAGATAACAACATTCTTTTTCAGCTCTTTTAAACAGAGGAATCAGATGATTGAACTTTTAAGAAAACATTCCTCCCAAGTCTGGTTGGATGGAATGGTTTGCTGTAAAGATCCAGTATTATTGAGAGCCGCTCTGTGCTCCCTTATTTGGAGAGCTTTGACACTGACATTGAAGAGGGATTGCCTTTGGGGCCACCAGCAGACAGCTTTCTTTACCGTCTTGTATTGTTAATGACTCAGAGAATGTTTTGCGATGAGATCAGAAGCAACCCACTAAAGAAAAAGTGGAGGGAACTTGAGAGCTTAGGAGAGCGGAGAGGAGGGATGTGAGAAAAGCTAAAAAAAGACCAAAGTTGGTGTGGCAGAAGGGGCGGGGCTGCCTTTCGTCCCAGCGCAGCTGCTCAGAATCTTTTTTCAAGTGGGAAGAGATGACAAGAAATCCTGTCTTTACCAGCCGTGAAGATGTCTTTGAAATGATGCGAGGGAAGCCAGAGACAGACATGGAGTGGAGTTGGACCAGGTCCTGCCCTGCAGCTCTCGAGGAAAGATGCGTCCAGCGCTGGTTCGCCCCTGGGCCGCCAGCGCGTCTGCAGGAGGCACAGAGGTTGGAGTGTCGCGTCACCTGGCGCCGCGCCCTGGGGCCGCCTGGCCGTCCCCACCCGTAGACGGCTCTGCTCACAGTCCCGCCTCCACCCCCTTCTTCAGCCTTCCTGGGCAGTGCAGGCGCAGTCTGGACGCAAATTAAGTGGCAGTCTCGGGGCTTAAAGAAAAAGGAAAACTTTTTCATTTTAGAAATGAAAAATGTAATGTCTCCTGTGCCAGTTCACTCTATGTCCCCTGAAATGGTTTCATCTCTATGCTAATTCTATGCTGAAAATAGGAACGCTCCTGCTTAGGAAGAGGAGAGTAAGGGCTGGAAATCAAAGACTATCTGAATTTCTGAGAGCCAAGTGACACCCCCCTCAATTCAGTCCCACTTAGAAGATGGCCTCTGGGCTGGCCTGGCCCTCAAGACAGCCAGCCTTGCACTGGGGGCCATGTTGGGGGATCGAAGGGCTTCACCTCCCACCCAGGAAGCCGACTCCCCGGCCTTGGGCGAGGATTCGTGCCTTCAGGAGAGTCTGTACATTTCTCCTTGCTCTTACAGCAGAGCCTTCCCTGGTATATCCACATCCCAAAATTGACTTCCCTGGATTTCCTCCACTTCTGTTTTAAATGAATAATTAACTCATAAAAAGCACCATCTCAAAAGCACAGAGTAACCCGTAATTCCATGCCTGTAAGTTCTCTGAGCAAGTGGACGTTGTTTTATGTTTAGTTCTAGTCTCATCTGCTTCTCTCGGTAGAACATGAGATGTTGAGGGTGGGAACCTCACCTCTGTGCCTTAGCGCTATCATGGAACCTTCCTCAGAGTAGGCACTTCCTACACGCTTGTTGAATTTTAAAGCTGATCTCTGGAGGCTCCTGTCGGCCTGTCCCCTGGTAGTTCAAGGGCAGCTGGACAAAGAGGAGGTTGGAAGGGTCTCATTTTCACGCCCTTTACCTGGTTTCACAAAGACGCTACTCTGTCAGTTTGACCCTGCCAGTTCTCAGCCAGCTTTCTGGGTCCTTCCACACATGGTGATGCTGGCTTTTTGTTTTATTTATGTTGCTTTGCAGAGACAATTCATGATGAAAAGGGAGTATACTTGTTGTTCAGGTTGAGGACTAGGACCGATGGGAGAGTTATAAAAGGTTGATTTCAGCTCCATTCAAAGAGCTTCCAGCGATGGAGGCTGTGTGTGACAGAGGGTTTAAGCAGACCCTGCTTAAAGAGACTGTCGTCCTCAGGACACTTGCCCCAAGGCTCCGCGGGCCATGGTGCTGACTGATGGCTAACCTTGGACACCCTCTCAGCCCCAGCCGCTGGCACCTTGGCTGACAAAGGAAATGGAAGAGATGAGTGGGTGAATCTGGGGCGGTGGTCCCTTCGGCCTTCTCTAGGGGCAGGCTGGGGCTGGCGGCCCACCGTGTTGCCGAGCCACGGGACACAGCGAGGAGACGGCACAGAGGATGCTGGCTGGGCAGGCTTGCTGGACGGGATGGTGACGCGGCTTGTCTTCAAAATGGAAAGAATTTCTTAGAGGCTTAGTACTCACACACTCCTGAGAGATTTGAGATGAGAAAGTCAGGGAGACAAAGGGGCACGCGTGTGTATGGATGAAGTGGGTTCTATCTACTCGATGATAAGGCTGTAAGCTCTATGTTTCTATTGTATCCATTTTGCCTGCGCATTAGATTGTCTGAGCCGGAAACACAGTGCAGGGCAGGCATCTTAGTGACCTGGGAAAGAGAAAAGTACATTACAGACGCAGAGTACATTACAGACGCTTCCTGGAAACATAAGGGGCTGAAATGCATTTCGCCATTTGGAAAGATAATGGAAATTGTGCTTCTTTCTTTTAACTATTTCCTTTAAGGTTTAACTATATTGTATTGCCTTTTTAATGCTTTCACAAAACAGACCCTGGCAGAACTCAAATGAGTAAGTGACAAGCTAGTCACAAGCCAGCTACCAGGTGACATCTTAGCCTCCTGTTTTCTTTCTGTGGCAGTTCCAGTCTTCTGAGTGGAAGGAGTTGGTGATATGGCAAAGTGTCAGGGGGGTTTGGGGAGGAGGTGGCTGGAACTGTGGAAGCGTTGGCATTGAAGAAGCCCAGAGTGGCGCAGTGCATCTGGCCCCGCGGTAGGAGGGGGGCATTCATAGCCACAGAAGGCCTGGGGTGCTGTACTCGAAAAGGCTCTTGTGTTTATTGATTCACTGAGCTGAACTGACCCGCAAATACTGGGTACCTCCTGTGTGCGGTGCTCTGTAATAGGAATGAAGTGCCATACAAAGAAGTCTAATAATTCCCTCAGCTAACATTTGTTTCTTACTGAAAAGGAGCGTAGCTAAGAGCCACCAATTTTTTTCCGGTTCTCTTGAGAAATAATTGACCTCCATCACTGTCTGAGTTTAAGGAGTACAGCATGATGGTTTGATTTACATATATTGTGAAATGATGACCACAGTAGGTTCAGCTAACCTCCATCTTCTCATATAGATACAGTAAAAAGAAGAGAAAGAAGAAAAGAATAAAGGGACAGAATGTTCTCCTTGTGATGAGAACTCTTAGGATCTAATCTCTTAACAACTTTCTTACATGTCATAGAGCAGCGTTAGCTATAGTCATCATGTTGTACATTACATCCCTAGTACTTACTTATCCTGTAACTGGAAATTTGGACCTTTTGACCACCTTCCTCCACTTCCCCTCCCCCACCCCTCACCTGTGATAACCACAAGTCTGATCTCTTTTTCTATGAGTTCGTTTTATTTGTTTGTTTGGGGGGATTTTTTTGTTTTTGTTCTTAAATTCACATGTGAGTTAGATCATACAGCGTTTGTCTTTCACTGTCTTACTTCACTGAGCATAATGCCTTCAAGGTCCATCCATGTTGTTGCAAATGGCAGGATTTCCTCATTTTTTATGGCTGAATAGTGTATCATTACACACACACACACACACACACACACACACACATATACATACGGCAACTACTTGTTTATCCATTCATCCATCCATCATCAATCAGTGGACATTTAAGTTGTTTCCATGTCTTGACTGTTATAAATAATGCTGCAGTGAACATGGAAGTGCAGATATCTTTTTGAGTTAGTGTTTTCATTGCTTTTGGATATATTCCCAGAATTGGAATTGCTTGATCATATGTTAGTTCTAATTTTAATTTTTTGAGGATCCTTCATACTGTTTTCCACAGTGGCCATACCGATGTATATTCCCATCTGCAGTGCACAAGGGTCCCTTTTCTCCACATCCATGCCAGCATTTGTTCTCTGTTGTCTTTTTGATGATGGCCATTCTCATGGGTGTAAGGTGATATTTCATTGTGATATTAATTTGCATTTACTTAATGACTAGTGATGTTGAGCAACTTTTCACGTACCTCTTGGCTTTTCTTATATCTTCTTTGGAGAAATGTCTATTCAGATTCTTTGTCCTTTTCTCAGTTGGGGTATTTGGCTTTTTGCTTTTGAATTGCATAAGTTCTTTATATGTTTTGGACATTAACCCCGTATCAGATACACGGTTTGCAAATAGTTTTGTTTGTTATACAGAGCGAGGCACGTTAACGTGCTCAGTTAACAGCGGCTAGTTAAGCGGCCACTGCAGGTCCCAGGATGTAGGCTGAGGTAGAGGAGGCACCATCTGGATGCCCTTGGTGCGACCCTTCCTCACGTGAGGGCAGCCAGCCTGACTGTGCAAGAACAGTATTGAGCTCTGTCCTGTATGGTGCAGGAGCTCCAGGACACCTGCCACTTGAAAGGGGAGAGAGAAATTTCATCAATATCTAGTGCACAGTGCAGATTTGCCATTCACCAGGCGCATGCAATGCTAGACACTGGAGATGCAAAGATAGACGAAGAAACAAAATAATTAAAATGTGATTAAGAACATGTCCAACAAAATCAAATTTGGGGGATAAAAAATAAGTATCGTTTGACATTACAGATAGCTCCTTAAAAAAAAAAAAACCTACCAATACCAATTGTGGAGCCAGTAGCTGAATCCATAGACTTATAGAAAATCTCAGAGCCAGATGAGCTCGTAGAACCATCTCTCCAGGTCTGCTGTTTCACAGAAGGGGAAGCAGAGACCCAGGGAGCAGAGGTGAAGAGGCAGGCTGTGCTGGTTTACATTTCTTTCTGGCTGCACGCACGGTGGGTAAAGGCACCTGCACGTTACTGGGTTGGTGAAGGCTCATGCTTTCTCACCTTAAAATATTTTTGGCTGCTGGTGACCAACGCTTAGAGCCAGAGAAGCACTTCTGGCATTGACGTAGAATTACACCTGTGCTGTGCGAGCTTCTGGAGCTGCTGAGCTTTTTCACAACCCACCTATCCCCCCGTCCCCGCGCTTTATTGTTTATGGCAACCTTCTTTTAATGCCCATCATCAGAGTTTCTTTCTGCTCAGCTCCGCTCTTTCAGCAGTCTCTGTACACTGACAATAAGTCTGAAAAGGTAAGAGGTTTTTAAAGTTGGCTTTTCCCCTCAAGGGATGAGATAGGGTTTAGTAGCTTCAGTTATGTTGAATTTTACTTATGAATGGTGATGACTGACATATAATAATGAGTTTTATTTTCTGTTTTGTATGTATTTTATATGCAGCCACATAGGCAAATACTTAATTTATTTTCAGTCTTGTACTGTTGGACGGCAACCACTAACGTCCATGGTATCCTACGGATTCAGGCGTGGGTCTGCCTTTGAGGAAGCTTGGTAGATGCCGGGCACACGGCTAGGATTATCCAGCTGTCACCATGACACTGAAGTAGCTGGTCGATTGGTCGTTTCAGCCAATCAGAGAAACCAGTGGGAAAAGAATCCCTAAAACTTATTTACATAAATGAATTGGTTTTTACTGCTTGATTCAGGCAAAACATTTGCTCTATTATTTTTTTATGTACAAACAGCTGAAACGGAACTGTACGGCTTTGAAGCCAGATTCAAGCTTGAATTCTGGCTTTACCGCTCAGTTGCTCTGTACCTTGAGCAAGTTACTTAACTTCTCTGGGCCCCAGTGTTTTCACTTGTAAAAATGGGGATGGTAGTACTTGCTGCATGGTGTTTTCAAGAGGGTTGTATTTTAATAATAAATATAAGGTACTTAGCGCAGTCGCTGAAAAAACAAATGTTAATTCCCCTCCTAAGAGAGAGTGATCTCGGACGGACAGATGGCAGTCGCCTCAGAGGTGCGTATTCGATGTCCGTCACGGTGCTTGCTGTAAGATGAGCCCTGCACGACGGGAAGGTTGCTGGGGACCTGGCCCACTGTATCACTCAGAGCGCCTCTAGAAAACCTTTGTGAGAATTGTCTTAAGAAGTGACTACCAAGAGAAACTCAGCTCCCCTCGAGGTGCAGGTGCATTTAATCTCATGGATTTTGTAAGTCACGGAGCCCAGCTTGAAGCTCGGCTAATTCCCTGCAGAAGCCTTCAAGCTGGCGACTTGCATTGCCCTGGTCCCCGATCTCAGAGCCCTGCTCTTGTGAATAGTTTCCCTCTCCATGTTCTGTTAGGAGAGAGGCTTGGATGTGGTTAGATGGTATTGATATCTCAGCCACAACTCGAATCGTCCCCCGCGGGTCACTCCTGCCCATCCCAGCTCCTGGAGCCATGCCAGGCGGGACACGTAGCAGAGGGGCTGCCAGGGTGGCACCTGGCTGAGCAGAGCACCCAGCCCTGCCGTGTGGGGCAGTGGAGGGGAGAGGGGTTGCCACCCTCAGATCCCTTCATGCCCGCTTCCTTTGTTCGTGCAAAGGGGACGGGGAAGGAGTGCACAGAAGTGAGCCTGGCTTGGGAATTGTGTCGATACCATCCCACCCCTCATATTGATTCTTTAGTTTTATTCACATTCCAATGTTATTTTATTGTGTACTTTCTTTCGTAAGCCTCTTTAAACCCTTTGTAGAATGAGGCAAGATGTACAACCACAAAGCTTCAGAGATCCTGTATCCAAGTTAAGTGTAGTGTGTTACTGACGTGGGCACCCACCCGCGGGAGAGGATGCCCTGAGCATGTGTGTTCAGAGGGCCTTCGTGGCCGGGCAGCCGTAGGTGGCCGAGTCATTAGGCGTGTCCCCTCGAATCACATAGAGCAGGGCTGACCTACGACTTTGGATTTGAAGGCACACCCCTCACTGTCCGTGCAGATACCCGGTGCAGGAAGTCATTCGCTCCTGGGCCGTTTCCTATGCCATGTCGAGAGAGCAGAGACCGTGTCTGATGTTCCCTATACCTGTGCTGTGCGGCTGGGCCCACAGCTGACGCAGCGTGAGTGCACAGGGCGTGAGGGGCCAGATGAGGACGCTTTAACTGGGGAGATTATTCAGAATAATGAAATGTAGAATTCCAGAGCATATGGACGGCATTTTGGACCAATTGTTATTCCTCGTTGATACTCTTAGGAACACAAACTCTTCCCCTCCCCAAATGCTGCGTAAGCTCCTGCTTGAATGGGTAAACGTGGTTTCTGGTCAGCATGCCCAGCACTGAAGCCCAATTACATTGCTTTTTTAAAAAGCACACTTTACGGGGCTTCCCTGGTGGCGCAGTGGTTAAGAATCTGCCTGCCAGTGCAGGGGACACGGGTTCGAGCCCTGGTCTGGGAAGATCCCACATGCCGCGGAGCAGCTGAGCCCGTGAGCCACAATTACTGAGCCTGCTCGTCTGGAGCCTGTGCTCCCAGCAAGAGAGGCCACGATAGTGAGAGGCCCGCGCACCGCGATGAAGAGTGGCCCCCGCTTGCCGCAACTAGAGAAAGCCCACGCACAGAAACGAAGACCCAACACAGCCATAAATAAAACAAAAAACAAAAAACACACTTCTCAGGTGTTTCCATGCAGCTCGTTCTCTGAGAACGTTTGCTGTCTGATGTACGTTGTTTAGGATTTACGCTATACAGCAGGCCCCGTCCTGGCAGTGTAAAGTTCGACCGGGACCCTCCACAATGATTACTAGTTCTTAATGAAGACCAAAATCGGGTGACTTCACTGAATTTGCATGTGCCTAAAACATTTTTATTTTTCCTGGCCTTGTGTGCCCACTCAGGACTGTACACTCCGCAGTCCATGCCTGACCGTATAAGAGGTCTGGACGTTCACCCACTGGAATAAATCCCAAATGTCAGTGAGCTCATTATGCTAAATCCTGAGGTAATTACTTTCTGCCTTAGTTGGGGACTTATGGCGGCGGAAGCTAAAATTATTCCGTCTCCAGACAAACCCTGAGGTGGCTGTTAGAGTTAAATATAACTCATTTGCAGCATGTCTCTTATAGTTACACTTAACTAATTTGGGCCTGTTGCTGGCCAGCAGCTGAGGAGGAAGAAGTTTCCGCGTCCCTGAGCTCCGCAGGAAGAAAATCGAGACTCCAGGACGGAGCTTCCAGAACTTGGTGGAAGAGCCACTCCCACTCCGCCCCCGCTCTTCCTGTCCCCGGAGCTGGACGCGCTCGCGGCTGAGTCTGTGGCGAAGAGCGATTCCAGCGTGGGTTCACGTGGGGCGGCACGAGGATGTCGGCTCTGCCCAGGGGTTCCGTCCGGTTCTGGTTTGGGTTCAGAGCTTCCCCAGTTGCAGAAAGAGCCCTCACGTCCCGGGTCACCATGAGATGGTCTTCTCTGCAGGTCGTTAGGCCTCTCCTTTCATGCCCCCCATCTCACAATCACAGGGCCGACTTGGCGGTGGTTTCTTCCCAGGCCTTCCAGCCTGGAAGAGGGTGTACTCTGGAAAACAGTGTAAAAGAAGGACTTCTTCAAAGAGCCACACGTGTGTTTACAGCGGATGGTTTGACCGTTTAAGGATGTTCTGTTGGGTGAAAGCTGTCAGGAGCAGAGGCGACCCCAGGGGAGGTCCCCCAGCCTGACAGCTTCTCCACCAGTGACGGTGAGGGGACCCTCGGGGCAGAAGCCACTCCAGGCTTGAGCGGGGGGCTTGAGGGGCCATCAGCCTGTGTCCAGGAGCAAAAGTCAGGAATCACTGTAGTTGGCCAGACCCCTGCAGACAGGGACTACGCCAGGGGAGGGGACAGAATTCTGACCATCACGAGGAAAACATCGTCCTGCTTTTCCACAGAGATATCACTTGTCTACGCTGGACACACGTGCACTGTTCTAACAGCTCCCGGGCAGGAGCGGTTGGAAGAAGTCAGGGAAGTGTGAGTGAGTGGACGGTGCGGGGGTCCCGGGGCTACGGGACACCGAGAGGCAGCAGCGCTCCTGCAGCGGAGGGACGAGAGGAAGCAGACGACGTCGAGGTCCGTGGGGTTGGACACAGGTTCGCTGAGGCCAGGACGGTTTCCTTCACCAAATCCAGGTGCGCAGCCAGCAGGGCAGGCATGCCCACCGTGCCCAGCCGTCCACCCTGGGCACATCCCGGCCCTTCAGTCCCGGGGACTCGGCTTACAAAGGCCCAGCGTCTGACCCTCAAGCTAGTGTTCTCTCCTCTGCACCACGGTTGCTTCCCTTGGGCCCAGACTCTTCTGAGAAAAGTCCCCTTTTCCATTTTAGTCAAACAGATTTTCACCATGGCAGTGGTTTGTGAATTTAATGAGCGAGCTGTGATACAAAAAGTAAACTATATAGGTTACATAATTTCAGGGCCAGGTTAACTTTTCCAGAATTTTGTGTCAAAGTGGTGATTTAGTTTAGACTATTAAAATTCAGGAAAAAATAATAAAGCCTTTCTGTGTCTCCTTCCTCCCCCTGCTCCCCCCCACCACCTCCCCCGGCCTTAAAAATAGCATCTGAAGTCTCATTGTAGCTGAGTCACTGCTTGGTGTGATCAGGGCTAGGCTGCAACTGGACCTGTCAGAATGAGGCCAGTGTGATTCATGATGGAAGCTAAGTTTGGTTGCCACTGACAACAGGTTCCTTTCTGTTCTTTTCCTGGAGTTTGGCGACACCGTATTTTGCCTTTGGAGTAGAAACACCTCTGCATAGAGTTAGTAATGGGATGAGATGTGCCCTCCTGCTATGACACACAGAATTCCCAACCATTTATTAGGGGGAAGTATGTGTAATTAGCATAACTGAAGACCTACGGAGAATATAGCTGTACAGGAAATGTATCTCACCCACCACTGCAGCTTGATACCAACCCAGTCTACCAGCCGAGTGCCCCAGCAGCTTTTGTGAGCCCCAGACTGTGCATCCCACCGAGGAGAGACAAAAGATTGAATAGATGTGGTCCCTACCCTAAAGGAACTTGGGGAGACGTAAACCAGTGAAAGCAGCAGCCTGCACTTCCCATGCCGACTCTAATCACGTGTCTGTTTCCAGCCAGCTTCCTTGAGAGCAAGAGCCACGTCTTGTGCTCACGCACAACGCCTGGCACGTATTTGAAGGGTCGGTGAGTTCGTGGAACTGAAGTGAGCTGGTACTGCAGCGCCTGCTTGCCCCCTTCTGCCATCAGGTCCCCACACCATTCCTTCCTGCCCTTCCTGGGGCACACGTTTGGGCCAGGCCACCCTGGTGCAAGTGTCTGGGGAATGCAGAGGAGATCTATCTGTACCAGCAAGCGTGCAGTTACTATGGCTTTGTTCTCAGAGTGGGACTTGGGCAGTAAGGAACCCTCTACTCCGGGCATTTGTGCAGAATTTGGCTAAACTTACGTCAGCTGGCCTTGTGCCAGCTCTTTGGAAGTGAGGGTCAGAGATAAGAAGCACGGGTACTTTCCACGAAACAAAACTGCTTCACTGCAATGACGATGCTTGTTCCCGATAAACTCATATTTATGGGAAACGTAGAGCAGAGCTTCTTAATTAGGGTGCCTTAGTATACAGATGTGCACACAGATATAGGCGTGCCAACATGAGCTCGTTGGACATCTAGATATGTCTGGAGTATGGGATGGATTTTATACATGGGTGCGGATGTAGACATCTAGCCTATATAATGTACGTATACATATACATTCCAGAAGAGGACAAGGATATGCAACACAGGTGTTAACTGTACTTCTCTCTGCATGGTAGGATTATGGCAGCATTTGACCTTTTTTTACTTATTTATTTATTTTCATTTAAAAATCATTTATATGTGTTAATCATGTGATTAAGTCAATCAAATACTAAGCAAAATGTTGAATTTAGACTTACCAAGGTTTAGTGGTCCAGCCAAAGATTTAAGGGTATGTTATATTCCAGCACTGACTTGGAAACCATTTGTCCTGAAGATATGTCCTTTTTTGTTGTTGTTGTTAGTTTAAAGATGACTATTTTCAGGCAGTGAATCCTCTTCCAAAAAAAAAAAAAAGAAGAAGAAGAAAAAAAAGGAAAAAAAAGTAGGAAAGCAGAGGTCACAAATCAGAGGAATTGTTCCATGTTGATAGATTTTATTTTCTTTGCTTCTAAAACTAATATGGGTAACAGCCCAAATTTTCCCCATTTGTGGAACATCCTTAACCTCCTATTAAGGATGTGTTGGGGGCTTCCCTGGTGGTGCAGTGGTTGAGAATCTGCCTGCCGATGCAGAGGACACGGGTTCAAGCCCTGGTCTGGGAAGATCCCACGTGCCGTGGAACAACTAGGCCCATGAGCCACAACTACTGAGCCTGTGCGTCTGGAGCCTGCGCTCTGCAACAAGAGAGGCCGCGATAGTGAGAGGCCCGCGCACCGCGATGAAGAGTGGCCCCCGCTTGCCGCAACTAGAGAAAGCCCTCGCACAGAAACGAAGACCCAACACAGCCATAAATAAATAAATAATAATTAAAAATGAATATCTGCTAAAAAAAAAGGATGTGTTGGATAGAAATATTAAGAGAAAAACCTGTTGGTCAGATGTTAGTTCTAATTGGCCAGACCACAGAGGACACTGATGGTTGACCCTTGGGAGGGTATGGACACACGCTAAAGCAGTGGACTGCAAGTTGGGAAATCTTGTTTCTATTCTCATCCTCCACTTACCCAGCAACCATAGGCAAAGAGTAATGATTTGACAGTTGCATTTTATGGCATGCTGCATTTATAAAACATTTATGGTCATCCAAGTTAGTTTTCTTCACAAGAGTTCTGTGAATGCCTCACTTCTTTTTACCTAGGCTCAGATTCTTAACCAGGGGTTAGAGGGCACGTTATGTACTTTTTTCTCAAATTGGAATGACTTTAACTTAAATGAGATCGATATCCTTAAGATCTCCTGGGAGAAGTACCATTTTCTCCAGTTTCCAACATTATAAAATACTTCCATATTTGGAACTGTGGCATTTTATACTCAGAGGGATTCTTTAAAAGCGATTGTCTGGTTCAGTCTCTTCATTATTCAGAAGAAAAAGTTGAGACCAACACAGTCAGAGGGAAATGCCCAAAGCCCAAAGAAGTGGTTGGCAGCAGGGATACAGCCAGGGCCCAGTTCTCTTTTTACTACTTCTAATCTGTGCTACTTTTTACCTAAGGTTTCCAACTATTATGGGGAACTAAAGCAGTGTTTTCTCACCTGCAATTTTTAGGGGAAAAGAAATGAGAAACACAGTGTCTGGTACAATGTAGGTGGTCAATCAATATTTGATGAAGACGGTGTTTAGTAAACTTGCATATATTGACCCACTGAGTCAATAAAAAACATAGCACATCTGCATATACACACATAGATAGGTAGGTGGATGGATGGATGGATGAACAGATTGATGATAGGTACTAGGTAGCAAGTAGCACCAGCCTGTGTGCTCTCTGTCTGCACAAGGATTTAGTTATCATGTGTCCCCAATCTGCATGGCTCTCTTCAAAGGAAGAAGCTCTGGAGGGGAGTCACAGAGAATTTTAAGAGACAGAGAAAATAAACTCCTTTTCACTGAAAAACTAGCAGAAGCGCTTTTAGGTGAGAAAGCCATACACACTTGCATGCAGGTATTTTGGTATCAGTGTAGTATTGTCTACAGTAACTCTTTGTTTAGTCATAAAATATGTTACCTGCCACTCCACAGGTACCAAATGGTGCCTAAGAGACCTGTTAAATGAGGATAAATCATAGAGCAAGTGTAGGAAGAACATTACCCAGTAATTATACAGTGTATCTTTGTTTTGGATTTGTGTTTCCAAGTTGCTCCTATTTTACTTTGCAAGAGTAACTTAGAAAACCTGAAAAGAAGAACTAACTTTCAACAAAATAGAGTAAAAAGTTCAGAGGTAAATAAAGTCATGTGGACTAATTCATAAACACCCTACAGAAGGTACATCGTTTTCATCATGTCTTCCGGTGGTTAACATGTCCAGCAGGAAGGTAAATTTCTCATTTCCTTTCCCATATCACAGATTGTGTCTTCTTAATCACCTTTTCCCCATATTGAACAGCATCTTGGTCATAATCGTGGCATATGCTACATTGACACTGTGGTGAAATCATTCTTTTTCTCCCACCTAAGGGAAATTTCACTTTTTTATTGAATGAAGGAGGCATTTAAAGTATAAATCAAAATAAAGATAACAACTATTAAGTTTGGTTAGGCTCATACAGAAAAATAATAAAATAACTGTCAAAACAGCCTGACTCAGGTTTGCTACAAAAAAAGTTTAATACACTCCATCTAAGTAGGCAAGAAGATTTTCCTAACGGTACTTAAAGGTGTCTGTCAGCTTTGGTTATCAGGGAAACTCACTTGTACGGAGCATTAGATGAACAGAGGGTCTCTGTACGTGTCTGTTATTGATGATTTATTTTATTTGATTCTTTTTTTCCACTCCTCCATTCTCATATTAGGCCCTTATACCTTCAATTGGATTTTGCATTCGTTAAATACAAACAACAGCGTACATATTAGACTGGATACATATTCAGAAATATGCATTTATATAATCTCCTTTTTTAAATATTTATTTATTTATTTTTGGCTGCACTGGGTCTTCATTGCTGCGCGCGGGCTTTCTCTAGTTGCGGCGAGCGGGGGCTACTCTTTGTTGCGGTGCGCGGGCTTCTCATTGCGGTGGCTTCTCTTGTTGCGGAGCACGGGCTCCAGGCGCGCGGGCTTCAGTAGTCGTGGCTCGCGGGCTCTACAGCGCAGGCTCAGTAGTTGTGGCACACGGGCTTTGTGGCTCTGCGGCATGTGGGATCTTCCCAGACTAGGGATCAAACCCGTGTCCCCTGCATTGGTAGGCGGGTCCTTAACCACTGCGCCACCAGGGAAGTCCTAATCTCCCATTTTTAAATCATGAGACTAATAATATATTTTATTGTACATGCCTCTGCTGTCCTAGTTTGGGAGCTGCTTAAATTCTCAATAGCATCTGAAGAAGAGTATCGCAGAGAGCAGAGCTAGCCATGAGGGCATTTATAATGTCACATTAAGGTAGAGTGTAAGTCGTGTGCCTTGTAATAATATATTAAATGATTGCAAATACGGTTTTATATAGGAAAGGTTCAAAGCAGTTTAAAAATTTTTGTATGGAGCCATATTTTGAATAGGAAAGTCTCGTTTTGTTGAATCATTTATTAAATGCTCCCAAACTTAACAGACTTGAAGCTTCTGTGCTTTTATCGTATGTCAGTAAGGAAAAATCCTTGTAGTCAATCCTAGATATATGCCCCATCTTGCCTTGGTGATCACAACTCCAGGGTTCCCTCCCTCACTCTTGTATTGTCCCTTGATATTTGCTGCTTCCTGAAGTCAATATAGACAGACTTGAGCCACCTTGAGTGTTGTCTCAGTATTTACCGAGTACAGAGAAAATTCCATTTGAGAAAACCGCAGAGTATGGCCATTCCTGGAACAACCAAGAGATGGTTATTACTATTGGAAAGAATCGTTTTGCCGTGCTTTACTTTAAGGGTGACCAAAATAGTGTTTTAAAAATCTACCTCAAATTCGGAGGCATTTGTATATTTAAAGTGCCCACATACCTAAGATTGTTCATGGTTAGTTTCATGAACTGTTATTCTTTTAATTAAAAATATTGGAAATGTATCTTTATAAAACTTTTATATAAATTTGTGAACCAAAACAAATTCTTTTTCAAGCCATGTGTCCTGCTTTTTTTTTTATGTGGGCGTGGTATAACTGCTGAGAATCAAAGCAGACACAGTTAGAAAGGACCAGTCCGTAAGAGCCGAAAAGCAGGCAGCATCTGTGTTCAGCTTTTCTTCATCCCCTTCTCCTCGCTCCCTTTCAACAAGCTCGCTCTTCCCGCCTTACTCTGCCTTACCCCTTCGCACCTTAATATCGGCTCAGAATTTGGCAATGAACCAACGTAATAAAATTCTGTTAGCCAGGCTTCTCTTACAGCGGGGCATCTAGGGTGCTCCGTTCCAAACACTTTCTCATCATCAGAGCCGTAGCACAGAGACATAGGAGCTGCCTTCAATAGCCCACCTGCGAGGGAGGAGGTCCTGCAAGTGCTGGGTACATCCCTGCTGGTGACAGTGGCCTTGCCGAGCTGCTCTGGGACATGAACCTGGCTTCAGTGAGTAGGGCAGGGAGGAGTGGGCACCCACCCCGGGCAGAGACCAGCGAGGGACTGTTGCCAAAGCCGAATTTTTTTCCTGTCACCTGCGTGCTTGTGCAACTGTGCCTACGTTTCCAACACTTCTAGTTTTGCCTTGCACTGGTTTGAAACGATTGTTTGCACGTCTTATTTCGCCCACTTGATTGTGAAATTCCCAGGGGCAGGATTGTATCTCACGCCTGGCACAAAGCAGGCACACAGTAAATGGGTGCAGAGTGAGTGAGTGAATCATTCTGTCAGCCAGTCAGTTAAGCCTGGCAGCAACGATGAGAGTCTGGATTCCGATGGTGACACTGAAGATGGCAGAAATGGATGGATGTGAATCGCAAGGAGGGAACTAAGAGAAGAGTGAGAGCGATCCAGGGAGTCAGGGCCTCCCAGTTAGAGGGAGAGCTCGTGGGCAGAGGCGGGAACGGGGACTCAACCAGCCAAGTGTCGTGAGGGAAGATGACAAATACACCTTCAGACAAGTTGAATGAACATTGAGAAACTGTGTCAAAAATCTTTTTCTCAAAGAAACCTCCTCTAAAATGCGCCTCCCTTCCAGCCTGTGACACCTCCCCTTAGCGCGCCCGACCCAATTGCCCGAGGTCTGTTTTCAGATAAATCACTTTCTAGCAGGAAAAAAACTCTTTTTTAGACCCAGCAGATGTACGTGTTTTATAGACCATTTCCCTCGATTCCTGAAGGTCACTGTCCTCTGTAGACTCGGGGGCTGAGGACACAGAACACGGAGGCTGGTGCCTCGCGGGGACACAGGGCCAGCCCCTTGGCCTCGGCGGCACCCCCTTGCTTACCATCTGCTGTAAAGTCGGTGCCCTGAGCCACGCCTGGCTGTCTTCTGGGTCACGTCGCCTCGCCCCCACCACGCTTTGTGACATGAGAGCCGCCTTGTCACCGTTTCCACTGTCGCGGGCATCTGGAGCCTTAACCACGTCTGTTCCCAGATCCCTTAGAAACGCAGAAGATGTACATTGTTGAGGGTCTGTAAGCGAGGGCGAAGCACCTGGCGTGTGCTCACTGACGTCCGGGAGCCCCACAGAGGGTGTCGCGAATAATCCGTTTCCAGCCCCTCACTCTTTCACGACATGCAGTGAGCCCCCTGATGTCCCAAGGGCATCTCTGAAGCTCCGCCAGGCGACAGGGTGCCGAGTGCTCCTGAGCCCTCGTCTGTTGTGTCTGCATCCCCGTGAATCAGGCTGTGGTCTTGTCTCGACCCAGAAGCGCGGCCCTTGGATCAGAGGAGTGTCTGACACACATTGATCTGGGGCTGGAAGAGAAAGCTGGGCTCCAGGAACATCCTGCCAGAGGCCTGTCCTTAGGAAATGGTCTCTCAGGTTTTTTTGCTGATGAAGAGGCACCTGGCTGCTGCTGACCTTCTTCTGTTGAAGCCAGAAGACAGGCGACAAAGCAGGCCTTTTACCTCCTGCTGTTTCCATTGGGCTATGCTTTTTGAGGGGTGACACCCTCTATCCAGAGAGACCATACCTGCAAGATGTTAAAACTACGACCTCAAAAATGAGTGATCACCGGTCTCAGGAATATAATTATAACCAAATGTGCCCTCAGGTCACGTGCCTTCTCTCCCCTTTTTAAAAAAATCCACATACAGTATAAGCCCTACTTCCCTGGTGGCCCTGTTGAGTGTCTTTGCAGATTTCGTGTGGTGGTTATGTCCTGCTGTCTCCTCTAGCTCCGAACCCTTGTTTCTAGACCCCCTCCATCACTCCTGCTATCCTGCCCACACTGCAGGCTGTTGGTTCCCCACATTGACCCCTTTCTGTCCCCCAGGATGCCCTAAACAGTGCAGTCATGTGCAAAAGGTTGGAAATAATGGAAAGGAATCTAAAACTGAATTTGTGCATCTCAGTTGTGACGGGTTATCGGTGTCACCACCTGAGTCACTCACTGGCCACTCTTGTCTCGTCCCTGGGGTAACACCAGGGAGCAGCGGTCTCTTTAGAGGAAACCTGCTCTCATATCCTGGCTTCCCCTGAAGGCCTTTCTTCCCAAAATGCCCATCTCTTCGGCCTGAGCCAAGGAACCCCCCCTCAAATTGCTTCCTTCGTAGGAGCCCCGCACGATCATTTTACAGTACTTAACTGTGTAGGGCAGCTTCCCTTCCTCTGCTTCAACGTCCCTGTCTCCAGGGCCTTACTTTTCATAATAAAAAATTTATTCAAGTGTTTTCACAAACTAAAGAGTTATTCTCCCTCTAAAGGTAAATTTTGTCCTCTAATCCAGTGTGGAAATAGCTGCGTCCAGGTATAAGTTAATAGCCATTGTTTCTTTCTGCTACATAATGAAAATCTGGTTTCAGCAAACGTTACTCCGTGGCCACCATTACAGTGTAGCTCGATGCTGAGGCCCGGGGAGGTCTGTAAAAAAGCTGTGTGGTCAGAGCACGAGTGTGTGCTTGGACATCATGCAGATGTAGCAAAGCTGAATTCAGTCCACGGCCTGGAGTGTTCATGCCCTTCCAACAGGGAGACACTTCACCAGGAAAACAGGACTGCAGCCCTGATGGTAAGAGTGACCTTGAGTTGGTGCAGCCACTATGGAGAACAGTATGGAGGTTCCTCAGAAAACTAAAAATACAGCTACCATATGATCCAGCAATCCCTCTCCTGGGCATATATCTGGACAAAACTATAATTCAGAAAGATACATGCACCCCTATGTTCATGGCAGCGCTATTCACAATAGCCAAGACATGGAAACAACCTAAATGTCTCTTGACAGATGAATGGATAAAGAAGATGTGGCACATATATACAATGGAATATTACTCAGCCATAAAAAGAAATGAAATGGAGGTATTTGTAATGAGGTGGATGGAGTTAGAGTCTGTCATACAGAGTGAAGTAAGTCAGAAAGAGAAAAACAAATACAGTATGCTAACACATATATATGGAATGTAACGAAAAAAAAAAAAAAAAAAGGCCATGAAGAACCTAGTGGCAAGACGGGAATAAAGACACAGACCTACCAGAGAATGGACTTGAGGATATGGGGAGGGGGAGGGGTGAGATGTGACAGGGTGAGAGAGTGTCATGGACATATATACACTACCAAATGTAAAATAGATAGCTAGTGGGAAGCAGCCGCATAGCACAGGGAGATCAGCTCGGTGCTTTGTGACCACCTAGAGCGGTGGGATAGGGAGGGTGGGAGGCAGGGAGATGCAAGAGGGAAGAGATGTGGGAACATATGTATATGTATAACTGATTCACTCTGTTATAAAGCAGAAACTAACACACCATTGTAAAGCAATTATACTTCAATAAAGATGTTTAAAAAAAAAAAAAAAGAAACGAAATTGAGTTATTTGTAGTGAGGTGGATGGACCTAGAATCTGTCATACAGAGTGAAGTAAGTCAGAAAGAGAAAAACAAATACCATATGCTAACACATACATATGGAATCTAAAAAAAAAAAAAAAAAATTGGTTCTGAAGAACCTAGGGGCAGGACAGGAATAAATAGGCAGACGTAGAGAATGGACTTGAGGACACGGGGAGGGGGAAGGGTAAGCTGGGACGAAGTGAGAGAGTGGCATGGACGTATATACACTACCAAATGTAATACAGATAGCTAGTGGGAAGCAGCTGCATACCACAGGGAGATCAGCTCGGTGCTTTGTGACCACCTAGAGCGGTGGGATAGGGAGGGTGGGAGGGAGACGCAAGAGGGAGGGGATATGGGGATATATGTATGCATATAGCTGATTCACTTTGTTATACAGCAAAAACTAACACAGCATTGTAAAGCAATTATACTCCAATAAAGACGTTAAAAAAAAAAAGAAAAAGAACGAAATAATGCCATTTGCAGCAACATGGATGCAACTAGAGATTATCATACTAAGTGAAGCAAGTCAGACAGAGAAAGATAAATACCATATGACATCACTTATATGTGGCATCTAAAACATGGCGCAAATGAACTTATCTATGAAACAGAAACAGACTCACAGACATAGAGAACAGACTTGTGGTTGCCCAGGGGGAGGGGGCTGGGGGAGGGAGGGACTGGGAGTCTGGGGTTAGTAGATGCAAAGTCTTACATACAGAATATGGATAAACAACAGGGTCCTACCGTAGAGCACAGGGAACTATATCCAATCTCCTGGGATAAACCATAATGGAAAAGAATATTAAAAAAGAATATATATATATATATAGATAGATAGATAGATAGATAGATAGATAGATATCTATATATAGATATATATAGATATATATATGTGTGTGTGTGTGTGTGTGTGTGTGTGTATGTGTAACTGAGTCACTTTGCTGTGCACCAGAAACTAACAGAAGGTTGTAAATCAACTATACTTCAATTAAAAAAACAAAAAATAGTGGTTCCGAGTTCTGCGTCGTCCACACCAGCAGCTGGTGCAGGCGTCGCCCGCGTTGTCCATCCCCAGGCTCAGCTGGAGGAGGACGCCTGGTAGGCGTCTGCAGCGGCGGTGGGGGCGGACCCCGGGCACTGAGAAGTGAGGATCGTGGTGACCTGGCCTCCCTGCACTCCCACACACACCTGAGCTCTGGTTCCCACACACCTGTCCTCTCCTCACTGCCGTCCTCACCCCAGGCGGCATCCGTGGAAGATGATTAACTGTTCCCTTTCGAAGATGCTGCTTCGAGAAAATTCAGCCTGCGCTCATACCACCTAATCCCTGACGGGGTTAGCATGTTGGTACATTTCCTTCTAATCTTGTTTCCACGCATTTCTTTTTGTTTGCAAAGTTGCATTTTAAATGTATATAAATTTTTTCAGCTTTCATAAAGTAATATTACGGTGGTGCAAACAATCAGTGAAAAAAATTTCTTGTTGTAATAGAAAAATGGACAGTTCAATAGAAAACGGTTCACTAAGCAGTTTATCTAAACTTATAGCCAGAAAACAAAATTTCAAAATTCAGTCTCACCAGTAATCAACGAAATGTAATTTAAAATAATGATTTCATTTTTCATCCACAGTTAAAATAAATTTTTAAAAAGTGATGATGTAACCAGCCAGGTGCAGGCTGGATCGAGTGTAGAGCTCCAGGAATGAGTGTGTTTTGCCTTGTGGCTCAACCTTCAGGAGTCTATACCCTGATCCAGAGATTCTAATCTGTGCCAAGGGATTTAGCTGAGCGGCGTTCAAAGGCTTCTGTATTATTACATACAAGAGTGAGAATTTGGGAACAACCTAAATGTTACCCATCGAGAAACAAATAAGTTATGTTTTACTCATCCCAACAATGAACTATTTTGCACATATTTAAAACGTTTTAAAGAATCGTTCTGGACATTGATGACAAGGTTCACGAGCTAGCAGTAGGTTTAGAGGGAAGCGGAAGAGTGTGTGATCTAAGTGTCATTGTATGAACACGGGCAGAAGTGTCCACAGGGGACGGTGGGCAAATACAGCTGCACCCTCGTTATCCTGGGCTTGCAGGACCACAGGCGATTTTTACTTCTCATTTTCCCATAGTTCCCAGATTATCTTCAGTGAATGCATGTTTCACTTGTATACAGGAGAGAAAAAGTTATCTAAAGCGGAAAAAGAAGAAAACTGCCCTCCTTCACGGCATCTTATTAAGCGTTTTAACAATGCAAGATGGGAAAATCCCAGGACATACGGCACGTGCTTCCCCTCTGCCTCTGGATGATCCATCTGCTAGGAAACTGCTGACTGTTTTCTCAAGAGATCAAAGAAAGAAAGCAGGTCCTGGCCGGCGCCTTCATTAAAGTCGTCTCAGCTCACTCACAGCTGTCGCCTTGCCTTCTCCTCTGACTACCCCGCCAGTTGGCGCTTTCTCCTGAAGCTGGTTACGTCTGGTCAGTGGTTGAAGTCATCCTTTCATAAATAATTTGTGACGTGGTTTGAGTTTTCCAAGAACAACCTACAGGGTGCTCTAGTCAACTAGGCCGGTAGTCAGAGCTCAGGCTGCCTGGTGACAGACCGTCGCACAGCTTTGCTCTGCCCTGGTCAGTGGGGTTGGGTTCTGCTCAAAGGACAGACCCAGTACTTCCTTGATTTAGAGAAGACCATACAACTTGATGGAATATTACAGTTTGTTAGACATCAAGGATAGGTTGCAACATCAAAAAATGTTATGAAAGACAGAAGACAAATCAATACCTGTTTATGGTTACAACAATGTAAAAATATATACTCCTATTGAAAGGAAATGGGGAGGCGTGGAAAAATGAAAATGATTAATTTGATGGCAGATGATAGGTTGTTTTTTTTTGTTTTTTGTTTTTATTATTATTTATTTATTATTTATTTTTGGCTGTGTTGGGTCTTCGTTTCTGTGCGAGGGCTTTCTCTAGTTGCGGCAAGCGGGGGCCACTCTTCATCGCGGTGCGCGGGCCTCTCACTATCACGGCCTCTCCTGTTGCGGAGCACAGGCTCCAGACGCGCAGGCTCAGTAGTTGTGGCTCACGGGCCTAGTTGTTCCGCGGCATGTGGGATCTTCCCAGACCAGGGCTCGAACCCGTGTCCCCTGCATTGGCAGGCAGATTCTCAACCACTGCGCCACCAGGGAAGCCCTGTTTTTTTTTTTTTTAATTCTGCAGTGAACATTTATTGAGCTCTCACCACATGCCAGACACTGTGCTGGACCCATGTATTTATTTATTTTTAGAAGGTAGTTGTATAATATGTGAAATCCTAGAGAAATATAAGGTAGGGGTGGTGGAATTCCTCTTCGAAGGTGTTACTCTGGGCAGTGTTGACTGTATCTAGAGGAGACCCCTCCATTCTTTCCCAGACGGGACCCACGTGACACTCACTCTGCTGGGCTCTTACCTGTCTGTTTAGAACCAGGTGTGGTTTCTCCCCTTGCAATGCATGTTTCTCTCTCACACGTGCCCTCATCAGATACTGGGTCCTGCTGTGTGCTGGGCTCCTCCAGGTGTGGGCAGTACACAGGGACCAGGACCGTAAGGCTCTGTCCTCACAGGGCTTCCAGGCTGCTGGGAAGGACAGACACTAACCACATAAACGGGTTCATTGGCGGTGTGATTTCAAGCGGCAATACATGCAGTAAAGTAGAGCTCCTGAGATGGAAAGGAAGTGGGAAGACCCGCTGAGAAAGCAGGGGAGGGAAGGGACAACCATGAAAGTGTAGGGGAGGTGAGGGACGAGACTATGCAAAGGCACTGAGGCAGGACCAAGTCTGGTATGTTTGTGAGACGAATGGGGTTCGGAGCAGCGTGCGATGGCCGGGAAATGCCGGGCCGTGTGGCACCATTCTAAGTGCGAGGGCAAGCCTGCGGAGCAAGCAGATTTACCACTTCTCCGTGGAGAAGAGGAGGAGAGGCCGGGCCCGCTAGAGGCCCTGATGGTAGGTGAGGGTCACTGGCCTGGGAGGGTGGGCACAGGCATGGGTCAGGGCCTGTTCCGAAGGCAGCGCACACCAGCCGTGCTGATGATGGCTGTGAGGCAACGCCGGGAGCCAAGCGTAGTTCCGGGCGTGGGCTGGGTCACCAGGTGCAGGTGAGGATGTTTTCTGAGGGGAGAAGGAACAGGTGTTCCTATTTCTTGGTAAAAAGGTGACCTAGATGTGAGCTGCGTGTGCTGGGTCAGGGGGCAGCTGCTGCCGAAGGGCGGGAAGAGGCTTTCCTGGGACAGCGGGGAGACCTCGGCCTGAGCGCCGGGACAGCTGAGTCGAGTCCACAACTGCTGAAAGGTGGCAGCTTGATCCCAGGCACGTTGTTCTGCTTCCCAGAATCGCAGTTTTCTGTACCTCTGCCCGGCCCGCCTTGTAGAGCTTTGTAAACCACTTACAGTTGAGTCCAGACACACAGTGGTGCCACCACTGTCCCCTGCCCTCCTGTACAGTGAGCTTTCCCGTCTAGAATCATGGCCCCGGAGCGCGTGTGAGAGACAGGTCATCACCAGAGGATCGGCCCCGATAGCTGTACCGCAAAGCCCGCAAAGCCCGTGGCCTCACCGGGCCCGCGCCAGCCCCGCCGCACGCCCATCACGAGCCTCGGCGGGCACTGCTGCTGAGAACCAGTGCCCTACAAGGTCCCCTTCGAGAGCAGGACAAGGCATATTCCGATGAATCCCTGGGATCCAGAAGTTAAACGTGCATTTTACTCTCGGAGGATCCCTGCCAGCTGAGGCGCTGGTTTGTTTTGATCGCCACGGCCCTCCAGGGCTAGCAGTGCCGAGCTCTGTTTCCGGAGACCTGTCCGTCAGCCTCTCCTGGACTGAACCAACCATAGACATGAGAAGCCGCAACAGGAAGCCAACTTCTCCCCTCCCAGCACTGCTAGTCGGCAGACTTCTTTCCTTTCTCCCTCCCAGATGGCGTCTTGAAGAGGCCCAGGACCCATCACCTAAGGAGACACCTCGTGCACTGGAGAGGTAGAATGGAATCTGAAAGGACAATTTAGGGAGCTACTCTACACGTCAGACGTTTCTCTCGCTAGCAGGAGTCTGACTCTGTCATGTCTGGGACTCTGTCAAGAGAGTGTCCCTTTGACTCCCGGCCCTCGATTTCAACTTCCGGTCATTCAGGTTGCCAGTTCACCAGCCAGTGAGGGGAACATGTGCGTCTTTCCTTATAGCAGTTAAATTAAGTGGAGCCGGAGATTAATTTTCTTTTATAATTTTTCTTCTTGAAGAAACTCAGAATCCATCACCCAGAACGCTGTGGGATTCAGGGAGGCTCATGACCCTGAGAAGCTGCCCACCCAGCAGACGCGCGTGTCTGGAGGCACAGCCAGCAAGGAGGCAGGTGGACCCACCCCAAAGGCAGCTGAAAGCGCAGGGGAAGTGGTCCTGTTGTTTGGGGATAAAACCAATCAGTAGTTCCTTCGTGTCTGCCAGTTCAGGGAAAGAATCTTTTTTCCTCATCTATATAATTGCTTTTGCATAAAGGATTCATTCTTCCTGAGCCAGGTAAGGGAGCTGAGATCTCCCGCTCGGTTTCCTGCACACTTCTCCCTCTCTGTTCCCCAGACCAGAGTATCGAGCCGATTTGGGCCATAGATTCAGTGGCTGTCTTCACACCGTCCTGTCTGACCCTTCCATCCTGCCAGATTGTAACCGCGCAGGTCAACCGGCCTCGTGGCGACATCCTGCAAGTCGCTGTTGTGATGGGGCAGCTTTAATCTCAGGTACCTGACCTCAGTGTGTGAGCAACGTGTAAAGAAAGACATTTCCAGGAGCCCGTCAGACTGCTCGACAGATAATAGGAAAACTCAGTTTGAGGACCAGGTTTAGGCTCTCTGGACTGGGGAGCTCATTTTAGACTTGCCCTGCAGTAAAAAAGTGTCCGAGGTTCCCGCCGCAGGGGCCACACCGTCACCTGGACTGGCCTCAACAAGCCGCCCCCAGGACCAGAGCAAGGTCATGTCCGAAGGCTTCCCGGAGGAAGCTCGTAGCGGGTCTCTTACTATTCAAGTCTAGTTGCCTTGGCGGTATTTTCCTGGGTTTTGGGTGAGAACATCTTCTTACCGTAGCCAGAAGAAGGGCACTGTGATTTACAAGGGGTATTACTTAGACGGAAGAGCCTTAGAATACAGCCTCCACAACGTGACTAAGTAGACAGGCCCCTTTCTGCTCCCTTCGGATTCGCACGTAAAATGGTGAAATGAGCCCGGGGCTGACGTGATAGGGCCCGGGAGCAGCCTGAGGAGGGCTGCTGGGTGAGGAGGTGCCTGGGCCACCGTGGGCGCTCAGGGTGAGTCTGTACAAGCCCCGCGGGTTTGCTCTTGCTGCTGAGAATGGTCTTGGCTTCCATGGACCTTTTATCCTGTTTAAAACTGATCTCAACTCCAGCTCTTAAAATAGCAGCTAGCCATCAACTGGCTTCCGCTTTCCTTTTCTAGCCATCAAAAATTGTAGCTAAGCTGGGCACTGTGCAGTCATGTTCAGAATTTACTTTAAAAATAAGATTTTTGAAAGCCTTAGAGGGAAGTAAAACATACCTGCAGAAGCTAACAGACTTCAAAAATGTCAAGCTTGATGGTTAGAAGGTTTACTTACTAACCAACATTAGACAGAGGAATGCTAAATTATTTTTATAGTGTACCCCCCCAAAATCTACTGTGATAGATGCCGACGTGAAAATGTGTGTGCACCGGTATACTGGATCTGTGCCGTGTGAACATGTGGGACATGACGTGTGTGTGTGGATATTTTGCATCCCTACCTTGTGTGCTGGTCCAGATGTTCAGAACGTGCCATAAAGACCACGTTGGTGGTACCGTCCTCAGGCCTCCCAGCTTGCTGCCGACCATCCCAGGCGTCGAGGTAATTCCAACGCTTTATTCCACACTCCCCACTTTTTTGCCACCAGAAGCAAGGGTCCTTATAAACTCAGGTTAATCAGTACTATATTTCCCATTCCCCATACCCATGGTAGACCCTCTGTCAGAGAATTTGCATTTCATCTGTTTTGCAAAATAAATTTAACAACAGTAGTAAGTTATTATGATACTCTTTGGACCCACTAACATCCTATTAGTTAAGTCTTACACACATCAGTCCAGTCTGCATTTATCTTTCATGTTATCAGGATAAATGGTTTTAAGCTTTAACAGCCACAGAGACAACTGTCGTGTGCTGTCAACTAGAACCGATGAAAGAGGAAAATGCAGCATCTGAAGAGCGACTTGCAAGATGACGTAAATAGTGTATTTTCCTTTTGGAAAGCCCTCACCAGATCTGCCCCTTCCCCTCTGATCCCTGAGCAGCCTGATGATTGATGGGGTTCCGTTGTTCGGCTTTTGATGGGGAGTAAGAAGGGGATCACTGCTTCCCGGGTGGGGTGAAGGCGGTTAGCAGGATATTCACGGGCAGCGGGGCTTATCTGTTTGCATCGTTCCTGCAGACGTGCTGCAGTGCTTTGGGGAGTTGTTTATCCTGAGCAGTTACAAGGTAGCCTGCTCTCCAGTGGACCTAGAGTCAGCGTCTAGTTAGTTATCTGTGGCCGTGCTGTTACAAACTGTGGCCTTGTGACTCAGCGCTGACCGTGTTATGCTTGTCTGTGCAGCCGTGTCTCTGTTCCGCAGCGTCGGGGCCGAGTCTGGGAAGATGCACGGTGGGTGGAGTGAGACATTTTCCCTCTGGAGTCTGGCAGGGGCTCCAGCTAGGACTGTTGGGGTTTGGGCTGGAGAACACGTGGCCTCTCCGTGTGGCCCGAGTATCCTCGCCAGTGGCCTCAGATCTGTAAACTCCTTATACGGCGGCTGATGGCTCCAAGGGTGGGTATCCCAGCGAGCATTTGGAAGCTGTACTCTTTGGTGACCCAGCCCCAGGAGTCACATAGCATCGCTTCTGCTACCAGGCGCCCGTGAGTGCAGCCATGAAGGCCCATCTGCTCTCGAGGAGAGGGCGAGGCCTGCATCTCTCAAAGGGAGGATTGTCGAGGTCGCATTGAAGAAGGGTATGTAGGATGGAACTCATCATCACTGCCACATTTGACAGACAGATCGTGTGACAATCCCAGTGGAGATTTCTGTAGGAAATGAATGAGTTGGGTTCTCTGCTTAAATCCATCTGAAGGTGTGTTTATGGGACTACAACTCATCTTGTCGTTTTTCACGTAGGCGCTGAGATCAGTGTGTGCCCGGCCTGGTGCCTGAAGGTAGATCTGAGTGCTAAGTTAACAGTGGATAACCAATACGAGTGTTTTCCAGATACTTAAAAATTAAGGTTTAACCAAAAAAGCTGTTGCCACTCTGAACAATTACATCATGACCCTTAGAGCAGGCTAGCTTTTTTCTTGACTAATAGTGATGTTACAGGGATCACAATGTGTGGGAGAATTAGATTCCTTCATATAAAAGTTGCTTAAGATTTGACTCCATACTCTGTTAAAGTAAGAAGTTTTTTAAGTAATTGAGTTATTTGAAGGAATTCCTATTTTTCTTTTTCTTGACCTATTTAGCCATGACAAATAAAGTCAGATAAAAGATGGATTCCTTCCTCGAGATGCACGTACACGTTTCTTCGTATAGTGAAAGAGATTGTCAGTGTGTGTAGTGCTCACGGATCCTCAGTTAACAGAAGGGACTGGTGAAATGCCAAGTACGTGTTTACACTTTTCACTTCTTGTCTCAATTCTGTTCTTTGCTCTGGAACGGTTTCTCCTTTTCATTCCCACAAAAGTTAAGGTAAAGACCTTACGTTTCCCCCAGAGCTGGGGCCCACGTAGCCACCCCTGGCGTTTGCTCTGAGCCTTTTCGGTGAGCTCAGATCCCAAAATGATCAGAAAATCTCGTAGAGCCCCAGGTGCTCTAAGAACGGTGCTGAGGATTTATCCTGCTTTGTGAGGAATCACGCGGCATGAGCATTTGTACAGTAGCCCAGCAAGCCAGGTCCTGGGCCAGTGGTGGCATGCTGTGACTCCCAGCCATGTCTGTGCCTCCAGGGATCGTGATGTCTGAATCGAGGGGAAGCCGAGGTACCATTTATTGAACACTTCCTATGTGCTGTATTCTGAATCACAGCTATGTCATTTTATTTGGTCTTCACAGTAATTCTTGGAGGTAGCTTTTATTTACTATCCTAATTTTACAGGTGACGAAATTGAAATTCTGGGAAAATGAGTAACTTGTAGAAGGTCACACTGGGTGTAAGTGATGGAGCCAGCCTCTGCAACTACTTTCAGGGGGGTTCAGAGTTTAAGTTAAAAGGAGTTCCTCCTTTCTTGGAAAAACAAACCTAAATGAGAAACTCAGAAGTCATAAAGGAAAAGAGTGATGAGTTTATCCACATAAAAATTTAAAGCTTCTGCTCAACAAAACATACCCAAAATTTGGATTAAGGCCATAAAACAAACTATGGCAGTGGGGAGGAAGAATCACCAGGCTGTGACAAAAGACCAGTTTTCTTAGTGTGACAGAGAGCTCTTACCAGTCAGTGAGAGTGAGAAATACAGACTGTAAATGTAGGAAAGGGTGCTCAGCCTCGCTCATGATTAGAGAAATACAGATTAATAACTGAGAGTTATACTTTATCAACTGTTGCATTCACAAAGATTTTAAAGTTGGTCATACTCCATGCTGTCAAATGTATGGGATGATAGGAGCTTTTGCCTGCGTTATTTGAGGAAATGCAAATCAGTACAGTTCTTCTGGAACACGGTTCCATGATATATATCAAAACTGAAACTATACACACTCTTTGATCCAGATTTTATTTACCCCACAAATATCTTAATATAGGCATTCAAAGATGTGTGTGCCTGTCTGTTTATTGCAGTGTTTCACATAATGTCAAAAACTGTTCTTCAGTAGAAGACTGATAAATTATACAGTGTTCATTCTATGGGATACTAGTCATCACTATAAAGGATTACATCCGTCAGTAAGAAAAGATGACCAAGAGCAGAAGCAAGAAGAACTACAGTCTTGCAGCCTGTGGAACAAAAACCACATTCCCAGAAAGATAGACAAGATGAAAAGGCAAAGGGCTATGTACCAGATGAAGGAACAAGAGAAAACCCCAGAAAAACCCCAGAAAAACAACTAAATGAAGTGGAGATAGGCAACCTTCCAGAAAAAGAATTCAGAATAATGATAGTGAAGATGATCCAGGACCTTAGAAAAACAATGGAGGCAAAGATAGAGAAGATGCAAGAAATGTTTAACAAAGACCTAGAAGAATTAAAGAACAAACAAACAGAGATGAACAATAGAATAACTGAAATGAAAACTACACTAGAAGGAATCAATAGCAGAATAACTGAGGCAGAAGAACGGATAAGTGACCTGGAAGACAGAATGGTGGAATTCACTGCCGTGGAACAGAATAAAGAAAAAAGAATGAAAAGAAATGAAGACAGTCTAAGAGACCTCTGGGACAACATTAAATGCAACAACATTCGCATTATAGGTGTCCCAGAAGGAGAAGAGAGAGAGAAAGGACCTGAGAAAATATTTGAAGAGGTTATAGTTGAAAACTTCCCTAACATGGGAAAGGAAATAGCCACCCAAGTCCAGGAAGTGCAGAGAGTCCCATACAGGATAAACCCAAGGAGAAACACGCCAAGACACATAGTAATCAAACTGGCAAAAATTAAAGACAAAAATTATTGAAAGCAGCAAGGGAAAAACGACAAATAACATACAAGGGAACTCCCATAAGGTTAACAGCTGATTTCTCAGCAGAAACTCTACAAGGCAGAAGGGAGTGGCATGATATACTTAAAGTGATGAAAGGGAGGAACCTACAACCAAGATTACTCTACCCGGCAAGGATCTCATTCAGATTCAATGGAGAAATCAAAAGCTTTACAAACAAGTAAAAACTAAGAGAATTCAGCCCCACCAAACCAGCTCTACAGCAAATGCTAAAGGAACTTCTCTAAGTGGGAAACACAAGAAAAGAAAAGGACCTACAAAAACAAACCCAAAACAATTAAGAAAATGGTAATAGGAACATACATATCAATAATTACCTTAAACGTGAATGGATTAAATTCTCCAACCAAAAGACACAGGCTTGCTGAATGGATACAAAAACAAGACCCATATATATGCTGTCTACAAGAGACCCACTTCAGACCCAGGGACACATACAGACTGAAAGTGAGGGGATGGAAAAAGATATTCCATGCAAATGGTAATCAAAAGGAAGCTGGAGTAGCAATACTCATATCAGATAAAATAGACTTTAAAATGAAGAATGTTACAAGAGACAAGGAAGGACACTACATAGTGATCAAGGGATCAATCCAAGAAGAAGATATAACAATTATAAATATATATGCACCCAACATAGGAGCACCTCAATACATAAGGCAACTGCTAACAGGTATAAAAGAGGAAATCGACAGTAGCACAATAATAATGGGGGACTTTAACACCTCACTTACACCAATGGACAGATCATCCAAAATGAAAATAAATAAGGAAACAGAAGCGTTAAATGACACAATAGACCAGACACATTTAATTGATACTTATAGGACATTCCATCCAAAAACAGCAGATTACACTTTCTTCTCAAGTGCGCACGGAACATTCTCCAGGATACATCACATCTTGGGTCACAAATCAAACCACAATAAATTGAAGAAAATTGAAATCATATCACACATCTTTTCTGACCACAATGCTATGAGATTAGAAATGAATTACAGGGGGGAAAAAAACGTATAAAACACAAACACATGGAGGCTAAACAATACGTTACTGAATAACCAAGAGATCACTGAAGAAATGAAAGAGGAAATCAAAAAATACCTAGAGACAAATAACAATGAAAACACGATGATCCAAAACCTATGGGATGCAGCAAAAGCCATTCTAAGACGGAAGTTTACAGCTATACAAGCCTACCTCAAGAAACAAGAAAAATCTCAAACAAACAATCTAAACTTACACCTAAAGGAAATAGAGAAAGAAGAACAAACAAAACCCAAAGTTAGCAGAAAGAAAGAAATCATAAAGATCAGAGCAGAAATAAATAGAAACAAAGAAAACAATAGCAAAGATCAATAAAACTAAAAGTTGGTTCTTTGAGAAGATAAACAAAATTGATAAACCATTAGCCAGACTCATCAAGAAAAAGAGAGAGAGGACTCAAATCAATAAAATTAGAAATGAAAAAGGAGAAGTTACAACAGACACTGCAGAAATACAAAGCATCCTAAGAGACTACTACAAGCAACTCTATGCCAATAAAATGGACAACCTGGAAGAAATGGACAGATTCTTAGAAAGGTATAACCTTCCAAGACTGAACCAGGAAGATATAGAACATATGAACAGACCAATCACAAGTAATGAAATTGAAACTGTGATTAAAAATCTTCCAACAAACAAAAGTCCAGATGGCTTCACAGGGGAATTCTATCAAACATTTAGAGAAGAGCTAACACCCATCCTTCTCAAACTCTTCCAAAAAATTGCAGAGGAAGGAACACTGCCAAACTCATTCTATGAGGCCACCATCACCCTGATACCAAAACCAGACAAAGATAGTACAAAAAAAGAAAATTACAGACCAATATCCCTGATGAATATAGATGCAAAAATCCACAAGAAAATACTAGCAAACAGAATCCAACAACACATTAAGAAGATCATACACCACGATCAAGTGGGATTTATCCCAGGGATGCAAGGATTCTTCATTAGTCGTAAATCACTCAATGTGATAAACCATATTAGCAAATTGAAGAATAAAAACCATATGGTCATCTCAATAGATGCAGAAAAAGCTTTTGAAAAATTCAACACCCATTTATGATAAAAACTCTCCAGAAAGTGGGCATAGAGGGAACCTACCTCAACATAATAAAGGCCATATCCCACAGCAAACATCATTCTCAATGGTGAAAAACTGAAAGCATTTCCTCTAAGATCAGGAACAAGTCAAGGATGTCCACTCTCACCACTATTATTCAACATAGTTTTGGAAGTCCTAGCCACGGCAATCAGAGAAGAAAAAGAAATAAAAGGAATAGGAATTGGAAAAGAAGAAGTAAAACTGTCACTGTTTGCAGATGACATTATACTATACATAGAGAATCCTAAAGATGCCACCAGAAAACTACTGGAGCTAATCAATGAATTTGGTAAAGTTGCAGGATACATTATTAATGCACAGAAATCTCTTGCATTCCTATACACTAATGATGAAAAATCTGAAAGAGATATTAAGGAAACACTCCCATTTACCACTGCAACAAAAAGAATAAAATACCTAGGAATAAACCTACCTAGGGATTCAAAAGACCTGTATGCAGAAAACTATAAGACACTGATGAAAGAAATTAAAGATGATACCAACAGATGGAGAGATATACCATGTTCTTGGACTAGAAGAATCAATACTGTGAAAATGACTATATCTACCCAAAGCAATCTACAGATTCAGTGCAATCCCTGTCAAATTACCAATGGCATTTTTTACAGAACTAGAACAAAAAATCTTAAAATTTGTATGGAGACACAAAAGACCCCAAAGAGCCAAAGCAGTCTTAAGGGAAAAAAACGGAGCTGGAGGACTCAGACTCCCTGACTTCAGACTATACTACAAAGCTACAGTCATCAAGACAATATGGTACTGGCACAAAAACAGAAACATAGATCAATGGAAGAAGATAGAAAGTCCAGAGATAAACCCACGCACCTATGGTCAACTAATCTATGACCAAGGAGGCAAGGATATACAATGGAGAAAAGACAGTCTCTTCAATAAGTGGTGCTGGGAAAACTGGACAGCTACATGTAAAAGAATGAAATTAGAACACTCCCTAACACCATACACAAAAATAAACTCAAAATGGATTAGAGACCTAAACGTAAGACCAGACACTATAAAAGTCTTAGAGGAAAACATAGGAAGAACACTCTTTGACATAAATCACAGCAAGATCTTTTTTGACCCACCTCCTAGAGTAATGGAAATAAAAACAAAAATAAACAAATGGGACCTAATGAAACTTAAAAGCTTTTGCATAGCAAAGGAAACCATAAACAAGACGGGAAGACAGCCCTCAGAATGAGAGAAAATATTTGCAAATGAATCAACGGACAAAGGATTAATCTCCAAAATATATAAACAGCTCATGCAGCTCAATATTAAAAAAACAAACAACCCAATCCAAAAATGGGCAGGAAACCTAAATAGACATTTCTCCAAAGAAGACATACAGATGGCCAAGAAGCAAATGAAAAGCTGCTCAACATCACTAATTATTAGAGAAATGCAAATCAAAACTACAGTGAGGTATCACCTCACACCAGTTAGAATGGGCATCCTCAGAAAATCTACAAACAACAAATGCTGGAGAGGGTGTGGAGAAAAGGGAACCCTCTTGCACTGTTGGTGGGAATGTAAATTGATACAGCCACTATGGAGAGCAATATGGAGGTTGCTTAAAAAACTAAAAATAGAATTACCATATGATCCAGCAATCCCACTACTGGGCATATACCCAGAGAAAACCATAATTCAAAAAGACACATGCACCCCTATGTTAGTTGCAGCACTATTTACAATAGCCAGGTCATGGAAGCAACCTAAATGCCCATCAACAGACGAATGGATAAAGAAGATGTGGCACATATATACAATGGAATGCTACTCAGCCATAAAAAGGAACGAAATTGTATCATTTGTAGAGACGTGGATGGATCTAGAGACTGTCATACCGAGTGAAGTAAGTCAGAAAGAGAAAAACAAATATCATATATTAACACATATATGTGGAACCTAGAAAAATGGTACAGGTGAACCGGTTTGCAGGGCAGAAATTGAGACACAGATGTAGAGAAGAAACGTATGGACACCAAGGGGGGAAAGCAGCGGGGGGTGGGGTGGTGGTGTGATGAATTGGGCGATTGGGATGGACATGTATACGCTGATGTGTATAAAATTGATGACTAATAAGAACCTGCTGTATAAAAAATAAAATAAAATAAAATTCAAAAATTAAGAAAAAGATTACCAAGATGTACAACATTCTGTACATTATTATCCCATTTTCCGTTTTTATAAACATGTAGACTTCTTTGTGCCTAGAAAATATCTAAAAAGATACGAAGGAAATTGTGAACCATTATTATCTCTGCAACAGGGAACTGGAATTGGGGATATCTTCTATTCTTCAGTTCACACCCCGTGCTGTATAATTTAATTTTTTTACTATGAGCATATATTATTTTCATAATAAAACAATAATTTTAAAACCCCGTGTGGAAGACATGCATTTATTGGGGCTCCATTTGCCAGAAGCTGCCTATATAAGCGGATCATCCTTGTTGACAGAACTTACCGGACCATCGGGAACAGGTATCAACGGCTTAATAAGCAGTAAAGGTAATAAAAATTTTAGGAAAACCGACTAGAATCTCTTGGCAGATAAGTCTCTGCCTAGATGAGTTTTTCAGCCCAGTAGAAATAGGAAAAAATATTTTGGGGGGAAAAACACTTTCTGAGTTGTCATCCACTGTCACGTATTTTAATATCTTCTTTCCTATCTACCGAAGTGACACATTCATTATCAAAATTTGGAAAATACCAATAAGCTCAAAGAAAATAATCTAATCTTGCATAGGCTTTATTTTTAATGGGCTATAAATTTAGAGCCAGATAACAATGACAAGATTATGTCTAAACAAAGAGCTTAACTGAGGACTGATTAGAATGAATTTTGAGATTTTTTTGGAACTGTTTTATATGAGAGGTGAAGGAAGCCAACTGATGGGTGGAGAACTGGAGGGTGTTTAAGAGTCTGAGAGAAGAACTAAAAGCATTCTTTGGAAAGTACTCCAATTTCCAGCCAAGATAGGTTCATATCCCCCCGCGGGAGGGGGTCCTGAAGCAGCACTGCAGAAACTTTGGAGATGAAAAGACATCTAAGTCCATCCTGCAAATGAGAAATTTGAGTCCGTTTATTCATTAATTTAATTTAAAAATATTTATCAAGTACTCAGTGAGGTATTCTTTCTACTTCCTGATAACGTCTGAGGCAAGAAGAATATTTTCCTAGGACATTGCTCATTATTCACTTGAGTAATAAATAGGTCTGACTTTCAATAAACAAAGACAAAATCATGAGATACAAGGGAAGTTGATGATTGGCCTTTGAAGTGGTTTCAGGTCATTGTTTTCACACTGTTCACACAGGACCTGTTTTACACTCATTTGCAGCCTTCAAATATCTAATTTCGGGTGGACTTTGGCTGAGTGACATTGGAGGCCTCTGAACTGTCTTTGGCTGGGTGTGAAGTGAGAGGTCGGAGAAGAATCTCAAGCTACATCTCAGCTTAAAAGCAACACTTATTTTTTTTAATTAAAAAAGCATCCGAGGGACTTCCCTGGTGACGCAGTGGTTAAGAATCCGCCTGCCAATGCAGGGGACACGGGTTCGAGCCTGGGTCCGGGAGGATCCCACATGCCGCGGAGCAACCAAGTTCGTGCACCACAACTACCAAGCCTGTGCTGTAGAGCCCGCGAGCCACAACTACTGAAGCCCGCGTGCCTAGAGCCCGTGCTCTGCAACAAGAGAAGCCACTGCAGTGAGAAGCCCGCGCACCGCAACGAAGAGTGGCCACCGCTCGCCTCAACTAGAGAAAAGCCCGTGCGCAGGAACGAAGACCCAACGCAGCCAAAAATTAATTAATTAATTTTAAAAAATAAATTTAAAAAATGCATCCAATATCGTTTGAATCTTCTTAACAATAGATTTGTGTCACGCTCTTTAGTTAAAACTCTGGATGTAGAAAAGTGGCTTTGGGGGAGTCTGGATGGAGCAGAGAACAGAGGGGGAAGCCAGGTAATAACGTCTGGGCCTCTCCCGCCATGACGTGGGGGGGTGGGGCCAGAGAGGGAAGACAGCACCCGGCCAAGACCGCTTCTTTCAGAAGCATCTTATTTACAAGGAGTGCTTCCAGGGCTGAGGAGACCCGTCTGAGACGTGGGCCTCGTGAAGTGTCCCCCGAGGTCCCATGGTCATGGGAGTCACTAGGACCAGGGTTCTTAAGCCACAGCCCCAGCCTCACTGGAATTTGGGCAGTTCATCAGCGGGCTCGCCCGGCCACTACGAGCCTCAGATCACCTCTGCTGGGTTCCTGGGACTGGTCCACAGGGAGGGGAGGCTCTTGGTCGGTGCATCAGTCAAGATTACATTAGCCAGGCTAAGTCTGCGGTAACAGACAACCTGAAAATCTCCACTTAACTCAACAGAAGTGTTTCTCATTCTGTCCACCTGTCTGCCTGTCCACATCATGGACACACCATCAGTGCAAGAGGGCAGGCACGGCAATCCTGTGCCCACCGCCCCACCCCCCAGTGCCTGGAAGGAGAGGAGAAGAGAGGGGGCAACACAGTCTTTTCCACAAGAAGTCAGAGGCACTGGCATTCCTACCCACACGGTGCTTTTCAGTTACTCAGACCTCGGGGAAGGACCAGATACTAAAGTAGACTCTTTTTTTTTCTTTCTTTTTCCTTTTTTTTTTTCTTTTCTTAGCATGGGATACTACCAACAGCACTTTATTTATTTATCTATTTACTTGTACCCATACAAGTACCCATTCTTTTCCAAATTCTTTTCCCATTTAGGTTATTACAGGATATTGAACCGCGTTCCCTGTGCTATGCAGTAGGTCCTTGTTGGTTATCTATTTTATGTATAGTAGTTAAAGTAGACTCGTTTCCTGTGGGCTTTGCGTGCCCAGTAGAGCCTTTTACAAGCCCGCCCCCCGGGGAAGCAGCCCCTGTGGGTGGCATTGGGTGAGACAGGGTTACTTGTCTTGAGGATCCATTCAGACTTGTCTGACTCCATCTCAGTGGCTTCCTTACTGGTCCCCTACCTCCTTCCTGCCCCTTTAAATCTGCTTATGTTGAGGGGCGTTTGGTTCATCATGGCAAAGCTTGGCTTTGATGACATCACCCCGCACAGACATTTGCAGTGGTTTCCCATTGTCTCTGGTTTTGCTGCGTAAACTAGTCCGCCGGCCAGAGCACATCACCTGGATCTTGTTAAAACGCGTTCCTCAGGCCCCACCCCAGACCTACTGAATCAGAATCCGCATCTTCCCGAGATTCCGGGAGACTCCTGTGCACGTTGAAGTTTGAAAGGCAGTCAAACATGGCGCTGGTTCTCACATTGACCAGCACATTCGAATTAGCCAGAGAGCTTTAAAAAATTTGCTAATACTCAGTTTCCACGTGTGGAGGGAGGTCTTGCGTCAAGACTCTTAAAGCTCCCAGGTGACCTTATCGTGCAGCAGAGTCTGAGAACCACTGCTGTGCAGGGACCCATGTGACATTCACAGCCACTTTTAGTGCCCCCCAAACCTTCCCAGGGCCGTTTCCACTCAGCTGTGGCAGACTGACCTCTGATCCCCAAATGCATTCTATGCTTTTAGAGAAAGTGCAGTTTGTGTCTGTTCCCAGAAACTACCCGGCATTCTGTACACAACTGGAGAGGGTGCAGGACACCACATCTGAATTGCGCTTTAAAGATGCCATGACTGCAAGTCATGGTGATACAAACACATCCATTTACTAAATTGTACATTTAAACTATTTTCCCGGTTAATGGAATTTAAAACTTGATGCCCCCAGACAACAGTATAAGGATGCTTTCCTATGTTGCCATGGTTCCTTCTTTGTTCTATTTTTTATTGAATGTCGTATCTAAAGTAGGTGATGAAAAGAATGGGCTTGGTTTCGTTTAGTTACCTTTTGGGGTTCTAAATGGAGGGGGCTTTTTAAAAATATATGTTGCAGAAGCGGAGGTAATCTGCTGTCATGATCCTCACTGCTCACTGCACTTGTGGTTGGTGACACGTATTTGAGGGGGACACCTGGCTTTGGAGACAGAATCAAATAAAGATCCTCGACCTCTTTGATACCTTTGCTAAGGAAGTGAGGTGTCAGACACACAGGGGCCTGCAGGGCCCTCTAACGCCCCGCCTTTGTGCTGGGCAGATTGTTTTCCTTCCCAAATGGCCTCAGAAGAGGATAAACACTTTCCTTCGTGCCTTTGCTTGAGCAAGGTGTTCATTTTCAACAAGACTTTTATGGGCCCAGCAAGCAGCAGTTGCTTTTTCCCGTGAACATTAAATAAGATTCAAGGCCTGAAAAGCCTGCGGCGAAGGCTGGGAGGCCCCGTGGGATTTGGTGGCCGAGGCAGACAAATGGGCTGCCTGCCTGTGGCGCGTCTGCAGGGCGTGGGGGGGTGCCGGGCGCCGGAGGCCTGGGGTTCTCTCATTCATCGGGATGACCTGCCCAGGCCCGCAGCCCTTGGGGAGTCAGAGAGCCGCCGGTGCCGGGCTCTGGGAAGGCCCGGGATTAGCGGAAGTAAGTCCCCTCCCCCTGTGAATACGGAGCCTGACCGTGAACGTGGAAGCACGCGCGCACCTCGCGCGGGGCTCGGGAGACCAGACACTGCGCATGCGCACAGCAGCATCTCGCGGCGGGTGCAGAACAGAGGCGTCTGATGTCCTTTTAGAATCCAGAATGACGGGTTCTCTGTCACAGGCAGTTTTTAAAAATTTTATTGAAGTAGAGTTGATTTACAATGTTGTGTTAACTTCTGCTGTACAGCAAAGCAATTCAGTTATACATATACATACATTCTTTTTCATATTCTTCTCCATTATGGTTTATCACAGGATACTGACTGTAGCTCCTTGTGCTATACAGTAGGACCTTGTTGTTTATCCATTCTCTATGTAATCGTTTGCATCTGCTAATCCCAAACTCCCAATACTTCCCTCCCTCCCCCTCCCCCTTGGCAACCACAAGTCTGTTCTCTATGCACAGACAGTTTTTTAGGGGCTGGTATCAAGAGCTGACAATTCTGGTGCTGCTAGGACTTTGGTTTTTCATTTTCTCTGGATTCATCCCTAAAAGAACAGTAGAAATGAGGAAGAAATAGTCATTAAATGAAATAAATGAAAAGTGGGGAGTGGTTAACTTTGTGTCAACTTTAAGATAATGTGAGTAAATGAAAAGGCTAATTGAAATGCTCAGTGTGTTCTAACAAGAACTTTTTATTAGTAAGTTGTTTTGGGCTTTAGTGGGACACTCATGGCATGTGGTTGAGTGCAGCGCTCTTCACTACTCATTTTTATTAACACGTACAACAAATATTAAAATAGATCTTGGGAGCAATAATGTAGGTGGAAAATAGATGGGTGACTTGTCAGATATAAAATACAGCAGTATGGTATGTGTGTGTATGTGTTCTTACCCCATTTTCACATTCATACTGGCTATTTTTTTAACTTAGGCCTTTCTCTGACTTCTGTTTTATTGCATTATTGTTCTTGATATCCCCCCAAATTAGAAATTTGGTAAAACTTATAAAATGTATCCCAAAATCTGGGACGTTTGAAAGCCAGTGGTATATAACCTTTTTGTTTCATTAAGAGTCAGCAAATGAACAACAAAAAGAAAAACAAAAAACAATTTTCTCCCTGTTGGAAAGTGGGTTTTATGCTTTTTAATTGGGGCACCAGAAAGTGAAATATTTCAAAGTGTTCCTTTAGAAAAGTATACACTCAGTCAGATTTTTGGTAGCATTTTTCTTCGCTGTAGGGGGGGCAATACAGTGAACTTTTGGGAGTGGGCAATGACTGCAGAGGTAATGATGTCTATTTTGATTAACCTCAGTCAATTGAAATGTTTTGTGAAGTGTATGTTCTGATTAGTTCAATATTTTTATTAATCAGAATTCATACAGAAAATGCTTTTAGTTTCTCCCTGAAATTTAGATTTAATTTCTGTGTGATAATGGAAATGTTTTCCTAATGGGCTATGATCACAAGTATTCCTAGAACCTGGTGGAAAGGCAATTAACCAATTTAACAAATTAGTGCAGGCCAGTTCTTATTATAAAACTTGAGTTCTGGGCTAAAGTTGGACTGTCCCTAAGCCATATTTAGGAAGTTTTTGTTTTATTTGCTTAAAAATAAATGCTCAGTGTGCCATCTTCTACAAGTGAAATAAGACAGTAAGATAAAGCTTGTCTGAGGATTCTGGTTACTTGGATTTTAGTTAATAAAGACTTGGTGAATTTGTTTTGGCTTTTCCTTCCCTCTAGTGCACTGCTGTGCCCCAAACACTGGAGGCTAAAATAATGAGGGGTGGGAGGAAGGAAGGAAAGAAGGAGTAAATTACACCAGAACAAATTATTTTCCCTTAAATTCTCTTTTGATAAAATCCAGACAATCTTTAAAAACAAATGTAACTGTCAGGTTTTGTGGATTATGTGTTATGGTTCCAAAGAATGATGATCCTTTGGTAACCCCTGGGATGGGAGCTCTTCATACTGTGTAATAATTCTGAAGGCATAAACTTTTCTGTAATGAAACAACGTCAGGTCAACATTTTGGTTGTATGCTTATTACTACCTGCCTGGTGCGGAAACGTCCCTTCTTTCGTGTTACTTAGGATCGATACATTGTTTTGTAAAATAAGGTTCATGGACCCCTGGTGGTCTCTAGTGGGGAAATTTGTGGGTCTACTGGCCGTTGACAATTTCAGAGGAAAGTAAGATACAAGATCAGATCAGAGGTTTTTGCAGTTATCCCACTGCATTCTTCGTAACAGTTAGGGTTATAGCAGGTATACATTTTATCACACAGCTTGGGGTGTGAGAAATGGCATCTTCCTTTACTTGTCTAAATTGGATTTAATCCGTCTCATACGCTCTCCCCCCGCCCCCCCCCCCCCCACACGGACACATACCAGGTTGGGAGAAAGCCTTGAGAATGTGGGAAGCAGCACTCTCCACCTCACCACACTGGCCAGAGCTGTGATACTCTGTGTCCATGCCTGCGGGGCCCTTAAAGGCCAACAGGTCCTCTGCTTCTGTACAAAGCTGGGCACGATGGTCTTTCATCAGGGCTCTAGAAGCTTCCGCTCTGGATCTTCAGTCTGCCCTGCATCCCTGATCTCTCCTAGAAAGGTCCCGCCACCCCTAGGAGATGCTACACAGGCACAGGCTACTGGCCTCCCCTGCTCCCGGGATCCTCCAAACCCTTGGTGCTTCGCAGTGTGGGCCCTGTAACCCGCCTCTAATCCGGCACCCCCTGGCCCTCCACTCACTGCCTCTCTGGGCAGGTCTGTGTCACCTCCCCTTGGTGGGCTTTAGAAACATAATGCCAGATTCTCCTTCCTGTGGTTGTGGGGATGATCAGAGTTTAAAAAAATTTTTAGCACTGGTCAGATTTTTTTCTTAATAAGTCATGGTAGTAAAGGGTATTAAATATTTAACCTACGCTACAGGGACCATCTTGGTTACTTCTCAGCTATCAGTTAAAAGGGTGTAATTATCTGCAGATGTATTTTTGTCTCATTTGCATGTTAATATTTACATGTGCTAAGTTGTCTTTTTCGTCAGTGGTTGGATCAGTGGTTCAGAATGACTCGTTGAAGTCCAAAAAAAGGGAAAGTCGTATCTAAATTCTAGAACTCAAATCAACATGCAGATGGTAATAATGAACAGGTTTCTAATGTGACTGTGGATTGTCAATCTGCAAGTGTGATGATTTCTCCAAAGCAGCCAAAAAAGAAACATACAAATAGGAAGCGTGGTCATGAACATCTAAAATTTTGAACTTACTTGCACTGGGGAGCCATGCAGCTCTCGTTTTGGTCATTGTCTGTTTTACGGAATCCTGTTAAGTACTTTCCTCCTCTCACTCGGAGGTAATAACAGCACTTACCTCAGAGGTGTTGTGAAGAATAAATTAGTTAGTATATGTGGAATGCTCATGTACACACTTATGTGCTGTGTTATTATTACAGTTATTATTATTAATATCATTATTGAAGCACAGTGATCTCCATAAGCTTACTGAGTTTTTCCAGAGCAAGCAAAAATAATAGTACTTTCAGTACAGAAGTGATAAAATTTTGTCATTAAAGGTGAAGAAGTGACCAGAATTATAGCAGTACCACTCACAGTTGCAAAGTGCTGCACAAGTTACAGTCTGGCCAAATAAACCATAACGTGAATAGCAAATATTACGAAAACGTGAAATTGCCATTTTTCGAAGTTTAAAATGTTAAATATTAGGAAATCCGTATGTTTCAACTTAGCAGCGTGCTCAGAGGAAAACGCAGAGCGAGCTACTGGCGACGTGCCAGAGTGGGAGGCCTCACAGCCTGGGTGTGGCACCGTAGGGAACAGTCCCTCTCGGGGGTCAGCGGACACCCCCGCGGTCCCTCTCCACACCATGGGGTAGGCGGCTGAGGCTCTGGCTAGCTTCCTGTGGCGTTTGTCCCCTCGAGCCCACACCGTGAAGCAGTTTCCATTGTTTAGGTGATGATTACCCCCTAACACCGTGAAGCGGTTTCCGTTGTTTAGGTGATGGTTACCCCCCAACACCGTGAAGCGGTTTCCGTTGTTTAGGTGATGGTTACCCCCCAACACCGTGAAGCGGTTTCCGTTGTTTAGGTGATGGTTACCCCCCAGCACCGTGAAGCGGTGTCCGTTGTTTAGGTGATGATTACCCCGGGCAGGCCGTAGGCTGGAAGGAGTACATCGGGGTCACTGCTGATAGCCCTGCTCCCTGACCAGAAGGGAGGGGCTGCAGCCCCGAGCACCAGGCCACTCACTGGCCGCCCCTAGGGGAGGGTCGACCAGATGCTCCTGGCCTCCGTCTGCTCCTCCCGTTACCCCTGCTCTGTTGATTCTGTTACTAGTTCTTCAGCCTCGAGATTTGCCAGATGTTGGCGGAGGTGAGCAGAGCGGCAGTCGGACAAGCTTCTGAGACGTCGGGGCAGCCAGGCAGTGGCAGCCCCCTGTCCTTCGTGACGATCCTGCGGTTCCCATCTCACAGTCGGCGACGCTCTGTAAAGACCGAGCCGACCCAGCTCAGCTTCCTCCCAGTGCCGTGATGAACCCACATGTTTTGGTTCTGTCCTAACAGAGGCCCCTAAGTGCTTGCTCGTTCTTACTCACTTTATCGCGTTGTGTGGCCTTTTCCCGCTTTCCTTTACTAGGATGATGTCACACCTTGTCACCGTGTTTGCTGAAAGAAACAGTTGTGCCGTGCGGGGTTCCGTGGACCCGGGTCCAGGGTCAGCAACAGGGCTTACCCGGGGGGCTGGCCACACAGCCTCACTCGTAAAAGTCATTTCTCATGAGCAGATGGGGAGCAGCCATTATTCCAATAGTACGTGGTTTTGAAAACAACTTGAGCATCTGACAATGATGAGAGTTCAGAAGTGAACTTTGAAACAGGCCAAGCATCAGAAAGCCCCGATGCTGGTGCAGCCCGGCCGCGTGCAGGCCCGTGACCATAGCGGAGGCCTAGACGCTTCCAGCTGGATGAGGGGCGGTTGACACCGTTCCTTCCAGGCCCACCACAGACTTGCTTGGTCGCCCGGAAGCCTCTGCAGGACGGAGAGGCTAAGCGGGCCTCTTTGGTCCAGTCCAGGGCTTTGCCCGGCACCAGACCCCTGCTCCTTCGGCCTTGCCCGACCACCCGTGGAGCACACGTCCCGCCTCCCGGGGCAGGAGGAAAACGAGAGAGAGCGCACGTCCGTCTGCTCGGCAGCCCCACTGTCCGTGGAGCACAGCCCCTTCCCCTTCCCCTCACGGAGCCCCCCGCCCTGCCAGGCACTTTGTGAGGCCTGGGGGTCCCAGGAGGAGTGATGCCAGCCCCTGCCTCGCCGCCTTGCAGCCCAAAGCTGAAGGCAGGCCCTTGGCAGGCGGTGGGGTGCAGGGTCGCCTGCCTGACCACGTAGGGGCCGGGGGAGCATGGGGAAGGGGCCCTGGTCACCTGCTCCTTATCGCCAGGGCATTAGGGCTGCCGCATGGGGAGGGCGACATTCAAATCGAACCTTAAAGAGTGACAAGGGTCCACCAGGTAGAGCAGGTGGGGAGGATGCTGTGCTAGAATGAAAACTCACAGGCCTGGAAGCTTCTGGCGTGTTTGCCGAGCGGCGAACAGTCTGGTGCGGTGGCAGTACGCCCGCGCTGAAGGGCGTTGTACGTTGTCCCCTAAGTCATGAGCAAACATTGTAGCAAATAGCACCGTATTTTTGTTAGAAACTTCCATCCCTTAGATTTGCCCAGGATATATGGGATTTCCTTATGGTTTGAGCCTAAATCTATATCTGGATTGATTTTGTGCGTGCACCTCATTCACTCTCGGTCAGGATGTGAGGTCAAGGGGGCCGTGACAGTGGCCAGCTGTGGTCATTTACCAGTAGGTCCTGCACAGTCAGTTAGCTGCGGCTTGTCCTGTGGCCTCCCAGGTGTGGGAATTCACAGCTCTGACTCCAGGCAGTTGCCCTAAAGGGAATGAGGTGAAAGGGGGTGCAGGGGGGTAGTCACTGCAAGTGCTTCTGTGTAATTCAGCAGAGCTCCGTCGCGTGCCCACTGAACGCAAAACTTCCAGACAGATGGCTGCTGATGGCAGCCCCTCCCCAGCCTCTGCTCCTCACAAGCCCCCTCTTTTTAAGACGAGCATGTCAACTAACTCTGAAGCCAGGGGGCTGGCCCGTGAGCCAGCCTTCACGAGACCCTTCCTAACTTGCCATGCGTGTCCGTAAACGAGTGTTAAAAGAAACTCCACGTCTGAAGCCGGGAATTTCAGGGTCCTTTATGGTGACTTCATTAATTAGGAGCCTCCTACTCTTTTATGAGGATAAACACTTTCCTTTGTCTCCGTGCCCATTTGCTTTGGGGGGACAGAAGGTGCGGGCGGGGGGCTGAGGCTGGGGATGCTGGGAGAGGACCCCACGCTCAGGACGCGTCCGTGGCCTGGCGCCGGGCTCTGAGCAGAGCAGGGAAGGCGGCCGCTCCTCAGCTGTTTTTCTGCCCTGGTTGCAGCCGCCTCGCCCGCCTGCTTGAAGGAGGACCGCGAAAGCAGTAGCGTCCGCCGGCTGCGGGTGTCCGCGTGCTTCTGTGTTGCCATCGACAGGGAGAGCTGCCACTTGGGGGTCACCGACGTGCAGGACGAGCTGCCTGGAGAAAATTCCCTCCGCAGCACTTCTGATTTACAGTGATTAAAGCACTTCCAACTGAAAAGTGTTCTTTCCCTTGGTGTAAGGTTCCTAGGGTTTTAAAATTTGCTCGCAAATCATTGAAGCCTGCATCACTGTCTTGGGAAGAAGGCTGTGAAGACCTAAGACAATGAAATTGAGAAGAAAATTACAGTTCCTTGTTTATGTTCCATAAGAGTGTGTGTGCGTGTGTCACTCCACGTGATACCTGGAGACGGAGAACCCCAGGGGGCGCTTCCAGCCACACCATCCCCCCCGCGCCCTCGTTAGCCGAGTGGGCTTTCACACTGTTGGTGAGTCCTCTTCCCAGCTTGGCGGGCAGCAGGGACAGTCCTGGGAAACCAGTCATTCTCCTGTGGGCTGCTTTCGTGTAAACCCTTGGCCGCCGCTGGCCATCCACGGCCCTGTCTCCTGGGAACGGCAGGTGCACCTGGCAAGGCGGCCTCCCCCCGCAGCTTCCTGGGCGTCCTGTCGAACACGCAGGAAGGCATTTTGGCTTCCAGGGCCTCCCGGTTTAATCCTATTTGTACTTTACATCTCCAGCAATCTCCTGTGCGACCGTGACAGATATGCCCGCTCTGTTATTTTGGCCGTGTGGTGCAGTGTGGTCAGAGCTGTGTACTTGCTCATCTGGGAGATGACTCACTGCAGATTACTGACCTTGACAAGACTAGTGTCCCAGGAAAGTCCATCACAGGCTAAGTGGGACCCTCTGCGTGGTGAACCTCAGAACTTCTGCTTAGGCCAAGGCAGAGTAACAGGAACTGAGTTTACCTTCCTGCCTTAGACAACTAAAAATCTAGACAAAATAGATGAAGCTGTGATTTTCAGACACTGGACGTAAAGTAACACAGGACGGCAATCCCTGTGATGGAGACGGTCAAGGCAAGCCCTCCGTTTGCCCAGCTTACTGCCCAGAGAGGGTCCCCGGCTCAGCACCAGGAGGGGGGACCTGAGCCGAGCCCAGGAGTCTCTAAGCCGAGGAGACAGAGTTAGGTGTCTGGGAGGCCACGGCGGCTGGAATCCACCAGGCCGGGTAGCAAGGAGGGCAGAGCTGCCCGGAGAGGTGCTCTGGAGATCTCAGAGCAGTTTCCCCCCGGTCTTCAGTTGGGCGCCCAGCAGCACATCCATGTGAGGAAACCACCAGCGGCCGAAGAGAGAACCACCAGAAAGGAACAGGCAGAACAGTGTCTGGGGCAGGGGGGCAGGGAAAGTTCATGTTCCCACCAGCCACAGTAGGAAACCTTGGACACAGCACTCAGAAGGGTGACGCCTCAGTGATGGGGAAGACCAGCCCTAGACCAGAGGCCGCCCTGGTACCAACCAACGGAGCTTAACAGCACGCCTGCAGGGCTGCCTGCAGGAATGGCTGGTTCTAGGCCTGGGGTAGGAGATGCATGGAATGAGCCTAAAGTATCCTGCAGTGCCAGAAAGGAAGGAAGTCCTCAAAAAAACAGCCACAATATGGTGGGGGCAGGGTTGCCGCTGCCGTCATCCTGTCCTGGCTGTCACCCTGGATGGGTGGGGAGAGCTCTGCCCGCCTGCCACGTGCTACGCAGCTGCCCGGTCACAGGGACCCGCTGCCAGGGATGTGCTGAGGAAGCTGTGGTAAAGCGTGCCCACCCCACGGGTACGTACGCCTGGACCTAGTCCTGTACCCGCCCTGAAATGGAGCGTGCAGGTCTGCCTACAGAGCTCTCAGGGCAGCATCGTGATACCTCCGTCCCAGTAAGCTTTCTGCAAGGAAGAGAAAGAGCCACGTGACAGCGCACAGCCAGCTCCCTACCTTATCCTGGCCTCCTGTGAGCAACCGCAGACCTTTAGTGGCCATGGCAAGTTGGCATTAGGGTAGAACTGCTGAGTTGTGATTTTGTTTACTCTTTTTCTCTTACCTTTGCCTGGGAACGGACACGTTTGGATGAGGAGGGAGGCAGGGTATCGCAGGGTAGGTGACGCCACACTGTGCTCCCAGAGCAGGCAGCCGTCCGGTTACAGAACGTCACCATCAGTGTATCTGAACAAAGTAGCAGAGACACAGTTCTGTTTCAAGTTCTAAACCAGAGGACGCCAAAGAGACGGCGCAAGTACACTGGAAGAACATTATTCATTTTAGCAAATGTGTAAAATGTGTCAATTCTAGACACCATAACAGTCAAATAAAGTGGTTTCTTGGTTCATTCTTTTGTAGGGCATACCTGCTCACCTTGCAAATGGATTGGTCTGGGAAAATTGACATTTAGGAACAAAAAGTTAATCACCAGAATGTGTCCGGTGCACACAGCCACAGACATTTCTGACTGTGTGCGTCTGTGGGGAAGGCCTTACACACAAATCTGGGCATTTTCCAAGGTGGAGAGAAAGCTGAATAGCGTTGCTCTTAAGACAGCTTTCGCGGGCGCCTTTGCACGTCTGGACAGACCATTGCAGAGCCGGGGGGCAGCCCTTTGGCCCCGTGTCCCCAGGGTAAATCATTTGGGGTCAGCTCCTGCCCTGCCGGGTGGCGGTCCCAGAGAGCAGAGCGGAAGAGCCCATCCCCATCTTGTTCTACAGCGTTTTTCAAAGCCCTGCAATTGAGTCCATATGTTTAAACCTCTCCCTGGCTGATTGCCTGTGCAGTTGATATGCACAGTACAACAACACAAAAATTTTTAAATCTGTTTTGGAGCAAACTCGGATGGGAGAAAATGCTGCCGTTCTGTGTGGAGAGCATATGTGAGCATAGAAATCCCATTGCGTGTGTGTCTGTCTGTCTGTCTGAGCGGTGCTTTCAGAGTGCCATTTATAAAATATTTATCCTAGTTTTACTGTTTTCGGTTCATAGAGAGCCTTTGTGATTGAAAAGGAGCCAAAGCACTTTGCTAGTTTAGGATGCAGTTGTGATGTGAGAGCAGGAACCAAGGCAGATGACCGTGGCGGTTAAGAGTCCAGAGTTAACGGGAACAGCGAGATGCAGCTACCTCTGGGCCGAGCCAGAGGTGAATACCAAAGGCACCGCCAAAGAAAGGGGTCGGAAGGATTGTCTGTGGGCCTCTGTCCTTTGCTCTCCCAGCGTCTGTGGCCGCTGGGCGGGGGAGTCGGCCTTCCGGCACGGAGTTGACTGATGTGGCTACAGTTGGTTTCCTTACGTCTCTCGCTGCTCTGCCTAAATCCTCAGTCTTAGCCTGAGACAAAATAGAAAACTAACTCCTTTAGTCACAGAAAACAGAACCCTTGGAAGGATAGTCTCCTTAAGGAGAACCATAAAAATAAGGACAAAGCCAAGGAAGCATCTGGAAAAGTCAGGAAGACTTCTGTGAGCATCTACTAGGTGTCCATCATTACGGTGGTTTCTGAGGGAGACGCTGAAGAAACAGATGCTCCCGAAAGGGCTGATATGAAAAGAAAAAAAAAAAAAAGCAAAAAAAGAGTTGAGAATAATAATGGTCACTGTTTATTGAGCATTTTATATATTCCAGACACTGTGCCAGAAGCTTTAAATGTATCACCCTCATTTTGTCCATATAAACCTATATTACCCCCATTTTACATTTAAGGAAACTGAAGTTCAAAGAAGTTAAATATCTTGCCAAGCTCATACAGCTAGTAATTGGCAGAGGCGGGGTTTGACCCTCTGGGAGAGAACCTACACATTTAAAAAGTTTGTAACGCATGATCTGTTATATTTCACCTGTATCCTCACCCACTCCCTGCCCAACTCTGACTCTTTTTTTTTAAGTGTACAATTCAACGGCTTTTAGCATATTCACAGAGTTGTGAATCTATCACCACAATTAATTTTAGAATACTTTTACTACCCCAAAAACAAACCCAGGAACTCTTAGCCATAACCCTCCAATATTATCTTTCCTCCACCCCCTCCCCAGCACTAGGCAAACACTGATCTGCTTCTTATTTCTATAGATTTGCCTATTCTATACATTTCTTATGTATGGAATCGTATCATATACGGTGTCCTTTATGACTGACTTCTCTTACTTAGCATAATGCTTTCAAGATTCATCCACATTGTAGCGTGTATTAGTACTTCATTTCTTTTTATTGAATAATAATAATAATGTTGAGCATCTTTTCATGTGCTTATTTCCCCATTTATTCTTTTGGAGCTAATCCCATTTCATCCATAAATACTCATGTAAGTACCTATAACTGGAAAAAAGAAAAAACACTTCTCAAAAAAACATAACCACTATATTTTTATCACTGCCTGAAAAAAATTATCAAATATGCAGTCACTGTTCAAATTTTCTTGTTTGTTTCATACTTTGTTTTCCCATTGGTTGGTTGAATCCAGGTCCCAACAAGGCCCACAGTTGTATTTGGTTGGTGTCTCTTCGGTGCCTTTTAATCTGTTTCCTCTCTCCCTCTTTTTGGGTCATTTTTGTTGTTGAAGAAATTGGGTTGTTTGTGCCATGCAGTTTCCCACATTCTGAGATGCAGCCGATTGCATCCCTGTGGTATCATTTACCATGTTCTTCTGTCCTCCGTGTTTCCTATAACTGCTAGTTGAATCTACAGGCTTAGTCAGACTTAAGTTTGATTTTTTGCAGAGGAGGCAAGACTGCTTCACAGATGCTGTTCTGTACTTCCATATGCCTCTCTTTTTGTGCCATTAAGATTAAGCAGTAGATTCAGGTGTCATCAGCTTAATACACCTATGATAAATCCCCCCCCCCCCCCCCCCCCCGTCAGCTTTTCACCTAATGGTTTTAGCAGCCATTGATGAGCTTTGTCTTAATCCATTACTTATCACCTTCATAATCACTCTAGTCAGCTGTCTCCCAAGCATGCATCAGAACTTGTCCTACAATCCCTATTTCCCTTAATTGCAAAGGCAGGAAAACGAGGATGGATCAGTAATTAAGGGGACTTCCTAAAATATTAGTTGTGTGATAATTTACTCAACTCTCTGTGCTGGCCTGGAAACCTCCTGAGGGCAGGAGCTAGGTTTGTCCTGCTCAACGCTGGGCCCTTGGTGAACAGGCCCGCCCACCCCACGCCTGGCCCATGGTAGGAGCTTACTGAGTAGATGCTGAGAGCATGAGTAGGTGAATATCTTGCACTCATCACTGTACACCCTCTTCTGCAGATTTCCTGTCATCCCGGTGGTGGCCATGTCTTTGCTGATAGGCGTGTAGTGACTTACCTGTTTTCAGATGGTGCCAGTGTCAACAGTAAATCGGTGAAACAGGCTGTAATTGATAGATCGACAAGAGACATTTAGAATATTACAGTCAAGGGGGACCACTCAGAACACAAGCTGCATTTTTTTTCTTTTTAACCAAAACCTTTTTCATCTCGTTGAACCCAAAAATATGTGGTGTTTCTCTGCCTCTCTCGGTGGCCCACTTCTCCTCTCCTAACCGAGTAGCTGATGAAAGTTGAACCTATTCCTGCTCGACCTGTGAAATCCGACTCTCAACCCAAAGCCATGTGGCTGCTTTTGGGGATTTGAAAATAAAATGTCTTCATTAAATTCTGGTTTATTAGATTCAGGTTAGATGTGTTGCAAGGACGGGGAAGTTTTATCTAGAATCTTCCCGTTAACATCGAATCTTTGGTTCTTCTAAACCAGTATGAGTCTCCTCAGTCTTGCCGTGGAAGATGGGGGGGAACATCTCCAATCCACTGGGAGTCTCGCCTCTTGCAACTCATGCAGAGGACGTTTACATCACAGTCAGGACCTGAGATTCCTCTCCTCATCCCCACCCCTTCCCTGCTGATTCAGTGATACTTGCCTGAAGACGTAGGCCCCCTGTGGCTGAGGGAAGCACTTAGATGCTAACACGGGCCTTTGAAGGCAGAGACCCTTTTTGGAAAATCCGGGCCAGGCAGCTGTGAGAGCCCAGTCAGTGCCTTGGGTGTGGACGTTCTCCAGGCTTCAACACAAAGCAGAGCGTTATGTGGCTTTAGGAGAATTTCTGGGATGTTTGGCCAGCCAAGAGCTGGGGCTGTCCCAGGTTCATCACTGGTGGGACACAGGAAAGAGAGAGTCCCTCTTTTAGGGGACGACAACTCCAAGTTCAGGATCTGCAGCATCATCTAAAAAGTTGTAGTTGCTTCTATGTATTGCAGTCCGTTCACAAATAACCCTGTAAAGCGCCGTGTGTTGACTTTGACGTGAGGCGGCTTCCAAGTGTGGCCTCCTTGCCCTGTGAGGCAAACGCTCCGTGGACTCACTGTTGTCACAAAGTTGTCACAGTCACAATCTCACTTGTCTCCCAGAAGCTTGGGAGTCACTGTTAAAACATGTCACCTGCTTTCCTATTAAAACGTGGCGTTCAAATGGTAGTCAGGCTCCCACGCAGCAGGCAGCATAGCTAGACCACTGCGTTCCTCATGCTCCACAGCAGAAACAAAGAAACTCCACCGCGGTACCGGTAATTAAGATTAAAGCAGCTGCATCAAGCACATTTACAACTAGTTTGAAAATTTGTATCTTGATGTGGGCACATAAGAAAAAGAAAAGGATGGAAAAAATAATAATGTCGGAGACTTTATACTGATTCTGAGGGAGACTCCTGACTTCAGGGGTTCACGTGTTCTTGATACGGGGTCTTCCTGTCATTGGTGTGACTCTAAAGCTGTGAGCTGTTGTTAAACCTCCACGGAGATGTTTTCAAAGAGAGAAGGGAGGATAGACAAATGTTAAAGAGAATGTGTCTTTAGTATATTCATTCAACAACGTTTATCAAGTACTAGCACATACTAGCCACTAAAACAGAGATTCTCGAACTTTTTAGTCTCAAGATCCCCTTTACGTTCTTAAAAATCATTGAGGACCCCAGGGAAATCTTCTTTACGTGGGGTTACATCTACTGGTGTCGACCATGTGAAAATTTTAAATGTGATATTTTAAAGTATTTTATTAATTCATTTAGACATAATCATGAAACCATTGCACATGCACAGAAATAACACGTTTATGAAAAAATAACTAAAAGTTTTAATGAAAAGAATGGCATTGGTTTACATTTTTTCAAATCTCTTTAATGTCTGGCCTAATAGAGAGAGCCGGCCTCTTATATCAGCTTCTGTGTTCAATCTCGTGCTCTTAAGTTCTTTTGGTTGAAGTATATGAAGAATTCAACTTTGCCACAGATAAGCTGTTGAAAAAAAGGAGATGTGTCTTAATAGCCTTTTGAAAAGATTCTGGGGAGTCTTTGATATTACACTAAAACTCAACAAGTAGTAGTTTCTTACACGTTAGTTGCACTGAGGGATCTGAAACCCCATCAGTAAACTTTTTATTAGTTACATCAAAATCCATTAGTCTGTCTCGCAATTTGAATGGCTCTTTTACCTGCGTGTGGTTTAGTGACACATGCAGGAGGCAGTTAGAAGATATTGGTTCACTGAGTTGTGCAGCCCTTTCCAATGTCGACACCTTTCATTATCCAAGATCAAAAAAATCACTTTCACTAACATCACCACCATCTCCTTAGAAATGTCTTAAGTATTGGGAAGCCTTGGCAGATACGAGTTTTCCAAAATTCAGATTTTCGCTTGAAAGCTTGAAATTTATCTTTGGCAAAAAAATACTGTCAGCTCTTGAAGTGGCAGGCTCACTTCATTCATTTTTTGAGAAAATCTCTGCCATCCTCTGTCTGTCAGTTCTTTCACCTAAACTTGCTGTTCCATGAAGAAAACTGCCAACAACTCAATCACAGAAGTGCTCTTCCTTGAGGCAACCCTTGCACTTCAGCGTGTAGAGAAGTGCTCTGTGTTTCCTGTTTAGTCACACAGAATGTACACAAGACTTGTGCGCTCAAGGGTAAAGAGGTGACCAAGGTGATGCTTAAGTGAAACTGGAATTCTTTCCCTGCAAGTGTGAGATGGTGAAACGTGCCATGAACACTAGAATAGGTTGATGCCACTACTGGGATCTGTGCTGAGGCACCAAGAGTCTTATCCTCACTTGCCTTTGCACCGACAGTTTAAATGTCAACATGGTGGAAGATGCACATGAAGTCTTATTATAGTGAAGTTGGTTTTTTGGGCTTATGAACTCTTGAAAGGGTCTTGGGGAACCCCAGAGGTCTGCACTAGGTACACAGCTTGACCTGTGCAAGACTTTCTTCTTGTGGAGGGGGAAGGCAGATAACAAACCCAAAATGCCGGGGATGCTGTCCCCAAAATAAAGCAGGGCAGTGTGACAGAGGGGTGAGTTTAGGTTGGATGATCATGAAAGGCTCTCAGAGAAGGTAACCTTCAGCTGAAACTTCAGGCAGGTAGAGTGGGACAGGTAGCTCAGCCCCCAAGGCAAGAATGTTCTGGAAGCAGAGAGAGGACCAGGACCACATTGCTAAGCATAGCGAGAGAGGTGGGGTGGAAGGGGTCAGCAAGGTAGTCAAGATGCCCCACTGGATTGGACCTTAGGAACCAAGGGAAGGAGCAGGATTTTATCCTCCGTTCAGTGAGGACTCGGAGGCGACTGAGCCCAACAGCAGGGTGATGGCCACCTTGTACTGCCCCCAGGAGGTTGTGTCTTCACCCCCTCCCCCTCCTTTCTAAATGACCACAGCTCGATTTGAAATCCTAACCCCTGGTTGTAAACGTTGTGGACATAAGTGGAAAAACTCCCACAAGATCACATATAGCGTGATCCTCTTTATAAAAGGAAAAATAGCTTCTAAAACTATTATAGTTTGTGATAAGGCTGCCTGAAAAGAAAACTATGGGCTGATAGACAGAAATTCGGAAGGGTAATGACCTCGGCTGAGGAGCCGGGAGGACCAGTTAGGGGAAGCCCACTCAGAGACGTGGCTCTTCGCCAGAGTTCCAGTTCTGACCTTGAGTGGTGGCGTAAAAGGAGATGAAAGTGGAGAAGAAACAAATCTAACACCTCTTTCATTTCTTCACAAACCAAAAGGCAGCTGCATCTCGATCTGACCACAGCTGTGCAGGTAGAATGGCAGCATCTGGTTAAGAGCATGGGTCCTGGGCTAAGACCGCTTGGATTCAAATCTTTGCTTTATGCACTGCCAACTCTGCACCCTTGGACACATCGCTACCCTTCCCGGCCTCGGTGTCTTCATCTGTAATGTGGGACAGTAGCAGAATCCCTCTCGTAGACTTGCTGAAGAGGCTTAATAGAGTAATGCCGGAAGTGCATGTTATAAGGTTTCTTGGTCACCTGTGACAGGCGGGTGAAAATTCTCTTTCCTGTAAATTCTCCGTGTTTCTTTCCTTTTTGTCTTTCTTTGTGTAACTGGGGAAAACCAAGAATGAAGCAGGTTTGTTTTTTTGTTTTGTTTGTGAGGAAAAGGTTGTTGAATCTATTCTTAAGAATGTTTGAATTAAATTCACTTCACCCAAGGATGATATTTTTATCTTATTGTTCTTTGAACAAGCAGTAAAAAAAAAAAAAAAAAAATAACAACAACAACAAAATGAAATCGGGAGGCTCCATGCTTTCTTCCTGAAAAGAGGTTTCAGGGCTTTGGGCCAAAATGTGGCTTGAAATGAATTTTAGAAGCAGCCACAGCAGCAGGCAGTCCCAGTTGTGAGGGGCCCTGCTGGTGACAGGCACGTTCCCCCAGGACAGCGGGCATGGGTGACCCGGGAGACGGTGCCAGGCCGCTGTGTTCAGTTTCAGGGCTCTTCTCCCACTGCGTGACCTCAGTTCTCTTATAGACGCTTGGAATCTGCCAGGCCAGGCAGCTTCCAGAAACTTAAACCCTCTCCTAAGGAAGGGGTTGGCGCAGGGGTGTGAGCCATCGGAGACCCAAGGTGGCCGCCAGCGCCACCCCCAGCAGGGGCGCCCCGGAGCCTCCCGGTGCAGGCGATTCCCGGGAGGAGGGTGGTAATCCTGTCACCTTGCACCATCGGGGAGGCTTCCTGTGAGGCAGCGTGGATAGGAATGGAGAGCTGGGGCAGAGCTCAGGGGGCTGCAGAGGGGAGGTGATTGGAGAGCGAGAGGCAGGAGGGGAAATAGGCAGCATATGGGATGGACAAGACAGAAGAACTTCAGGGAACTTCTGTGGGTGGTTTCCAAAATGCTGCCAAAGTAGGGCTTAGGTGACTGAAAAAAAAGCCTATTTTGCCACGTGGACCAAGGCCAAGACAGGAGGGGGTTTTTTTGGTTTCACAAGTTTCCAATGAACTTAAAATTTTCTTTAACTTCCTTATAATTTTTTTTTCTATTTTTAAATTAAGGTATGTTTACATAGAGTAAAAATCTTCCTTTTGTGGACAGTTCTGCAAGTTTCAACAAGCACAGACAGTCATGCAATCATTGCCAGTCATCATACAGAACAGTCCCACCATCACCCCCAATTCCCTTTTCCCTTGTGTCCCCTTAGCTGGCCCTGCCTCTCATCCTCAACCCGTAGCATCTGCTGATTTGCTTTCTAACCATATACCTTTGCCTTTGCCAGAGTGTCATATAAACGGAATCATATGAAATAACTTTTTGAACCTGATTTCTTCCATTCACATGATGCCCTTGGGATTCATCCATGTCATTGTGTGTCAGGACTGTGTTCCTTTTCATTGCTGAGTAGTGTTCCACTGTGTGAACGAACCACACTTTGTCTACCCATTTCCTGCGTGAGGGATGTTTAGGTTGTTTCTGATTTTTGTCAAATATGTATAAAGCTGCTAGACATTCACAGGCAGGTGTTTGTGTGAACAAGTTTGCATTTCACTTGGGTAAATGCTCAAGAGTGTGATTGCTGGTCCTTTGGTAGGTGTGTGTTTAACTTTGTAAGAGTCCGCTGAGCTGTTTTCCAAAGTGGCTGTTCCAGTGACCTTCCCACCAACGATGTGTGATAGTCCCACATGGTCAATAGCCTCACTAGCACTTGGTATTGTCAGACTTTTTTGTTTGTTGGTGTGTTTGTTGGTTTTGTAGATAGTCTGATAGATGTAGTGATAAATTATTGTGCTTTTAATTTGCATTTTGCTAATATCAAATGATGTTAAGTATCTTTTCATGTGCTTATCTGCCATCTGTATGTCTTTGGTGAACTGCCTGTTCATATCTTTTGTCCATTTTTAAAATTATTTTCTTTATATTAAGATACAGTTCATCAGTTTTTGTCTTTTATGGATCGTATGTTTGGTGCTGTAGCTAAGAAATCTTTTCCTAATCCAAGATTATAAAGATTTTCTTCCAGACATTCTATAGTTTTAGTTTGAAATAATTTTTTGTGAATTGAGGTTTCTTTTTTACTTTTTTTGGTTGTGGATATCCAGTTGTTCTAGCACCATGTTGAATAGACTCTCCTTTCACCACTGAGTAAAATGAAATTTTATTGCATTTTCACCTTTTTCAGAAATCAACTGACCATGTATGTGTGGGTCTGTTTTGGATTTTCTGTTCTGTTCATTTTATGTGTCTCTCCCTCCTTTAAAATTACACTGGCTTGATTACTGTTGCTTTATAGTAAATCTTGGAATCAGGTAGTAAGAGCCCTCCAACTTTGTTCTTTTCCAGAATTGTTTTAGCTACCCCTTTGCTTTTCCATAAAAAAAAAATTAAATTCAACTTGTTGATTTCTACAAAAACTTCTCCTCAGATTTGGATTGGAATTCTGTTGAATCTGTAGGTTAGTCTGGGAAGAACTGATATCAAAATACTATTGAGTCTTTCAGTCCATTACCATAGCATATCTTGCCATTTATTTAGATTTTCTTTTTTTTTCTTTCTTTTTTTTATTTTTTATTTTTTTCTATGAACATTTTTTTTTTCACACACACACACTGTATTTTATTTTTACAAGAGATAAATAGACTGACACCAAGCATTGTACATGGATGACCACAACAAAAGCAACAATGATTGCAATTACCAAACATGAAACACACTCATACTATGTCATAATATTGACATTCAGTCCAGTAATCCTCCACTGTAACAGCTCCTTTACTTTGCAGTGAAAATTGATTTGTATATTCTTTGCCTCTGAGTCCTTGTGGGATTTTTTTTTTTTTAATTCAGACAGAAAGTCACAAAAATTATACTCATCCTCATCAGTTCACTCAGTCCCATGTAATTAATTTTTTTTTCACCTTGATCTTTTGTTAGCACTTTTATGAGTTCATCAGTTTTTCATTAGAGTTCTGAAAATGCTTATTCATTCAGTTCAGCAGTACAGTTACCAGAAACCTGTACTTGTCAGAGTCTTTTCCATGAATTTCTTGAAGATGAAACCCTTTTATAGGAACATATTTGCAAAATCATCAGAGTACAGCCAGAACTGTCTGTAAATGACAAAAGACTTAAAAATGACCACGGTTAAAGATTTGATGAAAGTTCATAATAATGCAGTTGACAAGAAAATTAGTTATTTCTGAGATATACATTTTAAAGTAATAACTAGGATTATTACTTATAACATTATACGAGAACATATAAGATTTTTAGAAATTTCATGTAATGTCTGAAACATTTATATTAACGTATTTCCATACATATTTCCATACAAATACAAATATAAGATTTTTAGAAATTTCATGTAATGTCTGAAACATTTATATTAACATATTTCCATACAAATAACCCAATGAAAGTTTAGTATTAGTTGTTTTGTTTGTTTTTTTTATAGATTTTCTTTAACTTATGTCATCAATGTTGGTACTTTTCAGCCTATGTATTTGGCACTTATTTTCTTAGACTTATTCTTACATATTTCATATTTTTTGATGCTATTGCAAATGGTACTGTTTTTATTTTTCATTTCCCAATTGTTCATTGCTAGTTTGTAGAAAAATAATTGATTTTTAAATATTGACTCTGTATTTTGTGACCTTACTAAAGTTTAGTAGCCTTTTTATAGATCCTTTGGGGTTTTTTGTGAGGCAAATCATGTCATCTGTGAATAAGAGAATTTTATTTTTTCCTTTCCAATCCATATGCCTTTTATTTCTTTTTCTTTCTCTTGCCTTATTACACTGGTTAGGACCTCTAATATGATGTTTATTATTATTTATTATTAATTTATTCTTTGTGGGTGTATCATATTGGTCCTGTTGGAAAAATTCATTTATTCATTCATCAAAAATGTATTGAATGTCTGTTAAGTGGCAGGTTTTATACAAGGCACTGTGGGAGATATAAAGAAAAATAGAACATTAAGCCAACCTCTAGGAAATTTAGGATCATGTAGAAAATAGAAGATATTTTCCCAAATGAGAAGGGTCATGCCACAGCCCCTTGGGGCCGGGTACTAAGTGGGTGAAGCCCCGAGTGGGGTTGAGAAGGAGGCAGGCAGTTTCCCACCCCTGCTCAGAGGGCTTCGTAGAACTTAGAGCAATAGATCAGGATGGCCCCTGCTGTGTTCTCCAGGTTGTAGGTTGGGTTACCTGCTAGCCCAGGAGATGGGGTAGGTTTAGTAATACATAAAGCCTGACTAGGCCTAAGGGGGGTAGAAGTATGCATCTGTTTGTTATGAATCTGGCAGGAAGGATAATTTCTAATGAACTATACCTAAGAGAAGAAAAGCTGAGCCAGCGCTTTTCCTCTCTTCAAAGCCTCAGAGACCCTAGAAGGAAACAAAAGCAGAAGAATGCCCTCCCAAAACTGCTCCTTCCAGACTTTGAGGGTCAGTCAGAAATATGGAGTGGAGGGGAAATGTGAGAAGGGGGCAGTGCAGGGACTGATGAGAGCAGAGACAAATGTGCTGTGCATTATAATCGGCTCCTTTCCTGCATGAAGCTCCAATGTCAAGGTGGGAGAAAGACGTCACAGAGTGTTGTTCCTGGGGCTCAGGGCCAGCGGGGGTGGGTGGGGGGATGAGCATATGGGAAGGAAGCTCCTAGAACAGGAAAGTGGGTGAAATCTGGATCTGCAGAAACAGAGAGGAGGACATTCCTGGCCAACGCATGGGGAAGAGAGACCAAGCACTACTGGCCAAGAGCAGCACACTTTGGGCCTTACGCGGGGAATGGAGCAGGTCAAAGGAGGTGCGTGGGGAGAAAGCGACTTGGAAGGGAGGTTGTGCGGGGCCTTAAGTGCCAGCTGACGAGTCGGAACTGAACTTGACAATCAGTAACTGAACTTGATAATCAATAAGAGGTGAGAAAAGAGTTTGAGTGGGGAGAGGAATAAGATCTGAGTTTTGAGGCAGTTGTTATAAATCAATTCTAAGCATGGCCTCTCCAGCCCTGCTGCCTGCGTTCAAATCCTGGCCATCTCCAGGCCTCAGTTTCCACATCTGTAAAACAGCCACAGTAATACCTACGAACTTGTAAACATTGAATGAGTTGATGGTGTGAGGCTCTTGGAACAGTGCCTGGCGTGGGAAAAAGTGCTATGGAAGTGTTGTCTTGTGTTCTGCTTGTCATCGTGTCATGGTCGTTATTTTAGCAACATTCATGGGAAGGAACGTGGGTGAATTTGAGCAGTTAAGTGACTGTCACAGCAGGGCAGTGGCCACACCAGCCTGGCAAGGCCTGCTTTTGGAAGGCTGGGTCTGCTTCCCCCTCCCCACGCCATCTCCCACACCCTCTCCTTCCCCCCGCCACCCCACCCACCGTCTACCTGCTCCGGTTCTCACCTCCTCCTCCCACGCTGCAGCTGAAACACAAAGAGAAACTTTGCCCTTTTTTTTCTTTTTTAAAATCTTTTTTTTTTTATTCCCACTTGGGTTACTGTAGAAAAAAACAAGGAGGGAGCCTGAGGGTCCCTGCACCTCAGAGACCCCCTACTGCAGAACAACCATTGTTTTGGCAGAAATTAGAGGCTACAGATGGCGGCGGGAAAAGAACCAGCAGTTAAAGGAACCAGCGCATGGTCCCCAGAGCCGAGGTCTCCGCTGCCCGCTTTAGCCCCAGAGCGCACCGCCTTCTCTGCTCTTGGAAATTCCCTGAGCTGCCAGCGGCTCTGCACCAGCTCTCAGCAACAGACCACACTCCCCAGGGACTCGGGCCCTCGCAGAGTGAGCTTCCTGGGTAACTGGACATGGGGTGGACGTGCAGCGTCCTCAGGCCATCTCAGGGATGGTCTCAGTTAAACAAACAGGATGCACATTCCAGCTTTGCCACCGTCATGTGCAAATGGCATGACCTTGGGTAAGACACTTAGCCTCCTTGAGCTCACTTTGCCCATCTCGGAAATGGGATTAATAATACCTTTGTCAGTGTGCTGTCGTGGTAGGAAAAGCATGACTCCAGTGCTCAGCACCCAGGAAATTGCTTGTAAACGCAGTGGCTGCTGCAGCTGCCGTGGTAGGGGATAGAGGTTGCGTTCACCATCATGGGTTTCACTGGAGAGAACCATCACTGGGGGGCCAGCTCCCATGCCGCCTCCACGGTCAGACCCCGGCCCTCTGCCTTGAGCTTTCTTTCCCCCCTGGTCCCCTGGAACATTTCGTTTGTACCTGTTTTCACAGCATCTGCTGCTTTCACCTTGGTCATGGTGTCATTTATATTCGTTATCACTTTTCAGAGGTAACGGCATGGTGCTGAGTGGCCAGAATGAAGGAAAGACCAGGTCAGGGACTTTCTGTCTAAATAAAGACCAGAAATGCTACCCGGGGGGGTGGGGGGGGGTTTCAGGTAATTGTGAAGAAAGCGCACTTGGGGACCTTCTGGAGTCAGGCTTTGTGACTCAGGATGCATCCGAGTCTGTAACAGGCAGAGAGGGGTGTCGTTTGGAACGAGGAGGACCTTTCCATGTCTCTCACCTCATCCTTCCTCCGTGGTCCCCGGCTCCACATGGGTGAAGGTGGGCCCATGTCCGTGTGATCAGAACTTGGCTCTTAACACGCCGCAGCGCTCAGCCCTCCGCTGAGTTACTCTTACCTTCTTCTATGTGAGACAGTGCCGCCAACACTGTAGGCACTCAGTCAGTATTTAATAAATGGCTGAATTAATTAATTAAGGCCAGATAACGTGGGTCTCTGAAGAATTCACAGATTGAGGTACCACAAGGACCTCATTTTCAGGTATGTTTCCCTCCAATGCATTGGGACCACCCGGAAGAGTTCCTGGAGCTTTCTATCCCACCAGCCTCATTGCCCTGTGTCCTCAGCACTTGGAGATGTAATGCAAGGGATGCCCAGAGAGGATGATTTCTAAATGAGCTTCCTGCCTCAAGGCCAAGGTCGATTTGCCTGTGCAGAGAGAAGACCGTCAGGTGCATGGAGTGTCAGAGGGGCGGTGCTGTGGGTGAAAGGTCTCTCGGAGCTTAGCTTACCGTGGGCGCCTAATGGATGCTGAATAATTGAGAGACTAAATTGGGAGGTGGGTGAGTGCCGCAGTGATGGGCCGTGATAAACTAAAGCCATCCCAGAACATTTGCAAATTGGTCATTAATGTTTCATCAACAGTGCCTGCATCCTTTGTTAATTTTGAACGGTAGCAGGAGTTTCCAGTCACAGGGGTAGTATCATGAGAAATGTAAATAGAGGAATTATGCCTGGCCTGCAATTCTACCCAATAATTTGGGTTTGTTTCAGTAGTCTAATAGCTGGGGATGGTCTCATATTGCTTGCTGATGTGCTTCAAGGGACTTGGTGCTTTCACGTTGTGACATTTGGAGGGGAATTATGGATTTTAGAGCATTGCAGATTTATTGGGGGTTTTTTTGCTTTTTTTTTTTTCGCTATTTTTGAAGCAAGGTTTGCTTAAGCTGAAATTGACTACTTATCATGGGGAGTGGGGCATGGAAGTATAGGAAGAATAATTTTGTTCATCTAGAAAGGATGCCTTCTTCAAAATGATTTTTGCTGTTGGCAAAGCTGAGACCGTGCTCACATGATTCTCTCTTACTACATGTCCCTGTAGTAAGCGACAGGAGAAACACAGTGTGTACTGTGGAGAGCTGTAACTGGCAGTGCGGTGGTTTAAATCAGAAAGCAAGCCCTGGACTTCAGGGGAACCGAGCTGGGGGAAGGATGCGGAGGCTCGGTTTCGAGTCCTGGAAATGTCGGGCCCGGTCCTGAGCCTCCTGTGATTGGGCTTCCCCAGGAAATAACCAGGTACTTGCCCCACGTGGGCTGTGCCTTTTGGTAAAATTTTCCACTCTCTGAGGCTGCCCGGCCCTCCATCTGGGGACCCAGCTTTGTAGGAGTTGCTGAGCCTGCTGTGTTGAAGCTGTCCCACCTGACACCACCCAGACGCCACCCCACGTGGACTCACCGCTTCTCCTTCCACTGACTTTTGAAGGTGGTGCAAAGGGTCCCCTGTCTGTAGCGCTGGGCAGCATGCTTCTGACAGCGCCCATCCTGCAGCCTGTTGGGAGCCATGCTGCTCGGGAAGCTGGCGCTGGATTGCGACGGCTCTCAGCATCCAGAGTGCCCACTCACGTCGCAGACGGCTATGATTTCCATTTCTCACAACTTAACTGAAAGGGGCACTTAAGCAAAGCAGGCTTTAGTCCCAGGCGGCGTCAGTATTCCTGCTGTGGGAAAGAGCCAAGCCCTGTGCAGCTGGTGGTGGAGGTGGTCTTGAGTGCGTGTTGACCCAACTTCCTCTCTCGGGAGCTGAAATGAATGGCTTGTGCTGATGAATGCGGTGCCCCCAGAGCCCCGTCGGTCTCGGGCAGCGCCCAGTCAGGGCTCTTGTCTGTCCTGGGCGCTCCCAAGGGCAGGGCAGAGGGCCAGGCACCCTGAGCCTATGTGGAGCCCAAGTTCCAGCCCGGCCGGAGGGGTCTCAGAGCCTGGCCTTGGGGCCGGGCCTGGACTTGGCAGAGAGTACCGGGGGCTGAGGAGATTGGAGCAGGGGGTACCTGAGGCAATTGGGGGGAGCAGGCGGGGGGGGGGGCACACAGTCTAATCACAGAGAAACTTTGTTCAGAAAAGGCAACATGCATCCAACTATTTGTATTTCCAAAGATGACGTATGTGCTCATTTTATTTTTCTCTTTGGAAAGTTTTAGGATCTGTCACCGTGCTGTGTATTCCTATAGATTCAGAGTTCCGTTCTTCCCTCCGGAGGGATGGGGTCCGGGTCATTCACAGGTGCCTCTGCCCTCACTCTTTTAAGCGGCAGGCTTCCCTGCTTTGTTTTTGTTTTCTGTTCGCTTGGTTTTGAAGCACAGTTTTCCAAGTATAAAATTACGCGCTATATTCCTTCACTTACCCTCAAAAAACCTGCCCGTTTCCCAAGGGGTTGACCTAAATCACCCTAAGCCGGGCTTCTCAACCCCAGCACTACTGACGTCTTGGACCAGATCATTGTTTACTCCGTGTGCCCCACCCCACCCTCGGCTCTGGCCCCCGGCTTCAAAGCCACGGCTCCCACGCGGCAAGCGAGGTTTTTAATGAACAGTTTCCCTCTGTCCTGCCCTTGATCTCCTGCACATCCTTCTGTGGGTCACGTTGTGTCAGAGGGCAGAGCGGGGCTGTACTGTGCACTTGGAGCTCAAAGTCCCTTTGCAGTGAAATCCATCGAGGCCCGTGGAGCTTTCAGTTTGGGGCGTGCTGTTTGATGTCTGTCTTCTCAGACATCCTTTCCCATTAAAAATTGATGATCATAAAAATGGGGCCCCTTGGCCCATCTCGGGACCTCGGCATTCGTTAGCGCGGCTGCAGACCTCTCCCTTCTCCATGTCCCAGCATGATTTATCACGTCACGTGTCCAGTGTCCCGTGTCATCTGGGCTGCAGCGTGGCCTGGCCGTGCAGACCCTTAGCAGCCCCTGCCTCCCTTCTCCGGCTCTCCTCCCTGGGGTTCTGCGCCCCCATCACAGAGTCCGCCCCAGGATCCCGTGTGCCTCAGGGTTCCAGCCCCCTCCGCGCTCCGCTGCTCTGGAGCTCTGTACACGCTCTGCGTTGCTTCTTAACGTGCATCCTTCCTCACTGGACCCGAAGCCTCATAAACAATACAGCTCATTGGTCAACACCCGCTGAGTGCCAGCATCGGGTGCCCTTGAGGGCAGGGACCACCTTGCGTTCAGCCGCCAGGGGCCGTGGGTGTCAGATGGGTTCATGCTGGGCCGTGCAAGCGGTGGTACCCAGCACCCGGCCCTCAGGTGTCAGCTGTCATGGTCCTTGTCTCCCTCCAGCCCACGCCCCCGAGTTCCAGCACCGAGCGTACTTGTGTTCAGAAAGGCTTCCGAATTAAAATAAAACAAATGAATAAGTGAGTGTTGGGCCACCAAGAGAGAGCTGGAGAAGCTGGGGAGAGGAGCGGGCGTCCCTGGAGGTGTGGCTGTGAGAGGAGAGTCTGGGAAGAAGAGACCGGGTCCCACGGGGCGGCCATGCCCCGCCCCAGCCCCGTCCCTGGTCCCCAGACGGCCCCTAGTGAGTCTCCTCATTGCTTCGCTCTTCAGGTTTGTCCAGAAACAGGGCCTTTTCATACACTTAACTTTTTTTTAATCAGGAATATTTCAAAGCCTGTTCCTCCGTTCACTGTCCCTTCAATTCAGGTCACTTCTGCAGACGTTTATCGAGTCCTTCCTACACGCCAGAAACTGAGCTCTGAAGATAAGCCGAGATCGAGGTGCTTGTGGCCTCCCTGGCGGGGTGCAGTCTGGCAGGACAGACAAGGGATCCATGGGGCAGGGGTGCCAGGCCACCCGCGCTCCACACCCTCTGGCAGCGAGACAGGTAGCCTGAAGGTCACACCTGGATTCCCTTTTCCCAGGATGAGGTTTTGTGTGATTTTAACTTGTTTGCAGATAATTAACCCTCAGGTCAAAAAATCATACCCTTCTGCCTCTGAGGAGATTGCAATCAGAGTTTTGAAGAGAGGCAATTGCTGTGTAGAATTAAAAGCTTCTTGATGAATAATGCTCTCATTACACAGGGAGGAAATTACAGTAGCACTTTCTGCTATGTAATTAAAAAACCAAAAAAGCAAAGATGAATGAAATACCCACCAGTGAAAATGGGATTTGGTTTTCAGCAGAGGAAGTTGAAGCTATGTCAGTCACATGGTTTTCGTTTTCCAATCTAAGTGAAGTGTGTCCTGACTCATTTCAGATTATAGCAGGGAATTTCATGGCACATTTTCTTTAATCTTTGTAAGGCCATGGCCTAAAAAGGCAGGGGGGATTTTTTTACTCTTAAAAACATGGGGTTTTTTCCATCCATTGACTTCCTTTCTACAAAGACCCACCCAGTGGGCCAAGCAGCCTCTTAGAAGAAGATTCAGTCCGCATTTATTCTCATAAAGACCCATCAGCTGGAACTGTGGACTTTATAAGTGGTGGGTTATATTAAAATGCAGAAAACCCAACTGATAGTATTAGTTTTGAAACAAAAGCAAGAAACATATTTCCAGTTTAACCTCCAGGTTTGTTTGTTTGTTTACTACATGTACCCTTGGATGTTTACGACAGAGATGACTAAAGATCCTTAATTACAGACCAGAATGAATTCAACTCATAAATTTCAAGCCATCATAGCTGCTAGAACCCCCGCATTCATTCCAAAGGGGAGCGTTATCTGAGAATGATGGTTCATGCAGAAAGGTAAAGATCTGTACTTGAGTCTGCTGCCACCCAGCTATCACTTGCAATTGGGCAAGGAAGTCTGGAAACAAGGTTCCCAGGTAGGGAAGGGTGGTATCTCCATCCAAACAGTAGGCAGATTTGTCAGGAGATGACAGCTTGAGCTAAAGTGTCAGTAAAGCGGGTGGTTTAAGCAGGCATACCTAATCGTCTGCCTATTTGAGCCCTAACCATTTATCTTCCTTCGTGTAGGATTTCTGATCTAAGGAGAGGAGAGCTTATTTGCCCACCTCGTGCCCAGCCATTTGGGCGTTTGATTTTTCATTAACTGTAATGAGTAAAATTAATAATGAAGCCTATGGTACAGGAAGGTTTGTTTATGTTTCTTGTATATGAACCTTGTCAAAACAGGTACCAGGCATTCTAAGGAAGACCTAGGATTTATGTTAAATTGCTTATTAAAGTGTAAGAGGAGGGGGAAAAAAAAAAGAGAGAGAGAGAGTGATGGTTAAATACACAGCAAACCAATCCACTGCTCTGGCTTCTGTGAGGTAGAATAATGTGCATTCCTTCTCATTCGTCTCTTTCCTGTCTCTACAATTCCCATTAGTACGCGGGGCTGTTTCTTCCCTCCCTCCACACTAAGCCGGATTATTTAGGGTGAAGACATTGATTTAAACCCATTCTACTTTCACTTTGCCCTGTGAATTAATGGAAGGAAATGAAATCAAACTTCCTAGGTACCACACATTAGCAAGACAATCAAGCTCAAGTGAAGCAAGATCGCACGGTTACTTCTTATAAAGGGAAACTGAGCAGCCAAAGCCTCTTACACACACACTGGGAACCACTCCCGGGGACCCTAAAAAGTGGTGGGGAAGCAAGAAACAGGACGCACTTCGGAGGTAAGACCCCGCAGGAGGGCAGGCGAGCCCCCCTTCTGCAGCAGTGTGAGCGACACTGACCTGACCCCTCATCCACAGCTCTCTTATTCTCGGCCTGGCAGTGGCCATGCCGCCCAGTTCCGACCAATAAGAAGAAGCGGAAGTTTCTGGATGCAGTTTCCGGAAGCCTTTTTGCCCAGCCTGCCGCTTTGGGTTTTTACCGCCCTTCTGTCCACAGTGCTGATGTGAGGCCTGGAGACAGAGCAGCCGTCTTGTAGCCATTAGGGGATGCGCATGAAGATGGCGGCCTGCTTGCTAAGGACAGTGAAGCAGAAAGAAGAAAGGGTCCCGATCCCTCTGGCATCCCAGACAGCTGCTTTGGCCTTGCACCTCCAGAAGTTTTTAATGCCTTGAAGCCGGCTCAGCTTCTCCTGTTGCATGGAGCTGAACCCATCAGAACTGACACACAGTGTGGCTCAAAGCTCTGCAGAAATAGAATATGTTGTTCTGTTGCAAAAAGGCAAAGGAAATGGGGTCATAACAGATATGTGAATAGAACAGGATCCTTGAATGTACATTCCTGAAATCTAGAGAGAGGTCAATGAATAAGAAGATACTCAGAAAGTGTCCCAGGATGAATGACAGTGCAGTACCTCATTTTTACTTAGAAATAAAGTGACAAGGAGAACAGAATTTTTCCTGTTTATCAGATGCAAAGTTATCTACATGGTTATAAGGAGTGTTTTTATTGCCAGAAACATCTTAACTTTTTTAGAAGCTTGAAGTAATTTTTTTATCATTATTTCTGCAAAATGTTTTTATTAAAGGAAACACCATATGGTAACAGCAAGAAGAGTTAGTTACAAGTCACGAAGCTAGTCACAGATTTCTTTCCAACAGTTAAATTCAAAATACTCATCACAGGCCCTACATTTAGAAAAAAATATTAGAAGTTTAAAGACTCCTGAAAGTATAAAACTTTCATCAAAGAGTTGTGCATTTGTTTTGCTTTTCGTTTTCTGTTTTCGTCCTCTAGGATACTAAATAAGGTCTTGTAAGCCCTAGGAGTTCTATTTTAAATATTTAACAACCAGTGCAGCCTGGGCAGTGACAGAACAGCCTTCAGCCACGGCTGCAGGTGTGGTGGTGCTTGGTGCCAAGTCTCAGGGCGTCAGCCCTTGGGAAACCTCGGGGGCGGGGGGACGTTGTGTGTGTGTTGCTGGAACGTATTTCCATCATTCATACCCTACTCGGGGTGAACATCTGCGATCTAGGCAACCTCGAACTGGCAGAATCTAACGCACCAGGCAGTAGGTTGGGTTGTGTGGCTTCTATCTCTGCACTAGTTTAGTTTGGCTTTTAGAACACCCTAGTGCCCCAAATTCAGATACGATGAAAGATGGCCTCACCGCACGCCACCCAAAAAGGAGCAACAAAAAGCAAACAAGAATCCGAACCTCTAGCTCAGTAATTTCCAACGTTGAGGAAGTTAACGCTGTCCTGTTGTTGGAAATATAACTGTAATTTATTTATTTCTTTATTGAAGTCTAGTTGATTTACAATGTTGTGTTAGTTTCTGCTGTGCAGCAAAGTGACTTATACATACATGTATACATTCTTTTTCATATTCTTTTCCATTATGGTTTATCCCAGGATACTGAATATAGTTCCCTGTGCTCTACAGTAGGACCTTGTTGTTTATCCATTCTATATATAATAGTTCACATCTGCTAATCCCAGACTCCCACTCCATCCCTCCCCTACTCCCCCTCCCCCGTGGCAACCACAGGTCTGTTCTCTCTGTCTGTGAGTCTGTTTCTGTTTCGTAGATGAGTTCGTTTGTGTCACATTTTAGATTCCACATGTAAGTGATATCATACGATATTTGTCTTTCTCTGTCTGACTGACTTCACGTGGTATGATCATCTCTAGGTCCATCCATGGTGCTGCAAATGGCATCCTTTCACTGAAAGATACCGGTATGATGGCTCCCCGAGAAGCCGAGCAGGGGCTGTCGGCGTGCGTGTGCAGACCGGCGTGAGCACTGCCGCCGGCTCCTGCAGAACGGTGCCGCCATGAAAACCCTCTCCCTTGGGCTCCTCTTCACGGTCACAGGCCTGCCTTCCCCCACCGCCCATCCCCTAGCAACCACCCATCTCTCTAATTTTGTCATTTTAAGAATACTGTATAAATGGAATCACTCAGTATGTGACCTTTTGTGATTGGCTTTTCTCACTCGGCATGATGCCCTTGAGATCCATGCAGGAATCAAAAAACAAGACAAAAAACCCAAGAATCCTGACTTCGGGCTCAGCCACTTCCAACTCTGGCAAAGTTGGGACCCGGGCCTGTTGTTTGGCAGATTCCCTCCCTGGGGGGCAGTAGTGAAAACCAAAGCACTGGGTTGTTTTTCGTTTTTTTAAAGATTTTTTGATGCGGACCATTTTTTGAAGTCTTTATTGAATTTGTTACAGTATTGCTTCTGTTTTATGTTTTTTGGGTTTCTTTGGCTGCGAGGCACGTGGGATCTTAGCTCCCCGACCAGGGATCGAACCCATACCCACTGCATTGGAAGGCGAAGTCTTAACCACTGGACCGCCAGGGAAGTCCCAGCACTGGGTTGTTTTTTACATTGAGAGTAAATTTAAAATTGCTTCGGAGGAGGAACTGTGGCCTCGGGCCCCTGGGGTCCCTGAGAACCTGTGCGTAGGAGGTGGGGCCAGCTCAGAGTGAACAAGACAGACGTGTTTCTAGGGCTCACTGACTACTTCACTCCTCATGGCAAAATCCTGGAGTATTAGTCAAAAGGAATCTCCCTTCTAGGTCTTCTTTTATAATCCTTGCTTTGGGCTTTGGGCCCAGGCGGGCAGTGGGCGAGTTCCTATCCGGACGGCGGGTCCAGGCAGGAGGGCTCCCCGGCTGCCACGTGTTCACAGCATTTTAGAGCAAAGGCGAGGGAGGTGACCTGGGTCTAGGCCTCCCGGCTCCCAGCTCTAGGGGCCTCTGGTGTCCCCGCTACCCCGCTAGATGCATTCCTTGCATTAGTTTATTTCATCCTCTCAACAGCTCTACAGAATAGTTACTGTTACTCACCCCATTTTACAGGTGAAGCAGTTGAGGCTTAGAAAAAGTAAATAGCTCCCCCAAGGTCATAGAGCAAACCCAGGACTTGAAGCAAGGTTTAAAGGACCCCAGAGTCCTTACTTTCCACCACCGAATTATTTCAATCCAGAGTGAAACTCAGGCCAGCCCCCTACATGCACCTGTGTCTGGTCCAGAGCACGTGCCTGGTGGCAGTAGAAGAAGTCTCGAGGTCCCCTTAAGTCATGGGCTGGGGCCCTTTGAAACCTTTTCATCTAAGCCATGATAAAATACATGTGAGGGTTTAATGCTGTTCCTTCCAAGTAAGGAACCTGTGAAGATTTGGTGGAGGGGCTCTTTGTGTGTCAGGGGCTGCCTGGGTGGTTTTGAGACCCCTGGGACCTTCGAGGCCATTTTCATTTCTCCCGGTGGGTAAATAAGCAACGGAAATTTCTTAAGTCTCTGGAAGCAGAAGCCAGGTCGTCTGTTGATCGAAATTAAGTGCCAAGTGAGTTGGTCTCTCCTTTTAAAATTAGCGGCTACAATGTGAAGCAAAGCGTTAAAAACTTTTTGTGTGTCTTTTTCGCCTCTGTTCTCTACCAGGTGCTTTTTCTTGAAAAAGCACAATCCTCCAGGTGGGTTTAAGCAGCCCCACTGAGGATATTGACAACCACCCCCCCGACCCCGCCCCGTGTTGTCACTGAGCCGCAGAGGACCCACATTTCCAGATGCTGGTTTCTGGCGTCTCCGCTTAACCTGCGCACCTGCAGCTTTGAGAAAGGGCAGCATCGCCCGCTTCACCTGGCCAAAGGGGAGCCCCCGTGGCAAACAGATGCCTGATCGGGGCAGTGCCAGGACTGGGACACCTCCTTCGTCCCTGCCCTGCTGCAGCTGCTCCAGGATTTGTGTGGCATTGGATTCCCCGCCTCTGTCTTGTGCAGGCAGGGCCTTTGAGAAAATAAATGTCGGGGACTCTGCGCTCGGTGCCCTGTCCTCCTTACCAGGGAGCCTCACGGCGGCAGAATATCCGCCACAACCTGCTGGATCCGTCACGGGCTACCGGGCTTCTCCTGCTGCCGCTAGGTCTCCCTCGGATTCTTTCCTACTCCGCGGAGGATTTAATGCCCAGCAGCCGGGGCGGGTGGGGGGCAGCGTTTCCCCAGGATCTCTGGGGTGAGAACCATCAGTGTTCCTGACACCGTCCAGCGGTGTCTTCAGGGCCCCGCACGCCGTCCCGCACCTGCCCTTCACCTCCCAGACGGGGCCTCCGTGTTCAGCAGGCTCCCGGGACGTCTCCGTGTCTGTTCCTGAACTCAGCCTCGGCCACCGTCTTGTTTCTGTGTCCATTTGGCCTTGGGAAAAACAGCCCCTGGTCTTTCAATTCTGAGCTGAAGGAGTCCAGTGGAGCCGGCTTTTTCCCCAGAGTGCGCTTGGAACTGCAGGTGTGCTGGCTCCCACGTCTCCTCCTATTACGTGCTACCAGGGTGCTCATGGAGCAGTGGGGTCGTGGGGAGCCTGCGGGGGCCTCCCGCCCGCAGACCCAGTCGGGGCACAGCTGCCCACCCTCACAGCTTGGCTTTTAGTTGTCGCCCGTCTCTCATTTCGTCCCTTCTTCCTGCGTTGCCACCCTTCCCAGTTCTCTCATCCCTTTGATCCTGAACATAGTTTCTAGCAAAGAACCAAGTCAGGTATTCTGAGGGATGAGTGTGGGGAAACGGATGCCAATTCTCAAAAACTGTAGCAGGTGGTTTTTATTAAGTATATTTTGCTTTTTCCCATTACACGCGTAACCCTCTAAGCACGAAGTTCAGTGAGCGCTCTGCTGGCGGAAGCCTTTCGAAGAGTTGGAGACATTTTTATTTGTACAAAGTTTCCTCTGGTTTTTTCTCTGCCAGAATTTTCCTCTGGTGGTTTTGGTTTTTTGCCTCGTTGGGCTGGTTGGTTGCTTTTTCTTACCCTCCCGTGACCTTTACCACTTCCCCTTCCCTGCTTGCCTCCCAGTGTCTGCAAAGAAGATGTGTCTGAGGGGATTGAACATCAGGAACAGGAATCTGGGAATATTACTCTGAACAAGTAAACGTCCTATCCCATAAACAGAAGAAAATAGTCATAGTCTCTGAAGGAATTCTGGGATATGGAAAGAAGCAGAAGTCCACAGTCCTGCTGAGAAATGGGTCGTAGAGCTCCTGAGAGAAATTATGCTTTTGCCTGATGGCCAGTGCGGTGCCTACAGGTGTGCGTGGGTTTGTGTGCGTTCGGGGCCAGGGTATAAGTGAGATTATGGAGCGGGAACAGGATATGTGACTCGATAGGTGAATAGCATTATTCATCTATCATGCCTTGTAGGCCGTATCTAGTTGCCTGAGCTCTGCAGACTCTCCTGGCTGCGGTGCAGCCCTCTTGAGAACCTGAGGAAAGTCCTTCAAGGATCCCAATATCTTATGAAACAGCAACGTACACGCCCTTTTGAATCTTCCACTTTTCTCGTCTCTAAAATTCCCTTGATGGGACAGCCTGAAATTGGTGACTTTCACCCTTCAAACTGATCTGTCACATTGGAAACCATGGAGACCTCCTTTAGTCCATCCCAACCCTGAGACTGAAACCCACAGCGACAGCCCCTGTGGTGGGGACATTGACCACAAGCTCTGGAGACCAGCAGATGAGGCCAAGATCGTGCATCACTTTTCTTACAGCGGCTGAAAGGCTATGGTTGTTTGTATTGATTTACAGGAGCACTTAATCAATGCTTCTGGTTCCATTGTCTCTTTGCGACTGTACGAAACAGCTTGAGTATTAGAAGGTGAAAGCCATGCTCTGTAATAACCTTGTGAAAGTTTCATGGGAGCATTTGATCAGTAACAAGCCTCGCTTAGAAGAAAACCATGTTTCTGATGCCGTTGCCCAAGGCTCACACTTACACTGAAGTTGCTTCCATGTTCAGGAGGCTTCGCTGGGATCGTTGTTAGTAGATGCCACGGTCTGGAGGAGCTGGGAGAGAGGGTGAGTGGAGGCTGGAAAAGCAGAGTCACTGAAATCGTGCTGAGTTTAAAGTCGGCTGTTTCACTCTCCTTTGAGGAAGAGAAAAACCAAATGTATTCTATCAGGAGGCGTCTAATAAATGTCTGTTGTGTACACAACTACCACAATAATAGTTTCCATTCCTTGAGGGCTAATTCCATGCCAGGAACATTTTATGTACGTGTGCATTTCTCCTCAGCGTCCTTCCACCCTCACAGTTGGGGGCACTGACCCCAGCTGACGGCTCTCCGTTCGCGATGCTCTTTCATCTCTTCCACCAGTTCCACCGGCCAGCGCCTGGCACCTGCAGTGTGAACAGGGACCAGCGTCAAATGGGCAGTCACCCACGTGGGGCCCGCGATCTGTGCGGGGAGGTGTGAGGCGGCTGAGGGCTCCTGGACCTTTCCTCACTCATGAGGGACACCCTGAGAGGATGCTTTCCTGGCCTGTGGACACCAGTCTGGAGCTGAAGGGCACGTGTAAGAGAGCAGGGCTGAGGGAGAGGCGGAGACACCAGGCCAGCTACGGGCCCACCCTCTCGCCTGCCCCGCTCTTAACAGAGCAACTCGACCCGGCAAATTTCTGTGTGCTATGAGCCCATTTGCATTGGGAACTCTGGTACCCACAGCCAGCACTATCCTGGCTGAACCTGCGTGTCAGCAAATTACCATGACAACAGCTCTCTGAGATAGCCGCTCTAAGAGTCTCTGTTTGTAGGTGAGAACAGAGGCTTTGGGGGATTAAATAACTTCATCAGGGCACGTGGCTAGTAATTGGCAGATCTCGGAGGCAGACCCAGTTCTCTCTGAGTCCTAAGCCTGCTCCCCTGCCCAGTGGTTCCCGTCCATTCCCATCTCCTGACCAGCTTTCCGTTGGGAAGAAGCACTCCCTTTTCTGGGGGCGGGAGGAAGCCCTCCATTTCTCCGCCTGTGCGTAGGCCGCGTGCTCAGTGACTTCTACAGAGATGTACCCGGGAGCTCCAGGTGGTCCTGTGATTTCAGCACAGAAACCTCTAGGCGGGCAGCACGTGAAATCACTTTGCCTTTTTATTGCTAAATACAGCACACGTGCAGAAAAGTGCAGAAAACGTAAATGTAAGGTATAATGAACAATCGTGAAGAAACTACCCCAGTCAAGATCTGTTTGGATTTGGTCATTAAATGTTGGTGGCAAAGAACGTAGTCATGATGATCTTGGTCATTCTCCCCAGCCTGGTCACTTCATTAACTTTATCTGTAGCATTTGGCACTCTTTAGGAAAAGCAACGGTGTTTATGCCGTGATCTATAACGTTTATGCCACAATGAACACCCACAAATAGACCCACAAGATGCTATCCTAGAAAAGAGCCATTAAAAAGATAAAGCCAAGTTCTGAACCAGGGCTGTAGTGATGGTGAAGTTATTATTAGCCCTGTTCTACTTTCTGGCTCTTGTGATGCCAGATTCTCAGGGGAAAAATGGCTTCTCAAGAGATTTCCTGGCAATCCTAAGTTATGGAGTGGGTCCCAGGGCTCCCGGGGCGAGGGGTGACTGCTCCCCACGCGTGGCCTCACCCTTCACTCTTTTCCTTCTGCTGGGAAGGGACGATCCTTTCCTTTGAGAGCCAGGACGCACTCACATCCGTAGTGGGAGATCTTAAGCAGACAGGCTTCACTGTGTGTACCTGTGGTTTAATGGTCTTTGTTATTTTTCAGCAGATATCCTGCTTAGATGAATACCAATTTCTATGTGTGCGTATCTCTTGTAATTGATTCTTTATTAGCTTTTTTCAAAGACAGTGGAATAAAAAGACCTGTTTGAAGAAAGCACAGAAGGTCCATGGCTGCAATAAGAGAATAAATAAATCAACGGGTCTTTTATACCAAAGGGAGCCCTCTGTGACCCTGTGTGGTGGAGTCACAGAGGGGAACCCTGGGAGCGGCTGACCCTTGAAAGGAACCCCAAAGCCTGTGATGTGGAACCAGCCTCCAACTGGCCTGCCAGTAATTAGGAGGCGGATTCATCAGGATGGTGTTTCCAATTCATATTTTAACCCTTATTTGGAGTCTTCAGTTTAAAAAGACGAAAAATATCTTTCAGCCCTGATGACTCCCTTCATTATTTTAATTACTAAGCAATCTATTTGATACCTTAAATTCCCAGGCAGCCAGCAGATAATTATCTGTTTGCACTGCTGAGAGCAGCCTAGAGCTGGGTAGGTTTTCTTCTGGAAGTCAGAGCCCACCCTTGAGAACAAAGACAGTGGTCCTTAGATGGTGCACGGAAGAGGGGACACACACACACACACACACACACACACACAGTGGTATCCGGTTTCTACCTTTGACAGTGCGGGTCCTTGTCTGCTTGCCGTACGTTCATGTGCACTTAGAGTATAATCCAGACGGTGGCTTTCTGTGCCCCTTGTCACTGAGCTCCGACCACTCAGAGCCCCTCGCCAAGGAGGGTGGCACAGTGCTCTTAGTTTCTGTAAAGCAAAGTTCTTCGCAAACAGCACCCGCTCAGGCCTGGGGCTTCAGTGCAGTGGTCCAGCCTGCAGGCGGTAGCCAGGTTTGGCTGGTGATGCTGGGCCGTGGTCAGGAGGAGGCTGGGCAGAGAGCTGCTGTGGGGAGAGGGCGTGGGGGGCTTCCTTAGGCAGGGCTGGGTCTCCTTCACTCTTGTCCCCTCAGTGCCCAAAGCAGTGCACGTCACTTGCTTGGAATCGGCATTAAGGTCTGCTGATGTGTGCTACACCCCTGCTATTTGCCAGGTGAGACAAGCGTGGTGAACAGAAGTATGGAGCAAGCGCTGTCTGCAGACAGCTTATATTCTCGTGGGGAGAGACAGATAATAAAACAAATGAGCATCGTGTAATGTTCTTAGACTGTGGTAAGTGCCATGGGGGAAAGGCAAGAGCGTGAGACGGGGTCTGAGGCAGAAGCCTGCCCCGCACTTGAGGGCTGGGGTGTGCAGTGGGCGCCAGCCAAGACAGAGCATGGTAGTGGGAGCGGAGTGAGCGACGGGCACTGGAGGAGATAAACTCAGGTCACACAGGGTCTTGGAGGCCACTGAAAGGGCATTGGCTTTGACTCTGAATGAGGTGGGAAGATCTTAGAAGACTTTGGTCAGGGTTCCACGTGGCGATGTATGTTAACAGCATCGCTTTGGCTACTCCAAGGAGGCAGGGTGGGAGCAGGGAGACCAGTTAGGCGCTCGCGATAATCCAGACAAGAGACGGTGGTGGTTCGGATGGTAGTGATGGAGGTGGTGGGCGATGGTCAGATTCTGGAAGCCAGAGCCTGCGGGGTTCGCTCTGGGGTTAGATGTGGGGCATGGAAGTCAGTGACACAATGTCACGTCTGCCATCTTCTTTGGTCAGACAGGCCAGCTCTGGTGTGATGTGGGACGAATCGCACAAGGGCATCAACACCGGTGGGAGGGATCATTGCGGCCATCTTAGGGGCTGGGTACCAGCACGTGGGAGGTGGCGAGGCGACCACCCGTGTCCCTACAGCGAGGCTGGGCTGCTGCACGTGTGGTCCTGATCTTGAGAGTCAGGGGACAGTGGCCTACAGTCACCTGTCAGCTTCACGTTGTTACTAAATAATCCTTTCTCATTGATGACAGGATATATTGAGTTCTCAACCCATTGTGGATTCCTACGATGCCTCTCTGTTTTCAGTTATTGAACTTAGAGATTGATTGTTCTTAAAATCTATACCTAAAGCCTCCATTCTCTCCAGTTCTCAGCTCATTCCTTTCTTTAATATTCTATGCTTTATCCTGGACCATCTCTGAAGACCAAGACTTTATCTGAAATGGCTTTAACAGATCGTCTCATTCAAAATCTGCCCACAAGCCAGTTCCACCCCCCCCCCAAAAAAAAACCTCCCGTGAGACCCCTCCCTCCCTCCCTCCCTCCCCGTCCTCCTGTCTATTCACCCTGCCGTCCACCCTCCCACCACCAACCCTAGTGTGGGAGCAGGTGTCTGTACCACCCAGAGCTTGGCCCTCTCCCCCTCAAGTTTGTAGCTGACGAAGGGAGCAAACGACACCCCCTTTCTGAGCAAGAGAGACAAACAAGTGTGTCTCAGGGGCTCCTTTCTAGTGAGAAGGATGGCTTGTTTGGCACAGAAAATGCAGAGAAAATCCTCTTGGGAGCATGGGAGCGGCACAGCCCTCGTGACCACTGTGCTGTGGGAACTTGACCCTTTTCCCCACCAGGAATGGGGAGGGCTGGGCAGGGTCCAGCAGCCCTCACGGCCACAGGCGAGAATCAGGGGTGAGAGTAAAACCGAAAACAAAAAGAACGAGCCTCGATTATGGATGTGTGTCTGACAAGGTGCTAAGGTACTGCACGCAGTAGGTCATCTTGTCTTGAGACCATGCCTGAGGCTGAGGGGCTGAGTGACTTGTTCCCAGACACTGTCCTGGCTCTGCCGGCCCGGGGCGGTGACCAGGAGTCAGCGCAGCTGCCGCCGGTACCGAGTGCTTCCCCTCGGCTGTTCAGCAGGTGCAAGTCAGGTGCTGCCTGCGGCGAACACCCTGCATCCTGGCTCGCCTGCTTTTGGCCTTGCGTGTGGTTAGCCTGAGACGGGAGCAGACTGGGTTTGTGATGCTCTGCGGAGGACCAGAAACGGCCTCCGTCTTCTTCACTGAGTTCAGGTGTCATTACCAGATAGACACGGGACTCAGGTTTGAATACTGATATGGTGAAATGAGGAGGGGCCTTGGCTCAATTTGGTAGCCACAGTCGTTGGGGCCAGTGCGAGGGGCAGAGGGGGCGCCCCGAGAGGGCTGAGCCCCAAAGGGCCCGTTCCTCCGACCTGCCCTCACTTCAGACTAACCCCTCCCCCAGGGAGGCGTCCCAGGCAGGGGCAGCACGTGTGTCTTGAAGAAGAGCAGGAAGGTTGTGCGCTCACACGTGTGAACAGGGAGAGGTAAGGAGAGTGAAGTGGGCGGGGCCAGGCCAGCAGGACCTTCATCTTTATCCCAAGAGCCCTTAGCATCGTGAGCGTCTCGTTATCAGATTTGTACGGTTGAAGATCACACGGGCTGTGGTGGGGAGAACTGGGGGGTGGAGGGGAACAGGGAGACAGGAGACAGGATACAGAGGTACTGGTGAGCGTGGAGGCCAGCGAGGGGCCCCAGCCCTCGCCTCTTGCGGTTGGCTCCCTTCTCCGGACGGTGCTGATGGCCGCGGGGGCGGATCCAGCTGCAGTGAGACCGACCGGGGGAGGCTGGGGCTCTACCAGACCCTGGAGAAGACCGACCAACCGACCCTGCTGTGCCTACCCTCAGACCACGTGCAGGCCCCTGTGAAAGGTGTTGTCTCTTCAAGCTTCATTCTCAGTGTGGAAACTTCTTCCTTCTGGCATTTTTACAGTTTATGAAGCAAAAAGGCCATAAAGAGATGTGTCCCCCCACCTCAAAGCTCTCACCTAGGTGCAGCTGCCAGGTGGCCCCTCCCCTGCACTGGGGAAGTGTGATTGTTGCTGATGAAGGACCAGGAAACCAGGGCCCACACTTGTATGTGGGCTCCCCTAATGCCAGCATAAACAGGGAACAGCTCTTGGGAGGCTGGGTGTTTGGGGCGTGTGGGGAGGTTTTGCTGTGGGCCCAGCGCTGCTCTCTCCCCCAGCAGGCATCCCACCGGTAAGGAAGTCTGCTGAGCCGCTGCTGTGGGCCAAGCATCGTGCTGGTGCCCAGGGTTCAGCAGGGAACCCTGCCTTCTCAGAAGTTAGCAGGGGCCGGGGGTGGGCACAGACAGGTGACAGACATCACAACTCAGCAGCACAGTGACGCCAGGGAGAACTTCTCAAGGGGCTAACTTCCAAGCAGAGTCCTGAGGAATGAGTAGGAATCGGTGAAATGGAAGGTTAGGGAGAGGGGGAACGTAGACGGAAGGTCCCCAGAATTTGAAGGCGCTGGAACGTACATCGCGGTGCTGGACTGAGCCTCAGGCGGGAGGAGAAACCGAAGAGAAAAAGGATGGTGTGAGGGCTGGTGGAATTGTGGGTTTGCCGACAGGCAGCTGAAGGGCTTTCTTGGTGACTTCTTATTCCTACCTGGAAGGAGGGCAAGATCATTTAAAGGATGACTATGAATAGGCTCTCTTTCAACTTTGCACCTCATCTCTAAGCATCTCTCCTGGTCAACCCATCCTTATAGGATTTCCAAGTCTTTTCTCACCATTTTGTGGATCGCTTAGCGAGGCCCCCTCCAAATCAGCGTAGAACTTTTTGCTTCACCCTTTCGTGCTCAGGTGAACTTCATAAACATAATGAGTCAGGTGGGTTTTGAGAGGCTGGGCTGCAATCCTAACACCGTATACGACATTGCTTCTGGGTTGGCGCATGCATTCTAGGTACAAGTTCGCTGTCTTATAAATGGTATTTTGGAACATCACTCTCCCTCAGTGATTTTCAACTATTTCGGGAAATCGTGAAGTTGAACCTCCTTGGTGTGTGTCAGTCTAGAAAGAAAAGCCAGGAGTAGCCAATGTCGTGACTTAGGTCAATAGATTGGACATTCAGTGTCCACTTTTTTAGGCGAATGGCATCTTCCAACCTGGGGATCAGGTGCTGCCATCGTGGGCACTTGGTGGTTGATGAATAATAAAAATGCAGCAATTCCCAGTGTGCCACAGACAGCTTCCTCCTGGTGAGCAAAGCAAGCTTAACGATCCGTCATGTGAGCTGTCCTCAGCAGCGCCCATTCTGGTGGGAAGTCCTTTAAGGGGGGGTCAGTTCAACGAATTCCAATCAGGGGTCCTCCCGAAGCTTCTAAAGTGGGGTGCCCCCCTCACGCCAAGTCCCGATAACGGGGCAGATGAGTAAATGCTTCCCTCCTGCCCATCTCTGGCTCCAGGGGTGAGCCTGGCAGAAGCCCGAGCTGGCCTGCAGTACCCGGCTGTGCCCCGGCAGGCCGTGTATACCCCTCCCGCACCCTTGTTCCATGGCCCGATTCCACACGGGACCTTGGACTTGCCAGGCACTAAGTGACTGCTCATCTGTGAGAAGCCACTGACATCACGAGAAAGGGGGCTCTGTGAATTCCTTCCATTCAAAATTTATTTCTCCCCCCCGGTTTGTGCCGGAGGACCCCATCAAACGTTTCTGTTTTATGGCCTAACAGTACATTTTTCCCACTTACCATCCTAAAAAAAAGTCTGTCACCAGCTCTGCCCTGGTTTCTCTGTGGGGCACCCTTCTTATGCCCAGAGGTGGTTTCATGAAGGGCCGGGCCCGCCCAATACCTCTGCTGTGCTGTGCTGTGCTGTGCCGAGGTCCCAGGATGGAGGGACCAGTGACTTACACGAAACGTGTGAGCAGCTTCTCCCCACCCTCCTCCTCTAAGGAGACGTTACAACCAGCACATCGGGCTCCATCTCAGTGGTTTCTACCCCGTCCCCATCGAAATCTCTGTGCATTAAAGCTAAAGCCCGGGGCGTATTTAATTAAAAGACAAATGGCAAAATAAGGTTGTGGTGGGTGCTTTCTAATTGTGGTCTGTTAGATTTTAATTACTGATCGTAAACTGTGAAAGCTAGTCCCAGGTGCTGCTCTGCACACCCCTGTTCTTTTTCATCACAAAGATGTTCTCAGCTGCTGACAGGCTGGGCCTCCTCGCCTGTGCACAGCGACTTGATCTCGCCCGACAGTGACTCAGCAACTTGCTGAATCCAATTAGCAGCTTTGCAGCTACTTACTCAAGGCGGCGGTAGTAAAGTCTGGCTTCAGACATCTCCAACAGCCAGATGTCCCAACCCATGGTCTGCTTGTTTGTCGTCAGTAATTACCGCAGCCAGAGTGCACCAGAACACGAATCGGGGGTCATGGTGAGTTAGAATCCTGCTTCCCCCAGGGTCCCCGCTTTTCTCTGTCCTTAACCTGTGCCTGACATGGGCGCGCTTGGACATTCATGGTCAGAGCAGCCAGAGATATTAGCAATCATCCAGTCCCCGTGGAGGAACTGAGGCCCAGAGACAGGAGGTGCTTGCTCGGGGTTACCCCGGTATTTAGGGAAAGGCTACCCCAGGGGGACCCGAGCCTCTGACACCCCCCGTGCTGCCCCATCCTCTTGGCCCTGCAGACTCTGCCCCAGCTGGCAGGGCAGGTGAGGTGGGTGAGTTACACAGCCCCTCTGGCTCTCAGTTTCCTTACTGTTACCATGGAGTGATACCCTGTAAGAGAGTTTTGAAAAGTACATAAGATACTTTAATGAAGGTGCCCAAAACAGAGTAGAAACTCAGCACCCAAAAGTCCCTTCCTTCTTGATTTGGGGGCAGAGGGAGGGCGGGGGAGAAGGAGAGAGAGAGAAAAACACATTTGTGTGAAAACATGAACCAATCACTCCCACAAACACTGAAAAAAGCAGGTGGCCAGAGGGGCGCTGCTTTGGACACGGGTTTGTGTGGCTGATGACGAGGAGGAAGGGGCCCTCTCCAGCATTGTGCTCAAGGGCCCAGAATTAAACTGGTACCTGTATCCCAGCTCAGAGCTCTGCCCACATCTGTCAGTAGATACTAGATCGCTCTGCAGCTTTTCTGCTTGGACACTTGCCTGTGTTTTGCAAGTTGCTATTTTTCTCGTTGGAATAGACCTAGGTCTACACCTAGAGGCTGAGTGAATGAGCATATTTTAATGAATTGTAAAATGATCGGCCATGGCATACAGCCGTCAGTAACCGAGGCATCACCTCGCCATGTTAACATGCATATAAATTTCATGGCTTTGTCCTATCTGCTGAAAAGGGCACCACAGACCTGGCTTTTCTCTCTGCTCTGTTTTGAGTTTTCCTGTGCCCAGAGGTAATTGCAGCGAGTGATTTAAAAAAAACAAAAACAGGGCTTCCCTGGTGGCGCAGTGGTTGAGAATCTGCCTGCTAATGCAGGGGACACGGGTTCGAGCCCTGGTCTGGGAAGATCCCACATGCCGCGGAGCAACTAGGCCCGTGAGCCACAATTACTGAGCCTGCGCGTCTGGAGCCTGTGCTCCGCAACAAGAGAGGCCACGATAGTGAGAGGCCCGCACACCGCGATGAAGAGTGGCCCCCGCTTGCCGCAACTGGAGAAAGCCCTCGCACAGAAACGAAGACCCAACACAGCCAAAAATAAATAAATAAATAAATAAATAAATAAATAAATAAATAAATAAATAAATAAATAAATAAATAAATTTAAAGAAAACAAAAACAAAAACAACCGGGATATATCTTCCAAATCAAGTACAGTCAACACAGTGTTTCAGAGAGAAACTCACCAGCCACTCCCCTATAGTTTTGATACAAGTGGGAGGTCCAGATTGAACCAGCACCATGGTAGTGGTAGTGCTGACAGAGGCAGTGCTCAGATGTCGTGCAGGCGGAGGTGCTCATGGGCCAGGGACAGCGTGAGCATGAATGGACGGGGCTTAGCACCCGGCACCCATACATCACAGTTAATATCAATGCCCTTGTTTGCTTTTTCTTTTTAGGTAAATCTGGGGACATAACCTTTTATTAATGTAAATGTATGCATTGCTCATTAAATTAATTAACAAAGCTTATAATGCTAATACTATTATAGTAAATCCTATCTTTTATTGAGTATTCATTTTGTGCCAGTCATTATATTTTAATCTTATTTCGTATATCTATAAAGTATGTTTTATTAGCCATACTTAAAGGTGTCGAAAACTAGGCTTAGAGAGAGTCAGTAACTTGCCAGAATGAGAACAAGTCTGTGAAACACCATGTGTTTCCATCAGTAGTCAGGCTCTGTGGGAAGCCTGGGGCTGATGGAAATAACCAAGACAGGAGATCAGCTTTCCTGAGTTAGTTACTCCAACTTAGGGCATGTGGAACATCATCTAAGATGGAAACTACCCCTGGAAAACCGGGACGTCTGAAACCACAGCTTCCAAACAGCTCTGATGGAGAGTGAACCTGGCTCACTAGGTTGTGATCTAAGCCATCATATTATCGTTGCTGGCTTCTTACATCCACTTCTTCTTGAGTTCGGTTTTCTTCCTAAACTGTCCCATTCACAGGGCTTTCATGGCAGGTGTTGAGTGGTGAACTTTCTCATTTTGTCTCACTTTGTCTGAAAATGTTTTCATTTTGCCATTATTCCAGAATAACAGCTTAGCTGAGTATAACTAATATAGGTTGACATTTTTTTGGTATTATTGCATCACCTCCTGACCTCTTTGTAGCTATTGAGAAGTCACCTATGTCTTTAATTGTTCCTTTGTTAAGTTCTCTATTTTTCCTCTGTAGTTGTTGTCAAGGTCATCTCTTGGTCTTAGTTTTTCTGCAGTTGCATTACGATGTGCTTAGGGCAGACTTTTATTTGTAATCCCATTCAGAACTTATTTATTGTGCTTCCTGAGTCTGAGGACTTCATTAATTCTGGAAGTTTCCCAGCCATTATGTTTTCAGATATTTTCTCTCTTTGTTCTCTTTCTATTCTTCTTCTGGTACTCATACTCTATCCTATGTTTCTTACCCTCTCCCATATTTTCATTTCTGTATTTCTCTACTGCATTCTAAACAGTTCCACACATGTGTCTTCCAGTTTATTAATTCTACATTTGGCTGTATCTAATCTGTTGTTTAGCCCTTCCACTCATTTTTAAATTATAACTATATTTTTATGTCTATACATTTTCTTATAACTATATTTTTATTTCTATACATTTTCTATGTTGGCCTTTTTCAGATCAGCTGTTTTTTATTCATAACGTTCTTTCATATCTTTTATGTCTTTAAGTATTTTTAAATGTTTAAATTAACTTTTAATCATTTTAAACCCTTTCTGGATTGTTTTTGTATTAGAAATTCTTGGGGTACTAATCCTTCTGTGTTTTTTATCTAGTGACTGTGGCATATAATGGGTTGTCTCCTCATGTGTTCTGTATTTTTTGACTGGGAGATTATGTTCATTGGGACCTTTCCTGAAGTGACCCCATGTGGCCACACTTTTCTCCAGGGCTGTTCCGCATTTTCTTCTGCCAAGTAGTCTAGGTATCCTACGGTTAGCATTATTCCAGGGCCAATTTTGTGTTGATTTCTCAGCTTGCAGGTCTGAGGCGTTTCTTAGTCTACTGTCACATCAAGGATGCAGCCCTTCAGAGTTCCAGTTTTGTGTGGGAATCTCAGGTCCCACTTCTTGCTTCATGTGGACCAAAGCCTTCATATTCTGTTTTCAGGTGGCCATTAAAATCTAAATTCTAGGTTCCAATAACTGATACTGCTTCCTACTCTAGGCAGCTGAAGTACTAGGCACTTACTGTTGCAGGGTATTTTTCTTTATTTTTTGCACCTGGAGATTTCCCCTTGCTTTCATAATCTACTCAACTATCCACTTTTTAAAAGCCAATGTTCCTATATGTTATTCAGCACATCTAAGAGTATGTAGCAGTAGGATCTTTAGTTTATCATATTCTGCCATCATTCTGGAATCTTCCTGGCTCACTGCTATCTTATTCTAATTGTCATACATGGAACAGATTGTGGTAGAGAAAGAGACAGACTTACTCTTTGATCACCTGTTCTAGCAATCTGTCCAAAGCACACTCTGTGCCCAACTCTGCACTCATTCCTTTGCCCAGTAAAAAAACTCAGCGTGAAGTAAGGGAGCCGAAAGACCCTGGACCACCACACAAGTAGTTTCTTCAAGGCATGACAGTGTCACATTGGCCCTCAAGGCCACAATTGAAGTGTCTTGTGGACACTTTGCCTTTGAAATTAACTCATGGGCAGTCTTATTGAATCTTGCCTAAGCATTTAAAATGGACAGAATTCAACTTCAGAAAATTGATTATGTTTTTCTCCAGTACACCAGAAATGTAAGTTTGATGTCTTTTTTTTTTTTTGAAGTAAGAAAATACCAAAAAAAGAACACTTTTTTTTTTCATTGAGTTTAAAAATGGACAACCTCAACTCAATAATATTTTGAAATGGTTTATTGACTTGGGCTTTTACTTTATTAGTACTTTCTTCCAAGTTGCTGACAATGCTTTGCTCACATGACTTCAATTTTTCCTAACTGAAGGACTAGTTAGGAGCAGATATCATTCCTTTGGTTTTATGGAGACCTGGAGAGGTCAATAGATTTATCCAAGTAACAAAGATAGCCAGACCATCAAAGACGCTGTGCACTTGAACCTATCAACCTCCATGGCCCCAAACAAAATTGGTTTTTCGTGGAAGTATATTTTAGAGCTACTCCCTCAAGTTTCATCAAGGGACTAGCCTTATGAAACCCACGACTGCTTTGAAATAGCAATATAGTTGAGACACTGGCCACTAAGTCAGACAGCATCCCCAGCCTGGGACTAAAAGCACAGCTTTGGAGACAACTGGACACCTAAGTTGGAATCCCACCTCTGTTACCTGCTACTTGAGTGACCTGGGAAGACGCTTTTAACCTCTCTGAGCTGTAGTTTTCTCACCTGCAAAATAGGGGGAATAATTCCCAATATGAGGGGACTGTAATGAGAATTAAATGAGAGGTTGCATCCAGGCGTACTAAGTGACCCAGAAATCACGGTCATTGCTCATCTAAAGCTCCCTGTATGAAGCCCCACCTAGACATTTACCTTAGAATATTACCTTGGGGTGGGTTTCCTTCCCTGAACACCTAGGATCTTTTCTCCCCTCGGGCAGTGAGAACCTTGGAATTGATCAGGCTTCTTTCACTGTGGCTGCGAGTTCTAAACCAGATTTATGTCTCTACTCATTCAGCCCACCACCTGCACATCTGTGTTTTTTGTTTTCCATGTCGGACTTTGCCTTCATCGACCTGACATTGTCCCTCATTCTGGCTTTTTTCATCCATGTTTTCTATTAATGGCAGGGATAAAATGAAACATTAAAGTGCCTAGCACTTTATACATAATAGATCCTTCTTCCCTTTAAAGTATTTTTTTCTTCTTTTGCCCTTTCTTTCTTTATACTTCCTACACTTTCTCTGCCAAGTAATATTTACTAAGGCATTAATTTTTCCCTTTTTGGGATAAAGTCCTAGTCACGTTTTGAAAAGCAGCCTGTAATTCATCTGTTACCGTGATATCCTTGTTTGAACAGCAGTCAGCGGTGACTGCAGTGGACATCAGTAGGCCGGCAGAGTATGTCTGGGAGAAAAGATGAGCAGAGTTTAATGCAAAGGAAGGGAGCGAGGTTCCAGCCTCGGCCCTCACCCACTCACGCCATCTTTCTGGGCCTGTCCCTGCTCTGCAAACAGAGGTGACAGTGTCCACCTCTTGGGATTGCCCTGTGGTCACAGCCAGTGAGATGACACGGGCACGAGGTTCTGGAAACCTCATAGCTTTATAATCGTCAATTTTCTTCTTGCTGCTGATATTACTATTGACAAAGTAGCTTCAGCTTTGCGAAGACGGTGTGATGGCAAGGCCCAGAGCTTTCTTTAATCTTGTCAATATTTGGAATTTAAAAGTTGTTTCCATACATAAGTCGTACAAGGTTCTAGAACAAGTTTCCATCAGTGTGGTTCATCGTGTTAGCTCCTCAGGGGAATGGGAGTCTGGGGTAGTCACGTCCTTCTCCAGATGTGAAAATGAATCCATTAGGAACGTGGGGTGACTGGTGTGGTCACGTGGTGTGACCGTAACGTTCCAGCAACTTCTGAGTTCAAATAGCACTACCCCCTCCAAATGCTCTGTGCTGAAGGCCATGTGATGCTGTTTTGTTCTCAAAAGCTGTTTGGACCCCACCCCCCGCTTTTTTTTCTGTAGGAATTTTTATAGGACCAACAATAAGCCACATCAGAAAACATATCATCTTATTTTATGGCCGTGCTTTCTTTTAGCACATCTGGAATATTATGCAATTAGATTACTTTTCCTCCTCAATTTTAGCACTAAATATTTGGCCATTTGCAAAAATGAAATCTCTCTTCTATCATGATAAATTTAAATACTCATTTGTAATTACAAAGTGCCTTCAAAACCTACTAACTCTTTTTTTTTAAGTTTTTCCAGAGAAAGTGAATTTTTTAATATATTTTTCTTAACCATATTTGCTTATTTATTTATTTGTTTATTTTTATTTTATGGCTGTGTTGGGTCTTCGTTTCTGTGCGAGGGCTTTCTCCAGCCGTGGCAAGTGGGGGCCACTCTTCATCGCGGTGCGCGGGCCTCTCACTATCGCGGCCTCTCTTGTTGCGGAGCGCAGGCTCAGCAATTGTGGCTCACGGGCCTAGTTGCTCCGCGGCATGTGGGATCTTCCCAGACCAGGGCTCGAACCCGTGTCCCCTGCATTGGCAGGCAGATTCTCAACCACTGCGCCACCAGGGAAGCCCCCTACTAACTCTTGATAACACTGCGAGGAAATTGTAATCCCCTCTGTAACGAGGAAGTTGTAATCCCCTCTGTAAGATAGAGACGCTGAGGCTCAGAGCTCTTAAAGGACTTCTCTTAAGTCACTCGTCGTCCTACGGTGACAAGCTCTCGGGGAAGAACCCGGGTTTCCCACCTCCTCAGCCTGTCTGCTCTCTGCTGCGCTTGCTGCCTTTACGCTCCATGGGATCAAGGATTTCTCTTTACTTAGAAGAATGTGTTCCCCAAATGAGCTCCAATCCTATTTTAAGCAAATTTCACTTGGATTTGTTAAGTTTTGAGCTGAATTCAGGCAAACCATTGCCTGTCTGAGCTTTGCTGCCTTCTATCATAGAATATGGGGTGGTTTTTATTTTTTTATTTGTTTGTTTGTTTTTGGGGGGGGTTGGTTTTTAAATCGCCCTCCTTGGAGCCTTCGGGATGCTGATGAGCTGCTGGGGGAGGGGCTGCTGTGGGCAGGAGGCCAGGCTGAGTGGGTGGGCTCCTCATGCCCACATCAGCTAAAGCGGCTTTGCTTTGAGCTGTGCTATATATGCTGTGTGATTTAGAGGGAACAGATTGGAAAGGTATCACATGGCAGAGAGCCTGGGGTTCTGGGTTTTAAAACAAAAAAGACCTAAACCTCGAGGCCCTCTGGTGACGGTGCTCTCGTGATGACCCTGGCTTGAGCTCAAAGACTTCATGACATGACATGCAGAACCGTCTTCTAGGGACTTCCCTGGCGGTCCAGTGGTTGAGACTTTGCCTTCCAGTGCAGGGGGTGCGGGTTCGATCCCTGGTCGGGGAGCTAAGATCCCATGTGCCTCTCGGCCAAAAAACCAAAACATAAAACAGAAGCAATATTGTAAAAAATTCAATAAAGACTTTAAAAATGGTCCACATCAAGGGGCTTCCCTGGTGGCGCAGTGGTTGAGAGTCCGCCTGCCAATGCAGGGGACACTGGTTCGAGCCCTGGTCTGGGAAGATCCCACATGCCGCGGAGCAACTAACTGGGCCCGTGAGCCACAATCGCTGAGCCTGCGCGTCTGGAGCCTGTGCTCTGCAACAAGAGAGGCCGCAATAGTGAGAGGCCCACGCACCGCGATGAAGAGTGGCCCCCGCTTGCCGCAACTGGAGAAAGCCCTCGCACAGAAACGAAGACCCAACGCACCCCAAAATAAATAAAGAAATAAATTAAAAAAAAAAAAAGAATCTTTAAAAAAAAAAAAAAAGAAGCAATATTGTAAAAAATTCAATAAAGACTTTAAAAATGGTCCACATCAAGGGGCTTCCCTGGTGGCGCAGTGGTTAAGAATCTGCCTGCCAATGCAGGGGACACAGGTTCGAGCCCTGGTCCGGGAAGATCCCACATGCCGCAGAGCAACTAAGCCTGCATGCCACAACTACTGAGCCTGCGCTCTAGAGCCTGCGAGCCACAACTACTAAGCCCACACGCCACAACTACTGAAGCCCGCGCACCTAGAGCCCGTGCTTCACAACAAGAGAAGCCACCGCAATGAGAAGCCCGCGCACCACGATGAAGAGTAGCCCCCGCTCGCCACAACTAGAGAAAGACCACGCGCAGCAACGCAGACCCAACGCAGCCAAAAAATAAATAAATAAAATAAATTTTAAAAATTTTTTAAAAACGTGGTCCGCATCAAAAAAGTCTAAAAAAAAAAAAAAAAGAACCATCTTCTAGCCGACACCTAGAGAAGGCAATGATCTGACCAAGATCGTATGGCTCAGAAGAGGAGGAATTGCGATTTGAACCCAGTTCACAGACACATGCCGTTCCCTCTACCCAGAATCCTGCCGGGGGTGGAACCGCTTCCCCCAACCTCCTTTCACCCAGTAAGTCCCTCCCCCTGTGAGGTCAGCTCATGGCACTTGCACAGGAACCTTCTCTGACCCACCATCTAAGTCAGTTGCCCTTTTTTTGTGGCCCCATGGATCCATGTACCTCTTCTTCAAACACTTTAGTGTAGTTGCAATTCTCATTGCTTGGTAACTCTTTGATTAACACCTGTCTCTTACGCTGCACTGTGAGCTTCATGAGGTCAGGTCTGTTTTGTTTTGTTCTGCTTTGTTTTGTTTTATTCCATCGTTAGGTCCTCAGTACCCAGCAGAATACATGCCATATAGTGCATGCTCATTTCATTTGTTGAATTGATGAGTGGATGGAGTAGATGGACAGACAGATGTCTAGCCTCCCAGGCCGTGATATTAAACTGGCAGTCCCTGCCAGGGCCGTCATGCTGTTCTGCTGCTGATAGCGAGTGGAGGGGTGGGTAGGGCTGTCCTGGGGGAGAAGGACGGGGGTGAATCCGGGACCAGCGAGGACAGGCCAGAAGCCCCTGCCGGCTCACTGTGAGGGGAGCTCCCGCCCAGCCTGCTCTGCGAGTCCCAGGTGGGCTGCCCCGGAAGTGGTCCAGCATCAGGCTCTGCAGGGAGAACTCAAGCTTGAACCAGAAAATCTCCACAGCTCCTGATCCTGGATTCTGTGATTCCGTAAAACATGCTGCTTGGATGAATGGTATATAATCAAGCTCTCCCTGCTGTATTCCAGCCTAGAGTATCATGGCTAGAGGAAGCTCGTCCTCCCAGCCGAGTCCCAGTTTAGTCCCTCTCTCCCGTAACCTCTCACTCAGTACCTGTCGAGAGATGACGCTATTAGTTAGCCCCAGAGAGTCCCTTCTCAAAAGCATTTGCAAAGTAACCATAAATCATTGGAAATATATATAGATTTCTCTCTACTAATGTGTGCTTCCTTCATAATTAACTAGACACTGAGTCTCTCAAAGTAATTAGCCCACTTTCTCCAAGACTCACTGAAGAAATAAAAGCTATACGACATAGCACACTCATGGCTAATCCTACTCATGAGTAATGGGGTTGAAGAGAGCTCTGTAGCATACTCCTTGGTTGGGTGGCTGTTAATACCAGATGGGTGACATCGTACATACCCTTATATCTCGGGAACCCTCTGTCCTTTGGGGCTGTGAGATCTCAGGGCCCACCTCTAGGTGCAGCAAAACTGCCCAGAGCAAGGTCCTACCAGCCTTTCACAGGACTCCATACAGACCTCATCCTGGACCTGGTGGTTTTGGTTTTTGCTGAATGATGGATTTTCAGTTGAGCCTTCTTAGCCAGGATTATAAGGCCCTCTCCCTGCAGATCATGCATCCTCTGGATGGCTCTCCATTGGACCACTTGTACCTGGAACATACCCTCAGCATCCTTTGTTGAAACAGAAGAGGAAACACATACGGAACGCCCCTACCAGTACCACGTGTCATTCGCCACCTAGATTACGCTCTTTGCCCTTCACCTGCCAAAATCCTACTCGTCCTTAAGATCTAGATCTAATCCCATCCCCCTGCCAGTCTTTTCTAACCCCTAAGTCGTTTACCATCTATGCCATCCATTTAACACTTAGCACTAACAGCATTGTCCTGCTAGCTATCATTTCATGCATCCATGTCTCAACCCCCAAACAGATGGTAATCTAGCCTCATCCTTCTTTGTCTTGTTTTGCGATACCTCTTCCCTCTCACTCTGCCGCTGTGTTGTACCCAGAACGGCCACTCCATGAATATTTATGTATTGATCAAGCAATGCCTATCCCTGTTCTGTACCTCCTCAGTGTCTGCCTCCGCACAGAATAAATCATTGTGGATCAATTGATTGAGATGAAAATGTAGCATTTCACCTGCCAAACATCTTGTGTTTTGTGACCTGGCTCATCCCCTGAGGTGCCAGCGCGTTCGGGAAGCTGCGGTGCACCAGCACGGAGTTAAAGTTAGCTCTGTTAACTTGGGCTGTGCAGACGCAGCCAGGGAGAAAAGGATAACCTCTTCCAAATTCCCCACATGGAGGAAAAGCACAGAGCTTTGGAAATCTGTGCAACGTGAGACATTACTTCAGGCTTGTTAGAAATGTAGGAGGATGGCTTGGAAGACAATGGATGAAAAGAACTTTTCAAATACGGTAAATGCGGTTAGAGCACGATAAGCAGCGGTCTTAGAAACCATTTGTGTAAAACGCAGGGCAGCCTGGCTGCTAAGTTCATGAAGTCAGGAAGAGGAGCCACCTGGGCAGGTGGGAACCATCCACGTTGTTCTCTTGCGACGGTCCTGCCACCGGCCAGGCAGTGGTCTGCTAGGGTTTTTTATTGTTGCTTTCTGTTTGTTTATCTTTAGTACAAATTTGAGTTCCCAACTTCCTCTTCTAGTAATAGTCAACTAGGTTGTTCGGGCGAACTCTCCTCCTCCAAAATGAAAAGTTTATTGTGATTAAATATACATAACATAAAATTTACTATTCTCACCATTCTTAAGTATACAGTTCAGTGGCGTTAAGGACATTCACACTGTTATGCAGCCGTCACCTCCATCCACCTCCAGAACTTTCTCATCTTCCTCAGCTGAAACTCTGTCCCCCCTTAAACGCTAACTCTCTGTCCCCGTCCCTCAGACCCTGGCAACCACCACTCTCCTTTCTGTCTCTATGAATTTGACGACTCCAGGGACCTCATGGAAAAGGAGTTGTATACTGTTTGGCCTTCTGTGTCTGCCTTATTTCACTGACTATAATGTCGTCAGGGTTCCTTCAGGTTGTCGCATGTATCCTATTAGGATCCATTTGTACAGATGAGGAAGTTGAAGCTCAGATAACTTGTCCAAGGTCATTCGGGCCTTTCTGTGTGGCCCCAACTGAGGGTCTAGAATCTTGAGCCACATAAGTAATAATACCAATTGTTAACTGTAGCTTGAACTGTGCTAAACACTTTACGTATACTATTTTCATTCAGTCCTTCAAAAACCCTGGGAGTACACGATCTGGATCTTAGAATGAGAACCTGGACCAGCGATTAAGAACTGGCCCAAGATCCGAGAGCTGGGAAGCAGCAGGGCTGGGCTGGGCTGCATCCCCGAGTCTCCCCGCGGAAGCGTCTATTAGAAAACTTCCCCAGAGCAGTTGTTTTCATATGGACGTGCACGTGGGGACCAAGAACACCGGCCCACTCCCCGGGTGGCAAGGGCACGACCTCCTTCCTCCTGACTGCCTGGCCTGAGACCCTGCCTCGGAAGAACCAGGAACATTAGGGGGGTTGATGGGAGTGAAAGGGGTGTTGGGGGACGTGAAGCGCCCCTGAGGACCTGCCAAGTGTTTGACGTGAAAAGGCACGTCTTGCCTTCAAAGCGTGTGTCTCCTGGGATCTCTTCAGCTGCCAGCGTGGGGGCGGCCCGGGATGGGGGCAGCTCCAGAAGCGGGTTCCTCTCGCCCGGCCCCGCTTTCCCTCCTTCGGGGCCTGGCTTGGAGCTGTCTCTCCCACGGCACTAACTGTCGGGGGAACCATCTGGTTTGGTTTCTGGTGACTGACGCCAAGGAACAGAAATCCCTGTGGGAAGAGCCTGCAGCCACAGAGGCAGGGAGAGGCGGTAATGTCCACACCACGAACTCGGAGGCTGCGCTCGGGTGGCCCTCGGGGGCGGCAGGCCTAAGGCCGAGCGTCTGAGCGTGCGTGATGGGGGCAGGGGTGGGAGAAGGCAGTGGACGGGGGGCCAGTTCAGTCCAGAGGGTCTGTTCCAACCCGAGACCCACCTCCTGCGGGACCTCTTCCCTGGAGAGCCGGCCTGGCTGTCACCCAGCGACCCCCGTGGCACCAGCGGCGTCCCTGCGCCGCCTGCCCCGAAATCCCTCAGATGGGCACCCCTTCCCTTTCGTCCGCGCGGGCCCTGCAGCCGCTCAGTCCCTCCAGAATCCCCTCTGTCCTCTGCACTGACTCCTGGGATGCAGAGCCGGGGGGGCCGGGCTGTCACTCGGTCCAGCCCTCTCCCTGGTGAGGTCAGGTGGCCTGACCAGCCACACGGCCGTGGCTGGGGCCTGGGTCCTTTCCTGCATTAAACCAACGCAGCCTCTGTCCTCGAAAACCCCAGAGCAGTTCATGAGGAGGCGGGCACACCATCATCGGGCCTGAGGCCTTACGATCAGGATTTCCCTTTTTCCTCTTCCCTTTGGCCGGGGAAGGTAAAGGGGGGGAGTGATTTTCTTAGTTTCTAGAGCACTTGTTTAAATCGTGCCCGATCCTGAGCGGTAGTTCACCTCTCTCCCTGACTCCCAACCTCCCCCCCACTTTCCCAGCCAGGTTCCCCAGTGTGCTCCCCTGCCCTCCCCCCGGCGTCCTTCCTCTCCCCATCAGCCCTGCAGGTAAAGGAGGTGGGGGACAAAGCAGCGGGCCCTGAGCGCCCACCCCGGGCCGCCGGGGTCTCACCAGCGTCTGCTGGCGTGTCAGCACCAGCCCCGGGAGGCACATGTCATCCTCACGTCACAAGGGGGGAGCCAAGGGCTCGGTCACACAGACAGCAGAGGCCGGGGGAGGGAGTGAAGTGGGACCCCTGCTGCAGGTCTGGGTTCTTCTCCACCCCTCACACCCCATTTCCTTGGCGACCAGCCCCCTCCCTGATCCCCTTCCCATCACACTGTTCCCCTCGCCTGAGCCTCCCGCCCGGGTGAAGGGCGCGGCCGGGTGGCCGTCAGACTGAGCTTTGGCATCACACGAGCAGGAGTGAGTCGGTGGTCCCACTGCCCGTTACCCCGAAAACAGCACCTGCCCCAGCACAGCACCGTCCCCGCTGTGGAGCAGCCCCTGCAGGTAGGTCGCGTCAGCAGGGACCGTGGGCGCAGTGACCCATTCTGGGACGTGCCCAGCGCACCCCCGAGAACGTGAAGGAGCTGCTCTCGTCACCGATGGAAAAGCAGACATTTCCCGTGTCTCGGGAGCTGGTGTTGGCGGCCTCCGGGGAAGGACTTGACCTCGAGGTCGGAGCCTGTGCGGTTGCCGGGGTCAACTTGATGGTGGGATGATGGAGGTGGTCCAGCCCTCGCCGGCCCCCTGCCCCACTGTCCCTTCTGTCCAGGGAAGCCTGGTGGCCCTGGTCCCTGCACAGAGTCCGTCACTGGCACGCTGTTACCTGGAGAGCGGCAGTGAGCTTAGCAGTACCTCCTTTTCACTGACTTATCATTGACTTACAATGTGATGTTAGTTTCAGGTGTACGGCATAGTAATTCAATATTTTTTGTACGTCATACTCCATACAAAGTTATATAAAAATACTGACTATATTCCCTGTGCTGTACATTACATCCTTACCACTTGTTTATTTTATGCCTAGTAGTGTGTACCTCTTAATCCCCCTCGCCTATTTTGCCCCTCCCCTCTGGTCACCACTAGTTTGTTCGCTCTGTGTTCTTTGGGGTGGGGTGTACACCCGGGAGTGGGAGTGCTGCGTCACATGGGAATTGTGTTTACCTTTGTGAGGACCCACCGGACTGCTCTCCACAGTGGCCACGCTATCGTACGTTCCCGCTGGGTTGCTGGTTTCAGATCCAGCCCTGCCACTTACTCGCTGTGTGGACGTGGCCCAGTGACCTCTGCTCTCTCTCTCTCTCTCTCTCTGTTTCCTCACTTGTGTGTCGGGACACTGATGCTGTCTACCCAGTGGGGGTGTGATGCTTACATGGGTTCGTGGATGTACCAGCGCCTGGTATGTAAGAGGCGCTACGCAAATAAATGTCTGCTGCTGTTGCTGTTTCTGAGCCAGCGGGGGCCATGACGGATGAAAGATTGAGAAGCTTTTGGGCTAAAAGAGGCCGCGTTGTGAGGATGTAAAAGAATCAGAAAGGCCCTAATCCAGAGAGTTGGGGCTGGCCCTCCGGGCATCCCTCCCTCTGGGGAATCCACCTTCTCACCTGTGCCACGCTGAGGTGTGAGACCCTCCAGCTCCGTGGTCTTCACGGATGGACCACTCCTCAGGGGCGAGGGACTCGGTCCTCCGCTCAGACCAGGGGCCAGGTCCGTGGCTTTTGTTGGTTTCCCAGCCAGCGAAAGAAGGACCAGCTAATCCACCAACTGAAAGCTCCAAAAAGAAGTTTCTAGCAAACAGACAAAAGGCACTCCTCTCTCTCTCCCTCTCCAGTGATGTTAGGAAAAGGCAAACCTGGTTGATTTTCAGCTGAGTCTACTGAATTATGGCCAAATATTCTGCCAAATACTGTTTCTCTCAATTTTTAAAATTAATCCATATGTTTATGATTCATTTGCACCCAACTCATCACAGTGTTTTGTAAAAGCTGTTGGAATCCCAAGAATCCTTATAGGGGCCTTCTTGGAAGCACTTAGAAGCAAGGAGATAAATTTTTTTCCCATTTGTCTTTGGTTGGAAATCTCAACTTGTAGAGGCTGTATTACCAGCTCTTCAGCTGAGAGACAGAGACCTGAGTGAACCGCCGAAAAAATACAATAACAGTGTGTGAGGATGCTTTCATCTCATGCTCGTGCCGCACTTGATGGCTTCCGAGCCCTGTCACCTTGTCTCCGAGGCAGTTGGGGAGAGTCGATGGGGTCAGCGCCGTTACTCTTTCAACGGAGGAGGAACTCAGAGTCAGGACGCGTGTCGTAGGCCGGAGATGAGCAGCCAGTTCTCTGCCCCTGTGAGTCAGGGGTGCGGTGCGGTGCGGTGCGGTACGGGGTGGGGGTGGGGGTGGGGGTGGGGGGGGGGGGCGGGGAGCTGCCCAGGCCGCTGGGACGGGGCCTCCCCTGCAGGAAACCATCCTCCCGCCCTTGCAGGGTCGCCAGATCTGTCGCCGCAATTGTTCTAGTAAATGTCTGCATCGTCATCAGACAGCCCGCAGTCCCTCCGCCCTTTTTCTTGCTCAGCTAATTTCTCCTCCCCTAGAACCCTCCGTCCCTTGGAAACCCGGGACGCTGCCTGTGATGTCGGGATGGGAGAAGGGCCCTTGCTCTGCACGGGGGCGGGGAGGTGGGTCTCCCGGCTGCCCCGAGAGGCCAGTGCAGCGGGGCACAGCTGGGCTCCACCCCTGCAGGGCACACTGTCCCCGAAGGGCCCCGGCAGGGCAGGCCTCGGCCCTCCAGCCCCAGCACGAGGCCTGCTGGGGCAGTGTCTCGCGGCGCACACAGCCCCTGCATCGGGCGCCGCGGCCTGGTGTCTCTGGGGGCCTGGGTTCTACAAAAGGCTTTGCCACCAGGAACCAGGAACCGCAGCGGCCCGTGCTGCCAGCTCACTGCTGTGCCCACGGGGTTCCCTGCTCGCCTCATTTCAAAATCACAGAAAGAGGCCCTGCTTACCGAGCTCCTTCCGGTTCTGTGCACACACTTGTGTGCTCTGTCTGGTGGTTCTGCTTTGAGCCGTTCTCCGCGGTCGACACGACTGTTATCCACCTTCTATCCTGAGGCCCGGTGCGGGAACCAGCCGGGGTCACCGGGGGACGACATGGCACCGCTGGGCGTGGACCAGGCGCTGGCTCCGAGGCCTGCCCCGTGGCCGCCGCACCGGCCCGCAGAGGCGGATGAGGCTGGCGTCGGCGGAGGGCTCGGGGCGCCCCGGTGTTCACGGCTCCCCTCGCTGCCTCCTAGCTGCCGGCGTCCGCCGGCCTCACTGTCGGAGACAGGGGTGGGAGAGGGAAGGAGAAGGCCGTGGCTGAACGCGGGCAGGGGCCGTGGAACCCCGGCAGGGCGGTGCGAGGCCGGACCAGCCTCCTCTAGGCCTGAATGCAGCCTCGCACCCCGGGGTTCGGTGGTTGCATAAGCATTCGTTCAGCGGCTTTTACGCAGCACCTGCCCTATGCCAGACATTGCCCTGGGCACCAGAGGAGCAAAGTGGAGTAACACGGCCGGGTGCCGTCCCGCAGGGGCGCACGGCGCATGCGATGGAGACCAGCGTCTAGGGGACTCGCCGGGGAGATGCCGGGGCACAAGCCTTCCCAGTGCCCGGCAGGGCAAGTCTCTTTTCTTTTTTTAATAGAACAGCTTTACTGAGATGTAATTCACGTGTCATACATCCATTTAAAATACTCAACTCACTGGTTTTTCTAACATTCACCACTCTCCCATTCCAGACATTTTCACTGCCTTCAAAAGAAACCCCATCCCCATTAATAGTCACTCCCTTTTCCACCAGCCCCTCAGCCCAGGGCAGTTATGAGTCTGCTTCCTGTCTGTATGGAATTGCCTATTCTGGACATTTCATATAACGGAATCATATAATATGTGGTCTTCTGTGTCTGACGTCTTTCACTAAGTGTAATGTTTTCAAGGTCCATCTGGGTTGTAGCATTAGAACTTCATTTCTTCTTATGGCTGAATAATATTCCGTGTAGAGGTGGATTGCTTATCCAGTCATCGTTTGAAGGACGTGTGGATTATTTCCACTTTTTGGCTGTCGAGAAGAATGCTGCTCTGCACATTCGTGCACGAGTTTGTGTGTGGACAGACGTGCTCATCTCTCTTGAGCGTACACCTAGTGGAGGGACTGCTGCATCCTAGGGTGACTACGTCTCAGTGTCTGGAGAACTGCCGTGTTTAACTTTCAGAGGGTCCTCCAGCTCTTTCCCCAGCGGCTGCACCATTTTACGTCCCCGCCAGCCACGCATGAGGGTTCTTATTTCTCCATATCTTCCCCAACACTTGCTATTTTCTGTCTTTTTGATTACAGCCATCTTAGCTAGTACGAAGTGGCATCTCACTGTGGTTTTGATTTGCATTTTCCCTGCTGGCTAATGATATTGAGCATCTTTTCATGCGCTTACCAGCCGTTTGTATGTCTTCTTGGGGAATTCTGTTCAGAGTCTTTGTGCATTTTAAATCAGATTATGTCTTTTTATTGTTGAGTTGTAGGAGTTCTTTATATATTCTAGATACGAGTCCCCTGTCAGTATATGATTGGCAAATATTTTCTCCCATTCTGTAAGTTATCTTTTCATTTTCTTAATGGTGTCCTTTGAAGCACAAAAGTTTCTAATTTTGATGAAGCCCAATTCATCCATTTTTTCTTTTGTCACCTGTGCTTTTGGTGTCGTACCTAAGGAAGCTTTGCCTGGCCCAGGGTCATGAAGATGGACTCTCGTGTTTTCTTCTAAGACTGTTATAGTTTTAGGCCTTACGTTTAGGTGTGTGACCTATTTTGAGTTAATTTTTGTCTGGTGTGACGAAAGGGCCAACTTCGTTGTCTTGCATGAGGACACAGAGGCGTCCCAGCGCCGCTTACTGAAAAGACATTTCCCCATCGAATGGCCTTGGGGCGGGAAGAGGTGGAAGCGCTGCCCCGCTATCGGGGGACCTCGGGGCAGCACCCAGGGCCCATCCCAGGCGCGGCCACTGAGTAGAGCCACCGGCCGGGGCTGGACTGGGAAAGCGAGGAGGGCGGGGCGGAGGTTTGTTTCGTCCCTTGTCTCGGGCAGGTAGTGGGGTGTCGGGTGAGGCGACAGGGCCGGCGGTGTGGAACCAGGGGTCCCGAGGAGCCCCCTAAGGACAGGCCTTCTCCCCCAGCCACTCGGAGGTACCTTCTTCCCTTACCTGGATCCACAGGGGGACTGACGTGCGAATAGGCCTGTGAGGCACAGTCCTCGCCCTTCCTGGAGGCGGCGAGCAGGGGAGGGTGACCAGCCCCGGGCGGAGGAGGCGGAGGGGGCGGAGGGGGAGCAGATCAGGGAGGCTGGGACATCCTGCTCCGCGAGGGGCCCGGCGGCCAAACAGGCGGACGGGGAGGAGGCAGCCCCACCAAGGGCAAGTCCACGGAAGGTCCCGAGTCCCCGAGAAGCACGGGCCCGGGGCCCTGTGGCCCCTGTGGGGAACGGCGGGCCTCCCAGGGCATACGGAGCGCCCACCCCACCAGAGCCCCTGTTCAAGGCTCTAGCTTTCCTGCAGGCCTGGCGGCCTCCCGCTGGGCAGCGGGCACGTGGCGCGTGGTGTCGACGTCCGTGGGGCTCTGCCCGGCACCCACTCGTCTGCTCCAGCTTCTCCACCTGCAGCGAGGCAGGCAGGGCTGGCTCTCCCAGGAAGGGGGCTGGAAAGGAGGAATTTGGTGGCTTGAAGGAGAGAAACAGAAGTGCCCGGAGAGGGGAGGGCCTGCTGGCCAGGGCCCGGGGCTTCCTGATGAGCTGCCGTGCGCCCGTGTGTCTCAGCCGCTGCCGTGCAGTAGGAGCCTTAGTGCTGTCGCGACTGCATGTTCCCGAATCACCCAGCTGTTCCCCGGCAGCCAGGCCAGCAGCCGCCTGGTAGAGCCAGGATCAGAGCGATTGTCCGCGCAGCACAGAGATGGCACGATTGTCCTGTGCTCCCCACGGCCTGCAGGGGGCGTGCTTGGCCCCTAACCGCTCTGCTTGTCAGGGTCCGCCTCGGAGCCCAGGGCCCCCCGCCCAGCTGCTGAATCAGGGCCGGCCCAGGAAATCGATTTGCAAGAAGCTTCCTTCCCAATGGATGCACTCAGTCCAAGGGGACCCAGCGGTCAGCATTCCTGTCACCGGCTCCTCTGTAAGGGACACGCCGGCCGTCAGCAGGGGTGCGCCTCTGTAGTGCCCCGTCGGCGGCCCTGTGTCCTCCTCAGCCGTCACCACTGCTTCTGCAGGAGACACGCCTGCCCCTCACTCACCTGCCTTTCTCTCCCGTTCTCCAGGACACACAGGACCAGCCACTGCTACCGCGTCACCTACCGCCACATGGAGCGCACGATGTCGCAGAGAGAGGTCGGGCGCGTCCACCAGGCCGTGCAGGAGGCGGCCGTGCGGCTGCTGGGCGTAGAGGGCAGGTTTTGATGTCGCCACCTCCCCGGCTGCGGCCCTCCCAGGGCCCCGGGTTTGCTGAACCAAAGAGAAAAAAGATACTGTTTGTGGACCAAGGCATCCATCGTCTTGTGATAAATGGGTCAGTTTCAGTACTTTCAGAAAATAAAGGATGGCTCTTGAGAAACTGTTGACATAGCATGTGTCTTTTATTCGGAGAAGTGGGGGGAAGGAGCAATAATACGAGAGTTACCTTCTTTTCCTTTTAGAAATGCTTTGCCCGTTGGCGCTCGGTGCTGTTAATTGGTCCCTGGATTCTGTTAAAGTGTAAACAGCAGACGTGATTTCCTGCCTGACAGGCTCTTCCCCCCCGTGTAATGAGCGGAGCCACACAGAGGGGCACACTCCAGACCACAGACACTTTTCTCGATCGGCTCCCGTTCCTTTCTCCCTCCTTCCTCTGTTCTGCAAAGGGCAGGCTGCCGACAGGGCGCGGGTGAAATGCCAGGGGTCCCTCAGAGGCGGAGGCAGTCACATCTCTGAGCGAGCAGGATTTTACTTCCTTTTCACGAAGTGGGGCTTGGAGCCAGGTCTCTGGCCCCAGGGTGTGGACAAAGCTGCCTCCTGCCCGCCCCCCAGCACCCCCCACCCCCCACCCCCAGAGGAGAGAGAGCGCCCCGGGGCTGGGTGGCACCCGGCACTGCAGGGCCAGGTCCTTGAAGCCCCGGAGAGTTTGTTTCCTACTGGAAGGCCTCTGCTTCCGGAGACGACCTTTATGGGGGAATACGGGGCTTTGATGTTCCCCTTTTTCCATCCCGAGCGCTTTGTGGTCTGCCTGCTTCCCTCCTGACCAGTTTTCATAATCAGATTCCCTCCCCGGTGTGATGCTGGAGGCTGATGGAGGGCCGTGAGCGCTGGGATAAATATTTGATGAGGGCGGCCATTAGCAGCCAGCGGTGTGCGGGTGGGCAGCTGCTCCAACAGGAAGGAATGGCTTCAATGTCATTTTGCCCTCTTACCCAGGGGGACGTGTCCCGTGGATTTTCAAGGGAATCGAGAGCTGCATCCCAGCCTGGCCAAGCTGCTGTCCAGGATCCTGGGGCCACAGGCGCTGTTCCTGGAGAGGAGAGGTCTAATGCACAGCGTGATTGGTAATCTCTTCTCCAGGAGCATTTGCTAGCAGACCATTCCTGATCCTGGGGCTGCATTTCCAGAGACCCCTTTTATCCCCAAGACCCCTTAGGCATTCGCAGAAATCCTGGCGTAACACCCAGAAAACACGGCACCGCCCCTCGGCCCACGACCTGAGCGCATATCTGTCAGATGCCAAGCTCTGTGCTAGGGCCTGGGGGCAGTGCTGACATTCGGGGGGTGGGGGGAGGGCAGACATTCGGGGGGGCTCATAGAGGGCTTTGCTGAACGTTCCTCTCGACACTCCATGAGATGTAGTCAACCTTCCCCTAAATTTTCCGGTGAGGCCGGAGGAGTCTCGAGCCCTAACCAGGAGCGCACCCGAGCCTGCTGCCTCCCAGTGAAGACCCTGTAGCTAGACGGACTTGGGTGCGTTGCCAGGTCTGCGCCTCCCCCGTGCTCCCGGGACCTGTGTTCCGCGAGCCCCCAGCCGCGCGGGCTCGTGCGACCCCCGCCTCCGCTCTGGGTGTTGGCGCCCGTGCCAAAGGTGGGCCCGCCTACCGGGGGGCCGAGGGGACATCCAGCGCTTCACTTTTCTCATGGGACTCCCGCAGGAGAGTAAAGAGTGAAGAAGAAAAAAACAGGAAGGACAATGGAACCCCTGAGATGAACAGCACTCCGCAGCTCGGTGACAGATGAGTCCGTGTACACAGAGCGTGGTGGCCAACACCAGCGTCACCCGCCTCCCCCCGGGAGGCTCCCTCCCGTCCTTCGTGACGCCGGGACAGTACTCTGCCTGCTGCGGGGGTCGGTCAGGCGTAGAACCCGGAACCTGAGAAGCTGCCCGTGGCCTCTGCTCTGGCGACGGGCATCGGGAACCGGGTGGGGAAGGGATGTGACCCGCACAGCGGCTCTCCCTGCCCCACGTCTCAGCGGCCACCCGGGGCCCTCTGTCCCCACGTCCGCTGCCCGTCTCCGTGACGACCATCATCACTCGGGTGGCGCTCGACAGCCGCCAGGCAGGGCCATCCCGACCCACCCACAGGTCACAGTAGAGGGAGGACACATAACAGCGATGGGGGGGTTGACAGTGGCTGACCCCGCCCCCCTGGGTGTCCCAGGCACAGCGCACCGCGTGCGTTCAGCCTCCTGAGTCTGGGCCGCTGTTCCACGTGCCGTAGACGGGCCAGGAAAAGGCGGACCGGGCCCAGCATGCCCTCCTTCCGTTCTCACGACCCCCGGTGGTCCTGTTCTTCCCTCCACCCTCCAGGTGTGAGATCAATGTGCTCGGGGAGGTGCTGCAAAGCCAGGGCTGGAGGAGGCCTCTCTGACTTCCAAGCCTGTGCTCTTCACGTTGCCCCCAGCTACGCCCCCTGCACTTGCCCGGGCGCTCGGCCTACGATAGGCAGGGTGGGGATCCACTCTGGACACCGCAAGGCGGAGGGGCCACCGCGGCGCTGCGGACGTCACCACCAGGACAGTGGCAACGCCACTGCCCAGCCCCGGGACCCTCTCCACAAGGTGCTAGGGCACGTGACATGGGCCCTCGGGGCCAGCCGTGGGTTCTGTATCAAAACCGTTGGAAGGTCCTCTTTATCATCTGACGCTTCAAGTGGTCAATAGAGTTACACTTGCTGCTTCAGGACGGCAGGTCAGATTCAGGGCCACAGTCAGAGTTGGAAAGGTCAGCTGCTGAGCGACAGGAAAGTCCAGAACTGAACGATCTAGGACCCTGCGAGGGTAATGCTTGCTCCCAGGGGGCTGCGTCCCAGCACCCGGGAAGGTGGGGCAGCAGCAGGAAACGTTCTTCTTGCCCTCGGTGACCAATTACTCGAGATCCTAGTGGCTCTGGTTTCCTAGATGGCGGCTACAAAAGCCGACAACAGCAACACACAAACCCAAAGCCGGTGCCCTGTTCAAAGGCAGGGGCTACAGACACTTGTACAGGCAGGAGGCCGCCCGGCTCGGGCCCCTTCTCTGGCCCATTCCCGAGCCTGGGGCTGGTCTGGGGCGGGGGGATCGGGTGCCTCATGGAGCGCTGGACCAAGCCCGAGGCTGAGCTTAGATCAGGTCTAAACCCGGCGCTGCCATGATGAGTCACTTAGCATCCCTGAGGCTAAATGTTCTCCGCCCTGAGATGGAGGCGATGATCCCCTCCTTCCAGGGACCGAGTGTGGACGGCTCAGCAAGGAGGAGGAAGATCGTGTGTAAAACTCTTAAGCGTCTCATTTTAGCCTCACACAAACTCTGAAACTTAACCACAGTACGTCCACCTAGGAGCTAAGAACATGAGGCCAAGGACCAGGCCCAGGGTCCTCCCATGAGCGGCTAATTGACCTAGAATTTAAGGCCCGCTCTCTGTAAGACCAAAGCCCGCGGTCTTCCTCCCGTGCCCTGTGTCTGCCAAGAACTGACACGCTGAGAACACAGTGGCCGTGCCTCGCCCTTTGCAGTCTCAGGTGTGAGACGGGGGGCGCCCTCCACACCCTTTGCTCCCCAAGTGCAGGCCCGCGTGTGCACATGTGTTTGTCTATTCGGACACAAGACTCAAAGAGGGCTTGGCCTGCACACACGTCCAAAGGACGCGGGGAGACCAGGCCACGTTGAGTTACACAGGAGACTTCAAGGAGGGCGCATGAGGCCGGTTAAACTACAAGGATCGATCCAAGAAGGAAATCAGTTTAACCAGTGGGCTCAGCGCTAAAGCAGCACGTCCCAGCTGTGTCCCGGCTACACCCTGGGCTGTTGGAGCCCTCGGGCAGGACGGGTGCCCAGGGCTGTGTGCGGACCATGGCCTGCTGGCTGTGTAATCGCCCTTCTCTCCCGAACAAGAAGGGCTTTCAGGTCGCAGATGTGTGAGACTGGCATTATTACAGAGGAAACTTTGAAATCTATTTTTAACGGCTTCGAATCTATTGAGTGACTCGTTTGAAGTCATCTATATTTTATTACTAAGAAGAAACAACTAGGATGCCAAAGCAAGTCAATGGAAAAAGGAGAGTCTTTTCAACAGGTGTGCCGGAGCAACTGGGTCCCCATGTAAGAGAAAAAGGAAAACATCTCAACCCCGATGCCACACGTCACACAAAAATTAATTCAAGATGGAGCCTAAATATAAAAGCCAAAACCTTACTATCAGGCTTAAAGAAGAAAATGTAAAGGACTATCCTTGTGACCTTGGGTAGGCAATGACTTCCTAGAGAGGACACAGAAAGAGCTAGTAAAGAAAAAAATGATCAACTGGACTTTTTCAAGATTTAAAACATCTGCTCTTTGAAACACGTCATTAAGAAAATGAATAGGGGGACTTCCCTGGTGGTCCAGTGGTTAAGAATCTGCCCTTCCACTGTAGGGGGGCACAGGTTCAATCCCTGGTCGGGAACTAAGATCCTGCATGCCGCGTGGTGTGCCCAGAAAAAAAAAAAAAAAGAATAGAGAAACCACAGATTGGGAGAAAATATTGTGACACATATATTCAACAAAGGATTTATATCCAGAATATACAAAGGATTCCTACAATTCAATAATAATTTTTCAAAAAAAATCTTTTGAAAAATGGGGAAAATTCCTATAATTCAGTAATTAAAAAAAAAACTTTTTAAAAAATGAACAAACACTTCACAAAAAAAAGATTTATAAATAGCCATTAAGTTGGAAAGATGCTCAACATTATTAGTCATCAGGGCAACGCATTCAGGAAGTTACAGAGCTGCCAGAACTCATCTATAGGGGCAAAAAGCAGATCAGAGGTTGCCTGGGCCTGGGGAGAGATTGATGGAAAGGGGCCCATGGGAATGTTCTCTATCTTGATAGACATGCAGGTTACGTGGACGGGTGCATTTGTCAAAACTCATCAAACTGTATGCTTTAAGATCTGTGCCTTTCACTGTGCGTAAACTATACCACAAAGGAAAAGAGACAAATTACACGTGCTGCATCTCACAACCAGATGCGCACTACGGCTCCAAAGTGGAGACAGCAGCTCGGCGCCGAGGGAGCAGGCATAGAGATGGGTGTAGAAGGGGCTCTGGGACTCTGGGGGCAAGATCCTTCTTGAGCTGACCGCACACCTGGGGCAGGCAGCTCTCTCCAAGGAGAGTGGCCGCAGGGGGAGGGGGCAGGCTGGAGCAGGAGGAACAAGGTGCCAGCACAAGACACAGGAAGAGAAGCAGCGGAGACCTGCCGACCCCAGCTCTCCATCCCTCGGGGGTGTCCTTGGAGCTCACCTCACCCAGGAGGCAGGATGCTGGGGACTGGCTGGGGTGCTCAGGGCACAGAGAGAAGAGGGAAAGGAAGGACGTGGGGACTGCCCGTGGAGCCTCTGCTTTATCTCCGTTGTTTCCTCCTAAACCCCCAGGGTCCCTTTGAGCCAGAGCAGCACGTGGACACAAGCACACTGCTCCCCTGCTCCAGCTGTGGTCTGAGCGTATCACAAGGCCCGCCCGTCCCAGGGGCGAGTCACGCCGGGATCCCACGGGAGGCCAGGGCAGCTGCCGTGGCTTCCTGGCTCCACGGGACATCTCTCTCCCACAGCGGGGAGGTTCACACGTGGCCCGACCGAGAATCAGACTCCGTGACGCTCCCTCCAGCGCTGTCATCAGCCCGCTTCCAGCTGGGTGCTGTGAGGCCCAGAGCCCCTCAGTCCTTCGGCATCACGTGTCTGAGCTGCCCAGGTACCACCAGCCGCCCACACCTGGGAGGCACAGAGGCTGTACAGATGGTCAGTGGTGCCCCGGGCATCAGATGTTAACTGCACTCGGTGGGGGGGTGACCTGGAGTTCCCACACCTCCATGCAGCCCCCATTTAATGTGAGACGGGGATTCCAGTCACTCGGGGGTTGTGACGAGCGTCGAATGGATTGAAGCGGGCAACGCTCTCAATTTTTAGCACGATATACTGACCATTACAAGTGAATCCATATTTTTCTTAAAAACCCACGTTGGGAAAACGTTCTGCGGTTAGAAGGTGGGGATGATTGTTTGACTATCTGAACACATGAAAGCTCACTGAACTGTGTGCTTTGAAAGGGTGAATTTTATGGGATGAGAATTATATCTCAATAAAGCTGTTATAAAAAATGTTAAACGTGCGTTCACTATATGACCCGGAAACCCCTTCCTAAGGTGTTTCCCAAGAGAAATGAAGCACAGGATGTTACCGAGTTGGGTGAACAAGGAAACCCAGGCAGAGGTGAAGGCAGCTCAGTCTGCCGTCCTCTCCTTCCCAGGGGTTTGGCCCCTGAGAGCTGGGCCAGAGTGAGGCCTGGTGTACGTGCGGATGCTGTTTGGGGGTAACTGTTAAGCTGGGGTGTTCCTCCGTCCACCTCTCCGTGGGGGAGGGGCGCTGGTACCTGACCTCCTCAGGAAGGCTCAGTGGACCTGCTCCCTGCTCTGTAACGTGTGGTTCCCCCACCAGGAGCACGAGAAATGCAGAGTCCCGGGCCCCGTCCTGGACCTGCTGAATGAGAGCCTGCCTTTATCCAGGTCCCAGATGATCCGTGTGTGTGTGTGTGTGTGTGTGTGTGTGTGTGTCACGTCCAGAGATGCTCTGAGTTGGAGCCGTGCGCTCCTTAACCAGGAGGATTGAGGCTTAGCCAGGCTGCAAGGCAGCAAGGAAGAAAACGCCCCCCTTAGATCCTTGGGGCCCTGTTACGATTTGAAGCGTGTCCGTCCAAAAAGAGACCTTGAAGTCCTACCCCAGCACCTCCAGGGCGAGACCCTATTTAGAGACGGGGTCCATGGAGACGCAATGATTAAGATTCCCACGATGCCTGGTGTCCTTATAAGAAGACAGCCACGTGAAGACAGACCACCAGAAACTAGGAGAGGCAAGGAAGGACCCCCTACAGGTCTCGGAGGGAGCATGGCCTGCCGATGGCTCCGGAAATGTGAGAGAATACTCTCTGTTGTTTTAGGCCACCTGGTTTGTGGGCGCCCTAGGGAGCAAATAGGGATCCCAAGACAGAGGGACCACCCCCTTGTCCTTAGGACTCTGAAGAGATGGCCCCGCATGTGCCCGCGGAGGGAACCCCTAGTAAAAGGGGGCTGCCGTGTCTTTGGGTGGAGGGAGGCCTTCGAGTCTCGCCTTCCCAGGAGGCTGGGTCTCTCTCAGCCTCGGTGCACCCGGCCGGGCTGCCCGTCGGGCAGAAGACCCGGAGGGCAGCGGTGTCAGAACTGGTAGCTCGGCCTCGGGGCCCGGAGCCCACAGCTGAGACTCAGGGGAGCCTCCCAGCTGGCTCTGAACTGAGGCAAAGCCAGCCAGGCAGTGCCCGGCCACGCGGGGAGCGCCAGGCCAGCGGGGCGCGGGAGACGGCGGGTGTGGGCGCCCTGGACACCGGTGACCAGAGGGGAGCGGTCCCCAGATACTCTCCCCCGGTACAGACAGGCTTCTGGGTCGCCCAGGAATCTGCCCCTCGGGGCAGGATGGGGCAGGAGCTGGCAGGCTCGGACTGCAGGGCCCCAGCGCAGGCTGTGGTCCAGGCCCTGCGGGCGGCGGGTCCCGGGTGGTGCTGTGAGGGGCTTTGACTGGGCCCCCAGCCAGTCACTTCTCCGGTCGGCCCAGGCGAGGGTGGTCCCGATGGTCACAGGGGAGTGGGAGGTCGTCCAGATAACGTCTGCAGTGCTTTCTCGTTCGCCCTGCCCTGCGAGGCCTTGGCCTCGGGCAATCAGCCCCTCCCTCCCCTCCTCCCCTCCTCCCCTCCCTCCTCCCCCCGCCCCCTGCCACTCTGGCCTGGATTAATTCAGACCTAGGTGATGAGAATGAAGCCGCAGCCCCGCCGGAGGGAGACGCGTTGGGGCTGCTCACAGTCTCGCCCCTTGGACGAGGGCGCAGCGCCGGGCAAATGGCTGCTCCCCAGCAAGGGCCGCGGCCAGCGCTCCCGTCACTGCATCACTCACCGCCACGGCCGGGCTGGGCGGGCGGCAGGGCCTCCTCGCGGCACAGGGAGGCCGGCTACCCGAGCTCCTCTGGCCCCACGGGCAGAACGCGGCCGAGGGAGAGGAAGCAGGGCCGCCCGGCTCTGAGGTCACGCCGCGCTGTCCCAGTCTGGGTCCCCACACGCAGATGACCAGCCTCTTCTGTGCCGGCCCCTCCAGCAGGCCCTCAGCAGCGTTCACTGGCTGTTCAACCCAGGCCGGGAGAGAGTCTGGTAACTTGGACTGATGCCGTGTGTGGGCCTCAGGACCTGAAAAATACTGTTGAATAGGGTCACTTAAAGCACGTTTTCAAGAAAACACAGGAGGTTAAAAACTTGGGTTTTGGAGCCAGGCAGAGGTAAGCTCAAACGTGGGTTCCTCGAGGACACCTCTTGGCCTCATGGTGCACATCTGCAGGATGGGACAGTCGGTGTTGCAAGGACCACGTGACACCACGTATGGGAAAGCTGCTAACATGGGGCTTGGTAAGTAGACAGTGAAAGGGAAAAAGGAGATCTGGTCATGGGTTCAGAGAAGGCCACACTCCCAACTAAAGGGATTGTGAGATCTGGAAAGCTTCTGGAAAAATGTGGCACATGGCGGTATCCTGGAAGGTCTGGACTCAAAGGAACCTTAGAGATTGTTTGTCCGGTGGCTCCATTTTAGAGATGAATTGCTGAGGCCCAGAGAAGTAAAACGACTTGTATCACTTGGATGAAGAACCAATCGAGACTGACTAGACAATTCTCTCATAGTACAACAAGTCTGGAGGAGGCAGGGCTGGTTCCGTGGTCCAGTGTTGTCCCTGAGACCCCAGGCTCTTCATCCTGCTCTGCCAGCTGCAGCAGGTGAGTGATGTCTTCCCCTCATGGCTGCAATGTGGCTGCAAGAGCACCAACCAGCATATCTCCACACAACCTCCAAGAGCAGGAATGGAGAGGGCAAGGGATCTCAGTTTCCCCTCACAAATTTCTTTTTCTCATAGAGAAAACATTTCTCAGCCTTCCCTTCAAGTCTCATTGGCCAGGAGTGGTTCACAGGCCCACACTCCAGCTTTAAGACCTGGGAAAGGAAGTGCCGGTCATTTCCAGCCTCTATTGTAGGAAAAGAGGCTCTACCAAAAAAGTAAGGGGGATGGGGGATGCTATTTCATAGGCCACCAACAGTGTCTCCCAGACTGGCCCAAAGTCATCCAGCTACTTGCCAGCCAGACCCCCGCAGGGCCCAGGACAGAACACTTGGCTCCAGGCCCAGCATTGTTGCCGGATGTCTCCTGCTGTATTTTGCTGCCTCCTTGGTAAGCAAGGGCTTTAGAAATGGCGTGTAGTGAAGGGCCGTGTGAACAGCAGCTAGTCGCTGGCCAGAGGACTAGTGAGGCTGAGGCTTGGAGTCCAAACTGAGCAGAGTGCTTGGAGGCCGGGCCGGGGAGGCAGAGGGAGCCGCTCAGCCCAGAGCTTTCCCAGGCTTCCTTCCCACTGGGCCCGCCCCTCAAGACCCTTCTGCCTGGACATTTGTCAAAGAGGGTGGCGACGCGCATTGCAGGATTAATCAGACGGGGACGTTGGTATTCGCGACACGAGAGCTTGCCCTCCGGAGCTGGCTGTTCACCAGTATGTTTACTCTCTGGCGGGTGCCTGTCCTCGCGTGTTTAAGTCCTTTACAGATGTTAATTTTCTGTGTGTCTGTAACGCGTGGTTCGGTAGGTGGCACCTTTCCAGACAGGTGGACGGACTGGTTCGAAGTCACATAGGAACCCGGTGTTCTGGCTCCCTGGGACTTACCACATTTGTTGGCAGGGACACTGCATGTCGCCAGAAATCAAAACGCTGAGCTCTCTGTCACTCGTTCAAGCCAAATGTCAGGAAAGCAATTATGGAAGAGCCAAAGGCTTGGAGGCAGGGAAGAGCCAGCCCCACCTGGGGGCTGCACGTGGCTGGGCCCAGGCTTCCAGAAGGCTGGTGGGGATGTACCGGAAAGGGCAGGAGCCGAGGCTACCTGAGACGCTGAGGAGTGATGTGGCCACAGGTCTGCAGGCAAAGAGCAGAAGAGCACACGCGTGATGTGAGAAGGCGGCCAGGGGAGCCGTGGGGAACGGCCGGGGGAGCCCAGCGGCCGTCCCTGTGGAAGCAACGCAGACGGGAGGCTGGAAAGACAGGAAACGCCCGGGGCCTGGCTGGACCAGCCGACGATGACGGTGAATGGCGGCGTCCATCTCTGCGACGGAGGGACGGCAGCAGAGGGGTCTGGAGGGATGGAGCTGTCCTGGGCCTTCCCCCATTTGCAGGATCTCCTGTCTCTGATGCAGCTGAGATGTTGGCAGAGGCCAGACTGCACCACAGCCTCCGGAAGAAAGGCACCTCTCGCCTACCCCTGTCGTGGGTCAGAATCACAGGCCAGCACGGAGAGTCGCCCCTTCTCGGGAGGGAGGAGGGGACTGAGGCCCTCACAGCCGTGGTCACTTGCGTGCAGTCCCAAGTGTCAACGGCACATCCCAGACCAGGCCCAGAGCGCTGGGTGCCCAGCCAAGGCCGTTTCCCGAGCAGGCCGATGCTTTCATGAATTGTTTAACCACCGAGAAACTCATTTGTGATTTTTCTCCCCAAGGACCCCATGTTTTAAGAGATTCTCATCTACCAAACAACTGCATTTACCAAGCAATAATTTATTCATTTTCTCATTTTTAAAATTAATCAAAGATATACATAACTGCCAGCCAGCGTCTCTGACCAGCTGGAGATAACCCTTATTCCCACCCTGGGTTGATTTAATTCCGGCCCAAAGCAAAGAAACTTGACATTGTAGATAGCCTGAGCAGCCTCGCTGGGGGAATGTGGAGGTTTTCACTTCGCCGTGTGAGATGTTCACAACAGCTTCCAGACCCTTGTCACTGATGCATGGAGCCTTGGCCCCCAGGGAGCCCTACTGGGAATCACTGCATCGTTTCAGCAGGAAATAAGGCACAAAGGGAATCTCACCGTCCCAAAGTCTGGCCACTAAACCGGTGAAGGGTTTGTGGCCTGGATCAAGCCCCTGCCAGCCAGGAGCCTCGGGCAAACCACTCTCTCTCCCCGAGCCTCAGTTTTCCCATCAGTAAGATGGGAATGAGATAGTAGTCAGGGTTCTTAGCTGCCCATTTTCTTAACTACAAAAGAATGTATTAAAAGGGTGCTGAGGGAAACAGTCTGTATGTTCCTCAACAAGTCAACATAGAACTACCACATGACCCAGCAATTCCACTCCTGGGTCTGGACCCAAAAGAACTGAAACAAAGAACTCAAACGAAAACTTGTACATGAATCCTCACAACAGCTCTATTCACAGTAGTCGAAAGTTGGGAACAACCAAATGTCCATCAGTGGGTGAATGGTTACACAAAGTGTGGTCTATACGTACAACGGAATATTATTCAGCCCTAAAAAGGAGTGAAGTTCTGATAACACGCTACAGCAGGGATGAACCTTGACAACACTATGCTGAGGGAAAGAAGCCGGACACAAAAGGCCGCAGAGAGTATGGTTCCACTTATGTGAAATGTCCAGAACAGGGAGATCCATAGAGACAGAACGCAGATCAGTGGTTGCCAGGGGCCGGGGGGTGGGGGGTGGAAAGTGATTGCTTAGTGGGTACAGGTTTCCATTTGGGGGGGATGAAAACTTCTAGCATGCAAGAACGGTGACGGTTACACAACCTCAAGGAAGTGCTTAATGCCACTGAATTGTGCACTTGGCAATGGTGAAAATGGTAAATGCTGTGTTATGTGTATTTTACCACAATAAAAATAGTGTACCGACAGTGAGATGCAAATATGTGTGTATGCTGGCTAAGTTGCAGGGTGGCGGGACCTCTGGGAGCCACGCCTGCAGCCTCGCCGTGGGTACACAGACACAGACACACCAGCCACTGGCCCTGCCCGCCCGGGGTCTCCATCTCCTGCAGCCACTCCGGCCCCAAGTCCCTGGGACTCTGTGCAGATGCGTCTGATGGGGGAGGCTGGGTCACACCCCCGGGGCGCTGCCGGGAAGGCTGAGGCAGATCAGAATGCCAGCTGTCTACAGCAGAGGACACACGGAAAGGACCTGGCCGGGGCATGAAATGCTGGTACGGGTCCTTCCTCCTGTGAGGCATCAAGAAGGAAACAGGTCACGAAGGAAACACTGCTCTTTAAAGGGCTCCTGGAGCGAGGCCACCTTCCCCTCCCTTGTCAGCCCTTCTGAGCGCCCCCCCCCCCCAATTCACGCAGCAGAGACAATTGCTCCCTCTCCGTCCCATCCAGGGCTTTCTCCCTTTGGACAAGGTGACAACCGCCGCTGGTCCTTTATCCAGTGGACACCGTCCCTGGCTTTGGTTTTCTGTGACTCACTTTGCAGTTTAACACACGGACCCTATCACTTAGAAGCCAAATGACAGTGAGATGGTGCCCAGGTGGGGCGGGAGCTGTGGGACCCGCTCTGCCCTCCGTGCTGGGCGACAAAACCCCTGCCTGCGTCTGTCCCAACCCGGCCGTTCACCCACCTGGTGGGGAAGACGTGGCACCTCCGATCTCAGCTACAGACAAGGCGAGAGGGAAATGAGCAAAACCGATGGATGGGATCAGAGTTGGGTTTTTTTTTTTAAAAAAATTTAGTACAATTTTAAACTTTCAGGAAAGTTGCAAAAATAGTACAAGGAACTCCCATATACCTTTTACTCCGATTGGCCACTCCGTTTACATTTTATCTCATTTATTTATCCACCCCCCCCCCCCCGCCCCCCCCGCCTCTCGACTACTTCATTTTACCTGTAAATACTCCAGGGTATTTAATCAAACTCAAGCCTGTGCTTAGTTCCCGCGTAGCTCCCATCACAAACCGCACATATTTATTTGCCGATTTGTCATCCTGCTTCCCTCCCGCTAGAATGTCAGCCCCACGAAGGCAGCCGTGTCATTGTCACACACCCACGACCGTGCCGGGTACATGAGATAAACTCCTGACCACAATTTGCTAAACTGAGCACAGGCATGAAACAGAGCGACAGGGTCCCCCTTTAGGTTTATGGGCCAGGAAGGTCTCTGCAGGCTTGATATTTAAACCGAGACCCAAAGGCGAGAAGCTGCTCTTGAGTGGAAGGCGCTGTGAGCCTGGGCAGAGGCAGAGATGAGGTGACCGAGAACCAACAGATGATCAGCAAGGCTCGCAGTGGAGGGGACGGGGTGGCAGGTGACAGTGAGACGAGGCCGAGGAGAAGGACGCACACCCATCTTCCACGGCCTTGTAGCCAGGAGAAGGGTCGGACTCCACTCTCAGAGAAGGGGAAGGCCCTGGAAAGGTTTAAGCGGGTGAGTGCCATGCGTTATCCTACCAGAAGTGTACTCATGCAGCCTTGCGTGGAATGGATTGGAGGGGGGCCGATGTGGAAGTGGGGAGACCAGCTGGAGGAGTCTGCAGTCACATTGGCTGGAGATCAAGGTGCCTGGGACCAGGGTAGAGAGGGAGGGAGGGAGGGAGGGAGGGAGGGAGAGGTGGACAGATTTGACATGGATTGATTGCATGCAAAGAAGAAGGGGAGGGCGGCACCAAGGATGACGGCCCCTGGGTTTCATGGCTCAGGCAGCTGGGGGCTGGTGGAGAAACGGCATAGGTTTGGGGATTCTGGGGGGGTGTCCAAGAAATATCGGACAGAGTGAAACAGGCAAGGATGACTTTATTCAAGACTATGGTCATAGGAGAGAGAGATTGAATTTAACAGGGGCAGCTGGGGACTTATGGCCAGTGGGTGAGGGCAGAGTGAGGGGGTCAGTGAGTGGAAAGTTACCAAGAGGAACTTGGTTAGGTGTCAAGGGCTGGCCAGCATCCTGACAGCCTGGGCTCTGCCAGCTAAGGTCAGCAGGCCAAGAAGATGGCTCAGGAGAACCTGACTAAAGTTTGGTCAGGGCGGGAGTCCTCGTCACAGGGAGGACTTGGGGCATCTGCTTTGGCTGTGTTATGTTTGAGATGTCCAAGATGAGATGTCAAGTGTGCAGCTCGGGAGGTAAATCTGGAGCCAGAGGCGAGGTCCTGGCTGGATGCACGAATCTGATCATCACTGAAACGCTGGCGTCGGGAGCACACAGCATCAATGAGCTCTCGGACCTGTGATGGAGACTCTGACGGATGAGTGCCAGCTGGAACTTCTACAGCCTAAGTGAGAGCTAAGCTCGCTGATGCTCCTGTCTCCCCCGCCCCGCAGGGAGCAGGACTGGTCACTCTCCTCCCTCGGACTCGGGGTCCTCACCACCTGAAGACAGGTGGAGGCTTAGTAAGGACCTGTCCCTTGTAAAGAGAGAGGATTCTCGTGCTCCCCAGTGTTGACTGAAAATACTTCTATTGTAATGATACCTAAATATATATGATTATAAAACTACATATAAATGCCTCCTGCTTAGAGCTACGATGCAATCATCAACCCACAGTGAAGTGAAGAAGTAAAAACACAGTCCGTACATCCCCACCCTCAACTGACCCCACTTGGAGAAACACAGGAGAGGTGAGCTCTGACATCCCTTCCAGACCTAACAAGTGACGATTTTCTGAGCCTGCAGCGCTGAGGGAAAGGCCGTGACTGATGCAGCAACGGTAAAGAGGGTCAATCAGAGAATAGTTACCTCAAGATCCAGAGGTCACGTGGAAGGTAGCCTTAAACAAAATAAATAGATAATAAAAAATTAGCATTTTTACCTAGAGAAACGTAAACAAGATAAGGGTGGAGAGAAGAGCAATGTCGGTGCTCTGGTGAAGAGAGGTCTTTTTCCAGATTTGAAAAAGCTCAACTTTTATCTTTCTTGACTCACTGGGCCACATACCTAGCAGGTTATTTTTTTTTTAATTAAAAACCGGGGAGAAACCTTTTCTAAATTATGGTGCTGTTTTATATTTTAAGAAGTTAAGGGTGCTATTCATTTTATTAATTAGAAAAGCAGGGGAACTCATGCTTAAGGCTACTCACCTAACACCACAACTAATAGTATTTTGTACATTCCTTCTAGCCCTCTCTCTTGTGTGTACATATTTTATCTGCTGTGTGTGTGATTTTGTATTCTTTGAAGATTTAAGATTGTGAGACATGTTTTTCTCTATTGCCAGGTAGTGTTAGTTATAATTTTGTTGACTCCATTTTTATACATTTCTTGTACATACTACACGTTGCATAATCATCCTCGTACAATTTCATATGCAAGTTGCCGTCCATCTGTCACCCGTATAAAAAACGCTGCTGTGAACATCTTCAGGCCCACAGCTTTTTCTGTCTTGTGGATTAGTGCATTCGGCTAGATTCCCAGGTGGGAGTTTCTGGGTCAAAGGGTACTATTTTATTTCCAAAATCATTTCTGATGACCTAAACAGAGACGTGAGGATAAAACGGGGGTAAGGCAGATTTGCAACAGACACCAAGAGCAGATTTAGAACTCCTGAGGGAGAAGCAGGGGCTGTATCAGCAGACCGAGATGGTCCTGCGAACACAGGGGTGTTGGCGCTGTCTTTTTCAAGCTTCCTCGCTGCCTCCAGGCAAGGATACTGAGAGCCTGGCCGCAAGAGCAGTTCAGGAATGCACGGATCAGACCCTCCAGGCAGGGAGATGCAGCCGCTCAAAGTCTCCCGTTACCAAGGAGACCTTCACTTATCCCCTCTTTTCCAGGTTGGTGATTCTGATTCTGTGCTGGATGGTTGGAGAGAATTAGTTCAAAAAAGGGGAGAAATAAAGAAAATGGCTTTAAAAGACAATTTAATGGTTAAGCTGAGGAATCGGCACCGAGCACAATGCAGAGAAACCTTCTGGTTCATTCCTGTTCCTGTATGATTTCATGGTTTGATCTTTTCTGTGCAGTGAATTTATTTCCATTTTCCCTTAATAAAACAGAACCACCAATGTGCTCCACTGCGTCTAATTACATGCAGCCTGTGGAGTGTCAAATGCCCCTGTCCCAACGGGAAGAGCACAGAGGCATAATAAGATGATGATTACAGCCGGGGAGAAATTAGGAACACGGAGTCTCAAACTCACACGCCCCATCCTGGCGTGACGTGTTACCGCGGGGATGCACAGGACCTGGGAGCGCGTGGCTCCCGCAGCTGGCAGGAAGCTTGGAAACTTCCAGCACCCTTCTCCCTGCGCTGGCTTCTCGCAGCCTTAAAAGCCAGCCTGGTGGGTCCCTTCCGGTCCCCGGGTCCCCGTGTGCGAGCCCGGCGCCCGGGACGCTGCTGCCTCTTCCCCGGGCGTGCCTGCAATTTGCAGCCACAAGCCAGTCACAGCCTGAGCCGCAGCTTTGGGCTAAAGAGACCCAGCGGGCAGAATTCACCCCTGCATGAGGTGTGGCAAGTGTGCCTCGGGGCCCACAGACCGGATGACCTTCCGTGTCACATTTTCCCCGATGCATTTTCTAACCCTGAACTTGCACGCTGGCAGATGGGGCGTGTGACTACACTGGTCCCCAGGGCTCCGTCCCTCCCAGCCCCCTGGTTTGACAACGTGCTGATGTGCGGGCGTCCATCTGGCCCTCGGGCGTCGCACACCCGGGCTGCTGCTGAGAGCCGGTGCCCCTGCTCCGCTGTCGCACCAGAGGCGGAGAATCCCTGCGCTGCCTGCGGCGCATCGGGCCAGACACCCCCCGCCCCGCGGCGCTTTCTTTTCTGGGGTTTGTCCTCTCGGAGAGGCAGGCCTGTGTTACGACGGCAGAAGTGGCTGGGCACCTCTTTTAAGCCTGCGTGATCATTTATGTTTCTTCAAGGTGCTCCAAGTTCCCTCTCCCCAAGTATTTAGGGTTTCCTACAAAATAAAAAAGCCAGAAGGGAGTTCCGGTGATGGCAGAGGTAGACCCCACCACATGTTCCCCCGAGGGCATCAAACACACCAGCTGCTGACTTGCTTGAAGTGGGGAGGGGAGCAGAAGAGGCAGGTCCTGGAAGACCCCTCCCCCTCCCCTCCCCTCCCCCTCCCCTCCCCTCCCCTCCCCCCAAATAGCACTCTACCAAATGATCTCTCTTAAAAGTCCTTGCATCCTTGTGAAGAAACTGTGCTTCTCATCCAAGTGTCCCATCACCTCTCAATAAGATGCGACCTGCATCTCTGTCCCAAGTTGATTCTCCAGTATTAACCTCCACCAGCAAGGTGGCACCTGGCTGTGTAGGTGGCATTCTCTCCTGCTGCCCTAGGGGTGGCGAGGTGAGCCTGGACCCTGGGTGGTTTTGGGCTCTCCCAGCAGATGGCCGAGTCTCAGTTAAGGGACAGGAGGAGAGGCAGGCCCACCACCTGGCAATGACCCAGCTCGGGGGGGGGGGGGGGCGGGCAGGGGCTCCCATGTGGCAGCTGCCATCCTTCTCTGCTCTACAAGGAAAGCAAACGTTGGCCGGGGGCCTGGAGCCGGGTGGAGGGCCTCCCCAGGGGGAGGGGAGGGAGGCGGGAGGTGTGGATTGGGTGCCTGGAACAGTCAGGAAGGAGTCGGTTATGCTGCCCACCCGAAGTTACACGAGGCCCTTCAAGGAGGGTCCTGGCTTTGGGCTCGGCCACCTGCCACCTGCAACTGCCCGCAGGCCTCCGTGTTAAAGTTTCCAACTGAATCCAGTAATTTATTAAAAAAAAAAAAGACATCATGACCAAGTTGGGCTTCTCCAGGGAATCCAGAGCTGGTTTAACATTAGAAAATCTGTTAAGATGATGGACCACATTGAAAGATGGAAGAAGACCTGTCCTAGAATGCTCACAGTGCCGTTTCTTTAAGTGTTCGTCAGTAAAATAATGGATTCATGAATTGTGATGTATTCATGTAGGGAGTACTACGCAGCCATGAAAAATGCAGGAGACACATGCGTGAATCTCAAAAATGTAATGTTGAGTAAGGAAAGCAAGTTGCAGAAGAATACATATACTGAGATTCATTTATAATAAATATAAAACATGGAAATGATACTATATCCTGTGTAGAGATGCATGTATATGTAGTAACCATGTAAAGCAAAGCATGGTGATTGTAAGGTCTGATTTCACGGTTTACCTGTTCACGGGGAGCTGATACCATGAGACTTCAAACGTACGGGCCATGTTTTATTTCTTTAATCAGTTGGTGGATGCACAGTAGTGTATTGAATTATTCTATATACGTTGTGTGCATCTTGAATATCTCACAGTACAGCCAAATAAATTTTGAATTAGCTATGAAATGAAAAAGAGAAACAGGGAAGCAGTAACGGGGACTACTATCTAGATTAATGTTTGATCTATGAAGAAGAATCAGTAAGAATTTTGGGAGAAAGGAAAATGTCATTTGAGGATTCCTGGTGTTGGGCATATATGCATGTACTATAGACTTTAGAAGAAAGGCTTAAGAAGTATATATATAGAATTGCCATGATCGAGAACCAAGTTTAAAGTTTAAACTCTGGATATTCAAGTCCAAGGGAGGAAAAGGCAAACCAGGCAACCCCACACAGTCCCTCTAAGGCCACTGTCCCCTGAAGACGTCCCAATTGAGCCAGGGGCTCTGGGCTCAGCTCAGCTCTTACAAGGCCCTTTGCAGAAGACGGAGGCAGGGGCGTCGGCACAGAGAAGGGAAAGAGAGGCGGGGACCTATGGGAGGAGGGTCAGGAAGGTTGAGCCCCAGAGGAAGCTGATGCTGACATGAGGCCGGAGACCCAGATGCCCCTGCCGAGCAGACGGGCCCACGGTGGCCCAGGCGCCTGCTCACAGAGCCCAGGGGTCACCCTGCTTCTGGGGGCCAGGGACCAGAGATGTCAACAGGCCTTTGCTGCTGCCCCAAGGGAACTGAGGGCCGGGGAGCGGACAGCCGCTTTCAGGCGATTCAGACCTAAAATAAGGCAGGGATCACAGACCACGTGATAACTGGGGGCCAGGAGGGGCCATTGTGTTTCCAAAAAAAGGGATTTCAGAAACTTGGTTTCAATTCCCTGTAGAACCCTTCCTCCCTCTTTTCCCTTTCTTCTTGCTTTCTTTCAATAGACACTTTTTTTAGAGCCGTCTTTGGTTCACAGGAAACTGAAGATACAGGGGTTCCCCACATACACCCGCACCCCACACATGCACAGCCTGCTTCACCGGCAATATCCCCACCATGCGTGCATTTGTTACAGCTGATGAACCTACACTGACATGTCATTATCACCCAGAGTCCTGTAGCGTGCACTAGATTCACTCCGGGTGGTGTACATTCTGCGGCTTTGGACAAATGGATAACGACATGTTCCACCATTACAGTCTCATACAGAGTAGTTTTGCTGTCCTAAGAATCCTCTGTGCTCTGCCTATTTATGTCTCCCTCCCCCCAACCCCAGGCAACCATCAATCCTTTTACTGTCTCCATAGTTTTACCTGTCCCAGAATGTTATACAGTTGGAATCATACAGCACGTCGCATTTTCAGGTTGGCTTCTTTCACTCAGTCACATGCATTAAAGATTCCTCCATGTCTTTTCATGGCTTGATAGCTCATTTGTTTTTAGAGCTGTACAGTATCCCGTTGTCTGGATGGACCACAGTTCATTTATCCGTTCACCTGTTGGAGGACGTCTTGGCTGTCTCTAAGTTTTGGCAATTATGAATAAAGATGCTATTAACATCTGTGTTCAGGTGTTTGGGTGGACCTAAGTGTTCAGCACCTTTGCGTAAACACCTTTCTTTTTCCCCTTCCTCTGCCCTCTTTCCCTCCTTCCTTCCTCCCACCCTCCTTCCTTTTATTAGCATTTCCTGTATCTAGAAAACTGTCGGTACCAACCATATCCCTCTTATGGCCTTGCATTGTCAGTTGCACTTCAAGCACATCTTGGTTCCTCAATTATGGATCAAGTGCTATTTTTCTTTCCCCCTCCAGGCCTGGCCTGGTGCAGTCATGAGATCCTGTTTCAGGATATGTTTGCTGAATGAAAGAAAGGACACCCCTCAGGGGGTGACGCTGTCCCCGCTCCCTGAGGTCTGAATGAACAGAACGAAGAATGGGACCGCCCACCTGCCCTTCCTCCGCCCTCAGGCCTCTCGCAGGGGACCGGGTGTGGGGAGCTAGAGGCTGCGTCTCTCGCCAGGGGTCACCACTGGGGAGTGGCAGCCACGTCACTGGTCACATCCCCCCGGGCAGGGGCGGGAAGTGCTCCGTGACAAGCCGGGAGTGGGAATTTCATCCTGCGAGGAAAGCCCCACAGACTCCAGGCCAGGGCACGACTTTTCAGAGGGACAGAAAGTGAGAAAAAGCCTGGAGGGCGGAGAAGAGCACCAGGCAGGCGGTGGCCAAGGCTCGGGCAAGTGATGGAGCCCAGAGTGAGGTGGGCGCTGAGGGGAGGAGACCTGGGAGAGGACTCAGAGATGCTGATGGAGGTGGAATCCTCGGGGCTCGGAGGCTATGACAGCCTGTCCCGGCTTGGGCGACTTGTGGGGGGAGGGGAGGCTGGGGGAGGGGAAGGTACGGAGGCCAGTTCAGGTTCTAAGAGCCTACGGGACGTCTGGGTAGAGTGGTGGCTAATTTTATGTGTGGGTCAACTTGGTTGAGCCTCAGTGCCCAGATATTTGATCAAACGTTATTCTGGTGTGTCTCTGAGGGAGTTTCTGGATGAGCTGGCACTTGAACTGGTAGACCGAGTAAAGCAGACTGCCCGCCCCCCCCAGTATGGGTGGGCCTTGCCGAAACAGTTGAAGACCTGAGGAGCACCAAGGCCTAGGACGAGGGGGCGTGGCCTGCCTGCCTGAGCTGGGACGTGCTCTCCTGCCCCCAGGCTGGCACGACAGCACTGGCTGCCCTGGGTGCCAGCTGCAGACCCTGGGACTGCTCAGTCTCAGCGACTGTGGTGCTGGGTTCAGGCGTGAAGGCTGTGGGAGAGGAAGGACGTTCTCCTGCTTCTGCTGCCTGTGAGCCTGAGCCCACACCCCTCACCCGGCCGAGGCTGGTGGCCCCACCTTTGCCGCACGGACCTGACCTCCTCCGCATTTCAGACAGGTAGATGCAGAGACTGATTCTCATTCACTCACTCACCCATTCATTCATTCATTCATTCATCCATTCATCAATGATTATCATAAAAGAGTCCAGGGAAACGCATAGGGGCTTTGCCATTTTTGCCACCTCAGGACGTTTTCTTAATTTCTAGCTTTTTCCATTCATCTGCTTAAAAAAGATGTTAACACTCACAAGGTGATGTATATAAAGTGCCTGGCACACAGCAGATGCCCAGTGAATGGTTCCTATTAATCCTGGTACTTCTGTGCCAGGCCTGGGAATACGTAGATGGCTTAAGTGCAGGCCTGTTCTCAGGATGCTTACATTCTGTGAAGGGTTACGTTTCTTTCCAGCAGATGTCGTGAGAGCAGGCATGTCTTGGAGGAGGTGCAGTGGCATCTGGCCGGGGGTCCAGCCCTCCCGGAGCTGTCCACCCTCCGTGGGAGCAGAGCACCCAGCCCTGAAAGCACTGGGATGGGGGGGCGTGGGGTGAGCCCTGCCCCAGGGCTGGCTGGCCTTCCCCGTCTGCCTGGTCCACCCACCGGTCAGGCGCCTGTGCCTTCTGGGCAGCGCCCCAGCTCCGCCCCCCACGGACACCTGGCTTTGCACGAAAGGGCAGGAGAAGAGGGATGGGTCTGGTCCCTGGTCCCTGGTCCCACTGAGCCGTGCCTGGAAGCCCGCGGATCTGAGACGGAAGGAAACGAAGGCATTGCTGCCTCCCCGGCTCTAAAAGAGCAAATGTTTGGGAACGCGGGCGCCAGAACGCAGCTGCCTGCACTGTCGTCCCAGCCCCTGTTCAGCTCAAGTCACACATGTGCTAAGAGGCTTTCGGCTCCAGGCGGCTGGTAGACATCGGCTGACAGATTTGGGATCTGATAAGAGACTGTTGATTTCATCCATGTGTGTGATGTCGGAGATGAATTTTAACAGTTAAAATGGGGAAAGGAGAAAAAGAGCTCTAGACCGTTGCCAGGTTTGCAGCGCTGGCTGTTTCTTCTAACGGATTTCTTGAAACTGTCGACTCTCCACGTTGGAGGCGCTTGTGTGTAACGGTGGGCTGTTATCATGTGCCGTCTGGGGAAGCCGAAAGGGGTGCATAGAGCAGAAGCCAAGGGAGCTGTCCGTGGGCGGGGAGGGTGGCCCTTTGCAACTGAGAGCCCCACCCCCCTCCGGGTCCCTGTCCCTTCTTGCACACACAGTTGGTGCCCTGGGCAGGCCAGGAGCTGTCAAAGCCTGCAGGGCTCTCTCCTGAGGAACGCCAGGGGATTCTAGCCCAAGGGGTCTACCCATCGAACCAGGGATTTAAAAATTATTATTAGCTGTCCTCTGCAAAAAAGAGACGCCAAAACCAAAGTTCCCTTTCCCGGGGAACTCTGATGAGAAACTTAAAAGTTTATATATTTAAATTTAACATCAAAGGATTGGTTGTTTTGGAAGCCACTCAGACACACATCGTGCAACCCCAAAGAATGACTGCATCTGTAATGTGAGGGGTGGGCACAGGTGGCCTCGACCACCAACTGCCCTGTGTCTTGACTTCTCTGCAAGTTGCATTTGGTCGAACACGGACCCTGTTCCCCCCACCGGCCAGGGGCAGGTCAGGAAAATAAGGATTCCTTAAATCCAGAAGACTCTATGCAGTTTCAAGGGGTTTCCACCCCCCCTGACCTTACAACCTTCCAGGATGCAGGCACGGCAGGTATTTACATTAGCTTATAGGTGAAGCAATCGAAGACTAAGGAAAAAAAACCATACGGTTGTAAAAGGAAGGTCTCGACTCCACACCTGAGGCCCTCTTCACCACATCCCCAGCGAGAAGCAGCCCAGGTTCCCTTCCAAGAGTGAAGATCACTTCCTGCTGGAGCTGCGCCCACTTCCCAGCCCCCTGGCTCACGTCTCAAAGGATGTGGGTGAGGACAGGGCTGGGAAAGACCTCGGAAACTGTCCCCCTGCACCCTGTGTGCAGAGGCCTCCGAGTGAAACGTGTCCTGCACAGAATGATACCCTGCAGGGCGAGTCATCCTCGGCCTCCCAGGGCCACCGTTCCCTCTGTGGTCACTGTCACTGGAGTGACAAACTAGAGCCCTGGTAGGAAAGGTTCAGACCTGAGATATGCACGGCCTCGTTCACCAGGGACACATAAACAGTGTTGAAATGAGGGCCAAAGAGCAGGGTTTCTCCAAGAACAGGGCTCCCAAGGCAGTTTTCGTGGGAAGAAGGACGGAGACAGGTTTTAGCATGGATTTCTACATGGATTCTTTTACTTTATCTTAGGATGTGTGGGTCTAGGAGTTGGCCGGGTGGTCACGGGGGCTCGGTGCCCGCTCTCTCAGCCTCTCTTTGGGGGTGGCACCGGCTTGGGCTTGGCCGTAACAGGCGGGACCCACCAGCCTCCTGCACACTGTCCCCACAGCAAGGCCCACCGAGCTGCCCCTGGAGACGTCATGCGGACGGTGGTGGGGGAGGGGAAGCGCTGTCTTCCCAACCCTGAGCTCCTCATCTGTCCCCAGGTCCCACTCTCTGCCATCAACACCTGCCCCCAGGAAGAGTTCTGACAGTCACGATGGCTGCCTGACTGCTCACACCTTGCACACGGACACTCCCAGAAATGTCTGCCACGCCTAACCTGGGAGGAGAGCGGTGAATCACCGGGTGCAGAATCCTAGGTGACACGGCTGGGATAGGTCCTCTGATGGGCACTTCTCAGTGTCTTCGGAGACCGGCTGAGGCTTTTCCCTCCAAAGGCACTTTGGCCGCCACGCCAACTAGCCACAGACAGTCCCCTTTTATCTGTACGTACCAGATTAGAGTCTCTAAAAATATATCACTCCTCTGTTTTAACAATGGAAAGTTCAATACAGTGAATGACATGAGAAGACTCTTGCCCATGTTAAGTTATGCAACTTAAAAAAATTTTTTTTTATATTTTAAGAAGAGTTTTAGGTCCACAGCAAAGTTAAGAGGAAGGTACAGAGATTTCCCCTATACCTCTGTCCCCGCTTATGCGCTGCCCTGCCCCCCACCATCAGTATCCCCACCTGAGCGGTGCGTTTGTTACAATGGATGGATCTACACAGACACGTGATCATTACCCAGAGTCCATGGTTTACACTAAGGCGACTCTTGGTGTTGTACATGCTATGGATTTGGACAAATGTATAATGACATGTATCTGCCATTACAGTGTCATACAGAGTAGTTTTACTGCCTTAAAAATCTTCTACTTATTCACCCCTCCCTCCCCCCAGTTCCTGACAACCACTGATCTTTTTACTGTCTCCATAGTTCTGCCTTTTCCAGTGTCATACAGTTGTATGTAGCCTTTTCTTTCATATGCATTGAAGTTTCCTCCGTGCCTTTTCATAGCTTGATAGCTTATTTTTTTTTTTAGTGCCAAGTAATATTCCATTGTCTGCATGGACCACGGTTTATCCATTCACCTCCTGGAGGGCATCTTGGTTGCTTCCAAGTTTGGCACTTTAGGAATAAAGCTGCTCTAAACATCCATGTGCAGGATGTTTCTGTGTGGACCTAAGTTTTCAACTCCTCTGCGTTGCAAATACCAAGGAGCGTGATTGCTGGAAGTTATGTGATTGCTGTTTGGGAGCATTTAAATGCCCGGTGAGCATTTAAAAAATCCCTGTGCCCACCCCAGACCCCAGGCCATTTAAATCAGACTCAGGGAGTGTGGCGCTTGAACACTGGAGTTAAACCAACCTGTCGGGTGAACATACCGGGCAGCTGAGGTTGAGAATCGCTCATTCACATGCTGACACCAGATTCTTGAGTTTCCGTGGATTTCTGGTGAGCCTCAACACGTAGAGAAAGATGCGCAGACCTGGAGAGCGACAGAGAAAGGGTCAAGAGATCAACTGTTTGTTAGGTTTTGTGAAACATGTCTATTAGTGGTCTGCATTTGACCAAAAATCAATTTCATTTTTCTAGAAAATCTCTCATGTTAAGTTAACAGCTGCCCCTTTGCACTCCCTTTGACTGTCACCAGGCCCCTGAGCTCTCGTTTTATGGGATTCCAGCATCCCTGGGCACACCCTGGCCACCTCAGACCGTGCCAACCGATACCAGATCCCAGGGGCAACTGTTCTCAGTGTGACCAACACAGACTCGCTCTGCCCAGGCAGGGGATATGGGCCAGCTCCCTGCTCCCGGCAGACACCTCGTACCTGGCCAGCTCCTCTCGGCTGACAGGGCTGTCTGCCTGTGGCAGCGTGGGGACCTCAGGATGGCCAAGGGGGACGGGTCCTCAGGGGCTCAGGCCAGTCGTTTACATGCTTGTGTTTAAGCAGTGGAATTTCCTTCCAGTCTGCGTAGAAGAGAGAAAAGCTGAGGGACCCTCCTTGGACAGTGGGCTGGAAGTTGAGCCTTTCTCCATCATCTGGCGAGACTTAGGGCTCCCCGGGCCACAGGATGGCCCTTATTTTCCCTCCCTACTCCCCACCTCCGTCCACCACTGTTTCTCCCCTGCCCTCCCCCTTCCCTGCTCCCTCACCCCCTCCCTGGGCTTGTTCTGAAGGACAGATGTCACTCCCTGAAAGGCAGCTCCCGTCAGATGGCAGAGCTGACCCAAAGGTACATCAGATCTGCCCTGTTTGGGAGGAAACCTGTTCCTTGAAGGTCAGACTCTGTGCCCTGGGGCTCATCCCGGCTTCCGTCTGCTTAGTGAGGCTTGGAGCCTCCCAGTTCAGACTGGAGTGGAAAGCAGGTCAGTCTCTGAGCAAACGAGTGTGCAGCTGGGTCTCCCCGTCCGGCAGGAGGAGAGGGCAGAGGGGATCCTGTGTGGAAGAGGAGACAGTTTTGCTCCTCTTCTTCCTACCCTTTTCCATCTTTCTGCTTTCTCTCCCTTCTCCAGCTCTGCCAGGGAGCCTCCCTGGAGCTGGGAAGTAGGATCCTGCCCGGACGAGCGGAAGTCTGGTCCCCCGGATGGGGACCAGCACGGGGCTTGGAGTGCAGTCCAGAGTAGACACTCAGCAAACCAGCCCTGAGCACTGGGGTCTGGAGGGGGCACGGAAACACTCATAATAGTGGTAGCAATTCTGGTACACACGTCCTTTCTCCCTGTCCCTGAAGCGTCCCTGAAGCGTGTGATGCGGAATCTTTGAAGCGGTGATTATGAAGCGTTTGGCTCTGAGCTCTCTGCTCTGACCCAGGAAGATGCGGTAGAGGAACTTTGTGCACGGTTTCCGGAAGCCATCGATGGAGAGTGTGCAGGGACCCAAGGCCAGCAAGGCCTTGGCGCCAACAGGAAGGCGAAGGTCACGAAAATAACGCGTCACACATCCTGCCTAAGGGGAGCTGCTGTGAACTCAAGCCTGCAAATGCTGCACTTGCTTCTTCCTGCTGCCTGCAAAGCAAGAGACCTGGAGATGGTTCCCACCAGGGCAGTTAAGATGATCTCGATTCAAGAGAGAGATGTGGGGCTTCCCTGGTGGCGCAGTGGTTCAGGGTCTGCCTGCCAATGCAGGGGACACGGGTTCGAGCCCTGGTCTGGGAGGATCCCACGTGCCGCGGAGCGACTGGGCCCGTGAGCCACAATTACTGAGTCTGCGCATCTGGAGCCTGTGCTCCGCAACAAGAGAGGCCGCGATGGTGAGAGGCCCGCGCACCGCGATGAAGAGTGGCCCCCGCTTGCCACTAGAAGAAAGCCCTCGCACAGAAACGAAGACCCAACACAGCCATAAATAAATAAAATAGATTTAAAAAAAAAAAAAAAAAGAGAGAGATGTGACAGTGGAGACCAGAGGTCACGGGGGCTCCTTCATAGAGAAGGTGCCTGCCACAGAGAGCTCTGGAACAGGCTGGATTCCGACAACTCCACAACAAAATACAAACACCCTCATTAAAAAAGGGGCAAAGGACTCGAGTAGACTTACTCCAGAGAAGATATACAGATGGCCAACAAGCACATGAAAAGAGGTTCAACAACCTTAATCACTGGGGCAATGTGAATTAAACCACAATGAGCTGCCATTTCACATTTGTCAGGATGGCTGCTACGATAGAAACAAAAGAACAAGTGTTGGCGAAGATTTGGAAAAATCAGAACCCTTGGGCCCTGTTGGTGGAAACATAAAATGGTGCAGCCGCTGTGGAAAACAGTGTGATGGTTCCTCAAAAAATGAAGCATAGAATTACCATATGATCCATCAATTGCACCTCTGGGTACGTACCCAAAAGAAGTGAAAGAAGGGAACTGAACAGATATCTGCAGACCCACATTCATAGCACCATTATTCATAGTAACCATAGAAGCACCCCACGTGTCCATCCACTGATGATGGATAAACAAGATGTGGTCCGCCCATACAATGGAATATTGTTCAGTCTTAACAAGGAAGGGAATTCTGACACACGCTACAACATGAATGAACCTTAAGGACATTATGCTGAGTGAAATAAACCAGTCACAAAAGGACTCATACTGTAGAATTCTATTATACGAGGCTCCTAGTCATCAGATTCGTAGAGACAGAAAGTAGAACGGTGGTTGCCAGGGGGCTAGAGGGAGGAGAATGGGGGAAGGGGATTTAGTGTTTAATGGGGACAGAGTTCCAGTCTGGGAAGATGAAAAAGTTCTGGAGATGGATGGTGGTGATGGCTGCAGAACAATCTGAATGTACGTACTGTCACAGAACTGCACAGTTAAAAACGGTTAAGATGGTAAATTTTATGTCATTGAGTATTTTACTACAGTTATTAAAAAAAAAAAAAGATAGGCAGGGGAGGTGGTGAGCAGTGAGGGCAGGGGGTTGGATTTGTGTCCCAGGAACTGGGGCGGGGCAGGAAGCCAGGAGAGGGCTCCCTGGGGGTGCGGGAAGAGAGGGTTCTGCCGGGGGTCCCCCCACCAGGGCTGGATGTCAGAGGGAGGGGTCCGGGTTCCTTGGGGCTGGTATGAGTCCACCTCGAGAGGGACCTGGCAGCATCAGGGGGGCCCGTGTTCCAGGCAATGTCCCCGGGGCAGGAGGGCGGGGCTGCACCCAAGGTCCCTGGCCTTAGCAGTCAAGGACTTGGAGAGGATTATCAGATAGTCCCCAGGCGTCCGCGGCTTCCGCAGAGAGTCTTGGACCAGCTCCCCCCTCAGACTGAGAAGAGGCCTGCAAGTTCTGTCAGAGACGATCCTGAGCTCGTGGGCGGCTTGGGGACTTTAGGGACAGGGGACGGTGTCTCTAGGGTAGCCACTGGTATGACCGAAGGCCGGGGGGGGCGTGGGGACTCTGGGACGTGTCTGTCACTGAGGCAGGGTTTGGAGAAGGAGGTCAAGGCCGTGAGAGAAATGCAGTCACAGTGGCTGTGATGGTCCCGCGTTCACCCTTTACCAGCCTGACCCACTCGGGCCCACGGTGGAGATCGGGCGGCGAAGCATCCCGGCGCCCCTGCCCTTGGCCCTGGCCCCTTCCGTGCCCCGTCCCACCTGGCTCTCTGCTTCCGGTTCCCCGTTTCGATCAGAAGTCCCACCACTTCCAAGCCTCTTGGCCGTGTCTTCCGTCTTCTTCCCTGACTCTTTCCTGGGACTTCGTGTCGGAATTCGATCTTCCCCGTTTTGACTGCTCTGGCTCTTCCTGGCCTCGGCCCACCAGGCCGTGGCCTCCGGGTCCACCACGTGCGTCTGCCTGGTCCCGGGCCCGTGAGGGCGGCGTGGAGAAGGGCAGACGGTGGGGACGGGTGTTCAGGACTGCCTGCGACAAGTGACTTCACGGGTCTCGCCCCCCCTGCCCTGCCAGCTGGGGAAGGCTCGGAAAGGGGAGGCCTCCCTGACCCAGAGCGAAGGCATCCAGAGGACACGGGCCATCTGGTCAAAGCTCTGGAGGCTGCACGGGATGGGGCAGGTGGCAGTGATGAGGCAGGGTTTGTATCCTTGTGGGCGGGAAACAAGCCCAGAGCCCTTGGGGCCTTGGGAGTGTCCCCAGGTCTCCCCCAGGGCGGGCTCAGTGTCCAGCTGGGCCATCCTCTCCCAGCGTGGCTGCCTGAATAGGAGGGGCAGGGTGCCATCCGCCCAGCCCCGGTGCCTCTTCCAGATCAGGGCTCGTGGGGCCCCGAACGACGTCTGCTACTTGAGTCCTGACACCCTCCCAGGATGCGCAGGCACGTAGCTGTGCTCGGCTGGGTCCTGGGGGAGGCGACACTGGGACTGGTCTCTGCACGTAACGTCCGTGAACCGACCCCAGTGTTTATGACTCCAGCTCAGGACTCCTCCTGTTGCCTTCAGGCAGCGCCCGACGGGGTCCCCGGGCGGGGAGCTGCCTCCCTCCCCGTGCCTGGGAAGGGCCCTCACTGGAGCCATCCCTTCCACGGAGTTCACGCTGCCAAAAAACATGTGGATGTTATTTCACCGAGATGAAAACCAGCGCCAGCCATCAGCAACACCGGCCTCTGAGCACATCCAGGGGACGGACGGCAGGGCTGGGAGGTGGGGTGGGCCTCTCCCTCTGTCCAACCCTGCAGGGCAGGTAGAACCTCCACTTAACAGTCACCGAAGCTCGGCCAGCTCACTGCAGGGCCCGACCCCGGAGCCTGCGTGCTCCCAGGGCGCCCTCAGAGGGAAAACAAAGGGGCAGCTGGGCCCGAGCGGACTGATGCCGCAGGGTGAGGCCAGAGACCCTTCGGAAAGAAGACAAGGCCCAGGACGCAGATGCCTGGATCTGAAAACCAGGGCGCAGGAAAGCCACCCTTCTAGCTTTGGGAGGTAGAAAACATCAAGGCAGGGAAACGGAGACACAGGAGGAGGATGGGGAAACGGAAGCTGCTCTCTGACAGGACCCGGGAATTTGGCGAGCAGTGGATCAGGGCCTGCGTGGTCCGCGGCGATGAAACGCAGCAGCCGGTGGTAATGAAATATTTATGAATGGCGAGAGGACGCCGCATGCTGCAGTGCAGCACAGGGGAGAGCGAAGTTTCAAGAATACTGTAATAGCAAAGCCCTCCATTAATTATCGGAAGCAAGCTGGAACGCCAGTTCCTATGGCAACGGGGTTCCCAGTGGATTTTGTGCTTTTTTAAAAAAGCTGCTCCCATTTACTGCGGTACATGCATTGGTTTTCCACCAGAGGTTTGAGCTTGTCCTTTGCAAATGAATTCGTCCTGTCCTCACAGTGGCTGGAGCGGAACCGGCAGGCCAGGCCAGGCCAGGGGAGTGAAAGCTTATGCAACTTCGCGCTAAACTCTCCGTAAGGATGGTGATGGGGGTAATGAGCCCTTCGCTTTTGGGCGGGGGCATGCAGTGGGCAAGGAAGGCAGGGCCAAATGCACTGCAGGCCACTAGCAGGGAGCACGGGTAATTAGGGGTCCACTCCAGCACCCGCTCCCCCCAGGTCTTTGCAAGCCGGGCTTGCGCCGGGGAGGCTTCCTTGAAGCCCGCTGGGCTCTGTGTCCACGTGCCGGCTGCAGCTGCAGTGGAATCTAATACTTGCACCTAAAGCTCCGACGCAGAGAGCCCTGGGGCAGGGATATTTGCGGGAACAGTGCTCTGGCTCCCGGGGAGCAAGCAGCCCCCGAGAACAGGCAAGGCCGTCTCCTCCGCCTGTGGCTGCGTCTCCTGTATCCCATCTCCACCATCACACACCGCTGCCCTCCCTGCTGAAATGCAGGTTTGATCTGATGCCAGTCTGAAAGCAGTTCTTCCAGGGGAGACGGTCCTGTGATTGCCTGGCCCTGGGTTGCTATCCTGAAACTCTCTGTCCCAGGCCACAGGGTGCCTGGGCCACTCTGGGCAGGGTCAGAGCATCAGCAGGGCTTGGTGCTTCCTGCCCCAGATGGGAATCAGCTCTGATAACCCAGCACTGCTCCTTCAGGCGGGAGAGCGTGAGCCTTCCCCCCTCGGGGCTGCAGCCGGGGGCCGGGGAGCTGGCCCAACTCTCTGGTGGCCACGTGAGCCTGGTGTGGGTCAGGCGAAATGGCCTTGGCTCAGAGACGGTACACGTCCACAGGGCTATTCAGGCCAACAATAAATTTCTGCTGCTCCTGGATTGTTTTCCTGCCTCTACTCTGCTTTCTAAGTTGACAAAGAGACTTACAGGCACTTGTGAATAAAACTGGGAAAATGCCAAAGGAAGGGTTAAGACAAAATAATGCATGTGTGTGTTTCTGCTCGTGGAGTTCTACCTGGAGGGACACCTGCCCTGCGGGAGGCCCACCTCTCTCATGCAGAGCCAAGGGGGCCTTGGGGACTTCTCTCCCGGGCCATCTCCTCCCATTCAGACTCATCCTCAGGACTGATCTTCCCATACCCAGGCCACTTACGTGCCTCCCCGGCACGGTGGGGACAGAGGGCTCCTTGAACGCCTACTGTGTGCCACGCACGTGCCATGCCCTGTGGTTGTCGCCTCATCAGCTCTGCACGGAGGTCTGTCTCCCTCATTTAAGGTGAGGAAGCGGAGGCTCTGAGAGGGAAGGTCGCTTCCTAGGCCACGCGGCCCCTCAGAGGCAGAGCTGGGCTCAGAACCCGCTTCCGTCCGACCCCACAGTCTATGCTTCCCAACGCCTCTCCCGATGGGCTCCTGCTGGGAAGGGCCTGTCCTGTGGCTACCCAGGCCCCGGCACGGTGCCAGCCCCCAGCGGGCTCCCCATCAAGGTCCAAAAGCCGTGGCCTCCAGCCCAGAGGGCCCAACCCAGGACCTGCGGGGCATGCAGGGAGAAAACATCAGAAATCTAGTTGGAGTTCTGTATTCTTCCCCTAGAATGTTGATCTTTGTGTCTGCTCTGTGATGCTTTCATTAGCTCAGGAGCACATTTATAGAATTTATAAATCATATTAGGGTGCATGCCTGAAATTATTTTACCAATATTGGAAGTAAGCAAGAAGATGGGGCCTGATGTTGGAGAGAATGACCAGGGTCCCCCCGGGCCTCTCGGGGGCCATAGGCAGCCTCTGCCTTCACCCTTGGCTTTGTTAGCTCCCACGACCCTTCGAGGCACCATTCAACACCAGTCTTCTCAGTAGCTCGGTGCCAGTGGACTTCGGAACAACAGCACGTTCATCAGTTAAACGGACCACCACGTGCTGGGCAAAGGGCTGAAAAGGCAGGAGGGAGGCCTGGTCACTGCTCACTCTCGGCGTGCCCTTGCCCAGTGATTCTGGAAAACTTATTTAGCCTTTTTGAGTCTCAGTTTTCTCATCTGTGAAATGGGGGTAGTAAGAATATTTAGATTTTTTTAAAAATTTATTTATTTATTTATATATGGCTGTGTTGGGTCTTTGTTTCTGTGAGAGGGCTTTCTCTAGTTGCGGCAAGCGGGGGCCACTCTTCATCGCGGTGCGCGGGCCTCTCACCATCGCGGCCTCTCTTGTTGCGGAGCACAGGCTCCAGACGCGCAGGCTCAGTTGTTGTGGCTCACGGGCCCAGCCGCTCCGTGGCATGTGGGATCCTCCCAGACCAGGGCTCGAATCCGTGTCCCCTGCATTGGCAAGCAGACTCTCAACCACTGCGCCACCAGGGAAGCCCCAATATTTAGATTTTTAAGACAATTAAATGGAATAATTAATATGAAACCCTCGGCACGGGGCCTGGTCCACAGTCAGCACTCAGCACAGTGTCAGCAGCAGTAGAAGTGCCATCCTTGTGACGCTGACATTCCCAGGCTCCTGTTAAGATTCTCATTCGTTTGTCACACTAGCCCTGCAAAGCTGACACCACCGTCCCCATTGTCGGTGAAGAAACTGAGGCTTAGAGAGGCTGGGCGACGTCCCCAGGGTCGCAGGGAGCACAGAGCCAGGCCCTTGCCTTCCCGGCCTGTGCTCTCCCTCCAGGCAGCCACTGGGCCCCCCGCGCCGCCAGGCCTGTGCTGCTGCTGTGGGTCTGCCTGTGTTATCCTCCTCGGGACCACACAGCCCTGGAGGCCGTGAAGAGCATGAAGTGGGTTCTCCAAATGGGGGGGGGGTTCTCCGGCTGCCTCGGTGCTCTTAGGACCCCTTAGGCCACAGAACTCCATCCCTCTTCCTTGCCAATGCGCTGGCGAGGTTGGCATTAGTGGACCAGGCAGCAAAGAGGGAGGAAACCATCCTTTCCTCCAGACGCATTCCTTTTCTGCAAAAGTCAGTCCTCCGAGCTCCCTGCCAGAAGTGCTCCCAGGAACTCGAGGGAGGAGAAGGCCTGCCTTCTCAGGGTTCCCTTAAATGCGCTTTGACTTCCTGCTCTGGAGGGAAGACCAGCCCCGAGCCGGGGCAGACAGACCGGACAAGCCCCAGCAGGAGCTCCTCCAGGCCGCAGGGCAGCTCCTGGAGGGGCGGTGCATCTCTGTGCAGGGGCGCGTGGCTTCAGGAGCCGGGCTGGCTGAGCGGAGCCACGCCCCACGCAGCATCCAGCCGGCTCAGGCGGCCTTCTGCAGGGCTGGCCAGGCGGACCAGGCCCCTAAGACCTTTCTCCCACCCTTTCCCAGCCCTGAGCTCCGATGGGCGGGGTGTGAACAAGGTGGTCACAGCATTCACGTCTGAGTTCACACTTGTCTAAAAGCCAACCCAGGAGCTTGGCTGCACCAGAGCCCAAGAAGGGCAACTTAGGAGCTCTCCAAGGACAGGGAGGAAGAGAACAGAGTCGTTAACCGCCGTCTAACGGCAAGAGCAGAGACCTTAAGGCTGTGTGACCTTGTCATTTGATTCAACCTCTCTGAGCCTCAACTTCTCACCTGCAAAGTAGGAAACGCTTTGTTCTGAGACATGAAAAACATATGCAAAGTTGTTAACTGTTCATTTCTGGTCTCTTTTTCCAAGCGTTACTGAAGTATAATTAGCACATAAAAATTGTATCTATTCAGGGTACACAACTTGATGTTTTCATACACGCATATACTGTGAAATAATCACCACAAGTTAGCTAATTAACATATCCATCACGTCACATGTTACCATTTCTTTTTCTTTTTTTCTGGTGGTGAGAACACTGAAGACCTACCCTCTTAGCAAGTTTCAAGCATACAACACAGCATTGTTAACCACAGTCACCGCGCTGTACTTTGCATTCCCAGAATTTACTCATCTGGCATCACTGAAACTTTGTTGCCCTTGACTGTCTCCCATTTCCCACTCCCCCCAACCCCCAGCAACCACCTGGCTTCTCTACTTCTGCGAGTTGGGCTGTTTCAGAGTCCACATTGGTAAGAGTACCACGCACTCTCTGTGTTCCTGTGTGTGCTTTTTTCACCGAGCATAATGTCCTTCAGGTTCATCCATGTTGTCGCACACGGCAGGGTTTCCCTCTTTTTTAAGGCTGAATAATGTTCCTCGATATCTACGGTATATACCACATTTTCTTTATCTGTTCATCCCTCCAAGGACCTTTAAGTTGTTTTCAGATCTCGGCTATTGTGAATAACAGGCAGTGACCACGCGAGTAGGGGCGCCTCTTCCACATACTGATCTTGTTTCCTTTGGATACATACCCACAAGTGGGACTGCTGGATCATACGGTAGCTCTATTTTTTTTTTTTTTAATTTTTAAAAATTTGATGCAGTCCACTTTATTGATTTTTTTTCTTTCATAGATTGTACTTTTCTCTTGTTGCAGAGCATGGGCTCTAGGCACGCGGGCTTCAGCAGTTGTGGCTCGCGGGCACAGCTGCTCCGCGGCACATGGGATCCTCCTGGACCAGAGCTTGAACCCGCGTCCCCTGCACTGGCAGGCAGATTCTTAACCACCGCGCCACCAGGGAAGGCCCGGTAGCTCTATTTTTAATTTTTTGAGGACCCTCAGACTGTTTTGCATAGTGGCTGTGGTCTCCTGGTCTGTCTTCTCATTCAGGCGAGACCTAGGAGTGGCTGCAGGTGTCCGCAGCCGTGGGGCCACGTGGGCATTGCGGGTCCCCTGCCCCAGAGCCCCTCCCGCCAGGCTCCACGCAGGACCCTCGCCGGACACGAAGTTCCTCGAGTCTGGCAGGCTGGAAGGACAGTCCGGCCACACGATCAAACGTTCGGGCCCCAGAGCCGAGAGACTCTGGGTTCGAATCCTCAGAGCTCGGCTGTGTGACCTTAGGGGACGTGACTGAATCTCGGGGCTTCAGTCCTTCCTCTGTAAACTGGGGCTGTGGCAGTTCCCACACACGGTCACTGAACCGAATGGATGGACTCGAGCCTGGGGATGCGTGTCACGTAAAGAAGGGCTCCACAACCCCCAGCTCTTATTCTAATAACAATTATTATTTTTATATAATATTAAAAATATGCGTAAAATAGATACGTTAAATAATAATAATAACAATTGCTCTTTGTAAAAGAGCAGAAAGCCCTGGGTGGCGCACGTCGCGAATATTGACATCTGTTGACGGGACGTTAGCTGGCCGCTGAGTGCAGGGCCTGCAGGAATAGAACGAGGAGGAGAGCCCGTGGCTGGGACAGTGGCGGGTCGGTGGTCCGGGCGTGGGGAGACCGGGAAGACGGGGGGCCCCTTCTCTAACCTCTGGTTCCGCCTTCGGCAGCCCTGGGCCTTCAGTGGGGAGGGAGGGACGCAGCCAGACTTTCCTCTCAATTTGGAGAGAAAGACGTCACCGTCATTTTTACAAGTCAACCACAGCTGTCAACGTCTGTCAGCACGTCTGACCCACTGACCACGGCTTCCCCGGGGAAGGGCCTAGGAAGGCGTGTCCTATTCCAGACCCTTGTCGTGTAGAGGCCCCCGGGAGACTGGAAACCCCTTCCAGACACCAGCCACATCCCATTGTCAAGGGGGACCACTGGGGAGCCCGCCCGTGTGCCCGCCGGTCCCCCCGCCCCACATGTTCCCACAGCTGCTAAGGCGATTAGCCACTTGCTCTGCGCTCCCAGGAAGACACCCCATCTGTCAGCCGGGGGAGCCCCTCCAGCCTGGTTTCCACGGAGTAAGTTGCCTGTCGGGCATCTGCTGTCTCGAGCCAAACGGAGTCATTTATCTACCCGGGGTGTGCGTTTAAGACAGGAAGTAAGAAACAATCTGCAGGTTATAATGCTATGCTGGGAGGGGCGGGAGGGGCGGTTAGAGCTGGAGGATGGGGCCGGGGGGTGGCTGGGTGGGAGCAGAACCCCCCGAGGTTTCGGCTGCGCAGTGCTTCATGGGAAAATGAGATAGTTCCCCGGCAACTGCTTTTCAGTGACTACTGAAATTAATGCCTCATTCCGGCATCACATCTTTGTGATGGCATCACATCTTTGTGAGAACATTTGCCTCTCAGAGGGAGTAAGAAAAAACTTAAAAAGAGGAGAAAAAAATTAAAAGCTTGAAATGAGCCCAGCATAGCTGCTGAAATGGCTGAGGATGGGGTATGGCGCTGGGGCTGCAGGATGCTGGGCCGTGAGTGGTCGCTGGGGTCCCAGCAAGTGCCCGAGCGCCAAGGGCTCGTGGTGACGGGGACGCCAGTCCCGTGGGGGGACTCCCCACCCATCTAGCCCTGCCCCCCAGCGGTGATGCGGCCACTCAGGACACACAGTGAGGCCTGCGCGGAGGTTCCGCTCCACCATCAGGCCCCCGACGTCCGAGCCTCGGCCGGGAGGCCCTGGGCCTGAATGTGGCCTCTCCCTGGCTTTGCAGCCACACCCACCCAGGCCTCAGTTTCCCCACGTGTGGCTTCACTGTGATGATGGGGCTCGTGGTGATAGTAACAGCTACGATTCTTGAGGACATCCCAGGTGTCAGGCCCAGTCCTGGGACAGGGGGCTCTGTGGCTGGAGGCCCTGGGCCGGGGTTGATACTGGGGACGGCGTCCTGAGCCTCCGGGTGAAGGGCGAGACTGGTGCCCAAGTTCATTGTGAGAATTCCTCTGAGCTGATTCACATGCCTGGCTTCACTTGAGGCCTGAAAACATTTGTGTTTGTTTCCTAAAACTGGGTTGGACCCTAAGTACCGTCCACATGGACCAACTCGCTCCTAGATCGGCCGTGAATCTCCTCCTCCCATGGTTTGCTGCCCACTGGGTGGGGTAGAGAGGCCCATTTTCCTGAGCAGAGGAGCAGGCCCTGGACGACCAGAGCTGTGCGGACAGCAGGGGTCAAGCACACCCGGGGGAAACCTGTCACCTCAGGAGCAGGCTGGAGGAGGTTGCGTCAGGCGGGGCTTGAGAGGGGTCTCTGGCCCCCAAGGGTCCTGGACTACCAGGCCCTGAGCTCCGTCTCCAGATCTGTGAGTGGGTGAGTCAAAGACAGCCTGGACCAAACCCTGGACCATAGGAAGGGACAGCACCTCAGGGCACGGAGATGGGGAACAGGCTGTGTGACCCCAAGTTGTCACTTAACCTCTCTGGGCCTTAACTTCTTCTCCTGTACGATAAATCATTAGGGCAAACTCTGAGGAAGGTCGGACACAGATGTTTTCTGGGTTTCTTGTGTGCAGTCAGGACAATGTAAGCCATGAGAACTCATCACTCTGCCTCTTCCAAACCCTCCAAAGAAGAGTGGGGATGCTGAAACGGGACGGCGAGCAGGCAGCCCTCCGGGGTGTCTGCGGTTCCCGTCTTGGTATGGCCTAAACCCCCTCTGACTCTGCACAGTGGCTTCTTGGGCTCTGTCATTGTTATTTTGATGCTCGGACCCACCCCAGCTGCTTCACGGGAGGGTGACGGGCTTGAGCATCTGTTCCATCTGCTGGGGCAACACTTCCTGTGCTTCACCTCCCTCAGTCCTCACACATGGCGTGAGCTTGGCATCCCTGTGGTCCCCAACCAGCCGAGGACACTGAGGATTAGGGGACCGGCGGTGAATCTGTTCTGCGGAGTGCAGAGCACGAATGTACCAGGACGAGAACATTTAAAAATAATAACACCATCCTCCCGGGAGGCACGGTTGCTCTTGTTTAAAAAGTGCTGGAGCTTCAGGTGTGGAAACAGAGGCCAGAGGCGAGGGGCCTGGCCGGGGCACCTGGGTGCTCGCTCTGGGGTGTAACTGGAGAGGCAGACCGTGAGAATCAGCAGCCCCCATCATTGCCCTGTGCATCGGCTGAGCCCCCAGCCAGTCACCCTGCAGGCAGGTCCCTGGAAGGTGGGGTCCAGGCCTGGGAAGTCCGGATGGGGCGGAGGGAGAGGAGGAAAAGCTGAGACCTGGGGCAGCCCTCCCTGGGGGGCTGGAGGTCGAGAGGGGGTGGCCTGGGCAGCCAGAGGGCAGGCGAGGCGCCGGGGGACGCAGGGAGGGGATGGTTATGCAGCAGAGCAGCCTCGACCTCGTGCCTGCGCCCGGGGTCCTCCTTCCTGTGCGCCTGGGGTCCCCCTTCCCGCAGCGTCGCAGGAAGCCCCCAGACCCCAAGGGGCTCTCTGCTTCAGGCCCAGCCCGGTGTTACGGTTGAAGAGAAAGCCGTGTTCTGCCCCGAAGAGAATCCTCCTAGTAAAGAAACTCTGGAAAACGGTGAAGATGGTGGCTGAGGGGAGTAGGTCTGTGGCCCTGCTTGGGGCCGATGGCAGGAGAGGAGGGACTGCAGAGGTGCCAGCTCGGTATTGCCATCGAGCCGGCTGGCCATCTGTGAATGTGGGAAGTGGCCCCAGAGGCTGCATGGTGGCCGCTCGCCGGCCTTTACTGCCTTGATCGTTCTGCGTGCCAGCCTTCCAGGAGGGTGATAGATTTTCGGTTTCAAGGGATGTAGGAACTACCAGCACGACTTTGCCCTGGGTGTCCGAGTTGCCGGGGAGCCCGAGTTTGCTGCCCCTCCCGAGAAGAACCGTGACAGCCGGGTGCCGAGGGCAGCCGGCCCTGACTTGGGCGCGGCTCTGCAGGACACGACTCTGAAAGTGAGGCCCTCACCGCTCCCCCCTGCGGCCCAAGCAGAAGCCGGGTTTCCGCCTGCCTCTCAGGAGCCACGTGAGCCCTGGGGTCTGCCCTCCTTTAGAGCCACCTCGCAAATCTCTCTGGCCTCCCAAAGGAAAGAGGGCAACTCCAGACACTCTTGAAATGGCCACCTGAATCTACATGAGGCTAGAGGATTCCCTTCAATTCAGAGAAACCAGTCTGGAATTCGGTGTGTGGGGTCATTGAATCCGGAGGCCTGCATTCTCTTTGTACCTTTTCCACCCGCAAGGCTGTGTGACCTTGGGCAAGTCACTGAGCTTCTCTGGGCTTATTTCCTCATTGGTGAAAGGAACAACAGATGGTCTCTAAGGTTCTGGCCATCTGAACTGAAACTCTGTGACTCCTGCTGGGATCCTGCAGCAGTTTTTCTTCCAAGAGCGAGGCAGGCGTGAAGTGCAGAAAATGGTCACGGGAAGCCAGCTGACGATTGGAGCCTGGGGACCCCGGGCACAGAGATCATGGGTGTCCATGCTCTCCCGAGACGTGCCAGTTGACTGTTTCCATGACAACGCCAGGGCACTGAGGGGAGGTCAGTGTGCTACCCCTGGGTCTGGACAAGCAAGCCTGGGGGAAATTCCAACGTGAGGCTGAAGAAAAGGCCGTGGGCTGAGCGGAGGGCCTGTGGCTCTTTTCCCAAAGCCGAGCTGTAATCACATCACCAAGTAGCCCTGTGTCTTCCCCAGCACATTACAGAGCGGCTTTATGTCTGCAGAGGTGAGCTGCTGTGATCAGCAGTGGTGGTGAGTTCTGAACAGGTGCGCTGTGACGTGGAGCAGGCAGTCAGGCTGCCTGGGGGGAATTTGGGCGGCCAGCCATTATCTGTAAACGGGACAGGCTGACAGCATCTGCAGGCCATGCACCCAGAGCAGACACTCCTCAGGGACCGATCAGGCCCAGCTTCCACACTCTGCCTGCCGCAGAGAAGCTGGCAAAGCTCTGGGGCTTCCTCTCTCCCACAGAGAAAGAACAAGCAGGCTCAGAGCAGAGCCTGGTGACACTCTCTCGGGCCCCACTGGGATCTGGGGAGGGCCTCTAGCAGGTGCATCCTGATAGATTGTCCCCAGGCCCTGGGATGGAGGAGGTGACAGCAGAGCTCCCCACTGATGGCGGGTCCGGAATGGCGGGTCACCCAGGTAGTTACTTGCAGAAGGAAGGTAGCCACTCAGGGAAATGAAAATCGCAGAGCCAGGCTTCTCTAGGAAATAGCAGGCAGGATGGTGGTGACAAAGGCCAGCTGGATCCTGGGGCCAGCTCATCACATCCCAGGGATGCAGCCTTTCGGGGGATGCTTCTCAGTTTCCTCCTCTGTAAAATGGGCATAGACTAGGCAGTATGTAGAGGTGAATGGAGGTGATTCCAGGCACATAATAAATGCTCGCCTCCTAAAGGACAGGCACCCGGTCTCAGAGCTTGTTCCATGACAGAGTCAGAGGAATAAGGAATCCTCTGCAGCCCAGCACCACGTCTGCTGAAGAGTCCCTCTGGTCAGCTGGGCATTGAGGAAGGGGTGGAGTGGAGAGGGAGGAGAATGTAAAACTCAGCTGGAGGACATGCCATGGAGCGGTTAGAAGCTCATGATCCAATGCCCCCGCATAGAAGTGCTCCCTAAATCCTAGCTCAACTCCCTATTCTGGCAGAATAGTGAACAAGCGAAGATACGGCCAGAGGAAAAACACCCAAACCAACTGAACGTAGGGGGTGCATTTCACTCGGGATGGCAAGTATGTTTCTAGAAAGTTCCATGTGACATGGAAGTTTTATAAATTGAATCATACTCCAAAAAAGGTTTTTACTAAAGTATAATACACACCCTGAAAAGTGCATGTATTGCAAACTGAACACACCTATGAAGCCCCCTCCCCAGGGCCCCTCCAGTCACTCACCCCCTTAGGACAACCACTATCCTGACTTCTAAGAACATAGGTTATTTTTGCCGGGTTTTACTTTATTTAGAGGGATTCATAGAGTTTATACTCTTTTGTGTCTGTCTTCTTTGGCTTAACCTTGTGTTTGTAAATTTCATCCATGTTGTTTCATGTAGCTGTGGGTTCATTCTCATTGCTGTAGAATATTCCATTGTGTGACTATATCACTGTTTATATCTATTCAACCATTGACTGGCATTTGTATAATGACCAACTTACAATTTACCAATTTGTTGTAGATGTATTCTACAACAAATAGTGCTGATAGGCACATCCTAATACATGTGTGTCAGTGCATACATATGTGCATTTCTGTTGGGTGGAATCTTTGGGTCAGAGGTTATGCATATATGCAGTTTTTTTTTTTTAAAGGGGAAGAGGAGGAAATGAGTCTTTTTTTTTATTGATTGATTGATTGATTGCTATGTTGGGTCTTCGTTTCTGTGCTAGGGCTTTCTCTAGTTGCGGCAAGCGGGGGCCACTCTTCATCGCGGTGCGCGGGCCTCTCACCATCGCAGCCTCTCTTGTTGCGGAGCACGGGCTCCAGACGCGCAGGCTCAGTAGTTGTGGCTCACGGGCCCAGTTGCTCCGTGGCATGTGGGATCTTCCCAGACCAGGGCTCGAACCTGTGTCCCCTGCATTAGCAGGCAGATTCTCAACCACTGCGTCACCAGGGAAGCCCTATGCTTTATAAATATTGTCAAACTGATATCTGTAGTAGTTGTACCAATTCCCCCTCTCGCTAGCAGTGAACGGGAGTTCCAGTTTTTCCATATCTCTGTCGACAAACACTTACTATTCTCTGTGTTTTTCATTTTAGCCATGCTGGTGGGTGTCTGTTGGTATTAAATTATGGTTTTAATTTGTATTTGCATGATGGCTAATGAAATTGAGCATATTTTTCTATGTTACCAGCCACTTAGAGAAACTTTTAAAGGAAATGCTTCATCAAACATTTTGTTCATTTTTCTGTTGGGTTGTCTGTTCTATTCTTACTGATTTGTAGGAGTGCTACGAGGACAGTTCTTTTGAAAATGGGAGAATCCTTTTGTGGTATGAACAGTGTTTGACTCTACTTTTAGGAATCTGAATATTGGGTTTTCTCAGAAGTGAGTCACACAAGTACTTACAAATTTCAACAGGGAGATAAATCTAAGCCTGGGGAAATTCAGCCTCAAAGTTTCCCAGCTACAAAGCCTTCTCTTGAAACCTAAGAAGACCATTGTTTTTTCCTCCAGTTCATTTCATGCTGGTTTGCCAAGGGGGACGGGCATGGTCATCCCGTAGGGGTTGGAGTGAAGAGGGCAGCGAGTTGGTGGGCAGTGGGGCAACTGAGGAGGGTGTGTGGTCCTGCAACGGGACTTGTTATGTAACTGGGCCCATCGACATGCTCAACGAGACCCCGTGGGATGAGATTTCACCTGACAGGATTGTCAAGAAATGAATATGAGTGGTGGAGGGCTTATGAGTCAGATGGGCAGGTATCTGGAGAATCAGTGTCAGCTCAGCCAAGAAAAATACTTTTGCTTAATTTGGGCAAAAATATCTCTGGCAGCCCCCCAGATTAGCGCAGATGTGCCACCGGGCAGCTTTAAGACTCTGCTACTACATTCCTAGGTGTGAAGCACAAGGACCCGCACTCATCCCAAGTCCACATTTCAGAGAATGGCCACCAGCTCTGTCCCACCAGCCACCCTGCATGTACAGCAGATCCTGCAGCCTTTGGATACTATTATGGATGGACTTTCCCTTTTCATTTTCACTTTTCACAGTGCAATATAGACATATTTGTCCCTTGTTGAATTGAAACGAAGCCCAGGAAAAATTTCTTGGATTTCATTCATTCAATAAACTTATACTGAGCACCTACTATATGCCAGGCATCCTGCTAGAAGACAAAGAAATAAATAACACAAAGTTTTACCCTCAAAAATCTCACAATATTGTGGGGGAAATAAAAAATTAAACAATTAATGTCAAGATAACGTAGTGGTTGTGAGACAGAGGTTTGCAGAGTGTTAACAGGGAAGGGGCCCTAACAAGTGGCTGAGGAGGGGGACCAACAGGGGTGAGAAGTCTGCGGAAAGGCTCCCTGGAGCAGTCGATGCCTTTACGTCTATTTCTTCCCGTCATCTGCAAAGGGGATCTATTTGTGAAAAGTTAGGTACTCACAAAACCCCGCCATGCATCATAGCAGAAGGAAAAGATTTCCAACTTTCTATCCTATTTAAATACCCCATGCTGTTATACCTAGGGTCCTCATGACTTATTTTAATAAACCCTTTTTCCCATTTTGAACATGAACTCATTGAAAGTTAATTAAAATGATGTAAAATGTGACCTTGTGTGAATTAATCAATGTTGGAAAAAAATGAGCTTATTTTCTTCTCCTTCCTGTTGCTCACCTATAAAACCCAAGAAAACATTCACTATCCCTTTACAAAGCATTGTCAGAACTCATGGTTTTCAACATCTTTCTCCGGCTTGCAACCGCAGGAATGGGCTGGTGGGTAACCAATAGGAACTTGAGGGTGTGTTGTGTTGTAATTCAGCGGAGACTCCCTCTAACCGGCAGGGGCTAAGGCAAGTGGAGAGTAAGAGAAAAGGGGAGGAGTTCATTATAGGTCAGGGTGCAGCATGTAAGCTAGAATCTATCCCCCAAAGCCAGCTGAGCTACTGAGTCAGAGGCTGAGGGAGCTAGAAGCTCATAGGTGCTCTTCTGGATGGAGCGCATGACAAAATGTCAGCTGAATCCATGGAGATGAGGTTGGTTGCAAGGAATAGAAACCCCAACTCACCACGATCTGAACAACTAAGTGGTTTATTATCTCACATAATGAGTCCAGACGGTCAGCAGCTCCAGGGTTGCTTAATTCACCAGCTCACCAATGTCTCAACCACCCAGGTTATTTCCATCTTTCTACTTTGCCATCCAAAATGTTTTGGCTTATCCTCATTGACTGCTCTCCTAATGGACCCAAGAAGACTGCTTTGGTTTTAAGAAAAATACACAGACTCCAAGCCCCAAAGTTTTATCAGCAAATTTCCGGCTTAGGTGCACTGGCTAAAGTTGCACCCATGCCCAAGCCTAAAGCAACCGTTTGTCAGGGGAAAGGAGTCCATCACATTCAGCCCAGGCCATGAACTCTCAGCCCTGGTTAAGGTGATGGCCTAGGTTTCCCCAAAGGACTTGGATGAAGATGAACAAAATCAGATTCTATTCATAAGGAAATGGGTGGATGGCAGAACAGAAGGCAACCAAGGTGCCCACGCGAAACGAGAGGTTCCTGCTTCCTTGGCTTGGAGTTGAGGGCGCAGCCTTGGGGATTCAGGGTTTGCCCCTTTGATCAATCTCATTTCTTCTTTGCAGCCGCAGGTAGTCATTGGAACCAGAAGAGACAAATGAGCACAGCAGTGTATAATGAGGAGAGAACTTTGTCACAGTGAGAGCGCTGGGGACCAGATTGTATGTGAGCAGGTGGGGAAGCCCTTAGCAAAGTTGCGGAGTGCCCAAAGCTCGGCTTCTGATGGGTGGGGTCTCCCCGTTCTGTGTCTTCTCTCCCCACCCCATATCCCACCCAAGGGACCCAGAGTTTCCCTCTTCTCCTCTCTGCCCCATCAACGCCTACAAGTGGGAAAGCATCAAACATTCACACTAAGCTTCACATGACAATGAGCCCAGAAGAGGGTTTAAAAACAGACTTCCCTGAGGCACCCAGCATGGTCAAGGATGGGGTCGGTGTCTGGAGAGCAGGAGATGCCTGGAAGGCTCCTCCCCCTGAGCCAGCCCTTCTCTCCCGACAGGCAGGTGGGGGGCTCATGGTCCTGACCTTCTGTGTGAATGAGCCGGTCACCTGCCAGCCTGGGGCCTTGTTGTCTGCACCTTTGCCCAGCTTCCTCCTCCATTTCCTGCCTCCTCGCTCTCCTGCCCAATAAATCACCTTCACACGAGTCCTCATCTCAGAGTCAGCTTCTGGGGAACCACTTGAAATAGCAGATACATTGGAGAATCAGAATTTCAAAAATCCCAGGCCCTGTTGAACAGCTGAGAGGGGTCTTAGGGTACATTACCTCCCACCACAGTCTTCACATTCACAAATCATGATATCACAGACACAGACTTTGGTGTGACATAGAACCCCTGAGCCCTGTGGGGACTCAGAGGAGTTCATAGAAGCTCATCAGCACACACTTGGGGCTTCAAAGTGTTCCGAGAGTTGGGGCTCAGCCCGCAGGCAGCCAGGTCCTCTGAAAACGGAATTTGAATCAGCAGAGAGGGTCTCTAGCAATTGAGTTAGACTTGTGCTTCTCAGCAGGATATTACGTTGTGAACAGGTAGACTCCAGATGGCAGAAGATGAATTTCCCAAGATCCGCGCTCAGATCACACCATCTGCCACAGCAGAGGTGTTTCAGCTCTGACCATGTACAAAGCCCTTCCTTTCTCTTCTGCCCCAACGTACAGTCTCCTTGGCTCTGATTAGGCCTGCCCTTGCTTATGAGCTTTTGATTGCCCCCAAATGTGGGGATCTGCTCAGTGATGATCTCAGAGCAGGTACGTACAAGGCTGCACCTCGAGTCACTTGAGGGGCTTCTGTGGCTTTAATCACTGCACCGAACATTGCAAAGTGCCACCCAGACCCCCTCAGTCAGGACTTGCTGTCCAGCCGTGGGGAGGCTGCCCAAATCTAATGCCTGAGGGATGTGCGGCCACGAAGATCTGGGCATCACAGCCCAACCGGGAACAACTCTGAAGAGGCATTGGGCCCCCCTCCTCCCATGGGGTTGACCAAGACCGTCACTGGGTTTGGCTCCTTTCCTTTCTCTGCCTGTCTCTCCTTCCTTCCCTTCCCTTACCCAGGCATTTGACTCCTTAATCAACATTCTGTACAAAAAACTCCATCTCAGAGCCTGCTTTCAAGGGCTCCCAACCTGCAACTGTCACGTTTCTCTCCCTCAACAGCCAGGACCATCCCTGAGGGCACCAGGGTTGGCAAACATGATGGCCAAACAGGGCTGGACTCAAGCCCTCTGGGTCAAGGACACAGAGAAGAGAAAGCCTCCGAAGGTGCATCTGGGGGATGGTGCAGTAGCCACGGCACCCTCGTTTGGATGCACGCAGAAGGTGAAGAGGCTTTTGTGGTGGGGCAGGGGATTACGGTCTCCGAGCATCCTTTGCCCAGAGCATTTCCGTGTTTATTCCAGTCTTCCTCCCTGTGTGCGCCTTCTCCTTCACCCTCACATCCAAACCCTCGGCGAGTTAGAAAGTCCTGCAGATCTGCGATAAAATACATTTTGAATCCGCCTACTCCTCTCCCTCTCCTCTGTCTCCACCCCAGCCGAAGCCACAGTCATCCCTTACCTGGGTTATATGCATCTTGCCTCCTTCATTCATTCTCCGCACTATAGTCAGAATGTGTTTTGAATCATTATATTTTTCATCCCTAAAAGCTCTCATTGGTTCTTTTCATAATTGCCAGCTCTTGATCATAACCATCTTTTTTCATTTGACATTTAGATACCTTCCCTATCTCTCTAAAGACATTAAATACGTGGCTTGGAAATGTTCTGTTCTGATGGCGCTAGTAGCTCAGTTTCCTCGGTTATAAGCTCTTTCTTTGGTTGGATTTGTTGATGCTCTTTTATGGGGTTTTATGGGGTTGGTCATCTTCAAATGATTAATGTGTGTAGATTGTGTGAAAATCTCTGCATTTGCTGCATCTCCGTAAACTACAGCTTGGTTTTTGGCAGGCCACTGGGGACATGAACGGGAGCTGTTGCCTCAGCCTGCAATGTGGGGAAGGTCGGCACCTGCCACCAGGCGGGGGGGGTCTCACTGTCCCGTCTGCACACGGGGGCTGCTTGTCCTCCAGGGTGCTGTTGGCCACCGAGGGCTCTACCTTGCCGTGCACCAGCTCTCACACTGCCAGGTCCTGGCTAGAGGCAGGAGCTCCCCCTCCCAGGAAAGCCCTCCCCGCGCGACTCAACCTAAGGGCATCCTTGCATTCTTTCCTTTCACTGCATTGATCACGGGAGTTCATTAAATATTTGTTTGTCTGTGGTCAGCCTCACTCACTAAGCCAAAGCTCTATGAAGGCAGAGAGCAAGTCTGTGTGGAAAATCCGTGGGTACCCAGGTCTCAGCACTGCACTTAATACATATTTATTTCAAGAAATAATTATTGAATAATGTGTTGTTTACACTTCTACATAAGATGCATTTACGTAAAGGATTTTTAGCTAAATGTAGTTTGGAAACAGCGGCAGGAAAGGACACCATATCAAAAGGGGAGCAAAGAATGGTCTTGGTGCTTCATTTTAGATTCCGTGGGGCGGAGGAACGAGCCAGGTTTCCTCGTACTGGCCCCGCGCCTGGAGGACTGCAGCCCGGCCGCTGTCCTAGGCTGACTCTGAACCCGGCTTCATCTCCCGAGAGCAGGGAGCTCATTTTCCCTCTGAACTCACAGCCTGCTGCCAGCAGAGAGGCGGGGCCTGCAGGAGCTGCTGCAGGACTGTTATGGGCATTGGAGGAGACTCTTCCATTAGTCTCCGGGTGCTGGGGGGCTCAGCAGGTAGGAGGTGGAGAGACAGAGGGAGGGCGGGCTGTGTGCCGCGCCACTTTGGACTCCCCACTCCCCACCCCATCAGCACTGCTGTGCCATCTGCACCCGCCTGCCCACGCCTGGTCGCAGTGGCTGCAGTTGGTGAGGGACCATCCAGAAAAGAGAATGTTATGGCCCTTGAGGAGGCGGGGGCTTTAGGGTCACAGCTACTCTCCCCACCTCCTCTTACAGATAAGCGAGCTGGTCCTGAGCAGAGATGACTGCCCCAGGTCACGCAGGCCGGAAGAGCACGAGCTGGGGACAGAATGCAAACCTCCCGATCCCAGGGCGCTGGCACCGCACCAGCTGCCCTCGCTCTGTTTCCTCCCCTCTCTCCTTTCGCTGCTGCATCTGTATCCCGCCTTTTCTGACTGCTTCAGCCACGACCACAGCTGCAGGGACACCCGCCACACCAGCAACTCCCATGCCCCTGCCACCCCCCACCAGGCAATGCGCTTGACCCAGCTGGGTGCTGAGGAGCTTCTGGCCTCTGACCCTGGGGCCATCGCCTGACCGAAGCTCCCTGCATGTCATCAGGCGGAAGCTGCAGTCTGGAGGCCAGGAGTGGGCTTGGCCGGGGCACGCGGCAGACCAGGCTCGCTGAGCCTCTGCCCGGGCACTGGGCGTTAGTAACTCCCAGGGTACCGGCGAGGCTGGCCCTTGTCCCACGAGCCTGATTCTCAGATTCCAGACCTGCTTCCCTGGCACGAGAGCACTTTGGAGGTCCCTGGACTGTGTGTGGGTTTCATTTGACAAGCTTAAGGGCTGACTTGTGTCTTGAGCTTCTCCTGCTGCCTCCCCCCTGGTGCCATACCCCTCCCCCTGTCGCCTCCAAGGCACAGTCATTGCTCCCTTCTTCCACCACCGTACCTGGTATGGCTTCTACTCCGATGCCCAGCAAGCTGCAGTGCAGCGACCTGCTTAGTCTCTGTCTCCTTGAGGGGAGAACCTGTCTCCAGCACCCAAGGATGCTGGTGCTGAGAAGGGCCTCTGTCACTGCTGGCTGGCTGGGATCCTGGACACCTGGGATCCAAATCTGGGTGCACAGGGGAGGATGGGAGACAGAGCATGGCTCTCCCAGCCCCAAACTTCTCCCCTCCCCCTCCTTTTCCCCCTCTAGCTGGGCCCACAGGTGACCAGGGCAGCTGCTGGTTCCCTGTTATGTCACAACCCTCAACTAACCAGAGCCTGGCAAGACCTCGAGGTGGGTGTGAGGGGGCCCTGGAGCGTGCCTGACAAGCTGGATTTCCAGAGTGACCCATCCTGGTAGGAGCATTTTCTAGAGTGTGTCTGTGGAACGCTGGGTCCCTGCTGTGCCCTGGGAATAAAAGGTCCTGAGGTCATCCAGGTGTGGGAAAGGCTGCTGACTTACAGGCATGTGCCTGTTGAAACTTCACAGCACCCTTTGGTGTATTAAAAGCTCTGAGTGACCCTACAGTAAGAAATGTGACTTATAAAACTGTAAAACCAAAAGCTAAATACTAGGGGAGAAGTCCCTCCGCTGACCCAGAAGTGAAGCAGGTGCCTCGGGGGAGAGCCCGGCCTCCCCGGGGCCTGGGCTTCTGTCCTCACTACATTCCGTCCACCCATCTGGGCTCAGGCCTCCAGCCCCTCTCCTCCGTATTTTGTCTGTGCCCACTTGCAATTTCTAAAAAAACGAAGAAATAGTTTGAGCCCAGACAGAGAGCTGGCCAATGAAACGCCAAGCTGGAGCATTACAGCATCAGCGAGGCCGCCCATTGGCTGGCTGGCCCTGAGGAGATGGCTGCAACTCCCCAGCCCCTCCTCTCATCCCCAGCCTTAAGAGGCTTCCGTGAGGACTCGGGGTGCTGGAAAAGTCAAGATGCCCTTGGCTGTGGGCCCCCTTAGCCTGTCAGCCTGTCTATCCTGCAAGCCTGTGGTGGGGCGCCCCTGCCTCCCAGCCTTGGTCTCACATCACCGGATCCTGGGCTGAGACCTTCAGTGTCACACTTCTGTCACAGTGGTGTTTATGCCCACCCTGGGGCAAGGGTGCTGGGACGTTTTCCTCTTTGAGCAGATTAACCCTTCCTTCAAAGTTAGCCCAGGTCCCCTTTCCACTAAGGAGCCCCCTCTGCCTGCCCCCGCCGACATTAATCTCCTCTTAATTTCTCAGTAACTCATTCGTTGTTGGTACCCATCATTTGGTACTTGTTGCAAATGTTGTATTGTGGTGCAATGCAACATCCATTCCTCCTTTCGACCATTATATAAAACCTGATTTTAGCTGGGCACACATATTCTGGCATAAAGACTACATTCCCAGCTCCCTTAAACTAGCTGTGACTGAGTTCTGGCCAATGGGAAGTTCATGTTCAGCTTCAAGAAAACGTTCCTAAAGGGAGGAGGTGTGCCCTCTAATGTACCTTCCACTCTCTTGTTGGCTGGAATGGAGATATGATATCTGGAGCTCAAGCAGCCATCTTGGACCATGAGGGAGCACACTAGGATTGGGGAATGGTGAGATAGAAGAAGCCTGGTCCCTGATGATTTTGGAAACAGCATATCAGCCCTGGACTGCCTACCTCTGGACATACATTTTTATGTGTTATCAGGTATTTTGGGGGGGTATATGGTTGTATTAATCAGGGCCCTCCCGAGAAACAGAACTAATAAGGTATGTGTATATCTATAAAGAGAGATTTATTTTAAAGAATTGGCTCACGTGATTGTGGAGGCTGAAAAATCTGAAATCTGCAGACCCAGGGAAGAGCTGATGCTGCAGCTCAAGTCCAAAGCCAGTCTGCAGGCAGAATTCCCTCTTCTTCAGGGGACCTCACTCAGTCTTTTCTCTTCAGGCCTTCAACTGATTGGACGAGACCCCCCCACATAATGGAGGATAATATGCTCTACTCAAAGTCTACTGATTTAAATCTTATTTGCATCTAAGAAATACCTTCACAGCAACATCTAAGCTGGTGTTTGACCCCAAAGTGTTTACTATGGCTGTTATGGGCTGAATTATGTCCCCTCCAAATCCTTATGTTGAAGTCTTAGCCCCCACTACTTCGGAATATGACTGCATTTGACGATAGGCCCTTTAAAGAGGTAATTAAGTTAAAATGAGACTGCTAGGGTGCGTCCTGATCCGGTCTGACAGATGTCCTTAAAAGAAGAGGAGATTAGGACACACAGAGGGACAGCAGGGGTGTGAGTGTACAGAGGGATGGGCATGTGAGGACACAGCGAGAAGGCGGCTGTCTGCTCTCCAAGGAGACTGGCCTCAGGAGAAACCAACCCTGCTGGCACCTTGATCTTGTACTTCCAGCCTCCAGAACTGGGAGGAAATACACTTCTGTTTTTTAAGTCGGCCAATGTGTGCGTGGAATTTTGTATGGCAGCCCAAGCAAATGAACACACCTGACCTAGCCAAGTTGGCAACAGAATGAACCCTCACGACGGTGCTTCTTTGCCAAGGCTGTGGGGACTTTGGAGGCAGGCGCGATTTATTCATCTCTGGGGGTCAGGCAAGTTCTCATACCATGCAAGGAACCTGGGCTCCAGATTCTTCGGTGCTGGGGGGTGATGGACGGTGGGAAGTAGGGGAGTGCCATGGTCAAATCTGGGCTTTGGAGAGATCTCTCTGGACCCACTGACGGGTAGAGGAGGGCAAGCCTGCAGTCAGGGAGGTCGGTTTAGAAGCTGGCACAGAAGAACAAAGAGAAGCCAAAGGGCAGTGCCAAGGGTAAGAGGACAACGTAGCAGCGGACCGACCTGCTAAACCGGGGAGGAGGAGGTCTAGGAGGAATTCCACGTGTCCAGGTTGAGAGGCTGGGGCAACGATGATGCCACCAGCCAAAGCAGAGCATGCAGGCCACTTTCTCCTTCCTGGTGGGTAGGGGTGGGAGCAGGGGCAGCAGTTCATCAGGTCTCAGGCATGCTGAGCTGTATATGCCTGTGGGACGTCACGGAGGGCTCGCGGGGGCAGTTTCCCGTGCCAGTTCGGAGCTCAAGGGGCAGTCTGGTTGGAAACCCAGACTTCTATGTCTGTTTCTATCCAGCAGTTAAATTTCTAGGAGCAGCGAATCTTCCCACCATCCATGCATGTCTCAAAATTTCCCCAACATGCATGGCTCTGTGGTTTTTCTTTTTTCTCTTTAATTGTCAATATAATGTAAATTTCAGAAAAAGAAACAGGCACTTTGAAGACCCCCCTGCCACAGGAGAAAAGCCCAGTTTCATAGCAAACATAACTCACGTTTTACTGGCTTGGGGTCTTTCTTCCTTTTATTCAGAATCTTTGGCTCTCTCCCACCTAATATCCGGGACTACTTTAGTGTTCAAAGGGACCTGCCCTTGGGCTGCATGCAGCAGTCTGGCTATTCTTCTAAAGGCAGATTTCCCTAGAAAAAGCTTTTCTTCCCCATCTGGAACTTTTTCCCGGGAGCCAACACCCATTCCTGGTGAAGGCCTCCCAGTATCCTGCCCGGAACAAGCAAGTCGGGAGAGAGCAAAGTGGGATCAGGCGTGGCCTGGACCTTTAGAACCTGCATTTGAATGTCTCCTGCTGACTGTGACCCAGGCAAGACTCTGTCCCTCTCTCATTACCGAGCACCTGCTCTGTGCCAGGTCCGCGAGCTCTCTGGTGACATCTGGGCCTCACCATCCTCACTTAACAAAAGAGGTCAATATACCTGCCTTGCAGAGTAATTGTGACACATCAAATGAGATAATAAATGTGGAAGGGCCTCTCACCATGCCTGCTTTGGGGTGGAAAGTCCGTCACTATCAGGGCATTCTATGTCTGAAAACCTCACCTCTAATTACTCTCTTTTCCTCCCCAGTTAAACACAAAGGTGGCAGCAGCAGCAGCAACAAAATGCAGTCCAAGGTACTTGTTCTAACCACTTCCTGCTGGAAGAAGGTCGGCCTCCTTGCTTAGTTAGAAATGACAGGCTCCTAGACCTCGTGGGAAGCCCTGAGCTGCTTGATTAGTTGGTTCCCATTGCTGCATCCTGTTCTGAAGGCTTCTCATCTGGGGAATTCACATGCTAAGGCAATGGTGTGTCACCCCCAATCTAGCAGGTGCGACAGTCACCCCACCTAGCAGGAAATGAAATAGAGAGTTGGGTTAACTCATTGTTACCCAGCAGGGACCTCTAGCCCCCAAAGACCAACGAAGCTGGGGTCTCCCCTACAGGGGAGAGGGCTCCTTGTGGGGAGACCTTCGTTCCTTCCGGCTTCTCAGGGGAAACGCAGAAATCTCAGGGAAGCACCGTTGGGCCCCGCTTGCCCTGCTCTTGGGACCAGGTTCCTCCTCTGTGTTCTGCCATACCCCAGGGCAGCCTCCTTAAGGCCCCTCTACCTGCAGATGCCAGCCTCTGATGAGGGCACTGCCGTCTGGCTATTTCTTTTTGCAAACGTTGATGACACCTGAGCATCTTTGCTGAGTGAACCTTCGCGAACTAGCTCCGAATTCCTCCTCGTCTTGGTAGAGCCACGTGGGCTGTTTCCTGAGCTGTTTTCCATACAATCCTCCGAATGACAGTGGTGGTGATGAAGGTGCTAATGATGGTTGTAGAATCTGCAGTAGCTCCATTTATTGCCCTTTTTGGCTTAAGAGTTGGCAGGTCACCAAGGCTGGGCTGGCGGCGGGCTAAGTGCCTCGCGTGCATTGTAACAGTTTCCCCTCCATACAGCCCGGTAGGCAGTCACTATCATCAGCCCGCTTTTTTTTTTTTTAATTTTTTAATTTAATTTAATTTATTTTTTATACAGCAGGTCCTTATTAGTCATCAGTTTTCTACACATCAGTGTATACGTGTCAATCCCAATCGCCCAATTCATCACATCACCACCACCCCCGCCGCTTTCCCCCCTTGGTGTCCATACGTTTGTTCTCTACATCTGTGTCTCAGTTTCTGCCCTGCAAACTGGTTCATCTGTACCATTTTTCTAGGTTCCACGTAGATGCGTTAATATACGATATTTGTTTCTCTCTTTCTGACTTACTTCACTCTGTATGACAGTCTCCAGATCCATCCATGTCTCTACAAATGACCCAATTTCATTCCTTTTTATGGCTGGGTAATATTCCACTGTATATATGTACTACATCTTCTTGGTGGAAATGTAAATTGATACAGCCACTATGGAGAACAGTATGGAGGTTCCTTAAAAAACTAAAACTAGAACTACCATATGATGCAGCAATCCCACTACTGGGCATATACCCTGAGAAAACCATAATTCAAAAAGACACATGCACCCCAATGTTCACTGCAGCACTATTTACAATAGCCAGGACATGGAAGCAACCTAAATGTCCATTGACAGCCCTGCTTTTGAAACAAGGATTCAAAGAGGTGAAGAACTCGCCAAAGGCCATACAGCCAGCAGTAGCAGAGCCAGAGCTGGTACCCAGGCCTGTCTGCGTGAAGCTGGCACTTGGCTGCGTCCCTGACAGTGGGGCCATCCTTGTTGGTGGCAGGGCTGCCTGAGCATCCTGGGCTCTGGCGGGAGCGGCCTCCTTCCTGCAGGGGCTCCTTGGGCAGGGGTGGAGGAGGGGAGGCCCGTCTCAGCTCTGCCAGCAGGGAGGACAGAGCCGGGAGGCGGGCTGTCTATTGATTGACTGAAATTGGATTTGTTGACACAAACTGCCAGCATTTCACGGTGATGAAAGGATTGCCCACCGGCCTCATAACAAGCAGAGATTTCCCTGAGGGCCGCTGGAGCCGCTGGTGTGCTTCTTCGTCAGGAGAAGAAAGCAATTAGGAGGACAGGGGAGGTTATTAGGCCTTATTGCTTCCCTCAGCTCCTGCGTCCACTGCGGGGAGGAGGCGCGGATTTCAGGCTCCCCAGGCTACGTGCTGAGTCCTGTTCCCGCCGCATCCACTATGCGCCGCCGGTCTGGGGACAAACAGCTCGCAGGCGCTGAGTCCAAAGCAGGAGGAGAAGGCACACCCGGATTCAGGTCACCAGAAGAAACCGGCAGGGGGAACCGGCATTTGCCGACTTTAAAAATAACATTGCTGTATTTTATTTCTGCAGGAAGAATGAGTACAAACATGCCCAGGGGTGCTCATAGAAACTTCTTCCTTTTTTTTTTTTAATTTAATTTAATTAAATTTATTTATTTATTTATTTTTGGCTTTGTTGGGTCCTCGTTTCTGTGCGAGGGCTTCCTCCAGTCGCGGCAAGTGGGGGCCACTCCTCATCGCGGTGCGCGGGCCTCTCACCATCGCGGCCTCTCCCGTTGCGGAGCACAGGCTCCAGACGCGCAGGCTCAGCAGTTGTGGCTCACGGGCCTAGCCGCTCCGCGGCATGTGGGATCTTCCCAGACCAGGGCTCGAACCCGCGTCCCCTACATTGGCAGGCAGACTCCCAACCACTGCGCCACCAGGGAAGCCCAACATTGTTGTATTTTAGACACCAATCCATGAATGCACGACACACACATCTCTCCACCTTGCTTTCTCCATCCTTTTTCACGTTTTGTCATCTTAAAAGTATTCAGACTGGTATAGTTTAAAAGACACATTCGGGTAAGATGGTCCGCTATACACGTCTGCAGAGGGACGGGTAAAGGAGACAGACCAGAGGAGGATGTACTTCCGTAGGGGCCTCACTGCGCTGTGTTAGTGACAGTTACCGGGACCTCAGAGATGCACAGGAGTGCGGCTGAGCAGATTAGGGCGGGTAACGGACCACCAGGAATGATGTCAACTTGCATTTGTGTAAATGTTATAGCTAACGGCGCACTTTCACTGACATGGCTTTAGTTTTTATGGTTGTGATAAAATAGACATAATATTTTCCATCTTAACCATTTTAAGCGTACAGTTCTGTGCCATTAAGTACATTCATATTGTTCTGCAACCATCACCACCATGCATCTACAGAAATCTGTCCTCTTCTCAAACTGAAACTCTGTCCCCATTAGATACTAACTCCTGTTCCCCCTTCCCCAGCCCCTGGCAACCACTGTTCTTTCTGTCTCTATGAACTTGACTGTTCTAGGAAACTCACACCATATTTGTTTTTTATTGACTGGCTTATTTCACTGCGCACAATGTCTTCAAGTTTCATCCACTTTGTAGCATGTTCCAGAATTTCCAAAGCTGAACAATACACCATTGTCTGCATAGACCATATTTTGTTTATCCATTCATCCATCAATGACACTTGGGTTGTTTCCACCCTTTGGCTATTGTGAATAATGCTGCTATGAACGTGGGTGTACAAATATCAGTTTGAGACTCTGCTTTCACTTTCTTTGGGTGTATACCCAGAAGAGTAATTGCTGAATCGTATGGTAATTCTATTGTAATTTTTTGAAGAAATGCCATACCATTTTCCACAGCGACTGTACCATTTAACATTCCTACCACCAACGCACAAGGGTTCCGATCTCTCCACATCCTTGCCAAAACTTGCTATTTTCTGTCTTTTTTTGATAGTAGCCATCCTAATGTATATAAGTGGTAACTCATTGTGATTTTGATTTGCATTTTCCTAATGATTAGTGATGTTGAGCATCTTTTCATATACTTGCTGGTTATTTTTATATCTTCTTTTGAGAAATGTCTATTCAAGCCCTTTGCCCGTTTTTTGAGTTGTTTGTTCTAGTTATGTTGCTTTATTTTGATTCTTACAATGGCTGGGGCTAGAGTTATGGATAAACCCCGTTTTACAGAGAGGAAAATGAGAGTCACAGATGTTTGGGAACTTGCCTGAGTTTTCCCAGGCGGCGGGTGGGACGGAAGGAAGGCCTTTGGGCTCTCAGCTCTGTGACTTTCGGAGCCTCTTTCTGGTGGCCTCTGGAACTGCTGACGGGGTTAGAGCAACCCAGGCTGAAAAGGAGTAGCTGCTGGCCACACCTGCGGGGGCTGACAGGTGCCTCATGGGAGGTGAGGAGTAAGCAGGCAGGTGTAGGAGGAGGAGGGTCAAAAGCAAGGGATGCACGTCATCTGTTGTATCCATGCCTGCATATGCGCAGGCGATCAACGAACATTTGCTAAGTGCTAGGCCCTGTTCCAGGCTGAGAAGTCGGAGGTGAACCGGAGAACAAGGCCACTGCCTTCACGGCATTTATATTTTCGAGCCTCCCTCATGTGGCTGCTGTGCCCTTAACATGTGGCTCATCTGCACGAGAAGGGCTGTAAGTGCACCAGAACTCAAAACTGAGACCAGAAATGTAAAGGAGCTCATGAATACTTTTTTTCTATTGGTTATGTGTTGAAATGATACTATTCTGGGTATCTTGGGCTAAATAAAATATATTATTGAAATCGATTTCACCTGCCTCTTTCTGCCTTTTGATGTATGGCGACTATAAAATGTAAAATGTATGTGGCTCGTGTTGTATTTCTACCGAACAGCACTGTTCCAGCGAGAGACAGGGGCGGTAAGTAAATAAGCAAATAAACAGCTACTGCCGTATCAGGAAACGATAAATCGAGTGGAGGAGAATAAAGCAAGCTTGGCGGAGGGCAGGGCTAATGGGAGATGCTCTTCTTGGTGGGTGGTCTCTCTGAGGAGATGGTGGCTGGGCAGAGACCTGGCAGGGGTGGGGGCGGGCGGGGACAGGGCAGGGGCTGTCGTTGGAGCAGCAGGGGCTGGGGCGGGGCGAGAGTTAGGAGAGGGCCGGGGAGGGAGGCTGGCGAGGCAGGTGGGCCAGACCCTCGAGCAGCCTGTGGCGCACGCAAATCCACGGCCTTGGTGACTGACAGAGGATCCAGGGAACGAGTGAGAGCAGGGACAGAGTGCCCATGACGTGCTGAGCCAGCGAGACTGGGGGGGTGTTAGGGGCTGCTGGTTTGGGATGGAGAGAGGACCCGCGATGAGTTCAGAATTCACGTCTGCTCCCACACATTTTGAAAAGATACGTGCAGTTCACGTTTGGAGATAAAGGTCTGGAGCTTGGAAGAGACTCTGAGGCTGAAAGTACATGGCGTTAGAGGTCACCTTGCAGGACGTCCTTGAATCCATGAGCACAGACGTGGTCCTGAGTGGTCGCCAGGGCGTGATAACTGGTCAGATCCGGTTTGAGTCCTGGGTCTGCTGCTTCCCACCATCCTGTGCCTCTTCGCCTGTGTATCGACTATAGACGCCGCCGATCCTTCTGAAGCTCCTCCCATTTCCTCTCTCTGAATGTGGCTGACCCTAGGACGGCCCGGCCAGTGGACGCTCCCCTGGTCCAGGCCCAGCCCTGAGAGGAGTGGCAGCACCTGCCTCATCTCCTGGAGCCCCAAGCGCTTTGCAGAGACTCACCTGTCCTGAGGCCACCGTGTTGCGAGGAAGACCCCCTGCCCCCTCGTGAAGGGGCTGGACGGGGGGACAGAGAGAGATGCCCGAACAGCCCCCAGCCATTCAAGACACTCCCGCTGAGGCCCCAGACATCATGGAACGGAGATTAGCTCTCCTTGCTCTGCCTTGTTCTAATTTATGAGCCACAGAATGATGAGATACAAGAATAATAAGTTGGTTTAAACTACTAAGTTTTGCAGTAGTTTATTCAGCAATAGATACGCAGAACAATACATAAAATGGGATAATACTACTTATTTTATTTGATTTTGGGGAGGGTGATGGGAAATTTGAAGCACAGTTTTTGGCTCTGGTTAGGTACTACATAAACATTCTTTTTCTTTCCCTTGTACAGCTTATATTTTAAAGTCAAAAATCTATCTTGTCTTAGTTTAGCCTTGCAGAATGGCACAGAAGAAACTGAAGTCCTATTTCATGTCATATATATTCTTTTAAATGTATGGAAATGGCTATCATGAAATCATAGGCGATATTCCCTATACTGGATTGCATATCTCCCCTTGTTTACACTGGTGTCAAGTCACATTATCCTGGTCACTTCCTAGAATCTGTTGTATCTTAAGATTCCCATTTGGATGTGTTGCTTAGAAGGACCACCGCAGGTGTGGTGAGCCCAGCCCTGGGCATGATGAGAACATCCCCCCCTTCGCCTGGACACATCACAACCCTGACCGCGCTGGCGGATTGGAGAAACACCTCATGCCTTTATGGTTTTGATTCTGTTATGCAATGTATTTGCCCTCATTCCTAGTTTCATGGCAACACAGATTTGATCAATTATACCATCTCTCTTCTTTTCCAGATCATTTATAAAAATGTTGGATAAGACTGGGATGGGTAGAACCAATAGAGATCTCACTATGTACTGACACTTGCTCGTTCATCGGCCCCGCTAGGCGTGTTTTTTTCAAGCAGCTATGTGTGAATCACCCAACACTCAGTCCTCCAGCCCACATTTCCCCCATCTGTTTAAGGGAATATTCAATCTAGCTCCTTAGCATACATTATCTACTTTTGTCCTGTTACAATATCTGGTGTCGTTTGCCTACCTGTGTTAGGTGCCATCACAGGCAGGGGCCACGTCCTACTTTTCTTTTGTTGACACCTGTGTTGAATGTGCCAGACGTACCCAGGGAGCCCTTGGATGCCTGAAACTTTCAGTCACACCGCTCAATTGATATGCCTGTTTTCTTTTTTTTTTTTCTTTTTTTTAATAGGTCGTACATGTCTTTATTTTTATTTTTTGTCTTTTTTTATTGAAGTGTACTTGATTTACAATGCTGTGTTAGTTTCAGGTGTACAGCAAAGCAGCAAAGTGATTCCGTTTTATATATATATATAAAAACTGAATTATATATATAATTTTATATATTTCATATATATGTACAATCTATTCTTTTTCATAGTCTTTTCCATTATAGGTTATTACAAAATATTGAGTAGAGTACAGTAGGCCCTTGTTGGTTATCTATTTTATTTTATTTATTTAATTTTGTTGTTTAGTTTTTATTTCATAATCATAAACTTAACTTTGCAATTCAGCTGAACTTGGAGGGAGATAAGGACAATGTAGAACTCGAAGAACTGCCGTGAGAGCACAAAGATTACAGGATATTTCAAGCAGATGCGGGTGAAGGGGTGCCCTCCTGAGAGCTGCAGAAGGAATGGTCTGGTGGTTAAGATAAAACACAAGTCAAATTTATTAGATTTGTCCACAGTCAGCAATGGTGCTCTTCTTGCTGGTCTTGCCACTCTTGGACCCAGAGCTCTCCATGGCTTCCACAATATTCATGCCCTCTTTCACCTTGCCCAAAACCACATGCTTGCCATCCAACCACTCAGTCTTGGCAGTGCAGATGAAAAACTGGGACCCGTGTGTGTTGGGGCCAGCATTGGCCGTGGACAAGACGCCAGGACCCACGTGCTTCAGGAGGAAATGCTCATCATCAAATTTCTCCCCATAGATGGACTTGCCACCAGTGCCATTATGGAGTGTGAATTCACCACCCCGGCACATAAATCCCGGAATTATTCTGTGAAAACAGGACCCTTTATAACGAAAGCCTTTCTCCCCAGTGCTCAGAGCACGAAAGTTGTCTGCTGTCTTTGGAACTTTGCCTGCAAACAGCTCGAAGGAGATGAGACCCAAGGGCTCGCCGTCGATGGCGATGTCGAAGAACACGGTGGGGTTGACCATGGCTGAGCAGTGCGGGAGGTTCCAGGGTAGTGGCGTCTGCAAGGCCGGTTATCTGTTTTATATCTAGTGGTGTGTGTATGTCAGTCCCAAACCCCTAATTTATCCCTCCCCCATCTTTCCCCTTTGGTAACCATAAGTCCCTTTCCTATGTCTGTGAGTCTATTTCTGTTTTGTAAATGAGTTCATTTGTATCATTTTCTAGATTCCACCTGTAAGCGACATCATGTGATATTTGTCTTTCTCTGTCTGACTTATCTCACTTAGTATGATCATCTCTAGGTCCATCCATGTTGCTGTAAGTGGCATTATTTCGTTCTTTTTTATGGCTGAGTAGTGTTCCATTATATATATATGCAGATATGCCTATTTTCTTATTTATGCCTGTTCTGACCCCATAACATATTTTTGCTCATAATTATTTAATATATAGGGTGTGTGGGAAAAACCCTCAGTTTGATTTAAATTCTTGTTTAAAGGAATCCACGACATTTAACCCAGGCTGAATCCTTAACGGGTGTATTACAGAGAAGGTTACGGCAGGAAGAGCAGGTTTGCTTTAAGCTTCTCCAGGAGGAAGCTCCCTGTAAAGATGGGAGAGGAGATGCAGTTCCCCAGAGGAAACCTGCCCACTGAGAACGGGCGGAGCTGACCGGGAAACAGCCGGGGCGAGTGGCCTGGGAGCTCACGGGCGCTCCCTGAGTGCAAGACTTTTGTTGACATGCTGTTTAGCCGTGAGCGCAGAGACAGTCAAGGCAGATTTCAGAAGGCCAGATTAAGAGGAGATCATTTTCGTGGTTATAAATCTGTATTTGTTGATTGTGCTCCCTTTTTATTGGTTGATTTATTTATGACCAATAAGTGAATTTTAAGATGTCTGTTTTGCTCTGATGAAATTGATGTTGACTGAGCCAGTATTAAATAGTGGCTGAAACTCTGGAGCAAATTTAACTAGATTGAAATCCCTGCTCCTCCATTCATTACCTTGAGTGGATTATTTTACATCTTGCTGCCTCAGTTTCATCATCTGTAAAGTGAGGATACTTGTTTCATGGGGCTTGTTGGAAGGATTATATTAGGTAAGACATGTAAAATGGCCGGAATAGCGCCTGGCACGTCAGTATCGTGGTTAAGTGACAGCTATTGTTTCTTTTAAATACTCAGATGATATTTTCTCGGGGCTCTAAGTATTCAAATCCTGAACTTCTTCATTCGTAAATTGAAATCGCTGCTATGCGTCTCCAAGAAATGCACACCGAGACGAATAAATTGGTTAAGGAACAATTAGGGAGAAAAGAAATTTGGAATCCTTTTAGGACACGCCCCAACCTTCACATAGTAAAAGCAAAGTCACTGAAAGTCATAGAAAGAGTAAGTAGATTTTAGGGCCTGCGTTATTGATGCCAGTAATCTTCTCAAACTTAAAAATATCGCCTGACATGCAGGTTAAATAAATGGAAGATTTCTGTGGGCCCTCCCCCTCCCCACCAACTTCTGAAATTTAGATTCAGAGTCTTAGATGGGGCTTCAGGAGCAAAATTTTTGATGAACGTGGCAGATCATTTCTAAGCTTCCTCTCTCTCTCCCTCCTTCTTCCGTCTGCTTCTATTCATTCTCTACTCATTCATCTGTGGTTCCTGACACCTGTATTCCTTTCCTAAATTTATGGAATACAGAAGTCCCAAAGTTCAGCCGTTTGTTCACCCTGAACCCTGGCACCAAAGGGATAGATGTGTAGATGCTCTCAGTGGAGCCTGGAATGGGGCATAAGAGGGGCCAGGATGCAGGGGTCGTTTAGGGTTTATAGCTATGGTGGCAGCCCTAGAGGAAGCAGAGGTGCCCTAACTGGCTGATTCCTGCGACGTGACCTTCACAAACTTCCATCAGTCATGTCTACTTTTCAAACCTGGCCGACTAGGCTTCCCCCCAGCTCCACGAGGTACAGCTGACCCTTGGACAACACGGGTTTGAAGTGCATGGGTCCACTTAGAGCATATTTTTTTCCATAGTAAATACCATGGTACAACATGGTCTGAGGCTGTTGGAATCCGAGAATGCGGACCCAGGGATGTGGAGGAACCACGTATACGGAGGGCTGACCATAAATTACAGATGGGTTTTGGACCGCTTGGAGGGTCGGCGCTCCAATCCCTGAGTTGTTCAAGGCTCAGCTGTACTTCACAGGCTTCTGAGAAATCATTTTTTCTCGTGTTGACCAGTGTCGGTTCTTGTCTGCAACCGAGGATCCTGAGTAGTTCGTCTGTGGCCCGCAGGTAAAGTGAGTACTGCCTGATATATTCTGAACATTATCGATCCCAATTATTTTGCAAATAATTCCTCAGTTTGACCATTACTTAAGACCAGTGATATCATTGCAGTAATGCTACGAGGTCTTTCTAGACCTTCAATATTGTTAAATAGGGAGATAACATGCTTCCTATATAATCTCCTCAAGCCAGTTCTTAATCTTTACATTTTGAAAACATGCAGTCCATGACACCCAGTTGTATTTTTGGTCATTCTAAGTAGATGTTATTCAGTAATGCACCATCAATAGAATGAATGGATAAATTTCGATAAGTACCACATTGGGTTAAAGAGCATTTTCCTGGAAAAAGAAAAAAGACTACAGAGCTGAGAAATACAACATAGGAAAGTGTACATAATAATAGTAGAATAAACACCCAGGGCTTCCCTGGTGGCGCAGTGGTTGAGAATCTGCCTGCTAATGCAGGGGACACGGGTTCGAGCCCTGGTCTGGGAAGATCCCACATGCCGCGGAGCAGCTGGGCCCGTGAGCCACAACTACTGAGCCTGCGCGTCTGGAGCCTGTGCCCCGCAACAAGTGAGGCCGCGACAGTGAGAGACCTGCGCACCGCGATGAAGAGCGGCCCCCGCTTGCCGCAACTGGAGAAAGCCCTCGCACGAACCGAAGACCCAGCACAGCCAAAAATAAATAAATAAATAAATAAATAAAGTAGCTATAAAAAAAAAATTAAAAAAATAAAAAATTAAAAAAAAAACCACCCAGCCTAAGAGAGAGAGCACCAACAGGAGCTTTGAAGGCACCTTTCAGCTCATTCCCAATAAAGGTCTGCTCTCTCCTCCCCAAAATACACTATATTGAATTTTAATTAATTTATGCTTTTCATTATAGTTTTATCACATACATATGTATCCGCAAATAACAAATTGTTTATTTTGCCTTTTTTTTGCACACTGTATGTATTCTTTAGTCCCTTAGTCTCTCAGTCCATGTCTTACTTCTGAGATTAATCCATTCTAATGTGTGTAGCTGCGGTTCATTCATTTTCATGGCTAATATTTCGGGGAATAAATATGCTGTCATATATTTATTTTACTGTTGATGAGTATTTGATGTTGATGGACATTTGTTACTGATGGACATTGCTTTTAAAGTTTGCTATTACAGTGCTGCTATGAAGATTTCTGTATATATATTTTGGCATACGTGAAAAAGTGTTTTTCTGTGGTATGTTCTTAAGAATGGAATTGGTGGGTCATAGAGTGTGCATGAGTTTGACCTCAATAGATAATGTTATGTTTCTGAAATGGTTATAATAATTTACAATTCCATCACCAATTTCTGAGAGAGTTTAGAAATGTTCACCTGAAAGTCCTTTAATCTTTGCCATATTCATTCCTACATACTTTCTATTTTTTATGCTGTTAGAAGTTGAAATTTTTTATTTTGTAGTTTTTACTGTTCTTTGCTGGTATATAGATGTGCAGCCTTTTGCATATTGATTTTATATCCAGAAACTTTACTAAGCTCAGATTCATTCGGGTTTTCTGAGTCAGACAATCATATCTGGAAATTTTGTCAACTTTGCTTTTTGCTCTGCAGTCCTTCACCTTTTTTTTTCTTTTCTTTTTTGATTGCACAATGTAGAACCTTCAGTAAACTGTTTGCTGGAAATGTCAATGGCAAGCCTCCCTGTCTTATTCAATTTTAAAGGAAGTGCTTTTAATATTTCACCATTTAGTATAATGTATGCTATATATTTTTATAGACTAAAAAATCACTTTAAGGAAATTTTCTATTTTTAGAGCAAAAAATAAAATGCTAAGGGTATTTTAAAAAATCATGAACAATTGTTACTAATTAATTTTTAACTTACATCTGCTTTAAAATGTTCAAAAGATTTCTGGATTCTTCCCCTCTTCTTTTGTCCTTGAAGCCCGGAATATTGTTTTCATAATTAGCTAAGTAATGTTCACACTCATGCATGCATGCATTCATTCATTCACCCATCAAAACTTCATTGAATGCCTACAAACTGTGAGGTACCTAGGGGGCATAAAAATCTACTTAGAGGGGCTTCCCTGGTGGCGCAGTGGTTGAGAATCTGCCTGCCAATGCAGGGGACACGGGTTCGAGCCCTGGTCTGGGAAGATCCCACATGCCGCGGAGCAACTGGGCCCGTGAGCCACAATTACTGAGCCTGCGCGACTGGAGCCTGTGCTCCGCAACAAGAGAGGCCACGATGGTGAGAGGCCCGTGCACTGCGATGAAGAGTGGCCCCCGCTTGCCGCAACTAGAGAAAGCCCTCGCACAGAAATGAAGACCCAACACAGCCAAAAATAAATAAATAAATAAGTTAATTAATTAATTTAAAAAAAAAGATTAAAAAAAAAAATCTACTTAGATAAGAAATTCATCAGAAATTAATAGAGATTTCGCATCAGCACTTCATGATTCCTTCAGGTTTTGGCATTGCTCTTCAGAGCCAAGGAGTCAGCCAAAGAAATAATATTCTAAGTGGCCCTGAGATCATAAAAGATAAAAGGGATTACTGGACTTCCCTGGTGGCGCAGCAGTTAAGAATCCGCCTGCCAATGCAGGGGACACGGGTTCCAGCCCTGGTCCGGGAAGATCCCACACGCCGCGGAGCAACTAAGCCCGTGCGCCACAGCTGCTGAGCCTGCGCTCTAGAGCCCGCGAGCCACAACTACTGAGCCCGCATGCCTAGAGCCCGTGCTCTGTTACAAGAGAAGCCACTGCAATGAGAAGCCCGCGCACCACAACGAAGAGCAGCCCTCGCTCACCACAACTAGAGAAAGCCCGCGCGCAGCAACGAAGACCCAATGCAGACAAATATAAATAAATAAGTTTTTTTAAAAAGGGATTACTGCACTGTGGAGAGGTCTATAGCAAACACCAAGGAATTATGAAACCAGGGAGCCAAGACCTTATTCCTAGATGCACAGCACTTGGATCTAGAAGACACTCAAGGCCATTTGGTTGAGTCAAATGGTGCGCTTTGGGACAGCTATCCAGTCACTGCTTGTATAATTCCAGCCAAGGAGGGAAAGTTCCATAGATCATCACTGTTTGTCTGCTGTAATTGTTAGGATGATTTTTCTTGAACTGAGGTGAACTTTCCTTCCTGGTACTCTTTTTCTAATTATCTCACTATGTCCTGTGCATCCACCAAAAAACGTCTGCCTCTCTCTGTGCCAGTCCTTGGCCTAGCAGGATCCAGGTGTGATGCCTCCTCGAGACTTCTGCAATCCAGACTGACCACGCCCAGTTTCTTCAACAGCTCCGCGTGAGGACTCTTTCCTAACTGCCCACCATGCTCCCTTTGGACACACTGCATTTGTCACCATCTCCCCCCAAACTTAGTGCCATAGTCACATGAAATTCTCCAAGAGTGAGCTGGTCATGGTCAATGTCAGGGACGCTGACATCTTCCATCCTCCTCACCTCCACCTGTTCCCCCACCTTTCCCACCTTCATTCTCTGAATCAATCCTTGCCTTTCCCTTTCAAAACCTGGGCACCTTGGAGAGACACGTAGGTGTCCTTAGGAGTAAAGGTGGCCCAGAAGAACATCCATCCATTTCTCCAGAGGGGTATTGGGCTGTGTGACTAGGGACCCCCTCTCCGCGTGCTCAGGAGAACAGTTCTTTATGTGCTAAGACATTAAGAGGTTTCCCTCCACAGTCCCAGGCAAGAAGACACCGTGTGGTACATGAATACTATACAAAATAACTCTTTATAATAAATAGAATAATGAATGTGTGTTCGTTGGGACATTCACCATTCCTTGTGAAATGTAAGCATCAAATAGGCATAGTGTCAAAATGTGGTACCAGAGTAGCTGTGGGGTCCTGGCTGAACCACCTAGCTTCTCCCATCCTCAGTTTCCTCCTCGGTTCCCCTGGTTTTCTCATCGACTCTAAAGCAGGAGCGACAGTAACAATCACTTGCAAATCGGCCTCCCAGGGAGAGAGGCCCGTGTTGGACCTCTGCAAACTGTGACCTGCTGTACTCATGCAAGCATCCTTGTCACAGGGGGTGTGTTTTGGCAGATAGTAAGAGAATATTGTCAAAACAACAGAACCCCAACTCAAGTGTGTCCTGCCTTTGCATTCTTAAATTGCTCCGCGCAAATGATCTACATAGATTTTTTTAGATGCAGGATGCTCTAGAGGCCATCAAGACTTTCAGAACAACCTGTTGAATGCTGTCATATGTATCCTGGTTCTTCGTCAGGTGCGGTCACCTTACAGCCTCCCTGGAGCATGTATTTAGTCTCCTATTTGGAAATGAGTTTCATTTTCATGAGTTCCTCCATTAGGTCACTCATCCCCCAGCTCGTGGCCTGTCCTCTTATTCGACGTGAACACTCTGACCACCCAGGCAGCAGGAGCCCCCCAGAAACCCAGGCTCTGCCCTGAGGTCTCAGTTCCTGTTATGATCTCTGGTCCCCGCTGCCTCCTACTATGGGGTTCTCTTCCTCAACCCTTTTTAGCTTCCAACAGCTCAAGAAGAATAAAAGATACATAGACAGCCAAGGAAGACAGTAATTTACTAACCTGGACAGATCCAGAAAGGGCTATAAAAGGAACATCCTAGCCTTCTGAGGGTCATAAATAACGAAGATAATTTTCCCATGTTTTATGCAAGTATACTTTTTGGTGGTAAACAGTAAGATGATACACGATACATATGTATATTTCCTGTCTGAAAATGTATGCAATTAGCATTTGGAAGATTGTAATTATAGCCTGGTTGGGCTTTTTGTAGGTGCTAAAATTGATTTCTTGGTTGAATTATTTTGCAATAGACTTAAACCACTAGTTGTACACCTAAACGAAATTGAGTGTGAACAAATCGAATCACTTTTATTTTACCTTGGATAAGAATTTATTGCCGCAAATAAAACTCCTTAATTAAATCTGGCATAGCCGGGCCTGTAGAGGTCCACATAAAGGCATTCTGTCATCCAGCTTTAGTGATGATTTTAATTTTAGAATAATGCCTTGCTATGCTTAGAGAGAATTGTGTATCTATTACGGACTGTCGGGGTAGTGAACTGTTTGAGTTCAGTACCTCTTGGAATCCCAGATGGACTTTGGATACATCTTTTTGGGAGAAGTGCTACTGATTTATAGATTATAGTTAAATACATCCAAAATTGAAACTTGCATCACTATTTCTGAAAATAACCTCTTAATTCATAAGCTTCCAAGGTCTCTCAAGAAGAGAAGAAAGGGGTAAATTGTGGAGACACGCTTTTATCCTGATCAATACATGTTAGAGATTTGATCAGAGAGAAATCATTAATATAAGTGCATTCGTTTCCTAGGGCCGCCATAACAAAGTACCGCACGCCAGCTGGCTTAAGAGACAGAAACTTATTGGCTCACAGTTCTGGAGGCCAGAAGTCCAAAATCAAGGTGCCAGCAGGCTGTGCTCCTTCTGAAAGCTGGAGGGGACCCTTCCTTGCTTCCTCCAGCTTCCGGTGGCCGTAAGCGTTCTCGGGTGTTCCTGGGCTTGCGGCTGTATAACTTCCATCTCTGCCCCCACCATCACATGGCTTCTCCCTGTGTGTGTCTCTGGCTTCACGTGGGACATGAAGACACCAGTAATCCTGGAGTGGGACGTAGTCTACTCCAGTATAACCTCATCTTTCCTAACTACCTACAGCCCTGTGTCCAAATAAAGTCACACTCTGAGGTACTAGGGGTTCAGACTCCAACGTGTATTTTTTGGAGGGGGACACACTCTAACCCTTAATAATATGAAAAACTTATTGTTGCTCAGTTCTATATATCTTCTCAGGGAGGCAAACGGAAATTTCGTGAACAACTTACTGCAGATAAGAATTGCGTGATACGTATAGTCTCAGCCTCCTTTAATTCTCATTAATCACAGCCCAATCCAGTACAAAAACTATTAACTACCTTGAGGGCTGTAAAAGGATATTGTAAAATGATGGCAATGTCTTACTGTTTCCGCTGAGATCAGGGCAAGAAGAATGAGGGTTCGGCCGCAGTGAGAAAGCATTAAAGGAACATCCATTCGGGCCAAAATGGTCCAGCGTCGCCACACTGTTACTGGGAATCTGCACCAGTCCCCTTGTCTGGGATGTTTTAGCAAAGTTGGAGGGTTCTTCTCTTCCAGAGATGGATGGAGTGGAGACATTTCTAGAAGAAGGGGTGGGTTGGCCCAGGTTTACAAACTGCATTTCACAAAACCTTGAAGTCACAGAAGGCACACGTGTGGTTCTTGAAAGTGTGGCCAGCAGCAGATGTGGTTAATACATGCAAACCCCTTCACTCTGTAGATGAAAAAGGACTTACTCTGTCCCGTGATTCTCCAGCCACTGAGTATGTTTGGGTTCATCAGGCTATTTATTCACAACAAAGGCTTTTTCCTCTCTAGTCTTTGGCTCGTAACCGTGCTCCCTCCCACGGGTGATGCCTTGATAATACTTGTGTGGTCCAAAGAGCCAGGTTCCCCTGTGTGGCTATAGTGATTTTTTTTTCTTATAGTCCAGTGTGTGTGTGTGTGTGTGTGTGTACGTGCACACAGACAATGTGAACATATGTTCTCAAAGCACAGGAGAAAGATAAACGTCTCCTATGCCTTTCTAAATTTTGATATTCTATGCTGACATTGTCTGCTCTAAAATCCTATATTTAATACTGGCTTATGGAATGAACTGGACCTGCTAAGTCTGAAGTCATAAAATAGCTCCCCATGCCCCCTTTCACATACCCACACCCAAATCACTCTTCTGAATTATTCTCCTCTGACTTTGGATGGAATCTTGCTTTTCTGGCTCCTGTCAGATATCAATACATAGTTTCTTTTTGGCAGGTGCAGCTATTGCTTTAGTTTGGGAATCCCCGAAAGCAAAGCCTGAGACAGGGCTTGGGAGCAGTTTCTTTAAATGAGAGGTGAAGCAGGAGGTGGGCGTGAGGGCAGGGAGGGTGAGACAGGAAGAACCATGTGTATTATTGAGATCGCTGCCGTAAGCAGTGGGGATTGATTCTGCTGGGACCTCTGAGAAGTCTAGAGGATGCTTCTCAGTGTTGCCCATCTGAGGGTTGAGAGGTGGAAGAATTTATCCGCTCCCTGCTGGTGAGGGCTGCCCCTGGTGTGGTTAACACCCTGCACTTCGGGGCTGTGTTGTGCGTGGACTGAAGGGCTCAAAGGTTTTCTGAGAAAGCCCTGGTGCAGTGCTCGCTTCGGCAGCCCATATACTAGAAAGCCCTGGTGCAGAAAGCAGAATCAGCTTGAGTGTTTTACTCTAGCATCCGAAGCCCTTGCCACTTCCTCTTTGCCATTCCGGTTAGCATAATGCCAGTAATATAGTAGAGCAGCATGATATTCCAGGGATTGTCAGGATGACAGAGTGCAGGAGAACGAGCATACCCCTGGGGTAAGGCAGTGAACACGCACTTCTATCTTTCTGACGTAACACAGAGCTGCTTTGGGTTATCTCTCCTGAGGAGGTTTGAAAAGCACGCATTTTCCAGATGGAGAGCCACAACCCGAGTACCAAAGGCTGTGTTAGGCTGTTCCGGTCAAGATACCACATCTCATTCAGCAGCTACGGTTGGGGCTACTACTTGGATAAGTTTTTGCTAATCTACCATCATTCATGAAAATCCGTCTGATTTTTGCAGAAACCATAACAGATCCATTGAATGGGGGTAGGATGGTGACCTCCACCCCTGTGTTCATTAGATTCCTGAGAATAGCACCATTCTCAGCCGTTCCATCTGGATTTGCGATCTTATCTGGGGGAGGTGGGGCACTTTCTGGAGTTTCCACTTGTTCCTTGCTGTCTTCTTGGTTGGGTTTCTGCCAGCTGCTAAGTCTATACATTGTAATTGTACATCCCAGGACAGAGGAAAGGACAGCAGGGTGGATCCTCAGACCCTCAGAACCACAGAGAGATGAGCCTGGAGTTCTCTGTTGCTTTTCTCTTGAGGTATTTGCCAATTTATTTGCAGCAGAAAAGCCGAGAAGACCAGCAGAAAGCGGCAGCTCTGAGGCTGAGAAGCCAAAACGAGATTTCAATAGTCTCATAATACTGGGAAGACAGGACTTTGGATTCAGGGTCTGCCAATGCTAAGGGCTCCTTGAAGTACCCCCAGGCTGGCAGGTGGAACCCCAGTGGTAAGGGCGAGTGAGAAGTGGACCGGCCTCTGAGGCTGAAACCGTGTTCCTGATCAGCTCAACCACAGATTAGATTAAGGTGCTGTGCTCCCATTCTATTTGCGAGAAGCACAAAAATAAATCCTTTCAGGAAAAAGAGACATCATTCAGAACCTTTACAATTTTTCATGCACAATACTGGCATCTGACCCAAAGAGCAAAAATAGGCAATAGAAAAAGACCTGCTGTTAACAGATACGTGAGTGTATCAGATCTGGATTTTAAATAACCATGATAAATAATAGAAGAAATAGAGTAAAGCGTGGACAAAATGGCTGGAAATCTGATGAAATGAACCAGCTATTGCTAGACACTAAAACGTCACTGAAAAAAAAAAAAGCCAGACACCAAAAGAGTCGTATAATTCCTCTATAGTCATATAAATTAAAACAAACAAACAAACCCTAATCTATGGTGTTCAAGGCTAGTTACCTTTGGAGGCAAAGGGGGTGCCTCCTAGGCACAGGTGAGGTTCCGAGATTCTCATTTGGGGGGTGTGTTCGTTTTGTGAATATTTATCAAGCTGTACCCTGAGAATTTATGCACTTTTCAATCAAAGTTAAACAAAAAGAGAGACAGAGAAGCAGCCGCAGAGGCTGCACGATTGAAGGTAGAAATAATTGGTACGTTGGAAAATAGAGTTTGGATGCCTTATTCCACTTCAATTGCTCCTGGTCTATTTCAGGAGCCACCATCAGCTCTTGTCTGGGTTAATGCACAGCCTCCGACCTGACCTTCCTGTTCCAACCTCTGTCCCCTGGAGTCTACTTTCAACACAGCCACAGAGGATCCTTTTGAGACAAAAGTTTATGGTGTCACAGCTCTTCTAAACCCTCCAGTGGCTTCCCATCTGTCCCCGGATAAAAGCAGAGTCCTTCCCTGCAGCATCTAGCCCTGTTGCCTCCGGTCCCATCTCTCACTGCTGTGTCCCCTGGACCACCCCGGTGCAGCCGCACTGGCCTACTCCCTCGTTGGATGTGCCAGGCACACTTCAGGCCTTTGTCCTGGCCCTTCCCCCTGCCTGGCTCACTCTTGCACATCTAGGCGTGGTCCCTACACTTCTCCGTAGCACTTCCTGGCACTCTTGCCCCCTTACCCCGCTCAGCTTTCTTTTCCTCTCCATAGTTACTGCTTTCTAACATGCTATATAATATACTTTTTTCTCACGTTCATAACTTATTATCTCTCTCCCCCGCAAGGCAATAACCTTCATGAAGACAGGATTTTTTTTTTGTTCACTGATGTGTCCTACACATAGAACAGTGCCCGACACAAAATAGATGCACAATAAATATTTTAAAATATACTTTGATGATGCAGACGCAATCAGAGAAGCAATCCAAGGATAAACAGGTAACTGCAAAAGAGAACCTAGGCCAGATATTAGATTTTTGTCTCCAAGCTACTCGTGTTTACAAGCTGTAATTAAAACGTGCACGTTTATATCAATAAATCTATGCATTCTCAATGGTCTGTTTCCACAGTAAACAATCCTGTTCAGTTTAGCATAATTACAAGAGGTTTGGCTCTAGATAGAGCTGAGTTTGCATCTTCTCTCCACCATTCACTGCTCACAGGACCCCGAGGAAGCTGCTGAACCTGTCGTGTCTCAGTTTCCTTGTCTGTCAAATGGGAATAATAATGCCTGTCGTGTAGGATTAAATGACACGACACGTGTAAACCCACAGACCCCTCATGCATTCAGAAATGATTTCTCGAGTACCTGTTGTGTTCCAGGTGCTCTCCTCGACGCCGGGGGATGCTTTAATTATTCTTCACTACGTATTTATTGAGGGCCACTCGCTGAAGTAGTATAAGACAGCGCAAAGCCCCTGCCCCAGAGCTCTCACTGCATGGGGGGAGACAGTCATTGAGCAAGACACAATAACACACGTTTGGTAGGTTAGATGGTGACAGGTGCTTTGGAAAAAATCCAGAGGAGGGAAGGGGACTAGAGAAATGCGTGGGGGTGGGAGGGGGGGATGTCGCCACCCTCCCACCACGGAATCTTGACCTTGGTGACGAGTCACGGCACCTGCCCTCCAGGAGCACATCCTCCAGGACACGCGGGCACAGCATGGTCCTCCGTGGGTCACGTCTGCCGTGGTGGCAGATGATGCGTTGCTACGGAGGGAGAAGCAGCATCCGAACTCGACGCCCTGCGAGCTCGCGTCCCGCCGGCCGGGTCACTGGTCGCTCACTCAGTTTACAGTTGGCTGCGCCCACGCAGGCTTGGGGGAGGGGCCAGGTCCTCCCGTCCTGGACCAGCTTTTCCAGTGAAGGCGGTGACAGAGGTTGGGCATTTACAGGATGGGAGAGAATTATCCTCGTGCCGATTTCTAAATCTGCACAGTTTGAGAACTGGGGTAGGCCCAGGTCCAGATAGGAGAAAACGCTCATTTTGTGACTGTCATAGAAGTACAGGCTTTCTAGAAAAGGAAAGAAATCCATTATCTCCCCTAATGGATGTGATCGGAAGTTTCTACTAAATATGGCATCAAAGAAACTTAAACCAATTCTCTGTGCTGAGTTTATGGTGCAGTCTATGGCTCCCGTAAGAGAATAAGTGATGATGGAGAGAGAAGTATTTACCAAAAGCAAAAGTGGGAGCCGTTTATTTAGTCATTAACTGTGAGGCTGGTTAAAATTATGCCGAAGAAACTGATTTCTTAAGCACATAAATATCCTCCAGCACATTATTTAAAGGTTTCCATTTTCACTGTTCATTTAAAAGAAGGAAAGGATTAGTTAAATAATCCTGACTCTATTAAGGTTTTGGTTTAGGGAGACAGGACCGTTTCCATAGACAAGGAGACCCCGGGTGAGCAGCCCTCATGCACGGGAAGTAATAGGGCTTCCTATGCGGAGGGGACTTGAATGCTCCTAAGGGGGTTTCTCCAGAGAGGCTGTCCTCATTTACTGAAGAGCTGTGGAGAGAACAAACCCTTTATTTAATCTGGAACTTTCTCCCCTCCTCTGCGCCTACCTTCATCCTTCCCTTCTCTTCCTTTAGGATCCATGTCTGCAACCTCCAGGCAGCAGCCCCTGAATATCCCAGCAAATCCTTGCATCTTTCTCCACTCGCCTGTGACGCCCGAAGTCTGAGCTACACAATGTTAGTTCCTCATTCTCCCCACCTCCCTGTGTTGCTTCTCCTGGCAGCACAAGAGACAGACCCTCAGCAGCAAGGTAGAACCAATAGGTGTACACAGTCATTCTTGATACCATTCTGGGCGCTTCATCTGTGTTAAACAATTTGTCATGAACTGAAAGCTGAGATGTTACTATACTATATTTTGCCGCTAAAGCTTTCCCAGGCATCTGTTTCCTCTGAGTTCATGAGGCGCAGACCCCCTTCTGCCTGAGATTGCTTCTGGGAAATACAGCAAAGATTTCTCCATCTTTACTGTCTTCTCTCTTTGGAGCTATAACGTGTTTAGTAGCTCTAATTACCGTCAGGAAAACAGAGAAAGCCACGAAGTGACCTGGCGGAGGTTTCTGTACTGAGGATGGGAAGGAACATCAAATTTAAATGACTTGCTTTATTTTTCCTGGTTAAAAAGCTATGCGTATGCGTATTGGGGGAAGTAGAAATTAAAAATAGGCGAAAGCAAAAATAAAAACAATTGCTAACCCCTCTCGAGAGGTGACTAGTGCTCACAGCTCGGCTGACATCCTTCAAGCCTTTTCACATCTGTGTGCACACGTATGTCTTTTCCTTTCCAAGAATGGAATCATTTTGAACCCACTGATTTACAGCACGCCTTTTCAAGTCGAAGTGTATTCTGAATGCTTTCTCACGTCATTGCGTTTTCTCCTGTACGTGGTTCGGAAAGATTGAGTCTTCTTGATTTCTGTCCTTTTAAACCCTGGATCCAATATGGTGGCAAATCCTGTTGGCTCCACCTCCGCAGTTGATCCAGAGTTCTGCCGCTGCTTCAACCCGGGTCCGAGGCACTCTCACCTCACGTGTGGAATATTGCCGTAGCTTCCTCACAGACCGCCACTTTCTGAACTTGTTCCTTAAGTCTGTCCCCAACACTCAGCACAGAGTGGTCGTTTGAGAACCGGGGTTCACGTTGTTCGTCTGTCCCAAGCCTTCCACAGCGCCCCCTCCACAGAGGAAACAGCAAGGGTCTCACTGTGGTCAGACTCACTGCCCCCCCTTTCCCTCTCGCTCACTCTACTTCAGTGCAGTGGCTTCCTTGCTATTCCTTGAACGTGCTCCAGCCTTAGGGCCCTTTTGCTTCTTTCTAGAACATTCCAGAACATTCTCTCCCCCACCCCCCATCGAACGTCCTCTTCTCAACGAGACCTTTCCTGACTCCCCTCTTTACTATGTTTTCTAGCTCCTCCCCAAGCCCCTCCCCACCATATTCTCCAACTGCCTGCCCTGCTCCATTTTCCCCACAGCCCAATATCACCCTCCAACATGCCACATACTGTACTTTTATGAAAAGTGTATTGTGTTTGTTGCCTTCCCTTGTCCCCCAAATGTACATGCGGGCTCCACAAGCCAGGTTTTCTGTGTTTCTCTCACCTCCAGGCAGTGCCTGGCCCAGAGTAGGTACTCGATAAGCATTTGTTGAATGAAGGAATAGCACGCTGCCTCTGGACGGGTCATGGGATGTCTGACAGCCTCTGTTGCTGGGCTCCTGGCTGTATCTAATTTTTCTTGACTATTACGGATTATGCTGTGATGATCCCCCATCCATAAAAATAAACCATGCTGTTCATACACCACTTACTTCTTTAGAACAAATTCTCAGAATCAGGGATACACTTTTAGGGCTTTCGATACATAGTGCCAATTTAACTTCCAAAACGCTTGCCTCAAGGGCCTCTCACGTCAGCAGCTGTATCCCATTTTCCCACACCCACGTCAACTTTGAGAAATACCGGGAAGTTCCATATGCGTGGAAGCCATTTTTTAAAACGGTCACACTTCACAAAGAACGTGAGGTTGGAGAAGACCTTGAGCCGTGGATAAGAGAGGCTGGTGAGTGAACAGAAGAGGAAAGAAGAGACTGTGGGCCTGGAATCTTGTTCCGGGAAACTGTGCCGTCCAGGACGGACTTAGGCTGAAGAGCGTAAATAGACAATCCCCTGACTTGCCCCTTGGGGACATAATCATTTTCCCCTCAGACTTTTGGACACTGCTGCTTAGACCCCTCTGCCCCCAGCAGACTTCCCAGGCAAAGCTACCGGGGGTGTCTCCTCGCTCTCCTTGGGACCTGGGTGGTAAGGAATTTGTCCTCCCACAAGGACAGCTGACCCTTGTCTCTGGCTCCTGGGAGGTGACCTCCCTGCCTGATAGGAGCGTCTTTGTGATTCACGGGGAGCCCCTTGGACCACACGTGATTGTTTATGCTGATGGGGCGACTCACGACCCTCAGTTTGATATCGGCCCAAACTCTGCAGAGAAGGGAGCTGGAAGTGGGTTCAACTGTGTGGGCCATCAGGCCATCAGTCGTGCCTCCGTAACAGGTGAGCTTTGCTGGTGGGGATTACCCGACGCAGACGGTCACACGCTGATGCTGGGAGGGTGGGCTCCTGAGGACAGTGGAGGCCTCGTGTCTGGGACCCTAACTCTGCCCTGTGTGTGTCTCCTTCATCCGGTTCTATCCTTTCCCTGGAATAAGCTGTAGTTGTGAGTGTAACACTTTTCAGTGAGTTCTGTGAGTCCTTCCGGTAAACTATGGGAAGTGAGGGTCGATTTGGAAAGCGCCTGAACTTGCAGGTGGGTCAGAAGCCAGGGCAGCCTTGGAGACGGTTCCCTCGGACTTTGCAGCTTGACTGGCTCCAGGTAAGGCCCCCTCTGCCTCTGTATCTGCTCTAGACGACAGACAACCTTCCACTGCCTTGTATTTCAGATACTCCACTGTCATCCCAAGAAACAATCACATGCTCTTGTAGCTTATTGTAGATACCAAAGATGTTTCTTGGAGGATATAATAAGGTTCTTATCTTTAGCTGTACCTACCCGTTCATACAAGATCATAATAAAAATCGTGTACCTATTATCTGGCTACGTGCAGGCAGGTGTATAATCTGCCTTCTGTGTGGTGTGGAGATGACCCTTCTTTATAGGAGAGCCTCTCTCTCTTTTGCTTTCCACGTGGCAAGGTCATTTTTGCTCATCCTCAGACGGAGTATTTACAAAATAAAGCCAAACTCTTCTATTTGTGCTTACTCTGGCCTTTAACATGAAACAAATCCTTAACATTGGCAAAGGGCCTGACAAGCATTTAGTATTAATTAATTCTTGGAAGTCTCCGGGGAGAAGGTAAGTATTCTTGGGAACTGACAAAATGGATTGTTTCATTAGGCAGGTAAGCCGTTCGCCTTGAGGCTGGAGCCACTCCCGTCTCAGGAGTTCTCTGCCCCAGGCTGGGGGGGCCCTCGTGCCCCCAGGCTTGGAGGCAGGGATGGATGAGGGCCATGCCGTGTGTGCGTTTGTCTCTTTTCTTTCCCTTTCACTGGTAGCCTCACTCCAGGCTTTTCCAATTCCAGCTTTTCCCCTACTTAGGAAACGAATTTGACTATGATTTCTCCCAAAAGTTACACGTGAGGGTCAAAACGTGAGTCCACTGGTGTCTGTGGCTGATATGGTGTAAATGTCTGTCCTTTGTCTTGTAGAACTTTTTCTACAGTTTCCCAGGTAATCATTTTATTATTTTTAAATTTTGCATCATAACGTTTGCCTGGAAGGCTGTGTTTGCTTTCTTCTCTTCCGTCCTTCTCCCCTCTTCCCCTGCAGGCCCACGTTCCTCAGTCCAGACACAGGCTGAAGGCACAGATGGGGCAGGGATGTTGTCTGAACGTGCATTGCCCACTGAATGTGTCAGTAATTAGAACACTCGCCCCGACACCCTGGCCACATGTTGTGTTTTCATCTCAGATTTGACTATAGTGTTTTCGGCTCAAGAGACAGCAGACCCCTCTCCCCTATCACCGCTGCCTTACTGCTGTTTGCACAGCCATATCCGTGCCACCCACTGTCAGGCAGAGGCCTCCTTTTAGTCACTTTCTTCTCCCGAATAGGACTTTGCACATCACTAATGCTCCATATGATGGATAGCACTCTGATTCACCAATATTCAGTTCTCTTCTATTTTCGGATTACAATCTTCCACACCCTTGAATTCAGGCATGGCCGGGTGATGAGTTTCGGACCAGGACGTGAGACTAGAGGTGATGTGTATCCCTCCTGAGCAAAGGCCCTCCCTCTCCTGCTGTGGGGGACACTGAAGCCACCCATGGAGATGGCGGTGTTGTGAGATGGGGTAAAGTGACTTTGGAGCAAAGCCCCCCTCTCCCACCAGCTCATACTGGACATGTAGCATGAGAAGAAATAGCCTTTCAGTGTGCTTGGCCTCTGAGATTTTGGTGGTGTTTGTTATTAGAACCCAGCCTAGCTCATGGGTTGGCAAGCTACTGCCCATGGGCTGAATCTGGCCCTCCACCTGTGTTTGTAAATAAAGTCTTATTGGAACACAGGCTTCACCCATTCATATACACCCATTACATACACATAAAGTTGCTTTCACGCTGCCATGACAGTGGGGAATAGTTCTGACAGGGGCTGCATGGCCTGGAAAGCAGAAAATATTTACTATTTGGCCCTTTAGAGAGAAAGTCAGCTGATGCCTGCCTATCCTGACTGAGACACTCAATGAAAGCTTCTTGATTTATTAACTTGACAATATAAAAGGTGGAAGCCCAAAACTGGTTGTAAAATAGCATCAGATTATTTTGCATGATGATCAGTGCAGCTTTAATTGGCAAGCATTTATCGAATGCCATTACGTGTCAGACTTGGGGAGAACGCTTTCTCCTTGGGGCCCTCTGGGCTCGGGAGTGGGGCTCCCCTCCTTTGTAAGTCTGGGAAGTAAGGACTCAAGGTGGGAAGGAGGCTATGACAAGAGAATAAAAAACCCAAGGACTCTGCATGGGCTGAGGGATTGCTCACCACAATCTTCATTAAAATTCATTCATTCATTCATTCATCAAACATGTCGTAAGCTGCTGTCATTTACTAAGTCCATGGCTGAATAGAAGGCCCATAGAAATCATTAGGCAATTACACTATAGTGTGATTAGTGTTAGCAGAAGAGCTGTACAGTATGCCGGGAAGGGTCTTCCTGATGTTTACCCCACTCTTGATCTAGCCAAAGTGGTAACTGGTGTAATTCCCTGAGACTGAAGCCAGGCAAAGTCTAAGGATTGCTGATTCACCTGCTGGAATACTTGGGAATTTTCTTCCCTCTGAGGTAAGGCCTGGAACAATGTCTTCACACCCGGCCTCATAAAGGAGCAATTCCTACATCATTGCTTCGGGCAGGGCACCACTGCTGAGGCCATAGCACAAAAGAGCTGTGCCCAAGTGCATCTGCCTTTAACTCTTTTCACCTGATTCTCCCCTAACAGCCCGGAAAGAAGCATCCTACTGATGATGATAGCATGACTGGAACTTGGGTTTCCTTTTTTTTTGTGGGGCTGTGGGGTGGGTCTGGGGTTGGGAGGAAGGGGCTGGGTAAGCCGGGAGGTAGGTAAATGAGAGGAAGATACACACAAGCTAAAATGATAGTAAACTGGACAGTGCAGTCTGCGGTTTTATGGGAAGCTTGCCTTCCCCACATTTCTACCTCGAGCAAATTGATTTGGTACCCAGTTCCAGCCATCATCTTATTTCAAGTCCGGTTACCGAGGAAACAGAGGGCACACTGCTGGGACAGTCTGCCTGTGTCCTGTGCCGACCGAGGCTATTAAAGCCCATCAACTCGGCCTCTGAGAAGCTCTGAACACAGACGGTTTCAACTTCCAGCCAGGTTCTTATTTATTTATTTTACTGCCTCGGCAGCAAAATGAGTTATTGAACCGTTCACTCTATCGATTGGGGCAGCTTTCCCCTGCATCCCTCGGATGCCCGAAGCCCTCTGGAGCTGGTGGCAGCCCAGAAGCCTTTTGTGGATGGTGGGTCCTCACCGGGGAAGCCAGGCGGCATCCATCCTCTGACCCCCGGGGCAGGGGCCCAGGCCGAGGCACACACGGCACCACCTGGCTTACAGAGCCTTTGAACATGTGAAGAAAGCTATGCCTGGACCTCCTCACAGAAAAACACACGCGCACAGAACTTTGCATGTAATTTAATGGAGGACCTAGATTCACAGGTTACATACTTTTGATCTAAGTTTGTTCTGCTTAGGACTAATTTCTGAGTTCTGAAAAAAAGTAAATACACTTCGGATGTGTCCAAGATTCAACAGTCCAGTGTCCTAGGGACTATCTGCCCCAAAGGGAAAATTGCACTTCACTGTGTCTCCTGGGAGATCTCACAGTCTACTCAGCCTGCTCTGAAAACGGTGAACTTGACAGAGACCACCCCACGGTGTCCCCTGCCTGCTGTCTGCTTTTGTACAGCCTGCGCACTAAGAATGGTTTTTACATTTTTCAGTGTAAAATGTAAACAACTCCATTAGGCTTTTTGGGGGACCGGTTGCTGGAGGAGTTGAGGAAATTGATTCTTTGTCCAAAAGCCCTTTCTAGCAAGGCCCTCCCCCTCCCTACACGCTTGGCTGGGGGAGGGGCAGTGATGTCAGAGGCACCGCTTGGCTTCTTCCACTACAATAGCTCTTAGCCCACAGGCTAAGGACCCAGTGTGGATGCGGCGACAACCTCCAAGTATGTTCACTCCAGCTAGACATTCAGGGACCAGGGGAATGAGCACCGGGGGTGGGGTGGGGGGGTGTCTGTGGACCCAGGGGGCCCACTGTGAGCTGGGCCTAGGCCAGGGCTCCATTTATTATGTTCCTGACTAAGGCGGACAGACATGACATTGCTTTGTGACTGTACAACGTCAATTTGGACCCTGTGTCCCACGGTCCCCAAAATGTTGGCGTATTTGGCTTTCTTCAGCGTACGGTTATCCACATAAATGACCGTGGGTCTTTTGGGAGAAGACTTGGGAAATCATTACCCTTATACTTGCCACGTGTTGCAGGCCTTCCTCCCTCCCTCCCTCCCTCCTTCCTTCCTTCCTCTTGGGGACCCAGACTCTCCTTCAGTCACTGGGCTCTGGACCCCAAATCTGGATCCAGTCTGGAAACTGAGCAAAACTGGGGCCTCACCCTCAGCCTCCAGCTCATCCCTCCTTGATTTCTTTGATTGCACAGATGGAACGCTCTCCTTACTGGCTGCCCATCTATTTTGCCTCTAGGGCCCTGTGCTCTGTCTACTATTTCCCTAACTCCCTGGGGGTCAGGCCCCCTGTCTGCCCCTCTGACCCGGACACTCACTGGGATAACCGCCTCCACCTGATTCTGCAGGTGGCCTCCGCCGTCTTGGTGTCCTCTTGTCCCCTGTCCTGTCGGTGAGCCCGGCTGTGCAGCAGCGTCTCTGCAGAGGCACCCAGAACCTCCGAGTGCAGCTGGAGCCCTTTTGGAGGGGACGGGGCAGCCCAGGGCCCCCTGTGGAGCGTGCCCTCTGCCCTTACACAGTACACCCACTTGACCAGGCCCATCCCTCTGGCAGTTTAATCGCGTCTGCACCACCTGCCACTGACGTGCCGGCGTTTCTGTCTCACCTGGCGCAGCTGTCACTTTTTCCATCTCTGGAGGCCATCCTGGTAGCATGTCCACACCACCTCCTAGGGCCTCACCTGGATGTTCCGCCCTGAATCCCAGCAGAGCGCTCCCAAACCAAGAACACTTCCTTTATCCAGCTTCACGTCTGCACCCCTTGCTTCCAGCGCCCCCAAGGCCATCCCTCCCACACGTGGCCCGCCCTGCTGCTCCAGCGGGCCGGGCCCTGCAGCCGCCCTGGGCTATAGTCCTTTTCCTCCTTGTCTTGGCTGGATTACGTTGTGACTTAACCTTTGCTGTACTTGTGGCCAGAGGGGTGGTGGATGGGGACCCGAAAGGAGCACATGTCTTATGGGGCGAGGCCTCTGCAAGCGGCGGGGAGGAGGAACCGCTCCTGCAGGCTTGAGGGTTGGGGGGGGTGGTGGGGGGTCAGCAGAATCTGGGCTTTCCCGATTCTCAGCAGCATGAACCCCGATGTCCTCATCCCATGTGCCCGGGTCCCATTCTTCCCCAGCACAGCGGGCCTGCCTTGTTTCCTAGTGTAACTTTCCCTGAAACTCTGCTGCCCTGGAGATGAAGTCCTTTGCCTTGCCTTCAGCCTTTCCTGCCCTCCTGTTACAGGAGGTGAGAGCCTCTTCATATGCTTCCCTCCTGCTTTCAAACCTAGCTTTTTAAAAAGAAATTTTATGGAAACGCCTCATAGATTAACTGTGTGATTTCCTTTACTCATAGAACTACCTGTTAGATCTGTGGGAAAGAACTACAAGACAGAGCTGCCAAGTAAACTATGAAAAACCTAACAAACTTTTTATCTTAGGTATTGGCATATCCCAATGATCTGTACTGTTCTAGGGTGTGATGGCTTAGGAGTGAATATGATTTGAACCTAATACATCTTTAGAGGGTGTCAAATTCAGAACCAGGCAGATCCATCGCCTGACCCTAAACACGGTCCTAAAGTAAATCGCTTGAGGAAATTGGATCCCAAAGATTACAGGTGGGGAATTTTGAAGTGTGTCCATATTTCATTGGAGATCAAAGAAGCCTAACTAAAAGAATTGTGGGCTGACTCACACAATAACTTCTTTTTGAAAGGGCTATTTTATCTTGAAGATTATGAGTTTGGAGGAACTAAGGTGATTGGCAGTGGAAAGAATCAGAACATGTGAAATTCCTTAAAAATTGATTGACTTAAATAACTTTGTGTTACACATAATTAAAAAAAACCCTTTACACTTTGTAAAAAAAAAAAAGAAATTAAAAAAAATTAATTAATTAATTAATTGTTGGCTGCGTTGGGTCTTTGTTGCTACGTGTGAGTTTTCTCTAGTTGTGGCGAGCGGGGGCTACTCTTTGCTGCGGTGCGTGGGCTTATCAATGCAGTGGCTTCTCTTCTTGCGGAGCACGGGCTCTAGGGTGCATGGGCTTCAGTAGTTGTGGCACACGGGCTCAGTAGTTGTGGCTCGTGGGCTCTAGAGCGCAGGCTCAGTAGTTGGGGCGCACGGGCTTAGTTGCTCTGTGGCATGTGGGATCTTCCCGGACCAGGGATCGAACCCGTGTCCCCTGCATTTGGAGCGGAGTCTTATCCACTGCGCCACCAGGGAATCCTCAAACCTAGCTTTTAATTGCTGATTAACCACTATCAGCTTTCGGTTATCTTCTTCCAGAAGTTAATCAGCTCCAGTGGTGAGCCCCCAGTTCTGCTGTCCTTATAGCAATGATGCCCTCGTATTTCTCATACGTCTGATGCATCACACCAGCTAATGCATCCCCCCCCCACCCCACACCGACCGGCCATCCCGTTTCACCACTGGTGAAAGCTATAACTATCTGTGCTGGGGTGTCTGGACTCTACCTGCAACCAGCCATGGGGTTTTTATTGTCAGTCTGGTGACAGCTGATCCAGCTCCAATGTCACATCTTAATGTCTGCTTTCTCGACCCACTCCTGATGCCAATCGTCACGTGTTGGATTCTCTGGGAAGCCATCTCTGAGACAGAGATTATTGTACAGCATGTTTTTGAGGGAGGGGTCTGGGGAGCCCCACCCGTGGAAGGGAGAGGAAAGAAGCAGAACTGGGCAGAGGAAGGAGTCGAGTTGTGGTTCAGCGCCCACAGGGCTGGAGTCCTTCGTACCCTCCATCCAGGTGAGAGCCACCCAGAAACGGTGTGTGACCTTTGACACTGGAGGGCTCTCCTGAGGTAGCACTTCCAGCAGCTGGGGTGTACATTGTTCCTGAAGGAGACCTGGGCAGCCCAGCCTCTTGTCCACTGCCCCCAGGGCAGATTATCTGACCCCCAATCCCAGCTTGTTTACTGACACCCGTGGCCTTGGATCCATCTCTTAACCTCTCTGATTCTCAAGTTTCTGTAAATTAAAAAAAAAAAATAGTTAAAATTAACATATGCCCATTTTAGAAAAGCCTGGAAATAGACTGTTTCCCATAGTGGCTGCACCAGTTTACGTTCCCACCAAAAGTGTACAAGGTTTCCTTTTTCTCCACCTCTTCACCAACACTTATTTCTTGTCTTTTTGATAACAGCCATTCTAAACGGTGTGAGGTGATATCTCGTTTTGGTTTTGATTTGTGTTTCCTAATTAGCGATATTGAGCATCTTTCATGTACCTATTGGTCACCTGTATGTTGCTGGTGGAAAAATGTCTTTTCAGATCCTCTGTCCATTTAAAAAATTGGATTATTTGGTTTTTTGCTATTGAGTTGTATGAATTCTTTATATATTTTGGATATTAACCTCTTATCAGATAGATGATTTGCAAATACTTTTCCCATTACATAGGTTGCCTTTTTATTTTGTTGATGGTTTCTTTTTGCTGTGCAGAAGCCTTTTAGCTTGATGTAGTCCCACATGTTTATTTTTGCTTTTGTTGCCAGGTCCAGAAGATCGTTGCCAAGACCAATATCAATGAGCTTCTTACCGCCTTTATTTTCTTCTATGATTTTACGGTATCAAGTCTTACATTCAAGTCTTTTATCCATTTTGAGTTAATTTTTGTGTATGGTGTAATATAGTGGTTCAGTCGCATTCTTTTGCATGTGGCTGTCCAGTTTTCCCAACACCACTAGAGACTCTCCTTTCCTCACTGTGTATTCTTGGCTCCTATGTTGTGAATTAATTGACCATATATGCGTGGGTTTATTTCTGGCCTCTCTATAATGTTTGTGTTTTTAAAGAGGGGAATGTTTCACATTTTAAAAAATGAGAAAGAGAGAGAGAGAGAGAGAGAAAGGAAGGGAGGGAGGGAGGGAGGGAGGGAGGGAGGGAGGGAGGAAGGAAGGAAGGAAGGAAAGAAGGAGGGAAGGAAAGAAGGAAGGAAGGGAAGAGGGAAGGAAAGAAGGAAGGAAGGGAAGAGGGAAGGAAAGAAGGAAGGAAGGGAAGAGGGAAGGAAAGAAGGAAGGAAGGGAAGAGGGAAGGAAAGAAGGAAGGAAGGGAAGAGGGAAGGAAAGAAGGAAGGAAGGGAAGAGGGTAGGAAAGAAGGAAGAAACCAGCTAGGTCCACTGGTTGTTGACATCTTGATGACCATCCTTGGAAGTCTCTCTACATTATAATTATTAATCTCGGTGACTTTTTACATCTTTCGAAAGGATCAGGGGTGCTCACATTTGTGCCATTGCAGTGAATAAACTGCTCCTGGAGACTTTGTCTGGCTGATGGTCCTTGTATTTGCCTGTAACGTGATGTTTCTGTTGTTCTCTGAGAGTCTAACAATGCTACACTTTATAAGCCATGCTTCTTTCTCAGAGATCATAAATTATAGACTCTCCAGCCACACTTGCTTTGTACACATGAGTAATATTATTCTTTGACTCCAAATTGAATAGAGAATCAACCAGATTCAGTATAATGGGTGCCTGATTAAGGATGAGGATTCACTAGTTTTGTGTCATGCAACAATTTGCATCTTTGCCTTAAATATATTAAGTTTAGGAAGCCAGCAACCATAATTTTTTTTTCATATTCCACCAGGTTTAGATCAGAATGGTGTTAAAGCACAATAAAATTCTCCCTTGCAAAAGCTCACCGATTCCTAATGATGGCAACACTCCAGAAACTGACCTGGAGGACAGAACCTCAGGATACAACATCTCTGAGTGTTTGTTAACCAACCGATCTGCAGAAATAAAAAAAACTCTGCGTCCAACGAGCTGTTTAGAGTGTTGCTGTGTGTGTGGATTCTGTGAAATTAGATCACACGCTGGTTAGGAGACAGAGAGCAATGGCCATTTGATGAACTGATACCTGTGTTCAGTGTGGTTTGGGGTTAGACTTTTTTAGTCATTAAAAAACTCAGAAAGCCAGGAAATTACTATAGTATTTATTTACCTTTGCTTTTCTTTTTTTTTTTTAAAAATGCTTCTTTATAAAAAAGTGAATCCCTCTCATAATTCTCCACGTTAAAAGACATACGAGTCCTAAGTACAATTAAATGCTCTCACCACCATGCTGGACTCTTATAAAGGCCACTTAATAAATCGCGTTGTGTTTAGGACTGTCACAGGCAGCATCTACCCCAGGATGTTTTCACAGTCTCTGGCCCCTTCTGTTTCAGCCTCGTTATAATTTCTCAGAAACCGACTCACAGACATAGAGAACAGACTCTTGGTTGCCAAGGTGGAGGCAGGTGGGGGAGGGCTGGAGGGGGAGTTTGGGATTAGTAGACGCAAACTGTTATATACAGGATAGATAAACAACAAGGTCCTGCAGTACAGCACAGGGAACTATATTCAATGTCCTGGGATAAACCATAGTGGAAAAGAATATAAAAAAAAGAATATACATATATATATGTATAACGGAGTCACTTTGCTGTACAGCAGAAATTAACACAACGTTGTAAATCAACTCTACTTCAATAAAAAAATAATTTCTCGGAAGAAGAGGTGTTGATGATCTCCACCTTCGCTGTTACCCTGGGAGAACTGCCAGCCTTACTTGCTCTCTGTGGAGGCTTCCTTGGTCTCCCAAGCGGAGGTCTCCATCCTCGGGCACCATTGCTCTGCTAAATGGCCCTGTGGCTTCTGGAAAACAAAGACACAAACGACTCTGTTGCTGCGACCAGCTCGCATCTCTGTTGCCTCTTCCCAGGAAACTGAACAGGGTGACAGAATGGCAACTGAACTGTGGTGATGGTCATGGGAAAGGAATAAGGGGGTTCCTGATTTTGATGGGAAGGTTGAACAATCTCTCTGAAGCAGTGGTATTCAAACAGTGCTAATAAGAAGGGGTGAGCCATGCATATATCTGGGGCAAGAGCATTCAGTGCAGGACTAGCAAGTAGGAAAGGTGGAAATGGACTTGGTGTTTCTGCGGAACCCAAAAGGCTGTGGGGATTTAGAGGATGGTGAGTAGGCAGGGGTGGGAGCTGATGCTAGAGAGCCTGGTAGGGGTCAGATCAGAGACGGTAAGGAAATTCGAGTTTAAGGAAAATGCTGTGAGAAGAGCAGCGTGTGGGTTAGGGTAGGCATTCAACAAAAGGTAGTTTCTTTTGTCTTTAAGGTTTCTTTTTTGGCTGCACCGTGCATCATGCCGGATCTTAGTTCCCCGACCAGGGATCGAACCCACGCCCCCTGTAGTGGAAACGTGGAGTCTTAACCGCTGGACCGCCAGGGATGTCCCTGTAGTTTTTTAAGAACAATAGGAAACCATGAGAGGGGAGGGTCATGGTGTAGTTCTGGTGATGGGACAGACTTGGGAAGAGAAATAAGGCAGCTGAACCAGCCAGAGTTCAGCCAGGAGACAGAATTCACACCACTTATCGGAACAGAGAGAGTTTAAAGAAACCTAAAAACAAGAAAAAATGTCTTTTATATTTCCCCACATTTTCCAGTTTGGGGGCTCTTTTTTCCTTTGTGCGGATCCAAGTTTTCATCTGGCATCATTTCTCTTCACCCTGAAAGACTTCCTTTTCTTGTAATGAAACAGTGAAACTTCCTTTGCACTTTTCTTGTAGCGTAGGTCTGCTGGTGCCTGTCTCTCACTTTTTTTGTTTGTTTGTCTGAAAAATCTTTACTCTGTCTTTATTTTTGAAAAATATGTTCACGAGATATAGAATTCTAGTTTGACAGATTTTCTTTCAGAACTTGAACTTACTTTCAAGTTCTTTCAGAACTTTTCTTACTCTCTCCATAAAATATGTCTTTTTTCTTTGGCTGCCTTTAAAATTGTCTCTTTTTCATAGTTTTTCAGAATTTTGATTCTGATGTGCTTTGGTATAGTTTTCTTTCTGTTTTCCTGATTGGAGTTTATTGTGCTTCTTGGATCTATGGGTTTATTGTGGCCATCAGTAGACTCTGAACCCCAAGAAGGCAAAGCCGGTTTCCTCTTCCGTAAAATGAGGGTGAGTAGGTGTTGTACTTACCTGGAAGCATTAACTGACAATGAGATAGCAATGAGATCCATAGAGAATTAAGCAGATAGTTCCCTTCCTGCCTGGAACAATTTTCTCCATTTGGGTCTGTCAATGGCTGGGATTGGCGGCACACCAAAATTCCAGGGCTGTTATTGGTAGTTTGGGGTTCCTGCAGGGTCTGTCCTGCATCTTCAGATCAATTTTTATGTTTCCCTCTACTCTGCTTCTACTAATATGGCAGACAGACCCCAAGGTGGTCCCCATGATGTTCATGCCCTACCTACATAATCCCCTCCCCTGGAGTGTGGGTGGGCCTTGGGACTTGCTTCTAGCCCCTGGTATAGCAAAAGTCAAGGGACTTTGAGAGATAGTTAAAGTCCCGAAATCAGCTGATTTTGAGTTAACCGAAAGGGCGAGCCTGAGTTAATCAGGTTAATGCCCTTGAAAGGGGCACCAGCCTCTCTGAGCTGAGAGACTCCTTGTGGGCTTCACGAAGAAACTGGCTGTGTGGGAGGGGCCCACGTGACAGGGAACATGGGCCACTTCTCGGATCTGCAGGCGACCTCTAGGACTGAGGGTGGCCTCCAGCAAAAGCCAGCAAAAATCAGGCCTCCGTCATACAACCACAGGGAAGAGAGTTCTGCGGCCAACTTGAATGATGTTGGAAGTGGAGCTCCAGATGGAAATGCAGCCCAATCAATACTTTGACTGCAGCCTGTGGGACCCTCACCAGAGCATCCAGTGAAGCTGTGTCTGGAGCCCTGACCCATGGAAACAGTGAGTTAATGAACGTGTGCTGCGTTAAGATGCTAAGTGAGTGGTGATTTGTTACACGGCAACAGATGACCAACACAAGGACTGAGGTTCTCATTTCCACAGCCTCTGCGGTGGAGGTGGCTGTGTTCTTCTCTGGGAAATGTCCTCAGTCAAGGACAGCTACACCCCACCCCCCGCCCAAGGCCATGCCCCTCCTCCTCCGGGGCAGTCAGGTCCAATGACTGGTCAAGATTGGGCAACGGGAGATGTGAAAGCACAGCCCACATGCTTCCAGCCCCGACAGCTCGGAAGGACCATGCCTGGGCTCTCGGTGGATTGACTGGGGACTTTAACGTGACTGCCCAGCAGTTCACCTCCTCCCTCTCCCAAATCCTGCTTTCTTTACTCCCCTGCGTGTGCATCCTGAGATCACTTCACAGAATACTTCCTACATGCCGATCTCTTCCTCAGGGAAGGGAACGTTCCCAGGGAACGTGACCTAAACTAGTCGTAATTATTTTCTTTAATACATCACTCACTGTCATGTGCTGTCCCCTAAAGTCTGAAAGCTAAAGGAAGAGGCAATTGAGAGAGGAACAGGTGCTGGTGACCTTGTTTTCATTTGCTTATGCTTTATAAACACAGATTTCCCTATTATTTTTCAATAATCTTTCCTCAAAAAGATTACTGATCTTTTTTAAGAAAAAATTAGTAAGAAGGCACTTGGATGGTCTCTAGAAACAATTGAGGTTCATTTTTAAAAATTTTTTATTTTTACAGAATGGGACATGGAGGCTGTGTGTGTGTGTGTTTGTGTGTGTGTGACTTGCCCAGCTCATTCACTCATTCACTCAACAGATATTTATCAGGACTGGAGCTGGCCTCCTTGTAGGCCGTGCAGGATGTACAGACAGATGCGTAGAGAGTCCCCTCCCCCTCCAGCCACGTGGCTTCCTGATGTGGCATTGCTAGTGGTTGAGCTGGGCTGCTCAGTGAGGCTCTAACCCTGCCGCTGCCCCACCTCTCCGAGGGACTTAACTTACTTAGCTCCTGTGATTTCTCTTGGGCTGGTATGTTGCATAGAGTCAACTTGGACCCACCAAATCATTCCTTAAGCTCTGGTGTGTCATTGCATAGATGGAAAGAGACAGAAAGCGCCATGCTCTATTTTTGTCTCAGAGTTCTAAGGAGGTGGTTTACTTTGATTTAACAATAATGGTCAGTAACGCCCACACAGTGCTTCCATGTGCCTGGCACTGTTTGAACACTTTGCAAACGCTAATTCAGGTAGTCCTTCCAACAATCTCAGGTTACGGTAGCTAACAGTACAGTTATGAGCAAATCAATGCCCACGAGTGTGTGTGAGTTGCATGAGCTTTCATTTCAGAAAAAGGGTCTGGGCTCATGAACTAACGCTTCAAAAAGACAAGTGAAACTTTATTCAAGTTTTCATGAAACCCCGAGTTTGCTAATACTTCTTTCTCCCTCTGGAAAACAGTCTCTTTTAGGTGTGGATTTTATATAAAATACGTGCCTATTCTTGACCATCCGCCACCAATTACCAAAGTTTTAATATAGCCCAGGCTCCTCACCGCCCTTGGCTGTCCCTCCCCTGCCCACCTTCTGATGCTCTCTGTTCCTGGACACGTCTGCAGGAATGCACATCTGTCAGACGCAGTTACCCGTTACCAGCTCTGCTAAAGACCAGGTGGGCGAAAAGCTAGAAACTAATGGGACGTCCTGTCGAGGGCCACCCCAGCCGTGTACTCCGCACCGTGGAGCCCTGGACCTTCCTGTGACATCTCCTGACCCCAAGCTTCTAGGCAACAGGAGAGCATCGCTTCTGTTATCACTCTATTTCGGGTTGTGAGCTTTCCCTTTATTACCAAAAAGTTCCTGGAAGAACACCAGTTTAGTTGGCTTTCACTGAGTCATTGAACACATTTGCTCTCCACTGTGTATTTCTAACCTGCCATTGTTTCCTGGCCTTCTATGGTGTGATGTCACTCTGTGTTGAATCCTGAAAAAGCATAGGTCCCAATCTCTGCCAATGAGGAATGGTTGGAGAGAAAAAATACACACAAATGGACAAAATGAGAAAAATAAATGCTTTCATTGTATCTTTTCTGATAAACTGTAAAGCACATCTGTACCCCCTTCTGGTCTATTTTATTGAGCAACCCAGTGTATCAGTTTCCTATGGCCGCTGTAACAAATTACCAGAAATGTAGTGGCTTACAACACAAATTTATTATCTTGCAGTTCTGGGGATCAAAATTCCAAGAAGGGTCTTGTTGGGCTAAAATCGAGGTGTTGGCAGGGCTGCATTCCTCCTGGAGGCTCTAGGAGAGAATCTACTTTCTTGCCGTTTCTGACTTTAGAGGCTGCTTGCACTCGGCTCATGGTCTGTCCGTCTTCAGAGACAGCACTGGCCAGTTGAGTTTTTCTCACACTGCATCACCAGCACACTGAGTCTTCTGCTTCCTTCTTCCACATTTAAAGGATCTTTGTGATTACACTGGGCCATGTGGATAATCCGGGATAATCGCCTATATTTTAAAATCACTTGATTAGCAACCTTAATCCCATCTGCAACCTTAATTCCCCATTCCCATGTAACATAACGGGTTCTGGGGATGAGGACATGGACATCTTTGGGGAAGAGGGGCATTAGTCTACCTATCACACCCAACGTGTATATTCTTCACAAGATGATGCCATGTAGACCAAATGTCATGTAGCCCAACAGATAATACAATACCATTAAAACCATAAAACAAGAGAAGGAAAATGCAAAGCTTATCATACCTCAATGCTCATTAATTCCGGAAAACAAAGATCCACTTTATGTTTTGGGTGAGGCCATTGTAGACACTGTCATTTGTGATTATTATCCCTTCTAAGTAAGTCAGATGAGTTAGAATTGCTGTCAAAGTGACACAGAAACAAACACTGCTGATTCTGTGTACTGTCAAATGAGCCCTCAATGCACTTAACTGCTGAATTATGTGATATAGACGGTGTGTGTTTTGGGAAGAATGACTCTCTCTTCCTTTCCGCCCTTTCTGATGTTTCACAGTTGCTTGAGATGGGCAAAGCACCCCGAATTTATCCATTCATTTAAAGCCATCAGTTGACTCAGCATATATTTTTTCGTGTCTGACAATCGCCAGGTACAGTGCAAGATGCTGGGGAAATGATGAACAAGACCAAATGTGTTCCTCTTGCTCTTAGAAGTTTTAACCTAGGAAGGTCCACGTGGGAACTCCTGTAAGCCTTCTAAGGGAATGAGCAATCCAGACCTTGAAGCATGAGGAGGATTTAGCGAGGCTGAGAGGGATGAGGAAGACGTTTCAGGAGCAGGAGGGGAGAGCTGAGTAAAGCCGTCTGTTCTGATTTCTGGTTCCTTTGCTTGGTTCCCACAACATCACTTTCAAGCCCACAAACTCAAAATCAGGGTGGAAGGGGTGAGGGAGATATATTTTCTGGGCTCACAGGAAGAGAATCTGAAATCTGACTTTAGGAAAAAGACAACTGTGTTACAGTGAACAAAGGAAAAGCTTTTTGGTGCCAAGGCTGGCAAATGCTGAATGTCAAAGGGCAGCTCATGACATTTCATCAGAAAAGGACATGAGGGACACACGTTCCAGAGAGCTGATACAGAACGCTGGAGAGTTCAGTTCAAGAATTGAAAACAGACTCAGAAGAGAAAACAAGGTGCACGTTTCCCCCATAAATGTTACACAATCTTCTGAACTAAATCTCTATAATTTTACTTGAATGGTACATCAGGCTCTGAAGTCCAGTGTCTCATTTTGAATGATTTATTACCAAGTTGTTTTATTGGTTTGGACTTTTTAATTTTTTTTTTTTTTTTTTTTTTTGGTGCACCATGTGGCTTGTGGGATCTTAGTTCCTTGACCAGGGGATCCAGTGCACTTCTCCAGCCTAGACACCCAGTCTCTGAGCTCTAGACCCGTCTGTTCTCTTGCCTACACGAGGTCTGTACCTGGAGGTCTCAGGGCTACCTCAGATGCCACGTGGCCAATATTAACCAGTGTTATTCCCATCCCAAACCTGGCCCCCCTGCCGTGTTTGCTGACTCAGTGAGTCGTCCTGCTTCCAGGAAGTTCCCTGGGAGGCGATCTGGACTCCTCCCGCCCTCTCACCACCTCCCATCCAGTCAGTCGTGAATAGAGCCACAAATTCCAATCACCAAGCCCCCCTGCTCTCCCACGGGGTCACTGCCAGGCCCTCTGCTTGACCTTCCACCTCCACTCGGGCCTCACCCAGCCCATCCTCAGATTCTAAATGGAAAGATCTTACATTTCCTCTCACGCGTCTCCCTCTCTCTCTCCTGTATCCACTTCTGGCTGGAAACATCTTAAGGGCTTCCCCTTGCTCTTAGGGTGAAATTCCACATCCTAAGGCGACTTGTGAGGCCTTGCACAGGTAGAGACAAGCCCTGCCTGTCGGTTAACTTCCCACCTGTCTCTCCTCTGTCGTGGGCACCAGCCTCGCAGTATTTTTAATTTCTTGGCACGCCCCCGCTCCTCCCAACTCCGTGTGATCCCTTCAGGAGTCCTCCCCCACTCCCTTCTTTGCTCAGCTAGTCCTTGCTCATCCTCAAGACCTCATCTTAGAAACTATTTACCATGTTCCATTGCTTTTAAAAGATGCGTTCCGTGTCGTAACATCTCGGAAATTGGGGTGCCTCACATGGGGGTGCCTTGGCTTCTGCTGGCAGCGGCTGGGACACAGTTGCCCGCTGCCTGTGTGCGTGCACCCATCAACAGCGCCAGCATCCGAACTCGCAGAACGGGGCTAGAGGCTTGGCAGCGGGTGAGGGACACAATATGAGCACTTTTTTTTGGTAAGTAAAGTTTTATGGGAACACAGGAATGCTCGTGTGTTCATGTGTTGTTTTGGCTACTTTCACACTACAATGGCAAAATTGAGTCATTGCGACAGAGACCCTATGACCCACAAAGCCTAAAGTATTTACTACCTGGTCCTTTACAGAAAAAAACTGCTGACCCCTGCACTTAGCTTGACACGTGCCTTACTTCCTCTGGGACTAAACTGATTATTCTTCTGAACTCCTGTGGTATTGATTTTCTGATACAGGCATCCAACTCTTCTAACTCAGCATCGTGTATTGTTATTTTTTAGGGGATGCTAGCTTGCTCCCCAATTAGATTAAAATCTCTTCAAGGGAAGAATTTCTGCGCTACTTTTTTTGTTTCCACCACAGTGTTATGCACTCTTTTAACCCCTAGGAGCTAATAGTTGTGGTGTCGGGTTGGGGAAATGGCGGATCAGATCTGTTTAGCTGCATCCCCCGAGCAAGAGTCAAAAATATGCTGGCGCTACATGATTGCATACTTGGCGTAAGGGCAAGTAACCATAGCCTTTCATTCTCTTACACATTCTTTTAAGAAATATCGTGTCACCAGTGCGCTTGGTGGCACAGAAGATGATTACTCGTGGAGAAGCATAGACATCAGCTCTGGTTGAAGGTGATTCAGAAGAGATGGGCTCTGAATACGAAGAAATTTTAGTAGTTCCTTAAGAATCTGCTTTAGTTATATTTTCTCTCTTAGTTATGCACACTGACATGTAGTAAAAATCTATGTCAAATTAAAAATAAAATAAATATTCTAAGCCGTAAGAGAGAGCCTCATGTCCTATTTAATTGGAGGTGTTACTTTTCTTTCTTAGTGTACGTAGAATAATGGTGTGTCTTACAGTGGGTGACATCTTAGATGTAATGAAACACAGTAGTTCCCAAGAGCAGCTTTCACTGACGCCCCACATGAGGCCAGCCTTTCATATGCTCTCGCGTATTCCTGTACCTCCTTATATCCCTACTAATAACTGTAAAAAACAGTAAATTGTCTAACTAGTCCTTTAAAGTCTGCAAGAGTATAAGCTCCAGATGAAAAAGACTGTACCACTCCTAGGCACTGCTTTTCCCCGGAAGCTAGAATGTAAAGGCTGCTCAAGAGATTTGTGTTTGCATGACTGAGCGAGTCCGATTAGGACTCTTCTCCCTTCCTTTGGGTGGCCTAGAAATAGACAGCTCTCCCCCAGATGCTTTAGTTAGGTCATGCGCGAGGCCAGAGCTTGGCTCAGCCCCAGGTCGGGGGAGCAAGGCTGTGCCCCGGGGGGCCTTCACCCCCGTGAGAGGTGACTGTACCTTCCGCAGCCCCGGTGCCCCCACACGCGGGGCACTGGCGTCACCTCTCCCTCCTGGGCCCACGGCTCCGGGCTGCCCGCACCTCAGGGCACACTCACAATTTATCTGGAAATGACACAGTTCCTGCCCCTAGAATTTAGGGCCTAAGAGGCAGCGTGAAAATAGGACAAACACAAATGAAGCAAATGTGCACATACCCCCTAATGAGCCTCTTCCCTCTGAACAATCCTCCTAAAAAGAAATGCTGAAAAGACCCGTGAGAAACCCATGTTTCTGCAGGTGAGGGGCTGGAGCTGCGGAAAGGAAGGGAGCACACGGTGAGGGGGAGGGACCTCCCACAGGAGGGCTTTGGACAAACGCCCCAGCAGTCTCCTTGGAAGCCCGTGCAGGTCCCCAGGCAGGACCCGGGGATGCTCCCAGCCTCCGTCAGCAATGGGATGCGTCTGAGAAGGGTGGTTTCCCGCGTACCCTAGGCCCTGGCTGCTGGGAGTCGTTCCTGCAGGACGGCCCCAAGCAGGCCGGTCTGCCTTCCGGTTTTGCATCTGAGAAGCAGAGAAGTTACTCCTAAGTGCATACTGCCAGCTGTTAGTCAGAAAAGGTCCATGGACAGGGCAGAACACCAGGCACACGAGGGGTGTCCCAGATCTCAGGGGAGGGGCCCCTGTAGAGGGGGCCCTGTGTCCTCCCCAAGCTGTCCTGGGCAGAGGGGAGGGGACAGAGATGGGCTCATATTTTCCTCGCACCTTGGCCCCCGCTCCTCTGAATTAGTCCTGTTTGTGAATCGCCCCCTGACCCGTGAGAGCAGCTACTGTACTGACTTCGAGGACCCAGTCAGCCAGAGGCCCTCAGCTCCTCCCTGCCCACATAAAGCCGCTCCTGAAGTGCGGACGGGGCACCCCTTGTGTCGAAAAACTCGTGGGACTTCCCTGGTGGCGCAATGCATAAGACTCTGCGCTCCCAATGCAGGGGGCCTGGGTTTGATCCCTGGTCAGGGAACGAGATCCCACATGCATGCCGCAACTAAGAGTTTGCAAGCCACAACTAAGGAGCCCGCCTGCCGCAACTAAGACCCGGCACAACCAAATAAATAAATAAATTAATTAATATTTTTTAAAAAAAGAAAAGAAAAGAAAAACTCAGCCTTTTCTGCAAACTCATTTTCTCCTAGATTCTTATTGGGAAAAGCTCAGCTCTCTCCAACTCCCACCCCCAGGCTGGGCCCCGAGGCTCCCTTCACACTGGCCGAACCCTCAGTCCCCCCGCCCAGCCCCCAGCCTCTGCAAGGGGAACGACGAAACGCCGAGACTCATCACCCTCCGGTACAGCCTCCCTCGCCTCCCCACCACTTCTGAGCCCACTCCTCACATCCCTCTCTGCAGCGTCCAGATCCCGCCTCACCAAGCCCACGGGAAAGGGGGTGCCCAGGGCTCTGGCCTAAAGGTCCTGGTGGCCCTGCCTGGCTTTGTCTCCCTCCAGCTCTTATTCATTGCTGGTGAGGCTGAAAATGAGTCACTAAGTCGTGTTCCTAAATTCACTGGGGACCACACCGGAGCCAATCACAAGTCAGCCAATGCCTTGGTGCATAGGTGCTATAGAATCATACATCGGTGATGTTTGCCTTATGTAGAAGTTACCTCCATGGTGATCAAAAGTAAACGAAACAAAACTTATAGCTAAAGAACAGCTTTCTTTGGATTAAGAAAACCAGGAGTGTATCTGGCATGCTTTACTTAAATATTAGAACAGTTCCCCAGAACAGCCAGCCCCGCATGGAATTCCTGTTAACTGCTGAAGGCACAGGTGGCTTTCACTGGCGTAACCCTCATCTCCCAGCAGATGACACGCCCCCGACAGGCTCTTGTATAAACCTGGGGCCACATATTCAGGCTTATAGTGACCTGACAGGTAAGCTGCATGTGATGTTTCTCAAACTCGTAAGCTCCACGAAGGCAGTCATTTTCGAATCCCCCTCTTCCCAGCCATCCCCCTTTCAGTCTGTGATCAAGTACTAATGATGCATGGATTCTGACATATACAGCTTCAGCAGAAGTTTGTTGAATGAAATTAAGGCGAGGACCTTTGGCTTCTTTGATGCTCGTGTTCTTTGAGATCAGGTAAAGAATAAAGCCGATGTGAAGGCAGACCCAAGGGCGCTTTTTCCCTGGGGTCTGACTTAAGCAGGATCTCTTCCCCAAGAGCCTTTCAGGACTGGTCATGGTGTCATGGCCATTCCAGCAAGGGAACTAGAGTGCTAATCAGCAACCAAGGGACACCCTTGTAAAGTGGTCCAAACCCCTCCCACATGGTGAAGGCCAGAGAAGGGCTGTGGATAGGTCATTCCCTCCATCCCCAGCTCCTGGGGTCATAGCCACGGAGGACGTGGGGCTTCTCACATGCCTCTTCCCCAGACAGTGTGAACTCAGTCACTTGACAGAACTAAGACCTTGGTCCTTGAACGAGCTTCACCCTGTGGCCTGAACCCTGGCGGACAGCTGGAAAAAGCTATGGCCGCACACGCCCTAGTACCATGGCTCAGCAACACCTGCACCCTCCAAGGTGCACGCCTGAGTCCACGTGGGCTGCTAAACAAAATGCCACAGACTGTGGCTTGTAAGCAACAGGAATTTCTGTCTCACATTTCTGGAGGTTGGAAGTCCGAGATCAGGCTGCCAGTGGGTCTTGGGTCTGGTGAGAGCCCTCTTCTGGGTTGCAGACTTCTCTTTGTACCCTCCCTTGGAGGAAAGGGCTAAGGGTCTCTGCGGGGTCTCTTTTATAAGGCACAAATCTCACTCATGAGGGCCACACTCTCATGATTTCAGTACATCCCAAAGGGCCTCTCTCCTAATACCATCACCTTTAGGGGTTAGGATTTCAACATATGAATTTTGTGGGGACAGAAACATTCATACCATAGCAGGACTGGCTGTCATTGCTATAGAATCTTCAGCAACTTGATGCTGAAAGTAATAAACATCTTACTTGGAAAAAAGAATCTCAAATTATTTTCTACCCTGAATTGTTCTAGATAGGCTTTTAAAGTAAGAAGCAGTTAAATGCTTCCACCAACATCATTGCCCCGTTCTCACAAGAATATGGCTCAAATGATCCCTATTTTAAAGCGGACTTCTGCTGTAATTATGGGAGTACATGCCGACCAACCCCTTTCCTTGCTCCTTTGGCAAGACGCTCAGTTATTGTTTGAGTTCAGTTCAGCCGTGGAATCTTCTAACTGTAGTTTGGACCCTGCAGGGGCAGAGACTTAATAGGGGCTGCCTTTCCCACATCCTGCAAGGATTGCAAAGATCCAGTAAGTCAACTTTTACATAATGCTTGGGGATTGGAAGGGTCTATTTGGGCTATAAATGTACCAGGAGAAATCTGTGGTTGTTCGTTCCTAGTGTGGTGGCTCAAAATACACCCCATTTTCTACCTTGATACCTTGTTAAAAGTTGGAAAGTCTCTATCAGGGTGAGAAAGACAACTTTTCCTTGTTCGGTGGGTGGTTTTTAAAAGCCTTAGAGATTCATTCCTTACACAGGTCTCTTCAAAAGTGTCAAAGGCACTTACCTCTCACCCACACATGCAGGGAAGCCAGGAGACAGAATATAGAAGAAATTAGAGCCCCCGGGGTGGCAGGAGGAATTTTCTCTGTTGGCGGTAAGGAGCCCTTCACACGCTGCTAGGGGCCATGTCAAGACAGAGCTACTGCAACCCACCTCTCCACACCCACTCGGTCGGGAAGTCAGACACAGCCCTGGGTTTTCCAAACATTCAAGTTCTCAACAAAAACCTTCCTTAATTCAAAGCACTTACTCGGGCTGATATGAAACAATCACGGTTACTAATCGTTTGCCATCCAAAACCAAGAAGAATTAAGCAGTTGAGTAACTAGGCAATTGTGTAGAAGGCCACCTGCCTCCAAGCATCCAATCTGGGTTTTGACACATGGGACAGACGAGATGTTCAGGTCACGTCGATGACACTGATATCCAGGCATTTGCATTTCCAGCTAACACGGTGGAGTCCTGGAAACCGGTCCCTGACATCACTGGCCCCATGGTTTACACTCTCCACATGGCTGGTGACCTTTTTCGAAAGCATCGCTGAGCTCAGCGTCTCCTGGCAGGCTGAGGAAGACCGCCCAAGACAGCCCCTCCCACCTCATCAGCTCTTTACCAGTCAGGATTTGTTCCAGTTTCATTGCCAGTAAACTCAACTCTTGACTCCAGGCTCCTGACCTTGATCCTCTCCCTGCCCTCCTGGAGCTGGTATTTGAACTTCGGCTTTTGCCCTTGCATTCTTTCGCTTAGCTGGCCCTTCAACTCTCAGCATCCCTTGCTATTTGTAAAGGTAGAGGATTCCCTGCTTTAACGTTGACCCCACAGAAAACGGCCTTTGACCTTTGGGTCCCAACCTCCGCCCTCGTGAGGGGAGAAGGTCCATGACCGTGTATATACCAGGGTAACAGAGGCAGACCTTCTCCTTCTCTCTCCCTTCTCTCTTCGTTACCCCCGCTTTTAACTCACTACTTAAACTAATAAGAAAATTCACACGTCTGCAAATACTGAGACCAGATAAACCGGTGTCCTACCATGACTCTGGCAATGAATGTCTCTGAGATTCTAATGTAAGGAAATGTTCATTTCCTTTACGCTGGTATTGCATCTCGCCAAGAGGACAAAACCTGGATTTTGTTAAGCATTCCATACCAATTTACCTTTATGCTGAGGAGAAATTTCATCCCAAAGGGTAATTTATTCAAAAAACTGCAAGTGTCTGGGAAGAGGGACTTCTAGTGCAAGTGCCTTTTAAACCATAACTATATCGTGTCCTGACATTTATAATGAAGCCTAGAGCCAGAAATAGATTTTTCAGGAGCACGGGATGTGTCTAAACAGCTAGATTAAGTCTATTCTGCTTAAACTGTGCCTTTGCCTGGGAGGAGTCTGGGGGCTTCCATGTCAGTGTGGTTCGGGGGGTTTCTGGAACTGCTCCCAAGGGCTCCTTTGAGGGATGCAGCGATGGACAGCCGAGGCCACGTACGCACGTGTGTTCTTTCACAGACAACACAGAAGAAAAATAATTGCTTCCATTTCTAAGCAAGGCCGAATGCTAACCTTTCACGGTCTGTTTTATTCTCCCTTGAAATTACATCGATTTGGTCTTCCGCTTTGTGATTAAGGGAGAATTTAGTTAGCAGCTGAGGTGTGCTGCTCACGTGTTTATTGTTGTTCTTGAGCCCACCTTGAGATCCTTGGGTAGAGAGCTGGGATGTTTTGGAAAATTAGTTAAAAGAAGCCTTGAAAGTTTTGACAGCTTGAAGAAACCACGAAGGGTCACAAAGAGGGATCGTAGGCCCTTCCTTACTCAGTGGGGAAGCCTTTAGACGTTTTCAGAAGGGAGAATAAAACTTGTAAAGTAGGTGTGAAAAAATTATTATATAATTTTGATTAAAAATTGTGGTTTTCCAAAGGTCTTCTGAAGAAGACTTGAAGAAGTTGTTTGCTGTAAATTGGAGGCACTGGGGTAGAGAATAATTCTTTAGAGACTTGGGTGTTCTATGCAAAACTGAGATGTCGTGGCCACAGAGAGGGCGGGGGGAGGGGGGGTGGATGGTGACCAGGGAGACAGTTTTCTGGTTGAAAAGCGCCTCCGCAGGCTTTTATGCTGATGCAGGATAGCGGCCTTCTCCTCACCTAGGACGATATACGGGGTGAGCTGCAGAGGAGACGGAGGGGAGGCACAGATCAATTCCACTTCTCCTGGCAGAGGGGATGCCGTGCACAGAAATATCACACAGACCAGAGAGAGGCCACCATTCATGCCAAGACGGCACAAGGATGGAAAGCAGGCTGACTACTGCCGTGCCCCCCGGGGCCCAAGCCAGCTCTGGAAATGGAGGCAAAAGGGCCCAACTGGAGGGTGCAAGCCCGGCCTGTAGGGGGCAGCATTGTTCAGCCCCAGCCTGGCGTCAGAACCTGCAAATGCAGCCCGAGCGGCCAGATCTTTCCAAGTTTCAAGAAAAGCCTAGATAAAATAGTTAGCTAGTGGGAAGCAGTCACATAGCACAGGGAGATCAGCTCGGTGCTTTGTGACCATCTAGAGGGGTGGGATAGGGAGGGTGGGAGGGAGACGCAAGAGGGAGGAGATATGGGGGCATATGTATACATAGAGCTGATTCACTTTGTTATACAGCAGAAACTAACACAACAATGTAAAGCAATTATACTCCAATAAAGATGTTAAAAAAAAAAGAAAAGCCTAGAGATTGTCATACTGAGTGAAGTAAGTCAGAGAAGGACAAATATCGTATGCTATTGCTTTTAAGTGGAATCTAAAAAAATGGTACAAACGAACTTATTTACAAAACAGAAATAGAGTCACAGATGTAGGAAACAACCTTATGGTTACCAGGGGGAGAAAGTGGGGGAGGGATAAACTGGGAGATTGGGACCGACATATACACACTACTATATATAAAATAGATAACTAATAAGGACCTGCTGTATAACACAGGGAATGCTACTCAATACTCTGTAATGACCTATATGGGAAAAGAATCTAAATAAGAGTGGATATATGTATATGTATAACTGACTCACTTTGCTGTACAGCAGAAAGTAACACAACATTGTAAATCAACTATACTCCAATAAAAATTTTAAAAAAAGAAATTAAAAAAAAAGAAAAACCAGAAAACTGGATTTTTATTTGAAATCTCACCTACTTTAAAAGGTCGGCAACACACCTAAAACCCCCTTAGAATGCTGTTCCAAGAGCCTCTCTGCGATTGACACTTTGCAGTCCTGTATAAAAACCTTTCATTAAGGCAATGGAAGAGGGAACAGTGTTATTAGCACAGTAGACAGAAGGAAATGGCAAATTGCAAGTCAATGGCAAGGGTTTTTATGAGAAAACTTCTCTAGAGCCTCAACATTGGAGCCAAGCTCTGAAGCTAATGTGTGTATGTCAGAAGGTTACTAACCTCAAATCTGGAAGTTAAAACCAGAGTTCTATCAAATAATGATTAATAACAGTTGAAGCTGAATATGAAATCACTTCTACACAGCAAGAGGCTAAATATTTATGCTGTTATTTGAATCAGAAGTAATACTCTGGTAGAACATTCACGAATGGCTGAATGATGTGATTTCTGTTGGGCATCTCTGTGATTTGCAGGTTTAAGCGGTTGGTCCACATTATCATAAATCAGGTGCCATTGCTCACCTGTGGCTGCTATTGAAATTTTGGACATAATGTCTAGAAAGAAAGAAGAAGCCCTTTTAGGGCAAACCTTGCAACCTCTCACTTATAACATGATGGGAATTTTCAGTAGGACTGGAGTTTCTTTCCACACTCTGTTGACTTTGGATTTTGCTTCCTCTCGCAGTAATCTTGCTTGAGGTAGTACGTTTATTACCCCCAACTAGCTTCACAAGCTATAATATACAGGATTCTATTGCATCCTGGTGGTGGATCAGATTTTCGTCCAGAACTATTCATTCCCAGCCGCCTTCACCCTCATGGGCAGAGCATACTTCCCTGACCTTTGGTTTCAGGTGTGGCCTTGGAATTTGCTTTAGTCCATCTTATGTTAAGAGACCTGATGTGATCAAAGGCTGGAAAGCACTTGTGTGACTGGGCGTGTTCTCTTCACTCTGCCATCTCAGTGAGATGCACTTTCTCTAGGTAACTACTGCCTCTGCAGCCTGGGAGGAACACATACGGAGCCAGACCCAGCCGGGTCCATGGCTGCTGAAGCCCCACGAAGCCCAGCCTAGGTGAGCTGCCCCAGCCAACTCGCAGATCCAAGAGAACCAATAGACGTTCTTTTAAGAAACTGAGTTTGGGGAGTGTTTTGTTGTTTAGCATTATTCTAGCACTAGCTAATTGATACCATCCTTTTCAGAGTGAATTAGGCTTTTCGTCTTTTAATTGGTCCCTATAATTAGTTTGCTTAGTTGGGGTGTAAGAGTTCCACTCGGATGTGGGGAGTAGGTATTTTAAGGATTGGGAGAACTGGACACTACTCAGAGGGTCTAAGTTAAGCAATGGGTGTACTTTTAAACAGGATGCTGAAGGCCCACTTGCCATCATCAATTAAAGACCAGGTACAGTGGGACCTGGGCGTCAGCCTCTTCCTAGCCCCCTGGTCCATCTCTCCTGTCCACTCTCCATCCCCTCACTCCACATCCTGGGAGAAGCCGCTCTCACAGGTATCTCAGATCTTTCCAGTACTCTGCATTCTTGCTCCTAACGAGCCTGGGCCAGTTCATTGTCCTCTTGTGCTTGGATTAGTACAATAGCCTCCACTTTGCCTCCTTCCAATCCATGTCTCCTCTTGCATCCCCCTTCCCACCAGCTTTGAAACACTTTCACCACTTCCAAATCTCTTTAGGATAATGACAGCTTCCAAGTCCATTTGGGATCTGGTTCCTGTCTACCTTGCTACCATCTCTCACCACCTGCTCCCTAACGTACCCCAGCCTTCACATCCCGCCCTCTAAGCTTCAGCCCCAGGAAGCTCCTTTCTGCCCCTTAACGGTGACCGTCTCTCTGGGCTGTCACACTTCCACTCTCACGACACCCTGCTCTCTCTGTCATTGCAAACTTCACACTCACAGTGGGTTTATGAAGCAGTCTGAACTCAGAAACATGAAAACATGAACGGACCTAGAAGCAACATGAATGGATCTAGAGATCCATGTTGCTTCCATCTGCACAATCTCTAAATGAAGGCAATTTAGCAATTTTATCAACAGTCAAATGCATGAACTCTTTGAGCAACTAATTCCCAGTTCTAGGAGTTTATCCTACATGTGTACTTATTAATGTGAGACATGATCGATGTACAAAGTTATTAATTATTAGAGCATGGCTGGTAATGGCAAGAGTTGGAAATAACTTAAATGTCCATCAAGAGGAAAGAATTTAAGTAAATTATGGTACATCTGTACAATCTAATGAACATTAGTAGACATTAAGGAGTATGAGAGATTTTTTGTACTGGTAGAGACTGATCTTCAAGATGTATTGGTAAGCAAAATAAATAAGGTTTCATATATATATGCAAATATATATTATTTGCTTATATGTGCATAATGTATCTCTAGCAGGAGACCAAGCAATTGTAAGTTGTCCATGGAAAGAGGAAATGGGTTATAGAGTCAGAAAGAAAGTTTTTACAACATACTTTTTACTTTGCAATGTTGGAAAATGTGAAATGTGTTTCTTATTCAAAATAAATGAATAAATACATTTTAAATGGAACCATGTGAGAACCTGAGCCCGTATCATGTGAACGTGTGTGGTGATCAGTACAGATCAGAGGAACCTGCTCATATTCCAAAACTTGGTTTATTTCTTAGCTGAAGCATCTAGCTGCCCTGAGATTTTCAACCATTGTGTGATTTCACTTGTTTGTAATCTTAGTCAAGTATTGTTTAATTAGTCACACAGTGAACCACTGGTTCGACAGAAAGCCTAAGAAACTAATGGAGAAACACAACAAATTAATGAGGAGACTAAAGATGGTATTAACTCTGCACAGTTGCCTCCAGAGAATCTACACCAGGTCTGAACTTGTATTTGTCCGATCAAAATTCTTCACAGTACATCAAGATGTCTCCAGGAACCTTGAATAGCAATATTAAAAGAGAAAACATCGAAGCAATGATTTCATCCAATTTGGCTTTTCTCTTATTGGGGTCTGGCTGGGCTTCCGCATACTGTACAGAAGAATCTGTACAAGAATGAGACTCTGTAAGAATCTGCAGCAGGATTATTAGTGAGGTAATGAAGTTCCTGCTTGACCACTTGAAAGCAGCACTGGGTTCCCCAGGTGAGAAGCAGCTCTGTTAAGAATTACCTTTGGCAATGGGGTGCCTCGGTCTGATTGATTTTTAATTTGGGGTGCACACTTGCAATCACTGCTTCTCTATTTCTCCAGTTCAGTTCATCCTAATATATACAAGATGTCACTTCTGAGTGGTGGTCATTGGATCCTCTAACTTGACCTGTTTCTGCTGCTTATGAGAATGTCTACCTCTCTCTGTCAATGCTCCTTAGGTGACCAAATGGAATTTTATTTATGCCATACAGCCTATATATATTTTAAATTTATTTTTTTGAAGTATGGTTGATTTACAATGTGTTAATTTCTGCTGTACAGCAAAGTGATTCAGTTATACATATATATACATTCTTTTTCATATTCTTTTCCATTATGGTTTATCCCAGGATACTGACTATAGTTTCCTGTGCTATACAGTAGGACCTTGTTTATCCATTCTGTATATAACAGTTTGCATCTGTTAATCCCAAACTCCTAATCCATCCCTCCCCCACCCCAAACCCACTTGGCAACCACAAGTCTGTTCTCTATGTCTGTGAGTCTGTTTCTGTTTCATAGATAAGTACATTTGTGTCATGTTTTAGATTCCACACATAAGTGATATCATATGGTATTTGTCCTTCTCTGTCTGACTTACTTCACTTAGTATGATCATCTCTAGGTCCATCCATGTTGCTGCAAATGGCATTATTTCATCCTTTTTTTATGGCATACAGCCTATATTTTAAGTCATGTTACCCCAAACATACCTTCAACACTTGGTGAAAATCTATCCAGTTGTTTTTATGTGATGTAACAGCAGACAAACCAAACAATGCGATTTTCATTTGTATAGATGTCTACTATCTATGCTGCAATGCATTATTGGTGGTGAAAAGCTTATAAATAGTAACCCATAACCCTTTCTCTTTTCTTATCATTCAGAAACAAAGCTATAATATTACATAAGTGAAACTATTTTGTCTATTTTAATGCTCTAACACAAATTTCAATATTACAATACATGCCATCCAAAAAACCATAATGCAGATAATTTTGTAGTTCACTTGTTAACAAGTAGTTGCATTCGTTTAAAGAATGAAGCATAGAAGGTCATTTATGAAATGAGGAAAGATAAAATATTTTAAAGGTTGTAGTGAAAATCACAGGATTCACTCTTTATTTACAAATACATTTTTTAGTTTAAAATCACTCTTTTCTTATCCTATGGGAAAGAAAATGACAAAGTGATGTTAAACGTTCTAAAGGAAGTTTTCTTAAGATTATATTTTTTTCCAAAAAGAATTTATGAGACAAAAGTGTGTAGGGGAAAGTGCTTCCTGAAGGAGAGAAAGAGATTTGCCCGGATTCAGGGTGTCCAGTGACATCTCTGCGACATGAACGCCCTTTTTCTTCCCTCGCCTTCCCATTTTCTGCCTCGCCCATGCCCTGCTCACAGCCAGCAATACACAAACTCTTCCCCAAAATAGTTCTTTTAAATTTGGTGCTTTTTAAAGTTTTCATTCATCCTGCCCACTTGTCAACTAAACAGCAAGTATTACTCAGCACGTGCTCTGCGTGAAAACACTGAATGCCTGAGCAATAACACGAATGACGCCTGTCACTGCTGTCACCCTTAAAAACCTCCCCTCTGCTAAATAGATAAATAAGCAAATATGTTAATTAATGAGAGGAAAGCAGAATTTGTGGCAAAAATGAGTCAACTAGGAGACGATCTTGTGGGGATTAGCAGATTCCATCAGAAGGGAAGTGACGGCTGTAGGAGCATTTCCAGCCGGTCCGCTCCTAGGAAGGGTCTGACAGGCGCCCGTTGGCACACCAGCATGGGGGGCCCCGGCAAGCCCATCCTGAGCTTGGACGTGGATCTTTGCTTCTGGTCACCTTCATTTCAGAATGTCTTCATGAAAAAGTGCTACATAAATGTTAACACACTGTAGAAGTGGAGACTTGAGTTCTTAACTGGGAACCTGACTTATCTTTAGCCTCACAACTTCGGCGTGAGCTTTCAGTAGGCCGTGTTTCTCGCACTTGTTGGGGGAAGAAAACTTCCACCATGCCCCTCAGGGAAATCAAGGCCTGCCCCCTCCTCCTTTTCCTGCACGCGGTTCCTGAAACTACAGGCATCGGGAATTCTGGCCCTGGGGAAAATCTCTGTGTAACCGCTAAGAGCAGTTAGTTGCTGCTGTTTCTGCATGAAGAGTAGAAAATGCGTTTTGCAAATTTAAAAACAAAAACAAAACTTAAAACTTTCTTTTAGCAATGGCTGTTTGCTACGTTAATTGTTTAGACTGTGTGTACAGACACGAGTCAAAGGGGAAATGTGAGCTAGTCCTTTGGAATTATTTGTCCTAATTCTAAACACTCAGCAATGGTCTCGCTTGCAGTAGTTTAATCTGAGGGTGCGTGGACCTCAAAACAAAATTCTGCCTAATGCACCGTGGTACCTGGAGAGGATCCAGGAACAGGAAAAGGGCCTTGTTAGTGAAACTAGGGAAATCCAAATCGTCTGACGTTCGGTTAATAGTGATGTACCAACATACCGAGGTAACAAAGATATTAACACCAGGGGAAACGGGTGGGGTGCACAGACGCTATGGGTACTTGTCTTTGCAGTTTTTCTAAAAATCTAAAATTATTCTGAAATAAAAGGTTTATTTGAAAAAACCCACAGTTCCGGAGCTTGCTTGCCCATTTCACGTATCTGGGGAGATGACCCGCTTATCCTTGAGAGGGATGGGGTGAGGCGTCCAGAGGCACTCACAGCCAGAGGCAATGACCAGACGGGCCACTGAGTGGAGAGGTTGATCAAGGTGGACAGCCATCAGATTCACTCAGATTTGGCTTTTCAGAAGACTTGGCTTTTTTTTTTTTTTTTTTTAATATTATTTATTTACTTGGTCTTAGTTGTGGCAGGCGGGCTCCTTCATTGCGGCACGCATGTGGGATCTAGTTCCCTAGTTCGACCAGGGATCGAAGCCATGCCCCCTGCATTGGGAGTGTGGAGTCTTACCTGCTGTGCCACCAGGGAAGTCTCAAGATCTGGCTTCTTAGATCCTCTTTCCCCTCAATTACAGGGTCTCATTTGCATGATTCGGATCAGGGACAGCAACCCTAGTTCAGTTAGGCGTCTCAGGGGCACGGGGCTGGCTCACAGTAGGTTATCAGTAAATGTTTGCCCAATCCATGTTTGTAGAATACCTGAGTTGATTGATTTTCCCTAGAGTAACATTTCGCACGTGCTATTTATTACTCCTCTGTACATACTTCTTTCAACTCTCTTTGCCTTCGTATTCCCAATCTTCATTCTCTCCTGTTTTTTCTCTTTGAGAGCTTGGCTAGCACTGGTTCCTAGTGGTCCCAGTGTGAACGGCAAGGAGGTTGTTTGTGGAGGTTGTGTAAGAGGGATGCCCCTGCAGTGCTGGTGACCAGATGACGGTGCCCTGTTGTGTCACTCACACGTGCGGTGCAAGCAAATGTTCCCCTCGGATACTGAAGCCTTATTGTGAAGGAGCTCGGAGACCAAAGCAGAGAGTCAGACCCACCCAGAGACAAGATGAGTTAGAGATATAAATTCAGCTGCAGTGGCAAAAGGAAATCTGGGTCCCCTAAAGCAGGTGACAATGATGGGCACCTTGTTCCTCCAAAGCACTCACACATCCCAGGTGGATAGCTAGGGATCCAGAAGGTGACTCTGTGAGTCTGTCTTACTCCTTAGGAGGGGTGGTCGGCTTGCAGGGGCTCCTTTTCACTGGGCTAACAGAGAATGTGGCACACAGGTGCTCGATAAATATGGGACAGCTAAGCACAGGGCAGAGGGCAGGAAGTGTCCTATAGGGTCAGAGTTCTCAGGCCCAGGCTGCCAGGAAATGCTTCGGAAGGGGTCACTGAGCAGGGGGTAGCAACTCTTGTAGGACACATCTGCCCTCACCTCTCATGGCTTCTGTAGATGATGCGCTCCTTCGTAAACAAAGATGGTGCCACTAGCCATGTGAGCATGTGACCTGGTTTTCCTGCTGTGATGAGTCATAAGGAAGCTGTGTAGTTAATTAAACGAACGCTGACCGGCTAAGGGGGGAGCTTCTCCGTTCAAGTGATGTCTCTGTTACTGGCAGCTTTCAGACTTTATGCCCTCATTTAACTTCTCGAAGGATCTCAATGTCCTCAGCTATTAAAATGAGACTCCCTAAGGTGGCTTCCCTTCCATTTCTAACATCGGACAAATGAATTCCTTGGGTGGGACTGGAACTTGATATCCTATGTTCATGTCTGAGCTCTCCGTTAACTTCCCACTCTTTTGACTTCACTTGTCCTCCCATAAAAATAAATTTTTAATCTAAAAAAAAAGACCATTTCTAGGTTGATTTACCTTTGCCCTTCATCTAGGGCAGCACAAAAAGGTTGATCTTGAAGAAAGGGGTACTTCCGTTATTTTTTTCCTTTTCTTTTTTTCCCTGTGATGCCATATGAAATTGGGGCCACTGGCTGGTTTTACAGGCGTGTCTTGAGGATATGATACAGTGGAATAATTCACAAAAGTTCCCTGAATATATTATTCTAGTATTTGAAGTGCTTCCCTGTTTCGGCCCTATCAGCCTTTTAAATATCATGTTTTCTTCACACCCTACATTCCAGCCACTCCAGAGGATCCACTGGGGTCCTCTCGGCCTCTCACGCCCTTGACTTTCTCATGCTTCTCTTTTAGGTTGAAATACCTTTTCTCCTATCCTCACCCTGCTCATTTTCTTTTCCTTCCACTTGGGGAGTTTTTTAAAGCACCTTCTCAGATGTCAGTTCCTGGGTAAGCTTTCCTCCACCTGCCCCTGGCCCGTCAGGAAGACGCAGGCACATCCTTGCCCATCCTCCTCCTTTCCTGGTCCACAGTTGTGTGATGTTTATAGCGCATTGCAGTTGCTGCTTCCTGGCGGCCCCTCCCCTTCAGGCAGGGCCTTGCCCCTAGCGAGCATTCTTTACAATATCCAGCCAAGTCACTTTGGATTAAAGGACACGTGGACATAACTTACAGCTCAGCTTGAAAAGTGAAGATAAGGGTCAGGGAAGGTAGAAGCCCATCCCCCCGCAAGGTGAGCAGGGCTGGTGCGGTGGGGGTCCCCAGGCCATGCTTGAAGAGGTTTGTCCTCTCATCACAGGACCTTGTGTTCTTTCAGCGCATTTTGGAACAGATGGGCGTCTTCCAAACCCCAACATCGAGAGCTAAGACGGGAGGCAGGGGTAAGGGCAGCAGCTGAGCACAGCAGAGCAGTGGGAGGCGGGATGCACGAGGGCTACAAGTGCGTCCCAGAGACAGTGTCACCGCGTGGCTCGCCAGTGACACGGCCTCCCGGTCACCCGGCGGCCTCACGTGGCATGTACCTAATGACAGACGTGTGTGTCAAACCAGGACAGACAGCAGCCTGGGGAAGCCTGGGGCGGCTTCAGCAGGTCTGAAGTAAGATATCAAACTCAGCCCCCGGAAGCTGGGGACACCCTCCCACCTCACGTTCTGTTCCTCTAGGAATCAGGCAGGGCCGGTGCCCCACGAACGCTGACTGGCATCCCTTCCACCCACCCCAGAGGGGCTGAGAGAGACTGAGCCTTCGGGGCTGTGCCCCGCTGGTCCTAAAGAGCATGGAGGGGTCCATTGGAGCCTGGTGAGGGGTCAGGATGCCGGACACCACATCCTCAAATACCCGGCTGTCTTATCTGGAGCCTCTGGGGGCTGCTACAAGGGCGAGGTGGTACAGAAGGGACCGTTCTGCTCTGCTGTCACTGTGGCAAAGCCCCCATGCCTAGGAGGGACACTACCTCCTGGCATCTTCCCTTCATAAGGGTAACTGTTCTTTCTTTTTCTATTGAAGTATATAGCTGATTTACAATATTGTGTTAGTTTCAGCAGTAGTATACACATTATTATATAATCATTCAGCAAATGATTCAGTTATAGATATATTATTTTTTCAGATTATTTTCCATTATAGATTATTATAGGATATTGAATATAGTTCCCTGTGCTATACAGTAAATCCTTTTTGGTTATCTATTTTATATATAGTAGTGTGTATCTGTTAATCCCATACTCCTAATTTATCCCTCTCTCCTCCACCTTTCCCCTTTGGTAGCCATAAGTTTGTTTTGTATGTCTGTGAGTCTGTTTCCGTTTTGTAAATAGATTCATTTGTTTTTAGATTCATTATTGTTTAGATTCCACCTGTCAGTGATATACAATATTTGTCTTTCTCTGTCTGACTTACTTCACTTAGTATGATAATCTCTAGGTCCATCCATGTTGCTGCAAATGGCATTATTTCATTCTTTTTTTATGGCTGAGTAATATTCCATTGTATATATGTACCACATCTTCTTTATCTGTTCATCTGCTGATGGGCATGTGTTGCTTCCATGTCTTGGCTATTGTGAACAGTGCTGCTATGAACATGTCATTCCTATTAGAGCAGCTAACCTTAACAGAGAACGTACTGAATGCCAAGTACTGTACGAAGCCCTTTATAGGATTATCTGATTTATTTCTCACAACAGTCTTATAGGGTGGGTGCTATCATTATCTCCATTTTACAGATGAAATGGTTAAGGTTTAAATTAGTTGAGTAACCTGCCCATGTTCACTCAGCTAATAAGACAAGACTGAGGCAGGGACTCAGACCCAACTGTCCTGCATTTTTAGCCTCACTGTACTTCGTCCACCCAAAACCTGGAGAGAAAAACGAGAATCAGAGCCACAGCTGGGGGGCGGTTAAGTGGGGACAGGTGACACAGGGACACCTGAGGAAGCCACTTCAGAGCCACTTCTTGTTCATCCTCGACCCAGACGGTGAGAAATCAACTGGGAAAACTTCCGGACCCGCTCCCCGAGACTGAGTGTTTGGAGATGGGGCTCACGTAGGTGGGGTCCTCTTGTCTGCCACGTGGCATGACCCAAACTCAAGGAAGGGGCCTGTAACCATAGCAACCATGATATACCCATAGAAACAAGAGACTTCTGTTTTAAAAAACAACTGCCAGGGTGACTTACCATCGACATGCAGGTCGGGGAGTGAAAAGCCAGTGGAGAAATTTGGTGACTGAACTATTGCCCTTCAACCACGCAAGTCTGAAGTTGTAGGCAAGGGGAGACTCAGGGGTCAGACAGTTCAGGTCCCCTTCCAGGAGCCATCAGTGCTGGGGTCAGTAGGTTTGGCATCTGTCAGCATCACTCTGTTCTCTAAAACCCTCGAAGTCTTGCCTTGTCACATCCTGTTGAAAGCTACAATTTCCTTCCTCTTGCACTGGCTCACTTGCAATGTTAGTAAGCAATTTAAGAAGCGAATTATACTAATTTTGCTTATCCCTGAAGTGTGAAATTTTAGAAGATGGTGCCAAATGAATGATCATGTATGTTTCTCAGTTCGGTCGTGCCTTTTTTTTTAGTTTGTTCATTCTTAACGACACTTCTCTGCTGTGTAAATTTCTCTAAGCAAAATGAAGGATGAAAACAATTATAAAATTATCTAGAAGTACAGGTTTCAAATGCCGATAAAAAGAAGACAGAGACTTTTATGGATCTTTAAATGCATATTGTTTGTCCAGGTAAATTCTAGGCCAGTTGTTCGTTGTATAAAGACACCAGCTAGGTTATCAGCTACAACAAATCGGCACAACTTTTGCTGATGAGATAAGACTGAAACACGGTTATCACTGAAGGTAGGATAGAATCTCATCTTGCGCATGCAGTTGAGTCTAAAGTCAGAGTACGTTGATCGTGAAAATTGAATGGGGTCAAAGCTAGCCTTGAAAATTCTTTAATTATTCCATAAAGAACAGTATCTATGATATGATAGGATGTGTGCAACCTGTATCATATAGCCATTGACACGAACTCACTGCGTAACAAACAACCCCACAGTCTCCATGGAAACATGGAAAACAACAGTAAGCATTTAACGATCACTCCTGTGCCTGTGGGTTTGCTGTAGCATCTCTGCTCCGTGTGCCTCATTCTGGGGCCCGGGATGGAGAGGTCTTAGCTGTTTAGAGTACAGTCTTCCCACGCTGAGAGCAGATGCACAAGAGAATGAGCCTGATCACATAAGTGCATTTGAAGCCTCTCCTTGCATCAACGTTTGCTAACATCCCATTGACCAAAGACAGTCACGTGGCCAAGCCCCGAATCAAGGGGCAGGGGAGTACAACTCGCACAGCACGAGGCCATGGCCAGATGTGCTTCTCTAGCACCAAGGAGTCAGGCAACAGGACAAACAGTTCAAGTTGCCACAAGTCATTAAGGTATAGTATTTTTAATTATATAAAAGACATGGTTCCAGCTCAGTCAATGGAACAAGTGAAATCTACGCATGATGTCATTGCCCCTTGAAGACAACGTGTTTGCTCAGCTTTTGGGTCTGTTTCCTTGTTATACCCGCCCTCTAATGGCCAGAGAAGCCTGACTGTGAGAAGCAACCCACCAGCCCCACCAGCCAACCTTCCCACCCAGAGGCTCTGAAGATGTCCTTCTCCCTCCTGGCCATCGTTTCTGCTGAACTTTTGGGCTCCGCCTCTACACCCCACCCCTGCTCCTTGCTGCCAACCCAATCCTCGGGTCCCATTCCTGCCCTCCCCCTGACTCCCTTGGACCCCATGCTCTGCACCTGCCCAGGTGAGTCTTCCATTCACCCCCAGGCGCTGGACGGCTCCTCCCCTTCCCCCCTCCCCATTCCAAGACTGCCAGAACACTGGACCCAGGGTCACCTGGAAGGGAGATCACCTGGGACTCATGGTCACCTGGGAGTGATATTGGACAACACGGACCTTAACGTCTCACTTTTCCCTAAAACGTCCAGTAAGGTGAAAATGGTCTAATAGTCAGGATTCATTCAGGAAAAAAGCAGACAAAGTATTTTGAGTAGAAACAGATTTAATTCGAAGAAGCACATGGCGGTTGAGTAGGGCTGGGGACGTCTGCTCTCAGGAAATCTGGAAGAGCAGGAATCCCAGGGGAGCTGCCACCGGACTCCAGCTGTCTGAAGCACCAAAGCAGGTGGTTCTCCGGAGGGCGTCTCAACGCCACCAGCAGCTGCTGACACCGACTTCAGCTGCTGCCACCGACTTCAGCTGCCTACCCGCAGTACATAGCTCTTGAGGAGATCGCCCCTCTCCCTAAAACTACAGCAAATCATCTCAGCTGCTTGACAGAAGTGATTTTTTTTCCACTTGTCTTTGGAAAACCCTAACCCTGACCCATACTGGGAAAAGAAATTGCAGGCTTTTCTCCGGCGATGCAGAAATCAACATAGAAGGGGCAGGGATGATCCCGGCTTGACACAGACTGTGCGGAAAATCCATCTCACCTTCTTCCCATAAACTTCCAAACTGCAGCCCCCACCACACCACGCTCCTGCCCACCCCGATGGAAGTGAAAATGTATTCAGCCTGTTCACTGGAGGGGGAAGACACAAAGTTCCACATGTCACTCTATCCTGACCAAGACAGAAAGTGACATTTAAAAAAAAATCATCCAGATAATTACGTTAATTCTAGAACTTGCAAAGCTCTGGTAGACCCATTTATATATTCATTTATCTAAACTGAAGATTAATATTTATAGTTAAGGGATTGTTTTACTTGGATACTAAATTTTTAAAGACATTTACTGAGGTTTTATATTAGTTCAGCTGAATGCAATAGAATATTGAAGTTTTTACAAGACTCCTCTGTATGGTAAAATCTGAAAAAACGCCTCCTTATGTTCTACCTAAAAGAAGGAGGAAAACTCTTCTGGCATTTATTTCTCTCCTATATGGTTTCTTGCCTTTGCTCACATATTATTTTATACTGAAGAAAGCCTTACATTCTAATCATAAATCCTACTGGAAAATCTTAGCCACCATAAACAATGATTCTCACCCCCATCCTCTCCAGTATTAGAAGAACCTATAAAACATATAGAATATGTTTGTAACAGACAGGAGTTAATTATATATGGCCCCCAGGGAAATTCTTATGAAGTAAAAGTTAAGAAATTTGAATTCAAAACCCTTTTGATCCTGGAATGTAACCATTTATTAACTTGCCCATTCATTCAGCAAACACACATTGAATACTTACCCTGTGCCTGGTGAAATTGTCTATGGGTCCTACCCTCAGGGTCCCTGTCTGGCAGAGGAGCTCCCAGTTGGGGTACCAAAGTCTCACAATTGCCATACTTAAATAGCATCTAGCACACAAGCATTCCCCTCTCCAAACTGAGTTAGAGGAAACTCTCCATGTCACCAAATAGTGCTTAGCTTTCCCCAAAGAATAACCAAAGAGCTCTTTCAAACTGGGGATGAGATTGTAATTTCCAAAACTGCAGTTACACTCCAGTTTGTAGAGAAAAAGCGATACTGCCAGCAGGTGGCTCCGGCAAAGCCATCTGATGAATGGGATGGCTGGATGCACTTGGTCTTGACCAAATGCACTTGGGTGCCCCTCCAAGTTGCCTGGCTTTTGGGGGTGGGGAGACCAGGTGACCGGATTCCATATTCTTCAGAGGATGTAAATGCCTGTGTTGTGATGATTCTACTTTTTCTTACTGAATCAACTGTTTAACAAGAGGTTGATGTTAAAAAATGCCATAGACCGAGTTCTGCAAAATATAGACGGGTTCTTGTTTTATAAGAGGATAACATTATATCCAACAATGAAGCTGTAAAATCATAGAGCCAGAGGACTCTTCAGAGAGTTGCTAGAGTACCACCAGCAGCAGACCAGAGACAGCCACAGAAGGTTGATGCTGCAAGACCCCTTATATTTTAGAGCCCTTTGCCCTGCACTGAGCTGAAGGCTGTGTGGACCCTGGTCCCAGGCTGCCCAGATGATTGTCATCCCTAGGGCACCCCACAACAAGGAGACACACAGTCGGTGCTCAAGATCTTGAGAAGAAACGACTTCCCCATCATCACCCCTTTGCTTATTAACTGTTACCGACTGCAAATCTACTTGAAACATACCAGTAATGGCATTTTACAAATTACAGAGTTAAATGGAAACACTACAATACTATCTATAGGAAAACACACTCCAATACACACATTTTAAAGCAAAGCTCAGAGAGAATGTTGCTAATAACTGCAATGTGTAAAGTGGCAGCATTAATATACAAATGAGGCTACAGTTTTTTTATAATCAAGGGTCTTAACAATATAGTTAATGGTTTGGAGCATAGGGTTCAAGTTAGGTCTCGTTTCAAATACAGTTTCTATTACACACCAACTTGGAAACTTGTGCAAGTTACTTCACCTCTCTGAGCCTCAGTTTTTTCATCTATAAAATGGGGGTGTCAAAATGAGAGATAATCTATGTGAAGTACTTAGCCTGGTATTGCCATATACTATGTATTCATTAAGTGTTAATCACAATACACATAATGTAGATTAAATAAATTGTCACTTGGGTAACAGATAAAGCCTTAAGAGGTTAGTTCCAATTATCGTGGCCATGATTCCAGGTGGCATTTCCAGCAGTTTTGACATAGTTCTTGAAGTGTAAGCCCCCTCCCTGCTGGATTTCTCTAGGGGTGCTGGAATCTGCACTCGAAGTCTAACATAGGAACTTCTGATGGTTCACAAAGTTTAAGTTCATTTGCCAACACTATTTTCTATTTTTTTTCTGAAAAAATAGAGAAATTATGGATCTTCAATGCTTTAGCATGTGGAAAACTCAAGGGAGTAGAGGATATTTCCAGTTATGAGGAAGTATGAGTTAAATAATGTACATTGGAACGATTTTAAGAGTTTGGCCAGTCTAGCCGATGTAACCACAAGTTGGATTTTCCTGTTGGTCTCGGCACCAAGACTCCAAGGCCAGGCTGGCCAGAAACGACCAGCATGAAATCACATGAAGCCCGGGGACGTGGCTGGTTCTGAGACTCAATTCAAAAAGAGATACCTCAGCCAGGGGGAGAGGCACCTGTGCATCACAGGTGGGAAGTGGGCGACAGGTAGTTATTCTGGGTTAAGGGTTAGTCAAGGGTTAAGTCTGAAACCTGCCTCTGTCCAGCCCCACTTCTTACTGGCTGTGTGACCTTGGGCGGGTCACTTAGCCTTGCTAAGCCTCAGTTTTGTTAATGGTAAAGCCGGATGTTCTTAATCACAAGCCTGGCCCAAAGCAAAAGCATAATAAATGTGATCATTATTGTGATTAAGAGATAACTCAGTGAAGACATTGAGGCCTGCAAACAAAAGCCCCAGCAAACCAAGAGGCCATGGGTAGGGTGAGCTCCACACAGCAGGGCTGGGAGGCCTGGATCAGCTCCTATGGGAGAAGGTGAAGACCCGCCTCCCTGCTCTCCACATCCTTGCCATTTGCCATCACTCCTGCCTGAGTCAGGCTCCTGTCATGTCATACTGGGACCTCAGTGGTCTCCTGGCCTCCTCCAGCCATCCCCATGCCAAACCATCCTCCCTGGTGCTACCAGAAGACATTTCCTATGACCAAGTTGCAAACCCTCTGAAAACACTTTGACAACAGTTCTAGCAAGATCCTGCCTAGACTCCTTGGCATGGCCATTGCCTTCCATGACCTGGCAAGGGCCTCCCTCTCCTGTCTCACCTGCACCCATAGCACATGGGCGAGTCTAGGAGCCAGAGAAAGGCAAGCTCTACTCTGCAGCTCCCCAGAAGATGAGACACCTGCTGGGGGCAGAGAAAGGACATTTACCTAAGCACTTACCTTATATCAGCTCTCACCTGCATGCACAGTAGAATCACCTGGAGAGTTTCTAAAATATGCCAATGCCCAGGCCACACCCCAGACCGATTGTATCAGAGCCTCTGGGGTGGGACCCTGGCATCAGTATCTTTAAGCTCCTCTGGTCATTCTGATCTGCGGCCAAGGTTGTGGACCACAGCTATACACCCACTCTCATGTTTTATTTATTTATTTTAAAATTTATTTTTATTGGAGTATAGTTGATTTGTACTGTTGTGTTAGTTTCTCCTGTACAGCAAAGTGAGTCAGTTATACATATACATATATCCACTCTTTTTTAGATTTTTTTCCCATGTAAGCCATTAGAGAATATTGAGTAGAGTTCCCCGTGCTATACACTAGGTCCTTATTAGTTATTTACTTTATATATAGTGGTGTGTATATGTCATCATTCTTATCTTTTAAAGGAAGGAGTCTTATCACTTATTTGAAGTCCAAATACATCAGCCTCAGATTTTCACATCAACCACCTGCTAATCATTGCTTACTTTTGGGAGGAGCAGCAATCAATTTCAGGAAGTGGGTGTCAGGGCCGTGAAGATGCGTGATCAATTCAGAAAGTTGGAGGTCAGCCCATCTCCGGCAAAGCCTGTGGTTTTATGAAAACCCTCCTGGATGTCAAGGAGCAGGAGCCCTCGTGGCCCAGGCAGCGAGGTGGACAGCCTGGTCCCCTCCAGCTTGGCTCAGCAGGACCCTAGAGGGGAGGGAGGAAGTGACTCAGGGCTGCCCTCTTCCCGACAGCCCAACAGGGCTGTAACCTTTTGTGAAAGGACAGGTAAAAATAGCAGCAGTACTTGAGGAAGAACTCAGAATTTTTAGCTTCTGAACCATCCGATTATATAACTGAGGGTAAGTGATCTGAAGAAGGGCAGGTACTAATCATTCGTCATCCTGTACGTATCCTGGGCTGGGTGCTCTATGGGGCTCTTCTCACTCGATCCTCACCAGGACCCTGTGAGGTCGGAGTGTCATCTCCCTTTTATAAATGAGGACCAGTGAGTGAGAGAGAACATGCAAACAGCAGAGATGTGACGACTCCTGGCACCTGCACGTGGAAGGCCCGCTGTGCACATTTGCTAGTCAGCTCCTTGCATTGCGTGCCCCTGGCTCAGGCCCAACACGGACACTGAGGCGTGGACTTCTCCAGGGGCCACCACCCGCCTGGCTGCGTCCTAGCGCTCGTGTAATGATGTGGAGAGAGGTGAGAGCAGAAGCAGAAATTCTTACTTCTCAGCCCCTTTGCTGCTTCCTCCTCTTCCTCCAACTTCTTTTCTTTTTATAAGGAGATTTAAAAAAAAATATATATATATATATATAATTTATTTATTTTGGCTGTGCCGGGTCTTAGTTGAGGCATGCAGAATCTTCCCTGTGGCATGTTTTTGTTGTGGCATGCAGACTCTTAGTTGCAGCATGCGGGATCTAGTTCCCCGACCAGGGATCGAACCCGGGCCCCCTGCACTGGGAGCGCAGAGTCTTACCCACTGGACCACCTGGGAAGTCCCTCTCCCCAACTTCTTAATGCCAGGGTGCAATGGGGCTCAGTCCCCAATCCTCTTCTCCGTCAAGGCATTTTCTTGACTTCAAATCCACCCATGTACTAATCCTCCCCATTTTACGTCTCCAGCCCAGATCTCTTGAACCCCAGATGTGCTCTGCCCACCCACCGTCTCCCTTGGGCATCTAATAAACCTCTCAGATCCATACGTGGGAAAGCTGAACTTGTAGTCTCTCCTCTAACACCTTCCCCACCTGCAACCTTCCCCATCTCAGCTGATGGCAACTCCATCCTTACAGGTGTTCAGGCTCAGGAGTCTGGACTCTACTTTCTTTCACCATCCGCATCCAGCCTTCCAAGAAATCCTATTGACCCTGTCATCGGCATATACCCAGAATCTGACAACTTCTTAATATCTCCACTATTTTTTTTTTTAACATCTTTATTGAAGTATAATTGCCTTACAATGGTGTGTTAGCTTCTGCTTTATAACAAAGTGAATCAGTTATACATATACAATATGTTCCCATTTCTCTTCCCTCTTGCATCTCCCTCCCTCCCACCCTCCCCATCCCACCCCTCTAGGTGGTCACAAAGCACCGAACTGATCTCCCTGTGCTATGCGGCTGCTTCCCACTAGTTATCTATTTTACGTTTGGTAGTGTATATATGTCCATGACAATATCTCCACTATTAAGTTCTGGGGGCTGGCTGTCCAGGGTCAAGGCGCTGAGAGATCTGGTATCTGGTGAGAGCCCTCTTCCTTGTTTGCAGATGGCCTTCTTCTCCTTGTATGCTCACATGGCTGAGAGGTAGAAATCATCTTTCTTGTGTTTCTTTTTATAAGAATGCTAATCCTATTCCTGAGAGCTCTATTCTCATGACCTAATTCCTTTTCAAAGACTCCACCTCCTAATACCATCCTACTGGGGGTTAGGATTTTAACATATGAATATTGGGGGGACACAAACATTCAGTCCATAACAGCTCCCTACTATATGCCCCTCTTAAACACGTTTTTTTCAGTGTCTTCATATATATTGGTGCTGTTATTTAACGTCCTGATTGAACTCTTAATTGCAAGCCCCATTAGGACAACAATATACATGTTTTGCTAGTCACTGGATTTCTAGCACTAACATAGTATACATAGTGGGGATGTAATAAATATTTGATGAATAAAGGAAAGGAAAAAGTAATAAGGAAGGCAGGTGGGAAGGAAGAAACTAATAATCTCAACCAAGCTCATTTACCATGATGAGTTTTGTGGGACATGGAAATATTTTTTTTATACCACACTTTTCTTTCTGTATTTAACTATGGTCCTAAATCTGAGTTGCCACAATGCATGACTGACCAGTGTCTGCAGAATGTGATCTGCACACACGGCGTGGATATAATTTAGGCATAGATTCGTTTCTAAAAAAAACGGAAACATTAAATTTAGAAGTTGGGTTTATCCAGACAAAGCCTAATAGATTTGCTAATCAAGGTATTTACAAATGCAGCTGAACTTAGATAATTTAATATCTCCTAGTTCGGGCCAGGCAAAACACTCAAGGGCACAAGAAAAGATCTACAGCTGACAAAAAATAAATCAAGTTATGTTTTCTAGCATCTGCGTTCTTTCTTTCATTCAACAAAAGGCATGAAATGGTCACACATTTCACAAGAGTGTTGATTGGCACGTAGGGGAGTCATGGCATCCAAGCTTCAGACCAAATGGGATTCTATCGTCAGCAGAGCTTCCACTTAAAAACATAGTTTTCCCACCAAAAAGAAGTGGACTAGGTCCTCTGTGTGGGCAAAGGCATGATGCAGAGAGAATGTTCCTCTGAAGCAGGAACATTCAGACACAAGATGGATCAAGGCCCCAAGAACAAAGGGAGGAGTCCTTGTCTGTGACCCAGCCAGGGCCAAACGCAGGGCCACCATCACCCTCAAATCCTGCCTTGACCTTGACTCTTAGAAAGGTGCCACAGCAGCAGTGGGTCCATAATAGAATTTCTCCACTTTTAAATGATGCCCTTTTTTTAAAAAAAAAATTAATTTATTTACTTTTGGCCGCGTTGGGTCTTCATTGCTGCACGCGGGCTTTCTCTAGTTGTGGTGAGCGGGGGCTACTCTTCGTTGGGGTGCGCGGGCTTCTCATTGTGGTGGCTTCTCTTGTTGCGGAGCACGGGCTCTAGGCGCACGGGCTTCAGTAGTTGTGGCACGTGGGCTCAGTAGTTGCGGCTCGTGGGCTCTAGAGTGCAGGCTCAGTAGTAGTGGCGCACGGGCTTAGTTGCTCCGCGGCACGTGGGATCTTCCCAGACCAGGGCTTGAACCCGTGTCCCCTGCACTGGCAGGCGGATTCTTAACCACTGCGCCACCAGGGAAATCCCTAAATGATGACTTTTACTTCAAGATATCCATTTCTTTATGTGGAAACTCCAAGTTTCAGATGTAGATGGTCCCTGACTTACGGTTGTTCAACTTTATGATGTTGTGAAAGAGGTACGCATTCAGTAGAAACCGAACTTCGAATTTTGAATTTGGATCTTTTCCCAGGCTGGCGGTACGTGATGATATACACTCTCGTGGTGCTGGGCAGCGGGCGGCAGCTGTGGCTCTCAGTCAGCCCCGTCATCACGAGAGTAAACAGCCCATACATTTACCACCGTTCTGTACCCAGACAGCCATTCTCTTTTTTTACTTTCAGGGCAGTAGTCAATAAATTACACAAGGCAGTCAATACTTTATTAAGGAATAGGCTTTGTGTTAAATGATTTTGCCCAACTGCAGGCTAATGTAAGTGTTCTGAGCATGTTTAAAGTAGGTCAGGCTCCAGTTGATTCCTGTCTTAAAAAACCTGCTTTGAACTACCTGAGTCCAGACCCCAAACCTATAAATTTCTTTTCCTCACCTCCCTCTATTCAGATTGTCAAGGTCGCATTCTCCACTACTGCAGCAAGTCTAACAAAGTTAGCTTTGCTTGAGAGCAGGTTTCCTGGTCATCTTTTGAGATGCTGACAGTCTACGAGATAAGTATTGCATTGTGAAACATGTTTCAGTTTCATATATGTGCACGTGTATGTGTCTGTTTTACTGGAAGGTGACGTAAAATGTGCTGCAACTGTGGGTGGTGGTAAAAATATTCAAAAGCCATTGGTTTATCGTTGTCTTCTTCTACTAGAATAAATTTTGTCTTCTCTACCTTAAAAAAAATAAAGTGGGTGAGGCTAAGGTACAATGCTCAGTAGGTTAGGGGTATTAAATGCTTTTTGACTTACGAAATTTTCAATTTGCGAAGGGTTTATAGGGACATAATCCCATCGTAAGTTGAGGAAGATCTGTATTTGATTTTATCCGTGCCGACTTGGCCATTATTTTGCCTGGTAAAAGTTGTATTCATTTGCTATGGCTCCCATAACAAATCACCACAAACTTAGTAACATCAAGAACATACATTTATCATCTCCCAGTTCTGGGAGACCAGCAGATAATCAGAAGACCAGCACGGGTCTCACTGGGCTAAAAGCAACATGTGGGCAGACTGCATTCCTTTCTGGAAGCTCTGGGGGAAATCCATTTCCTGCTCAATGGGGCTGTTGGCAGAGTTCATTCCTTGTGGTTGCAAAACCAGGGTCCCTGTTTCCTCGCTGTCTGTCAGCTGAGGGCCGTTCCCAGCTTTTAGGGGCCTCTGCTGCCCTTGGTTCATGGCCTCTTCCTTCACCTTCAGATCCTGCAACTGTTACACTTTGAATCTCTCCTCTTTCCCTCTTGTCTCTGACAGCAGCTGGGACATTTCTTCACTTGGAAGGATTTTTTTGGGCCCATGTGCATAACCCAGGGTTCTCTCTGTGTCTCTTTCTCAGTCCTTAACCTTTTCTGCAAAGTAAGGTACCACATTCCAGGGGTTAGGAGGTAGACATCGCTGAGGGGCCATTATTTTGCCTTCTCAAAAGTGTTCATTTGATTTAGGTGTGCTGGGTGTTGAAGAGATTTTCTTTAGAACTTTGAGCTTCTCCATGAACAAAAAATATCCTCGTAAAGCCTCTAGCCTTACACTTCTGATATTTAAGAGCTTCAGGTCTTGCCATTTCTTGGAGAACTCCTTTATATTTTAGTAAACTCTCAGAGAACATTATTACCCACCCCTCGAGCTTTACGCAGAGCCCCAATACCATTATTTTATTCCTCATGCTGCCTTTTTGCCTTAGCAGCATCGACTATAATGGGCCTTGCTTTTCCTTGTTGCATGCGTTTATTTTCTTTCTGTTAGGTCTTTGCGAGAGGGCACAGATGATAAATTTTTCCTATTTTTCCAGAAGGAAAAAGAAGTCTCCAGCAGAGGGAAAGCATTTCCTCACTCACTTTCTATTTTGTTTCCCTAGACTTTCAAATTTTTATACAGTCCTTGCATCTTGATTTTTCCATAAAGACATATTTGAACAGAACTGTTTGTGCAATTTCCTTGCATCTTCCCTTCACGTCATGAATATGACCATAGATTTTAAAAAATATTCAAGAAGAAACATACCCAACGTGTTTCCCTTTATAGTCACTGGATTTTTGCACAGTTGATGCAATTTAGCCATTAAGAAACTGAAATAATTGGACTTCAAAACAGCTGAGTTGACAAATACATTGATAATCTGACCAGTTTTGGGTTGTGTAACATCCAGAGGTTTTAAGAGCTGACATTAAAGAAAGGAAAAAAAATCCTGCATGTATCAATTTAGTTAATTAAAAGACCCTAAATTTCAGTTCCCATTTCTAGTCATGTACGAAATTTACCCATGGTGTTGTCTCTTTTTTACATTTGAGAACAATTCAATGAAGTTTGCTTTTTTTGAATAAGGAAGTGTTTGAACTATAATATCAAGTGAAAAAGAGACTATAAAACAACTTATACAATGCCAACCTTTGTGTCATTTCTGGCATGATCAACAAGCGTGGGGGTGTTATCCCATGTAATCAGCATAACAACACAAGTAAGATGGCTTACACACCATTTGGTTATATTGTCACTATCTGAATAGTCAATCAGAAGTAAGCATTCTACATATAACTTTGGGTAAAAAGTCTTCTTATGGTGCTTTATATGTTGAAATTCCTTTGTCAGATGATGTACAAGTAAATATTTATTATTTCAAGAGTAAAATCCTGCATTACTAATGATTCCTTTGGAAACTCTTAATTTCATGTACGAAAATGATTATTCAAAGCTTTCCAGTTAACCAAGCTGAAGTGCCGTGAGCCTGTGAGTGTCTGAGATTCGAGGAGATGAAAGAGACACGACAACCAGATGCAGACACGATCCTGGGTGGATCTGGCTAAGAGAGAAAATGGCTGTGAGAGACATTATGGGGACCATTTAGTTTTCTCATCTGAAGTTGTTGACTTTTTTCTTTGCTGGGACCTCCAAGGTGACTATAATTCCTAATTAGAGACTCGCTAATCATGCAAAGGTTTATCACAGAGAAAAAACATAAGGCTAAGTTACTGCCCACAAGAGAGGAATTTGGGAACCACAGGGTGGTAACAATGCTTGACACTGATAGATCACTCTGGAAAGGAAGATTATAAAGTCCTAATAGCTCATAAAAATCAGCGTGTTCTCCATAGAAAACAACAGGAAAGAGAAGATTGTCACAAGGCTGCTTTTTCTTTTTTTGCCTACTCTAAGACATTTGAATCATCAGATTTCCCGTATTACTAACTTACACCACATGAGGCATTCATCCTATGATGGCAGAGCTCCAAAACATTCTTAGAAAGTGGTTCAGAAGGGAAGGGAGTAATCGCTTCCTCGGTTCGGGTTTGGAGTTCTGCTAAGAGCCCCATCTCTAGGACTCAGTCTACACTTTCCGCCTGACTGCCTGGGAGAAGGTTCTAATGAGCAGAACCAGGAACATGAGGCAGCAAAGCCCTTCGACGCACCATGAGTTTAAAAGTCCTGGTGGCACAGTGGTTGAGAATCCGCCTGCCATTGCAGGGGACATGGGTTTGAGCCCTGGTCTGGGAAGATCCCACATGCTGAAGAGCAACTAAGCCCCTGCACCACAACTACTGAGCCTGCGCTGTAGAGCCCGCAGGCCACAAATACTGAGCCCGCGTACCACAACTACTGAAGCCCGTGCGCCTAGAGCCCATGCACCGCAATGAAGAGTAGCCCCCGCTCGCCGCAGCTAGGGGGAGCCCGGGCACGGTGGCAAAGATCCAATGCAGCCAAAAATAAATAAATAAATTTATTTTTTAAAAAAAGTCCCTTAAAGTAGCATGCATGTTCACTCACTCTTCACTGTGGGACACGGAGATATTGGGCTGTTTGCTTATTCATTCATTCATTCATTCATCATTCATTGACATTCATTGATTCATGCCCTCAGTAGTCAGTATGAAGTTTCTTCTCTATGCAAAGATCCTAGCCAAGACTGTAGGTATGGAAACATGTATGAGAGGTGAGCTCTGCTTATAATAACAACCAGGCAGGTCCCAGCCACCTTAATTAATTAATTCAGTGCATGTTGATTGTCTACTTTAGATCAGGCAATGTTCTAGAAGCTTCTATCCTAGTTGGGGTGATTGGTCAGCAATTAAACAAGCAAGTTAAAAGGGTGTTTCACAAGGAAATGGACAAGGAAAACGAACCTAGTATGAGCCATGTAATTGTGTGATTTCACCAAGTGGAGCTTAAAATACATTATCTCATGGAGACATTTTTAGAAACATGTTAAAGTCAACCTATAAAACCTTTTTAAGCCACCATGCCTGAGTTATTAAACCAAGTTCCCAAATCACCAACCAACTACCAAATGCATCATTGGGCTCTGGCGGAGCTCTTCAGCCTTGGCACTGTTGACATTTTAGGCTAGACAGTTCTTTGTTGCAGGGCCTGCCTTGTGCCCTGTAGGATGTCTAGCAGCATCCTTGGCCACCGTGCACTAGACCCCAGTAGCACCCCCTCTCCAGATGTGACAATCCAAACTGTCTCCAGACGTTGCCAAATGTCTCCTGGGAGCAAGATTGGCCCTGGCTGAGAAGCACTGATCTATGGGGAAAGTGTTCCGAGTTTCAAGTAGGAACCCTAGAGACACACATCCTCTCGCTCCCCAGTGTCCTCACCCAGTAGTCTCAAGGAGCTTCTGTTCCTCCCTGTTCCCACTTGCCCTTCTCCTCTCTCTGGTCAGGGAACTAGATCCTGCACGCATGCCTCAACTAAGAGCCAACACAGTGAAATAAATAAATAAATAAATAAATAAATAAATAAATAAATAAATAGGTAAATAAATAGGTAAATAGATAAATATTTTAAAAAAATATTCACCCAGGACATTGGGAAGTACAGCCAAGGTGGACCCCCCCCGGGTTGGGGGAGGGGAGCAAGTTGTCAAAGAGGAAGCAACAGCGCCCCCCAGAGGCCAGGCCAGTGGTGACAGAAACAATCGCCCAGAGAGGCTCAAGGGAGCAGTGAATCTCCCAGAAGTCAGGTAGATGAGGTAGATGGGGGTCTCCCTCCCATGGAAATTCTCCCTTCTTTGCCAACTCTGAAGGGCCAGGGTTTGATTTTACTTAGGAAAGTGGCAGTTTGCTACATGTGTTTATATCATATTACAAAGAAAGAGAGATCTCTGACTGCAATGATATCTGTTAAAAAATAAACGGGGCTTCCCTGGTGGCACAGTGGTTGGGAGTCAGCCTGCTAATGCAGGGGACGCGGGTTCGAGCCCTGGTCTGGGAAGATCCCACATGCCGCGGAGCAACTGGGCCTGTGAGCCACAATTACTGAGCCTGCGCGTCTGGAGCCTGTGCCCTGCAACGGGAGGGGCCGCGATAGTGAGAGGCCCGCACACCGCGATGAAGAGTAGCCCCTGCTCGCTGCAACTGGAGGAAGCCCTCGCACAGGAACGAAGACCCAACACAGCCAAAAATAAAATAAATAAATAAAATAGTAAAACTCCTCCCTAATTAAAACAAAAAAACAAAGAAAACTCTCAATATTCATACCATTTTCCCTGGGAGAGTTTAATTCCAAGTGCCACTTAGTTATTTAAAAAAAATAAAAAATAAAAAAAATAAACGAACGAGGTATTTCTAAGATAGTATGGTTTCCCACGAAGCGAAAATTAATATATAAGTACCATCTTACCCTTGACACGCTCTGTGTTTGTGCAGATGACATCAGGGGCTTTGACCCAGTGGTGGTTTTGGGCTGTGTAGTACCTTCTAGACCCTTCTACTGTAATCAGATATCAATTTCTGGGGCTGTTGACTGTGGGGTGCAGTTGGTCAGAAACCCACCTTTGCCCCAGCACCAGGCTCACCCAGGAGGAACCAGCCAGCCCAACATTGCCGGGCAGTTGCCACCTGTGCAGTTCACAGGGAGGGGGCAAAGGGGAGGCCCGGAGGCGAAGCTCAGCCTCCTTAAGAGAGAGAGCTACACAGAGTGTCTGTCCGCCCAGTGCCTGGGAAACAGCTTTGCCCTGGGATGTTGAAACTTAGAGGAGGCAACAGTGTTGATAAGAATTTATTAAATTGTGCAAGTGGCAAGTGCTGTAAAAAAAGAAACACACATCCAGGCAATGTGATAGTGCCTGTTTGCTAGGGAGGATTTCGAGGGAAGGTGGTTATCACTTGGCAATGGAGGATCAGAGAAGGTATCTGGGAAGAGGTGATATCGAGGTTGAAACGAAATGACAAGAAGGAATATTCTATGCAAAGATTTTGGGGAGAGGCAGAGGAAATCATGAGTACAAAGGCATTAAGGGCTTATAAGCCTGGGGCATCCGGGGCAGAGAAATTGCTGGAAGGAAGTGAGGTCAGAGAATAAGGCAGATGTTGGGCCAAGTAGGGACAGGCATTTTATAGAAACAGCAAATGAAAATCCAAACCCTGACGGGTCCTAGCATCTCTTTGCTTCCCTTCGCTGTAGCAGACGTACATCTGTGACTTGGTATTTTTCACCCCGTTTCGTAATGATGCACCTGCTCAGAAATCACCGTCTGTGGTACTGAGCCAACTCCTTTCTTTTCATGTTGACAGTTGTATTATAAAAAGACCCTAACAGAAGAGGGACAAAACCAAAAAAGGCTACCTCCTTGCCGAGGTGCAAGGCTGCAACAGAGATGGCTGTTTTGTTGTAAGTCCGTACTTGTAAAGAAAGAAACACATACTCTTTAAAACAAGCCATTCATTTTGAGAAAGTTGTTTCTGTATTAATTCTTCTTTCCATATGCCTCTATTCATAACTGCACACAGGCACACGGCCATCCAAAATAGATTTGTTTTTCTTCTTAGGGGACACCAGCTTTTCTCCTCTGGCCGTGAACAAGGCAAAGGGAAACCTGACTGGCTTATTGTATAAATCTGTACATGGAATGACTATAAAACAATTGACTTTTTTTTTCTATAAATTGCGTGAAAATCAGTCGCTCTCGTTACAGTCAAAGCTAATGGAAAAGAATATAAAAAAGAATGTATATATATATATATATATATATATATATGTATAACTGAGTCACTTTGCTGTACAGCAGAAGCTAACACAACGTAGTAAATCAACTATACTTCAATTTTTAAAAAAGCTATGTAATCCTTTATGTTTCCATGTCATTGTTCTCTGTTTGAATACCCCTCCTAGAAGTCAGGAATTGAATCCATTTTGGTTAACCTTGAACAGTGCAACCCAACACACAGGAGTGTTCTAAAGGTGCCTGGTGACAGCTCCTGGGCAGAGTGGGACCTGCCCTTCCACCCTCCATGGGCCATTTACGTTAGTTCAGAAGAAGCACTGTGCTCCTGGTGTTAGACTCAGAGGGACCCAGGTACTGGGGATCTGCCATCTAAAATTATTTGAGAATCCATACATTCCACTACTACCCCACTCCTTTTAAAACCTAACAAGTAGGGCCACTGTGCAGTCTCCACGAAAGAAACAGCATCTTCAGAAGATAAGAGTGGTTGGTGGGAGTGTCTGGCGCTATTAACGTGATGTTCTCTGTTCCCCTCTCCCTTCAGCCTAGAATCTCGCAAGGTATGATGACCCTGTCACTGATTATTTCAAAATGGTACAAATCACCAGCTGTTTAAAAACAAGATAAATCTATGTTATACATCTGAAACTAACATTATATGTCAACTATATCACAATTTAAAAGTGAGATAAACCCCCAAAGTATGAAAAAATAACGTTGTCCTAGATGCTGGAATGAAATTTCTGAGGATCCGATCTCTTCCTCCTCTCTGCCTCTCCATCAAAAGGGAAGAACTGAAGTGAGCTTGTTGAAAAGGTCAGCTTCAGGTTTTTTCAGGGCTGCAGGCTGCAGGGAAACAGCCGCCTGACTGTAGTGTTCTGCCTGGGGTTTCATCACTGTCCAAGCTCATGGCTCTCCTTTTCACAAGCCCTCCCTGGGTACTGGTTATTAAGCTTCTCCATTTTTGGGCTGGATACTTCCAGACTGAGAAGGCTCTTTCAGTGAGTCCTAGATAATTCAATAACCATGACCTTTTTAATTCTAGAAAAGTTAATGGGCTGCACTACAGTAGAGTGGACATTTGGACCAGCCGAGTCTAACGTTGGCCCCATAGCTCAAGGGTTGTGCTCTGACAGGCCTTATCTTTTGCTCCTTTTAATATTCTTAACCTCTTTGAATACTCTGGGCATAGGTACAAGCAATGATGAGTAGCTCCCACATTTTAGGCAAGGTGATGAAGGCACGAGGGACAGTACAGTGGAATCTCTGAACCAGGCTACCATGTTGGACCCTGACTCTGCTAGTCACCATGACGTGGCTTCATTCCCCTGGGAGGGAGTTTGCTCACCTGCAGAACAGATCCCAGTAGGACTGACTTTGTGGAAATGTGTAGCAGGCAAATGAGTTAACAATTGGAAAGCAGTTAGAACTGTGCCTGGCCCGTGTTAGTGCTCAGGGCGTTAGCTCTTCTTGTTAGATTTGTTCTTCTACAATTAATAAAAAGGGCTCTGATGTGGCAGCTCCTCACAAGAATTTAGAGTTTTGAACCTATTGCTACTGGACTATGAAAGATGAATGTGGGAGCATCTGTTGAGTAGAGGCCTGTCAAATACAAACACCTTTATTTCCCTTTCTCTGTTACTGTTCCCAGAGACAAATAACGTCTGTGGGCCCTCAGCTCCTCGGTTGCTCTGTGTTTATCTTTTCTGCCAGGACTGGAAGCTCATAAACTACATTTCCCAGACTCCTTTGCCTACTGCTTCCTGTTAGTTTCTGCCAATGGGAGGCTCTGGCAGGAGGTTGGGAGGTGGGAAGAAAAGCACGGCAGCCTCCGCTGTCACAGTGGCTATGGGCTCTGGGTAATGCCATTTTCTCTTTGGCTCCTTCAGACCTAACTATTGCAGTGGTTTCCTACTGTCTTTGGGTAGCATCACTTCCTTTCCTTGTCCAGACTCTCTGACACATTTTAGCCATTCCCTTGTATTAAGTCACCTCTGTCTGAAATACCTGGACTCTTCTTTTTTCCTCTTGGGACACACTGATACATTCCCAAACTGCCTCACGGTACCTGCTTCCCGGATGACGGCAATCATTGTTTAAAGTACTTAGATACTTGACAACCCCTTCGAAGTACTTTGCTATTCACCACACAATAGTTAAATATCAATAGAGGAAGTCCTTTCTTTTTGAGTGTCACAAATAAAACCTAACAAAATTCACGTGGACATATGCACAAACACTGAAGGATAAAATGAAAGAAAATACCAGATGCATTTTATTAGCTATTGCTGCATAACAACACATCCTCAAACAGCAGCTTAACAACAAGAATCTTTTATTATCTTTCACGGTTTCTGTGGGTAAGGGGTTTGAGAGCAGCTCGCTGGGTGGTCCTGGCTCGAGGTCTCCACGAAGCTGCAGTCAGAGATCAGCTGGGGCTGCAGCCATCTGAAGTTCCGACTGTGGCTGGAGGACCCACTTCCAAGGGGGCTCACTCATGGGGCTGGCAAGTCAATGCTGGCTGTTGGCCGGAAGATGCAGTTCCTTTCAATGTGGGCTTCTCCACAGGGAAGCTTAAGTCGCCTCATGGCATGGCAACTGGCTTTCCCTAAAGAAAATGATCCGAGAGACTGAGGAGGAAGCTGCAATGCCTTATATGAACGAGCTTTGGAGGTCACGCATCATTATTTCATTCATGTTCTATTGGTCACATGGGGCCAGCCTTGGTTCGTTGTGCAAAATAACTACACACAGGCACGTAGACCAGCAGTCAGGGATCCTTGGAGGTCATCCCAGAGGCTGGTCACCGCATGCACTATCGTAGTCTACACTTGAGGTGATAAGTGCATAATCCGAGTGAAGAGGAGGCAGGGGGAATTCTCTTCTTCAAACAAGGAAGCAGGAAAGTTATCGATTTCAAGAGTTCCTTGAATGAGAGGGAGGGAATGAAGGGAAGAACATGAGTCTTCCAGGTCTCTGTAGCTTGTGAAAGAACACAGCAGCTAATGAAATGTATAGTAAGTTGTTCTGAGAAGCATGAAAAGGATACACCACAGAGGAGTTGCTTCTTTTCTTTTTCTACCCTTCTGTTTTCGCTGTTATTCATTCATTCCCTTTTATACACATTGCCAAGGGCATGTCTATTCCTTTGATTCTAACCACTGGATGGGCTCCATGGCATGCATCCAACAATTTTATGCCTCTGCTTTCCCAGGGATAAACTTTCCCAGGCGGCCAGGAAAAAGTTTCTGAGGGAGAAAAAGCATTAGCAAGAAGCAGCCCAGAGATGAGTTGGCACCAGCAATACCTTTCTTTATCCTTCCAGGATTATGATGTACAACTATATATGTGTGAGGCAAGAGGGGCTGGAAATGTTCTTCACTCCATAAGTATCTGTGCCGGGTGCAGTGCTAGGCACTGTGGGAGATGCAAAGATGATTGTGACACAGTCCCTGACCTCAAGGTACTTCTGTTTTAAAGACAAAACAGATCAGCAGACAAAATTAAGAACAACAAGAGGCAACAAAGGGGCCACCCAATAATTCTGACTAGGGGGGGTCAGAGAAAGATTCATGAAAGATGGAGCCTGAAGGAGTCTTGAAAGAAGAGTAGGATATCCATAGGTGGAGGGAGGTGATGGATGGAAGTGCAATGTTTTTCAGACTGGAAGAACTAAGTGAGCAAAGGCATGCAATTGAGGAGGACATTTCACTTCAAGGAGGGGCACAGAGTCCCCTGTGGCTGCAGGGTATGGGTGGGGACCAAGAGGGCTCCGGGGTGGGGGGGGGCAGAGTCTGGCCAGATGAGAAGGGGCCAGACCCTGATGAGTCTTCAGTGCCATGCAGGCAGCCTGAGTCTCTCAGCAATGATTCAGCAATGGAAAAGAAGTGAAGCTTGTTGAGAAGGGAAATGACGTGATCACGTCCATGTAGAAAGAGAAGAGACGCTGAGACCCAAATGCATGTTGCTGGCTGGAGAAATGATGGTTATTTTAATTTTCCCCTTTTGGGTCACCTGCAGTTGCTAATTTTTCTACGGTGAGTGTGGATTTTTGGTAAATTTTAAAATAAAACAGATAAAATAATTTTTATGTGGTAAAATACAAATGGGGAAAAAGGAGGGGGCCAATGAGTAGGACGTGTCTGTAGTTGGAAGGGGAGAAGCTGGAGGCCAGCGCTGGGGCAGTGAGAGGGCTGGGAAGTGAGGGGCAGGGCAGTGAGGGGGTAGGGCAGCAAGGGCGCTGGGCGGTGAGGGGCTGGCGGAGCGGGAAGGAGCATGCATCTTTCACACGTTCTTCCAATGTGTCTGCCGTGAGCTGGGCGTTGTTCCAGGAGCTTGATGGAGAAATGGGTCAGTAGTGGGGGAAGAGTAGGATGGATAAGAGGAGGGGGTTATCTTTTAGGCTTCCAGAGATTTGAGTGTGTTTGTAAGCTGAGGGAAAGGAGCACCTGGAGAATGAAATACAAGATGGCAGAGACAATTTAGTACCTAGGAGGCAAGATCCAAGAGCAAATTAGAGGGAATAAGGTCAAAGCACCAAGTGCAATGTGTGCGTGTGTTGAGTCTGTGTGTATCTCTGTGTGTCTTAGAGAGAAAGCATATGAATTAGAGAGTATATGAATTGGAGACTATGTCAATATGAATGTCTCTGTAAGTGGGTATACATGAATACATTTTGGATTTGAATATACATGTATAGCAATTCCTGAAAATAAAGATTTGAGCCTCTCTTTTCTGCTATCTGTAAAAGTGCCAAAGACTATTTCAGAAAGAGGAAAAAATATACAACGCATCCTATAAACAAAGCAATGGAGGAAATGCAGTTGGCCCTCTCATTCTGTTCAAAAGAGCAGGACAGTGCAAGAAGGAGGGCAGGAGAACGGTTACACAGGAAAATGCACTGGCTCAAGGCTGCTCCGTGAAAGGTAGCAGGTGTGCCTGATACAGACGTGACGGCCCCATGCACTAGGCAGAGAGCACGCCCCCAGAGGCTGGCTGGCACCCAGGCGGGGGTTGTCACAGCTCCGGAGTGGAGTTGGCGTGGATGGAGGTACCTTCCACAAACCCGAGATGCTCTCTGTCCCCTTCAAGGTTGCCTATTGTGAAGAATTAGTGTTTGGCCAGAGGTACATGAACCCCTTGGCTTGGGATTTCCCTCCTGCCTGAAGGAGGCACAATTCAGCAGCCTGGGAAGGCAACCAGAGAGCTAGGAGTGTCCCAGAGCCGTTTCTCACAGTCACTCCCCGAAGCTCTGCAGACCCTCCGAGGCAGTGGAAAGATGAGGCAGGCCCAGGGGCAGGAATCCGTCCACCAGGCTGAAGCTAGCTCTCCGTGCCTGGCCTCGTCCACCAGCTTGTTGCTTCGTCTTGCTTCTTTCTTACTCGAGGAGAGACTCCCACTGTGGTATCTTGATGTCAACAAAGCAATTTGTGACTTGATTAACCCAGATGGACAAGTGTGTCCTTTTCTCTCCTCTCCTCTTTAGCAGGTTCGGACTATTTTAAGGAGTTTCTCTCCATGTGGAAGGCAGTGCCTGCCTGTGGCCGGTGTGGCTTTGCTTTTTCCTGTGTTTCTCTTACTCACCTCCCTTCCTAGACACCCATAGCAAGCGATTCATTCCAGGAATTCCATAGAGATTGGACCCACTTCCTTCTGTCCTCTGGGTCATGTACGAAGTTGGAAACACCACCACCGTTAAAAAAAATCAATCCAACACGTGATTTGTCCAGGTGATAAAGTCTGTAGCTAATATCAGTTGCTGTGATTTATCAAGAGAATAACCACCTGGTGATACATTTCATGAATGTCCCATCAAACCATCTATTACTGTAGATGAACTTTTCATATCTGAGCAGGCCTGCAAGCGACTGGTACAGAACCAAGTAACTCACCTGCGTGTCTATTAAATTACCAGAGGAAAAGGAAGCAAATAGGAGGCTCTTGCAGCTCAAAGGGACACAAAAAGGAGGAGAAGATAATGAGAAAGTTTCCATGCCAACACATGGTAAAACGTCAACACAACTTTTTGTTTCTTGTCCTTTGAAACTTACTCCCTAATGTCTTCTTTCCTTCACATATACTACTGCCCCCCCCCAGGCTGAAATAAAGCTGCCATCACCCTTACCTCCACCCCCGAAAACTCAAAGAAGGGCCCTGAGCAGTTCTCAGCAAACATACATCCTGTACACCCAGGCTCTCTGGATATCTGTAATATAAAAATTAGGATTTGTATGATTTTTCTGTTTGCAACTATAACAAACTACCATAAACTTGGTGGCTTAAACAATGCAAATTTCTTATCTTACAGTTAGTTCTGTAGGTCAGAAGTGTGGCATGGGTTTCGCTGGGCTAACATCATTGGCCTGCATACCTTTCTGAAGACTCTGGGGGAGAATCCATTTCCTTGTCTTTTCCACTCTCTAGAGGCTGCTCAAATTCCTTGGCTTGTGGGCACTTTCCTCCATCCTCAAAGTCAGCAAAGGTGGATGGAGTCCTTCTCACATCCCCTGACCCCGACCTCTTCTGCTTTCTTCTTGACTTTTAAGAACCCTTGTGAGAATATTGGGCCCTCAGGGGCAACCCAGGATAACCTCCCTATTCTGAGGTCAGCCCATTAGCAACCGAACTCCATCTGCAGCCTTAAACTCCCCTTTGCCATGTAACTAACATATTCACAGCTTCCAGGGATTAGGACTCTTTTCGAGGCCATTATTCTACCTATCACAGAACTCAAGTTTCTTTGTCATTGCTGTTTTTTTTTACCTCGTGCTCTCTATCTCTCTTTTTGCTCAAAATAGTAATAGAACCAGCAAAGTGAAGTCTTAAAACAGGTTCCTGAAACAGATGCGTGCTCACATTTCAGCTCTGCCTGCTGATTTGGGGCAAATTTCTAACCTTTCTCTAAACCTGTTTCTTACCTGTGAAATAAGGCTAATATAATATCCTACAGAAATGGGTGTAAAAATAGGATGATGTTGGCAAAGCTTTAGCCTAATGCCTAGCATGTCGTAAGTGCTCAATAAAAGTAAGTTAAATCTTAGAAGAAGCGAGGCAGAGTAAGTGGGGAAGAGACAAGAGACAGAGTATAATCCAGGTCTCTGTACCCTGAATCCCCCGTCCTCCTGTTTTGCTCCCAGTTGGTCTCATTGGATGGAAAAGAGATGTTCAGCCGTCATCTTTGTGGACCTCTTCCTTCTTCACTCTCCACTGCAGACAGGCCAGGGGATCCAGCCTTGGCATTGGCCCACGGAGCCTCAGGGGGCGTGCCCTAGTGGAAGTGGCCAAGTCCCCACTCTACCTGCCCGTGGTCCCTGGCCAAGCCCGGAGGCATGTGGACTCTGTTAGAGACAAAGTCAGGGGGTTTCCAGGAGTGATTACGCCTGACTTGGCCCTTGCCGCTGCCCACTGCTTGAGGGAGGGGGACCCAAAGCTTAGCTGGACCTTCCCCAGCAGTTGGGTGGTGGTCTTGGGGGGCCTCTTGTGGTGATCAAGGCAGAGAGGGGCCCAGAGCACCCAATGCAGAGCTGGAAAGTATGGCCTTCCAGAAAGCCACCAGTTACCTACTGGGTTGACAAAACCAAAAAAGTGTTAACATACAGTGTTGACCAGGATGTGGGGAAATGGGCAATCCACACTCTTTGGGAAAGTAATCCAACGTTTTTTTAAAAAAATTAAAAGCACATATACATTTAAAAAATAAAAAATAAACACACATACATACCTTCCTGTCCAGCAATCCAAGTTTGGGGGAATCTAGTCTATCAAAGAAATAAAAATACTAGTACACAATGTTGTTTGAAGAGGAATATTTATTACAACAATATTCGTAGGACACACACACACAAAATTTGAAAAGCCTAAACGTCCATCAATGGGTGGAAAATTAAATAAATTGTAGTATGGCTGTCTAAGAAATATTGTGTAACTATTTAAAAGAAGGAGTTATTTGCTTAGCTCTTGATCTTGAAGGATTAGTAGAGGAGAAATATATATCATAATTTTGTAAAACTGAAAACAAGCCCAGTATGGGTGTATGTCAGGATATGTTTTCATGAGCACGGGGAGAGGTGTGTGAGGGCCCATGTGTCTACTAACATTAGTGCAGGTTGGGTTAATATTCTTCGCTCTATGTATCATCGTATTGCATGGCTGATTACAATAAATGAACGACTTTTTTGGGTTAAATTTTGAGAGAGGAGTTTACTCTAAATGGTGGGGGTGGGGGGATGGGCTGGGGGGGGGCAGGGAAGCTGTGCAGGGGACTCCAGGAGCAAACCCGTTAGCGGTGAGAGAACCAGGGACCCCAGATTGGGGGTTCGAAGGCAGGGAGAGCCAGGGGCCTGGCCTGGGCTCTGGCGCCAGCTGGAGGTGGGGTAGGGTCTGGAGACACAGAGCCTGTCCAGAGGCTGACTTAATTCAGGGAGATTATATAGAGCTTCCTGAGAAGGCCGGAGTGGGCCGGAGTGCTGGGTAGCCTGTAGCAAGAGGAAATTAAGCTGCTGGAGTATAAAGGAAAACTGCTCCACAGTATTAAAGGTCATAATGAGGTTCTCTCCTCCAGTTTATTCTGAAGAATTCAGTGAGACCCATGGGATTAAGCCTGTTTGGAGGCAGGAGGAAACAAGAATAACAATAGCTAACAGTAGGTAAGAGGCATGGAGTGCGAAAGCGCTTCACCCATGTTATCGTATTCGACCCGAAGTACAACCCCATGAGGTAGGTATGATCATCCCCATTTTACAGAGGAGGAAACTGAGGTCTGGAGGGGTTAAGGAAGCCACCCGTGGTTATGCGGCTGGTAACAGAAGTCTTCTGGCTCCTGGGTCCTCACTCTAAAAGCAGGTCCTTCCGGGGCGAGAATCTGGACAGGAGGTTACTCTCCTTGTCCCCACTTCCTTCGGGGCTGGAGCCGGGAGGCTGCCCGAGCCTGGCTGGGCAGTGCTGGGCCCAGTTTTTTTTTCTTTCTCACTTTCTTTCTTTCTTCTTGGTTCGTTTTATTTATTTATTTATTCATTTTAAATTTATTTTATTGGCGTATAGTTGATTTACAATGTTGTGTTAGTTTCAGGTGTACAGCAAAGTGATTCAGTTATACATATATATATATATATTCCTTTTTTATATTCTTTTTCATTATGGTTTATCACGGGATATTGAGCATAGCCCTCTGTGCTCTACAGCAGGACTTGTAGAGCCATTGTTCCCCATTCTCTACACAAAAGCTGACACCTGCTAACCCCACATCCGACTCCATCCCTCCCCCAACCCCCTGCCCCTTGGCAACCACCAGTCTGTTCTCTATGGGCCCAGGTTTTTTATGCCGGTATTTGGGTCTGGGGCCCAGGCTGCCCCCGCCTCAGTCTCAAGGAAAGGCCCTTGGGAGATGCCGTTCTTCTCCTTGGGGGAAAACCCCAAACTACTTCATTAGAAAGTTCCCTGATGCCCAGGCCTCTGGAGTGCAGAGCGGCCAACCGCTCAGCGCGTGTCCTCATGGCTCTCCGCCCCCCGCTTTGTTTTCACTCCAGGAGCGAGAGGCAAGGGGCAACAACGCTTTGATTTCCTTTGGTAGGTGTGCGGAAGGAAGAAAGGAGAAGCAGCAAACCTTCCCTCGGGTCCCGTGGGACAGGGCGGTAGGCTGTTCCGGAGAGTGGACCTCTCCCTGGGACCACCTGCGTCCAGCCTGGCACTGCCAGGGCGCAGCCCCTAGTGTGGGGCGGGGAGAGGGAGAGGGAGAGGGAGAGGGAGAGAGAAGTCGAAGTAAGACCTTTCTGGAAGCAGCTCTGCCAGGACTGAGGGAATTTCGGGAAGTGGAAAAGGGGAAAGGCTGCTCTCCGCGTCGTCCATCCGAGTTCCCACGCTTGGGCTCGGCCTGGCCAGCCCCTTGGCGCTGCCACCCGTGGGGCCCTCGCCCTCCAGGCTTCAGCCGGAGTGAAAAGGATCTCCAGATGCCCAGAAAGAGAATCTATGTGGTGGTCCTTGTGCTGATTCGCTTCCCTGAGGATCCTGAATGAAAACAGGTCCCAGATTCACCTCTATCCTCCACCTCCGTCCACAGCGGCTGTCGTCTCCAGTTCTAAGATGACTGCTTTCCTCTCTCCCCTCCGCTCGCCCTGCTTATGGACCGGTTCTCCCCATCTTTCTCCGAATCCTCCATTTTCCACGCCCCCGTCCTTCTTCTTCCCTTGCGTGTCTCCTCCTCCCCCACACGTCCACTTCCCAAGGGCCCTGGAGTTTTGGGGCCGAGCCGGGGGCTCTGGACTTGGCCTCTCTGACATTTTCCTCAGGATAACCAAACATTACACTCCAGTGGACTTCTGTGCCTTGAATCTACTCGGGCAAGGGATGGAGTGGGAGGGCCCTTCCCCGACCCCAGGTCCTCGAGGGCTGGCAGCCTAGCGCGAGTGGGCCACGTGCAAAGCGATGCGCAGAGCTGGAACCACCGGGCGGAGGTAGGGAGGACGATCGCCTCGGTGCCTGATACCCACTCCTCACCGCCCGCACCCCCAAACCCCATCTCAGCGATGGGACGTGACTTGTGCTCACGTTGGTTCCTACCTCCCCGAGCTGGGAGCAGGGCTTACCGCGCTGCTGCTTAAAAACGATAACACCAACTAACATGTGGAGATGTCATCATGATTAAACAACAAATTAGAGTCGAAGACGGCGCGATAATAATCTAAACAATCACCACAACCAGAAGAAAAGTCCTCTACCGAGCCAGGTGCGGCAGCGTTTCCGGGACTCTCGGCCCTGCGTCCCCGGGCTCTCTCTCCAAGAGCACTGGAGGGTGTTCCCCGGCCTACCAAAGGGCGAGGGAGCCCCGACACGGCACCCAGCCCTCTGGAGGCTCCCCCGGACGATCCGGGACAGGCCGCCCCGGAGGGAGGCCCCACCTGGGAGGCAGCTGGAGCCGCAGCACGAGAACCAGGTTCCTGGAGACGAGAGCGACCGAGCCCGCGTTCCCAGTCCCCGCCCCTGTGCCCCTCCCTCAGCCTCGCCTCCTTCCAGATCTCGGAGGAGGTCCTTTTCTAGGAGGGAAGCCTGCGCTGTGAGGGGAGGGGTGTCCTCCTTGTGTCGCGGGGGTCTCCCCCCCCACCACCACCACCCCAAAGCCTGGGGAGAACGCCGCGTGCGTTTTCCTTTGGCGAGCAATGGGCCCAGTGGCGCGCGCTGGTTCGCCCCCAGTTTGCGGAGGTAGAAACACGAATAGGAGCGGGGGGGGGGGGGGGCGGTTATCAAAGCAAGAAGGGCCCGAGTAGACCCTCTTGCTCCTCCTCCCCCACCCCATCATTAAATAGATTCGTGTTTATAACAGGCTCAGACATTTTCATTTGAATTCCAGGGGTTGAACTCAGGCTAGAATCGTCCCACTTAACACTTAGGCCGAAAATTACATTGAAATGAAACGATCGAAACCAAACTCTATGTTCCCAAACAGCCAGCGTTCCGGGGTGGGTGGCCACTCCGCGCAGGCAGCGAGGATCTCCTTTGGTCTGGCCTGAAACTGGAGGATCGGCGGAGGACGGGGCGGCTTGGGGGCGGGGGGCAGCGGGGGAAATAGCCCCAGGAGTAGGGGCGAGGCGCGTGCGTGAACCCGCCGCGCTAATAGATGCTGCCATTAAGAATCCGGGCGGCTTCCAGCGCTCGGGGCGCAGGGACGCATGTGTTGCTGGAATTCAATCCGTGGGGGGAATGCAGATTGGGCTGCGACCTACTGGGTTTGATTTATGAATTGTTACTCTAGCGATTGTTTACACATTGCATTTCAGGGCCCCGTGCCCCCTCCAGGAGCGCGTCTCGGAACCCGCTCCAGCCTCCTCAGCCTCCCTCCCCGCCCCCATCTCCACCCCCAGCCCCCCCTCGGGGCCCCCGCAGCTCCCTCCCACCCTCACCTTGACCAAGAAATCCGATTTCGCTGTCTTTGAACCCAAAGACCCACATTCGGGTCTGCTCCCCCCCCCCCCCCAGCCTGCTAGCATCCAGCAGCCCCGGACCCCGCGCTCCTCTGCTAGCGTTTATTCGTGAATGTTTACTTCTCTGGAAGGCCATGCGGGCCTATAAATAGGAGAGGTGGAAGCGGCTCGACTGCCAGATCGATAGGCCCCGTCTCCTCGCCATTTCAGCTGAGCTGTCTTATTAATTATGGAAGGATTCACCTGATCCCTGCCAGGGACCACAGCCTCTGGTCCCTCTGCGAGAGCCCTTAATGGTGGTTCCTCCGCAAGGTGCCTCTGGCCACCGCAGAGGAAGCGGCGTGTCGGCGGGAGGGCGCGGCCTGAGGGGCCGGTCGTTGAGGCTCCGACCCGCGTGGGTGTGCGTGTGCATTCTCAGCTGCGCGCGAGCCCAGTGCCCCCAGACCTCACCTAGAAAGGATCCTTGCCGTTTACTTATTTAAAACGTAACCTCTTCTTTCTCTTAAGTAAACACAATTTCAGGGACAAGGTGTCCTGGTGGAGGAGGGTCTGCTTGAAGACGGTGGGTTAGCAGGTGGTTTGCGAACAGGTGAACTTATCACCTGGCATCCTGTGTCCCTTCAGGTAACCCCGAGAACTCGGCCAAGAAAGCAGGCTTGGGGCAGGAAACAGACGACACACCCCTGTTTCAAACAATAACTTTTATTTTATACTTCTCTATACTTTGTAGCAAATTTTTTTTTGCTGAATTTAATTTATAATAAACATTTTAAATTACATCTCTCTTTTTTTTTAAAATCAAGGCTCTTTTATGTCAAAATCTTTTTTTAACTATATTTTAGATTAACATTTAACATCCCCCCCCCACCCTTGTGATCTATACCATTGGATATTCAGGTATTACTGTATGTGTAACAGCTAAAACAAGAGGGAAAATCAAGGCAGTGGACTTGGAAAGATGCATCAACACGAGCAGGTAAAGCTTAACCTCTCAGTGATTTCAGCAGCGTTTTTTCTGGCAGCCTGTACCTCTAACCCGAGGTTTCTTCAACCCCTTTCCTCTCTCCCTCCTAGCCTTAAAACACAAGGCCAACAATCCGTCCTTTCACTTTTCTCGAGGAGAAATGTGCAGTGGAAATGATCAAAACAAGATACCGTGTTAGAAAGACGTGAGCGTGAATTATTCACGAGATGCTTCTCTCTTCAATTCATTCCCCTGGCCTTCTCCTCTCCTCTCTTTCCTATTAGGAGGAGCCCATAATTTGTCATGTATTAACATGATTAATATAGTAGGTGGCCCAGGGCCGTTCCTGAGATTCTTGTGCCAAAAAACAAAAATTAAAAAAATGGGGTGGGTTTGCCGTTTTGGGAAGACGGACTGAAGCTGAGGTCCGAGTTTGGCTGTGCTTGCTTGCTCACTGATCGGTAACATTTGGCAAATAAAACACAAGAAACTCAAACGAGATCAAGAAGAGAATCCGGATTTCCCACAATCCTATGTGAGTGTTGTCAGCATCACCGAGAATCACAACGTCCCCAAAGGACGAATGGACCTTCTTCTCGATTTCCGGGAGCATGGCGTGAGTGTGTGTGGGCGCGCGGGGGAAGCCGGCCCCGCGCTCAGAAGGAAAGCCAGGTCGCTAAAGCTGCCAAGAGAGACACCAGGAGTACGGGGAGCGCCGGGAGCAGGGACCCCGCCGCCCCGTTGCCGCTGCCGCAGAGTTCGAATAAGCTGCCTTGGATGTTGAGATTTTTGGATTCTTTTCTCAGTTTATCCCACATATCTTTCGCCCCTTCCTGGCAATCCGTAAGGGCTGTGACCGTGCAGCTGTGGAAATCCTCCCAGTATCTGGCGAGGAACAGAACAAAACAGAAGCAGGTTCACTTTGGGCGCGGGAAGGACCCCGGGCCTGCGCCCCGGGCAAACCTCCCGGCGGCGCCCCGCTCCGACCTCCTCTCCGCCGGCCCGGCGCCGGGCGGGGCCCGGTGGGCGCTCCCGGGACCTCCGCGCAGCCTGGATGCCGCTGACCAAGGTGGAGGCCGCCCCTTCCCTCTCTGGTTCCGCGGCCCGGCAGCCGGGCCGCGCCCGTTGCGCCGCGCTGGCGCCTCGGCCTGCGCAAACAGATTGCAGGGCCTCCGCGGGCAAAGCTAGGAAAACAGTGCTAAGCCTCGCAAGCTGCCGCCCATTAATGCCTCTTGGCTTGCAAGACGGGTTGCTTGCTGGGAGCACGGCCCTCCCCTCCGGGCTTCCCGCTGTCTCCTCCCCCCCGCCCTTCTGTCTCGCCTCCTCCCTCCCCACGCTGCCGCGCGCTCTCCCCTTGGCCTTCATTCTCCTCCGCTCCTCCTTTTGTCTCCCGCTCTCCCCTTTCCCCTTCTTTCCTCTCCCCTTCTTTGTCTTCCTCCTTTTCCCTCCCCTCGGTTTTCCTCTCTTCCCTTCCTCACTTCCTCCTCCTCCGCACTTGCTTCGGTCCTCCGTGGCCCCTCGCCTTGCTCTCCACGCTCCCCCGGCTCTGATTCGGTCCGGAGACTGCGGCCTGCCTCTCCCCTCCACGGGGTCGGTGAGTGCCAGCGCCCGGGCCCCCGGGGCTGGCTTCCCGGCCTCCTCCAGCCTCCTGAAACCCCAGAGCTCCGGCCCTGCCCTTCCCCCTCTCCCGAGGCTTTTTTGTGGCCCTGGACCTCCGCGGCCTTCGGGGTGTAGTGCCAGCCTACCCCAGGCCCGGACTCCTGGGCCGGCGCGGTGCCCGCCGCTGCCAGCCTTCGAAGGACCCCGCTCTCCGTCCTCCCTTCTCGCCTCTGCCCGGAACCCTGCGCCGTACTCAGCCACTCGCTCCTCCTGGGCTCGGCTCCGAGCCCCGCCCCACAACCTTCATCCAACTTGTGCCTTTTTTTTTTTTTTTATTGTCCCCCTTTCTTCTGAAAACCCAAAATAGATCTCGAGACTAAATATAATTCCAACCCGTCATCGATTCCTGGGGCGCTGTCTCCTTTCGGGGCTGGGTCAATCAGTGAGCCTCGGTAACTCTGGGCCGGCTCCCCCTTCGCCCGGGCCTTAGCGTCAGGCCACCAGGGAGGGCCCTCCACGAAATCTGGTTGTCATTTTCTCCCCTCTCTCCTTTCTCTCACTAGCCTGGACTGTAGGCACGATTTATCCTGGTTTCCACTCCCACCCCATCTTCTGGCTGACAGTCAAGTTATAAATGCTTGTTGGACTGCCTTGAGCGCTGGCTGTTTTCTAATGACCTCCGTGAGTCTCTGATTTATGAGGACTGGGGGGCCTGGGGCGCAGGGCTTCCAGGTTCCTCAATTTGTAATAAACACTGAGATTTAGAGAAACCAAGAGGCGGCAGGACAGCTTTCTGCATAATTACACCTCCCAAAGGATGTCTAAATCTCTCCTTTCCTTATGCATGCCCAGATGGGGACAGGGCCTTCCTGGAAGAGAGACATGGTGGAAGACGACAGAATCCAGGTGGCGCTGAGAAGAGGTGGGCTTCAGTGCCACCAACAGTGTGGGAGCCTTGACCCAGCTGTGGCCGCCACCTCTGAGAGGGGCCCACCTCATTTCCATTTTCCAGGACCAAAGTCCTGCTAAAAAATTAAAATAGCTTGGAATAACCAAGTTCTGGCAAATGATGGAGGATTTGAGAGCTGATCCGTATTTAACCTTTTGTCCATCGTTATAGGTACATTTCTTACCTATCATCAGACACTTAGGATTAACGTAGGTGAGTGTGCATCCCAGACCCAGCGTTTTGTCCCTTTCCTGATAGGAAAGTAGCAGCCTCTTAGCCGCTGTGACTTCTGGTGGACACCAGGGTATTTAAGACTGTGTGTAGCAAAATTAAGGATGGTGCAGAAAATGGTCACTCCAACCTATGGGAAACAAGGAACACCTTTTGCCTTGGCTTTATTGGAAGGGCCATTATGGGGGTGGGGAGGGTCACAACTATTTTTGAAAAATAAAGTAACAGTGTGTGTGCATGTGTATTGCAGAAGATGGGAGTATTTCTGAGGTCTGCAGCAGCTAAAATGCGGCTGGTCCACCACAGTAGGGCTCTGCTACCCTCATTTGCCAGTGGGAGCTGTGCTTTCCAGCCAAGCTCTGGAAAAACGCCACTGGGCCTGTCCATGAACTCCCTCCTGGCCTGGCCTGGGGACACCTTGCAGATGCAGGAGGGAGGGGGGAAGCAAGAAGGGTAACTACGCTAAAGCTCCGAATTGGCTACAAACTCCGCAGAGGTGATCACTGGACATTTGGGACGTGCTCCTCTTGGGCAAAGTCATTGGCACAAAACAAAATATTCTTTCAGTCTCTCTCCTAGAAAGAGGAAGAGGGATCCGCACTCCCTTGCTGCTCGCGAATTTTCTTGGCGGGCACCGGAGGGGAGTTTTATTAGAGGAAGTGGACAAAATAGGGGAGTGCCTTTCCTTTTAAGCAAACCAAGTAGAACTACCAAAAACGCCCCTCAAACCAAACCAACCGTTCTTTGGGAAGTGCTCATTCGCGCAGCAGGAAAGGGAGACGAAGACGGCCTCAAAGCGCAGCGAGGAACTTCCAGCTGCTCTCCAAACCCTCGTCCCCGGTTCCAGCGCGTGGACTGCGCGCGCCTCTGTGCGCGCGGGTCAGGCTGCGGAGGGTGGGACTGGGCCCGGCGGAAAGGATCATCCTCTGCCCATCCCAGGCCACAGGGTCCCCTTGGGCGGGGCAGGCCCCGGCAAAGGCCTGAGGGTGGGAGCCAGAAGGTGAGAAGGCGCGGATTCGCGCTGGTGCCAAATACTGACCGCCTGCGGGAGGCGGGGCGCCCTCCCACCTCCGCAGCGCCCCCCCGAACGGAAACCTCGAGGGCCAGAGAGGACACTTACGTGCACACGGTCTTGATGTTGGTCTTGTCATCCAGGCCCTGCGGGTAGTTGGCCATGCTGTCGCCCAGCTTGAGCAAACAGTCCGAAAAGCCCTTAAAGACTGCATCGCACTTGCCCGCTGCTCTCACGGCCTGCACCAGGTACGCTGCGGGGAGGAGGGGACACCGGTCAGCAGCACCGCGACCCCGCCCCGCAGCCCGACGGCCCGCCCGCCTGGGCCCAGCGGGCCTCACCCCGTCCAGCGGTGCCCACTAGCGCCCGGGCTCGGGGAGCGCCAGGTCCAAAGGTGAATGAACGGTTAGGCCCGAGAATGAGCGACCCGCACCCAACTGCGCGTCTCCTGCGGGTGGCCGGTGCGTGAGCGGCGTGGACAGGGGGAGGCGAGGCCATTCCTATTGTGCGACTCCCTCCCGCATCTGGCTCCGTATCTTTTTCTGTTTCCATCGCCCCCTCTTCTCACCTCCCCCGCCTCTTTTACTTCTCTCTTTCTCCTCACTCCCTCCTTCGTTTCCCAACGCTTCCCCAGCGAGCCCGTCAAGGCTCTCCAAGTGAGATCGTCCCTTTCTGAGGTGACGGAGGGGGTCCGAAAGCACAGCGCGGGGGCGAGGAAGGGGCTGGGAGGCGGCAGAGCGGGGGGCCGCGCAGCCGAACCGAGCGCCACGTCGGGCGAAAAAGCCTCGGGCTTGGCGGGCGCTCAGCAAACACTGCTGAATGAATAAATTAATAAAGTCGCTGGAGGCTACCAGCAGCCACCGACATGGATTGTTCCACTCTAAGAGCGACTGTCTACCATGCAGTGTGCGTTCCTCGTGAGGTCCTCGCCCCCCGCCCCCGAGAGACTGGGCGAGGGGACGAGTGGTCTGGGGCAGTCGCGGCCCGTCAGGGTCAGGATGTGTCTGAGCTAATGACCCCGGGTCACCTCCGCGGAGGCCAAATCCGTGAGCCCGGCCCCGTGCTTCCCTCCGCCTCTATCCGCGGCTCGGCTCCCCTGGAAAGACCGGCCACCACTCCCGCCAGCGGGGGAGGTGAGACCCTTCCTCGCCAGGCCCCAGCAGTGCGCCTGAGGGCCCAGGTGGCTGCCGCCAGGGGCTCTCGGCCTCCAGCTCCGGGCTCCCTCCAGAGCGGACCGGGATCGCAGTCGGGGCGGTGGGAGGAGGTGGAGGTGGAGGAGGTGGAGGTGGAGGAGGTGAAGGAGAAGGAGGAGGAGGTGGGGGGCGGGGAAGGAGGAGGAGGAAGAAACCCAGGCCGCACCGAGGTCCTCGCTCCTGGTCTCAGGTCGGCCAAACCCCGCGGCTCCAGGCGGCCGGCGCGCTGCCGTGGCCATTTCTCGCCTTCCCAAGGCCCACGAACCGGGCTAAAGATTCCGAGGCGAGCGGCCAAAAGCACCCGGGACGCCAGGAGGGCGCGCAAGAAGCGCAGATCTGCGCTGCTGGGCCGAGGGGAGGGGAGAGAAGGGGCGAATCTTCTCGGAATCGAAATCGGCCTCCAGTGCCCGGACCCTGAGCGCCGGGCCCTTCCCGGCAGCGTTCAGGGCGCCGCGGCGCGCGTGTGGGTGTCTCCGGGGAGGACCTCACCACCCCAAGCCGCCGGTGCCCAGAGCCGGGCCAGAAGCAGGCGAGGGGGAAGGTGACCGAAGCTGCAGAGGCCTCCGAGAGCGCACCGTTTGCAAATTGCTGCAGGAAGAGCTGGGCGGGCCTTGCGCTTTCTAATCCGGAACGGGAAGCTCTGGGGAAGGGACTCGACCTCGGCTCGGGCAGATACGTAAACCTTTACCAATCTCCCGGTCCCCCTACGAAACAGTAAGAGCCCTTGCGACTGCAAGTGTCAGCTAGAACACTGAATAAACGAATCTTTGTTCCAACAGAACGCGGTCCCGATGAAATCAATCCTGCGCGGCGCCCTCTATAATCCGTACCACAGATGCTGCCTTGCAGCGAGGAAACGAAATAAAATACAGTCCATCCTCCCTCCCGCCCCGGCACCCAGTCTCTCCTTACCCCTTACCTCCACCCCCAAGGCTCGGTGGTGAGAAAGTTGCCCCTAAGATGCATTGATACTATGTTAAAGGAGAATTGGGGTTCGCCGGGGTGGGGGGCGCGGGAAGCGCTCCTGTCGCGTTATCTTTCCAGGGGCTGCTGGAGGAGAAGACATGTCACAGCGCGCATGTGTGTGTGCGCGCGCGCGTGTAAAATAAGAAGTCGTGAAAATTTCTGGGTTTTTTTGCAACTGTGGCTCCGCGGTCTCTGGCTGGGGAGGCCGGGGGCTTGCGCGCGGGAAGTGTTTCGCTGGCTCACGCCTCCGGGCAGGGGGCAGCCGGCGCGACCCTGTCCGTCCTTCTTGAACCCTGGTTCAGCGAGGCTTGGGCGGGCGACCCAGGCTACTTCCCCGTTCTCTGCGGTGTCCGCGTCTTGTGCCTTTTCCTTCCGTTCATTCATTCGTTCGACCTCTCATTCATTCCAAACTTCCTCCCGCCTAGCCTTCATTTGCCTTCACCACCCCTCCACCTTCCCGTCCCTGCCCCACCCCCGCTTTTCTTGCCAAATGTCAGTGATTTGGGACAGTTCCCAGCCGGGAATTAATAAAGATCGAGGCTCTGGTGCGGGAAAGGGCAGACATTCGGGAACAAGTATGCTCCATTGCAATTCCACAGCCAACAAATGGTCATTTTCGGGCCGAGGTTACTGTGTTCCAAGCGTATTCCGCATACACAATCGCTGTCTTTTTTACCCCATCCGTAGTAAGGTTATTTCCTCCCGGGAAAGCAGATTACAATCCCTATATCAAAAAGAACTGCTGTCTCCTGCTCTCTAAAAATCTGCAGGCTAACTGCAAAAGCCACATCCAGTTATTTCCAAGATTTAAGGGATTTGCTGCAATCAGAAATGTTCTTTATTATTGCAGCTCTTTGCACTAATGTCAAAGATTCAAAACAGCCAGATTCAAAACAGCAAATCGTTTCTTAGGATTAAAGGCAACGCCAACATCCTGCATCCACACACTCTAAAGCCCCTACAATGTTCATGCAAAAAAATCAGATACTCAAAATCATGTCAAATGCATAAAAAAACCCACTGCAAAGAATCCATTTTAACGTGTAGATAACTCCAAAGCCTGTTTCCTCCACATTTCTCGTGAAGAAAAATGTTATGCATCTCATCTCTTGCCCCAAACCGATTCCCTAAAGCCCCTCCACCCCCCGCAATACTGCAAGGATTTGTCTGCAAAGAATGCTACAGTCTGAAGTGATAGGCACCAACAATTCCCTCATCTCCAGAAAACCCGTTTGAAGAGTTTCTATTTTTTCTCTTGTCCATTCTATTAATAATCTGCTTCACTTTCACTTTTAGGCCACATTAATTAATGCTCTGACCCGCATCAGGGAAGGGGGTTTTCTAGTGCTCCCTTCCATAATGCCTTCTTCATTTTGGATGAAAAAATGTGAACTTTTAAACAACGACAGTGTAACTAGGACTCAAGATTCCTTAACATAAAATGGGGACTATATAAACCCACCCATAATCAATCCCAAACAAACAAAAATAACAGGCACCCAACACGACATATTGCAAACACTTCTTAACCCCTTCTTATATAGAAAATACTGATGCCTATGTGGAAAGGAACAGGCAAATGAGCATAGAAAATTCTATCCACATATATTTAGCTGAACTCAAGCTCCTCAATGATAAGCATATTAAAAGATGTACTCTGGGGTTCCCTATCATTCTCAATTTGCCCCCCAGCCCGGTCTGCGTTGCCCGGTGTGAATGCTGCAGCTAGGATACTGGGGCTGGGGGGGGGGCGGTAGGATGACAAAGTTCTAAATGCTGCAGTCTGAACCCCAGAATATCTTTGCTTTCTGCACATAAACTTTCCAGTTGTAGCTGCCTAGGCATCTTGCCCCTGCATTCACCTTTTGACCCTTCAAAATAATACCTTGCAGTATCGCAGGGACCAGTGCATTTCCCCAGAGCGCACCAAACCTGGTGAACCCAAGAGAGGGGAGCAAACCCAAGGACGTGCGCTTTGGAAAAAGGGGGGAAAACCCCTCCAGAAAATGCCGGCTGCACACATTTCCCGGCGAACGTTTGGAATCTCTCCCCCTCCACCACCCCCCTTTTTTTTTTTTTTTTAGAAAAACCAACCCGGGACGCGCCAGTCCCTTGGAGCCTATGCTCCCACCCCTGGAGGTTTGCCGACTTCTCCGCACCCCCGGGCGGCCGCGGGCCAGTCGGTTCCTTTGGGCACCTCGGACCCGGCCGCCCGCCGCACCTCCGCGAGCCCGGCCCGCTGGCCACTTACCTATTTGTACCGCGAGGATCAGTGAAATATATCTGCCGTTCAACTTAAGTCCCATCCTACGTTTAGTCAAACCATTTGCGACCGCAGACCTTTAAATAGTTAGTTTAGAGAACGCGGGGGAAAGCTGAAAAATAGGCATTGCCAACAAGTTCCAGGAGCGACGGAGACTTTATGCACGGGGAAGGCAGAGGGAGGAGAGAAAGAGAGGGAGCGAGGAAGAGAGAGAGAGAGAGAGAGAGAGAGAGAGAGAGGCTGAGGGAGAGGGGGAAGTGCTGGGAATGGTTCACTCCATTAGGAGGGGCGGAGGAAGTACAGCCTCACGCCCACGAGCAGGCCTGACGTGGGGGATGACACGGAATGATTTTTTTTCAAAAAAAATAAAGCCACCTTGGTAGAGAATCGCCATTTATAGTCATCAGAAGCTCGAATTAATCAGTTATCGCCAATTAATGTGCGATCCGAACGAATTCTCGCCTCTCGGAGGTGACCACTTCCCCAGTCCCGCGGCCGCCCCCCCCCCCCCGCCTTCTCGCTGTTCCCGGGCCCCCAACCCCGCCCCCTCTCTGCGCAGAACCGGGGCTCCCTCTCCCCTCCCCGCCCGGAGCCGGGGAGTCCTGGCGCGCCCACTCGATTGTTTCAACCTGCCCCCCTCCTCCACCAGCTCCACGGCGAATCCGGCCCCCTCCCTACGTTGCAGCGGGGTTTAAAGGAGCGAGAGCGGGAGAGGGAAAAACTGCTCAGCCGGCTCCGTTAATTCGACAGCCCCCTGGGCCGCCTGCCCCCCTGCACTGGCCTACTCTCTTTCTCCAACCCTGCAGCTGCACTCGGGGCACAGCCCGGAGCGCGTGAGCACACACACACGCGCACGCCCGCGAGCCGAGCCGAGCGCCCCAGACCCTCCCGCACACACGGCACGGGAGCGCGCGCACACGCCCAGGCCCGGGGGGTTTAATCTGCCACACGCGGGGCCCCTGAAATATACACCTCGCGTCCTCGGTGACGCCCCCGCGGGCGAGGGGCCGCTTCAAGAGACAGGGCGACACCTGTACTGGGGAGCGGGGAGAGCAGGGAGGAAGGAGCCTCTGCAAAGACGATTTTCGGATACTAGGGACGTACTAACTCGCAGAGCTTTCGGAAATTTACGAGGCGATCGCTAGTGTGAGGGGTTCCTTCTGATCCTGATGCGCCTCTTGAGGTTATTTGTTGGGCCGCACACACACGTACACACACGCACACACGTACATCACGTACGCACACGGACACCCGCGTCCACACACACCTGCACTGTCTTTTGATGCTCGGGCGCAAAGCCTGTGTAGACGCAGCCTTCTCTGCAACCCAGTGCTTCTGCAGCTGCGCCTGTGCCCGCGCGAGGTGCTACCGCGACAGCGTGAGTTAAGGATGAGAGAGGAACAGAGCTATTTTCTTTCTAAACGCGGTTAGGCTTTGGTTTCCTTCCCTTCCTCTGCACCAAAAGAAGCCTAAATCCTAGCTTCTTTAATCAAATGTTAAGGAAGGAGCCGGCCGACTTTGAGCCCGTGAAGAGAAAAAAGAAATGAAAGATGAAAAGGACCCGCTAAATCTCCCAAAATTACAGGAGAAAACAAGATATTAAGTAAGCGGTAGATATGCAGACGGATGAAGGCGGTATCGAATCGAATCTACTTCTCCAGGCACTGTGCCACCTGCGCGCCCATCTCTTTGGAGATGCAGAGACAAAGGGCGAGAAGGGGGCAAAAGAAGGGCGGTGGGACATGCTGCGGAGGCTGAGGGGATGAAGGGGGGCGCGGGGGCTCTGACTGCGGCCCTTTGTGTCGCGGAACATCTGCAAAGGGTGGCCCCTTCCCCGCATCCCGCAGGAGCGGCACACCCAGAGCTGGGGGCCCGAGGGCCAGGGCCCGGGGCCTGGGGGCGGGGCCTCGTTGTCCCACCCTGTTGACGTCACCAGGGGGACGGGCTGGGCGGCAGTGGGGGCAGCCTTTCCAGCGTCCACGGGCTGTGTGGCAGCCCCGGGTGTTTCCTTTCCCTGCGCTCTGAGGCTCCTGGAGGAGCCGAAAACTCGGGCGGCCAGGGGGCGGGGCGGGGGCGGGTGGCGAGGGGCGGGTGTCTCTTGGACCCGCCCCCGACGCCCTCCAATGGCCAGGCGAGAGGTTGGTCCGAGGGGCGGGGCCTCGGGGAGCCGCAGTAGGCCCCGCCCACAGCCCCGCCCCACCCCTCGGGGCCCCGCGCGTGCTGCCCGCCCGGTTTATCCCTCCTCCGCCCAGAGTTGAGGTGCCGGCTCCGAGCCCAGACTGTTGCAGGGCCCGACGGGGGGCGGTGTAAGGCTTTTTGCCCTTGACGTCCTTGCCTGTCTCCTGCTCACCGCCCCCCACCCCACCTCCGGATCTTCCAAAACGTCGTTTTCTGAGAGTGCCCTGGGATTTCCCCATCCCACCCCCTGTCATCCGAACTTGGGGCGTTGGGGGTGTGCAAGCTGGCAGCGCTGAAGGGCTAAATAAAGCAGAGTGAAGCAGAGGGCGGGCGGTTTGCGCGTGCGCACGGCCACCAGCTTCGGGTGGGCCGGTCCTGGGTCCCAGCCCATCCCGCGGGGTGGGGCGCGCCGTCGCTGGAACCCCCGCTGGCCTTCCCTCCACTTCCCTCCACTTGCAGCCCAGCCTCCCCTCGCTGGTGAGGGTCGTTTGGAAAGTGAGGAAGTGAGAGAGCAGTCACTACTGTGCGTAAATGATATTGGGGTAAATGGTTGAAAGCAGACGATAACAGTGTTTTTCTGTTTTTTTTTTTAATTCTTAATTTTAAAAGTACTGGTCGTCCTGCCGTCGGGGCTCCAAGAGAGGTTGGTTTTTCCTAATTCCTTTATTAAAGGATAATGAAATCCAGGGTTGCCAACGCATGCTGGCTCTTTGGGAACATTGCGGGCAACGTCCACGGTTGAAGGTGGCCTTGGAGAAGGTTTCCTCCTTTCTTTTCTTAAGTTGAAATGTCCACTCCACATCATACTTGAGGCGAAAAAGCAGTGGACTGGATGAGAGTGGGGAGACGCGGGTCCTAGGCCTTGTGTCGTCAGTACTGCGGTGACCTTCGTCTGTCCCCACGCTTCTCTGACTTGCAGTTTGGTAATCTGAAAAAACAGCGGAGATCGGACTACGACCTGATCTCCAAGGCGGTTTTCGCCTTTGGAGTTTTGTTGACTGGAGGTTTTCTAGAATACTGTGGATGTGCAGCCCAAGGAATAAAGTCCATGCAAGGATGCTTGTTACAGGTGCCTTCTTGCAAAGGGCACGTTTCCTTTTGATAAGCAATTTCGTTTAAACTTAAAGAAACGTTTGCAGTTCAGGATTAAAAAAACAAAAAAATTGGTGCTGTTTGGATCTGCATATCAAAATGAGCCAGAGGTACCCCTCCCCCCGAAAGTAGGTCTGCATAATTAAGGCATAAATGTGCAAAACTCCTTGTCCCTAAAACTGCCAGAAAGAGACCACGTCTAATTTGAAGCCTGGTTTGCACCAGCTTCCTTTCTCGGTTCAGGGTCCTGCAGCTCCCCCCCACCGCACGCCTCCGCCCCCAGCGGCGCATGCAATGTTCCACGCACATGCGGACACCAGGCGCGGGTGCGTGTGTTCTTGCACTGGTAACAGGGCAAAGCATTGAGCCAGTCCATTTCCCAACTCTCTCTACCAATCCATCCTAAGTGGACTTTCCAGATGCTACCATTTTAAAAACACCCCTTTGAAATTATTTGCGAGAGCAGTTGCCAGGTCTACTAGGAAATCCCACCTATTCCTGGGTCAGAAAAAAATCCACTGCTATATTAGAATGGATTGCTCTATCGGTACATCTCTCTCATAAATTTAGTCTGTCATTTTTTATACCTTCAACTAGAGTCCTTAATCAAAATATGAATATTAATGTATATAGCTCTTTTATTTAAAATGACTATACCATATTTAAATAATCATGTGAACTAAGAGGGGGTTACATTTTTTTCGAGATATGGTGGTAGAGTCCTAATACAAACCCACTTTGGGAGGCTTGGGTCTCCCTTTGCATCTGCTACTTGGTAAGGTGATTTTTCACTCTTTGATCACTGGTTTAAAATTAGCTGAAAGTTCTAGGGCTTAAATATATGGCTGGCAGAAGAAACTTGATTTTAATGCAGAAATCTGAATCCTGGGAGCAAATGTTATGTTTGAAATGTATGCGTGTGATTAGCTTTCTATTTAACAATAAATACTTTATTTTTTAAAATTAACATTTTTATTGTGAAATATACGCACAGAACAATGCACAAAACAGAGCTGCACAGCTCACTAATTTATCACAAAGTGAACATCTATGTGGTCTCCATTCACACTGAAACAGAACAGACATGACACCTAAAAGCAATCTGTATTCCTAGATAAGATCCTAAATCAAAAAGGTCAGAGAAATCATTGGGACAGTTAGCAAAATTCGATTGTGGTCTGTGAATGGGACATTAGTTGGTACTAATGTTGATTTCCCAATTGGAGAGTTGTAGGGTGATCACACAGAAGGTTGTCCTTGTTTGGGGGGGGGGGGACACACACTGGAGTACTTAGGGGAGATGAGATGTCATACCTGCAGCTTGTTTCCATAGGGTTCAGAAAAGGAACAGCAGTAATGGGGATAAATAGACAGCAGTGGGACAACACAATAGAATGTTAATATTGGGGAATCTTTGGGTGAAGGGCTATGGGAGTTCTTTGTACTGTTCTGGCAATTTTTATTCATGCTTAAAGTTATTTCAAAGGAATTATTTTTAAAAAATCTACTCGAGGTGGTTTAAGGACTTAGATAGCCCCCCGCCCAAAACCTTTAAAAACTAAGTGAAATATATATCAATAGAAGAATATTCTTAAACTTTAAATAAGCATAAAAAGCATGAACTGGAAATGATTGACAAATTTGACCATAATAAATGAAAAACTTTTGTTCATAAAGTAACACCTTAAAGAAAAGGAAAGGGCAAATTACCAAAATTACCAAAATTGGTATCAAGAACTAAAGAATTCCTGAGACCAATTTTTTAAAGCATGTACGCATGCACACACACACACATCCTGAAATAAAACTGGGCAAAAGACATGAAAAGGTATTTCACAGAAGAGAAAGCACGTATGGTTTATTCCAGGAATGTAAGCAAAACTGGCTTAATGTTCAAACCCTCAGTGTCTCCGTGTCTTTTGTATCCTGAGAGCCTTTCCTTTGGGGATGATCTCACCCTGGTCCATGTGATGTTTTCTCACCACCACACTCACACCAAATAGTCATGGTGAGACTACTTCATAAACCAGGTGTGTTCTTCTCAATGAATCTCCTTAAGGAGTAACAGCATGTTGACCCGTTCCACCACTGGGGATGTTAACCTCAATTGCCTGGTTTGTCAGGTGTCTCTTTCTTAACTTCATCATTTCCCCCTTTGTAATTGGTAAGTATTTTGGAGGGAAGTATTCTGAGATTACACTGATTTCCTAGTCCTTATCATAACTCCACATGAGGGCCCTAGCATCCACTGACCACTCCTAAGTCAACCACCTCTATGATGGTTACCAAATGGTGATTCTCTATTTTCCTCATTTCTTCTAAATTTGTTACTTGACATTCTACTGTAAGGAAGAGCTCCCTTCTTCCCACCCTTCTTTCCCTTTTCCTTCCTCCCTCCTCCCTCCCTCCCTCCCTCCTTCCCTTCTTTCCTCCCTCCCTCTCTCTTTTTCTCCCTTTCTACTTTTCTTTCTTTCCTTCTCTTTCTTTCCCTTTCTTTCTTTCTTTCTTTCTTTCTTTCTTTCTTTCTTTCTTTCTTTCTTTCTTTCTTTCTTTCTTCCTTCCTTCCTTCCTTCCTTCCTTCCTTCCTTCCTTTATTCCTTTATATCAGTATCATCTCATGAATTTCTGTTTTATTTAATGTGCTGTAATCCCCTCTCATTCCTATTTTAAGAGTCTCATGCTTTACTGACTGAGCTAGCCAGGTGGCTTAGCCCCTATTTTAATGCTCAAATTGTCCCCTACTTAGCCGGTGGGGGCCCCTTCAAGCCGATTTTTGTGTCCTCTCAGTGTATCCTGATCATTCGTCGAGAGTTCTTACTAGCTGACACAAAGAGATATTCTGGGCTCGCTTTGTCTTGACCCAGCCCTGGAATCAGTCCTTTCTCCGAAAGCTCTGCTTCTTTGCAGTTTCAAAAGCAAGATCTAGGCCCTGACAGTGCCTGTAGCTGTTCAGGAGAAATCGTTTCTGGGCCTCCTCAGAAGACAGAGTTGGGAACGGGATGTGTGTTTACACGCACGTGCATATGCAGTCCTAGTTATTTCACCTGCTGCAGGAACTTACTAGTTGTTTTCAGGGAACTTATTGAATTTGGCAGCTCTTCCTTATTTCTTTCAATGGAATATAGTTTGATTCCATTATTTTCTTTTACACCTGGAGGAAGGGTTAAAAGTGACATTTATCAAGTAGCTATTTATCCCCAGAGTGAAAGCTTCAGCGGCCCATCAGGATCCTGTGTCCACCCAAGAAAGAGCAGCCACTTCTCCCAACAGAGCCTATGGGTGTCGTCTTTCCTCTTCTTAAAGTATTCCATGATTTTTAAAAAATAAGATCAACTAATTCATCTGTTTGAACTGTCATTTTACCAGATGTATATTTTTCCAACGATACTTTTGAAAAATGTGATTATATTTTCAAGAACGTGTGCTGCTCAAACACTGAGACAGTCCTGATCTGGAGGCCAGGCTGACCACAAATGTGGTTGATTATTTTGTGAATACACTGAGAAGGGAGCTTGGCTGGCAGCATGGCAGCCCCTGCACAAATGTCCTCTCTCCTGTTCCCGTCCTTGTGTGAGGCTGGGCTCCAGGACAGTCTTTATGAAAACTTTTTGGATAGACTTCCTTTCCATATGTGGGTATAAAGAGGCTCCTGGTGATAAACTTTTGGACGTCAATCCGTCTCGCCTTGACAAAACAGTGAACTCAACCTCACCGATTTCAACCAGTAAGTTCCTGATTGTCGTGAATCATTTATTAACACAGGATGGAAATGATCACACTGCAGGTCACACTTGGTGTCAGACAGACCAACGTGGGATTTGAGTTCTGGCTTCCTCCCTAGGCTTATTTGCTGTGAAAGTATGGTCCAGTTATTTACTTCTTTAGGCTTCAGTTTTCTTATCTTTAAAATGGGCATAAAGATATTGACCATACGGGAGTTGTTGAGAAGAGAAAGCGTGGTGTTGTATCTAACAAGCTCACTGTGGGGCGTGGCCTCGGAAGAGAGGAAAGCTTCTCTGTTTCCTGGGCTTCAGTTTTCAGACCACAGGGGTTCTCACCCTTCTTACTCGGGGGCAATGGAGCAACACTCCGGGTCTCTCTGTCTCAATTTCCTTCTAGTTCTTCAGTGCCTGTTTTTCTGGAGTCGCTTCTCCCACTGATTCAGGTCACTGTGCTGTTGGTCATTTCTTATGCTGGCAATGGCCTTCGTTTGTTTTCAGGAGCCTCTGAGCTTGGTCCGCCTCTGGACAGCTTGCTACCTTTGTGAACTTGGAATCTGCTCTGCAACCCGCTTACCTCTCTCTCCTTCCAGAGACACGTGGGCGCGGCACATTGGTCCCAAGATTGGAGTGGGCAGTGGGAGGCCCACTTAGGCCTCAAGATTAAGCCATCCTCTAGGCTACAAGGACATATTGTACAACACGGGGAATATAGCCAATATTTTCTAAAGACTCTAAATGGAGTGTAACCGTTAAAAATCACATAAAAATTAAATAAAAAAAAAAATAAATTAAGAAAGCCAGAACACATGCAGAAAAAAAGAGATTAAGCCATCTTCTACTCGAGTTTTTATTAGAGGTTTGCTGTGAGATGCCAAGTGTTTGCCCAGATGGATGAATCTCTTCTCTGTTTCTCATCAGTTTGTGTTTATGTGTGTACTCTGTTCAGGACCTTGGGCCAAAGTGGGGGTGAGCAGCACCCCGAAACCCTGACACATTGCACATAGTCACTGATGAAAGCATATGTGTAAAACACATAACCCTGGGTGAACCTGGACCCCAAGGTTTTTTGAGGGAGACTGGAGTAAAGAATTTGAAAGAGATTGAAGCAGCCAAATCTGGATTGTAGTTGATAAAGCATTATTTCAAAATGAATAACTCATACTTTAAGAAACAGTCTATGTTAAGCTGTGGTGTGATTGTCTCGTTGGGGTTATAGGTTATGGGTTGAATTGCGTCCTTCCGAAAAGATGTGTTGAAGTCCTAATCTTCAGGACCTCAGAATGGGATATTTGGAAGTAGGGTCTTTATAGAGGTAAAGTTAAAATGAGGTCATCAGGGTTGGCCCTAATCCAATATCACTCCTATCCTTATAAGAAGGAGAAATTTAAACACAGAGACCGTCATGTACAGAAAGAAGATGATGAAGGCAGCCATGTGACGATGGAGTCAGGATAGGATGTTGCCTCTTTAAACCAAGAAATGCCAAAGATTGCCGGTAAACCACCTGCAGCTAGAACAATCTCCCTCACAGATACTTCCTCAGAAGCAACCAACCCCGATGCCACTGGGATCTCAGACTTACAGCTTCCAGAACCTTGAGACAATAAATCTCTGTCTTTTAAGTCACGCAGTTTGTGATACTTACTTGCGGCAGCCTTAGCAAACTAATCCATAGAGCCAGACGACACTGCTGGCAGGAGTGGCTCACTGAAGGGAACGGGATTCTTGGGAGGAATCAGTCTTGCAGAAGGAAGTGAGGCGGGCCTTAGCGTGAGCTGGAGGAAGGGCTTCCTGCCTCCTCTGTGGCCAGAGCTCCCCTGGGGCATGGGGAAGGCTGAAGTGCTTCCACTCGTGGGGGACGTCCATCAGCTCCTCTGACTGCAGGAAGCAGGCTGGAGTGAGGCAGAGCCCAGGACAGTTGTGGGCTGGGGTTGTGGTTGTATATTGTTTTCTGTGTTGTATTTCCCTTCCGTCACTCCCGATCCTAGGAAAGTCTCGCTAAGAGCTTACAGCTGTATTGTGAGAAGTGACGCCCCACATTCGGGATGAATGATTCGAGAGGCGAACAGAAGGCACCAGAAGAGGCACAAGTGCTGTCCTGCGGCCCCCGCAGGCCCCTGGATGGTGTTTGCACAGGGGAATTTGAGGGGAATGTCCCTGGCCCATTGGAGGTGGCCCTTTGGGAAATGCTTAGAAATATCTGGGCGAATTTTGGGGGAGTGGATAATTGGGTAATTCACAGCAATAAATCTCACCACATTTAAAGTGTATATAACTGAGACATACTCAATTAAATGAGGGCATACCTTTACTCAAATGGTGTCTAAGGAGGATGCTTCCAGGCTTAAAATTCTATTATTTTAATTAAACAAAACCGCCACTGAGCAGCGACTAGCTGTCACAAGCCGCGTGCTTGCTTCTGCAGGTGAAGGGAAGCTGCCTTCGGACCCTCAGGCGAGGCCGCGGTAGCCAATGTAGGGCCGCTGCTCAGAAGCGGGAACATACTGGCAGCTGCAAGGAGTGACAGCTGGCTGCCTATGCAGAAGGCACAATTTTCACATCTGAAAAACCCGTGGGGGCTGGTGGTTGTGGGGAGCTGGGTGATTTCTAAGATTCTTTCCAGCACTGTAATTCCATGATTCTGGGAGGACAGAAGAACTAATAGGTGTCAGACACACAATCTGAGACTATTCAGTTTGAGGACAAACCACCCTACACATTAAGAGCCCCAAAGAGCATGAGGTATTAACGCCCATGAGTAAACTAAGAGAGCCTTTACAGAGCATCTTCCATAATACAGGTGCCATCTAGGTGTATCAGGGGAGCCAAATGGACCTGGTTTCCAACCTCATGCCTCTTAGGGTCTAGAAAGACACAGGTAAACAAACTGATGAATAATTACAAACCGTGAAAGGAGCTCACACTTTCTCATGGTGTGAGAAAGAAGAGCTAACAGAAAGAACCTCTTTACATTGGGTAATTGTATCAGTGTCTTAGGGCTGCTATAACAAATGACCACAAACTTGGTGGCTTAAAAGAACAGAAGTCTATTGTCTCGCAGTTCTGGAAGCTAGAGACTTAAAATCAAGGAGTCACAGGGCCATGCTCCTTCTAAAGTTTTTAGAGAGGGTCCTTCCCCTCTAAAGGTTTTAGAGGAGGGTCCTCTGCTGGCTTCTGGTGGTTGCCGGCATCGTTGGAATTCCTTGGCTGGAATTCCTTGACCTCCAACCTCTGCCTCTCTTCATGTGGCCATCCTCCCTCTGTGTCTTCAAATCTTTCTCTCTTTATGAAGATACAAGTCATTAGATTAGCACCCACCCTAATCCAGCATGACCTCATCTTATCTTGGTTACATCTGCAAAGGCGCTATTTCCATGTTCACAGGTATCTGGGTTGGGACTTGACCATACCCTTTTGAGGGACTCTACAGCGATCATGGATGTTTTCTCTGAGGAGTTGATATTTAGGTTGAGACCTGAAAGAGAAAAAGCAACAGCTGGGCAAAGAGCCAAGAAATAATAAAACTTGAGGTGGGAAGGAACTTGCATGTGTGAGAGTCTCAAAGAACCCAGCCAGTGAAGGTGGGGTATAGTGAGGGGACAGCGGTACCAGATGAGTTTGGACAGAGGTTGGGGCCAAGCAATCCACCTTAAGGAATTTGGATTTTATTCTAAAAGCCCTGGGAAGCCCTGGGAAGCCACTGGAGGGTTTCAAAGGAGGGCAGTGTCGCATGAGGGTGGAAACGTGACCTGGTCTGGACAGGACAAAGAAGAGCTCTGTGGGTCATGGAGTGAATGGGGCCAGGAAGAGGCGGGGAGTCTGTGCAGGAAGCTATCGAGGTGGCAGGTGAGAAAGGATGGAAAGAAATGAGTGGATTCTTGAGACATTAAGAGGCCGAATCAACAGGACTGATCTGGATCGATTGATTCCTAATATAGGTCTTGGTCCAGAGACACAAAGTAAATTTTTAGGGACTTGCACGTAGCTTAACTCAGCTCATCAATTTAACTTATAAAAATTAAGTAGTATCCACACCAGAGCTTGAGTCCAATGCCTTTTACTAGGTGTTGACAAAAGATGGCCCTCAGGTCACATTTGACCTGAGATAATTTTTGTGTATTCTATGCAGCATTTGAATAACAGGGAGAGAACGCACAACAATCTAAAGTGCCAGTTGCTCTTGCCAAGTCAGGAAAGCTGGCAGCAATGGGACCCGCAGCCTTTCTTGGCCTAACGAGCTGGATTTGAGCACAGCTTCCCCCTCTAGACAGACAATGGGCTCTCCGGTCGTCCCAGCCTGCGACTGTGTTTTGCTGTATCTCCAATGTACTTCTCTTATTTAACTTTACCTCCCTGGCCCCTGTGGGGCTTGAGTTTACTCCTCTAATTATAGTAAACAGAATGGTTTTGTTTTGTGTGGCACCTCTGCATATGTCCCTGCACACATGAGCTTGTGTGACAGTGGGTGGGTGGGTGCTGGAGCAGGTGGGATCCAGGCTCATGTCTTCCTCTCTAGAGACTTTATAAACTTGAACCAGAAGGAGTATGACAACTCCAGAAAGTCGTCTGACTGATCCCATGTAAGGATTCAAGTATTAAATTCAATAGATCTCTTGCTTCTTTTCCAAATTTTAATTCTTCCCCAGAATTATCTGGCATCGGTCATGACAGCCTTTCAAACCACAAAGGACAGTAGCTTATGCACATCATATTCTGTTTAAGAAAGCAGGCAAATTTTGAGGGGATTTTCACAAACATGATGAAATCCTAAAAAAGAAAGCTTGTATTCAACTCCAGTTTTCAAGGAGATTAATCTTCTTAGAATACGGCACTTCCTAGTATTGTTAGAAAGAAAGCGTTTCAGTAATTATAAGTGCCTTGGAAAATTGATTTGGATATTTCCCCCATGAACTGATTTCTAAATTATGAAACCATAAGGGACTGCAAATTGCATACAACTTCAGCTATGGGAACAAATGTTTTCTTAGCAAAGAAATATGTCTAAAGCTAACGTGAGATATTCTCTTACCCAGTCTTTTAGAGGCATGCTGCCTGCATAGCTAAGTGGGCTTTTGTTCACAGGCAAGAGGCTAAAAGGAAATTCTTGTTTCTGCTCATGAAGAAGTAACTACCACCTCCAGGAGAGTCACAGAAAGGAAATTACTGTTTCCACTTACATGTTCTCCAAACAACAATAAAATGTTTATTAGCAGCAAAGTAAAAGGACACATTATACTTTAGATTCCTAGAACTTTACTGAGCTTTATTCCCTGTACCCTTTGGCCTAATTGTCTAGTGTCTTGTCACAAAACAGGATAAAATGTACCGGAAACTTGTGACAGACTGTTCCCAGTTAGAATCTGCCTTGAATTGAGCCTGAAGTTGAGGTGACATCTATAGTCTCCATTAAATGATGGCAATGATGGCGTTCTAACGGAAAAGTAGGAAAGTGGTTTTATTAATGTATGTGTTTCAGTTTTGGTTAGAAGCAGAACTCCTTCATAACATTTGTGTTGGAAAATAGGATCTGTCTTATTGGAGTCCCTTATGTTTCTCAAAAACTAAAGTGGAGAGAAGGTGGGGATGGTGCGCGATTTGACCAGCAGTTTATTCAAGTTTCTGTCATTCTTTGGAACCCAATGAATTGTTGACAATTCTTTCTTCAGCCTGAATTGGTTATAAGGAAACGTTTTTCCTCCTGCCTTCCCTCCCTCCCTTCCTTCCTTCCTCCCCTCCCCCTTCTTTCCTTTAATATAATGCTTGAGTTTTATTATATTAAATACATGCATAGATGAATGAATAAATATCAGCTATCAGGAAAACTGGTTGTATCCTAGAAATACGTCTTAAGCAATATGTCCTGAAGTTGGGTAGCCAAGAAATAATTTATGATGGAGCCGACCAGTCAGTGAAAGTGTCACCTCGGGTTAGGCAGGTGAGAGAACATTCTTGTATTCGTCAGCGAGAAGTCAATGTTCATTTGACATTTAAATCAAAAGACCCACTTTGGATGGCTATAGGCTCCCTTCCGTGCCTGTGGCATTCCTGTCTGAGTCCGGGCATTTACCCCAGCACATTTCACTGGTCTTTCCCAACCTTCGCCACCCCATCTGCACTCTGGAGGGCCCAAAGAGGTGATTTTGCAGCACCTGTACCCCCGCTGCCAGAACGCTGCTTGCACCCCAGGCGAGCTGCTAAGGCAGTGTGCAGTGTGGATTTTCCGCTCTCTTGGGTACTACATCACATTGAATTTAACTGAATAAGAGAGAGCATCCATTTTCCCTTGGACCCTGCCCACTGGTTACAGAATGGTGTTTGAAATTCTTTACTGAAGCCGACTAGTATAATGTCAGAGCTGCAGATTGGGGGTGGAGGGAGGAAAGCGGTGGTGCGTGCAATGAGCATTTTTCTTTTTCAAAGCTGAAGCCAAATAGTGTTTACCCCGACTTGGCACGTAGGTGTATAGATGTGTTGGATTCTTTGGTGATGTCTTGGGATGTTGAGGAAGCCTGGTAAATGAGGCTCAGGTTCACTCTCGTCTCCGTTAATCAAAAGTAGAAATGTCTGCCTGCTTGCCTGAAAGTATTGACATCAGACTCTTGCCCCAGTACTGAGTATTTGCTCAGAGGCCATTACAAAATAATTGAAAAATGGGTGCACATACCCCAGTCTAAGGGAATAAGATTGCTCAGACCACATGTATTTATTGTGCTTTTTTTTTTTTTTGTATCTCCCACACTGCCCAGCCTTGTGAGGTGCAGAAGAATGATGCCCTCTTCTTTCTCTTTTGGTGATAAAAAGACTGATGTTTTACATTTTTTTTTTTTTACTCTTTTCTGAACACTGGAAAAAATGAACAATTAAAATAAGAAAGGATGTAATTTAGGTGATATAAAATGTTTAATTCAGAAAAGAGAAAGTTCACAATAGGCCCTTGTAGTTGGAAAGACTTTTTCTTCTCCAGACATTTTCTCCTCTCTCTTGCCACTCGCTGGATAAGATACTCATCCTTTGGGCTTCTAAGATGGGCGCATCTCATCCCTCTATTTGCCACATTTTATAATGATTATAAATAGGGTGACTGGACATCCTGGTTTGCCCAGCACAGTCCTGATTTATGTCTGTTATTCTAGAATAATTATAAGTGGCTCCCCCTTGCACCTCCCAGAGTCCCAGTTTAGATTATAAATATAACTCAAATATAAACTGAGGACCACATAGCCCTGGCTTTTTAAATGCTGTTGCAGTCAAATAAGCACAATCTAGTAACTAAAAGTAATTTAAAATGTTCCCTGTGTCTCGGGAAGAACATGGAAGATGATCTAAGTTATAATCTACAGCGGTATTCTTCAGAAATCTGTCTCCTCTCTTTCCTAAATGCCCCTGGTAGCAGTGGCTGCTCTAAAACCTTTCAAACAAAACACTCCTACCTTTCCCAGCACCAACCCACACCTTTTATTTTGTCTATCTGGCTTCTCTCTCCCTTTCTCTGTCTATGCGGGTTCTCTTTTTCTATCCATTCTCTTAACTCTGTCTCATAAAGCCCCTGAAGGTAATTGGGCAAAGGTAGAACTCTCTTTCGGGGGTGAGGTAGGGAAAGATTCTGAACTGGCCAAAGTTGTCTTGAGTGGGCTGGAAGCGAGAGGAGGGAAGGCTGAAGAGTCTCACTGGTGACTAAACGTTGTCTCTGTCACAAGTTATCTGAGAGCCAGTCTGAGTTCTGCATCCTAGTGGGCAGCACAGTGTTGGCAAAAAGAGCGCCTCGAAATGTGAGTGAATTGAAGTAAATCAAGGAGGACTTTTACCCGGCTTTGAAGGAGGAACAATATCTGTGTGGATGTAGAGGCAGTAGGAGGAGTTCCAGGGAAATAAGAATTAGGGTGCATGAAGTTGTGGGTTAACGTGTGTGTGGTGGGATGTGAAGAGTCTGGGGAGATGGCATTGGAGACTCTCAGAGGGGAAGAGTGAGGAATTCTACTGGCTTCCAAAAGTGGAGACAGCCGAGGAAGAGCTCTGGAAGGCTGGGAGAGAGCTGTGCAGTAGAGAGCCAAGGTAGGTTCATGAAGTAGGGAATGACATGGCGGCAGTCATAGTTCAGATTAATCTGCCAACTTTGTTTGGGGCAGTTACTATGCTTGGTCCATTGGACTGCAGTGTGATGGATAAAGAGCATATGGCACATAGAAGGAACTCAATAAATGATGGCTAACATCATCACCACCATCACCATCCTCCCCCTCCTCACCGTCATCCTCATCAACACCACCACCAACATCATCACCATCACCATTTTGATTATTGGGAAAGTCTTGAGTCAGAGAGATAAACTGGTGGGTTGTTTAAGGGAGGTATTGTGGAAGGAAATAGAGAGACTTCTCTGGGAAGAAAGGAGAATCCATACATTAGAAGGGCTGTGTGGTAGAAGAGGGAGGAGACGCCTTTCTTAGAGCTCCTTGGGTGAAGTTAGGATGAGAGGAGGGAAGCTTATTTAGGCTCAGCATTAATGAACTTTCTCATACTCAAAATGCCAACCATTCAATATATTGTTTCAAGAAGAAGGGAGCTCCCTGTTGTTGGAAGAGCCAAGCAGAATCCGGATGATCATCTGCAGGGATATTACAGATGCTTTAATAAACATGCGGAAGAGAGGAGTTACTTCCTCTGAGATCCCCTCCACCTGAAAGATGCAAGGATTTGTAGACCTTTAGAACATGGGCCAAGTTGGTAGCAGAGAAAATGGCACAAAAAGGTCATGGTCTATACCAGTGATTCTCAACTGTGGATGATTTTGCCCCCGGGGGACACTTGGCAGTGTCTGGAGACATTTTTGGTTGTCAGAACTCAGGGGAGGGTGCTATCGGCATCTAGTGAGTAGAGGTCAAGGATGTTGTTAAACGTGCTGTGATGCACAGGACAGCCCCCACCCCCAAGAAAGGGTTATCTGGCCCCAAATGTTGATATTGGTGAGGTTGGGGAACACTGGCCTGTAGTTTCACAAGTCCTTTGACTTCTTCTGTTGAAGAATGAAGAGAGTCGCTGGGTGGATAAATGTTGACTCACATTCACCAGGGAGTATTTTCCTAAGCAGTGAGCCAGAAATACTGCCGAAAATGCCCTTTCAGTTGTGGGTTTCACACACATCTTAAAGGTTCCTCTTTTTTCTTCAAAGCTTCTTTGAAGTCAGTGAAACTGGTTAAGAAATGCAGTAGGTGATAAGGACAAACTCACTGTTCAAACTTGTTTGAAACCTAATTCTGGCTGCCATCCAGGAGGCTCTATGGAGTGCACGCTTGTATTCATCATGCTTCCTGGAGGGTAAGTGACTTCCTTGAAGGCTGAAGATGAATAAAGAAGGTTCAGGTTTCACAGATTTTTCTTGGTAACCCGGCCATTTCCTCATTTTGTACATGGCTCACAAATAGTTATGATGACTGTAGGTCCAGATTTGCCTGAAACACTCATGGTTTGCCCATAATGTACTGGGGTGATTGTTAATAGTACCTTCTTTTATCAACAAAAGTGTCCTGGCTTAGGCAATAAATTATATGCCCACCTTAATATTAATTGGCCAATGGGTATTTTAATGATACATTCACACCATTTTAAATAATATGCATTACTTAACTTTTGCACTATCAGTTTAAAAATAACTCCCCAATAATAATTTGATTCATCACCATCATCACAATAGCTAATTTGAATAACTTGTCCAAAACAGAGATGAGCTCTGTCCTTCAAGCCCCTTGTCAGTCCATTTCCTCTTGTGACCCACAACCTACATTTATGACTTGCTTGTGCAGACCGTGGAGATTAAATCTGTGGCCACAGAAAAAAGTAACTTGCAAAGGGCCTTTTGACCTTGCTCTGACCATTGCTCAACCCAGAAACACATTTCTATAAGACAAACAGCCCTTCTCTAACCTGTTATGCAAATTCTTTCTAAATCATGACCAATTCTGTATTAATTTTTACATCCCCTTTTGTCTTTTCTAGCCACTTCTCAACTCCATTTCCTAAACCGATGCCCTTTCTTCGACTTTGATTCCCAAAGAGCTGATTTTGAAACACGGTTTCATTGGTTTCCTGAAGCATGTAAAAATGATAGATCTGATTAGGCAAACCCGTATTTTACAAATACAATGTATAGAGTCTCACCATAGAATACTTTAAACAGAGAATGACTTCTGTTCCATGAAGCTTTCTGGCCATATAGACCACAAACTACTTTCTATTTGTCTAGATTGTATTTTTCCTGCATTGTTTTGTCCTATATTGTACTCTCCTCAGCTCTTTGGGGGAGGGAAATGTTTGTTCAGCAGGTGCTATGTATGGTAAATTGCTGAATGCATTTATGCTGCTGTGTAAATAATGAACATTTCTGCACTCACAGATACTTTGATAGCCACAGTGATAATATGTCTCCCTTATTTTAGCAAAAAAAAAAAAAGATGTAAGAGTTTTACCTTGCTTCAGCAGATAAGACGTATCAGGCTGGCACATGACCTTAGTTTTCTTTTTCATAACTGGAGTGTGGCAGTCCAGGAGGTTGCTCATAAAATATGCCAGTTGCTTAGAATGCAAAACCCATGATATTCACTGTGCTCAATCTTAGAATTCATCTCATTTTCCCTTCCCAGCTGACTCCCCCAGTTTGGGATTCATAGGTTAAATCATCAGGAGATTCTTTTCCTACTCCTTCTCTCTGCCCTCCCAGCTTAACAGGTGATAGCACACATGTAGTCAGAAGCAGGGACTTGGGGATCCATCATGAATTAGAAAATCCGACCTATCACTTACCAGCTGTGTGACCTTGGGCAAATCAGATAATCTCTGTGGGTCTCATTTGTCTCATATGCTTTAGGGGTATAAAAAAGTCTCATCTGATAGGGTCATTGTGGCAATTGATACGTGTGTGTGTATATCTCAAGCACCTGGAACAGAGTAACACATAGACTAAGGTAGCAATTCTTCTTTGTAGGTGCTCCCATATCCCTACCATTACACGTCCCGCAAGGCAACTGTCATCATCTGTTCAAATACCTGTCCTCATCACAAGATGGTGAACAACTTAAGGGCAGGGGCAAGGCTTATTCAACTATATAGCCCCAAAGTCTAGCTTAGCAAATTTTAAGCATTCAGTACCTATTTTCTGAATCAATAAACCAGTGGAAGAATTTGACAGTTTTCAAGGGTGGTAACTTATTGCTACCCTCTCTCCCTACGTTCAGAATAATTCCCTCTGAAAATTCCAGACTGTGAAGTGTTCAGGCTCTCCCATGATTTTGAGTACAGTGTTTGATTTGGCTTTGGGGATAACTGTCCCTCTATTCCCACAACACCAGGGGTAATCATAGGCTACCTCTCTGGAGTAGATGCTGTTGGTGCCCTGCCCATGTCGTCTTTACTGGGCAGGTGCCTCCAACTCCTGTTGTCTGCTAACAGCACATGGCGGCAGCCTTTTTTGGAGCTTTCCCCTCCACTAACAGGAGCCCCTTGTCCACAGATGTAGGGAGGTTATGTCCACCCTCCCTGCCAGGTAGCCTGCTGCTGCCAATGACTAACTGATACAGGGATGCAAAAGTCTGGCCCTTTGGGATCATAATTATGCTAAAACCAAATCAGATGGATGGTGTTGTGGACCTGGTCAGTTATGAGGCTGCCAGTATTGGGGCTGTATGTCTGTCTTCAATCAACATACCCATAATGGGATAAAATAAAAGCCTTTCTGCAGAGTTTTTCTTGTAAGTACTCAGTCCAATATGAGTCTTCAGACCCATTGTAACTTTTGGCAAGTTCTCCCCCTCTCCCACTTTTTTGTACTTTGTTCACATTGTAAAAGATAGGTCATATTTGAGTATTTCAGATTTGAGTGTTATTAGACTTATCAAGATTTACCAGTTTATGGCAAAGGATCAAAATGAGTTTCTTATGAATGTTTAATAATTCTCGACATTTGACTAAGGAAAAGATTATTAACAAAAAGTAGTCTTTTAAAATAGTTTTTTATTAATTTTTATTGGAGTATAGTTGCTTTTCAACGTTGTGTTAATTTCTACTGTACAGCAAAGTGAATCAGCTATATGTATACATATATCCCCTCTTTTTTGGCTTTCCTTCACATTTAGGTCACCACAGAGCACTGAGTAGAGTTCCCTGTGCTAAGCAGTAGGTTCTCCTTAGTTATCTATTTTATACTTAGTATCAAGAGTGTATATATGTCAATCCCAATCCCCCAATTCATCCCACCCCCCCCCTTCCCCCTTGGTATCCATACATTTATTCTCTATGTCTGTGTCTATATATTTCCTTTGCAAATATCATCTATACCATTTTTCTAGATTCCACGTATATGCGTTAATATATGATATTTATTTTTCTCTTTCTGACTTACTTCACTCTGTATGACAGTCTCTAGGTCCATCCACATCTCTACAAATGACCCAATTTTGTTCCTTTTTATGGCTGAGTAATATTCCATTTTATATATGTACCACATCTTCTTTATCCATTCTCTGTTGATGGACATTTAGGTTGCTTCCATGTCCTGGCTATTGTAAATAGTGCTGCAATGAACATTGGGGTGCCTGTGTCTTTTTGAATTATGGTTTTCTCTGGGTATATGCCCAGTAGTGGGATTGCTGGGTCATATGGTAGTTCTATTTTTAGTTTTTTAAGGAACCTACATACTATTCTCCATAGTGGTTTTATCAATTTACATTCCCACCAACAGTGCAAGAGGGTTCCTTTTTCTCCACACCCTCTCCAGCATTTATTATTTGTAGGTTTTTTGATGATGGCCATTCTGACCAGTGCCAGTTTATGGCAAAGGATCAAAATGAGTTTCTTATGAATGTTTAATAATCCTCGACATTTGACAAAGGAAAAGATTATTAACGAAAAGTAGTCTTAAAAACATAAGTCTAGAATGCCAGAATGTTCTAATTGCATCACCGACAGAAGTACAGGTTAACTTATTTGTGGTAAACTAGCTGTTTTCCAGAATGCTTGGAATAGAACATTCTTGTAAGATAGGGAAAGAGATGACAGAACTGATTTTCCAAAGACTATATTCAAGTCCAGCAAAACTAAACTGATTGTACTTTCCCTCTGACAATATCAAGATTTTGTAGTGCTTCAAGTTGGAAGTTATGAATATCTGTTAACTTAGCATTAGAGATATGCAGCAAAAAATCTAATAATAGAGATTGTTCACTTATTACAACAGAGAGCTTGGAGTCAATGCATAAGCTGAGTTGACTTGATTTGCATGTTGGTCAGTAGGTTTCCAGAAACGGGTCCTATGACCTCACACAGCATCTTCACCCACAGAAAGGTCCATGTGGGTGGTGCTGGAAATGATATTAAAGACCATTTATTCTAACTCACCTACGTTATTTTGGAGATGAAGAAACTGAGGAATGGAATTCCCTGGTGGTGCAGTGGATAAGAATCTGCCTGCCAATGCAGGGGACACGGGTTCGAGCCCTGGTCCAGGAAGATCCCACATGCCACGGAGCAACTAAGCCCGTGCACCACCACAACCACTGAGCCTGTGCTCTAGAGCCCGCGAGCCACAACTACTGAGCCCACATGCCACAACTACGGAAGTCCGCACGCCTGGAGCCCGTGCTCTGCAACAAGAGAAGCCAAAGCAATGAGAAGCCCACGCTCAGCAACGAAGAGCCAGTGCAGCCAAAAATAAATAAAGTAATTAAAAAAAAAAAAAAAGAAACTGAGGACTCGGAAATGGAGTGGCCAAAACTGCAGTTCACCCTTGATTAACAGGGTTTGAACAGCGAGGGTGTGGGTCAACTTACGCACAGATTTTTAAAATAGTAAATACTGTGGTACCACGTGATCCACTGTTGGTAGAATCTGTGGATGCTGAGCTGTGGACACCAGGGCCTTCTATAAGGTTTACGCAGATTTTTGACCGCGTGGGAGTCGGTGCTTCTAACCTCGGCATGCTTCAGAGGTCAACTGGATACATGTAAAAAAACACGTAAGCACTCCTTTCACATGCTCTCCAGCTGGAAAGGCTGCAGCGGCTCTTGCTGCGTCGTCCTGCACTGGTCAGGCTAAGAACGAGCCAGGGTAGACAGCAGTTAGGAGGGCTGCGAAGGGCATGTTTTCTCCCATCCTCTGCAGTTTAAGGAAACACTTGCCCTGTATCGTTGTGGCCAAAGAGGCGAGAGGGGAAGGGAGTGGTGACCTGATCTGCTAGGAGTGAGGTATCTCCACCTGCACCCCCGTACCCTGGGCTGGTTCTGGATATTCTAGCATCCCCTGTGGCTGATGGGGATCCGCAAGGCCCACACCCGGCTGGAAGTAGCCTGGAGCAGAGGGAGAGATTTGTGAACTGGGTCACGAACACCTCTGCGAGGGTGTGTTGATGTAACATGTTCCCCTCCTTTCAGTCTCACGGGAGCCCATTGTATTTCAGAGGCAAGGAAATGTGGGAGAGGCTCAGAATTTGGGTTTTTAAGGGTCCATGTGCAAGGAGACTGGATATCTTGAGTGGCTCCAAGTGGACGTCCAAACAGACTGAAGACTTGAAGATGCGGGGACCAGAGCCGGGTGGGATTCACGGGACCCTGCGGGCGGACCCTGAGCGCAGCACGGGTGCTGGAGCGTCGTTGCACGGAGCCATAGGCCACCAGATGCTCCTCGGAGCTGCTCACGCGCAGCCCGCGCCAATGACAAGTGATTCTGGAGCGTTCAGAGGGCTCGGAGATCGTCCAACGAGCTGAGTCAGGCAAGGGGGTGAAGACCGAGGAAGTTACAAATGAAGGCCATTGCGGTTCTGTGTGCAGACTGAATCCTAAATTGGGGGTTCCCTTGTTTGCCTTTGCTATAGGAGAGCAGCTGATTGAAGTCCATCTATCAGGAGATTTGAGATACTGCAGGGGGCTGTTCAGACAAGCAACACATGTGTCAAAAGGGAGGTAAAAGGAAGGGCAAAGAGTAACCAATAAATAAATAACCCCCAAGCAAACAAACAAACAAAGCCCCCCACCATCACCGCTGGAGATGGCCTCATTTTTAAAAACAATGAACACAGAAGCAAAAAAACAAAATATACTCTCCCTGTGCCATTCTCTCTCAGGAGTTATAAGCAGCTGGAGGAGGTGGAAAATAGATTGTGTTAGTAACAAAACAATCGCCCATGACATTTTCAGGAGGAAAGCAATATTAGTTGAGAAATGATACAGACAGCTGTGAGAAAACACAATGCGTAAAGTCCTACGTTTCTTTCATAGAGTTATTTTTAATACTAGCAGGCAGAGATTTTTTTTAAATGACTCTGTGCCCTTCCTAAGCTCTGAAGTCATGTTACTTAAGATTTATGGTTATTGGCAATCAGGACACTGTCATCACCGTAGGTATTTGGACAGGTGGAAGGTGGTATCAGAATCTGGAGCACGACACGTCAATGGTGCCTTTTCCATGTGTCTACAGGGAGCTGCCCCATCACCAGGTTCATTACCAAGGTCAGATCAAGGGCCCCTCTCTGGGCACGACCCTCCTATCTCTCTGTAAGTTATTACCCAGTGTGTATTCTTTTTGAGGATCTTTGAAGTAAATGCTTAGATGCAGCATGTTGGCATTATGACTATATTTTGACGGAGGGAAAGGAGCTGTAGAATTTTGGTGTTCCATCACTGAAACAGGTACTAAGGTCAAGGTGCCAAATGTATAGCTGACCTCTCTTTGCTAGATGAGCAGCAGTTCTAAATCCCTCTTCCTCTCTTACTTGTGTACACACGATGGTGGTATCACACATTGCCACGCATATTTCTGGATTTTGATGAATTCCTACAGAATGTTGCAGAGAAGTAAAGCAAATAACATTACATTTTTTACGGCATTCATAAAATATATTGTATAGCATGTAAATAATGAATTAGCCTTTTCGAGATCTCAAAGCTTGTCCTTTTACAAAGAAAATATAGCTCATCTAATTTTGAAAAAAAAATAATTGAATTTCTAAAAAGAGGCTTCATGCTTCCAGAGTGTCACTCCATAAGTAATTTTAACAAACTAGAAAGTATGTGCTATTAAAGAATAAGACAAAAAAAGTTATTTCATGCAAAAATTACATGAGGATTTATTAATTTTCAAAATACTCTTATTATAATATTTTTTGTGTGTCTACCTTTGATTTTGAAGTAACAGTTGGCACGTGACTAACCAGCATGTTCATAGCGTCCTTCTCACTCATGTGCCCTGAAGATACGGATGTACCTATGTTTCTTTACCTATAGTCACACTCTTCTTTAGGTCAACAGGAAAATCAAACACAATTAACTACAAAATTGCAACTCAGAAGCACTACAAAAATGCATAATCCCTAAATATATTTTTGTATTGGAATTAAATGTTTTGTTGTTTTTATTATAAAACACAGTACATGTTTATTGCATAATCTAAAGACAAAGTATATAATGAAGAAAGATGGCTTCTCCCCTACATAAGCACAGCCTACAAATAAAACACGATGAACAGTTAGGAGATATATATACTTTATCTATCTATCATCTATCTATCTATCTATCTATCTATCTATCTATCTATCTATCTATCTATCTATCATGTCTAAATCTTTTTTTTTTCCAATGGGATCATACTGTAACCTGCTTTTAAAACTTAGCAACACGGCATGGATAGTCTCCATGTCAATACACACAGAGCTACCACATTCTTTTCATCACCAACAAGTGGAGTAGTTTGAGAGGAGGCCACCGAGGCAGGCAGGCACCAGCTAGTGCAGAGTCTGGTAGTATATCTGGATTTTATTCTAAGAGCAATGAGAGCCACTGGAGGAATTTAGTAAGAGGAGACACAAGATCAAATCTACATTCCTAAAGCCCATTGTGGCTGCAGTGTGAAGAATGGGTGGACAGAGGATGAGAACAAATTTAGGGAATGAACAGGGCTCCAGCTGTTTCCATAGCGGGGATGATGGTGCCTTAGACCCGGTGTTACTAATCTGCTGATTTGAAAGGCAAAAATACCTGTCATTTGACTTTGAATTTCTCTAAGGCTTCAAGCATTGTTTGGGTTATTTTTTTGGAGAGTAAATTGTTTATACATTTTTTTTTTTTTTTTCTATTCTGGTGTTCATTTTTTCCCTTCTTTAGTTTAGAGAACGTTATATGTATTAAGGAGTTTAACTCTTTGTCATCTAGATGACAAACATTTTCTCCTCTGTCGTTTGTCTATTCAACTTGTTTATAATATCTTTTATGAAAATATTTTTTCATTGTATTTATTTCTCTAACTTTTGAAATGAGAAGTACATTCACATAATTCAAAAATTAAAAATAAATAAAACAAAGTTGTGCAGTGAAAAATCTTTTTCCCACCCCTGTGCACTCCCATTCAGTGCCTTTACTGCCCAACTGTGACAGATACTACTATTATTAGTGCCTTATGTATTTTTCCAGAGTTTATTTTTGTGTAGAGAAGCAAATACATATATAGATAATATAGAGGTCGACTTTTCCTTCTTTTATACACAGAAGGTATAAAATGATACACATCATTCTGTACCTTTTTAAAAAAAAAATTAATAGTACACTTTGGAGTTCTTTCCATATCAGTACACAGCTGTAGAGTGTCTTGATAAGAAGAGCTTTCCAGGGGCTTCCCTGGTGGCGCAGTGGTTGAGAATCTGCCTGCCAATGCAGGGGACACGGGTTCGAGCCCTGGTCTGGGAAGATCCCACATGCCGCGGAGCAACTGGGCCTGTGAGCCACAACTACTGAGCCTGAGCGTCTGGAGCCTCTGCTCCGCAACAAGAGAGGCCGCGATAGTGAGAGGCCCACGCACCGCGATGAAGAGTGGCCCCCACTCGCCGCAACTGGAGAAAGCCCTCACACAGAAACGAAGACCCAACACAGCCAAAAATAAAAATAATAAATAAATAATAAATTAAAAAATTAAAAAAAAAAAAGAAGAGCTTTCCGTCTTTTAAAATTATAAACATAATTTCTCGTATTTCTTATATTTTGATAGTTTTAATTTTTACATTTATATATTTAATGTCTGGAAATCATGTTCATGAGGATTGAATTTAACATTCTTTCTTTCTCAAAAGGAGATCCAATTGTCCCAAAAGTGCTTATTGAATAATCCATCCTTTTCCCACTGATTTGAAATGCCATCTTTACCCAACAATATATTCTTATAAATGACTGTGTCTGTTTCCAAAATCTCTATTCTATTTCACTGATTGATTTGTCTGAGCCAGAACAGCAGTGCACTGTTCTAATTTCTCCAATACTGCAATGTATTTTGTTAACTGGTAAGGCAAATATCCTCTCGTCTTAATTCTTTTCTAAAATTTTCTCATTCTTTTCTTTTCTTTTCTTTTATAGGTGAACTTTATAACTAATCAGTCCAGTTCAAAAAATCTTGTTAAATATTGATTGGAGTTGTGTTAAATTTATGGATAAATTTGTGGAAAAATCTTTAAATGCTGACTTTCCATTTGGAGAATAAAATGTCACTTTATTGACTGAGCTCTTCTAGGATTTTCCTTTATAGGTCTTTTCTACTTCTTAAGTTAATTTCTAGTTATTTTGTATATTCTTTGTTGCTATTAAGATGGCTGACTCCCTTTTTCATAATATTACCCAACTGATTATTTGTGGATTATTTGTGATTATTTGTCTCTGATTTTTATAAATTTATCGATTTTTATTATAGCCTTTAATATAGAAAATTGCAAACATACACAGAACTAAAGGCAACACGCAATAAATCTTTGTGTTGCTATCACCCAGTCCCAACAGGCATCAGCCCACAGCCAACCCCATTCCATCTGTATCACGTGCACAATCCCCAGCAACTCCAGGTTATTTTGAAGCAATTACCAGCTATCCCGTTTCATTATACATTTCTAAAGGATACAGTCTCCTTTCTAAAAAAAAAGTATAACTACAATACCATTAGCATGCCTAAATAATATTAACAACAGTCTCTTAATATCGTTAAATGTCCAGTGTTTACATTTCCCCATTGTCCTTATTTTATTTATTTATTTATAAAATTTATTTATTTATTTATTTATTTATTTATTTATTTATTTATTTATGGCTGTGTTGGATCTTTGTTGCTATGCACGGGCTTCCTCTAGTTGTGGCGAGCGGGGGCCACTCTTCGTTACGGTGCGCAGGCTTCTCGTTGTCGTGCCTTCTCTTGTTGTGGAGCACCGGCTCTAGGCGTGCAGGCTTCAGTAGTTGTGGCACGCGGGCTCAGTAGTTGTGGCTCGCGGGCTGTAGAGCGCAGGCTCAGTAGTTGTGGCGCACGGGCTTAGTTGCCCTGCAGCATGTGGGATCTTCCCGGACCAGGGCTCGAACCCGTGTCCCCTGCATTGGCAGGTGGATTTCCAACCACTGCGCCACCAGGGAAGCCCCCCATTGTCTTTATTTTTAAAGTTTGTTGGAATCAGGCTATAAACATGTCCAATACATTGTAATTATCTGATATGTCACATATGTCTTTTAATCTATAGGTTCACCCCCACTGCTTTGTTTGTTGTAGCTGCTGACAAGTTTGCCCTCTTTTTCTGTCGAGTTCCCCACATTTGGATTTTTTCTGTTTGAATCCCGTGGTGCCTATCTTCCTTCCACTCCCCTCATCAAGGTCTCTCGACTCACTGTGGTCGATTGTGGCTCATTCTTCTGTGGATTTCCAGGAAAGGATCATGGGAACACATTCCTGAGTTCCTGAATGTCCACAACAGCTTCTCTGCAGACTTTATGTTTCAATGTCAGTTTGATTGATGTAAAATTCTTGGCAATTGTGGGGTTCTTCTGTTCTGAGACTGACAGACACCCTGTTACCTCCCTCTGTGTCCTTCTGCACAGTGGCTGATACTGCATGGATCTTGTGGCCCTATTTGTCCCCCACTGCTCCTCCTGTTTGAGGCTCTTGGGAGTATCATATCATCTAGTTTTGTTGTAGATGTTATCCGTGGCTTATTGGTTATGTGATTCTAGTTTCTCTTTTTTATGACGGGAGGAGGGTATTCAGGGAGATTAAAAAAGCTCTATAATTACCTCAACTCAACAACTTACCAAAACGTATGGCTTTAAAAAGTTTTTCTAGTCAGCCCTTATGATTTTTCTAGGTGGAAAATCATACCATCTGTTTTTTATTTTGTATTCCCAAGAGTTTATTCTTGTTCTCATATTTTTCCTCTGCTGATTTTGTTTTGTCTTCCCAAACTTTTCAAATCTCACTGAGGGTTCAATCTGGAATATTTTAGAAGTTCTGTCCATTACTGCTTTAATTCGGTTTTGGTGGGAGCAGATTGTTTTGATGACTCAGATATTTTATGTTTGTACTTTTAAGATTATCATCTAGGTTGGTAAGTTTTGGAAGATGGTGTTGTCTCCATCGGTAGTTAAGTGAACGACTGTCTGGTTTCCTGATGGGCTTCTTTCCTTTCCATGTGCCCATCAGTGGCAGGCAGCTTTTGAAGCCCATGGTCTGAGTCTCCCTCAGATGTGGGGCTGTGAGAGCAGCTCCAAAGCTGTTTCCTTTGGGATGTACCATCAAGGAACAGACTGGTGGGAGATGCCCTCATGGATGAGATAGGTAATTAGAGGACCTCACTTGGAAGTATTATTGGTGGCATTTAGAGTGGTTGCTTACCATTGGTGATACTCAGTTTTGACTTAATAGTTATTTCTCCAACATCACCCTTCTCTCTCTCTCTTGAACAATTCAGACGGAATATGAATGGGAGTAATGGCATTAGGGATACACACACACACACAGACACCCATGCACATACAAATGGTAATTTATAAATGTGACCAATGTAAAAGGCAAATTACTTAAAAACCCAAGTACTTTAATAATTAAATGTAACAAATTGATTGTGATGCACTTCAGAATTGATATTGACAAGCCAGGTGTCTCAAAATCACAGCATCTTGCATGAAAATAAGTGATTTCATACAACACAATGCACTTCCCATCACACGCTTTATATGTTGCATCATACTGACATAAATGCCATCAATTAAAGAACGTGTGAGATTCTTCCGTTGAACCTGGGTCTAGTCAACATTAGGTAAAAGTTATGTGGTACACCTTATAACTGATTTATTTAACAACTCGTTAGTTGGTTTACTTTGAGTTTGATCCAATATGATTAATCACTAAGTCCTCTTTATTCATGCTATGCCTACAAAGCTGAACTGTGAGGAAATATCTTTATGACTTTTGTGGTGAGGACACTTTTAAGGACAGAGCTCATTTTAAATGAATATGCTACAATTAATGATAATGAAGTTTACTCACTATTGAATTAGGAAAGCCCGAGTGAGGGCTCTTGGCTGTGAAAATTCTCTCAGCTTTAACTTGGTGTTATAGCCTAGAACTATGATCCACATTATTTAGAGTATTTAGATGCCATGGTAGAAATGGGATTTAAAAATATCTTAGTAGATGTTCTCAAAGCAAAGTAGGAATTATTTCATAGGCAAAGATGGAGGAGGGGAACGTTCCTGTGTTCCCTCTAGATAAAAGGATTTTCAAGTGGCACACGAGAAGGACACATTTTGACTATTATCTCTTTCTCTGGAAAGGCTGACGAAATGAGGACATTTTATTCGCCCTTAAACCAGACAGCACGCCAAGTGTCGTTAAAGATGGCTCTGCTCCTGAATCATTAAAGGGCAGTAGAGAAGCGGCAATGAAATATGCCGTTTTTTGACATTCCGTAACATTGCCCTTCGCTGCAGCTGCCAACAGCGAGCAGCTGCTTCTCACGTTCCCCTGCCATTTCCTAGCTTTGCTGAAAGAGGTCAGCTCTGTTTTCTCATTACGATCTTTCTACCAGCTGGACATCTGGATTCATAGTCCTTGCGTATCCTAATTCAATATTTTCTTTACTTCGTAAATGACATGGCGGACAGATTGGGCAACCTATGGTAAGAAGCATTTTTAGTTTGGCCCCCGTGACTCAGCCCGAGCAATTTAACTCAAGAAATCAGCCCACGTGATCCAAGAACCACTGTACTTTTCCTTTGAGCTAAGACAGAGGAGTGCTCTGTAGGACACAAAGAGAGAAGGGAGATGAGGAAACAGAGGTCAGCGGCTTGTTCCTGCTCCCCCCAGTTTGCAGACATTTGACAAAAGGAATGCATCTAAAGATGAAGAATAAATAGAGGGCCCTCCTTCTTTCAGTCACAGCAAAATCTGACGTTCTAGAGTTAGAAGATTTCACTTAGGGGGGTTTTCTAACTCCACCCAGGCAACTTGGTAAACATAAGTAAATAAATCTGAGATTGAAAATTCCCATTTAGATATTTGGGTTCAATAACAGGAATATAATATCCAACAGGGCATTAGATGCCCTCACAAAACGAATCCTGAGGTGTTGGCCTGGGGTCTGCTTGGACCATAGTGGCCTAAGGCCAAGTTCTAGGACCACTCTGGAGAAGAGGCTTCTTCTGGGGTAGGTGTGAGGGATTCTAGGCCACAGGAAGGTCTAGAAGGAGACTCAGGGATGCACATTCAGGGCTGCCCCAGACTACTGCTGAAAAGGCCTTCATGCTCCCAGGTGCTGCTTTCTTCCCTCTGGATGGTGTTTGGGATTCTACCTCTAGATAGTCATCCTCTTAGCTTAGCTAATACCTCATGAAGCTGTCATTATTTACACATGAATGAGTTAGATTTTCCTCCTGAAAGATGTTTTTGTGGGGAAGGGGATTAGGGGTCAGGATTGAGAAGTCCTTGATTCAGATGAAGGTGGGAGGTTAGGGCTGGGGGGAAGGGATGATGAAGAGGAAGGGATGGGCACCATGAAATGGGAAAAGGGTACTGAATATGAGCAAGTCCAATGCTACAAGTAACCTGCGTTGTTATCAGTTTGCTTATGAGTAGCCTTGGTGAGACTCCAAAATAAGACTCGCCTGAACAATTGTGTAAGGAATTGTGATGATTCGTAACCCACACGTGGTTCTAAGGGATGTGGGGTGCAAAAAGAGATCGCCGCACGTCTCAGATATTCTGGAATGATTCAACATCTTAATTTTTCTGGCTTGATGTCTCTGTCACCACTGAAACAGCTCAGAAACACTGCTGTTTTAGTTTCTGAATATGTTCTAAACCCCTGGTACTCCAAGTGTTGTCTGTGGACCTGAAGCATAGACATCACCTAGAAGATGGTTGGAAATATAGGCTCTCAGGTCCCACTCCAGACCTCATGTATGCAAATTAACAAGATCCCCTGGTTTCTAGAGCATCTCTCATAATTGGCTGCACAAATATTATTTGTCAGAACAGGACCAAGTGACCTTTGTAGAGAGATGCAGAGACAGTTGTAATTTCTCATTACCAGAGCCAAACTCCCCCTTGACATGGCCCTGGGTGGGATCTGGCTAATGTGGCTCGTTTAGGCCACATCTGGCCTCACTGGCAAAAAGGATTAAGAGCTTCAAAAGGGAAACAACATCGCAATACGTCTGCTACGGAGACTCTTTAGTCCTTGGATAAAGATATTTCATTCTAAATCCCGGAGCAAAGCCAAATACTTGTTTCATTTGTGATTTTTTTGTTCATGAGCAGAAAAATGAATGGGCCCATGTGGCAGCTGGAAGGTCCTATGTACTATTCCAGCCCAAGAATGACTCACAGCCCCTGTTTCCTAGCTAGAAGAAATAGGAACTGACTTTCTCATTGGCTCCCTTGATGATATTGATAATATTAGGTGAGTACTATTAGAGCCCCAAGACAGTATATTGTAGAAACTCTGATTTAATATGAAGTGCAGAACCTTTTCATAAACATATAAGGAATTCTTTGTACTTAAGAGATCACACACCTTGTAGCTTTAAGATGATGTAGTAACTAAATCCGTCTTGTCATTTATCATTGAAGAAGGAAAAAAAAAAGGGGTTGATCAAGTAAGTCACATTGTGGTCAATGTCATCAACAGTATCTTGAAAGATTACATCCTGCCTTTCAAGAGGCTACTATTTTTTAAATTGAGGAAATACCTGGGAGAGCTTTTCTTTGTGAAGAAAAGAACTCAGTGCATCTGGGTTTTGTCTCCAAGTAGTTGGACTTGTGGCTTTTAGATTCTAAAGGGGGTGAAGCTCTTAAGATGAAGACTTTCTCCCCAAGAAGAGGAAGACATGAGTCAAGGGACTTTATCACCCGAGCCAGGACACCCTATGGTTAGAGCGGTTATCCCTCTGGGTTGTCCCGGACAGCCCAGTTTACGTCTGCTATCCCGAAGTAATAATTACTAGGCCCGTCTCTTCCTTTCACCCAACTTGGTTTGGACCTTAGATTTTAGATTTGTAAAATTGCCAGCTTTATAGGTTATAAAAGTTCTGTGTGGTCATTTATACATGGTTTATAAGATGGTCACTATTAAGACCCATGTGGTCCTTCATGAGCTGGCCCTGCCTACCATTCCAGTTTCCTGGAACTACTTGCTTCTCAGAATATGACATGTTTTATCCTCTGTGGCTTTGTGTGGGGCTGTTCTCTCTGCTGAAGGGAATTTATTTTCCCCACAATCTGCTCAGTCAATTCCGCTTTCTTCCAGGCTCTTCTCATGTTAACTCTCAGTGAAGCCTCGCTTAGAAACCTCCATTCTTTGGTGCTTTCCCAGTACTTTGGTGCACTTGTGGAGTATATATGGAATGTGTCCTCAAGCCCAGAGTGCCAATCAATACAAGTTTGTGCAAGGGAGAGAGGGAAGGAGGAAGGAGGAAGGAAAGAAAGAAGGATGGAAGGAAGGAAGGACAGAAGGGAGGAAGGAAGGAAGGAAAGAAGGGAGGAAGGAAGGAAGGAAAGAAGGGAGGAAGGAAGGAATAAAACAGGTATTGAGGACATGGGAAGGGGGAAAGGGAAGCTGGGACGAAGTGAGAGAGTGGCATGGACTTATATACACTACCAAATGTAAAATAGATAGCTAGTGGGAAGCAGCCGCATAGCACAGGGAGATCAGCTCTGGTGCTTTGCGACCACCTAGAGGGGTGGGATAGGGAGGGTGGGAGGGAGACACAAGAGGGAGGGGATATGGGGATATATGTATACGAATAGCTGATTCATTTTGTTATACAGCAGAAAGTAACACAACATTGTAAAGCAATTATACTCCAATAAAGATGTTAAAATAGAAAAATAGGTATTGCCATTGTAGAGTCAATAGCTGCTAAAAACAAAAGCTGAATTTTGGGGGTAACTTTTATATGAGACTGTGAGGTTTCTCTCTAGTTCTATGCCCATATTTATTTTCCCCTTGTCTTTCCCTCATTGTTGGTTGCTATAAAGCTTCAAGGAAAACCTGAAATGTCTTGTGCACTTTTTAAGAGACAGAATAGGTGGAGAGAGGCAATGAGATTGCTTCTACTGCAGTGCTGCAGGAAGAAGACTCTGGCCAGAAAGAATAGGTGGAGACAGTTTTAAGAAGGGAGCAGAAAACCCAGTTCCTGAAGCTGGTGCATAAAATAAAAAGCACAGCAGGGGGCTAGTCTGGAACTAAGAAGGGTCTCAGGTGTCTACGTTATAAGGTTGAATCTCAAAGTAATTGGTACATTGATTACAATACTATTTATGTAAGGACAAAAATGAATACAAGGGAGTTCTTATTCCATGAGGATCTCATTAAAAGATGGATGCTCATAAAGAGAAGATCTTAAGATGTAAATGCATTTGGCAAAATATACGTTGCTTCACTTCCTCAAGCAGTGTTTCTAACATGTGTTCCAAGGACTACGGGTACCAGAGTCACCTGGGCTGCTTGCTAAAATGCGGATTCTTGGGCCTTTCTCCAAACTCACTGAACCAGAATTTCCGGAGGCAGCTGTGGGCTACAAATTTTCCACAGGTCCACGAGGAGATCCCTGTATCTATGGTAGGTTGAGAACCAAAACGAAGGGAGCAGTTCACAGCCTCTCCTCACCATTTTGACCTTGGACAGAAGTGAGCTTCTTAGCAGAATAAACACTTTCATGCGATGGTTGAAGCGGAGCTAAAATAACCCATGTGGCTGCCTGAGACTCCCTGGGAACCCTGGGCGGGAGTGGGGGGTGGTGGTAAGGTCACCTCCAGCCATGGTTCTTCTTTTGGGACCAGTCCACGAAGTTCTCCATGTTACTACTAGGACTGGCTAAGAGGCTCTAGAAAATTCCTCTCCCATGTTTCTTTGCAGCAGAGGTTGAAAGCTATCAGCCTGATATCTTCTTTTTAAATTTCTTGCACCAAGGAAACAGGCATCAGATTTTCCAGCTAGCTTATTTTGGCTAGGTTGTGAACTTCCATAACAAGCTCTGTCCAGCTTCTGAAATTCTGTGGCGGGTTAACCGCGTGGATCTTTGCACTCAGTAGCCAGGAGATGAGATTCAGGTCAGGACAAGGGTTTCCTCTGGAGAAGGAAACATTGCCACAGTGAAGACTCTTACAGCACAATGGTAGACCCAATATTTTAAGAATCCCTCTGCTTTCCAGCTGTCCCTCAATGTTGCATACATGTTAAATTGTAGTGTGTGGAGTTTTTGAAACTATTCTTATTTTAAAATAATCTTTTCTATTATTATTATTTTTTTAACAAGGAAGTTTTTTTTTAATTAATAGACTTTCTTTTTTTTTTAAGTCTTTGTTTATTTATTTATTTATGGCTGTGTTGGGTCTTCGTTTCTGTGCGAGGGCTTTCTCCAGTTGCGGCAAGCGGGGGCCTCTCTTCATCGCGGTGCGCGGACCTCTCACCCTCGCGCCCTCTCTTGTTGCGGAGCACAGGCTCCAGACGCGCAGGCTCAGTAATTGTGGCTCACGGGCCCAGCTGCTCCGCGGCACGTGGGATCTTCCCAGACCAGGGCTCGAGCCCGTGTCCCCTGCATTGCAGGCCGACTCTCAACCACTGCGCCACCAGGGAAGCCCTTTTCTATTGTTTTTAATCATTGCCCACAAACTCCTAAATTCATTATTATTCCCAATTTTCAAAAATCCATATAAGAGATTTGAATCCATGTAAGAAAGCAGATGTGTCTTTCCATGTGGTCTCTGTACTACTCAAGAACAAATTATTCAAAACGATGATTTCTGTATTATTTAAGTTGTCTGTTAAATGCTGCTTTTAAACCAGTACTTCTCAATTTGCCTAATGCCTTGAATTGACCAGCATTTTTAACATGGATATTGTGATTGAACCCACATCTCTCTGGTTCTTAAAATTACATCTGATTAGTTCAAATAGCACATACTAAAGAAAGTCTGTATTTGGCGTGGGACTTACAGAGTCGGGATTATTTGCTTAGATGGCTCAAATAAATTACTCAGTCAGATTTCCCCTTACTTTGTGCTGTGTACTGCCCTCCGTGGTAACACAAGTGCACCTTAAGGGTAAACTTGAACAGCCCTTTTGAACATGAGGGATCGAACAGAAGGCATAGTAAGCAAGCATCATTAAGACAAACAGCACGTGTAAGGGCGTTTTGCTTGTCGCTAGTATAAGCCAGGGAGGAATCACCAGACATGAAGAATCACTACCATTAGGGTTTATACTCTGGTGTTGATAGTCACTTAAAGGAAAGGTAAATTAACTATCCCAACGGAGAGGTTAGTCAAGTTGAATTTGCTCCAGCAGAGGGCACTGCATCTCTGTCCTTATGCATATACATTTAAGTGACTATTATATACTATTAAATATGCCCTATATTACAGCAGTGTAAGACTATTGTCTTACATAGAGCGTATATGTATATTTAACATTCCTTCAAGAACTTGTATTTCCCCAAAGGCTGAGAGGTTGCTTATGTATGAAAACATGGCTTGTAAATGAAACGTACATGGTAAAGCATTTCAATGAAAAGCAGGTACTGCATTGTATATTTACCCATCCATATTGATGCATTTCTGGAGTAAGAAAAGTAGGGATTTTTCTTTTTCTTTTCTTTTTAGCATCACTGTTCTTCTTGATTTTGGCTTTTAAGGGAAGGTATGACTGCATTTTTAGGTTAATTTCTTGAAAACGACTTTACAGCTAAAACGCCAGAATAAGCACTGATTTTAAGGTTTACTTTTGGCTTGTGCCTGACCTTAAAGCACCGACCTGGTGTCAGCCAGGACCGTCAGCTTAGGCAAAGGGCGCGGAGGTCCGTGGCTGCAGCGCTCCCCGGGCCCTTTGCGCAGTGCGGTGCAGGTGCTCGAGCAGGTGCTGGTTAAGCCCCGGAAAACATCGCCGGGAGATGCTTCGGTGGGAACACTCCCGCCCCTGCTCACGCTCATTGTCTCGGTGATTCCGGCTCCCAGTTCCTCCTTTCCAATCATTCATGTTCAAATGCGCCGGCTGCCAAGCAAGTTGAAGCAACCAGAGTATTAAACACAGCCAAGCAGTTTCTTAGAGTTGAGAACTCTGGCTTTTAAACGCAGAGCAACGAGGCTTTGCAATGCAGGGCTCATTTAGCTGCAGCGACGACCGGAAGGGAAAGTTCCTTTCTCTCCAATTAACCTTGAACACACATTGCTCGCCTCAGGGTAAACATTAGGGTTTCTAGAGAATAGGATTTGATTGTTGAAGTCTTCTGAATTTCAGCCCCACTGGAAAATGAATGTGTCTTCCTCTGTCCTTATTAAAGGAGAGTTGCTCCTTTAATTGTTCTGGAAGAATTTACAAATTCCTGTTAGAGAATCTACTGCTGCAAAAAGGGCTATAGGTTGTAACAACATAAAGGAAAATGTTGGATGTCAGCGGTCTCGATAATATATTTAGAAATATTTTGTTTCTAACGTTTTACTGACCAGAGTGCACTGGGGAAGGCCTGGAAGAAAGAGGAGAGATGTAGGCTGGACTCCACGAGATTCTAGATATTCCAGAAAGTCTGCAGAAGGCTAATTTCCTTCCTGGAAAACGGGTAACTTTTTAAAGACACATTGCCCCTCATTTCTTCTTACTTTATAAGGAATAAAGCTTCAATTAGTTATTAATATATTTTTTCTTCCAGTTTTATTGAGATGTAATTGACATACAGCTCTCTCTAAGTTTAAGGTGCACAGCATAATGATTTGACTTACAAACATCATGAAATAATTACTGTGATGTGTTTAGTGAACATCAATCATCTTATGTAGATAGAAAATAAAAGAAAAAGAAACATTTTTTCTTGTGATGAGAACTCTTAGAATTTAGTCTTAACAACTTTCATATCTAACATCCAGCAGTGTTAATTGTATTAATCACGTTGTACATTACATCCCTAGTAATTATTTATCTTATAACTGGAAGTTAGTGCCTTTTGACCACCTTCATCCAATTCACCCTTCCCCCACCCTCTGGTAACCACACATCTGATCTCTTTTTCTATGAGTTTGTTTGTTTGGGTTTTTTTGAAGTTTAATTGATTAAACCTATAACACTATGTTAGTTCCTGGTGTACAACATAGTGATTTGATATTTCTATACATTACAAAATGATCACCATGACAAATCTAGTGACCATCTGTCACCATACAAAGATATTACATTTTTAGTGACTGTTTTCCCCAAGCTGTACATTTTATCCTGTGACTCATTTATTTTGTAAGCTACTGGTATAGTTTTAGCAGCGAATGCCATTAATATCCATTTAAATACAGAGGCTCTCGGCAAATAGATATTTGCTAAATGAGTGAACTCCGGTAATGCAGGACTAAAGAAATCAGATCGTTTCCCACCGCTGTGGCTTTGCTGAGGCTTTTCTGCTGCGTTAAACAACCTCTCCCCTCGTCTGTGCCAAGTTTAATCCTATTTATCTTTCCACCCCATACTTATAAGAGGTTATTTTTAAAAAACAACAACCTAGTTTTGGCAAAGGTGTGTGTGGTGAAAAGGGCAGCCCGTCCACTACTGGATAGGATGTAACTGGTTTTACCTTTCTGACAAACAGTCAGTATGAGCCAGGAATTAACCTTCAATAAATTTGTTGTACCAAGGAGCATGGGCAAAGATGTTTGTACCAGTGAATTAATTGAAATATTAATTTTATAATGGGTCTTGACTGGGTTACATCTAGACTGGGAAATGAATGGAGCTTGAACTAGGTAAGCAAGCCCTGTCCTGGTATCTATTCAGCAACTGATGAAATGGAACCTGAGACATTGTCTGAAGGAGCAGTGCAGATGGAATTAGAGAAAATCATTATGAAAAACTTTAAACACACACAGAAGTAGAGTAATAGCGTAAACTTCCATACACCTATCACCCAGATTTAACAACTATCCAAATTTTGCAACATTTGTGCCTACTCCTTGATTTTCTTTGCTGAAATATCTTCAAGCAAATCCCATTTAGCATGCCATTTCATCCCTATGTACTTCAGTGTGCATCTCTAAAAAATATTAACTTTCTTAAATTCCTAATGCTACTATCACCCCTAATAAAATTAATATTTTCTTGGTGCCATTTAATACTCAGCTCATAACCAAAAAAAAAAAAAATTATTTGGGAGGGAGAGGTCAGGATCCAAACAAGGTCCATCCATTGCATTTGGCTGTTAGGGGATGGAAGTGTTAATGGTATTTTCATTCGGGGTTCAAATATATACAGGCTTCCCAGCTAAGCAAGACAGGTGTAGGGTAATGGAAGAGAGATTGAAGGGGAGGAGAGTGAAGCCACTGGAAAACGGAACGTTTTCCAGCTGTTTCACAGGAGACTCTGGAGTTGTGGCACCAGTAAGAGCTAGACAGTCAGTGGAGGAAGTCTGGCAGTGACTGATGTGGGGCAGTCACAACTGGCAGCAGGCAGAGCTCAGAGAGGGCGGAGCCAAGGAAACAGGTGAGGCCGGGGGTGGGGATTGTCTGTCCGGGAAAGTCTTTATTTTTTCTTCACTTTTGAAGGATAGTTTCACTAGATACAGAATTCTATGTTGATGGGTTTTTCTTTTTTGTTTCAGCGTTTTAAATGTTTCACTTCACTTTCTTCTTTTTAAATATTTATTTATTAAATTTTAATTTTTTAAAATTGAAATATAGTTGACTTACAATGCTGTGTTAGTTTCAAGCTCTCCATATGTTAGACTGGCAAGGCCAGTGAGTTTGACATGGCAGAGTCTGGGGCAGTTGAGACCCATGGGAGCAGGATATAGGATATTTTTATAGACCCCCCTATAAAAATGCAGACACTGATATGGATAAAATGGGGTTTATTATGAATGTTGAACAGGTTTAGAAAGAGTTTATAATTATTGTCTTTGTGATCATCAATTGCAAAAACCATTTAATAAATGTGAAGTTGGGATATAAAAAGCAATCAAGAATGATCCTTGTCTTCAGTGGGCTTTAGGTCTAGATGAGGAGACAACACTTATGCATAGGAAAAAAAATAACAACAGAAGCTATATCTATGTGTCTAATTTGTCTATGTGTCTAATGATACAGGGATACTGAGAAAGGATTTAAGCTTCAGAATTCTCCTTTGAGATAGGGATTTTAATACCAAGTTTATAAGACTATCAGGATAAAGGCGTATTTTGGCAGGTAGTAACAAAAGGCTTCTTGGGCATTATACATCTTTATAAAGGTTAGACTTTTCCCTCCATTGTAAGTGGGGCAGTCAATATTTATAAAAGGTTGAAAATCATGCATAAACTTAATGTAGATCATACACACTCAAATAAAATTTCTTCTGCACTGAGAAAATTTTGACTAAAGTATAAATGTAAATTTAAAGTTGAGATTCTGCTCTATAGCCTTAAATGAACCAAATCACAAAATACATTTCTGAAATATTTTAGTTTGTGGATTAAAGTCTGAGTATTCTTAAATCACTTGTAAAATTGTCTTGTGCTCATCTAGAAACAATCCATTCTATCTAGTAATCTAAAACACTAGTTTTACACAGTAGCTTAGTAAGTTCTTTTTTTAAAGATGCAGAGTTTTTCTTAAAAATATTATGATTTGCTTTGGTGAGGGTCTCTTGGTGGTAAACTATCTCAGTTTTTTTATTTGAAAAATGTCTTTATACACTCTCATTCTTGAAAGACAGTTTCACTGGGTATATACCTCCAGGTTTGTACTCTGAATTTGAGGTTGGCTCACTGAAGGTATTATTCCACTCTGTTCTGTCATCCATTAGTATAACTATCTTTCCTTCTAAGTAAACTCTCTTTCTCTCTGGCTGCTTCTAAGATCTCCTCTTTGTCTTTGGTGTTTTGTATCTTCATGACAATGTACTTAGGTGTTTGTTCCTTTTTATGTATCTTGCTTGATATCATTGAATTATTCTAGATCTGAGGCTTGGAGTCTCTCAATAGTTCTGGAAAATTCCGTTATAATCTCTGAATATTGCTTTTCCAAGTGATATTACTCTTTTATCTCTTCTGGAATTTCATTTGGATGTAAAATAGGTCTTATCTTTTTAGCCTCCATGTTTCTTAAGCTCCATATTATATTTTTCATCTCTTAGTCTCCTTCGAGTGCATTCTGGAAGTGGTTCTTTGGACTTCTCCATTTTAGTAGTTTTATTTTCAATCTTGTCTATACTCTTGTTTAAGTCATCCTGGAGTTTTAGGTTCCAAATGGTTCTATTGCATATTTTTCAAGTCTTTGGTTTGTTCTTTTAGTTCTTTAAAAGCATTGTAACTGACATATTTGTTTCAGGTGTACGACATAATGAATATTTCTTTTTATTGAGTTATAATTAACATACACTATTATATTAGCTTCAGGTGTGCAACATAGTGATTTGATATTTTTGTACGTTATGAAATGATCACCACAATAAGACCAGTTACCATCTGTCACCACACAAAGTTGTTACAAGATTATTGACCATATTCTTTATGTGTACACTGTATCCTCGTGACTTATTTATTTTATAGCTATGAGTTTGTGTCTCTTAATCCCCTTCACCTATTTTGTCTGCCCTCCCCCTACCCCCAGCAACCACTAGTGTGTTATCTGTATTTACAAGCCTGTTTCTATTTTGTTTTGTTTGCTTTTGTTTTTAGAGTCCACACATAAGTGAAATCATACGGTATTTGTTTTTCTCTGTCTGACTTATTTCACTTAGCATAATACCCTTCAGGTCCATTCATGTTGCTGCAAATGGCAAGATTTCATTCTTTTTTATGGCTGAGTAATATTCAATAGTGTATATATACCTCACCTTCTTTATCCATTCATCTATCAGTGGACACTTAGATTGCTTCCATAGCTTGACTATTGTAAATAGTGCTGCTATGAACATAGGGGGTTACACATATTTTTTCAAATTAGTGGATAAGTACTCAGAACTGGAATTGCTGGATAATATGGTAGTTCTAATTTTAGGTTTTTGAAGTCCCTCCATACTGTTTTCCACAGTGGCTGCACCAATTTTCATTGCGACCAGCAGCTCATGAGGATTCCTTTTTCTCCACATCCTCGCTGACACTTGTTTCTTGTCTTTTTGAAAGTAACCGTGCTGACTGGTGTGAGGTGTTACTTCACTGTGGTCTTGATCTGTGTTTCCCTGATGATCAGTGATACTGAGCTAACTTTTCGTGTGCTTGTTGGCCACCTGTATGTCTTTTTTGGAAAACTGTCTCTTCAGGTCCTCTGCCCATTTTATAGTTGGGTTGATTTTTGGATATTGAGTTGTGTGAATTCTTTATATGTTTTGAACATCCACCCCTTGTCAGATATATCATTTGCAAATATCTTCTCCCATTCAGTAGTCTGCCTTTCATTTTGTTGATGGTTTCCTTCACCATTCGAAAGCTCTTTAGTTTGATGAGGTCCCGCTTGTTTATTTTTGCTTTTGTTGCCCTTGCCTGATGACACACCCCAAAACGTAGCTAAGACTAATGTCAAAGAGGTTACTGCTTATGCTTCCTTCCAGGAATTTTATGGTTTCAGGTCTTACATTTAACCCATCAATCTATTTTTATTTTGGATATGGTGTAGGAAAGTGGTCCAGTTTCATCCTTTTGCATGTAGCCGTGCCGTATTCCCAACACCATTTATTGAAGAGACTGCCTTTTCCCCATTGTATATGCTTGCTTCCTTTGCCATAAATTAATTGACCATATGAGCGTGGTTTATTTCTGGACTCTCTGTTCTGTTTCATTGATCTAAGTGTTTGTTTTTGTGCTGTACCGTACTCTTTTGATTACTATAGCTTTGTAGTTTACTTTCAAGTCTGGGAGCATGATACCTCCAGCTTTACTCTTCTTTTTCAAGATTGCTTTGGCCAATCAAGGTCTTTTGTGGTTCCAGACATATTTTAGAATTATTTTTTCTAGTTCTGTGAAAAATGCCACTGGTATTTTGATAGGGATTGCACTGAATCAGTAGATTGCTTTGCAGTATGGACATTTTAATGCTATTGATCCTTCCAATTCATGAGCATGGTATATCTTTCCATTTATTTGTGTCATCTTCAATTTCTTTCCTCACTGTCTTATCATTTTCAGAGTACACCTCCTCAGTTAAATTTATTCCTAGATTCAAGTCTTTTGGTTGTTTTAAGGTCATATTTTCTTTACTCATATTTTTGAATCTCAATTTTATTTTTTGTTACATATTAAACATATTAATTTTATATGCAGAAGTATTAGTGGTTCTGACTTTGTTGTTCTTTTTTTCCTGCTGGCTATCACTCATAGTACTTATCTCCATGTGTATTTTTGAGGAAGACTTTGAGCTATGAATTCATTTCCTTGGACTTTTATCTTTGGAAATGCTTTGAGACTCACATTGAAGTTCTGTTTCTTCACAGAGGGTTTGCATTATTTCTGCTAGTTTCCTGAAGCACTAATTATCTTAGATTACAGTAAATTAAATTATCCATGTGAGGCTTTTTTTCTTTGCATGTGGTGTGAACTTGGTCTCCAAATTTGTGTAAGAATCAACTTGTTGTTACAAATTCTTAAGGCAAGTTATTTGCCTTTTATTTAGTACAAGAGTTAAGTGAAGAAAGTTTCCAACTAAAGGTTTATTTCCTCTTCACCCTTATAGAAAAGTTCTACACTTTTGGGGGTCTCAGCTTTATGTAGGTGTTTTCTATTTGATTCCTACTTTGGTTGAACCCTAAATTTTATTGCCTGTTTCCCATGATCCATGTGGCTCTCACAGTGGAGGCCCAAGATCACTAGAGTTTGAAAGTCATCCTCAGGGAAAAGCCAGTTTGGATGCCTTTTAATCTAAACTTTTCGCTTTCATACTGACTTATTTCCTTTGTAAATTCTTTCCCTTTTTTTTTTTTTTTTTTGCTTTGTTTTGTTTTGTTTGTTTTCTTTTTTTTCTCTCTTCCTTTTTTTTGGGCTAGTTCAGCATGAATTTAATATCTTTTATATTTTACTGAGGTCTCATATTATTTACCTTTACATAGCCTTATTATAAACCATTTGGCAGTATCTATCAAAATAGAAATTCATATGTCCTTTGAACTAGCAATTCTACTTCCAGAAACTTCTTTGGCAAAGTACTCACATGTATAAAAATATATGCATATCTTTTTGTTCACTGCAGCATTATTTGAAACAGTGAAAAATAAAAAGTGTTCATTAATGACTACTCCATGCTATGGAGTAATGCTAAGCACTCATTAAAAAGAATGAGTAGAACTGTATGGCCTGGCTTAGGATGATCTCCAAGATTTATAGATAGATGGAAAAAAGCAAAGAAAAAAGAACTCCTTAACTCTTCAAAGCACCTTCTAATTTTCAAATTTTATTTTTGATGTCTCAAAACATTCATAAAAGAAGCAGTAGTAGCAACATTATATGCCAAAAAATAATAAAAAATAATAATTTGCTCTACTGAATGCCTTTCATCTCTACATTTCAAAGAGCATATATTATCATACCATTGAAGCATTAATAGACTAAACATTTATTATATGCATGAAAGATAAGATCATTTAAAATTTTCAAAATAGAATATTAACTTTATAAAGGGCTTTTTGAAGCAAAAGCAATTGAATCTTTTAGAATTTTTTGATGGGTAGATAATTTCATCCACTACAATATTTTCCCTTATAATACCCAGAGACCATATACCTTTTACTAAGGACTTTAATTTTGCCAAGCACTATGGGTAACTTTTAAGTGACTAGAATAGAATTATTTCTTCTGCTAGACATTTTAAGATTATTAGCATAGTGAAGTCCTGATGCTGTATTTTACCTACTAGGAGGAAATGATATTTTAGTTAGATAAATGACACTGTGGAAGGAGACAAACAATCTCTGTTCTCTAGGCAATTGTCATATAACTAAAGTCAGGCATCACAAAGTACGTAGGAAACTTTATGAAGCAGTTTGATTCAAAAAAGAAAGAAATGGAAAAAGATGCAGTAATCTTGATTAATCATCCTTGAATAGATGAAACTACATATTTTAACCAGACACCTAGAACTTTTGATAATAAAAAAAAAAAAAAAGCCCACTGGATTTCTACTATTATGGGGGAGAAGCTGTAACACTTTTGGAACGAATATAAATTTGAACCAATTTGTCCTTCAATGAAAGCTGTACTTTAACAATCTGCTTCTTCACTGTGTCATGTGACACACTATTAACTTGCAATGTGTAGAATCTTACTGAAAGCAAAGCTTATATCTGCATAGTACTCATTTCTCAAGAGTGAGAGCCATGCTATTAGAAAGAGTTAAGAAACTCTCAACCTAACAGATAAAATAGGATGATAAGATAATAAAATCTGTGACATTTTTATGAGTAATTTGTGTAGAATAATAATGACACATACATCAGGATATACTAATGATGCAGTCCGTATTCAAAGTTTACTTTTATAGCTTCTTGAGTCTCTTGCTTTTCAAACCATTTGGATTGTCCCCTTCTTCCTTTTCTAGGCTCTGAAACGGCTTATATAGTTTGGGAATTTCATTTCTTAAACGTTTGAGAAATGTAATTGTAAAACATTCTAAACCTGGAGTGTTTTGAGGAGATACTTCATTTTCCCAGATATTTCCAAAGTTATAATCTATGCTGGCTTCAACTTCTTCTTGAGTCATTTTGGCAGCTTTCAGTTTTGCATAAAGTGGTCTACCTTGTTGCAGTTTTAATTTTTTAAGCAAAAAGTATACATTGTGCTCTATTATACTTTTAAAATCTCTTCTATACCTCTGTTTTGTGTTTACTTGTTTATAATTTTGCATTTTTTAACAGTTTCACAGAATTTTTATTTAAGTATAAGGGATAGGACATATATCTGGAAAGACAGAAACCCGAACATTCATAGCAAGTATCCCTGGGTTGTTGGATTATAAGTGATTTCTTCTTTATTAATATTTTCAATGCATTGTGAATGCATCAATTTTTAAATAAGGGAAAATGTAATTTTTTAATGTCTTCATTTTATTCACACACTTTAGTGGTTGTTTCTCTGGGTGTAGAATTTTCCCTTGGTCCTTTGAACTTATTATTTCATTGACTTCAGGCTTCTATTTTTCCGGTTGAAAAGTCTGCTGACAGTCTGCTGTTTCTTTGTAGGTAACTTCCTCTGGTTGCTTTAAAATTTTCCTCTTTGATTTCAGTCCTATGCAATTTCAGTAGAATGTTTCTATATGTGAGTTGATGTTTATTTATCCTGCATGAGACTCAGAATTTCTTCTATCTGAAGCTTATTGCTCTTCAATTCTGGTAAAGTGCTAACATTTTTACATTGTATGTCCCATTTTATTTATTCTTTTCTTCTAGAATTTCTATTAGACACACCATATCTTCTTGTTTTATTCTCCATGTCTATTAACTTTGCCATCATGTCTTCCATTTTTTTATCTCCTTTTGTTGCTTTCTGAGTAATTAAAAAAATGTTATCCATTTCATTAACTTTCTGTTCAGAATGGTCATAGTTATTATTTAACATATACAAAGAGTTGTTTATTAAATGGCTAAATCCTTAAATTCTAGAAGTTGAATTGGTACCTTTGCAAACCTACTTGTTTATTTCTCAGCATTTTCATGTCTTTTATGATTTTGAACATACTTAATTTGTATTCTTTCTTTGGTCATCTATTAGCTTACATTCTTGAGAATTCTAAACCTACTTTCTATGTCTACTGACTCTTGCCCATGGTGAATTATTTCCTCAACAGTTTTGTAATATTTATGCAGATTCATTTTATTTGGACTTTTCCCCTGTGGAACACCTTGTGGTCTGGGCTATGGATGCACCCTTCCAGAGTGATTTGGGTTTGGCTCTGACACAAACCTAGGGGTACCAGCAACCCAAGATGAATTTCATTTTATTATTTCTTGGTTTTGTCTGAGGTTCTGACCACAAGAGCGGTGAAATTGGAATCTCAAACTTGCATGATGTTCAAGGTTGGGTTTTAGAAATCTCAGAAGAGACCTATTTTTTCCACTCACAACCCATTAGGTGCAAACAGACTTTATCTTCCTGTTCTAATTCACCCTTTAACTGAGGATGCAACCCTTCAAAAGTTCTAATTCAGGGGAAAAAAAGTTTAATTCAATAGTTAGGGATGGTATGCAAGAGCAAACATAAGTAAATGGGAAACATGGGGTTAAAAATAACCCACCTCCACCACAATAACAATACTAACACGACTTGGTGGCAGGATATGGCTGTCTGCCATCATTGCATATGATGTGAATGTCTCTATGGAAATTCAAGAAACTCTACAAGTAAACTGTGGGAACTAACAAAAACACTTGGTAAAGTGGTTAGATATTGATCTATATACAGAAATCAATAGCATTCTTCAACATCAGCACCAGTGATTGACAATGTGATTGTAAGAAAGACAGCATTTACAATATTATCCCAAACTGTAAGGCTATCAGGAATACAGCTACAAAAAATATGACGCCTTCATGGAGAAAATTTAAAACATTTACTGTAAGACATAAAGGAAGATGTAAATAAATGTTGAAACATACCACATTCCTGGATGAGAAGACAGTGTTGCAGGGGTTTTAATTCTTCCCAAACAATTTATAAATTCAATGCAATTCCAATAAAAATCTCACTCATCAACAATAAAATTCTCATAAAATCATTCATGGAACTCAATATGCTTTTCCTAAAATTCATGTGGAAAAGCAAAGAGCCAAGGACAGTAAAAATTTTTTTTGAAAAGCAGTGGCATCAGTGGTAAAAGTACAAGCAGAAGCAATAGAAACTGAAAAAGGAGAAGGGAGGTACAACAGAGATAAAGACGTTATATAACTATAATAATTAAAATGGACAGTAATATAAGGGAGGGGGAGTAAGTAAAACAGTAAGTGAACCAGGGCTTCCCTGGTGACGCAGTGGTTGAGAGTCTGCCTGCCAGTGCAGGGGACACGGGTTCGAGCCCTGGTCTGGGAGGATCCCGCATGCCGCGGAGCGACTGGGCCCGTGAGACACAACTGCTGAGCCTGTGCGTCTGGAGCCTGTGCTCCACAACGGGAGAGGCCGCGACGGTGAGAGGCCCGCCCAACGCGATGAAGAGTGGCCCCCGCTCGCCGCGACTGGAGAAAGCCCTCGCACAGAAACGAAGACCCAACATACCCAAAAATTAATCAATCAATAAATAAATTTATAAAAAAAAAAAAAAAAGTAAGTGAACCAGGTGTTTGGAGAATTATATTACTGGGGGGGGGCGGTTTCAGAAAATCTAAGGTGCAAAATATTTATGATGATCATAAAATAGGCATCTTCCAATTTCCCATGGTTTACATGGAACTGAAGGCCAAAACTGAATATTCTGGAGTGCTAGAGAATATTACTTGGGTTCACTAACTCCCAATAAAAACAAGCAAAATAAAACCTACTTCACAGGGTTGTGTCTGTTATGTCTTTTATGATCTTTATGGTCAGGTCCTTTATGGAGAGGGGACCAGAACCCAACTCGAATTTGCTTCAGCAAAGATAGTAAGTTTGGCTCACAGAACTGGGAAGTCCAGGGGTGATAACAGTAAACCCGTGTGGGGCCAGGCACTGGTCTGAGGGCTTCACATCCATCCACCCATTTAAGCCTCACGACAACCCTAGTGAGATGGGTTCTGGTATTACTCTCATGTTACAGATGGGCAAAGAGACGCAGAGAGGTAAACAGAGCACCGAGAGGTAAATAAGTTGTGTCTTTTTGTCCATGGCCAATAAAGGACTTGGGAAACAGAATTCTAATATAGATTTCTAACATATTTGTTCAGGGGTGTGCAATGTAAACTCCAGTTCCACGTTTCCTCTGAAACCTTCAGGGTCTGAATTGTTCACTAACACTTTGGAATGTTTGGTTTATTTGGGGAAACCCCAAAGAAGGGCTAAACTCTTAATCTAGTTTGATATGGAGCAAACATAGAGACAGCATGTGTGGAAGAAAGAACCCAAGGGTAAAGGACAAGATGGCCTCTGGGTCATACTAAATTGTTTGGAGCTTGCTCTGCGATTAGGGAGTCTTCCGTAAGTTTTTGTGCCGAGGCTAATACAACGAAAACAGGATTACGGGCCTTTCAAGCGATATGCCCGGGAAATAAAAGGTGGAAAACTTGGAGGCAGGGAGAGCAGTTAGAACACTGCGTGCTGCCTTAGTATGACTCTAGGTAAAGTTGGACTAACTCAGAAGCATAGGGTTGTGGCCATAAAATAAACAAGAAGACTTGGATGAGGAAGGCATTATCATAGATAAATCAACAGCACCTGATGATGGAATGCATGTTTGGGGAAAGAGAGTGGGCAAAGTTTTTGCTGCACCATGCTGCTTGTGGGATCTTAGTTCCTTGACCAGGGATTGAACCCGGGCCCTTGGCAGTGAGAATGAGAAGTCCTAACCACTGGACCGCCAGGGAGGAAAGTGGGCAAAATTAAAGATAACTCTGAAGTTTTAGCCTGGGCGATTGAGGGAATGATGTCCTTGGAAAGAAAAGAAAAATTACAGTAAATAACAGGTTTTAGGGGGAACAAAACCAGAATTCAATTTTAGACAAGATGAATTCAAGATGATGGATAAGAAACTGCATCAGTTAGGGTTCTTGGAAGCAACCAAAATCAACTCCGACTGAAGTGGCAAAAGAAATGTTCAAAGTGAGTTTGGGTAATTTGCAGAGTCTTCAGGAGAATCTGCACATCCAGGCTTAGGCTATTCACCCTGAAACAACGCCCCAAATCACGAGGTCCCCCCGGCACTGCCTCTGAGCCCTGGGCACTACAGGATGCCCTGCAGACTGGCTGACACTGGATTCTGCTTTCCTTAGCCTCTGGGCCACTGCTTCAGTCACCAGCGCTGCCTGGCTTCTCAGCCCCTGCTTCCCTACATCACGACCTCCTGATTCAAGGGCAGCTGGGTGAGGGAGCATCTGTTTTTTTCAGCTTTTTGAGTGGGGTGCAGCCTCTGTCCCCCAGCGAAGCTTATTAGGTCTTGCAAGTCTACCAAAGTAAGAAAGGGGTTGTATGCCAAGGAGCCGAAAGAGCATTCAGATGCAAGCCCCTGTGAGGGGTTCAGACACTTCGGACTGGAGCTCAGGGGAGAGGCTGGGGTTAGCGATACAGTTCTGGGTAGTTCCCAAAGTACAGGGTCTCGGGCATGATTTAGAGAGATGACCGAGAGCTGAAATTGGGAGGAAATGGTATTTAGGTGGCTGGGGGAGTGAAAAAATGGGGTATCAGACAAGTCGGAAGATTCAACAAGAGAGGAGAGAGCTTCCGTGGAGTGGAGTGTGGTGAACAAGTGTGGGACAAAGTCATGAGCCCCGGGAAAATATCAAAGCTTCTAAAGAGGTCAGAGTTGGCCATCCCAGCCATTCAAGACAGTTACAGGGGAGCAGCGAGTGGGCGGTAAAGAAGGAAGACAGGAGGTGTGGTCAACTTTTTCATAAGCATTATAGAGTATACACTGCACGATTGCAGGCAATGTGATTTGTGCTGTAAAATTATTCACATGCTCCATTACGGGCCCCTCATGGAGAGCCCAGCTCTGGAGTGCTGTTTAGCAATTAGCTTTACGCATTTTCCTGAATACTTAACGTTTTTTGGCCAGGGCCTGGGCAGTGAGGGGGCAACCTCTATCAATATTTGAAATCTCTGGTTAAGTATAGAAGCTCTGCATGAGTTTCTGCTGATGTCTGCTTGACTGTAGATCATGATCATGGCTCTTTCGAGACTGGTTTACAGGGGAGACCCCGGACGTGCAGACGGACAGGTGAACTTCTTCAGGATCCACAGAACCGGGTCAAGAAACTAGTTCTCCTGAAATTCTGGTTGAGTCAGAAATTTCATTTGAACTCGATATTAGGCAATTAGCTGTGCTCTCTGGGATGGGCCAGAAAGGGGGTGAGGTCTTTGGAACAGATTTAACTCCCCCAGGGGTTTTCTGTGCCACAGGAGTGTAAGATGTGTCTGGGTCTGGGGTTCCACTGGGGCGTGAGGGGCAGGATGTGGCAGAGAGCCCTCGGACCAGGGGCGCTCAGCTCCCAGTTGGGGACCATGATGCGACTTCATTACCTACAAGTTGCTCCATCCTCTGCGGTAAAAATTCAGTCCACGGCATCATTAAAATGTAGTCAGAAGAGACCACTGCTTCATGGTCAGTACAGATCCCCCAGACGGATGGGTTGTCAGTTGGTGTCTGTCTTAAGAGGGCCTCAGACAGGGCCCAGGGTAAATTCTAAGAAGTGTTAAAGGGAGGTGAGCTGGTGGGGTCAGGGCTGTCAGAGAAGTGGGGAGAGGCGAGGGGCGGGGCTGGGAGGTTGTGTGACAGCAGTGATCTGAGTGAGTGAGCTGTCTCGAAGGCTTATTTGTTGAAGTTTTGTGAAGTGAGCCTTTCCAGATGAATTTGAACAGATCATATGAACAGCTGATGGCCTCCTGATCCTCTCACGTCAACGTGATCTTTCTTTTAAAATTCTAGACTCTAGTCCTGTCTCTTCGTTTCATATGGATCTTATGGGTTTCCATGAAAGCTGTCACGTATTTTATCACATAAGGGGGCACTTCATTTACTGGGAAGCACCGTATAAATGTTAGTTATTCGTGTGTGTAGTATAAAAAGATGTCAACGTAGAGCAGTCTCAGTTTCTGAGATCCCACAGGCCTAGACGCCAACCAAGCACACATTTCAAAGTGAGGGCTGAGAAAGCCCATCCTGTCACCCACCACTCACCTTCCAGGCTGCAGAACTGGAAGCTAAGGATTTAAGGAAAGAGGTTAGAAATTAGCAAGCGGGGCTTCCCTGGTGGCGCAGTGGTTGAGAATCTGCCTGCCAATGCAGGGGACACGGGTTCGAGCCCTGGTCTGGGAAGATCCCACATGCCACGGAGCAACTGGGCCCGTGAGCCACAATTACTGAGCCTGCGTGTCTGGAGCCTGTGCTCCGCAACAAGAGAGGCCGCGACAGTGAGAGGCCCGCGCACCGCGATGAAGAGTGGCCCCCACTTGCCGCAACTAGAGAAAGCCCTCGCACAGAAACGAAGACCCAACACAGCCAAAAATAAACAAATAAATAAATTCATTAATTAAAAAAAAAAGAAAGAAATTAGCAAGCGGGTTCCTTCAGAGTTGTTGGAAGGCTGTGGCATCTCCCTTCCCTCAAGCTATGTGAGAGGAGCTTCAGGAGGAGCCAGGAGACGCTGACCTTTGTCTCCTGGAGTATGTAGAATGCAGAGACTGATGGCTAGTCCCACCTGTGGAGGTGAAAGGTGTGCTGGTCTCCACTCGCCTAGCAAGGGAATGAAGAAAGAGGACTAGCTTGGACGTGAACATCACTCCCAGAGGTGGTGGACCGAAGATGCATGCTTTGCCGGGGGACTCATAGTGGATGCTGCCGGTCTAGGGGTAGCACTGGGGTCCCATCCAAGAGAGCTGCCTGCAAGGGGGAGGGTGCCTCCAAAAGAGGAGGGTACTGGCAGATACCAGAGGCCGGGTGAAAAATCACAAGTTTCCAGGTAGCGCTCATATGAAGGAGGTTAAATTTGGAGGATTTCCATGGGGGGGTGCCCCATCACTTATATCCCAGTGGGGTAAGACCTCTCTAACTCCTTGCCTCTCCTCCCTCCCCATCCCTTCCCAGTCCCTGCCGTGGAACAGCTTGGTGCCTAGGGGAGGAGGGACAGAAAAAGCTGGCTGGCAAATAAAGAGGCAGGTGACATGCCCACCCTTCCTTACCTGCTTCCCCTTTGAAGCACGACAGAGCTGGAGGGAAGCGGAGGCTAGAGCACAGTGTTATGGAATTTTGACTTTGACCTAGATATTAGACTTACTGAAATGAGACTCTCCCTATAAGTAAAATGGACCCAAGTCTTTTTGTTATCTGAGAGGGCCTGGAGAGATGATGAGTCCTGCAGGATATTTCATCCAAGGGCCAGGAACACACGAGCCCACAGTTAAATTTGAGCTGCCTTTAAAGGCGCAGTGGGAGGGAAGAATAAAGTTTTCTGCTTGGACCCTATAAAAGTTCCACTGGTTCAAAGAAGGGAATGCAACAGACTCCTTGAGTGCAGGGAATATGTCAGAGACTCCTTCCTATCCTTGCACTGCTAAGAATGGATAGTTCTCAAGTGGTAGATTTCCTTGTTGAAAGCTGGGGCTTTGCCTAAAGCTTGTAGAGGGCACATCAGAATTGCCCGCAGGGCTCAGTAGAACACAGCTTGCTGGGCTCCACACCCGGCATTGCTGATTCGGTTGGTTTGTTGAGATTTGGGGGAAGGAGCCTTTTCTAATGCACATGTTCCCGGGTGATTCTGATACTGCTGGTCAGGGGACCACACTTTGAAGGTAGTAAAGGAACTAGATCAGGGAGGGCAGGGCTATCTGTCAGTGAACTTATCCATTCATTTGTTCATAAATTAACTCAGCAAGTATTTACTGAGGGCCTGTCGTGTGCCCTGTGCAGGTGCCCGTTGGGCCTGGGACCCCCTAGTTACCTAATTTGCTCGGTGTAGCTGCAGCATTCCCGCCAGGCAGGAGGAACGAGCAAGCTCAGCTCAGAAGCATTCTCTCTCACACTCACATCAGTCTCACGCGATGGTTTCGGTCTCCTTGCTTGGCCTAGTTCTGGTTGGAATCAAAGCCCTGCTTCATATTTAATAGAGGCTTTTGTTCTCCCTTCACACAATATATTGATTCTTATAATTGGGCCTTTTTGCTTTTTCCCAAACTACATTACCCACATTAACAGCTAGCTTGAAATGCCATTATAAAACCATACGGGTCTTAGTGGAAGAGAAAGGAAGGAAATGAACCTCTCAGAGCTCCAGCTCTTCCAGTAAGGCGTTCCATGGATGGGGAAGTCGGCGGTGTTTGCTTTTCCACCTCTCACTGGCTGCAGTCCCCCAGAGTTTTCTAGTCGGCAGGCCAACTGCTTATTCAGCCCTGCCCTGCACGCCAGGAACATTAGAATGTGGTGGGGGTGAGGGTCCCCTGTGTTCTTACTCACTCTTTGCTAATGAGACCTCCATCCTGTGAGTCTGTGTGTACATTTGTGTACCATCCTGGGCCTTAGCTTATTGCACTGGAAAGTCAAGAGGGCTGCACAGCCCTGTAGAAATTCCCAGGTTAGCAAAGCAGACCTCGTTTTAGTGGCTAGCATTCTCGGGCTCGTTATGTAGCATTCTTGGGCTTACTTAGCCAAGGGCATGTTTGGTCATTCCAATGCTCCCAAGTTGTGGTTTTGACATTTTCATTAGTATCAAGGAGATTTTGAATGTAGGTAACGACTTTTATTTGAGGGTTTTCCCCCTCATCTTTTACTACTTACAGACAAGGGCAGCGAGGAGAAAGGAGAAAGTATCAAAGCCAAGAGAAGTTCTTCAGAAAACAGTTCCCTACGAATCTAGACTGGGTGACAGAACATTTGCTTTCCAGGTCCTGACACTACACGGGACACAGTTAGGGCCTGTATGTGTGCTTTGGTAGAACTCAATTCAGCCTATTTTTACTGAAGATCTGCCAAGGGTAAGCCATCATGACACACCCTGGGTGGGGCAGCAAAATGGAAATGCAATCATTAAAAAGTCATAATCTTTGCCCTCTAGGTGCTCAAAGAAGTTACTGATGGTTAAATTTATGTGTCAGTTTGGCTGGACCATGGTGCCCGGATGTGTGGCCAAACATTATTCCTGATGTTTCCGTGAAGGTGTTTTTTGGATGAGATTAACATTTAAATTGGTGGACTTTGAGTAAAGCAGATTGCCCTCCTTAATGTGGGTGGGCCTCACCCAATCAGTTGAATGCCTGACTAGAACCAAAGACTGATCTACTGGCCTACCCTGCAGATTTTGGACTTTCTAACACCCATAATCATGTGAGCCAATTCTTTAAAAAAGAAAGAAATGTATTTATCTCCTATTGGTTCTGTTTCTCTGGAGAACTCTCATACAGAGATTTGCACAAAAACACCAAGTAGATTGCATCATTGGGTGTATAGTGTAAGGAGAGTTATACGGTACTTGTTGAGAAGGGCCCTGAAGTGTAGGTATAAGGTCCACAATGATGTGAATGGGAAGAGGACCCGCAGCAGAGAGCTCAGCCTAAGCAAAGTGCAGACTCTCTTCAGGGAATGGCAGAGTCTAGTTGCCTGGAGGACCCAGCGTGAAGGGGGTGCAGTGGGAGATGAAGGTGCAAATGTAACTGAGGCAAATTGTGGAGAAGGTTAAGGAATTTAGATTTTATTCTGTATGTAGTAAGTGTGTAAAAAAGAAAGAGGGCACATATTTCTACTTGGGAAGAGCATTCTGGTAGTATTTGGTGAGATTTGTTTCAAAAGGAAGGAAGAGACAATTTAAGAGGAATTGGAAATTGTGTGTAACAGACATAGCCTATTTATCTAAGGAAGCAGGGGAGTAGAAGGCAAGAAGGCTAGAATGTGTAAGACCAGCTCCCTAAGAAAGAGGGGAGACCCAAAATACTCAGAAGTAGAGAGAAAGGAGCAGCAGAAAAGGAGGCAAACATGCTGGCGAGTGAAGGCTTTTAGGAGGCTTTAAGGAAGTTTTGTGTTTCAGGGTCAGGGACAGTTTCATCTTCTGGACTTGGTGCAGAGTCCCTGATAAGGTTGTGTAGTTTCTCTTTGAAGATGAGTTCATCCTGGGCTGTTTTCTCAGGGATAGAATGGATTTGGCCAGATCTAACTCCAGTAATGCTGACGCTGTGTTATCAAAACCATGCATTTATTTGTGCACACATGCGTGTGCGTGTGTATGTGTACGTGTGCCTTCTGTGTCTCCAGGAGAGCCAACAGGCACTGTGGGTTGGAAATTTTGACCTTCTGGTTCTTCCATAGCAGCTTCTCCCACCAAGCATAGGTAGAAGGTGCCAGAATGTACTGGCACACTTCCTGGCACCTGGTAGGTGTTTGGCAGTATCTGGTGAACAAATAAACATGTGCGAATGGGTCTCAGAGCCAATCAGAGGATTCAGAAGTTAATCTGAGTGTTGTGTTTTCAAATGTTGAAAAATAAGTACACACACTTTTGTATGCACAGATACACACACACACACACACACTCACACTCATTCACTGTCTGCCATTTTGTATGCCTAGGATGACACAACCACAAGCCATTGAGACAAGGGACATGGCTCTGGTTCTTGAGAGAGAGAGAGATTGGGGACATGTCTCAAGAGCGTAGAAAGGAATGAGGTTTACTGTTGTCCACACCAGAGGTTCTCCAACTTGGCTACACATTGGAATCATCCCAGGAGCCTTTAAAATGCTGATGCCTAGGTTCTGATTTCTTTGGAATGGGGTATGGGCTGAGACTCAGGATTTTAAAAGCTCCCTAGCAGACTCTAATGTGTAGCCCTAATTGAGAAACATTGCTTTAGAACTCTGCCGTCCAGTTTGGTAGCTGGACATGTGACTATTGAACACTTGACATGTGACTGGTTGGAACTGAGATGTGCTCTAAGTGCAAAATACACACCAAATTTTGAAGATTTTGAAGACAATATGAAAACAAGACTGTAAAATCATGTCTCGTTAATAATTTTTACGTTGGTGGAGGGAGGCAGAATAATGCTCCCTGGCAAAATGCCCATGTCCTAATCCCCAGAACCTGTGAATATGTCATGTTGCATGGCAAAGGGATTAAGGTTGCACATGAACTGACTGTTAAATAAGGAGATTATCCTGGATTATCTGGGTGGACCTGATGCAATCTCAGACGTCCTTAGTTGTGGAAGAGAAGGCAGAAGAGTCCGCCTCAGAGTGATTTGATGTGAGAAACTCAACCAGCCATCGCTGGCTTTGAAGATGGAGGAAGGGGGTCACAAGCCCAGGAATGCGGGCAACCTCTAGAAGGTTGGGAAAGGGAAGGAAATGTATTTCCCCCGGAGCCTCCTGAAGAAACGCAGTCTGGCTAACACCTTGCTTTTAGTCCACTGAGACCCATTTTGGACTTCTGATTTCCAGACAGCAAATCTGTCTTGTTTTAATCCACTAAGAAGTTTGTGGTAATTTTTTACAGCTGCATTAGGAAAGTTGTGACTTACATATTGAAATACTAGTAATGTTTTGGATTCGGTTGAATAAGAAATATCAATAAAATTATTTTTACCTGTTTCTTTTTCCTAGTATTTAACGTGGCTACTAGAAAATTTACAATCACACGTGTGGCTTGCGTTACATTTCTATTGGATGGTGCTGCTACCATCTCAACCTTTGGATGGTAAGGTAGTGTGACTTGTTCTACCTACCTTCAGTATGACACTAGTCACCATGGGAAGAACGGTGACTTCTAGGAGGATTTCTGGGCTGACTGAAGAGTTTATATCCTTGGCCCCTTCTGGCTTGTTGGTGAAAGGGGAGAAATTGTGTCTCATGCCTGGACTGTCCAATGAATAAATGGTCAGAGGCAATTCTGAGTGACAACTTTCCAAGTTTATAGAGACTATGAAACCGGCCCAATCAAATAAATTATTAGAGTTTTTGAGAGAAGTAAACATGGGTTAGTATACCTGTTCAGTGTCGGAATACAATTCTCAACAACTGTGCAACTACTGCAGGACGGTAGTGTGGACCTGATCTGTCAACCCACCAAGACCATCACAGGCCAAACCCTTGGGCGACAAGTTTGCTTTTTGTAACAACCGTGTTTTTGGTTACAAACAATAAATTTCATGTTTCGATGATTAAGATGGTTGCTTTTGCTTTTAGCAAACACATGAAAAGTCAACCTACAGTGTCTGGAAGGGGAGAGAATAGGAGTAAAATCAGAGTAAAATCAAGGCTTAATTCCTTAACACACTTTCTTGGCAAGAGAAAGGCAAGGGGGAGGGATAGAGACTTAAGAGGTCATGACAAGGTAGAACGGCAGCCCTTGCTGCATTAGGGCATACAGGTCACTCCTCACCCTCCAGCACTCCAGCGAATACTTTGAAAGAAAAAATGAGGAGAAGTTGACACATTGAGGCAAAGAGCCTCAACATTTTCTTTTGTCATGAAATAATGGTTTCTTCCAAACATGCAAACCTAGAGTGTTGCAGAGATTGTAATAAATGTTGAACTTGCAAAATTAATATTAATGATCCTGGATTTGAAGTACTGGGGATATTTGAAGAGACTGATCACAACACTTGGAGCCATTTTGTGAGTCAAAGGACTTTTGTTCTACCAGGGAAAAATGCCTAAAACAATCCCCAACAGTATGTAAGGTTCATAGCACAAATGACCACCCCTCTGGGTGTGAGGAGCTTGCATGGTGGACACCAACTCTGTAAGGTTCAGCCCTTGGTGGTTGCTCAAAATGACTACCAGCACCCTGCCATTGGATGGAATCCAGGAAACAAGCAACTTCCAATTTCAGCATCTTCCCCCTCAAACCCTGATTGTGCCACGTGAAACCGTGAAGCAGGACGAAAGTGTTTTCTGCATCTTCTCCACGGCACCGGTCCAGTATCTAACACACTTAATGCTACTTTATTTTTCTGGCCAATCCCTATAATCCAGTTACGATAGATTTTTGAGCTGCCCTTGGCGTGGGTGCCCTGCCTCAAGCACGTGCAGTGACAGACGTGTCCTCCACGGGTAATAAGAGCAAGGTTATTGGGACTATTTTTTTAGAACCTCTTCTAACGAGCAGTCACCACACTAGTTGCAGGAAACATTGTGATGATCTTACAGCCCTAAAGACATTTCTCCACTCTGGGTAAAGTAACCTATGATAAATGAACGGTTTCTCTCCTAGAGACTTCTGCCCATGTTTCTCCTTGTTCATTTTGTGTAAAATCACAGTGATGGACCTACAAGTGTATCTGCTGTGCTTTAATTTCCCAAACTTCAAGACGCCATCCAAACACAAAGGGCCTTTCACAGGCATAATGTTGAGCTTGACTACCCTCCAGCAGTTTTATATCTTCCTTTCCTTGTAGCTAATGGATCAATGCTGCTCACAAAGCCCAGTTTTTCTAGGGTCAGCTTCCTAATGGGATCAAGTCATAGGATTTCCTTTCATCCTTCTACACCCTTCTGGGAACATCTCCCCCATTTTATAACTCACCTTCCTGACTCCCTTTGGTCCTTTTTAGGAAACTTTTCTTTCCTTCTGAATTCTTGGATCCACAGGAGGCCAGCAGGAGTCCCACCAAGTCACCAAATCATTCTTTCACCTCAATGTCAGTCGTGTCGAAAAACAAAAGTGCTGCTGCTTAGGTGAATGTGTGATGTTTGGCTAAAAAGAGAGAAAAATAAAGGTAAGAGAATAATTCTTAATATTTTCTTTCTCTGCTTATCATTCTCATTTTTGTATGACATTGCCAAGAAACAAGATAGACTTGCTTTGATTTTCTTTAGTTGTTTTCCTCTTCTGACAATTTCTTAACTTACATGTATACACTTAAGGGCCAGAGGCTGAAACAATGAAATCTCCAGTCAAACCAGGCAGTCTTATTGCATTTGATGAGATGTCATTGGTCTTCCTGTGTCTCCCTGGACCACTTTCAATCATTGTCAACAGAGCAGCAGGAGAGAGTCTTAAAAATGAAGCCAGGTCATGTGACTTCTCTACTTAAAACTCTCCAACGGCTTTACTCTAGACTGAATGTTTGTGGTCCCCCAATTCATACGATGAAATCCTAACCCCCAACGTGATGGTATCTGGGAGGTGATTAGGTCACGAGGCTGAAGCCCTCAAGAATGGTATTAGTGCCTTATCAGTAAAGGCCCTGGAGAGCTCCCTTGCCCCTTGCACCATGTGAGGACCCAATGAGAAGTCTGAGACCTGGAATAGGCCCCTCACCCAACCATGCTGACACCCTGATCATGGACTTCCAGCCTCCAGAAATGTGAGGAATAAACTTCTGTTGTTCATAAGCTACCTGTCCTACGGTGTTCTGTTACAGCAGCCCAAATGCACTAAGACAGGTTTTCTACTTCAGAATAAAGCAAAGTCTCTGGAATGGCTCTAAGGCCCTATGTGATCAGGTCCTGAGTCACATTTTGACCTCAGCTTCCAGACTCTCTCACTAACTCTGCTCCAGCCCCCTGATTCCCTTGTTGTTCTTTGTGCAGATAATCTCCCCCATCAAAGCTTTGCTCTTGATGTTCCCTCTGGTTGGAAGGAATTTACCCAAGGGATGTTCTTGGTTTCATGTATTTGTTCAATGTCATCTCTTCACTGGGGCCTTTCTTAGTTATTCCACTGAAAATTGTAACGTCCACCTCACCATTGGGATCTGACCCTCCCTCTCCCCGTTCTCTGCTTTGTCATTCTCCTTAGCACTTACCTCCAACATAATGTCTATCTTATTTAATTAAATTGTTTATTATCTGTCTCACTCATCCAGAATGCACACTTTGTGAGGGCAAAGAATTTGTCTGTTTTGATTGCTGCTGTGTGCCCAGCACCTATAACAGCACCTGGCATGTATGAGGTGCTCATTCAATGTGTTGAATGAGGGGATGTATCACATCACCCAACGGGGGGATAGAAATAAATGAATTTCTAACCGTGAGATAGAAATAAATGAATTGCTTCCTCAGCTGTGCTCTGCTGTGACAAATGATTTGTGGCTATGACTACAGCATTTGTGGAAGTTGACCTTGGTAGTTAGTGGATAAAACTGATTTGTCATTAATAGATTGAAAGTCACCAATGAGAGTAAAAAGGACCACAGAGTAAGAAAGAAAATCAAAGCATCTTACTAACCATCACTAATCAGATGTAATATCAAAGCAGCTCATCAAACCACAGGAAATAAGAGAACAAGAATGTCAGCTAAAATACACTGCCATTTAGATGTCTTTTTGTGTGCATTTTTCCCAGCTTTATTGAGATATACTTGACATATAACACTGTGTAAGTTTAAGGTGTACAACAGTGATGATCTGATACATGTGTATATTGCAAATGTTTACCAAAATAAGGTTAGTTACCATCTTCTTCACCTCACGTAATTACCCTTTTGTTGTGTGGTGGTGGTGGTGAGAACATTTACGATCTACTCTCTTAGCCGACTTGAAGTGTACAATACAGTATTATTAACTACAGTTCCCATGCTGTACCTTAGATGTCCAGAACTTTACTGTTCTTGATGATATTAAAAACTGGGTTATTTTCTTCATTTCTTTTCAGATGGCTCATTGATAGTGTATAGAAACACAATTATATTTTGTATGTTGATTTTGTGTCCTTCAACTTTACTAAATTCATTTATTATTCTAATAGGTTTTCTTTTGGTGTGTGTGGGGGGGGGTTCTTTAAGACTTTCTATATGCAAAACATGTCATCTGCAAACGGAAAATATTTAGTTCTTACTTTCCAATTTGGATGCCTTTTGTTTCTTTTTCTTGCCTAATTGCTCTGACTAGGTCTTCCCTTATTACACTGAATAGGAGTGGTGATAGTAGGCACCCTTGTCTTGTTCCTGATCTCAGAGGGAAGCTTTCAGTCTTTCATCATTGAGTGTGATGTTAGCTGTGGGCTTGCTGTAAATCACCTTTATTTGTTGAGGTATGTTCCTTCTACATCCACTTTGTTGAGCGTTTTTAACATGAAAGGATGTTGAATTTTGTCAAATGCTTTTTCTGCATCTGTGATGATCATTTGATTTTTATCTTTCATTCTATCAATGTGATGTATTACATTTATTGATTTGCATACATTGAACTATCCTTGCATCCTAGGGATAAAACCTACTTAATTATGGTGTATAATCCTTTTAATGTGCTGTTGAATTCAGTTTGCTAGTAGTCTGTTGAGAATTTTTGCATCTATATTCACCGGCGATATTGGCCTGTAGGTTTTTTTCTTGTGGTATCCTTATTTGATGTTGGTAACAGATTAATGCTAGCCTTGTTAAATGAGTTTAGGAGTTCTTCCTCCTCTTCAATTTTTTGGAAGAGTTTGGGGAGGATTGGTGTTTATTTTCCTTAAATGTTTTGTAGAATTAACCATTGAAGCCATCTAGTCCTGGAATTTTCTTTGTTGGGAGGTTTTTGATTACTGGTTCAGTCTCCTTACTGGTTATTGGTCTGTTCAGATTTTCTATTACTTCTTGATTCACTCTTGTAGATTGTGTGTTTCTAGGAATTTATCCATTTCTTCTAGGTTATCCAATTCATTGGCATATAATTGTGTAGAGTGGTTTTTTATGATCCTTTGTATTTCTGTGATATCGGTTGTAATGTCTCCTCTTTCATTTATAATTTTATTTGAGTCCTCTCTCTCTCTCTTTTTTTTCTTGGTAAGCCTAGCTAAAGGTTTCTCAATTTTATTTACCTTTTTAAAAAATCAACTCTTAGTTTTGTTTATCTTTTCTGTTGTTTTTCTATCTTTTTTTAAAAAATTAATTAATTATTTATTTATTTTTGGCTGTGTTGGGTCTTCGTTTCTGTGCGAGGGCTTTCTCTAGTTGCGGAAAGTGGGGGCCACTCTTCATCGTGGTGCACGGGCCTCTCACTATGGCGGCCTCTCTTGTTGCAGAGCACAGGCTCCAGACGCGCAGGCTCAGTAGTTGTGGCTCACGGGCCTAGTTGCTCCACAGCATGTGGGATCTTCCCAGACCAGGGCTCGAACCCGTGTCCCCTGCATTGGCAGGCAGATTCTTAACCACTGTGCCACCAGGGAAGCCCTGTTTTTCTATCTTTATTTTATTTATTTCTGCTCTGATCTTTGTTATCTCCTTCTTCCTGCTAACTTTGGGCTTAGTTTGTTCTTTTTCTAGTTCCTTGGGGTGTAAAGTTAAGTTGTTTATTTGAAATCTTTCTTTTTCTTTTTCTTTTAAATTGAAGTATAGTTGGTTTACAATATTATATTAGTTCTTTTTTCTTAATGTAGGCATTTATTACTATTAGAACTGCTTCCAGTCCATCTCATAAGTTTTGGTATGTTGTATTTCCATTTTCATTTGTTTCAAGATATTTTTTCATTTCTGTCAAATTAAATTTCTTATTTGATCCACTGGTTGTTCAGGAGTGTGTTGTTTAATTGGCACATATTTATGAATTTTCCAGTTTTCCTCCTGTTATTGATTTCTAATTTCATACTATTGTGGTCAGAAAAAATACTTGGCATGATTTTAATCTTTCAAAATTTGCTAGGACTTGTTTTGTGAGCTAACCTATAATCTATCCTGGAGAATGACCTGTGTGCACTTGAGAAGAATATGTACTCTGCTGCTCTTGGATGAAATGTTCTATATAGATCTGTTAGGTCCATTTGGTCTAAAGTAGAGTTCAAATCCAATGCTTCTTTATTGATTTTCTGGATGATCTATCCATTGTTGAAAGTGGGGTCCCCCTACTGTTATCTGTTAGTATCTGCTTAATATATTTAGGTGCTCTGATGTTGGGCGCATGTATATTTATATCTGTTATATCCTCTTGATGAATTGATCATTTTATCATTATGTAGTAACCTTCTTTGTCTTTTGTTAGCATTTTTGACTTAAAGTCTATTTTGTCTGATATAAGTATAGCCATCACTGCTCTCTTTTGACTTCCATTTGCGTGAAATATTTTTTCCGTCCACTCATTTGAGCCTATGTTTGTCCTTAATGTTAAAGTGAGTGTCTTGTAGGCAGAATATAGTTGAGTCTTGATTGTTGTTGTTGTTTTAATGCATTCAGCTACTCTACGCTTTTTGATTGGATAATTTAATCCAACTTAAAGTAATTATTGATAGGTAAGGACTTTCTAATGCCTTCTTATCAGTAATTTTCCACATTTTTGCTGCTAGTATAGAGAAGACTATATCTCATCACCTTGTTAAGTTTACTTATTAGACCTAGTAGTTTTTATGCAGATTCCTTGGGATTTTGTAGATAGAAGTCATGTCATCTGTGAATAAAGACATTTTTACTTCTTCAATCTGATACCCTGTTCCACAAAGTTTTGACACCTCAGTAGCTTTGAATTTAATCTCTGTACCCTTAGCTCAGCAAGACTGTTCTGTTTTATTTGGTCTCAACATTCTTGCACTAAAATCTGAAAAGGACTTCCGAGGCATTTGGGAAGAATACAGAGAAAAATTAAGAACTAAAAAGTTTTTTAGCTTGGTGTAGAAAAAGAGTTTAAATGGTCTTTTTTGTGTGGATTGTAAACCTCTCCAATAAGTGAAGATGAAATTAAATTCAACTGACATTTAATTGAGAACTTACTACATGGAATGCATTATACAATGATGTGGTCAACACAGAAGTTAGACAAATCATATGAATTAACGAATCTTACCTAGATGGCCTTACAAAATGGTTAATTACACCCGGCTTAGGTGACTGAATAAAAAAGATAATTTATTTTGAAAATCAGGAGGTATAATTTTGCACTAGTAAACCTTAGCGTGTAGTGGCTATCTCCTTGAGATGAATACTTACCAAAGAGAAGATAACAAATTAGCTTTTTAAGACTAAAATGATTCTGCATTCCAATAACTAACTAGTAATGAAATCATCACTATTGGTTTATAGATTGGACTACCTAGACCACCAAGAGATAATAAAAAAAGTATATCTTCACAATTTAACTTTGAAATAGCTTTTCACTCATCTTTTTCATGTCTTTTCTTTCTCTTCATATATGAGACAGAATTAAATGTAATAGAATCAAAGGGAAATTATCATAAAAGTCAATGAAATTAGGTCCTGCCAAGAGTGACTGCATCTTTAGAGAGAAAAACTAATGTCTTTATCTTCATCTTTATCTTAATCGCAAATCTAGAATCATTTTGGTGAGCTCTGAAGTTGACGTTGGTTTTGTGCTCAGCACTGCCCACAGTTTAATTTGGATCCATTTAAGGATCAGCCACAGCGAGGCCATGCATCTACTTTCATCATGCTTTCCTAGAATTTCAAACTCTAATATTTTTCATGTGCACATGTAAATGAGCCAGAGGAGAGAGGGGATGCAGAGGGGAAGCAAAGATGCTGAGAACCCCCTCCCACCGAGGGCCAGGGGAAGGGGAGGGGAGAGAGCCACTGTGACCCTGCGATGGAATCTGTGCGAAGAGGGGCCCTGAGTTGTGGTGGATCAGTTCCTGGGCCGCGCAGCCCCTCCCCCGCTTTCTTAGGACTTATCGCCAATGCATTTACTATCAGCAGATCAGAACTGGTCTTTTGAGACATAAGACATTTCCTTTTTTCATAGCATCATTTCTTTTAATTCATATTTCTCTGAGGGCATAGTTCTCATACATTTAAAGCCCTCAGGATTTGGAAATAATCAACATCTATATTTCCTTCTAAATGGGACAGCTGTACACCTGGAATGACAGGCTTTTTCTTTCCCAGAAAATTACTTCAGGGGAGGCAAAGAGATGGACACAAGAATGGAGTTTGAACATGGCTCTTTTTGTTCCAGGGCTGGTGTGTTTCCTGTGCTCTGTTAAGCTGAAGGACCCAGAAAGTGGTAATTGCGTCATTAGCCCTAGTGCCTTGTTCTTTACAGAGCAGGCCATCCCAATTTTCTGTGACCTTTAGTCAGGTTATAGACCCTGGGGACCGAACCACTTCAGACGAAGAGCCCAGCTCAGCTCCGCACCACAGGAGACTCTTTACTGCCCCCTGGTGGATGAAGTAAGAGATACATGACTCCCAAGGATGAAGGCCAAAGACCCAACACATTGGTTAATTCTTCCCACGGTGGAGGTGGGGCCGGTGGGAGGTGGAACAATAGTGGGTGGATGTGGAGCTGGGAGGTTAGAGGTAACTGGGTCCCTCCCTTATTCAAACGCCCTGTCTCCCTATTTTGTGGTGTCCTCTGTTGGGTCCAGGTCCTTCATGGTTGTTCACTTTGGCCTTCCACTTTGGCCTAGCCTTTCTGTCCAGGGGCCCCTAGCCCTTCCCATGAGAAAGGAGTCCCTCTCCCAGCTAACTCTGATGGGGGATGAGCGTCCACCTCATCACACGTTTTCCAGCTCTCTCGCTCCTGACAGCGTTTCCTCCCGGACCCGTCTTCTCACTCCTAGGCATCTCACAGCTTATCCACCTTCTGGATGGTGGTTGGCTAGCAATGAGTCAATGGGTTTTCCAATGAATTTGTGTCTCCATATATACGCAGTGTTTCTTGAACATTTGACCTCTTCCGACCCGCTAATATAATTAACAGTCATTTTTGGAGGCTGGTTTATTATCAGTTGCCCAGTCCTTAACACATTTTTGCTTCCAGACCTTTACCAGCTTTTATAATACCCTATGGTTGTTCATTGAAAGGCAATTGTCATTAAAAATTGGGCCTCGGGTGCTGTGGAAAAAGCCTGGGAATCTAGCTAATAAATTGGAAGGCTCTCTCTTTTTGTTACTTTTACCATCTTTCATCACTAGCAGTCCAAGAGCATATTGTCTTTATCTGATAAAAAGAGTCAGCCAGAAGGGTGTATTGATGAGGCTCAAGTTATGGGTTAAGAGCGAGGTAATGATATTTTTATCTATGGACACACTACAAATGCAATCCATGATAACCATCTGGGTCACAGAAAGGACCGGACGACACAGTGAGTGATTCAGAGCGTAGATGGGGAAATGTTAGGTTTTCTGTCAAACACAGATCTTATAATAATAAATATTTAGACTTGGAAGTGACTTTAGAAATCATCTTATCCATTCTCTTGCCTAGTTTAGAACCTCACGAAACTATTCCCAGCAGATGGGCTGGCAACCCAGCCTCCACTTGGGGACCAGGTTGGGGATTCACTACCTTGAGTGGTTGTTTGGTCCATGATGGGAAATTGTATTTGTGGGAAGGTCAGCACGTGGTACCTAGTTTTGAGATAGAAAATGAAAGCTCAGCTTTTCTCCCTTCTGTAACCTTAATCTCCAAATTCCCTAAACCCAGCCTCATTCTGAACCGCAGCAACAGAAGGGGCTCTAGGGTGACTGATGTCTTCTGCAGAGTTGTTTAAAACCACTTTGGCAGTAAGATGAGGAGGGAAAAGGCTATTTCTGACTCTTTGATTATTGTCTTGAGGGTTCTTGTGCATGGGAAAATGGGAGGTAGATATCTGGGAAACTTGGTTAGGATAATTCAGGTTAGAGTGCTTCAGGATGTTCCATTCCCAGGGAGGAGCAGGCAGACAATGGGCTATGTTCAAACGAGCTGTGTTCAACGGCCGAGTTCTAACCCCTGTTCCCTTTGATATTATTTTGGCTTTAAAGCTTAGGTCAACTCTAGAAGGCGGAATGGTAAGAAGGAAATGAACTACCGGAGACAGATCACTTTAGGATTTTAGTAGCATGAAAAATACTTGAATGGGAGTAACCGAGATGACAGGGCAGCCTGAACTGTGAGTGCCAGGGAGAGTAACCCTCCCTCCCTACTCCACTGGGTGGCCGTTGCGATCATTCATTCATTCAGCAATGCCTATTGACAGATTATTCAGCACGAGGTACACAGTGATGTATGCACCAGAGCCACAGAGCTCTTTTTACAAGAGGAAAAGTGGAGAGCTGCCTAAATGGGATCTATTTTAATCATTTGAAACTGTTAGTCATTTTTGGCAAAGGAAATCTTCGTGATGGGTCAGCCAGATACTACAACTTCTTTCAACATTTGGTAGGAATTGTCAGGGAAGCCATGCCAAGGCACAACAGAGATGGAAAGAGATAATCTACTTTAAACTTAAAGGTTATTCATTTCCCACATGTTAACATATGGTCTGCCATACAATCTCTACTGTATTTGTTGGTTTTTGTGTACGATGACATGAACCCCAATTGAGGTGGTACAAATATTAACCGTGAAGGGTGTTGGTTTTCCAGGTTCTTTTCTAAGCTGTGTCTGTAATGTGATATTGAAGTGAAAGCAGCAATTCCCCTGTCTCTGGCATCCAGATTTTGCCTTCTTAGCTAGAGAAGGAGATGAGCAAGCAGGTCAAAGATGCTCATTTGGGGGAATTCCCTGGTGGTCCAGTGGTTAAGACTCTGTGCTTCTACTGCAGGGAGCGTGGGTTCAATCCCTGGTTGGGGAACTAAGATCCCCCATGCCACATGGTGTGGCCAAAAAAATTTAAAAATTAAATTTAAAGAAAAAGATGCTCATTTGGGTCTGATCAGATGGTTGTCTGTCAAGAAGTAAATCCTGAAGCTTGATGTCTTCTGTTAAGCAGGAAAAAGCCTGAAGAAATTGAATTAGAACTCAATAAGTATTCATGGACAGCTTCTTAGGCCAAAGAAGGACAACACAAAACTAAAAAATCTTAAAAACAAAAACAAAAACAAAAACAAAAAAACTAAAAAATCTTGTGTAGCCAGACCCTGTGACTTCACTTGGCAGTTGTAAGAATAGTATTTTTTAACTTAAATTTTATTGAGGCATAACTAAGGTAACCCCAATGATCCCTGCCTCCTAATATTCATCTCTGTGTGATTCCTTCCCCTTGACCTTGGGCTGGACCCAGTGACTCACTTTTCATGGATGTGACAAAAATGATGAGGTGTCACTCCTGAGGTTAGGTTACAAAAAGATTTTGGTTTCCATCTTGTTCTCTTGCTTTTTAGCTTAAATTTCCCAGATAACGGCTTCATTTTCTGCTGAACATTGCTGGTGAGGAGATCACTGAAGCCTATTGTTTTTCATCATAGACAGTGTTTTTCTTGTATTATACCTATTTTTCAATTTTATGTCATAATAACACTTTGTTGATCTATATGCGTTTTTAGCATTGTATACTCAATAATGCTAATTGGGATATTATTGAAGATACCTAGCTTTTCTTTTAATGACCTGCATGAAAAGCAGATTTCTTTATTAGAGTCATATTTTTTGAATTCATGGTTATAGCCAAGAAAAAGAACAATACTCATGAGCTCGGCCTTGTGTCCATAATAAAAGCAGCATACAGAAAATCAAGTTTGGCAGCAGCAGGCAAATACCGTGGGCACTTGAGCCTGGGCAGGCCTGGTTTGGGTATGGAAACACTTGGTGGGAGTGTGAGCCTGTCACTTAAAAATCCCTGGAAGATACAGACGTCCAAATCTGAAATATGGGTAATGTTAGCCATAAGAAACTAGCCCCAGAAACAGAAGGAGAAGCAAATGATAAAATATCATTAAGAGGAGGAGAATAAAGATGTCATTATGGTAGGAAAACATTCAAAATCCATATTAAATGCCATGGTTTATAATATAAGGACATGTTCTTATAAGTTGAGGAAACTTTTCTGGGGAAAGGTATAGACTGGCAAAGCGGATGCCCTCGGCTTTCTGAGGAAGTGGTGGTGTCTGGGCTGGTGAGAGTGGCAAGGACCTCCAGTGCATCCTGCCACAGACCCGGAGGACTTACCTGCATATGGCTCTTCTGTGGGTTTTGGATGGTGCTTTTTTTTTTTTTTTTCTGAGTATAGGGAGTACATCATTTATTGACCCTGTGTTCCCCCACTACTCTTGACTTGTAGGACAACAGGCACAGAACTGCAAGGGATGATCCCCAGCTCCGTGGATGGTGCTCGGATGCAAGGCTCTGTACAGGAACATGGGCCCAGCTTTGGCACAAAGGCTCTTGTAGAGGAGAGTCTGGGCAGGAGGATGGCAACTCATTATGACCACTGGTGAGTACTCAGGACACGTTTCTAGAGGGCAAGACTGGTCTAGGGCCACTGCCATCAACTGTGGCAGGAGAGTGACATTTCCTGTGTTCATGGCTAATATCCAACAAATCTTTATTAGGCTGTTAGGCTGCTTACCTGTAGCAGTGGCCATAAAATTTGGGTTTAGGTATAGCTAACATAAAAATAACTTAACTTTATTTCATTTTGTTTCACATAGTTAGAGGTAAATCAGAGTCGACCCGTGTGCAAATCAAGGCATTTTAAGATGTTCAGGGAGAAACAATGGCATGTAGGTTCGTGACCAGACTCGTTAACTGTCCCCTGGTACTTCATTGGAAAGCTGGGTTGGTGGGGTGTTAGGGGAACTGACATCTCTTCGAGGTTCTCGATGGAATGGTCTTATTTCCTAAGTTTTTGTGAAAGAGCAATGCCATCCTTCATTGTTGTGTCTTCTCTCTCATCTTCAAGTTATCCCTAGTGGTATCTAACCAAATATTGATGGAGACGCAGGTGAGGAAAGGCCTAGAAAATCATAGCTTCAAAGTCAAGGTCACCTGCAATGCAGTGAGATATAACCAGAGCACTTAGCCCAGCGGTCTCAGACAGGAGAGCAACTTACTGATTAATGTTCTTCCTGCCTGAAGGAAATGCTCAGTGTTTTGAACTTTATCTTTCCTATCCAAAAAATATACAGAGATATAGAGATATAAAGTTTGTTGTTAACTTTAATCTCCACACATTTGAAGAGATCTAACATGTGCCCTCCCAAGTCTAATAGTTTAAATATTGCCAGTTCCTTTCATTCTTCCTTTTAAGCTATGATGGCTTTGTTATCATGTCTGGCGCCTTGGTAGAGGTAGCTGGGAAGCTGAGCTCAGCTAGGATGGTTGACCAGAGCATCTACATGTGGCTTCTCCAGTATGGCAGACTCAAAGAAGCTGAGCTTTCACATGGAAGCTCAGGACTTCCATGGAGAGGATTTCAAGAGACAAGAAGTGAAAGCCACCCATCTCCCTGGGCCTGAGAACTGGTAGACTTGTTTCTACCACATTCCATCGGTCAAAGTGACAGGAGAGTCAACCTAGTTCAAGGGGAGGGCAGGAAAGGTGGATCACGTCTCCCAGTGGGAGGAGTGACAATGATTTTATGGTTATTTATATTCTACCATCATAAGATAACAAATTCTGATTTTAATTTTTTTCGTGCTATACTTCCCCACTGCCTAAACTTGCTCAAACCAGAAAGAAGAGAAAAGAGCAATCCTTTGTGTTACAGGCACTTGCTTTTACGAATAGGAAGTAGTCATTAGGACCCCTTATGTTTGAATTAGTTTCAGGGTGGTGAAACATTGCTTAGATAATTACTGAAGTCCTAGAACCATGATTAGTGTGAAAGTTAACAGGAGTTCATGAATTGTATTAGCAGCAAGCTTATCAAGCATCTTTTAAAAATGTCCATTGTCTTTGAAGCTAGAAGATGTTCCCAAACTCCTGGCAATTAATTGAGGTGAACAAAATTTCCTAGTAACTTTTCTTGCTGCAACTGAGGTGCTTTTTTCCCCCTTCTCATTTATTTATGTGTTTGTTTTTATAGAGTGATTTCTGACAGACACATTCCGAAGATGTTGATGTGGTTTTCGTGTTTTCATTCCTCTGTAGAGGCTTATGAGGGTAAAACTGAGTCGAAGTGAGCTGAGGTGCTGAGAGCAGAGGAAAGCTTGTCCCGAGGGGAAGGAGTGCCTCTAGAAGCAGTGAGCTCTCACGGGTACAGCTTTGCCTTTAAGACAGAGGTGAGCATGGCCCTAGGAGCAAGATCCTGGGCCTTTAGCAGTCCCTGTCCCTGGTAGTTACTTGGATGCTCAAATTGTAACTTCTAGGAACTTGCCTGTCCCACACTTGTATCCATTTGTGAGATGGACGGCTCCCCTGACACACTTCCTCTCCCACCGTATCCACTTGAGCCCTAGTACACCTCATTTCCCATCCCTGAACCCAAACATAGCCACACCCCGTCGTCTACCCTCCTCCCTGACCTGAACGGGTATTCTACCCCATACTCGCTTGTCCCTCCTGGGCCCACCATAGTTTTTAGCTCTGAATCCAGTTTTTGATCAGCAACTTCTTCTAGCCTTTCTCCACAACACAGCCTAGAAGGAACAAAGTCTAGTTCCTGGAAGTGCTCCAACTCTGACTCATACCTGCACTTCTGTGGCTAGAATCTCTGTAGCTACTTTCTAATGAATGATCCCATGAGTCATTATGATGTGAATACGAAGAGCGCTGCCTCTCCTTGCTGGATACTCACCATCCCCCCCAGACCAAGGTAACTGCAGTTTCCAAGAAGGGTCGTCCTCTTTCCCTCCTCTAGGCTGTTACCTGAGCTCTTCTCCGTCAAATGTTCTCCAACTTACCTCCTTTCCTTTTGTTTTTTCAAGATGCAACTTAAATCTTTTCTCCGTTATTCTTGGAGGTACTAGGGGATGTTTCTCAGGCATCTTTTTCTCTTTATTCCCATGGTCCTCTAGGTATATACCTCTATTAACATACCTATCCCCATCTAATTATAGATTGATAAATACATACTTTATACATATTTTATCTATTTATCTCTCTGACTTCCCATCTGGCTTTGTGAACTCTCTCTGGGTAGGGACCATGGGCGTTTTATCTTTGAATCTCTAGTATGATGCTTAATGTTCAATAAATACTTGTTGGATTCATGCTTGCATACAATAATTAATGAATGATGGATGGTTAAATGGATGGTTGGAATAAAGGATGGACAGGTGGTTGGAAGGTTGGCTGGATGGATGGTGGGAGGACGGCTGGGAGTAGGAAAGATGAATAAATGGATGATTGGGTGGACTATTTTAAAATAACATTGGAAGGATGTTCATCAATGATCAATTTACACCTGGAACTTTGTGACTTTTGATTGCCAATGAGTCTAGCACAAGCTCCATTTCACCCCATATTCGTATTACAAATTTGTACATTTTTTATTTGTTATTATACTGCAACTCTTCAAAGAGTATTGAGTTGGTTTTAATTCAGTATTCTTAAAACTCCGGGAGATAAAATGAGATTTAAAGAGCGTACAGTAAAGCAGAGGTTGATTTCACTGCCAACTCCCACCCCAGCTTGATTTGCCTCTATGCATGGCTTCCTAGGCCTTTTTAGCTTCTTCATCAACAGGTTGGAAATAATAATATTTACTTTTTTAAAGGGTTGACACAGTAAAATTATTTGAAACACAACCATATTCATACACTCTCTCTCTCATTTCTCTCTCTCATGCTCAACCATCTCTCTCTTTATCTATGTATCTAAGTATCTATGTATCTATGTATCTATCTATCTATAGTTTTGCATGTGTTGTTGTTAAGGCTTGCTTGATATACTCCCAGAAGAACCTTGTGAAAATAAAAGTATTGTTACCCCTCTTTAGTTATCGAAGTTATAAACACAAATAAGGATTCATTCGAAGCATAGAGGACTTTAACAGGCAAAAACTAGAATTTAGAGTCTCTGCTGCTATCTGAGATACACTGCTTGTTACCAGTGCTAAAATATGATTTTTAGAGCCACAGCATTATTACACAGTGTAGAGTCCCACTTGTCAAAGGGGATGGGCTGGCTCTAAGGTAGGTATGGCGAACAGGTTTTATTTTGAGTGCCAACTCCTTATCAGTTGGTAATAGCTGCTTGGAGTAGTGTGTGGAGAAGGATCCTGAGGCCCTATCTAAGATGCAATTGTTCAGTGATGTCTGCCATGAATATAGGACCTCCGATACATATCTGTCATATATTTCCCATCTCTGTTCTAAGACCACAAAAGGTGTCCGTTACGATAGGTATTCCTGCTGGCTTGTCCACTGAGTCACCATAATGATTCATGGGATTATTCATGAAAAAATATCTACAGAGATTTTGCAGTTTCTGGAAACTGATTTTTGAACCAAACTTGCTCCTTTGGTGAATGAGTTTAATGAAATGTAGAGAGAGCAGTGAGGGAAGCTAACTGTAACATCATTACCCATTTGAGTCCTTTTCTCTAAAGGAGAGATGCTTGTTTCACTCTCCAGGGTGGGTTATCTACTGCTAAGGAAGGGTGGTTTCTTGAGCAGCTGTGGTTAGTAACATGTTGTATTGAAAAGTAAAAGTGTTCACTTCTGTGCAGATGCAAATACAATCAGATTAACTTTATTTTAAGCTTTGATTACATTCTAGTTAATAAGAATATACTATATTAAGCCAGTTTAACAGTCCAGCAAACTGCATTTCATTTTAGAATTGAGTATTGGAAGGCTTGGCAAATGCTGGAAGATTACTTAGTACAGTTAGGCATGATGTACCTATAGAGCGGACCAGCTGACCCTCATGGATTCCTGGTGTGAAGGTTCAGGAACAGTCTCAAAGGCTTAGAAATGTGCTTGTAGAGACCAGAGAATTTCATTGGGACGTTTCCCCCAGCTTCCTTCTCACTGTTCATCTTTTCTTTCTTTCTTTTCTTTCTTTTTTTTCTTTTTTTGCTAAGAATCACAGTCTACTGACCCAAATCACATTCTAGGCATATCAATGGGTAATTTTGACAATAAATCAGCCTTGCAAATAAATACCAGATAGCCTTGTCTGTTGGAACCTTGGAGCCTAATACAGATGATGTCAGCGTCCTCTGCCTTTGGGTGTGTGACTGGCTGTTTGCAAGGTGGAGTCCGTATTACCTCGTAGCACCCGTGTGCCGAGCTGAGGTCTCAACACGGGTGATGTGAAGGACAAGAGAATTAGTGGCTGTCCATCCTTCCACGTGTCTGGTCACTAAATCTGCCAGCTTCTCCAACCTGTTGGGTTTATTCCGTCTCTAAAACTGTATCTGGACCTGTGTCACTGTGCAAAGGAGATGCTTCCAGAGAGACAGGTGAAGTATAATTACTAATTAAAGAGACTAATCCCTCATCCTTACCGTCCCAAGTCGGCCTTGTTACTTTCTAGTACTACAGCCCCCAAAGGGTTAAAGTTAGGGCTAATGGTCCCTGCTGATCAGCCCACAGCATGACAACTCCTATAAAATGCACTATAAAACTACATTATTTAATAGATCTGAGTATTGCACCTGCTTTCTCATCTCCTCTTAGGTGATTAAGTTTTCCACAGATGCAATTTGTTAATATGGGGCCACATCTTCTCACAAGGTAAATCTGTGGAATTTGGCAGGCAGTAGCTTTGCTGCAGGTGCAAGATGAAAGACCTTTCCCCGGCTTTGCCAAGAAGAAAAATGATGCGGTACTCAATTCCTGGGAAGAATATTCTGACACAGAGGATAAAACTGATTCCAAGAAAGGGGAATAGAATTCTAGGGCCCAAATCATGTGCTTGCCTCCTGTTTGGGGGGTACATTACCCTGAAAAGGCTGAGCGGGGGATGAGAAGCCCTGTTTTACCTGAGGCCAGGTATTGAGCAAATCCCCTTTCTAAGGGAAGTCCTCCGATACTTGGAGCTGCAGCCATTTGAGATGAGAAATGATAACTTTTACTCTTATGAGCTATGAGAGCTTCATTAGGGCTTAATTAAAGCTAATACTCAGAATCCTTTGGAAGGTGGAGCGATTAAAAACTCACTTCCACATTGAATAGCCACACTGAAAAGTGTGTCTTCAAAACACATGGCACCACCACTCTGGGGCTCTATCCAGTCCTGTCCGGGTCTTCACAGCTAAGTTAAAGCAAGAGCTGACTATTTTTGCATGAGAATTTCCTTAGCCAAGACTACAAGAGGCCAAGCGCTCGGGCCCATCTCAGGCCCCTGTGCATCTACATAGGCGGTCGTCTCTGAATCTGCAAGTCCAGCTCGCCGTACACGTGTCTCAAGCGGTCACTGGTCAGGCTGGCCATCAGCTTCCGAGGGCCAGAAACCCAAGGCCGACACACCTCCTCCCATTGCACGGTGGAGTTGGGCCGGATTTCCCTGAAAAGGTGGAAGAGACAGGAAAGGCTTTATGCTCCAGAGAGGCAGATCCAGTTTCCCACCTTGACCAGGAAGCAGTGAGGCCACTGCCTGAGTCACAGGCTCTCTTTGTTTTGGGTGACGGTGGCTGGAGGACGGAAGGGCCAGGGTGGCTGATTTCCAGTGACCCCCCCGAATGAGGCCCCTAGATGAGGCTCAGCCGGAGACAGCCCCATGGGTCCTGGTTCCTTCCACACGGATGCGTCAGCTGGCCTTCTGGTGGACGTGGTCCGTTCAATGTGTGGTGGAGCCGAGCTGAGCACGCTGCCAGCCATGAGTCAGCTGAACTTCAGCTTATCCCCAGGCTTCCGCGGTAGCCTTGAGGACGTGACTGATCTCCCTCGGTTCATTTGCGGGCTAAAGTACCCTCCTGGGATCAGACTTCTCTCTGAACCCCCAGCTGCCTTTACTGAGGTCCTGATGCTCTAATTGGTTCTGGCCAACCCCCTTGGGATAGACCTGTTCCCAGGCCCAGGATCTGGAACATCACCCAGCCTGCTCTGTAATTCATAATCCTGTTTCAACCAATTGATTTTGGTCCCTTGCCCACATACCTTGCTGCTACGCATTTGTTGCTGATGCCCTAACCCATCCTGATGGTGGGGCCTTCACTGGTCCTGCTTTTCCTGGTCCCCTGCGGCCATGCTCTGAGGTCTTCCCAAGCGTCATGGCCAAGCCCAGCCCAAAGGATGACGAAGTCAAGCAGGGTGGGGAATTTAGGCTTCTCTGGAGTATTTCACATATCCCCCTCCCCCCGCACTCCCGATGTGATATAAGCTCAGGAGGAGGAGATTACATGCAGGTTTTATATGTATGATAGTCCCTTGAGGTGGATACTATTCGACAAATTTTCTAGTTAAGAAAAATGAAGGGATTAAACACGGGAGGTGACGTTTCCATGGTCACAAAGGTGTTAACGGGCAAAGGCAAGATTTGGACCCAAGTTTATCTGTTTCTAAAGCACATGCTCTTTCTACTTCTCTATACTATATTTCATCCTGTATCCTCCAATGAAACGCCTTTTCCGACCACTGTGCTTGCTTTTTCATATGTCTGATTTCTCAAGAAAGACAGATGCCCTTTTGTTCAGTATTGAGAGCTTCCTGCAGGTCTCGTTATTGAAGGACTCCTGGTCTCCGCTCTCTGACTCAGGCCAGGCGTGCGCTGGGTAGCTTTGCATATAACCCTTGGCCTGCGCTTTTCTGGGAGAGCATCAGGGATTTGAATGGAGACCACCATGCATGTCTTAAAAAGAGAGAAAAGGGACCAGACTCTTTTTATGGGGTTATTGGGGCACAGCATGTCAGAGTTGGAGAGGACTTAGAAATCACTTCATCCGACTGTCCCATTTTACAGACGAGGACTCTGAGGTCCTAAGGAGCCTGTGGCATCTTCCACAGTCACTGATCCTGATGGCCCAGACCCTGGAAGAACAGAGACACACACTGGGGACACAAAGAGGGTGCTCAGAAATGAAGAACGTGCTGTGCAGAGGAGTTTGGTGGGTAGACCCTTAGACCCCTGAGCGAGGGCCCAGGGGCTGGGAGGGCATTTCCTACGAGCTCCACGGGGTGGCCTGGGGACCTAAGGAGCTGACGGCAACACTGGCTTTGAACTGGAGTGGTGGTGGAGGGTGGCACAGAAGGGGACTGTCGGTGGGTCTAGAGTGGTTCAAAGGCCTCAGCTACAAGGGCCCCCATTTGCCCTTGGAGGTCAGGGCCGTACAGCATCACTTTAGACAGAGCCAAAGCGAAGGAGAAATATGGGGTCATCCCCCTGTGCTTGACCTGGTCTACATAAAGTTAGAATCCCATGATATCCTCAAAGATCACTAAAACAATACATATTTTACCTGGCTGCAGGTGTACGTCCTCTGGGATGAAAAGGGGAAAGGCTCCAAATCTTAGAAATCTAGCCGCTAAGTAAGAAATCCCTTTACTCTTGTATCTGTGGCCAGTGAATTGGGAAATGCCTCTAAGGCTAGGGGGCTCCTCTCTCTAGGGCTGCTCCAGGCACTGGTTCTGAGAGTCTCAGTGTCTCAATTAATTTGTCATTAATTCTTAATTTTTGTTCTTTAGAAATGAGGCTATATAAATTATCTTATTGAGTTATAGAAAAGCCAAATTATGTGACAAGTGCACACCCGGAGCCTACATATGGGACTATTTTTCCAACTCGGTAAATTACTTTTATGATTCAAGGTTTGAAAGACACTGAGCTCACTGTGGGTTTCCTCACCTGTAAAAGGACACTATGAAATACTGAAAAGGGTGTGGAGAGGGTGGGTGAGTTAGTATTTGTCCTGCGCTTAGAACCATGGCAAGATGTGGTTAAATACCACGTATTAGACATATGTTGCTGCTGCTGCTTTGCTATTATTATTATTATTCTCACCATCACCTTTGTGGTCATCATTTTCTGCCTGAACTCCCTGCAACATAATTTAGGAAAGTTCTTCTGGCTTGTATGCAGAGAAACAATTCTCTACCCTTAATTTAAATCATCTTTTCAATATGAATATAGGTTTTTAGATATTTAGTTCTCAGTAGCTGTGCTGTTTTTACCCTGATCCATTCATTCTTTCTTCCCTGGTTTCCCCAAGTGATCCATCCAGAACATTTTGCAAAAGAGTTGTCCCGCTTAAGGATATGGCCTGGGGCCTAAGAGTGCAGGCAACTCCCTCAAACAGAAACTGCAAACCCTGAGCTCTACTTCATTATTTGGTCTAACTCATAAACTCGTCCCCGTAATGATATTCAGCCATGTATCTAGGCCCACTCACGAGCATCATTGAAGATACTCATACATGAAGAGGCACACGCATGCCTAAGTATGCATTTGCCTACAGAAAAATGCATGCACAAAGAACGAAAAAGATCCTTTCTCCATCTTGCTAAGTGGAGTATAAAAAATAAATAAATAAAATTCAAAAAAAAAAAAAAGGGGGAGTAATACTGGAATAATCCTATATTCCCAGGGATAGATGTTGTGATAAATGATTCTCAGTAATGGGCCGAGCAATCAAGATACACTGGCCATTTATCATCTTGAGCACGGGCAGGCGTAGGGGATTATTATCACAATAAACCGCAACTGTCTATGGTTTGTCCTCCATGTGTCGAGCCCTCTGTCCTACTTGAGAGACTCAAAATTTAAAACAAAATCACAAAGTCGGGGAGCTTTTCTCTTAAAATAACTTACAGAACCTCATCATTTTTCAAAGAGAAAACTGAATCTGGAAGATGAATTATTTGATGTTGCAGAAGTATCAAGTGCAGAAGCTGGATAGCTACAAGTCTGTGGGAGCAGTACCTCCGAGCATCTGAGGAAGGTGTGGGGAGGTCGAGGGGAGAGCAGGAAGGAAAATCATTTTGGAGTGGAGTTGACTGTGTCCTGACTGAGGAATGGACATGGCACCACCTATTCCTCGTTCAATTCCCTGCTCGCTAGCTCCCGCCTTCCAGACCCTCGGCTTGGAGCTCCAGACCCCCTGACGCCTAGGGCCCTTGGGTGGGCAGGTGGGGTGGAGACTCCCTTGACTATTCAAGGCGTGTATCTTGAGAAAGGAATACAGTCTTGTGAAGGGTTCTGGTTCTACAGAATTGCACTTCTTAAGGGTCCAAGTTGTTACATTGATCTGCCGCTCTTTGATCAGGTCTTGGCGGTATAGGGTACACTGCAGTGTTTCAACCATCCGACAAGATGGATGTGGGTGCTGGCTGGCTCAGGTCTGGGCTGTGAAGGTGTGAGGAGGAATCAGGAGGAAACAGAGAAACCAGTGGTCTCTCCGAAGTCCCAAGCCCACCCTAGGTCATAAGTATTTTCTATGTCAAGTTATTTACAATTTTTGACAGTCTCTGAGAAATAAAGCTTCCCTTGCTTTGCAGAGATCCACCCTCTGGATCTGGATCCCCATAAGAGATTGAGGAACTGGCTCTCTGTCTGTTACTGATCTGCCATAGACCTATGCGTTGAAGGTGATTACTGATAGAGCCAACGGCAGAGTGTGGGCGGGACATTTGCTTTGTGTCCACTGTGTAGGGACTGGCCTCTTCCATCCTTTCCCCAGTTCACCCCACTTTGTCCTACCCCAATGTCAGATATTAACAGTAAGAAATGCACCTGGACACTCAACCCCCTTTGAGCCCTGTGTCTCCTAAATGGTGGGTCATTGCACTGTGCTAGGATTCATCTTTCTTCTAATACACAGATTATCTCCTTCCTTGCATTGGTTTGGGATCAAGGTGGAATTCTTGCACAGCCAAGGTGTCAAGGTGGCAGGAGGTTCTGGTACCCTCAGATGAGGCTTGTTGGAGAAGGAAAAATTGGCTACAGCAGGGGGCTGTTTTAAAGAAGAAATGTGTTTCACTTTGCCTGAGCGATTCTTGCATCTGATTCGAGTGGGAAGGTGTGAGGATGGGTGAGTGAGACTGTCGTTTCTGATGAAAGCAGGGCTAGCTCTACCGACCTCTCGCTCTAGCTGGGGTTGATTTCTAATTTAATTTTTTTTTTTCTTGCAGCTTCCCTATTAGCACAGGAAGGTTGTTATGTTTTGTGCTTGCATTTTTAAAAAAAGCACTCAAATTATCTTCTCTGTTGTTTATTGCATCCTCCAGCATCAGGTACCTCTTAAATGATGGGATGCAGAAGCTGTGAGCACTGTAATTTCAAAGAAATGCAACGAGCCCCTAGTGCACACATTGTCTTTAAAGGTGCTTCAGAAAGGGTGAAAGAGGCCTTGCATTTGTCTCACAGACTCCGAGCGGGGTAGCTTCCATAAAGGGCGTTGGGGAAATTCCTAACATATCTGGGTCATAAGGCAGTTTCCAAATCCCTGCACCTCCTTTTTTATACCTTAGAAGGTCACCCCACAGGAAACATGCTAGATTGATTGATGTTGACAGGGACTTCTTTGTGGTAGAAATGAAAGTAATAAACCTCAAAGATTGGGATCCATTCTGGGTGTCACACTTTAAGAGGAGTGCTGACAAGTTGGAGGACGTGGCCGAGGGCGGGAGCCGAAACCACATGAGGGATGAGGGGAATGAAGTCAGTGTAGGAAGAGAGAAGACGCAAGGAAGGTTGGACAGCTGTTTGCAAACATTTGCAGGCCATTAGATGGCAGACAAATATGCCTTACGCTGTGTACAGGTCCAGATGACGGGGTTAGGATCATCGGTGGGATAGAAAGGTGGAATTGTTTTCTAACAATTCTGAACACGGAATGGGCTGTCTTGTTGGATGACACTCTTTGTCAGTAGAAGTCACAGAAGCTGAGAACCGTAGGGCACAATCTAATGGCGCAAGGTGTGGAAGAAGCAGAGTTTCATTCGTGTTACTACAGAGCGCAGGGTGGTCGTTGGTCCCTTGAATAGGGAACCAAGTCTAGAACTCTCTAGGCTCACCTTTGTTCTACTGAAAGCAACAGTTCTAGAGAGCGGGTTGGTAAGATTTGGAGGTGGGGTTGGAAAGAAAGGACTCATGAAAAGGGACATCTTTCTGCGTGATACCTCCGTAAATACGAGAAGAATGAATACACGAGGAAGGAGTAGGGCAAAACTCTTGAACTTCGGGATCTGGAATCAGCCAGCCACGTCTGGACGTTGGCTTACTTCTATAAAATGCACAACTTGGGACAAACCAGTCAACCTCTCAAAGCCTCAAATTCCTCCACCACCAAAGGGAGCTAATTATAGTGTCCACCCCATTAAGGTGGTTTTAAAGATTGAATGATGGAAGTGCTGGTCAAACCAACGCTGTGTTTTTGGAGGTAGCAGCTTCTCAGACATGTTCGCTGGGGATTGGATGTGAGTTTGGAAAACATGGAGAGAGACAGAACTTCCTACAACCCCACCTCACCTCCCCACTTTCCCAGCACTCACTGGAACATCTTCCTTATTGGTTTCGTCACTCCAGGACCATCCAGGTAAATCCAAATATTTTTCAGAGTTTCTTTTAAAGGATTGGTGAACTCAACCATCACAACCATGTCAGAACCTACTACCTGAGCGCCATGGACCTAAGAAGTGAATTGGGAGAGAGAGAAGCTCGTTAGCAGCACATAAAGCCTCTTTATGCGCCCCTGTATCTTTAACCCTCTTTACTTTTTCTTCTGTTTTACAGCATGGCCATCTTTTGGCAAGGGAGCCAGTGCAATGAGGCTATTGCTTTGACTGGGGGCTACCTATCGAGAAAAAGATGGACAATTACTAATTAGAATCGCACTCGTTTCCCCATTATAAAAACCACCCTAATTAGAATTCAGGTGAACAGCCGTGGCCCCCAGCTGTTGCTGTCAGCGGGAGGTGGAAGTGCATCTGGTGTAGCAACAGCTTTCCGTGGTGAGGGCAGCCAGGCGAACTCTGCTCCTGGAAGGGGTTCAAGTTTCCTGCCAGGACAGGAGGGATCCCTGAGTTCAAGAGGAAGAAAACACTCCACGGGGCCTGCGCCTTCTTACTTGGAGGCACTCTGGAAAGAAATATGTCTGAGGAGGGAGGCCTCACCGTTGAACTTGAAGGAGAGGAATCTGGACACTAAAATAGGCAAAAGGGACTTTTCCTCTGCAGCCACAGCCTCTGCATCCAGGAGGCTGTAAGGCTTTTTGTGGTGAGTTTATCCATCACAAGTCTCAGAAGTATTGGGTATTTGGCAAAGTGGCCAGAGTTCAAGGGCAGCTCCAACGCTTACTAGCAGTGGGGCCTTGGGTGACTTTTTCAACCTTTCTGAGACTCAGTTTCCTTGTCTCTGAAACAGGACTGACGTTCCTATGGGGTAATCTATGTAGAATGCTATTATTATTGTTGTTGTTATTATTAGTAGTTCTTATGCTGTGTTCACGATGTACCACACACTTGGGACTATCTGCTTTCCTAACACCAACACGACGTGCTGGAAAATGACCAGGGAGCTATAGTATTTGTTTGTTCGTTTAGGGGCTTTGTATGCCAAATGGATGGGTCTGTATAAGCTCTAAATAACTTGGGAACAAGATAATAACAATAGTTCTTCCGTCATAGGAAAGGAGTAGGATGAGATAATGCATATAAAGCAGCTAACACAATGCATGGCACATTGACAAAGGCTCAATACATTATAGCTCATACTTTTTTGGATTAGCAATACTTGGGGTAGTTTGCTTTATTCACCTTATTTTAGCCCACTCTCAACTCCAGTATCTAGCTGGTGTCCAGTAGATATTTGTTATATTAGGTTGACTGCTTAAAAATGAAATTTATTGGTTGTTTGAGTTTGCTATACATCAACCCAGGCACTATACTGCCTTATTTTTTAAGCGGTCTATAACACAGGAAAAATCATGTGGAAATGAGCCTTTCTCATGAATAGAGGGAAAGAGGAAGGACATTGCCCAGAGAAGAAGAGTCTCGCTCATTGGCTCTAGCGTTAAGAATTAGAACCTTATGGCTTTATTTATTTATTTTTTTAACATCTTTATTGGAGTATAATTGCTTTACAATGGTGTGTTAGTTTCTGCTGCATAACAAAGTGAATCAGCTATACATGTACATACAACCTCATCTCTCCTCCCTCTTGCATCTCCTTCCCACCCTCCCTATCCCACTCCTCTGGGTGGTCACAAAGCACCGAGCTGATCTCCCTGTGCTATGCGGCTGCTTCCCACTAGCTATCTATTTTACATTTGGTAGTGTATATATGTCCATGCCACTCTCTCACTTCGTCCCCAGCTTACCCTTCCCCCTCCTCGTGTCCTCAAGTCCATTCTCTACGTCTGTGTTTTATTCCTGTCCTGCCCCTAGGTTCTTCAGGACCTTTTTTTTTTTTTTCTTTTTTTTAGATTCTGTATATATGCATTAGCATACGGTATTTGTTTTTCTCTTCCTGACTTACTTCACTCTGTATAACAGTATCTAGGTCCATCCACCTCACTGCAAATAACTCAATTTCTTTTCTTTTTATGGCTGAGTAATATTCCATTGTATATATGTGCCACATCTTCTTTATCCATTCATCTGTTGATGGACACTTAGGTTGCTTCCATGTCCTGGCCATTGTAAATAGTGGCTTTACTCCTTAAGACATGTTGATGACTAAATTTATGTCTATGGGATTTAAAAAATCTATAAAAAAAATGAAAATTGCAGCCAATTCTCCATGGTCATTACATTCAAATCTCCACCCCCTAAGGTGGGATGGGTGGAGAGCTGGAAAGAGGAGTCGGGGTGGAGCAGACACTGATTATGGTGGTGACAACAGCAGGTGTCACCTACAAAGCATGGATTGTATGCCAAGCAATGTGTCTCAGTGGTGCTCAACCTGGCATGCGCAGCAGAATGTAAGGTTGGTTGAATTTGTGGATGCTGAACCTGTGGATATGGATTTTGGGATCCGCAGGGGTCCTGGAACCAATCCCCATGGATACCGAGGGATGACTGTATAAAAGTGCATTATTAGAATACTTTACATAGAATCTTTGGTTTAATTCTCAAGTGCATCCAACATAGTTTTCCTAAGTTGAAAAAAATTTTAGAACACTTTTTGGTTTCTAAAAATACAGGATAAAGATAACATTTACAAAAACTGTCTAAATTGGAGAAAGTGGGACTGCTTTAGACACACTATTGGTGAAAGTGTTTGCTATGATCACTTTGATTTTGGGGGAAAAATATTTTGGAGTCATCTGCTTTCTTCATGGCATGCTACTGAGATTACGGGGACAACCCCTTAAAAATCTGGTAATAACTACTGACCCTTCCTCCCATGGACAAACACAGTGACAAATACAAGATACACACACTTTGCAGGTAGTTTTAGGGGGTTCACTACAGACCCAAGATGTCTATCTATGGCCCTCAAGGGGCTGATGGGCTCCAAGTTAAGGATCCTTTACATACTGGCAGGCTACCTCTACAGGAAGATTCTTCTGCTGTGGAAAGCAAAGTGGACCCTTCCAGGTGACTGATGGCAGAGATAAGGGGAATTTAGTATTTGAAAGGCTGGCCCAGGGTTTGGGCCTTCAGAGATAGGCTTTAGATCTGAATATGATTAGAAGATGAAGGCTTCTCAGATAATTTCACGTGTCACGCCTAATCAGTTTGCTTCCAGATATGACCTCTGTTATTAGCTGCTGGCACCGGTAAATAAATACTTCTCAGCCTTCCCTGATACTGGAGCCTGAAGGAGGGGGCCCTTCTCAGGTCGTAGACTGTTTCTTTTGCAATTAACAAAGACCCGTGTCCCTTTTCTGACACCGGTCTCCTGCACCCGGATTTAAACGTCCTTTACCTGACTGCTGAGATAATAATGAAACTTAGAAACTCAAACCAAACCAAATATAAAGCCTGCCCAACACTCAGCATCACTGCCTTCTGCTTAGGCGATTTAAGTGGCGGTATTTCCTCCCGCTTTCAAGGAAAATGGAGCATTATACATAGTATTTTCATATTACGTGTTGATTTAAGTGGTGTGCAATTCACAGTGTGTGTTCACTATAGAGAAGACCAGCCATTACCTGGACCCGAGGAAAGGATGAAGTATATGTCATACTCAGTGACACCAAATACTTTTGCACCCTGATTTTTTCAATATTCCATTTAAAATATTTCTGTTTTTTTATACCGACATAAAATACGGTGCTTTTTCAAGTTAAACACCTTTCACCGATATTGACATACTGAGTTCTTGTCTTTTATGCTGTTTCATAATGACCAGTATTCTGTTTCTTTGATAAACAAGAAAGTTACTAACACACACACACACACACACACACACACACACTTTTGGGAGGAAATTACTTTTTAGGAAATCACAAGCTCTCTTCCATGGAGTATATGCTTTATAATATACATAATAACTGTATTCAAAATCAAAACTGAGATGAAGGAAAAAGTTTGGGAAAGAATGAACTTAGTTGTCAATGTAATTCACATGATTTATTAGTTCACCTCACAGCCCTTACTTCAAGTGCTGTCAATCATGGATTCCATGAATTAGTGGAAAATGATTTTTCCCTCCTCCCCACCCTACGGTCACTGCTGGTAATAAGCAGTTGCTTGTTTGTAAACCACCTCACCAGCACCACTGTTGCTTCTCACTAGCCCACTTAGGTTAGCCTTGACTAAATAATGCAAATTGTTTTTTATGACAGGTTTTCCGAGAGTCAGGCAATGTTCTAAGTCTGCACCATCCAATGTGGTAGCCGCCAGCCACAAGGGGCGATTTAAATTTAAATGAATTAAAATTAAATTAAATAAAAGTTCAGTTCCTTAGTTGTACTGGCCACAGTTCAAGTACTCAGCATCTACATGTGTCTAGTGGCCATCATATTGGAAGGTGCAGATCTAGGGTATTCCCGTCATTATAGAAAGTTCTACTGGGCGATGCTGTTAAGTGATTTACTTATATTAACTCATTTAATCCTCACGACCCTATGAGGTAGACGCTATGAGAATTCATTTTACAGATGAGGAAAGTGAGGCACAAAGAAGTTAAGTGACCTGTTCAAGTTCACACAGCAAGTAGGGGAAGTGAGACTTGGACGCAGACAGTCTGGTGCCAGAGTCAATGCTTAACCACGCGCTGGGCTGACTCTGATAAGTAATAACAATAAGAGCAACTCACATTACTTTTAGTGTTTACTTAGGCATCCTGCTCATCATTTTACTTACATTATGTTGTTTGATCCTCTATGGACTTAGCAGTGGACATTAACATTATCCCCATTCTGTCGATGTGAAGCTAAAACTTCGAAGACAAACAAAATCCCCAAGTTACAGAGCCTGTAAGTTGGCAGGACCCAGATATGAATCTAGGTCTTTCTGACTCCAAAGCCTTCATCTTTAAGCACTACATACACTGTCGTCTCTGACAGCAGAGAGGCAAAAATAGTAAGCTTTTCTGCTGAAAATAGTTTCTTTATTTCCTGAAATCCACTGAAGAATCATTTGCAGTATTACCTTTTGCCATCACTCAACTACCAGTTGAGCACAGTGATTACAGCTTGATTCTGAACTAAATTTGAAAACACATATATTACTACTCAACTCCTTCTTTTTGACTTTATGGGGAAAGAAGCAGATTTCTATGCCAGAGTAAAATGTGACAAGGTAGACTTGAGGCCTTGATATACTGTATTACTTGATGATTATAGGATGTTCTATTTGGGGTAAAGGTAGAGACATCATGTAAAAAAAAGAGCCAGTAGCTCAAGCACACTGTGATCATATGACAAGGTAGATGAGATTTGTTATTCTTGTTGTTTTACTTTGCATCTGTGTGAACAGGAATGCATAGAGAACGTGTTTTAGGTACCCCAGTTACCAGTGGTTCTAGATTTCATTCTCAAATGCAGGTCGTTCCATAGCTGTGCTGAGAGGGAGGGGGAATGCTCCCCTTCCAGTGGAGGCCTTGCTCACAGAGAGTCTGGGATGTGCTCTCCTGGCCAATGGAGTAACCCACTGCCTGATCCTCCGGGACCAACAGAGGATGGAGAGAGAGTCGGCTATCCGAGCATGTGAAGCCATGGCTGGTGGTACCCTGCCCGGGACCCTCCCCAGGTTCGTGGACTTCACCTGCTCAGAGCGCCTCATGGTGGGACCTCACAGACAGACTTTGATTTTCTCCACAGATGGCTTACGGCAGTGCTGAGGACCCCACTGTGGCGGCCAGGACGAAGACAGTGACCGTGGTTGGGGGACGCTGAGGGGAAAGCATGCTGGACTCAGGGTCTGAAGACCAGGGACCACTGCTGTGTGTCCTCGGGCCAATCACTTGAACTCTCTGGGCCTCAGTTTCTTATGAGGTTCTTGGGAATATTCAATGTGATATCGTATGTGAAGTGATCTGGCAGAGCATCTGCACCATCGCAATTACTGACTCTAAATGCCATGGAGGTTTGAAGGGAGACAGTGCTGCCAGGGTGACCAGGAGAACTTCCTCAGCCTCAAGTTCCCTCGTGGGGAGTGATGTGGATTCGGGTTCTCAGGTGCCGGAGCCAAGAGGCACAAAGGAGAGAAGCTGGCAGCCTCCACTGACACTTTCTAAAGAGACGTGGAGAAGCCCACCCCCCATGCCCTGCTCCAGCCTCCCACTGAAGGGCTGTGGACACAGCAGGGGTGCGTCCTGGTGACTGGAACACGTGTCAGAGTCACGGAGGACCCACGGGAGGCCAGGAGGGAGAAACATGCTCGGTGGGAAACATGGCAGGAGAAACGGTTTAGGGGTTGGGGTTCAGGATAATTAGAACACAGAGTTTTGTTTTCATTTTCTGCCTTGATGGAAAGCTTCAGATATTTAGGCTCTCACAGAATGAAGTGAAACTGCAGTTAAGTCTCACAACGTACCTGGTGACTGTCAAGCATTTGGGGACGCTCGCTATGCCTCAGGTGGTTCCCCAGTTTTAACCTGTCCTCCGGTTAAAAAGTAAAACAACACATGAACTGGGATGTTGGAGGAGCAGGGCCCAGCATCCGCCCCAGCAACCCTGCCGGCCTTGCTCTTCTCTGGTTAAAACTGGGCCTTCCACGGGCACAGGCAGAAGAGGGATGAAGATGATTTTACCCTTGACCTCAGGTGAGGGGTCGGCTCCAGTTAGAACACAGCGGTACAGTGGTGGGTAAGAAAAACCAAGGCAGTGTCTTGATTCAGAAGCGACCTGGGCGTGGAGCCAGCGCCAGTGCATCTGTGCTAGTTGGGAAAGGGAGCCCCTTTTCCAGTGGACGTAGCGTCCTGCCAGGCTGCGTGGCTTGGCGAGTGGCGAGTGGGCTCGGTTTGGTCCCTTCATTGTCCACTGTGTGGGCACAGCTCCCACAGGTGTCGGATTTGGTCTGGAGTGGAGCCACCCAGAGGAAGCCATCACCCGGGGGGTCAGCAGGGACCTTCCCCCTGTGACCTGCCTTCTCCTCACTGCTGCAGGCCCAGAGTGCCGGGAGGACATTCTGCTGGTTGATGTCTAGGAATTACCCCCTTTCCTAGGCCCTGGCTACACTGTCCGGTACAAGAGGAGTGCCCCAAGCTGTGAGGCCGTGGTGGTCGACATGTGAGAATAGAGCAGCTGTGTCCTTGGAGCTGACCGGGGGAGGTCCCTGCTGAAAGGCAAATTAGCAGCCTTTCCCCATTTCAAAGAAAAAGTCAATAAAAATATTTTCAATACTGAGTTATCCTCTGATAATTTTTAAAGCATTTGCTACAATTTACTTACAGAGTGGGCACCAAATAACTCTTTGTTGAATGATTAAATAAGTGAGTGAGTGACTAAACATCGGGATGAAGAAATACCGAAAAATTCTTTTAGCCAACAGCATAGATAAGTAACGAGCACACGCGTGTTGAAATCGTGTTAACGCCACTCCAGGATGATTCCTGGACTTGTGTGGACGGTGCACAACCTGGGGGTGGCGGAAGCAGGGAGGCGCGTTAAAATGCGCGTGAAAAAAATCTTGGAAACAGTCAACTGTTCTTATTTTAAACGTTTAAAAGGTTTTTGGTTTTTTTTTAAATCTAGGGGCACCTGTTGGTTTATGGTTTGTTCATGGCTGTAACTTTTTAAAATCACGTACATAGAAAGTGGTTTTATTTTTTTCCTAGCAAAATTGCTCCTCATTCATAGGAGAGAATGAGTTCTATTGGTGTCTCATGATGTTCTGAAAAGGCCACAGGACTGTCCTACATGATAATACTAAAGATGCGGTGGGACCCGAGCTGTCTTAAATGGCACTGGGAATGGTTTTCCCAGATACTGAAAGGAGGTCATGGGGGAACGTGTGACCACCTCTCCTCTCTCCCCCGAGTCTCCTCCAGGCTCTTCGGGACCGGCCCCCCTCTCAGGAGGCTCCCACAGGGAACAATGCACGTGCTCAACACCCAGGGGTCGGTTTCAACGCCACCAGGTAAGCATTGGCCGGAGGGCCGTTCCTGCCCTGAGCAAGTCCCAGGGGCTTGACTAGAGAATCCCCGGCACAGAGGGGACTCGGGGGGGGAGGGAGGTGACACTAACCAGTAACCCCCCGGTCCTGGCAGGGGCTAAGCATTCTCAGGAACGGCCCAGATCTAGTCCTGAACAACTTTGTGTTTTATATATGATTGCAGTTAATAATGGGACTAGTATTATGAGGGTGTTATTTTGCAAAAAGGGACAGGGAAGTTCAGAGAGAGAGGATGTGTGTGTGTGAGAGAGAGAGAGAGGAGAAAGAAGGAGGAGGAGGAGAGGAAGAAGGAAAGGGAGAAAGAGGACAGGAGACTTGGTGGCGGCTACCCCGGGTGATGGAAGCTGACAGACGCTGGTCTTCATCACGTACTTACCTACCGTGATCGAGGTACCATGTTAAGCTCTTTATGAGGATTATTTCTATTAGCCCTCCCAGCAACCCAACAAGGTCAGCAATATTACTGGACCCATTCTACATCTGAGATGTTGAAGAATTAGCCCACAGCAGCCCAGGTAGAATTAGGAACCCGGGATGTCCGGGTCCAGCCATCCAAGCCCCTGTGCTGGGGGCTTCTCTACAGAAGGGGCTGTAAGGGTTCCCCCCACCCCGGTGTTCCTGCTCCAGTTGACTTGGGTGAGGACGTGAAAACTGTGAAAGCTTCACTGCTCCCCGAGACCGGGAGGAACCCACCGGCACGCTGCCCCCATGTCACGCACCGCGACTCCTGCAAACCAGCCTCTAGCCGGCAGACCAGCTGAATTCCCTCTGTTGCCCCCATCCCCTCCCCAAAATAGCCGTTCCTTAAACATCAAAATGCCGAAGAATCTTTTCCTGACTTAAAGCCTCTTAACAACAATCAACACGTGGGAAGGCAGAGAAAAATTCTATGTATAACTTTAATAAAATATACTTTTCCCATCAAAATATTTTGATAGCCTGGGAAAAGAGATGTGTGCTCATTGAAGTTTAATGACTGTCTCTCCCTGCCGTTTTCCCCATGAGGATCACACTGTGTGACTCATGCATGGTGGGTGCCGGGAACAGTCAACTGGGAGCACAACTTAACCCACTTTCGATATCTGTGCTCACGGGGACGAATGCAGGGCAAGACTGGGTCCTTAGGATGTAAGGACGTGTCCACTGGCCTAACTGCTTTGGTTGACGGTGATGTGGACCCAGACAGGTGGGCCCCATCGTGGTCCAGGTTGGTGTCTATTTGCTCTAGAAAGGGAGCTGGGTAAGAAAAGCTGCGAACTAGCCCTCAGGCAGCTCCAGCCCCAAGGCTGAGCTGGGTCTCCCAGGAGACAGTGCTTTGGGCAAAGGCTTTGAAGAGAAGGGAGAAACGTAAGAGGTTCCGACTCCTGGGAGGTCGGAGTTGACCATGATGTTACATTCATGCTCTAGAATCTCCACTGAAGCCCCCCTGTTCACAAATGAGTTAGGAAGCTCTCATCCAAACCTTTTAGCCTCACCTCAAAGTGTCCCCAGGCTGCCTTGCTCGGTCTCTCTTCACTAGTCACCTGCTTCCAGCCTGCACTCCCGCCGCGGCGGCTTCCAGCTGCTCCCCACGCCCACCCTCGCTTATGTTTTTTTTTTCCTAGCGTCTGGAGTGGTCCCTCCATCCATCTCTACCGGCTGAATGTTATCCGCTCACCAAGGATCACCTATGGTTCTACAGCCTTAATCCTTGACACCCCACTCCACTCCAACTCCTGTGATCTCTCCTCCCTGGAAACACCAGGCCGTTCGGTAAACGCAGGCACCATCTTCTATTCTGGTGAAAGTTCCAGTGTGAGAGCAACATAGCCGAGCCGTTACCTGTACAAGCTTCCAAATCAGTAAGACCTGGGTTAGAAGCTTCCTTCCCTCCCTTATCAGGCAGGTGACCACAGGCAAGTGGCTCGTGAGCAGTAACAAGGGCAATGCCAACAAGCAACACATACCCGGCGTTGACCGTGAGCGAGGCATTAGGTACCCACTAGTTCGTTTTACACTCACGACAGCTCTATGAAGTAAGACTTGCCATCGTCTCTGTTAAACAGCTGAGAGACCAGGAGCTAAGAGACAGTAAGTGATGCGTCCAGGGTTACACAGCTAGTGTGTTGAGGAAACAGGCTTGGAGTTCAGATAGTTTGGTCCCAGAGCCTGTGTTTTGACCACCATGCTACAGGGCACTGCCCTCTCTGGGCCTCTCAGATTTCTCATCTGTAAAATGGGTACAATAATGCCCACCTCGTAGGGTGGAAATGAGGATTAAATAAGATAGTACAGGAGAAGCATAACAGCAGAGACCTCAGTACTCAGAGCTACTGTCATTGCCAGCACTGTGTGCCGGTCTCACCCCCACTCCTGCCTCGGGGTCGGGGGGGGGGGAATCCTGCCTTCCTGACCCTTGCCTCTCACACCCCCTCATCCTGTGCCTTCATCATGGTGACCCTGGGAGTTTCTGTAAGCTGTGGGCCTGTCCCAGGCTCAAAGAGATAGACCAAGGGTTCTAGCGTTTTCTTAGAACCTGGGGACATGTGTCCCACGTGGTCTGGACCTCTGAGCCACGGTGCGTTTGTACTTTCACTGCATTTAGCTTCTTCTCCAACTCCTGTTTATGCAGTTTATTTGACTCCCGCCCTGAGGTCTCCTGGGTAACATTTGTTTCAATGTATATTTATTTTCTCCTCCCCTCCCCTCCCCTCCTCCCTTCCCCGCTCCTCCTTTTGTCTGTCTCCTCTCTCCCCCAGGCAGTCACTTTCAGGATACCTGCCGTCTGGGTACCCGCGGTCCATACCCCACGCCTCGAGTAGACTGACTAGGATCCTGGTCGCCAGTGCATTAGCCAGTTTCTGGAATTGGGGCCTCTCACAGCTCAGGGACACCTGGGTGGCTTTCAGGGTATGAGGGGCTTTACCCAGGAACACCTCTTCCCCGCCTCGGATTTAGTCTGTCCTTGGGGCTGATGCAGTTCATGAGGTTAGTGGTTAAGCGACCGCTTCTGTGAGAATGCGCCTGCCTGCTTTCCTGAGCGCTCCTGGACCTGAACGGAGGCCAGAATTTCCATCTCTCTCCTGCTGGAGTCCCGGTCAAACGGCCCTACCCTCTAAATGCATTACGTCTAAGAACTGCCTTTTTGACACCCTTATGGAAATTGAAAAACAACACAAAACCAAACAAAAAACCCACACAACTCTTTGTAAAGTACACCCTCCCCGTTCAGGTCACTTGAGCCGCAGGAGAAGGGATTTGGGTTCTGCCCGTGGGGAGTTAAACTGCTCTCTGCGTAAACTCGGAAGATGACTAGTCAATAAACCTTCAGTTAATGAGGTCTAAAAGATGAAAGTTATCAGTTTCCTGTATTCATCCAGTTTATTGCCAGCGGTGCAATTAAATTCTATTTTACGCTGGGGTTGGAGCACTTCCCAGCTGGGGACAGCTCTCTGCTGAGCCCTTCACCGGGACAAGCTGTCAGTTCATAATTAGGTGAGCGTGTGGGCCTTGCCTCTGGCGGGAAGGGTTCCGAGGCGGAGCTCCTGAGGGGAGCGGGAAAGGAGGCCTCCCCCAGCCTCCGGGAGAGGCCTGCGCGGCACCGCGTGTGTCCCAGGAGAGCCCGCCACGAGGGCAGCTGCCACGTGGCGGGTGGGCAGGCCGCCCCGGTCAGGGCACCAGCACCTTATGCTCAGGGGAATGGCAGCTCCCCTGCAGGAACCCCAGTACCACTTCTCTGTTCTGCATTCTTCCCTGTTCTGCCTGCAGACCTGCACCCCTCACTTCTATGCTGTCTCTTAAGGCCTCTTGTGTAGGTGGTGCTGTGATGGGCCTGTAGCAGGTGACTGGGGTGAAAGCACCAAGGAGGCGTGAAGATTCAAGCCTTCCTAGAAAAGGAGGGCCTGGGGTTCTCTTCCTCCGGGGCCCTACATGTTGGCCTGGTGGGACTCATCGTACAGGAGCCCTCAAGGGCCGTGCACACGGCACTGGACCCAGTGAAGGCTGCCATTTTGAATGCTACACAACATTATTAGCTTTACAAGTGATTCTCAGCAAACGATTCAGAAGAGACACAAGGCCTACTGCTCCCTGCCCGCTCATTGCCAACACCCCACCTCTAGAGGCTTTAAAATATGAGTGCCTCTAAAACTTTGATTTATCCACCACTTTATAGAGGAATGCACCTTCAGGTCTGTGCTAACCACTCAATCACTTGGAAAGGTCTCCAAGCCCTGGATAAGGCTGACATGAGATGTCACACCCCAAGAACCCTGATGGAGGCCTGGGTTTCTGCTCCCAGGGCAGGAGGGGTCTTGGGGAGGTAGCTACGGACGCTGCCAGTGGTCCTGAGAAGTGGGAGTGGACAGGCTGCCATATTTGCCTTCCCCTTTCACCCATGCTCACCTCTCCACTGCCAAGTGCCTTTGAGCCATTTGGACAGAGAGTTCTTGCAGCAAATGGGGAGACAACGTTAAAACTACTAGCCAGACGGGCAAAAAAGGCCCTCCGGTGATAGAGGTCAGAGCAATGGTTGTCTCGGTGACGGAGGAGAGAATGATGGACTGCAAAAGGCGTGAGGGAGATGTCTGGGGTGTTGGATGTTACAAATCCTCTGTGTCTGCCTCTGGCTGGTGGTTGCCAGGCGTATACACACACGACAAGTCATGATCATCACGCTGACATTTTGGTTTGTGCATTCTACCGTATGGACAACAGTACAGCCCAAAACGCAGGTGGGAGGGGAATCCAGGCGGCTTCTGTTCGATGCCATGCCTGACCTACTTTATTCTGGGGACACTGAGTTCCAAGTATCTGTATCCTTTACACATCTCTGTCTTCCTCCACAAGCGTGTTTATACCCCCAGGTTATATTTATATCTGCAGCCACATCTATATATTTAAATCTGGAGAGGAGAGAAACGTGTTATATGTGCATGTCTGTATATAGGGTGGTTTACTTCTTTCAAAGAACAGGAGGATCCTAGTTCCTTTTGTTTTTTTTTTTTTTTTTTGGAGCAGGACACACTTTCACACACACACACACACACACACACACATATTCCTAAACACTAACAACCTTGCCTTTCTCCCTCATCTGAGATGCTAAAACTGACCTTGATGGTGACCTTGGGGATTGTCAGCACAATGGACTTCTGCTTAGCCAGAACATCGTTGGTCTCATTGACACGGGCTGTGACAAAGAAGTGCAGGAACGCCTGCTCCAGCAGCTGGTCCATGTATTCGCCCGCTTGAATCAGCACCTCCTCTTTCTTGACTAGCGGGAGGAAAAGCAAACATGGCGATGTCAGGACCCGGGATAGGAGCTGCTTCACCCTTCCCTGAGGGCCCCATCTTTTCCACGACAACACAGTCTCCACCGAGAACACACACAGGTGAGGGCGAGTGGAACACAGAGCCCATCAGGGACAAGAAGCTCTCCGGCTTCTGGGGTAAAGGATGTGCTGGAAATTCCACATCCAGTAAAGTCTTCCTAGAGAAAACGTGGCAAGTTTTCCCCAACAGTGTTTTTGCTCTTGTAAAATGCAACGTGACAAAGAGGTTTTAAATCAAGGACCAAGGGGTTTTAGCTGGGGCTGCTTGGATTGAGGCAGAAACAGTCCCAAGGCGACAGATGTGGGGCAGTGACGTCCACGGCCACCGTGCCGTGTGCCCTCCTGTGATGAGAAACATCTCACGCAGGCCAGGGGCCACGCTCGAGCAAAGCTGTCAACGACCTAAACCTTTTCCTTGATTCCTTTGCTCCACACTTTCTCTCCAGCTTGTACTGTACCAATCTGCCTTGATTTTTCTATTTAAGAGAAAGAAGCGGTTGAAACCAGTTTCCACTGTAGGCATGCAACTCTCTCCCACCCCTTCTGCTATCTGCAACTTAAAAGACCTCTGTGATCTCAAGGCACCGACAACGTGAGCATTTAGGTGCTGGGGACGAGCCAGTGAGGATGACAGGTGGAGGGTGGGGAGTGGTGCAGGCCCCGCTCTGCTCACCATCCGGGCTGAGGACGGGAATCCTGTCTTGCGTCTCTGACCGCAGCCGTGAGGTTCTGTTTGGCTGCACTGCCCAATTTCTCTCACTCTCATTTCCCAGAGCCCAGGATTCTTAAGGGCAAAGGGCAGTTCTCCTGCAGGCCGAGCCCGGGCCTGGGCAGGGCCAGGCGCCAGTGTTGTGTGGTCACGCCTCCATCCCCCCTGCATGGAATCGAATGTCTCCACCATGGCTTCCCTGCTCAGTGTCTGCCTTTGGCCAAAGATTCCTCCTTCTGGTGGAAGTTATTGAAGGAAACAATTCCCAAGGTTGATAGTTTCAAGTGCAGAGGGTGGTTCGTTTTAGCCCTCCCTCACGAGCGGCCATCCAGGACCCAGGGCGGAAGACCCTGTGGGGTGAACTCCAGGGCACAGGGAGGCCTCCTGCCTTTTGGGCTCCCAGACGACAGCTCATCAGGCCGTGCCTACCATCTGCCTCAAGGTCTCTGCATGGATGAGTAGGTGCTGTGACCGCCCAGTCTTGGCTTTACCTCACAATCACTTAGGGACATTTAAAAACCTGCCCTGTTGGATCCCACCCCAGGTCAATTCAATCAGAATCTTGGCGGCTGGGACCCAGGCTTTGTTTTAAACTTCTGCAGATGACTCTTACATGCAGCGGGGCTGAGAAGCACGGCTCAACCACTAGGGGGACCCACCCTTCCCGCCCCCAGATCAGCCCTGTAAGAGCCTGCCACCTGTTCTCTAACCCCACCCACACTTAGGGAATCAGGATCTGCATCTGAATGCAATGCTCAGATGGTACATATTCAAGTTTGAGGGGCTCCCAGAGATAGGAGATTGTAGCAGGAGATGGGGCGGTGTTAGGGTAGAATTGGGTGGGCTTAGGATGGTCTCCGTTTTGAACCTGAAAATCTTGCACCCCAGAATGCACTCAATTCCTGGCAAAATGGAAAGGATGGTCATCCTAGACCAGTGGTTGTCAACGGGGTGCAATTTTGCCCCCGAGGGATCTTTAGTAATGTCTGGAGATGCTTTTGGTTGTCACAACTGGAGGTTGTTACCGGCATCTATCGGGTAGAGGCCAAGGATGCAGCTAAACATCCCACAACACACGGGACAGACCCCGTAACAACTGTCCAGTCTGAAAGCTCGCGGTACCCAGGCTGAGAGACGGCCACGGGCCATGCAGAGTTATTAGAATGTACTGGTCCGCCCTAGACAAGCAGTCAGCAACTCGGCCTACTTCTAGGGCAGTCCCATTCCACTTAGAGCTGGCCTTTGGAATCGAAGACCTTGCCTTGACCTTGACCCTCGAATTCTGCCTTTTTGGGTGACCCACTCATGTTGCCTTCTTTGGGACTGAGCCTGGACCTTGCTTCCTCCATGGCTCCCCGAGCAGTGAATTGTCCAGAAGACTAAGGCTCTGTCCCTCAATTGGAGACAACCTCAGATGAGCACATGGGGGCTGTTTTCACTTCGCCAGATGGGGCCAGATGGAGCGGCAAAGTGACAGGCCTTGAAGAACACGCATTTTGCCGCTAGCTGCCTCCGGTAATAATAATAATAAAAAATGGACATCCTCTGGCTATTTCTAGAGGGCCGTGTTTGACCACTGGGCTGTTTAGGTTGGCGAGATGCGCCTGACATCTTTACAGAGGCTTTCGTTGCCTTGATCCCATCAGCCTCGGGACTCTTCACTCTCGGAGGTAGAACATTCTCTAAATCTTGGCACTAAAGAAACTGGGCTGTGTTTCTGAGCCCAAGAGAACAGGGCTCCTGAAATAGTACATTATGTAAGTGCTGTGTTTTGCCACTGCACAAGAAATTGTTCTAGATAAAGTTTATTAAACGTGGCAAGAAGAAGAAGAAGAAGAGATTTTCATTCTCTGAGTGGTGGAGCTGGGACCCTGCCAATACCATTTACGGTGTCTGGGGAAAGCCAGGGGGGACACAGACAGGAGCTGCTTCATCTCTTTTCCAAAGAGCAAAGAAAACTAAATATAGCCAAGTGGAAACGATAGCACCTTTGAAGGTATGGGAGGTTTAAGTTATTCAGATCTTCCCAGCTGATTCTAGCCTACACATTCCCTTTAATCATCAATCTGGAAAATACGCTTCTCGTTCTACTTGGAAAACTTTCTTTGCAACAGACTCTCCTAGGATTGTACCCTGACCTGCTTGATCGATGTCTAGAATCCTGTGGCTTTTTGCCATATATTGCAATTTATTTTAGGTTGCTATATGCAATTTATTGCACGCAGTTAGTGCCACGTACATGCAGGGTAAAGCAAGAAACAGTCCTCAACTCCCTTCAGGTTATTCAGGACAAGGCTTGGGGTGGGCTGAGTGCGTGGGAGCTGTGTTGATACTGAGTCAGGCTTCGATGTCCCTAGATCGATGACTGAGATGGCTAATATATCATGCCGTTCTAGCCCGCTAACTCACGTAAGCTCATGCTTCTATTGGATCATGGAGAGAAGGGGAAGGAGATTGAGAGATGGGACTCTGGTGCGGTGGGAAAAGGATGGCACATAGTTCCTTGTGCAGGGGAGTGAGGGGCAGCTGGACCCCAGGCAACGGGGCACAAGTAAGGGGCGGGCCTACTTAGGGCCCAAGAATGCACAGAGCTGGCTCACTGTACCTGCCTGAATGAGATGTGGCTTCTGGTACCTGCTTTGCCTCTAATTGCTATGTGTGGCCTTGAACACGTCAACTCACCTTTCTGGTCTCCGTTTCCCAAAGTGGAAACACGTTGGAAGTTAGCATTTATGGGGAGCCTACTTGCGGGAAGCCTTCCGCATATATTATCACATTTAGTTTCCTCCATATCCCCCTTCTCTCACGCCACCCATCCAACCTGTCAACCAATCCCGAGGGCCCTACCTTCAGAAAACACCCGGATCTGGTAGCTGTCACCACCTCCCTCACCTCCACCACCATCTCTCACGGGACTACTGCAACAGCGTCCTAACTAGTCTCTAAGCTTCAATTCCACTTCGCCTAGAGTCTGTTCTCGGCACAGCAGCGGAGTGATCTTTCAGAACCCAAGTTAGAGCAGGGCACACTTCTGCTCAACACCGTCTTACGGCTCTGCAGCTCACTAGGAATCATAGCCAAAATCTTTACAAGGGCCTCCAGGTCTTTACCTGGTCTATACCCACCAGCCTCCCCTGGATGCCTTTGCTCCTGACTCTGGTCTCCTTGCTGCTCACTGAACACATCACATGAGCTCTGGCCTCAGGGCCTTTGCACTTACATTTTTTTTTTCTGGCTGGAAAGCTCACTCCTTCCCTTCTGTCAGATTTCTGTTAAATGTCACCCTATCAGAGGGGCTTTCCCTAACCACACTCCCCCACCCCTGGCACTCCCTGTCTTCCTTACCCTGCTTCGTATTTTCCTATTCTACGCAGAACCATATGTATTCACTTGTTTGATTGTTTATTGTGGAGCCCCCATCTTCCCCCCAGGAGACCATCAAGAAGCAACTCATTGCTGTGTCACCAGCACAAAATAATACCTGGACTTGTAGGCATTAAATAAAGGTGTGTGTGTGTAGGGGGGGCGGTGAATCAACAACCCAGAGAGGTGGGTAGTATTGTTCCCACGTGCAGATGAGCTCAGATTACTTAAGTAATTTGCCTAGGGACACACAACTAGTAGGTGACACAGTCACAGCTAAAATCCAAATTTGTCTCATTCCAAGGTTCAGGCCCTCTAAATCCACCGAGTCTGTCTGTTCTAAACAGCTGTGATGACTGTTTTTTCTCTTGAGTCCTTTATACTGACTACGCATTTCTGTAAGAATTATCTTTCTTCAAAGTGCTAGATCTTCCAGTTTCCAAAACAAATACCATGGTGATTTCTTAATTGTTGCCTAGTCTACTGAATCGAGGGGGATTTGCTTCCTTCAAGATTGAGTAGGTTTCTTGAAATTAGGAGTTTTTTAGGAATAGTTTCTCATTTTTCTGGGAACATCTTTCTGAAGCCTCCCAAAGGTACTTCCTGTGGCTTGGGACAGACACAGAATCCAGGAAGCCTGAAAACAAATGAGACGTGTGGTTTGGCCACCCCAGGCGGGATCATAGTCTTGCCTGCCTCTGAGTTTTAAAAATTATTATTCATATACCTTTTATTCCATTTCTTTTTCTGAGTCACCTGTCAGGTCAACGGATCTGGTGCCCTGCCACGTTGACCCTTTCAGCATGCTCTGTTTTCTAACTCCGTGTGCTCTGCCTGGAGACCGGGTTCTTCTGGTTGGCTCATTTGGCCAGTTGAGTGACCAGCTGTTGTGCACGCCAAACGCTGGTACCCCAGGGAATGAGACGGGTCGAAATTGCAATCCCCAGTGCCAGCTGCGGCTTGTCAATCCCAGTCCTACTTAAACTAGTCTGGATTTTTCATAGTGAAGAAGACGCTTTGGAAGGCCATGTATGCAAGGGAGGTGAGGGATCGAGGCACGGGAGAGGCCCCCGGGGAGATGGCCGGGAGAGCAGAGCCTCCAGAGGTTCCTGGACAACACGTCCCGAGGCTCGAGTCTCCTCTCCCAAGGATGGGCTCTCCTGACCCTGTACATCAGACAGCTCACCCTGCGGAGCTTAGATCTCCCTGCCCCCTAAATGGTAAAGCCAAACACACCGTTCCTGCTGGGCGGCCCCCCAAAGCTGTTCCTAAGTTGGGAGAGGGGTACCGCCAGTGGGCCTGCTTTCTGAGACACAAGCTTCACCAACTTTCCTGTGCACACCGGTCCCCCTGGGATCTTGTTAAAATGCCTGGGGCTGGGGCGGGGCCTGAGAGTCTGCATTTCTGACCAGCGCCCAGTGGGTCCTGACGCTTCAGATCCTTGGGCCACCCTGTAAGTAGCAAGGGGTTCAGTGACGTTTAACGTTCACGACTCGTGGGGCTCTAAGCTTTGAAAATTTCAGTGCTCACGTCTGCGCACGAGTCACGAAGACGGAAGTGGGGGCCTTTCTAGAAAAAGTGGGTCCTGCCCTGTGGTTCCTGCTCCTGGGCTCTGAGCCAGGGCTTTAACTTTGACAGGAAGTTATTAGGGAGCGTCAGCACAGAGCCAGACAAGGAAGCAGGTGACACATCTTGGAGAGAACAGCCACCCCTCGTTAACTTACAGGACAAGGGCTCCAGTGTCACATCAAACGTCTCTTTCTTGAATTCTGCCTTGGCGACCCCGGTGTAGAAGGTGATGTTGCCCGAGAGATAGGCTGTGATGGTGTAGTGGGTGGGGCCATTGTTACGGAAGGTGACGGTGACCTTGAAGTCTCTTCCCAGCACGGCATTCTCCACTTCAAAATTCATGTGGACATCAGACCTCGATTTGACGACGCCCTCTGTGCTTAGGGGCTTTTTAGCCCCGTACATCAGGGCAGTTTCTAGGGCCAGCCTCTCTTCTTCTTGACCTAGGAAAGGTGCAGAGATAAGGACAATGCACGCTACCCGAGAGAAAGTCACCTTAATGAACAGTGTGCCGTGGGCACTGCTTGCTGGGCTGGCCGGGCTGCCTCTGTAAGCCTCAGGCTTCCCTCTGGGGCAGGCGCCACCATCATCCCATGTTATACATTCTGCAAAATCAAGTTCCCAGAGAGTTAGGACCTGCCCGGCTGCCGGGTTCGGCCTATCTGAGCAGGGGTTACTACAGCGCATGCTCCAAGGGTTGTTTTTCCAGGGTCACTGTTTCAAGGCTCAGCAGATAGAACCGGCAAAACCTAACTCTTCTCAAACTGTGGCATTAGTTGGCTTCCCTCCCAATGTCCTAGCCACGTAGCTGGAGAAGTTGCATCTTGCCTTTCACCTTCTACAATGTGAGTTTTCTCCCATTCGTGGGTCTGCCCGGCAAGACCCGTCTTCCACATGTCTCTTTCCACTCGGATCTGTCCCACTTGGCTTGTGATGCAAATGGCTAGCAAAAGAAGAATCACTTCGAAATAAAAATGCTGGCTTTTATAGTTACATTAATCTTTAAGATGTTGCCTCTCACTTAACTGATAACAAACTGCAATGAAAATGAAGAGGTCAATTAATAGTGCTAACAAGTATCGCTGAGAGCTAACTATGTAACGGGTGTCACAGGAAGTGCATATTGTACGCTGTCTCATCTAATCCTCAGGAGGGCTCTGCAAGGCAGGGGCTATTACTACCATCGGTTTCCTTGTGTGTAAATAAGGACGCACACGTGGTAGGGTTGGTAAGTGGTTTACAGGTAGGACATGCATAAGAATTGGCAGCTACTAGGACTTTGCAAAGACAGAGAAAATGCCAGCAGGTGTTGCGAACAAATGAATGTGTATTTCTGTGTGTGTATTAACAATTTCTCTGATTGTCAAGACTGCAAGAATGTGCCAGAAGTAACTGGTCCAGGACAAGCATTGGCTAGAGCACATGTTTCACAGTCGACAAGAGGGAGATAATACTAAAGGGAAGGAGTGGCTGTGATAGGGAAAGCATAGTGAAATATTTTAGCGGAAAGCATCTGGCAAATAGCTCCCCAAGGAAGAGAGCATTAATGATCATGGCTTTGGACGGGCACCAAACATGCATTTAGGCAAAATGTGGGAGGTGAACACCAGCAGCGGGAACATGGTCATGGTCAGAGAGGTGCCTCGTGGGGAGAGGCTGAGCTGGCCGAGTGGAGGAGGGGCGGTGGAAGCTTCTGGACGCTAGGAGGGACTTCACAGCGGGTCGTAGATGGAGGAACCTCTAGCTTCCTTCTGGGGACCAGCCTGTCCCTGTGAGCAGGAGCTGCCAGCGAGGCAGGAGGGGGTTTCCAGGAAGCGCAGGCCCAGGTAAGAGGCAGGAGCTGCAGGGTTTCCCCAGCTCGACAGAATCCCCGCTCTCTGCACTTGTGGTCTGAGCTCTGATGTCTCACGTAACGCAGGGCCATGAATTTGGTGCCGAGAGAATGATCTAAAGCCAGATCACATTTTCTGAGGCTCCTCTGTGGCTCCAGCACCAAGGTCAAAACCACCCTTCCATTAACTGGGTGTCATGAGAGTCTCCTTTATGTCTGATGAAGCCTCTTCTCATTGCTCAGGTCTTAGCTCAAATGTCACCTTCTCAGAGTGTCCCCCCCCCCCCCACTTCCGTTACTCTGGTCCTCTCGTCTCTCACTAACACATCACCTGGTTTTCTTTCCTTTTCCCAGTACTCGTCGCTGTGTGACATCACTTCCCCCAGGAGAAAGTAAGCTCTGTGTCCCCAGGACCTGGGACCCAGCCTGGCACAGAGGCTCTGGAGGACTGGGGTTTGGAGAAGCACTTTGCCTTCATCTAGGGACAAAACTTTCATCTTTATAATAGATACGAAATAGTCCGGTTTAGGACATCTGATGTTCAGTTAAGCTCACCTGTGCAAGTGCCACCTGAGCTACCATTCCTTTGATCATCTCATGCTAGTTGTGCCCCTCTGATGTCCAGGCACCGTGCCAGGCTCAGATGAGAAGCGCAGCCCTTCCTACCCGGGTCTAAGGGGACGAGTGCAGAGGGATCACCACACGCGTATCCGTCACGGACGCTGGGTCAAGCGTTTGTGTGTGGTGCGGGGAACACAGGGCAGAGATTTGACACCACCTGGGGGCAGCGGAGGCTTCTCAGAGGGTTTTTCCTTCCAGAGAGAGAGCAAAGGCATGGAGCAAGTGGGAGCCTGGCTGGGGGGAGGGGCTGTCACAGCTCACCCGGCTGCTGATTTTGATGCCTGTGGGTATGGCTAGGAGGAGCCGTGAGGGGGCAAAAAGGCAACTAGCAGAGGCTTGGCGAGCTCTGGCTGGAGTACCCTGCAGGCAACGGAAGCGAGTGAGGGCTTTTAAGCAGTGCGGCAACAGGTTGAGATTTATGTCATTAAATATGTCACTTTGGAGGCAATGACTTAAACAGAGGGAAAGAGGGTGAGGAGGGAAGGTGGAATTGGGAAGCTATAGCAGTTATCCAGGAGAAAAATAATCAGAGTCCATGCTAATAGTAGGAGCATGGTAGTAATAATAGAATTACTGGCAATAGTGGAAACTAACTTTTGTTGGCCATTTACTACGTATCAGGGACTATGTTAAGGGGCTTCCACGCCCAGCACCATTTGATTCTCGGGGAGGGGCCGTGGAGATGGAGTTCACCCTTTGAACTATTTGGGAGGGGACTTTTAGAGGATTTGCTGCTTGACTTATTCTCAACGTGCTAAGTTTGGGTGGATCATGGTCCTCTTCCCTGGGGCAGGGAGCACGGGAGAAATAGATCTGGGGTGGGGAGGGAGTGAAAGAAGGTGGCATTTGGGAAGGTTCAGTTTCAGGTTCCTATGGGACATTTTGGTGAATGTGGGGCTTAAAAGTGAAGTCTAGGCTGGAGACAGACTTGGGAGAATCAGTATGTGTGTGCATGTTAACACCAGCTACTGGGCAGGAACAAAGCCTAGAAGGAAGAAACATTCTGAGGGGGGCAAAGAAAGGGGAGCTCTGAGTTGCAGAAGAAGATGGAAAAACGAGTCAGGTAGGTTGGGATGGAACCAGGAGAAAGCTGCATCGTAGGAACAAAGAGAAGAGAGAACGTCAAAGCAACCTAAGTGTCCAATCAACAGACGAATGGATAAGGAAGATGTGGTATGTATACACAATGGAATATTACGCAGCCATAAAAAAGAATTGCAAATGTTGCCATTTGCAGCACCATGGGTGGATTTGGAGGACATTATGCTAAGGCAAATATGTCAGACAGAGAAAGACAAATGCTGTCTGATACCACTCATATGTGGAATCTAAAAAACTAGCAAATAGAACAAAAAAGAAGCAGACTCACAGATATAGAGAGCAAACTACCGCCTCCCATTGGGAAGGTGTGGGACGGGCAATAGGAGGGTAGAGGATTAAGTGGTACGAACTATTAGGTATAAAGTAAGCTACAAGGATATATTGCACAACATGGGGAATATAGCCAATATTTTATAGTAACTATCAATGGAGCACAACCTTGAAAAATTATGAATCACTATATTGTACACCTGTAACTTATATAATATTGTACAGCAAGTATGCTTGAATAAAAAATACATTTAAAAAAATTTTAAAAAATTTTTAATTAAAAAAAGAAGAGAGAATTTCAAGAATTGTGAGCGAGCAATAACATCAAAAAATGCAGGAGGTTTCAGGCAAGCTGAAACCTGCAAAATGTTTATTCTACATGGCGATCAGATGTCTTGGCAACCTGGAGGAGAAGGGCTTCAAGGATGAGCACGTGGCAGAACTCAGGGCACAGTGGGTGAGAAATAAAAGGAAAAGGATGTTGGGTGTGGGCAGCTGTGCAGGCAAAGGGAAGAAAGGAGGGACCATGTTTGCAGGGGACTTTATTGTTGAAAAAGAGTTTTGTAAATTTTCTTAACACAGGTGACATGGTCACGGGAAGGAGCTAATAGAGAAGGAGAGATGAAAATACAAGTGACAGAAGGTATAACTGATGGAGCGAAGAGGAAACGGGACCCAGACACCATCACAGAAGAAGACGTCGCCGCGGGAGAAGTTCTAAGAATTCTGGTTTTCCAAATTTTATAGTTTCTTCGTCTTATATTTTAGAGAAGGGTATAAAATTAACATTAAGCTTTAGTTCATCGAAGTGAAAAATGATCTTTCCACAGTCTAGTCAATTAAAATAGTAAATGCCTAAATCTGGTAATATTTTTTTCTCTGTTTTCACTCCCACCACAGGTCAGTGGCCACACTCAGCATTTGTAGAGAAATTATACAAAAGATTCAATCATGAGGATCAGGGTGGCAAATGCACGGGCCCAGATGCTGGCAGTCTCTCCTAGATGCCCTTGGGGGAGATAGATAACCACTCACTCTTTCCCACCACATACGGGAGCAGGCTCTGCTTCCTTCTTAAACGGCACTCACTCCATCATTCCCAATGTTAGAATATGAAACCCACATGCCATCCTTGATTGAGAAGCTAACGATCCACCTGGAATCAGACTCCAGCCCAGGAGCAGGATGGGATGTCTCTTAAACTATCTATGCGGATTTTAGGGGCTCTTCTGCTTGGACCAGCCCCCCACACTTTCCACTCCTCTGAGCCTTGCCTTCTTGCCAGACCTTGGAGGCCTGGACCTCAGCTGTCTTCCCCATTCAGAGCTGGCACATTTTATTTGTTTTAATCTGGGGTTCTCCCTTGGCCAAGCTCCTGACTCCTCTTTCATGGACTGACGTCTGACCCCGATTTGGTCTTCACCACCACCTCCGTGGCTGAGCGCTCAGGGCATCCTGCTGAGCAGTTTAGACAAGATAGCTGGTCACTTGGACGGCTTCCTAGAGGACGGCTCAGCTCTTGTTCTAGACACGGTCTGCTCAGGACTCTTCCACACTGGGAGAGTTTATCCACAGTCCCTGTCCTGCTGCCTTTTCCTGGAGAACTCGTTCCCTGGGGAAAGAGTCATCCCCGTGTTTCCCTGTTCGTCCTTCAGACTCAGGGAGCCCGCAGCTAAGGTCCTCCAGGATCCCTGAGCATCTGTCCAACCACCCCTGTCCCAGGCACCCACCACACAGCTTCCTGCCCGTCTCTCTAGCTACTATAGATGGGAAGGCAGGGCTGTGTGTGTCTCCATCCCGACAGTGTCTGGAATCTGGCGGGTGGGTAACAGCAAGTAGTTGAAAGGATGAATGATTAAATGCGTGGGTGTTACAGCCGGTTCCTTTCATTCCTATATGGACTCTTTTTTCCTTTCCAAATCTTTTTGCCTGTCACTCTATCACCAGAGGGCATGGCTCGTTTGTTTTGTTTTATTGTGCTCATGTTTTGTTTTGTTTTTTTTAATAAATTTAGTTATTTATTTATTTTATTTTTGTCTGCGTTGGGTCTTCTTTGCGGTGCGCAGGCTTCTCATTGCGGTGGCTTCTCCCGTTGCGAAGCACAAGATCTGCGCGTGCGGGCTTCGGTAGTTGTGGAACATGGGGTCAGTAGCTGTAGCACACGGGCCCAGTTGCTCCACGGCATGTGGGATCCTTCCGGACCAGGGCTCGAACCCGTGTCCCCTGCACTGGCAGGCGGATTCTTAACCACTGCACCACCAGGGAAGCCCACGCTTATGTTTTTAAAAACTCTCTTTTTAGAAAAAAGCCCCAAAGAAAAAAAAAATCTTTTGTATCTAGGTTGTGCAGTGATAACCTACAGAAGAGAAGAACTATCTGTTTCAGGAGTACAGCAAAAATTCACGGACTCAGATGGCACAAATCCTGAATTTCTCGATTCAGCACACTTTCTCTTTATACTGCAAATTGCTTTTGTAAATAAGAGCAGGAAGACAGAGGATCTAAAATATTTAAAACAAATTCTGCACTCAGCATTTCAGGAATACTGATGAATATTTAGGTATATGCAAATGACTCTTCATTTTTATCCATTTACTAAAATGGCATTTGCCATTCCTAAGAAGCTCTGTCGGTGAATCACTTGTAACATATATTCCACGTCCCCACGAAGACACCCAAGGCCCTGCACCTCCTGCCCACTACTGACCTTGGGGAGATTTGACTCCAGCCTCTGGGCACTTAATGAGCTTAATGCTTTAGTAATGTCTGCAGGACCCCAAACACACCGGCTGATTCACACCCCATGGCCTTGTCATATTCTCATCTCCTGGAAACCCTGGTCCAGCTTCCTTTAGCTGTGGTCTGTGACTTCTCTTATCGGGCTTTGTTTTTCTGAATCTCCTGGTTGGACTGACTGCCCCTCTTCTTTGTTTTCAAAGCCCTCAGCAGAATGAACCTATCACTTGCCCAGAAACTGGGTTCTTCTCACCGTGGAGATCCCAGCACCAAACGCAACTCCAGGCATAGAACAGGCACTCAGTACGATGGAGACGGGACTGAACTCAACCGCTCCATTTCAAACATTCCACACGCGAAGAGTTAACATAAACCACCTTAACATTATTTTATGATTGAAACGGGCCTTCATTCTAATTGGCCTGAATAAGTGAGACTGCAGTGTCCTATTAATGTTGTATTCCCTACCTCAGGGGATTTCCACGATATGTCAAGGGAACAATGCACGTGAAAACAGTTTTTAAGGTACTAAACAAATGTGAACAGGTATTTAAATTTCATTATTGAACTAAAAGTACATTAGTTATGTAATGTTTTCTAATAGGATTATTGGAAATTAAGATTCTTTCATACTTTTATGAACAAGAACACATTCTATATTCTGCTAAAATAGATGTGACTTTAAAGCAATTATTTCAAAAGCCATGTGAAGCAGAATTCCGCTCAAAGCAAACAAACAAATAAAACTACAATGACACGAGAAACCGTGGGTGTGATGTGTACTCACTCCAGTTCTCTCCTAACTTCCAAATGCTGCAAATGGCCATGCCTTCTCCGGAACACATGTCTTCGTGGTGACAGTGACCGTAACGACGAAAGTGCTGAGCAGACTTGGGCAGAGCAATCTGCGTTCGATTGCAGTAACTTACCTTCTTGGAATTTGTAGGTATCAGTAATATCTTTTATGCCATCTCCTCCAACTTGCTTGGTCACGATTAATTTCCCAATGTGGGTGGTATCAAGGGTTTCAACCACCTGAGTGCCATCTTTCTTAGCTGTAATGTAAACAAGATCACTGTTGACCTAAAAACAGGAGAGGAAACCATTAGCCAGCATCCAATGTTCCTGTCACCAAAATCTCTAACTCTCAATAGTGCAGCCATGTAGGATCCCTGGAGACAGCATTATTCATCGCGCTGAGTCATTTAAGTGCCAACCATTTCTTTCTTTCCTTTCTCTTGCTGGCAAATTCTACCTCCTAAGGCAAAGCAGAAAGTACCCTGTCTGTTACTCTCCTTCTCAGACTTCTTTAAGCTGACGGTGATGGCGTGACCTACTTCCAGGAAGAAGAGAAAGTCTGCTGGGTGGCTCCTGGGAGATTTTTCTCCAGGTAGATGCATAGGTCCAAATCCATCAAGATGTATACGTTAAATGTATGCATTTTAAATATCAATTTTACCCCATTAAAGCTTAAAATAATCAAAGCAAGTAAATGGAGAGAAGAAAGGCTGTGATAGGCAGAGGGACTGCAGCTTCAAAGGTTCTGGGGAAGGTATTTGAGAGACGCACGGGATTAGCTGCAGGGAACACGGGCTCTGATCTTGGGCGTGTACTTTTAGAAAGTTACCTTGTCCTCTCTGAACCTCCGTTCCTGCTTCTATAAAATGAAAATAATTACACTTGTTCTACCAGTTTCATAGGAACACCTTAGGACTGAGCAAGATAGAATCTATGTGAGCATGATTCTCACAGAGGTTTGTAAACATCAAAATTGAGTAAAAATGTAATGGTCATTACTAGGTAAGGGGAAAACTTGATGATAGATCCCTAGCTTTTAAAGATGAGGTTTAAGAGAGCAACTTTTCTCTACTTTCTCACAAAATGTTCTGAATTTCCGTGAAGTCTGATCTCCATTAAGGGGAAAGGAAGTAGTCAATATTTACTGACCCATAATGTTTCAGGGACATTTTTAAATGATTTAATTTAAACCCCACAACGGCAATCCTGTGAGGTAGGTACTATTATCCCTGCTTTATAGGCGAGGCACCAAGAGTCAGAGAGTCAGCAGAGTGTTTGTGGTCACATGGCTGGGAGGTGGTGGAGACGAAGTACAAACGTGGGCAGGGGCATGCCCATTGCACATGCCCTGACCTTCACCCTGGGTGGTCATGGCACACGCCCTGACCTCCACCCTGGGTGGTCATGGCACACGCCCTGACCTCCACCCTGGGTGGTCATGGCACACGCCCTGACCTCCACCCTGGGTGGTCATGGCACACGCCCTGGCCTTCACCCTGGGTGGTCATGGCACACGCCCTGGCCTTCACCCTGGGTGGTCATGGCACACGCCCTGACCTTCACCCTGGGTGGTCATGGCACACGCCCTGACCTTCACCCTGGGTGGTCATGGCACACGCCCTGGCCTTCACCCGGGGTGACCCGTACACGTTCCCTGGAGTTTCACAGCTCACTGCCTCTCCCGCATCAGCCCACAGGACCACGGCACCACGTGGTGAGGAGCTGCTTCCAGGCCCGGGGCCCGGGTGGTTCCATGCTGCCTCGGGTTTCTGAGGGGTGACGACGCTGGCCCTGCCCCTCAGCAGAGTATCCAGGGCTTGGTGGCGACGGGCACGTGGTGTGAAAGGCCGAAATGCGAAACCAGGAATCAGGACGAGAGAGGACGGAGCAGACACCTGAAGAATATTTCGCATTTTGGAAAAGAAGTTCAAGGAAACTTTAAATGAGCTTCCTGGGAATTGCAGCCTTCCCTCTGGAGGAGACCATGCAGGCACGGACAGCTCCCTCCTCACTTGCAAATTGTAGCCACAATGAAGACAAATATCCTCTTAACAAACAACTCTTAGAGCAGCTTTCAGTTTTCCAGGGAGACAAGGCTAAATATGAAAGTGGATAAATCCTTGTCTCCCCTTGAGCATAGCTTAGGAAATTTATGTAGGCTAAAATCTCAGGCCAGCCCACTACACTGTCCCTTGTGAGGAAAGGAAAGGAGAAACACACACATGAAATGGCTTTTGCATATGTATGTTGGGCGTGAGTGTTTAGGGAAAGGATCCTTTTCCAGTGACATCCGCAAGCTTTCTTTTCGGTTGCAGCCGCTAGCGTGGTGGTTCTCCATCCTGACTGCACATTAGAATCACCGAGGGGCTCAGAAGGTGTGTATGCAAGACCAGCTGGATCTCTATGGTAGAACAGTCATAAGTGGAAGAAATACCGGACCTAGGCTACGTGACTTTGGGCAAGTTACTGAATATCTCTCAGCCTGGGTTCAATTATACCTCCCTTGCAAGGCTGGCAAGTAGATCAGCAACACCTGTGAAAGTCCTATGTTTAATTTCTTTTGAGTGGAATGGAGTCTTCGGGACCATCTAGTCTTACCCATACATTTGAAAGGGCTCTGGTCACGCAGAACCTGGGCAACCCAACGTGAAATATGGCTATTCTCAGCCCCACCACCCCTTGCTTCTTGGTCAGACACAGGCACTTCCAAAGTGGGGTGGACAGTAGGGGGAGAGCTTTCCTACCAGGAGGAACAGTATGTGTAAGGACTCTGATACGAGAGCATGTTTGGCTGTTTCAGGGCCCCTGGGGCTCAGCAAAGGTGGGCTGGGTCCTCAGGCTAGAGGGGCCTCTCTGCAAACTTCTGCTTGTTGCCCAAGGAATGTAAACGCGTGTCCACTGCTGGCAGAAGCTACACTTCTCACCTCTCAGGATGGAAGCTCTGGTTTTCAGGACCCAGGGCAGCGTTTGCTCTCTTCATTTGTCCCCAAGTGGAAGTAACTGCCCTGCAGGCTGTGCTGAGAAGGTGGTGCTCCTTCCAGGGCTTCTGAAGGAAGGCAGTGGATGCCCACCTGGTTCTGGAGCCTTCCTGGCACAACTGCCAGACGTCCACCCCGTGCCTGCCGTTCCTTCAGCCCGCAGGGGCTGGCTACGCGGCCACACTCCTGTGTGTGTGCCCCCTGCGGCTGCATACGCGGGCCTCATCTCCCACCAGGACTGCCGGCACTTGAGGGTGCCATGTGCCCCCTGTCTCTCTGGGATACTGCCCTCAGCAGTGTACTATGCACACGCTTTTGCTTGCTCTATTCATTCATGCATTTACTGGCGGCTGCCATGTGCCAGACCCTGCTTTCAGCGACGAGAACCCAACAGAGCCTACCTGCGTGGAACTTACGTTCTAGCAAGGAGAGAAATAATAACACTAAGTCAGAGTAGAAGGACAGAAACCACAGGGCAGGTGGTGATGTTTCAGGTGGGAGGTGGTGTGAGTGAAGGTCTCTTTGAGGAGGTGAGCTGAACAGAGATCTGGATGCAGGGAGGGAACAGGACATGCGAAGTGGGTTGCAGGATAGGGGGGGAGCTGTCATAGCCAAAGGAACAGTGTGTGTAAAGACTCTGACAAAAGAGCAAGAAGCTCAGTATGGCTGGAAGGAAATGAGCAAGGGATGGGGCTTGGAGGGGAAGCCAGGGTCCAGATCACACAGAATCTCGTAATGATTTATGCTTCAGTGTATTGTAAAAGTGATGGGAATCCATTAGAAGGTTTGGGGCAGGGGAGTGACATGTTTCTATTTACATTATGAAGGATACCTCTGGCTGGTTTGTGGAGAATAAACAGGAAAGGGGCAAGCGAGGAGGAAGCAGATGATTTAGGGGCAGACGTCCCAGATCTCAGTGCTGTTCAGAGCTCAGAGGGTAATGATGGAGATCATTGGCGTGGTTGGATCTGTGATCTTATTGGAAGGTATTATATTTCCGGCAAGATGCCTGAGGAAGGTTAAGAAGAGAAGCCAAGATGATTCCAAAGTTTCATAGGTTATTTGAACGAATGGGTGAATTATTTTAGATCAGACTAGAGGATGCCAAAAAATGGGCTGCATCTAATAAGTGGTAGCAAAATAAACAACCTTGAATTGAGAACGAAGGATGTGCCGGGAAGCAGGTGCACAGTCAGTTTACAGGGAACTGCTGGCCCAGAGCAAGGGAAGGAGTGGCTTCTGGAGCAATGGGGTGGTGACTGCGGCCCCACGGAGCCTGTCACTGCTGCCGTGAAAATTAGCTCGGGGCCAGGGAGGGAAAACGTGCGCGTGTGTGTATGTGTGTGTGTGTGTGTGTTTGAGTGGGATGGCGTGCAGGGGTCAACAGACACAACTAGAAGAAGCTAAGACAGAAAAGAAGCAGCAGCTCCTGAATGCTTAGTGAACGTGGGAATTGCGTGGGAACTGGGAAAGTAGCCCCGACACTGAGAACCGCTCTGCTCTCTTTAGGAGCCCCAGGCCCCCAGGAGTCAGGGAGGACAGGCCGAACAGCCTCCAGAACCAAGAAACTCACCGCAGGGCTGAGGGCATGAGAAGGGAGAGGGGGTAGAGAAGTAAGCTTTCATGCCTGGAAGAAATCTAGAAATGGGAAGGGCAGATTTCCAAAACGGAGGAGAAGAGGGGAAGGCAGAGGCAGGATGCTTTTCATGCATACCTCTCTTATTTGGAGTTCTGCTTTCACTAAAAAAGCCCTGAGAAAACCAAAAGAAGCCAATGAACATGATGCTTGATCTGGCCCGGAAATGAGTAAGGAGTGATCAAGGAAGTCAGTCTGCCGAGAGGCAAGAAAAGGCACTTTCCGGCTGACGTGGCTGGGGTTAGGGAGAGGCAAGCTTAGGCAGCAAGGAGGCGGGAAAGGGAGGAAGCATGCTGTCTAGGACCTGAGTCACACAGACTCTCATTAAAGTTAAATCCGACGCGCCCCATGGAGTCCTACTTTAGGACCCTTGAGAAAAGGGTCCTCACGCACTTTTCGGCAGTTGGAGAATCTCTTATAAATGGCTCAGCCCTGAAGCTCAGCCGGTGCCAAAGCAGCAATCCTACACGCTGTCAGACAAGTCTGCAGTGGGTGAGAGAGGAGTAGTTAGAACCTGAGAGTCCCGATGACATTCACAACACCCCGATCTATATTTACTAACAGCAGAAAGCGTTCGCATTAAGAGCTCTCGGGCAATTCGCTCTTGGAGGGAGGTTGCTGCTCTGCCCTTTGCAGCAACAAAGCGTAATAAAAATACGGAAACAAGGCCTGGTGAGTTTTAGAGCGATTTCCCATTCAGAAGTGCTCGTAGCATCAGAAATGATCGGACGGCAGCTGGGGAGGATTGGAGAAATCTTTAAATCTCAAAACGAAGTCGAGAGGGTGAACTTCCAAATACAGTCTGCCTGTTCTCCCAAGGCTTCTAGAAACTGTAAATGGTAGGAACAGTGGAAGAGACACTGTTCCTTTTGTGTAATTCACATTTCCGCTTTTGCTGATTTCCGAAACATTTCCCAGGCCTGCCCCCTCCTTCCCCGCCTGTCGCCGCCTGTTTGTCTGGTTTGGGCGTGGAGTTGTGTCCCAGCCATCCCGTGTCCCCCGCCCGAGGCTGTCCCTTCAAGGCCGTGCTGCACAGGATCCCGTCCTGTCCCCGTGGGAAGCCTCTCGTTTACAGGACGAGGTGCCCGTTTCTCAGGACACAAGGTCCCATGTCTAGTTCCTTCAGCTGTCATCATTCGACGCCTCCCAACACATCACTTTTCACGAGCCTGTATAGTTTTTAATTGTCTGCACATACCATTCGGAGGCTCAAGTTTTCTCCTCTGTGTAAAATTCCTTCCTTCCTCTGGCTTCTTTCTTACCCCCGTTGCCGGAATAATTACTAATCATCCCTCCAGACTCGCTTCAGGCTCTACCCTCTCCAGGGGGCATCCCTGACCCTCCTTCCATGGGCTCCCGTAATACTCCGCTCATCGTACTGTGGCTACCATGTCGCTGTCCTTGTGTCTGTTCCCGGGTCACTCTCCCTAGACAGGGTCTTGTGGCCTTTGTTGTCCTGCCTCAGTTCCCAGCTCATATTTCTCAATGAACTTAAACGCAAGTCATTTATCACCTACATGGCAAGTCATTTATCACCTACATGGCTCGTCTGGCATTTAGTTACATAGCGTCCCTTGCGTTATTGTTATTTAAATGTTGCTGTGCTTACCTACCACCATCCTCATCAAGAACCAAGTTACTTATGGAGGTAGGCTTCTGAATTCTCACAGTGCCTGGCACATAGTGATAACAGACATTTACTCATTCTAGAATAGTAGCAGAAAGTGGTGTTTACTGGCATGAGCCCAGGTGCCTGCCTGGCTTTACATCTTAGCACTACTCTTTGTTGGGTAGATGATTGTGGAAAGCTTATTTAACCACTCTTTGCCTCATTTTTCTTTTCTGTAAAATGGGAAGAATTATAACATCCATTTTAAAGGGTTGCTAAGAGCATCAGATGGTAGGCAAAGTGATTACACAGCAGTAGGCATTATTTCATTGCGTTCATTCGTGAAATTATACTCTAGGTCAGTCCTGCCTCTCCGCCTCTCATAAATCTCTGCTACCTTCAGCAGCCTCCTGGCCTTCTCCTTCACCTGATGTCTCTTACATTTAATTTGACTTTCTGAGCTCTCTTTGGAGCACCCTTGAACCGCCCTCTCTGCTTCCAACCTCCATCCAGTTCTTGCAGAATCTCAGACCCTTTCCCAAACCGTCCCTATCCACCCTTTTGTGTGCGGTGTTCCAGACCCTCTTCTCCCCTCCGTATTCTAGCAGCTGTACTCTCTGTCTCCACTGATGGAGGATGGCCTGGAATGGCAGGAAATGGATTGGAGTTCCCAGACTAAGACCGTAGTTGGGGTGTAGTTTGGATGTTGTTTCACGTGAGCTGCTGGGCTAGTCTCAGGGTGAAGAAGTACACTCTGCCATTTCAATTCATGGACCGTCTCCACCAATTTTTTGTTGAGTGATTCATTTAGTCACTTAATTTCTTGGGAGCAGTTGATACCTACTTCATGGGTACAGAGAACTAAGCTAAGGTTAGTAAAGCAATTGCTTTCCGGCAGAAAAATCGCAAAACGTCAAGGAGAGAAAAATGTTTAAGTAAGAACTGCATTTAGCATGCAGCGCCTGGGGATTGGAATGGTGTCTAGTTAACTTTGTAAACATGAAGCATACACTATGTACCTGGGAAATTTAGAAGTAACAGCCCAGTACCTTATTTTTTGATGTGTTAAGAGGTTGGGAAGGAAAGCAGCTCTTTTCCCCAGCTTTCCACTTACCTCTGCAAACACGAAGGGTGCGTCAAACTGGAAGCAAACATTGCCGTGCTTAATGGCTTGAACAGAGGCTGGGCCACACCGATACATCCCTGTATCACACAGAGGAGGGAGAGCATGAGCTTGCCATCCTCAGGTCTGTCCAGATACACAGCTGATCTGTGTCATAGCCCTGAGGTGGCTCTGTAGAGACAAATGTTCCTCCACTTCGTCACTGAGGGCGCCCCAGTGCTTTCCATGGCCGGAGCGGGTGAATGACCCACGTGTGTGATCAAGAGGGAATTGTTGGAAATGACTCTGCAAACCAAAACTTGAAGCCACGAAAAGAATATAGGGCGACACTATTTCTGCGTCTACTCTTCCAACTACAAACAGACTCAAGTGTGTTGGTGCCCAGCCGCTGGCTTACATAGGGCTTATCCTTTCATAACTCGTATCTGGAATGCTGGAAACAGTGATCTGTCCTCAGTATTTGTGTTGTTGTTGGTTTGTTTTCACTTTTGTTTTTTTGTGTTTGGACATTATGGACACACGTCAAGTTTAACTGGAGAATCTGGATATTAGCCACACACGTGGACCACGTGCATTCAGGAAGTCAGTAGGCCCACGCTGACTTTTACAAAGTCCTTTGAATTTTAACCAGCTATCTCTTGTTAATAAGAGATTAGCTGCCATTAGTCACCCAGCTATCTCGTCATGATATATAATCCGGAACACCAGAAAGTGTTGAAATTTCTCTCTTAATATCCAGTATTGTACTGGCGTTCCCTTATGAGTATGTAATGAATGTTTTTGCGTATACATGTATGCACACATCAATATCTTATATCCACACCTGGGGAGATAAAAGTCATGTCCTAGACCACTGATGTTTATCATCATGCTAAAGAGAAATGGGGCCTTATGATGTGTGTGATTTTATAAAAATTCAGTGGGAGAGGGGGGGTCATAGCTGCCACTACTTAGCACACATGTTAGAAGATAAGTACCTACATACTCAAGTTTTGAAAGAAATCACTCAACCTAAAAAGAAATCAGCGTCTGGAAAAACGACAATTTAAAGGATGATCTGCAATTATTTTTTGAGTTCTTTATTTTCACCACTGCCTGCTATCTTATCACTGTTTATCAGGCAGAGCTGAAGTATATTTTATAGCCTAGCAAAAGTGCTTACCCAGATACTTTTTCTCTTGTCTTCAAAACTGCTTATCAAAGCAAGAGTCGATGAGTTATATACGTTAAGTTTTATGCTTTTTTCCCCCTAAAAGTTACAAAATAATCAGAGTAAAGACGACCAGTGAAATGAAGTTAAACCTCACTGGCAGGTAGTCAACCCTGTACATGTGCCCAGGAAGCACACTTCTGACGCTGCTTCCCACTGGGAGGGAGTGTTCCCCACACATCAAATGCAATCATAAAAGCAAAATAAAGATGGGCAGTACATCCATTTCCCTGAGGGAGGATGCTGTTTTTACCGTCACTGTTTTCCTGTGGGGTGCTGTCCACGACTTGCCAACCTCCAAACCCAATGGGAAGATCAGGCCTCGTCATCCAGGCTTCGTTCCAGCAGTGGTAGTTCCTTAAAAAACACCACCCCAGCGAGATTAAACTTCCCATCACATTCAATGCTCCAGGAAATCAAAAAGTGACCAAAAATCCTGTGACTATGCTATCTATAAATTATTGGAATGGCTTAAGCTAGCTGGAAGCCTCCCAGAGATATACTGGGGTTCTAGACTTAAGTTTTCTGTGCAGGTCCTTTTCCGCTGGCACCCCTGGGGCGGCACTCATGTGGCTGGGCATTGCTCTCTCCCCCACTAATATCAGCTTCAAGGCCACCCAGAGATATTCTAATCAATGCCTTAAACAATTTTGATCTTAACCCTTGTCTACTGCCTAATGAAACAGAATTTACTATGGGCTCAAGGGATACGGCAGGGAAGAAAAGTTAATTAAAACCGAAATGCATATTATCTTTGAATTCCTTTTATATTTATATGCATATTAGATTTATAAAAAGCGTATCCCTTTGTAACAATTAAGCAACAGAATGCTTTTGTTTATGGGCTTAGACTATTGCCATAGAAACTGTAATGTTAACTCCTGACTTCAGTTGTCTGTAATTGGTGGCAAATTTCCATCTGGTGTCCAACCAGAAGGAAAGGTTGTCAGGGTGAGTGTCTCTTTACACTTTATCAACGGCGGGTGACCCATGAGCTGGAGGCCAGGCAAAACTTTTCAGACTTAGCAAGTGACCCTTGAAGCAAGAGCATGGGATAAAAAGATCATCATGAGCTGTATTATTATGTCCTTGGAAAGACCTGAAATTATATGGCATTACAGAAACAAATGGGAGTACATTAACCTGTCGGCACTATAGAAAATATTCATATAGTAATAACAATTTAACGGTGGCATGAGGTAGTTACAGCAGTCTTTGTTTATAGCACTGGTGAATTTCAGATCCAGCTACCATCCACCCGTTCCTCAGTGTCCTTCAATGTCAGTAATTCGTGCATGTGCCCGTCTCTCTCTGAGTTCAGCTCATCTCTGATTGGCTCAGTTCAGAGGTATTCACTTATCTGTGGGCCCGTCATACACCAGGCACCATGCTGGACTCCCAGTCATGATCAAGTCATAGGTTCTTGCCCATAAAGAGCCCCACAATTGAGGAGGAACGATGAACACAGAAACCAATTGTTAAAACATTTCATAGGTTTGCTGTGAGGCTTAAACAAGTTAATACATGTACAGCACTTAGAACAGGGTCTGGCATATGATTAAGTGCTCAAACATGGTAACTCTCCGACTTTTAAAAATAATTGATTGACGTGATGCATGCTACAGGGGAAATTCATTTGGGGTACAATCGGGTCTCAGTGGGGAAGCCCTTGGGGCAGGAGGGAAGGCATCACAGCAGAAGTGATATTTGAGCTGAGTCCCCCAAAATAAATGGGAGTTTAGCAGATTAACCAAAGGACTAAGAACAAAGCTGTGGAGGCAAGAAATAGCCAACATGGTGTGTTTGGTGACCTGTATGCTGTTGTGGCTGGTGAGTAGCATGTTTGCATACTTGCGTGCATGGGAGAAGAGGATTGGCAGGTGAAAATGGGCAGTACATCACAAGACTGTCAGATCACATAGCACTTACTGTATGCCAGGCACTGTTCTAAAGTCTTTATGTACGTGAATACATATGATGTTCCCAGTACTCTATGAGAAAGGTATTGCTATTATTATCTCCCATTTACAAGGGAGGAAACAGAAGCACAGAGAGGTTAAGAATCTTGCCTGAGGTTGCACAGCGAGTTAGTGACAGAGCTCCAGGATCCATGCTTTTCAACACTGAGCTATGTTGTTGGTGAGGATGAGATTGTGAGATCCTTTTATCCCAAGTTAAATATTTGGGCTTTATCCTTGGGCCCGTTAAATTCGCAGATCTGTATTTGTGGAAGCTGGGTGAGGACCAGAGACTGAGCTGAGTTTCCCCTCATCACCGCGGAGAAGGAGAGGAGCTGCCAGAAGGGAACTGTGAGTGTTGAGGAAGCTTTTGAGTTTCCAGGGAGTGTGATGGTTCCATTCACCAAGGCTGAATGAAGGAAGAAGAGAAGGTTTGCGTTGGGAGCTGGTGTTGGGTGGGTGACATGTTCATTTGGGACATGATGAACTCGAGTGCCCGTGAGAAACTCAAAGGATGAAACCCAAGAGGCATTTTTATATACACACGTGACACTCAGAATTTGACGTAGGAAGCCACTGGCGTCTTTATTGCTGATGGAGGAGAGTGGTGAGTGCAAATGCCAGATGCAGAGGGAACAGGAGGGGAGAAATGCGGAGTGGATTTCTCCCCCAAGGGTGACCTAGGTTGTGAACGCAAGAAGAGACGATAGGGCAGTGGCTAGAAAATAATGCAATGCGGGAAGATTGTTTTGATTATCTTTACGTTAGGAGAGATTGTCCTGTCTATGGAGGAAGAACCAGTGGAGAGGGAGTGAGATACAGATAGAATAAAGGGAGAGATGGAATAAAAAGAGGCTCAAATACCAAGGATGCAGGAGGATGAGATGGAGAGCAGTGCCATGGACAAGAGTGAGGCATTGTCTGCAGGGGACGGGGGTGCAGATGTAGGTCAGGGTCAAGGTGTGAGGTGTCGGGGCAGGGGCATGAGGCTGGCTCCCACCTGAGAGCCTCTATCTTTGCTCTGAAGCCGGAAGGAAGGTCACGGTGATCAGGTAATAATCAATGCTAGCCCGCCTTAAGAACGGTACACGTTGCACCATCAGGCAGAGAGATCCAGAAAGAATAGCAGTGAGACATTTGCAATCCCAAATGGCCACAGTCACGCTTCCTACACAGCCTGCGATGTTTAGCAACCCTGGCTTTCACCAACACCGCCCTAGGGTAATAGGCCCCAGAACCTCCTTATTTAAATTCAAGTATCCTGGGCCAGGTTAGCCTTGAACAAGATAAATAAGCTTTGCATTTCAGATCTCAGGTAAAGACATTGCTTTGAGGATTTTTGTTTCTTTTCGAATGACCAGGAGTTGGGGAAAGGTTTCTTCTCTCTGACTACGCTATCTATTGAATAATTAGCTACTCAAAGTCTCTTCCACTTTCACCTAAGGCTGAGACCTTATTTGTGCGTTTGGGGTGGAAGAGTTTAATAAGAGGGTCAGGAACTTGTAACAGTGGGTGAAGTGAACAGAACTTATGCTCTGGAGGGGTTGGGCCTTAGTCGACGGGTGGAAAGCCAGTAGCTGGGTGGAAGGCAACCCAGATTGCCACGAGCGGAGGGAGAGGTTGCACCCTCTGAAGAAATGGGGCTTTTTCCATCATGCCATTCTCTCTGCTCAGGAATGGCCAGGGAAAATGTGTCCTGGGCCACCCATGCCACGAGGGTCCCCTTTGGGCTGGATGTTCAGTATTTCTGGGTATACACGCCTGCCTTTTACATCTCAAGTTCCCCTAGGAAAGGGGCTAACATTTACAGACGTTGCTGAATTCCGTTTACCTACTATCCAGGCTGGGAAAATATATATGCTTCTTGGCAAGTTTTTTTTTTTTTTTTTTACTTTAAAGCTTTTTAACCTAGATCTGTATCTAGGTAAATGTATCTTGCAGTTTCATCACGCACTTGTAGAGTGTGTGGGTTCATTTTGGGAGCTCTGCCTGCCTGTTCACCATCACGTTCCCAGAGCTAGAACTGGCCCATAGGAGGTGCTCACAAAGTATTGGTTGCTTGAAAGGCAAGGATATCTCCTAGCAAGGCAGGCATAGTTAAATCTTGGTGTGTTTGTTTTTAAGATTCACGGTTTTGTATTTTCTCAGAGCCTTCATTTGAAGCCCGACTTCCCACCATACCATCAAAATATGCAGTGTCCTTTCAAAGTTAAAAAGATTATCAACCTTCAACGTGATCTAGTATCCTTGTTGCCTCTTTCTAGAGAAGCAGGGTAGAAATTAAAATAAAGCCCCCATCTCGTCGAAAGTTATTTAATCAAATTGAAAATAACTTCTTTGGGGAGAGGCTGGAGGTGACAAGTGAACATCACATCTTTACTTTATGTTACTTCCTGCATGTTTCCTGCAGTGGCAGCTAGTGATTTCTAGAACTCCTTTCAAGGATGTAGTAATTTGACAGTATCGGAGCAAAAGACGCAGAGAATCTTCACCAGAAGCAGAACCTCACTAGCAAAGCAGCACCATGCAGTGCTGGAGGACCCTGGAAGGGACATCGCAGCATTGATTTAAGTTTACCCTTTGATTTGGTAAACTCCTTTCCTTAGAATTACGCACATGCAAAGACAAGAATGTGCGAATGTTCATCCTTGCATAATTTTTAAGAAGGAAAATCAGAAACTGTCCAATATGTGATTAACTATTTTAAATCACAAAATAGAATACTATTCAGCCACAAAAATCAGATCTGTATTTATTAGGTAGGAAGAATAACCATGGCATATCAATTTTTAAGAATCACGCTACAGAACCCCAGGTACAGTGGTCACTGTGTATGTATATATGTGTGGAAGGCAGAACGTTAAATGATCGTCACACTTGTATAAATCCCTCCCTTTGAATGTGGATGAAGTCTATGAATAGGATGGGATGTTACTCCTGTGATTACATTCTTACATGGCAAAGAGGAGTTTGCAGACGTAATTAAGGTAAGTATGCTGTTGATTTTGAGTTCATTAAAAAAGGAGATTATCATGGGGGCCTGACCTAATCACGTGAGCCTTTCAATCTGGGAGGTCTGGGACATAGCGAGCTAGAGATTTGAAGCAGCAAAGACATTCTCCTGCTGGCCTCGAAGCAGATGGAAGCTTCCGTGAGTTCTACAGCTGCAAGGAACTGAATTTTTCCAAGAAGCTGAATGAGCTCGGAAGAGAGCCCTGAGCATCAGAGGGGACCAGAGTCCAGGCTAACACTTTGATTGCCATCATTTGAGACCCTAAGCGGAGGACCCGGTTAACCTGGGCCCAAACCCTTCGCCTACAGAGACTGTTGGATAATAAGTTTACGTTGTTTTAAGCTGCCAAGGTTTTGGAAATTTGTTATGCAGCAATAAAAAATGAATACAACATGCAAAGGGACCCATTAAAGAATGCTTAGCAAAATGTTGTCAATGTTCTGAGTAGCTAGAAAGTGGATGACTCTTATTTTTATACTTTTTTCTGCAATGTTTGAAATTTTTATAATAAATATATATTAGTCCCTCTCACCCCCCCCCCCCCCCCAAAAAACAACCATGAAGAGGACTCTTTTTTATTAAAGAAGGAAGAGCACAGTTCTAACAACTGGCTAAGGTCACATCCAGAGTGACAAGTGCCCATGGGAGGGTGCAGAGCGGACAGAAAACACAGCTGAGCCCAGGATGGGCTTCGGGGCTCTGTGTGCTGTATGTTCAAAGAAAATAGAGTGGATAATTTAAGCAAGGAGTCCTTTGCTGCCTTTACCTCGGCTAACTGCTTAAACATTCCACAGGGTCATCTCATCTGCAATCTGTGCAGAAAGGTTTTCTTCCCTAAAAGGGAAGAAAGAGACGTGGGACTGTAATTTTGTTTCTACAGCTTTATTAGGGCTCAAGGGAGAGCACAAATAAGATTGAGAGAAAGCCGGGGCGGAGATGTCTTGGACCAACTTCAAGTGTAAACCAAGACTTTGAATTCTTTTATTTTATAAATGGCAGGGGGTAGAAGAAAGGCCCTGGTCTATCTTGCAAACTATTTGTGTTTGTCGCAGATGGGCACAGCCCTACCTCTCTGGCCCTGTTGTTATACTCTTGACACAGGCAATGATACTGGTGACAAAAATGACAGCACGCCCTGGACTTGTTAAACTCTGGTCACTCCAGTAATGAAGGGGGGTGGGGGGGGGGTGGGAAAGAAGTAGAGACAGGTTGGTGGGCTCTGAGGCTTGCCTAGTAAGACATTCCAAAGTGGAAATCAAAGTTTGGACCAAGAAAAACCTTGCCAGTTGGGAAAGGTAATGAAGCAAGACAACGGAAAGGAATTATTCAGAGGAAGGGAAGTATTCTGGAGGAATCTTTTATGGAGCTGGGAGCTGGGAGAACCACGCTAGTTCAGAATGCAGCTGTTCATTGTTGGAGTGCTGAAACCAGCAAGGGGCATTTGGAGTTCCTCTGGGGTCTTCTCCACCGAAGGCCAAAAGTCCAATCAGGCAAAGACCAAGCCAGTGCCCCCTGTAGGAACCAATCACCCATCAAGACAAAAGAGAAAGTAGTGAAGGTGTTTGTTTGTGCTTATTATATGCAGGGGAGGGATCCTATGATGCTCATTAAGAAGTCACAGTTTAGGGCTTCCCTAGTGGCGCAGTGGTTAAGAATCCGCCTGCCAATGCAGGGGACACGGGTTCGAGTCCAGGAAGATCCCACATGCCCCAGAGCAACTAAGCTCGTGCACCACAACTACTGAGCCTGCGCACTAGAGCCTGTGTGCCACAACTACTGAGCCCGTGAGCCACAACTACTGAAGCCCGTGTGCCTACAGCCCATGCTCCGCAACAAGAGAAGCCACCGCAATGAGAAGCCCGCGCACCGCAACGAACAGTGGTCCCCGCTCGCCGCAACTAGAGAAAGCCCGTGCTCAGCAACAAAGACCCAATGCAGCCAAAAATAAATAAATAAAATAAATAAATTTATTAAAAAAAAAAAAGTCACAGTTTAAGCACAGTCTGATGTAGCACGAAAGACCCAGTTAAGGGGCTGAAGATGGCATGTGTGAGAGACCGAAATGGAACCTTCAAAATGTTCAGGAAGTAGATGACACCCGTCCATAGGAGCCACATTTGACACCACTACTTGGCAGAAGGCCTTCTGTAATTCTGCTGAGTTCCCCTTGCTGGATTTACTTTGAAAATAGCACCCTGAACCCCTTTACCTCTCTCTCTTGCATAGCAAATTATCAATTGATATTCCTGCTGAAAATTAAGAAAAGATTGGATTTTGAGAATGACTCTAAGGTATAAAAAGCTTTCTATAATAAATTCTGGCCAAGCTTATCCATAATTATTGAAAGGAGTTTTAAAAAAATACAGCCAACAATCTTAGTAGGTACCAAAATTACTGCTTTGCATTATAAAGCTGTTTATGAGTATACTATTCTAAAAGCTCTTATTTATATGACATTTTTCTAGAGGTCTTATTCATCATCAAAAGAAATTAAATTGCATTCAGTATGGCTTAGGTGGTACATATTTTATTAGCTTTTAATTATTTGAAAACTGGTAACTTTTGATCAGTATATATGATGGCTCTCTTAAGCAGAATTTATGATTAACCAAAACATGACATTTTTCTTGTTATGAAAAATGCCTTAGTACTTTCTATGTGGTTTATTAGATGGCTCCCACTTTCTTTTTCATTCTAATTTCCTGAGAGGTATTTGTAATGACCTCTGATTTTATTTACCTCCCAAACTCCCTCTTTGTTCACTCTTAAGTGGAACTCGAGTAGAATAGGACCTGCAGGCACTCTTTGGAGATATTGTAGCCGCAGGACTAGGGTAGATATATGAAAGGAATGGGAGGAGAGTCTAGTACAGTGATTTTCAACCTTCAAAAATTAATGTCCCTTCCTAGTTTTAAAACAAATATTTTGTAACACCCCTATATTATCCTGAAATGAAGTCCACAGATTTCTATACACAATTTCTAAAAGATAATATAATGCCCTATAATGTATAGAAGAAATGAAGAAATAAAAATACATAAAATAATATGTATTTCAGATATATGTCAGGAAGATGATATTAGATCCCAAACTATTCCTACAAAATGTAAAACCCTCAAGGGGTGTGGTAGGCCCCCAATTTGGAACCACTTGTAGGGTGGTTAAAAGTGTGTTCTGGAGAAACACTCCCAGAATGGCAGGGTAAGGGCCTCCAAAAATCTGCTCCTTCATAAAAATGATAAGGATACTAACAAACATGATCAAAACCAACTTTTCCAGAACTCTGGAAATGAACCAAAGATTTGCAACAATATAAGGAGGATTTACTCAACAAGAACAAAAGAATCTCAGAACTGTGAGCTTTGTGACACTTTAATTTGCCTTATTTCCACCCCTCTCTCCCTAGCTCCGTGGTAGTCTTGAAAATGAACAGCCTTACAACTATGGTAGCCATAAAAACTTGCAGCCTAGCAAACAACAAAGAGGAGAAAATGGGCTTGGAACTCCCTAAAATTCAATAAAAGAATTGTCACTATTAACCTGTCTGGCAGCCCTCTGAAAAGTTCCGTTCCCAGGGCTTATTTTTATTTGATCTGATTCAGAGCTTACTATGTGCAAATAGCCCTATCTATAGGATGTTTTTCAAAACCAATTAGAAGCAACTGTTTAACATTATAGGTACCTGAAGAAGTGATACCAACTGGGGATAATAAAAGGCTGTCCCAAAAAATTTAACAGGAGGGACTGAAATTTCCTTAGGGGACTTTGAACACTTCTGACATACTCCTGAGAGTCTAGATGGCCACACAGATGTGCAGGTCTGTAAGCATGCCCAGGAAAGCCCCAACAAGGTCCTAAACTCTCACCTCTGGCTGAACTTCAGACTCTGTGCAAGCAGGAAGTGAAGGCTACAGCAGAATTGTGTACTTCCTGCTGGAACACTGAAGACAATTAGCTGTCCACTGAGTTTACCCAGCAGAGACTTCAGTGGCCATGCATGATGAATACAGACCTTACAGAATTAGTCCAGGAAAGTCACTAAACAAACAAACAAGAGCAACAACAACAACAAAACATCAACAACAAACTCTAGCGATAAGGATATCCTGTTTGCAGAGTTAACACATTATATTATTTAAAATGTCCAGGTTTTAACAAAAATTACAAGACACAAAGAAACAGAGAAGCATGGCCCATACACAGTGAAAAAAAGAACCAGTCAAGAGAAACTGTCACTAAGGAAGCCAAGACATTGGGCTTACTAGACAAAGATTTTAATTCAGCCATTATAAACATATTCAAAGAACTAAAGGGAACCATGGCAGCAATGTCTAACTAAATAGAGAATATCAATGAAGAGATAGAAATTATGGAAAGGAATCAAACAGAAATTCTGGAGCTGAAAAGTATAATAGCTGGAATAAAAATTTCAGAAAATTCACTAGAGCGTCTCAAAAGCAGATTTGATCAGGTAGAAAGAATAAAGAACCAGTGAACTTGAAGATAAGTCAACTGAAATGATCTAATCTGAATAACAGAAGAAAAATATGAAGAAAAATTAACAGAGCCCCAAGCCATGTGGGACATACTCATAATGAACCTCCCTGAAGGAAGGGAAAGAGAAAAAGAATCAGAGAGAATATTTGAAAAAATAATAGCTGAAAACTTTCCAAATTTGATGACAGATATTAATATACACATCTTAGAAGTTAAAAGACCCAAAGAGGATAAACTCAAAGGGATATACACCTAAAATCCTCATAGTCAAACTGTTCAAAGCTGAAGATAAAGGGACAATCTTGAAGACAACACACAAAAAAAGTGATTTGTTATGTACAAGGGATTATCAATAGAATTAAAAATGACTTCCTATCAGAAGCCATGGAAGCTAGAAGGCTGGTGACCATGGTTAAGTTACTGTGCCTCAGTTTCTTCACTTAGAAGTGAGGACAATAATAGTAGTACCTTAACAGGTTGTTAAAAGGGTTAAATGAATTAATACATGTCACCCACTTAGCTTAGGGCCTGGCACAAAGAAAGTGTTCCATAAGCATGAGCTATTTTGATTCTTGGAGGTGGCAAATAACTTTTTCAAGCCTTCCTTCAAGACTCTGGTGCGGATTCACGGCATATATTCTTAGTTCTCTAATGACAGCTCTCGTGATCTAGCTCCAGGTGATTTTCTCAAAAACTATTTGGCTGACAGTAATGTGGTTAACTAGATAATTTAGTTGAAAAGAAATATCTTTGGGAGCTGTTCAGAATTGGTAACTTGCATACATCACAGGATAATTTTACAAACTCGTAAGCATCTTAAACAGTTTGGCCTATATTCAGAATATTTCTTCTATATTTTTTTTACTTGGAATTCATTTTTGGATAATTCTTCTTTTCATATACCATGATTAAAAGTTAGGGTAATATAACAATACGAAAGTTCAACTAGTTGGAACATACTGAGCATCTGAAAACAATGTACAAAGTGGATCAGCCTGAATTTCAAAAATGCACCTATGATGTGCAAACCAGCATGCCAAGTGTGCAGACTGCAATTAGAATTAGGATTGGTGGGACTGTGTTAAACCCAGGGCTGGCTCCCAGGTGTGAAAGCTGCTTAACTTCTGCTATAAAAGTTGCTTTGAAAGAGCTTTGTTTATAGATTCAATGCTACCCCCCATTGCAGCAGAGTTTTCTGCATTTGGAGTGAAAAACACAACAAAACAATAACAAACGTACTCTTTCCAAAAAGTACTGAAGGAAGTTGGGATTTTTTTTTTTTTTTTTTTTTAAAGAATCAGGTGCATTGAGGCCAGCCAAAGAGTTACAGCAATTTTCTGTGGCGTGTTTGATTTCTGTGTCTTTTCTTCCTGGAGAGCTGATGTGAAGACAGTTTGTGAAGCAGCACCTACATGTGGGTGAGTAGATCACAGCCTGATCCTGTGAAGGCAAGCAGATCTTCACTCAGAGCACATGACAGAACCCGCTAACTGTGGACAGAAAGGCCTGGCTGGAAGAACAGTGACATTTATCTAAAAAATAATAATTTTGGAGCCGAAGGTGACCCTATACCTCATTAAATCCAAAGCCATATGAGAAAATTAAGGCTCAGAGAAATCAAGCAACTTGCCCAAAGTCACTCAGCTAATCAGTGGCAGAGCTAATCATATTGCCGTGAGCCATGGAGAGAGAGGGAGGGAAAGAAATTCTAAGACTAGTTTGACTTGATTTGGTGTTTTTCCATGAGATCCTAGGGGAAAACAAAATAAAACTGTAATTTCTTTCCACTTGGATCACTGACTATTTCTTAGATTGTCCCAACTTTGAGCTGAAACTGATAAATACAAATTTGCTAGTTCACAATTATTTTAAAACCTTACATTGAGAAACCCAGTTTAATCAAACCTACTTAATTTGAAATGAAAAGGCAATAAAGGAAAGAAAGACTCTTGTTAATTGTTTTAGCATTCATCATCTTTCCAATTATCTTTAATATCATATGAGATACTTAAAACTCTGAGTCAGGCAATTTTCTGCATCTGCCGATTGACCAATCAGCTGGCCTCTGAGAAGCAGAAGGGTCAGCTTATGGGCCTTGGTGTGCACACAGGTGCACAGCCCCTTCTCTTCACATCCTGAGGGCACGAGCAGCACATGCTTCTACCCACCCCACTTGGAACTCCATCGTCCAGAGATGCAGACCTTCCTCTGGGAATGTGAGCAGGATGGAAAGGGGCACGTGAAGGAGAGGCCCAGAAGAGGGGCGAGAAGGAGTCAGGGTCTAGGAAGCTGTTGGCGCCAAGAGGGACTCTGGAACACCGTTGACTGTCGGACCCTCGAAAACTAAGAGTGAGGGGTGGGTTTGTCTTAAAGGAGGCAGAACCTGGGATTGGACAGCGCCCAGAGGGTAGGGAAGCGGGAGAGGTGGCGATAGATGGTAATAGTGACCCATCCCCATCCCCAAACAGTATTGACTCCATCTGCCTCTTGTGAATGTACAGCCTTGGGGACATTAGCCCTTTCAGGAAGATGACAAAGAGGCAGGTGTTCTTGGGGTCATACAAGAAGGAGTGGCAAGGGGCTGGGTCTTGAGAGAGTGAGTTTCAATATTCAACAACTGTAGTCATAATAATATGGGATAACTCTGTATGAAATTCCGTTCCTTCCCGCCTGGTCCTTGAAACAGACTGACCTCTGGTTGTCTCATCTCAGCCCCTTAGACTTATACCCCTGAGCTTTATCTGTGGGCCAAGGTCATTTCCTGGGCATTCCATCTGTGAACAGCACAGCCAGAAGATTGCAGGGGGATAACGGCTTTGAGCCTACGGCCGCTGACCATGTGAACAGCCTTCCCCCTGCTCCCCCGGGTTTAGGACGGAAGCCCCTTCCCCTCGTCTCCGTGACTCCTGGCTCACCTTCTAGCCCACCTTATATTTGTATAGAGTGTACTGTATGTGGTTGTTTCACTCGTGAACACTGGATGGACCTCCTCAAGGGCAGAGACCTAGTTAATTTCCTTCTGAATCCTTAGCACCTGGTATTTGGAAGTATTAGTGTCTAATAGTGTTTGTTGAATGAATTAAATGAGATTTATCTGTAAAATGAGCATTTAAAATTTTTTCCAACCAATTCCATTTATCAAGTCCTTGCTCTTTGCCTTGCACCCTGTTGGCCAAACAAAAGTAAAATACATCAGACAATGCTTCTCCCATGGGGGTTGCATACTGGTGGAGGGAATTCAAGAGGTGGGCACAGATCTTTCACCCAGAATCATCAAATCTGGCTACATCCTCTCCAGCAGTAGGACACAGGATAACACTTTCATTTAGAAGGAGAGAAGCCTTTTACTGAAATACCTTTCATGACCCTAATAAGCGCCACCATCCCTTTCTTTTAAAATTGTTTCCGTTTCCACTGTGACCGGCGTATGATGAGGTGACCAAGCTGAGTTCTTTCAGGGGGTGGAGAAAGGGTCACTTTACTCCTGCCCATTGTGAGCCCCGTATCCCTATTCACCGTTTGGATTGCAGCCGGACATTGCACATGCATCTTCATTAAACCGTCCACGGTGATTCATGGATGCCACCCCCCAGAGGTTACGCATAATTCCAAACCCATCAGCACGCTGGGGACAGGAGGCTTAAACTGCTCCTTCCAGGATATGTTACCTTGCGTTGGCCCTCCTGGAATTTCAGTTGGGAACCCGAGGTGCAATTCGGCTGCCCAGCTGTGCCCTTCTAGGGTTCCTCGGTGCCCCCCTCTCCTGAATCGCTAAGAAGCCCACTCTTCCCTCTGTCGGCATCAACAGCATGCCCACTCTGGCCAAAATTGCTGCCCCTGGCAAGGTGAGGCCGTCTGGGAGAGGAAACACACATGCAGGGACCTAAGGTGGCAGGCCAGGAAGCAGGCCTGTTAGCAGTCGGTGCTGGATGGTCTGCGGTGGTAAAGGGAAAGGGTGAGAGCGCGGGGTGAAATCCAGACTTCACCCCTCTCGGCTCTGGATCCCACTGAGAACAACACACCTTCGCATGCACCCTGGAGCTCTCCCTCTGAACCCTCGTGCTGCCTTATTTCTGCTTTGGGGACACGGGACCCAGCTGAGCCGTGGAAAAGAGGATGCCGTGGGTCCCCCAGACCCAACTGGACAAATTAATTTACCACATCCTGTACCATCAGGACCTCAGTGTCGAAGAGATGGTGGAGACACAGGAGAGAGAACCAGGAAATCATTCTTGTGGCTTCCTTTAGAAAGAGGTGGGCAGGGGCCACGTACAACCAAGAGTTTGTCTGAGTGGAGCCTGCGGACGGAAGTGAGGCTGGGGGGCTTGGGTGAGGCCGGTGGCTCCTCAGGCCCCTGCTCGGAAATCTGCCAGGCCACGTGTTACCAGCCATGCTGCACCGGCCTCTTGGTGGTCAGCCGATGCCGACCGAACCCTCCCCGCCCCGCCTCAGCCTCTGTCAGCCTTCTGTCCCCAGCCCCACCCCTGCTCGCCAACCCTGCAGCTCAGGTAGCCCCCATTTCTTACCAGTGGTCATTACTAATCTCATCAGCAGGTGCCAACTGAGCACTCCCTCTGGACCTAGCACTGTGGGAAGTACCTTAAATTGCCTCATTAAATTGCCATTTAATTGGTAACTGCTAAGTTTACCCTCATTCTACTGATGAGGAAGCTCAGAGAGGTAAAGCCATTTTCTCAAGGTCACACAGCCAGTGACTGCCCAAGCCAGAGCCTGATGTGGGGGGGCGGCTGTGGTGACCATAAACTGGTGGACGTGTCCAGGGACAGGCTGGACGTGTCCAGCCTCCTCAATCAGGGAGGGGCTTAGAAATAACTTTTGGTTTTCTGGAACCTCTATAACTTCCAGGGTTCACTGGTGTTTGCACTGAGGAGGCAAAGTCTCTGCTTTTGTTTTTAAAATGCCCCAAAGTGACAGAAATAGCACAGTCATCTTAGGACACCGGGCACCCCTCTTCTTCTGACTGCTTCAAGGTGCTTAGGTTGATGGCAACATATTGCCTCCAAGAAATTCCAGCTGTGCGACTAGCAATGAACACAATAACAGCAGCTAACAGTCATTAGGCACCTGTTATGCTTGGAAATTCTGTCATCTCCAATTTAGAGGACGAAAGAGAGGCACAGAGAGGTTGTGCCTTGCCCAAGGTCACACAGCTGCTTGGTGCATGACCCAGACCCGACGGAGCCCTTTAATGCCTTTGCTCCACGGTCTGGCGTGTCCCAAGTTAGGGTAACATCCGTCATTCAGTTAGTCAGACCGTCAGCCAACCTCTGTGAGCCAAGCAAAGGGAAGACGAGAAGCCTGGGGCAGTGGTCTGGCTGTGGAGGAGGGGGAGGAGGGCCCCAGACCAGGGAACGTGGTCCCAGGGTGATGGGATATTTGGGGAAGACAATGAAGGAACAAGGGTGATAGAAACAGGGAAAGGAATTCGGAGCAGAGAGCTGAAAGAGGAAAGGGTTACCAAGAACAAGGTCTATCAGCTTCACACTTCTGTATCAATTTAGTGAGGGGCAGCCTCATGAGGTTATTTGCTGGGGTGCCCGTGGGGATTTACGGTGGGAGGCCTTCGGATCAAGGAATCGGGAGGAATAATTTTGAGCGGCAGTTGGCTTCAAGGGCATTGAGTGAGTGAGTGTGTGTGTGCGGGGCGGCGGGGTGTGTAAGGAAGAGGTGAGCAGTGCAGGATGCCAAATAACTCTTATTTTGCCATTTTTGACTGTCACAGCAGGCTTAGGGGGTGGCTATTTGGGTCTGTTTTTGTCATTCCATATACATACAGGGCTGCTGTGCTGTAATTCCAAGGGCTTAAGTGGTGCTTCAACGTGCCGTTCAGTTTACAGGGGTCTTGGCTATAGCCGCTGCTAGCTTGCCATTGCTCAGCTCATTCCCTGCAGATGAACTGCAGTGTTTTTTATTCACAGTAGTGCTTTGCGACTAGTTCAGCGATTTCCTGCTCTCCACATTCTCAAATGAACGTTTACCGGCGCTGGTGAGTTAATACTGCTCCTACAAGTGCGCTCCATTCCTGTAACACGGGGGAGTTAAGACACTTCTAACTTTTAATTTCTCTTAAAATGAGCTTATAACTTCCTACCATCCCCGTCTGGATGCTTTTACAACCGACAGTGTTTTAGCTTTACTGCTTCTAAAGAACCACTCTAGGAGACACATTTTTGGCTCCACTGAGCTAAATTCCACTGAGTTCAACGCCTGGCAATTTCCCTCCCATACAGACCTTTGTAAATATCCGTTACATTTGGACTCTTGGGATTTTCTTCCCCCTCTTTTTAGAATATTGTTTTGCACTGAGTGGGTCCCAATGGAAAAAAGAAATTTCTTTGGAATCCTAAACTCCCTGCAGCCAGCTTGTGATATAGCTGTTCAGGGCAGTGAAAAAACTGTGTGGTTGGTATCTGGTAATAATTTCAGTTTTATTTCCACTTCTATCTCTGAATGAAAGATGAGGTCACAGATCGGAAGAACCACGTCTTTACATTCAAAGAGCAATCCTATATGGCAAAGGCCAAAAAAAAACAAAGGTTGTGGTTTAGGGTCAAATGCTCTTGGGTTTTATTCTGAGCTTACCGGATGTATGACCTTGAGAAAATTATTTTAACCTCTCTGTGCCTCAGTCTCCTCATCTGTAAATGGAATATTAATAAGCACCCACCTGATAAAACTTACAAAGCTTAGATAAGATCATGCTCACACAGAGACTGGTACACAGTAAGTGCTTAGTAAACGTTGTCTATCTTACTCTTAGAGTAGAGAATGCTTGGTTTCTGTGTCTCTGCCGTTCACCATAATAGTCATATACTAAGGTAGAGAGGAACTAGTATAGGCTCTGGCCACTAAAACCATGGCCTTTTCCAGTGGTTGCTTTCGTAATGGGATGATCGATCTCTATTATCAGAAGCCCAAACTGCCTGTTCAGTAACATTTCTCATTCATTAGCTAAAAACAATCTCTGACAATCAGACATTTCTGCCTATGGTATCGAAGGCTCCTTAAAATAGAAAGAAACATTAGACCGACTCTGTCTCCTGGTAAATGTATGTCACTTCAATTTGATATCAGCAAATGCCCTTGTAAATCAAACTCACCACACTGAATCCTTGGTGAGTTTGGAGTTCACATTCCCATCTTCTTCCAGGAAGATGTCCAACTGCAAATTGGCATTGTTATCATGGGCTGAGAAATAGTTGGTAACGACTCTCGCTGGTATCCCCAGGCATCGCAAAACTGCAGGAAAGAAAGACGGACCACAACTAAACACATCACCAAGATCTAATAAATACAGAGTGAACAGTCCCTTCTCAGAAGGGACCTTCTTCTTTACCAACATGGACGTGTTGTTCTCAAACGTCCCACACTGAGGAAGGGGGCCTATTGTCAAGGATCAGGGCTGCAGAGAGAAGCCTTGCTGCTTGATCATGCAAACTGCAGTTGGCACCAAATGAAGCCAGTGGGAATGGGATCCCAGGAACAGGCTTCCGATTGTTTAGTTGCTAATCATAATATCATCAAAGTAGGATTATTTTAGTCCAACTAATGGACTAAATTTCTGAAAATAAAATTTTAAAACCCCAGCTAATAGGAAGTTAGGAATTTACCAAGCAGACCCTCAGTGCGGTTTGCTTTCCTGGCTGGAACATGCTCTTGTGACACTTGGCGGAGGGTGACAGCACAGGTTCATTTTAATCGTTAGATAATAAATTACCTGGATGCCTCCCTTGCCGTATATGCACCTATTGATTAAACTTAATCCAAATGCCCTCCCTGGCTGCCAGGACGCCAGACCTCAGGGCTCATTGAAAATAATTCAGCTGACACTTTTAAGATTAATGACTTGCCTTCCCTTTTTTTTTTTTCCTCTCAGAATTGTTTAGCATTTTTAACCAAAGACTATCCACCTCCTTCAATAGAACAACCTTGGAAGTCCAAACTTGAGTCTGGTAGAGACTCAAGGGTCCTCATTAAATGACTGAATCTTTTTTAAATTGATTTTTATTGGAACGTAGTTGGTTTACAATGTGGTGTTAGTTTCTGCTGTGCAGCAAAGTGAATCAGTTATGTATATACATGTATCCACTCTTATCTAGATTCTTTTCCCACACAGGTCATTACAGAGTATTGAGCAGAGTTCCCTGTGCTCTACAGCAGGTCCGTATTAGATATCTATTGTATATATAGCGGTGCGTATATGTCAATGACTTAATCTTAACACCCCAAACGTCACCGATGGCAGCTACCACCCGCCTCTCACTTCCATCTTCCTCTATGGATTTATAGCCCCTACACTTGCTACAGTTTTACCAAAGAAATGATTGGCACTCTAGTTCTATTTCTAGCTTAACACTAATTCACGTGATCACAGAATCTGCCGAACTCATAATTTTAAGACAGGTGAAGTTTGACATGGGGGCACCAGTGCCTCCTTCCCTCCAAATTTCCTTTTCAGGTTTATCCTCACAGTGACATCCCACGTTGGGCCTCTGCCTTTTCTTATCACCAAAGTCTGCGTTCAGGAAGAGATCCGAGGACACTTTTATACAGAAAGCATACATGAATGGAAGGTGTTTACTATTTTACCTGGTTCTAAACCTAAAGGAATTACACCGGGAGAGTGAAACTGCAGGCATCAGGAGGACGTGGGGAGTCCTTTCTCTTTTCCTGGGATCATTTCCTAAGAGAGGCTGCCTCCACCAAACACCCTGTACTTAGTCTTGGCTTGGGAGCCATGAGGGAGGGGGCCTACCTCCAACTGGTAGCCCTTCGTGAAGTTCAGGCTTCCATGTGGAACCTGAGAGACCAGCCCTTCTAGGACACTGACACATTGGCTACAATGCCGTTCATTGCTCCCAGGAAATACATATTCCTTTAGCCCTTGGGTATACGCAAATGGCTAAGGAAATAATCTTATCCAGTTTGACGCCATGGAGAAACAAAACACACAACCCAAACTCATGATTTCTTTCCACTTGGATCTCTGACTAATTCTCAGACGGTCACAACTTTGAGCTGAAACTGACAGGCTTCATAATCATTTATAAAAAAATAGTCTCATCCTGGCTTCCAGCCTCCAGATCCTCCTTGATTTTTCTGATTCAAAAACATGCTAACTGGGTAAAACAGTCTTATTAACGAGCCAGCAGAAAGGACACTTTGACTTGAGCTTAATTTTTTTTTTTTTTTTACGGAGCTGTAGAAATGGCATGTGAATGAAAATCATTACCAATGATGAAGACATACTGAAATAAATGTTTTTTTTAAAATACCCACTGAATTAACAGTAACATTGTCTGGGCCGGGACAGACAAATGCCATATTGAAAAATGATGCATGAGGCTGAAGAGAACAATTCTGTTCCCATATGTTTTCCTCTATGGATTGGAATGTTGGGTGGATTAAAAGCAAAAGGGGAAGTTGGGGAGTACCGAACATTCATTAAGTTCTGGTATCTAATTGCTCAGGGGCATTGAGACTCACACACGAGAAAGAAAATGAGCCCACCTGCCACAGTCTCTTCCATAGCTGGAGTAAAAACTAAGTGGGTATGTTTAGAAAATTCTCAGTGATTAACAGTAAGCAAATAAGCATATTTACAAGACTGCTCAATAACAAGCGGTACATATCTTATTATTTATTATTTTAAGTTTTGCTAATTGAGACTTTTAAAATGTGGGGATTACTAAGAAATAAAAGGGCATAGCCTATCCCTCACATCCTTACGTGGCCCCGGAGACACTCCATTTCTCTGGGTATTGAACGATGGATTGTGTAGGAAATAGTCCATCATTCTTTCTCTAAAGCTTCGGCAGTCAAAGAGAAACTATGAGCATATCTGACCAAGTACAATTCAATTATGCATTGGCTGCACCCCAGAACAGCCACCCACAAGTTCTATAGGTCCAACAGAGCTCGCTAGGTCGCTTTGCCAGGTTATAGATAAAATGTCTTGAGGTGAAATTTCCTTTGCATTAAAAATATATTACTCAACTGGATACTTACATGTGTTAAAGACACCAGCAAAAACCCAGCACTGACCGTAGCGGACCGGATTCTCAGAACTCCTGTATTCCAACAGGATGTCAACACTTCCAGTCCAAGCTGATGGGGGGATGCCATAAGCATAGACATTGTCCCAGCATCCAGCGATGACGCCTTCATCATCCTTGGCATTAATCTAAATGAGACCATGAGAGGTGAGAAGGGGTCAAGGTCATTTAGAAGAGTCCTCTCCAGACTCTGACGCTGGGCAAGCTAAGGCTTCCAGTGCCTTCTGTATTCCTGCGTGATGAAAACGGTTCCACTTCTGTTCAGTTCACTGTTATTTGTCAGGGAAAGAGATGTGATGATGAGAGTGCGAGGGGAAACCAAATAACCAAGACTCCCTCTTATATAGCGTATGATTGTCGTAAGGTGGTGTAGAAAAGCAGGCAGGAAGAGTTGTCATGTTTCCTACGTGCTTGGGAGAAGATACACACAGGGCCCTTGGTCTGGTTGGAATGGTGCTGGAGAATGTGTGAGGAAGACCTACAAAAGAAGACAGCTCAAGTAGGGATCTTGTCTTGATAGAAGGAGAGTTAAAAGCTGACAAATGACAGAAGATGTTTGAGTGGGGGCCCAGAGTCTCATGGTCTAACGAGTTTTGACTTTGAGGATGGGTGGCAGACTCTAATAAATTGAAAAAGTAAGCAGATGCTGTCATAGGAACCATTAAGAATTAATAAGAAATTAGATTCCCATGGGTGCCTTGAAGAGTTTGTTTTTTAAGAAGTTGCATTACAGAAGTATTTTCTTTATGATTGCTCAAGGTGATTAAAGTTGCATAATTTTGTTCAAAGATATCTCCAGTTATAATACATAAAGGGCCTGGGGTATTATAGTTTAAATATAGGGGAGACTTAAGCAAAGAATGGCAATCTTGAATATTTGGGAAAACCTGGCTACACGTTCAGACCACAGTCATTTGGTAGCAGCAGACCTCAAGTGCAGGAATCTTTCGTGTTTAGACAATAAAACAGGGGGCAGGAATGAACAGTTTCAAGGCATCCTGTCAGTTTCTTGGGGGTCACTGCTGCATCTTACTTCCTTTGCTGTAGCTTTCATGATGTTTAATTACAGTCAGAAGAATTTCTAGGTGGGGAGCATTGGGAGTTTTTCCAAAAACTGATGGCACTTTAACAATGTCTATATGTTGACATGACAATGGTTTATAGCCTTTGCTCTTCAACATGTGGTCTGTGGACCAACAGCAGTGGAATGCCCGGGAACTGGTTGGAAATGCAGACTCTCAGGCTCCTCCCCAGACCTACTAAATCAGAACCTGGCTTTTAACAAAATCCCCAGGTGACTTCTGTGCACATTAGTTTGAGAAGCATAGGTTCAGACTACACTGAAAAGACATTAGTAAGCAATGTAGAACATATGATTGAAGCAGGTGTGTTTGGATTATGACAACCATAGAAGAGATATTAAAATATGGTGATTTGTTTATGTGTTCATGGCCTTGCTAATTAACAGCCCACCCCCAGCACTTGCCCAGACCCCTCTCTTAGGCCTGCTGAGTTTAGTGTTTATAAAAGTCTATCCTCCCCAGGGGGTCGTGAGTACATTGAGAACAGAGATAAAAATCGATGCCTTTCTGACTTCTAGCAGGTATTGGCCAAGAGCAGGCGCTCAATAGCTGCTGAATAATCCGTTGTATATTCAACAAGCATATAGGCATTGCACATCTGAGTACGAGTAAGATCTTCTCTGTGAAAAGAGATGGTCGAAAACCCATCAAGCAGAAGTAAATGTTATCAATATTAATACAGAAAGATGTACAGGGTGAGTCGGGCCCCAACAGAAGGAGCAATCAGTTTTATTAGATTGGAGGGTGTGGTGACGGTTGTGGGCTGGATAGAGAAAATGACATGAAAGCTAGGTCTGGAGGGGCTGAGGTCCAGAAAAGGTTATCTACATGGTAGAGAGAGTTTGAATAATTGCTTGGTGTCATGAAGAAATATGGCAAGTTCAAGGATCTACTGCAAGTATCATGTAAGTAGGCAATATTGGACAAAGTAGAAACTACTGGAAGAAAACACTTAAGATGTGCAAGCAACTTCTATTTTTCCCCTTTGACTCTGTCCAGTTAGGTTAAAGGGAAGGTAACTAAACAGTTAATTTGTTTAATGTAGAAAAAAATTAATCCGTTAGAGATTACTGAAGGACCCCATTCAACTCACTGCAAACTCCTTCCTTTGAGGTTAACTTTGACTTTATCCTGTAACTCCATGAAATGACTGGAGTGCAGCAGGGTTTAGCCAACAATTCTGGTTCTATTCATGATCAATAATTCTCCTTGCAGTTGAACTGATTATTTACATCTGCATCTATTATAGTGAAGCCTGAAGAGTACCTTGGTAGGCTATGATGTGGTTTGGTATTTGTGAGTAGGTAGATTCAGCTTTAACTCACATTACCAGTTTCTTATCCTTATCATTGAGAAATGGGATAGAGCAATGAATCTCAGAGGTAAAAGTTCCTAAATTATGGTTCTGATGACTGATTTTCAAACAGACAGCCATTAATTAAAAGTGTTATTTATAGCATACAGCCGAACCCAATCAGCCAAAGGGAAGAGTAAGGGAAAGAAGAGCTCTCTCCTCTACAGACCTTTTAATTCTTAATGCTGAGCTGTCTCCCTGTTGCTGGATAAATCACAGCTCTCATTTATTAGCATTTAGCCAGATTAGCTACTGTTTTCTAATTAGAATATTGATTTCTGGGGAGCCTAGATAAGGAAAGAGATAAGTCTTTAGTGACAGATGTAAATGGTTAAATAATAGCCCCCACCCTAGACAATAAGATATGCTTGGGGGACACTTCAAGGGCATTCCGGTCCCTTGTCAGGACACAGTTGACTGTGAGCACCCTATCATGAACTCTGAGTTGAACCAGTGACAGAATGAAATGTCTTGGTCTTGCATCACTGGTGGTCAACAAGAAAATATGAGCCCAGGACTTCGGACAGGGAGCATTATTCAACTTCATTAAGGTTTCACTAAACTGTCCTCTCATAATACCTACAATATTGGAAAAAATGAAAAAACCAGCCCCTTTGAAAGTCACTATCGGCAACCTCAGTGGCATAACATAATTCAGTAAACTTCAAAACCTGATCCAAGAAAAGGGGAGGATTTTGGAGTGTGGCAGAGGGGCAGCTTGGCTCAGCTTCTAACCCTGACCACCAGGGCTTCAGAAGCCCTACTGTCAAGTCACCAAAATCCTGAGGTTGCTCATTTGTATTTCAAAATGTGGAAAGAAACAAACTGAATTAAAATGCTGATCTTTTCCTTGTTCTGACGAGAATCATGGAAATGACTGCTGTGGAGAAGTGGGTGAAAAAGGGTCTGCGTCCCTTAAAAGGTAGAGATTCTGGGACTACAGTGGAGAAATGATACAAAGCCTGAGAGGTATCTCCATGTGGGAAGGAGATCTACCTCCAATTAGGTAGAGTAGACTCTAGAATGAGAAATTTAACAGAATCCTAAAAGAAAGAGCAGAGCCCAAGGATTTTAACAGAGTTTGCCATCTCGTCAGCTAAACTCCCTCCTCTGCTCCAGTCTGTCTCGGGGTACAAAAGAGTAGAATGAAATACATTGGCCTCAAACTGTAGTTCAGAGGTTAAATCAAACTAATCTTGGATTGGAGAGTCAAGATTTTATCTACAGTATGTTACAGCAAATAGAACACTTGGAGAAGAGTTATGCAAGTATGAGCATGAATAAAAAGAAAAGCAAAGAGGAAAGAGAGAGAATGGAAAAACTATACATGGAAGAAAACAAAATTAAGGAACATACAGGAGTTTCTCACAACCTCCTAGGAGATCACAGACCTAAAGGAACACATTGGGCACCAACTCACATCATCATGCAACTAAAGATAAATTATAAACTGTAAGAAACAGAATAGATAATGTTCAAAATAAAATTAATGACATAGAAGAAAAGCTTGAGGTGAAGAAAATGCTAATGAAAAAGATAAAGAGATGAAGTTATTAGAGAGAAGCTAATAGTTATGGAAGACAAGGATGATACAACATAAGGATAATTAGTATCCTTAAAATAGAGAACCCAACAAATAAAACAGAAGATATATTCATGACATAATATAAGAAAATTTTACCTAATTGAGGAAACACTGAATCTATACATTGGAAGAGCAATCTGAGCTCCAGGGTAATTTGATGCAGAACGCTCACTACCTAGGAACTTTAATTAATTAATCTAGTTGAACTTATGGTTAAAGAAATAATTGTTCAGTCCTACAGACAGAAAATGCAAATTAACAATAAGGGGAAAACAGGGCTGTCTTTAGACTTCTCCAGAACAACCAGTTGATGTCATCCACATTTGCATGGTCCTGAGAGGAGGGTGGACCCAAGAATATTATGCACAGCTAAGCTGTTCTGTGAGTATAAGGACAACCAGCACACATTTTCAAACATGAAGGATCTCAGAGAACACAGGACCCATCACAACCAAACCACTTGAAAAGTGATATCAAGATAATTAAGGGATGAATCTAGCACAGATCCCAGTAACAGAGACTCTGTGGTAAAGATCCAGGGGTGAGAAAAATCCACATACGTTCAAAAATCTTTGGGAATCACAGTAACAGAATGAATATGAATTTTAAAACTTGATAATGTAAAAACAATGATAATCCTAAGAAAAAAATTAGACCTGAGGGAGGAAAGAGGAAAGGAAGAATGGAAGTACTGATGTTTTAATGTGTTCATCTCTCTTAGTTAACCAACACTACCTAAAACATAATTTAAAACATATAATTACTTTATTCTTTTAATGGTTTTCATAATTTTCTAATAACCTTAGAGGGATCTGTTAGGCAATAATATTTCTTGTAGTAAAGAAATATTTATTTGAAGTTTAACAGTTTCTTCTGTCGTAATTCAGTTTTTTCTTGTGTGAAAGTAAAATTTAATAAAATTAAATAAAACAAATTAAATGTAACACTTTATTAAGTAGAATGATACCATTCAGCATAAATACAAACAAACAGACGAATGGATCACAGTAGAGAACACAGAAGTAGACCCTAGAATTATAGTTAACTGATTTTTGACAAAGTTGCAAAGGCAATTCCATGGGCGAAGGATAATCTTTTTAACAAACGGTATTGGAACAATTGGATATTCATATGCAAAAATGAACTTTGATTTATACCTTGAACCATATTAAAAATTATCTCAAAATGGATCATAGACCTAAGTATAAAAACTAAAAAAGTATAAAAATTTCCAGAAGAAAACATAGGGGGAAAATTTTGTGCCTTTCGATTAGGCAAAAGATTCCTTAGATGTGATACCAAAGAAGGATCCATAAAGAAAATATTTACCAATTGAACTTCATCAAATTAGGAACTTTTGCTCTTTGAAAGACATAGTTAAGAGAATGAAAAGATTAGTCCAGAGTGGGAGAAAACATTTGTAAATAATATATGTGATAAAGAACTTGTATCCAAAATATGTAAAGAATGCTTGAAACTCAATAATAAGAAAATGAACAAAATTTAAGGGCATGGGCAAAATAATTGAAGAGATACTACATCCAAGAAGATATATGGATGGCAAATAAGCACGACGAAAGATGCTCAACATCACTAGTTATAGGGAAATGCAAATTAAAACCACAATGAGATAGCACTGCACACCTATTAGAAAGTCTAAAATTAAAGACTGATCATATCAAGTGTCGGGGAAGACGCAAGCACCTGGGACTCTTATACACTTCTGGTGGGAACGTAAAATGGTAAACCCATCGTGGTAGTTTCTTAAAAATTAAACATATACCTACCATGTGACCCAGCCGTCCTACTCGTAGGTATTTATCTAAGAGAAATAAAAGCTTATGTCTATACAAAGACTTTCACATGAATATTCCTAGCTTTTTGTAAGAGGAAAAAATTGGAGGCAGCCCAAATGTCCATCAGCAAGTGAATGGATAAACAAATTGTGGGTCATCTATACAATGGAACACTACTCAGAAATTAAAGGAGGGAACTGCTCATACAAACAGTAACATGGATGAATCTCAAAATGAGATAAAGAAGCGTGAAAGAAGCCAGACAAAAAATGCACATACTGCATGATTCCACTTATATAAAATTATAGAAAGCATAAATCAATATGTAATGACAGAAAGCAGAACAGTAATTGCCTGGGAATGGTAGACAAAGCAGGAAGTTGCAAAAGGGAGAAATTACAAAGGAAACTTCTGAGCAGTGATGGATGTATTTATTATTTCCATTTTGGTGATGGTTTCACGGGTGCATCAAAATGATCAAACTGTGCATTTTAAACATGTGCATTTTATTGTATGTCAACAATAGCTCAATAAGGCTATAAAAAGTAAGTATAATACCTTGTAATTATACTAGCATATATAGTAAAATACCATTTATGATCTTAAAACTATATTTGTTTATTTAAATATCTATCTAGTTGGAATGATGTACATCAAATATTAATAATGGTTATTTCTTGATGGTGAAATTAGGGGTGATTTTTTTGAGGGAAGGTTTTTTTTTAACTTTTATCTTAAAATTTTTCTGAATTGTCTGAATTCTTTTTTAGAAAGCATTATCATTTTTTTAACCAAAAAATTAAAAAGACCTTTCATTTAAAAAGCTGGAAGCAAAAAAATAAAAATAAAAAAAAAAAAATTAAAAAAAAAAAAAAAATAAAAAATAAAAAGCTGGAAGCAGATATGCCAAGATGCTGTGCTCAATTCTTGCAGAGAGAATAAATATAATTATTATTTTCTTCTTTATACTTCTAAAAATGTTTAGAATTTTCTCAAATATTTACCCTAAGGGAGAGAATAGTTAAAATTCTTTTTATGCCCAGTTGGGTGGGCTGCCTCTCTGAATTCAAGGCTTAGGTCCATTACAGTCTGTATAATTACTATTTTTTGGTGCTTCTTTTTAAATATGTAAAGGTATTTTTCTTATCCTGTGTGCACATTTTATACGGCTATGATAAGGTGACTTTTCTCTGTTATAAACCTATTATATGCCGTTAAATTTCAATGTTAAAAGTTGTGTTCTCATAAAGGCTAGGATTTCTAATTCTTATAGAATACAGTTTTATACCTAATCTTGCCCATAGTAGTTTTTCAAAGACCATTGGAAGTGAATTTGGGGCAACATAAACTAGTTTCAAAGGTGGAGAGCTAAATTTGAGAAGGAGAAGGACTATTCCTTGAAGAAGAGTCTTTCCAGGTTTTGTGAACAAGCCCCCAGGTACAGTCTGGTGGAGATGAATCTTAATTGTAGGTGGAAGTTGTACAGCAGGTGTCAAATTGTGTCCGTGACACTCTAGGGTTCCAATCACTTTGGAAAACTGGCAGATTCTTATCAAGTTAAACATATACATGCCCTGTGATTTAGACATGCCATCTTTAACTACCTACCTCAGAAATACGAAAGTGTATGTACAAAGTGACTTGTACCAGAGTGTTCCTAACAGCTTTATTCATAAGAGGCCCAAACTGGAAACATCTCAGATGTCCATCAGCAGGTGAACAGATAGACAAACTGGGATATAGAATACGATAAAATACTGCTTGCCAGTGCAAAGGAACACATTGAAGACACGTGCAAGAATTGACTGAGTAGAAGAAGCCAGCCCCAAATAGTACATACTGTATGAATCCAGTTATGTGAGATTTAAGAAAAGGCAAATCGGACTTCCCTGGTGGCGCAGTGGTTAAGAATCCACCTGCCAACACAGGGGACACGGGTTTGAGCCCTGGTCCGGGAAGATCCCACACGCCGCGGAGCAACTAAGCCCGTGTGCCACAACTACTGAAGCCTGCGTGCCTAGAGCCCGTGCTCCGCAACAAGAGAAGCCACCGCAATGAGACGCCCGCGCACCGCGATGAAGAGTAGCCCCTGCTCGCCGCAACTAGAGAAAGTCCACGCGCAGCAACGAAGACCCAATGCAGCCAAAAAAAAAAAAAAAAACACAGTCAAATCTATTGTAAGGAATCAGAATAGTGGTTGTTTGCTTCTGGGGATGTGGAATGATTACAAGAGAGCACGAGGGAAATTTCTGGGCTGATGGTAATGTTTATATTTTGGTTACACTGGGGTAGTGATTACCCCAATCAAAACTCATTGAATGTTACATTTAATACCCATACATTTCACTGTATGTAAATTTTACTTCACAAAAAACACATAAAAAACCACATGAGCTAACCCTAACCTATATTGCGAAGCGTATAACCACTGTCTGCAAATGTGCTCTGCTTTATAGACTTGACACAAGCTCTGACAGGAGTTGGTAATTAGCTTCATTTTTTATGAAAATCTTTACAACTAGAGATTATTAACCTTGTCTCCCTTGGTAACTGAGGATTCTTATTTGGTCCAAACATATTTTACTAATTGACAATCGTGAAAGAAATAACAAAAGGTGGACCGAGAGAGAGAGAGAGAGAGAGAGAGAGAGAGAGAGAGAGATACTGAGATTTTAAGCTTTCCGAGCATTGCCTGCTGTTTTTCATTGCTATTCCGCTGCTGTGTGGTGCAGGGCTGGTGTATAGAATGGACCTCCAAAAATATCTGAATGAAGGAATGGATGGATGAATAGATGAATGGGAAAGGGAAAGAGCAGAACAAGGAGAGGAAAGGAAAAGGATGTCAAGGGAGAGGAGAGGGGAAGGAGAGAGGGCAAGAAGGGATGCAAAGTGCATAGCCCTGAGAGGGCATATCCTAAAGGGCGGTGCTGGCTTTGCTGCATTTCTATTTATCCATCCTGGGGATGTCTGCCCCAGGAGACCAGAGCAGCCCTGACTGCACAGCCTGGAAGGAGTGCTGAGAAGCAGCCCCGTGTTTCAGAAATAGCCAATGTGATTACAAAATAGATGTAGCCCTGAAACCTCATTCCGGGAAGCAATTCGGGGAAAGCAGACATTTAGATTGACTGTGATTATCACATTCGAGAGACGGCTTGTAATAAATGTCTGTTTTTCTCCCAAAATATGGGGAGCACAGGCATAAGAAATGTAACCTTAATAATTGAGAAACCAAGCTGTTTGCCCACAAATGGAAACTTCATTACATTGCTAGTTTTTAACCACAAGAGACGAAAATGATGTCTGAACGGTTCATTTGTCTCCTCAACCCCTCCACCCCAACTTAAAAGAGAAGGATTGAATGAGACAGAGCTTGTAAAAGGCATTACTTTTGTACCCAAGGAGGTCATGTGATACGGAGAGAGGACAGGGAGAGGACAAATACAGGGGCCATGTAACATCGTGTGTGGAATAGTGGGGTCAGGCAACCTGAGATCCATTTCCAGTTTGACCGGTGGGTGACCTTGGATAAGTCATTTAACTTCCTGATACTTCTGTCTCTTCATCTGCACATTGGTTATTTATGAAATGGATACAGTTTCTCAAAATTGCCTATGAAAACAATTTCCGTTAGGTACATTCTATTTTCCTACTGGCTTCCAATCTATTTGTCGATTGTTAAAAATTCTTCGATAAACAGAAATGAAAATCCCTGGTGAATGAGGTGACCTTACGGCATTATGTTTAGTTTGAAAGGAACTAGAGATCGTCCTGACTCTGTACCTCCCATTCATCACTGGATTCCCTTAGCCATTCCTAAACCTTAGGAAGGCCTCCCGTGCTTGTGGGTACCTTGACTCCAACTTTAAGATTTAAAAAAACTTACTAGAATTAGTAGTTTACCCTGTTGAACTACAATCACGTTTTTCGTTAATCCTAACTGGTAGATTCTCCAAAGTTGCCACCCGTGGGAGCTCTTGATTGAGATTGGAAAGGTTATCAAGAGCAACAGAGACCTCTAGCTTTTTCTCCTCTATCAGAGTGAGGAATGTCATTCTTGACATTCCTGGGCAAGAATCATGGAGACAGAAAATAACAATTTAAGATAAGAAAGCAGGTAGGATCAGAGCTCCAGAAACTCTGGATGGGGGCTGAAATCCATGAAGGAACCTACATCAGGCAATGGTCGCCAGCCTGGAAATTTTAACTCTTAGGCATCTGCAAAATTATGCAGGCGTGCGAGTCATTGCCACTTTTCCAAAACACCAATGGAAGTCATATCTTTACCTTCACACAGGTGGCATCGAGTCACACTGAGTGCTTGCACTGAATGTACCACTCCCATGAGAAATTCTGTTTGGCCGTTAGATAAATCTCTGACGCAAGAATGGGGAAGCAAGTTATTATTACATAAATATGCTTTTTTGATAGAGGAAATTTTTCCAAAAATAAGATCCGTAAGGGGAAACGTGAAGAAGCTCCTCGGTGGGGAAATGGTTGGGGACAATGGCTCTTAAGCACCTGAGTCCTCAGATTTCTCCAGGACAATTCACTCCAAGAAAGGGGGTTCTTAGCTGCTTATAAAACAGAGGAGCAGTTACGTAGTGCTTTAACATTTGTATTTTTTTTTTTAAATAAAAGTTTTAGGGAGCTATGCTTTGGCTGGTCTGTATGATCACGGACTAGACTTCACGTATTTATTTCTGATTCTAAAGTTCATTTGGGGTAACTGGGTGGAATTTCTAACCCAAGTGAATTTGTAAATGTAGTCTGAATAGTTGAAATAGTTTGTTGCATGAAGAGGTTTGCTGAATGTGAAGCTTTCTACGAGATGACCAAGTAAACAACTGGGGAAAAATAAAAACACCGTTCTGTAGTAGCTTCCTGTGAAGCTGTTTAGCAAAATATCAAAGGAGTGATGTCATGACTGTCTTTTTCATGCTTGGAAGAAAAAAAAATAACAGTCTAAATACTGGGACAAGAAGAAGGGGAAGAAAGAGGGACAAAGCGACAAGTAGCTTTATTTTCAGTTTATCTGTGAGATCACGTATGCTTGGGGGTCAGAAGCTCTGAAGTCCACTTTGCCTGCAAGGTCTACAGTCATTCGTCTTGTGTTGGGCCCTAGGGAACTCCAGGACCTATACTTCCGCTAGTGGTCAGTTTGATTTACTAGCTGGAGTGCAAGATTTTTTTTTTTTGTAACACTAAAGAGTACACCGAACATGATTGGTTAAAAAAAAAGTTCAACCTTGAGTTAGTTCCCAAAAGGCACAGTTAGAATAGGGTATTAATGGGGATTAATGATGGCATCCTGTTTCGATGTTAGCAAAAGACCAGGGTTAAAAATAAATGTGTACACCTCAAGGGAAGCAGGAAGGCCCAGACTGGCAACAATGTAAAGACTGGTATTTAAAAATATGTAACTAGCATATTGACATTTTTTCTTCTCTCCTTCCTTCCAAAATTTCCCCAAAATGTCACTTTTTAAAAAAATTGTAGTTGAAACAAATAAGTCCCCAGAGGGGCAAGTTTCCCCTGACTACATGTTCCTGCAGTGCTTTTGGTGATGGCTATTTGGATGTAATTTCCACCAAGGAAAAAGGGTTTCCATGAATAATAGCGTGGCTTATTATTGCTCTGGACCCTTGTCAGTTATTCTTCTACCTTTTCATCCAATATCCCAACATTTGTTAGGTCACTGCTTTGTCCTGGAAAACCTCTGAGGAAAGCTTGAGAGGTTTGCTTTCTCCTACAACCCTATGCTTATTTCATCAGAGACTTTGCCATACTGTGTTGAAATGTTCTACTTACAAGTCTGTCTTCTCTGTTAGACTATAAGCTCTGTGAAGGCAGAAACTATGTTTGTTTGTTTTTTTTACAACTGTACCTAGACTGGAGATTCTCAATAAATACTTGTTGAATGAATGAGCTAATACTGAGTGTTTTACTACCATGAGCATCATTACAGCAATTACTACCATCACTGTCACCAATACCACCATCAAAGCACATCACCACCATCATCAGCCCTATTATCACCACCATCAAACCACATCACCACCACCACAGCCACCAATACCACCATCAAACCATATTTGGCACCTAGTCTTCTTTGGGAACTCTTTCCCCAGGGACCCAATGCCTCTGGCTATTTAGAATTCTCTGATTTATGCCTTTCTTCACTTATTCCCCTATTTCAAAATTCACCTGTTCTGGAACCCATTCCCTTGGGTCCTTCTTTTCTAGGAGATAGCTACCAGTGACCAGTGACCTTGGATAAGTCATTTAACTTCCTGATACTTCTGTCTCTTCATCTGTACACTGGTTATTTATGAAATGGATATAGTTTCTCAAAATTGGCTATGAAAACAACTTCCGTTAGGTAAATTCTGTTTTCCTACTGGCTTCCAATCTATTTGTCAATTGTTAAAAATTCTTCAATAAACAGAAATGAAAATCCCTGGTGAATGACGGATTAACTTGATGTAGGAATTGTGTCATTGGTGCTAGTGTGTTGGTGGTGGCCGTCTAAGGTCTAATATGACCTGAGAGCAAGGACAGTATCTAGTTCCAGCTCAGCCACTTATTTGTGTGTGACCTTGAGTGACATCATTTCCAAGGGCCTCCACCCCTTTACCTAGAAGACCCCTGGAGAGTCTTCCACATCTCATGTACTGGTTCTGTGTGCATTTTGACACAGATCTCCTATTAATAAGTCTCAACTCAAAGGAGCGAACCTGCACTGAGGTGGGATGCTAGGGCTTCCACAGTGAATAAGCGAGCAGTATCCACAGGCCCAGCGGCCACGGCAGGGCCAGTATGGGAGAACTTCTCTGCCCAGAGTTGCTGCCAGATCCCATCAGTCATGAGGCAGAAGCAGGCAGGGACCAGTTACCACCCAGCAGTAAAGGCAGGCTATTGTCACCATCTCTCTTTTCCCCAGGACCCTGCTGTTCTTGTCACATGGCATAGCACACCTGTCTTGAGCTTGGATAAGTCATTTAACTTCCTGTCTTGCGAGTGTGACTGGGGCTAGAGTCCATGTCTGGTTACTTCACTGTAATTCAGGGTCCGTGATGGAATGCTTTATTAGTGCCCTGTGAGCAAAATAAGTTTTCAGATGGCACGAAGCATCCTTCTAAAGTTTTCCTGGCACATTTCCTGGCAATTGTCCTGGTGGGGACTGTCACATCAGATACGAGGTGGAAAGCAAACAGTAATCAAGTAGTTTAAAGGAGGAAGTATAACTATTGATACTATGTATAAAATAGGTAACTCATGAGAACCTACTGTACAGCACGGGGAACTCCCCTCAGTGCTCTGTGGTGACCTAAATGGGAAGGAAATCCAAAAAAGAGGGGACATATGTATACGTATAACTGATTCACTTTGCTGTACAGCAGAAACTAACACAACATTGTTGTTTTTATTGAAGTATCAGGAAGTTAAATGACTTATTCAAGGTCACAAGGTCACTGGTGACAAAGCAATTATATGCCAATAAAAATCAAATAAATAAATAAATAAATAAATAAAATTTTTAAAATGAAAAAGAAAGGAGGAAGTATAACTCTGGACAAGGTTTTTCTTTTTTCTAATCTCTTAAAAAAATTTTTTCTCTCTTAAATCAATCTGCAGTGTAGCTTCGGTAAAATGTGCCACTCACTATTTAGAAAAACCTAAATAAAAGTTCGCTTATGTAAGGTTATAGCATCTCAGGACCAATCCCCAGACAATGAGTTTTAGAGGAGTTTTAGACTTTCCTGTAAAACCCTTTACAGGAGTTTTGGACTTTCTTTCCCCTGGGAAAACCCAATAGCCCAAGGCTGTCCAGATTGTCATAAACTTTCCTGATTTTCACATCACAGTGAAGTAACAGCAGCTCAAAAGAACTAAATATTGAATTTATAAAGGGAAAAAATAGAAGAAAGAAGAACATTGTTTTGAAGGAGAAAACGGAATTCTTGCTGCCACGGGGAATATAACAAGTGTGATCTGAGTACAGAGACAAAATTTCATTTTAAAGATAAAGGAGGCCCGGAGAGGCTGAGTGATTGGTCCTGGGTCACATAGGAAATTCGCGCAAGAGTCAGAACCGAGAGGTCTGATGTGACCTGGACCAGGGCCTTCCCGCAGGATGCTGCCTCCACTTTCTCTTCAGCAGAAGAAGGAAAGCCAGCAGGTTTTGAATAAGGTAAGAAAACAGATCCTCCACGCAGGCCGGAAGAGAGGGTTATGTTCATGGCACTGGCAGGGAAGCTGAACCTCGAAGGGGTTTAGTGCTGTGGCCCTCCCTGGGGGTGATTTTGACCCAGAGGGACATTTGGAAATATCTAAAGACATTCTTGGTTGTCACAACTCCTGGCATTTCTTGGGTAGAAGCCGTGGTTGCTGCTAAATATCCTCTAGTGTGTAGGATACCCCCAGGGCAAAGAACGGCCCAAGGTCATAAACACTAGACGACAAAGATTTTTATCTGGGGACTGGAAAGCCAGATTTAGATCACCATCATCATCACCCTCATCAGAAAGTGAGATAAGCCAGATAATAACCTGAGTTATTATCTGTGCTCATATAGCACCGAGCACCCATCTGCTTTCTGCAAATTCCTGGCCTGTCTTCAGTGCCAGACTTTGCCGTGACCACAGGAAGCAAATTAGTCTTTGGGGCCCCAGTCACCTGCTCTTGCCTCCTATTCCCTCTCTACCCTCTGCAGGTGCCCAGCCAGGACCAGGCTGCTCGTCCCACTCCTTCCTGGCAGTAACTGAGCCCAGGAAAGTTCTGCCTTCCATCACTGTCACCTTGGCATGAACTGCAGTCAATGTGCTACCCCTCCCAGAGAATTTGCATGTCACGGTGTATCCTGTTCCAGTATTTGTATCCTATAAAAGGAATTTCCTGCCTCAGTGACCAGGCTGGGGAGATGATTGAGAACTTTTAAAACGACCACACAGCTCTCTCTGTTCTTCCAGTGGAGTGGACCAGCCCCCTAGAAAACATCCACAGGCCTATCTGCTCGGACCCAGGGTTCTGGCTAGACTCAAGCAACTTCAGAACATTTTCTTTCTGGGCTCCCTAAATACATCTTCTCATATTTTAAAGCAAATCTTTATTGAGAAATTTGAGGGGTTTCTGTTTTTTTTTTTTTTTTTCTTTCAGTCTTTGCTTAACTTCCCTCAGCAATTTCATGATAGATTTCCAGGATTTGTGAACAGGAGAGGAACTCCCTGAGTGACCAGAAAACAATTGATTTTTGGGGAAAGTTGCATATTTTTTATTGATTTTTGGAGGCTCAGTATTTTACTTTCTAAAATCATTATAACTGAATAGATTTTGGAAAGATTCACAGAGCTCTTCTAAGGATTAAAAGAGATAATAGATATAAAAAGATTTTGAAAACTCTCAAACGTATATTTTGTGTATGTAAACGATGGTGGTGGTGGAAATAGAGATATTGCCCAGGGTGGACCTCTCCCCTAACACCCAAGGCCTCTCCCTCCAAAAATAAAACCAAACCAACTCCCCCAAATTGATTCTGTCCGGTTCTAAATCTTGTGAGTCATAGATTTTCAAAATCAGAACTTCATAGGCTTTTTATGATTAATAAAATTTCAAGGCAATTTGCATTAGGATTCTCTGCTTAATTCAAGACTTAACAGCTTCCATTTGGCCAGATGTCACCATAGTGTTGGGTTAGCTGCTTCCTATTTGCGTCCCTCTTGCTTTGGCTTGTGTTAGGTAGTGATTTCTAGACTTGTAAATATACCCACACCATGTGAGTAAGCTCGGGCTGACGAGCATGTCATTTCAGAGTGCCTAACAAGGAATTAATTTATATCTAAACACTGCGAGCAACTGCTTCCCTCCTCACTGCAAACCTATCATGATGACTTCAAAGGAGAAAAGGGAGAATTTTGTCCATGAAACAGGAAAAAGAGTGACTGACTGCAGGTCTAATGCATGTTGTAATAAATAGCTATTATAAAGAAATTCCCAAATTCTTTAGAATCCATTGTCTTTTCACTTGCATAGTTTATGTTGCATACATAAAATAACAACAGAAAACAAAACTGCCTTTAGATGTTCGTTCTTACCTTCTCTTTTTAAGCTCCACTTTTCTTAAATTTACACACAGCCTAGTTACTAATAAAACAATCTTTGTTCTTAAGAGCTAACCATAAATTACATTTCATATCATTCTCAGTCTACTATCTTTATATAAACAATATTTGATTTTGATTTTATTTAACTTAAACCAAACCCAAAGACAGCATTCTTTCAGAGAGATTGTTTTTTTAAATAAAACTTAAGGAAATTGGTAACAAAAAGGAGTATTTGTTGCTCAGTCTTTGATTGTATGAAATAGCACCTAGCTTAATGTTCTTTTCAGGAATATTCTGCTCGTAAATCAGATTTGATTCTCTTTCATACACCAAGGGCAGGATCTGTGGGTGCGGCACGTTGATACGGTCCAAGGCTGCACAGGACCCGGTCCGCACGTCAGTACGGTCCAGGACTTGGGCAACACAATTAATTCACCGCCCACACCTGACCCCCAACCTTCCCACTCATGACAATTGTATCTCCTCTCTCAGGAAGCTGTCCCATTGCGGGGTCTGTGCATTCCCAGAGATGTTTCAGGATCTCCTGCAGAGGCCAGCAAGGAAGGTAGAAAATGTCTAGTTTTGGAATCAGCAGACCTGGGTTCTAGCTGAGGCTTTGTCACTGACAAACTGTCATCACACTGTTTCCTAACTTGTAAAATGGCATGGGTAATGCCACCCCCTCCCCACTTATCTCATGTGAGTACTGTGAAGAATCAATGTCCATTTCATAAACTATAAAGCCCTGTGGTGAGGTATCATTGAACTGAAAGCTGGGATTAGTCGTTTATTTCTTTACTCTTACTATGGGTGTGAGTAAATGTAGAAAATTTCCATCTTGCAGGGGTTTTTTTTGATGCCCTTTGATGTTTGTTTGTTGATTGATTGATTATAGTTGCTGACATTTTGTCATGGTCACTCTCAGCCCCTAGGCAAAGATTCTAAAGAATAAGTGATCTATACTGTCCACGTCATCTATCGGCATTTGTCTGAAGCCAAAGCAACATACAGTACTGATATAAGAATTTTGTTTTACGGCACATGACAAGTTCAGGGAATTACAGACTCTTCCAAATAAAAGTCCATTATGTGTAAGTCACCATTTCAACAGCACTTAATGAGCTGACATCTATACTGAGGCAAATGACGTGTGTAATCGATTTTAGTAATCAGTGGTTGTTCTTACCATGGCAGATCCAACACGGCTGACTTTGATGGGATTCCCTCTGCCAGAAAGGTCCATCTTTGCTCTGTCCATCACATACAGGCAAGCATCGAGGATGCCATCCTCAAACTATTTGGAGAAAAAAAATTTGATACTATTTAATGTCCACTCTGAAAACAAGACATTCTCTGTTGAAAAATAAAATGAAACCACAACCTCATGTTTAGAAATGTGTATTTCCTAGATGGTAATCACTCATAATCTTTAGCATGAAATATCAAGGTGGAAGGAAGGAGACACCCTCTTTTATTTTTTAGTAAAATGATTAAGAACTTAAATGCTAGCTAGAAATATAAACAGAACTACTAGCGAGCTGATGTACTCAAGGATCAAGAACTGACTTGAAGTTCTTCAGAAAATTGTAGGGTTAATTTAGAGGATCTCTCCAGCATATTGGCTCCAGCGCCAAGGCAAGGGAATGAGCCATTTACCAAAGTCAGGCCAAAGTCTGGAGCCCTCAAAAGCAACATGAGTCCTTGTACATATCGACAGTAAATGGCTCTCAGGTACATTTCAGGAAGGCACTTCAGGTCTGCACTGGAAATTGTAGGAGACCTCACCGTAGTGAATGTCTGTCTAAGGTTTCCTCTCTTCTGAGATAAGGTGGACTCCAGGGTCAAAGAGAGGGCAGGAAGGCTTAGAGAAAGGAGATTGTATTATCAAGGGACCCGTCGGGTAGTCAGTTCAATTTCCTTAGAAAGAACTCCTAGCCACATACAATGCCAAAATTTTCCAAACAAGGAACAAAGACAAAAGAGTTAAAAAAAAAAAAAAAAGGGCAAAATTGGAAGATTATACTTATACTGTACCTCATTGTACAGAATATTTCCCTGAATACAGAAACCTTGTATATTATCCTCCCAAGGGCTTAGGACAGAAACCACAATCTTAATGGCTAATTTCCATGCAATTCTTTATTAAACTCCAGTTGGAACACCAACTCTGCGTGTATCCTAAACTGATGTGATAGATGCAGAAATGGGTAATTGCACTAGCTCTCCAGGTGAATAAGAACTCATTACTCTGGTTCTTATGAGGCAGCACCTTCCAGCTCTGTCTGTGGGGCATGACAGCCACGAGCTGGAAAGGTAAAGACATAGAGAACTACACTACAAACTCCTGGCTTGGCTGGTTGTTTGGACTGAAGTACACAAATTAATGGGCTCCGAATGACAGTAGAGACAGGCAGTGGCTGTGCTCAAGGGCATCTATCCAAAGGCAGGTGGGCTGGGGAGTACACGACCATGCTTGGGACCCTTTCCCAGCCCTCCTTGCTACCCACCTAGATGACTTTTTTCCTTGTTAGCTCTCTCTCTATTGTCACATTGGGGGCATAAATAGAATCACACCTAAAGGTTAGGAATTAGGGACCCAAGGCAAGAGCACCAGACAATAAGCAATGGTCACGGGTTGTATGTCACTCAGGAAGGGGAGGACTGGGAACCAGGGAGCCAGGCAGGGACCCCAAAACTGGGAAAGGGCACATAGATCATTAGCCTGGCAGGACGTCAGAAAGGCAGGCAGGCAAACCCGAACCCTGGGCGTGTGATTCTCAGGAGTTAGTGAGAAGGAGCGAGACGTAAAGCTGGGTGGACAAGACAAGAGCCAGTGATGACAGCCCAGTGGTCGGGCTCGAGCAGGGCTGAGCACTGTGGGGAGAGCCCATGTGGAAGTTTAAACAAGGATCTCAGGCCAAGAAAGTATCATGTGACCTGGTGAGGTCAGGTTCTGTGACATCTGCCCCTGGATACCCAGAACGATGGTGCACAATTCCAACCATTTCAGCCAAAACGCTGAGAAATGACACATTCACCTGCCCTCACGTTGCTAATGGGAAGTCGTTTCTGAATCACAGGACCTGAGTCTGTTTATGGAAATATGGTAAAAATATTCATTTGCTCCATTGTTAAAGATACCGAGCTGAAATAGTTTGAACCATTGAATGTCTCAAATGAAACACCATTTGCTACCTTATATCCAGACAGTAATTTGAGGCTGCAGCTGATTAAATGTCTTGAGGTGAAAGCCCAGTGGGCCCTCCTTCGACTAAATGGTAGCATTCTTTTCTAATTAGCATATCTAATCCTAACACTTAAAAAAAGTGATTTCTTTGAGTTGGGCACTTGCCTTTCTGTATCCTTTGCATTATTATCAAAACACTTTTCCTTATAAGAAAAGAAAAACATGGATGGGTTCATTCCAGCTTGGAGAGCAGAGTCTAAGCTCATGAGATTTCACTGTACTGAGTTTGCAAAGCATTTCTCACTGGAATGCCATATCATCCATACAATCTCCCGTCTCTGTAACATTGTAATAACTGAAAATATGTGATTTCAGTTGATAAATTATGCAGGTGCCTTTCTAAGTCTCTACTCCCAGGCTATCTTGGAGTCTCAGATTCTGAAAAGCAGGAAATTGTGCTTCTCTCATATCGACACATAGCACCCTGCAGTGATACATGGGGCTAAAAATATTAAGTAAAAATGTCCTTGACGATGACAAATTTTAAGTGGCTCACCTGACCATAGCTCCAGCTTCTACTCTTGATGTCATTGAAGTCTCCATAAAAAATAACCCCGATGTCATTCAGGACATATTCTTCTCTTTCTTTTTCATTATCCAGGTATACTGCATCCTCTGCATTGAAATTTAAACATAATGACTATTACCAAACCAGAAGGTTTTCATATACTTGCAAGTTTGTTTCGGTCCTAAATTGCTAAACAGGAAAAAACTAAATGGGAAAAAAAGTCTTTTGTTTCACTAAAGGTAGCTCATTTCACAACATGTAATTTTAGCAATGGTGAACATAATTAGTGGCCAAGATCAGTCTGTAAATGATGACATTTGTCAGCAAAATGCTGACAAACTCTGGCTCTTTAAGTTCCAAGTAGCACAATTAAATTGACAAGTCTCAGTAAACATTTTAGGATTCTGTTGCATCAGTGGTTTCAGAATCAGAATTCTATAATGCAGATAAAAGTCTGTAACACAGATCAAAAAATAATTTCCAAATTATTAATGTTAATAGAATTCCAAATGATTTTAAAACAAGTCTGGGGCATATTAGGAGGCTGGAGTACCATCTGTCATGCCTGGTTAGTGACCCATCAGGGACAGGAGGAGAGAGGCTGGGCTTTGTCTCCTTTCAAGGAAAAATCCTTGTGCATGTGTTGGTAAGTGTGTGTCCAATCAGCCTCCCTGGTCATCTTCCTCCATTGCAAGGACTTTTCTTCCCTGTGGCTATAATCTCAGGAAAACCTCGCTCCCCATCTGCCTACTCAGTAATCAGCTGGTACTTATTCCCAGGCCAGGTGTGAAAGCAGCAAAAGCATCTTTAACGCAGGCAGGACCATACAGGCTATAAGTTATACTCAGGTCAATTTGCAGGCTTGGAAATGGTCGATTTTGGTTCTGATCGGGGACATCGTTCATCACATTTCTCTGGCCCTACTTGCCATCCTATTACCTTCTCAGGGTTCTTTCCTCCTCATTCCCTGATAAGGTTTTTACCATCTCTCTGGAGTAGTGGTTGTCAACCCTGGCTGCACATTAGAATCATCCGGGTAGATTTACAAACTCTTGATTCCAGCTGAACTCTAGATCGATTGCATCAGAATCTCTGGGAGTAAGGGTGAGATCCAGGCATCAGGGTTTTAAAATTAATTAACTAATTAATTAATTTTAAGCTCCCCAGTGATTCTGATATGCAGCCGGAGTTGAGAACAAATGCTCTAGCCCCTTGCTGCTCAAAGAATGATGGAAAGACAAGCCACATCAGCACCACCTGGGACCTTGTGAGAAATGCAGAATCTCAGGGCCCAGTTCTGACCTACCAAAGCAGAATTTGCATGTTAACAAGGTTCCCCGGGATTTGTGTGTACATTAAAGTTTGCCAAGTGCTGCTCCGTCCAACCAGCTTGGATCCCCATTCTGGGCTGTATTATAGCTTTGATAGAACCCTTTGGAGATTCTGTGGTCTTGTCTGCTCTCCAGTACTTTCTTGTAACTTCCTTTCCATTCTTTGCCTCTTGCCTACCATTTGCGTGGTTTCATGCAACAGTAAATACACACACGCATACACACATTTACATATTTACTAGTGTCCAATAAACTACACACATTTAAATTGTATAATTTCACAACCAAAATAATAAACATGTCCATCACCCCAAAAACTTCCTTGTACCGCTTTGTAATTCCTCCCTCCCAATCCTCTCCCTGATGTCCCAGCCCGGCCAGGGAACCATTAATCTGCTTTCTATCACTGTAAGTTCATTTGCATTTTCTACAATTTTATATAAAAAGAACTGTACAGTATGCACACTTTTGGGGGTCTCGCTTCTTTCACTCAGGCTAATTCTTTTGGGACTTACTCATGTTGCTGTGTGCATCAATAGCTTATTCACCCCAAAGCCACTTTACCTTTCTAGAAGGATCAGAGTTACAGGACAAATGTGCCACAGCCTTCCCCCCGCCCTCGCCAGCGTGAACTTTGATGCTTCAGACTTCTGGCCTTTCTGGGTTCCATGGTTTTACCAGCAATCTCTATACAGTCATGTGACTCCTCAACTGAAATGACAGCTTCATTTCCAAGTGGAACAAAGCAGAGGTAACACATAAAGAAGTGACAACAGAAATATCGAGGTCAATAGTTCTGAGTAAAATCGGAAAAGAATACATTTATTTTAAAATAAAATAATCTCAGAATATGTGTAAAAGGACATTGACCGTTTACATGCACACCTTTTACAGCCTGCCACCAGATGATGCTATCAAAATGGCCTGAAAAGGAAAGGCTACGTTTAAAAAATTCCTCTATAGTAGTGGTTTAACTGTTGTAACTATTGTAATAATAAACATCTTAGCCAAGTGGGTTTCAAATGCCTGCTATTGAGGTAAAACTCCTCTTAAGGCCACTGAGGTCTAGAAGTCCCATTTAGGAATGTTTAAAGATGTTTTCCTTATAATATAAGATGTTTATGGACTTGTCCTGTAAGATATTAGATTGTATTATAAGCTACCATAATTTAAACAACTGGTGTAAAATTAGATTAATGGGTCAAAATAGGTAGCCTAGAAATAGATGTTACAGTATGCATCTGTCTGTCTATGAAATAAATTTATGATAAAAGAAATGTTATAAATCAAAGAGGCTGACTGGAGTGTCCATTAATTCAGCTGAGAAAATTGGCTGCTTGGGAAAAGTAAATTTTTTGTACCCCAGAGTAAACTGAACATTAATTTAGAACCTGAATTTAAAAATACAAAGCATAAAAAATCCAGAGTAAAATAACTATGAATATTTATTTGGTCTCCAAGTGAGAAAGTTTTATCAAGACAAAGATAAAAGAAAAAAATCAAAAAGGAAATGATCACTGCATTTTATTTGATATAAATGTAAAACTTGAATTTCGGATATAATAAAATATAAAGTCTACAACAAACTAGAGAGATATTTGCAACAATAGAAAATGTTAGTAGATTTTCCTTACATGTAGAGAATTCCAATAAATTGATAAGAAAATCATGAGGTGTATAAAAGAAAGCCAGTAAAGGGAAAACCAGTTCACAGATGAGGAAACGTGAACAGAAAACAATTTAAAAAACCTTTAATTAAGTAGTAATCCAAGAACTGCAAAGGTTTAAAAAGAAATTATGTGTATATATCCATTTGTCTATGTATTTTATTTTATAATACTCAGTACCAGCTACTGTGTGATGAATTGCCAATCTACTGATGGGATTGTAATTGCTACAATATTTTAAAAAGCAACTTGGCAATTGTATCATTAGCCTTGAAGACATTCATGATCTTTGATCCAGAGCAATGAATCTATCTATCTTCCATTTGGTATTGTAACTCCTGCTACTACAGACCAACAGCTGAACTAACTGTAAGAATGAAAGCGTTTAAGGGCTAGACTACAAAATGAAGTTTTCCTTCAAAATCTTCATTAAATGGCTCTGAGAAGATTGACTCATCTTTGAAGAGCATCACATTGGGTGAGATTCACATGATTGCTGACCCTCCCCAGTTCCCACCTGTTTCTATAAGTTATCAGTGTGCTTAACTTCCTGTCTTAATCTATTATATGTAAGATCTTTTCTTTTTCTGAGTCAAGAGAAAGAAAAACTTATCGAATAAATAAATTTAATAAATAAAACATATTAAATAATTCTTTAAACAGTGTAATTTGCTCATTTATAGCGTGCCAGGATAAATTAAAAGAACTTTCATCTTAAAATGCTGCGTGGAGCCTATTGTGTAAATGGAGGTATTTTGTAAAATAACCTTGAAACTGTAAATTGACATGTTTGGTCAAGTTTAATTTGTTTTGTTTTCTTTTTCTTTTTTCATTTGAAAACTACTTTAGCAATAATTCCATGGTTACCACATTCTGCCATTAAGAGATGTTTGTTAGTACCCTAACACTGCAGAAATCTTAATGAGTATGAACTCATTCTATCCACCCTTGTCAGTTAAAGTATTTGTTTCTTGACAAATAAATCCTTTGATACTTTCAGCCTCAGAAATCAGTCTCAAAGCTATTTCTGAGTATAGTTTGTGTGAAATAAAAATGTTTAGCTTTGGTAATAATTTTTCCAAGCTGACCTCCCTTGGGCAAGATACCTTTTTTAGTGCTTTTATTTTGTTAGCCTACACTTTTTCTGAAATATTTTTGTAACATGTAACTTTTTTCGTACTTTTGCCATTTGAAAATGTTGTGGTGTAGCTGGTCTGTAATTAACTTGCAAATTTAAAACTACCGTTGACTTTGTAAGTCAAAAAATAGGTGATTTTGTCCTGGTATATTGTCATTCCATCTGCAGAAATCCTATTGATCTTATAGCTACCATTGGTTTCTTCACAGTTCACAAATGAAGAATAAGAACTTCAGTGAATGCGACTATTAATCCTGTTGGGAGGTGAATCTCATTTCACCTGAATTAATTTCTGTTTTTGCACTAAAACGATGATGTAGGGTGAGGACACATCACTCTGAAATTGGAAGACGTCCCCACTTAAGGCTCCAAAGTGGCCTACTCAGCTGAGCTCCAGGTTACTACTCATTATTTTGTTCACCCATTGGGGAATTCGATTATTTTATGTGTTGGGAGATGGCCATTCTAACTACTGTTGACTACCTCTGTTTGGGGAAGATATAACAAGAAAATAAGAAAGAATGTATGTGAAGGGAGAGGATGGTTATTTCTTCCCATATATACTTCCCAAAAGTTGTGCTTTTGCTCATATGACCGACAAATAGATTTTTGCATTCACTATGATTTTTCACCAACAAATATTATTATTAACAGACTTTCCTATTTCCACTAGTCCTTGCAATACTTTGAAGTGTTTCAATCAGAACATACTGTAATAATCAAAAACTTAATTCCATTATAAAAAAATATCAGATAAAAGGATTTTAGAAAAAAAAATAAGTTGAAAGCATCAGTAACAACTCATGATGCATTTTCTCTTTAGAAATCACATTTTTGGGCTTCCCTGGTGGTGCAGTGGTTAAGAATCCACCTGCCAGTGCAGGGGACACGGGTTCGAGCCCTGGTGTGGGAAGATCCCACATGCCACGGAGCAGCTAAGCCCGTGGGCCACAACTACTGAGCCTGTGCTCTAGAGCCCGTGAGCTACAACTACTGAGCCCGCATGCCACAACTACTGAAGCCCGCATGCCTACAGCCAGTGCTCCACAACAAGAGAAGCCGCCACAATGAGAAGCCCGCGCACCGCAATGAAGAGTAGTAGCCCCCGCTCGCCGCAACTAAAGAAAGCCTGCACGCAGCAACAAAGACCCAACGCAGCCAAAAGTAGAAAAAAAAAAAAAATCACATTTTTTGGTTCTGTCCACTGAAAAGAACTAGAAAAAAACAACCAGTGTAATAGCAACAACAAGTACCCTTGAGCCCAGATTATGATCTCTAAGTACCATTCCTCTCTGCCCACCCCCCATTAAAAGGTACCTGGGCTGCTTAAGAAAAATGATTGCAGATCTGGGTCAGGAAATGTACAAGACTAGCCTGAAGTACTTCTTCCCACCAGAAAACAAGAAGGCTTTTAAAGATTCTAGGACTCATGACAAAGGAATCAGAAATCAACTTGAAGAAATGCCCACTGGCCAAGAATAGGACAATTCAAATAGCAAAAATAATAGTCACTGCAAAGTATTAGAACATGTGAAATATTTCAATATTTGTAGTTTCATAGTGATTTAAAAAATTCATTGGTAACCTTTATAGGGTGCTAAGAATCAACTCATTATTTTAAAAACTTAGAAATAGGAAAGAACCATGTATCTAGACTTTCTTACATGACTATTACCTCAAGGCACCAAAATAATAGATGCTAATAAATGCAGAAACAATGGTAGATGAGACCATCACCATTTTGCAGTCCCTAATGAAATAATGGATCTAGGCTAAAATCATTTGTTAAAAGGCTAATGGGGAACTTCATAATGGATGGATGAGACTGATAAAACCTGATCCTACTGATAAATCTGAACATCACAAAAAGAGGGACAAGCAGACATTATGAGTCTCCTGATGGGATGAATGCCCCAGGAAGCACACAGCATATGACTTAAGAAGTATATAGTTCTTAAGTGCTCTCTCTGCCCCTCTCCAAAGAAAAAAGAAAATAATTCACTTATAGATGAATCTGATTGAGTCTCTAGATAGAACTAACCGCTTAACAGAAAATACAGGGGTTAGAGAAACACTACATCCATGCCAGCATTTGTTCTCTCTTGTCTTTTTTTTTTTTAAACATCTTTATTGGAGTATAATTGCTTTACAATAGTGTGTTAGTTTCTGCTTTATAACAAAGTGAATCAGCTATACATATACATATATCCCCATCTCTCCTCCCTCTTGCGTCTCCCTCCCACCCTCCCTATCCCACCCCTCTAGGTGGTCACAAAGCACCGAGCTGATCTCCCTGTGCTATGCGGCTGCTTCCCACTAGCTATCTATTTTACATTTGGTAGTGTATATATGTCCATGCCACTCTCTCACTTCGTCCCCAGCTTACCCTTCCCCCTTGTCTTTTTGATGATGGCCATTCTAACAATAGTGAGGTAATATCTCATTGTGGTTTTAATTTGCATTTCCCTAATGACTAAGGAGGTTGAGCATCTTTTAATGTATGTGTTGGCTTCTCATATATCTTCTTTGGAGAAATGTCTATTCAGGTTCTTTGCCCATTTAAAAAAAAATTTTTTTTTTTTTTTTTGCTATTGAGTTGGAAATACCATATTTTGCCTAGCATATTGGCATATAGTAAAACACATGGTAACACCTAGTGCCAATGAAGGTTTAAAGAAATGGATACGCTCGTGTGCTGTGGCTGTATTATAAACTACTGCATCCTTTAAAAAAATTTGGCAGTATCTATGCAAATCTAAGATGTGGATTCACTTTGACCAAGCAAAGATATTTCTCGGTATCTATTCTACAGAAATGCATTTGTACGGAAGGTATGTGAAACATTCAATGTAGCACGGTATACTACAGTGAAAATGAGAAGAAATCTAAATATTTGTAAATAAAAGACCAAATCAATTATGGTACAACCATACCAAGCAGTCACTAAAAAGAATATGCCTGTACTGATATAGAAAACTCTCCAAGGTATACTGTGCAAGAAAGTATAGAGTAACGTGCATAACACAATCCCATCTGTGGTTAAAAAAATCCAAACTCTATAGATGTACATATGGACATTAATATGTAAAATTATAACAAAATATCTGGAATGAAATGCACAGTTGAAGTTTGTTTTCTCTGGAGATTCTCTAGGATTGGAGGGTAGGTGAAAGGGAAAGTCCACTCTTTACCATTTATATACATACATGTGTGTATATTTGAAAGGGCAATGTATTCAACTAATTGTCAATTAAAAATTAAAACCATTCAAAAATACATTAAGTGAATGGAAGTACACCAAAATGGTAATTGTGATTTGTAGATCTCTGAGTTCTTTTTATGCTTTCATTATTTTTTTATTTCTATAATAAGCCTTTCATCATGAGAAAAAAGTTATTTTTTAAAGTGTGGTTGCATTTACATGAAACCACCTATTTAAGAAGAGGTTAACAAGTTTACCTTTGTTGCATTAATTTTTCTTCAAGAACAACATGGTGTGCTCTTTTTTTTTATTATCAATGTCTTTATTAAATATCTTTATACAATGATAACTTCCCCCCTTCTTTAAGTCTCTCTGTACTCTTCTTCCCAGCACAGGTTGGATTAAGCCTTGTTTTGTAGTGTCCTGTGGATACTGCAGTGACATTCACTCCACTATATGGAAATTGTTCTGTGATTTAATTATTTCTTGAACAAGTATGTGTTTAGTATTTACTCCATGCCAGAAACTTTCTAAGTGTGGTACAAAAGCAAACTCTTTAAAACTCATAACATCTCTAAGAGGAAGGCATAATATTTTCCCCATTTTGGAGATGAGGAAACTGAGGAAGAGAGACGTATCCATCCCAAGGTCATAGTGCAGGTAAGAGATGAAGCCAGGATTTGAATACTAAGCTGTCCCCCAGGTAGGCTATGACTCTGAGTCCAAGGGATCAGGGCACTGTCTCCCCAGCGCCCAGCACATTGTGCCTGGGAACGTGGCACAGTAAACGCCAACCGCAAGAATGAGAGATGGGGATGGATGTCTGAGCTTTCAGAGTGAGAGAGAAGTCCAAGAAAATGAAGGATTTATTTTTGGGCTTTGGGTTATTATTGATGGGAAGTCATAAATTTAGGTGGCAAACCATGAATAGGAAGGAGTTCTGCAGCTCGAGACCAGACCATCCTTTTCCTTCCAGCGGCTGAATTAAATCTTACCTCAAAATCGGCGGGCATAAACATGAATCCACAACAGGGTAAGGAAATCAAATGGGGAGGCTTGATTTTAATTTTAAATTTATTTATGATTTTAAAAGAAGATTGAAGGTGGAAAGAAGAGCTTTCTTTCCTCTGTTTTTATTCAGATCTGTCACTTTAAAATATAGTTGTCCAAAGCTAGGGTAAAAAAAAAAAAAAAATTACATCCCCATGGAAACTCCAAAAAACTCTCTTTGTTTGATAGGCTGACAAAAACAGGAAAACTTAATCATTTGCCTCTTGAGATTTTTGTTGTTGGTTTTTTTTGGTGTTGTTTTTGTTTGTTTTTAAAATTCTTTTGCTAGTTTGAGAGGTGTGGTGAGGTTTTTCTAGATCTGGCGGGGCACGGAGGGTACTATTATACTATGAAAAGGAAAAACGAGCTGACAAACAAGTCACTGTTCTAGTGGCCCAACAATCTGAACTGTTATTGATAGAAAGCAGAGGTGTGTGTGTGTGTGTATGTGTGTGTGCTCGTATGTAAGGGTGGGGACTACACTTCTCAATTGCGTGAGAGCTGATAGGAGAAACTAGGTCTAGAGAGCTCATAGAGTTGGAATGGCAACACCATGGGCCTGTTGACAGCCTCTTGATCCTAGGAGACCTCTGGCAAACAACCATCACCACAATAAAACTCACAAGGAAACATGGCGCCATTGGTGATTATGGAATAATACCTCCATCTGCTTTACCCAGCACCTCTGCCACCAGAACAGACCTTCAGCGTGCCTTGTAAATAACCACTCTTTCCGGGTGACTTACAGGAGGCAAGTAGGAAAGAAGAACGGCCTCATTTATTTTACGATTCCTCTGGTGGGGGGAGTGGGGCAGTTCAAAAAAGAAAATTGTGGGCTGAGAAATGCTGGGACTCACTTACACGGCCGATTTCTGGCACCCCTGGAAATTACAATTTGCCTCCCCCCTCAGAGAAAGTAAGAATTTATAACAAACCTGTAAAAATGAATGCTGAGCATATTGATTTTAGTATCTCTTAGGGAGAAGGAGGGCTATTCATCACCACGTGGGTAGAAAATTTCCTTTTGCTTATTTACATGCTATTTTAAAGTTAAAGCAAGTCCCATTTCTAAGGTCATCAAGTTCAAGCCCTGCAAAAGGATCAAAGACAATTGTAGAGCTAGGAATGCTATCATATATTCGATCTCTGAAGAGACTGCCGAACAGCTTAAGTCAGAGTTTGGTTCTGTTTCGGATCCTTTGGAAGAAATAACGGCTTGACCTCTTCAAGAAGGCAAAATGTCTCACCTTTCTAGTGAAGGGAGAAATTTTGAATGAGGAATTAGAAATAACTTTTACTTGCCTCCCCTTTATGTAAAAGCTGAGCGTCACTAAAGAAAGAGGCAAGACGTGCTGGGTGAGTGTAATCAGTCTTCGAGGGGGTGCCTTCATCTGTGGAGCAAGTGTGACTCCAGATCAGTGTCATCGTGATATGTTTTTTCATCTCAAAGTAACTCAGAAGGGGTGGCGACCCCAGCAGGCTGTGTGAGCTATAGGCATATGATTCCCACCCGTGGGAATTGGGAAACACTGGAGTATATTAGGGAATGGCATTTCCAGAGTCTGTGCTTTTTTTCCTGGAAGGGTCCAGAGCCACTGTCTTCCTAAAATGGTTTAATTCAGCCTCTCTAGAGGCCTGCCTTTGTACCTGTGAACTCTGGAATGGAACGAGCCCATGAAACCCAGGCAAGCGATTCCTCAACAGTTGTGTCTATGTATGTTCCCTGCAAACACGCTGCATTACATTACAGCTCAGGCCAGCTTGGGAAGTTTATTTGATTTGTGCTATTTTTCCAGTTTTGCTGGTTAAGGAATTTTTAGTGTACTTGAATATCTTCAGAAGACAGACTATTATTCATGAAGCAATTCTACAAAGAAAAGCATCTGATATTCTTTACTTAGCACATTTCCTCAAAGGGAGCCTGTGCCCTTGCTGGGATGCTTAATTTCTCTCTCTCTCTCTCTCTTTTTTTTTTTTTTTTTGCAAAGGAAACTTGTTTGATCTTTTAGCTATCAACCTGGTTTTATTTTTTTTTTTATTTATTTATTTTTAACGGCAGGCTTTCCCAGTGTTGATTAGAACATCATAGAAGCATCTACCCCTTGTTTCTCTCATTACACAATACAGGATACCCATGGTTCTGGCTCTGAAAATAAAAGAGCTTACCCTGACCAAATCAGGGTAACCAGGTTTTAGCCCCAGCTTGTTTCCTGATTTTTCTGTGTGACCTTGAAAATTTTATGTAATACCACAGGGTCTGTTTTTTACTCTTGAAATATGAGGCTAATAATCCTCTCCGTGCCTCTTGGAGTGGTGGGTATCAATTCAATCCAGCAAACATTCATGAGTGTTAGCTCTGGGCCTGGCACCGTGTTAGGCTGAATGAGAAAAGGATCCTGCTTTCTGAAACACAGAATGCAGGAAGATACCTGCTTCGAGCATCATTTGAAGATATAAAAAAAAAACCTACCCACCTAAGGAACTATAAAAGACATGAATCGGCAGATGAATTCTGGAAAAGACCTTCCAACCCTGCTCCTTCCAGAAACAGCTTTGGACCTTGAATCTGGGGTCATCTATATGCCACTGAAAATAACGTTCACTGTGAGCTCTCTGGGCTTCCTTCTGATTGCAATGTCACACTGAATAATGTTCACTTGGTACAGGAAGGATGAATGAGACTCTAATGATTTAGACACTTGCAAGAAGGATATATGCTATTTCATTAAATAGAAGGTTAGAATAAATAAGGGCTTAAAAATTTCACATAAGCTGTATTAAAACTTCTTAAAAATTCAGTTAACCAACTATCTGACTGCTGTTGTATGCAAGCACTATTCTAGGGGCTGGAGAGGGTACAAAGATAATCCGCTGACCCGTCTCTCCCTACTCCCCAACGAGGCCACTGCTCTGCTCCTATGACATGTTCTTGTTGTGTCATGACTTCTTTTGCAATTCTTTTGCAACTGTTGTAATTCATGTTTATTAGTAGATCATTTGTGAAACCTTTGCCGGATGCTCTTTGAGGACAAAGATTGTCTTTTTCAGTACCATATTCGAGTGCCTACTTCAGCATTGATCCTTAATATGTGTGAATGAATAAATAACATCGCTGTACTACCCATGGGTAATTATGCTGTCATGAGCGTTGGGGGAGATATACTATTAATATTTGTGGATTGATGGATGAATAGCTCTAGCCTGAGGGTGTAAATTCTGGTCTGGGCTCAAGGGTCTCCAAGAGAAAGGGGTGTTGGTCATTGTTACCCCAGGAATACCAGGCCTGGTGCATTACTCCATTCTGTACTGAAGGGTCTAAAAGACCATGTATAATTACAAAGCAAATAGTATAAGGACAAATGTTATAATAAAATACAAGTTGGTCATATGTTTTTACTATTAAAAGCATCCAGATATTGGAAATTTATTGATTTCTTTACACTAAATTTAATAGATTTCTTTGTTTAAAGGAAAATGCAAAAATCACATTGAATGAAAAGTTAGAAATACCAGATGCGAATTTAGTGTCAGGTGCTAAAAGAGAGAGAAATCTACACACATGTACCCATAACACATGTCCCCCATGCATCATATATGACTTTGACTTTTTCCAAGACGGTAAGTTGTGAGATTACATTCACAACTTATCTGTGATGATAAGTGCAGTGAACCTAAAAAGCATTTACTTGGAATTATTATATCAATGCAGCAAACATTTATTAAACATGAAGTATGTACCAGGCACTGTGCTAGGTGCTGGGATGAAGGCTGGATTTAAGGGAAAATCAGTGATGGAGAATGAGGTGGGAAACAAGTGATTAAGAAAAGCCGAACCCCTTGAAAATGACTGGTACCCTACCAAACAGAACAATCAAATACTGACCTGAGTACTGAGCACAGGACGGGACACTGAAATCTTTCAGAACACACTCTCTGGCACTAATGCTAGACTACCAATCTGGAACAGTTTGAACTTAAATAGGGAAATACATTCAACCATTCAGAGTTCCCAAGTGGTCAGAAAAATAAGATGACTTCACAATAAACGCCCAGCTCACTCTTGCTGCCTTTGTGGGTACAGTTTTCTCTCCAACACCCAGACAAGGGCTCCTTCCTGGAACGGATCTGAAGCCTGGTTAGCACAATTAAATTAAAAAGCTAACCAATAATTCTCCGGACATCCATCCCTGCCCTCAGCAACGTGGTACAGCTATTGATCCCCACAAATGATTTAGTGATTAAGGAGGATAAATTGCCTATGAATGCAAAGCAAGCTGAAGGGCCCCCAGCAAAAGAGCTGATCATTCTTTATCAATCAGTGCTGTACTTGCCTGTGTAATTTCAGCCCAGTGTCCTAAGTCACCTTAGACATCACTTCCATGTCAAGAGTGTGGTGTTTTCAGCATCTTGCTCACCTGGCTTTATTTTGACAACTTCTGATTTCCTCTTTTGTTATCTTTTCTCCTTGGGCAATGGCCTCTCTTTTTATCTACTTTCTAATTGCCAGATCATATCTTTATGAGTCTATTGTTATGAATTCACACATGCAAGCATGAAACTGGGTGATTGTCAGGCTACAGTGTATTTGGTTGTGTGTGGGGTTCATCATACAGATCCCCTGGTTGGATTATGCTTTGGTTTCTAGGCCGGGAAAACCACAGCATGAGAGAAATGAAGAGATGACCTCTTTCTCCCATTCCATTCACATCCCCTGGGAGATCTCAGTGAGCATTAACATAAAAATGTAAAAAGGTATTAACTTAAAAGCTGGTGCCAGAATTTTTCTGGAGGGAATAGCTTTGGAAAAGTGTGTAGAAGCACAAATGTGTAGTCTGACTGTTGGAGAAGCCCAAAGAATAAAAAGGCTTGCTGAAGTGTTCTGCATGAGAGAATAAGAGAATTTGCTCCTGAGAGAGGATGAGAGAGCAGAGTTTGGGGGACAAGGAAAAACAAAAGGGGAGAGAGAAGAGGCAGTAAAAGCTGGAGAGAGACTGGGATGAGGGTTAGGGAGGAGCCAGTGGAATTTTAAGAAGAGTGAACACAGTCTCCTGTGTTTTGTAATTATTACCTTGTGATTATTATGTAAACCAGGGGTCCTGTGAGTGTGGTCCCTGACCAGCAGCATGGCCAGCCCCTGGAAACAGGTTAGAAATGCAAGTTCTCAGGCCCCACCCAGACCTCATCAATATGAGAATGTTGCACAGAAACCTGTGTTTTAACGAGCCCTCCAGGTGATCCTGATGTGGTCTGAGTTGGAGAACCACAGCACGGTTGGGGTCTGTGTACCCGCGAGTTCCTCATCAGCGGATTCAACCAACCGCAGATTGTGTATGTTTACCGTCGCCGTTGGTTGAATCCGCGGCACACAAGGAATATGAAGGACAAATACAGGACTTGAGCGTCCGTGGATTTTGGGTATCTGTGGCTGTCCCGGAACCAATCCCCAGGGATTCCGAGAGACGACTGTAAATCTTTCCTCCTCTCACCGCCCCACACCAAGTAGCAATTGATGTCTAGACATTCATCAATGTTTTGTGTAACTGTTTATGATGTTTCTGAGGCAGCACAGGTGTCAGCACTGGGAGATATAGGATTCTTACACGTAGAGATGACCACGACAATCTCCCCAAGAAAGTTGCAGAAATGTTTGGACTTTCACAGGCCAAGGAATTAAGGGGTGGTGGCAGTTTTCCCTGGGTTCTGGGGACCAGGGCAGACCCATCTGCCATGTTCGTGTAGTAAGCCTGCTTCCCACCTCCCAACTCTCATGTCTCTTCCAACAGGCCTCCAATACTCCCTCCTTGCTTCTTGTTCTCAACAGATGATTTTGCTTTGCACTTTACTGAGAAAAACAGAATCACAGGAGGGATCAACCTCACCCTCCTTCCACTGAGTCTAGAAAACCTGCACCTTCACCCGTATCCTACTTTGCTCCTGTCACAGTGGGGGACGGATAGCCCCACCTATCAAGGGCTCTTCACCTGTTCCCTAGATCCCACCCACTCAAGGATTTCTCTAAGTCAGTGACTCTCAACCGTGTCTTCAAGAACCATCTACAGAGCTTTTTCTAAGCCCTGAATCCCAAGCTGCAGTCCAGACCAATCAGAATGCTTGGGTGGGGAGACTGCGGCGTCAGTGGCCAAGCCCCCAGGTGATTCCAGGGTGCAGCCAAGGCTGTGAACCACCACCCTCCCTCTGGGCTGTAAACTCTTTCTCCTGCTTGGTCTCCATCACCAGAAAATTATGTCCACTCTGTCCTGTCTTTAAAAATTCTCCTTTGACCTTCGTATCACCATCTCTGTTTCACAGAAAGTCTTCTTGAAGGAGATGGTAATACCCGTGCCTTCACTTTCTCACCTCCCATTACATTGTAGCCCGTGCCCTTCTCTCTGGTTTCTGTACCCTTCACACTAGTAAAACGATCTTTCTAATTTTCCCAGTGACTTCTGTATTTTCACAGTGTATGGCCACTTTCTTTTCTTATCCTACTCAACTAATAAGCAGCATTCCAAAGAGCTAAAGCCTGTCTCCATGAATCAATTGATTATCTGACTCTGTGACACCATGTTCTTCTGATTCCCTTTTACCCCACTGGCTACTCTTTGTCAATCTCCCTGTCCTTTGTTTAGACTCTAATTGTTGATTATACTAAATCCATCCTTGTTCTTCCTTTAAACTTGCCGCTCACTCCTGCTGGCGATCATATTTATATCTCTAGCTCAGCCGTCTCCTTTGAGCTCTAGACTCACCTATTCAAGTGCCTACTAGAACTCTCGGTTTTATTCCCACCTTCCGCTGATCAGCAATGCCTAGGAGCAATGCCCCTCTGCTCCTTTTCTGTAACGCGGCGTCTAGTGCCAGCACCATGTCATCTCTAGATCTATGTCACTCTTTCGGAGCAGAGGCATCTGGAAGCTGCTCGCCATGGCTACAATGGAAGACCAAGGCAACGAGCAGGTAGTTGAAGGTTATTAGACCATCCACCTCCTGAATGGTCCTCCTGTAAAGTCTATATGCCAGGCAACATGACTAACCCTTTTCACCTCTAGAAGAGAGGCCACATAAGTGCGAATGCATGTAGACGTGTGTCCCATTATACACAGATGATGTAATCCAGAAAAGCTGTTAATAAACCAAAGTTTGGGCAGATCATATCATTCTTTAAATACCTTAGGGTGTTGGATAGTTATATGAAGTTGTATGATTTTCTTTTTGTAATGCAAATAAAATCAATAACAAATTCTTGGTTTACCTATTTTATAAGTATGCCTTTTTAAAATACAGTTTTCTTGGATGGAGTTAGAGTCTGTCATACAGAGTGAAGTAAGTCAGAAAGAGAAAAACAAATACAGTATGCTAACACATATATATGGAATCTAAGGGAAAAAAAAAAAAAGGTCATGAAAAACCTAGTGGCAAGACGGGAATAAAGACACAGACCTACTAGAGAATGGACTTGAGGATATGGGGAGGGGGAAGTGTAAGATGTGGCAAAGTGAGAGAGTGGCATGGACATATATACACTACCAAACGTAAAATAGATAGCTAGTAGGAAGCAGCCGCATAGCACAGGGAGATCAGCTCTGTGCTTTGTGACCGCCTAGAGGGGTGGGATAGGGAGGGTGGGAGGGAGGGAGATGCAAGAGGGAAGAGATATGAGAACATATGTATATGTATAACTGATTCACTTTGTTTTAAAGCAGAAACTAACACACCATTGTAAAGCAATTATACTCCAATAAAGATGTTAAAAAAAACCCCACAATTTTCTTACATTAGGCCACCAACTATGTATTCCACCATCTCAGCCTCCTTTGCTGATTCCTACTCTGTTAGACCCCTAAATGCTGGGGTTCTTTAGGGCTTGATGGGACATCTTCTTTCCTCCTTTATCTATATTTTCTCCAAAGGTGCAGATAAGTCCCAAATTCACATCTCTGATTCTCATCTTACATATCAGGATATCTCCAGTCATTTCTGGTTGCGTATCTACAGTTATCTCCAAGTAAACATTTTCAAAATCTTAGTTTGTCTCTACCCCCTCACTCCCCTCAGTCTTCTCCATCATCCACTCATTTGCAGTTGTATCTGGTTGGCAAGGTTACTATAAACAGATCCCTGTACCTTTGAACTGCACGTGGCCCAGGTAGCATCTCCTGTCACCATCAACCTTGAACGTTTGTCTCATAGATAAGGATTATTGGGTATAGGATGATGGAGGTGGTGAGTGGAGAGTATAGGATTAGCTCAGTGCCATCTATTGGAATAGACAGTTCAAAGAAAAGGTCAGTAGGATCCAGGTTTATGTTATAAGGAGTAGAAAACATTGTTGTTCACTTATTATCTATATGTAAGTTCGGATCAAGCCTGATTCAAGTGCAACTCTCACGTTCAAAATCAGCACTAATACAGACCCATTTTGGAAGATATTGGAGAGCAATGCATATGGAATAAGATGATGTGAGAAGTCTTTGGTCCCATCAGCTTTTATATGTTTCATTACCTTATTTCTTAAGATCTAAAAGTGGACTCTCTTCCCTCAATTTTGCTACAACATTTGCATCTGCCTCTGGAACTTAAAATCAGCCTCATGCCAAGTATGGAAGCAGGGGGCAGATAAGGAAGAGCAGAGATGGGGACAGGGAAAAATACTGTGTGTGACTGAGTTTTTAAATTGGATTGGTAGAGAAATCCTTGGACTTGACTGAGTTTATTTGAATATAACTAGATTAAGCTTCTGCAGCAGCCAGAAGGGAAGGCTCAAAATAGCAGTAGAGATTAAGTTGTATTATATTAAAATCAAGTTACATGTTTGCATATCCAGAGTTACGGTTTATGAAGTTTGCACACACTATGCATATAAACAAATTTGGGGAATCCGTTAGACATTCAGGCCTTCTCTTCTTGAATTAAGGAGACAGAGAAATTAGTTCCACTATAGACAGGGTCAACTTTATTCTATTTTTCTGAAGCCAGATTATGGATCCTAATAGTTTTTTTTTAAAAAATTGAAGTATAGTTGCTGTACAATATAAGTTACAGCTGTACATATATAATACAGTGATTCACAATTTTTAAAGGTTATACTCCATTTATAGTTATTATAAGATATTGGCTATGTTCCTCACGTTGTACACTACATCCTTGCAGCTTATTTTATACCTAATTGCTTGTACCTCTTAATTCCCTACTGCTGTACTACCCCTCCCTTTTCCTTCTCCCCACCGGTAACCATTAGTTTGTTCTCTGGGAGTCTGCTTCTTTTTGTTTATTCACTAGTTTGCATTTTTTAGATTCCACATATAAGTGGTATCATACGGTGTTTGTCTTTCTCTGTCTGATTTCGCTTAGCATAACGCCTTCCAAGTCCATCCACGTTGCTGCAAGTGGCAAAATCTTGTTCTTTGTTATGGCTGAGACTCTCTCTCTCTCTCTCTCTCTCTCTCTCTCTATATATATATATATATATACACACCACATCTTCTGGATCCTAATAGTTTTGAAAGTCAAGTTAAGGAAACCCTTTTTGTTTACAGAGCAATAACATACACAGAGGTGATACCGTCAACATATAGCTCCACAGTTAACTAATTGTGCAGCTTTAGGCAATCTTCAATTGTTTTCTGGAATAAATCTATAGCAGCATTAACTTCAGGTTACATCCTCATATACAATGAGGACAAATTTTGTATCTTTTTCTATCTTTAAAACGTGGAAAGTGTATGTAGGAAAGGGACATGTCTTCTAGAATAATTTTGCTATCATCCAAAAAGAGACGCATTAGAAATATAGGAACTATTTTTGTAATGAGAAAATAAATCCCTGGCCCTTACCTTCACACCAAGGATTGAAGAGAATGTACGTGTCTGTTTCTGGGTTTCGGCTGGTGCGGATTACACCATAGGGGGTCCAGACAGCAACATACATGCGGAACTTCCCCACAATGCAGTCTGAAGAAGACTGGACGGACAGACGGACAGACCTGTCCTCTCTCATGATAACTTTGGCTCCCCACTTGCCACTCTGCAGCTCGGAGACCACAGGGACTGGGATGTAGGTTCCCTTGTTCTCCTGAGGGTAGCGACCTGTGAGAAGAAAGAAGAAGTATAGTGTTAAGGAGATTTCACAAACCATTTTTGTTCTCGCTCTGTCACGTTTATAGCTAAAGGTGGGAAATAATTCATTAGACTTGAAATCCTAAAACTTGGGTTGGAATTTCACTTTTGCTACCAACTTGCTGCCTGATGGTGGTCAATTTTCGTAACTTCTTTGAAGGTCAGATTTGTCCTGTCTAGATTTTTAAAAAAGAATAACAGTGCTTACAGAGGTTTTTGTCGGTTGATCAATGAATTCAAATAAGATGTGGAAATACTAACCTTGGATGCAGAAACAAAAACAGAGCTTATAGGGCAATGCGAAGTCATCAGTACCTGAAATTCTGCCCTCTAAAAACGTAGAATTGCTTTTTTAGGGGTGTAAGGCAAATGTTTTTGTTTATTCTGACTACAATTTTATTATTTGTTATACTACCTATAATAGAGCTACATTTATAAGTTGTCCATATGTCATTATTTTCGTATTTAACTGAAACGTATTTATTGCCAACGTCATCAGTAATTTAGGCTTATGTCATGGGCAAGAATTCAGGCTCCAGAGGCAAATTATCTAGGTTTGAATCTTGGCTATGCTACTTCCTTACCTTTGTAACCTCTGGCAAATTACTTGACCTTTACAGATCTCTATTTTCCTCTCTTTTTCTCTATCAGTACATGAGAATAATAATACTACACAGTTGCTATAAAGCAGAAACTAACACACCATTGTAACGCAATTATACTCCAATAAAGATGATAAAAAAATACTACACAGTGATGAAATAAAATAACACACGTGAGATGCTTTGCACATAATTTCTCATGCATAACAAATTTTTAGCTATTATTTCAACAGGAAATTAAACAGCAGGGTATTTTACCATATGTCCAGGCTCATCATACTTTATGTATAAGCTATCTCAGCGTAAATCTTATTTCTCTTTATTGCTGTCATTTTGGGCCAAATTCTTATTTCATGATGTTGACCTCAAAACTAAATTTTACTACCGGGTTCCTGGAAAATCAAAGTCTTCACTGAGAAAGTCAAACCTCACAGCATTCTTTAACTCTTTGGCTTACGGTTCAATTTATAGTTTGGTTTACAGAATAGTCAAATAGATAGATATTTTAAACTGGAGCAAATCTTTCATTTACGAACGTTTCCCAAATGTATTAGACATTCAGTTCTTCTTGGCTTGAAGAAAATTACAAATCAGACTAATACGTCTAAATTATTTTGATTGTAAGCAGAAGAAACTTTAAAACTTATTCACTTCAATTGTTTAACATAAACCACGTAGAGGATTCTACATTAAAACAAATAAAAACAATGATTCTTTTTGGCCTCTCCAGCTACTGAGGTCTTTAAAGGATTCTTTGGTAGGCATATTGTTGAAGATAGAGCATTCTAAGGAGGTAGTTACATAAGCTGCCACTGTGGAATTCTGTGAGATACTTAATCTTAATGAAAATAAATGTATACAGCGCAAGCCAGGGAGAAAGATTAGAACCCCAGTGCTTTGCTATTGTTAGGGGTGTCAGTTTCTCAACACTCAGAATGAATATGATCATAAATCCAATAAAGCCTTGAAAATGTTTTTCTGCCAAGGTATGACAGTGTGTCTAGGTGGTGTTCTTGGGAATACATGGGGCTCAGCTTCCCGGAAGCCTGGACATAAATCCACCTGCAAGAACTGTTTGTTCCAAAGGCACCGCCATCCCCATACTTCCTGTATATGCTCCTCTTTGTACACGTTCAAACTAGGGGATGAGTTTACCCTTTTCTCTGGAGGCATTGTTGCTCTCTGGAGCCTCCATCAGTGCTGAAGTGTAGACATCCAAAGCAATCTTGCCAGCTAAAGGGGACCATAATTCATTTATTACAGTGACTCCTGGCAGCTGTTGCCACTAAATACTGACTTGGATTTGGAATCCACAGTATTAAATACGACACAAGTTTGGTAAAAATAAACTCTTGGAGATAAAATCTGTGTGATAATGACAGGCTTATTAGATTTAAAGAAAAAGGATGAAAGGAATTTTAAAATGAACTACATAAGCAGGCTCCTTTAAGAATACCAAAGAATTAGGGGAGTGTATCCAAAGCTATGTGCTACAAGCCTCAGCTTCACGTTTGTACCAACATCCACTATTGTCAGGAGTATCGAAATAACCAAGACAGTTGCTAGTTTCCATTATTACACTTCATGCTATGATTTCAAAGACATATTAAATTTTAGGTATCAAATTCAAGTTATACAAAAAAAAGTAAAGAAAAAGGAGAACCATGTTTTTTTCACGCTGGCTTTGAACCCAGTCACAACTTAATCTAAAGGCTCGTTTGTTTGAAACTTTTTCCTTCCTGCAACAATATTGCCTACTGTGTGCTGGGCATTATTCTAAGTGTTAAAGACACACAGCAAACAAAACAGACTCCTGTGCTCATAGAGCTTATAGTCTATGGAGAAAGCCAAGCCCGTGCTATTTATGATACGCATGTTATTGTTTTACTCCTTATAACAAACTGTGAGAGGGAAATCATTATCAGCATCCTAATTTGACAAATCAGGAAACTAAGGCACAAGATCATTAAGCAATTTGTCCAGGGTGACACAACTAGTAACCAGTGGGTTGAGATTTGAACCAGTCAGTCTGGCTTAAAAGCCTGGGAGTTTAACTTCTAAGCTCTACGGCAGTTGTATGTGCAGACAATGCTTCGGCGTTGGTGAGAATTGTGATGAGATTCTGACTCTGCAATTAACTCTTGGTGCTACCTAGGGCACATTTCTTAATTGTCTGAAGTTCCATTCCCTTGTCTCTTTGCAGTCCTGGAAATGGGAAGAAAATAGCTTTTGTAATAGAATGAAAGCTTTATGCCCGGCACGCAGTAGAGGTTGACTCACGAGACATTTATTGTTTGTGTTTTAAACGCAACAGCTACTGGAAAGGAAGGCTAGAAGGAAGAAGGGGTGATTCCCCCCACCCCACTGCCTCCTCTGGTTCTAAACCTGAAGAAAGTGGTTGTCCCAGGGAAAGCAGGTTACTTTTCTTGAGGGAAGTATTGTGGCCAAGGAGAAAGCAATACAGCTGGCTCTGACACCTACTGTGTGATCCTGGCAAAGTATTCATCCTCTCTCAGCTAAAACTTCACATATTCTGTAAAATGGGGATAATATGGTCATAGTTTGTGATGGGGAGGACAGCTTAATAAATGGTAGTCATTGTTATTGCTATTTCGCCCTTTTCTCAGGCTTTCTGATTCCCCTAATTCGTCCTTTCTCTGTTCCAGGAGCGGGAAGACAGGATGGGTTCACTAATAGCCAACCTAGAGAACCCAAATCTACTTACAAAGGCCAGTTTATTCAAGAGTCAAATACACTGAGCTGACTAATTTTTCCATCTAGAAAACTTGCACAGTCTCTGCTCCCCCCATCTACTCCCCCCGCCCCACAAAGTGATGGCATTCAGTATTAACCAAAAAACCTTAATAACTCCAGAATTATCATAGAAGAATTATCTAAAACCCACCCTTCACTTAAAAAATCTGGTTTTCTGAATCACTATGTTCACTGTCATCTCCATTCATGACTTACGTAGGAGGTGGCAAACTTGATGGTCCATGGGCCAAATGTAGCTTGTTGCATGTTTGTGTAAATAAAGTTTTATTGGAACACACTCATTCATTTGTGTATTACTGTGCTACAATAGCAGAGTTGAGTAGCTGTGACAGAGGCGATATGGTGTGCAATGCCTAAAAGATTCACTATCTGGCCCTTACAGTAAAATTTGCCAACCTCTGTCTTAAAGAGTTTTATATTTTATTTCTTTAAGGGGTGATTTATTATAGACGCTCAGTGTCTAAGACTTGGGCCTAAGAAGAAAATACTATCACCTAGTTTTTTCTTCAAAGAGAAATATGTTACTAAACTAAAAACAAACATCTTCACTGCTATGGGGTCAACATTTAGTTTCCTTAAAATCTCCTAGTTAAATTCCTCACAGTCTCAGAGGGTATTGAAGACATAGGAAATGGGTTGTGACTTTTTACTGATTTCACTAGACACAGCTAAAATGTTCAAGTTTATTACTGTAAAAGTTGCTTAGCGTTGCCAAGGCAGTTCACAGAGAGATGGAAATAAAGCACAACAGGAATGGAGGTTTATTTCCCCGGGTCCCTGTGAGGGAATGTTTACAGATGGGACACTGGGGTTCTGTGAGATTATCACATGCAAGACATCCGTGTAAGTGGGCAGAGGCAGACACAGGGCATGGGCTGAAATCTCTGCGCTGGAAAGCCCGTTCTCCTTTCCCTGCATCATGCTGCCTCTGTGGGGATGGTGGGAGGATGCTGGAGGGATTACGAAGAGGAGGAAGCCAAGAGAAGACTAAAGCTGCAAGATTTGACGGGATAGGAGGCAGAAGGGCAGTTAGGACCGCAGTGGTGGATACGACATGTGTGAGGCGGAAGTATGAATCCAAGGGCTTAATCACTGGTGGTGAGCAAGAAGACCTGACAGACAGGGGCTTCCAGAGAGGGTATCTGGGCTGCAAGGGACATGAGTTGGGAAGGTTTTTAAGGTGATGTCAGTGACAAAAGGGAGAAGGGAGAAGGATAAGGACACCACTCATTCGGTCAGGCTGTGTGGCACAAGACCAGCCTGTGGAGGCAAATCAGGAACATTCCAAAGGGACAAAAAAGAACCCAGATTCGCAGGCATTTTCATATGCACCGTATGGAAAAGCTGATTATTAATGTGAGACCTGATGTGTCAATAGTACTTCAGGGTCTTGTCAGCTGCTCCGTTACACCATGTTTAATTCTGAATGTAATGATTTCAATGACAGCTCTGGGGAAGAATTTTCCAGGATCGAACCGTGAGTGAGGAAGTTGTGACAGAGTACTATTTCATCTCGCTAAATAGCCCTCTCCCCTCGGGAGGTAGCACGTTTAAGAGACCACAATCAGCCTACACTCCGGAGCACCCATCCATCAACATCCAGGATGGCCCAACAGCTACCCTTGGCCAAATCTGGATGTGAACTTCGGCCCTCCAAAGGTGACCACCATGCACACGTTTGCTGAAAGTGAATAATGCTTGCATAGACGTTTGTTTTGCTTTTTTCCAAAATTGTGTAACTTTCGTATTAAAAAAATCTGAGCAAGAAAAACAGAAGCAGGAAATATAATATCCCAGAAAGGATTCCCATTTTGTTTTTAATAATGCAGTCTTTGAAATTGGACTACTTACTAACCATGAAAAAATATAATTACCAATTGCATTCTTTCACACTTAACTAAAATGGGTGTCATTTTCCCAAGTGATCCAGAAATTAACGTATGCTCTTAGTTTAAATGTTTGTTTTCATCTGTAAATCATTTTTGAGGCCACACTAATACTACTTGTAAGGGAAAATTCGCTTGGACCATGCGCCTATATTCAAATGCACCCATGCCTTCTTTAATCTGACTCTCTCTTTATATATAATATATATGTGTGAATACAGAGAGATGCACCTACCTTAACATCCCACTGCTTGAAACTGGGAGGAAGAGGATGAAAATATTTAATTCCTTTACAATTTTATTCTTTACCGACCTTGGCTCAATGGGCCTGAGCTTTTGGCATGGCTTCTTCATATTCGTGTCATTTACATGGTGGGCAAGAGAAATCAACCTCCAGCTCAGACTCAGCCCTATGTGACCTTGGGGGAAATTTGCTCTCAATCATTCATTTTACAGACCTGAGAACCCACTGCATACAAAGCCCTGCATAGGTAGCACCCCGCAGAGGAATGTGCTGCATTAAAAAAATTAATGTTTTAGTAAGTGGATGGCTTGGAATATTTTTACATTAAAAACATAATGTCCTATGTGGTGATTAGGGTCCCAGGTAGTCCAGGAAGGCCACTAATTAGCCTACAGTGTGGTCAGCATAGTTGAATAGGGTTGCTAATAGAATCACTCTGACTTCACCTTGATTATACCTAGAACCTGGGAGGACATAGGATGGAGGAAGAGGATGTACCTGTAATTGAAGAAGGCACGCCTGTCAGTCACTTTTCCCTGGTGCTCTGAAATGGGGAAGCGAGAACCTCAGGACACCCCTACTTCTCATCTCTTGGGCACGTCATCTGTAAGTCAAGTGGCCATAGTCTGTGTTCCACCTACACTATACTTAATGATAATACTTTTGGTCATGAGAGTCTTAATTAATCACCAGGAAACCCCAGACAAAACTTTTCCTCCTTATTAACTTAGATATCTATTTTTCTTATTAACAGAACTGAAGATATTGTTTTATTGCTTTGTAGCCCCGTAGAATACCACAATGCCTTGTAGGTGCCAATAAATGTCAATGGACCGAACTGAGACTTTTGCAGATGCCAAGTCCCATTAAGAACATCACACAGACTTTAGAAACCCTGGAATGAGAGCCTGTGGTGGCCAGTTGTCAATTCCAAGCACCCTTCACAGGAAACAAAAATTTCTGGTTCTAAACGTTTTCCTTCAAGGGGCACTTTTCATTCATATATAAATACATTTCAAGCTGAGCTCTGACTCCACCTAACTGCAGACTTTCTTTAACAGTGAATTCTTATAAGAGGATTGTCTCTAAGGAACTCATGAATATATCATGTTTCCAGCTGGGAAGGTAAATTTCATGATGTTAATTCATTTTTCCATTTGATTCATTTGTTTTTCCCAAGACACACCTTTCCTGTTCAAAATAATCAATCTGTTTCCAAATGGGCCCTGGAAGTATTTCCGTGACAGCATGATGCATGTGGCAGGACTGAAAGTGTGAATACAGCAGCCTTGTAAAGGGAAGCAAACCTTGTTTTAACCGTCTTAGAATAGAATGGGAGTGCACAGGGACCGGGATGGAATAAGTCTCTGAATAACTTTTCGGAACACCAGGTTACCGACTACAAAAACGAAACAACACCACCAAAACAGAAACTATCAAAAAAGGCACAGAAATCTTGGATGGTAACAACTAAGAGGAAAGCAACATGAAAGTTCAAAAGCGAATCATTTCATTACAGAACTCAGGAGCCTACGCTTTCTATCTAATACCTTGCCAGTGGGATGTATATATAAAGTTTACTTATCTATATTTATTTATTTGGATGTTTCCTAAAGGAAGAAAACTTCCTGGCAATGTTTATTCCAGCAAACCGGAGAAGGAAGGGAAAGCTTCTTGAGGACAGGGACTGACTTCTGTTTAACTTCGTACATCCGGTGACTTGCAACATCTTGGAACATAGTAGGCTCAATAAATATTTGGTAATTTGATGATAGCTATATTCTTTAAGGTGTCTTGTCTGCCTTATTTCACTTTCAATCCTTCCTAAGTCTCTTAAAATATTTTTTGGAGTAAGGTGTAATTCTGTGAAATATATATGAAACCAGCACTGTGCAAGGCTCTTTGAATGATTCAGGAAAGCTAATAAGGCCGTGCCTTATGAGGACCATCTGCATTATGAAGTGCATGCCTCAGATGACCGACCAAGGTAATAATGTGGACATGAGGAGACAAGGGCCTGGCCCAGGGTGTTGCCAACAGCACAGAGAGGAGGAAAAGGACATGGGATAAAATTCAGAGGGCACATCAACAACACGGAGATAAGATAATTTCTTCCTTGGCAAAATAAGACCTTAGGGCTCCTTCAACAAAACTGACCACATTTTGAACATGCCTCCAGCATGCCGAAACACAAATCATCACAGCTGGTTGGTGCAGTGGAAACCCAGAGAAGGAAGCAGCTAAAGGTGCTACAAAGTGAGAGAGGATCCCTCTGAGAAGGTGGTTTTGGGATATAATCTTAAAAGTGGACAAGGCAGCAAGGAGCCTTCCTAGCGGAGGGAAGAAGGAAAGCGTGGATCGTGAGGGAACCACGAGATGCCTGTGGCGGGAGAAGCAGCTGATCTGGGCAGGGTGGGGACCAAAGGGGCCTCTGACACTGTGCAAAGGCATCTAGGCTGTGTCTCAGGAAGGACTGGAGAGGGGGCAGGAGAAGCTCTACTTGGCCTGATGCGATTTGTGCTTCAGGAAGATCACTCCGGCTGCAGGAAGGAGAGTGGTTTGGTAGGGGACAGGGGTGGAAGGAAACAGAGGGTTGCTGAAGTACTCGGATGCGGCATGACGTCGTCCCTCGAGTGATACCGGCTGGCTCTGGAGGCAAGATAAATGCAGGGATGCAGAAGAAATACAGATTTGGTCAGGGATGAGATGCTCGCTCTCAGTGAGGTGGGTGGAGCCAAAGGTGACCCCAGGTTTTTTTCATCCTTCACCAAAGAGTTTTTGAGTGCCTACTAGGTGCTAGACACTGTAGATATTGGGCCACAGCCACAAGAAAAACAGTCATCCCCCTCGAACCCCGAGACTCATGACCAAGCTGCAAGCCTAGTCGAGCCTGCTGCTTTGTAAGGCATCTGCTCCAAAAGCAGGGCCTGGTGTGATTAACTGACACACAGATTTACTCAAGGAAGCTAGTTTTCTGGGAATTCCCTTAACCCCATGTGTGTGTTGACTCTGGAGAGAAGACAGAATATTTTTAGTCTTTAAGGAAAAATAATCAACATAAAATCTCTACGATTTAGATGAAGTTGGTTATAGAACGTAACATTGCACTGAAGATTTGTTCATATGGCCGATCCAATTCCTAAGGAACAGGAGAAATGGAAGTTGGAGAAGGTGGATTTGAGGTCCAGGCTGTCCACTGGGGAATAACAACTACTGTTTGTGCTTATTTGCTGAGCCTGTCGAAAGCCTGACTGCTCTCAGACCCAAGACCCACACCTCCCAAGACCCTCTTCTTGGTTCCCAGGAAGCCCCCTTCCCAGGCTCCACTGCCCTCTGGGTTGCCCTCTGAGTAGGTTTGGCCAGTGAGGGGCTCCGGAGGCAGATGGGGAGATGCTGCATTGTGTGGCCCCGTCCCTCTCTGCTTCTTGGGGGTCTGAGTCTCCTCCATGGCTCCCAGCTCTCAGGAGTGGCTGCTTGGTTCTGGTAAGACCTCCCCCTCCTCCACGTGCCCCAGGCCCACAGTTTTCTGCTGATACTAACTCCTGAGTTACCTCACTGTGCCACCCGTTTGGCTTCTTAGCTGTTCTCTCAGCAGTATAACCAATTCCTTTGATTAAACTTCTGTTGCTTATAAAACCTAGAGAAGTGTCTACTTTATGCTCTGGGCCCTGACCCTGCAATGTGTCAGATCTTGTCCTAATACTTTATATTGGCTTTAGGAGTTACGTCCATTTAATATCTGGGGAAACTGGGGCTCGGAGAGCTTAAGTAACTAGCTCTGGGTTACACAGCTATCAAGTTGCAGAACAATGATTTGAACTTCCAGGTCTGTTTGTTCCGTCCAGCACTCATGTCTGGGGAAGGTAATCAACCTCTCTTAGCCTATTTTCCATCTGTAAACCAGAAATTATAAAAGGTGAGCATTGAAATAATAATGCGTGAAGGGCATGTCATGAACTGAACAAATGATTATTATTTTTATGGCGTCTAACGGTTACAACAGCAAATAAACTCATTAGACCTATTTTATTTTTATTTCTGAGCATGAAATAAAATGGGCTGCTGATGTGGCACGATGCAGGGATTTACTCAACAGGCATCTACTGAGCACCATTTAAGTGCCAGGCACTGTTCTAGGTACTGAAAATATAGCAATGTCCACACAGGTTCATGGAGCATACCGTCTAGTGGGGGTAAACAGACAACAGACAAATACATACATACAACATCAAATGAAGATAAATGCTATGAAAACATAAACAAAGCAGCTAAAGGGGACAGAGAGTGATAGGGTGGGGTGCTGATGGGGAGAGAGTGGCCAGAGCAGGACACTCTGGTAAGGTGACATTGAGCAGAGTTGGAAGAGCAAGGAGGAAATGAGCTGTGCAGACACTGAGAGGGGAGCATTGAAGTGCGTGCAAAGGTCCTGAGGAAGGTGTTCTTGGCAGGCTCCAGGAGTCTGATGTGCCTGCAGCAGAGAGAACACTGGAGAGAGCTGTGGGAGATGGGGTGAGAGAGCCAGAGGATCAAGCAGGGCCTTGTAGGCTGTTGTCAGGATTTTGGAATTTATTCTTCTTGAGAAAAGAAATCAGTAGAAAACAGGTATGGTCTACCTTAAGTCATTCTAAAAAATCACTCTGGTTGCCACGTAGACTGTGGGAGAGTAATCGAGATTGCTATGAAGATCTCCTGACTTCCCATGATATGCCAACATTGATCATGAAAATCCTTCCAATAGAGGACAAACTAGAGATATGGCTAGAATATTTCTATCCCTGGGAAAGAAATACATATGCTTAAATTTGTTACTCTGTGATGTGAAACTTGATTACCATACCTTTCCTAAAAGCTGGTTTTCACAGATGGGAGAGAACTGGACATTGAGGTAGGGAGGCGGTGTGAAACATGTGGCCACTTGAAGTACAAAGTTTACCTACACCACAGTTTTTTCTAGGGAAATCTGTAGCCCTTCCCTGACATGAGTTTGAATGAGGTTCTGTTGTTCTAACAATCCATCAAGGTTTATATCCTCTAGGATCTAGCGATATTGGGGAGAGAGGATGCTGGTTTCACAATATCTAGTTTATTGTACTTTGATGGATTTCATGATTATGAACCAAATTGCACACTGGCCTTTTGTCCCTCCTCACTCCAACTGTTATGAAACAATTTCAAATGACGAAGGATGTTTACACATTTCTCGGGATTCTGCCATCCACAAGCTGGGCCCTGGAAGCCCAAGGAAAGTTTGGAGTGGGTGGGAAACACACTTTGGACTGAAAGTAGGGATCACTGACCAGATGCACGGCAGCTAGCAGCTTTGGTGACTATCTGTTTCTCAATCAGCTTCAGGAAGCACGCCATAAGGAATTCTCTCTTACAGGAACTGAATCTCCTCAACAAATGGCAATTCTGTGGAGTTAAATTCCATTTGTTTGTCTTGTATCCATCATGTAAGCAGCCTGAGGCTAGCGGGTCTTATGAGATTTAAGAAGTGTCATTAGCTAACAAAGATAAGATCAAAAGTTTAGCTGAAGGTCTTCCAAGCAAAACAGACCTCTGATGAAATTTTCACTAAGACAGTCAATTCTTGTTAATAATTTAATGGCAACAATAATGGGGAAAAGAACAAATCATTGGTAATTATAATAAAATATTTGTCTGTCTTTGGAATGCAAATATGTGAATGCAATACATAGCAGCACCTGTTAAATGAGTTCACATCACCAGAGATTAAACCAGTTCCTGGTAAAGCAAAAATCAACGTGGAGATAATCTAGGAATAAGAGGCAGTCCATTTGGTATCAGTCTGCAGGTGGATATTGACAATCCATGCTCAGTAAGCATTTATTTAAACAGATATTTACTGGTTCTTACTATGAGCAAAGTAATATCACTTAACCTGGTGGTGAGTGTGTAAGAGGCATGTAATATACTTCCTGTATTCAGTGAGTTTATAATGAAGCATCCAAGTTTAGACTGTAATTCAAGTCAGAAGACTAATTCCACACCCGAGTAACAGACCAAGAGCAGTGAGTTGCTAGGGGAGCCAAGAACAAGTTTATTAAAGACATAACAACAAAGATAGAACTTGAAGGATGAGAAGAAAGAATGACAAGCACATTGCATTTTGTTAGTTCATGTGTATGTTTATGTGTGGATGTTCATTTGCCTACAATAGATATTCATGGTTGCTTTATGAGCTGATCACTGCTTACATTTAAAAGCATCAGAAAACGTAGTGTGCTCAAGCCAAGTTTTCACAATTGACATAAATCAACTACATAAGTGACCATGTAGAAGACCTGGTTTAAACACAAAGATGTAAAGGAATCACACCCTAGGTTGTACCAGCAGAGCCCTACCCAGGGACTCCTTGTGGGAAAAGGAGATTGTTCTTCACATTTCCCCAAGGCCTTGAGATATATTCCAGTTTTCCTTCATTTCCTCCAGTAAACTTTTTAAATCAGTAAAAGCCACTGATTTGCCTAACATCTTTTTAAATAGAGGTAATTGTCAAGTACCTCTTTATTTGTGGACTGAAGTTGTATAATTTGGCCTTCCATGAATGACCCCCATGTCCAGTCTTTTGGAAAACGGCATGGTGAAGGAATTTTGTCTAAAAAATCTCTCACTGCTCTAAAACCCCGTAGTTTAACTCCAAACTCAGAGCATGTACTCTGAAGTTTCACACTGTCTGCTGTGTGACCAAAGGATCCTCCCTTTGCGACCTCTGCTGGGCCTGTCTTCCCTGGCAGCTCCTGGAGGCCAAACATCTCTACACAGCACCACATAAAAAAGCCATTTGGCCACTCGTTCTAAAGGACCTGGTCTAAGCTAACAGTTAATGGCAAGAACCTAATAAATCCATTCTTCCTAAAATTTTAATATCTGATAAGACATTATACTTCCTCTCACCTCCATATTTACTCTTTATGGAAATAATTCCCTAACATCTTAAATGAATAAATTGCCATAGTTGAATTCCATTCATTACATCAGCTTGGAGAGGGGGATGGGTTCCTGTCTTTACTTTCCATTCAGTAGACCTGTATCCTTCCAAGACCTTACCAGATGCCAGGTCCAGTATCAGACCAGGAATACTAGGATTGGCCAGTAATCACGATCTGAATTCCACAGATTCCTCCTTGAGGAAACAAACTAGGTATGAGGAGCTGGGTTAAAGCATCATTACAGCTTTATGAGTCATTATCTTTATGCCTAGTGTCAAAATTACAAATTTTTGTTGTTTTAAGCCACAAAGATTGTAATTATTTTTTACAGCAGCAATAAAAAACTAACACAAACACAAAGAATTGTCGGCATGTTGTGAAGATTCATTAAATGTCATTTTATGAGTGATATTATTATCTGCCCTACACCCATACTCACTCAAGTCTCCTTGGGTATGAACTCTCAAGGATGAGCAATGTTATGGAGGTCAGGGGTCAGGGGTCACCACAGGCATAACATGGATACAGAACAGTGATAAGTGAGATAAACCCAGATGAGACTGGGAAATACTGAAAGGAGGTAAAAATAGTAGTGAGTACACACAGGGCTCAGATCCTGATTTCTAAATACTACTTTCTCCTAAAAGGAAGCAGAGTTCCTTGGGGAAATGGTTGATTTCAAGTCTGATGCAAGGAAAATAGAATATGAGCTTGAAACATCTTTTTGTGCCAGAAAATAAGAAAGTAAGGATACTGAGGCCAGTTGGAAAAGTTTCCAACTGGCAAAATTTAGGACAATTTGAACATCAAATTAATTAAAGATAGTGACAGATTTAAGTAACCTATTTAATTAAAAGAAGAAATCATGAATTCATATTGATAGCAATCATTCAATCAGTAAAAATTTTGATGATAAATAGAATAATTGCATAGTCTGAAGGTACTTGTGTGTAAAGCACTTAGTAATTACAATGGGAACAAAGAGTAACTTGCAGTGGAGAATCCCGACAGACACCACTGTGTTGGATTCTGTGATGTGCTGCCCAGAGACTCCTTCAGGAAGGACAGATTTATCCATAGGTGCTGGGATTGATGGCAGAAAATGGTCCTTGGTGGGTCAGCCCTCTTTGGGAGTTACCAAAGCTGAAGAGAACTGCCTCATCCAAGGTCACATCTCATTTAGGAGCAGTTCACATCCAATGGATGATCAACATGGGTGTACAAAGTTCAAGTTCAGGTGCCCCCATAACAAGAGAGCTCTGAAGAGCCGTCCCATCTCCATAGTTCCTCGTGGGGTCAGCTGTGGCCTTTGCTGGTACTACTTGAAGCTCAACTTCTCTTTCTGCCCAATTCTGCTTCCACAGAGGTTAATCCCAAGAGCATTCCATAATCGACTTCTTGTATGCTAACTTCAAAGTCTACTTCCTAGAGAACCCCAACTTCTATAGACTGAATATGTGTATTACCCCCAAAATTCATATGTCATAGATGCAAAGGCTTCACTTAAACATACTACTAGAACATTATGCTAAATAAGACTTCAGAGTAGCTTATAGAAACACTAGTATTACAGCACTTTAAACAGTTCGCTGAAAGCTCCACATAATTGACAGTGAGGTCGTTGAGAGGTGACTAGGCCATGGGGTGGAGCCCTCATGAATGAGAATAGTGTCTCTACAGAGGAGACCCCAGAGAGATCCGTTACCCTTTCTGCCATGTGAGTACACAGTGAGAAGACAGCCATCTGTGAACCAGTAAGTAGGTCCTCACCACACACTAAATCTGTCAGCACCTTGATTTTGGACTTCCCAGCCTCCAGAACTGTGAGAAATAAATGTTCATTTATAAGCACCCAGTATATGGTATTTGTTAGCAGCCAGAACAGACTAAGACACTGACCTATAACTCTGCCTTAATCAAGTAATCAAAATTAATTAAGGGGATCTAAAAAAAATTATGTGCAACCGGGTAGGATTCACCGAGAAGAACTCAGCACCACTTCTGTGATATTACTGCCAAAGATACATAACCTGATTGTAATCACGAGGAAGCATCAGACAAAAAAACCCAAATTGGGAGGTATTGTACAAAATCACTGCCTTATAATCTGCAAACGTGTCAAGCAACGAAAGTCAAAGAAAGATGACAAAAATGTTCCAAATTGAAGAAAACTGAAGACGAGACATGACAACAAAATGCAACGTGTGATTTTGGACTGGATCCCCTTGCTATAAAAGGTATTATTGGGACAACTGGTGACACTCAAATGGGGTCTGAAGGTTAGATGATCATAACGTATCAATTATAATTTCCTGATTTTGGTGGTTATACAGGAGAAAGTCTTTGCTCACAGGAAATACACACTGAAGTATTTAAAGTATTCAGTGACGATGGGACATCAGGTTGACAGCTCTCTAGTGGTTCTGGAAGAAAAACCGAAGTTCTTTGTACCACTCGTAAATTTTCTGTAAAGTGGAGTTTGTTTCAAATTTTTTTAAAAAAGTTTTAAACAACAAACAACAGAACAACATGGGTAGCCATTGTTTGTACAATTATCTTGTATATCCATGTTCTCCTTTTCAAAAATTTTTTATTTTTTGGCTTTTAAAAAAATTTTTATTTTACATTGGAGCATAGTTTTCTCCTTTTCCTTTTCTTTTCTTTTTTTTAAACCATCAGTGATGTAGGTCTTTAAGTTTCTTAAGATGAGCAGTACTTTTTGAGCTTCTTCTCTTTGGAACACCTATATCGACTCTTCAAAAATACATGGTGAAGGGAGCCTCCGGGTTGCCCTACACTAGGCAACATCCTATCTCTCTAGGTTCATCCTTCAGGAAGCATCAGCTCTAAGAGAATATAGGACTGATGAGGAGCAAAATGTCAAGGAGGAGCTCAACTCCTTGCACAGTAATGGAAACGGGACCCAAGGCTGAAGAAATCAATATGGGGGCCGCTACTTAGTAAATCATTGAAGCAGGGATGGCTGAGCTCCCACAAGGTCAGGTTCACTGTGCCATACAGATCTAGGGGAAATGAGACAGAGGGCAAAAGGAGAGTTCTTTCTAACTTCTGAAGATGATTACCTTGTACTTGTGCCCTAAATTATCTGTGATTTTTTTCTTGAAATTTTATCATGATGGTTATAAACACAAGTACTGTCTTTGTGAATCATCTTTATTTTTAAAATTTGGCTAACAATCCACTCAAGTGTCTTTGACATGTTTAAAGCAATTTGTTTCACAAATATGAAAGTTAGAAAAGATTGAGACGATGGAAAGGAAGTAATGGAGACAGTGTGTCATTTTCTATCACTTGGAAATATGTTGCACAAATAAAAAAAGTTGTTTGATGGAAAATGTCACCCTAGCTGTCTCCACTGCTTCACTTCTATCATTTTAGCCAGAGAAACACTGTTTTTGTCTAGTTAATTGCTTCAGAATACCAAGGGCTCTTGTCTGCCCCGTGCACTAATTTTCCAGTGAAAATAGCATATACGTCAACCTAACTTTGAGATGTTGGACCTCTAACGTGGCTTGTCCCTTTGGGAGCCAGTTATGGGGCTGAGAGGGAAAGCTATTTTGTCTTTCTATTTTCCCAGTCAAGGAAACAGGACTTGAAATAGCATTAGTTCTTGCAAGACCAAATGGAAAGCATGACACCTTCACTGGAAGAGTTGATAACATTGTGCTGACGACTGCTTTCCAAAAAAATCCAGCACGTGTGTTTCTCCCCAGGTCACACCATAGTGAGAACTGCTGCACACACTTCATTTAGCTGCTGGACTGCCGGACATCTCAGGCCCCAAAGATCCTCATCCTACGATGTCTGTTTTAGTCTGCGGGGGCTGCTTTAGTAAAATACCACTGACCGGGTGGCTTAAATAACAGACGTTCATTTCTCACAGTTGTGGAGGCTGGGAAGTCCAAGATCAAGTTTTCTTGCTGTGTTCTCATGTGGTGGGGGGAGAGAGAGAGCTCTGGTCTCTCTTCCTCCTCTTAAAAGTATACAAATCCCATCATGGGGCCATACCCGCATGATCTCGTCTAAACCTAATTATTCCCCAAAGGTGCCACGTCCAAATACCGACACTTGTGAATTTGGGGACCAAAACATTCAATCCATAGCAATGCCTCATCCCTCTTCTCCATCCCCTCTCCCTTACTAAAGGCCTTTCAGTTGTCCTGCCCAGGCTATACCTTAACCCAGCCCCTCATACCTGGTCTCTTCCCTCAAGGAGGAATCAGTGGAATTCAGATCCTGATTACTGGCTGGTCCTAATATTCCTGACCTGATGCTGGACCTGGGATCTTAAAAAGTCTTGGAAGGATAGAGGGTCCACTGAATGGGAACTGAAGACAGGAACCCATCCCCCTCTCCAAGCTGATGCAATGAATGGAAGTCAACTGTGGCAATTTATTCATTTGAGATGTTCGGGAATTATTTTCATAGTGAGTAAATATAGAGGTGAGAGGAAGCACAATGTCTTATCAGATATTAAAATTTAAGCAAGAGTGGATTTATTAGACTCTTGCCATTAGCTGTTAGCTAAGACCAGTTCCCTGGATGAGTTGTCAAAGGCTTTTTTTATGGGGTGCAGTGTGGAGATGTTTGGTGCCATAAGCCCAGAGGAAGTCCCGGCATAAGGGTTTCTGAGCCACTCAGTGGGTAATGCAAAATTCTTGATACGTTTGGCAGACCACTGCCTCAGTTCCCCCATGTGCATAAGGTAGATTATAATTGTAACTACCTTCTATGTCTAAACTGCTCACACTGAGAATGATCACACACCTGGTTTCCATGCTGGTCAAGCCACCCTGATGGGACTCTGGCCTATTTATTCCCCTATTTGTTCCAAGTTTCTTTCAGTGCCCACCCTGTCACGTCCTAGTCCTCTCCCAGGTGATCTGATTGAACATCCATCTAATTCAAGGCTGCCACCCCTATCCAGAACCCTGAAGGGTTACAGAGTACTGTAGCAATACCCCGCACAGCCCCCAAACCAGAGATCAGGAGAGAGGCTTAGCTCTTGTCAGCTGGAGGGCAAAGGTGGTCACCTTCTTGCTCGGTCCCCTCGGGTAGCTTGCATCTCTTCGCTCCTGCAGCGAGGAGGTGCAAAGGTGCCTATCCGGTGCCCCTGATGGCTCGCTGGGGCCGCTTCCAGCTCTGTGCCGGCTCCATTTCCTGTGGCGGGTTCTTCTTCCCTTGCCTTGCCTCATCTTGAATGGCTGTTTCTGCTTGACCTCACCTATGCTGGATGAGCTCACTGCCCCCAGTCTGCACTTCCAAAGCTAGATCAACACTACACCCCACTCTGTCCAATGATCTTGGCTACTTCTCTTCCCTTGAAATGGATTTTCTGTGCCCTGTTTGGACACTTATCCCAACTGTTAGCATGATGAGATTGCTCCCTTTTCCCCTGTATATTCCTCTAGCTTTCTAGTAGCTTCCTCCCGCCTCTGCTCTGATTTGACAATCATATCCAAGGTTTCCCAGCTTATGCTTGTTTTCCTAGCATCCCATCTATTTAGTCACCTTCCCTCCCAAAAGTGTCCTGGTTTGGAGGACAAATTATAGGGTTACCCATGGAGCTCCATCAGACGCTGGTCTGGCCTTGGGCACAAGTATATTTGATCCCTCTGTTGGGCATGGGTAGTTCCCAGATCTGTAAAACGAGCGGGCAAAGTGATGGCTAAGATTCCTTCCAGCACCCTAACATTTATGTTCTGTGATTCTATGAAATATACCAAGCTTTGGATTGCTTCACCTTTAACAATGAGCAGATGCACACAGTAAAACGGTTAGAGAGGCGTGCTTTTCAGAGCAGCCAGTCTTAACTGGATGCTGGGCAGTTACTCCCGGGCTCTGCTCCTCTTTGGCTCTCAGTTTTTGCCCTGAATATAAGCGCAACCCTCAGCGTCTTCATTCGACTCACTTTCAACTCATGGTACCCTCCTCTCCTGCATCTCTCTATGTCTGACTCCCCAGGGTTTTCGTCTTTTCTCTCAAAACTTGTTCTTGGGCTATGCATCTCACCTCTTTAGGATACTGCTCTCTGCAGAGTGTCGGCGAGTTATTTTTCAAAGCCAAGCTGAGCAAATTTACAAACAGGGGTCAGTTGGGTAGTGTTATCTACCCTCATGGAGGATTTTCATTTTGTTAGGGGAGCTTCAGTTGTTATGTGCTAATTCAGAGAAGTGACTACAATGGAGGAATTCAACACGCTGTTGAAAGGAATACCTTTCACGTCTCATCACAGAGACACTTGCCTCTCTACCTGGCTATAGACTTGGCAGGTGGCAATCCGATATTCATCAACATATGGCTGGTGAACATGACGTGTGAATGAATGAATGAGTGAATGAGATTGAAAATGTGTTTTTATTATAACCCATCTTATCATCAGTCTACACATTACTCCCCTGAAGCCTTTGCTTTTTAAGTATATTTGGTTTCACAAAGTGTGAGAATCTGCTCATCTCCAGGTTAGCAGGAAAGCAGGGATAATAGATCTCTTCTCTCCACTTTCCCCACAGGCATTTCTGGTGAATAGATAAAGGGGGTGGATATCATTCAAGTCTCTCTTGATCTGTCAGGAGCACAGAGACCTACACCATTTATCGAGCCCCCTTTAAACTGTTCTTGAAAACTAATGGTGACTTAATTGTATTTGATCATGTTAATGAGATTCTGATCTTTGACAAAAGATAGTTTTTCAGGGCTCGTGTTTTAATCTGACATGATGAAATGGATTGTTTAGGAAGCGTGATGATTTTGCTGCGTGGAGAATCCAGATGCCACCCCGACACATGCAGAGAACCTGAGCTCTGAATTCTAGTTAGTGAAGACTCGTTCTATAAAAGGTGGGCGCATCCTTTATGGGATGGCCAGAGTAGGTCTCCCACACCACTGCAATGTCCATAAAACTCCAGGAGCCTCAAGAATGAGTGGTGCCCAAACCCCAAACGTAGCTGTGAGATTTGATTCAGTTAAGGATCCCTTTGTCATTAGAAATATGTATACATCAGCAGAACAATAAGCTCTTGGACTTCCACGCAGGCCTTCCTCCCAGCCTGGAGGGTGCACATTTCCTATCCCTCTTGTGAAATTCCCAGTTCCTCAGGATCCATCTCAAGGACTACTTGCCTTGTCCCGAGACCTTAGCTTTCAACTCTAACCTAGGTCCCTCCTGACTGCCCAGCATCGTGACTACCTGCCTCTAGTACACATTTCTGGTAGATAATTGTATCAGTTCAGCACTTGATTATATACTGTATAGTTATATTCATTTACTGTTTGTGGACTTCTTCTCACTCCAACTATAGTAAGCTCTTTAAAGACAGGAATAGTGTCATAAATCCCCCCCATCTCACACAGTGCCAGACACAGCAGAGGTTTCTGCAACAGAAATTCACTGGACCAGAGATGAGATGTCATAAAGGCACAGTAACGGAAGTGGAAGGGAAGTAGACAGGAACCTGAAGAAGCCACAGCAAGACTCCCCGAAGCACATCCAACAGCACAGCAAAGGAACCTCTAAATGGCTAAGCTAGGCTTCAGCCAGAGATGTGACAAGGCATTTACAGCAACCAGCCCAGCTCCCTGAAGCCTGAAGAAACACCTACAGGCAGATACAAAAATTGCTGTACCTACCTCCTGAGGGTAATTTGCATTACTCTCCTAACTAAATGAGAAATACCAAAATGTTCATCCATGGGACAGTGTGTATGTATGTATGAGAGAGAGAACAAGAGCAGGAGAGAAACAGACAGAAATGGAAGTAAGAGAAATTATAAGAAAGGGTAGAAAAGATCAGAAGGGCTGAGATAATGAGAAGAAAGAAAAGGTGAAAAGGATAGTAAAAGAGAGGTACAGCGATTTATAGCCTGTCTTATGGTCGTCTAATACCTGTCTGGTTCTGGCTGCTGTTATAGTAATGCTTTATGAAAGTTATACTTCCTTAAGGAACACTATAAACAGTTAGCTTTCCTACACAGTTGCAATATTCCAAATAAGTCTGGTAACTGGGTGATCTTATTAGCAAGCAACTATCACTAAGGGGTTCCAAGAGTTTTCCAGTTGTTCCCTCATCAGTTCTTACGACATGCTCATGGAGTAACGAGAGGGCACAGATTATGAATGATTAGTCCACTTTCATCCTTTCTTCAGTGGGTTTTAATTTCAATCAGTTGCTCTCTCTTTTCACAGACTGGAGACTTAAGACCAAGGGATAACAGTGGGCACATTCATTTTCATTAAATGTTTTTTTCACCCACCTTTGTCACCCCCAACTTCACAAACTGCAAGAATTTCTTAGAATTTATGTGGAAAAGCCAGAGGATGCCCACACTGTATAATCCCTGAGTTCAGATCATGAGTTCTGGTAGAGTACAGTTTCAATTATGCGACGCTAATTAGCCAAGGTTATGAATTCTAGTAAGTGAAAGAGGTTAATGTGAGACACAAGTATGGAGATAGAACAGAGAGAGGAGCTAGGGTGAAGGCAAATTAGGGGAATAAAAAAGAGAGGGAGAAAGGAGGGAGGAAGTCAGGAATCTGTGAGATTTCTCATTCCAACATCCATTGTCCTTTATATGTGCTCCCCGGAGCACAGTACATGTGATGAGACACACTGACAACTCTGGCACCCTCAGGATGCTGAGCTTTGCTGAGAAACTCAAGCTCTGTAGGATGGGATTGGGTCACAAGGCAGGGAAAGGGGGCTCCCTGTAGGTCTCTGGCACTAGAATGTGCCTGGCAATCCCTCCTACTTTGAGACTAAACAGCCTCTGTCACTTCAGCTAGAACTGCGGGCAAATAATTCTGGGCAGAACTTGGTCTGTGGTTTGTCAGGGTTCCTATTTGACTAAATTAAGCTGTCAGCATGGATGTTGCAGACACTGGAGAGTTTTGTTTAGAGGTTCAGTGATTGTTATCTTTTCTTTGCTGCCAGGAGAGAAAAGTCAGAGAGCAGTGGTCTCCTCTTGGCCTTTTTGACAGACTTTTCTTATTTAGTAATAGTCCCTCATTGGAGAACCTCCCGCAAGGCCGCTAGTGCTAAGGTCCTTAAGGGCTAACCCTAAAGGGGAGAGATGGCAGTCTTCTTCCATTGCCCTCCCTTCAGACCCAGGATGGGGTGGGGAGTTACAGAGGGCATATTTAGTAATGCAGAACTTGATCCCACAGAAAGCTGCTCGAAGAGTCTGGCTAGGCTGGTACCTCAGTGAATGTCTTCATTTACGGGGGGAAGAGTCAGGAAGATCAGAGCAGAACAAATGAATTAATGCACCAAACAATGTAACTAGGATTAATTCTATGCTTTTACTTGACAATGTATTTGTTCTCTTTTAAAGGGCCAAGGTGGACAGGCCACTGGGCTAAGATTCTGATGGTCTGTTGGGAGGCAAGGACAGGAGACCTCCCTTCCACTGCACCATCCTGGGTGAGTCATTCACTCCCTGTGAATTTTGGTTTCCAGATTTTCAATGAGGTTTATTCCTAACCCCCTGCTTCCCAGTTTTGTTGTGAGAATGAAAATGTGCTTTCATGTATGTTATCTCCTATAATCCATGAATAGCTGTCTGAAGTATTATAATCCCTTTTTTTTCAGGTGAGAAAACAGTCACTGAGGGGGTTAAGTGAGACCACCACTGTTCTTAGTGGTGGAACTAAGGTGCTGACTGGGGTCTTCCTGACTCCAAGTCCTCCCCCCTCCACTGCACTACCTCCCAGCCCTTTTATCAAATGAGCTGTCATCCCTGAAGTGACTCCAAAGAGCCAGCCACTACAGCATACTGTGCTTCCTCAGACCAAAGTGCATTACTTTACTATAGGTGAGCCTTATTTGACTATACAAAGAAAAAACCACCAATTTTACTAGAGGAAAAATCATTCATAATGATGCTTACACTTTTACCTTGTCATCTATTAGTAAGATTTCCCCCTCAAGTCTCTTACTTATGTCCCCAACAATAATCTCAGACCTCCAGTTTATCTTCCTTACCCTGCCATAGTAATCTAAAAATTAAAAACTTAGATCTTTTAAAACTCTTCCATGGAGGCTCCTGGCTACTTATAGAATAACATCTAAACTTCTTGTCTAGGTGTACAAGATTGTCAGTATGCTTCCAAGTTTTCCTTCTCCACTGACATTTCCCATTTTTTCCCATTCCACTGGGTCAACCTCTACTCATCCTTTGATACCCAGCTCAAATAGCACTTGCCAGGGGTCTCTACCAACTAGCCGCATGGTCAATCTCTCTCTCCAAGGTGCTTTCCAGGCATTTTGTCCAAGAGGCTGGCATTGAACTCAACCTCTAGTGTTCAGACTATCCTCTCCAGACTCTTCGAGGGCAAAGGATAAACATATCTTACTACTTTAATACCAATGCAGTGCTTTGCACATGCAAGGTTATCAATAAAAGCTCAATAAACACATTCAAAAGGAAAGTAGACTGGCTTCATGGTAAAAGAAGCCAAATAAAAATCTGGAAAATAAATATATAAATATAAAAAAGGAAAGTAATCATTTTTGAAAAGTTACTGAATACGAATGCCAAATTGATAGAGTTATTTTAATGTTATGTTGGCACAAAAAGTGTCAAAAAGAAAAAAACAGAAATTATGCTAAGTTACCATAGCACATTGACTACAAATGCATGCAAGTTCCATCATCCACTCTTCTCAATGTTCTACAGAATAAAGGTAATTTGCAACTGTAGTTTGGCATTTCCTAGACTGAGTTCTGCCTTTTACTAAAGGGTATTATAAAAATAAAATATGGTGGAGTAGTGTTTGCAGTCAAACAATTTTGGGACTGTTAGGCTAAAGAAGATTCCTTTTTTGACTTTGTACCCCCTCAGAGCCTTTAATATACTAATGTGTGTTGGAGCTCTCCTAGAAGATGCAGGAAACACAGCACGACCCAAATACATCTGACCACAGAACTTTTTTTTCAAGGAACATCACACATGACAGGTGTTCATAGAGAGCACACTCTGGGTAACACTGTCCTAGATTCTTAGATGCCATTATCAGTCACTTCATAGAAGCACTTAAGAATGAACACGCTGACCATCGATGCACAAACACACAGCAGCAAAAATCTGAAATGACATCTTATATCAGTGTTGCTTCAGAATAATGAAACAGGTAGCCCATTTTCATCAAAATGCTGCATAAAATAGTGGAAAGAGCATAGGCTAGGAAATATTTCTCTACATCTTTCGAGCTGTATGATTTGGGGCAAGACATTTGTCAGCAGAGAAACTGTGCTGTGTCTGTGACAGCCACGGATGGTGATTTTACCTGGACTTTCTGAAACATAAATCCACAAGGGCACTTAGTCTTTAAGTATTTGGGTGATGATCTCAGATATGAGAGATGGTCCTTTTCCTCCCTAAGCTCCTGTAGCACCTGCTCACCTCCTAGGTCTTTGATAAAGTTGAGGTATTCAGGCATGATAATCAGTTTCCTATCTCTCCACCTACTATACTAACACTCCCCCTACGTCTTTTCCAACATCCTCAGAAGATAAAGAAGTCTTCTGCTGTGTCTTCCTCTCATCCAAGCCACTTGACGCTATGCTTCTATTTTTTCCAGCATTCTCCTGAATCTTCAGGATTCTTCCTCCACTGGCTTCTTCCCTTCTACCTACATACAAGTTCAAGTACCTCCAATCCTAAAACAGACACCCAAGACAAAAATACCCCTCTTCTTACTCACATTCTTCTCCAGATATCATCTAAATTTTCTTCTCTTCCAAAAAGATTAAACAATTTCCTCTTTGAACATCCAATTCTCTTGGATTTAGTGGCACTGCACTTCCCTGATGGCCCTTCTACTTATCTGATCACGTGGTCTTTGTCTCCCCCAGGGGTATCAGCTCCTGGACTGGCTCCCTAAAAGTTGTTTTTCCCCAAGATTTAAAGCCTCCACCCACTTCTCACTTGATTTATGTTTTCTGAATGATCTTGCCCATCTATGTATGTATGATATCCAAATTTCCATATATCCAACCCAAACCTCTTCCCTAAGCTTCAGATTGATATATGGGACCATCTATTGGACATATTTACCTGGAAGTCCCTCAATTACTTCAAACTCAGCAGGATCAAATGGAATCTCATTTATATCACTACTGTTTCATTGGCAGAGGTCCTATGCATTGTGATTAGGAGAGAATGCCTGGGTTCGAATTACAGCCCTAGCACTTTCCAGGCGTGACCTTGGGTAAGTTCCTTAATCACTGAAAAGATGGAGATGACTACAGTCCAACGCCCAGAGGGGTGCGTGAAGAGTTAAATGGACAGCATGTGGCACCTCTGCTCAGTACCCTGTGCCAGTAAGTGAGTTGTCAGTGGGAGCCGCTAGCATCATTATCACTTCCCACACTCAGTTTTTCTCTCCTGAATTCCTGCCATTCCTCTTCTCATCTGGGAGTGCTAGCACATGTCATGAGCAGCACACAAGCCAGCAACCTGGGAGCTGTAGCTACTATCCTACCAGTCACTCCATGAAGACTACCAATCACAAGTCCAGTAGACTTTTCTCTCCTAAACATTTCTCAGATCCCACCTCTCCTCTCCATCTCTACAACCACTGCCTGAATCCAGGCTCTCACCCTCTCTCCTTTGAGCACCTTCTCTCCAGTCTCAAACCGTCTAAATAAGAATCGTTCATGTCACTCCCATCCTGAATACACAGCAGTCTGACACCCCAGCTGGCTTTAGATAAACACTACTCAAGAAATAGGTGAAATAGAAATATTGAAGTCTTGAGGCCATTTCAGTGTTTTAATGGGGTTAATAATGCAGAATATATGCAGTTGATGTGGTCCTATGAATGCTTGGGCATGTGATGACTGTACCCATGAATGACCTCCATCATTGTGCTCAGAAAAGGCTGCACTTTTGGACTCCCAGGTTTGCACAGCTGGAAGGGACTTCTAGCACACACCACTGGGTGTCTACCAGCATCCATGCTTAGCTCCCCTTGTCCCTCTCTGAAGAGACTGGAAAAATGAACTACTTTCACAGCTCCTCTTACAGGTAAGGGTAACAAATGAGACATAAATAGCTTGCTGGGGCTTCTGGGAAAACTTTGCTCTTCTGATGAGAGGGGCAGGCTTTGCTGATACCATCCTTCCCCTCTTCTTTCTGAGTACCCAAAAATATGAACCTGGCACTGTGGGAGCCATTGAGGGACTGAGGAAAAAGGTCAAGAAAATGTCTGAGGTGCTGGCCTCAACGTCCCTGTGCTCCCGTAATGGGACTCCAGGGAGAAAGGAACTTGCCCAAGAACCCTGCAGCCACGCTGGAGGGCTCACTGGGTAGGGGAAGTCTGTTGTTTTGAGGGGGGAGAGCTGGTAAGGAAGATAGCTGCAAATTCTTTCCTTGGAATGACTCTGCCTCAAAGAAGTATCACACAAGTAGGGAGCCCATGCTAAAGTAACAGCAAATTAACACCACAAGCTGTTCCTAGGTTTTCACAGCCTCAGCTACGGGTTAAGGAAACCTGTAATTAACGCTCTGCCCCATGCCTTCCATGATTTGTCATGGCTGCAGGCTCAGGGGTGGAAAGAGAGAAAAGGCCCCACAGATGACCAGGCACATTTTCCAGTCACACCCATCTCCTCAAATTCATTAACACCTCCCACATAACTCACAGAGATAGCGGTGCACGGCCAGCAACTAATGAACGCAGTTATCAAAGCGCTGAGACCGTCTGCAGCACAAGCTAGTGAGGCCCTGGCAGAGGAAAGCCAGTAGCTCCTTGTTCACCTTCTCTGCTCAGAGAACCCAGTGTAGGATGGTTAAATCTGGGACCACCCAAGAGGCTATTTACTTAAATATTTAAAAAGAAAGAAGCCTGATTTGAAGGCAGAATCACTTATAAATAAGTCCCACGACCCTAGGTTCTGAGAATAGCCACAAAAGAAAACTCCAGGGTATTAAGACATCCCAGCTCATCTTATATAAAGTCACGGGGAAAGACAAAAGAACAATAACAAAGAAATGCAGACTGGAAGCAAATAAGTGTGGTTATTTTCTCCATATTTTTAATATGACGATAGGTCTCTCTATTCAATAGTTACATTCTTTAAAAGTAGTGCGTAAAGTGGTCTTTGTTGATAAATCTAATCGTGTTATAAACACCCTAAAATAAATATTTGAAGAGACTTTTATGTGTCCTTTATTTTTTTTACAAAGTATTCTCTTTTCTGTTTTTTAAATCACTTTTTCACATTCTAGGTTTCTTGAAACTGAGGTACACCCACATATCCAAACATTTGCACTGAATTTCATTTCCAGTTCACATTCGACAGTTACCTCTTCTCATTAGAGCAATTACGTTTTTTAAAGATTGAAGTAGAGTCGATCTACAATATTGTGTTAGTTTCAGGTGTACAGCATAGTGATTCAGTATTTTTGCAGATTATACCCCATTAAATGTTATTACATGATCATGGGTATAATTCCCTCTGCTATACAGTAGGACCTTGTTTGCTTATCTATTTTATATATACTAATTTGTATTTGTTAATCCCATACCCCTGGTTTGTCTCTTCCCCCTTCTTTCTCCCCTTTGGTAACCACAAGTCTTTTCCTACGTCCGTGAGTCTGTTTCTGTTTTGTATATACATTCATTTGTATTATTTTTTAGATTCTACATATAAATGATATCATATAGTATTTGTCTTTCTCTGTCTGATTTATTTCACTAGCATAATATTCTCTAGGTCCACCCATGTAGCTGCAAATGGTAGTATTTCATTCTTTTATGGCTAATATTCCATTGTATGTATATACCACATCTTCTTAATCCCGTCATCTGCTGATGGGCGTTTGGGTTGCTTCCATGTCTTAGCTATTGTAAACAGTCCTGCTATGAGCACTGGGGTGTGTTTATCTTTTCAAATTAGTGCTTTGGGGTTTTTTAAAGATATATACTCAGGAGTGGAATTGCTGGATCACATGGTAGTTCTATTTTTAGTTGTTGTTTTTTTTTTTTTTTTAAGGAAACTCCGTACTATTTTCCATAGTGGCTATACCAATTTACACTCTCACCAACAGTGTAGGAGGGTTCCCTTTTCTCCACATCCTCTTCAACATTTGTTATTTGTAGATTTTTGATGTTAGCCATTCTGACAGGTGTGAGATAACACCTCATTGTGGTTTTGATTTGCATATCTCTAATAACTAGGGATGCTGAGCATCTTTTCATGTACCTGTTGGCCATCTGTATATCTTCTTTGGAAAAATGGCTATTCAAGTCTTCTGCCATTTTTGATTGGATTGTGGGGTTTTTTTTGACATTGAGTTGTGTGAGATATGCTGTTTTTTAAAATACATAGGTTTTTATCTCAAAGGCAAATTTGCTATGCTTCCCCTCCCCCACCTTTTTGCTGAAGAAACAAAAGTAGTACTATGTCTTTTTATAAAAAGAGAAGGCATTAAATGCTTACTGTAGTGGATTCTGTGGTCTGCCACCCAGACCTTTTGTGTTTAGGACAGAGGCATCCTTGCCCCGATGCTGGGAATGCTGGTGGCTCACAGCTCTCATTGAGCTGCTCTCATGGGTTTACCCTCAGCCATGGAGACCCAACTACACTAATTTTTCCCTCCCTGGGGGTAGCTTGTAGCCAATGACCATCAATGCTAGAGTATAAATGACCCATGCCCTTGCCTCAAGACTGGACAACTCTAAAGATACACTCCAGCTCCAGAGCTCACCATGGGATCCACTGAAGCCTTTGTTCATTGGAGTTCAACCCCGCTCTCTGCCCAACACTGATCCCTTCACTCCCACACTGATGTTGACCCCGAGAGTGCTCCCCAGTAAACTCGTTCCACACAAATCTCCTTCTCAGAGTTTGTTTCCTGGAATCCCAATCTAAGACATGCATCTTATTCTTCCTAAGACTTTCATTATTATAGTTATTTTATGAATGGGTGTGGGAGAAGATCTGAGACCTCAGACAAGTCCAGTTCAGGGACAAAGCTTCCCTGTCCTCTTCTCACTGCCCGAAATATTTGGCTATAAAGGTGAAGGTAAAAATTCCCCTTAAGTTGGAAAAAAACTCTGGGTATTTACTCACATGCATGGAGTGATCCTTTTACTAAAAATGTGTCAAGGACATTTTAATCATATCTAGTCCAAACAAGCATATACATGCACACACATATATACAAAAGAAAGATAAATGAACTTAGGGAAAGAAATAACAATAAATTTTCATCATATTTTAAAATAGTGTTTAAAAAATTATCTGTGGATTCTTCTCTCACCTGAAGTACCCATTATTAAAAAATATTAACAATAAGAGTCTGCTCCCTAAATTAAATTAGAGTTATTTCACTTTGCCTAACACACAGGAACAGTAGGTTAGTTTTCCCTTTTCTTTTCGCACAACTGGGATAACAAACAATTCTGTGTAGAACCCAAGCACTGCACTGATGTTGTTTATTCTGACTCAGGGATCTCTTTTCTCCTCTCCCCCTTCTATTCTGTCTTCAACCAATTTTCCCACATTTATATACAAATTTGCATTGTAAATTCAAGTAAGCACAAACCATGTTCCTCAAGAGATCAGTGGCCATAGATTTTTTTCCCAAGGAAGTATTTTTAGTTTTAATTTTATTACATTTAATTTCTTTATATTTATTCCCACAGGTCAATGATTTTACATAGATGCCTCCATATAATCATATCATGGTCACTTTTTTTTCTCCCTTTCTTGCTTGGTTCCCTTTCCTTTTGCTTCTCTTGCCTTTCTTTTGGCAGTATTTCCAATATGGAACCCATATCAACACCAGTGTGTGTGCTTCATATTCTTTTCTGAACTCACAGTATTGATCTATGCACATGTACATTTACACACACATGTATAGAAGATCTTATGTACACCCTTCTACATTTTGCTTTCTCACTCACTACCTCTCTTAAAGTCATCTGGCATGGGTCAAATTGACAATCCATTATGTGAATATATCACAGTATTTTCAACCATTCCACTATTGAGAGTTGTTTACTTTTAGGGTTCTATTTGTCACCATACACAATGCTGCAGTAAATAATACCCACTTTTTAAAAGTGGATTTTAAGATTTTAGATATCATTGGTATAGATTTTTAAGACTGGAAGTGCTAGGTCAGAGCTCATATGTATTTCTAATATTAACAGATATACCAAATTGCTTTCTAAAAACGTTATTAAATTACACATACATACATACATACATACATCATACATACATACATACATACATACATACATGTATACATACATACATCAGCCATGTATGCTTTTCCCTATGTACACATTAACATTTTATGCCAATTGTATTCACTTTTATTTATACCAGATTTTTGCCTGATTAGGCAAATAATATGTTGATGTTTGGCATTGTATCAGACCCATCTTAGAGTATAGAGTGGTCCAGGGGTTGGATGTAATCCCAGCTCCAGCCAACTGTTAAAGTATGATTCCAGGAAATAACACAACTATACCTTACCCTTCCTCCATTATGACCCATGGTATCATGACTGTCATGAATAGGGCTTGCACATGGCACTCACCAATGACATATTCCACCCTGAAGAGGTCCCTTCTAGGGTTATAGGGACGATTGAAGTCGATCTGGATGTAGAAAGACTGTCCTCTACGTACAATCAGCTTGTTGTTGTTGTATTTGCCGGTGTGGTGATCCACTTTGTTGCTGTCCCATCTCTCCTTGAACAGGTGAACAGCCGTAACATTAAGGTAGTCTATACACAAAGAAAACAATCAAGAGAAGCCACTGAGTAACTTTGGTTTAAACACAAACTTGAAAAACAAGGCTATTTTTCCTGAAGACGCAAGGTAGTAAGGTTTATTAGATAAAACGCTATACAGGGGGCTGGTAGATTTGGGAGTCAGTCTTTGTGACATCCTTGTTTTCAAAGAAGATTTTTTTAAAAGCATTTTCCCCTTCTGATCTCATCTCAGACCACACGGCACTCACTTTGGGATAATAAAGCTGTGTTGATAATGCCTATCAATAGGTCTAGATACAGAGGAACTAGCACCTGAGATCAAGGCTTCACATCCGAGTCTCATGTTGGTTTTCGTTGTGTCAGGTGCTTCCCACAAAGACTACAGCCTCCATACGTTGGGATAAGCAGGGAATACCACTTCAATTTTCTTATCTTTAAAAAGGGAGGAATCAAATCTGACAAAGCCTGCAAGGGATGTTCTAAGGACAAAGTTGATCATCAATCCAAAATTCTCCTCTTACTTCAGGAAGGGTCAACCCACAGCCCCCTTCTGTAATTCTAAAAGTAGATCTTGTCCTTCAAAGGCAGGAAACAGAGGGAACAGGCATGGAGGAAGGATACCAGCATTCCTATGAGGTTGGTAGGATTGTTTCCACTTTGCACATGCTGAAACAAGACTCAATTTCCCTGGCTACTAAACAACCAACCTGGAAGCAAACCCTGGTGTGAAGCCGAAATCTACAGGCTTTTCCTCTGATTTTTGGAATCGGGAGTGTAAATGTCAGTTATATATTTATCTGAGACATGATAGCACTGGATAAAAGTTAGATCTCCTCTTGCTTTTTTCCCATTCCCTCTGCAAATGATCACTGAATGTGACGGTAGCTCTAACTACCCGTCTACACTGCAGTTTAGAAGATCTAGTCTAAACACAGATTTCTGTGTACGCATTTGGAGTTCTAAAGGGGCACTGGAGAGAGAATGCTGGGCGAGGTGGGGAGTGTGCGCTGGCCTCTTGCCTTCCCTCCCTTTTCCTGGCCTTGACTGTTGCATGGTTTGTCCTCATGGCTGTGAACTCAGTGTACACAGAGAGCTGGGGCTTCACCCTGAAAGACTCAGTGATTTCCTCTGCTTTTACACAGGAATCCTGTGCAGGACCCCTGGTGCTCTCTGGCCTCATTTTTTCTCATAGGCAAAATGGAGAAATTGGGTTCATTAAGGTACTCTACAGGTCTAAAGTCTAGGAGTCCCTGCAACACCCTTGATGAATTCAAAGTCCAGGTAACCCTGAGCTTGAATCTCAGGTCTCATAATTACTTAGGTAAGGGATGTTGCCTCTCAGAAGCTGAGTTTTCTCACCTTTAAAATGAAGATACTGATATCTTGAGAATTTCTACAAAGATTCAATGACCTAACAGCGCAATGGGTCTGACTCTATGCCCGGTGCATAGTGGGACCAGAGGCTTCCTTTGAGCTTGCTGACTATGAACTGTGATGGCGCCACCTTATATTTTGCATGGTGCTCAATGGGCTATTCTGGCTGCAACATTATAGCAAACAGAAAGTGCAAGATGCAATTTTATTTTTGCTTCATCTCAGAACCCTGTAGTACATGGTCCCCTGAAGGGCAGTTTCCTTCCATTATGCTGTGGTCTGAAGATGTTTATTTCTATAGCTCTCTCTTCCAAGCTGCCTTCCTCCTAAGTTCTCTGGTCTTATTAAGGTCACAATCCCCAGTGCTAAACCAGCTTCTGAAAGAGCTGGAGAATCATAAACGTCCCAAGAGAAGAGCCTTAGTAATCAACTCATCTGGCCCTCTTTCTTAGCACTGTGACTTTTAATAATGTTTTGTTTTATTTTTAAAAAATGTCTAAAAACCTAATTCCTCAGAAAAGGGTTTAATCAGCTCTCCACTCATCAGCACCAGTGGAAGGAATATACTGATACTGCACTCTCACAGAATCTCAGAGGGCAAAGGTACTTTCTGGACCATCTGGTAGACCTGCTATGTACTGCACGAAACATCTCCTAATACTTAGGCTTTTAGCCTCCATCTGAACAAGGAACCCACTATCTTGTAAAGCAAACAGGCCATTTTTAAACCACCCAATTATTTGAAAAATCCTTATAAGATGAACTGACATCTTCTTCCCTGTAATTTTTCTAACCGTAGATCCTGGTTCCAACTTCTGCGTAAATATAGAAGATGTTCTATTCATTTCATCTGTCACTTTTTTGGTATACAAAGACTATTGTTAGGGTTCCTCTGAGTAAAACATTCTCCATATCTTCTACTGTTCTTTAAGAAATTATTTCCAGACCTTCTACCCATTACTGTGTTCTGAAATATACGTATTCCATTTTATGAATTTCTCTCTTATAGCATTTTTCTTAGAATTAAGTACATTACTCTGGTTATGGTTTTTCCGATGAAAACCAATGAGACCACTGCATCTTTCAAAATAAATAGTATATTTCTATGATTTAAGTCCAAGATACCATTAGTGTTTTGAATACACTTATTGTTGATTTACATTAAGCATCTGATGAAGCAAAACGCTTAAAAATACATTCTGATGTCACTTCTACCAGTAGTGGATTAAAACTCAGTCCAGACCCCTATAAGTCATTTTCTCATGTTGTTATTCAGCCATTTCTATCAATGCAACTGTTTTTTTCTTTTTAGCTCAGTTTTAAGGCCTTACATGTATTCACATTAAATTTCATCCCATTGTATTTGGTTAATTGCTCTGAATTCTTAAGATAACTTTAGACCCTAAGTATATATTCACTATATTAACATCCTCCCTAACTTCCTGTTCTCCAGGAATTTCATAAGTGTGCTATTTTATGTTGCCATTCAAGACCTGGATATAGATGTTGATTAGGACACCACCAAATAAATGCAACTTACATAAATGCACAGTGGTAGATACTAAAGAGTGAACAGGTAATTACGATACAGTGTCATGAACACCCTGACAAAGGAAGTACAGGAGTCTGAGTAGGGGAGGGTTTCTGGGTAGGAGCCCCTAAGCCAGATTAGGGGGGCGGATTAAGGAAGCTTTCTGGAGGAAGTGAGGTATAAGCAGGGGTCAGAAAGCTGAGCAAGTTTTCCAGGTAAAAAGAGAGGTGGGGAAGAGAGGTGGATGAGTGAAGTCTGAGGGGAGAGACAGTATGGTTTACTTTAAAAGCTGAAAGGTGATTGGCTGGCTAGAGCGTAGCAGTGGGACCACAGTGGAAGGGAAGGCAGGAGCTGCTCCTGCAAGCCTTGCAGACCGTGTTAAGGAGCGTGGCGTCTAATTGCACTGGGGATGCAGTGAAGAATCTGAAAGAGCAAACGGACATGGTTAGATCTGTGCCTATGCAAAGGTAAACTGCTTCTTCCGGTGACAGAGGGGAAAACGGACTGGGCAGTGGCAGTGCTGGAATTCCAGGTGAGGGATGGGGAGGGTCCAGTCTGCCTGTAGGGAGTGAATGCCCTGGTCCTGACGCACTGCCAGGGTCTGCCTCAGCTCTTCCCACCCCACCCCTGTGACGACGTGCCCCTAAAAACCAGTATATTCGCTTTAAGGTCTTGGCTGCCCCAGCAGGTCTGCCCACACGGAAAGATAAAGCTGGAGAGAGTCAAGTCTTTCTTTGGTATCTGGTTCTCATTGGTTCCAGTTCTCACTGCAAATGAAAACCCTGGCTTTCCGGTTCCACGCTCCAGTCTAGCAAATCTGGTTAATGTCTAGTGAGTCTGGGTAAGTCAGTCCATCCTGGGAATTCCCTGGTGGCCCAGTGGTTAGGACTCTGCGCTCTCCCTGCGAGGGCCCGGGTTCAATCCTTGGTCTTGGTCGGGGAACTAAGATCTCACAAGCCTCACGGTGCATCCAAAAAAAAAAAAGAAAAAAGAAAAAAATCAGTCTGTCCCTGTGCTAGTGCCATGCAAAGTGTATAGATGGGTATTGGAAGAATAAGAGTTCCATAGTTAAACAAGTTTGGGAAGTGCTGGTTTAACCAAAGTTAATCAGGATTCTTGCAGAATTTATGGCAGACTGTCACATGCTGATGTGCACCGCAAACCTCCTACAGGTGCAATGCTTTCCAAAGTTAAACGGCCATGGGAACTATTTCTTTGTGGAGGATTTTTCAGAATACGTTTTGTGAGATGCTTCACTGTTTACTAATTGTGCAACCTCAGAAAAGTCGTTTAATCTCTCTGAGTCTAGTTTTCTTAATTTTAGAAAGGCAATGAAATACCTCATAGGGTTGGTGTAAGCATTAAATGGAAAAAAAAATATACGTAAAGTGCTTTAGCATAGTATCTGGCACCTAGTAAATTCTCAAAATTATTATTATTATATTGCTATTGCTAGGAGAAGTAGAATAGCATAGTGGGTAAGAGTATGGATTCTGGAGCCAGACTACCTGGACCCAGATTCCAATTGTGACACTTACTATCTTTGTGACTTTAGACAAGTTACATAAACTTGTGCCTCAGTCTCCTCATCTGCAAAATGGTGGGATTAAATAAGAAAACGCTACTTTGCCTGTCTTCTCAGCAGACAGGCTTGCTTTTCTCTTCCTGAATATCTACAGGTGGATGGAGTCATTTTCTCCTCTCAATTGCCAGAATATATTTTTCTTTTAAAAAACAGTCTATTATCATTAGTCACTTAGCATTATCTTAATATAAGTGATTTTATCTAGTAGACTGTAAGCCCCTTGAGGACCAGACCATGTCTTAATCACCTTGTTACTGAGCCTGGGGCAATGTGCAAAACTGCCGTAGCAAATATGCCACTTTTCACTTTAAACACATTTAATAATATCTGAAAATTTGGAGCTAGGAGTTGGTTAGTCATTTTAAAATAGGTTATTCCAGTTATCACAGTATTAACCATACAAGTCCTTTAAATAACTTATCAGACAATTTCATTCTCAAAATATGCCAGTTTCAGGACTGTGTTTATATACTGTTGAAGATAATGTACGGGGTCTTATAACACAAAGCCTCCAGACCAGCAGTTTTGTTTCAGATTGGAATAAAATGAAAATTTCACAGTTCACTTAGACCGCTTATAACAAAGGGTAAGCAAAAGTGCTAATGAATTCCTTTGAGTATATAAAACCTAAGCACCCCCCACCCCCAGCCCCACCCCGATCATAGTTTTTATGTTGGGTTTATATTGGGTAACATCTTAGGGAAAAACCCGAACGAACTTTTTGGCCAACCCAACTAGATTTTTTTTCATAGTGAAAACAAATATATATATACTAAATATATATTAATATATATTAAGAGTTTGTTTTAAAATAATGTAGTCTACATTACTGTGCATTTGACAACGTTTAATTCAAAACATGGAATTTTTTTAAATGTTATCTTTTCCAAGTGCTCTTTACCTTTTCTATTGCAATGTCACGCTAAGTCAATGCCTTCAGAAAGAAAGAAAAAAATCACAGGAAATCACAGTGGTACCCTACGTAGGGAGAAACTAAGTCAATGATAAGTAAAAATTTCCTAAATAAGTTCTTAAAAATTCATATTAAAATAATTTAATCTAAGAGAAACATTTCATTTAAAAAATAAAACTTGAGGGTGGGAGGAATTGGGAGATTGGGGTTGACACATATACACTATCGATACTATGTATAAAACAGATAACTAATGAGAACCTAGTAAATAGCACAGGAAACTCTACTTAATGCACTGTGGTGACCTAATGGGAAGGAAACCCAAAAAAGAGGGGGTTATATATATGTATAGCTGATTAATTTTGCTGTACAGCAGAAACTAACACAACATTGTAAAGCAACTATATTCCAATAAAAATTAATTTAAAAAAGGAATAAAACTTGATTAAGCTATGGAAGATTAAAAGCTACACTGAGAGATGGCAAGTTTAAAAAAATAACGTCCTAGACTGTAGTCAAATGTGTAAGACATACAGAAAGGTAATAGGATAGGCAGGGGCGTTATTGTCTGGAAGGAGAAGAAAATGGCAGCCACGTTGCCCTCTCTCCAATGTAATCTCCCAATAGGTCTATGGAGTTACTGAGGGTTACCCCAAGTCTTGGGGAATGAGGTGAGGTCCCCAACACCACTGAATAAATACCTTTTCTTCCATTGTTCATGGAGAGTCACCCACAGATCAAGTCAAGTATTTGGTTCTTATAATACCTGATCATCGCAAGGACTCTATACAGACGGTGTCATGAGATATGATCATAGGCATAAAAATATCATAGTTCTTTTCCTTGTCCATTGCTCCTTCCCATGTAGCAGGCACTCAGTAAACATTTACTAAGCTAAAATATTGATTTTTGCTTCGTTTCTTGGCTTAACAACACGTAGTTTAGGTTGAAAGAGCTTTCTCATCACCCAGGCTCCATTCGCCACAAACAGGAAAGGAATTTGCTCCTCCCTGTCCAAGCCCAGTTCCTGGCAGAACAGAACAGAACAACTCATTGCTAAGCTACTTTTTTTTTTTTTTTTTTTTTGGTTTTGAGAGAGATATTGTAGCTGGAAACTTGGCAGCTTGCTCTTTCAAAGTGACAGCTTTCAAAAGTCTACCTAACGCGATTTAGCCTAATTCCAAAACATCAGAAGATGGACTGCTAGAGAAAAATAATCTCTCCTCATGAGCCAGCTGCCTCCCTGTCTTCCTACCCTTCCCCTAATATGAAAAAAGTGGATTATTTTCACCTTAGGTGGTAAAGATATTCTTCAGAGAATGATTATACCTGTCACAGATGGAACCTTTAAATCAGTTAAATGTTTAGGTTCATATCCTAGGAATTCCCTAGTGAACTGAGATCTCCATGCAATCTTTGGTAATATTATTACCAAACTATAGGTGTAAATACTGTCCATGAGGTGGTAGGTCGGTTTATTGTGAAAACAACAGGGTAAAGTTTCCTTTCTCATATTCCTTTTGGACACCCAGAATTTTAAACTATCATTAATTTGAATCATTAAGAACATTTTCTTAAACAGCTTATTGTTTTTAACTGTTGCTATTAAAATGTCCTGTACTCTGTATAAGAAATGCTCAGCAGAAGCTAGAATGAGAGAAATGAGTCTAACACCTTTTCCAGGGACTAAAATCCCTCTATTTCTCTATTTCTATTTCTCTATTGGTCTATTTCTCCTCTAGCCTGAAGTATCTCAACAGCCTCCAGATGTGTCTCCTTCTCTCCATTTTCTCCTCACTATTATCATTATTTTTATAAACATAATTCTAATTATGTCATTTGCTATTTAGAATCCTTTGCAAGTCCCCTGTCCCTGCAGGAGGAAAGGTAAGGTCTTCAAGGCCTGTTATGATGTGATCCCTGCTGACTTTTCTCAGGCTCATCTCCCCTCTCTTTTCCTCACTACTTGACATACACTGTGCCCTCTGCTAGAAATGCCCTTCCAGGCACTTGTCTGCCTGCAGCACTCCTACCCATCGTCTAAGACCTAACTCAGGTGTCCTGTATTTACGAAACCTTCCTCGCCTTCTTTCCCACTCCTCTGACACCACTGGTCATTCCTTTTATTTGTTTGTTTCTTCTACTAGGTGGACAGTTGCTTGAGGCCAGGTATTGACTTGTTCATTTTTGTGTCCCCAGAGAGAGATTGGTATCGTTCCCGACGCAATCATTAAACATTTCCCCACAAATCAAGTGGAAAGTGTGAACTGTTTCTATACAACATCGTCTCTTAATCATACATTGAAGGCCTTTTTTATTCTTTCAATAACTTCGAATCCAGAGAGGTTTACTCTGCACAAAGGCGACATGGATGACTAACTAGTCAGTTAGTTGATTTAGTTCTGACGTGGAGTCATGGGAGGGAGGAGACGATCAGAAAGGCACAGACCCCATTACCCTGAAAAATACTAGATCCCGCTTGCATTTGATTTTTTTATAGATCTAGCTTGCTTTCCAGTTTGAATTCAAATTGCATTAGACCTGCCAAATGAGTATTATAATTACTTCCGCAAATGGATCACCTACTGTTAATAAAACAGAGTCAAACCAGCCCAAGAATATAAGGTTATCTTCCGGAACATCTCCTGCTAAAATAACCATTGAGACCAGGAAGGCTCTAGAGAGATTTTCAGAAACACCAAATGAGCATGCAAAACATTAGAAATGGATGCAAATCCAAACAATCTGAGGGGATTTTCAGATACATTTCTCGGCTACAGTTGAGTTCAAAGGGGGCATTAAGGATCCCTAAAAACACAGGAGGACATCAAACACCTCCATGGACTGACTGGTCCCATCTCCGGGGTTCCACCGTCACCTCAAATATCTCAGTGTTTCTTAAATATCATGCTGCCACATGGGAGGAACCTTATGTACGTTCGTACATTTTGAAATACAGGCAAAAGGAATTCTTAACCAAATGTTCACTGAAGTTGTGAATTAAAGGCATTACACACACTCAATATATATTATATACATCGATTGCCACAAGACTATTCAGAGGGAAAAATCTGGCATTTTCCCCCTCTTGCCTCGCTGCCCTTCTCAGTCAATTTCACAAGAGTAGCATGCTAAAGGGACACTTTGGAAAGCTTCCATGAAACACATGTGGAGAGTTTGTCTCAGGGCTTTGTTATCCTGGAAGCAGTCATCCTCAGATGAGATCAGGGAGGTACAAGCCCTCCACTAGTGGCCACTGAGGAAACTGCAAGAAGATGGCACTTAAACCCACGTGATTAGGTCTTAGCAGGGACTTGGGGACAACTTGACAGACTTCGTCCCAGGACACCCACTTTTAGTACAATTAAACAGAGATTTGAAATGTGAAGGATAACTGGGAAATGGACCTCCTTGATCAAGACAGTGTTCTTTTTCTTCTGTTCTACTCATCTGGGACTTCCTGCTATACTTCCTGGGTTCAGAGGTCCTATCTTCAGAGCATGTAGCACTTAGCTCATCTGTATGAGAACTACTAAATGAATGCATGTTTATGAAACCTGGAACCTGTTCATAATAATAAGGCTACAATGACTCTAGGGCTGATGAGTCATTAATTGCTCAAGGGATTGATTTTTCACTGGACACACACTCCTATGCCAGGGCCTGTATTAAGTACCCCAGAATGTCACTTGGATTGTGGACACATATGACTGCCAAGCAAATAATGACTGATCTTTCAAACTAATTCAGTTCAAACTAACTCCCCACCTCTGCCTCCAAAAATAAGTAACCAAAAAACCAGTATTCCCAGATTTTTAAAAATTGACCTACCTGCTCAAGTTCTTTGGCAGTTTTCTTACTGGCAACATTTTGGTCCATTTTAATTCTATGGGGGCTGCAGGCTGCACATATTCCCCTTAGAATCAGGGTTCCCTTGGGTGGGCTCCTGACCTTGCAGAGGTATGATAATCTGCACATTCTGAATCAATGAGCATGTATTGATTGGTATTCTCACAGCCACTGGTTATTTGATCCTCACGGCAACTGTGAAGTAGGTATTGCTCCCATTTTGCTGATGGGGAAACTGAGGCTCAGAACACTTACATGACTTGCCGGGGGTCCCAGGGTGAGCAAGTGGCAGGTGTGGGACAGGACCCCGGGTCTTTTGAGTCCTGGACCAGGGGACCCTTTGCTACACCTCACTGCCTCAGTGGTGCCTCCCATTTCTCCTGTGCCCCTTTCTCTTTCTGCTCCCCCCGCCCACTTCTTCCAGCACTTGCCCCCCTCTCCTGGGTCCCAGAGTCTTCTCTGCCAGAGGGGAATTTGGCTAGAAAACGGAATACACCAAGATAACTTGCTTGGTAATTTGACATCTGTACACTTTCCAATTTTATTTGCATTTAAAAAGAAAGAAGGAAGGAAGGAAGGAAGGGAGGGAGGGAGGAAGGAAGGAAGGGAGGGAGGGAGGAAGGAAGGAAGGACGGACGGAAGGAAGGGAGGGAGGAAGGAAGGAAGGAAGGGAAGGAGGAAGGAAGGGAGGGAGGAAAGAAGGAAGGGAGGGAGGGAGGAAGGGAGGAAGGGAGGGAGGGAGGAAGGAAGGGAGGGAGGGAGGAAGGAAGGGAGGAAGGGAGGAAGGGAGGGAGGGAGGGAGGAACGGAGGGAGGGAGGGAGGAAGGGAGGGAGGAAGGAAGGGAGGGAGGAAGGGAGGGAGGAAGGGAGGGAGGAAGGGAGGGAGGAAGGGAGGAAGGAAGGCTCCTAGCCTGAGCAGTGAAGGAGTGAATACCCAGTGCTTATACTTCGGTTTCCGTTTCCCAACCTATAACGTGGGGATTTAGGTGAGTTGATTAGCAAGTCCTTTAAAACTCATTTCTGTGGTTCTAATGGTGGCGTTTTAGAGAGTGCAGCAGCTGGTAGGGAGAGAGCTCAGAACTCCAAGTCCACACCTTGTCTTGGCCCCTCGACCCAACCGAAGATGCCCTTCAGTTCTGTAAGCCTCCTGCTCCCAGTTTGGACGGTACCCCACGGGTGGTACTGGTTACCTCTCTGTCTTCACAACTGGATATCACACCGTCCAGACATGATACTAACACAATCAAACTTGCCCACCAGACCCACGCTGTTCTCTGACTTTCTGGGTTTGTTCGTAATCAACATTGTCCTTTCCCTTTGCTTTCAACCTCTGGTCTCTTTCGGAAAAGGCAGATTAACCGCACACCACAGGGTGGTCGTGGGCACCTACCCCTACAAGTGGGTGTTCACCCCCCAGTGAAACCATACACAGAGCCCCCTCAGGAGCAAAAGTGGGTTTGGGTACATGTGTGCAACTGACAAAATGTGCTCCCCGCTGGATGCCATTCAGGCACGTGAGTCTGAATGTCCCTGCCGTGGCCCAAGGGAACGGTGTCTGTGTCACCAAGCCACTGCTGGTACCTGGGCGCTGTCACAGCTGACAGGGCTGAGTGGAGGTCAGCGGCTGGCGGCTGCTCCCAGAGCAGGTCCCTCCGGATGGGCGGAGGCAAGAGCGGAGGAAGCAGCTCGTCTCACCTGCCCCCCAGCCTGCTCTGGAGAGAAGCAGAGGGCTTCCATCTCCATTACCGTCAGGGTCCAGCATCTCTCACCAGCTCTGAGATTCACAGCGATGGATGCGGGGAGGGGGCAGGAAGGAGGTGTGAGCTAGACAATCACAAAAGCCACAGTGTTTTGGGAGTGGAAACTTCCAGCTAGAGAACATTCTTAAAAACAAAACAGTAGGGCTGGAAGAGGACTCAGCTAATGCCCTTGTTTTGCAGAGGTGACTTCCTTGAGATTACAAAGCCGTTAAGTGACAGAACTGGGACAAGAATCCTGGTTTTTGGTGCTTTTACCGCCCAAAAGAGGGTTTGGGAGGCCTTTCTTTAAAACCAGAGACTGGCAGGGGACCAGTTTTTGTGGGAGACAGAGACAGTTTTGTGGAGACAGAGGGTGCTGAGCCAGCACCCGCGGGGACGGCCAGCCGGGGCGGCCCAGGAGGTGACTGTACCTTGCAGGTTGAAGCTCCGGGGCACCAGGCCCTGCAGCTCCACGGTGGGGGGATCATTCTCTGATGCGTTGGAGGTGTTGGGGGGAATGGCTCTCCTGCCTCCAAAGGTGGCCCCTGAGGACTCCGACATTCTCAGCCTCACAGGCTCCTTGTGGGGAGAAAAGGAGGCACGGAAAGGAAAGTGAAACCAGTTGCATTTGTGATAAGGACTCAAAAACAGGGAGACATATCTGTCTGTGATGGCTCTTGAGCAACACATTTTGAGTTTCGCATAAATGAACCCTGAGATGTGGCAGGAAGGATGAGTCTAATGATGGAGTACAGTTCCCCAAGGACCTCGGGGAGATTTCATGTTTGTCAAAACATATGGAAAGCAGAAGAAAGAGGGCTTATTTGAAGAAATGAAAAATGTAAAAGATTTTGGAAAGCAGGGTCTTTTTCTCATTCCCCCTAAAGGCAATCTCTTGAAAGAAATGTTTGCTATCCTATGCATGTACCTCTGCCCATTTTATATAGACTTATGAGGCCTACGTCACTGTAAGAATAAACTCATACACCCATGTCCAGATGAGTGGCATCCTTTCAAGCATTCACGTCTGCAAGTTAATTCAGCCAATATTTATCGAGGGGCCCCCCCTATGCGGTCTGGGCACTTGGGGTACATCGGAGAACAAAACAGAAGGATGCCTGCCTTGAAAGCTTCCAGTCTAGGGGGGGCTACTGTTGAGCCCAACAAGATTCTTAAGTGAACTCACTCGGTAGGGTGTGAGAAGGTGGCCACTGCTTTGGAGTCAGGGCCACAGGGAGCAGGACAAGGGAGGGGAGACTTTGGGTGGATGAGGCAGAGGCCGCTGCAATATTAAATAGGGCTATAAATAGCCCGCTCGCTAAACTTACTCGGTCAGCTAACACCGCCCTTGCTCCAAGCCTGCTCCCCTTTCCTTTGGGGTTTGTGTGGACAAACAACCAGTTTAATCACCACACCTCCTGTCGGGGTACAGTTGGTACTTGTTGACCAACAGACCAAATGAAGGGAGACCTTGTTTCTGGCCCCAGTGAAGCTTTCCTCTTGATCACCTGGATTACCCCGTCACGACTCTGCTTACTCGGCTGTTTTCTGCACCCTCAGAAGATGAGGAGCAGCCCTTACAGAGGCGAGGGGAGTAGACTGTCCCAGAAACGTGTGGAGCAAAAAGGCAGCACAGCTGGAGCCGCTCCCTAAGGCACTGGGGCTTGGAAGCAGACAGTAGCGTTTGGGAGTGTAAAGTCTGAGTGGGTATCCATAAATACCTGCGGTCAGATTTACAGGCTCTAGTGGGTTAAGGGGTGGGGGGAGGAGAGAGAGGAGGGTTAAGGATAGAGAGAAGGCAGGAAAAAGCCTTCCTCTGGTGGGGAATGGCCGGGGTGGGCTGCAGGGTGGCTAGCGGAGGGGAATCTTTGGGACAGAGTAGTGCAGGGCGGTGCAGTAGCCCATTGGGAGAGAGGACCATTAAAGCAGAGACTGGGGCGCCCCAGGTGCTCCGCGGGTGCAGGCCAGGCTGGGCGAGCGCAGGTGGGCAGAAGCGTCGCCTCCTTGTCAGGTCTGGGCTGGGGGAGGTGCTCACGTTCGGCTCCCTGCGGCTGGGGGGATGGGGTGCCAGCGATGGAGAGCCGAGCTGGACCACTCCCAGTGCCAGCCAAGCAGGTGTTCTTACCTGGCCCTGCCTGCCCCTCTCTGCAACCTTCTGCATCCTCTCTCCATAGTCCGCTCCCCTGAAGAAAGGGGTGGGGCTGTCCTTTGGGGGAGCACCCCAGTTGCCCCTTTGGTGGCCCTTTTCAGCCAGCAGCGCCTTTAGGGAAGCTTCGCGGAATGCCTGAGAGAAGGCCCGCTCGGAGGTGCGGCTGGGTAGATGCGGAGTGAGGGGCGAAGAACGGAACTGGACCGGTGGGGCTGCTTTCGATCCCCGCGCCCCTGCACTCCGGGCACCAGCTGACAGATCGGCCCGGAAACCCAGGGGCAGGAGGTGGACGCAGGGCTGCGGGATGCCCGGGCAGAAGGGGCTGCTGCTTACCTGCGGTCCCCTCCCAAGGTGTCCCAGCGCAGGCTGGCTCTGGGCGGCTCTGGAGTACTCCCTCCAAAGGACACAGGCTAAACGACAAGAAAGTTCGCCCTTAAATAACTTCCTAAGAGTCCCCCCTTCCTCCCCCCATCCCGCAGCGTTTTCTCCTCCCCCTTCTTGACAGCTGGAGAAGCAGCCGTCTCCAGGACTTGCTATTTACCCCAGCCATCCTGCTGTTATTCTGGCATGTCCCCCCACCCCGGCCCCCCTTTCTCCCAGTTTCCCAACCCTGCTTCTCGCCATCCCTACCTCCAGCTCAGCCGCCCCCTCCCAACCTGGTGGCTGGGAAGCCCCCGGCAGACTCCACCCCCTTCCCCTCACCCACTTTGGTCAGAAGGCTGGGAAGGAGGGGTCTTCCTTCACAAGGGGACGTTTCTGCCCTCCAGGATTCCGAGGATGGCTGGTGCGGCTTGGCAGGAGGGAGGGTCTGCCCTCCTACAGACAAGTCACAGGCAGCTGTGACCGTGCACAGCAAGGAACGTGTCCTTGTTGGGTAAATAAAGCTGAGGGGCATGGGCTACATTCCAGAACCATCCACAGAGCCTCCGCCACCACCTAACCACAAGATTTCCTGCAGGGCGGGTGGTGGGGGGGGGGGATGCCCAGCTGGAGGGAAGATGAGTAAATACCTTTAAGAGTGTTACAAAAATTAGAAAATAACATTTCTTTTTTTCTGAAAACCATTTTGGTTTCTTTTCAAATAATGGAAGAAAAAGAAAAGAAAAATTTCCTTCTAAAAATTTCCATATTTTCTTTTCCTCTGATTCTTTATATCTCTATAGACTCCTCTTTCCAGTCATGGCTATTTCTAACCTTCTTTACTGTCTTCGTATTTCTGACCCCATCACTTGATCTAATTTACTAGGGAAGAAAAAGATGCCATTGTTTAAGAATTCTCTCAGTTTTTTGCTAGCAAATCTATGAACTCGCCTGCAAACTTACCCATCTTTTCCCTGTTTCTTCTCATTACTACAGTAGAAAGGTTCCCACCTTGTCCACGGCCAAGTGTGCTGTGAACCCCTTTTGCCTGCGTTCCCTGTCACCTTCTTCAGGACCTTGCTGTACGGCTTCTCCACTCTCCCTCCTGTACCTCAGGCTCCCTGCCTCTAGCAGTTCCCTCCCATCAGCATGTATTCAAGTCTCTTTAGTATTTTAAGAAACCATTCCTCAACCCACATCCCCCAGCTATCGTTCCTTCTCTCCCCTCTTCACTGCAAGCTTCTGCCCCCATCATTCTACTGAAACTGTAGTTCAGGGTCATCCATGGCCTGCGCTAGATCCAAAGGACAGGATCCAGTTCCCATTTACTTAACCTTTGGAGGCGCTGAACTCTGTTGCCCACTCTTGCCTTGAAGGTCTTTTCCCCCGGCCTCTGAAAGATACACTCTCTGGAGTTTCTCCATATGCTACACAGGCTCCCTTGATAATTTCAGCAACCACCATGATTCCAGTTTCCGTTCTGACTTCTCCCACATCTAGGTCTTTAGTCATAATCTTTCCAGAGCTCCAGACTCCCCTCTCTAACTGCCCACCAGCCATCTTCTCTTGGCATGTCCCAGTGATAACTTGCAACTCATCATGTCTAAGATGAGATATAGAATTTTCCCTAAAACCCTGGACCAGGAGTGTCCTGGATTCCTAGATACCCTTGCCCACGTGGGGTCCGCGGAAGAGTGGTCAGCCCTACACCCTCCAGATTAGGTTACACAGTTGCCAGGTGCCCCTGGGATTCCTGGCTGTGTTGTGCCTTTGGGACAGGCTTGCTACCCTCAAAACCACTACCACAGTGACGCTTTTGGCCTGAGACTCACTGATTATTGTGTGAACATGCATACATGCTGGTTAACTTTCTAGCTCTACCAAACCACAAGCCCAGGAGCATTAAGCACACAATGGCTTTCCCTTGCCCAACAAATAGTGTCAGTAAGAGAGTGTCCGAGGGCACCAAGCCCTAGCACGGGTGGTTGAAGCCCACCCACGTTACAGACCCTTAGCCCACAGTCCTGTGTCTTAGAAATCAGCACAAAGTTTTCTGACCATACGGTGAGCCTTTGCTGGGCGAGAAAATGTGACCTCTGCAGGAGCAGCTGGGGGCATAGACTCAGGTCTTGTCTCTGAACATCATTTGCTTGGCATGGAGGTGGCACAGTGTATGTATTTAAGGAATGTAGCAGCTGGTGTTCAGCTAGGAAAACAAAAATGACTTGAGGTCTTTTTAAAAGAGGGAATTTATCGCAGGAGATTGGTTACACAGGTGATGGAAAAGACAAGGTGCCAAGTAGGGGCAGATGAGGCAGCAAGAGCAGGGAGGACGTGGTGCCATCACGGCACGCTGGCTGGGGTTACGTGGCGGAGACTGGAGCCACCAGAGCTCCACTCTTTACCAGAAACACTCTGGGTTCCCGCAGGAGGAAGGACCACTCTAGCTCATTTCTTTCTTCCCTGTCCTCACTCCCAAAATTGACTGTTTGCTGCAGTCAATTACAATCAGATAACAAAGGGGTCAGGGAAACACAACCTGCAAAGATGGCGCCACCACGCCTGTGTTGGGGGGAAGGGCCCCAAGACCACCCGAGGTTCAATGAATCACAAGGTGGACCCACCAGCCTGTCATCCCCACCGCTATGATTTAAGACAGTAAGAAGGTACAAAGCGAAATCAGCAAAGGGAAAAAGCACGTGGGGCAAAGGCCAAAGGAAGCCAGGTACAAAGTTACAACAGTCCTCACCCGCTGGAGTCGCACAGCCCACGCTTGACTCCCCAGCTACAGGCTGTGACAAGGGAGACACCAGGGAGACCATTAGAGACCCGGAGCCCAGGAGTTTTACTGGAGCTGCTCACAGAGGCCCCCTCTGCCTGGCACAGACCAGTCTCCAGGCTCCCAGGAGGAAGCAGGCGCTCAACATAAACCACCCTGACCGTACAACGTAGGCACCTCGAGCCATGCCTCTAGGTCAAGGAGTGGTGGGCCGACTCCTGAAATTGGAGGCCCCCGATGCAGCCAGGCCAGCCTCGTGAGCAGGCCTCTCTAAGGAGAGTGGGCAGGGCTCCGGTGGGGACTCCTTTCTTCAGAGCCTCCCCACGCCCACCCAGGCAGATTAGAGCAGAGACAAGGTGACCTCAGAGCAAACAGTTCCAGGACTGACCCATCAAGGCAGTGGACCTTTCATCACAGTATGGCCAGTCCCTCTCGCTCCCTTCCCAGCATTGCTGTAGGGCCACAACCATGGCCTGGAGAGAGGAAACTCCAGTGGGAAAGTCACTGGGAAAATGGAGCTCTGCCCCCCACGTTCCCTGGCCTCACAGGCTCAGGATGGGACCTCTGGGGAGATGTGCATCCTCTCGGGTGCACAAGCCCGGGCACCTCTTCCCATTTCTCTGCAACCAAAGGGGTCACGATCCCAACGTCCTGTCGATTGAACCTTGAAGAAAGCTGCAATTTATACCTCGTTGTCTCCTCCAGGGGCAGGGCAAGAAGGCCTGAACACATCACCTAGGGATCCTGGCTCCTGTCAGAAACATGCAGCAGCCTTTGGGAGTTGTAGGTAAACAGGAGGTGCAGGGGTGGAGAGATTCCAAGTTCCCTTAATTTGACTCTTTGATTCTGAGTTTTCACTTATACGATACGGTCACTCTTCTCTCCAGATAAACTACCATCTTTCTCCTACTTGGCAATTCCCGGGAAGCAGACTATTTGCTCAGGAGATGACTTTTCCAGCAGACTCTATTTGATTTACATGCAAAACTTCACATCCCAGACAAACAAACAAAAATCTCAGTCACATCTGGACCCTACTGGCTTTTTCCAGCTGAAACAGGATCTGGATTTTGTTGGTTATAGATGTAGTGGCAGAGGGAGGTGAGTGGATATAAGTAACAATGAGTCTTCAAAGATGCCAAACCTCCCAACCTCTCCCTCTCTCGGGGGAGACTTTTTCCTCCAGTGCCCTTGAGCCTTAGGAGTTGGGGGAAAACTTTCCACTCCAGAAGGAGGTGGGGCTGGGGGTAGGATGAGATGCAGGCTGAGGGAAAAGTTTACAGTCACGATGCAGCTGCAGCTGTGAACAGTTGGTGAGGGAGTGGCCCTCTGTCTCCATTCACACCTTACTCGGAGCCTCAGGGGACCCTTCACAACGTCTGACCACGACATTTGAAGCCCCGAGAAGGAATTTATAAAGCACCATCCCAGCCGCTGCCACAATAGAGCTTGGCTTCTGAGAACGGACCCTTCCTCTGACAGAGCTCCCTTCCGTCTTCTTTTAGGAGAGATGGAATCTACGCCAGTGCGCCAGTGACGGCTCCAGAGGGCAGAAGCTTCTCCTGCTTCAGCTTTCCTGGGCGTGGTTCCCTCTGGCCAGCGCTTTGCCGTCACCCTTCATCTACCATCCCGGGGAACGGTGGATTGCAGGGCTGTCTCCTCATGGCCGGACCCTCCAGGAGGACACACGGAGGAAAGCTGTTTTCTCCTTAGGCGTGAGAGTGAACTAATGCACTTGTGTGCTTACCACTCGCGTGAATATCTCTGTCTTTATTATTATCGTTATTTGTAATTGTGGCAAAATACACATAACGTAAAATTTACCATCTTAATTATTTTTCAGTGTACAATTCAGTGGTGGCAAGTATATCACACTGTTGTGCAACCAATCTACAGAATTTCTTCATCTTGCAAAACTGAAACTCTATACCCAGCAAGCAAATGATCTGAGTGTGTGTGTGTTTGTGTGTGTAAGGGTACTTGTGAAAGTGTACCTGTATGTGAGTGTGTGCCTGTCTGTGTGAGTGTGTGATGTGATTGTGTGTCCAGGGGCAATGGGAGGACTGCAGAACCACCCAGAAAATGCTTCAGTCCTGCATTGGCTTCCTGGCGCCTCCAGAGTTCTGACTGGACTTGTTTAAAGACACTCCAAGACTTTTTAAATTTAAAAGACTATATAAAATATGAGAAAAGTCAACTACAACTGGAGCTCTTACAGATGAAGTCTTCCAAGTTTGAAGGGAGGAGACCTTCTTGTAAAATGTTGATGACTTAAAGATATCAAGAGTGGAGAGGGCTTAGGAAGCTATAAACAGCTTCGCCAGCACAGACACAGGGCAAAGCCTGCTTGGTTTGTTCAATTCCATTCCTTACTCTGGTGGTGCGCAGACTCCATGACCACAGAAGCAAATAAGAGACCCCACAACCACCTCTCCCACTTATCTTGCTTTTTGGGATAAAAAGCATTCAGTGATAATAAAGCATTGTGAAAAAGCAGCAAATAAAATGGTAACGTAGCAATGCATATGAACATAATGATCAACAGAAGTGAAACTTAACAGTAATTTCACAAATTTATAACAAAGGTGTTAATTGAAAGGACAGCAGCAGTTGAAAACCACATCTAGCACCAGATAACGGGGATGCACTGCAAACGAGGCTTGCTTCGTTAAAATTGCCAGAGTGCCAGCTACCTGTGTGTGTGCATGTGTGCACGTTCGTGTGCACACATGTGTGTGCAGGTGTGGGCTCCAGTCCAATAGGAGCTCTGCAGGTCCCAAGGGTAATATGACAACTGAGGTTAGAATCTAGGCTTCCTCACCTGCTACCTGTGTGACCTTGGGCAAATTACTTGATGTCTCTGCACCTCAGTTCCCTCACCTGTAGAGCGGCGATCATGAGCGTGTCTACCTCACAGGTTCTGAAGATCAAAGAAGAGGGTACATCCAAAACACCGTGTGCGACCCCTAGCACAGCGCTAACATTGAATATTGCCAGTAACGGCAGGTGTGAACTGAACAACCTCTACGCATGAATATCTTAACTTTTTCTAAAAGTTGATATTATCTTTACTTCCTCATTATCAGGGAAGTGAATATTTAACTTGTCAGTAATTTAGGATGTTTTGGTGTATGGGGGAATCATCATCAGCACTTTTAGTTTTCAGTCCAGTAGATCTTCAGGAGTTACATCTGCAATTCACTCTTGTCAATGGGGGATTCGGTTTATACTTGGCCGGTTGCAGTTGTGTATGTGAAAATATGTATGGGTGTCTTTCTAACCGAAGCAAATGAAAACCCTAGCAACACAAGGAAGCTGTCAGGGGAGTGGGTCAGAGAAGGATTTTAGATGAAGTATGACAAGCGAATGGACCAGCTTTTTTGTCTTTGGAAGCCCGCATCCAGGCAGGTCAAAGGGCAGACCTGCCTGGGCATCTCACCAAACTCCTCTGATGAGGCCCGAGGATGCCAGCTTCAACGCGGTGCCCCAGTTTATGGCACTCACTTGTCCAAGGGCCCTGCTGCTCCCTGTTGTAGGTGTCGACGATGTCACACAACATCTTCTTGCTGACGAGGCGAAGCGCTAGAACCAGGCCTGCAGGGCTATTCTAAAGGGGAGCAGAGCAGAGACAAACTAAACTTGGAAACAGGAGGAAGAGCTTCCAGCGAGGTCGGGCCGGAAGCGGAGAGGACTCGATGTTCTGCAGGGTCATCGCAGCAGCAGAGCTTCTGGATAAGCTCCACGAATTTCTAAAGCGAGCCAAAGACCGTTGCATAATCGCATGTGTGGGCACGAAGATACAACTGAGGAAAGGAGCAAGTTCTTGTTTCTTTGATGCTCACTCGGCAATTCCTGCAGTGAGGTTTGCAGACAACTGTGCCAGAGCCCTCCTGTGACTGTGTTTCTTTTTGGTGCATTTTTCCTATCACAGAGGTAACTAGGAGTCGTTCAAGTAGCATCTGAAATACTAGCGGTACCACATGGGTGTGATCCACCAGAAATACTTGGTGTCCATGAGTGTTGGTGACTCCACTCAGTACCTGAGTCACTCCTACCAACCTCTTCTCTCCGCACTTTCATTGATTTCAACCATATACACTTGGAAACTTCAGGCAAGGTCTCATTTTGAGAGGGAGATAGCGCTACAGGAAAAGAAAAATTAAGTATGTCATAGATGAACACAATCAAGTTAATTAAATCATCTTGAGGCTAACATGGCACGACTTCTTTTAGTCTCTAGTCCCATGAGAGTACTAATTTCCCATAGTACTGCGTTCTCTCTCTCTCTTTCTCTCTCTCTCTCTATACATAATAAATTATATAAATAATTTATTAGCACTACATTGATTTTAATTTTCATATGGATACAATTATTTTATTATGCAGGAATTCTGTGATATATATGTATGTATATTTACAAATATATAAAATGTATACATTTATGTACACATAAAGCGTATATATGTATTTATGTATGTGTATAATGGGTGTCATAGAGCTGAACAACCTAGAAAGATACAGAAATCAGAAGCATTTTATTTTGATTTTTAATACTTGGCTTCAAAATACTGTCATTGAAAAAGGCAACTGTATCTTCTATTACTCCTTAAATTGGGATTGATTATAGAAAACCCAGTTGTGATCTATCGTGCCCTATTAATACCTCGTGGTTGCCTAGTAACTTATACCATCTGAAGCTCTTTCATGATGGCTATTTAATTCTCTAAACAGCCTTCTGCAACATCTCTGTTCACAAGTAAGGAAACTGAGGCTTGAAGACACAAAGGGACTTGTTCATACAGCCGGTCAGTTACACATCTGGGACTTGAACTCAAGTTCACACAGTGGCCGCATCAATATACATTCCCACCAAGAGTGCAAGAGGGTTCCTTCTTCTCCACACCCTCTCCAGCATTTATTGTTTGTAGACTTGAACTGAAGTTTTTTTCAGAAATCAAATTCAATGTCTCTGCTAAAATACACTCTCACCAAGCCATCGTCTCTCCCTTACTCAAAATTTCCCTTCAGGGCTTCCCTGGTGGCGCAGTGGTTGAGAGTCTGCCTGCCAGTGCAGGGGGCACGGGTTCGAGCCCTGGTCTGGGAAGATCCCACATGCCGCGGAGCAACTGGGCCCGTGAGCCACAACTACTGAGCCTGCGCGTCTGGAGTTTGTGCTCCTCAACAAGAGAGGCCGCGACAGTGAGAGGCCCGCGCACCGCGATGAAGAGCGGCCCCCGCTTGCCGCAACTAGAGAAAGCCCTCGCACAGAAACGAAGACCCAACACAGCCATAAATAAATAAATAAATAAATTTAAAGAAAAAAAAATCTTTTCCCTTCAACCCTACATGTTCTAAGGTCCCTCTAGAGTGGGGCTCCTGGAAGATGCCAGTTGCCTCCATCCATCCTCTGAGTGGCAACAGGCAAATAGGCACCTGCTCAGGGCTTTTTAAGGGTACTACTGAGTAGGAGACGGTGAGTGAGGTGGCAAAACTGTACCTGGTGGAGACCATCCCTGTGGGCGGGGTGCCTCTACCCACCCTTGCCGGTGTTTTTTTTATTGGACCTCCATATGGGGGAGGGATTCTGCCGGGTGCTGCAGGGGATTCCTTGGGGAGCAAGAGAGAGATTGGCTTTTCCCGCAAGGGCTCACAGTCAGCCCCTAAGCTCGCCAGTGAAGGGAAACAGCAACATTTATCCCGAGTCCTGGACCCTTCAGCCCTGACACTCCCACCTCCGAGAGCTCTTTCCCATGGCTCGGCCTCATGGAATTTGGCTATTTCTGCTCATCTTCTGCACCCCCTGCTTACCCAGAGCAAGTTAGAGCAACCTGTTATTCTGAGCGCGCCGGCCAACCTACCATCCTCACTCCAACCTCACTTCCCATCTCTTCATCTCCAACCTGAAAATGCCTTTCAGCACAGGCAGGAAGTATGACAGAAGAATGTTCCAGTCTAACAAATGAGAGTGGAAAATGCTCTTTGCTGCTGGGCCTTGGCGATCAAAGCGCACCGCACGTGTTCGCCAGCTGTAGCTTAGATGGTTTCTATTTTACCGGGCATTAATTTTTTATGAAATCTCTCCGGGGCCCCGGGGACCCATAATTGGCTTTTAGTTCTTTATTCTGCACTGGCGTGGCTAATTGCTGAGACGGTTCCATGATAAGACTCACATTTTAGGCAGCTCTAATGTATTTACCAGCCTTCTCGTCTGCAGGCCGCCTCACATCTTTGTGCAGAATTTTAATGTTTTTCCTTCGGAGGGGGGTTGACGGAATTATTGGGCTATTAATATATTTGCTTTTTTTAGATCAGTTCTTCACATCGGTGGCATAACATACAGAGCACTGCCAATAACAAACCTCAGACTCTGTTCTCTGATTTCAGTGTGATTCTTAAGAAGAGCCTGAAAGCTGTGCAGCAGAGGCATGACCTGTTTCAAATGAAGTCTGCTCTTGGAATGAAGCAAGCTTATGTGGGCAGGTGTGACCTGAAGTCTGTTGGACGCAAGGGACCTCTTCCATCCCCTCAGCACAGCTCTGATTTTGCATCAGGTTGTGTCTGGATCCTTTCATGCAACTAGTGGCTCTCACAGCCTGTCCCTGGACCCTCTTTGCTGCCCCCGTTACCAAAGCACCTATGGACCATTGAGAAAACACCGTGATGTAAAAAAGAAAGGGTTTGAAGAGTCGCTGATTGCCAAAGGTCTACACACAAGGCCAGTGCTACAATCTCTTTCTCTAATTTCTGATGTCCTTTTCCTTACCAACTTCATAGGCTTTCTGAAAAATAAGAAAAAAATAAAACCCCAAAAAACCAAAAAAAAACCCTTGGTCATCTGGCCTTCCTTCCTTAAAGTGAAGCTAATAGAGGCATAACAAGGATCTGCCTGTGCAGCTAATTTTCTTCTAACGGTGACGGTAGCTGCATACTCTGTGAAGCCCTCATTCAAGGTTGCCCTGAAAGAGAATTTCACAGCCTTGACTTCTCCAATTGGTTTCAACTGCTTACAGAGTCCAGATTTTGCGTCAGCGGCTGTGTTTGGGAAGAAAGACTTCATTTTTGGCAGTTTTGCCTTGATGGCACTAATGCCAGTTTCGTGACTGCATCCCGGGGAGAGTGGACCTTGGATTTGTCTGGGAGATATCCCCCCTCTCTGGTGGTGACAGCTCGAAGGTTATGAGACTTCATTCCCTTGAGTGTCTGGCTTTTGATCCAGCCTCTGGTGAGGACCCGCCCTCTCCACGGTCATTAGCCTCCTTTCTTCTGCAAGAACCTCCCATCTGGTGGGCAGCCTGGGCACTACTGTTAGGTCCGAATTTGCTAGTATTTAACTCACTCATCACAGACCATAAAAGCCTCTGCTTCTTGAAGTCTCTCAAGTGTGTGAAGGCAGGATGTGTGGGGAGGGGCTGCCTCTGAATGTGTGTTTTACCGCATGTTCTCGGGGCAAGGGGGTATTGTTCAGCTGCATTTGTTCCGTCCTTGAAGACAAAAAGCAGTGCTTCTATTTGAAGTTTTGGCTCATTCAGAAGGAAGCAATCAATTCGGTTCTGCAAGTATTCATTGAACACTTCCGATGACCGAAGAACAGCGCCAGAAGGTGTAGCGCAGTGCCTCTCAAACTGCAGTGTGCATGAGTTGCCCAGAGAGCCTCTGATTAGACAGGTGTGGGACAGGCTCCAATCAGTTTGCATTTCTCAAAAGTTCCAAGTGGCTGCTGCCGCTGTCTGTGGACCCTACTTTGAGCAACGCTGCTGTAAAAGACCCTTTAATGAATGTGTAGGAAGGACATTCAAACACATCCGAATCAGAGAGTAAGACAACCAATAATACAGAACCAAATAATCCAAGTCCCCAAATGCACTCCAGAGATGGGGAATGCCAAGGGCTTTCAGAAGGTGATAAGCATAAAGTGAACCAAGGTCGCCTGTCATCCGGGGTAGCGTCTTGGAAGTGGCAGGGTTTTGAGAAAGGGCATGTTATGGATGGGTGGAGAAGAGCAGGGAAGGCTTTCCAGGAGAGGAGACTAAAGGTGACAATTAATGATAATAAAGGTGATGATGTATGGGGAGTTTGCTTTGAGAGCGGATGAGGTTAGTTTTGCAGGGTTCATAGTTTCCGTGGAAATAAATGAAGACCAACCAAAGAAGAACAGGAAAAGGCCATTTATTCTGAGCTTGTCATAGCAAAGGAGTCAGCCACCGTCACTTGTGTTTTGGCAGAGACTCAAAGGCAGACAGCGGGGTGAGACAGCTGTAGAGTGGAATAAAGGGAGGCTTCAGGTGCGCCCTGATGGGGGCTGCTGGCATGAGGGGCCGTAGACAGTCAACCAGAAGTGCAGCATCCTAGGTGATTTGTTAGGAATGCATGTTTGTTTTTCTCTGTTTAGTCCTAAGCTGGAAGAGGGGACAAAAGTTAGAGAAGCTGCCTTAAAGTCTTGACCATTTGGGGCTGATCGTCACAGAAGTCCTTGCCTGGCTTTCTGGATTGCTACTCAAGATAGCAATCAGGCTCCCTGCAAGTCTGACTTACAGCCACTGGCTTCCTGGGCTGGTTACTGTAGATAAGGGGTTGGTTTCCTGGTTGCTTGCTGCTGGCTGTGGGTCAGGGCTCTATTTTTATATATGGTCCGGCCATTGTCTGTATATTCCGTCTCTCATTTCTGTTTTAGAGACTATGGGGTTTTGCGGATCGTCCTGATGTCATCCAACCCTTCATTTTGTTTTCTGTTCCTATTTGGCGAATGTGGACCTATGTCCTCAATCCGCTTAGCTGGTGAGTTTCAAGTGCCCCTTTCCTTTTGTTCTGAGCGCTCAGGAGCCCCTTCTATGTTCTGTTTACTCCGTAATCCCTCAGTTTGATTGCCCCTGAGTAAAGCCCAATTCTTGGGCTGCATTGCTACTCATAGGGCGAAAGCTATGGCTTGTCTCACTGCAGAGATGCCAGGGCTGCTTGGATGGCACCAAGGACTAAGGGTCACGGTTCTCCCCTTGACCTCATGGGAGAGGACAGTTGAGTTCTCTCTGCAGAAGCTCCCAAGTCTCCAGATAGAGAGGAGTTGTGCGGATTCCTGTTGGATGGATGCAACCACAGGCCCCGATACCTCTGCTGGGGGCAAAGGGGAAGCCTGCAGGTGGGGTCCTCTGTTGCCCAAGCCAACATCCTACAGTCCTGCAGGTCTCAAACAAGAGCGAGGTCACCTGTTTTCCCAGCAACCACAGCGGTGCTCCCCAGGCAGCACACTGCGGGAATGCCCCTCTGCTCTCACCATCTGTCAGCAGATGCTTTGGCCTCACAGTTGGGCTGCCAATTTATATCTTGCAGCAGAAATGTCCTTCCTTCAGGTTTCCTGACTAGCTCTTTGATGATGGTACACAACATTGAAGCCACCTCCCTCCTTCTGCAGGCAGCTCCACTGTTTTTATTTGTCCCATTTCCTTTTGCTCTCTGAAGCACCTCTTGACGTGGCTCTGGGCTGTCCAGTGGGCTGCGAGCTCCTAATTAAATTCTCTAAGTGAAGCTTATGTGTTGGTGCATCCTTCTTTTTTTTTTCCCTCTCAATTGCTTATTTGCAGCACTTAACCTCATTTTCATGGAAAAATTCAACAGGTAAACCCGTCGGATATTAGATTAATCCAGTAAAGAAAAATGGCCCTAGGCACTCAATATAAAATACCTTAGCATTTAGAAAATCCATAGCAAAGATTTATTATTTACTATAAACATAGATATTATCAAAATAAATAATACATCTGGAAACTAGGACTTTTCAGCTTTGACTGCAGATGTTTTGGGCATGTTTGGACATATGTATTTTTTCCTGGGAAAAAATATTTTTGTGTTTGTTGCACAAGAGATGAAAAGTGAAGGTATAGAAATAATGATTCTGTTATATATATTGAAATAGAGATTCCTATCTATCTCTCAATGTCCATTTTCCCTTTCTTCTGCAGTGATTGAACCTCCAATTTTTATCTGAAGAATCCTATTTCCCAACTTATCTAGTAGCTGGTTATGGCCAGGTGACTGAACCCTGGACCATGAGAAATAAATGGAGATGTGTGTGAAATTTTTTGTGTGAGTCCTTAAAGGTGGAATGTGCCCTTTCTTGCCTCTGGTTTCCTTCCTGCTGGATGGAATGTGAACATGATGGCTGGAGTTAAAGCAGCCCCATGAATCACAATGTGGAAGCCTTAAAGATGGTGAAAGAAGCAGCAAATTAGAAAGAGCCTGAGCTCCTGTGGCGCCTATTCCAGACCTGGACCACCTAATTAGACACTTAAAGTGAGAGCAAAATAAACAGGTGTCCAGTTTAAAGCACGGTTATTTTTGTCTTTTTAATTCCTTGCAACCAAACTTAATCCTAGCTAATACATACACCAAAATAATCAAAGAGCCAGGAACGAATCTGCATCACTCTTCGAAGGATGGGAGGAGCATTTATGCTATGTAGGACTGCTCTCACCTGTGTCACTCTAAACCAACACAGAAACATATTCACCGGAGTTGCAAATAGCAAGCCATCATCCTCACAGGCTTTAGTGTGTTAGAGCTGCTCACACCCACAGGACAATACAGATATCTGCCTTTGTGTTATCACCAAGAATAAAGTAATGTCATATTAAACATGTAAGCAGTGATGCTCTCACAGCACCAGGAAAGCCTCACGTTAGAAATGATGGAAGGATGGGTTCTCTTTAAAACAGACAAGCAAGCAAGCAACGACAACAGCAACAAAACCAGAAGAGGGTTAACAAAATACTCGGGTGGTAAAAGCCAGGCTTCACAATCTCAGTCTCAAATCCCTTCAGGGACAAGCAGGCAAGGTAAACGTGGTGTGATTTAAGACTACTGGAGGGGCAGGAACTCATACTCAAGCCTGGGAATCGTGCTCTGCCTGACGACACTCAAGTTTCTCTAAAATATGCTTCTGGCCGCATAAAACACATCTGTGAGCTGGTCCTACGCCTGAGCCACCAGCGTGTGCCCTGGTAAATTTCGATCAGCATTTGTATCGGGTTATGGTAGATTCCATTCTTGGGGCAAGAATGAATCTCAGGCTTTGAGGAGTTTGTAATCGAGGGGAAGAAAGCAAGGCGGATCAGCACAATTTCCGTCTGTATGAAGATTTTTAGAGCCTGAAGTGCCTCACTAGGATCAGGAGTTATAATTTGGGAAGCTTATCTTTGAGCTTGGCCTTAGATATGGAGGCTGAGGGAGTGGCCAGAGCAAAAACCAAACCCCAAGTACTAGACAAACAAAAGAAACACATGCACAGTCAGGTTGGAACCAAGAGATAACTAATTTATATAACTAAGGTTCCAAATCCAAACAATAAGCCATCAGGGTTTTTTTTTTCCCTTTCCAGATTTACTGAGATATAACTGACATATAACATGGCATAAGTTTAAAGTGTACAAGATGAGAAGCCATCAGTCTTTGCAGCATAGGACAATAAGTAAACTGAATAAGAAACAGAATTTTTTTTTTTCTAATGATACAAGATAAAATTGATGTCTTGTGTGTTATATACCAAAATCAGGGTTAAGTTCAGGAAGGATAACAGATAGACAATATGAACCGATAGGCTGATCATCATTCCCCCCGTCTACCTACTCAAATATACAAGGCTCAGAATAATTACATAAAATCAGGATTTATAACAAAGCCTCATGTTGATGACCTACTTGGTTCAAGTCCCCTTCAATTTAAATTGGTGATGTGGTCTTGGAAATTATTAGGAATACATCTGTTCCCTTCAACCTCTAATTTAACTATTGACCAGTATACAACATTATTGCATAGACTGTTGTTAAGACAGGCTATAGGGATCCAGCTCCCTTTGTGACAAAATTGACAACAATTCAGAAAATTAAAACACATTTTCCTATAACATTATTCTTTTTTCCAGTCACAGCATTGTACCTGAATTAACATTACCTAGCTAGAAAAAAAAAAAAAAGTTTCATTTGGGATAGTCACGGGATAAGAGTATTAGAAGACACTATGAGAAACCATATACTAAAAAGAGGAATGAATCACAAATTCTAGGCTCTATCCTTACACGTACTCTTCACTTGTGATCTATCTTCACTCAGGTGAAGGGATAGAGCCTGTATGAAAAATTGCCAAAGAAGCTCAATATATAGGAATCAGCATATTGACACCTAAAAGGAGGAAAGCATGGCTCCACGGAATCAGTCTGATTTTTCACATCTACATTGTGAGACAGATGGAGAAACAAGCTGACTTCCAAAAGGTCACTGATCTTGATATTCCTAGGACAGAAATGCTTCCAGCCGGGAGTAAATCCACAAGTCACTGAAGTGTGGAGGACTAACCCACTTTATTGCCTTCATCAAATATTTAGAGATGGTACAGTACTCACTGGAAAAAACTGAGAGGCTAAGAAAGGAATATTTAGGGTCTATGGTTTAAATATGCACAAGCCAGACCCTTTATTAAAACATCAGAATTATTTTTCTATGAAAACAAGAACCTCTTAGTGGGATTTGAGAAACAGTTGATGAGACTATGTATCCCAAAGGTATTACCAGTTTCACATACATCTTTATGTAGTAACACTAAAATCCCAGTTAAACGTATTACAGAATGGAAGAGGCTGAGGGGTCACAGGCCAGATAAAAATGCTTGGTCTGCTGGACCAGTGACTGATTTTTTTTTTTTTACATTAAGGATTTGACATTTAAGATTTACGTCAAGGTTTGGTTGCTGGGCTGAAACAGAATACCAGTGAGAATCTCCTCACGAATCTCTTCCTCCCAAAAAACTGTTTCAGAGACATGCGAAAAAATTCACTAAACAGTATGTGGCTATTTTTAGAGAAATTAATTATAAGGCTTCAATATGTGAAGTTGATCACTAGAATAACGTTATCCTGGGATCCACTCCAAATACAATGAAATAATACATTAAGCATAAGATCCAACTAAGAAACTTCTTTCTAATAATTTAAGAATTCTGCACAACTAAACAATGAAACCCAAAGAATGCAGCCACAATAAAACTCGGTTTAATAAGATACAGAAGGTTATGATACAAAACAATAGTCATTGAAAATTAATACAGTTTTTCTCCCCAAGCACTATAGTTCTTTTTCAGAACATTGGATGCCATTTTAAAATTTTATTGATAAGGGACAAAATAACTACACAAGACTAGAGTATTGAAAGGTAATCTATATTTTCAAAAGAAACTAAAGGATATTGTAGACAATTATATCACATAAACTGCACTTACTTTTCTCCTCAGTTTGAGCTAAGTTACCCGCCAGCTGTTGGAATCCCCAAGCAAAGGAAAAACAATCAGAATCATGTGCTTTGTTTTTGTTTTTATTAGTTAAGATGAAAAAAATAGGCTAATGTTGAAAGCACAATAGGTCTGAAATAATAATGCTTAAGTTAAAGTCACAGCTGTGCCACCTTTGGTGGTGCAACCTTGGGCAATTCACTTAATTTATTTTTTGTCTTGAGTTTCTTTTCTATAGACTGGGGAATTTGAATAGATTATCTCTAAAAGCTTTTCAAGACCCGAGGTTTAGAAAGTTCTATGCAGCTATTCTCTCCTTTAGGAGTTCCTGGGAGGTTTTGCTGTCATTATCCCATAACACCCATTGGGAACACTATGTACTGTTTTCTCCTTCAGTGTCCCTCCTATACGATCCCCAGGCTTGAGAGCAACGTCTTCTTTGCTGATGATTAGTTCAGATATGGGCATGTGACTCAAGTCAGGGGCACTGAAATCAAGGGTTCTGGGAAAGTTCATTCTTGTTTTTCTGAGAAAACTTCTGCTCTCTTTCTCTGGACCTGGTTGGATGCAGAATACGAAATCTGAAAAGTTATCACTATCTCTCCACCACTCTAGAGGTGAAGCCAATGATTTGAGAAAGTCTGAGTCAAAGGACTGCCAGGAAAAATGGGTCCAGACCCACAGGATTAAGTCAGCATTGAAACTGACCGCACTCCGGACTTCTAGTTACGTGAGCCAACACATTTCCTGTTGCTTCAGCCAGTGGAGTTGGTGCTTCCTGGTTCCTGCAGACGAAGACATTGAAATCTCCATTTTGTTGTGTGTGAAGTATTCATTCATGCGAATCTTCCCTCTTCACTCACTCAGCGCAGAGGAAGTAGTAAGACTGATCTATCCACAATGTGTCTGCTTGGTCTAGAATCTCAGAAGTGTGAAGACCCTAAGCTATGAGGTTGTTACGTAGAGAAGCTACATTTCATTCATCATTGTTTCCCTAGTACTTGGCACAGGGTCTGCTAGAGGGTAGCTGCTTTATAAATGTGTAGTAAATAAATAAGAAAAAATAATATGGCGGCTCACATTTATTGAGTGATTACTACTTGCCAAGGCATACTATAGGTGTTATTCTTTTCAAAAGTTCACAACCCACTGAGATCAGATACCAACATGATTATTCCCACTGATCAGATAAAGTGAGAAATTAGGTAACTTTTCCAGGAGCACTCACAAGTTTTCAATCGAGCCTTGCCCAATTTCAGAGCCCAAGTTCTCTATATTAAAGTTCCAAATAAATAAATAAGTAAATAAATAAATATTTAAGGTGAAACTACTTTAGAGGTTTTCTAGTTCAGTGATACTCAAACTGTAGTCCAGGGACTGGCTACAAGTCTGCAAACTGTTTGCACTGTTCATTTCAGCTGATATTTTTTTTTCATAGCAAGACTTTCCCAATGAAGGAAGCATACGTTCTACCACATTAAAGGCGAGACTTCCTCAAGAAACAAGTTGCCAGCTTTTCACCAGCAATGCAATGTTTGGAACGATGTGCTGGTTCAGTTCACTACCTGAAAGAAACATCTCTCACTATACGATAATGCCATACATAGAGAGTTCATATAAGGGTGCAAAACGTTTTTCTTGCTATTCCTTTCAAGTTACTATTCAGCCCATAAAGACTTCCTCTTCTCTCTGATGTCACTTCCTCTTCACTCCTCTCCCCATCTCCCCACATGCCCCTCAGTGTTTCCCCTCCTCGGTTCACTCACTCCCAGGGTCCCAGCTCCATCCTAGGTGAGCCCACCAGGGCCCCAAGCTCTGAGCGTTGGTCCTGGCTCTGGCTAGGACACGTGAAGGCAGGTCCTTGCTGTGCTTTGAGGGAAAAGGCCTGAGGTCCTTCAGATTCCTCAGAGTGCAGCATCTGTAGAACAAGGAAACAGACAAAACACATCGAAACCATCCCTATTTTCTAATATTGGCCACTTCTAATGGAATAACCTCGGTGTCATCTTGTTAATAAAGCACTGTTCTTCCCCCTAAGGAAAAAGAAGGAAAGAAAGGAATGTGAGGGAATAAAACCCCTACCCCCAGCACACATACACCTGATGGTGCTCATTTTTCCTCAACATGTTGAAGAATATGAAAATGACATTCCCCCTGGCGTGGCATTTGGGGCCCAGCGGTCTTGGACGAGCACATATCTGTCAGACGCTAATGCAAAATCGAAGAGAACATAAAATGGCCCTTTAAAAAAATTAAGTGAAGACATCACCTTCTTCATTCTTTTTTTAAAAAAATTTTCATTGGAGTATAGTTGATTGACAATGTTGTGCTGCTTTCTGCTGTACAGCAAAGTGAATCAGTTATACAAATACCAACTCTTTTTTAGATTCTTTTCCCATATAGGTCATTACAGAGTACTGAGTAGAGTTCCCTGTGCTACGCAGCAGGTCCTTATTAGTTACCTATTTTATATATAGTAGCGTGGGAGATAAATTGGGAGGTGGGGATGGACATATACACACCTTCCTCATTCTTTAGGGTTTCTTACTCCGAGGTCAACTGCCATCTGGTAGATCCATAAATGGAATAAAAAATGTTATGTATTTGTGCAATTTTCTGGAGAGTCTGTGACTCTAAATGGGCTGGTGACACATCCTGACCTGCATGCCCAGTGCAGAGAGAGCAACCAACTATGTGGTTTGCATATTGTTCTCCTTCCACTCATGGGTTTATGAAGGCATATATATTTAATGGCATTTTATGAAAATAAGACAAGTTAATAAACAAACTGGTATAGCATAACCACGAAATTCTATGCCATGGCTTCAGACTTTTCCAGCCATCTCACAAATACAGGGAGGACTGAGCATGAGATTCAGGAACTGTATAGCGAACCTTTCACCCCGAATGGGAGAAAAAAGTAAACGTATGTCTTAATTTATGTGGGTCGATAAAGGAAGATGGCAGATTTGAGTTTCATTTGGAGATGACTAAATGAAGAGAGCACATGACTTAAAACAAAATAAAGCTTGGGAGATACTAAATGTCAATTTGGAATTTAGTGAACTTAGCTCCTTCTGTTATGAGCCACTTTGGGGTTCTGCACAAGAAAAGTGTTTTTGTTTTTTTTACAAACTGAAAGAAATCTCTTTTAATTTTTCAGTGATGATGGAAGAAACCATGTCATCTCTGTTCTTCCTTCAACCTTCACTTTGCTTCTCCTTTGGAAACTAGGTCACTTGTGAAAGTATAGTAGTACAGACCCTCATCTGTACTTTGTGAACAAATCAGGAAATTAGCTTGTTCTATATTCAACCATACTTTCCAAGAGAGAAAGAGGACAACATATAACAAATCTTAACTGAATTAAAAAACACATGTTATTTTTGTAGAGGTAAGTTTAGATATTTATCAGTTAAGGATTCTTATATTCATTTGGAAAGTCTTGTATCTTAACAGGGACTTTTGCAAATAAGCACACGGGGTTAAACATCAATTGACTTATAAGTTAAGCACTAAACAGTTAAAACCATCTTCCTTCTTCACTGTGAGTCTTAGTTACCAAGAGCTTTACTAGGTCACTGAATGTCTCTCCATGGTCACCCCTGACATTTTCTGACATGCTTCCCAGAACTCAGGACCAAGGAACATCTGGTGCCACATTTATGATTTATCATTATATAAACCCAAGACGCTGAGAGTGCCCACATGAAAGAAGCACATTGCAAACACATTTAGTTTCAATAATGATCACTATTTCATTTCTGCTGTTAACTTTTCAAAGAACTTACACAAATGAATAACACGAAATCACATTTAACTAGCACTTTTTCATTCACAGAACCCCTTTTACATGCATTATTTCATTTTTCTTTGACAAGAATTCTGTAAGACAGATAGGACAGGTATTCATACCCACATTTTTTCAGATGAGAAAATCTAGACTTAGAAAGGTAAAGGGTTCTGACTGCGTAACACAGAGAGTAAGGGGTGACACTAGAAGTTTTTTAGTTCTCTTTTCACCATACCTCAATGTAACTTCTATTTAATGTCTCCTGTTGATCTTAGAACCATCTTTTCAGATAATTACGTGAGACATTATGATGAATAACATAATTAGATCAATATTGTAATTAGAATGTAGTCTCAGGTTGGGTAGTAATTTCTTCAAGAAGCCACTTCTGCATTCTAAAAAAATAGAAATGGTGTCTGATTTGAGTTCTCTGGATACAGTATTTTTCCAGACCCCCAGGTCAAAGAAATAAAGGAAGTTTTTAAGAGTGGGGAATGTGGAGAGGAAGAACACTGAATGGTAGAGTCCAAGACCAGGTGGGAGTGGACCCACACCTAAATGGCTATGTGGCCTTTGTCAAATCACTAGGAATAGGTGCTAACTTTGTGGACTATTGGGCCAAATACTGTGGTAGTTGCCATAATTTCTCCTATAGTGCTCTTGAAAACCTGTTTTCCAAATAAGAGATTAACTAACTTGCCCAAGGCTATGTAACTTGGAAGTAGAATTGGGGTATTTGGCTCCAAAACCCTCACTGGCCTCAACATCCTCAATGACTTTTTGACTGCAATGACCTTTGGAAGTCCCTTTCTTCTCTCGAGTTCTGAATCTATTTTGGTATTATAGAACCAGACTGTCTCCAGTGACTTCATTCCCTCATAGTGTGGTTTTTTGAGGATCATTTGAAATTTAAGCTAGTAAATTGTGATGTAGCCTAAAGAGCATTATGATTCAATAGTACTAGTTTCTCGTGGTTGTTGTCACTGCTTTGGGTTTTAGGTTTTTCTAATTGTTTACTAACGTCTGGTTTAAATTTTATTTGTTGCTCCAAATCACATATTTTGGAAGCCTACTCATACCTTGCTTTTTTTTTTTCTGCTACACAAATAGAACATCATCTGGCAGTAAGAATAACTATCTCTTTCAAAGAGCCTAGCTTGACACACACAGTTCTCCTTGTTCTTTTCTTTTAAAATTGTCATAACTATTCTTGCCCATTTACTCTCCCAGATGATTTTTAAATCAGCTCACCACTTTCCATGAAATATCCTAGTATTATGTTAATTGAAATTGCATTGTTTATACATTGATTTTAAAACAGTAGCTGTGTTTAAACACTGAGTCTTCCCTTAAATAAATAGGATCAATTTTTTTGGTTTACTCAGATTTTCTTTTTATGTACTTCATTAAAATTTATACTTTTTTTATCTGAAGATTTATTATTAGGTTTATTTAGGGTTTTATAATTTTTATTCTCACCATAAATTATTCTTTCTCTTTATATGGTCAGTTGATTATTGTTTATAAACAAAATACTGGTTTTTGGATATTGCTCTTATATGTGATCACTTAGCTAATTCTTTCAGTAGTTCAAATCATTTTTCAGTTGATTTTCTTATATTTTGAAAACATACTGCCTTACCATCTGCAAAAAACCCTCAAAGTTCTCTTTTTTCCAAAATTTAAAACCCATATTACTTCTTGTTTTATTGCATTTTCCAGAACCTCCAGAATAATGTTGAATAGTAGCCATAAATGTTGACAATTTATGTTGAAATTGAATAGTAGCCATAAATGTCGAAAATTTATTAATTTTATTCTAGTCTTTTCTTATTAGGCTAGAGTTCAAGAAGCAGAAACATAGCATCAATAGATATGAAAATTTTAGAGACTATTGTTTCATATTACTAAACTGTCATTTAAAGACGTTTGTAGCAAATCTTACTTTGACCAGCAGTGTATGAGAGTATCTGTCTAGTTAATCTTTAGGCTGCATTTTGTGTCCAGTAATTATAAGAAATGAATATAATAAGTTTTAAATGGTTCTGATGTTGAAAAGACTGTAAAGAGATGAACTACACAATGAGCAACTTAGCATATCTTTTCAAATTTACTGATCAAAATCTATATTGATTTTGCAAGATTATTCCAGGGAAATACATTTTGGATGGTGGTAGGTAAATACATTCTCAAAATGGTTCAAAATTTACCTCATTCTAACACAGAGTGTATTTAAACAATCACAGTTCTTGTCTGGTTATTGCTGTACTTGGAATACACAATTCTATGTTTCTGACAATGTATTCTTTGCATTTGCATCAGTAAGGTTTGTGAAATTTATGAATTTCGTATTTACTGAACTTTTAAATTCTCATCTTCAAATGACTGGCTTGGCTAAAAATTGCTGCAGACTACTAAACATTCTGTGCAGTGCAATGCTGGGGAGGTCTGCTAAACAGACTTTCCAGATACATTTCATCATTTCACCTCCTGCTCTACCACAGGATTATAAATGGAGTAATAATATTTCTCACTTGCTTCTATGTCTACCCTGACTTAGATGAAGACTGTAAAAACAAAAATATCTTCTGGGCACTGCTTTCTGCATGGGCTCTGCCAATCGTAATCACAACCGTTACCCATTTTTTAGGAATCGAGAGCTGGATTAATATGGGTTCTTTCATCCTCACAAGGTTTGCATCTTAAAAGGATCAGAGGTGACAGGGGCAGAATTTAAAAAGCATAATTTATTACTGGACATAGCATTAATCCTTAAGTGTCTCTACACCCACTTGTACTCCAGGCAAACTCCCATCTAGTACCTCCTTGATGGTTGAAAGATGGTTTAAAAAGCTAAGGAAGTGAGTACATTCCATACTAGCAATTTTGATCTTCTGAATTATTGGAGCATCCGCTCATAGTTGTTTCTCTTCTATTTCTGCATATGTATGTGATACCGAACAGGACCATGTGAGGCTCCTAGGCACAAAAGCCTTTCTGTGTCCCCCACTCCTTGATTACAGGAAATGGGCTTCATTCAGCCTCCAGGACCTTCCCTGAGTTCCAAGGAGCAGGTTCAAACAGATACTAATTAGGGTAGGGAGGAGATGCAGAGACAAGGGAGGAGCAGTCAAAAGAAACAGTAGTGCAGCCTTGGGGCAGGGTCCTGGTTCCCCCTCAAGGGACACACATAACAATATCTTTGAGCTGTTTTGCAGATACTGAAACCCCCACCAGGTGGGAGAGGTTAACTGCGTGCTGCCCACAAGCACGTAGAACCCAGACCGGTTGGAACCAGAAGATTGATGATGCTGACTCCCACTTATCTCCCCACCAACCAATCAAAAGAATGTCTACAAGCTGATCACGCCCCCTTTGCACCATTACTATAAAACTCCTCACTACCTGCTCCAGGTTGGGACACACAGTTCTGAGGGCATTAGCCTGCTGTGGCCCCCTTTGCCTGGCAAAGCAATAAAGCTATTCTTTTCTACTTCACCCAAAACTCTGTCTCTGAGAATTAATTTGGTGTCAGGGTACAGAGACCAGATTCAGCTTCAAATGCTGCATTCTCTAAATATACAGTTAGCCGAGAGTAGTTTTTTGTTTTAATTTTTTTTTTATTTTGAGAGTAGTTTTTGTAAAAGTAAAGAGCTGCTTAGTGGGGGGTCTCTTGGCCCTTTGCTTGTTTCATTACTGCCAGCACAACATTAAAAGGGACTATTTTATAAAGCAGTCAAGGACTTAAATGATTTAAGGATTTAAATAATTGCTCAACCAGCTCATTGAAATGATCTAACAGAGTCTCACAGAGCAAACTATCCTTGCATGATCCTTTCTTTATTACCTGTTGGTCCTCTAACAAGGAACAGCTGCACAGACAAGCCCCCAGTAGCAGCAGCTCTAAAATGATAAAAGTGGAAAAATAGTAACTTTACAGTGGAGAATCTGGTGGGCACCCCCTTCATCAAAGGATCAAAGTAAGTGCAGTAATGGAACAAATCAACATCCTATGCCCCCTAATATGATGCACTGAGAACACATCACTTTTGAGGTCTTACTGCCCAAAATGCACAACTTGCATCTCATTGTGAGGCAATATCAAACAAACTCAAATTGAAGGACATTCTACAAAATATCTGGCCCTTTCTTCAAAACTGTCAAGGTCATGTTTCCCATACCTACCGGCCCCACATATGATTCCAAATGGCATTCCCAAATCCCCAAGACCATATTCTATGGCAGATCCAGCTTTTACCTTCCACTGCCTGTTCTTCTCACATCTCAGTTCACGCCTGACTGGTCCCACTGTAACAGGGAAGAAAATAATCTGACTCTATGTTGGATCTGTTTCTTTAACTTTGACCTTTGCTTTCCATTGCTTTTGTTCTGTCTATAGCTATAGGCATACATAATGGTCTGCCTCTGGGAACCCTGCCCCTCTGCCTGAATGTTAAACTAAAGTGCCTTTGTTCAGCTCACAGGGAAACACCCTGACCCTGCCCACATGTGAATGGCTGCAGAAAAGAAGAAATTAACACATCCCCTCCCCAAGGCTGGCCAAAACCAGGAGATATTTTGCAAGACTTATGACCTTTTACTTTACTTCCTCACCTCCTCCCCAGCTCTGTTCTATAAAAGAAACTAGCATCCAGACCCGATAAGATGGTACTCTAGGACACTAGTCCACCATCTTCTCAGATGCCCAGCTCTCCGAATAATGTCACTATTCCTTGCCTCAACACTTGTCTCCCAATTTATTGGCCGGTTGTGTGGCAAGCAGAGTGAGCTTGGACTTGGTAACACCACTCACACTTTTGTGAAAGGACTTAAGTTGACCACGATATGCACAGCAGTGCTTGAGGACAGTTGTCCTAATCATATGTGGCTTGAGAGGGAAGAGGCGATCACCTGGTCTCCCGGACCCTCAAATAGGGTTACATTCTGAGATTCTCCTGGAATAATAAATACGGTTAGCAAGGACCATGGTCTCTAATATAGTACTCCAGACAGGCTGCAAACTGGACGATACTTCAGAATACTTTTCACTTGGAAGAAAATGCTAAAATGGAGAAGTGGCCCGTTCATTTCCAGAAGTTAAAAAACTGCTAGGATTCATCTTGGAAACAGCAAACCAAGTAGCCAAAGTGGAAGTGTGCAGTAAAGATGATGAAATAAAATTACTCCCTATAAAAAACCATTACTGTCCTTTTTGCAAAGCCCTTTCCTCAAGAGCATATATATAGAAGTGGGTGGGGCATGGGAGGGGCAACAGGCCGTTAGTCCAGGCAATTTCCAGTGAAATTAAAAGAGAACTGAAACCTGTGAGGGTCCCCCTCCCTAGTAAGCTTTCTGCCTTTCCTTGAATCTTTTTTCTAGACTCAGAAGGTCTTGGTAAATCTGGCAGCTGTCACAAAATACCATCTGTCCTAAGAAAATGGGGGCAGAGGTGGCTGTAACCCAGGGGATTTTTCCAAGTGCTGTCAGCATGCATTTCCATTGGTAAAGGAGCACGCTCACGTCCCTGACAGGAAAGTGAAAACCTTATACAGCAAATCTCTGCAGTTGCACTTACATGGGGACAGGTGAAGTTTTGGGTGTACGACTGGGGTGGTGGTTACCTGCCTGTGAGAGAAGGGAGGGTCTACAAAGTCCACACATGCAAAAGAGAGAAGGAGGGAGAGGGTTATATAAAGTGGGCAAAGAGTTGGCCACGTGAGAATCCGCCTGTATCTGGTTACCTGTGAGGACTGGTCAGTATTGGTTAACTGGTCTACCAGCTGAGAGCAGCTCCCGACCTGGACCATGTTGACATTTAAATGCTGTAAGCACTTAGTCAAGTTCAGTGACAGATTCAAAACTGTCCTCATAAGCCCCCTTTAAAGAAGTCAGTCAAGAATTTGAGAGGAAATCCTTTTAGCCTCATTCTGCCATCATCAATAAGAAGTTTTTCTCCAAGTTGCAAAGGAAGCCATCTACCTAACACTTAGGATAAACTCGGGCTGCTGATTCTTCCGGGTGTGTAGGCAGGACTTGGTTTTGGAGCATCGATTTTGCAAGAGTCAGAGCACTGTGATTGCTTATATTCCTCCTGCAAAACTGTGTCTATGAGGCATGTTTGCTTGAGGTCACCCCGAGTGCTTCTTTAACCAAGGCCCTGGCCGTTGTTCAGAGCCAGTGTTAGGACCACAGCAGACTTGCTGATGAATAATTCAAAGCCTGCTACCCATGCAGTTGAGGTGCCCCAAAGTGCAGCAAGAGCCCCCCTGCCCCCGATTCCACCAGATGTTTCAGAGGAACTGGGGAGATGCCTCTGAAGACTAAAACCTCAGCTAGGCAAGGCCAATTGCCCACAGATGAGAAAAGCACAGAAGTAAGTGTAAAGGAAACACAAACACACACACACACCATGCATCCACCACACACACACACCACACATCCCAGACCACACGCACATACATCCCACACAACACTTCACGTATATCCACACACACCACACACATACACACACCACACACATACACACACACTCCAGACACCCACACCGCACACACACTTTTCAGTTCCGCAGGTTACCCCAGGCGGCAGCAGCAGCTCATGAGTACTTCTTTCTCACACGTAAGAGACGGCATGAATTACATTTCTGGAAAGGTGTCTGAGCCACGGCTGATGAAAGCTCTTGCAGGCCCATAGGTGTCAGAGTCACAGGGCTTTTCAGCACCGAAGGGGCTGCTGTGACCTCTGGGTTTGGGAGCAGATCCCTTTTCAGAAGCTGAAGAACCTGTTCATCTGTCTGGAAAGAGCTTCAGCCCGACGTTCACTTTGAGCTGTACGCTGAGACTTACCAGGCATGTGCCGGGCTGTGGAGGGGATGGCAGTGCCCTGCTTGTGGGAAATGCATATGTTCTACCAGAGTCTGAAACATTTAGGCTACATGTCTAGGCACGTGCTTTGCCCTTCTGGTTATCTTCTCTTAGCTCTGGCTATGTCTACCAGGTGGTTGGTGGTGCTTCTTTGTAAGATGATCAACGAGCCAAAATGCCATGGGAATGCAGGAATCTCCCTTGTTACACTGGGCTTCATCTAGAAATAAAGTTTATATATATATATAAAAGTGTATATATATATATATATAAATGTATATATAAAAGTGTATATATATAAATATATATAAAAGTGTATATATATAAATATATATTAAAAAGTGTATATATATAAATATATATATAAGTGTATATATAAATATATATATAGACACACACATATGTACTGTATATATGTATATATATAAACTTATATACATATAAGTTTATATGTATATAAACACACTATACATACATATACACATACTATATATTATATATACATAAACCTATGTATACACACTATATACACATACTATATATTATATATACATACATCTATGTATACATACTATATATACACACTATATACACATACTATATATTATATATACATACATCTATGTATACATACTGTATATACACACTATATATTATATATACATACATCTATGTATACATACTATATATACACACTATATATTATATATACATACATCTATGTATACATACTATATATACACACTATATATTATATATACATACATCTATGTATACATACTATATATACACACTATATACACATACTATATATTATATATACACACATCTATGTATACATACTATATATACACACTATATACACATACTATATATTATATACACATAATCTATATATACATACTATATATACACACTGTATATTATATACACATACATCTATGTATACATACTATATATACACACTACATATTATATATACATACATCTATGTATATATTTTTTATTAAATTAACAAACACTTAAATACCAGTTCCTATGTACACATACATACCAGCTACTATTTGTAAGACACTCTTTTAAGTCCTTCACAAAAGATAATTTATTTAATCTTCAAAATAACCCCAATGCTACAATTGCTTCTCTTCTCTGACTTTACAGATGGGCAAACTGAAGCTTGGGCAGGTGAAGCAACACACTCAAGGTCGCAGAAGCAGCGTGTGATGAAACCTGGATCCAAACAGAGCCTCAGACTCCATAATCTTGGCATTTGTGATATATTCCCACAACCTGCTTGCTCTTCTGCTGAGTAGGGACCTGGGAGGGAGAATTCAACCACATTTAGTTTGGTAGTATTAGGATAGTTACATGGGTATTCTTCCTACAAACTCTCTAAGATGGTTTGGGGGTATATGCAGCTATACATTCTGACCATTCAAATTCAGCGTGGCAAAACCTTAGGCTTTGTATAAAGAGAGTTATAGAAGATGAATTTGTTAACACTGCAAACAAATGTTAATTGTGATGCAATTCATAGTAAAGAGTGTGAAAAGTCAGAGGGAATCTACTTTCACCAGATTTCATTTAAGCTATACATTTATTACCTCAGGTAAAAATAGAAATGTTCTAAATCAATTTTTTTTAATGCTATCAGATGGTGCAAAAGACAAAAAAATATAAGTGTAAATGTCTTCTCATTACCTATGGTAAAATTCTAGACCTTCATCTTGTTAACTGGCTATTACCGATTGTCACTGACATTTTCTGCTATTTTTATCTGCTTTTATTTTATTCTCATTCTTAGGGAATTTTACTCAGGTGTTAAGTTATACATTGAAACTAACATTGTTTGAATGTAGTCACTGTGTGAATGTAGGATGTAAGCAAAGATATTCAAGGGTTAAGGTCTTTTTTTCACAGCAATAGCTGTTGCTGTGGACTGTGGAGTGTCTGAAGGACATTCTGAGATAAGAATAAGATTTGAAACTGGAGATGGGAGTTCAGACCCAGTGCCCCCATCACCTTCCTTCCCCGAGGAGGGAGCCTCAGGAAGCAAAAATGCCAATGTGGGAAGCAGGTGGCCCACAGAGCTGAGGAGGCTTTTAAAGATTGTAATTCCCCTCGTCCACATAGGGCCTGTGACAGACCCCAGGAGACACAGTGTCCTCTGATGCTCCCCATTTCCCTGAGAGCTGTAACAAGAATAGACACATCCAAAGTAGCCTAGGGGCAGGCAGGCCCCAGACCCCCGCAGAAGAGAGTTGCCCAGTTTAGGAAAGAAAAACATAGAAAGGCCAGTTAAATTCAAATTTCAGATAAACAGCAAACAATTGTTTAGTGTAAGTATATCATGGAACATGATATGCTTAGCATGGAGCACATTTATACTTTATCTATATTCTGTTTGGTAACCCTGCTGGGAGGCAGTGAAGGAACAGATGCATGGAAGCCACTCGGCCCTGCTGACAGACAAGTACAATAGTCTCTGCATCTGCTTTGCCCAGATGAGAACTGAAACCGAGTCCCCCTACAACTGAGTTCCCCCGCTGAGTTTATGATTAATCTCTCTATCCAAAACTTTATTCCCTTTCGTATCCTGCCCCTGTCCCCCTCAGGATCGAGGAGCATCAAAGAAAAGGGAGGAATTGAAACCAAGCAGGACCCTGCGGGACCTTTCTGGGTACAAAAGCCCCACAATGTCCCCCATGTCTTGTTTGTAGGAAAATGTACTTTCCAAGGCCTTCCCTGAGTTCCAAAGAGCAGGCTCAAGCAACTAATGATTAGAAAAAGAGAGTCACAGGACTCCTAGTTCCTCCTGAAGGAATATACATAACAATGACACATATCTTTGAGTTGTTCCTTATAAACTAAGAGTTTCTAAATCTTTATTAATCATGTATGGTTCACAGATGTTCTTTTAAAAAAAAAAAACAGCTTTCTAGAGAAGTACAGTCCTCCTGAGTGGCTTCATCTTTGCATCATGAGTCTTGTTTTAAAAGAAAATCAAAGTGGTACAGTTTGTTTACACTATGATACTTTCTAAATAAACTCTTTAAAAAAAAAACAAAACAGTCTGGTCTTTCCTTAAATGTTACAGCAAAACAGGTATAAAATAGACAATAAATTATAGTTTATATTTACAAAAGAGCTGTAAGTGCAGTTATAGATCATAAATGTATTATTTAATCAGGTTAGTATAAAATTGGTTTCCTAGTACATGATCGTGTAAAAGACATTTAAAAAATATTCTCAGATTTAACCTGAGTCTTACTTTCTACGGGAGAAAATCGTGATGCTGACCACAAGCACCTAGACTCCAGATTGGTTGGAACCAGTAGGCTGATGATGTTGACTCCTGATTACCTCACCACCAGCCAATCAGAAGAAGGTCCACAAGCTGATCAGGCATCCTATGACTCTCTCCCCTAACACTGTCTTTAAAAGACTTTGCCTAAAAGCCATTGGGGAGTTTGTGTCTTCTGAGCATGAGTTGCCCATTCTCCTTGCTTTGTGCCCTGCGATAAATGCTGCACTTTCCTTCATCACAACCCAGTGTCAGTAGATTGGCTTTGCTGCATGTTGGGAGAGCTGACCCAAGTTCTGTTTGGTAATAGTATTATAAATTAATGTTTTTATGCTATCGGGGTATGAGTATATTTTGGGGAGTCTCTGCTCAGCTGTGAATGAGAAGAGAGTGTGAGTAGAAAACGGTGAGACTGGAACTCAGAATCCAAGCCACTCCTGACACTGTGTGTGCCCTTGGACGGGTCAGGTAACATGTAAGGAAGGAAGAAGGGACTAAGATTTTTGTCATGTGCAAACCGTGGTTCAGCTTCATCCTTAAATTGGGATAATATCCACCTACTGATTATGGGATTTGTGAGGCTTAAATATCACCAACCATAAAAGCCCTTTTTGCACACAAAAACTACACAAAAATATCACACAAATACAAGATATCATGATCACATTCACCAACTAACTATACAATTTGGGGAGGGGAAAGGGAGGAGGGGGAGCAGGGGGATCTTTCTCCTCCTCTTCCTCTGCTCTCTATCTCCTTGATATCCAGCATCTGAAGTGTCCTTCATATATTAAGGAAAGTAGTATCACTATGACCATCTCAACTATTATTAATTAATTCAATTCAAGCTATGGGTAAGTGAATGACTCAGCAAAGTTTGATGGTTTGCTAACAAACTTTTTAACTTAGAGCAGCTGGGCTACTTCACAACTAACCAAATATATGTCAAAGAAAGTTAAGCCTTTACATATAGGACAGGTTTCTTTACAAAATAAAGTTGTAGGGTCAACATTCACTGAAGCAAAAGGCTGAAATACATAAATGGCCATCCAGTATGAAGCATGGTTACCATTGTGAATGTTCTTGTCTTCAGAAGACCTGGATTTGAGGACAAGTTCTGCTACATACTGTGTGGTCTGGAGTCTATATTTTAACCTCTCTGAGCCTCAGTTTTGTTATTTATACAATAAACGAATAAGCTTCTACCTGTTGTGAGGATTAAATGAGGTTTACAGACATATATAGCACTTTGGGGACTGTAATATACAATGTAAATAAAGTTGCATTTGTGATATCTTAACTGAAATAAAAACACCCAAAGTGCCAAAATCATGGCTTTTTTTTTTTTTGTCATCTAGTTCCTACAGAGATTTTTTTGACTGTATACCTCTCTGAAATAAAATTACCCCTGCTTTCTTTCAGCTAAAATTCAAAGTATTGGGGAGAATTTTATGCAATTTAGTTTAGCAGTTTGGAAGGATGTTGAATATTTAAAATGTGTCTTTTTTTTCTGAGGCTGTGAGAGCCTCAAGATGATTTTGGTGTGTGCAGATTCACCCTCTGACAATTCAAAATCAGCTTCGTGAAGCTCTCCATCTTTCACATGCAGACAAACTTGTTAACAGTGCCGACAAATGAGAATTACAGTGCAATTCAGACCAAGAGGTGTCATAAGTCAGAGAAAATCTGCTTTGGCAAGAATCACCTAGTGGATGCAATCAAGACAGCTCTGAGCTGCAAATGTCACTCCCTACCCTGTGTAGGTCTCCGCTGAGCAGGTAGGGGTCCTCCTTACCTTGAACCACTGAGCAATTGGGAGCCTGACTAATATTTATTATTCATGAGAAATGGAGCCAGTGCATCTCAGACATTTGCAGAGCATTGCAGTCATTAACGAAGTGGGGGAAGTGATCTGTTCCCTGGTGCCCCCCACCGTGTTTATTTGAATGTGTGATCATTAGACAACGCCAGACTCTCTGGGGCTCCGTGCCCAGAGTGCATTATACCCTGGAGAACGTGAAAACACTTTAATTAACAACAGGAGTGGGCAGGCCTGCTGGGCGCCTTCTGTTACCATCTTCAGGGCCTGCAAAGTCAGCACTCAGTCATGACCCCCACCATTTTTATTACCAACATCCAAGAAAATACTAGGAAACAATTTCATTTAAAACTGATTTGGAAAGACCACTAAATATAAGGTATTTCTCCCCATTTCTTCCTCTGGCACAACTCTATTAGTAATCAACATCACACCAACACATACACAGATCCACTAGTATGCTTACACGCACACACACACACATGCACGAGACATGAACTTGATATTCCTCTATATTCCACATGCTGTGCAAACAGTACAGTACGCTGGGGTGTATAGACGGATAACACGCCAAACTGGCTTGGAATATGCATTCATTTGAATGTGCAAATTTATATTAGTCAATTACTCAGTCAGATAAATGATTTGGTTCATTAATTTAAATAAAATGCTGGCAAATTCCTAACATACCATCCAGCTGAGAGATGATGTGCTTTCGTTACTTGTTTGCTGGTTTTTAAATGAATCAGTGATTTCTGCCTGAACTGGGTATATTTAAGACGATGTCATACTCAACCAAACTTTGCTGCCATTTCCTCTGTTAAAAGACAAGCTTGTTGAATTGTTGAATCTTCCACTTCTGTATCCAGAACTGATTTGCTGCCTTGTGTGAACGTGAATGTGACCAGAGCTGGCTGCATGCATGTGTGCAGGCTGACCCTGGGTGTTGCCCCCATGACCTGGTCTCTAGGCCAGCTTCTTGGAAAATAGTTATTCTATAACAGGAACTCTGGTATGACCAGAATTCACTTAATGAAGACTAAATGATCATATCACTCCATCAATTAGTAAGGAATTATTGAGCATCTGCTGGTGTCCCACGAGCATCCACATGGGCTCCAAAAACAGTGAGCAACCCAGACGGAGAGAGAAGACCAGTATCTGAGACACATTTGGAGAAAATCAAATGTTGATGTGTGGGACTGGGATTTTAACCTTCTTAAAAGCATACTGTTCTTCCGGGCATATTGGGGAAGTTTTATTTTTGCTTTTAAGGGTAGCTAGTAGAAGTGGAATGGATGGCAATCTAAGGAGCCTTTTTAAAAAAAAGAAACAATATTTTAGAACTACTTTAGATTTATAGAAAAAGTGTGAAAGTACAGAGAATTCCCATATACCTCATATCTAGTTTCGTCTATTATTAACCTCTTACATTAGTATAGTACACGTGTTACAATTAATGAATCCATATTGATACATTAATGTTAATTAAAATCTATACTTTATGTGAATTTCCTTAGCTTTTGCCTCTGGCCCTTTGTCTGTTCCAGGATTCACATTACATTTAGTCCTTATGTCTCCTTAGGCTTCTCTGGGCTGTGACAATTTCTCAGACTTTGCTTCTTTTTGATGACCTTGACAGTTTGAGGAATACCGATCAGGTACTTGGTACAATTAAATTGGGATTTGTGTGATGATTTTCTCGTGATGAGACAGGGGTTATGGGTTTTGGGGAGGAAGACTACAGAGGTCAAGTGTCACTTTCACTATATGATGTCAACAGTGCATACCATCGACACGACTTCTCACATAGACACTGTTTTCCTCCCCAGTAGACTATTGCCTAAAAATACCTGAGACCCTGCTGGCAAAAGTAAATCTACAAGGGATCTATCACTTCCACAGTCTCCCCTATCCACCTCCTGGACCATGGCTGGTCTCTTATTTCACTTCAGTGGTTTATGGATACTAATATTCATCTTGAAGCATGCTCTTTCCCTAGTAAACTTCATTTTCATTATAAACGTTAAATATTTAAGATGCACAGAGGTTGTTAACTCTCTTATAGAGAATATAGTTTCAACCTCTTTCTAGAGAATCAAGTAAATCTTCGTATACTTGATACCTAGCAGGATCCTGTGGGGCTCCTGGGCACAAAAGCCTTTCTGTGTTCCCCATTTCTTGATTACAGGAAATGGGCTTCATTCAGCCTCCAGGACCTTCCCTGAGTTCCAAGGAGCACTTTCAAACTGATGCTTGCTAATTAGGGAAGGGAGGGGATGTGGAAACAAGGGAGGAGCAGTCAAAAGAAACAATAGTGCAGCCTTGGGGCAGGGTCCTGGTTCCCCCCACCAAGGGATACACATAACAATATCTTTGAGCTGTTTTGCAGATACTGAAATCCCCACCAGGTGGGAGAAGTTAACTGTGTGCTGCCCACAAGCATGTAGACCCCAGACTGGTTGGAACCAGAAGGTTGACGATACTGACTCCCACTTACCTCCTCACCAACCAATCAGAAGAATGTCCACGAGCTGATCACGCCCCCTTTGAACCATTACTATAAAACTCCTCACTACCTGCTCCAGGTTGGGACACACAGTTTTGAGGGCATTAGCCCGCTGTGACCCCCTTTGCCTTACAAAGCAATCAAGCTATTCTTTTCTACTTCACCCAAAGCTCTGTCTCTGAGAATTAATTTGGTGTCGTGGTCCAGAGGCCGGATTCGGCTTCATACTTGTGTGTGAGGAGTCTTGGCATTTGAGTGTTTTAAGAAAAAGCTGAACATTTACATTTGACTTGTTCATGATCTTACACTTCAAATGTTTCTCTCACAGCTTAGTAGTTACAGGTACATTTTTTTTTTAAACAAAACTCCTGGGACTAGGTGGGAACACAAATATTTACTGAGCATCTCCTCTGCATATTGTATTTAATTTAATAATCACAGTAGCCCTATAAGTCAGGTATAATTATGTGCATTTTACAGATGAGGGAGTGGTTCTGGGACACCAGGTGACAAGACTGATTAATGATGAGCCAGAATGTGTGAATGACCCACGTTATTTCTGTGATATGACCCACTCCTGCTGGAGTTGAGAAGGGAGTGTAATTGGCGGAACTGCTCCCCTTAGAGGTGCAAGACTTTTGGTCTAAGAGAATTTCCAGGCTTCAAGAATCTTCTAGAAGAATGCAAGTGTTTATTCTCGCAGACATTGTCACAGCCTTTGCATGCTTGATTAAAAAAAAAATTATTTACACTTCTTCACTTAATCTATATTTAGACAATGGTTCTTGCTCCTTTTTTGATAATAATGTTAAAATAAATGTCTTTATTATAATTTCTCACAAAAATTTACAGGACTTTCCCAGAAAGCCAAGTGAGGGTGACTTTGATAATAAAGTGGAATAGAAAAATACTTCACGGTAACCAATAATTGATCAATATGAAAATAGTTACAACGATGTGACAAAGTAGAGTTTATAATACATAAAGAGCTCAATAACTTAATGAGAAAAAGAGCAATCCAATGGAATCATGAGCAAAGCTCACGAGTAGGCAGTTTTCAAATGAAGAAGTAAAAATGGCTAGTAAATATATGAAAAGATATTCAGCCTCTTTACTAATCAAATAAATGCAAATTTAAACAACTATGGTTTTGACACATCCAACTGGCAAAGATTTAATATGCAAATACCCAGAGTTGGCAAGAATGTGGAAAGGAATGACTTTTTAGCAATACCTATTATAGCTTTAAAGTATGTTTCCTTTGAGCCAAAAATTCCACTTACAGGGATTTATCCTATAGAAATATTTGTCCAAGTATGCAAAGATATATTTCCCAGGATATTAAATGTCATTGTTTACAAATTACAAAAAAGAGGAAACAACTGAAATGTCAATTAATAGGGGCTTGTTGAAATAAATTACAGCACACGCATACAATGGAGAGCTATGCAATCATTAAAAACTATAAAGTGGAGTTCTGTATGTCCACATTATGTTTTGCGTGAAAAAAAAATCAGGTTGCTGAAGAGTTTGTATTTTTTTTATCCGATTTACGTCAACATACATGGCTTTACCTAGATATTTTCACACCTCTTTTGACTGTAGCAGTGATGGGGCTTCGTAAGAAAGAGAATCCTAAACTCAGGATGCTGTCAACTGAAAAAAAAAACAAAAAAACCCACAAACTAAAAGTTGAGAGTTATATTTTATTTGGCAGAAATGTTTAAGACTTCAAGCCCAGGAGGCAGCATCTCAAGTAACCCTGAGAATACTACTCTGAGGAGGTGAAGGGGGAGCCAGGATATATAGGAGTTTTGTAACAAAGGGCAGGTAGTCTGAACGTCAAAAGATTATTGTTAATTAAAGACAACTAGGAGCCTCAAGTTAAGGCATTTAGTGCTTTTCCATGTATGGGAAGATGCAAGAATGTGGGCTCACTGAAATCATTCCTTTGATATGCACCTCAGCTATCTCAGGCCAGGATCCTGTTTTCACATTCTGAGTTTCCTCAGGGCTCACCTTAGGGAGTGGCTGCAGTCTGATGGCTGCTAGATGGCAGGCATTCTTTGTTTCCTTCCTGAGTTCCCTCAGGGCTCACCAGCTCACCTTTGGAGATGGCTGCAATCACTGATGGCTGTGACATCCTTCGTTTACTGATAGGGCAGGCAACATTCCATTTCTCAACGCTCTTAGTTCTTTGGATAGGATTGTGTATTCATCTGCAAACAGACCAGAGATTTAAGAAAATATTTGCAAGCTGAGTGAGGATGTTACAAGCAGAAAGTTCAGAAATTCATTGAAAACACATTGGATTGAAGTCATTTTGTATTAACTGTCTGTGGTGACTCCAGGAAATATCAAAAGCAGAGAAGTTATATAAAATGATTCTCTAAACACATAGATTGCATTCATTGAATGGTTACTAATTTGTTTAATATTTTCTCTGATTTCTTTATCACATACTGAATATTATAGAATAGAAAAATACACAAATATTATATAAAATGTTCCTATACTATTCAACTTTAAATAATTGCTCTTCAACTCTAATTAACCCATTTGAAAAAAATGTTAGTCTGAAATGTCTCCTGAGGCTTTGTCCCTGCTTAGTCAAGGCTCATTTAAAGAGAGGCTTCTCACAGCCATCCTCAAATAATTTGATCCTCTAGAAATATTTTAGTTACAACACACCAATGAAGGTAATGAGCTGAATGCAATAACTACACTCAGCCTAAGGGGTAAAACGTTATCTGGCAAAGCACTAGTTGACAAAAAGGTGGGTGTTCACCTGCCATGCGTGGAGCAGACCTGTTGTGGGTCGCAGGCTTTCAGCAGAAAAGGAAGCCTCTGGTGGCCAGGGTGGAGGCTATCCTCTCCATGTCTACGAAGCTTGGACATCCTTGCCTCTGACTCGTAGAGCAATAATACCCCCTGTATTTTCTTGCATAAATCTAGGGCTTTACATATATCGCATATCTTATTGATGCTCAGCCTGATTTTGGTTCAGAAAATAGTGACTGTGTAACAGGGAAGAGCCAAATCGGACTACATGTTGGATCTGTTTCTTTTACTTTAATCTTTGCTTTCCGCTGCATTTGTTCACTAAAAGGATACTGTGTATACATAATGGCCTGCCTCGGGGGAACAGTGCTCCTCTTCCCGAAGGTTAAACCAAAGTGCCTTTGTTCAGGGAAACATCCGGACCCCGTCCCACCTGGGGATGGCTACAAGAAAGAAGAAATTAACACGTCCCCTCCCCGATGCTGGCCATTCCAGGGGATATTTGCAAAACGTATGGCCTTTTTACTTTATTTCCACACCTCCGCCCCCTCTCTGTGCTATGAAAGAAACTGGCATCCAAACCCCGATAAGACGGTTATTTTGAGACTTTCGTCTGCCATCTTCTCGGTTTGCTTTCGTCTCCGATTTATTGGCCTGTGGTGAGGCGAGCAGAGCAAGCTTGGACCGGTAACAACTCCAGTCACTTCTAACATGAAATGGTAAAAACTGGCTCACAGTTACACAGATCTGGAAAGCTGGCACCAGGATACTTGATCATCGTCACGAGTATTGTAATTTTGAGTAGAAAATATGGGCACAAAAAATACTTTAATGGGGAGGCACAGAAATGCCAGCTCAAACAACAGCCAGTAGGGAGAAAAGCACAAAAAATGAAGCACCTGTAGGAAATAAATCAGGAAAGTAAGGCAGCCAGGTTGCCCCCAAGGAGTGCCTTGAAAGCAACCAGCTCTGGAAATAGCAGCAGAATTTAGCTCAGTCATAGGTACAGGCTGGCCTGTGGGCTGCTGTTCATTCAGTGTGGTCTTTCTGGTAACTTCTACTCACAGAGATGGAGCTCGGCCACTTTTAGTACATCTTTCAATCTGGTGTTCACTTTCAAATTGTTGCATAAGTACATGGAATAAGCCATACCAAGTTTTTGTTTGTTTGTTTGTTTGTTTTTTGGCATACCAGGTTTTAAATGGTAATGTGCAAACCTCCAAGTCACCAAGACTTGGATAGGCCTTCAAAAGTCCAGTTGAATGAATCATAATCTCTTTGATCTAACATCCGAATGGCAACCTCTTCAATGGTCTTATTCCCTATACGTGCATTTCTCTTTCTCACATCACAAGATCTAGCCTTAGACACACAGGCCAAAACCAGGGGAACATTTCTGAGCCTAAACTGACAATTTGTATTTTTTTTGTTCCAAGCACTGTGCATGATTCAGCATTTTGTTTTTATTTAGCAAAAGAAAATTTTTTAAACAAATTAGATATCTTTTATCACTATCGTCCCAATGTATCATGTACTGCTTGGGACATTGTTGACAATAAATAGTTAAGAAATAAGGGAAAGAGGGAAAGGAGTTTATTTGAGAGATTTGGGACTTAGTTATTTGCTCATATCTTCCATTCTCAGATTTCCTGCAGCATGAGTCAACTACTTGCCCAGGGAACACCAGATATTTCACAGTGTTTAAAGAAAGGTAGTGGGGCAGTCCTATTTCAACTGCCAGCAAAACCCAGGGATGGCCACAGCAGAAAAAGGAATAGAACACAATTTCAAGGCTAAGCGTAACCAGTGTAATGAGCTAGAACCCCTAGCCTCTGAGTTGTGAAGACAAACCCAGGTCTGGAATTTTACAACTCATGGATCCACAAGGAGAGAGATTTTTTTTTTTACGAATTTATTTATTTATTTATTTATTTTTGGCTGTGTTGGGTCTTTGTTGCTGCGCGTGGGCTTCTCATTGCGGTGGCTTCTCTTGTTGCGGAGCACGGGTTCTAGGTGCTCAGGCTTCAGTAGTTATGGCACGCGGGCTTCAGTAGTTGTGGCTCGTGGGCTCTAGAGCGCACGCTCAGTAGTTGTGGCGCACGGGCTTAGTTGCTCCGCAGCATGTGGGATCTTCCCGGACTAGGGTTCGAACCCGTGTCTCCTGCATTGGCAGGCAGATTCTTAATCACTGCTCCACCAGGGAAGCCCAACAAGGTGAGAGATTTTAAATAGAAAGGACTTTTTATAATTATCTTCCTAGGGTCCCTGTATGGCCCTGAACAAAAGTATCTGGGAATAAAAATAGGATGTAAACAACCATTTGTAATATTGTAAACAATATTCCTGGGTCTCCACCCCTCCATTGTCAAACAGACTTCTGGCTACACTCAAACTCTTCATGAAAAGCTATTGATTAATTCAACAAGTGTCACTGAGACAATAATATGTAACAGTTGTGGTGTGGAGATACAGCTGTGAGAAGGATAGTCATGAACCCTGCCCTAAGGAGCTGACAACCTAGTGCAAGATTCTGGCTTCTCCTAGGGCTTGTCTCACCTGCCTGAGTGCTAGTTCTGTTGGCTCCCAGGGGCATCCACTGTTCTCCTCTCCTTGTCCCATTTGCTTGGAGATGAGTGCTACTATTAGCCATACCCAACCAGCTCTGCTGTCAGTGCCCAGAAGATGCACTGCTGCTCTGCTGGTGCCCATCGAACTGCTCCAAGGCTGGTAGTACACCTGTCAATGTTGTGAAGGGCCATGCCCAGGGGTCCATCGGCTGAGGATGCTGACGCTACCAGTGCTATTTCCCAGTGTGGCAGAAGTTCCCTCCACCAAAGTTGCCAACATCTTACAGCTCCGTCAGGTGACTGTGACCATTGTTAAGAGGAAAAACAAAGTAAGGTAAACAGACAGAGAGTAATGGTAGGGATAGTCCTTTATATAGAGTCGCCAGCAAGGACCACGATGACAAGGTGGTCTTTGAGACAGAATAAAGTGAAGGAGGTGGCCATATGAACATCTGGGGGAAAAACATCCCAAACAGAGGGACCAACAAGTGCAAAGAAGCTAGGGTTGGACTGCACCTGACATCTTCAGGCAACCCCAAGGAAGCCGGTGTAGTTGGAGAAGAGTGAATGAGGAGGAAATGAGGTCAAGGATTAGGCAGTTCTCCTAGGCAGATCACATAGAGTCTTGCAGGCCTTGGGAGAGACTTTATATTTTCTTCTGAGTTAGATTAGGAGCCATTGTGGGAGGTTGAGCAGATGAGTGACATGATTTGACTTAAGTCTTAGAATTATCACACTCTGGCTGGAGTGCAGCGAATAGACTGAGAAGAACCAAGAGGGGAAGTATGGAGACCACTTGGGGACTATTGAAATAATACAGGTGAAAGATGATGGCAACTTGGATCAGGGTAGTAGCAGTGGGGTTGGAGGACATGGTTGGACTCAGAATTTGCTGCCGTATTGGATGTTAGGTGGAAGGGCAAAGAATTAAGGATGACTCCAAGTTTTTAGCCTGAGTAACTTGAAAAATAGAATTAGATGTCTTTGGGATTGGAAAGTCTGACAGAGAAGCAGGCTGGTGGGATAAGATCAAAACTCTGATTATGGACGTGTTGATTTCAAGATGCCTATGAAGCATCCAGTAGAGATTTTGATTAGGCAGCTGAATCTACAAGATTAGAATATAGGAAGAGAATTGAACTGATGATTTAAAATTGGGCATCTTCATCATACAAATCAATGGGACTGAGTGAGATCAAATAGGTACTAAGCATTCATAAATAAGAGAAAGTCTGAGAACCTTTTCTGAAGGATTCTGGAGGCCCCAAAACATCCAGAACTGTGGAAAGAATGAGGGTGCAGCAGAAGAACCTGAGCAGGAGCAGCCAGTGAGAGTGGTACCCCGAAGCCTCACTGAAGAAAGCATATCAAAGGGTAGGGAGTGACCGACTGTTTCAAACACTATTGACACATTGAGTAAAATGAGTCTGAGAACTGACTGAGAATTGAAGACTAAGATTGTCAACATGGAGGTCATTGGTAGGATGAACATTTATTTCCCAAACTGGGACACCTTTGAGGATGAAAGAAGGTGTGTATTAGTAATCTATAGCTGTGTAACAAATTATCCCCAAAACTTAATGGCTTAAGATAATAACAAACATTTATTATCTTGTACAGTTTATGTGGGTCTAGAATTCGGAAGTGGCTTTGCTGGACAGTTCTATCTCAGGACCTCTCATGAGATGGGATTCAGATATTGGCCAGGGCTACAGCCTTCTGAAGGCTTGGCTAGGGCTGTAAGATCTGCTTCCAAGGTGGCTCACTCACATGGCAAGTTAGTGCTCGTTGTTGGCCAAGGCCTCTGTACTTCATCACGTGGGCCTCCCCACAGGCAGCTCGAGTGTCCTGACAACAGGGAATCTGCCTTCCTCCAGAGCAGGTGATCCAAGAGAGCAAGGCTGAAATGGTCACACAGGTCAGCCCTACTCAGTCTGGGAGGGGACCACAGAAGAGTGTGAACAACTGGGATAATTGGGAGCCATCCTAGGGAATGGCTACAAGAGGACATTATTAATATTTATGCCCAGACAACAAATATAAACAAGGACCATCTCAGGCAAATAGAGGTGTACATTCATCCTAGTCTGGTGACTGAGCAGAACAGTTTCAAGAGAGTAGACTGATAGAGATGAGAACTATACCAGTGAAATGCCGAAACTTTTGCTCAAATACTGGATGAAAAATGAGCTCTTTTCCCCTCTCTTTCCACTAGACTTGAAGCTGATAGAATTGCGAATATGAGTGGTAAATACTTTGCCATTAACTTGGGGTCAAGCAATAAAACCAACAGAGAACCCTCCATCAAGAGGTGGAAATTCCTGATGGTAACATTGTTTGAGCACTTGGATCCAGTCAAGCCTAAAGCCTACATTAACTGGAACCATGATCACATTCTCATTTCACCCCCTTTAAAATACTTAAGTTAGATTTCTCAAATTTACAATCCCCAAATAATCCAGATCAATGCCTCTGTTATTTAAGTAGATCCTTGTGGACCATAATCCACTAATCTCCTAAGACAGATCCAGACATGTCTTTGTGCAGGGTAAAGGTAAAGACATGTCTTTGTGCGGGGTAAAGGTAGATTAAGCTCAATCTGGTCTCCCTGCCACGCAGGAAGGCTGTTCAGGTCAACTCCTTTAAGAACATTTACTTATACTAGCATTTTAACTGGTGACTAGGCTCATGTAGTGGATTTTATATGTAAGAGTATATATTGACAATGAGTTGGTATTGGTATTTGAGCAACCCATAAAGGTCGACCTTCAGGACAGGCAATGCCACAGGTACTTTTTTAGAAACAGCTTTACTCTATGAAACATGGTGGGGGTGGGGGTAATTCTTGAAATCAATCCAACGACAATAGCCTTGCCTGGAAAAGTGCTGTCAGCAGAATAGCTGGACCATCCATCCAGAACCAAACTGAAGTCCATCTATACAAAGGAAAAGAAAATGTTTTCAAATTCCACACTGGTTGCTTTCTCTTCTCTTTTTTTCTAACCTCCCTTCAAGATCTTGTTTCCTTCAGTCATCAGGCAAGAATAGAACTGGATTTTCACATAGCCTCTCAGGAGACCTCCTATTACTCAAAATAAATAAACTTATTTTGCATTTGAAAAAACAAAACTCTGTAGGTAGAAGGATTCAGAAGAGAGGCTGGAGGTGAATAGAAAAAGATGGCAGTGGCTGAAACCAGCCTTTGGGCTCTTTCTTGCAGAAGGGGCACCCCAAACTGAGATTCCCTATACTGCTACCTCTTTGGAATGCACATCCGGAGGCAGAAACAGAACTGAGCTGTGCATGCAGAAAATTGAATGTGTCCATTGATCCAGCAAGTCTGAATAAGTTCTCATTCTTGTTAACATAGCAATTAGTCCTCACGGTCACTGGAACTTTGAAACAAGGCTGTTTTGGTGCCACTTATCTTACTCCCCCATGTTACCCAAACTTGAAACACTTCCAGACTGAGACTGAACAAACTCCCTTAATTTTCAATGACCACCTGCTTCAATTCAGGAAACAGGCTGAGGAGTGGGAGCAGCGTGGAGGTGACATTTAATTGCAAGATCTCCCCACTGCTGCCCCTCAGCATCAGTGTGCTCCTTCCAGAGAGCACAAACATTTCCTGAGCATCTACTATACATGAGGTGATTTCTGATACACGATCTCATTGAAACCTCGCAAGTAGGATTTGCAGAAGCTTATCTTGAAGAGGCACAGCTTATACGGAACACGTACGTATGGTAGAAACCCTGGCGATGGACAACATGTGCTAATGGGTTGCACCTGGAGCCAAGAAGCAGCAGAGCCAATTCATGATCCCAAGTTCGCCACTGCCCTTGAGATGTGGCCTCAGCAATACCATCTATACTTCAGTTTCCCTTAAAGTGCAATGTACGACGCTAAGCTAAGCAGGGGAGTGGCGTTACCGCGCTAGATGTAGCACTCTGAGCTTCTTTAAAGAGAGGTGTTTTGAAATGCTCAGCCTGATAACTGTTGAGTAAATAGGCATTTCACACTCAGACTTACCCAGTGGGCGTGCAGAGGAGGACGTAAATTGATACCACTGCCCTCTCCTTGGAGTTCCATGTTTCCAGATGGTACGTTCAATTAGAGTGTATCTCAGCATCTCAAATGAAATCTATTGAGAAATAATAGTTCATTTTAATAGTGTATACTCTACATGGGGCGGTGGGGGGGGGGGGTAAGCATCTTGGCATGCTATTCCTAACATGCTATGTTACTTTTCCGTAGAGCACGGCATGGGACCTGCCATAACTTCCCCCAGCCAGACTTGTACAGAGAAAAAGCTAGTGTCGTTTCCTTTATTGAGTTTCTCCCCCTTGAGCAGGGTTTCTCCACCTCGGCCCTGTTGACACTTGGAGTGGGGGCTGTCGTGCTCACGGAAGGCTTTTATTAGCATCTCTGGCCTCTACCCACTAGATTCCGTAGCAACCCTTTAACCGCCAAAAACATCTCCAGACCTTGCCAACTGTTCCCTGGGAGTAAAGTCACCCCTAGTTGAGAATCATTGCCCTAGAAGATAGATAGTAACTGAACTACAGAATGTTTGCGTTATAAGGTCTAGAGGGCTGAGTGATCATTTATGCAATCATCCATTTCATAGATGAAGAGACTGATGCTAGAGAAATTTGGTGACTTGCTTCAGGTAACACAGAGGTAAGCGGCACAGCTAGCATTAAGAATCAGGTATTGTGACTACTCCCTGGTTACCTTATCTAGTTCTTGGGAGTGGTAAAAGAATTATATTCTTATCTACGTGGTCATATTAGGAAAGAGAAAATGAATTTCCTTTAAAAGGAGCCCATTAAACCTAGAAGGACACTTTCCAGATCTACAGGCATTAGTTTAGGCCATTAAATTATTATAACTCTAATCCAAGTTCCTCTGAGGTCATGCTGATTTAGGCAAAACAACCTTTGGTCAATTTCACTCCCCTCTCCCATCCTTCTGTTCCCTTCTGTGCCTGGACAGATAGCATTATTCCCAGGACGTATAGTCATAGAGCATCCTACAAATGTGGATACACTCCAACTTTCTAACACCGCCCCATTAGGCAACCCAAACACACGGTTGTAGGGTGATGAATGAAGTCAGTCAGTCTCCACCACTACGGTTTCCTTCCTCAGCTCACTGGAACTTTCTTTCTCCGGCCTTAGAATAGCCCATACCCTCCCAGTCACCAAACTCTCACCCACCTTTAGCCAAAAAACCCTAAAGTGGCCCTAATGTGAGAAGATCTATGACTTCCAAATCTGAAGTGATCTTAAACACTTTAATTGAAAATCAATTTCTTGTTTAACTACATCCACCAAGTTTTTGGCCTTGCCCAAGCATCAACAGGTAATGTTCTGAAAGAGAGAGAGAGTGAGAAAGATGTTTGCGGGACTTCCCTGATGGTCCAGTGGTTAAGACTCCACGCTTCCACTGCAGGGGGTACGGGTTAGATCCCTGGTCGGGGAAGTTCTTCATGCCGCATGGTACAGCCAAAAAAAAAAAAAAAAAAAAAGATGTTTGAAGTAATATGCAAATGTAATGCAATGGATTTTCACTTATGACACATAGAACCAGCTCTCATTACTCTGCGATAACTAAAGATTTCAAATACTGTCCCTTGGGCTTGAAATTCCCTTCCCACTTTTATTCATCAAGCTCTACCCCCTTCTCCTCTAAAATGCAGTGTAGGTGTCTCCAGAAATCTTCTCCAACCCTCTACCCCCCAGCTGGAGTTAGATGGCCTCAATCTAGGGCCCTGTGGCATCAAGGGGACACATCTATTGCCCTTACCATAGTTTTTCTGAGTTGCACATAGACAAATATGCTCCAGGAGCAAATAAGAATAATGAACATGTACAGGGTATCCTGCTTTTACAGCAACATAAAAAAAATCTGCTGATATATATGATTATTGCAATACTGCATAGAATTTCAGAATGGTCAGTTCTCATAAATATATGCCTTTAATTGTATTGTCAAATAAATAGCTAATGTTTTTCTTCTGATTTAGCTAACTCTGTAGTCAGCGTTAGTGTTGATGACTTTCAGATACGGTCTGCAAATGCTCACCAAATCTGGCGTGGCACACAGATGCTCACACACAATTTGAATAATATATATCCAGTTTCCCTTGCCCCCTTCCACACCGCCCGCTGAGGTTTTCCGGGCCTCCCCCTATGCACACATCCCACTGCTTCGTGCACGGCCACCCACCCACACTTCTATGCTGAGAGGTCTGGGCAGCTGCAGCAGAAGGGCTGGACTCCTGGGAAACAGGATTCCCAGTATAGTGAGGACCAAAGGCAGGTGAACAAGTGAATAAGACACGGTAATGAGTGTGCAGAACCCACAGGGCGTGCTGGTTAATCCTATCTTGGGAAACGGGCTCCAAGAAACCTCCCTAAAGAAAATGGCATCTAATTAAAATTTAAACATGTGTGATCCAGGCAGAGAGGTGATGGGAAAGGGCTGCAAGTAGACGTCTGAGTAACGGAGGATGTTAGAAAGCTCAGGAAGGGAGACTATCCCTTTCTGACTTAACACTTTCTGAATATCAGCAACAGGTTAAAATGAGTTTGCCCTCAGACAAAGCTTCATGACGACATAGTTTCAGGGCAAGGAGAGAGTCCCCTGAAGTCCCCAAATATCTCCCCCCATCTGTTCTGTAGTACCTACAATTAACTGGGAGAATGAATGTTTCATTCCATAATTAGAAATAAAACACCTCGGGAGAAGTAATGTCTTAATGTTTATAAATTTGGGGCCAAAGAATACAAACAGTGATGTCAGATCTTTTCTAATTTCCTAAGGATGATGATTCTTAAAAATCAAAGAGCATAAGAATTACCTGGGCAGCCCATTTAAAAAGCAGGTTCAGATATTTATATACTCACATATATGGCAGCATTATTCACCGTAGCCAAAAGGTGGAAGCAACCCAGGTGTCCACTGACAGATGAACTGCTAAACCAAATGTGTTATATACACACAATGGAGACTTACTCAGCCTTAAAAAGGAAATTCTGACACATGTTACAACATGAATGAACCTTGAGGATGTTATGCTACAGAAATAAGCCAGTCACACACACACACACACACACACACAAATATCATATGATTCCATTTATATGAGGTCCCTAGAGCAGTCAAATTCATAGAGACAGAGTGTAGAAGGGTGGTTGCCAGGGGCTACAGGAGGGAGGATGGGGAGTTAGTGTTTAATGGGGACAGAGTTTCATTTGGGGAAGATGAAAAAGTTCCAGAAATGGATGGTCGTGATGGCTGCACAATATGAAGGTACTTAATGCTACCAAACCGTACACTTAAAAATGATTAAAGTGTTCGATTTTATGTTAGGTATATCTTGCCCCAATTAAAAATAATAATAAAAAGGAAACAAAAAAGCAGATTCCTGCTGTCAGAAAGTCTGATTTCATAGGCATATCTGCTACAGTTTCATCAGGAGACAGAATTCAACCCGGATGGCTCAGATGAAGGAACTAAGACCAGGGACTGCTTACTTAGCTGTGGACAGAGGTGTTGAGGCACCCGGAGGCAAGTGACAGCAGAAGGATATGACTGCTCCAAGGGCTGAAAAGGCAGAAGATGGAGACTGTGTTACCCAAGCCTGGTATGAGCTGGAGCCAGGATGAGGCCCCCCTTGAAGAGGAGGACTGTCCACTAGGAACAGCCCAGGAGGATGCTGGTACCGCAGAGATGCCAGGACGGAGCGGGAAGGGAGCTGAAGGAACAGGCCCATCCCCTCCCCTCCTGTCTCTCATCTCCCGCTGGGACCTCCCATTCACTGAACCCAACTAGGAGCCAGATAGCAGACTAGGAGCCAGGGACACAGTTAGCAAGGGTCAGCCTGGCAGGGCACAGAGCAAGCAGAGAAGGGGGGGGGGATAGGTCTGGGAGAGGCAAACAGAGCAACCAGCACTATAATTCTGGGTGGGGCTCTGGAATCTACTTTTTTAAAAAACACCTTCAAAACTCTTTTTGCAGCCCTTCCAACTCTCCCCCTGCACCACACCGTCCCAAACACATCTTAAGGACATTGTCTTAGGGGAAGGGGCCAGAATGCAAAAAAACACTGAGCAGCTAGAATTGTTGAGAAAGGTGGAAGTGGGGTAGATTGAGTTGACAGAAGGGGTGCGAGACACACATCACAACTGTGATCCACAGACTGGTACGACTGTCCCCCTTCAGTTCCCAAACCGAATCTGTATATGGGGACACCTTCACGTACTACACCCCCTCAGCAGGCTCTGTATCTGCCATGCATACAGCTGTGGTTTCTATGAATAAGTAGGCACCTGAACTAGATTTATCTGTCTGAGAAAGCAAACCAGTTCTCCTTTGCAGCCCCAAATATATAAAGCATATCAAAACTATAAGCATCATTTTTCTGAAGACTGCATCCACTTTCAAATAAACTCTCAGATGAAGTAACAAACCAATATATTTCTAAGAAAGCCAGATGTAACAAAAAGAAACCTTGTAACACGTGTATAAATACAAATAATTTGCTAAATGTGGGCAAGTAAGAAGTAGCTGTTTCAAGAAATCCTAAATTCTGTAGAAGTTAAGTTTGAGGCTCCTAATATGCAATACACATCAATCGCAGGCTTCTTTCTCATTTATTTACTTATTTAGTTAACATTTACTGAATCCCTATGATGTGCCAGGAGCTGATCTAGATTTCAGGGCTATGTGCTAGATAAAACAGGTAAGACCCGGACCCCTGTGCAATTTAAGTAACTGAAGATGTGGCAAACTGGTTTTTACTCTCTGGATTTCAGAGACTTAAGTGAAGGTGCTGATGTTCTCCTAAGACCAGTGAAATTCTAGGCTGAGTCCCATAAATTCTGTCCCCCAAAGCTTGGCAGACCAGTTTTTTTCTTTTTCTCCTTGCTCTTTTTTTGGGGGGGAGAGGGGTTTCCCAACCATACCTAAACTGTTATATTAGTTGTGTTTTAAAAATGAGTACTTCAACGTGCAGTCCCATCCAAATGGTTCTGGAATACAACTTTAAAGAAAACCCCAGAACTCAAGGGTCTTTGAAATGGAAGTCAAAAACCACCTGGGATTGTTCAGTTAATAGCCTCTTTTGTGTTCCTACAGACAAATAGAATCAGTATTCCCCTGAGACACTACTGTCACATGGCTACTTGATCATACTTTATTTGTCACTGACATACCAGCTCTAACCAGGTCGATCAACTCATCCCTGTTTTAGCACTGAGAGGTCTCAGGTCCCTGGAAATTCCTCAGTCCTTGGGAAACAGAAACAGTTGGTCACCTTTCCTCTAACACAATAATACCTACCAGTTTTTTTTTCTTTTTAAGTATTGCTGATTTACAATATTGTGTTAGTTTCAGGTGTATAGCATAGTGATTTTTTTTTGCAGATTATATTCCACTGTAGGTTATTATAAGATATTGGGTATAATTCCCTGTGCTCTACAGTAAATCCTTGTTGCTCATCTACTTTATGTATAGTAGTTTGTATCTGTTAATCCCATACTCCAATTTGTCCCCCACTTCCCTTTGGTAACCATAAGTTTGTTTTCTATGTCTGTGAGTCTGTTTCTATTTTGTATATATATTCATTTGTATTATGTTTTAGATTCCACATATAAGTGATATCCTGTAGCAGTTGTCTCTCTCTGTCTAACTTATTTCACTAAGCATAATATTCTCTAGGTCTGTCCATGTTGCTGCAAATGACAATATTTCATTCCTTTTTATGGCTGCGTAATATTCCAGTGTGTGTGTGCGCGTGTGTGTGTGTGTGTGAGCACGCGTGCATCACATCTTATTAAGCCAATCCTCTGTTGATGGGCACTTGGGTTGTTTCCATGTCTTGACTATTGTAAATCGTGCTGTTCTTAACACACTTTTCTGTGTGAATGAATGAAGAAATGACTTAATTAAGAAATATGCAATACCACCCTCACACTCTCCCAATTTAGTTCTCTCTAAGACATTTTCTCACGTAAAATCAGAAAAATGAGACTTTCACACACAAGGCTATTTCCATTTATAATCATTAAAAATCAGATATTTTGGGTTTGAATCTTAAAATATTGAAAATCCGCATGTAAACTCAGTCAGTATGCAATATGTGTTTTAGGATTCTTAGAGAAAAATGTCACAGTATTTATTTTTGTTATACTCGGTTACTTTCATTCAGTCAAATATAAGTGGTGTGAACAAATGGATTTTGGAAAACGGATTTTGAAAAGTCTGACTTTTAAGAAACAATCTGATGGCTTTGGGGCAGTCATAAGTCTGAGATTATGGCTTTCTTCAAGGCAGAAGCAGGGAGGCATGTGTAAATGTTGTTGGTCTCACGTCCCCCTTCCCCAAATGGCCAAAAAGAGCCACATTATATATGTAACGTCCTCTTCACATGAGCCATAGGACCCAGACAAGTTCACTTGTGTTTCATCATTGAAGTCAACCCCTGCCTCGTGACCTCATGCTTAGTAAGCCATCACAGGAACCGTGACATTCCATGGCACTCAGATATTTATTTCCCAGCCCAGTGCATCAGGAGAGGGCTGGCTGCTGACTTAGTCTCTCCCACTCCAAAGCTTTATTAGCCATTATCCTTCGTGTCTTCAAGGTGAGATCTCGGCATGCGGTAAAAACTGCTCATTTCCCACTGTTTCTCACATAACAGGCAAATTTATTTCCCATATTAAACAGGAATTGCAGGTGTAAATGCCATCCACACAGCTATTTCACTGCAGGGACCACCCCTTGAAAAGGAGTATCTTATCTGTGGGATATGTTTTCTGTGCATTAAACCAAGTGCAAAAAGGAACAGCCACAAATTTATTTTCCTCTTTCTTCCTTCATTCATTTTTTATTCCATTTGTTAACTTTTTTTTATATTTAAGTTGGCTGTTATGATGTGCAATGTCGATTTCTTTTTTTTCAGGTTTATTGAGTTATGATGCACAAATAAAATTGTAATATATTTAAAGTGTACAATTTGATGATTTGATATATGTATACATTATGTAAGGATTCTCACCATTGAGTTAATTAACACATAAATCACCTCACATATTTAACTTTCTGTGTGTGTCTGAAAACACTTAAGTTCCACTCTCTTAGCACATTTCAATTATACAATACAGTATTAACAGCTATAGTCTCCATGTTATACATTGGATCCTCAGAACTTATTCATCCTGTAATGGAAAGTTGGTATCCTTTCAGCAACCTCTCCTTATTGCCCCACCCTGTACCTCCTGGCACCACCATCCTGCTCTGTTACTTTATATTAATATTAGACTTTGTATTAGATTCCCCATATAAGTGATATCATACAGTATTTGTCTTTCTCTGTCTGGCTTATTTCATTTAGCACAATACTTTCCGGGTTCACCCATATTGCTGCCAATAACAGAATTCCCTTCCTTTTTTTTTTTTTTTTATTTTATTTAAAGGCTTTTATTTTTTTTAAATTTATTTTTGGCTGTGTTGGGTCTCTGTTGCTGCACACGGGCTTTCTCTAGTTGCGGCAAGCGGCGGCTACTCTTCGTTGCGGTGCGCGAGCTTGTCATTGCAGTGGCTTCTCTTGTGGAACATGGACTCTAGGCGCGCAGGCTCAGTAGTTGTGGCGCACGGGCTTAGTTGCTCCACGGCATGTGGGATCTTCCTGGACCAGGGCTCGAACCCGTGTCCCGTGCATTGGCAGGTGGATTCTCAACCACTGCGCCACCAGGGAAGCCCCAGAATTCCCTTCTTTTTAAAGGCTGAATATTATTCCATTGTATGTGTATACCACATTTTCTTTATCCATTCATTTGTTGAGACACTTAGGTTGTTTCCAAACCTTTTGTGAATAATGCTGCTATGAATATGGGAGTACAGATATCTCTTTGAAATAGTGATTTTGTTTTCTCTAGATACACACCAAGAAGTGGGATTGATGGATCGTATATTAGTTCTATTTTTAATTTCTTGAGGAATTTCCATCCAGTTTTCTGAAATGGTTTTACCAGTTTACATTCTTACTGATGGTGTACAAGGGTTCCCTTTTATTCACATCCTCTCCAGAATTTGTTATTTCTTGTCTTTTTGATAATAGACATTCTAACAGGTGTGAAGTGATATTTCATTGTGGTTTTGATTTGCATTTCTCTGATGATTAGTGATGTTTAGCACCTTTTCATATACTTGTTGGATGTTTGTATGACTTCTTTAGAAATATGTCTATTCAGGTTCTTTGCCCATTTTAAAATTGGATTATTGGTGTTTGTGGATTTTTTGTTTTGTTTTGTTTTTGCTATTGAGTTGTGTGAGTTCCTTATATATTTTGGATACTGGCCTCTTATCAGTTATGTGGTTTGCAAACATTATTTTCCATTCTGTAGGTTGCCTCTTTATTTTGTGGATGGTTCTCTTTGCTGTGCAGAGCTTTTTGGTTTGATGTATTCTCACCTGTTTATTTTTGGTTTTGTTGCCTTTGCTTTTGGCATCAATTCCAAAAATCATCGCACAGAGAAAAGACCATGTGAGGACACAGCAAGAGGGAACCATCTGCAAGTCAAGGAGAGAGGCCTCAGGAGACACCAACCCTGCCCACACCTTGATCTCAGACTTATAACCTCCAGAACAGTATGTTTCTGTTGTTTTGTTATTACAGCCCATTTTAGGGCTTTCTTCTTGAACGCCACCCAACAAGTTCCACTAACATCTCACTGGCCAGTACCGCATGACCGTCTGTTGAGAGAGAGGCTGAGAAAGGAATTTTTTTACCGAGGTGGCTGGCTGCTCATCCTACAACACCGTTGAGAAGGAGAGGTGAAAAGGAGAATGGATTTGGGGTAAGCAGTGCAAGTACAGGGCGGAGAGAAATGCATTCCTCTGGGATGCTCTATGAAATTTTTTTAGAGGAGGTGGAATACAAGCTGCATCGAGAGACAGGCATGGGGAGAAGGGAAATTTATGTAGAGGGGTCATCAGTGCAAAGACAGAAAGTCAGAGACCACAAATCACGCGAGAACAAGTGAGGCCAAGGCTTAGGGTATGTGGCAGGTGAGGAAAGGTACTAGAAGCTCAGTAAGAACATGCAGGTTAGGGGCTAATTAAGGAGTGTATTGGTTTGCTAGGGCAGCCATAATAAATATTCAGTTGCTTAAACAACAGAAATATATTTTCTCACAGTTCTGGAGGCTAGAAGTTTGAGATCAAGGTGTCAGCAGGGCTGGTTTCTTCTGAGGCCTCTCTCCTTGACTTGTAGACGGCCGTCTTCTCCCTGTGTCCTCACATAGTCTTTCCTCTGTGTGTGTTGGTGTCCTAATCTCCCCTTCTTATAATAACATCAGTCCTATTGGATGAGGTCACCCTAAGGACCTCACTTTAACTTAATCTGATCACCCCTTTAAAGGCTCTGTTTCTAAAGGCAATTCCATTTGAGGCACTGGGGGTTGGGACTTCAACATATAAATTTGGTTGGGGGGGGACACACAATTCAGCACATAGAAGGCAGTCTCCGCAAATCTAGGCTTAGGGAGCTTGTGCTTCATTCTGTATGTGATGGGGAGACAGCAAAGGTTTTTGAGCAGGAAAAACACATTATCAGAGTTATTATTTTTCAGCGAGCTAGCCCTCTGTTGGCATTGTGTAGGATGAATCGGCAGCGGGGAAACCCAAAGGTGAATGTTGCTTTAGTGAAGGCAAGAAGTGATGATGATCTGAATTCAGACAGTAGCAATAGCTATGCAAACAGGAGAAAATGGAGGAGGGGATAAATTCAGGAGACACTCTGGGGGTAGAGTAACCAGGATTTGGTGACTAATGTGATGTAGGGGTGAGGATGAGGGCGGAGTTGAGGGCAATCCTGAGGTTTTTGAGGCCGGATGATGGAGGGGGAAGGGGGAGCATTTGCTGAGATGGGAATAGAGAAGGGAGAGCAGATGGGGTGATGGGGAGGCGAGTCAGTTCAACTACAGGACATTCAGTGATGCTGAAATGCGTGTGTGACATCAGAATGAAGTTGATAAAAGAGCAGCTGAAACATCAGTCCAGACCTTGGGCATCAGCAAAGGTCCTATTTAAACAGCAGGGCTGACCAAGGGCAAACTTTTGGACAGGAAAGTTTGTCCCCGAGGGCTTCCACCTCCTGCCAGGTAATCTCCCCTAACCCCCAGGTCCTGGACCCACGTACTCCCAAACTGCCTCTCCTCTTCCTCCCAAACTCAGACGCCCATACACTCAGTTGGCTCTGTGGGTTCTGAGTCACGTTGAAGGAAGAGAATGCTAGTCATCTCCCAAGGGAATGCTAGTCTGTCCTAAGATTTCATGCCTGGTAGCGTTTCAGGCAGCATCAAGGTGAAGAGAGGAATTGCAGTCCCTGCCTGGGAAGGATTTTGACTAAAGATGCAGGCTCAGTGCTCCCAAAAATCACACAATCCCTCTCATGTGTCTCAAAGGGCTCTGAGCACAGAAATCATGCTTTGACCACCTACTTTTGGCTGCTTCTGACAAAATGCCTTAAGCCCTAAAATTTGTATTTGAAAATCAAGAGTCGCACATCTTGGATCTGCATCTGTGAAATGGGTTTGTAAAATGCTTGGAAACTTCACTTTCCTGAAGTTGTAGACGCCAAACGGGCCTTAGTCTTGAAGAAGATCATTGATGCTACCATCCCTCCAGCATCGTTTAACGTCTGAATTATCTTTCTGTTTGCCACCGAAGAATTCTCTAGAATTCTCGTTAGGATCAGCTGTGGGCCAATGTCTGTCAAATTTTCGGTTGCCCTAAACCACCATGAAGAAACATGTCTTTCCATTTCAAGCCTGCCAAGTCCTGTACTCTGGTGAAGAAATGGATACCTACCACCCCAATGCTAATCCTCTCTCTCCCAGGCCCTTCTCTGGGCCTCTATGTCCTGTGAGTAGCAAGTGTCACACAGACCAGCCCCAGGGCTGCCCACCCAACTCCTGGATCTGCCATTGCAGCAGTGACAGCACCCTTCAGCCTCCTCAATTCTCTCTTTATTGGTGCCCTGCCTTGTGCAGTGGTTTTGACACACGGAGGACACAGTCAACTATACTGTCCTGTTGGGTCCCCCAAGAAATGAGCTTGCTTGGGATCAGCCTTGTCTGGGACGTGGCTCGGAGCTTGGCCAGAGAGAAGCACTTCTATTCCTTAGACTGAGACGGGGCTGAGCAAAGAGGAGACACGTGAGACCAGAGCTAGAGGAGAGGGCCTAACAGGTAACTGTAAGTGGCCTCCCAGCCCCAGCTGCTTTCAGCCCCAGGAGGACAAGACAGTGTGTACGTACTTCGCAGGTGCACAGGGTAACCCAGACTCAACTGCCAAGGATTATTAAGGAGGAGACTTCGTAGCATGAAGGTTCCCTCTGTTTTCCTCTTGCAAACTACATTTCTGACAGTCTTCACCCCAAAGCCAGTGGGAGTGACAGCTTCTTTTCTCATTCTACAGTCTGACCTGCTGGGGAAGATCTGAATTTGCAAGTTCACTTCTTTTCAAGCTGCGGATCCTTTGCGGTGAAATGATGCCAACACCCGCTGAATTCCAGGCGGTTGTCTCCACTTGGCTCCCAGGACCCGCTCCCTAACAAGCCAGCTCAGGGTCTTAATTCCCCCCTTTTCAGATTTCAGATGATGTTTGAATAGCTTGCAATTGTTGCTTTCCCCCTTTCCACTCAGGTCTGAGTTGAGCATTCATGTGCAGACAGCCCTACCTCTTCCAGCCTGAATGAGAAAATCCTAAGGTTATCAAGGCTCAGATCTGGTGCTGAATTAATTCACCACGTTTGTATTTGTTGTTGTTGTTGTTAAATGGACAACATAATTCTGGAAAAGGATAATTGCATTCTCAGCCTCTGCACAGCCCAATACAATAGCAATTAGCCTCATGTGATAATTTAAATTCAAATTAATTAAAATTGGTAAAATTAAAATTCAGTTCCTCAGTCACACAAGCCACATTTCAGCCACATGTGGTTAGTGGTTACCACGTTGAACAAGCACACACAGAACATTTCCAACTTCATAGAAAATTCTACCAAATTAGTTATTAAGTAATCGCTGTTTCAACTATTCCATTTCTGCCCTTTGATTGTGAAACGTAACTACTTCCTTTTCCAGTGGCCCTCCTGCCACACACATAGGATTGGTCTAATAATGAAAGATCACTGGTTACAGGGTATGTTTCATTTGTATTAGTGTCTTAGTTGCGGTTATCATGTTGATTCGCAGAATAATGTACCTGTTGGGATTTTGACTGATTTCTTTATTATTTCACCAATATAATTTGCTTGTGTGGTTAATAGAACTTATTTCTAAGCTTTATTCTATTTCCATCTGCTTCCCTCTTCTTGACATCCATCCATTTATTCTTCATTCATTCACCAGATACTTACAGAGGGTGTATTCTCCATGCTTAGAAAGTGTGATGTGTGAATTTCAGACAAAAGAACATTATGATGAAGATCTGGGGCTCCAGCGTCCTCTGTCTGGCTCTGTCACTTTCTATCTCTATCCCTCATTTCCTCATTAGTAAAATAATAACAATAATATGGACCTCATGGGGTTATGAAAATTAAATGAAATAAACCATGTGCAGATCTTAGCACAGAGGTTACCATACCCTAAGTAGTCATCAATGTTATTTTAATAATCAAGCTATTTACTTTCATTATCGTTATTAAGGGGTGGTATTTAGAGCCCCCAAATAGGAAAGAATCCTGTATGCCTTTATTCTCAGTGTTGTCTTTTCTCTTCTGGCCAATCGTTCTGCAAAGGAAATGGAGAGGCAGGACTACGGTTGTGCTTAGTGTGAATATGCAGTTTCTTGCTTGGACAACCATTTTGACAGTTCTGCCAAGTGGTGAAATTTCCCGTTCTTTGTTTCACTGCTTCTCTTCCATGAGTAAGCTGAAGAGTGGCAAAAGCCAGCAAATAAGAAATTAGATTCTGAAAATGCTTGCTATTCTTTTACAAAAGAACAGAGCCTGTTTTAGAACACCCATCCGGGATAAAAGTAATTGAGTTTACCTAGCTCCCTCTGTCTCATGCCCTTCTTTTGAAAATGGCTTTCCTTTAACAAGAATAAAATTGGTGATGAAAAATAACACCACCTTTATTATCTAGAAGCGCTTTGGATTTCGTAGAAACTCTTTCAAAGAATTCCAAGCACTTGAAACACTAGCTTCTTTCTAAAGCCTATCGTCATGTGTGGACAGATTTAAGGAACTCTAGTGCGTTCAGGTGAGCTGCACCACTTCTCCACCTGTTCTGGGCTTTACCCCCTGCAGTGTGGCTTCTGTTCCAGCCATCTTGATGAACTTACTCTTTGGACCTTCCCAGGAATATTACAGTTTGACTTCTCTGCTTCCTTTGCCATTGCTAACCAACTTTAAAAATTTATCTTCGATATTCACAGCATTGTTTCTACTCCTGGCCTTTAGAACTCTCTAGATTAGGTTACACAGGGATGCTCTTGTATTAAAATTTAATAGTATCTCAGATATAGTATGTTGATAGTATGCTATTCACGTTTTTGGATGCTGTAGGGCTAAGAAATTTACCTAAAGTGATGGATTACACAATAAAGACGATGAGAAATCAACTGTTGGGAACAACGAACCAGTTGCAAAATCTTCATCTTCCATGCCTCCAAAACAACGTGCAGATTGAGGATGGGGAAGAAGAGAAGCGGGTAAGAGCAATGTAAGACGGTTGTAAGTTTAATAAGGAAAATTATGTAAGTGAATTTGGGGGTATGCTAAGAGAAGTTTGGGATACAGAACAAAAGAGTCTAACTCTTCTCATTGATTGAGATAATGGTTGATTTAGCAGCTGTAAAGCACCCAGTGGAGTGCGTGCCTGGCACATACACTCAATGCCAGGCGATCGTTTCCCTTTCCTCCCTGGCCAGACCAGAGCCAGAGCTTTGTGAACCCTTCCTGGGTGTGCACTTTACGATGGACATTGACATGAGGAGCTCTCAGAGGGAAGTAGCCAGATAGTGAGGATATGGGAATCCACGGCCTGTAACGCATGGGGCGAGCTGTCTGTCCTCATGTCTCCAAGGCTTTCAAAGGACTTTCTGATTTAGTGCCTCCCCAGAATGAGAAGGACTGCTGGAGGGGCCAGTCTGGAGCTGTGCTGCCGCTGAGCTGGCAGATTAAGGTCGAAATGAGTTGCCTTTGGACTGTCTTCTACCCCTGCCATGTCCTGACCTTTGATGTTTTCAACGAGTATAGACCATAAGTTCCATGAGAGCAGAGGCTGTAACTGTCTTTTATACCCCTGAACCCCACATCTAACAGCACCTGGCATATAGTAAGCACTCAAATAATGGTGTGTTGAGTTGAATCGAAGGTTATGTCTCCCCATAAATGTGTGTGTTCCTGTGGTTAAGCCCTGGTCCATTTAAGCTTCTCTCTCACTGTTCTCTCCTCCTGATACCTCATTCGCTCACGTGGTTTCAGCCTTCAGTTCTCTACGGGGAAGGTTCCTCCAGGTCTGACGCTTCATGCCAGGTCCATATTCCCAATTCCACGCTGACTATTTCTAACTGGAAATTTCAGTGTCTCTTCAATTGCAAAATTGCTAAGCCCAAGCCCCTTATCTTACCCTCCAGATCAGCCTTCCATCCAATGTCCCTGTTTCAGTGCTGCCACAACCATTTCTTCAGTTGCCCATCTTCTCGATGACAATGCATAAGCTGGCACTTGGCGTTCTGTACGTGAGATGTACAGTGTAGATTGTGATCAGCCAAAATGGAGGCAATCCCAGCTGGTCAGGGAGGCTTATAAAGACTCAAAGCATGGCCTAGTGTATGTGCCACACAGGTGAGGGAGAAGCTAATTTGGGTCAAATGCAGATTTCTATGTTCATGTAATGAATAAATTCATGACTATCGCCTTCTCATCAATAACAAAGAAATGAGGTGAAGGAATGCCAGCTAGCTCCATTCAATGTGGGTTTTTACTCCCTGCCCCCAACCATTAAGACTTTCTTAAATCCCAGCTTAGCCATTGTTGTTGAAGAGCTTAGTCTGGCGCCTAAATGGAGTAGATGCTTAATAAATACACGTTGAATAAATGGAAATAAACGTATTTTCAGGGAGAGTGAAATAACATTAGTTGTCATCTAGTCCCACTTTTCTTCTGGTATAGGGCCGTGGCTATTAAGTGCTTGAAATACGGCTAGTCTGAACTGAGATGTGCTCTAAGTATAAAAGACTCATTGGATTTTACAGTCATAGAATGCAAAACATTTCATTCATGGTTTTTATATTGAATACAGGTTACATGTTGAAATGATACTATTTTGGGTGTATTGAATTAATCATATACATTATTAAAAATATCACCTGTTTCTTTTATTTTTAATGTGGCTTCCAGAAATTTTAAAATTATGTACATAGCTCACACTATATTTCTCTTGGATAGTGCTGCTATGGACCTTCAGTATTAGTCAGGGTTCTCCAGAGAAACAGAACCAGTTGGGGTACATATAGATATAGACATAGATATAGACATAGACATAGACATAGACATAGATATAGGTATAGGTATAGATATAGGTATAGGTACAGACATAGAGGAATATTTAATATAAGGAATTAGCTTATGTAATTATGGAGGCTGGGAAGTCCCAGTATCTGTAACCAGTGAACTGGAAACCTAGAAAAGCCAATGGTTAGTTGCAATCTGAGTCCAAATGCCTGAGGACCAAGAGCGCAGATGGCGTGAGCTCCAGTTCCAGGGCAGGAGGAGACCGATGTCTCAGCTTGAAGGCAGTCAGGCAGGAGGAACTCTCTCTTACTCAGGGGAGGTTGATCTTTTTGTTATATTCGGGCCTTCAACAGATTGGATGAGGCCCACCCATATTGGGGAGGGCAATCTGCTCTACTCAGTCTACTGAATCAAATGTTAATCTCATCCAGAGACACCCTCACAGACACACCCAGGATAATGTTTGACCAAATACCTGGGCACCATGGCCCAGTCAAGTTGACACATAAAATGAACCATCACGCCTTCTGTGGGTGACATTTAGCCCCTGTCCACATTTCGGTGATGAAGAGGCATTCTTTGTCCCATGGGGTACACATTTCATTGTAAGGTAGCAGCCTATTGAAAAAGGATATTAAGCCTAAATGAGTTTGTCTATCATTTTCAACCATCACTCTTGCGCAAGGCCTCCACCCCAGTAACTTCATCGGTCCAGTGAGGCATTTGGACGAGATGTTCCTGAGCCCCTCTCCTTACCTAAAAGTCTAGGAATCCTCAATCCCTTCCCTGTTCCCCCTTCTACACGACAGACCTCCAAATCCCTGCAGGCAGCCCTTGGATCTCCCCCTTAGTTTCTTTACCAGCTTTTTTCAGCTCCTTGGCACTTCTGAGAGTTTTGTAAAACATTCCCTTCCCAGCAAAGCCATAGAATATCTAGTTGGAGCCAGTCTGAGGGGGAGGCAGCTCACGAGTCTCCAGGGGAGGCAGATGCTGTACCCTGCTTTGGGACACGTCTATACCACCTCCTGCACAAGGGAGTCCCCGGGAGGGGCTCCTGGGAGGGCAGCTCCCACTTCACTGCAGAGAGAATGCGCTGTCAAAGAAAAGAGATGCACCCGTGGCTTCAAAGAGGGGAAATAAGCATCTTGTGACAACATTTTCCTTGGAGGGGGTCCCTGGCAGCCTTACCTGAGCGGCCCCTTTGGCAGAATGACTTCAAAGGATAATGATTTCAAAGAATATTCCCCACCTAAAATGTCAAATACACAGCCTAGAATTACACTGCGAGGGCTTCATTCTTTGGCTCCTAAAGCTTTTTTTTTTCTTCAATTTTTTGAAGGATCTTTAAAAAAAATATCCCTTAAAGAGATCAGACTGTACGCCAATATCAGTCAGTGAACTCCTTCATTATTAGTGTGTCTCTTTCTTAGGAGTTAGCTGGTGCTCAGCTTGGCAGTACGGCATTTGTGTTGGGCTGCACATCGAGGACAGTTATCTACTCCTGGTGTGTTCTGTTTCCATCAAAGATCGCATTTCCTTATTTTCCGATCACTTGAGGAAAATTGCAACTCCCAACGACCAGTTGTTTGTAAACCTGTTCAATTGGTATAGATGATCTAATCCAGACGATCTAATCAGATGCTCTGTGAAGTCAGGGATGATGTGTCTACTTCTCTGCGTCTTCAACGCCAAGAATCTGCTGATACACGTTTGCTAAATTAAGCAGAATCAATATATGAACCCAGGCTTCCTTGTTCCTATGTTAGCCAGGGGTAAAAATCAGCATGGCCTGTGTGCCTTTTAGTAATTAATTTAATATTTACTTGCCCACAACATGCCAACCGTTGGCATTGGAGAGCTTGAGGAGTGAAGACAAGGAACAGGCAATCATAAACCCGTTTGATGCGTGTCATGTTGGGGTGGTGTGTGCAAAAGGCAGCCAGCGCCTAGGCACCATCAAAGCTACTCTGGTCCTTTATAGCTGAGGTTCCTTCTGATTGGCCAGAAGAGACTCCAGCCTAGCTGGTGGGGAGCGGGCAGTTGACCTGTGAGCCAACAGGAACAATGAACCCACACTTTTAGCATTGGATTTAAAGCTACACAACCCTGCCCTACCGCTTTTTGGTTGACCCTCCGACCTCTTAGATGCTGGCTCCATCCCTGCCTTCCTTCTCCGGCCACTGCTGGCCTCCTCACCAGGCCCTCCTGGCTTGTCCTCCACCATCTGTCCCAGCTCCTCCCGCCCAGGAGGCACGCATACCCAGTTTAGCATCTTTTTCCCTCTGGGTGTGTTTCAGAAGCCTGGAGCTTCTTGGCGAGCTCACACTCCAGTTGGAGGGAGGCCGCGTGGTACAGGGAAAGGGCCCTAGAGTCGGGGGATGAGAGTTGAATCATGGGCCCACCTATCAGAGCTGGGGGAACTTGGGCAACTCATACATCATCTTCACCTAGAAAATGAGGACAGTAATGTCTGTCTCAAAAGGGACAAAATGAGATGATTGTGTGAAAACATTTTGTAAGCAGGAATAATCTTACCCAGAGGTAAGGGTCCCACCGTGGCCCTTAGGAGGACCTGAGGGGACAGAAGCTCCACACATGTGCAGTGGTCCTGTTTCAATTCTGTTCATCAAATGACTGAGAGATTTCAAAACTGGGAAACCCCTCTTGCCTATTGAACACCTCAAACGGGACGTCCCACAGATACCCCTTGAATCTTTCTGGCTTACTCCTGTTTGTTCCTTAAGACTCCACTGAAGCACTAACCTATTGGAAGCACAGTCTGGTATTTCCCTCCCCCTTTTCCAAGATTTGAGGCTGAATTCCGTGCTCCTCAGGGCATGCCGATGGCACCCAAAGCACAGCCCCTGTTAAAGCCCCCACGTGACACTGACTTTCGAGTCTGTTCCCCTCTACGAATCCCTTGATGGTGGAGGCCACATCTTTCAGTTCTAGATCTTCAGTACACAGTAGGTCCTCAGTAAATATTTCTTGAACAAATGAATAAAGGGAATTGTGGATTCACCTCTAACATGCACATTTTCTGCTTTCTCTGAACAACCTGTCAACACAATGTGACCGTAATAATTCTGTTCCCCCAATGGAATTGCACATTTTGATGCTAGATGTTGGCCTGATGATGGTATGATACAATAAGATGCAGAGAAGGAATCCCAGGCATCACTGGTTTCCCTCACATACTCCTTAATTGCAATATTCCTTCATTACAGTACTGCTTTATTACAATATTCCTTTATTACACGCTTGGAGTCTGTGTTCAGAGATGCAGTCAAATGGACTGCATGAACAAAAGTCACAAATAAATAGGTGCCATGTTACCTTAAAGAACCCATTTTGGAATGGTTGGAGTGTCACGACCTCACCGGATGTAACATAATGTAATGATTAAATGCCTCGACTTTGGCGTCCAATAGACCTGGGCTAAAATCTCAGCCCTGTTTCTCATTAACTATGTGATTGTAAGTGATTTTCTTAAGCTTCCTGGGCCTCATTTTCCTCATCTTTATAAGCTTTGTGCTCCTCACATATTTGTTCTGAGGGTTAAAAGAGGTAATGCACATACAGCGATTAGCACAGTCCTGGGCACCTAGGCAATGTCCCATGCCTGCCAGTTCTTGCGTTGTTGTTGTTATTATATTTATCACTAGGAAGTCACCCCTTCTTCCTCTTGTCGGCATTCCCGCCCATCTCTCCCAGTTCTAAAGATCTTTTTTTTTTTTTTCCACATCCTTATTGGAGTATAAATGCTTTACAATGTTGTGTTAATTTCTGCTGTACAACAAAGTGAATCAGCTATATGCATATGTATATCCCCATATCGCTTCCCTCTTGCGTCTCCCTCCCACCCTCCCTATCCCACTCTCCCTATCCCACCCCTCTAGGTGGACACAAAGCACCGAGCTGATCTCCCTGTGCTATGCGGCTGCTTCCCACTAGCTATCTAGTTTACATTCGGTAGTGTATATATGTCAGTGCTACTCTCTCACTTCATCCCAGCTTCGCCTTCCCCACCCCCCATGCCCTCAAGTCTGTTCTCTATGTCTGCATCTTTACTCCTGCCCTGCTACTAGGTTCATCAGTACCATTTTAAAAAATTCTCTATATATGCGTTAGCATACGGTATTTGTTTTTCTCTTTCTGACTTACTTCACTCTGTCTAAAGATCTTAAAGACAGCGTGCTCCACAGGAATTTCAGTTCCTCTGACAGAGTTGTGGATTTGTGTCTGTTTGTGGATGGAGATAGTTGCAAAAAATATCAAAATTCTTTACCCCTCATCAAACCAAGCGTTTCTACAAATATTCAATCACATCTCAATGTCTTATAAACAAAACGATTCCAAATGTTTATTCTTTTCTTCTCCCTGGTGTCCAGCCACCTGACTGGTGCCCCTTGACCTCCATAGCAACATGTACCCTGCAGGAGAACCATATTCCACCATCTAGGTAGTTGCTATGCATATCTCTTGCTTTTCTGATCAGGTTGGTTTCCATGGAAAAAGGAGAATTTACTCCCTTTTCCTGACTTCCTACTACTGCAGGATGTGTGGGTCAGGGAAAGGAATGCCTATTTCACTTTGTCTTGAGATTCGGCAGCTGCATTACCAAAGCTGAGTTGTTCACCTGTCTGTGTCCAAAATAAACCTATTCATAGATGTGGCCACATCTTGGTCTCTCCACTCAGCCGTAGAGCCAACTCTATACCCTGGAGGTGCTCAGGAACGTACGGTGAGTTAATGAAAGAGTGAATGAATAAACAACTAAGAAAGCCAGCTGAGTGAGTTGTATTAACCATGAGTTGCACCAGCGCTAGACATCAGGGAAGAAACCCTCAGGCTTTTCTGGAAAAACACTCTCTTGTTCTCTATTATAACATGAAGAAGGAGGATGAGGAAGAGGAAAAAGAAGGACTTAGACACTTGAAAATTTTACGCAATTCCATTTATGTGTATATTGTTTTACAAATTGCAAGGTATCTTCTTGTTCATTTAATACTCAATATATTTTTATTAAACAACTACATGATGTGGCTACAAGTTGAATAGAAACAGTTCCTGCCCTCACTTCATAATAATCCTGAAAAGTATAAAGGGTGTATAACTGGATTATCCACCATGTAATGACGAGCAAACTGAAACTTGCTCAGAGTGGACAATTACTTGTCCAAGAGCACACAGCTGGTCAGTACGGGGTCTGGGACTTGAATCCAAGGTTGTGCTCTCTGCCTATACCAAACTACCACCTTTATGCTTTGATGAGGTCAAGCAGTGTTGAAGCTAGTTTTGAGCCATAATAAATGTCCCAAAATATGTATATTGGGCAAAAAGACTTTATGCATATTCAGGAACTCAAAGTATGTGAACTTTGTTTTCCTAATACAGTTTATGCCCAGAATCTGAAAAGGGAAGATTAGATCACATTTATAATGCACATCTAGACAGTCAAGAATTAACAGCACTAATCTCCAGGATGCAATTATCGCTATACCAAGTTTTTTAGCTATCACATAATTAAGCAAACCAATTTCAATACCAATGTTTAGATTTGAACTATGAACCCTGAATCAGATTAAAAAGCAACACTTTGCTGAGTCTTGAACTGATAGCAAATACTGGTTACTACACCAGAATCAGAAGCTAAATTCCAAGGAACCACCAGTGAACCATTTCAAACATGAATTAAATTAGAAAATCCTGGACCTGAAAATCATAACAACGTCTAGAACTAAATGTCAATCATTCCAACATTCTTTTCATTTTAGCCCCTATAATTAACTGACCAGGCATTCAATAGAAGAAGGAAGGGGCTCTTGCTCTCACGCTGATAAGGACTGGCCAACATGGCAGCCAAGTTCACCCAAACCAACACAATTGACCTTGTCATTTGGAAACCAATACGGATTGAAAAAAACAAAAGTGTAGAATGCAAAAACTCTCATTACCCAATGGGAGCCATTTTTGCAAAGAACAGCTGCAAAAGCAAACTTCACGTTTCACTCCGCTGCAGTCCCAAGTAACTGAGAGCGCTGCTTTTCCCCTTTTATTTTTGTAACATCACACGCCCACGGAGAGTTCACAGGCAAGCTAGCTGGAGGAAAGGCTGCTTCTCCCTTTTGTACCACTACCCTCAAGAGACAGGCACTCCAACTGCTGCTAAGGAAATCTAATAAACATGGTAACCAGGAAAAAGAACCAGAGGCAATCAATTGATTGATCGACCAGATTACTGAATTCATTTTCGATTATGTCAGAGTTTGAACTGTTTGTTGAGCTCACGGTGGGGAGAGTCAGGAATTGGAACAAGAAACAGGTGCAATTAGAGATGGGAGGCAATACCGGATGGGGTTAATGGAGTGACCTGCTGTAGTAGTTGGCAAAATCCCTCTGGTCATTTCCTTTCTCCCACTTCAGACAGGCTTCTGGCGCCACCACCCCACTGAAATTGCCTTTGTCAAGATCCCAACTTGAAAAGTTAAATTTCCTGCTTACAAGAAGCCGTTGACCCTGCAGGGTGCATATAAATTTGATTCACCATCACTCAGGCGTACAGGGTGGCCCTCCTAACTTAGGCAGGGACCAAGGCTCATAGAATTGAACTTGCTACAGAAGACCTTTCCTATCCCATGGGAAAGACATTTTGAAGCTCTTTTCATTCATTCACTCATTCAACAAATATTTATTCTCTTCTCTGTGTCTGGCCTAGTTCTAAGCTCTGGGAATGTGCTTAAGCCTTTGAGTAAGACAGACCTGATTCTCGCTCTTGTGGGGCTTATAGTGAGCCAATAAATAAAAAGCAAATAAATGAACACAACCTAGGACAGGGTAATGTGAAGGAGAGCTATCTGACACTGCATATTGGGGAAGGCCTCTTTAAGGAGGTGGTGCTTGAATGACATGAAGAACTTCTGTGTGCCCTACCCAAAGCTGCCCCCGTCCCCAGTGACAACACTCTCACAGTTGTTCATTCTTGCTCACGTAGCATCACATTTTCCATCTGTACTGAACCATTCCCATCTGCGTACCATTGGCCTGCAATATATCTCCCAATAAAAAAAACCCTTTCTCAGCCTTATCACTCCCTCCAGCTTCTACCCCATTTCATTGCTCTGCTGTCTTTCCCTGTGGGAGTTACCTCCCCATCTCCTCCCCTTCTCTACTGGACCTGCTTCAAATCACTGAAACTGCTCTTGTCAAGATCCCCGCTGACCGTCAGACGGCCCAGTCCTATGGTCACTTCCCCAGTCTCACTTCCCCATCAGTGCCCGGCACTGTCCTTTCCCTTACACACAGAGCTCTCTCCTGTAGCCACCTGGCCACCTGGAAGAAGCTAGAAGTCCTGGGGTGTCAATGCTTCCAGGAGCAGCCGTCAGCCAGTGACAGATGGGGCAAGTGTACAAATGCCTCCAATGGGGTGACTCTGACCAGGTCTGTACAGCTTCCCAGAAGCCCCCAGTGGGATCGAGCTCAGTTTCCCAAAGTGAGAAGCTTCTTGTGAGTATACCCTGCAGAGACTTTTCTGCCTTCCCTGTCTCACTCCCCTAATCCTTTCCTGGTGCCCCTTAGAATCACCTCTCAAATTAACTGTTTACAGTTCATTCCTTGTCCCAAGATCTGCTTCTGGGAATGGGGTGGGGGGATCCAACTCTGGTAGATTGGTGGCAAAAATAGCTTCAATTTATCCCTCATCGTATCTCCTTTACAATGTGACTCTGCAGCTTCTCCCATCAAAACATGAAGACTATTTCCTCGCTCCTTGAAAGTGGGCTGACCTGGTGAGTTGTTTTACCCAATGGCATGCAACAGAAGTGACAGGGTACCGGTTCCAAGCATAGGCCTAACTGATCATTACGTGCTTCTGCTTGCTCTCTTGGGATCCCACCTCTGCTATGTTAAAAAGCCCAGGCTAGCCTGCAGAATAATGAGTTCACATGTGAGCCAGAGTAAGTCATTTAAGTTCCCATATGTGAGACAGCTTAGCCAAGATCAGCAAAGCAATCTGCAGTTAACCACAGACGCATAAAATAGTCCAGCCCTCAAGCATAAGAACCACCCAGCTATGCCCAGCCTAAACTGCCATCCTACATAATCATATGCTAAAGAAATGTTAGTTTTTTAAGCCACTGAGTTTTGGGGTGATTTATTTATTTTTTTTATTTTTTAATTTTTTTAAACATCTTTATTGAAGTATAATTGCCTTACAATGGTGTGTTAGCTTCTGCTTTATAACAAAGTGAATCAGTTATACATATACAATATGTTCCCATTTCTCTTCCCTCTTGCATCTCCCTCCCTCCCACCCTCCCCATCCCACCCCTCTAGGTGGTCACAAAGCACTGAGCTGATCTCCCTGTGCTATGCGGCTGCTTCCCACTAGCTATCTATTTCACATTTGGTAGTGTATATATGTCCATGACACTCTCTTACCCTGTCACCTCTCACCTCACCCCACCCCCTCCCCATATCCTCAAGTCCATTCTCTGGTAGGTCTGTGTCTTTATTCCCGTCTTGCCACTAGGTTCTTCGTGGCCTTTTTTTTTTTTTTTTTCCTTAGATTCCGTATATATGTGTTAGCATACTGTATTTGTTTTTCTCTTTCTGACTTACTTCACTCTGTATGACAGACTCTAACTCCATCCACCTCATTACAAATACCTCCATTTCATTTCTTTTTATGGCTGAGTAATATTCCATTGTATATATGTGCCACATCTTCTTTATCCATTCATCTGTCGATGGACATTTAGGTTGCTTCCATGTCCTGGCTATTGTAAATAGAGCTGCAATGAACATTTTGGCACATGACTCTTTTTGACCTATGGTTTTCTCAGGGTATATGCCCAGTAGTGGGATTGCTGGGTCGTATGGTAGTTCTATTTGTAGTTTTTTAAGGAACCTCCATACTGTTCTCCATAGTGGCTGTATCAATTTACATTCCCACCAACAGTGCAAGAGTGTTCCCTTTCCTCCACACCCTCTCCAGCATTTATTGTTTCTAGATTTTTTGATGATGGCCATTCTGACCGGTGTGAGATGATATCTCATTGTAGTTTTGATTTGCATTTCTCTAATGATTAATGATGTTGAGCATTCTTTCATGTGTCTGTAGGCCATCTGTATATCTTCTTTGGAGAAATGTCTATTTAGGTCTTCTGCCCATTTTTGGATTGGGTTGTTCGTTTTTTTGTTATTGAGCTGCATGAGCTGCTTGTAAATCTTGGAGATTAATCCTTTGTCAGTTGCTTCATTTGCAAATATTTTCTCCCATTCTGAGGGTTGTCTTTTGGTCTTGTTTATGGTTTCCTTTGCTGTGCAAAAGCTTTTAAGTTTCATTAGGTCCCATTTGTTTACTTGTGTTCTTATTTCCATTTCTCTGGGAGCTGGGTCAAAAAGAATCTTGCTGTGATGTATGTCATAGAGTGTTCTGCCTATGTTTTCCTCTAAGAGTTTGATAGTGTCTGCCCTTACACTTAGGTCTTTAATCCATTTTGAGTTTATTTTTGTGCATGGTGTCAGGGAGTGTTCTAATTTCATACTTTTACATGTAGCTGTCCAATTTTCCCAGCACCACTTATTGAAGAGGCTGTCTTCTCTCCACTGTATATGCTTGCCTGCTTTATCAAAGATAAGGTGACCATATGTGTGTGGGTTTATCTCTGGGCTTTCTATCCTGTTCCATTGATCTATATTTCTGTTTTTGTGCCAGTACCAAACTGTCTTGATTACTGAAGCTTTGTAATATAGTCTGAAGTCAGGGAGCCTGATTCCCCCAGCTCCATTTTTCGTTCTCAAGATTGCTTTGGCTATTCGGGGTCTTTTGTGTTTCCATACAAATTGTGAAATTTTTTGTTCTAGTTCTGTGAAAAATGCCAGTGGTAGTTTGATAGGGATTGCATTGAATCTGTAGATTGCTTTGGGTAGTAGAGTCATTTTCACAATGTTGATTCTTCCAATCCAGGAACATGGTATATCTCTCCATCTATTTGTATCATCTTTAATTTCTTTCATTAGTGTCTTATAATTTTCTGCATACAGGTCTTTTGTCTCCTTAGGTAGGTTTATTCCTAGATATTTTATTCTTTTTGTTGCAATGGTAAACGGGAGCGTTTTCTTAATTTCACTTTCAGATTTTTCGTCATTAGTGTATAGAAATGCAAGAGATTTCTGTGCATTAATTTTGTATCCTGCTACTTTACCAAATTCATTGATTAGCTCTAGGAGTTTTCTGGTAGCATCTTTAAGATTCTCTATGTATAGTATCATGTCATCTGCAAATAGTGACAGCTTTACTTCTTCTTTTCCGATTTGGATTCCTTTTATTTCTTTGTCTTCTCTGATTGCTGTGGCTAACACTTCCAAAACTATGTTGAATAATAGTGGTGAGAGTGGGCAACCTTGTCTTGTTCCTGATCTTAGTGGAAATGGTTTCAGTTTTTCACCATTGAGGACAATGTTGGCTGTGGGTTTGTCATATATGGCCTTTATTATGTTGAGGAAAGTTCCCTCTATGCCTACTTTCTGCAGGGCTTTTATCATAAATGGGTGTTGAATTTTGTCGAAAGCTTTCTCTGCATCTATTGAGATGATCATATGGTTTTTCTCCTTCAATTTGTTAATATGGTGTATCACATTGATTGATTTGCGTATGTTGAAGAATCCTTGCATTCCTGGGATAAACCCCACTTGATCATGGTGTATGATCCTTTGAATGTGCTGTTGGATTCTGTTTGCTAGTATTTTGTTGAGGATTTTTGCATCTATGTCCATCAGTGATATTGGCCTGTAGTTTTCTTTCTTTGTGACATCTTTGTCTGGTTTTGGTATCAGGGTGATGGTGGCCTCGTAGAATGAGTTTGGGAGTGTTCCTCCCTCTGCAATATTTTGGAAGAGTTTGAGAAGGATAGGTGTTAGCTCTTCTCTAAATGTTTGATAGAATTCGCCTGTGAAGCCATCTGGTCCTGGGCTTTTGTTTGTTGGAAGGTTTTTAATCACAGTTTCAATTTCAGTGCCTGTGATTGGTCTGTTCATATTTTCTATTTCTTCCTGGTTCAGTCTCGGCAGTTTGTGCATTTCTAAGAATCTGTCCATTTCTTCCAGGTTGTCCATTTTATTGGCATAGAGTTGCTTGTAGTAATCTCTCATGATCGTTTGTATTTCTGCAGTGTCAGTGGTTACTTCTCCTTTTTCATTTCTAATTCTATTGATTTGAGTCTTCTCCCTTTTTCTCTTGATGAGTCTGGCTAATGGTTTATCAATTTTGTTTATCTTCTCAAAGAACCAGCTTTTAGTTTCATTGATTTTTGCTATTGTTTCCTTCATTTCTTTTTCATTTATTTCTGACCTAATCTTTATGATTTCTTTCCTTCTGCTGGCTTTGGGGGTTTTTTGTTCTTCTTTCTCTAATTGCTTTAGGTGCAAGGTTAGGTTGTTTATTCGAGATGTTTCCTGTTTCTTGAGGTAGGCTTGTATTGCTATAAACTTCCCTCTTAGCACTGCTTTTGCTGCGTCCCATAGGTTTTGGGTCGTCGTATCTCCATTGTCATTTGTTTCTAGGTATTTTTTGATTTCCCCTTTGATTTCTTCAGTGATCACTTCGTTATTAAGTAGTGTATTGTGTAGCCTCCATGTGTTTGTATTTTTTACAGATCTTTTCCTGTGATTGATATCTAGTCTCATAGCGTTGTGGTCGGAAAAGATACTTGATACGATTTCAATTTTCTTAAATTTATTTACCAAGGCTTGATTTGTGACCCAAGATATGATCTATCCTGGAGAATGTTCCATGAGCACTTGAGAAAAATGTGTATTCTGTTGTTTTTGGGTGGAATGTCCTATAAATATCAATTAAGTCCATCTTGTTTAATGTATCATTTAAAGCTTGTGTTTCCTTATTTATTTTCATTTTGGATGATCTGTCCATTGGTGAAAGTGGGGTGTTAAAGTCCCCTACTTTGATTGTGTTGCTGTCGATTTCCCCTTTTATGGCTGTTAGTATTTGCCTTATGTATTGAGGTGCTCCTACGTTGGGTGCATAAATATTTACAATTGTTATACCTTCCTCTTGGATCGATCCCTTGATCATTATATAGTGTCCTTCTTTGTCTCTTGTAATAGTCTTTATTTTAAAGTCTATTTTTGTCTGATAATGAGAATTGCTACTCCAGCTTTCTTTTGATTTCCATTTGCATGGAATATCTTTTTCCAACCCCTCACTTTCAGTCTGTGTGTGTCTCTAGGTCTGAAGTGGGTCTCTTGTAGACAGCATATATATGGGTATTGTTTTTGTATCCATTCAGCCAGCCTGTGTCTTTTGGTGGGAGCATTTAATCCATTTGCATTCAAGGTAATTATCGATATGTATGTTCCTATTCCCATTTTCTTAAATGTTTTGGGTTTGTTATTGCAGGTGTTTTCCTTCTCTTGTGTTTCTTGTCTAGAGAAGTTCCTTTAGCATTTGTTGTAAAGCTGGTTTGGTGGTGCTGAACTCTCTCAGCTTTTGCTTGTCTGTAAAGGTTTTAATTTCTCCATCAAATCTGAATGAGATCCTTGCTGGGTAGCGTAATCTTGGTTGTAGGTTTTTCTCCTTCATCACTTTAAGTATATCCTGCCACTCCCTTCTGGCTTGCAGAGTTTCTGCTGAAAGATCAGATGTTAACCTTATGGGGATTCCCTTGTGTGTTATTTGTTTTTTTTCCCTTGCTGCTTTTAATATGTTTTCCTTATATTTAATTTTCGACAGTTTGATTAATATGTGTCTTGGTGTGTTTCTACTTGGGTTTATCCTGTATGGGACTCTCTGTGCTTCCAGGACTTGATTAACTATTTCCTTTCCCATATTAGGGAAGTTTTCAACTATAATCTCTTCAAATATTTTCTCAGTCCCTTTCTTTTTCTCTTCTTCTTCTGGGACCTCTATAATTCGAATGTTGGTGCGTTTAATGTTGTCCCAGAGGTCTCTGAGACTGTCCTCAGTTCTTTTCATTCTTTTTTCTTTATCCTGCTCTGCAGTAGTTATTTCCACCATTTTATCTTCCAGGTCACTTATCCTTTCTTCTGCCTCAGTTATTCTGCTATTGATCCCATCTAGAGTATTTTTAATTTCATTTATTGTGTTTTTCATCGTTGCTTGGTTCCTCTTTAGTTCTTCTACGTCCTTGTTAAATGTTTCTTGCATTTTGTCTATTCTATTTCCCAGCTTTTGGATCATCCTTACTATCATTATTCTGAATTCTTTTTCAGGTAGACTACCTATTTCCTCTTCATTTGTTAAGTCTGGTGTGTTTTGACCCTGTTCCTTCATCTGCTGTGTGTTTTTCTGTCGTCTCATTTTGCTTATCTTACTGTGTTTGGGGTCTCCTTTTCACAGGCTGCAGGTTTGTAGTTCCCGTTGTTTTTGGTATCTGTCCCCAGTGGCTAAGGTTGGTTCAGTGGGTTGTGTAGGCTTCCTGGTGGAGGGAACTAGTGCCTGAGTTCTGGTGGATGAGGCTGGATCTTGTCTTGCTGGTGGGCGCGTCCACGTCTGCTGGTGTATTTTGGGGTGTCTGTGGCCTTATTATGATTTTAGGCAGCCTCTCTGCTAATGGATGGGGCTGTGTTCCTGTCTTGCTAGTTGTTTGGCATAGGGTGTTCAGCACTGTAGCTTGCTGGTCATTGAGTGATGCTGGGTCTTGATGGTGAGATGGAGATCTCTGAGAGATTTTTGCCGTTTGGTATTATGTGGAGCTGGGAGGTCTCTTGTGGACCAGTGTCCTGAAGTTGGCTCTCCCACCTCAGAGGTACGGCCCTGATGCCTGGCTGGAGCACCAAGAGCCTTTCGTCCACACGGCTCAGAGTAAAAGGGCGAAAAAATAGAAAGAAAGAAAGAAAGAAAGAGGCTATAATATAGTGAAGTAAAATAAAGCTATTGTAAAGCAAAGCTATACAGACAAAATCTCACCCAGAAGCATATACATATACACTCACAAAAAAAAGGAAAAGGGGAAAAATTAATATATCCTGCTCCCAAAGTCCACCTCCTGAATTTGGGATGATTCGTTGTCTATTCAGGTATTCAACAGATGCAGGCACATCAAGTTGTTTGTGGAGTTTTAATCCACTGCTTCTGATGCTACTGGGAGAGATTTCCCCTTCTCTTCTCTGTTCGCACAGCTCCCGGGGTTCAGCTTTGGATTTGGACCCGCCTCTGCATGTAGGTTGCCTGAGGGTGTCTGTTCCCCGCCCAGACAGGACGGGGTTAAAGGAGCAGCTGCTTCGGGGGCTCTGGCTCACCCAGGCCGCGGGGAGGGAGGGGTACGGAGGAGGCGGGGCGAGCCTGCGGCGTCAGAGGCCGGCGTGACGTTGCAGCAGCCCGAGGCGCGCAGTGCGTTCTCCCGGGGAAGTTGTCCCTGGATCACGGGACCCTGGCAGTGGCGGGCGGCACAGGCTCCCGGGAGGGGCGGTGTGGAGAGTGACCTGTGCTCATACACAGGATTTTTGGAGGCGGCAGCAGCGGCCCCAGCGTCTCACGCCCGCCTCTGGGGTCTGCGCTGATAGCCGCGGCTCGCGCCAGTCTCTGGAGTTCGTTTAGGCGACGCTCTGAATCCCCTCTCCTTGCGCGCCGCGAAACAAAGAGGCAAGAGAAAGACTCTTGCCTCTTCGGCAGCTGCAGACTTTTTCCCGGTCTCCCTCCCAGCCAGCTGTGGTGCACTAACCCCTTCAGGCTGTGTTCACGCCTCCAACCCCAGGCCTCTCCCTGCGATCCGATCCGACCGAAGCCCGAGCCTCAGCTCCCAGCCCCGCCCGCCCCGGCGGCTGAGCAGACAAGCCTCTCGGGCTGGTGAGTGCTGCTCGGCGCCGATCCTCTGTGCGGGAGTCTCTCCGCTTTTCCCTCTGCGCCCCTGTTGCTGTGGGGTCCGCACTGATATCCGTGGCTCGAGCCCATCTCTGGAGCTCGTTTAGGCGGCGCTCTGAATCCCCTCTCCTTGCGCGCCGCGAAACAAAGAGGCAAGAAAACGTCTCTTGCCTCTTCGGCAGCTGCAGACTTTTTCCCGGACTCCCTCCCGGCTAGCTGTGGTGCGCTAACCCCTTCGGGCTGTGTTCACGCCGCCAACCCCAGCCCTCTCCCTGGGATCCGACCGAAGCCCGAGCCTCAGCTCCCAGCCCCGCCCGCCCCGGCGGGTGAGCAGACGAGCCTCTCGGGCTGGTGAGTGCTGGTCGGCACCGATCCTCCGTGCGGGAATCTCTCCGCTTTGCCCTCCGCACCCCCGTGGCTGCGCTCTCCTCCGTGGCTCCGAAGCTTCCCCCCTCTGCCACCCGCAGTCTCTGCCCGCGAAGGTCCTTCCTAGTGCGTGGAAATCTTTCCTCCTTCACAGCTCCCTCCCACTGGTGCAGGTGCCGTCCCTATTCTTTTGTCTCTGTTATTTCTTTTTTCTTTTGCCCTACCCAAGTATGGGGGGAGTTTCTTGCCTTTTGGGAGGTCTGACGTTTTCTGCCAGCGTTCAGTGGGTATTCTGTAGGAGCAGTTCCACGTGTAGATGTATTTCTACTGTATCTGTGGGAAGGAAGGTGATCTCCGCGTCTTACTCTTCCGCCATCTTCTCCCACCTCTCTGGGGTGATTTATAATGCAGCAAAAGCTAGCTGTTACACCTGCCTAAAACAGCTGGTATCAGAAGTGGTCTTAGGAAGAAGATCCTCAGGGTGAGATTCTGGAATTGGCTCACTTACTAACCAGAGGACTGCAAGTACCCCACTTCTGGTGGTAAATGTGGAGGTGATAACCCCTGGCATGCAGCTTCCCAAGTACTAAAGCCCTCACCTTTGTTGCATTGGGATGGGGTAGAGGTGAAGAGAAATACACTGGCTTCTGCAGCAACTCTAGCACTTGATATTTATGTAGGCAATGGTCATGAGGATTGCGGAATCGCTTGCCTGTTGTTAATGATCACAGAAGCCCTGAAAGAAGAAAATGACAGCTATCAACTCCAAGGTCTGGTATGAAAGCCAGACGTCTATATGGCAATGTTTGAAGGGATGCTCATCTCCTATAGCCTGAAGACAGACTGTGTTGAATAATCAGGCACAATATTTGATTGTAACTGTGGTGGAGATAGAAGCCACCTGCACAAAAGTCAGGGTTCTGTTCCAGAAGGAGTGGGACATTGGGATGGGGAACTTTGGGTAGATACACTTGAGAACCTTAAATCTCTCAGATTAACTTGAATAAGCACATGGGTCTACTTCCCCCTTGTTAGAAGAGAGCAGTCTCATTATCTAGAGACCATACAAATGCCTCACTTGAGGTGAAAGTCTTGCAAGATGACATTTATCCTTCTCAAGATCTGGTCCCACCTCCCCTCATTGCTTCTAGACCAATAACCAGGGTCGTTTCTGTAAGGCACAAGTGGGAAGTATTGACCATTTTCTTGGAAGAAAGATATTATTCACCACAAGAACTGTAGGTGCTGGCAAATATGTAACAGCAGAAACCAGAAGACTATGAGCCTGGGAGTACATATGGAGGGTGCTAGACCAGGGCCCACTGACTGAAGGGAGGTCTGCCTGAGGAAAGACCTTGCAACATAACAGCAAGAATCAGTAACAGTTGTTCTAATCCTTCCCCAAAGGCTGCTTAGCAGAACAAATATAAGTTGGGGAGAGAGGAATGCCCAGATCTTCTGACAGCTGCTGGACAGGGTCTGAGCTGACATGGGTGCCATGAAACCACAGACACCACCAGGGCACCTTGTTAAAGTTGGGATTCATGGGTGTCAAGAGATAAATGGGGTCCTGGCCAAAGTTCATCTTACAGTGAGTCCAGTTGACCTATGGACCCACCTGAGGTCATTTCCTTGGCCCCTGATTGCATAATAAAGATGGATATACATAGCATCTGGCAGAACCTTCATATTGGTTTCCTAACCTGCAGAGTAAGAGCCATGAGTAGGCAAGGCAAAGTGGGAATCCCTGAAAATGCTCCCCTTTCATCAACAAAGATAATAAATCAGAAGTGACACTGCATCCCAAGGAGAATGTCTGACATTAGTGCCACCCTCAAAGATTTAAAGCATGCCAAAGTGGTGGGTCCCATTATATCCCTATTTAATTCAACTACATGACCCTTGCAAAAACCAGATGGATCATGGTAGCGGATGGGTGACATCACAAACTCAATCAGGTGATAGTCCCAATTAAGTTGCGCTGGATGTGATAGTTCTACTAGATGTAGAGCTAGATCAACACAGCCTCTTGCATTTTATATGTGGATACTGATTTGGCAAATGCATTCTTTTCTCTGTCTATCAAAAAAAGGATCAAAGCCAGTTCACAATAACCTGGGACAGATAACTCTACACACTTACTCTCTTTACCTGTTCTGATCTTTGTTACATTTAGTCTAAAAAGACTTTGATCATCTGGACACTGCATGAAAAATCATGCTGGTCCACTACATTGATAAGATCATATTAATCAACTTGGGAAGCTGGAAATGGCAAGTATTCCTTATCCTCTGGTAAGACATGTGCACACCAGAAGGCAGGAGAAAAACCCTGCAGAGATTTAGTAACGTTTCTAGGAGCTGTGATGTCTGGAGCATGCCAGGACTCCCCCTCAAGATAAAGGATGACCTATTACACTTTGCCCTTCCTACCACCAAGAAAGAGACACAATGTTCGGTAGGCATCTTTGAAATTTGGAAATATCATATATTACACTGGGAAATCCGGCTCTAACCCATTATTGGATGAGACAGCTGCAAGTGGGTCCAGAGCAAGAAATAGCTCTGTAGCAGTTTCAAGCTGCAGTATGAGCAACTCTACTACTTGGGTCATAAGATCCAGCAGATCTAATGGTGCTAGAAATACCTATGGTAGAAAAGGACATTGTGTGGAATCTCAGGTAAACCTCTGTATTGGAGACACAGTGAAGAACACAAGGGTTCTGGAACAGGGGAATGCAATCTGCATCAGAGAACTATTCACTATTCAAAAAGCAGCTCCTGGCCTGCTGTTGGGCCATCATGGAGACGGAGTGTCTGACTGTGGAACGTCAAGGGGTTATGTGACTAGAGCTGCCCATCAGGAATAGGGATTCATCACAGCCAGTAAATTATAGGACTGGTCAGGCTCGGCAGCAATCCATCATTCAGTGAAAACCGTACATGTGGGATTGGGCCCAGGCAGGTCTGGAAAGCACAGGTAGGTCACACGAACAGGAAATCCAGACACCACTGCTACATATTTCCACTGCACGAATGCCTTTCCCTCAGTTCACAGCTATGTGAGCTGAAGAGTAGATTACTTAGTAGGGCTGTACTAAGGGAGAGGAGAACCCTATGATGGAACCATGGTTCTCCTCTCCCTGATACAGAGTGAAGAGGAGAAATTCTCCCTGTGGACACAGCCGCATGCAGTACACCTGGCATCACATTTGTATGGAAAGAGAAGCGGTACCTAGGTAAGGCTACACCTGGCTCCTTGGACATTGGTTAATGGCTTGGCTAGGTCAGCGGTCTAGGTGCACAAGTTAGAAAGATCAGAGACAAGGAGGTCTGGAGGAGAACATATTCGAAGGACCTGTGGGATTGAGCACAATATGTATGAGTCTTTGGGTCAATGCCAGCAGGCCAGTCACTCAGGCACACAAAGGCAGCAAAGCAGGTGTGATGATGGGCACATCACTGTAGGATCCATCGTTTCTACCCTATGTCACATCACCCAGAAACCACCAGGCTGATAGAATGTTGGATGGCCTCTTAAAGGCACAGCAGAGGCAGGAGCTTGGATCAGCAGAGACACTCCACAGAATTAGCATGGAGCATGTCATTTGGGATATAGCATATTCTTTGAACCATTATATGGCCATTATAGGATACATTATCTGTGAGAACTAGACTAATGAGTCCAGGAGCCAAGGGTTAGGAAGGAGGGGCTTCTTCCATAATCACTTTCAGTGACTGACTTGGGGAAATCTGTGTTTCCTAACCCTATAATTTTAGATTCTTCTTGATTATAAGTTCTGATTTCCAGGGAAGGGAACCCAGACTTAACCTTAGGTGCTCCATTAAACCCTTTAAATACAAAGTTATGGTTGTCACCTGGTCATTTGGGGCTCCTAGTGTCAGTGCACACGCAGGCAAAGAAAGGAATCGTTACACTGGTGGACGAAACCAACCTTGATTATCATCAGAATCTCTGACTGCCGCTAGATAAAGGGGGCCGGGAGGAGTGTATCGAGAACTCAGGCATGGCTTTTTGTGCTTCTGTGTCCAGTGCTAACCACGGATGGGGAGTCACAGCAACCACAGTGCAGTGACCAGTGACTCAGACCTCTCAGGGGTGAATGTCTAGGTTACGGATTGCGCAAGCAAACTAAGCTAGCAGACGTGTTGAACAAGGTTAAGGAGAATCCAGAGTGGGTAGTAGAGGACATATCTATTATGCCTTTAGGATAAACTGCAGCAGCAGAGACTGTGACTTGTCCCGTTAATCTTCCCTTAAGATGGGATAGAAGTTGCTCACAGCAGTGCAAGTGTTGATGCTTCACCCAAGGAATCCTCTTGACAATCACCGTTCCCTTATACAGAGGTGGTCTTGTGCTGTAAGCTCCTGCGACCCTCTTCCTGGGGGCAGTCCCTAATCACAGAAGCATGTTTGATTTATGTGCAGGACTGGCCTGGGGTGCCAGGAAGTTAATTTCCTCAAAAGGAGACCTCGACTAATGTCAGTTGAGAGTTAGTGGATAAATAACAAACCCCCCTCACCCTCAGGTAGGCCAACTCTGAAGCAGATTACACAGAATTTCCCAGAGACCCTCCAGCGGGGCCGAGTTGTTCAGGCTCACTCAGGTACCCCATACTGGCTCCCTTCCCTTCTTTGTCTCACTACTTCAGCCCCAGTGGTTCCTTCTGTTACTGCAGAAATCCTAGTATCTCCTCACCGAGCAAATCAAGGCAAAGCCATTTCCTTAGTAATAAAAGAAAAAAGAAAGCATGCTAATACATTTTTAAATAGCATTCCCCCAAAATGTTTATAAGTAAGGATATTGCATTAAGCTTTATGTTTTTAGAGCAGAATAATGACTTCTTTGTGGAAAATTCGTCAATGGGAGGCTGATTGTAAATTATTGCAGTAATCCAGGAAGCAATGATGGTGGCCTGGGTCAGGGATTTAGCAGGGGTGATGCATTTAGTTTGAGTTTATTATTGTTCTTCTTCTAGTTTCCTAGACTGATGCCCAACTCATTCCTTTATGTCTTTCTTTTATCTTATGTATTCATCTTGAGGATATACGTTTTCCTCTAATCATGTCTTAACTGCATCCCATGAATATAAACATGTATTTTCATAATAATTTAGTTTACAATATTTTCAAATCTCCATTATGAATTCTTCTTTAATTTGGTTAAAGAAAAGTTGGTTATGTAGAAAAGTATTTATTTCCAAACATTTAGAGATTTTCCAATCTTCCCCTCTTTAAAACTGGTTTCTAGCATGAGTGCTAGAATATACTCCCTGTAGTTGTAAAGTATGTCGAGACCTTGCTTTATGGTCCAATATATATGAACAAATTTTGTAAATGTTCCATGCGTGGTTGAAAAGAGTATGTATCCTTCAGTTCTCGGGTGCAGTGTTTTATAGTCTAAATTTATTATCCCAAAGTCTATAACTTCTAATTTTTCTATTGTTTATATCAGCTATGCCATTTTTAAAAGTTTCCTTTGGATGCTTATATATTTTAAGTTCCTCTTTTACTTCTTCAAACATATTAAGCATAGTCATTCTACGATCTGTCTGATAATTCTAATATCTAAAGTCATTGTGGACTCTTTCCGTTTCCTGTTGTTTCTGCTTACAATTAATCATGATCCCTTGATACCTGCAGATTAGACACCACGGATGCTCAAGTCCTATATACATACATATATATATATATATATATATATATATATATATATATATATATATATATATATATATATGTGTGTAGAACAATGAATAGAGTTGGCCCTCTGTATTGGCGGGTTTCCCATCGCAGATTCAACCAAACGCAGATAGAAATTTCGTTGAATCCGTGGATGGGAAACCCTCAGAGAGAATGTTTATCCTTTCCTACAGCTGTTTGTGTGTGTGTGTGTGTGTGTGTGTGTGTGCGCGGCAGAGGGTGGGGAGCAGGGGTGCAAGCCCACCTCAATTCAAGTTCAAGTCTTGAGGTTCTCCAGGCTAGACAGAGGAAGAGAACGTGGGCTATGAGTCAATGTGAATGCTGGTTTACATCTGGTTCATTCTCACCCTAAGCCTGAAGGTCTTTGGGGTCCTACCTTTAAATACAGGTGGGGATGCATCAGACTCTTCACGTTGGATGGGCTCCGGATTTTGACTTTTGTTCACCTTGCCCTGGGATTCTGCTAAAACATCAGTTTAGTTTTTTCATCTGCTTCCTCTGTATCAGGGATGCTCTCACTGCAAAAGTTTTAAAGATTTTTCTTCCTCTATTTCATCTGTTTTACTTGTTTTCAGCAGGAGTGTTTGTTCAAGTTGTCTTACCATTACTGGAAGCAGGAGATCCCAACTGAAAAATGTTTCAGGTCCCAAATTTCTGTATTTGTTTCATCAGTAAAATGGTAACAACAACAACAATAATATCAACCTACTCTTTTCTTGTAAATATTAAGCAGAATAAAGATTAACTACACATTGCTCTGTAAAAGATACGTTATTGTAATTTCTTTCACCATAGTAGCATTTCAGCTGTTTTTCAGAAACAGACCCTAAATTGAAAGCACTATGAAGTCTCCAACAAAAACCACAAGTAATATGGTCAAGCTCTCCTTTTCTGTTTACTTAAGGATTTGTTCTGTTTCAGACTTCTCAAATCATGAAAAATGTTTTCTTAACAAAAGAACTCAATTTTACTACCATAATAAATGAACTAAATAGAAAGGACCTCCAAGTGATAATTGAAACATACACTTCCTACATGAAAGGAGTAATTTTTCATTCTGCTTATGAGGTGGCTCAAACTTCATTTAATTTTAATTTTAACTTTCTTAAAAATAAAAACAAGTCCAGTGGAATTCCAGAGCAGCAGAAATATCCTAAAATCTTTAAATTACTCCAAAAGCTAGCAGGTCCATGAAAATAAGCTCAGCTCTAAAAACTCTGAAAATCATTCAGTTTATCCCTAAAGTCTGTCTAGGAAGGATGTGTTCAATTTCAGCTAAAAAAAATGCCCAATTTTTCTGAGTTTATTACACCACTAAGGCTGCAGATTGGGGGAGCCAAAATAAACCAAAAGACAAATCATGCTTTGGGCCTACCCCAAAGTAGATGGCATTTCTCCAGATTTATCAGCTACCCCACAGAGGATGTTAACCTGAGACCAATGGAGACTTTCCCCAAGCTAAAATATTATGGTGATTTTTTATCTAAGCAACAGTGATTTCCAAGAAATATATAGCATGGTCCCAAACCTAGCATCTTTCACCTGTATCAAAACACCTGTTTTTGTACATGTAGGTTGGTGGTTTTGGATTCATTCTGATTTCTCAGGATACTGTTTTCACTCTGTTGCTCAAATGTTGTGTCATCATTTGTTGTGAACAGTTAGAGACCAAGAGACCTCCAAGCAAGACTCTTTCCAAACCCAGAGGAGCTTCTAAGAGATCTTGACTCGTCTGCAATGTCAAAAAAAAAGAGAGAATGATGACAAAACCAAAGTTCTCCATCATTTTAAAGTGAATAATTATTTTAGAGTTCTTTTCATTGGCAAAGTATTTCCTTGTAGTCTCATTTCTGTTTAACATCTTCCAAATCTGTTCCCTGACTCTCATTTGGGTATTTTCCATCACTCTCCTGCAGCAAATCCCAAGCTTTTGGCAGCAATATAGGACTGTGTCGGGCACACTTGCATTGCACAATGGGAAGGTTTTACATGTAAAGTCACGTGAAAATATGTGCATACAGCTAACAGTGGGCACTCAGGCAAGCTTGCTTAATGATACTAATCCTCTTATAATACTTTTTCTTTTGCAAAATAAGAGAAAACACTCATCATGTAGAGAGGATAGAAGGAGAGAAACACATAAGCAATCAGGTAGTCTCCATGTAACCTTCGATGGTTACTTGACCGGCCTACGAGTAGTTAGCTTTGGTCATCCTCTGGTATTCCCTTGAGAGTCTTCTTCCTTCAGTCGCTACCCGTACCCACTTGCTACCTTCTCTAACCAGGTTCCTGGTACTGTTTCCAATGTTGCATTTCATTATTGGGAAGCTCAAATTCCAAATTTTTCCCTCCTTCCCACCTAAATTGTCCTGTGTTTCATTTCCTCAGAGGCTTGCTCTGTTCTGCTCCACTCCCTCCACAATGAAAGACTCTTTCTGACTCATGTGTAAATACAAGAGGTCCTCACTTTGCACAGTTCCACTGCATATGAATTTCAGTTACCGTGGTGTGTTCAGTGTAACTCATTGCATCAAGTACAAACTCTGCTACTTACTCTTCAGTCCAAAGATCACTACATAAATAACAGATGTGCATCCTGATAGAAACCAATCATGTCACTTCTTCTGGAAGTTGTGTATGACTGGTCATGATGCATCTGTTATCAATTCATGCACAGACAGCAAAGTGTGTGGTCATGGGGCCTCCTTGTTTCCCAGTGATAAATCATTTACATGACATTTTACAAAAGTGGAGAATCAAAAGAGACAACAAGCCACTAAACATGAAAGTGTAGCAAAGAAACAAAAAGTGATAACACTGACAGTGAAATTCACAATGAAAGTAAATGGAGTTACTGAAGAAATAGCTGACTGTGGAAACGTGGACACTGACTCCAGTGGGGACACTCTAGCCATGCAGCCAGGGGAACTTGAGGAAGGTGAACTCACACACAAAAATTCGGAAAACGGTTATGATGCAAATGGTGAAGACGTCCCAGAGGAAATGACAGCGGCAAAAAAAAAAAAAAATCGTATTAAAGGAACTCTCAGATTTTTCAAGACATTGAAGGCTCAAAGGATAAAATATTGGAAGCTGACTCAAACTTACTAGAGGGTAAGACAATCTCACAAGGCCTAAGGAAGGTACTGCCTCCACCAAATAAGTCATATGACAACAAGAAGAAGGCAACCGCTGTTCACACCACTCATGATAAGGTTTTTATAAAATATAAAATTCTTTAGTTCTAGATGTTTCTAATGTTTTAAATTACAGTGTACTTAATAAACATTAGTTTCACTATTTAAAAAAATTTTTTCCTATATATTTATAACCAGTAGGGAGAGAGTTCTTGATATTTGGGTGGGCTAAGGCCTAACCCCATCCACGGTGGAAGCGTTGTATGTTAACAGCCCTTTGTTGGTACCATTACCTAAGAATTAGTTTCGGTTGCCCTAAAGTAGTGACTACAAAACTTAGAACTTCACGATCGTGCCTTCCAAATTATACTGTGACAGTTGCCATCATACTGTTTTAATTAAGCTGAAAGACACATACTCTGGTATCTTTTCTAACCCTCAGCTTCCTCTCTCTGCCACCCTCTCTCCTTTTCTCTTTTCTCACAGGTTCGCTGGTCTTTCTTTTTAAAAAACTAACATTAAATATTTTAGATGTACAATACATACATAGTGTTATAATGAACTCATGTACTCACTGCCCACCTTTAAACAAAAAGCAGTGTTATATTATAGTTGAAGCCCCCAGTGGTCTCCTGATCCATTGCATCTTCCTCTCTCATTCCTGGCGCACCAACCATAACCTCAATCCCAGATTTTATGATTATCATTCCCGTTATTTTGTTACTCCTATTCTTTCACAGCTAGCCTTTTCCTGGATCCTTGAACATTTTATGCTCTCCCTCCACCACCAAGGGCTTGGGATGTGCCGTTTCCTTTAGCACAGACTCTCTTCTTCTCCCCCAGGTACCCCTGATTCCTTTCAGGTCCGAACGACATCATCACTTTCTTTAGGAAGCATCCTTTGTCCGTTCTCACTTGGTCAGGTTCTACGTTATAAGTTCTCAGGGCTCCTAGCACTTTTCCTTTGCTCTGGGTACCTCAGGTGTGATTCTCCATTTATTTGTGTGATCCTCCTATTAATAGGTGTCTCCACTACAATCCTGAAGGCGGGAACCATGTTTGTTTTCACTCAGTACTCTATCCCTGGCAACAAGCTTTGTGCCTCACGTATAGAGGACCCTAAATCTCGATTAAATAAACAGGGACCAGTCTTCCGGAATGTCAGGCACTTTGGGAATGTCTTATAAGTATTTAAGAGATCAGAGTCCTCTGGCCACAAATTGCAGAACCAAAAAAAATTAAAATCTCTGTAAAATCAAGTACCAGTAATGACCCATGAAAAACACGAATCCCCAGAGGTGGTGGGATTTGTCCCACAGTGCTAAAGAAAGCTGGGAAAATTGAAGCAGCTTCTAAAACTAATTCTCTTGCTTCTGAGGCCTAAGTTATAGATTGGGAAGTTTGTTTCTATTAAAAGGATGGCGCGGGTAGCCCCGCATGGCCCAGGGTTGAGGATGATTTCAGCAGAACTGAAAAGACGTGGAAGGGGCACTCGGTAGAGAAAAGTGACCTAATAGGCTCATCAGAGGCCCCTGGATTAGGAATCTTTAGGGAGGGAGCACAAAATGAGGCCATGGAACTGTTTCTTGCTCAAGAACATGCATTTTTAATGAGACTACTTTATACTTTCTAGCCCTTCTCACCCAGGTACCTCATCTCCCAGCCCCACACAAATTTCTCTCCCTGTCTTTTCCCACTCCTGTCACTTCTATGTACATCAGCTCATTCATCAGCAGAAACCCTTGTGGAAGAAGCAGCTCCAAAATACTGCTACCCCAGTTCATGTTAATTACTTGGACATTTCCACAGAATCCCAAGGGAGGTCGGAGTTCTCTGTGCATGAAAGTGCCTCTGCAGAGTCTAATGTTCGGGTTTCTTAGAAAAAAGAAAAACTTTTTGAGATCTGACACGCTTGGTCTGAATAAATCTTGTAAAGAATGTTTTCCCGTCCAGGGCAACTGCATTTCCTATACAACATTCTCTTGGGTTTCACTGGTTTAGATGTGGGACCTTTTAGGTATAGAGAAAAGAGCTACTGGAGAGTCCCTTTAAAGTAGATCTTCTTAATTTAGGGTTTATGAATGAACTAGAATGGGAGAGGAGAGGATGCATGATCTCCAGGAAGCTGTGGGCATCCTTTTCAGTGCTGGTACCTTTCTGTAGCAAGGACGATAGCATCCATTCGATCCTTAAAGCTGGTCATGGCTCTAAAAAGAACCTTATTATTGGGCTAATGACTTAACCACGGAGCTAATCTCTAAGCAGCATTGGCCAAAATGCTTTAGACGTTGCCACCTGCCGACAGGGAGACGGATTGCTCGTGGCAGAGGAGCAAGGTTGGAATTTTGAGGAGGAGACAAGCATTACTCCTGCCTTTATAGTCTCCGTCGGTACTGTAATAATTTTCTTCCGACGATCATAGATGTTTTATATTACAAGTAGAGCATATTATTTACAGAAATTCCAAAGAAACTTGGGCTTTACCCTTTTTCCCAGAGATCCAGTTATGAAACATTTACCAACACACCGCTCAGATGGGCACCTGATCGTGAGCGTGGGCGGGGACTGGGCCAGCCGGGGGCCACGCCCGTGAACTAGATGGAGACCTTTAGGGATCCTGCGTGTGGAAAATATTACAAAGTTTCTTTTCATAAATAATTACAAAATTAAAACTGTGCTAAATTATAAAACAAAAATAAATACACATACACCAAATTTAAAGACTTTTAAAAGTAACTTTGAGCGCAAAATTCTGAAGAGGTTTATGGAAATGCAACTCTTCGCAATTATTTGCTGCCCCTGCGCTGACGGTTCCCTGAGCTTGTGCTTCGTCTGTGTACCGAGTGTCCAGCACAGCTGTGGACACAGACGGAATTTTATTTTGCTTTCTCAAACAAGCAACATATTCTTTCCTGGGCCAATAACCACAGTCTTACATTTTTCAAGGTTTCCCAAACAAGGTGGGTTTTTCTGTTGTTGTTTTTCATTTTTTTGCTACTGTCAGAAGCTCCTGACCACTTAGGTTACCAAACAGTAACCAACTGCCTTGGCTAATAAAACCTGGACAGGCACCTTGGCTGAACTCTTGAAGGGCTGAACTCCCAGTCTAGAGGCAGCTATGTGCTAATGTCTCCTTCTGTGATTTCAGCTGCCCTAGAAAATAGAGGGGGGAAAAACCCAGTGAGAAGAAACCAGGTCTCACTCTGCTCGACTTCACCAGCTCACCCCGTGCTCTGAGCTTCCAGGGCAGCCCAGAGGCTAGCCGATGTGCAGGGGAATGAAACACACGAACCTCCAAATGCACACAGGTTACACCAGCAAATACAGCTCGGATCTGTAACCAAACATCTCCTTGGCTACTGGTTATGTTAATTTGTGTCCACTGAGAAGCAAATGCCAGGATAGGATTTGATGTCCAAGAGATTTATTGAGCGAGGCCTCCAGAGGAGTCAGGCAGCATCTTCAGACCATGCTGCAGGTCTGGCAAACGTGGGAGGAGAGAGGAGAGGAAGGGGACTTGGGCAGGAGGAGTTCTGGACTGTGGTGCAGCCCCAGGTCAGGGTCAGCCAGGCTGATGGTCAGGCCTCGAGTCCCTTCACCCTGGGAAGCTGTGTCTCACACCAGAGAGGACCTGCACGGCGGCATCACAGGGCTCAGTCTGGCAGGGAGCAGCCCACAGGGAGCATGGCCTCAGGTGAGCGTGACAGATCCAGAGGGCCGTGGCTGGGCTGTGGGTCACTGATGCCCCCGCAGCTGTTCTGACTGGTGCATTCTTCTGGCCACCACACTGGTCATCGTCATTCTTGCACGGATGGGCTGTCACTGAATTTGCTTCTTCTTTTTAATAGAAGGGGCTGTGAGGGAGATGCGGTGGCTGCGTGTAGAAGTGTGAGAAATATGAGATGATTCACCTGTTGTGAATATCATCATGGACCTGCCAGTCACCTGGGGAAGGGTCCACACCTCGGACCAGAAATAAACTAGGTATGGGGTCTTCGAAGGCTGTCTCTTCATTGACTTTGGCTTGGACTCAAAATGTACAAAGTGTCTGAGACATGACCTTCCAGGACGGGAAACTGAGGGAATGTGAGAAGCTGGGAAGCCGGGAGCTTCGGCAGAATGTTGATCCATCCTTGAGAGGAAGACTATATTCCTCTCTGCTCCCACTGCAGGAGAATGGGTAGGAGCTGGTGATGGCTTTGCCCATCGGAAGCCCGTGCTCTCTATTTTACATTTTCCTTGTCCACTCCTTCTTTATTCTCTAAGACATTAAGTAAAGTCCTTTCAAAAATTCCAGTCCTGAAACTAACACAACATTGTAAAGCAATTATACTCCAATTAAAAAATATATATATATATATTATTATTATTATTATTATTTTTTAAAAGAGCTAAGGGTCTGGCTTTTAAAAAAATTTTATTTTATTTATTTATTTATGGCTGTGCTGGGTCTTCGTTTCTGTGCGAGGGCTTTCTCTAGTTGCGGCAAGCGGGGACCACTCTTCATCGCGGTGGGCAGGCCTCTCACTATGGCGGCCTCTCTTGTTGCGGAGCGCAGGCTCCAGACGCACAGGCTCAGTAATTGTGGCTCACAGGCCTAGTTTCTCTGCGGCATGTGGGATCCCTCCCAGACCAGGGCTCGAACCCGTGTCCCCTGCATTGGCAGGCAGATTCTCAACCACTGCACCACCAGGGAAGCCCATATATGTATTATTAAAAGAATGCATGAACTTAAAAAAAAGTGATTTTTGTTTACTCCTGGGACAGAGTTTTAGAAAAGAAGCCAATGCAATGGTGGCCACAGTAATTAAAGAGAGTAATTCTCTCCACCCTATGGAGTAGATAAAATTTAAGAAAAATAGAGGTAGATGCACTTGGCCCAAATACCTTGTCTTACTTGGGCAGTCCCCTATGAGGACTAGTACTCTGGACAGTTTGCATTTTGTTTTAATAAGGGAGTTCAATTCCCTTAGCTAGATTATAAAAGCATGTGCCTATGAGTGAACCAAAAGTTCATTACGCAACACTTTCTATACAGCACTCCATAACCACTCTCATAGATTCAGGAGCTCAACCAACCATTAGCCCTTCCAAGCATCCTTGAGAGGTTACCTGTGATGTCTCCAGCAGCCCAGCCCCACAGTCCCTCGAAGGCAGCAACTAGGGTCTGAGATCAGAGCTTATGTAACCCAGACATCTCCTAGGTACATGGTTTCTCCCACGTTGCTCTGCAGTAGGAACTGAAGAGGAGGTTCTCTTGGTTTGAGTCTCAGAAGAATCAGAAGTTCAGGAGAATAGTCCCTCTCTCTCTGTCTCTCTCATCTACCAGGAAATTAAGGTTGAATGAATGAACAAGCAGAGATGAGAATATGGACCAATCTCAACCTTGCCTTCTAATATTCCATATACCCCATCAAACAAAAAACTAAATTTTTACCTCTGGCAGTGGACTGTCCAGCAGAGATGCCCCAAGGCCTCTCCCAAGCCTGTTCCAGGTAATAGGAGACATAACAGGAGCACGTGATTTCTTCCACTCATTTGGGACTAATCTAACAGATGACTGAGACTTCTTTATGTTTGTTTAGTGTTTCATAGTTTTCAAAGCAACTCTACAAATGTTATCTTATATAAGACTCATAACAGACTTGTAAAATAGGAGCTACACATATTATCTTCATTCTCCCCGAAGAGGAAACTGAAGCACAGGGAAATTTATTAACTTGTTCAAAGTCAAGCAGGCAGAGAGTGGTCCAGCTAGAATAATGATAAAGCAACACAATAGCAACCACCTGTGGAGTGTTTGTTTTGTACTAAATTCTAAGCCCTTTACATAGATTACCTCTAATTATTAAAAGAATCCTCTAAGACATTAAGTAAAGTCCTTCCAAAAATTCCAGTCCTGAAACTAACAGCACACAGATAAGGAAGGTATTCGTGTGTTCATTTTGTATCCTCCAAAGGAAGTGACGAGGTGCTTTTTGTGTATAGACCATCAAGGAACATTACCGGATTGATTTGTTGGAAAGAGATAATAGGTAATCTGCTGGTTGAGTCCAAATCCATTAAAGTTTTAGGAAATGAGTCTGAATTTTAAAGAATTGTGGTCGAGCAGCAGACAGAAAACGGAGGGAATATTAATCTAATTCAGGAACATCAGTGTTCCAGTTTCCTGAGCTATTATATTCAAGTATAAATGTTTACCTTAATTTTCACTTTTTTTTCACTTTTGATTAAATCTGTCTCCATCAAAGTTGGCCTAACCTTTAGGTGGATTCAGATATGCCATAGTTTGTATTCTGCAGGATCCCCAAAGGCTTAAAAATCCTTCCCAAGCAATCATCCTGTAATTGATATTCCACGATTTAGCTACCATGTTCCTGAGTATTATCTAATTAAAAGAGAAAAGAATTTAAAAGTGATTCTCATTTGACCTGCCACCTATTATTTACACCTTAGTGTGAATAAATATTTTGAGCACAGGCTTTGACTGGGGAGGCAAGCAGAAAAATCATCTGAGATGGGATGGGAGAAAGAGGGGGAAACAGAGGCAGAAAGGAAGCAAGGCTCCTAGCAAATTTAATCCACACCTTCAACTGAGCCTGTCTTATTTACTAGGAGCAAATTAGTGCACAGTCACCCCTTTGGCCATTTCATTCATTATTCCCCAACTACCTCCCCAATTTCTCATCCCTTCCACCAATATCACCAACCCCTGCAGACTCACACTCAGGCACACACATAAAGAAGGAACACTTTCCCCACTTACTCCCAGGATGAGGTTCAGACACTAGGGGAAATACGTCTCCACCATGACTCCTTCTACAATTTAATAAAAGAAAAAAACAGCTGGCGTGATGATAGCAATGAAGCAAAAATCACTAACAATGCAGGGAAAAAATATACTGACTGAAAAGATGTTTTATCACTAAAAAGGTTTCCTAAAGTCCCTGATGATGTTCCTCTTCTTGGAAGGCTTAACCAGTACAGTCAACTAAATACTTGAGTGGTTTAGGGAGAGATATAACCATTGGGAGAAGGGTCAAGGTCAAAGGCCACTTGAGATGCTCTTCTGTCCCCAAAGCCAAAATGGCTATAAGTAGGTGCGAAAGTCAGCCAGGTGTGTAAGTGCACCTGTACCGTGGACTGAAGGTGTGGCTCTGTCCTTTAGAACGTGACCCCAGGAGCCCTTTCCCATTCTTCTTCAAATCTCACCCTTCAAACCAGAGTTCAGTGTCTTTCTCGCCAGAAGCCTTCCTGGGTCTCGCAAACCTAGATCCCTGCCTTCTCAGAAACCCTAGTGCTCATTTGACTCGTAGACTCAACAGAACAGTGGCAGCAAGACACAGCTACCGTCCAGTGAGCCCTTGGTGACGTTGTTCTGTTTCCTAGAGCCCAGGCAGCAAGACCAGGTAGGCTTCACTACATTTTGTTTTGCTTTGGTTGGGTTCTGAATTTTTATTTTATTGTATTTATTTTTTATTGAGGTAGAGTTGATTTCCAGTATTACATTACTTTCAGGTGTACAACATAGTGATTCAAAATGATTATAGATTATACTCAATTTAAGCTGTACACCTGAGATTAACACAACATTGTAAATTAACTATAGTCTAATATAAAGTACAAAATTTAAACATAAATAAATAAAGTTATCGTAAAACACTGCTACATTTTGGGAAACTCTTGGCCCCGTCACTGGGAGCTGATCCAGGTGTTTGGAGCAGCCTTGTCTGAAGCCTTACGCCCAGCAGAGCTGGGCGCAGCCCATTGTCTCAGCACATGAAGACCCGTAAGGAAATGCAGCCTCAATGATAAAGGGTCCGGGGACCTGGGAGCTGCGGGTATTGTCAGGGTCCCTGTTAATTTATCTGTCTCCTCCCACAACCAAGAGGGATTCAGCCATAAAACCAAATAGATGCTTTGGAAACTCCTGGACGCTGGGGAACATAGTTGATCAGACTCTTGGCACATCTTATTTAGGAAGTTGAGCCAGCTACCGAGGCTGGGGTGGGTGAGCTTTGGGCCACCCCCCTGAGTGGAGGTCAGTAAGCTACAGACAGAGTCACCAACCGTCTTGGTTTACCTGGGATTGAAGGGGTTCCTGGGATACGGGGTTTTCAGTCTTAAAACCGAGATAGTCTCTGTCAAACCAGGTAAGTCGCAAGCCAAAGAAGACCAGGGCAGAGTAAGTCCCCATAGGAATGAGGACTGACCCTTGGTGGGTGGACAGAAGGCACACAAGAAGCCAAACGGTACAGCGTGGTGTCAGGGCAAGGGTGAGAGGGAGGAGACACACCTGAGTGGTGAAAGTGTCCTCCAAAAGAACGAGGCCCCTGGACTTGACGCTTCCTCCGGCTGGTTCGGAAGGGTTCTGCAGCACCAGCTCATGAGCGTGGGACACTTTCTGCAGACAATTCCAAATCAGGAAATGCACGAGAAAGTAACAGGAAGAGGGCCCAAGTCCCTGGATCAGAGGTGCCTAAAAACCACCAATGGCGACTCAGCAGAGAACCGTGTTCCCGTGTTACACCCCGGGCTCCCAACCAGCTGACAATGCCACTGCTTCGGAAGGGAAATGCCTACACGGTAGGGCTCAGGAGGGTATGAACAGTCCCTGCTATGGACTGAATGTGTGTCCTCCCAAGATCCATACGCCGAAATCATAATCTCCAGGGTGACGGGGGCCTTTGGGGATGATTAGGTCGTAAGGGTGGGGCCCTTCTGAATGAGACCCCAGACACCTTCCTCGCCACTTCTGCCATGTGAGGACACGGTGAGAAGACGGCCATCAGTGAACCGGGAAGCAGCGTCTCACTAGAACTCAGCCATGCTGGTACCTTGACGTTGGACAAGCCTCCAGAACTGTGAGAAATGTATCGTTGTTTACAAGCCACCTCGTCTAAGTTATTTTTGTTATAGCAGCCTGAATGGGCTAAGACTGTCCCTAATGAGCATCTTTCACCCTGGGGGACCCTGCTGATCACATGATCGCATGCTATGGCTGGATTTCTTTCTTAATAAGACTTCATGTTAGGCCATAGGATTATCATTTCTGCCAATGGGGACAGTGAGATATCCTAGGGAGAGATGTTCTAGGGCTTCATCCCCTTTCAAGTGTGACAGCTCCAATTGGCAACTAAAGGCCCTTGGGCTATGAGCAGCTATAGCACACGCCTTTCACTCCCAAGTTAGAACCCCCAAAGGCCCAGGGCTATGAAATCAGCTCACAAAGACTCCCAGACCTAATATTTAGCAACGTGTCACCTGCTCTTCCCCCAAAATGAAGAAAAGCCTGGTCACAGGATAATCAGACTGTAAACTTCCTACATTTAGGAATCTTTCAGAAGGTGAGGAGGGGACCAGTCTTACAACCTCCTTGCAGCGATGGCTCAGCTGAGACCCTAAACTGAATGTGAGAGGCACAGCTCTAAAATGTTCTTTCCCAATTTCTTCTACATCTTCCGTGTGCTGGGAAGCTTGGCCACTTGCCAGAGGCAGGGGCCAACTGCCTCAAGCTTCAGTCGCCAACAGGACAAGATAATTATCAGAAGCTCTGCGTGCTGGTGTCCAGCTGATGGATGGTGCAAGCAACGTGCTTCTTAAAAACTCTGGACTTTCTCACACACACTCTGAAGCAAAGAATCTTTTTGGATTTTCGCTTCAAGTCGGTGACATCTTTGATGGTGCTGGGTAATTGGAAAAGGGATTTAAATAGGTCTGGAGTCTTCCCAACACTGTGGAATTTGCAAACACTGTACAGAGTCCACAAGCAAACAGAATTCACAAAGAAACTCTCCCCTCTGGAATTATTCAGGAATCCAATTTGAAGAGATTTTAGTTTATCTTAAGGTAATGCCAGGAGGCCGTGAAAATAAGAACAAAGCAGAGTGGAGGGGGCGTGGAGGGAAAGTCGCTTTCTGGTAGAGAAAAAAACAAAACTAGTGTGATCACGCATCTGTGATGGTGAACGTGCGTGGGGTGCAGAGCCCTCTGGTGAGGCAGTTGACAAGAAAAGCTCTAGAGACACAGGGATGTGTCTTGGTCCTTCTGGGCACCTCATCCCAGGATTTCTGGACTCATCTTCAAGAAACTCTGACTCCAGGGCAGCAGGACATCTGTCCCAAGTCATTTCTGATAGTGTGTGTTTGTGTGCCCGTGTGTGCACTGCACAGATTCTCCTTTACTTTGTGAGGCAGGAAAATACCCCAGCTTTAATTCAACTGCCATTCCGCTGCATAGCAGCTGTTACTAGCCACACAGAGCCCAGCGCACCTGTGTACACACAGGGAGAAGCACATGCCTCCCTCTGGAGGTTTACATCCTTAAAAGTGTTGAGCAAAGGCAACCCTTTAAAAAAAAAAAAAGATTTATTTTTGGCTGCGTCGGGTCTTAGTTGCGGCACGCGGACTCTTCGTTGAGGCACGCGGGCTCTTCGTTGAGGCATGCGGGCTCTTCGTTGTGGGGCACGGGCTTCTCTCTAGTTGTGGTGTGCAGGTTTTCTCTCTCTAGTTGTGAATCGCAGGCTCCAGAGCACATGGGCTCTGTAGTTTGCGGCATGCAGGTTCTCTAGTTGAGGCGCGTGAGCTCAGTATTTGTGGCACACGGGCTTAGTTGCCCCGTGGCCTGTGGGATCTTATTTCCCCCACCAGGGATCGAACCGGTGTCCTCTGCATCGCAAGGTGGATTCTTTACCACTGGACCACCAGGGAAGTCCCAAGCAAAGGCAACCTTCATTCTCAGCCCCTTTCGTTTTTTTTTTAGTTTTTTTTTTTTTAATTTTTATTTTATGTTGGAGTGTAGTTGATTAACAATGTTGTCTTAGTTTCTGGTGTACAGCAAAGTGATTCAGTTATACGTATACATGTATCTATTCTTTTTCAAGTTCTTTTCCCATTTATGTTATTACAGAATATTGAGCTGAGTTCCCTGTGCTGTACAGTAGCTCCTTGTTGGTTATCTATTTTAAATATAGCAGTGTGTATGTCAGTCCCAAACTCCCAATCTATCCCTTTCTTTTACAACCACTTAACTGCCTGGAGATGCCCCAGGGAGCTCCCGACACCATCTCTACCCACCCAGGATGCTACACTTCACTCAGAACTCTCAGTGAAGGCTCCAGGGGGATTATTAAATAAAGCATTTTATTTTAGAATAGTTTTAGATTTACAAAAAATTGCAAAAATAGTACAGAGTGTTCCCCTACCCACCCCCTACATGCCCAGTTTCCCTCTATTACCAACATCTTCCATTGATACGATACTTGTCACGATTAACAAACCAATGTTGATAGATTATTATTAACTAAAATCCATACTCTACTGTGGTTCCCTCAGTTTTCACCTAATGTCTTTTTTCTGTCCCAGGATTCCATCTAGGAGATCACATGACATTTAGTCATCATGTCTTTTTAGGCTTCTCTTGGTTGTGACTACTTCTCCAACATTCCTTGTTTTTGATGATCTTGACAGTTTCGAGGAGACCTAGTCAGCTATTTTGTATAATGTCCTTCAGCTGAGACTCACTGGTTGTTCATCTCATGATTAGACTGGGATTGCAGGGTTGGGGAGGAAGACCACAGAGACAAAGTGCCATTGTCATCACATCTTATCCAGGGCAAATTCTGTCAATATGACATCACCATTGATGCTGACCCTGATCACCTAGCTGAAGTCATGTCTGTCAGGTTTCTCCACTGAAAAGTGACTCTCTTTCCCCGTCCACACTGTGCTCCTTGGGAGGAAATTTCTATCTGCAGCCCACACTTCAAGAGTGGGAAGTTCTGCTCCACCTCCCAGAGGGCAGAATATCTGCTTAAATTACAATACTTGGAATTACTCTGCATGGGAGATGGATCTATTCTCCTCCATTTATTGATTTATTCAATCATTTATTTATACCAGTATGGATCCATTGATATTTGTTTTACATTTTGGGTGTCAAAGGTTAGAGAAAAAATGATTTGGGTAATTTTCTATATAAATACAAAAAGAGTTGCAGCTTTGACTGGCACAGGGACCAGGGAGATACGTAGTGCAAAAACCAATTACGCTCTTCCCTGTTTATGGCTGAGACAATAACTGCCAGGGATTTTTAAAGCCTGAAGACAAGAGATCCGAGCTAGGCAGCTGGTTGAATGTTCTGAGGTCATTTCGAGGGGTAAGATGTACAAAGAGAATTCCAAATGTTAAAGGTTTCAAGCATGGAGAAACTAAAATTTCCCTTTAAGACTGAGAACAAAGAAGCATTCCCTATTACCACCAGTGTTTCCATATAGTATTGCTTAATTTTATTGGCAAAGGAAAGGAAATAGTTTTAAAGATTGGAAAGAAAGATAAAACTGCCCTTGTTTACAGATAATATTGCTATCTATCTAGAAAAATAAGTCAAATCAACAAACTTCTAATAGAAAATGATGAAAAGTAAAACGAGAGTTTGGCAAGTTATATGGATAGAAGATCAATCAAGAAAAATCAATAGTGTTTCTCCATTCCAGTAGAGATGGACTCAGAATAAAATTAAAAATGACAGTTTTCAAAATAACAAATATTATAAAAGATCTAGGAATTAGCTAAATCAGGAATGCATGAGAATTCTGTGGGGGAAAATTTTAAAACTTTAATAAAGAGCATAAAAATTTTATCTGAATAAATGAAGACATGCCATGCTGTTAAATGAGCTGGCTTGATATTATAAAAGTATTGATTGTCCCTATATTGATCTAAAATGCAATGAAACAGTCAAAATAGTAGTCAGATATTTATAAGAAATTCATTAAATTTAATCTGGAATTTATAAAGCAGAACAAACGTGTGTAAAGAGGCAAATCAAATTTATATATATAAAAAAAAAGAACAAAGAGAGAGAACTTGGAGAACTTGCCCCATCAGATATTAAGACATACTGTTAAGTGCAACCATATGAAATTACCTTTTTTGTAAATCAGAATGATAAATATTAGCAATTTTATATCATTTAAAGTATAAAAATCATTATGATTAAAAAATACTGTGTCCTTGGTGAAGAAACAAACAGGTAAATAGAGCATTGAAGTGGGATGGAAAGTGCAGAAACAGACCTGTGTATATCCAGGAACAAAATATTTGATGAGGAGGGCATTGCAAATTGATGGAGAAAAGGCAACTTGATTCGAGATAGTGCAGGGAAAATTATGTGAAGAAAATATATGGAAAAAAAATATCTCATTATATGGAGAAGAATCAAACAATCTCTTCCTAATAACACTACATAGAAAAGTAGATGAAAACTTAAATAGGAAAGGTAAAACAATGAAGTTCATAGAATAAAACGTAGAAGTATCTTTGTGAACTAAGGGCAGGGAAAGACTAATTAGAATAAAATAATGTAATGCATAGGTTAAAAAATTGTTGAATTCGAGTATATAAAAATTAAGAATTTCTATTTAATGAAACACACCTTGGACAAGTTAATAAATACATGACAGAGTAGCAGAATAAACAATGTCTAAAAAAACAGTGACTAATTTCCAGAATATCGAAGCTAATCTGCCAGTCAAAAAACAAAAAACAAAACAATAACAAACAATAACAAATACAAAATCGTACGGCAACTCAAAATTTAAAATGAGTCAAAGGTATAAACAAGGGAGTTTTAATATAGAAAGCTCAAAAAATTAATAATCATAGGAAGAAATGCTCAAAATAATTAGAAGTTAGACAAATACGAATTAAGTTCAGGCATATAAGACTGCATACGATAGGAAGTTTGTATAATGCTAAGTTTTGGTAAAAGATTATTGAGCTATAGAATCCTCATACATTGTTGGTAGGAATATAAACCAGTGTAGCCATTTCAGAGAGCAGTCTGGTTTTACTTAGACTCCTTAGTCAAATTAAGAATACACAAATCCTAATACACTGAGATCCAGCAATTCCATTCCTGGGCATATATGCCCAAACTGGTTTTACACAGATTCACAAGTGGACAAGAGCAAATATGTTACTACAGCTTTATTTAGACAGTGAGGAGCTGCACACAACCTGCGTGTCTACACTGGGAGAGAATATAAAATGATGTGCAGACACATTAGTGGAGTATAATGTGGCCGTTGGAAGAAATATGTACGGCTCTGAAAAACATCACGCCTATTACAGTGGCTACTATTAAAAAAGAAAAAAAAAAGAAAAAGAAAAAGAAAAAGACCTGAAAATAGCAAGCATTAGTGAGGATGTGGAGAAACTGGAATTCCTTACAGTTGGCAGCAATGTAAAATGATACAGCTGCTGTGGAAAACAGTATGGTGATTGCTCAAAAATTAAACAGAATTACCATATGATCTGCCAATTCTACTTCCCGGTATATACTCAGAAGAATTGAAAGCAGGGACTTTAAACAGATATTTTTACATCCCTGTTCATAGCAGCATTATTCACAATAGCCAAAAGCAACCCAAATGTCCATCAATGGATGAACGGATAAACAATATGTGATATATTCATACAATGAAATATTATTCAGCCTTCAAAGAGGGAAATTCTGACTCATGGATGTACCTGGAGGCTATTATGCTAAGTGAAATGAGTCAGTCACAAAAGGATAAACAATAGGTCCACTTAATGAGGTCCCTAGAGCAGTCAAATTCACAGAGACAAAAAAGTAGAATGGTTGTTGCCAGGGTCTGTGGGGGAGGGTGGATGGGGAGTTGTTACTTAGTGGGTGCAGAGTTTCAGTTTTTTCAAGATGAAGAGAGTTCTGGGAATGGATGGTGGTGATATTAGTTCGACAGGGTGAGTATACTTAATGCCATTGAATTGTACACTTAAAAATGACTAAGATGGTAAATTTCATGTTATGTGTATTTCACTACAATTTTTAAAAATGACTGATGGAAAGTAAGAAATGAAAATTTAGACAGATAAATAGATAGGTAGATACCATTTACATGAATTTCAAAATACGTTCATACAAGTGACATGATGCAAAATGGTAGGAAGATCTAGGAGTTTCTCCCTCTAACAAAGCAGCCATTGAACTGGAAAAACCATTTGGAATCAACTATTTCAGAACTCTGGAACCTGACTGGAACTTATAACAACTAGGGTAGTTCTGGATAAAGGCTGCTATTCTTAGGTAAGAGAGTGCAATGCATGAACTGGCTAACAGTCCCCATTTGTCAGCCCCACCGTGGCTGTGGGGATAGCTGCCCTGTTCTTGAGGAAGTACTTACTATTATGTATTTAATATTTGGAGATCTATACAAATATCTCCAAGCAGAGAGCTTTTTCTTAAATTCTCCATTAAAAGTCATTAACTCCTTGTCAAAGAAGCTGAGAACAGAGACATCTGAAGCTAATATGTCAGTATCACTGCCAACTAAATATCAATCAGGGAGGAGAAGAACAAATCTCAAAAATATTATGTCAGTGAAAGAATATGTTTTAATTTACTGAAAGGATATTCAGCTATACAAGCACATATTTTTGCAGAAAAGGTACACCATCCTTCACCACAATATCTCTCACTTTCAGGGGCTGGAGAAAGGAGGTGATGATGTAGTCAATGCTTAAGTCACAAAGTGGTGAAGCAAGGAGATGAGCCGAGTGCCTGCCAATATTCACCAGTGAGCAGCCCCACAGCCTCAAGTCTGGCTGTGTGCGTCCATCTAACTCTGCTGTCACCACGTCTCTGGAGCTTCTGCACTTACCCCTTCCCTCCCTTGGAGAACCCTATACCTCCTGGCACCATTCTCAGGAATACAATCTCAGTTCTTCCCTCTGCCAGCATGATTTGGCCCGTCTACAGCATATTGATTGGAACTCAAGTGGAAACTTTTGAGTCATTTTTTTTAAAGAAAGAAAAACACCAGACACAACTGAAAAAAAACTCTTAAATGATGTTCAGTTATCTGGGCTTGTGCCACACTGGAGGGAACAACTTGCAAATTCTTCTTCAAAAGCTGTCAGAATATTTGCCTTAAGTTTGCTCTGACTCAGCTCTCTGCAAGAAAGACATGTTGCTACAGCCGACTCATCAATAACTGCCTCTTGCTCAAGAGCAGTCATGAGTCACCTTTGAGTCCACTTGACCCAGTTCAAGAAGGGGGTGCTTGTGGTCAGAACGGAATAGCACTTAACTCCCACCACTTAACTGACCAGAGCATGGCAACTGGACTTATCTTCTTCACTCCTGGGTTCTTCCCAAAGGCTTTGTACAGAAACAAGTGTTTGGAAGAAAAGGCACAATTTAGAAAATGTCAAATCACCAGGTGCTTCTTTTGCCGTAATGGATCAACGAAAGTTTTTTTAAAAAGATGTCATCGGTACCAACCCAAAACATCTACTGTGAGAAGTGAAAACATAAAAGTACCCTCAATTTTTAAAAAGAGCTTATAGTTTTTTATAAATTGTTTTCCTATACCCTGTAGCATTGTCTAAAACATTAACAGTCACCTTTTATCCCTAGTGCTGGAAAAATTGGTAGTAACCTATATGAATTTAACCATGTCTATATCAATACACTCAACTGTGTGTATCACATACACTGGATGGAGATAATGTTCAGTAGCAACCTACTCTCTGTCAAAAATTCCAGGCTTCTTCTTGCACTTGAATTTGAATCTCTCAGTTCATATTTTATTTAATGCAGTATGGGAGGAAAAAATTTGATCGCAAGGTCTGTGGTTTTCCTTATTCCCAGAAGAGCTTATATAAATTTTGTAGTGATTAACACAATACTTGTACATTCACTTACAAACTTAATGAACAAATTCCATATCTTACAACCAATATAATATATTGACAAAATAAAGACTAGAATGTTTTACATGCTTCTCAGTTGGAGGTTATACATCAGGAAAATTAAATAAGAATTTTGTACTTAATACTGAGCTAAGAAGTAGATAAATTTTCTAGTCCTATTGAAGAGCTTGGGTAATTATCAGCACTGGTATAAATAAAACTAATATTTTCCCCCTTTTGTCTATATGTTCTTTCTTCTTTGAACTACTATCTGAGCTCTGTATTATAAACATTCTTATTTTACAGAAAGAGTACTTCAAAATTCAAAATACTTGATAACCAATCTGATTCTTTCTTAAAGCTTATTATATACCACTGTGACTTATAGTCTATTTTAATTTTACCCAAAATTGAATCGTTTGTTTCTCTGATTTTAGTTTCATAATTTCTATTTCTAATCAGTGAAGATATGCAAATATTAATAAATCAGTGAGATTTTTGGGGAAGGGGTAGCATTTATATCAGCATGAGACTGATGTAAATCTGTGTCTCCATAAAAACAACAAAACACGGGTGAAAATCATCAAAATCAATTTTTCAAGAACTCAAAATTACTGAAAGTCTTGCAATGATTGAGGGGCATTTATTTAAGAAAAACTGTTGAACCTCAATAAGAACCAGGGTTTTATGACCTCTTAACTTGTCCTACTGCCACTGTCCTCTCCCAAGTTCCATAAGAGCCTTGAAAACCAGCAGCTTTGCAGCCACTAGAGGGGACAGACTTGATTTTGAACTTCTCAAAAACTCCCATCTCCAGATCAATGTCACTATCTGACCTGACTCGCAGCTTCCTGGAAAAGCCATGTTTACAGTCATTATTTGACCTGACTCGGAGATTGCTCTGCCAGAAAAGCCCTATTCCGAGAGCATTTGTTGAAAACAATCAATGGCAATTGTTCAGCATCATAGTAGCCTGAGGCTGCCATACCAACTGGGCGAAATAAGAGCGTGCCAAAAACTTAAAAGGAAGATCTACAGAATGAGATGTTCACCAGGGGCTTTGAAAAGCTGGGACATATTCTTAGGGATAAAGAAGGCCATGCACATGTGCAGGGCTGTGTGCATTCCCAAAAACATCTGAAAGGACCCCAGTCTCCCATCTCTGACTGACTTTTAGGTCTTGTACAAGAGTACGCGAAAGCTAACATAGAGTTGTAAGCTACCTGAGCATTGAAAGCACTTCCTAACACACACAGACCCCTTCAGCAAAGTGAGGAAAAATCATTGGCTGAAGACATGTAAGGAAACATCTGACCAATCATTAGATGACCACTAAGCTAACTAAACAAAAACTTTGGTGACTTAACAATACAGGGAATGCAGACTTTACAGAATTAGTTAAGAAAAGTTGATAAACAAAAAAACAGCAGGAACAACAAAAGAACAACAGTAACAGACTGGGGAGTGGAGTGAAATCTGATATTCAGAGTTGCCACATTATATTATCTAAAATGCCCAATTCGGTATAAAAAAATAAAGAGATATGCAGAGAAACAGAAAGGTAAAAACCATACAACGGAATAAAAGCAGTAAAAAGAAGTTCCTAAGGGGGCCCAAATGTTGAATTTCCTAAAGAACTATTTTAAATCAACTATTATAAATATATTCTAAGAACCAAAGAAAATTATGCCTAAAAGAATTAAAGTTGGTTTAACAACTGAAAGTTAATCAAAGTAATATACTATATTAATAGAATAAAGAATAAAAACTACATGGTTATCTCAACAGACACAGAAAAGACATTTGACAAAACCTAACACTTCTACTTGATAAAAAAAAAAAACAATCAACAAACTAGGTATAAAAGAAAACTTCCTTAACGTGATAAAAAGAATCCATTAAAAAAAAAAAGTCTGCAGCTGATGTCATAGTTAATGGTGAAAGACAGAATGTTTTCCCCCTAAGATCAGGAACAACAATATTCACTCTTGCTGAGTCTCTTGTGAGACTTGTACATTGAAAACTACATTCAGACATTACATGAAATTTCTAAAAATCTTATATTTGTATTTGTATGGAAATATGTATGGAAATATGTTAATATAAATGTTTCAGACATTACATGAAATTTCTAAAAGTCTTATATGTTCTGGTATAATGTTATAAGTAATAATCCTAGTTATTACTTTAAAATGTATATCTCAGAAATAACTAATTTTCTTGTCAACTGCATTATTATGAACTTTCATCAAATCTTTAACCGTGGACATTTTTAAGTCTTTTGTCATTTACAGACAGTTCTGGGTGTACTCTGATGATTTTGCAAATATGTGCCTATAAAAGGGTTTCATCTTCAAGAAATTCATGGAAAAGACTCTGACAAGTACAGGTTTCTGGTAACTGACTGTACTGCTGAACTGAATGAATAAGCATTTTCAGAACTCTAATGAAAAACTGATGAACTCATAAAAGTGCTAACAAAAGATCAAGATGAAAAAACAATTAATTACATGGGACTGAGTGAACTGATGAGGATGAGTATAATTTTTGTGACTTTCTGTCTGAATTAAAAAAAAAAAATCCCACAAGGACTCAGGCAAAGAATATACAAATCAATTTTCACTGCAAAGTAAAGGAGCTGTTACAGTGGAGGATTACTGGACTGAATGTCAATATTATGACATAGTATGAGTGTGTTTCATGTTTGGTAATTGCAATCATTGTTGCTTTTGTTGTGGTCATCCATGTACAATGCTTGGTGTCAGTCTATTTATCTCTTGTAAAAATAAAATACAGTGTGTGTGTGTGAAAAAAAAAAAAAAAGAAAACTACAAAACATCTTTGAAGGAAATTAAAGAATATCTAAATACATGGAAACACATCCCAGGTTCATGGATCAGAAGACTTAATATTGTAAAAATGGCAATGTTCCCTAAATCAATCTACAGATTCATCACAATCTCTATCAGATTCCAGCTGGCTTTTGGGCAGAAATTGACAAGATAGTCCTAAAATTTTATAAGAGTTCAAGGAACGTAGAATAGCCAACAAAATTTGAAAAAGAAAAACAAAGTTGTAGGACTCACACTTCCCAGAGATATCCATGTCCTCGTCCCTGAAACCTGAAACTCTGCACCTGTGATTAAACTAAGTCTCTTGAGATGGGGGGACTGTCCTAGATGATCTGTGTATCCAATGCAATCACAAGGATCCTTAAAAGACAAAGGCAGGATGGTCAGAGTCAGAGAAAGCTATGTGACAATGAAAGCAGAGTGAGTTAGAGATGTGACAATAGAAGGAAGAGAAAAGGAGACAAGATGATGGAAACAGAAGTGGGAATGATGCCACGGCTGGCAGGAGCCAAGGAATGCAGGTAACCTCTGGAAGTTGGAAAAGGCTCCCCAAGAGCCTTCAGAAGGATAACAGCCCTGCCAACACCTTCATTTTAGCCAGTGAAACTGATATAGAATTAAGACTGCCAGACCTGTAAGATAATAAATGCATGTTGTTTTCAGGCACTTAGTGTGTGGTAATTTGTTACAGCCACTATAGGATATTAATACAATATACAAGAGAAATAAAAACATATGTCCACACAAGAACTCGTGTACAAATATTCTCACAGCATTACTCACAATAACCAAAAAGTGAAAACAACCCAAATGTCCATCAACGGATGAGTTGGATAAACAAAATGTGGTGTTTCCAAACAACGGAATGATATTTGCAATAAAACAGAATAAAGTACTGATACAAGCTACAATGTGAATAACCTTCGAAAACATTATGCTTAGGGGAAGAAGTCAGTTATTTATATAAAGTATACAGAATAGGCAAATCTATAGGAGCACAAGTAAATTACTAGGAGGATGGGAAGTGACCACTAACATGTTTGGGGTTTCATTTGGGCATGATTAAATTGTTCTAAATTATATCGTGGTGATGGTTGCACAACTCTGTGAATATACTGAAATCGGCTGAATTATATACTTTAAATGGAATAATTTTATGTTAGTGAGTTATATATTATTAAAGGTATTAATAATCTGAAACAAACTGCAGATGCTCACCTCACTCTACTTAACAGCAAAGTATTTCAAACATACACCAAAAAATAAAGTATTGATTTTTATCTCTGAATTAGGATTTTAGTTTTATTCTACGTATTAGCTAACCTTACAGTGAATACTAAGTTAATTACTTTGCTTGTTTACTCAACAAATGAATGCCTACTTTGTGCCATATCTTGGTTGGGCTCTGGACCATAAGTACCAATGGAATAGACTGATGGGTTCACCGATTTTTTAAATCTTACCCATGCAAGGGTAATGGGTGTGCTGCCTTCCTCCCAACCAATCATATATCTTGAATATGCCAAATTTCATTACTTCTATATTCCTTGTGTAGTAAGGCGACTCTACACTGTTGATACAGATTAGTTCAAACTTGCTCACTTTATAAAATTACTGTCCAGCTCTAAAAGGTAGATACAGGTTAGGTTTAACCTGTTTACACACACATGCCTCACTATTCATGCTGGGGTATTTTGAATACTGTATAACAATATTAATCAAATGCTTACATAAATATGTAACTGAATTAATGCTATGAATGAAATATTTAAGGAGTTAAGAGTAATTATTGCCTTGTTTCTTAGGTCAAAGAAGTTCTTTCCAAGGAAACAGTCAGGAAAGTGTTTCAGGAAGGCAGCAACATGTGCAAAGATCCAGAGGTAGGAGGATGCTTGCTCATGAAGGAAGACACCCAGTGTGGGTGGAGTTTATGAGCAAGGAGACGTGGCAGGGCAGAATCTTGCAGGACCTTAAAGAGCGTCATGGCAGAGACTGGTAGTGGTTCCCCAACACTTATTTCCAAAACCTTTATTGTGAATACTCAATTATAAATATCCACTTGTTAACTGCATATTGTTCGCTTGGATAAAAAACTATATCCTACCTCCTTTACAGGTAGATGTGGTTGTGTGATAAACCTGTGGACAACACAAGGTAAGCTGATGGGCTCTGACAGGAGAGAGTGAATTTTTCTTCATCACGTAGATATTATGACTGGAGATTAGGCGGCCAACTTGACCATGAGTGAAAGCTGAGTATTGCAAATGCCAGAACAAGATAGAAGGTGTGTTTTGGATGCTATGTTAAATCAAAACAGCCCTAATCTGCCTACCTTTTATTTTTCTTACATGATAGGGAAGAAATTTCTATCCTGTTAATCCACTGTTATTTTACATTTTCTGTCCTTCGTGGTCAAACACAATCTTAATTAGTATACTGTTAAGGATGTGTTAGTCTCTCCTACAAGCACAGGGAAGATCATAAAGGTTATGACGTAATTGCCTTGTGCTTTAAAAATTCACTTTGGCTGTTGTATGAAGAATTTAAGTGGGAAAATTTTTGGATATAAGGAGACCGAGTGGGAAACCATTACAATAATTTAGGTTAAAGATGTTGGTGAATTTAGACTAAGACAGTGTCAGACAAAAAGAAAAAAATGAATTTGAGATATATTTAGGATAGAGAATGAAGAGGACTTGGTGACTGATCGCTGTAGGGAGTGAAGGAAAGGGAGGTGTTAAGAATGACTCCAGTCTTTCTAAGATGAGCAATGGGTGGGTTGAGGTGTTATTTCCTGAAATGGGAAACACTGGAGGAAGAATACTCTTAAGGGAAAGATCAAGAGTTTAATTTTGGACTGAGAAAATCTGAAATGGCTGAGGCTATGATAAGTTTGCGACTGGAAATGAAGAAATGGAGATCAGAAGAGAGGTTTAGGTTGGATTCGAAATATTGTTTAATGGAATATGGTTGATGAAAACTTAAGTTGGAGGGATTTTGGCTATTGTTTTTCTTTCTCTAATCTGGTGTTATGCTTCGTTAACTGAAGATTAACACTAGATCCCTTATTGGTTCACAAAATCAATTTTTTTTTTACCTCATTGGCTTTACTTTTAAAATGGGATATAATTTTTTAATTGTGATGCACCATTGAGAGTATAATTCAAATAAAACTGTGTCCCCATTTTTATGGATGCATATATAAACATGTATACATATATGTGTATGTACACTTACATTAGTGTAGGTGGATAGATAGATATGTGGGTGGATAGATAAACATAAGCTTCTTGAGAAGACATTTTTGTCTGTGTTGCCCACTGGTGTATATCCATTGCCTAGAATGGTATATGGTGGGCACTTAGTAAACATTAATTGAATGAATAAATATGTGGACATGTATGTAAGTGTACATTCACTGGGTTGTGATGTAAATTTTATTTTTATTATATTTATCTTGACATAATTTCAGATTTAAAGAAAATTTGCAGGAAAATCCAAAGTTAACACTTCGCTGCATTAGCTTTCTCCCCTCACCCCACTTGCTCTCTCTCTCTGTATATTTTTTTCTGAACCATTCAAAAATTACAGCTATAATGCCCCTTTACCCTTAAATCAGTATCTGTAAAAAGAGGAATTATCAACATTGTTAATCAGCTATACTCCAATATAAAATAAAAAGTTTAAAAAAATAATTTAAAAAAATCAGGGTAAATAACTGATTTTTTTTTTTTAATATGGAGGACTTACTTCTCAAAACACACATGAACCTTCATGAATGTTTATTATATATAGCTTCTTTTATTTTATTATAGTTTTTTCAGCTTTATTGAGGTATGATTGACAAATAAAAAGTGTATATATTTAGATTGAAAATAATAATAATAAAAAAATAAAAAGAGGAATTATCTTACATAACCACAGTGTAATGGTCAAAACCAGGCAATTAACACCGAAATGGTATTATTATCTAATCTACAGACCATGTTGAGATTTTTCATAATTGTCCCAATAATGCACTATGAAGAGAAGGGTGGGTCCTCAAAGGAAAATTACTTAGATGTCTGCTGATCTGGAAGGTAGGGGTCTTAAACACCCAGCTCTAATTCAGGTTGTGAAATAGAAAGGTGAGTTTGAATTTGCACAGTGAAATTTTGGAACAAGTCCTGCCTGTTACAGATTATATTTTAAGTATAGGAATTGGAAGAAACATTTTGGGGAGAGAGGAAAGAATGCAAGGAGAGCCCAGGGCTGAGCCTGCAGAATACAGGCTTTAAAGTCAGGCAGAGAAGTAGTCATTAAAGGACACAGAAAAGGAACAGCCACAGGACAGGAAGGAAATCCACAGAGTGTGGGTCACATAAGCCAAAGGAATAGGGGTTTTAAGAAGGCAGAAAAGCTAACACATTGTTGAACTTTATCTGGGAGTGTATACTTCTATAAAGAAGAAACCATTATTACACACTTACTATTGTGCCCAGAATTTTCTGTGTCCAGTGCTGTTGTTAAGCTGTGGATGTACGTGGGAACACCCAGCCACTAATGAGTCCCATCAGGACTCGTGGCCATCAGTCATGGAAACCTGCTGCTGCTATCCGAGGATACTGGGGAAAGAACAGGCCTGGAAAATGGGCAGAACCCCTGGGGCACTCCAGTGGGCTGGGCAGCAGTAACACAGTCAAGGTCCTGTAGCATGAACACTGAACCTGCCCCTTTACTGCAGCCAACCTGTGTGCTCTGTCATTCACTGAGATTCAAGGTGCCAGAAAGGGGACACCTTCCTGGCCAAGCTTAAATTGTATGCCTACCCTTGGAGTGTGCACTTAGGTGGGCTGAGCAGGATCGGGGCTTCTCAGTCTCTTTTATTTATTTAAAATTTGAATCTCTTCTGTGATTTAAGGCTCCCACCCCCCTCAGAACTGGTGGGGAGGAGAGCAGTACCCTAGAGCTAACTGGATATCACTATAGTCTTGTGTGTGTCCGTGTGGCCACGTGCTGGGGCTCCAGGTTGCCTCCCAGGTAAGGGGCTTACTCCTGAACACTGGGCTACATCTTTCGACTAACTCAGAAGCTTTGCCTCCCCCCCGTCCCACCTCCCTACTTCCCTCCCACTTTCCCCCATGTAATAACAGTCCTGGCAAGATTGCAGAACCCTGTGCAATCTCTCTGGGGACACCTCTTGGTCTGCAGGCAACATGCCTCCTGGCAACTGGAACATTTGCAGGAGAAGGGAAGGGGTGGCCACACTACCCGGCAATGCCACGCTGTGCCATCTCTCCTCAGTTCTGTTATTTTCTCTCCCATTCTAGTCACTAGAGGCAGAGCAGAAAGTTGGCTGGCTAAGTAGGTAGGCTTGGGAAGGGGGGAGGCTGCAGAGTTGAAGGGTGCTTTGGGGAGCCTTTCCTTCCTTCCCAAATGGACGGTGATTGGAAGAAATAACGCTCCCTCCCAAGCACTGCACTTTCCAAACAGTGCTTTTCTCCTCTCCCAATCCTCCCCTTCCATCAAGGAGGATGGGGTGGGGGAAGAGGAGGGGGGAACGGGAATGGTTCTCCGAACTGGTGTCCACCAATAAGCTCTGAAAGGTAGAGGCTGACCCCAAACACCAGAGGTCCAGAGTGGGGCAAGGGGCACAGTTTGCCCTGGTGCCAGTGATGGTTAGAATTTAGATTTGCGGGAGGGGCATGGGGATAATAAAAAGGAGACCAACTTTCAGGTGGTTTCATTATTATTTTTAGACTCTCTGCAGACAGTGCACTTCCTTATAGCCTGCAGCATGGACTTGACTGCTCCCACCTCCCCACCTTTGAGGCACTACTGGATGGTTTTCTGACCTTAAAATGAGGACTATTGATTATTAATAAGTTTCCAAGACATCAAGAAAAATCCACCTTGAAATCCTGTATTAAATATTCCCTGAGTGGAAAGGAGGGAATTATTGATAGATGATGAGCAATCAGGGTAAAAAAGAACAAATTTCCACTACAATGAATTTATAATTATTAGAGAGAAGATATTTGTGTGTGTGTGTGTGTGTGTGTTAAATACTTTTCATATATACTTACAATCCCCACATATATACATGCTGGAGACCAAGGTTGCATACACAGACAGGTGAAGAAGACAAGCCCTTACTAGGGTGATTATTTGAAGATGTCAGATTTCTCCCTACTGCCAGTTTTCCTAGGGCATGAATATCCAACCTTAGAGAGTCATTCCTTTGCTAACATCAATTTCAGGCCATTTTTTCTTAGGTCTTCTCTTCAGAAAGCCCAGCTAAAATATCCTCTCCTTCTCTGAATTTCCAAATGCTTGGTCTAAATTATGACTTCCTACTTTCCATCTGCTTGAGGGCAGGAATCTCACTAAGTTATCCCACAGCACCAAATACAGTGCCTGGCATATCACTAAAGGGACAGCATCAAAATGGTAACATCAGAACATCTTACACCTATTCCTGCTTCATTAGATACCTCAGGCTAGTCATTAATTTCTCTGGTCTCAGTTCTCTCTTCTATAAATTACCAAGGTTGGGCTAAGCATCCTCTACATTCCTTTCTCCCTTGATTCTCCTCCCTGCTATATGGGGCTGGGGAGGAGTTGAGGGGGACCTTTGTTATTTACTTGCCATCACGTCATATCTCTATATGCATCACTTTGATATTATCCCTCCACTCCTTAATACCCTGTAATGATTCCCTATTACTTATAGGATCAAGTCAAGCTCCTTCAGCTAACATCCAAGACCCGCCCTAATCTACATACCTTGCCTAATTTTTCAGCCTATTTCTCATCAGTTGCCTATTTTAAACTTCCCTTTGTAGCCAAAATTGGTCTATTTTTTTTATCCCCCAAATAGTCCTTTAAATTTTTTGACTTTGCACTTTCACTGAAATCACCTGTCCACGTAGAATTCCCAAATCCTCCTGTTTCACCTTAAATCCTCCCATTCTTCAAAGCCAAGCTCAAATACAACTTCTCCCAACACGTTTTCTATAGCAGAAGTGATGGCTCTTCCTTTGAATTCTTATTGAACCTCTCATTTATACCAACCCTATAGCTCTTTCATAATGACCTTTATTTTAAATATTTGCGTACCTGCATTACTGATATCTCCGAAGTTGCACGCTCTCTGAGGATGGGAATCGTTACCTAGAAATCTTTATATCTTATAGAACCCTGTCAAAGTGACTTGCAGCAAAATGGTGGAAGAGAGCCAGCATTTATTCATGTCACTATTGTACCAAGAACTTATCTCATTTACTGCTTATAACAATCCTACGGTGGTACATATAGGTGCTCTCATTTTACAGGTGTGAAAAGTAAAAGAGAGCTATGAACTCCCTGATGATTAATACCTAAGTGGTTAGGATTCATGACTAATGCGCCTGACTCTAAAGTTTGTGATTTTCCCGCTAAAAAGCGTCTGATTTATATAGTAGTTACTCAATGAATATTGATGAACATATGGTAAATGACCATGGCAGAGACAGTCAGTGCTCAGCAAATATCCATACACTCTTCTGCATTTTTAGCCCCTCTTGCAGTGAGTTTGGGGCCATGTGACTGGGTTCTGGCCAAAAGGGATCTTGCCTCACTCTCTTTCCCTCCCAAGGGGAAGAAGGATGTGTTTCAGATGACTGCATCAGAATCAAGGTGATGTGACAGGAAATAAACCTTCACTGGTTAAGTTACTGAGATGTTAAGATTTGTCTGTTGTCAGTTACTCTGCATAATAAAGTGACGGAGCTGATGAGCACCACTGAGGATGATATGCAATTCCAAGAGGAATTATTTAGGTGTGCGTTTCACTTGTTCCTTGTAATGTTATCGCTATTCTTGGAAGGAGCAGTCAAGGCCACTGCTGTTCTCAGAGTAGATCCGCATGAATCCTTAATCCTTGAGTTTGTGTACTGACAACTGTGACTTCAAGACACACGAATAAAGGCTTTCATATATGCATTTACCACTGCTGTCCTGGTAAATGAACATGACTCTTGTACTCCATTTTTGATGTTTATTTAGTGGGGTTAGTTGTTTTGTTTTTTTTTTAAAGGGCTCCTGAGTTTATTTATTTATTTATTTTATGTTTTTGGCCGTGTTGGGTCTTTGTTTCTATGCGAGGGCTTTCTCTAGTTGTGGCAAGCGGGGGCCACTCTTCATCGCGGTGCGCGGGCCTCTCACTGTCGCGGCCTCTCTTGTTGCGGAGCACAGGCTCTAGACGCCCAGGCTCAGTAGTTGCGGCTCACGGGCCCAGTTGCTCCGTGGCATGTGGGATCTTCCCAGACCAGGGCTCGAACCCGTGTCCCCTGCATTGGCAGGCAGATTCTCAACCACTGCGCCACCAGGGAAGCCCTAGGGTTAGTTTTTCTTCCTTTGACCCTGGATACAAACTTAGGCAGGGCATGACCTTTCTGGTTACTTTTACAAAATAAAAATTCCTACAGTCATTTGCAGTCCCAGAAAAGAGTCTCGCTTTAGTAATAATGTACTCTTCATCTAATAATCAACACTCCAAACTTGACTTAAATGTGACATTTCTCCCTTTCCACCAGCTCAGGTCTGCTGCAGCTAGGGAGTCATCACCGGAAGGGTGCTTGACTGCCTCTTTCTTCCATTCCTTACTGCTAGACCCTCCAGGGTTAGAGCCCAGGAGGGGGGGCAAAGGCAAGGGAGAGCGAGAAGGTTCTCACATGATGGCCACTGCAGTGAGCGGATGCAGTGTTCCCTTGGCCTTCACCTTCCCTGGAGAGATTCCATCTACACTTCCACTAATCCCAGCAGACGTGTCTCTGTTCCTGCATAGAATCTGAGCTCCTTCCTCAGCCTCTGGAGTCTGGACGTTCACCTCTGATCTCATTCTGCTGAGCTGGAACCTTTAACTGGACTGGAGTTGACCCCAGATTGGTTTTCTCTCTCACATGGCCTAGGCCCAGTCCATGGGAAACACTCACCTATTGTCGCCCCTGCAAACCTGGAAAAATAGACCTCTCCCAACTAGCAACCATCTCTCCTTCACTTAGCGCTTCGGGCCAACCAATCTCCCACCTTCTAGATTTTTCTGGCTGGAATTAGATACTGGCCCAGCAAACCCCCATACTTCATGGGTACATAAAGCTCTAAGTAGTGTCCTTAAAACCCCCATATGTGTGTAAAGAAAGGGGAAAGCTCCTCTCCTTTGGAGGGGGAACTTACAATATTCCAACGGCACTCTCAAAAATCTTCTCCCCAGATCTCCTTATTTACCTCCAGAAAAACCTAACCCTTTATATAATGTGAGCAAGAGGTGTTATGAGTTGTATAACTGTTATCTGGCCATCTCCTTTGGACAGGCTCTCCTCTCCCTTTCTAATCTCCTATCTCTGCCTCAAATAACACTTCCATTTTAATGTTCAAGTAAATACACAGATTGTTGCTGAGGTGAAATACAGGAAGTGGCGTTTGAGGAACGAGGGTTAATTTTTACTTTTGTACAGTTAGATTTATTAACAAGCTTCATGGTTTCTGCAATAATAATCATTTAATAAAAATTACCCTTAGGAAAAATATGTAATTGTTACACGTTCCAATTTATAATCCCTGTCAGGGATGTTTACTTTCATTAATTCATTGCCAAAATAATTGAATTTAAGTATTTTTAAGGCTAACTTTCCTACAAGAAGCTGTCAAGCTTCTTAATAAGAGGTATTGAAAAAACACAATGAGCAACAGCTCCCACAAAATCATGATTCACTGCAATTTTTCTGTCACCAGGATGAGGAGGAAGCAGCTGACCACTGACTTGGGGATCTCCAACATAATCAGACATCCTGCTTCACGTATGCAGCAATTTAAATAGAATCTCTCGTTTTCATCGGAGGGAGATTTCTCATGTCACTATTATTTGCAATAAAATCTCCATACCAAAAATGTCAAAGTCAATATATTTTTACAATGTAACATAATATTTTTGCAATATAATTCCTGAACGGCAAAAAAGTCATGCTAATTTAGCCCCCCATTACCAGCCCCTTTCCCTACATGACTGGCATACAGTAGGTGCTCAACACATATTCACTACAGAGTTTTCCAAAGAGGAGACTGGCACCATCTCTGTCACATGCCCCCAAATTGGCCCTGGTGAGATCCATCACAGAAACATCTGGATTCCTGCTCTGTCTGTTCCATGGGCCCATCAGCAGAGAGCTTTTCCCAGCCTGGATTCACAGGGAACAATCCTACTAAAGACAAGTAGTCATCACTACTTTCAATTCTCTGACTTTGAAAAGGGGAGTTATTTCCTGTCCCCTTTTTATATAAATGGGAGACGAAATGCGTAGACTCAGACACATTTTTCATCGTATTTGAGAACAAGAAAAGAAACCTGCCCAAATTAGAATCCTAAGAACTGATTCACTGAGTATGGTGAGCCTCGGTGACTTCATAGCGCAGTTATAGGATCCCAGGGACCAGAAAACACAGCCCTAGCTGCCTCCTACAAAATTCTAGCAACCCAGGTGCTATGTTACTACACACCCCCTGCTCTAGTTCTAACACCCATCTTGGGAGGGCGGGTAAATGTCTATTAAAACCACAAGGCTGTGAGTGAAGATGTATGCCTTCTCCTCCTTGTGGCTTCCGACCCACCCAAGCGACGGTGACACCGGCAGACAGTGGTGGAAGGGATGGTTGTTAAAACTGAACCAACTCCCAGACACACGCAGCAACAACTCCCAGCTCTGGAGAAAAACGCCTGACAGGCTTCTAGATAGAGCTGAGTTCCAGCAACCACAGCAGGGTCTGGGAGGAGGAGGGAGGCTGTGAAAGAGGAATCTCCAAGCGTGGGGGTGCATCTGTGTCAGGACGGATGCCCACATGTTTCAGAAGAAGCCAAGTGCTTGGAGAGATAAGTGTGGGCAGGGGGAGACTGTATCTTAGGAGAGTGTTCTCTTTAACTGTCAGTGTAGACGCCCATGGAGAGTAAATCCTCCATATGCTGGGGATCAAACAGGGAAACATCTCCTCAGTGGTCTTTGGAATAATCTAGACTTTCAGGTAATTGGGTGCTGTCTTAGGTCAAGATCTCAGAAACAGACCCCAAGATGAGGTTTCATAAGGTTTATTAGGAAGTATCTTTAGGACACCCAGTAGCGGCACAGGGAAGTGGGAAAAAGGAAAGTGAGGAAGACATCCCACAGAGGATAAATTGGCTCAGTCCTGCAGGGGGAGCTGTAGAGACAATGCAACCGCACCCCAGAGTGCAAGGGCAAGAGAGCTGGGGTATTGATACTGCTGCATCCATCAGTCACCCGCCCAGGCTGCCCTGGGGGTTGAGGGAGGGGTGTAAGTTCCCAGGCTCTTCCAGCTTTCAGAGTGTGCAGATGAAGCAAACTTAAAGGTGTCCTCATGCCCACGTTGGATGTCACAGGTAAAGGCATATGGGGGCCACTGTGCAGGAAAATGGCAAGGGAACCAAAGGGGTACGTTTGTAGCAGCAGCAGCTTCTGCTACGGAGGGGCCATTGCCTGCAGAATCTGCCCAGTGGCTGCTGTGGAAGGAGGTCTGCCCTCTTCACAAAAACATAGGCCATCTGTGCTCCTATTTCTCACAAAGAGCCCCTGGGCTACTCATCAGAGCCAGCTTTGATGTAACTGCCCTGCTCCTGCAGGCTTAGAGAAATTTCCCTAGACCAGCCGCCCTCTCCTGTCCTTCCTCAGTATCTTTTATCCCTCCAGGTAGTGTCCCCTCTTACCAACCCCGGTCCTTCTCTCTCTTTCCTCCCTCCTTCCCTTTCCATTTTTCTCCTCCTCTCTTTCTTCCCCTCCTGCTCTCTCAAAAATTCCAACACCATTTCCTCACCTTGGGCTGCTGTTGAATCTATATAAAGACAATGGTTCAGATACCAAAAACTAGTTGATGCAGAAAAGACAAATCAAAACAAGTTCGGAAAATGTTTTCAGCTAAATCAAACTTATTCAAGGGAGGGGGGAAAACATCCCTGGGTAACTGATAGAGTAATATTTGATTCCAAAATGTCATTTAAACTCCTTAAGCTTTAAAAGGTGGTTGTTTCACTATAGCTATAACATTCATTTGAAAAAAAAAATGCTGGTTAGGTGCTTTGTGGTCTACTTCTATTTCTAGAGTGCTCTGTTTATTTAGCAGTGGCTTTCTGCTTCAGTTAGAGGTATTGCCATGTGAAAATGCTTCATGAGCCTGTCTTCCTAACCAGCATAAAAACCTGACAGTGTCAAACATACTTTGAAAGGCTAATGGGCACTAGATGAAGATCAGAGATATCCCCCCATTTGCACTCATATAAACTTGTGAAGAGACAGTCATAACTATAACTGTTTTCTGTTCTCATTAATATCTGTCCCTAATAAAAAATGCAGTAGGAAGAGTGAGTGTATTTGGAAGCCCTTTTTTGTCACTAATAGTTATCAATAGTAATACTTTTTATTTATTTATTTATTTATTATACAATTTTTAAAGGTTACTTTCCATTTACAGTTACTACAAAATATTGGCTCTGTTCCCCATTTTGTACAGTACATCCTTGAGCCCATCCTATACCCAGTAATTTGTACCTCTCACCCCTCACCCTTATGTTGCCCCCCCCACACACTGGTAACCACTAGTTTGTTCTCTATATATGTAAGCCTGCTTCTTTTTTGCTATATTTACTAGTTTGTGGTGTTGTTTAGATTTCACATATAAGTGACATCATACAGTACTTGTCTTTCTCTGCCTGACTTATTTCACTTACCGTCATGCCCTCCAAGTCCATTCATGTTGCTGCAAATGGCAAAATTTCATTCTTTTTACGGCTGAGTAATATTCCCTTGTATATATGTACCGCATCTTCTTTATCCATTCATCTGTCGATGGACATTTAGCTTGCTTCCATATCTTGGCTATTGTAAATAGTGCTGCAATGAACATTGGGCTGCATGTATCTTTTCAAATTAGTGTTTTGGGGCTTTGGGGGAGTGGAATTGCTGGGGCATATGGTAGTTTTTTCTTTGCTTTTTTTTTTAATAATTCTTTATTTTATTTATTTATTTTTGGCTGTGCTGGGTCTTTGTTTCTGTGCGAGGGCTTTCTCCAGTTGTGGCAAGCGGGGGCCACTCTTCATCGCGGTGCGCGGGCCTCTCACTATCGCGGCCTCTCTTGTTGCGGAGCACAGGCTCCAGACACGCAGGCTCAGTAGTTGTGGTTCACGGGCCTAGTTGTTCCGCGGCATGTGGGATCTTCCCAGACCAGGGCTCGAACCCGTGTCCCCTGCATTGGCAGGCAGATTCTCAACCACTACACCACCAGGGAAGCCCCCATATGGTAGTTTTATTTTTAGTTTTTTGAGAAATCTCCATACTGTTTTCCACAGGGAGTGCACCCATTTACATTCCCACCAACAGTGTATGAGGGTTCCCTTTTCTCCACATCCTGGCCAACATTTGTTATTTGTGTTCTTTTCGACGACATGGCAGCCCTTATCTTAATCGTTACTGAGGAGACAATAGCAGCTCCTCCAAATTAGAACCCAAAGAACTGATTTATGAAACAATGAGGCTCAGGTATGGAGACATTAACCAAAAAATTGGGACTTTGCTGTGTCTCTAAAGATACTAAGAGGTATTGCCATGTGAAAACAAAATAACTAATACCTTATATTTATACTTTTAACAAAATTATTGGGTTGGCCAAAAAGTTGAAAGATCTTACAGAAAAATCCAAACGAACTTTGTGGCCAAACTAACAGCTTTGGGAATCAATGGGTAAAAAGAAACGTAGTTCTCGGCTTTACTTATTTTTTTCACCATGCTCTAAACTTTCAGTTTGGACATATCCAAAGAAGTTCTTTTTATCCTAACTATAAAAAGGACCATTAAAAAGAAATAATCAGTATTATATATCTACTCTTGAGAGATGCAAAATAAATAAGACATGAATCTTGGCTTCAGAATGTTTACATTAAGGAAATCAAACATACACTCAAGACATAATTTGAGAGTAATGAAAATCTACAAGTGAAAAATAATATTGGCAATAATCCACGGTGGGAAAACAAGACAAATCCAACACAAACTATTAAGAAGCAGGAAACCTTGCCTGATAACGAGACACAGTCACAGGTTTAAATAGTGTTTCTTAAGTGCCAACCCTGCATTTATTTAAGCTGGAAAGTAGGACTGGAATAGTTTCACATTCTTTACCTGAATTTACTACTTTTCTATGATTGTCCGAAAACCATTTTCAACCCTATGGTAACAGGAGCCCCTGAACGTAGAACACTGGGGAATTTAAATGGCTTCTTATTGCTAGTTCACATAGATACTTTTTAAAATTCAATGACTTTCTCTGTTTTTATTTTTAATTTTTTTGATGTGAACCATTTTTTTAAAGTCTTTACTGAATTTGTTACAATACTGCTTCTGTTTTATGTTTTGATTTTTGGGCCCCAAGGCGTGTGGGATCTTAGCTCCCCAACCAGGGATTGAACTCACACCCCCTGCATTGGAAGGTGAAGTCTTAACCACTGGCCCACCAGGGAAGTCCCTCATTCTGACTTTCATTGTACAAATTCTATCTAGTGAGAAGTGGTGCAGGGGTGAGTAAAGGCAAATACACCAGGATGTGTGAACAAGCTTTACTGGGTAAGGTGGACGCCAAGATGAGTAAGAAGAGGCAGTAGCTCCCATTCTCTCTCCATCCCAGGAAGAGCTGAGCTAGGGTGCAGTGATGGTGCCCACACTCCACAGCTGCGCTCTAGGGAAGGGCCACTGCCCTCCCACCTGCTGGTAGGGAGGGAGAACCAAAAACGGCCTCGGGTGTGAGGGATAATCAGGCAGGACATTGGCACCAAGCCATCTGCCTAAAAGTTCCAGCTGGAGATGCTGAGCACATCAGCTGATGCACTTGGAGACCTTGTGAGATGCTGGATTCAGGCTGCTGCTTAAGCAGGGAGAGGGCACCGTCCTATGAGAATCTGAGTTTGGGCACAGGTCTGCCGTTGGAGAGTGGGGAGCCCTTGATCCTGGTAAGCCCGTTGCCGTGAAATTGAGCTTCCAGACATTCACTGGACAATCCTCCTTGCTTTGTATGTTTATTTAAAAGAAATAATTAGGAGATACTTCATAGCAGCATAACTGAGGGCAGGAAAACACACTGTTCGCTTTTTAACTCCCAACAGCCAGCCCATTGCTGAGCATGACATATGCATTCTAACAAACCTTTCCTGAATGTTAAACAGACCCAGCATGAGGGGCACTTTGGAGCATTTTGCTTCCTCTGCCACGTCTGATGGGCCAGTATCACAACAGAGATGCAGCTGTTTCTAATGCAACCACATGTGACCCCACACCAGACGGGATGTCCTCTGTTGGTCTTTGTATTAGACAATTCAGCAACTGAACTCAACATTATTGGCTTTTTGTCACATCTCTTTGCATTTTTCCCTTGGGGAAAGCCTGCTGCTGCTGTGCTGGGCATCGTATATTGAAGTAATAATGATAAGAACAGCATTAGACACATACCGCGTATTCACTGTACTGCAAGCACTATGCTGAATGCACCGTCTACGTTATCTTACTCGACTTTTTCAAGAAACCAATAGGTTGGTTATTATCATATCATATTTTACTCTAAAGAAAATGGAATGGAAAAGCAGGGATTCCGACCTATACTTGTTATAACTATGTTATTTAGTGTTGACTTTATTGGATAAAGAAGGCATTGGAGACCAAAGTTAGCCACAAGCATTTAAGCCATAAGGGTCGCTGACCCTTACCTTTTACATCTCCAAAACCAAAGCAAAATGAGGGTAGAGATTTTGTCTGCTTTGCTTCCCAATCCAACCTCAGAGATGAGATCAGGGCTTGGCATGAAGTAGATGCTCAATAAAACCATGCAATAAATGAGCCTTGCAAAAGCTACCTCTTCCAGGTTGACAGAGGTATGTATGTACCCAACCCATGGTGCAATGGTTAGTAGGAGGCAAAAATGCTTTTAGGTCCACCCTAGCTCCAGGCCTCTTGAGCTCTGCTTCCCAACACCTGCTTTCTCTGCATCTTTCAGATGAACCCAAAAAGGCAAACATCAGCTCTGACAATATATTATGGTCAACCTATAATAGTATTGCATCTCTCATCCATTAATAACAATTTGACATCACCTGTGAACCTAACAGGTCAGCCAGTCTTCAAATGGTTCAGCCACTTCTGTAGGTGCTTCATGTAGGTACCTGGAGTCAAGAGAGACTGTGCAGTAGTGGGAAATTCAGCCCATTCAACAGAAATTACTTTTAACTTGTTCCCACCATCAGCCTGTCCTACACATAACACTGAAAAAGATGATGTCAAAGGAACAGAAGTTCCTCAAGCCCTGTAAATGATCTCGAAGTACCAAAAGACCCACTGGGAATTGAGGAGAAAGAAAGAATGGGTTTCCTTATTTTTCACTTCTCCTCTCATCGAACAGAAAAGCTGCTGCTTCTCTTGGGGGGACTGGAACAAGTCTCACTGCACACCCAAGAGAGCTCCGGCTGATGAATATTTAACACACAGGTCAGCTGTAAACAGCTGTAACTCCCTGGGGAATCACTCACTTCAGACACCCAAGCAATCTCGTCATCGAGGTCCTGCCCATGGGTCTCGGGGCTTTTCTCCCTTGCCTTCGAACACTATGCTGCTTGCTCACAGCCTCCTTAATATTAAGACTCTTTTACTGGGGTGACCTTCAAGATGGCAGAAGAGTAAGACGTGGAGATCACCTTCCTCCCCACAAATACATCAGAAATACATCTACACGTGGAACAACTCCTACAGAACACCTACCGAACGCTGGCAGAAGACCTCAGACTACCCAAAAGGCAAGAAACTCCCCACTTGCCTGGGTAGGGCAAAAGAAAAAAGAAAAAACATAGACGAAGAATAGGGACGGGCCCTGCGCCAGTGGGAGGGAGCTGTGAAGGAGGAAAGGTGTCCACACACTAGGAAGCCCCTTCGCGGGTGGAGACTGCGGGTGGCGGAGGGGGGAAGCTTCGGAGCCACGGAGGAGAGCGCAGCCACGGGGGTGCGGAGGGCCTAGCGGAGAGATTCCCGCACGGAGGATCGGCGCCGGGCAGCACTCACCAGCCCGAGAGGCTTGTCTGCTCAGCCGCCGGGGCGGGCGGGGCTGGGAGCTGAGGCTCGGGCTTCGGTCGGATCGCAGGGAGAGGACTGGGGCTGGCGGCGTGAACACAGCCTGAAGGGGCTAGTGCACCACAGCTAGCCGGGAGGGAGTCCGGGAAAAAGTCAGGAGCTGCCGAACAGGCAAGACACTTTTTCTTACCTCTTTGTTTCCTGGTGCGCGAGGAGAGGGGATTCAGAGCGCCGCCTAAACGAGCTCCAGAGACGGGCGCAAGCCGCGGCGATCAGCGCGGGCCCCAGAGACGGGCAGGAGACGCTAAGGCTGCTGCTGCCGCCACCAAGAAGCCTGTGTGCCAGCACAGGTCACTCTCCACACCGCCCCTCCCGGGAGGCTGTGCCGCCCGCCACTGCCAGGGTCCCGTGATCCGGGGACAACTTCCCCGGGAGAACGCACGGCGCGCCTCAGGCTGGTGCAACGTCACGACGCCTCTGACGCCGCAGGCGCGCCCCGCCTCCTCCGTACCGCTCCCTCCCCACCCCGGCCTGAGTGAGCCAGAGCCCCCGAAGCAGCTGCTCCTTTAACCCCGTCCTGTCTGGGCGGGGAACAGACGCCCTCAGGCGACCTACACGCGGAGGCGGGTCCAAATCCAATGCTGAACCCCGGGAGCTGTGCGAACAAAGAAGAGAAAGGGAAGTCTCTCTCAGCAGACTCAGGAGCAGCAGATTAAATCTCCACAATCAACTCGATGTACCTGCATCTGTGGAATACCTCAATAGACAATAAATCATCCCAAATTGAGGAGGTGGACTTTGGGAGCAACTGTAGACTTGGGGTTTGCTTTCTGCATCTAATTTGTTGCTGGCTTTATGTTCATCTTAGTTTAGTATTTAGAGTTTATTATCATTGGTAGATTTGTTTATTGATTTCAGTGCTCTCTTCCTCCTTTTTTTTATATATATAGAGAGAGAGAGATAGATTTTCCCTTTTTCTCTTTTTGTGAGAGTGTATGTGTATGCTTCTTTGTGTGATTTTGTCTGTATAGCTTTGCTTTTACCATTTGTCCTAGGGTTCTGTCTGTCCATTTGTTTTTTCTTTTTTTTCTTTTTTCTATAGTTTTTAGCACTTGTTATCATTGGTCATTGGTGGATTTGTTTTTTGGTTTGGTTGCTCCTTTCTTTTTCTTTCTTTCTATTTTTTTATTTCTTTAAATTTTTTTTATTTTTAATAATTTTTTAATTTTAATAACTATTTTATTCTTTCTTTCTTTCTTTCTTTCTTTCTTTCTTTCTTTCTTTCTTTCTTTTTTTCTCCCTTTTCTTCTGAGCTGTGTGGCTGACAGGGTCTTGGTGCTCCAGCCGGGTGTCAGGCCTGTGCCTCTGAGGTGGGAGAGCCAAGTTCAGGACATTGGGCCACCAGAGACCTCCTGCACCCACGTAATATCAATCAGTGAGATTTCTCCCAGAGATCTCCATCTCAAAGGTAAGACCTAGCTCCACTGAACAACCAGCAAGCTACAGTGCTGGACACCCTATGTCAAACAACTAGCAAGACAGGAACACAACCCCACCCATTAGCAGAGATGCTGCCTAAAATCATAATAAGGTCACAGACACCCCAAAACACACCACCAGACGCAGTCCTGCCCACCAGAAAGACAAGATCCAGCCTCATCCACCAGAACACAGGCACCAGTCCCCTCCACCAGGAAACCTACACAACCCACTGAACCAACCTTAGCCACTGGGGGCAGACACCAAAAACAACAGGAACTACAAACCTGCAGCCTGCAAAAAGGAGACCCCAAACACAGTAAGTTAAGCAAAATGAGAAGACAGAGAAACACACAGCAGATGAAGGAGCAAGGTAAAAACCCACCAGACCAAACAAATGAAGATGAAATAAGCAGTCTACCTGAAAAAGAATTCAGAGTAATGATAGTAAAGATGATCCAAAATCTTGGAAATAGAATGGAGAAACTACAAGAAACGTTTAACAAGGACCTAGAAGAACTAAAGAGCAAACAAACAATGATGAACAACACAGTAAATGAAATTAAAAATTCTCTAGAAAGAATCAATAGCAGAATAACTGAGGCAGAGGAACGGATAAGTGACCTGGAAGATAAAATAGTGGAAATAACTACCACAAAGCAGAATAAAGAAAAAAGAATGAAAAGAATTGAGGACAGTCTCAGAGGCCTCTGGGACAACATTAAACACACCAACATTTGAATTATAGGCGTCCCAGAAGAAGAAGAGAAAAAGAAAGGGACTGAGAAAATATTTGAAAAGATTATAGTTGAAAACTTCCCTAATATGGGAAGGAAATAGTTAATCAAGTCCAGGAAGCACAGAGAGTCCCATACAGGATAAATCCAAGGAGAAACACGCCAAGACACATATTAATCAAACTATCAAAAATTAAATACAAAGAAAAAATATTAAAAGCAGCAAGGGAAAAACAACAGATAACATATAAGGGAATCCCCATAACGTTAACAGCGATCTTTCAGCAGAAACTCTGCAAGTCAGAAGGGAGTGGCAGGACATATTTAAAGTGATGAAAGAGAAAAACCTACAACCAAGATTACTCTACCCAGCAAGGATCTTATTCAGATTCGACAGAGAAATTAAAATCTTTACAGACAAGCAAAAGCTAAGAGAATTCAGCACCACCAAACCAGCTTTACAACAAGTGCTAAAGGAACTACTCTAGGCAGGAAACACAAGAGAAGGAAAAGACCTACCATAACAAACCCAAAACAATTAAGAAAATGGTAATAGGAACATACATATCGATAATCACCTTAAATGTAAACGGATTAAATGCTCCAACCAAAAGACACAGACTGGCTGAATGGATACAAAAACAAGACCTGTGTATATGCTGTCTACAAGAGACCCACTTTAGACCTAGGGACACATACAGAATGAAAGTGAGGGGATGGAAAAAGATATTACATGGAAATGGAAATCAAAAGAAAGCTGGAGAGCTATACTCATATCAGACAGAATAGACTTTAAAATAAAGACTATTACAAGAGACAAAGAAGGATACTACATATGATCAAGGGATCAATCCAAGAAGAAGATATAACAATTGTAAATATTTATGCACCCAACATAGGAGCACCTCAATACATAAGGCAAATGTTAACAGCCATAAAAGGGGAAATCGACAGTAACATAATCATAGTAGGGGATTTTAACACCCCACTTTCACCAATGGACAGATTATCCAAAATGAAAATAAATAAGGAAACACAAGCTTTAAATGATACATTAAACAAGATGGACTTAATTGATATTTATAGGACATTCCATCCAAAAAAAACAGAATACACTTTCTTCTCATTGCTCATGGAACACTTGGTAAATTTAAGCCTTGGTAAAGAAAATTGAAATTGTATCAAGTATCTTTTCTGACCATAACACTATGAGACTAGATATCAATTAAAGGAAAAAATCTGTAAAAAATACAAACACACGGAGGCTAAACAATACACTACTAAATAACCAAGAGATCACTGAAGAAATTAAAGAGGAAATAAAAAAATACCTAGAAACAAATGACAATGAAAACATGACAAACCAAAACCTATGGGATGCAGCAGAAGCAGTTCTAAGAGGGAAGTTTATAGCAATACAATCCTACCTCAAGAAACAAGAAACGTCTCAAATAAACAACCTAACCTTACACCTAAAGCAATTAGAGAAAGAAGAACAAAAAAACCCCAAAGTTAGCAGAAGGAAAGAAATCATGAAGATCAGATCAGAAATAAATGAAAAAGAAATGAAGGAAACAAGAGCAAAGATCAAGAAAACTAAAAGCTAGATCTTTGAGACGATAAACAAAATTGATAAACTGTTAGCCAGACTCATCAAGAAAAAAAGGGAGAAGACTCAAATCAGTAGAATTAGAAATGAAAAAGGAGAAGTAACAACTGACACTGCAGAAATACAAAGGATCATGTGAGATTACTACAAGCAACTATATGCCAATAAAATGGACTCTTGGAAGAAATGGACAAATTCTTAGAAAAGCACAACTTTCCAAGACTGAACTCGGAAGAAATAGAAGATATAAACAGACCAATCACAAGCACTAAAATTGAGACTGTGATTAAAAATCTTCCAACAAACAAAAGCCCAGGACCAGATGGCTTCACAGGCGAACTCTATCAAACATTTTGAGAAGAACTAACACCTAGCCTTCTCAAACTCTTCCAAAATATAGCAGAGGAAGGAACACTCCCAAACTCATTCTACGAGACCACCATCACCCTGATACCAAAACCAGACAAAGATGCCACAAAGAAAGAAATCTACAGGCCAATATCACTGATGAACATAGATGCAAAAATCCTCAACAAAATACTAGCAGACAGAATCCAACAACACATTAAAAAGATCATACACCATGATCAAGTAGGGTTTATCCCAGGAATGCAAGGATTTTTCAATATACGCAAATCAATCAATGTGATACACCATATTAACAAACTGAAGGAGAAAAACCATATGATCATCTCAATAGATGCAGAAAAAGCTTTCAACAAAATTCAACACCCATTTATGATAAAAGCCCTCCAGAAAGTAGGCATAGAGGGAACTTACCTCAACATAATAAAGGCCATATATGACAAACCCACAGCCAACATCGTTCTCAATGGTGAAATACTGAAACCATTTTCTCTAAGATCAGGAACAAGACAAGGTTGTCCACTCTCACTACTATTATTCAACATAGTTTTGGAAGTGTTAGCCACAGCAGTCAGAGAAGAAAAAGAAATAAAAGGAATCCAAATCAAAAAAGAAGAAGTAAAGCTGTCACTGTTTGCAAATGACATGATACTATACATAGAGAATCCTAAAGATGCTACCAGAAAACTACTAGAGCTAATCAATGAATTTGATAAAGCAGCAGGATACAAAATTAATGCACAGAAACCTCTTGCATCCCTGTACACTAACGATGAAAAATCTGAAGAGAAATTAAGGAAAGAATCACATTTACCACTGCAACAAAAAGGATAAAATACCTAGGAATAAACCTACCTAAGGAGACAAAAGACCTATATGCAGAAAACTATAAGACACTGATGAAAGAAATTAAAGATGATACCAACAGATGGAGAGATATACCATGTTCTTGGAGTGGAAGAATCAATATTGTGAAAATGACTATACTACCCAAAGCAATCTACAGATTCAATGCAATCCCTATCAAACTACCACTGGCATTTTTCACAGAACTAGAACAAAAAATTTCACAATTTGTATGGAAACACAAAAGACCCCGAATAGCCATAGCAATCTCGAGAAAGAAAAACGGAGCTGGAGGAATCAGGCTCCCAGACTTCAGACTATACTAGAAAGCTACAGTAATCAAGACAGTATGGTACTGGCACAAAAACAGAAATATAGATCAATGGAACAGGATAGAAAGTCCACAGATAAACCCATGCACATACGGTCACCTTATCTTTGATAAAGGAGGCAAGAATATACAATGGAGAAAAGACAGCCTCTTCAATAAGTGGTGCTGGGAAAACTGGACAGCTACATGTAAAAGAATGAAATTAGAACACTCCCTAACACCATACACAAAAATAAACTCAAAATGGATTAAACGCTTAAATGTTAGGCCTTAGAGGAAAACATAGGCAGAACACTCTATGATATAAATCACAGCAAGATCCTTTTTGACCCACCTCCTAGAGAAATGGAAATAAAAACAAAAATAAACAAAATGGGCCTAATGAAACTTAAAAGCTTTTGCACAGCAAAGGAAACCATAAACAAGACGAAAAGACAACCCTCAGAATGGGAGAAAATATTTGCAAATGAAGCAACTGACAAATGATTAATCTCCAAAATTTACAAGCAGCTCATGCGGCTCAATATCAAAAAAACAAACAACCCAATCCAAAAATGGGCAGAAGATCTAAACAGACATTTCTCCAAAGAAGATATACAGATTGCCAACAAACACATGAAAGGGTGCTCAACATCACTAATCATTAGAGAAATGCAAATCAAAACTACAATGAGGTATCACCTCACACCAGTCAGAATGGGCATCATCAAAAAATCTACAAACCATAAATGCTGGAGAGGGTGTGGAGAAAAGGGAACCCTCTTGCACTGTTGGTGGGAATGTAAATTGATACAGCCACTATGGAGAACAGTATGGAGGTTCCTTAAAAAACTAAAAATAGAACTACTATACAACCCAGCAATCCCACTACTGCGCATGTACCCTGAGAAAGCCATAATTCAAAAAGAGTCATGTACCACAGTGTTCATTGCAGCTCTATTTACAATAGCCTGAACATGGAAGTAACCTAAGTGTCCATCGACAGATGAGTGGATAAAGAAGATGTGGCACATATATACAATGGAATATTACTCAGCCATAAAAAGAAACGAAATTGAGTTATTTGTAGTGAGGTGGATGGACCTAGAGTCTGTCATACAGAGTGAAGTAAGTCAGAAAGAGAAAAACAAATACTGTCTGCTAACACATATATATGGAATCTAAAAAAAAAAAAAAACGGTTCTGAAGGCAGGACAGGAATAAAGACCCAGACGTAGAGAATGGACTTGAGGACGAGGCGGGGGCGGGGGGAAGGATAAGCTGGGACGAAGTGAGAGAGTGGCATGGACATATATACACTACCAAATGTAAAACAGATAGCTAGTGGGAAGCAGCCGCATAGCACAGGGAGATCAGCTCGGTGCTTTGTGACCACCTAGAGGGGTGGGATAGGGAGGGTGGGAGGGAGACGCAAGAGGAAGGAGCTATGGGGATATATGTATATGTATAGCTGATTCATTTTGTTATAAAGCAGAAACTAACACACTATTGTAAAGCATTTATACTCCAATAAAGATGTTAAAAAAAAAAAAAAAAAAGACTCTTTTACCCACGCAGCTCGGAGGGTGATAGATGGCATTTGATTGCATTTGCCTCTGTTGATCTGATTCATCCCCAGCCTCACAGTCTCTCATTCAGCTGTAATCTCATGCTTGACACTTACTTGCTCCTCATTCACTGTGGAGATCATCACTGTTTTCTAGTTTTCTAGCTGGTCTGTGTGACCCTCCCCCAGCTCTATCAAGCATGGACCCCAGTTTGTCTCATAAATAAGAAAATTGTACTATAGTTCCTGCTTGTGTCAGATTTTGCTTCCAGCCCTTGTAACTCAGGACACCTTGGTCAGACCTACCTCAAGTCTATGGCCTCACATAACATTGCTCCCCACAGGGCTGGCTAATGAATGCCATTTTGGCAAAGTGGTGTGTGAGCAGCAAAATCACATAGAAGATGAGCTGCATCAGGACGGAGGCTACATCTGGTAGACAACTCCAGAGAAATGCACGTGCATTTTTTCAAGGCCATGGCTACATACCCACCTCCCCCCTGCCCCCCTCAAATAAAGAGCTTACAAAGACCAAATGTAATACCAAGATTGAAATAACTTGTTGCCTGGCATTCAAAAACTAGGGAAACCCTCAAGATTAAAACTAAGAATGGTTACAAAAGACATGAAACACAATAGTCTAAAAATCTCGGGGATGCACAAAAACATGTTGGGATTCGATTTAAAGGACTGGGAAAGAAACCCAGGAGGCCACCTAATCCTATCTTGACCCTTTACTCCAGAGGTGTTATCTCATTTTAAAGACCCCCCACCCCTCCATGGAAGGAATTTCACAGTTCCTTGCAAAGTAGCTGCACAAGTATCTCTTGTACTAAACAACTTAATATTGACATGCTATACTGGTTCTCATAGTCAATCTATTCTCTTCTCCTGAGAACGAATCCAGTTGTACTTAAGAAAAATCACTCAGCTAGTCTTCCTTTAGATCGAACCTTAATAGCATGTGTTGCAGCTTTACTCTCCTTTCCTCTTATTTTCCCCAAAAGAGATGGGGCCCATTTTGTCATCACTAATGTCACTTTTTATACCAGAAATCCTAACATTGGTCTTTCCCCAATCCTTTCTTCTTTTAGTTTAGCTGCTCAAATCCTTGTCGTTTTCCTTACGAGCCTTTGTCTCACACCTCATTCCCACCTTCATTTCATGGATTCTGTACAGTCTCTCTGACACTGTTATGCAATGACCAGAGGACAACAGAACATTCTGGTAAATTCTGGCTCATTTGGAAATAACGAGTCTCTCTTGGGTTGCTAAATTCTTCACTCCTATTAATCCTTCCTCGGACGCGCCTTTGTTTTTCGAAAAGTTGCACAGCGCTGCTGATTCACACTCAGTTCAGTGTGCAAACATCAAAGAACATATCACATTTCTACTGGCTGCGCATAAGAAATGTGAGCTTCTTTGCAAAGCATTGATGCGGCGAGGCTTTACTTCCAGTCTCTGCTGCTACATGCCAACTGCCCTCTTCTCCACTGACAAAACTGACTCTCAAGAAAAGACTCAAAACTCATTCACAAATTCATAGCTCACTCCTGGAGTAGGTCCCATTTCAATAGGGTTCAATGCTTTTAGCTAAATCAATATGCCCCCCACAATGGAAGTGTTTCCTCTAAGATCATGCCCACGTTGTCCCCACGTAATGCCACTTCTATCCAGGTGTTCACTTGGCTCCAGTCCATTTAAGTGAACCAGGTCCAGGTCCACAAGACTGTACTGGACCTTGTATGGGGCCACTGTGAGGGGCAATATTCTCTCTGTTCTACATCTGCTCTTCTCAGCTCTCCTGTTCTCAGGATTTCATACGGGTCTCTCTGAATTTTCTACTCCTAAGAGCGTCATCTCTAACTGCCTAGAAATCACCCAAGCCAAAACCTAGGAGTAACCCAAGGCCCCTTCCCTCATTCCTTCAAGACCAAGCCCTTCGGTTCTGTCCCCTTATCACCTCTTCCAGCCTCTCTCTCTTCACTCCCAGGAGGGCTCCGGCCACCAGCATTCAGTACCCACATGGCAAGTGCTCAATAAATATTTGCTGAGTGACTCTCAGGGATGACTTTCATCAACTTACATCTCTCTCTGTAAGTAATCAACTCATCAAAACTAAACTTGTGAAATATAATTGTTTTATACCTCCCCTTGCATTCTCTCAAATCAACAACTTTGGTAAAATCATCTTTTATTGGCACTGGGCGTTTTTTTTTTTAAATAGTGGGTTGCACGAAGAAAAGTCTGCAGGCTTCATTAATTTTTGCTACACATAATGAGTTGAGTAGATTTGAGTTTGGTGTGAGTATCATACAGAAACCAAATGTAAGGCAAATGCACAATCTTGCTATCCATAACCCTGTCTAATGCTCTAGCTTCACAAACTTTTCATGTTTACCTTAAACACCTCAAAATCATGTCATTAATGACATTTGGCTTCACATACATTACCTGCTCCAACCCCTGCCCTGGTCACAACCTCATGCATACATGACGATGGTGGCAGAAGGTACACATTGGAGAGAAGAGATTGTGGGTGAGTGGACAGCACCCTGGATGTAAAACACTGCCTCTCGTGACCCTTCAGACCCTCCCAAATGGATCTGTAACAAGCAGGGCACCTGGAGGAGGTCGTCCAGATGTTGGAGGTTAAGTACCATCCACTCCTCCCTCCCCTGCTCGGTGCTCGCTGACTGCTACAATCAGGCCTTTGCCTTGGAAGCAGATGACAGGAGTGCAGCCCTTGTTGGGAAACAAGAGCTGATTATCCCTAGCTGTCTCCGTGGGATGTGTTTAAATCCTGACGTGCATGATTTTGTTACACTAAACATCTGAGCAATCTTGGCGCTCAGGAAGCAATGACTGGAGGGCAGTGTCTGAGCAAGCGGGTAGCAAGATGAAGACGTGGCAGTGGCCAAGGCCCCGGGGAGGCTCCAGGCCCTCGCCCTTGGGGCTTTCAAGACCTGCTGTCCCTCATCTACCCACACTCAGGGGTGAGGACTCTTCCTCCCAAACCTGACTATTTCATGGTGCTGCACAAATTACTCAATACTCTCACATATATTTTTTTTTTTTCAATAATCCTCACAACAATATTGCAACTTGAATATAATTATTATTTTTCCCATTTTATGAATGAAGATAAGACTAAGATAAGGTAGTAGATTGTCCAATATTACGTGATAATAGTAAGAATGCCTACCATCAATTGGCCACTTTCTATCTCATATTCATTTTCTTTGGGCCTGATAAAAATCTTCCTAAGTAGGCTGCACTGATATCATTTTACGGACCAAGAAAGAGACCCAGGGCGGTCAAGGTCAAGTCACTTGTCCAAGGTCGAATAGCTAAGGAGTGTCAGAGCTGCGATCTGTACTCAAAGCCTGTGTTGGTGTGATTTTAGCTCACTTCCTCCAAGTTTATTCAGCCTAACCTCCTTTGTGGCCTTTGGGAACCTGAGAATTTAGAGAAGGGTCTGGAGTCAGAGCTTTGTTCCCTTGACCCATATACAGCCATTCTCTCGAGACCTGGCAGCTGACCTTGTCTGCAGTTGGCCATTACATTAGGTAAATCCTAATTTTCTGACAGCAGTGTGACATGTCAAGATATTCTCCATAGGAAGAGACTGACATCATCAAAATGCCATATCTGGACCTGTTCACCATCAATGTACTAGCACCGAGAACAACTTTCTTTTGGGTTTTCCATTGAATTTACCTACACGCTTGCAGACAGAAGGATCTTACTATCTCCACCCCACACCCATAGCCACTTATTTGGAAAATAAAAATTCTTAGCCTTTCCCTAGAAGATTCTGGTTCTTGGCTTATCACTGGTAGCAAAAATTCATAGCAACAGCAATAAATATTCGTCGAGTATCTGCTAATTGTTAGTCACTGTGCTAAGCATTTTAATATTAATTTTATTTAAATCTCTTAATAACCTGATAAGGTAGTGATTGTTCTTATTCTACACATTAAGAAACTTGCCTGTACTCATACAGCTAATAAGTGGCAACTTGAGATTCAAGCCTGGATTTTCTGATTATGAGCCCACCTTTCAATTTTTACTCTGATAAGAAGTCATGTAATTTAGAAATAGGTACTATTTAAGAATCTTAAAAGTATCATATTCTTTGATCCCAAATTCTATTTCTAATTATTTATTATAAAGGAGTAATCAGAGGTAATCTTAAATATGTATGCACAAGTTATAACACAACAGAAGTATTTAGAATTGTAAAAAATGGAAAAAAATGTAAATGTCTAATAGCAAAAATATTTAAATATCTTCTTCATCTGCATTGTTTAATAGTATGCAATCATGTTTCTGAAGATATAACATGACACTTAATGATATGAGAAAACACCCAGACTACAGTAAGCAGAAAAACACAGAACATAAATCTCTATGTGGTCTTCTGTTATGAGGTGAGGTCTACAGATGCTCGCTTCCTCATAAACATCAACATGCGCAAGAACAGGTCTGTTGTTGAAACCTGAAATTTCTTGGGTGAAAAATACATCTGCAGTGTTCAGATGAGGCCAGGCATTGCTTGTACAGTATCTTAAGCTCAGAAAAGTGAGTTAATTCTTGAAGGAAATGGCATTGAACCTGTGTCAAATTCAGCTGTTTGGATTCTGTAAGCCGCAACAGTTAAAAACAAGGATATCTAAAAAAAAAAATTTTTTAATAAATCAATAAATAATTAAAAAAAAAAACAAGGATATCAAAAAATCTTTGGAGGGCATCTATGTCTCTGAAAAAGGAACAGTTTAGCAGACTGACGAATAAGATCTAAGCGTTGCCCAGCTACAGAAAGTACAAGATGCTGATGATTCCTAAGACCTATTTGTGATTTTTAAAAATGCAATAAAAAGCCCTCTATTGATTTGGGGGGGAAACTGTATATATAATATGATCTCAGTTTTGTCCAAGATAAAAAATTTATACATCTACATTAAAACATTGTAAATGAATAAAACATGATAACCTATTATCTCTTTGTGAAATAATTATGGCTAATTTTTCTACTTTTTCTAATTTTTATCAATGAGCTTACAACATTATTACAAAATAGAAACTGTAAATGTATTATTTTAAAGGAAAACTATTCCCACTATTATCTCAAGCAGAGGTGAAGGTGGTCCCATACAAAAGGCTGCTGGGGACACCCCTCTTTTTGCTACTCCCCAACTCAGGGAGCAAGAGAGGCAATGTTAGAGAGAATAAAGAGCTAGCTGTGTGACCTTGGACAAGTCACATCACCTCTCTGGGCCTTAGTAGGCTTTTCTGCAAGATGAGCAGGCCGAACAGGTGAGCTCTGCCCCAGGCCTGAGCCCATAGCCTCCCTCAGTGGCCTCCAGATAGAACTGTCTTTCAACATGAAATGAGACCTGGCCTTCCCCCATGACTGGAGAGGAAAATATTTATGAATTACTCTCTAGTTTAGAAATGGATCTGTCTGGGAACAAAGAATCATAAACCCCACTGGCAAATTAGAGTCCATTATCAGACACTGTAGCAGCAAGCTCAGCCTAGTGGGAATTGTATCTGCAATAAGAAGGCTGTGAGGGCCACTTTAGACCATTTGCTATGTGAATCAATCATCATTATGGTCTAGCAGCAGAGTGGACATGGAAATGAGCCCATGTTATCAATGGCTGATGAGAGCAAAAATCCTTCAAGAAGCTCGTGGGGTTAGGGTGGGGGAGGACACCACAAGTGGCCTGGGTCTCTCTGTCAGCTCACTGATGTCATATGTCACCCAGGGAGATCAACCTGAGACTCTGCATGCTATTCTGTTTAGGGTCCCTAGTAGGCTGAGTGGCCTTAAATAATGCCAGTTCTGCTTGGCTATGGCATGCCGATTTCATATAAATAACTGAGCACACTCCCTAACAGATGATGGGACATTTGAGTTTGCCCTGTGCATTAGTGTCCTAGGACTGCCATAACAAATTTTAGGTGCCTAGAATCAACAGAAATTTATTCTTTTACGGTTCTAGAGGACAGATGTCTGAAAGCAAGGTATCAGCAGGGCCACTTCCCCTCTGAAGTCTCTAGAAAAAATCCTTCCTTGACTTTTTCTGCATCTGATGACCCCAGGGGTCCCGTGGGTTGCAGAAGCAGAGCTCCAGTCTCTGCTTCCGTCGGCATACAGCCTTCTCCTCTGTGTGTCTTTTCTTATAAGGACAGCTGTCATTGGATTAGGGTTCACCCTAACCCAGTATGGCCTCACCGTAACTTGCTTACATCTGCAAAGACTCTATGTTCAGAAAAGTCACATTCTGAGGTTCCCAGTGGAAATGAAGTTTTGGGAGACACTATTAAACCCACCACACTCTGATATCAGGCACTGTTTGATTTTCACTGGTTATCTTTCACCTCAGTCTTACCTGTGATAGTAGATAGGTTAATACCTAAAATTAAAACAGCACTTACTCTGTGCTGGACATATTCTAATCTCTTTACATACATTAACTCATTTAATTATCACTATGAGTAAGTACTATTTTTAATCTACCTTCTCTAAATGTAGAATAGAGGCACAGAGAGGTTAAGTAACATGTCTAAGATCACACAGTAAGAGGCAGAGCCAGCATCTGAACCAAGGCAATGTGGTTCCAGAGTCTGTGTTCTTAACCATGCATCTTACTGCTTAAGAACTTACCGAATTCTTTTGCGTATATACCCAGAAACTGGATTACTGGATCATATGGTAATTCTTTTAGTTTTTTTGAGGAAACTTCATACTGTTCTCCATAGTACTGCACCATTTTACATTCTCATTAACAGTGCACAAGGGTTCCAATATCTCCACAGTCTCACCAACACCTATTGTCTTTTTTTTTTTTTTTTACTAATAACCATGCTGACAGGTATAAAACAATACCTAATTATGGTTTTGATTTGCATTTCCCTGATGAGTAGTAATGTTGAACATCTTTTCATATAGAACTTGTTGGCCATTCGTGTGTCTTCTTCAGAAAAGAAATGTCTACCTAAATTTTTAGCTCATTTTAAAAGTCAGATTATTAGTGTTTTTGCTATCAAGTTCTTTGAGTTCTTACACATTTTGGAAATCAACCCCTTATCTATTACATGGTTTGCAAATATTTCTCCCATTTCATAGGTTGCCTTTTCACTCTGTTGATTGTTTCCTTTGCTGTACAGAAGCTTTTTAGTTTGATGTAGTCCTGCTTGTCTATCGTTTTTCTTTTTTTTTAATTTAAAAAAATTTTTATTTTATTTATTTACTTTTTATACAGCAGGTTCTTATTAGTTATCTACCTGCTTGTCTATTTTTGCTTTTTTTACCTGTGCTTTTGATCTCATACCCATGAAATAATTGCCAACATGTTATGAAGTTTTTCCTCTGTGTTTTCTTCTAGTATTTTTATGTTTCATGTCCCACGTTAAGCTTTTAATCCATTTTGAGTTGATTTTTATATATGGTTTAAAATAAGGGTCCAGTTCTTTTGTATTTGGACATCCAATTTCCCATACCATTTGTCCTTTTCCCATCATGTACACTTGGAACCCTTGTTGAAAATCAGTTGACCATATACACGTGAGTTTATTTCTGGAGTCTCTATTCTCTTCCATTGGTTTATACATCTATTTTTATGCCAGTACCATACTGTTCTGATTAGTGTAGTTTTGTAATATATTTTGAAATTAGGACGTGTGATGCCTCCAACTTTGTTCTTCTTTCTCGAGATTATTTTGGCCATTTGAGGTTTGCTTGTTTGTTTGTTTCCATATAAGCTTTAGAATTTTTTTTTTCTCTTTCTGTAAAAAATGCCCTTAGGATTTTGATAGAGACTGCATTGAATCTGTAGATTGTCCTGGGTTGTATAGACATTTTCATGGTATTAATTCTTCCAATCGAACATGGGATATCTTTTGTTTACATCTTCCTTAATTTTTTTCATCAGTTTTCTAGTTTTCAGAACACAGGTCTTTCACCTCCTTTGTTAAGCTTATTTTTAAGTATGTTTTTCTTTTTGATGCTATTGTAAATGGGAATGTTTTCTTAATTTTCTTTTCTGATAGTTCCTCTTTAGTGTATAGAAATGAAGCTGATTTTTTATGTTAATTTTGTATCCTGCAACTTTACTAAATTCATTAATTAATTCCAAAAGTGTTTTGTGGAGTCTTTAGTGTTTTCTACATATAAGGTCATGTCATTTGCAAACAGGGACAATTTTACTTCTTTCCTTCTGATCTGGATGCATTTTTTTGCCTAAATGCTCTGCCTAGGACTTTCAGTGCCATGTTGAATAGAAGTGGTGAATGTGGGCATCCTTTCCTTATTCCTGGTCTTAGAGGAAAAGCATTCAGTGTTTCACCATTGAGTATGATGCTAGCTGTGGGTTTGCCATATGCAGTCTTTATTATTGAGGTATGTTCCTTCTATACCTAGTTTGTTGCGTGTTTTTATCATGAAAGTGTATTAAACTATACAGAGCCCCCATTCACAATATGTTTAAGACAGCATTGTTCATAATAGCAAGGAAAATTTCAACCAGAAGGAGATTACTTGAGTAAATAATATAACTGTGTAATAAAGTAGTATGCCTCTATTAAAATAATGTTAATAGTTTATAATAACAAGAGGAAATGCTTATGCTATTTTTTAATTATTATCCCCATTTTTCATGATTCTTTCTCTTTGTTTATTTTTTATTGAAGTATATTTGACTCAAAATATTATATTAGTTTCAGGTGTGCAACATAGTGATTTGATATTTTGGTAGACTATACTCTGTGTGAAGTTGTTATAAAATACTGACTGTATTTCCTGTGCTGTACATTACAGCCTTGCAACTTATTTATTTTATACATAGTAGTTTGTACCCCTATTAAGAGGATTACCTGTTCATCTATTTTGTCCCTCATCCCACCCCCTCCCCTCTGATAAGTGAAAGTTAGAATATAAGGTGGCCTATATAACATATGCTTGACTAGATTTGGAAACAACAGAAAGAGAAAAATTACATCAAATGTTCACAGCAACTCTTTTAGAAGCACTTAGTGTTTTTCCTTGCTCTTTTTTTCTACCTTTTTGGATATTGCAACTTCTATAATAAGCATAAGTTACTTTTGTAATTGGAATAAAGGTAATATGAAAATCTAAAATGCAAACTAGTATTAATAAAAATGCAAGCAGTATTCTTATGGAAGGACTGATGGGGAAAAGAGAAGGAAGATAAGTATCAGCCCTGGCCCTCGCATCAAAGATCTCCTAAAATCCAAAACAGGACGTGTGATGGATTTATCTTGTCTTCTAATCTACTAAATTCATGTTTGACATTGGTATGCACTAGACAAATGTCTGTTAAATGAATGAATAGACATCTGAGCTAAATAAGCACAGGGCATAAACAAATGGAGAAGTTAATGTATAGAGAAATTAAATAAATGGTTTGAACAGAAAATGTCTTTCTCAGGAAACAGTTTGAAGCCCCTTCTTTGTTTCCTAGAAATCCCACTGGGAACCTGGAGACTTAATATCATTGACTCCACTTTGCAAGGCTGTGGATTACACTTTACCTTTCAGCTATAGATGATGGAATCTCAAATGATAAAAGAAAAAAATTATTAGGCTGAAGCTCAAACCAACAGAAATTAGACTGACCTAAATCGATGTCCAAAGAAATAGCTTTCCCTCTGGACAAATGCTAAAATAAGAACCTAGTTGATTTAAAGGACAAACTATCCTTCAGTTCAGAGAATCAGGAAAGTTTTCATCTATCTCTAGAACTTTACAATATAACCGCCTTCCTCCCACTTCCTTAAATAGAAAGACTTCTTTTGTGTTTATAACTACACAGCATCAATGGCCAGCCAGGACGGTTTTGCGGCTCTGAGTTAGGGCACAGAGATAAAAATTCGGGACTCATTGAGCTAGTCAGGTTGCCTCAGTCATGGGTACCTTGAAATTCATTACTGAGTATGCAACAAACATTCCCATCTTTTGACTAGCAGGACTGGCTACTGAAAGGTGTACATCCCTTAGTCATATGCTTACTCAGCATCTTAATGACCCAGAGAACAGAGGACTGCTTGGTCCCCACAGCCAGGACAGGTGAAGATGCAACTCTGCCTATAGCCTGATGGTGCAAAGTCAGACACTGGTGACCAGGAGCAGACTGGTCGGCCCCTAGGATCCCCAGCTGAAGCTGTTTCTCAAGTGGACCCTCAGGTGATTCTGCTCAAGGTATTACATGAGTGCTCCAGGGTACTTTGGAGAACAGACCTGGGCCAGCCTTCATGAACAAGCATTGTGTGTATCCCATTGCAAGGAAGGGGCTCATCCCATCAGGTGAAATGCTGATGAGAGCCACACCTCACTGGCATGGCCATCTGATATGCTTACATTTGCTCATTCAACAAAATTTTGGCAGGGGCTTTATGTACGAGGCACTGAATCAGATGTTAAAGACATCAAGATCACAGTGTAAACAGAAAGGCAGAGACATAAACTGACAATTACAATATGCACATACTGGATGGGGGGAAGTAGCTACACCAAATTGGAAAGAGGCTGGAAAAACATCTCAGAGGAAAAGATGTCTAACCTGTGTTCTGAAACTCAGTGCTCTTCTGCAGGAGAAATCTGGGAGCCCCAGAGATGGAGAGAAGTAAAGCAAGCTGCCAGTATAAGTGTAGAGTAGAAACTACATATTTTCCCAGGACCCTTGGGGTCTCTAGAACCATAGGACACAGGGGCTGCAGATAATAAGATTTATGGCACAGAATCAGATCATTGCCTTGGTGTCCACTAAAAGGTAGGACAAATACTTATAATGCCAGACCTCTTGGCAGCATGTGTGGGAACTGCAGCTCATTACTAGGGAAATAATAAAATCAAGACTTGTAAGCTGTGGAAGCTACAGTTCAACCTGGCGATTTGGGCTAAATGTTTTATTGCTCACTCAGTTAGCAGTGCCACTGGTCCTATGCCTCAGTCTGTACTTTCCACTTACTGAATAAAAAGAATTTAGATTCTTAATTGGCTTAAGGGGATCCTTTGGCTTGGCTGATCACTTGAGTTTTGGATGGAGGAGAGATCCTCAAATTTTAGAGCTTGCATCAGAGTGTATGTTCAAGTCTAAGAAAAGTGCTTCATTTGTCTGGTTAAACGAGCTATGCCAGTTGCATATGTTATATAATTGCACTAAAACAGGCCAAAATTGGCAAGATGTTGGCATTCATTGAAGAAAAAACTAAATATTTTCACATTATAAAGGTGGGTAAAAGCAAAGATCTGAGTTGGGTTAGAGGGGTTTATAAATTGAGGATGCTATGGGAGGTGGTGAAGAAATTAATTCTGCAGCTAAAGGTCTTCCAAACATGCTCTCTTATAAAGCCAAGGATGACAGCGTATCTTGACGGATTATAAAGAGAGGGCATTCTAGAAGGAAATGTTCCACTGGGGACCACGGGGACCATCTGACTTTGAAAAATGATAGGTTAATGACTTAGGTCTAGAAAGGGACCAGAGTCCTCTGAAAGGGCTGAACAGAAGAACCAAGAGGCTATCTGGACATTTTTTTCTTTTATTTATTTTTCTTTCTTCTCAAACTAGCTTAGCAGTACCCCACAGTTAATTTTAGAGTCCACTCCAAATTCACAGACTTGGAGCCCCAAACCGGACTGCACCTCCATCTGCCACTAGTTAAAATATTTTTCTTAAAATTTTCTTTTTTAAAAGTGTTCTTGAACAATGATTCTTACAAAATATGATACTCAGAAAGTAGCATCGTTATGACTTTGGTTCTGATGAAGCAGAAGCCCAGGGATTATGTTTCCCTTCAAAATAAAGAGGAGGCAACAATTAACTGGGAGAAAGAAATGTGTGTTTTATTCAAATGCGACTCTAAGAATCCAAGATGCCTGGGTTAGCTTGCCTCTCCCCAGCATGGATCCTGCAAAGGAGACAGATTGGAAAAGGCTCCTGGGTTTCAGGGACATCCAATTTAAGGGGATTTTGCAAAATCCTACAGTCCAAATCTGCTGACCTGCCAAACATCAACTCAGAAGGGAGATTCAGAGCCAACAGCAGCCAAGAAAACTGGGATATTTCCTGGGACCTGGTCATGACTCTGAGCGTCTGTGATAAAGTATACTGAGGGGGAATCCCACCTTCACACAGTGGAAAACAAAATAAAGGATTCTATCTTTAAAACACTAGTTTCCGTATTTTTTAACGTCAAAGGAAGAAAACATCAATTATCCAAGGAAATGAACTGCAAACTTCAGCTTCATCACTTCCAGGAGGCCAAGTTGCCTCCAAAAGACAAGTCCATTTTTTTCTCTCCAGCAAAGCAGTTGCTGGCCTTCCCTTCGTGTCAGGTGCTCTTGTCACACCTGACGCACCACTTTGATTACCCAGAGAATGAGCAGAACCGTGAACCCTGCCCACAGGGGCTTCCTGAGGTTGCTGGCACCAGGGGGCCCTGGGTAAGCACTCCAGGTGGGCATTAGGAAATTAGCCTTTCACAAAAAACTGCTTCATCACAGCCCCACTCCTACCAACGAGAAAGAAAAAAGGAAGAAGACTCTGAGGCCTATTTCCTCATGAATGTGCTGAAGAAAGATATTCAACTGAAAAGGATATTTCTGGGGTTCCTGTTTACAGGTGACTTCCGGGGCCAGCGACCTAGAAGAACAGCTTTGGGAATGTGGATATGGGGATGTCAGGAACTGGTTTTGTTTGGTGCTTTTGTGACACATCTTTTCTGCCCGGGCCGAGTGTAACCTGCAGCCACCTTGGAGACAGAATTATACATGAGCCCAGGAAGCCACCTGACAGGACAGTGGGGATAAGCAAAAGACGCTCAGAGGGAACCCATTTTAGGAAAGTATTCAAAGGCCACGGCAATCATCTTTCTGGTCTGAAATACTTTCCTTAGAATGGCCCGGAGTGGCGAAGGCAAGCATCTCCCTGTCTGGTTGGGAAGGGAAGCTCTTTCCGAGTCTCTTGGCAAGGGAGACCCAGAATCCCAAAGAATAAGGTGGATCCCCTGTAAGGGACCCTCCCCAAAGAGTGCTGGCCACTGAAAGTCTGACCACCGCCCCGCTCGCTGTGATGATGAGAAGGGAAAGTACCTTCCAGATTCAAGGGCAGCGGAGCAGTGCTGTGGGTGGCGGGTGGCTTGGGGGGGTGTCTCTGTCAAAAGAAGCAGCAATGGTCACAGCAGAATTGAAACACCGCAAGGGAAGAGTGGACACCACTGGGGCCCCCCTGGGAGAGAGGGTACCTGCTCCTGCAGTGGGTCTGGCTGCAGGCAGCTTAGCCACATGTTGAAAAGAGGGGGGTTGGGCTCCATGTTTTTATCTTGTCATCTAGGTCTTGATGCTAGTTTAAAGGAAAGGGGAATTTAAACTGAAATACTATACACTGTTCACCTTTATGGGAAGGAAGAGAATTGCCCTTCCTTCCTCTTAAAACAGCCTAAAAAAAGGACAAAAGCAGCCCCAGGAACAGGGATGGGGCTGAAAAGGGGTCAGTGAGGCTGGGACTGTGTGAGAGAAGGATTCGAGCTGCTTTCGAATAAATCAGACTCCGTTAAAGTAAAGAACTTCAGAAGACGTCATTGCGAAGGAGTGCCAAGGCAAGTCCCAGGCCGGGAGAAGATCTGTGCAGTAGATAAATCCAACTAAGGACTTAAAAACAAGAGTATATTTCAACACTCCTTCAAATCAGTGAGGAAAGATCATCAGGTTTTAAAAGATGAACAAAAGACTTGAAACAGCACTTTACACAAGGTCTCCAAATGACCAGGAAGCACATGAAAAGTTACTGAACATCATTACTCATGTCAGAAATACAAAGGAAACCACGACTGAGACACTAACAGATACCCGCTCACACATGCGTGCACACATGCACACACACATACATGCGTGTGTGCAGACACACAAATGACCAAGATGAAAGAGCCCTGCTGGGACTGGAAAATGGTCCAACCACTTTGGAAAACTGTTGGCAGTTTTATCCAAAGACAAATATATGCATCACTCTGACCCAGAAATTTCACTTGTAGGTGTAAACCCAGTAGATGTGAGTGTGTATGTTCACCAACAGAAATGTACAAGAGTGTTTGTAGCAGCTTTACCTTTATAGCTATGGAAACAACCCACATGACCAACCACGGTAGAATGAACCAACTGCAGTATCATCATGCAACGGAGTTCTATGGGGTGCTGAAGAAAGAACTACTGCAAAATGGAAAAAAATGAACAAAATCTTACAGCATAACGCTGAATGAAGTCAGACAAAAGAAGTACATCACATGTGTGATTCAATTTACAAGAAGCTAAAAAAGATCCAAAACGAATCTATGATAACAGAGGTCAGGTTATCATAGAGGTCGAGGTCAGGTAACAGAGGTAATGGCTACATTTTGGCAGTGAGGGGGCACTAAGGAGCCTCTGAGACACTGAAAATGTTCTAGATCTTGGTGTCTGCGGTGGTTATAATGGACATATACATTGTGAAAATTCATTAGGCTGCACACTTAAGACGTATACACTTCTCTTTAGGTACCCTGTTAGGTTGTACCCTGATAAGAAGGTAGAAGCGTAATGCAAAGTTGATTTAAAGTTCTTAAAAAATTATATTTTGTTTATTTTACTGGGGGTGGGGGCTGTTCCGGGAGTAATTATTGCTACGCTTGTTGTCAATGCTTCTAGGCTCTGTGGATAGAGCGAAGAAATACTTATTTTTAAAAAATACATTGTGAATTCAAATTCAAGTTTAGGTTATGGGGTTTTTACATAACTTTGGGATTTTTCATTTATATCTCTGGTTACCTTGAAAAATCTTAGTTCCTAACGACTTTGGCCAAGTTGCTTATTTTGCTTCATCCACACAAAGACACGGGTAACAATGCCCAGTATTGTTACTGACTACGTGATGTCTCATAATAGTTTAGAGGTTCTTTACAATTCTTCATGTTCTTGGAGATGTACGCATCCTAGGAATGTACAGTGAATTACTGGATTTTTCGGTTTTGTTTTTTACACTGCAGGATTTATTTACTTTATTCTTATTTATTTTATTTCTTTTACAACTGGAAGTTTGTACCTTTTCACTATCTTCACCCTTACCTCTGATAACCACCAACCTCTTCTCTGTGTCTAGGAGTTCAGTGGGTTTTCTTGGTGTTGTTTGTTTAGTTTCCACATTTAAATGAAGCAGTAAGAAGCAATGCCGCTACTTGTTCTCCAAGTTCTCTTTGCAGGAGTCCAGCTTTGCATTTACCACCTTATGCAGGAATTATTTGCCTCCCTGTGATTTGTAAGTTCCTTGCAGATGGGCACCTGGTCTTATTCTGTATTTCTCTGTTGCCCAGCACAGCTCTTGCTATTAAAAAAGAAAAAACACTACTCAATAAATGTGTTAAACTAGCCCCAAATCACTCGAATCCAGTGTCATTTAGACTTTCCACCATGCATACTCTTCACCTCCTACCTTGTACATGGTACGTGAAGGAAAAGAATGGGGACAAACCTGGACCATCTTTTCCTCTTCTCAGGTTTCAGCTGATTAAATATGTCAAATTCTCCACTTGTGGCAGCCAGTCTAAACCAGAGGGTCTCAAGATTGAAGAGCACAATACTCAAGTGCAAAGTTTCTTAAATATGCAGATTCCCCGGCCCTGGCCCCAAAGACTCCAGTTCACTCAGTGGGGAAGGAGCTCGGGTCTGAACTCTTATGAAGAACTCCAGAAAGTTCTGATGGTCCACACGGCGAAAAACACAGGCTTAGACACACGACGCTTCTGGCCTTGGAGCGATTATAGGACACTGAATGTTAACTGAATATTTACAGGCAAGCTGATGTGACACACGCTCACTGAGGGGAGACACCACAGTTTCAGATGGTACCCCCCAAAGTATGGGGTCTCTGGTGAGTCTTTCAAGAGAGGACTATCCTGAAAACACCTGGATTAAGTGGTCCCCTAGGATCCATTAGATTCTACCTTTCTTTGGAAACCAAGAGGCATATAAGATCCTTAATTCATCTGAGAAAACAGCCATTATGGCAGAGAGTTCACTTCTGAGGTCGTGTGCTACTGAGCCCTGGGAAAATAAGGAAGCTCTGTGAGGTTCAATAAAAGATTCTCTTTTCTTTTTTCTTTTCTTTTTTTAAAGTTTTTGGGTTTTTTATAATTATTTTTTATTGACATATAGTTGATTTACAATGTTGTGTTAATTTCTGCTGTACAGCAAAGTGACTCAGTTATACATATATATACATTCTTTTTTCATATTCATTTCCATTATGGTTTATCTCAGGATGTTGAATACGCAAACTATTACATATAGAATGGATAAACAACAAGGTCCTACTGCATAGCACAGGGAACTATATCCAATATCCTGAGAGATTTTCTTTTAAAAAAATGATATTCAGGGAAATGTTTGCCAATTTCTCTCTAGATGAGGTCTTAAGGTCATGACACAGACTGACAGGAAGCTGGAAACTCCAAATCAAAACTGGCGCCTTCTCCCCAATTTACATCAGTAAGTTGAGAATGAGTTGTCAGATTCAACTTTCTCATTGTGTTCAATTATTTTATCAGGTAAATGGTGTTCTTTGGGGAAAATATATAAAAACAAGGGACATCCATCAGTTTACAACTTAAGTTTCTTTTAAGCAGTGACATAAATATATATATATATTTTAATATATATTATATATATTTATATATATATATGTATTATATATATATTTTATATATAGAGAGAGAGACTGAAACACAAGAGACAGAGAGCCAGGGACAGAGAGAAGGAGAGCAATATCAAGTCCTACGAGCAGCGGGTATGATTGTACCATAAATACAACCCCCTGAAGAAACCATTCAGAGTCTAGGCACTCCTGTAATGTACCTGACCTGGGTTGCAGAGTAAAACCAACAAACCAAAAACAGATATATAAATAAATACATAATAAACAAACCACTTGCAAACACAACGAACGTATGTCACGTACAAATACGTGGCCATCCAGGAAATTTTAGTTTAGCTCCTCTGACTGGAATGTAACACATGGCTTTTTAGTTTCGCTTTGTCATCTGTTTCTTCCTAATGCAGACAAGAAAAATATTCTTGAAAAACAGCTGTTAATGGATAGTGACAAGTGGTTTCCTGTGGTCTAAGAAAAAGCCATCAATTACTGACTTTAATGTTCTTTTAAATTCCAGAGGCAAAGGAAGTTCAATAATGCTGTATTGGCTTCATGGTTATTGAGTGAAGAAGAGGAATCATAAGGCGAAACTTTTTTTTTTCCTTTTTGAATGAACTTATAAATAATCTTTACATGAACACTACGAAATTTTAGGGAATCTCTGAGCTTAAACTTGACTCCCTCTGTCCCTTTGGACAATACAGAATGACAGAAATGACAGAACTAGGATCAAGTGAGGATTTTCCCAGGACAAGGTCAGTAATCTCGGTCCTCGGAGACCCTGGACCAGGCACTTGGCCTCCTTACCCTCCCCAGCTCCATCCCTCCACTGGGGGTCTTCTGAAAATGTTTTCTGGCTTCCAGACTCTGGTTTCACGCAGAGTTCACAGAACTCAGGAGCTACAATGAGCATCTTGGGGAGAAAGATCTGGAATTTTAGAAGGTGAAATTCAGAGGTGGATGTTTATCTTTTACAGCCTCAGCCTTTCAAATTCTTTCCTCTTCTCTCCTCCCATCACCACTCCATCCACCGTCATCCCCCAGGACCTCAGGCACAGCCTCCAACCTGCCTCTGGGTCATTTCATTGCCCGAAGTTATAAATAACTTGTAGCAGCTTCAAATACGGCCCCTAGCAGAGAATTTTAATCGTGACAGGGGAAAGCAAAGGAATGTTCTACCTTTGGAATTTTAGGAAAGGTGAGAGGGCCAGGGGGAGAGGAGAGAAGGCTTGAGGGAGAAAGTGAAGAGCTGAAGGGAAGCCACAGAAGGCGGAGGAGCGTGATCGAGCATCCACGTGCAGTTGCAGCTGCTTTTATTCCAGAACAAGCGATACCTCTTCATCCAGGGATGTGCTCGCAGGCGCCTCCTAGAGGAGTGCATGCCCACGTGGTCACAGCCTTCACTCTCCACCCTGAGAACTCCACTGTCTTTTTCCGTGGCATTTATCACTGCCTGAAATTGTGTCTTATATTTATTTCCTTGTTTATTATCTGTCTCCCTCACTATCTATGAGGTAGCGTCTTTGTCTGGTTTACTATTGACTCCCCAGTTGCTGAACCAGTTCCTGAGACAACAGTAGGTGCTCAATAAATACTCATTGATTTCAAGAGTAAATGATGGAGTGGATGAAAGGGTGGTGCAGTCAGGTTTCTGCAAGCCACCATGCCTCTGTACTGGCACCCAGGCAGTACCAACCCAGACTCAGAGCTGTACCCAGGCAGCACCTACCCCGGCTCAGATCTAGTACCTGGGAAGCACCTACAAGACTCAGAGCCTAAAGCTAGGATAAGCCATGGATCTGGTTTACCCAGGACTGTGGGCGTTCTTGGGATGTGAGACTTTCAGTGCTAAAGCTGAGAAAGTCCTGAGCAAACTGGGATAAGTCGGTCACTCTACCTAGAGACTCCTAAAAGTCACAGCTTACATGAAAGGAGAGTGAAATCAAGGTATTTTGTTATCCTTTCAAGGTCATCTCGGGCTGGCTTGCCCCTGACTAAAGGTCACTGCTCCTTTCAAGGTGGTCTCTCGTACCCGCCTCTTCCCTTGCAGTTTTCAGTCATCACATCTACTCTTCACTGGTGGGGTCCTCGGGATGTAGCACCTCTGATGTTGCTAATCCTGAATATCTACCATCCCTTGTGGTTTTTCCCCACTCCCTCGCACTTTAATTGTGTTTTTATAAATTAACCCTCCTTGAATTATCTGAAGTTGAGGGAGCCGCTATTTCCCATTGAAGACTCTGACAAGAGGGGGGAAAGGAAAGTGTAGACATAACGCATTATGAGAAATCACTAATATGCAGAGGTAATTAACCTTTATAATCCTCAGTTCCCCATCCATGAATCTATGGCCACGTCTCAGGTCTATTATAAGACGAGATTAAGAACATCTGCTTAGTGCTGTTTGTTAGCATATCAAAAGCACTCAGAAAATTTTAGCCACTGTTATTTTAGCCACTCTTCTTCATAACAAGACCAACCAGGAGGAGGAATCCGGCTTGTCATCCATCTGAGAAGGGCTCCAGGATTTCACCTTCCCAAGTGGCATGAGGTAACGGGTAGAAGTACCCTAGATTTAAAAATTCAACCATGCACCAGTTACTGTTTTCTTACTATTGTACTTTAGGGCTTTGAGTTATGCCCTTAATGATCTATATGTTTTGAGATTTAGTGGTTAAGTCTGACGTCTGTTTTGGGGGAGGTTAAGAATGCGGGCATTGGTAGCTACTTTGCAGATTCGCAGGAAACCCCCTACCTGAGGGATACACCCCACCTCCTGTCCGGGCTGGGCTGCTGAAATATACAAGAAATCAATCGGCCACTAAATGGAAATAATTGTGAACTCCAGAAAAATGTTCTCCTTTTTCCGATCTAATGGTGTGGTGACCTGCCTGCAGACCTTGGATGGAAATGGACCATTGAGAATGTCTCCGGGGATTGCATAATCAAGAAGCCTGAACACTAAGAGCAAGAAAGACTTCTTTTCTCATTAAAAGGAAAAAAGGTACATTTGGATTTATAGTACCAAATAAAGTGCCAGCAAGGAGGTGAAAATTCCATGATGAAATAAGGCAATTTAGGAAGGACAGGGGTGTGGGCAGAGCACTCAGCTTATTCCAAAGCACATGAAAAACACACACGCACACATCAGAAAATGCTTTGCACGTAACTTTCTAAGAAAATTGGGAACAAAGAAGGAGTATTTGGGGAAATAATGAACACTAAAGTGCCTAAGAGCAGGGCCAAAATTTAATCATGTTGTAGTGTATTAAATAGTATTCCCTCATAATTCATGTCCACTCAGAACCCCCAGAATGTGTCCTTATTTGGAAATAGGGTCTTTGCAAACGTAATCTGTTAAGGGTCTCAAGATGAAATCTTCCTGGATTTAGGTATCCATGCAAGAGAAAGCAGAGGGAGATTTGGACACAGGGAGATGCATTGACACACGGCCATAGGAAGGTGGAGGCAAAGATTAGAGCGACTTGAGAAGACAAGGAATATCAGGAGGTTCAGGAAACTGGAGGAGGCGAGGAAGAATTCTCGCCTAGAACCACTGGAGGGAGTGTGGCCCTGCTGCCAACGGCACATTGATCTCAGATTTCTAGCCTCCAGAATTGTGACAAAAAATTTCCATTGTTTTAAGCCACCCAGTTTGTAGTAATTTGTTATAGCAGCTCTAGGACACTAATACACATGTTAAAGTTCTTTACCTAGTTTATACAGCAGGAGCTCAACAAATCATCTAGATGAATCTGCTGCACTCTAAAACTATGGCAGTGCCACAGTACTTACACTGCGGTCTTGTCTCAAAGTGAAGAGCCAGCACTTCACGTTTCCTGGTTTAAATTTTGCAGCCAGTGCATTTCATGTAGAATGAGCCTGGAATTCAGCATACGGAACAATGTGACTGAGATTGACGTGCCTGCTAATCAAACCTGGCACTCTATTTCCAAACTGCTCCTTCTAGCAGAAGTCACTGAGTAACTATACCCAACAGGAGACTGGTACCCAACACGGCAGGGCTGTGTCTATTACCCTCACCTGTCTCAAGCCGGGCCCTGTTAGGACATGCTACGACTCATCTTTGCCGTGGTGGGTCATCCATCGATCTGGGGTAGAATTCCAGCTTAGGACCCCTTAGCTGTTACTGGTCACAGCCTGCGTAAGGGAGGTGGGGGTCTATTGGGAATGAGGCATCTCTACTTCCTGAGGGGTTGGAGGAGGGCAAGGAAGAAGCAGAAATAGAGAAAGCGTGTGTCTTCTAATGCCCGGGGCAAACTATAACCTGGAAGTTATCAGTTACCCTTGCTCTGCTATGCAGCACCCTGCCCAGGAATGACGGGGAACATTTTTAATCCCAGTGTATTGAGTGAGGCCACGGTGATGATTCTCTTCTCCATTTCATGGCTGGTGAAGCCGTGGACTTTACGTCCAGTTTGCTCTTCCTTCTTACGTCCCTAAATCACGCTATTTGCTTCATTGCTCGGCTCTTCTGATCTGATTCCAGGTTGGCCACACTTGTAGTTGGCTGCTGTGCTATTATTCTCCACTTTCCTCTCCCCATTGCTCTCTGCCCTCTGCCTGGGCTCCAGGACATCCACCCCCACGGGTTGCATCAGCCAAGCCCTCATTGCGCTAGTTGTGGTTAAGTAGGAGAGGTACAGCCAGGAGACAGGAGGGTGGGAGGAGGGAGAGGGCAGATCAGGGTATTTATCCCCCTCCCCGAGCCCTCCCTGCCAGGCCTCTGTTGGACCGTGTCTCCGTGTCTCTACAGCCGCAGCTCTTGCTAGAGCACCTCTCGCAAGGCTAGAGCTCCGCGGGTCCTTCAGGCCTGGGGCTGGAAACTGCTTTCCGCCAGGGGAAGTTCCAGATCACTAGCCAATACTTTGTGGCTTCCTCAGCTGTGCGCCCACACCTAGAAACAGTGCTTCCCTTAAACCCCTTTTCATTTAAACCCCTGATCCAGTTACCAATATTAATCATGATTTACATATTTAATACTTTGCCCAGCTACTCGCATTAAACACACACACACACACACACACACACACACACACACACACACAGCCCCTCTATGTTATATGAAGAGTATGGCTTCAGAATCAGAGACCCCCAAGTAAGCAGTCATGCCATTGGATTGCTCTGTTCACTTGGGTTATTTAGTCTCTATGTGTCTCAATTAACTCATCTGTGAAATGAGATCATAATATATACCTCATAGGGTTATGATGGAGCAGAAATGAACTAACACAGCACATTTCTGTGTGCCTTTCCCCATCCCTTCATTCAACGTCATACATATATTCCAGACCCCGCCTGGCCATCACCTCTGCACTGTCTGACCTCTGTGCTGTCTGACCTCTGAGCTGACACCATCTGGTTGTCTGACCTCTGAGCTGTCTGACCTCTGAGCTGCCACCATCTGGTTGTCTGACCGGTATCCAAGAGCTGTCATGCTGTGGCCTTCACTAACCAGTCTGTTTTTGAAGCCAGTATTGGAGGGTGCTGGGGCCCTCCTGCCCACGTGTCAAAGCTCTTTCCCATAAGAATTCACTCAAGCCTCACCACCTCCATATCAAGTGGGATGGACATGCAATCTCTGGCTGGTGGGGGTGGGGGCGGTCTCTGAGGCAGAGGGATGGGGGAAATGACCTGTCCACAGTCACCCAAAATTCCAGTGGCAGGTGTCTCGTCTCCTGGGCAGGGGCTCTGTCTCCACCCTGCTGCCTCCGTTCTCTTGGAGGAGAACCCACCCACCATGTGGTTTCTGGTTTGCTCGACCGGGTGTGAGATCTGCCTGAGAAGATGTTGACAATGACAGCTCTTTTGTCACCAACCACGGGCCAGGGTGGGGAGGCTGGAAAAGAAACTTTGGAGGAAGTCAGTGTGGGCCCAGAACCAGCCCCCAACCCCCCACCCCACCCCCGCCTTGCCTGCAGAGACCTGGACGGAAACACATTTACTTCTCAAATTGATGAATTGGCAGCCGGACACCCAGCTGCTGGGTGTTTCCATCCTGATTGAAAACCCCGCGTGACATGTCCGTGAGCGATAAACCACAAAAACCAGTGCTAAGTAAGACCTTGTTTGTCCCTCAGCCCTCAAGAATCGTGCCTCGGTGGGCACAGCCATGCACGAGAAGATATAATCAGAGTGAGGGAGGTCTAGAACAAGTGCTAAGTTATTTCCGAAGCAAGGCGAAAGTTGCACGCATCCCCAAAATTTCTGAAAAAAAAGAGAAATTCATTCAGAAAATGTGAACCAAGGCAAAATAGAAGGGGAAAACTTCTTACTGAGACTTGCCACTGGAGACTTCACTTTTACGATTCATTTCAGCAAAACAGAAAGGAAGAGAAACATTAATATCTCTTTCATGAACTATATAAATGTAGACGCATAAAAGGAGGTGAAAGAAAGAATCCAAACCACTTTCTTACCAAAGAATCTGTAAGAAGGAGATACGTGGCTGTCCACAGTCCCAAAATATTCAATAAAAGGTTTAGAAAGAGTTGCTACAATTACTTTGTTTAGAATTTAGTTTTCAGATCGAATCTATTTAATTTTTTTAAAAACCTGAATTTACAGAACCCCCTCAGATCATGACTGCTGTGACCATTTCATGGCTAATCCTCACGGCGGGGGTCGTTTGTGTTTATGTCATCATCCAGACTGACAATTAAGGTAGTGAAAATGAACAGATCCCCCGTGCCCACTCATCAGACAAATGTGAAGCTCTACCTCATCGATAAAATCTGCCCTTACTTTTTTCTCAATTTTGAAAGCAAACAAGCCCACTGCCAAAAACTGAGAAAACAAGGACAATCACAAAGAAAATTAAAATAGTCAATAATTTCACATTCCAGAGATACTCGTTGTTAAAATTGGGGAAATGCCTTTCCATATTTTTCTAGTTCTTACATCAATAAAATAAAGAAATAAGATTTAGATATTAATTATATGTGAATATAAATTTAAAAATATAAATAAGTATAAAGCTCTACAATATGAGTGCATTTTAGCTCATGATATGACCACCATAGTTTATCAGCCTTCTATTATTAGTCTTGTTAATCTTTTCAAAATTTTCAGTTATAAATCAAAGTGCTCTTTTTAATGTTTAAAATATATTTAGTCTCCTGACCTTAACTGAAAAGAAAAACCAAAACGTTAAACAACTAAATCCCATGCCACGCTTTTACAAATTTTCCAGGCTCCAGGACCTTTGCACGTGCCATGCTCTCCATCAGAAAGGCTCCCTCCTTGCTGTTTGTCTGCCTACAAACCCCTGGCTTCTGGTGGAAGGTGCTTAATTATTCAGTCACGTCAGGAAGAGAGGACTTACACTTCATGCCCAGGAGGGAATAACGTGGGAAGCATAATTCCGAGACTCTCTCCCTCCTTGCTCTGTGCTGCCCAAAGGTGTCATGCGAGAGTACGGCACGAATATTGCAAGAATATTAGGGAGCCCATCTTTCCCGAGTGGATGGAGTTAACGTTAAAGCCTCACGCTTTCCTGTGACTTCCTTCTTCTGGACTCTTGCTTCCCTTGTACATGATATGGGGGGAGGCTGGCCATGGTCACACTTCGGGCCAGGTGAATATTTACTATTCAAACTCAGCTGTCCTCTGGCTGTAGTTCACAGTCTTCACATGAAGGGAACTGGAAAGTCCAGGGGGTCAAACTTTCATTCTTCAAACTAGCTTAATTAGTTCTAAAGTCAGAAGTGGACATTGCGATACCTATCCGATTTCCACATGTAGAAATCAAAGTATGCCTCAGTGTTCAGACCTAGTTCAGGACACAAAAGCTTTCCTTGGACCACATCTCTCACAACAAAAGTAATCATTTATACACACATTTTATAGCACTCAATGCACTGAATCACAATTATCTATCTCTATGTGCATACCCCTTTGAGTCTAAGACATCCTTGGGGCAAAAGTTATATCTTCTTTATCTTTTTTATTTCCAGCACCTAACATAGTATGTGGCAAACAGGAGCCACTTAATAAAACTTTGTTAAATAAGTCAACAGCAAATTCTTAGCAGTGTCACATATTTTTAAACAATCAGACCAAGTTTTAGACAAATAGGTTCCCTAAAAATATTAGATTATAATGATAAGAAGCCCCTAGAACAGTAATTCTCACATTTTAGCATGTTTCACCATCATCAAGAGCATAAAACAATTACTGGACCACCTCCAGAGTGTCTGATTAGTAGGCTGGGACCCCAGGATTTATATTTCTAACAAGCTCCCAGGTGATGGGGATACTGCTGATCTGGGGAGCACACTTTGAGAACTACTGTCCTAGAACAATGTCTTCCAAACTAACTATCATCAGTATCACCTCTGGTGTTTGCTATATTTCCAAATACCACTACGATATTCTTACCAGAAGAGGTGGTCACAGAAATCAGATATTTCACACATGATTCTATTGTAGCAAATCCATCCACAGACAATTGGAATCATTGGACTTGAGCCACACTCACAAGCAAACTTTGGAATGAGATGTGAAAGATAATTTCCTGGCCATTTCTTCTGTGACCCAGCTGAATTATTGAGTAGCTAAAACAATTTTCTGGGAAAATCTATCCCAAGATACCTTAGTTGCTCCCTCTGTGATTTTGGCTAAACTTCACTATTTAATTCCTGACTTTATCACACACTGTAGGACCCTCTTCTTCTGAACATTGTAATCTGGGTACAGAAAATCTCAGAATAGCAATCTCTCAATCAATAGATATTAATTAGGTACCCACTAAGTGAAAACCAACCTGGAGGTCCCAATAGAGAGAAAAAGAAATAAACTATTTAGTTGTCGTCTACAAGGATCTTATCAGCTGGCTGGGAAGATAAGAAGTAGATACAGTTTTTTTTAAAGATAACCCCAAATTCCAAATAACAAATGATAATTGTCAAAGAATGTACACAAGGGATGCTAAAGTAACTTGGAGGGAGAGGAGGATGGCTATCCAAAGCTAGAAGAAGTAAAGAGAAATCATATTTAAGAAAGGGCACTGCAGAGCAGCAACTGAAGATAGAATTTAGGGGGCAAGATTATGCCCAGAATAAAGTTCCAACTTTATTGAGATCTTGAGCCCCAACCCAATTGTAAAAGGAAGTAGTAGAAGTAGGACACCTTGACATCTATAAAAACAGCAAGGGTATCTTTGTCAATTAGCTATTGGCTCTCTTCTGTGGATGACATTGCTCTGGAATAGTACGAATGTGATTCCTCACTGCCATCTGGCATTTTCTGGCTAAGAACATCTCTTGTGCTGAAGTGCAAAAATGGCAGCAGTTAAAATAGCACAGAGAAAATGGTGGCCTGTGTTTACTGATGTGTCTTAGCATATAGAAGTAGGAGTCAATAACTACTAGACTTTATAGAAACCGCATTCGTTTTGGAGACCTGAGGTTCTGGAATGCCTTTCTCCAGTAGGCGATAAAATTGTTTGGTAACTGTTGCCTTTGGAAAAAGAAGTTACAGTAGAAATGAAACAAGCCCATGACAAATAAAAGCCCTTGATTTATTTTTGGATCAGGCATGTGGCCACCTACCCCTTCATTTGTTGGAGCAAACACCAGCAGCAGTGATACCATCAAGGGGTTCCTTAGTTATTGAAAACCTTGTAGAACTCCCTAAAATAATTCTGAAAGACAATCTTCTGTTCATTGGTGAATAGGCAACCACATATGGAATCAGAAGTAGAAAATATTGAATATTTCTAAGTCAAAGGCAGGATGCACTGAGGTAAGTTATAATTGCTTTAGTATCTACACTAACAACATCAGGATTAGCTGTGGACGAACAGAGTACTGAAGAGGCTAGTTACTGCCTTGTTGCTGTCATGCTCTTATAAAATAATCTCCCCACATCTCTGGCTTTGGATAAGGGACATGACCAGACTACTGTGTTTTTACCACCAATCTCATCATCCAGGAAGCAGCTCTATGGGCAGTAGTGGACAAGACTCAACCTTGGTCAATCAGATTCTCTCTCGTAGGAAGTGGATTCTGCACGCTGAGAAATTGGGTCAGTTACTATCAGGAACCAAGACAAAGTCATGGAGGCTTGAGGCTGGTGGCCACGCTGAGCCATAAGCAAGCAGAGGATCCAGTCTGTGTGGGAAGAAGGCTGAAGGATGCTGGCTGTGCAGCCTGACAAGTGGCTTTCCAGTTCTTAGGCAACCCAGCCAACTGCCAACACTTTGTTTCTCATCAATACTTAAAGGGGGAGCTGAACGTGGCTGCTGAAAATCCTGAGCCACGGTGTAGAAGCGTTTATCCATACCAGCTCAGTTTACGTAACCCAATAGGTCCATGTGCTTGGTTTCAGAACCTGCTTGATGAAATGTTCATAATCCTCATCAATGTTTTTTCCCTTGAGCAAAACGAATCTTTATAGTTTTTAAGTGAATAGACATCAATTGCTGGATACAAATGGGACCCCACTGGCCCCCTCTTAAAATTTAGAGCTCCTTGGATTACTGAGAGAAATCAACTGTCCTGTGGCAATGGCATCAGTGCACTGATTTTTTTGTAATCGTGAACTTTTCAAGGAATGTTTGCCCTTCCCCTATAATGATTAGAGAAATTTCCACATAACATGACTATTCTACACGCCCGTACCCTCCAGGAACATCAGTCGTGGGCTCAGGAATCCTCGTGAATGTCGTGTAACACAACTTTGACAAAGCCCTCTGTGAAAGGGGGCATAGTTAATGACCAGTCCCCTACAACTGGGGGCTATTTTCTTCTCGTACTCCAGTGATTCCAGAAATCTGTCGTAGTTTCTGTGGAATGGCCTTCAGAAAAATCCCCCTGTTTGTCTCCCATCCCTGCTCTGCCCTAACCCTCCAAACCCATTCCAGGCTGGATGCCATTTTGAATTTCCCCACATAACCCACTGGGTATACGTTTACGTTTGAACATACACACTATGGCATGATGGTATTTTTGAAACGTTAACTGATTTTTTTCCTTCTGATATTTTCCCTCTCTACCCCCTGTATCTCCTACTCCAGCCCACTCCCTTACCTCTATTCAAGCAGACAGTCTTCTGGATTCATTGCCTCAAGAAAGGGCAGAAGACAAGTGGTCCACTGGCTTAGATTTTTATTTCCTAAAGGCTCCACCAATTAAGGAGATTATATCAAAACATCTCAATAGAGAGAGTGTTTTAGGGAGAGATGAAAGGTCTATAGATCTCTCAAGAAAGGGAGACCCCATACAAGTCCAAGGCATCAAAGAGATAACTACATCTCAGAGGGAAACAGTACCTAAAGTACTGAATTTCCCCTCTGGACAAATACCCCCAGCAAAGATCTTTGAAAATGTCGGCATTCGTGTAATGGATAGACTGGCTTCTCCTCATATTCTGGGCTCCACGATTCTGTTGCGGCCTAGAAAGGAAGAAGACCACAGCAGTGGGTGAGGTTCAATTTTCTGCATCCTAATTAAAATAGAGTTTTAGGGTCAGAATTAAGTTCATGGAAAGGAAATAAGTAAAGCAGAAGGTACACTTTTTAAAACTGAACCTTACACTTGCAATATCAGTGTTCTCTAGTCCTGTAATCAAGTAGGGCCTTGATATAACCCTGAACAGCTTGGGTGGATTGGTTTATCTGTGTTCTCCTACAGACACTCTGGAGTATATGTTTTCTGTGTACTGGAGGTCTTGTTGGCAAGAACACTTGTCCCATGTATGAAGGACCAAGTTTTTCTTGAAAGTTGCTCATTTAATAATATTTGTGGCACACTGTAAGGTGGTCAGTGAGACCAAGGTCTTTCAATGAGATTAATAATGTAGGTTATTTTCAACTGCTTATCAAAAATGTTTAGGAGACGGTTTGTACTGCTGGGTTTTGTCTAAATTTCTTTCATTTCCTTGTTTCCTTTTAATTCTTTCTTTTTCCCTCCTTCCCTCCTTGCTTCCTTCCTTTCTTGCTTTCTTCCTTCCTTCTTCCCTTCCTTTTTCTTTCTAACCAAGATTCTATTCTTGTCTCCAGAAATATCATGTTAAGCAGAGGAATATAGATAAGAGATGAATAGACTTTGACCAATGACATTCATTTTCAAAAACACCATCCCAGGGTGAGAACGTGTCTGGTGCAAGACGATTGATTGGGCATATGAAAATGTTACCCTCCTTGCCAGAGATTCCACTAAAATGACAGTGTTGGAGGGAAGAAAGAAATAAATCTGTAGCAGTGAAGAAACTGGGAAGGAAGGTCTTTTGTAGATGAAAGACTTCAACACATTTCTTGAATATGAAAGCAGATGGAAACATGTTAGTGGATGAAACAGAGCAGAGGAAGCCAAAACTCAAATGTGAGTGTGAGGACTTCAGGGGAGCGGCTGCCAGTCACCCCCCAGAATGCCCTGAGCATCTAGGGGTGGAGTGAGTTGTCCCCCTTCCATGTAGGCTTTTACCTCCATAAGAGGGAGGAAAACTAACTGGAAACTCTTCTCTGAAAGAAATGAATGAACCAGCTGAAGAGGGATCTGTTTTAGTGTGTTGGTCTCCTTGTCCTGCATTTTTGGCAGGAGATGAAGCAGAATGTCCAACCCCAGGCTAGCTCCCTCATGCACATCCTGAAGCACAACCTGACAGTTAGTTAGTCTTGTGTGTTTGCATGGAGTTCCTTGTCTGCCTTCCCATTCAGGAGAGAAGCCTATCCAACAGGATATCAACTCAAATTCAGAAAAAACCCACACTGACAGTTATCATTATGAAATTAATCTTCACTCTTTTTTTTAAAATTAATTAATTAATTTGTTTATTTTTGGCTGTGTTGGGTCTTCGTTTCTGTGTGAGGGCTTTCTCTAGTTGCGGCAAGCGGGGGCCACTCTTCATCGCGGTGCGCGGGCCTCTCACTATCGCGGCCTCTCTTGTTGCGGAGCACAGGCTCCAGACGCGCAGGCTCAGTAATTGTGACGCACGGGCTTAGGTGCTCCCTGGCACGTGGCATCTTCCCAGACCAGGGCTCGAACCCGTGTCCCCTGCATTGGCAGGCAGATTCTCAACCACTGCGCCACCAGGGAAGCCCAATCTTCACTCTTAAACATGAATGTACCAACACGATCACCAGACATTTGAGGACAACCACTAGAAGGAAATTAAAAGGTCAAAACATGTAAAGTCTCATGGGAACAGAAATAGTTCAAGAACTAGAAGGGTTTTTAAGTTTTTAATGAATATCTTCAAAGATATTTGAGACAATATCATATTCATAAAACAAGATTAGTATGATTGAAAAGGGAACAAGTAGAGAACAGGAAAAATTCTTATAAATTAAAAATGTAATACATAAAATATGAAATTCAATAGAAGGGATGAAATACAAAGCCAAAAACTCCTTTAATGTTTAAAGTGAATGACAAAGAACTAGCAAATTTGAGGGATAAGATTTATAGACGATTAATGCAGGAGTTGCAGAAATCCACCAGTTGGCTCAGCGAAATTTTAGAAAATGGGAACAGAGAACATGGATGGGAGATTTTTTTAAAAGGAAATAATAGGACATTTCTTCAAACTGAAAGAGGCAAATCCTCACATTTGATAAGTCTATTGAGTACTCAGCAGGATGAATGAAAATAGCTGTACAGCTAGCAGCAGATCTCTTGCAATTTCAGAATACCAGTGATAGAAAAAAAATTATAAAAGCTTCCAAAGGAAAATGCAAGGAACCACCCAACTTTTCCTTAATCACATTAGATTCAGAAGCTAGTGAGTCAATGTTTTCAAAATTCTAAGAGAAAAAAAAAAATTTCCGAACTCAATAATTCTATACCCAGGCAAACTAGCAATGCAGTGTGAGAGTAAAATAAAAATAATTTCAGACATACAAAGACCCAATTTATATAACTGTATTGTCTGTCTGAGGAAGTCTTCTGAATATATACTCCTGTAAAACCAGCAAGACCAAAACGATGGCATGGAATCCAGGACTGGCCTTTAATCCAGGAGGTCACTGAACAGAGGTCCAAGGGTGATGAATGTGCAGAGGTCTGGCAAACAACAGGTCCAGATTAGAGCATTCTGGGAGGGACCCTACTGTGGAGGGTAGAGGGGGGGTAAAGGGATTTTATACAGTAGTAATTACTGAAAGGCTGAGTATGTATGAAGTTATAGTAACTTTTAAGATTCTTTTTAAGTAAGAAAAAAGAATTCCAATTAGAAGCACCTGGTAAATATAAGGGAAAAAAAAGTCAAGGTCCAAAATTGAGGGCAAGAAAACTATGACTTGATTTTGAATGACTGATAAGGTGTAAGAACAGAAAAATCCATATGACCTTGAAGCTAGGAACATTCTGTTTCAAGTACACGGGAAGCATGACATTAGACCTGTAGGGCAGGAAATGTAACCATTAGCTCTTCTCTCGTCTCTGAAGTCAACGTTTCTAGAGTCTTAATAATGTCAACGCTGCTTATTAGTTTTCTAGTTTTAGAATCCACCGAGACATAAAGCACAGCAGATTTAATTATGATTATAGAATAGAATTGAAATGTTATCAGCTTGGACAAAGTGAAAACACAGCTACAGCTGGCAGAAGATGGGAAGTGAAAGGGTGATAGGAGATGGAGGGAAGGGTAGGGGAATAGGAGCCTATAAGTGCTGAATCAAGAGATAAAGTTTATGCGAGAGGAGGGTGGTGGTTACTAGTGGCTGGGGTGGGGGAGGTGTTGATCAAAGGGTACAAATTTTCAGTTATAAGATGAGAAAGTTCTCAGGATCTAATGTACAGCATGGTGATTATAGTTAGTAATATTATATTATATATTTGAAAGTTGCTGAGAGAGCAGATCTTAAATGTTCTCACCACACAAAAAAATGGTAATTATGTGATGTGATGAAGGCATTAGCTAGTGCAGTACTGTAGTAGTTATCATTTTGCAACATGTAAGTGTATCAGATCAGCATGTTGTAGCCCTTAAACTTACACAGTGTTATATGTCAATTATCTCTCAATAAATCAGGGCAGAAAAGATAAAGTTTATGGCATATTAATAAATTCATTATTAGTATTTACTGTTACAAAGGCATCCAGCAGAAGAATTAACAATTAAAATATAATCGCCAAAAATTGAAAGGAGAGGAGGTAAGGTGTGTATAACAATAAGATAAATCCTCATCCCCGATGGCAGTGGTCAGTATCTTGATCAAAACGACCAGTAGTCCTTTTTATGCAAATAGCAGAACACAAGATGATGAGTTTAAACAGGAAATCAATTCCTTAGAGGGTCCTGGGCAGCTCAGAGAATCTCCTAGAAGCTCACAGAACTGGTTGAAGTGTCACACAATTCTGAGCCCTGTTCCACTGCAGAAGTGGCACAGGAGTCCTGGCATTAAACGCATAGGGAAAGAAAAGCAAATGTTAGCTCCTTCAATGGCTCTGCAGTGACTGGTTACGTACATGCTGCTCTCAGGGAACCCCCCAATCCCACCCCCGCGGCTGGCACAGGCTCTGCAGCCCCTCCCAACGACCCGCAGTCCTAGATGGAAGAAGTTATGTCTCTGCTGCCCCCAGGAGCTGGAAGACTTCTGCCACACTCAGCAGAGAAAGTGGTTTCCCTATAATACCAACTCCCTCACTCCTCTCCCTTCTGGGTTGCAGCCCAGTACCCTGCAGGTGTATCTAGTTAGCAGAGCCTGTGCCACCAACTTGCTCCTTTCTGGCAAGGGAGGCTGGAGAATGAGTTTGGGCTTCTACCTGGGTGAGGTGGGACCCATCACATGGAAAATCTCCAACTAGAGAAATGTATTCAAAGGACATCGAACATCAGAAACCTGGCTCATCCCACTCAGTGTGATCAATCAAGAAATCAAGTAATAAGTGTATTTAGAAACACGGCAACAATAAGGATCATGTTTGGAAATACGGCCTTTGTTGGCCAGAAAAGCTAAAAGGAGAGCCAGGTAAGAGTGTTTACCTCTGCAGAGTAGATTGCGGTGAGGACGGGAGTGGCAGGAGATGAGAGCTTTTCCTTATAAATCCTGCATTCAATTTTATTTTACACGTGCATGTGTTACTTGGATGAAGTTCTTTACTTATAATGATAAAACTCACCCTTGACATAAATTCAAAAGTACCAAAAACCCTACCAGCGTTACCTGCCATACACAAATTCCTACTTTAAAAAGCATGTCGTTTTCTTATATTTAAGCATTAGCCAAATGCAAGTTGGTTTTGAACTTATTGGAAACCTTTTCTTTTCCCATAAATGCTGATTTTCTTTTTAGCCCGTTGTCCTGAAGGAAACACAGGGGACTGCATACAGCATCCTGGCAAACGGTGCTGAAGCTGGGTTCTTTTGTGACCCAGCAGTTCATTAAAGTAGAGTGAGACCCTGAACCGCCAAGAGCAGGGCCCCAAGCCCAGCAAGCTCTGCTCCATGGAAAAGTGCCTCTCTGTTTCAAAAGCAGTGCACACTCCGCTTCCTGCTTCCTGCATCTTCCCTGAGATGTTTCCTAATGGTCTATCTAGAAACCAAGCTGATACTGTTTGACTTTCTTCCTGTTTTTCTGCTTTGTTGTGCATAAGACTTGTAAAAAAAAGTCATAGCTAGTTTTTTCTATAAGCCGTCATTACTCGGGTACCTTTTCATTGTTTCTTTCTTTAATTCATTTATCCAGCTAAGTTACTGAGCACCTGCTGTGTGCCAGACAGTGTGCTAAGCCCTGGGAATATAGCAATGAGCAATACAGGTTGACCCCCTATGAGCACTGCAGTTGTGTAAGACAGACCTAAGTGGTTAAGCCTAAGAGCTTAGGACGCAGACACATAAGGGTTCAAGTCCCACGTCACCATTAACTAGTTGACTGACTTTTAAACCACTTACCTCACTTCTTGTTCCTTGGTGTCCTTGTTCCGAAATGGAAATATTATTTATCTCAAGGGATTGTTGTGAGGATTGAACAACATAGATGTAAATAGCTGATGCATATTATTTCAGTGAGGGGCAGGAACAGGCAATTATGACAGAGTTATGCAGCAATAAGCACTAGAACAGGTTGTAAAAGGAATCCACGGAGGCCACCTATTCTTGCCTGGGTGGGTCAAAGAAGGCTTCCCAGAGGAAGTAAGATCTAAGATAAGGATAAATAAATGAGTAGGATTATTAGGTGAGAAACGACAGAAGTGTTCCAGCTGTAGAGAACAAGGCCAAGAGATTTTTTAAAAGTATGAAACTTACAATTACATTCAGTGTGGTTGAACATGGGGCATGAGTCAAAGACTAACCAGAAAGGGAAGCAGGGACCAAATCAGAGATCTGTAGACATTTTAAAGGTTTATCTTTCTTCTAAGACCAATGGGGAACCATTAAAGGGCTTTCAACAGGGGAGTATTTTGATCAGATCTGCTTGTAGAAATGTCACTCAGGCTGCAATGTAAAGCCTGGATAGGAAAGAGGAGAGGCTGAACACGAGGAGACCCATGAGAAGTCTTATACTGATCTAGAAAAGAAATAAATAATTGTGGCAGGTACAAAGAATAGTAGTGAGGACACAGGGAGGGAGAAGCCACAGATCTGGGCAAAAGATTTAGTGTGAAGGCAAAGGAAGACAAGGGGGTCGGAGATGATTCAATTGGATGGACATGGAAACATTCACTGAGATAGACAACACAGTAAGAGGAACCTGTTTGGGAGTGAAAGCAATGATTTTAATTTTGCACCTATGGTGTCTGGGATGCCAGTGAGATATCCAAGTAAAGTAGGCAGTAAAAGATGTGTCCGAAGCCCAAGAGAGAACTGGGCTGGAGACAAGGTAGAGACCCCCTCACAGCATCTCTTTCCAGAGGTTTTTCTTTTCCTTGTTGAGAAAAGTTGCCAGTAACTTCATTGTCCTGGAACAAAGAGAAAATCATCTTAATGCAGATCTTTCCTGTTTGGTGAAGAATATTTTGGTTGGTTCCCCCTTTAGTTAGGTAAGTGTGGACCTCACTATCTTATTAGAGGGGTATAATAAGTCCTTTGTATTTTAAATGTCTTTTAAAAGCTGCCTATACTATTCAAGAGAATATGTGCCTGAGTGGGAAGGAGTATTAGTCAGGATAAGCTAGGTTCTGCTGTGGTAACAAATAATGGGAACAATGTTAGTGGCTTATGACAGCAAAGGTTCTATGTTTCACTCTTGCTATATGTTTATGACGGGTCAGCAGAAGGCTGTGCTCATGGTATATTCTCAAGTACCTATAACGACAGAGAGAGCACATTACTAACCTTGTCACTACCTACCTTGGGGAAGAGAGAGCTCTGGAGGACCCAGGACCCTAGCACCCACCCTTAGAAGTAACCCACGTGACTTCTCACAAGCCATTGGTCAAGACTAGTCACATGGCCCCACTCAACCCAAAGAGGGCCCGAAAGTGCAATAACGTCTTATGCCTTGGGGTGGAGAGATGGAAATGTCTGGTAAATGGCATTAATGACTACCACACAGGGGACTACGAACCTGCAGTCTCTCCCAACCTAGGTATCACGTGACCAGGCTAGAACGTGGCCACGTGGGTGAACCAATCCCTGACACCTTCAGCTCGTAAGGATCGGGAGAGAGGGATCATATTCTCCCTTTTCAGAACACTAACACATGGGGCTGGCTTCACTCCGAGGTCTGCTGGAAGAGGGCTCACATCAGCACTCATGGCAGCACCACCGGCATCATGATCTGGACCCACCTGCCAGCTCAGCTTCCCCAGCACAGGCAACAATCCCCCCCATGTGGCCTCCTCTTCCATGGAAGGCTCTGTTGCCTCCATACTCCTGAATGGCCTCATCTCCCCTCCAAGAAGACTCCAATGCTTCTGTGTATGTGTGTGGCCTCATGTCATCAGAGATGCTTCCGTATCCAGCTGCCCTGGGCATTGGAAGTAATCTTACGGTATTACGTGACCAATGCCAGATCTTCTCCTGCTGCTCTGACCCTGGTGCCCTGAGGAAGTACCCTGGGGAGCAAATGGAATGATTTTTAATCCTGCAGGCTTTGCTCAATTGGTATGGGTGTCCCCTTCCTTGATAGGAACTCTAGGAAGTGAGAAACCCACCCTCAAAGCGTCACTACCGTCAGGACAAGACTTTACCCCATCGCTAGGGGTCACTGTGAAGATGGGGGTTTTGTCCACTGTCCACACCACATACAACTCACCAAATTCAGCCTCTGCTCAGCAGGCAGTATTCACCAATTCGCCAGCAGAACCCAAGATAAGGCCAGGCTGGACCAGACTCCTCCCCCGCCGGAGGCCTGCTGGCTCTCTGAGACACCCATACAGGAGAAGGGAGCTGAGGCTGGGCTAGGGAAGTGGGGGGGTGGTGATGGATATGACCTCTGCCTTTTCTGCACCAACATGTGGTACCCAAGCATTGCCATCTGGAGACGGGCTGGGATATGTGTTTGAACCTAAACTGTGTAGTGATCATTCCAATATATAGATGAAAATTGATGCCATGGATATGAACGGGACTGTACAGCAAGGGTGTATAGAAGAAGAAGAGGATCCAAGGCAGAAACTGAGTACCATCAACTTTCAACTTTCAAATCGCGGGGAGGAAGAAGATAAGACACCAGAGACTGAGAAGAAGCGTCCACAGAGGGAGAATGAAACTGTCAAAGTGTTCTTGGAAGCCATGTGAAGAAATGCTTCAAGACAGTGGAATTGGTCAGTGTTCCTGAGAAGCTACCTAGGACAGAGCCAGTGATCTAGTCACAGAGACGGCACCGTGACCTGGGCAGAGCAATTTCCGTGGAGGGATAGGAGTGGGAACCACGTAACAGGACATGGAAGGTAACAGGGAGATGAGAAAGGATACGTGGAAAGGTAATCAGCATCTTATGTATAACCTCAGCCATCGTATCAATACTGTAAGCCAGGCATTGTTTCCTACACTTCAAAACATAAGAAACAGAGAGTAAACCAAGGTGTCCCAGCTGGGAGAGAGCAGAGCTGAAATTTAAACACACACTACTGCCTTCCCAAGCATCCTTGCCACCTGTGTGTCCCTAATCACACCAGCACATCCCATGGCAAATATTAGAAAGGGCTCTTCGTACCTCTGATATAAACACATGCTAAGAAATGAGATGGAGATACCAGGCACACGTTTGTCTATTCATCAGAAATGGAGTTAGATGAAAACTGGAAAAGGCAGCAACAACTCCCATCTCGCCTTCGTGGCAAAGTGTGTGTTTGTTTTCACAGGCCCTGTTCACGAGCTTCTACAGCACATCTCAGAATTCATTGGACTCAGTTACCCTTTGCTGTGGTGCAAAGATGCTGAACTGCCAAAAGCATGTTACAGGCTGTGTCTCTTTGAAGAACCAGCTTGAACTGATTGTTCTTCAGCTTTTCAAATAAATTACAGAACATGAGGCCCGCAGCTTTGCCCAAAGTTGTCAACAGGTTTTAATTGTCTCTGCTTTTCCGTACACACAGATGGCTTCGTTAAGCTGCTCTGCAGACCTCTGCTGTCTCCACTAAGGAAAATCAGACACAACAAATGGAAATTCATTTAAAAAGAAAAGTTATGATAAAACAAAGTCCAAAGTAACCATTGTTGGTTTTTTTCCAGAAGGTACATGCTACATAAAGGAAAATAGTAGAAGTGACAGTACAGAGACAGAGGCAAAGTAAGAAAAACTATAATGAAAATGTGGACGTTTGAACACAGATACAGAAGCTACTAAGAAAAGTAAGGAGATGTATTTGAAAAGAGCAGGAAGTCCTTTTTTTAATGGCATCTGCAGTGGGACCTCAAGTTCAAGTTTCTTTCTCCAAGTTAATTCAGAGAAGCTACAAGTGATTCAGCAATTCCACTTATAAGAATCAGTCCTTCAGAAATAATAGGACAAGTGTGTATAGTTATGTTAAAATGTTACATTACAGCATTGTTCACAGTAGCAAAACTTTGGGAGCAAGTTAATTAAGTGTAGTTTACCTACATGACAAAACATCCTATATTTATTAAAGTTAATGATTTAATAACATAATTGACTGTGATTTATTAAGTGAGGAAAGTAAAATATCCAAAAATGCTTCAGTCTGTATACACAAGACCTACCTACATCTTCTCTACCCATAGCAGGAAGTCTGATAGTACACTGTCAAAATGTTAACAGTATTCAGGTCTTAGCAGTGGGCTTTTGGATTATTTTCATTTTCTCCACTTTACCACTCTCTATTGCCTGACTTTCTTACTCTTTAAGAAAACATATTATCTTTAGAATTCAAAAAAAAACCGTAATGAAGTAATTTTCATTTTGAAAAAGCAAAAACAAATCATGAGGTGACCAGGGAGTATGGGATGCCACCTGCCCAACAGAAACACATGGGCAGCATCAATCAGGGTCCAGGCAGCAGATCAGGGCAGAGAAGGGAGGTGACTGGCCATGTGTCAGCAGCTGACAGCACCCATGTGTGTTTGTCCTCTGGTGACAAGAACAGCTGCCATAACCCGGCTCTGTGCACAGAACCTGGCTCAAGAAGAGGCGCTCAATCGGTAGATATTGAACACAGTATTTCACCTGGGAGACAGGTACACGGACATACCACCAGCTGCTCATTTGAAAAGAGTCATGCGTGACAGCTGCAGAAAAGGAAAAAGGCACAACATTAAGCAAACTGGGGTTCAAATCCCTGCTCTAGATTCGTACTGCATGAACTTGCACAATTTATTTAACTCTCTGAGGCTCAGATTTCTCATTTGAAAAATGAAAGATGATAAATATACAAAACAGATAAAGAAGATAAAACATAAAACAAACGATAGAACAGGTGGAATGATAAAATAATAAGGACAACACAGAAGCTTTGTGTTCTAATGCTGGTCTCGGTGATGACTGACAGTGAGACTCTGGGCTCCCGGCACCCCGGGCTATGTCTGGATCGTATCTCATATTATCTCAACACTGCACTGAGACCAAAACAGGATGTATGTGAGGATGTGCTTTGCATAACTGCAAGGACTGTTCCTGAAATACTTATGGTTGTCCTTTAAAACAGGAACCAAGACAAAAACAACTATATACTCATTTCTAGTGGAGTCTTTCCTACTCTTTGGCAGAGGAGATCATGAGTTCTGGGGAAGCCATCCTGAGATCAGGTCATCTTAGAAGTTCTCCAAAATGATCATTGATCAGAGCAATTTAAAAAAAACACACACACATTTAAAAAAAAAATAAGTAATACATTCTCATGACAACACTAGAAAGAGATCCAAAGGAATACCATCAAAGTCAGAGTACCTCTCTCTGGTCTCCTCCAGGCTCCCAGTTTACCTTCCATGAGGCAATCACTGTAACTAACTTCTTATGTATCTTCCAGAGACACATTATATGTTAACATGTAAATGCTTGCACACATATACTCTATACATGTATATACATGTGCACACACACATGCATGTACACACACACATACACACATGCACACACACACACCCATTTTGTTTACCCAAACTGTGACATGCTCTGCTCATTGTTCTGTACCTTTTTTAAAACTAACAACGTATTTCCTGTATCAATACATAAAGAGCTGCCCCATTCTTTTCAATGACTGTGTAGTATTCCCTAATACGGACACAACATAACTTTCTTTAGCATCTTGACAGAATTGTAAGTTGTTTCCAACACACAGTGCTCTGGTAGATACACTTGTATAGAAGTCATTTCATACATGTGTGTATATTTGAGATAAATACAGAGAAAGTCAAAGGGTAGGAGCATTTTACATTTTGAAAGGCATTGCTAAACTGCACTCCATAGAGACTGCACTCAAATTACATTCCCATTGGCAATGTATTAGAGAATCTGTTTCTCCACTTTCTACCCAACGCAGTATATATTATTAATGTAATAGGTAACAACAAAAAAAATGATGTGTCCTTATAGTTTTAATTACTATTTCCCTTATTATTATAAATAAAGTTGAATGCCATTTTGTTTGTTTGAGAACTGTTTCTATTTCCTTGACTATGAATTCTCCTTTTACATCTTTTGTCCATTTTCCTGTTGGGTTGTTAGTTTTTTTATTCATTCAAATTTATCAGTCCTTCCCTTACGGCATTATTGATTCTTAGGGAGGATTTCCCTATTTAAATTTTTAAATTTTATATATATTTTCTAATACTATTAATTCCCATTTTTAACTTCTAAATTTTAATCAATCTGTAGATTGCTGTGTATATAATACGTAGGATGGAAATCCACTTTTTTCCCAGATAATTATCAAGGTAATCCAAAACCCGTTTATCTGTTCTCCATATTTTCTCCTCCTATGTCCTGTACGAATTTGTACTGTAAGTATGTGTGTGTAATAGGACTTCCTATTCTGTTTTATTTATCTGTTTTTATAGCCATGTGCCAATATCACAGTGCTTTAATTTTTGTAGCTTTAGAATATGTTTTGATATCTGATAGAGATAGTCCCCCCCCTTCTCTTTTTTAATTCCTGGCCACTGTTACTTTATTTTTTTTCACGTGATGCTTACAATCAATTTATCTGGTTAAGAGATTGTTAGAATGGCATTACATTTATGGATTAACTTGAGGAGAACTTTATGAAATTGAGTTATTCTACCCATTAAAAGACCATGGTCTTTTCTAGTAGAGTTCTTTATGAAATAAAGGTAAAGAAAAATCAGTCTCTATGTGCCAGGGATGTCATAATCCTAATACAAAGTTTTATTCAGGCCCATTTATTTGATTGACACAAAACCTTGCTTTGCCTTAAATGCTCTGTTTCCATTTTTGTAGAAAAAGATACTCAATAACTTAAAGAAAGTGTCTCCAAATATCACATTTGCACACCAAAGGCAGAACCAACACTAAATGAGTCACCTAGACGTGGAATGCATCTATTTAATAATGCAGCAGTCTCCAAATGCTCTAAAATTAGATATGATTGTCTAACCCAAAACACAGCTTAGTTCCATTCCCTCATCCGTAATACTGCACGATGTATCACTCAACAAGAAAACATCTAAAATTATCTCATTTGGAGCCACTTAAGAAAATAAGCATTATCGATTAGCATTTGACAATTAACTTTGAAAGGTAAAAACTTTCTTTGAAAACTGGTGGTCTCAGAAATTTTCATTATTGAATATTCACATTATCTGACAATTTAATAGTGTAATTTATAACAACTGTCATTGACTTCCTAGATAAAGAAGGAGATCTCCCACTGTTTATTAACTGATTTTTCTAAAGTCACACTGAGAGTCTATCAATGAGCTGAGAGTAAAAGAAGGAACATACTACATTATCACAAGAGTGAACTAACTCACCCAGTGATGTTCCAATAAAATATTGTTCCTGAAACACAGTCTGTTAGTTCTGGGTTCATTTTGAAACAGCTTCTTGTTCATTAGCTGATTATCTCCCTGATACAGTTGGCCCTCCGTATCCATGGGTTCCGCATACGCAGATTCAACCAACTGCAGATTGAACACTTTTTGATCCATGGAACCTGGATTATCAGATGCAGAACCCTCAGATACTGAGGGCCAACTGTAAGGGACTTGAGCATCCATGGACATTGGTATCTGCGGGGGGCGGGGGGTGGTCCTCAGACCAATCTCCCGTGGATACCAAGGGACGACTGTACGTAGGTCTAAGGTGGGCCTGAAACTAATTAATTTAAGCCCAGCAATTGTTTTCCTATTCTCACTACTAATCCACAGTTTGATATGGCAGTGGGAAAAAGGATGGACATGGTTAGAGACAATAGTCCGTTCAGTCTGAAACTTGCCCCTGAACTCTTTGACCTTGAACAAGTTATTGAAGTATGTGTTTCTGACAATGTGGCCCATGGACCACATGCAACAGAATCTCCTGGGTGTTTGTTTAAAATGTGCATTCCTGGGCCTCATCCCTAAGCACTGAATTAGAAACGGTGGGCTGGTCAAATCATCTTCATAATTAACAAGCTCCCCAGGAGATCCTTATGCATGCAAATTGCCTCAATCTTATTTGCTCATCTAAAAAATGACACACAGCCAACCTTCTTCACAGGGTAGTTTTGAGGGTTTCAGATAGTTATATATGCAAAGCACCTGGCACATAGAAGTAGCTCAATGACGTTAGTTGCCTTCCTCTCCTCTTCTCTTATACCAAGTAATAAGGAAAAATGGAGACAAGTATAGCATGCTACTTTAAAGTTTATTTTGTCTTTGCTAGGAGAGGATGAAGCTGCTCTTCTCTTCTTAGAGCTAGTTAAATCTTAGTTACCTAAAACTCGAGCTCAAAAGTTTTCATGAAAAGCATTTAATCGATGTTACAGATCTAAACTTATCAGATGGCCATCTAATTTTGAAATACTGATAGGCAGCAATCCTCCACAATATGTATGCCAGTTATCAATTTATTGCCTCTTAACTCTCAATTCATACTTCATTACCTGCTCTGGGAAAATGGATATGGGCCCCTTAAATATTTCTCTACCGGATAGCATGATGTTAAGCTTTATCAGTAGAGGGCATTGGAGAGACATTACAAGAGGAGAGGATTTTGCTTCCTGGTTCTGGAGTGCTTGCTGGCCAGGCTCTGCAGTGGGCAGTTCCCCTAGTACCCAACTCTGGTAGCGTGGGTGACTTCCCAAGTGCCCAGCTCCTGCAGTGCATTGAAGCCAGCAGCTTCCCCCAACACGCCCTTCAGGGTAGGATGCAAACTTCTGCTTCTGCACAGTGGATTAACAGGAGCCTGATTTACCCTTCTACCTAAACAAATGAAAAACTGGACAAATACATGAAATAGTAGTTTTCAGTCATTGGGTAAATGGTATCCTAGGACAGTAATCTCTGAGAGAAGGGAGGCAGATAAAGTGATGGCCAGGTTAATACTTGGAGTGTATAGCAGGCCACAGTGCAGGGAGGAGGAACTCGGAGCCCAGTCGACTTCCTGAGTTGGGGAATAACGTTCAATATTTGCTGAGTCCAAAGCTGATAAATTTCTCAGGACAGGGTACTAGAGAACAGAGAGCTGAACTGAGAGAGAACTAGGAAATCTTCAGAGGAGTCTTCTTAAGTGCTTAACTATATTGATGCGGGCACGCGTGCAAAGCAGCTACCAATGTCAGAGGGAAAAACACTGGAAAGGAGCAGGTGGCATGCCCCCCAGGGACAGAAATTATTTGTATCCCATCAGCTAACGTAGAAAGACATCTGGACACCCAGAGCATTGAGTGGAGTCCTCAACAGGGAATTACCTCAGCAGTGGGACAAATGTAAAGGCCATTCTGGACTTGCTGTCTTAGTCAGCTCAGGCTGCTAGCAAAATTCGACAGATTGTGTAGCTTAAACGGCAGACATTTATTTCTCACAGTTCTGGAGCCTGGAAAGTCCAGGATCAAAGTGCCAACAGAGTTAGTTCCTGGTGAGGGCTCTCTTCCTGGCTTGCAGCCTTCTCACAGGGTCCTCATGCGGTAGAGAGCGAGCTCTGGTCCCTCTTCCTCTTCTTATAAGGACAGTAATCCCACCGTGGGGTCCCTACCCTCATGACATCATCTAAGCAAAAATACTACCTCCAAATATTAGCACTTTGGGGGATAGAACTTCAACATATCAGTTTGGAGGAGACACAAAGATTCAGTCATTGACATCAGCTTAACAAAACTTAAAAGCAAGCCTGTCAAGGATGAAAGAGTTTCCAGGTAAATGAACTATATTCCAGAACAAACTCCAAAAGTACTTAAAAGAATAACCTCCCTCTCCCCACCCCCCAAAAAGCACTAAAGAACATAAAATTCAAAATGTCTAGCATCCAATGCAAAAACATCAGGCATTCAAAGAAGCAGGAAAATATGAGCCATAATCAGAAGAAAAATCATTCAATAGAAACAGACTGAGAAATGACAAAGATTATAGAATTAGCAGATAAGGACATCAAAATAGCTTTTATAAATGTATTCCATATGTTCAAGAAGATAAAGAAAAGCATGAGCATGATAAGGAGAAAAAATTTTGAAGACCCAAATCGAACCTCTAGTGATTAAAAAAAAAAAAGAAAAGTAGATGGGAATAAGAACAGATTAGACACAGCAGAAGAAAATATTAGTGAACTTGAAGTCTTAGCAATAGTAATTATCAATAATGAGCACAGAAAGAAAAAAATACCAAAAAAATTTTTAAACAAACAGAGCTTCAGTGAGATGGTACAGTATCAAGCAGTCTATCATATATGTAACTGAAATCCCAGTAGGAAATAAGAGACAGGGGAACAAGTAATGGCCTAAAATTTTGCAAATTTGATGAGAATTATAACCCCATGAATCCAAAAAGCTGAACAAACCTCAAGCAGAAGAAACATGATGGAAACCACACTAAGAAAGAAAGTAATCAAACTGCTAAAACCCAGGGATAAAGGTGCAAAGCTATTTCAATGGATAAAGGATGATCTTTTCAACACATGGTGCTAGAACAGTAGGATATCCACACACAAAAAAATGAACCTTGATCCACACATCTTGCACCATATATAGTAATTGTGGAGTGGATCACAGACCTAAATCTTGAGCTTAAAATAACAAAAATTATAGAAGAAAACATGGAAGAAAATATTTGTGACCTTAAATTGGTGAAACATTTCTTAGGTAAAATACCAAAAGTATGAATCATATTTTTTAAAAGTTGTAAGTTGGACTTCATCAACGTAAAACCTTCTGCTTTTCAAAAGGCAAAATGAAGAATATTAAAAGAAAAGCCACCAACAGGGAAGATATATTTGCAAAGCACACTGATAAAGGACTTGTATCCAAAATACATAAAGAATTCTCACAACTAAAAAATAAGAAAATAAAACTCCAGTTAAAAAAATAAAATAAAAGCATAAAAGATTTGAACAGACACTTCACATAAGAGATACGAATGACAAAAAAGCACATGACAAGATGTTCAATATTTTTAGAGAAATGCAGATTAAAACTACAAAGAGTAAATATGACACCAAAATCACAAGCAACAACAACAAAAAATAGATAAACTGAGCATAATGAAAATGAGAAACTTTTGTGCTTTAAGGGAAACCATCAAGAAAGTGAAGACAGCCCACATAATGAAAGAAGAATTTTTTCAAGTTATATATCTGATGAAGAACTTGTATCATATATATATATATACATATATATTTAACATAATATATATAAAACTACTTAATAATAAATGACCCAGTTAAAGATAGTAACTCAGTTTAAAAAAATTATGCTAGGTGAAAGAAACCAGTCACAAATGACCACATATTGTATGATTATATTTATAGGAAATGTCCAGAATAGACAAATTTATAGAGAAAAAAAATAAGGGTAGTGGTTGGCTAGGGTTGGACGGGATGGGAGGACTTGGGGGTGATGGTTAAGGGGCGTGGGGTTTTGGAGGGGGGGATAATGAAAAGATTCTAAATCTGAATATGATGATGGATGCATATCTCTACAGATATACTAAAAGCAACTGAATTGTGTACTTTAAAAGGGTGAAATGGAATATTACTCAGCCATAAAAAATAATGAAATTCTGCCATTTGCAACAACATGGATGGCCTAGAGAGTATATGCTTAGTGAAATAAGTCAGATAGAGAAAGACAAATACTATATGATATCACTTAAATGTGGAATTTAAAAAAATAAAACAAATGAATGTATATAACAAAACAGAAACAGACTCACAGACAGAGAACAGACTAGTGATTACCTGTGGGGAGAGGGGCAAGATAGGGGTAGAGGATTAAGCGATACAAACTACTATGAATAAAATAGATAAGCAACAAGGATACATTGTACAGCACAGGGAAATATAACCATTGTTTTGTAATAACTTTAAATAGAGTATAATCTATAAAAATATTGAGTTACTATGTTGTACACCTGAAACTAATATACTATTATAAATCAACTATACTTCAATTAAAAAGCCAAAAAATAAAAAATAAGAGGGTGAAAAGTGTGGTATGTGGATTATATCTCAATAAAACTGTAAATAGATAATAAAGACATCTCTAATGGAAAAAAACTACAATATGTTACCACTAAATATCTCTTTAATGAAAAAACAAACAAACAAACAAACAAAAAACATCCCTAATGTGAAGGTCCTTGTGTTTTGGGAAAGAGAGTTAATGCCTAGCTTCCATACAAGAAATACAGTCCGCCTCCCAGGGGGGCAAGGGAGTGTGGGACACATGGAATCCAGGTAGCTGAACCAGAAATAAATAATAAAGTTGAATCCCCTAGACCCCTTTTGGCTGGGCTGCCGCCCTGAGGGTGCAACAACCAGTGCAGCCTGGACTGCTGTTAGGAGAAAGAAGGCATCATGCCTAGGAATAATTGGAGTGGAATCCCAAATATTCATATAGACCTAAATAACCTCCTATCCCTTTCATCCTGATTACCTAGGAAGCAGCCAAGAGGCAATCCCCTTCTGGGGGCAGCTGCATTACTAAGGACATCTTCTTGAGTGACTTGGACAGCTTGATCAGTGGATGCAATTAGTTTCCATAGTGCATGGCCCCAAAGAGGGGTGTCTCTAATCTGACAGTCTTTTGTTTTCCAAGTAGCAGGCCAGATGCCCAGGCCATTGGCAACAGCCCATGAGTCAGTCAAATATAACAAAGTTCATCAAAGAATGCATTGGTCTGAGCTATGAGCATGGCTTGTGCAATGTGGAAGTGCAGGATTAACCTCCACGGAGCTCACCTTGGACAAGCAGGATACTGGAGCAGGTAGACAATTTAATGCATGGTGACTAGTAGTATTAGAGAAAGTTATTGTGTTGCAATTTTTGTGATAAGCTACTTTGGGGAGGAACTGGCAATTTAAAAGCAAAAGCTAATTGAAAACATTCCAGTTTTCTCTTTGTTAACATTTGTATTGCTGAGCTGTAAGGCACTATCACCCACTTATGCGGTCCACGCCTCCTAACTGTAGGCAAGGGAGACAGGAGGAATTGAACTACCTCCCGAGTGCTGGGCTGGCAAATCTAAACCTATAAAGCAATGACAAATGTCACATTTTGTAACAGAGCAGGACGATAACTGAATTTAAAACAAACAAAAGAAAACCGACTGAAAATCATTTTTTTTCACATTGAATCAAACCTATAATTCATTAGCACACCATTTCCCACTTTGCGTCTGGAAACCAGAAGTATTGATGATATACATCACGTAGCACCATCCAACAAAATCGTTTAAGAACCATAAATTTGAATGTGTGCAGAAAATTTGTATTTTGTGTTTTTTTCTACAAGAGGGGTGCTTTCCCCTTTTGGAGGAGTTACAAGTTAGATCAATTTTACTGGCACTGACTCTGAACTCAACACCTTCTTGGGTGTTTTAGAATTTATGTCCCACTTCACATTTTTCAGTTCCACTATTTTTTTTTTAAACATCTTTATTGGAGTATAATTGCTTTACAGTGGTGTGTTAGTTTCTGCTGTATAACAAAGCAGTCCCACTATTTCTTTGTAAGATGTCCAGTGGGAAGTAACCAAAAAAAAAAAACCATTTCTTTTTTTTCTTCCCCAAGAATCTTAAAAGTCACGTAAGAAAAATGAAATGCCCAACAATGACTCCCAACTGTAATCTGAGAAACAGGGAAGATTCATGAGGGCTTCTTCATGCATGAGTTTTTCTCTTTATATTCACAACCCACTTGAATGTCAGAACCCACAGTGTGGAGGGTACAGGAGCCTGAGCTCTGCTTACGCTTCTAAAGAGACAGCTAACGGGATCAAGCATCTGCCCACAGCTCAGTGGAACACGCTATCCAATTCTTCCTGCTTCAAGCCGCACAAAAGATTTGCCACACTCCAGCCAATTGACTTAACAGCCCTGAAACGGGATCCAAGTCAACACTGGTTGAATGTCAAGGACACGGCAGAATATATTCCATCACTGTTTCCCTGGGTGCCGTTCTACACAAAAGACGCGTCCCGCAAGGGAAGTCATCAGCTCAAGCACGCCTTGCTGCTGCTGTTGTCTGAATGTTTGTTTCCCCTGCCCAAATTCTTATGTTGAAACCCTAACCTCCCATGTGACGTTATTAGGAGGTGGGCCCTTTGGGAGGTGATTAGGTCATCAAGGAGCCCTCATGAACGGGATTGGTACTCTTACAGAAAAGGCTCCAGAGAGATCCGTGCCCTGCTTCCATGTGACGACACAAAGAGAAGCCTGTGACCCAGAAGAAGGCCCTCATCCAACCACGCAGTTCCCCTGATCTCAGACTTTCAGCCTCTAGAACTGGGAGCGATAAATCTCTGTTGTTTACAAGCTACCCACTCTGTGGTATTTTCTTATAGCAGCCAGAACAAACTAAGACAGAGCATATAATAGGCAGGGCAGAAGGAAGAGAAACACTTGGACCATGGAGCATTTATAATCCAGGGCAGCAAATTGCAAAACAAATCATACTTGTACTCTTGTAACGATATAAATTCCTTACTGAAGACCATGGGAGCAGAGAAAAAGAGAGAGGAAAGCCAAGAAGGAAGATGCAGCTAGGAAGAGAGCCGTACAGGCAAGTGGGATGCTGCAAATTAATCACACTGGCCCAGGGGCCAGGGGCTGGGAAACAGGACTAAAATTTTACTTTTAAGAAGAAAAATAATTTCCATACAGTTCAACCTTTTGTTTAAGCATGATATAGAAACAAACAAACAAACAAAACACATCTAGGACATTGCCTCATCATGAAAAGCTGCTGATGGAACAGACTGGGAAATGAGAACAGTGCGGTTGCATCTCCGTGTTCAGGGCTTGGAATTAGATTATACACACCGGCACGAGATTTTTGCATTTAGCGCAAGTTACCTCTTCTCTTGTCCCTTACTGGATCTTAATCTGAAAGTTCTACTGGCCTTTCATGAAAAGAAAAATCAGCAACAAAAGCCATTTGATAGAGGGTTGGCTATTTTCAGTGCTATTGTTAGGACAACTCTGACTTCCAAAAGGATTATTAAGGAAAAATAAAAAAGGCCATCTCTTTGAAATCTACAACAAGTTGTTAAGGCAACAAGATGGAGATTAAATCTAGAAATGTTCGATCTGCCGCCCCCTTCCTCCACCCTATTAGCTATCCCACCTGTTCTTGTTGGTCTTGCCAACTAACTGAAATCATCGCTCTATCTCTGCCACCTCATCCCAGCAATCAAATGGAAGTGTGGATTTGAAGAATGAGATGTTGTATGCACTTATGTGTAGGTTATATTAGTATGTCTGTGGGTTCGTGTGCAATTCTGGAAAGAGTTCATCAAATTTCCCCTTGATGGCTACCACCCCAAAGAGGTAGCAATCCTTTATCCAGGCGAAGAAAGGGCACCAGGGAAACTCCGGTGGCACTTGTTGGATTTCTGGAAGCAAAGACTGGAGGAAGGGCAGCCCAAAAAAAAAAAGAGACAGCACTTACAAAAGCCCAGAGGTAGGCAATTACGAGATGTACGTATCGATACATAGATAGAGTATGTACGGGGCGCAGGGGGCGGAATACGGCTTGAGAAATAGTGTGGACATTTGAAATCTTTAAGGGCCAAGTTGTGAACAGGGAAATGAGGGCCATTAGGATTGGAGCTTTGCTGGGGAGGAGGCGGCATCCTTGAGAAGGGACGGGGCCGGCTGGGGCAGTGACAGCGGTCCTGTTAGCAGTCGAGAGGAAAGCGTGACGGAGGAGAGAGCTGGGATTCTGACCGTGAGGGTGGTGCTGAGAGGGCGGAGGGGGCCCGTTGCCACGGCAGGAGGATGTGCCGTGGTCTGTGAATGATATTCACGGAAGAGGAGCTGGGCAGGAAGGGGGCCGGGAAGGAAGCGCAGCGGGGAAAGAAAGTTGAGAGCGAAGAGCAGTTCGGGTGGCAGATGACGTGCTCTCATTTGCGACGTGGCCAGCAGGCAGTGAGAGATTCAGATGTTGGGGGGCGCTCTCGGAAGAGATGAGGGCCCCGAGACTCAACCTACATCACAACCCGGTAAGAGATGAGCCCCTGACCGCGTGATCAGGGGAGCAAAGACAAGGGAACCTTAGATACGACTTTAGCCATCATCCCCTCTCTAACCAGTGCCTTTGTTGGTCTGGGGGCAGCAGGACCTCACCCCGGCGAGCCGGCCAGAAGGGAGACAGCTTATCCAAGACAGAGTGTCTCCTGAAGGCTAATGAGCTCCACAGAACCCCAGCAGCCAATGGGTGGGTTTTAGCTGTTTCCCCTCCCTGCACGTCTGAGCCAGGAGGTGCTAGGAAGAGCCTCTAATTTCTCACATCTTGTGACCCAGTTTCTATTTGGCTGCCAGAAGCTCTTCCCGCCTCAGATGACAGGTCTGGAAGCAGCTTAGTAGAATGGATGATGAGTTATATGAACACACTTTCACATTAATTGAATTTCCCTCTGTTGGCCTTCTGCAAAATGAACTTTTTTTTTTTTTCTAAAGTGCTACCTTTTATTTCACTAATAGGGACTCAGCTGGGTGGAGGAAGACGGCTGATTCTGGGGGGATTTTCTGCAGCGTTTCCCTAGAGGGGTGGGGCTGGTCTTAGAGGAGGCATTTGGAGGAAAGGATCCAAGGGGCTCCTGGGTGGGAAGTTAATGCTTTGCCAGATCTCTCTGCCTTACCAAGGCCACTGGCTCCCTAATCTGGGCAAATCCCCTTGGGAAACTCTTTAAATAAACACATTCCTTAGTCCAGCCAGACCAACTCAATTAGAACCTCAGGAAAGGGCGCCCAGGAATCTGATTTTCAGCAATCGCACCAGGCATCTCTGGGACAGCCTATTCAAAGACTCTTTCTTCAGGAATCACTGCCTTAAGGCATTCCATCCATGCTCTGGAAGAAATATCCAGGGATTTTTCAACAGTTACACAAGAAAGAAATTTGCTTGGCAAGGCCCAAGAGAATGGGTGTGAGGGCTTGCTGACTGGAAAAAAAAAAAAAAATGTTCTAAAATTGTCCTCTGTTTTCACTGTGATATTTATTTGTAATATCAAATCACATAAAAGCTTCGCCTAAGACTGGTGTCTTTAGCAGAAGAATTTTGGATCAAACGTGGCTGAGAAACTTCATAGCCTGAGATGGTGCTAAAGTTTAGCTGTGCAAAATCGATCTTATCAGTTTTAGCAGGGTGGCACCTCTCCGAACCTGAGTTCTTTCCTGGTTAATCTCTGGATAAACCTAAACTCTGGTGCTATGTGCTCTCCCCGGAGGGACGGTGTGGTCCCCACATTAGTTAAGGAGAACATACAGCATACCCACCAGAGCCATAGGTTCCCCAGAGATGCTCCCCTTCACACCCTCTCCAGATCCCAGGGTGTGCACTTCCCAGGGAATAGAAGAGTGTCTACGTCTCGGGGAGACCAACGCAGGAAACAATTCTCTTCTCTTCCCTCCAGCAGGGAAACAAGACATCAAAACCCACAAAGAGCCAACTTTCAGGTGCACTCCTAAATGGATTTCTCAGCTTTTCTAACTCACAGCCCTTTTTTTTTTTTTTCTCACCGTGCCACGTGGCTTGTGGGATCTCAGTTCCCCGACCAGGGATCCAGGGATTCAACCCGGGCCACAGAAGTGGAAGTGCGGAATCCTAACCACTGGACCACCAGGGAACTCCCCAGCTCACTCCTCTTTTAAAAACCTTAGGAGACACAGCGAAGAATTTGGGCAGCGAGTGGGAAGATCTAGTCTCAGCCTTTCATCTCCTCTGTGTCTGTTCCCTCCTCTCTAAATGGGAACGAGCGGTCCTGCCCACTTCACAGAAGGGGTCTGGAAGATGAGAAGGCTTCAGCAAGTCACAGCAAGGGGCAGGAACCCGGGAGCATCTCTGCCTGTAGCGGGGCTTCACAGGGTCAGCCCACCGCCCCTGCTCTGAGTTCGCTCTTTTCATACCTTGTCGGATACCAGTAGAGCTGTTTGCAGCCTTTGACCCCTGGAGACATGAGAAATTTCACCAGCCCAGCTCATCAGCAAAAGATAGTTGAGCCCACACCTCCTTCCCCAGTCTAGCTTTTTGTTTTATAGATTTGGGTATGTGGCTGCGGCTTCCAACCTTCTGTCTCAGGGAATAAAGCACAGATTCAACCTTGGAGTGTTGCGGGCAAATGGGTCAGGATTCCAGGCAGGGGCACCTTCCCAGGGAGTCCCTAGCGCAGTGCCACCTCTGCTCAGGTCTGCACTATGTGACCCCCCATGTCTCAGAGCCCCTGACCCTGCCTGCTGGTCTGGTCTCTGATGGCCGTGGGTTCCAACCACTGGTCCCTGCACTGCAGCCAGCTCTGCCTGCGCCCAACCAGAAATGTCTCTTTCTGCCACACGCGGGATGCAATGGGGAAAGGTCCTTCGGGCAAGCATCCGCCCTTTCAGTTGACCTTTCTCGACTTCTTTTCCAAAAGACTCCAGCTCTTGGCCTTCAAAAGTGGCTTCTTTGGGGTCCACAGTGTTTTCTGCCTCGTGTCCAGTTTCCAGGAGCTGCCACGGCACTCTTCACCTGTCCAAGGTTGGGTCCCAAATGCCTCCTGGGTCTGGAGGCTCTCCCCTTGCCTCAGCATGCATTGCCAGCTTCTGTGGAATTCCCGCAAGTAGAAGATCAGCCCGTTCCTTCATCTGCATCTCCTTTTTTTAAATTTAACAAACACTTACGGAACAGCCTCTGTGCTAGAGATTGATGATTATTTCTCTGCTGTGTCACACACTTGCCACCTGGTGTTTACTGTGCTCACTCAACTGAGAACCTACAATGTATCAGACACCAAGGATATAATGATGGACAAGACGCTTGGAGCTCCTGCTTCACCTTCTATTCAGGGAAGGAGGCAGTAAAAATAGAAACAAAAAGAATCCATAAAATGATTGCAAGATTTAAAAGGGCTGTGAAAGAGACAAAAGGATAGAGGTAGAAAGTTATCAGGTGGCAGGGATACCTACTGTAGATATGGTAGTCAGGGAAACCTCTTTGAAAAGGTGACATGGCAGCTGAGACCCAGTGATGAGAAGGAGCCAGCCAGACTGGGGTGGACACATTCAAGGCAGAGGGAACAGCATGTGCCAAGGGCCTGGGGTAGGAAAGACCTTGGCCGATTCATGGAATTGAAAGAAGACCAACCTGGTTAAACATTAACAAGAAGAAAGTGAACTGCTGAAATATGGTGAAAGATGAAGATAAACGTTGCATATGGAGATGTGCTATGCAGGATCTTGTAGACACAGGAAAGCGTTTGAGTTTATTCCACTAATAAAATGTGGTTAGTCCTGGGCCTTCTAGGATGCTTCTTTTTTTTTTTTTTTTAATCTTTGTTAGATTATAATTGCTCACACCAGTTAGAATGAGCATCAGCAGAAAATCTACAAACAATAAATGCTGGAGAGGGTGTGGAGAAAGGGGAACCCTCTTGCACTGTTGGTGGGAATGTAAATTGATACAGCCACTATGGAGAACAGTATGGAGGTTCCTTAAAAAACTAAAAATAGAACTACCATACAACCCAGCAATCCCACTACTCGGCATACACCCTGAGAAAACCATAATTCAAAAATACACATGCACCCCAACGTTCATTGCAGCACTATTTACAATAGCCAGGTCATGGAAGCAACCTAAATGCCCATCGACAGATGAATGGATAAAGAAGTTATGGTACATATATACAATGGAATATTACTCAGCCATAAAAAGGAACGAAATTGGGTCATTTGTAGAGACGTGGATGGATCTAGAGATTGTCACACAGAGTGAAGTAAGTCAGAAAGAGAAAAACAAATATCATATATTAACACATATGTGTGGAACCTAGAAAAATGGTACAGACGAACCGGTTTGCAGGGCAGAAATTGAGACACAGATGTAGAGAACAAACGTATGGACACCAAGCGGGGAAAGCAGCAGGGGCTGGGGGTGGTGGTGTGATGAATTGGGAGATTGGGATTGACACGTATACACTGATGTGTATAAAATGGATGACTAATAAGAACCTGCTGTATAAAAAAATAAATAAAATAAAATAAAAAAAGAGAGAGGGAAATTCTGTCACATCTACAACATGGATGAACCCTGATGACATTACATTCAGTGAAATAAGCCAGACACACAAGGACAGATACTGTATGATTCTACTCACATGAGGTCCCTAGAGGGTCACACTCAGAGACAGAAGTAGGATGGTGGTTTCCAGGGGCTGCGGGGAGGAGGGGGGTGGGAAGTGAGTGTTCAAGGGGTACGTATAGAATTTCAGTTTGGGAAGATGAAAAGAGTTCTGGAGATGGATGGTGGTGATGGTTGTATAACAGTGTGAATACACTGAATGCCACTGAAATGTACACTTAAAATGATTAAGATGGTAAATTTTATGTTATGTGTTTTTATCACAATTTTAAAAATAATGAAGAAAGGGGATAGCAATATCTACCTCATACAGTTGGTAGGAAGAGAATAAAAACACATAGAACACTTAATGCAGTGTGATTCTTCTGCCACACACACACTCACTCACACTCACACACTCCTGCGTGCTCATCTGTGTCCTCAGCCTCTTTTGCCAGGTTTCCTTGTAGAAAAGGCACCAACAGTAAGAACAAGTCACATTCAATGACTTCTGTCCCAAGGAGTCCCTTCAGTCTACATTCTGGACGATTCTCCCATCTCCTACATTTCCTCCCATGAAATCTCATTCCAAAGCATTTTAAGACACTCTTAGAATAATGGTTCTTAACTTGGGAACATTTGCTCTTCAGTTTCTGGAAACAATTTATTCCTCTAGCCAGATCCAAGGTTTTGAGAGTCCAAACAGACAAAACATTCATGTATGCAAACAATATCTACAGGAGCCTCTCTGCAGGTGAGATCAGAAGATCCCTTGCTTTTTCCCTACCCTAAACAAGCGGTGGGTTCCTAAATTGTTCAAGAAGTGTGAAAAAGCGTTGCCTCGTACTCAGATCAATTGCTAAACGCCCTTTGGAACCACCCTGATTCTTTCGCAGCCCTACCCCACTCTTCTCTTCCTGCATGAATGTAGCCTTTCATGTAATGATTTGACTTGATTTCCTCTTCTTTCCTCATTTGCCAAACTTCTGCAATCTAAATCAATAATTAACACACCTCTCCTTTGATGACAAAGTACACTTAATTGGCTGTATTGGCATATGCTCATACATAAGTTTAGACTTAGGAGGAAAATCAGTAGTTTTCCAAGTAGGAGATAGATAAAAGTGAGTTCTTTTTAAAGGTGCGATTCGATCCATTACTTGCGTAATCCTAAAATTTAGACATGGTTGGGGGCTGTTGAGTCTGAGCTCTGCATAATAACACATAATAATGCCTTCTATTTCTATCATACATACTTTAGATTTTGTAGAGTGCTTTCAGATACATTAACACATTTAATTGTTAAAATAAATGAAAGAAGTATGAGTCTCCCCTCTTTCGTGAGGAAAAACAGCCTCAAAGAGTTTGAGGTGTTTTCAAAGCCACCCAGCTAGTACAGGACAGAGATGAGTCTCTGAAATAACCATCTTTTGGCTTCAAGTCTTTTCTGCGCTTTTCACCTCATGCTTGGGAAAGAGAAAGCTGGATCAGACAAGAGCTATCTAAGGACTCAGAAAACTCAGGGCATGCTGCCTGGATCAGGCATAGAATTAGAGTTGAACTAGCAAAAAGAACCCAATCTTCCCCAAAGGCATGAACAGGAGGAACACAGGTAACAGGACACGTGAACCTTCCAGAGCCTCGCAAAGGCAACCAAGACTTCTTGAGACCAACAACCAGACAGTGTGCAGCTGCAGTGGGCTCAGTCCTGATGGAAGGCTGTCAGAGCTAACGGAAAGGCTGTGTCCCCAAGTTCAGCAACAGAGGGTCGTCCCAAAGTCCTCCGGGGAAGCACCAAAGGTAGGGCTGCCTTGTTTCATCAGCCTGGAGTTTTACCTTCCTCAGCATATTCTAAGTAAAAAGGTCAAAGAAATCAGAGACCCTACACAACAGTAGAGAGCAATGTAAATGTTACAGAGAGATGAGAAGCCCTAATCTGTTCAAACTCCGAAACATGAAATTTCACTACACTGTCTCAGCTTCCACAGAAGGGAGTATGGTCCTGCTCTCTGGGGCTGCTGTTGTGGCTGCCACGTGGGGTCAGTCTTGAAACAGAGTATCTGTTCTCCTTGCATCATCTTGCCTCACTGCTAGGATCAGTGGTCACCAGTATCTGGGCATATACTGCCACCAAAACCCGTGCAGGCCCTGACCCTGGCCATCGAGAAAACGCTGCTGGCACCGCGGCTCCCCAGTTTTGGGGGGAAGAGAACGGACTCTTTCTCTCTCTTTCTCTCTCCCTCTCTCTCCCTCCACTCCATGCCTTGCTGACTTGGGCTCACAGTGTCAGAGTTCCCTTAATACACACAGACACAAACACACACACTTTCCCCAAGACCTGCTTCCCTGTCCCCCAATCTCCAAGTCCCCAGACTTTCAGGAGCTGAGAACTTCTCTCTTAATATTTAGTGCTAACCACTTCTTGCCCCAGGATAAGTCACATTTCTCTTAGGAACAACTCCACATTCTAATAGGTTTCATCCTGCTTTAAAATGTAGACAGGCCCTTTTACATCAGAAAGAAGTAACAGAAGAACTGAAAGGGTGGAGTGTAGTTTGGGTGACAGAGTATTAAGACTGAGCCAGCTGAGTCGAAGATGCCCTAAGAATACAAAGATCTGGCTTTCCTTTCCTGAACAATTCAGTTGAGAACCATATGGTACCTGGCCTTTTCCTGGAATGATGGAGTGGGAAGTTAGACAAAACCCTCCAGTGTCTCCAGGTAAGCTGAAAGGCATTTAAAGATGATGATTCAGTTTTCTTTCTTTTTTTCAAGTTTTAAAACTCACACCTTCTGTAATCTGGCTTGAATATATCAACCTAAATCTCATTTTAGGTTGAAGTCTCCTGGAACTTCTCCTGAAGTTCCAGGAGAAGTCTGTCCTGTGAAACCATAGGAGAGAGGAGAGTCCTAGCTGGGTTCCCCAGAAACAGACCCTGAGATGAGGATTCAGCTACAGATGACTTTTTGAGAAAGGGCTTCTAGGGGAGGCCAGTAGGGGAGTGGGGAGCAGGAAGTGAAGGGAAGAGGCCAAGCCAGAAGGCAGATGCGGGCAGAGTCCTGCGGGGGCTCAGGAGTAAGGCTCCTTCTGCAAGACGAGGGAGCTGAGGTTTTCATACCTCTGTACCCACCGGCCCCTGAATAAGGGGTGTAAATTCCCCCAGCACTTCCTGCTTTCAGACTGTGCAGGCCAGGAAGCACCCCGGAACCAATAGGCACACCGAAGAAAGTAGAGGTGCTCTGAGCAAAGGCTTGACATCATCTGCTACAAGGAGCAAAGACTCTAGTTAGACAGACTCGGTTCCCTATACACAAAATTAGGTTACTTAACTGCCCTGCACCCCTGATTCCTTGTCTGTAAAATGGGGAGTGTAATCATACCTGTTTTATTGGGTTATCGTAAGGATGAAATAGACAATTCAGGAAGAGCACATATGGAACATTGAGAAATATCAGCTCTTACAATTATTTATGAGCAAGTGTAACAGTAACTTCACCTGAGCATGTGGCTCTGGTTATGTTTTGCCAAAAAAAAAACATGACCACACGTGTAACCAAAAACCTCAGCAATCTCTGCCATCTCTCAGCAGTTTGGTAATGCATTCTGAGTTACCTGGAAATTATAGGTCTCCATAAGGCAAGAGGAATGTGGAAAATGTCTATGAGGAATTTTAAAAGCACCTTAAAAAGCAGAAACTCACTTGTTTGGATTGTACACAAAGCATCTCTTTAGCTAAAACTCAGCTTCGGGTCTGCACGATGTTTTCTGCCCTACTTATCTCTCAAACACAGTTATGAGGAGAGCTTTTAATGCAGTTGGTCTGCAGCATCAACCTACTATTAGGCTAGCCCACAGTGAGCTAGGTGAGGAGCCATGAGGGAGCTGTTTTTATGACATTCGAGTCGCACAAAATGGGATTTTTCTCTGGAGAAGACTTTTCAGGATTAGAGGGAATTAGCCATATTTCCAATGGGGATTTTAACAGTTGTGAAATTATGAAGAAGACCTGACTCAACAATTCCAATATTGCAATATGTCACCTAGCTGTCTTGTTACTTAAAATTACATGATTAAAAGACAGTGACTTTTAAAAGAACCCAACTGAGGTTGGAAAGATAAGGGAGATATACGGAAAAGCAAGGGAAAAGTATAAAATTGCTGCACACTTACAGAGCTAAGTTTAACAATTCTGGGCTCATTTAAAACATTTCTTTCTTAAATAGCACATTGAATAAGAATATTTAGCCTCTCAGTGAGTTGTATGTTAGAAATGCATCATTAAATAATGTTTTTTTTTTAAAGCTACAGTACTGAATCTGAACTGGATTTAGTATGTTGCTAAATATTCAAATGGTTCACCCTTTTGACTCCCTTTGGAGGGTTACAGAAAATGCATAGACTTTTACTGGACAAAGACGAGTAAACCAATTTACGACCACCGTTGTGCTATATTTTTCTAGCCTCTTCATTTTTTTACCTCTCATTAACTACCCTAAATGAGCTTCAAATAATGATTAGGTCCTGTCCTTTATGTATGAAAATTAGGCCATTAGTGAGCTTGTGACTCTTGAGATGTTTTCCAGGAGTGGTGAAGGGTTTCAACTTTTTCAAGCACACTCTCTAGGTTTCCCCGGTCCTCAGAACACACATTTGCAAGATGGCTGGCCAGGGTTAGGGGGAAGCTAAAAGACCGAACGAGATGGTTCTAATGAGCTTGGTCTCATTAACATGGCGTGATAATTAGGTAACCTAGCCAAGCACATGTAACACTGGGCAAGTTTGAAGAGATATAAATAGCTCCACGAAATGTTAACTACAAAGCTAGACGTGGTATTATCCCTTGAAGAACTAAACAAATCACTGAATAGGATAAGCACTAGAGCTTATAATCAGAGATGGTAAAGAGTGAGAGTTCTGGTTAAGGAATTTTTGCCACCTACAACTAATGAACAATTCCAAAATACATACATGGCTTCTTGTGTGTTTTGCTCCTATCGTGATAATTGAAGTCAAGTCTGTTGAGAGATCTCAGGCTTATTCCAGACGATTAGGAAGGAGTATCTAATTCAACCCAAGAAGTTTGTTCCAATATGTTGATTTCAGAAACTACTCATTCTTCATACATTTTCAACAGAGTTTTTTCTTTGCCGCTTCTTTCAAAGAGTTTGTTTCAATAAAACAGTTCTCCCCAAAATTGATCTATAAATTAAGTGCAGTTCCAATCAAAATTCCAGTAGGATTTTGGATGACCTTGAAAAATTCATTTGAAAAGTTATCTGAAAGAACAAAGCAAGAAAACTTGCCCAACCAAATATTATTATTATACCTCAAAGATGAAGTAGTTAGAAAGAAAAAAGGTGATTTTGGCATCAGAAAAGACAAAGAGATCAATGAAATGGAATAGGAAGCTCAATCATACCCAAATAAGTGTGGGCATTCATTCTACGTTAGAGATAGCATTATAAATCTGTAGGGAAGGATGGAATTTTTAGTAGCTGATGTTAAGAAAACTCACTCACAGTATGAAGAAATATGTCTACCTAATGAAATACAAAAATACAAATCTAAATTGATTGAAAACCTAGATATGAAAATTAAAACAGTAAAGCACTATTTTAAAAAATATTGTGACATTGGGACATGTGGGAGGAGTTCTAACACGCCAAAGACATAAGGTGACAAAGATGGTGAAGACAAGAAAATTGAAGATTTCCATTCAATGTAGAATACCACAAAGTATATTTGTAGGTGGCAGAATGGGAGAAGAGATATGCAACATCTAAAATGAATTGGGGGTAATAGCAATAGTATAGAAGGAACTCCTACAAATTAACCAGAAAAATATAGGAAACAATTCTAAACTGTCCAATGGATATAAATAGGTAATTCAGAGAAGGAGGAAACTTAAACAACTAATAAGAATATTAAGAAATACTAAACGTCATCCACCAACAACCAGAGATATATACATCAAAACAAATTTATGCCCATTCTGTTGGCAAAAATGTGGACATTGGTAAATACCAAGTGTTAGTGATGATGTTGGCATATAAGAAACTCGTGCATTACTGGCGTGAGAGAATGTTGATTATAGTATGTTAGATTATTGTTCAGATATATTCACTACCTCTCCACCACTTCCATAGGAGGGATATATTTCTTCTCCCCATTGGACTTGGTCATGTGACTCAGTGTGGTCTCACAGTGGGCTTCCTGTGCACTTCCCTGCTCCTGGACTTTAAGCTTGGCCGTAGGACTTGGTTTGGCCAATAGTATGTTAACAAAAGTGACTTGGGCAGAGGCTTGAAATGTGCTTGCTTGGCTAGGCCTGATCCCTGTGCTTCTGGCATTGTCATGAGAACATGCCCTAGCTAAGCCCACCAGTTAGGAGAATGAGAGACAGATGAAACAGACCTAAGCCCAACCTGAGACCTATAGCCATCCTAACTGAACTCCCAGCTGACCCACAGATGTATGACTGATAATAATTAGTGTTATCTTAAGCCACTGAGTTTTGGGACTGTTTGTTTCACAGCATTATTTGGCAACACCTGACTGATACACCGATGAAGCATTTTGTCAGTATTTAGTGAATGTAAGTAGCATACAGTGGGTCCTCTGTATCCATGGGTTCTGCATCCATGGATTCAACCAACTGCAGAAGGAAAATATTTGAAAAAAATTTCCAGAAAATTTCAAAAATCAAAACTTGAATTTGTTACACACCGGCAATTATGGACATTCTGGTCAATTATTTACATAGCATTTATATTGTATTAGGTATTATAAGTAATCTAGAGATGATTTAAAGTATATGAGAAGATGTGCATCGGTTATATGCAAATACTATGCCATTTTATTATATGAGGGACTTGAGCATAGCAGATTGTGGTACTTGCAGGGGATCCTGGACCCAATCTCCACTGGATTCAGAAGGACATCTATATACTCTGTGAAGGAGAAACTGCCACAGCCTCCTCCACTCTTTCCTTGTTGGTAGAGGCTCCCTCTTGTATTAGTCAGGGTACCCCCGAGAAACAGAATCAATAGGATATATACAGAGAAAGAGAGAGAAAGAGATTATAATGGCTCGTGCGACTGTGGAAGCTGAGAAATCCCATGATCTGCTGTCTTCAAGCTGGATACCCAGGGGACGCAGTGGTGCAGTTCCAGTCTGAGTCTGAAGGCCTGAGAATGGGATTGCTGACTGTGTTTGTTCCACGCCAGATGCAGGAGAAACCATTGGCCCCACTCAAAAACAGGCAGAGAGGGCAACTGCTCCCTTATCCAGCCTTTTGTTCTAGTTAGGACTCCAAAGGGTGGGATGAGGCCCACACACATTGGAGAAGCAACCTGCTTTACTCAGTCTACCAGTCAAATGTTAACCTTGTCCAGAAACACCCTCACAGACATACCCAACATAATGTTTAACCCAATATCTGAGCACCCCTGTGGCCAAGGCAAGTTGACACATAAAATTAACCATCACGCCTCCCACTTTGGGGGCCAGAAATTCCAGACACTGGCTCTCCGGTCTCTATTACAACATATATAAATGTTAGCCCATGGAACCCATGGGATCATCTACTAAAAGACCTGTGATAGAAGTTTTCCTCTATAATAAAAGATGCATGGGATGGTACAAACCTTTTCTTCTCCACAGCTGTGATCATGTCTGCAGGTGATGCCCAGAGCTGCTGCAACCACCTGTGACATTGGGGAAAATAACACTGATGAATGGAGGATGGTAGAGCAGAGAAATGGACCATGCCTGGGTCCTTGATTACATTACTGGGCTGCTACTGCATCCTCTGGAACTCCTGTTATACGACACAATTTAGGTTCTTACTTGTTAAACCATTTTAAAGTAGGAATGCTAAAAGCATCCTTGATTATCCATGAATTGACCCACTAACCTCAACTCCTATTGAATAGGCATGTGCATAACAGGACAGGTGTGGTGATGTTCATGACAACATTGTTTTGTGGTAGCAAGTTCTTGGAGGCCTCCTAGGTGTCCACCACTAGGAAATAGGTGAGTAAAATGCCTACAATAAAATATTTTGGAATAATCGGAATTTGTCAACTGTATTCACGTAATAAATTTGAATAGATCTCAAAAACATAGAGTGAAGAAATAAAAGTAGAAACTGGAATGAGATATATAACACAATGCCGTTCATGTAGAATGCAGACACATCAAAGAATTATAAATATTCTAATAGCTCACATATATTCAAGGGAAACTGCTGACAGCATCAGTGCACACGCTTACGTGGGGGTGATCTACTTTCGAGCTCATTCACGTGGTTACCAGCAGGATCGATTCCCTGTGGGATGTTGGACTGAGGGTCTCAGTTCTTCACTGGCTGTTGGTCACCAGCCCCGCTCAGCTCCTTGCCACCTGGGGCTCTCTCTAGGGCAGCTCACAGCACAGCAGCTTGATCCCCTCGGAGTGAGTGGGAGAGAGGGTGTCCACCGTCCCACTTTTGCCACATACTCTTTACTAGGGACTAGTCACTAGGTCCAGCCCACATTCCAGGCAAGGGTGTTACCCAAGGGCATGAGGCCCAGAAGGTGGGTGGGGACCACGGGGACCATCCTAGAAGTTCCCTTCCACAGCCCTCAATACTGTGACCAGTGATGACCACTTACCACCAGGTGAAGGGTATGATTAATTCAACCCTGTGTACCTGAGGTCCAAAAAATGAAAGTAAAACCAAGTGGCAAAAAGTACCCATGTGGCTTTGACTTTTAGATATTTGTAGGTCAAGTGGTGACTAACTGACAGTGAATAATGCTGACGGACTGAGTAGTTATTTAGGCCAAATTTTTGTCTTTAATTATGTCAATATTAAGAAACAGAAAAAAATCATGGCTTTTTCACGTAGGATCAATGTAAAGAGGCAGAAAGAAAAAAGGTGAATATTAATACAGCTTCTATTGAAAATAGCAGCTCCAGTCCAGATTTAAAGTAAACTATACTATTCTATACGCTAAACTTCTTTGATGTAGATTTGAGTCATTTTATAATAGGAGAAATCTTTGAACAGTTCCTCACTTAGCAGGTGGATAATGGGAGGTCCAGATGGCCAGTGACTTAGCTCAGGCCGTGGCAGGCACCTCTGTCTGGTCAAGCAACTCTATCCAGCAGACTCACCTGCCAGAGCAGAAATGTGACCGTCTCCAAGTAGCTTCTGGTCTGACTCTAACCGGTCTAGACTTGGTACAACCTTCCTTCCTTTCCCAGGAAATTCACACCAAAGAGTTCATCGCATTAAACTGTCCCGTATTTAACTTCCGTCTCTGCTAACAAGCAAACTTTCAACAACATTCTCCATGTTCTTTCTTGGACCAGAGCAAGGCTTCTTTTATTTTGTTTCAACACTGTTTTCCTAAAGCTCTCTCATCCTTTTCAAGCTCCTCTTCACAGTATCAGTACATGAAAAATTAACACCCCTGTGCAGCAGGGAAGCTAGCTCCTTTTAAAAGAATGTTCTGGCAAACCCAATGCCAGAACATGCATCTCCAAGCAGATCTGCCTTCGAAAGGTACAATGCGTTACAGAAGCTTCTCCCTGGAGAGTGTGGGTCTCCAGGGCTGTGGCAACGATGTTAGATTTCCTCTGTGTTTCCTCTACTGTCCTTTATTTAGTTCTTTCATATGATAGCACATTTTGGATCTATGAACTTGCAAAATGAAGGTAAATCACTGTAACAGTGGAGAAGCCATTATACTTTTTTTGAACTCCATAGCCAGTGAGGGACAGCTGAGGTCTCAAAGTCCAAATTCTACCAACAAAATGGCATTTGCAGTTGCTAAATAAAACAATTGAGCTTTATGGATCAGACATTTTGTTCATACCAAAAAGTTTAAAATATTAACGTCAGCTAGAAAACATGCAGTGGAACAAGCAGATCCAAGAGCTCATCAATGTCATGACAGTTCTCGCCAAAGAACATGGTTACTGTAGCATTTAATGAAAATTAAAATTGTATTTCTTAAAAGCTAAAATTATTTTTTTAAAGTTTAGTTCAAAGTACCAGCGTGTTTTTTATTCACAGTCACAAATAACCATTTGGATTAGGATTTTTTGCTGAGGAACTCTTTGGAGCTTTCAATGCATAAAGTCATAATTATATCATATTATGAAATAATTCCTATGTATGTAATACGTAAGAGTAACCCCACCAGACTTCACTTTGTGATTTTGGTCTTATGGCTAAATTCGATCACAATTCTCCATTACTATGCCCATCCATCTCCCATCCCCCATCCTAGACTTTTTGACTTAGCTCATTCCAGATTTGTGCCTGTTAGACATCAACCATCTCATAAAAATCACAAAACCATCAGGTGGCTCAACAGCTTTAAGGTAGAAGAGGTATGGTCCTGGGAGATTGACACTAGTTGACCACCAACAGAAAACCTCATTCCAGTGAATTTGTTTTTCAGTACCTTCATGTGTCTCTCATCCTTCAATACTAAAGCCCACTGGACCCAGCAAGCTATCTGTCTCCTCCATGTGTCCTCCTCCTCTGAGGTTCAACAGTCCAGATAGCTCTTAAAATCTTAGTTTTCAGAATCAAGTTAGATCCCCAATTTAGTAAATAGCCTTTCACTCTGCTTACAATCTCTATCTTCCCACCACCACCCCCCATGTCTGAGAGTCCGTATGTCACATCACCCGGCTCCAAAAACAGCACTTGAATTTACCAGAGTCAATTCTTGGTTCTGACAGATGAGCTCATTCCCTAAAGTGTCCTCAAAGGTCTTAATAGCCGCCAGACCTTAGAATGAATGGAATAAAACATATGGAATTTGTAAACCACCTTCACACATAAACATGCAATGTTACCTTCTCTCAAAATATTTCACTGGTCCACCACCTTCCTCCTCAATCAAGTGAATGAGCATAGGACATTAATTTCCACAGGATGTATGCGTTTTGAAAGGCCTCTTTGATAAACCAGAAGAGCAATCAGAGAAACTCCAGAAAGTCCTCTCTCCCCGTTTCCAGGGTTGTTCATTGGCTGTACCAAATCTCTCAGAATCAGATCCAGCTACCTCTATTTGTCTTATGTGTGCCTCAATCATTCTACATAGAAAGAATCCATTAACTATTAGCTCTACAGATGATTCAAAATGTAAGAAGAATGTTAAAATAGCTAATACGACCCAGTGCTACCCTAATGGAGGTATAGAATCCAGAGCCTTAAAGATAACAGTTACACCATGTGGTCTTAGAGCAGCATAAAATAGGAGAGAAAAAAGTCATTTAAAACACAATTTAAAAAAAGAATCCTTTAGTCTAAAACTACAGTGGTCTAAATTCACTCTAAGTCGCCGCAAGATTCAATAGAAACTGAGAGGGAACTGCACAGTAATGGATTCTCAAAAGAAAAACACATTATAATCGAACCATCTTATTCCTTGGCACACATAGCAGCTGGTCTGACCACGCATGGAGGATTATGTTTGATTCTGGCGCCATCTTTTAAGAGGACAATGAGAAACTGGAATGCATTCAGAATAGGGCAACCTATTCTGGAAACTACTTCATATAATAAATGGTTGAAAGAGCTGGTGATCTATATCCACCGGTGAGGGAAAAAGATAGCTGCCTGAAATAATAGGGATGGCTAGCAGGTGGGAGTAGAATTAGAGAAGAGTGGGTTAGGACATTAATCAAGCGAAGAGCCCTAATGAAATAAATGCAAATATAAACAACAGTGAAATACTATTTCCGCATTCCCTCACCTCAGCAAATTGGGATATACACACACATATATTTATTTTTCAGGGGAAATGACCAGTGTGTCGTGGCAGGAGGGGTGGGAAAAGCTTTTCTCGTAGTCAGTTTGGAAATAGGATCAAGAGCCTTAAAATTGCACATACCTATTTACCGAATGTTTTCACATCTGAGAAGTTACCTTGAGGAAATAACCAGAAATGTTTTCAAAGACTTTTGTAAATGAATGTTCATCAGAACTTTAATTATGCTTACAGAAAAATGGGGGCAATACCTAAATACCCAATAAAAATTTGGGGGTTGTCTACACTAATAATTATGGTATTTACAATGTGCCAGTCACTGCTAAGTATTTTTCTTGTAACATCTGTAATCCCCTCAACAGCCCTATGAAGGGGATATTATTATCCACCTTTTGTAAATGAGGAAATTGAAGTTGAACATCTTAAAGCAAAGATGTTGCATTACTTAGGATCTGACAGACAACACATGGTAGAGCTGGAATTCCAAAATAATCATCCTGGCCCCGGCTCTGCACTCATAACCACCACATTATGTTGGTAAAAAGGCATGGCAACAGTATGGAGTTTCCTTAAAAAACTAAAAAGTACAGCTACCATATGATCCTGCAATCACTCCTGGGCATATATCCAGAGAAAACCATAATCCGAAAAGATTCATGCCCCCCAATCTTCATAACAGCACTATTTACAATAGCCAAGACATGGAAACAACCTAAATGTCCATTGACAGAGGAATGGGTAAAGAAGATGTGGTAATCAGCCGTAAAAAGAATGAAATAATGCCATTTGCAGCAACATGGATGGACTTAGAGATTATCATACTAAATGAAGTAAGTCGGACAGAGAAAGACAAATATATGGTATTGCTTATATGTGGAATCTAAAAAAATATGATACAAATGAACTTATTCACAAAACAGAAATAGAGTCACAGATGTAGAAAACAAACTTATGGTTACGGGGGGGAGGGATAAATTGGGAGATTGGGATTGACATATACACACTACTATATATAAAATAGTTAACTAATTAAGGACCTACTGTATAGCACAGGGAACTCTACTCAGTACTCTGTAATGGCCTATATGGGAAAAGAATATAAAAAAGAGTGGATATATGTATATGTATAACTGATTCACTTTGCTGTACACTTAAAACTAACACAACATTGTAAATGAACTCGACTCCAATAAAATTTTTTAAAAAGTCATGGCGTGTCAAAATATGGAATAACACGTTTCAAAATGAAATGAAAAAGGAATGTGATGAGCTCACTGGTAAGGGTTAGAAATCTATCTCAACTCCCTTTTGGAGAACTTTGAAGACCACCCTTGCCCATCTTCAGTCTTTTGCTCTCTCCTTACCCCGAGGCCCTTCCAGCTGCTGGAGATGGAATTCTCTCAACCCAGAGGCTCAGGCACCACAGCAGCTAAGAGCTTGATCACAGCTGGCCACTTTTCACTCTCCTCTTTCAACTCCTATTGTTCCACAGAATCAGTGGATAGAAGTCACTAGCAGAAGTATTTTTGTTTTTACATTCCTCACCAAAAAAAATTTTCAGGCAAATTCGAAAGTAAAAAGTTAATAGTGAGTTTTTTTTTTTTCCTTTTCATTTTAGAGTAATTAGGGAAAAATTGGATGGCGGGTGTAATTATTAAGAGGAAATTTTAGAACAACTTAGGTCACTCTCAAGCACCTTTCAAATGAGGTCAAAGTTTTTGCATCTTTCCCTCTTGATGTTGAATAGTTCTTTGTTTGCTGGACAGAAAAACAAGAAACACCTTGGGGAACAAACACCACAAACACAATTGTTGCTTCTTCTGTATTGGAAAATATCTTGTTTTAACGTTTGACTCACTTGTAAGTACACGCACATGTTTTAAACTCAGGCTATTTGTCTCCACAAATTCCCATTAAGAGCTAGATAAAAACACAAATGACCACATGAAGGGTTTTATAAACCTCTTTATTAACACCAATCAGAAGTAGAAAAAAATACATACGTAGAATTGCTTCGAATAATGCAAAGAAGTGTTTTCATAGCAAAATAAATATTATATAAAGAACCCTTCTACTTACTGAGTAGTCCTCCAAAATCTACGAGTTCGATGAATAGAGAGGCTGTGAGAGCTAGCAAGAGCTGGGGGTCACCCTGATCTTTTAATTCCTTTGGCTTGAACAGTATCATGATTTGTAGATGGTGATGTCCTGCCAAAGATTTATGTGACTTCCCAGGGGAGCCTTATATTCCCATGGTTACTCTTGGCCGTGAGCCTCTCATTCCTACTGAATTAGTTGTAAATGTGAATCACATCAGAGTGCCTTTCATGCTGTTTCTGCTCTGTCCCAAATTAATCTAGATATGGAAATGGTGCTTTCCTTCATTTTCACAAAAATGAAACTCACCAAGCAAGCAATAAAGTAAAACCCATGCTCACACCAATACTCAACATGGCAGACTTTACCCAAAGTTGGAGAAGATCAAAGAAATTTATACTGCAGCAATGCAAACAACAGCAAATGAACTGAGTGTAACCTTGTTCCCAAACCACTTGTGGCCACCTGGTTATGGATTGCTCACTGGTTACACCATCACAAATAAAGCTCTACCCCTCAGCAACCTGCCAACTTCCCTCCTTCTTCCTTCTCTCCTCCCAGCCCCTCTCTCACAGCAACATCAGTACCAAAAATGGTTTATTTCTAGCACAGAACATTTAGTACTCTCTCTCCTTTTCTCCTGCTAACCCCATGTGATTTACGATGTTATTGTTTAAAGCAAAGGCATTTGCCCCTAACAGGAATGCTGTTGCTGTTAATAAATGCAACTTTTTATGCAACTTCCGTTGTAATCATAGAAACTTAGGAATCAGTTGGGCCAAGACCCTTGTCTTAAAAGGTGAGAAATCCCTAAAAATAAAGACTAAATGACTTTACCCCAAGGTCTTATATCTTAATAGTGGCAGAGCTAGCAGGAGAACCCTGCTTTTCTGATTCTGTCTGATGTTTTCCGTTACTAAATACAAACACTAAAACATCTCAATACTTGCTGATATTAACCAGTAGGGAAAGCCTAAAATTCTATTTCATACATTATAAGAAAGTAGAATGTCTATTTAATGCAAAACCAGCCCCAGAAACTTTTCATCATCAAATGTTTTTGAGCTCACATTTGTGCTAAATGTCAGTGTAGATACGAAGGATTCAAAGTTGAGTAAAATGTCTTTGCCTGGCATCTAGATCCTCTGTGTTGTGACCCAAAACTACCTTTCCTAACCTATGGCTATAAATGCCATCTATATGCTGATGACTCTCTGAATTTAGGTCTCTCCACTGCTGACCTCAGCAGCAAGCTCCGTGTTTGTTTGCCTAAATGCCTTCTTTACCAAGCTGTCTGGTTGACTAACAGGCAAAATGGAACTCTTGAATCTTTTCTCAGCCACTCCTTAAATAGTTCTTTCCTCGGGTTCTCCCTCAGTAAATAGCATCACAGCTGCCCAGTTGCTCAGGCCCCAAATCCTCAGAATTATCTTTTATTTGGCTCATTCAATTACACCTACTCTCTCAGCTCCTCTCCCCCAGTGCTTTCTGAATCCTTTCCCTTCTATCTCCACCATAACCACTCCATCCAAGATCTCCTGACAAGACTGCTCTAATAAGCTCCTTACTAGCTTCCCTCCTCCACTCCTACCCCCAGGGTCTATTATCCACAAAGCAGCCAAAGGGATTTTTTTTAAACTATAAGTCATAGAGTAATAATCTCCCACTCAAAACCCTTCAGTGCCTTTCCATGAGTCTCAGTAGAACCACCAACCTTCCTTCCAGAGCCTACGACGGTCTGCTTGATCTGGCCCCCTCTAGTATCTTTGTGGTTAAATATATCAACCTGTTCTTTTATGGTTTTTATTTTATTTTATGTATTCCTTTACAGTCTTGATTAAGAAATTCTTCCTATTGTAAGTACATAAGGATATTCTCTTAAATTTTTTCAAATCCACCTGGAATCTAATACTAGAGAGGTAGTTTGAAATCTACTATCACAGAGGAATTGTTTATTTCTTCTTCTTGAACTTGTGTGAATTTTTGCTTTCTATATTCTATATCCGCTTTGTTAGTGCATTTAAATTTAGAATCGTTATGCAATACTGGTGAATTGAATCTTTTAACACTTCATAGTTAATCTCTAAAGCCTGAATAATTTATTTTGTCTTTTGTTTGATATGAATACACGAGTGTTTTGTGTTGTTGTTGTTTATGGGGTTTGGGGGTTTTTTGTTTTGTTCTTTGGCCCAGTTTATCTGCTTACTTTTAACCTTTCTATGTCCTTGTGAGCCTATGCTGGATGTCCTGTGAGGGCTGCCCTCTTGCTGTTTGCCCTGATTCCTGTGGCTTCATCCCTGGGGTCTCAACTGACAACATGAGTTGTGTACAAGACCCCTCCTCCTCGACAGTCTGAACTGAGAGTTGTGTCTACACAGGACGGTGAGGCATGAGCGTCTCATGAGTATCACCTGTACTGGGGGCAAGGACACCTGGTGAGCAACCCAGCAGCACGAGTGTACCAGCATCCTTGCTCAGTTTTCAAGCCTCTGAGCAGGTGCTTTTGTTTAGTTTCTTGGCCGTTCACCCTTTACCTGCACAGCTTAGAAATCAGGAAATGTCTTGAAGAGAAATTGCATGTAGACTCAATTCCTTTGGTTCTGTTTTCTCTATGTTAATGGCCAATCAAATCCTAGCAACTTTGCATCCTGAACTCCAATTCTTTTGACTGTAGCAAGCTTTGAGCTGCCACCTTCTGTCTGGGTTCCACACCCCATGACAGGGCCTGAATCAGCAAATGCTCCACGGAGAGAACAGCAGCTGGAAAGAAAGGACTCACTTCAGTGCATTTCTCTCCTGTCTAACATCCTGGCCCTTCGAATCCTGGCAACCTTGATTGCTCTCTGATGCTCTCAGACTACTTTACATTTTATTTTATTCAGCTTCACAGTTCTTCTGCACGAGGTTATTCTGATACAAACTACTTCTTCACAGCCAGAAATGGAAACCTACTTCAAGGTATTTTTCCCTCCCAAGAAATGTACCAGGTGGCATATTTTCTTACATAATGGAAATGCCTTTCTGTTGGCTTTAAATGCGAAAGATAATTTGACGTAGAACAAAATTCTTGGTTCACAAACACTTTCTCCTAAAAATTCTGTAGATGTTTCTCCATATTCTTTCTGCATTTAATGCGTCAGAGGAAAACTCTATGTGAGCCTGATTTTCGTTCCTTTGTAACAGGTGTTAAAATTAATTAAATTAATGTTTTGGGCAAGACACCAAAAAGAATGATATCAGCTACAAAGCCATGTCTGCATGGATTTTCTGAGTAGGTGGTCAATAAGGAATTTCACAACTGGAGCCCTCCCACAGGCAAGACAAGGGGTGGGAAGCTGGGATGGTCTGTAAGGAGGATTTTTGGTGGGCGCCTTTGCAGTGCTGTGAGCCCTGGCTGGCTCTCTCACCTCCAGCGTTTGGGGGAGTGGATTGGGGTAGCTCAATGGAGCCCTCAGAACCCCTGAGATGGTCTCCACCTTGAGATTAGGCAACCCTTTTCCCATCACCTTCTATTAATGTTTGCATATTGACCATTTCTAAAAGTTCATATCATATGGCCTCAACTAAATTAAACATGCACAGAAAAAAATATTTTAAGGAAACACACTAAAAGGATTATAACGTGCTTGGAATCTGGGGGATTTTTATTTTTGTCTTCATTTACTTCTTTGTTTGCCAAACAGGTACAAAGAGGTATACAACTTTTTATAATTAGAAATCGTGTTTGTAAATATCTAAATGTAAAAAATTTACTATACACGATGTATGTTATGTACATATGTATTTCTAACGTACACTTATGTAAAAAATATTCACTTGGCCAAAAAAAAAAAAACCCCATAGAAGCCCATCCCCCTCTCCCCCACCCAAAAAACCGTGTTTTTCTCTGGATAGTGATTTCCCCCTATATATCTGCATTTTTATTTAACAGGGGGCGGGGGAGGGCTTAAGAAAATACTGGTTCCAGACCTACGGTGGGTGGGTCTACCTGCGCGTCGGTCAGAGGAGCACCTGCCAGGGTCTCCCCGCCCCCACTCCAGGTGAGTCCCGCCTCATTCGGCCTCTTTCCTCTCCCTTCACTCCTTCCTCCCGCGCACCCCGCCTCCCCTCCCCTGCACCCCTCAGCCGCCCACAGCCCTCCTAGCTGGCCCTCGGTACATATCCTCGCGCATCTTCTCGTTCGCCTGCTGGGCCCCTGCCGTGTGATGCGGTCTGCTCAGCAGCCGGCAGCTCCTCCAGGGCGGGGATGTGACCCCAGGGCGGGGATGTGACCCCAGGCCGGGCATGTGACCCCAGGCCGGGCTCAGGGGCGGCTTTGCGCAAACGCGATTCCGCGGACAGGCGCCCCGCTTGCCCCGCGCCCGGCCCCGCTCCGAAGAGGCGCCGGCCCCCAGCTTTGCTCCCGAAATCAAAACAGGGGAAAGGCACGAGGAAACGCGCTGATGCGAGAAACAGACCCTCTCCCGGGTCGGCCGGGGCGCGGTCGGTCGGGGGAGGGGCTGCCCCTGGCGCAGTCGGGTCCCTGAGGGCCCCTGGCCCGGAGGCCGCCTTCTGAGCCGCAGCAAGTGAGCTGTGATGAAAAATGCACCGGCCTGCGCTCGTCCACGGCCCAGATCCGCGCGGAGCGCCAGGGCTTTAACGCGGCCGCGCCGCCCGGGATGCGCGCGAGGGTTTGGGGGGAGTAGGGGCTTCGACCCGCCCGAGAGCCGGGCTTATTCTCCAAAATACCAATGGGAAGCACGCCCTGGGCCCCAGGACCCTGGAGTGGGTAAATGTGCCCCCCGGCCAGGGCCTATTCTCCGGCCACCAGTCCCCGCAGCCACTGCGCAGCCAGAACGCACGGCCCGCCGGCTGCGGGGTGGCCCGAGCCCGCAGGTGCTGCAGCCCCCGAGCCGGGCTGGCGAGGGAGGACGGGGACCAGAGTCGGAGAAATGCACCAGAGCCGCAGGTTTCCGGAGGCCTCTGCAGCCCCTGCCATCTGGGCACTGCGCACACAGACGCTGCGTGGGCCCCCGGAACTCGCCACCTCCGCGCGCGCCGCCAGCCGCCCCCCCGGCGGCGGCGGCAGGAAGGCTCCACGTCGGAGCTGCGGGGAGGGGCTCCGGCCGGGCTCGCCCGCTCCCCAGACGCTGCATTTCTAAGTCAGTTTCCTAAAGTCAAACTTGAAAGAGCCACTGCTGATTTGCTGTGGGCCACGCAGTACCGTGAGATGCTACACGCTGACCTCGCTGGGATGCGCAGCGTTCTCCTGCTGTTTTGCCGTTGAATCAAATGCGGTGAAGGGGGAAGTTTTAGATTCAGGTCAGGCTTTCCCAGGACCTCCAGGCCCCGAAGGCATCGGCTCTTAGGCCAACAGCGCCATCTGGTGGTCGTGGTCAGCACGTGCGGGCCTGTGCGGGGAGACCAGGCAGAGTGATGTCATGGTCCACGTTTGCTTCTCGGAGTGGGCTCCCCTGCAAGGCCCGCGTTGCCCGGAGCTGTGTACCCGTTTTTCTTGTCAATGAGTCATCGTGCAAGGGGTTTCTCCATGGGACCCAGGTTATATATTACAACTGAAATTTCCCTCTTTGATTGCAGTCGATTCTAGGGCTACTGGATTTGAAGCTGAAAAGGACGAAGAGATCAAAAACCGACCTCCTTGATTCACAGCTTTGAAGCGGGCTGGCTACGTGACCTTTCTCAGGTCCAGCCACGCCTGGACGGGAATCGTGACTCCTGATTCCCAACTGAGGAATCGTTTTACATCCCTGTGATCTCTTGACCCCAACCAGCTCTTTCATTCCGCCAAGGACTGCAGAGTAGACGTCTCACTGCCTGAAAAGCTGGGGGCAGGGTCTCCCTGGGCACGTTCCGACCCCTCCGCTGCCCCTCTCCTCTTGGCCCCTTAACCCAACCCCGATTAACATCCTTAGCTGCTTCCTTGTCTGGCACCTCATCGGGCCAAGACTCACTGAGAAATGTCACCACGCTCGGGACTAATTGAGCCAGAGGCAGATTTAGGTGATTGGACTTCGGATGAGCCCTCCCTGAAACTCTGCTTTCAACATCTGTTGATTCCTGCATTGCAGATACTCCAGATGTTTCCCTCTGAGCTTCAGCTCTTGCCCTTACAATACCTCACCGTTTGAAAAACAAATTCTCCCGCTTTCCAGAGATGAAGTTCTCCTCATGGGAGCTCCCTCCATGTTGCCTCTTTTGCCCTTAAAATACTTGTATCATCTCCTATCTTCTCTTCCTCTCTTACCTCAAGGGGGAAAAATCCTTTGTCTTTTCCAAACCAAATGCATCTATGTTTACCGCTAACATAAAACATTGAGCCCAAACAAAACAGGAAGCAAAAAAACTCAAAAGAGAAAAATTCAAGAAGCTGAAGGAAACTTTAAGAAACTATCAATAATGTTCTCAGGTGCATGAAAAAAAGATATTGCATACCTGAGAAAAGAATGCCACAAGAAAAGGAATATTCAGAGGACAGAAAAACAAACCTCTTGGAAATTAAAAAGTATGATCACAACAATGAAAGATTCAAAGGAAGTGTTCAAATAAAAATGTAGGGAAGCCCCAGAAAGTCGAACAAAAAGGCAAAACGATAGACAATTAAAAATTTAGAAATAAAACAACAGGATTAGTCAAAGAGGCAGAATCAGCTACATGATTTGAAAGGCTCCGTGCAAAATGATAATGTGAAGTCCCTTGTTTAAGAATCATTAAGATTTTCAAAAGCATTAAATCAGGCGTAGGGCTGGTGCAGTGGATACAGCTCTCTGGCCCCTCCCTCATTTCGTGCAGTTCAGGGATCTCAGCAACACAGGATGTGAGGAGTCCTCCTGACCAGAGTTTTGAACCACAAGATCACTGCCTTTTAGACTATTTGGGGGTTGGTGGAAGGCGAGAGGACCATATCAGCCCTAGGGGCTTAAAGCTGAGCTGTCCAATACAGTAGCCTTAAAGACTATGAGACCCCGACTCAGAAACATGGATAATGAGACTCAGATGTGATCATCTGATGGAGATGTGTTGTGAGTATAAAATATACAGCAGGTTTTAAAGATTTAGTATGAAGACAAGAATGTCAAATATCTCATTAACAATCGTGTTATAATGACTATGTGTTGAGGTGATCATGTTTTGGATATGTTGAGTTAAATGTATTATCAAAATTAATTTCACCTGTTTCTTTCTACTGTTGTAAAATGTGGCTGCTAGAAAAAAATGTAAATGTGGCTCATATTGTATTTTTATTGGACGACACTGATCTAAAGAGCTTTATTACTGAGCCACAGTTACTAACCTAGATACTTCTGTGTTTTGTTTCTTACTTTCTTATCACAAGGTTTTGGGGCATCAGGCTTGGCCCAGGCTGTATCCATCAGTTTCCAAAGTAGGACACAGAAATTACTCTAAGTATTTCCAAAGGATGGAGATTTGACATGGGGAATTTGGTTACCAGATTGTTATAAAGACTGAAAGAGCAAAACAGGAAGGTGGTGTTTCCTGAAATGCAGAACTGCAGAAAGCTACTCCCACCCTCCTCAGGAGCCAGTGCTCACGTGAGCCCACTCCAGTCACCCTGCACTGTTGCCCAGCAGCTCCGAGAGCTCGTGGTCAATTGCGGGCTACACGGCGCAGAGCCTGCTCACCTGTAGATGCTGGTGATGTTGGTTGGATCTGTTGGCACTACAGCAGCCGACAGTCACCCTCTGCTATCACTGAGCTCAAGTGCGTGGCATTGTTGCTGAGACACGGCCTGCCAGAAACATAATGGCTTCTATCTTTTTACTCTTTCTAGTTTCTGTGAATGCCCCCAGTTGGCAGACTTTAAAAACTTTTTTTTAATTTTTATTTTATATTAGACTATAGTTGATTTACAGTGTTGTGTTACTTTCAGGTGTACAGCAAAGTGATTCAGTTATATATATATATATATATAAAAGTTTATATATATTTGGTATTTGGTAGGTGTTTTGTCATTATATATAATGACAAATATATAATGTCAAAATACCTACCAAATACCAACTTTTATATATATGTATATGTATATATATATATATATATATAAAACTTTTAAATATATATATTCTTTTTCAGATTTTTTTTCCCATTTAGGTTATTACAGAATATTGAGTAGCGTTCCCTGTGCTATACAATAGGTCCTTGATGATTATCTATTCCAACTGGCAGACTTAAGTAGAATTCAGCTGGTAATGGAGTCTGAAAAATGTAGTTTGCAAGCTTCCTTCCTGTCCTGGAAATGAGAAGGAAAGGAAGGTAGAATAAGGCACAGAGATTTTCTATAGAATCTCTTCTAGAAGATGAAACTGGCAAATATAATTGAATGTACTGGGAAGAAAGTCTTTGGCTGAATGGGAATGAATTATTGATAGTGACACAGAAAACTAAGAGAGCAATACAAATTTAAAAATAAGTCAACTATAAACTCCAGGAAAAACAAAAAGTTGTACAATAAAGGAAATATAATTACAGTGCACTACTGGCTGTAATTATTCGGCTGTGAATAATGTTTCTGTGGTCATAATAATATAAATTCTTAATAGTAATTTAGCAAAAATAACATATAATTTTATTGGGATGATAGGGCATGTGAAATAAGTAGGTGAATTTGAACTCTAAATCGTCAACCCCCTTGGTAATAATTCAACACATAAATTCAAATCTGGGAGAGAAAACCAAGAAATAGCAGTATAAGATGGTCATTTCTATGTTTGAAGGTGTATCCTCAAAGAAACAACTGAATAGTTAAAACAAGGAGTGGAAATCTGGAATAAGGAGTGGGGCAGTGACACTGCTGTTTAGGGGTGATAAGCTCTTGGGAATTATATAATTTGTTTCGATGATGTACATGTATTCTTTTGAAAGATATAAAATTTAATAAGTTTTTAATTTTATAAATAAAGAAACTTTCCCCCTCAAAACCCTTCACCTCTCATAGAGCATTCATTGTACACACATATCTATGATAATGACGAAAAGAAAATGCAATTACTGTCAGAGTAAAGCAATGCTTGACAGCCCTGAGTGGCATGATTTATTTATGGAAGGAAGGTTGACTGGGCAGTAACTAATTATTATCTTTAGCCAGTGTTCTTTACCATAAATCTGTATAAATCTAGTTACACTTTGGATGAGCAATTGAGCTATAAATACTGCTTTGGGAGTCTGTATGCAGCATGCTGTTTCAGACTACCAGCCTTAACAAGACTGTTAGTTAGGTAACTTTGAAATCTATGTTAATTCTTTGGAGCTAAATTGTATCTGGACGAAGAGATTCACTTCTTACCAAATATCCACCTCTTATAGTTAGGTAGGGCCATGTGACATTCTAACCAACAGGCGATATCTGGAAGTGATTCAAGTCCCTTATGAACCAAAGCATTTAGGAGCCAGGGTTCAACCTGTCAGCCCTCTCTCCCCAACCCTGGTGATTGTTGAGAAGAGCATTCCAAGATGGCAGCAGCACCCTGGGTTGCGGAGTCACCACGTGGAAGATGGTTACCCTGAGAGTCACCCCTCATTCAGTGGACCCTAAGTGGTTGAGAAATAAACTTTTATTGTTTTAACGTCTTGAGATTTTTAGCAGGTATGTGTTACTGAAACATAACCCAACCTATCTGACACAATGTTATTTTGTATCATTTCACTTACTGTATAATTTTAATATATGCTCTTTATAGAAGTCACTTTCTAATCCACCATCATAAATCCATCACCAAGTGTACTTAAGCCATGATTCTCACGGGAGCAATCGGTTTAGGCTGAGTCCCACACACTCCCTTGCCCGAGGCTCCTAGGATGACTTTCCTTAAGGTGGTTATCGGGGTGGAGGGGGACAGCAGGTGGCCACATGATGGGTCTTTTCTCTGTGGGATGTTAACCCACCACTGAGGCAACTGGACCCAAAACCGAGCAGCCATCACGTTCTAGCTGACCACCCACCAAGGAAGCAGAATATAAGGGCTTAGGCTGTTTAGACTGAGTCAAACATTTCAGTCAATCAATCAATAACATTAATTCAAAGCCCGCTGAGTTCAGTGTGTTGAGCCAAGCACAACATGAGACTGAAAATGGACAGGAGATACATTTGTTTCCCCCAATACAGGAAAGAAGAACCGCCGTGGGAAAGGAAGGTTCGACATTTCTGTAAAACAGCATCCCAACAAATATACAACAGTCTACTTCAAATTTCATGCTGTCTTGAAGCCGAGGAATAAAGGAGACTGAAGAAGTCGCTCAGTGGAGGATTCGGAGGGATGGTGTCCAAGCTGGGCTTTGTAGGGGGCAAAGACAAGTAGCAGTCGAAAGGTGAAAAGAATATGGACCAGGTGAAAATATTGGCACATCCGGAAGTGCAGCAAAGAGCGGGCAATGTACGGAAGACAAGAAGATCTGCATGGGTGGAGTGAGGGTTCCTACAGGGGAATAAAAAGATGACATGGGGTAGAGAGAAATTAGTGAGGGACCTTGAAGGTCAGTGATACAAACCATTTAAGGAGAATTGCTTGAAGAGTTTTATATAAAATGATATGGAAAGGAGAAAGACCATGCAGGTGGGGAAAGAAGACCAAATAGGACATAGTGCGCGATGATTTAACTGTGAAATTATGAATTGGGGTAGTGGTTTGGGGTTTGGAAGGGAAGGGTGAATCCAAAAGAATAACTCAGAAGGATCTGAAGATGTATTTCATGTGAGGGTAAAAAAAAAAAGAGAGGCAGTATGAGTGATCCCACGTTTTCAAGCTTGAGGAAATGGAAGGTGTCTATTTGGGGGTAAATGAGCTTCCAAATCCAGCACTAGTATTTTTCTTTAATTCCAGGAAAAAGAACAAATTAGACTGAAGGAAGAAACCAAGCAGAGCAGGTGGGGAGGGTAATGATCCTAACCTGTTAGCTTTTTGAGGCCAATAATCACATGTCCAGTTATTTTAGCATCCTCTTCATGCATCTAATACAAGGACTAGCACCTCAAGCCAACCAAGGAATAGTCATTAAGTGAGAGAATAGATGGATTCAAACTGGTTTAGCTTTCCCGTAGACCAGACATGTCAGTGTGATCAGGAACTTTCCACTACACAGTGCAGGGGCTGAGGTCTCCATTCAGGAATCACCAAAGGATTTCTCAGAAGAAACTCACTCTAAGTGGGGAAGGAGCCCCGTTTACCAAGATTGAGCACATAGTAAAGCCTTAGGCAGCAGAGGGAGTTTGTGATTCGGGATAAATGGCTAAATCGTCTCCTGTACAATTAACTGGACACAGGTCTGTCTGAGTCCTGAGCATGGGGCCCTAAGACTAAAAGGGCTGCTTCCCTTCCACCACAGTAGAACCTAAGTGCTGTAGCACCCATGTGACTTCAGTGACTTGAGTCTTGGGTTGGCCATCGTGGGAGCATGAAAGGCTACACTACCTAAAAGAGCGAAGATGGTGAAAAAATGCTGGCCACTTGGAAGAGCAGCATGAAGGCTACAGCCATGTCGTGGAGGTGTAGAGACCACTGGAGTATATATTTATTCATAAGTTGATTTGAAAATTCTCCTGCCACCTCCCAGAAGTACCCGAAGAGGTGGGAGATATTGCAGGGAGCTAAGGTCTGAACATCAATAAACCGAGGTCACATTCAGACTCAGGGTCTAATCAGAGCTTTGCCCAAAGTTCATGATACGGTGAAGCCCAACACCAGAGATGGTGTCCATTGCAAACATTTGAAGGCGCATTCCAGACAAGAGGGGCCACTGCTGATCTGGGAAAGTGGAAGGGTGTGTCAATAGCTGTCCAAAGATGCTGGTCGGTAGGATGAACCCCACCTGCCGTGGACAAATTTCTTGCCATAATATAAAGAAATGTGCAAGGAATTGGTAAGCAGTTAGCGGTACCACACAAACTATTACACAGACTTCAAATCTTAGCCTCCCAGCATGCCTTGCACTTTCCTACCTGTGCTGATCTGCCATCGGTCTCTGCATCTTCCTTACCAATAGCGCCTCTGCATCTTCCTTACCAATAGCGCCTCTGCTTTGTGCTGTGTGGTCATGTGCTCAGCTAGTGCTTCCAGGCCGGGGCGGGGTCGGGGGTGGGGGAGGCACGTACCCCATCTCTAGGAGGATACGGAAGTCTCTGGGTGATGCTTTTTTGGGGGCTTCCTAAAGGGTGTGGACTCCAGTGACAAGAGTCTCTGTCGTTCCCTTTCGCGCATGGAATGTAGGCCCCCAGCCGAGCTGCAGTGACCAGCTACCTGGTGAACACGAGGTGGAAACCATGGAGACTAGAGCCACGTGCCCACGAGGGCTGAGCAGAAAGAGAAGGAGATCAGGACCCAACGGCATCGGGGAGCCACCAAACAAGCCCTGCCTTGTCTACCTCGACGGCCCTGCTTCCTCCCATCTCTTTGCAAACCCGCCACCCTCCCCAGCCTTCCTATAGGAAGGACCCCTCCCTCAACTCACTCAGCACTGTTAGCGGATGTGTCATGTGAGAGCACTTCCTCGCCCGTGTATTTCTAGCTCACTTTTCTTGATGCTTCTTCTCAACTACATGGTGACATTCTGATAGCAGAGCCCATGGCTATCAGATAAACCTGCTATCAAATAAACCTGTTGTTTATTTTGGATTTCTTTTAACTTCTACTGAAGCCATGGCAGAACCTGGCTCTACTGCGTGCTTGCTTCCTTTATGGAAAGCTGGTTTAGAAAGGCAATTTCATCCTTGTGTAAGCGTGTAGAGGGTGAGGGCAGGAGTGGGAAGCTTGTTTAAAATGTAGTTCCAGGAGATGGGGTGTGGGTGAAATGGGTGAAGGGGGTCACAAGGCACAAATTTCCAGTGATAAAATAAATGTCATGGGGATGTAACGTACTGCGTGGTGAGTAAGGAAAAAAAAAAGTAATTCCAGACTTTTGCATTAAAGTTCACGGACTATTTGGTCTCACCTTCAAATTTACAGTACACTAATTATGATTCATTCAGCATCATAACAGCAGACTCTGGTCCACACACATAGCACCAGACACAGCCAGCTACACCCCAAGCTGTTAGAAAAACACCAGCTCGGGGTTGCGGGGGGTTCCTTGATGCGAACACTCCTGACTATTCCTGAGGAAATGCTGACTGACTCATCAGCTCCCCTCCAACACCTCCCTCTCTCCATCCTGTGCTGGGTCCATCTGGCTTCCCAGGGCCAAAATAGCATCCTGGGATGACTGTCCCAGAACATACCAGAATGGAGAGACAGAATGAAGCCTCCCCAGAGGCACTCGGGTGATTTTCTAGAACAGAAAACACCAGCAGTTCTTTTCTGCACTGGAATCCTTTGTTTGACCCTGGGTACCAAAGATCATCCACTCACCCCATCTCCCCCTGCCAGGCCCTTCCCAACGCGTTATTTTCCAGTAACAGTAAACTCTGCCACATGTCCAACAGATGGAGTATCGCTCAGGAACTTCAGCCTGTCTTCTCTGGTGCCCCTCTCCAAGGCGGAATGGATTGCCACAGCGCAGTGTGGTGAAGAGATACCTCCACACGACCCCGTAACGGCATAGTTGCATTAGTTCTAATTTCCACGCTAGTCCCCCGACGGAGGAAGATTATACCCCGCGGCCCCAGGGTCTGTAAGTGCCCAGCCAGCCCAGACAGGTGTGCAGCAGCCCACACAGACCAGGTGCAGGGCAGAGCAGGCTCCAGCCTCACGATGCCTGCCGTGTGCAAACGGAGTCCCCGAAACCTGCCTCTTGATTTAGGGTTGGTCGAATTCCAGGAGCCCTGTGAGAAGCTGCAGAGCAGCCAGGTGGCCACTAGGGGGCTCCCTACTAGCATCTGCCGGAGCCCGAGGGCTCAGTCCCTGATGATTTCTGGTCCCTTCCACAGGATTCATCAAACTGTTTATTTTCTCCTTCCGTAAAGATTTAGATGCCAAGTGAGGAGGAATATGCGTTGTTTTACTTTCATTTGCTTTTGGAAAGAAACTGAATTTAACACGGGCCAGCAGTATGGAACTGAGGTGGAGGTGGGTGGCAGCAAGGCACCCCCATGGCAAACCTTCTCGAGAAAGGCAGCAGGATGGCCCTCTAACCCCAGAACTGTAGGGCCCAGGGCATTCCCTGTCCCAGAAGAAGCAGGAACCGTGTTAGCGCTACCCAAACACAGTATTTCTGTCGGGAAGACTAGGTCTTCTCCTCCTTCACCTTCACCTCCCCCTCCCCTTCCTCCTGCTTCTTCTTTTTCTTCTTCTTCTGAAATTGTTATTGAGATAACTGCAGATTCACATGCAGCTGTGAGAAATAATGCTGAGATTTCATATTTGCTTTACTCAGTTTCCCCAATGGAAACATTTTTCTAAACTGTAGTATAACAACCAGGATACTGACATTGATACAACCTACTGATCCTATTTAGATTTCCCCAATTTTACTGCTACTCGTGTGTGTGTGTGTCTCTGTGTGTGTGTGTGTGTGTGTCTGTGTGTGTGTCTGTGTGTTTGTGTGTCTGTGTGTGTGTGTCTGTGTGTGTGTGTCTCTGTGTGTGTGTGCCAGTGTGTGTGTGCCTGTGTGTGTGTGTGTCTGTCTGTGTGTGTGTCTCTGTGTGTGTGTCTCTGTGTGTGTGTGCTGGTGTGTGTGTGCCTATGTGTGTGTCTGTCTGTGTGTGTGTCTGTGTGTGTGTGTCTGTCTCTGTGTGTGTGTTTGTGTCTGTGTGCGTGTGTCTGTGTGTGTGTGGTGTGTGTGTGTCTGTGTCTGTGTGTGTCTGTGTGTGTGTGTCTGTGTGTGTCTGTGTGTGTGTCTGTGTGTGTGTGTGTGTGTCTGTGTGTAGCTGTATGCAATATCATCACCTGTAGATTCAGACACCCACCACCACAGTCAAGACACTGAACATCTCCACCACCACAAGGATCCCTCACATTGCCCTTTTATAACCACACCCAACCCTCTCCCAAGCCTCTGGCAGCCACTAATCTGTCTTCCATTTCTAAAATTTTGTCTTTTCAAAAATATTATATGAATGGAATAATATAGTATGTGCCTTTTCAGGACTGGATATTTTTACTTAGCATAATTCCCTGGAGATTCATCCACGGCACAGTTTGCATGCGCTAGTTTGCTTAACCATTCACCTGCTGAGGAACACCTGGGCTGATTCAAGATTTGGCTCTTAAATGAACTTGCTGTGAACATCAGTAGTGTTGTTAGTACTGCTGGCTAATGACGTTGAACATTTTCGTGTGCTTACTGTCTAACTGTAAATCCTCTTTGGGAAGTAACTCTTCGTGTCTTATGCCCATTTTCTAATTGGGTTGTTCGTTTTTTGACTGTTGGGTTTTGAGTGTTCTTTATATATTCTGGATCCTAATCATTTGTCAGATATTTGGTTTGCAAATATTTTCTCTCCATCTTAGTTTATCTTTTCATCTTCTTCACATGGACTTCCACAGAGAAAAAGGTTTTAATTGTGGTGAGGTCCAGCGTATCAACTTTTCCTTTCAGCAAGTGTGCTTTTCATGTCAAGCCAAAAATTCTTTGCCTAACCCTAGGTCCTGAAAATTTTATCCAACTTTTTCTAAAGGTTTTATAGTTTTATACTTACTTTTAAGTCCATGATCTATTTTGGTTAATGTTTATGTTATGGGGTTTAGGGCAAAGTCTTCTTTCTTTTTTATTTTTTTAAATTTTTTAATTTTTGCCTATTGATGTCCAATTGTTCTAACACCACTTGTTGAAAAGCTATCAGTCCTCCATCAAATTGCTCCGGTATCTTTTTCAAAAACCACTTGGGCATATTCATGTGGGTCTATTTCCAGGTTCTTTATTCTGTTCCACTGATCTATATGTCTGTCTTTCCACATCGTCTTGATTACCGTAGCTATATAGTAAGACTTCCTATCAGAAAGTCTGATTCCCCTCTGTACTCTTCTTTGTCAAGAATGTTTTACCCAGTTTTCTAGGACCTGTGCCTTTCCATATAAATTTTTGAATAAGCTTGTTTCTCTCTGTAACTAATTACCTTGCTGATTTTGATAGGAATTCCCTTAAAACTATAGATCAGTTTGGGTAAATTAACGTCTTTATTATTCTGAGTATTCCAATCCATGAACTTCTTTGCTTTCTTTCATCAGCATTTTCTAATTTCAGCCTAAAGGTCCTGTACATATTAACACTTATCCCTAAGCATTTGAAATGATTATAAATGATATTGTGCTTTTAACTTCAGTTTACATATGTTCATTGTTAGTATATGGAAACGTGGTTGATTTTTGTGTGTTAATCTTATATTCAATGACCTTACAGAGCTCATTTGTTTTAGGAGTTTATTTTTTGTAGATTCTCTGGAATTTTCTACATAGACAATTATGTCATCTGCATATAGACAATTTCTTCTTTTCAAAATTTACTCCTTCCTCTTCTTTTTCTTGTCTTACTCCAGTGGCTAGAACTCCCAGTACTATGTTGAATGACAGTGGTGAGAGATATCTTTGCCTTATTTCTGATCTTACAGGGAAAGTGTTCAGTGTTTTACCATGAAGTATGATGTGGGTCATAGATTTTTTATAGATGCTCTTTATCAAGTTGTGATAATTCACCTCCATTCCTAACTTGCTAAGAATTTTTGTCATGAAAAGGGGTTGGATTTTGTCAAATGCTTTTTCTACAGCAATTGATATGATCATATGATTTTTTTATTATGATATGGTAGATTACACTGATAGATTTTCAATCACTGAAACAGCCTTGCATAACTGGAATAAATACTACTTGGTCACAGTATATAGTTCTTGTTATACATTGCTGGATTCAGTTTGCTAATCTTTTGTTGAGGATTTTTGCATCTAATTCATGAAAGATATTGATCTGTGGTTTTCTTTCCTTTGTACTGTCTCTCTGGTTTTGTTATGAGGATAATACTGGCCTCAAAAAAAAAAAAATGAGTTAGGAAGTGTTCTCTTATGTTTTTCTAGAAGAGATTGTGTAAAATTGGTTTTCACTCATATTTCGTTGTTTTATAAAATTCTCTGGTGTGCAGGAAAGAATTAACATTGCAGACCTGATATTGTGATCCTTACAAAGACCTGCTTGCAAGGTTGGCCCTTGGCTGGTGTCTGGAAACCTGGGTTGTAAATAGTTCCCGATAGTGATATACAACTTTCCCAAAATACTAAGAGTGGCTCTCTGTACCTACACTGTTAGTGGAATGTGGTAGTGCTGAACCGATGCTTTCCTTCTGGGAATCTGGAATTTCAATGACTGTCATCAGTCATGTGCCTATATGAGCAACTCTGATAAAAATTTTTTTTTAATTTTAAAAATTAAGAAAGACCTGTACTCCTAGGCTCAGGCGAGCTTCCTGGGTAGACACCACATCACATGTGTTGTCACAACTCTTTGCTGGAAGAATTAAGAACTGTTTCACTCCCCAGGGAAATAACTCTTGTAAGCTTGCTTCAGGACTTTGCCTCATGCGCCTGTCCCTTTGCTGATTTTACCCTGTAGTTTTCTCTATTTGGCTTATTTTGTCGTAATAAATCTTAACCATGTGAACAACAATATGCTGAGTCCTATGATTCTCTCTAGTGAACTACAAGCCTAAGGGTGGCCTTGGAGACCCACAGTACGTGCAGTGAAACCATCTGGGCCTAAAGATTTCTTTTTCAGAATAGTTTTTATGGCAATTTCAATTTCTTTAATGGTTTTAAGTATATTAAGATTATTTTTTTCTTGCTTGAGTTTTGGTGGTATGTTGTTTACAAGGAAATTGTGCATTTCTTCCCAGTTTTCAAATTTATGAGCATAAAACTGCTCATAGCATTCCCTTGTTATCTTTTCAATGGCTGATGGATCTGTAGCAATATCCTCGATTTTATTCCTGATGTTAGTGCTGGGTGTCTTCACTCTTTTTATTTTTGTCAATCTTGCTAGAGGTTTTTCAACTCCATTGCTTTTTTTTTAAAGAACCAGCTTTTTGTTTCATAGGTTTCCTCTATTATTGTCTTATTTTCCATCTCACTGATTTCTGTTCTTTATTATTTCCTTCATTATGTTTGGGTTTATCTTTCTATTCTTTTTCTAGTTTCTTGAAGTAGGTATGTAGATTACTGATTTGAGGCCTTTCCTCATTTCTAATGTGAACATTTCGTGCTACAATTTCCCTCTCAGCACTGCTTTAGCTGCACCTCACATTTTTTGGTTTCTTGCATTTCATTTTCATTGTTGTTTTTTTAATTTCCTTTGAGACATCCTCTTTGAAAATGGATTATTTAAAAGTGTGTTGTTTCATCTCCACGTGTTTAGAGATTTCCCTGTGGTCATTCTGTTATTGATTTCTAGTTTGATTCCATTATGGTCAGAGAACACACTCTACATAATTTCAATTCTTTTAAATTTGCTGAGGTTTGTTTCATGGCCCAGGGTATGACATATCTTGGTGAATATTCTATGAGAGTTTAAAAATCTGTATGTAATCTCTAGGCATTGGATAGAGTATTCCATATATGTCATTTACAGCCTGTTGATTGATAATGTTGTCCAGATGTTCTATTTCCCTGCTGATTTTCTGTCTACTAATTCTATCAGTTGCTGAGAAGGTGAAGCTGACGTCTTTAACTATAATTGTGGATTTGTCTCTTTCTCCTTTCTGCTCTGTCAGCTTTGATTCATGTATTTTGAAGTTCTATTTTTGGTGAAAACCCATTTGGGATCATTATGTGTCTCTGGCGGATTGATCATTTTATCATTTTGCAATGTGCTCTTTTTCTCTAGTAATTTTTTTTTTTTTTGCTCTGAAGTCTACTTTATCAGAAAGTAATGTAGCTATTCATGATTTCTTTACTAATGTTTTCATGATATATGTTTTCCTATCAGCTTACCTTCACCCTATGTCATCAAATTTGAAGTGAGTTTTTTGGAAGCAACATATAGATTGGAGAGAGAGATATATATCTTTTAATCTGCTCTACCAACCTCTGACTTACAGATTGGTATATTTAGACCATTTACAGTTAAGGTAATTACTGATATGTTAGTGTTTAAGTTTGCCACTTAATTATTTATTTTCTGTCTGTTTCAGTTTCTCATTTCGGGTCTAATTTTTTCTTCCTGTGGGTTATATGGATACTTTTAGGGTTCCATCTTGATTTATTTCTGGTGCTTTTGAGTGTATCTCTTTATCTAGTTTTCACAGTGGTTGCTCTGAGTATTACAATGTACATATGTGGTTTATTACAGTCTACTTTTATCAACATAAACACTTCAAGTAAGATGTGGAAACTTCACTGCTGTTTAGGTCCCTTTGCCTTCCTCATTTTTAGATCTATTGTCTTGAGTCTAAGATGGTGTCATTTTTGTGTCAATCCTCAAATATGATTTATGTAGCGATTAGGAGTCCCCAACTTCTGACACCGACTGCAGGTTTGGGGGTCTCCAAGACCACACTCATGTATTATACCAACTGCAAGTTCAGGGGTCTCCAAGGCCACAGGGGACTTGATAATTCATGAGAAGAGCTCACAGGTCTCACTGAAGATGATTATACTCACTATTATTGAAGCAAAAGGATACAGATCAAAATCAGCCAAGGGAATAGGTTCATGGGGTGGAGTCCAGGAGAGGTCGATGTGTAGAGTGTCCAGTTGTCCTGTCCCAGTAGAGCTGTGGACAGAGCTAACATCTCCTAGCAATGATGTGTGACAACATTCACAGAGTATGGCCAAGCAGGGAGGCTCACCTGAGTCTTAGCGTCCAGAGTTTTTACTGGGACCTGATTTTGTAGGCTGATGGCTGACCTTAGTCTCCAGCCCTCTAGAAGCTGAGCTGATAGCAGGTGGCCCAGAGCCCCCACCATAAACCACTGTTAGCATAGACTATCTGATGTGACCCAAGGTCCCCAGGTAAACAAAGCCACTCTTGTCAGAGAAGACATTCCAAGCTCTTAGAGTTTGCCTCCCAGGAGCCAAGGGCGAAGGCCAGACCTCTCTTTAGGTAAGCTTAATTCTTTACTACTCAATTTGAAAAATTCATGGGAAAAGGATAGTCTATGGATATGTACCTATATTCTACTCTTTCCATTATTCCCTCTTCCTTCCTGTTGACCTTTGATTCTTCTTTTTATCATTTTTGCTTAAAGAGTTTCCTTTAGCCAGTCTTTAAGGGTGGGTCAGTAGCAACACACTCCTTTGTCTCAGAATGTCTTTATTTCCTCTTCAGTCCTGAAGGATAGTTTCACCAGATACAGAATTTGACTGACAGTTCTTTTCATTCAGCACTTGAAAAATACTATGCCATTTCCTCCTGGTGTCTGAGGTTTCTGAGAAGAAATCCATTCTCATTGGAATCGGTGTTCCCCTGTAGACAATGTGTTGTTCATCTCTGACTGCTTCCAAGATTTTTTCTTTGGCTTTAGTTTTCAGAGTTTAATTATGATATGTCTTGGTATGGATTTCTTTAGGCTTATCCTATTGGTGATTTTCTTATCTTCATGCATGTTATTTGTGTGTCTTTTGCCAAATTTGGGGAGTTTTCAGGCATTATTTCTTCAAATCTTCTTTCAGCCCATTCTCTCTCTCTTCTTCTCAGACTCTGATGATACAGACGTTGAATCTTTTTCATTGCCCCATAGTCTCTGAAGCTCTGTTCATTTACTTACTGTCTGTTTTTCTCTCTGTTGTTTCTACTGGGTGAATTATACTGTCCTGTCCTCAAGCTCACTGATCCTCTCCTCTGTCAGGGAAGAGTGTTTCCCTTTCTGCTTATCGGTGGGACTCCCACTGGCCAGTGGTGTTGGGCACAGTGACTGTGCCACAGGGACTCCCATTCAACGTGGGGGAGGAGTTGGCCTCCCCGGGCTGCCATCATTGCTGGGTTTGTTATAACTGGCAGGTAGCTAGATACCAGCAGAGAAAGGGGGGCAGGGGCCAGGTGGCAGGAAATTGCACATCTTGTAAACAGCGGGGGTCCATGGGCAAACAAAGAAAAGCAGGAACCCCCAGACTGACAGGAGACCACACATTTTGGGGTAATAAGTGTCCTGGAGACAGACAAAGAAAGGTGAGGAAAGGCGGGAATCTCCTGCCTCTGAATGTAACCTGTTGCTCATTATGCTCTCATTACAATAAAATTAGCCTTGCAGATAAGAAGTACCCATCATGCACCGCTGCCATGACACCTCTGATCTAAACTAAATAAGGACAAAAATCCCTCCCCGCCTCGGGAAGGTGGAGCTGGGATGAAAATCAGGGAATACAACCCCCAAACTCCTCCTTCCCAGTGAATATTCCACCCCTTCATTTATATATACCTCCCCTTCATTTACATATCCCCAGGGCAGCAGCTCCTCCCCTCTCTGCCCGCTCTCCCTCTGAGCGCATATTCTTGCTTAAATAAATTCTCACTTCACTTTCTTAACCTCCCTGCTTCATCTCCAAATTCTTTCCTAGGTGAAGCAAGAAACTTAAATTCACCAGGAACAGGTAGGGGGTGGGAAAAGCCAGATCTAGGTGGCCTTCTTGTGTTGGATGAGGTGAGATGCTCTGCCTCTGGTACTCCTCCAGTCCCAGGACCCCTAACAAATTTGTCTTCTTCCTTTCAGAGTTTTCCTTTAGTTTTCTGTTGCATTATTTCCAGGGTTTGTGCTTCAGTTGTGCTTCAGTGAGGAGGATCCAACTGGTCCTTGACACTCCCTGCACCGGGCAGCTTTGGAAGCCTACAGAGGGCTAAGCAGGTATGCCCAGGTGCCAGATCAAGGGTCTGTGGGTCTGAAGAGCCACTATACTTGTGCAGATGCAGGGGGCTGTGCCCACGCTTGGAAGAAATATGGTTGGGTAGAGAGAGGAATTAGAAGTGACCCAATGGCCAAATAACACAACGTGACCTATGGACTATTGTGATAAACGTGTGGATCTTGAGAGCATCAGGGAAACTACAGTTGAATGGAAGAGAAGGGACCTCACATTTGTAGAGTTATGAACTGCAGTAACCATTACTATACTACTTCACCATTTACAGATAGGGAAACTGATGCTCAGGGAGGTCAGAGCTGGGCTTTGGAGACAGGTCTGCCTGTCCCTGGAGCGCAGGTCTCTTCCACTGCCTGCCCCCACCCCCCGCCCTCCTACAAGTGGGTCCAGACCTCTGCCTTTTTGGTCAGGAGGACACACTTCCTAGCAATGGAGTTAAATTGGCCTTGGTTCTCAATTTCAGGATTCTCTCCCTTGTTCAGACTTGGCAACATTGAAGTGTCTGGGCGAAAACCAGGGAAGGTGTTGACCAAAAACTCCAAGTCTGAGAAAACTCTAAACATTCTTTGAAAGAGCAGGGGTGAGGCAGCCTACCTGAGCAGAATTGGCCAGGGTCCCTCCTCTCATCCTGCCCATTGCGGACTCATCTCCTTAGAGTCACATACGGGGCTCAGCCTGGGCAGAGCATGGGATCCTCCTCACTGCCCACCTGCCGGCCTTCCCCTCCATCATGGAGGGTTTCTCACCTTGGTGCAAACAAATACAGGTAAGTAAATGTGGTGGGAGTTGGAAGAAAACTGGATGGTTCTGGGTGAAGAACGCACTAGACAGACGTGCTGCAGCCTGGACGGGAAAAAGGAGGAGGATGATCTCAAAAGATCCTTTGTTTCGTTCCTTATTGTTAAACACTGAAAAATGCTGAAATGCACGGAGACAAAACCTCCTCCATTCTCTTCTCCACTAAGCCCAAATTGAGACATTTATTAGAACTGAGTTTAAAATTTTTAAAAATCTTTTTCATCCTGGAGGGAAAAAATCCTGTGTAGCTGATGTGCCCTATAATAATCGCTGCAATTAATCTGCTGAAGGTCTGTGCAACTCAAAATGCAGTAGATGGAGCGCTGGCTGCTCCTTGACTTTGCAGCCTGTGGCTTCAACACAAAGACTGCAGGATAGAGAGGTGATGATACAGCAGGAGACCCAAGGGCCACCTTCTGTCAGCTCCTCTGTGACATCCTCATCTACAATATCCCGTGGATGTCAACTTTGGGGGGAAATGTTATAGTTTAAAAATCAGCATTCCCAAGTTTGGCTATAAATCTCATATGAAAATTAAAGATGAAAAACACATTTCTTTTTCGTTGGTCTCATTTGTCTAATAAATGCCTCAGGGACTCACAGCTCAATCAATGCTTTCAGTCTCCTGAAATTAAATTATCTTCTTTTCATGAGCTAGATAAAAATGATTTAAGTAGGCGGAATAATTTGGCTCTTATCTTAGTATAATTGACTGAATGTCATTACCATCGGTGTTTTTGCCCTCCTATGTTATTTATTTCAAGAATAACCTGAGATTGCTGAATATATATATACACATATACATATATATTATTTCCACTAAAGAGTAAGTTTCCAAAATAGTCATCATACTCAGTAAATAGAAGGTGCCCCAATTTACCCCTTGGAGTAAAAGTGTAAACTTGAGGTCAGTGGCATTCCTTAAATGAAAGTGGATTTAATCTCCCCCAATTCAGATCATTCATAATAAATATAGAGCATTCTTACATAAGAGAAGAGAAGCACACAAATTAGAATTACAGAAGAAACATAGAAAAACACCTCCATCCTTCGATAAGAATAGTTTATCTTGGTATATTTTAATTCTTTGTTTATTATACAAACATTTATTTAACAATCACTATGTTCTAGATTCAAGCCCAGGTTCTGTGGTTAGAAAGATGAATATCACAGAGACCTGAAATCCCACACTTTATAGATGGAGAAGTACACCTAGAAATAAATACTGTTGATAGCGTGTGTAAATGCTCTAGTTGGGCTATATAACTGGGCCCTAAGTAGGAGGGATGGGGGAAAACTTGAAGGATATATATTCTAAAGCAGCACTATTCAACAGAAGTTTCTGTGATGATGAAAATGTCCAATTTCTGTATTGTCTAATATGATAGCCACCAGCCACATGTGGCTATTGAGCACTGGAAAATTTTAGTTTTATTTAGTTTTCGTTAATTTTAATAGCTACATGCAGCTAGTGTCTACCATATTGGATAGCATAATCCTAAAGCAATCATTCTCAAGCCTTTAGTCTGCCTCAGAACCACCTAAAGATCCTCTCAGTTCTAATTCAGTAGGTCTGAGGTAGGGCCCAAGAATTTGCACTCTTACAGGCCCAGGTGACTCTGATGCAGCTGGTCCATGGATCTCACTCTGAGAAGCTCTGTCCTAAAGGACTCAAGTCCTTGGAGGTCAGCATACAGCTAACATCTGCCCTTTGCCTGGTAGACTTACTGTGAAGCAAATGAAATCAGCTCCATAGCCCTCATTAGAAGGGCTTCAGCAACGTGTCCATGCGGTCATAATTTGTAAAACTTGTAAAACCCAAGTTGGTTAAGACCATCATCTTCCACTCTGACAAACTCTCCATTACATTTCCCCTTCTGTCGGGTGATGTGGAGGAACCAATGGCATTTTTGGGGATGGTATTAAGGGGAGATTGAATTGGGCATCCATTTGGTTGGCTAAGTGGGGTATATTTTTGTGGTTTCCAGCCACTTGCATGAATAGAGTTACCACAGGTGGTTCTAGTGTAGGAATTTGCACCCCCTCTGCTGACCTTCCAGCACTAAGTAGATCAGAGCCTTACAGACGTTCCATAGCACCAAGAACAGAAGTATGTAGGTCATGGGAGAGAAACAAGGTTTGAAATGGAATCTGTGAGAAATATTTCCAGTCATCAGACGTTTATAATTGTAAGTGGAGGGTTCACTTATTAAAGGCACCTGGTCAAAATGGAAGCTCTTGCCTGTAGAAATCTATTTGGTGATTCAGCTAATACAATTATAAACAAACCATCCTCTTTTCTTTTTTTCTTTTTTCTTTTTGTAAAAAGAAAGATGTTTTGATAAAGCTTGAAGACATTGTTTTACCTGAATTTGGCAAGAGGTTTTGAAATGTATCAATAAAACAAGTGAAGAGTTACAGGGTCCAAATTTGGATGTAGAAAAGAGGTATTTCTTTTGGTCATCATTAAATTTATTTATTAAAAAGCTAAAAGAAAAATCCAGCTAAAAATTAATGGAATATAAAACAAAAGCCATTAGTTGAACAATGTAGTGATCAGTAGGAATTATGCTGATATTTAGAAGTAAGTTGTGGGGCTTCCCTGGTGGCGCAGTGGTTGAGAGTCTGCCTGCCAATGCAGGGGACACGGGTTCGAGCCCTGGTCTGGGAGGATCCCACATGCCGCAGAGCAACTAGGCCCGTGAGCCACAATTACTGAGCCTGCGGGTCTGGAGCCTGTGCTCCTCAACAAGAGAGGCCGTGATAGTGAGAGGCCTGCGCACCGCGATGAAGAGTGGGCCCCACTTGCCGCAATTAGAGAAAGCCCTCGCACAGAAACGAAGACCCAACACAGCCATGAATAAATAAATAAATAAATTAAATTCTTTAAAACAAAAAAAAGAAGTAAGTTGTAGCAATTGTGTTTCTTTTTATTAAACCAAAAGTAGTAATTCATTCAAAGAAAGTAATACATTTTGAGTGGAAATAAAGAATAGACTCTTTGAGTTGGTCAATTATCTGATTAATGAAGAGGAGTCCATTCTACGAACAAAATGGAAAATATTTAACTCCCACTGATTTGGCACAAACCACAGATAGTGGAATCAACAACAACAACAACGCACAACTCATAAGAAAACTTGGTGACAAAATGAGCGTTGCCGGGGCTTCCCTGGTGGCGCAGTGGTTGAGAATCCGCCTGCCAATGCAGGGGACACGGGTTCGAGCCCTGGTCTGGGAAGATCCCACGTGCCGCGGAGCAACTGGGCCCGTGAGCCACGACTACTGAGCCTGCGCGTCTGGAGCCTGTGCTCTGCAACAAGAGAGGCCGTGATAGTGAGAGGCCCGCGCACCGCGATGAAGAGTGGCCCCCACTTGCCACCACTAGAGAAAGCCCTCACACAGAAACGAAGACCCAACACAGCCATAAATTAATTAATTAATTAATTAAAAAAAAAAAATGAGTGTTGCCAACACAAAGATTTTTTAGAGATTAATTAATGTACAAAAAAAGTTGAAAAGTCCTTTAAAAAGTCCTTGAAAACCTACTGTAGAGCACAGGTAACTATATTCAATATCTTGTAATAACCTATGATGGAAAAGAATCTGAAAAAGAATATATATATATATATATATATATATATATATATATATATATATGTATGTATAACTGAAACACTTTGCTGTACACCTTAAACATAGTAAATCAACTATACTTCAATAAAAAAAAGTCTCACCTCTGAAGACTTTCATCAAAAAAAAAGTCCCTGAAAGTCCTTTATTGCATGAACAAAACTCAATAGATGTTTTCCCAAATTTGACAATAATCCTAGAACTTAACCAATAACAAATTGAGCAACTACATAAAAATTTTTTTAAACTAGCAATAGTTTTAAAAATTTGATCAATATCAATCAACAATGCTGGAAGAAAGACTGAATTATCTTTCTAGTCTCTTTATAGAAAAATATGGCAAAATTGCCATCTGAAGAGAGTGAAAGCCACAAAAATCTTGGAGAAACAAGCACTTATAGAGGACAATCAGATAGTTAATTAAAATGTTATTTTTACAAATTTTGCAGTGTTTGTGCTATTTGTTGGCATTTTAAATATAATGATTTTAAATTTAATGATATATTATTTCTTCTATCACTTGAAATATTCAATTTAAATATTCATTTGTATTTGCAATTTTTTTTCTTTAAGAAGACCTATAAATTGCGAGTTTTAGGCTCCACAAAGCCAGAATTTACCCCCATCCTTCTCCCAGTACTTATGAAGTGAAATGAAAGAAACTTCTGTAAGCAAATGGACCTAGGAAATGCTTTCTTTACTCTTGCACCCCCAGCACCTAGCACATAGTAGGTGCTTAATAAAAACTTGTTAAAGAGTAAATGAAGGGTGAAGCCATGAGCAAATAATGACGAGCAATTATCCAAGACAGAACTACAGCATCAGGAGGGGTGACAGAACCCACATAAGGTAGAGCACACCCTTTGATGAGTGCCACTGGGGTGGGGAGGTCGTACGATGGACGTCAGAGGAGAGAGACCACCCAGGGTCGAGGTAGTTGGGACAAATTCATGGAAAAGTCGCTCCGAAGCAGAAGAAAGGAGAGGAAGTTGGGGATGGGTGGAGCCAGGGATGGAGGTGGGAACCCGTGTGGTCTCCTTGAGAGGGGACAGAAGGCAAACCACTCGGGATGAGCAGGAAGGTCAGACAGGAAAGTCTGAAGGGAGAGGTTGGAGCTGCTTTGGGATAATCAATCATGAAAGCCAAGAATACTCAACCAAGGAGCTTGGCCCCATCCTAAGGGGAGACAAGACCATGCAAAGGGTCTGTGTATGGGGAGACGTATTTGTGTAGGGTTCAGAATGCCTTGTCTGCAGGGCACGGAGGAGGGCTTGGAAAGGGAGACCCCAGGCAGGGAGACCAGACCAGAGGTGATTCCACCAGCTCAGGAGCAGGTGCACACAGGCCAGGGCTGGGGAGGCGGAGTGAAAAGAGAGAAGGGGGTATGGGGCTGAGACACAATGGAAAAAAGAAGGGCTTGGGGGTTTGTGTGTTTGTTTTTAACGTTTATTGAATGCCTAGTGTACAGCAGATGCTTTTTCATGGACCACTTCATTTAATCCTCAGACTCCCCTGAGATAATGGAGGCCATCATCCCCATGACACATGTAAGGAAAGAGGGGCTCAGGAAGTGATTCCCCTCACTGCCAGGCAGGCAGGATTCAGGCCCAGCCGTCTGAGGACATTTCCTTTTCAGGCTCATGTTCATTGCAGACCCCACGCCACCGCAGGGGCAAAGGGAGAGGTCGAGTCAAGAACAGCTTCTGACTTTGCCCCTTGGAGACTGTGGGCCGTCTGCCAGTGAGCCGGGGGGCGGGAAGGAGAGGATCCCCGGTTTAAGGAGAATCTTCTAGAAGCGTATTTCTATTTGAACAGCTGGAGGACGGCTTCTTTGTCCTTGTTCTCCCAGCCTGACAAGTATTTTGAGCCCTGGGACTTTGAGAGAACCACTCCACAGCTGTCCCTGACATTTCAAAATCTGTTCCCAGTTTGAAGTAAGTGGAATCTTCAGTCTTGGATGGAGAGTTATTGCAAAAAAAAAAAAGGTTGTAGAAAGCAGTTTATTTCAGCTTTTCTTCCTTGTGGCAACTGATCTTCTAAATAAAAATATGCGATACAGACAGGCTTCCCTGTCTCCAGCGAGGGAAATTCTAGGCGATCAGATCCAACGGCATCCACGGCTGGGTGGTCCCGGATCTGCCTCCCAGAAAGGGGTTTGCTCGGCCTTTTTCCCCATTGCTGGGCCACGGTCACCCTGGAGGGTAAGCTAGTAAAATGCGAGTACTTCTTCCACATGTGTGTTTTCCATTTTCTCCAACTGTCTGAAGCTCCTTCCTTGCGGAAAGTTCAACCACTGAGGTATTCTCCGGAGAGATGTACTTCTCCTGTTCAATAAAGGAGGAACTATTTAAGTATTTACATAAATAGACACGTAACAAAGCATGTTGATTTATTTAAATATTTCCTGACAGGCCCGTTTTAACATCTTATGTTAATCTGCCAAAGACAACTCATTACAGCTGCAAAAAAAAAAAATCCGCCCTTACAAAAATCAAAAAAGCTGATCACTTTAAAAGTTCCTCTTGCTGTGGAAAGTGTGAAAATTAAAGAAACACAAAAATGGTGATACTATAACAGGAAGCTGACTAAAGGCCCTGCAGACATTCTTGATGGTTTAAGGAAATGCTATTAAAAATGAAAGTAACAATCTCTACTGGCACCAACTAGTTGAATATTATCTTTAAACTTTCTTTTTCAATCGTACAAGTGTTATGTGGTCATTCTTAAAGACACAGATGTTCTAGAAATACACTTCTAGAACATCCCTTCCTTCACTGGAAGGAAATCCACAGATTATTGGACTGTTGTGATAATTACATGTAAACTTTTCAGCATAAAATTTATAGTATATATTCCAGGGATACAATGGTCACTGCTTGCTCAGAAGGTGCAAGGCGCTTGACCGCGCTTCCTCAGCTACGTCACAGACCTCCTGCATGTGTAGCATCCATCTGGGCCCATCACGTTGCCCACGTGGGACTTGGGGGCAAGAGGAATCGATGCAAATGTGCTGATGTTTATACTGCTCATTATACTATGAGTAATAATGTCCTTTGTTTCATGTCTTGTACCAGCATCCATGAACCAATAACAGGTTATCTTCTTAGCTTGCAAATAAGGTAAATTCTCTGAATCACCACAGTTCTTAACAATTGTTTAAGAAAAAATAACATCAAGGTATTATGAAATTTATAACGTAAGTAGAAGTTAAATATGTGTGATAGGACAAAGAATGTAAGAGATTAAGTGGAAAGGTATTACTGCGAGTTTCTCACGGATGCATACTATAATCTCTAGAGCAGCGTGGTCTAATGGTAACATACCATTAACCAGAAATGCAAGCTGCATATGTAATTTTAAATTCTCTACCAGCCACATCAGAAATATAAAAAAGAGGAAGTTACTTTTGGTATTTTATTTAATTCAGAATCTTGAAACTACTATCATTTCAACATATAATCGACATAAAAAATTATTTGTGAGATGTTTTACATTCTTTTCTTATACTAATTCTTCAAAAATGAGTGTATATTTAAACTATCAGCATATCTCAGTTCATTTCAGCCCCGTTTCAAGTGCTAATGTAGCTAAAGCCTAGCCTACTGGACCCCACAGCTCTAAAGCCACCACCAACAACATAAAACAAGGAGGGACAGTTAAAAAGCAGACAGAGGAGATAAAATGGAATACTAAAGAAATACTATATTAATCCAGAAGAAGTCAGGAAAGAAAAAAAAAGTGCAAGAATCGATGGAACAAATAACACGTCTAGGCAGGGAGGATTAATCCATTACTTCCAGGTGCAGGGAAGGTGAGCAAGATGGCTCAAGTAATGCAAACAAAGAGTTTTAGTCCCAAATCTACCATTAATAATCTTTGGGAATTTAGACAGGAGACCTCGTCCTTCTCATCCTGTACTTATTCCTTTATCATACAGTATATCTGTTTATCGAAGCAATAGAGTGTCATAGTTCAGAAAATGGATTTGGTTATCAGCCCCAGATTTGTCTCGACTCTGCCCTTATGTGACCTTGGACAAATTGCTTAATCGCTCTAAAGCTCAGTTTCTTCATCTGTAAAATGGGTATTATTTAAAGCCTACGTTAAATCCACATAAAACACAGTACCTGTCATCTTAGAAGCCCTCAAGAATATTCGTTGTTTTTTTATTATCATTATTATTATCATTAAGCCAACTAACTCTAAGGACCATGAACCATGGGTTAGACACCTTGCAAGGCAGCAATGATTCAAGCGTGAATGGCAAAGCCCCTTTCTTCCATAGAGAAGCCAGACACGTATCTGACTGCCTACTTAAATAGCTGTTATGAGGCTAAAGTAAGAAAACAGAGAGAGGTATTAGGGTAAAAATATGTTGCTACGTCAGCATTCATATTGTGATGTGCAACCTTTTTCCTTGACAAAGCACAGTAACCAGGGAGCCTGGAAAAATCATGAATAAAGTTCTGTTCTAGTCATTCTTTCCAAAAACTAGGAGGCTTTATTCTACAAGTGAATGGGAAGTAAATTATTCTCCTTTAACTTAAAAGAGCAGTTCCTGCTTGTTCACCAAGAAGCTCTAATCTTCTGAATCTCACTGTTGGAAGCTAGTGTCCTATTGATATTTTTCGTCACCAGTATCCTTTTACAAAAGTCTTGTGGTCATTCCCATATATGACCTAGCCCCTAATTTACAGAGTAAGAGTCATTCCACAAAGAGGATTACCGGGTTTTTGGCGCCAAATACATAACAAGCACTTTCCATATATACTCAAGCTAGTTTTGTTTTCAAACCTGAAACATGGGTTTAGCAAGCTTCCCTTCAGAGATGAGAGTCTGGGGCTTGCCAAGGTCACACAGTGGTCAGTAGTGGGGCCAGAATGAGGATGAAGGTCAGCCTGACTCCACCCATCCTACAAAGCTTCCTCTCCTGGTGGTGCTTAGGAGAGGTTGAGCAAGCCTCTGTCAATAGTAAAAGTCATGCCATGGAAGAATTGTAAACGACCAGCATAGAGAGTGCAGTATGTTACAGTATGGGCAATTTGTACAGTGTGATTGTGTGTGTGTGCGTGTGTGTGTGTGTGTGTGTGTGTGTGTGTACCAAAAGGATATTTCACAGAATGTCAGTAGTGCTTATCTCTGGGTATTGAGATTATGGGTGATTATTTTTCCTCTCTCTCCAGCTTCCCTGCCCCATCTCCCTGCAGGGGAGGGTTATCCTGTATATCTCCAAAGTCCTTCATTCGAATATATTACTTTAAGAATGAGAAGCAAAAAGAGGGAAAAAGAAACTGTGATGTACTTTTGGAAAAAGATGACATCACACTTTGTGAACTTCTTGGGGATCCCAGACTCTCAGGCGAGGGAGAGCTCTTGCTTTGCCTTACCCGTGAGATGACTCACTAGGTCCAGAAGTCCAGTTGCCAAGGCCACAGAGACAAGCTTGTTGGGCTATACCCATCCTCCGTATTTCATCTATTCAGTCTAAAGTATTTTACCAAGCACCTGCTCTGTGCTAGGCACTGGGCATACAATAGGCAGGGGGAAAAGAGAGAAAGAGAAAGAAGGAAGGATGAGAAGGAGGGAGGGAAGAAGAAAGATTTCTTATATATCATGAGAGACTCTGATGTTAACCGGATGGTGGCCATGAGCAGTGCTGTGAAGAGGTGACATCCCCCCAGCTGCACAAGCCTGTTTTAGGGGGAGTTGCCAGTGGTGGCCGTGGTGACTCTGAAGGAAGTTCAGGCATTAAAGCAAGGAAGAGGTGTGAGCATTCCAGGGCAAGGTAACAGCATGTGATGGAGATGCTGGGTCAGGAGGGAGCAGGGTTGCTATAGAAACAGAGAGAGGGCAGGGGGCAGCAGGGGCTTGGAACGGGAGAGACCAAAGCAGGGGCAAGGCCTCGTGGACACATTCAGGTCCCCCGCAAAGGGCTTTGGATCTGAGAGGGGGTAGGGAGGATCCTGGGAGACCCTGAGGCTTCCCGTCCCGGGTGGCAGTGGACGGACATGGGTGGCATGAGCCATCCTCACGCAGTCACATGGAAAGCGCTTGGTAACGGACAGACTATTTTTAAGGGACTTCATCTTTGATGCCCTGCTGGGGAGTCTACAATCTTAAGTTTCAAAAGCTCGAACAAAGGAAAGACCCGCTTTTTGAGCAGGAAGTGACCACGCAGGGCTGTGGCTTTTTACCACAATTAAATTCTAGGTGAGCAGAGGCCACAGCCGTGGAAAGCACTGTTTTGCCTGAAAAGTACAAAGTGCTTTTTTCCCCGCTTTATTCATCAATAACCTTACAATTGGAGCTGACACATTCCAGCTTCAAAGCGAAAGCAAAGAACTAAGTTTGTGAATATTAAGCGGCTTGCTGCGAAATGGTCTGACCTTTGTTTCAGCGGCATCCGGTGGAGACAGGAGAGGGGATGTTCATTAGACCCCTTCAGGGGCTGGTCATCTCACAGGCCACCTTCTGTGGCCTCTCTCTTCTGAGCTTGCAAGGTCCTGTTTTCCATCGTGACTTCACATTTCCAGTGGGAAGATATTTCTTCTAATGAGAAGGTATTTATGTCCCAGGAAGGTCCATCCATTTAGTCGCTTGCCATGGGGTGCAGGGCCTGAATTTGGCTGAAGTGAAAAGTCTGCAAACTAGATTACTGAGAAACTCTTGAGCCTGGCACTCAGGGCATCTCCCCGTATATGGTTTCCTCTAAAAATAAAAGTATTAATTAAAAAAAGTTGACCATTTATCAATTATTATTGACTTTTTCAAACGTAAAGAAACTTACACTCAGAGAGGTTATGTGACTTGCCAATACCACGCAGTAGAGGCAAGATTTCAGTCCAGGCCTATCTGAGTACAAAACCTGTTCCCTCTGCACGACTCCAACTTGCCCTCCTCCCCCATTGCTGCAATTCTTCTCTGAGGGAAGCCAAGGTCCAGCCCACTCCTGGAAGCTTCACAGGTCATGTCTCATCAACTTCCAAGTAGTGGGGATAATTTGCTTCAATATTACGTATAGGGGAAGATAAGCAAGCGTAAAGGCACAGGGGAAAAAAGTTAATTTTCTCAGGGGTCAAGAACTTGGGTTCTGGGATCCGACCATCTGACTTTCAACTTGACCCTAATACAGGTGTGATCTTGGACTAGTTACTAACTATGCCTCTTTTTTCTCGTCTGGAGAACAAGGATTATCATAATACAAGCCCAGAATCCCTTAACTAAAATCTTTGGGTACAGATGTATTTTAAAGTTTAAAATTTCTTGATTTTAGAAAGGCAATAGGATTTATACTTCATAACACCCCTGGTGGGGTCGGGTGCAGGACCCATCACCCACTAAACAGTCACTTTAATATTTCTGCACTGAAACAAATTAATATTCATATAGTGAGATAAATTAAGACTGTAAATTAAACCTATTAAACTGATGAAATTTTCTAGTCTCATCAATTTAGATCAGATTTTCTACCAAAGGAGTTCCAAAAACATATATATTCTTTCCTTTTTCAAGACTTGGGGATTTGAAAGTTGTGGATGGGAGAATCACGAGGCTGCACCTACCTTGTAAGGCTGTTGTGAGGATTAAAGAAGTGAGGAAATATACATATTAAAGTGTTTAGACGAGTGCCTTACATATAATGGGTCCAACACACTTGGTTGCTCTTACGTATTCCAGAGGAGAAAAAACACAGGCCACTTCAAAGATTATTATTTGTATGTCAAAATTACTGCTGAATAATAGGGAATAAAAAGGGAAGAGAAGGCTCTCCATTGTACCTCTTCAGAAGAATCCTAGGTGAATCCAGCAGCCACTGCCAGGAGAGAGAAATCAAGAAAATCTCCAGGGGTCTGATGCAGAGAACAGGTAAGTTAATTTATTCCAGCTACCACCTGCCAATCCAGCAAAATGTGCTTTCAAATAATTTGGCTTATATGTGACGAGTACCAATGCCACCATGAATGGAAGTTTTGGAACCAACCGGAATTGGTGGCAATATTGAAGCCCAGGCCTAGGGCGCCAGCTGCAACAACAAATCAGGAATCCTCTTTATACCACGGAAGAGAGATCCGTCCATTCGTTACCACACTCCTGGTTTCCTCCCGAATGCTTTTCCTTCAGCTTATTAAAATCACTTCGATCTTATCCGAATGAAATCTTGAGAGCATTCTCAACTTGAGCAGAGCTTTAGCTACAAGTTGCTGGTTTGTCCCATGCTGTAGAGAATTTTTAGGCAACGTGCATCAGTCCTTTCAGACTAGACCTTCCCTCCCTGAATCTCAGAGCAGTTTCTTCTGCCCTAATCAGATACTGCAATTTGCTCTTTTCATAATTGGGAAGTTGATCAGATTGACCTACAAAGCCCACCTCCTCCTTGGTCCAGCATATGTGTTCCTCAAACAAGCAAAATTCATTTCTGTTTGTAGTTTGTCATAGGACTTATAGATCCGTTTAGAAACGAAGTACTTTGCATGTTATGTCTCCAGGATAATTAAACATTAATAAATGTTACTTAAACGTTAGTAATGATAATAAATGGGGCAATAATAAGGAAATTGGGGAGCAATATTTCAGATAGGCCTGCTACAGTTTGTCTGTTGGAGCAATTATCAGAAAGCCCTGGTGAGCTTCCAATCTGGGGTATTTTTTTTTTTAATCTAGTGTATATATGCAATAAGTTGAAAATATTTTGGAAAGCTCAGTCCAATTTTCTATGGGAAACCCAAGCAATCTTTCAAGAAGCAAAGTCTCTTCAATAAACAATGATACTAAATAAATTTGTTGATTGTTGTCTCCTCCCACTAGAAATTACCCTCTATGATAACAAAGACTTTGTTTTCTGTTTTCCTGACACTTGCAATTGTAGCTGCCATGCTGGAGTGCTTCATAAATATTTGCTGAATAAATGAGCGAATGAATCTGAAGCAAGTAGATGAATAGATGCATTTTTCCCTGTTTTCTGTAGAAAGCAGACTGTTTCTATGCTTTTCTATCAGATACAGACATATACTACATGATATCAAGACTCCAAGGGGTTTAGTGGGATCTCACACTTTCCTTGGGATGAATGTCCCGGAAGCCTGGGAGACCGTGGAAAGACTCTACTGAAAGGCCTAGTTGGCTGGTACCAACCCTACAAGACGCTCATGTAGACGCTCACATAACAAACAGTAGGTGTGAAAATAAAGAGCAAAACCTCAGCAGTCAGCCCTGGAGGGGGTTGGGGGGTGGCGCTAAATGGTGTTACACAGGAAGTAGCACAGCTTCCTGACTTCTACACACGAGCGGAACAGTTTTTCGGTGGCACTCAATCTGGAAGACAAAAGTGAGAAGAGATCACACCTGTCTCTTCCCTCTGCAACGTGGCAGAAACCCAGGGACAGGCCACAGAGAAAGGGAGCAAAGCGGCAGTGCTATATGAAGGGAAAATGTCACCTAATATCATAAATATTGGAAGGGCATTAAAGGAGAGCAGCCACAGTTGAATGCAAAAGACCGTGAAGACACATTTGCCTCTATTAGCGACAGAGCCCTCTATCAGCAGGGTTGTATAGTCAGGGCTGTCTGCCGGCTGCTGGCACGCAAAAGGTGGATAAAATTGGCCTGAAGCCCCTGCCGTGCACTGCGAAAGTGCAGGGCCCACCCCGAGACTGAACCACTTTCCAAAGGGAGCTGTATTCCCTGGGGAAACACAAGCTGAGGCCAACGTGAAACCCTGTCCTTTTCTCAGTACACACACACGCACACGCACGCACACGCGCGCACATGCACACAGGTGCGCACACGCGCATTCCTGGAGTGTGTAAGTCTCCACTGAACCTGTGAGAGTCACAGGGTGGAGAGGGCATCACACAGCATCCCCACAGCAAGCAATTTAGAATCTCTGTCCTTAGATGACCTTGGGCTCTCCCGGCTGCTTCCTCCTACCCGGCAGCGGACTTTCAGTGGCTCACGTCTCCCCCTTTCCCTCCACTCCTTTGTCTCTCCTCTCCCTCGCGCTCTGCAGCATAACCCAGTAACCTGGTGTAATCTTATCTTCTCCTGTGGAGGAACTTCACCCTCACTTCCTCATGTCGCTGGACTCTTACCCTCAGCCTCCCTTTTGTTCTTAAAGCCTCTCCTTAAACGTCAGAGTTTTCTTAAGAACGCTGTCAGTGACAGCCAGCCTGATGAGAACATTTTTACCTGGCAAGAAAAGAAAGGCGCCATCCCCAAGCAAACCTCTGTGGGAAAAAAAGCAGCCTGAGACACAGAGGAAGAGGATTATTATTATTTTTCTTATTAATTAATTTATTTATTTTTGGCTGTGTTGGGTCTTCGTTTCTGTGCGAGGGCTTTCTCTAGTTGCGGCAAGCGGGGGCCGCTCTCCATCGCGGTGCGCGGGCCTCTCACTATCGCGGCCTCTCTTGTTGCAGAGCACAGGCTCCAGACGCGCAGGCTCGGTAGCTGTGGCTCACGGGCCCAGTTGCTCCGCGGCATGTGGGATCCTCCCAGACCAGGGCTCGAACCCGTGTCCCCTGCATTGGCAGGCAGATTCTCAACCACTGCGCCACCAGGGAAGAGGATTTTTTAAAAGAGTCGAAGAGAAATCTGAACGAGAAATCTGAAGAAGACAGCTTCTTCAGCAGGACATGCTCAGGGGCTGGAAGTCAACATCAGAGCCTGATGGTATATTCAGTTCCATTTACATAGATGTAACCATATTTTAAATAACCATCATAAACCGATCCTAATTTTATTTTATAGTTAGGGAACAAGACCTTCTCAACTAACTCTTTTGCTGTCTTCATGAAGCTCCTAATTAAAGAACTCCTCAAGACACTCTGCGTTGATTGAACGAGGCGAGCCATAGCTGGTGATTTCAGGTCAATCCTGGTTCTCAGGAGCAGAACTCCTTAGAGAAAGTGGCTTATTCCTATTCGTATACAGATGTGCTACATGTTCTACAAAATGTTGCCTGTCGTTTAGCAGAAGAACATTTTATTAAGAACTTAGATGATTTTTTAAAAATTGTACACTCTGCAACAGACCAAATCCCATCATCTAGAGCAGAGGTTCTCAAACCAGGGCCCCCAGCCCAGCAGCAGTGGCCTCACCTGGGAACTTGTTAGAAATCAGGCTCTCAGGCCAGACCGCAGACCTCTTAGACTGTGCCATCTGTGTGAATGAGCCTTCCGGGGGATGGTGATGCCCTTCCAAGTCTGAGAACCACTCCTCCAGAGCCACCCCGCCTCCAGAGTCCATATCTCTAGACGTCAGTGCAACCCCTGAATTACGCTTCTTTTCATGGCTAGGTCCTTTGATTTACAAAAGTCTGTCGCCCGGTCCTCACATGAGGATCTTGTTTCCCTCTTGGGGCCGCTCGTGGTCTCTGCCCGGGTTTCTGCTCCCTGCCCCGCGCTCCCGGGTCCTTCGACTGGTGGGCGGTGCCGCTAGGCGGGGTCGAGGGGCGTGGCCTCAACTGCTCCCCAGGCTGACTGTTCACAGCTGTCTCAACAGGGAGCTCTCAGAAGTCCCTAGGGAAACCCAGGCTCCGCCTCGCTGTCCTGGAATCACCGGTGCTCTCAGGCTTCCTCCGGAGCCCACGGCTCTCCCCATAAGCTCTCACCCCCTGAGCTCCTGTTCTCAGACCACCCGCCCACCCACCCACCCAGACTAGGTGGGGCTACCTCGTCTCTTCTTACACCAGCTTACCCACCTCTCCGGTGGGGCTCTGATTTCCCCTCGAGCCTCACAAAAGCCAGCGGTCCTTCAGCTGGAGCGTGTGTCAGACCCACCTGATGGGCTTATTAAAGCACATCTGCGGCTCCACCCCAGAGTTCGTGCTTCAGTGGGTCTTGAGTGGAGCCCAAGAACTTGCATTTCTAACAAACTCTTGGTGGAAGTTGATGCTTGTGACCCAGGAACCGCACTTTGAGAATCGCTATTGAAAGCCAATGTCACTGAACTTAAGAAAATCAATCCCCAAGTGACTATGCCCTGCTCTCTCCCTAGAAATCCAAAGTAACCATCAAGTAAGTCAACTTATTTGTTTGTCTTCACTGGCAATTAAATTCCACTTATTACAAAAAAAAGTTTGGAAGTGACTTTCTTACTTAAGCCATGGGCAGAAATAGTGAACTTACCCAGGGCGCTCAGAGAAACACTTTTCCTCCCTAGGGAAATAGTGTTTTCTGTTGCTTCTAAAATCTGCCGGCCTTGGTCCTGACTCTGGTTCTCTTAAACTACGGTGGAGCTGGGGCTGTGGGTGGGGAATCAGGGTTGAGAAACTTTGCTGTCACGATGCAGGACCACAGAGGAAGGGGGTTAGAGAGACGGATTCTTGGCTTTGAAAAGAAAATGGGACGTGACATGAATAATCCTGCCACTGACCAAAACAAGTCTTCAAAAGGAGGCCCTCACTTCCGCGTCCTTCCCCACCCTTCCCACCAAGCTGAGCCCAGAAATAGAACCCAGCTCGCTTCTCAGAGCTCTTCCCTCCACCTCGTCTCCAGAGACCACAGCTACTGCCCCCAGAGCACTGCCCTGTCCTCCCAGCTGCACAGTCGCTTCTGAAATCTTAATCCTGGGGCTGAAGCCAGAGAAAAGTGCCAACAAGGCAAAAGCCTAATTCCAGATCCCAAGTGTCCTTCTGCAGCTCCCCAAATGCCAAACGCTGCCGGCCGGCCCCAGCCAGGCCCCTGGGCCACAGCCTCCATCAGAGGCCCCTGGGGACAGGGGACCCGGGGCTGGAAAACATGTGGAGGCCTGTGGTTTCGCTTTCCTGAGTTCTCTGCCCCAGCCGGGGGCAGGGCTGTAAGGAGGGTGGGGCAGGAAGGAGGGCTCTTTGGGGCCCCAGTTGTAAGGTCCTGCATCACTTGCTAGCCCCTCTCTTTGAAAGCAGAAAGTCAAACATTAACAACCCCGGACCCAGACTAGCCTCACCCGTTGATTCAAGCGCCCAAGGTTCTGGGGGAACAGCATTCAAAGGCCTCTGCTAACTGCCTTTTGCTTCTCAGAGTGGTTCCCCAGGAGCATAAAATATGAGAAGTGAAACTGAACATGTCACCCCTTTATGAGAGGAGGGGAAGCACCCTGAGGGCCTTTTCTCTTGGGCCAGTTATTCTTCTGTTGGTCACACACAGGACCTCGCCATGCAGGTGCTCATGGCCGCCTTTCTTGTCTGGACTCTGTTGTCTCCCCAGGGCCGTGGCACGGAAGCCTGGCCCACACACACGGCCTGCAGGGATGGGAGCTTGCAAGTCCTCTACCAGAGCTGCGGTAAGCGCTTTCTGAATGTCCATTTCTGTTCATGGGGAAATGAAGGCCCACAGATGTGAGCTGCTGGAGTGTTTTGTTGGGGTTGGGGGAAGGGCGAGGGGGACAGTGGCCAAACAGGTCTGCGAGGACCACTGGGAGCCCTGGGCAGAAGGAGAGTTCGGGCGGGAGAGAGCTTAAGAGTATGACAAGAGGAACAGAAAAAGACAGTGAGAGTCTAGATACAGCAATTCATTAACGTCACAGAGCCCGAAAAAGAACAGACGGACCAATGAGTCTACCAAATCGTGAAACCTCGCCAGTTCAAGATCAGGAAGAGATGCTTCTGTAGCCTCCCTCGACTGTACACCTGGGACACCTTGCCAAGTTATTTCATTTGCAAGTTGAGTGAAAAGGTCATTTATGCCAAAGGAGAAGATTCCTGTCCTTCTGATGACACTCCCAGAGCTTCTATCACAGCAGCAACATCATTCATTCATTCAACAAACGCTTATCTGGCAGCTGCCAGTGCCAGGATTTTCTCTAGGGCTGGACATAACAAAAGGGAATGAGCTACGTTACCCTATGGGACAAACGTAGATACCAACCAAAACTGCAATCTAATGAATAGAATGCTGGGAACTGCCTTAATCAGTGTCGGGACCAAGTCTTTGGAGTGTATATTCGTCTACTGGAGCTGTTAGAACACCACAGACTGGGAGGCTTAAACAGCAGAATTGTATTGTCTCACGGTTCTGGAGGCTGCAAGTCCACGATCAAGTGTCGGAAGGGTTGGTTTCTCCTTAGGCCTCTCTCCTTGGCTTGCAGACGGCCGTCTTCTTCTCCTGTCTTCACTTGGTCTTTGCTCTGTGCCCACATGTTCCTAGTACGTTTGTGTCTCTTCTCATAAGGACATCAGTCATATTGGATCAGGGCCCACAAGTATGACCTCGTTTAATCTTAATCACCCTTTTAAGACCCTTACTCCATATGCTGCCATATTTTAAGGTACTGAGGGATAGGACTTCAACATATGGATGGGGTTGGGGAATTCAGTCCATAAAGGGGGCCTGAGTGGCCAGAAATCAGTCCAGTCTCAGGATCACATCTTGAATGAAGATGAGAGGGACTGGCTCGTGAAGTCATGACATTGTAAAATATGCCACTTTGGAGGTAGACGGGGGCAGAATGCTGTTGGACTGTAGGAGTTGGAAAGGAGATGCCCTTTAAGCATCTAAGTCGGCCGCATGATAAGCTGAGGAGTAGTGTGGATGTTACACTGAGCAGAAGCTGATCCCTACGGCTGCCACCCAAGGAGCTGCCTCAGAGAGGTCCACACTTTACTCTTTTAAAAAGACGGAACATCGAACATTGAAATGCACACACAAATTATTTTTAGTGTAAAAGAGAAGGAATGGCTGGTTGCTGGAAGTGTTGATCACCGGACTCCTGCTCTGCCTGCAGGGATGGGGTGCTTTCTGCTGGCGTCTATTCATTTGAGACGCAGGACCAGAAGCAAGACTCGAGATGAACGCCCTGCTCAGGATTTGTTTTTCCAATTCGCCCTCCCACTAAGGGTTGCCATGGCTGGTCCATCCCTCAGACCAGCCTGCAGCCTGCAGCACTCATCCAAGCCTGGCAACCACCCTGCCATGAGAGGCGAGAGGAGCAGATGTATCGGGGAAAGAACAAGGGCTTATCACTCACCCGCCCAGGGAAAACTCCTCCCTCTGAAGGGGTGGTTGCTCCGTGGGGTCAGTGAATGCTGACCGCAAATCCTGCTCTGGGCACTCAGCAAGAGGAATGGCGGAGACGCAGTCCTGGTCCAAGAGTGGTGGGAGGATGAGACAGGCATCAGGGTAAAGGCTCTGTGTGAGGGGCTGGAACAGAGGCACAGGTCTGGCACCAGGGGACATGATGGTTGCAGAGGGTGAGATTGGGATCTAAACCCATCAGGGAAAGGTCATCAAGCTTGAGTTCAACCTTAAAGGATGATACAGACAGTAATTATAGCATCTCATGTTCATAGAAGGTTTATATGTGCCAGGCACCACGCTAAGTGCTTTCTAAGCATTATTCTCATTTGCAGGTGTGTAAACTGAGGATTAGAGATGTCAGGTAACTTTTCCGAGGCCACAAAGGTAATAGTGGCAGAATTACATCCCCAGTGGCACAGAAGAGGCGTTAGGTAAATATTTGTGGATTTAAAATAAATTGATCCCAGGCCTGTCCGACTCCAGAGCCTATTCTGAATCACCTGCCGTCTAGAATTTTGTCAGAAGGCAAATGGAGTGGAGGTGGGGAGCTAGAAGGAGCATTTCGGCAGAGAACAGCATGTGTGAAGTTTGGGAAATGTGCCCAGGATTAGAGTTCACGGAGCTGCAGAAGGGCTCGGACGTGGGGGAGGGTGAGAGATGAGGTGGGAGATGTGGGCAGAGCCCAGGTGTGATGGGTAATTTTATGTGTCAGTGTGACTAGGCCATGGGATGCCCAGAGAGCTGGTTAAACTTCATGTCTGGGTGTGTGTGTGAGTGTGTTTCCAGAGGAGATTAACACTGGAATCAGGGGACTGAGTAAAGCAGATGGTCCTCCCAATGTGACTGGGCATCACCCAACCTGCGAGGGCCTGAGTAGAACACAAAGGCAGAGGAAGGTTGAATTCACTCTCTGCCCAACTGCAGAACTGGGACCCTGATCTCCCGCTTGCAGCCCTCCTGGTTCTCAGGCCTTCAAACTACACCACCAGCCTTCCTGGGGCCCCGGCTTGCAGATGGCAGATCGTGAGACTTCTCAGGCTCCATCCTCATGTGAGCCTACACCTTGTAATAACTCTCTTTCTAGAATAGATGCATATATGTAATTCTATTGGTTCTGTTTCTCTGGAGAGCCCTGACTAATACACCAAGAGACCCAGACAAGGTTGGGCTGTATCCTTTTGACAATGAGGAAAGGATTGCATTTTGGCAAGATTCCTCAGGTAAGAGTAGGAGCATGGATATGAGATTGAAAACTGTTTGAGGCTTCAGGCAGGATTTGTAGCCTAGAGAATCAATCATCCAGGAAAGAAATCATGGGAGCTAAATTAGCAGAATTTCAACAGGCTTAATGTCAGAAGGAATCTTTGGTGTACATTGCGATCAGCAGAGAGGAAAGCAGTGTCCTGGGAGCTCCTCTAGGGATGGGCCTCCCTCCTCTCTTGAGAGCCTTTGACCTATCGGGGACTGAAAGGCTGCATACCCCTCCGCAGGTGGAGATGCCCCCTCAGCTGCTGGATTCACAGTGGGGCAGCCCCTCGAGGCCTTCGCACTGATGACATAGACATAGTATGTGATGCTTCAGTTGTGATGCTTCATCCAGGCCTGGGGTTTAGACATCCCTGGGCACATCAGGGGTCCCAACATGTTCACAGATGTGGGAGGATCAGCTGACAAAAATAAAGGGTCTACTGTCTTCTGGGTTTAGCGCTTCATTTTTCCTTTCTCTTTTTGTTTTATCATTTTAGTGGGAGGGGGGATTTTCGGCTAGAAACTGTTCTGAATAAGACAAAAATCCTTGAGGTGAAAGAAAGAATTTCATAAACGGTTATGGGGCTCTGAACACAGACCAGGAAGTGAGCAAAAGTGTCTGAAAAAGCAGAAGTCCTGCTCTGTCCAACCGTTAGTGCTGCAGCAAAGAAGAGAGTGACAGTCGTTATAAAAGCCAAAGGGGGTACGAAAGCGGTCAGGGGCCTTTCTTTTGTTAAATCATAAGACAATGTCCAGGGCTAGAAAAAGCCCAGGGACCCCACCCCACATACATGCCCCAAATGTCCACCAATGTGTTTACTGAGGTGCTGCTTCTATCACACGAAGACATGACATGGATCACAAAAGTGCATGTGATCGGAAGATGAACTAGATAGTAGGGGAAGCGGTGGGGTGGGGAAGGGGAGGGGAATAATAAAGCCGGGGGGCTGGGGAGGTCAGGACACTTACAGCAGAGGGGGCAGCGGCGTGAGGGATAGGAGCTTGGGGTCTGGAATCATTCCAACCCCTAGGCAATACTCTCTGTTTCCGGTCTTTGATTGTAAAGTGGGTTTCCTTGGAGTTTGGTGGCTTTAAAGGACGTGCATTGATTCTTTTAGAGTTTTGGAGGCCAGGAGTCCAAAGTCAGTTTCACTTGGTCAAAGGGCACCCTCACTTGGAATCTCCGGGGGAGGATCCTTTCCTTGCTTTGTCCGGCTTCTGCAGCTGCTTCCCTGCAACTTTTGGCTCACGGCCCCCTCCTGCATCTTCAAAGCCAGCAGCATTGCACCTTGCCTCAGCTGTCACATTCCTTCCTTCTTCTGTGTCAAGTCTCCCTCAGCCTCGCTCTTGTGAGGACACTTGTGATTAGGATGATCTCACGACCCCAGGATCCTTAGCTTAATCGCTTCTGCAAAGTCCTTTTTGCCACTTAAGGTAACATTCACAGGTTCTGGGGATTGGGGCATGGATATCTTTGGGAACAGTTATCCAGCAATAGGGCTAATAATTTTATCGGCATCTCAGGGCTGTGTGAGGATTAAGTGAAAAGGACTGTGTGAGCAGTGCTGAGCACATACTATGTGCTCAGTAAATCTTTGCTGCTGCTGACTTGTAAGATATTTCACCGGCACAAGAGGTATATTTGACGCTGAGCTTCCTCGAAGCCAAATCAAACAAGGGAATTACACTGTTTACAAAATAAAACCAGTTTTCAAGGAGATGTCCAGCTTTTCCTGACCCTGGAATAAGCTGTGAGAAGCATTTCTCCCTGGAGTAAGTGGTATCCTGGACCGCATCTCTACAAGAGACGCCACAGTGACTCACATCCACTGCTCCTCGTGGCGGCCCTCAGTGTAGACCAAGGGCTCATCACCAAAAGGAAACTCAGGATCGATTTTGCAAAAGGCCACAGTAGAACCGTCCTTGAATGCAGCACTTGCCGGTCTGGGTTGCTCAAGGGGAATTTGGACACCCACAGGAATGGGCGAGCTGCAAGTGCGCTAGGACCCATCTGTAAATACCATTATCGTGGCCATTGCTGCTGTTGCTGCTGTTATGGGGTTTTTGATAAGGGTTGGAGAGCGGAGATCTAAGTTGTATTTTCTGGCAAGAGCCTTGAGCGTACACCTCAGTGCTGTCAGTTAACCTGCCTTGACATCGACCAGGCAGAGAGGAGGGTCATAAAAAGTAAAGGACCTGTGACACATGCCCAAATCACTTCATGTCCCCCTTTTTGGTTTCTCTGATACTCACAGTCAACCTGGCCATTCACTTGGCTCCTGGGGGTCGTCTAGGGCAAAGGTCAGCAAAGGAAGCCCACAGGCCAAATCCCACCTGCTGCCTGTTTTTGAACAGCCCATGAGCTAAGAATGGTTTTTACATTTTTAAATGGCTAGAAAAAATCAGAAGAAGAAGAATATTTGTGACATGTGAAAATTATATGAAATTCACATTTCTGTGTCCATAAATAAAGTTTTTTGGAACTCTGCTACAATGGCACAGTGAGGAGTGTGACGGTGGCTGAAGGCCCACAGGGCCGAAAATATTAACTATTTGGCCCTTCATCGAAAAAGTTTGCTGCTCCCTAGTCAAGGTCAGAAAGAATCTCTCAAGCTCTTCACCAGATCAGAGCCTCAAGTCCTGGGTCTTCTGGATGATTCCAGCCATAAAGAAACTCCATGGCCAAGTGAACTTGGCACCAAAACCACCACGACTGCAAAGGATTTGTAGAATCCCTTTGAGAGAATCGTCATTGCCATAACAATCTCCTGCTTCTGCATAACGTTTTACAATTTATAAAGTTCTTCCACTTATAAGGTCTCATTCAGTCCTTATGAATAGGAGGTATGTAGGGTGTGTGTGTAGGGTGTGTAATTCCATTTTCCAGATATAAAAACAGAAGCACATATATATTAACTATCTTAACAAAGTAACATACCTGAGCCCTTGATACAAACCAACCTAAGTGACTCCACGCCCAGTGACCTAAAGCTGTTATCGCGGAACCCTAATATGGAGTAAGCCATGCCAGCTGATCCCAGAAACATAGGGTGGGGACAGGGAGAAGGCACAACTCAAAAACTAAGTCTTTGGGTGAAGAGGTGAAAGCCCTAAGTACTAGCAAAAGGAGGAGGAGAAAGAGGAGGGGGGAGAGGGAGAGGGAAGGAAGACACAGGGAGGAGGGAGATCTGGGCAGGAGAGAGATCTGTCTTCTGATTCAAGGGTTGTTTCCCCCTCCCACCCGTCCCCCCCAGTCTCCCCTCTCTGCACAAGTTCAGAGCTGGGCCAGTATGGCTCTTCCCAAGTGTCCACCAGGACCTGTAGCAGCCGCAGAAGACAAGGGACACCCACATCTATGTTTATCAGCCTTGGGTACCAAGTTCTCTTTTGTGGCAAGGTGTCTGGAAATGACACCTCCCAAATTAAAAGAAGCAAATGAAAGGCCATTCTCCTATGAGTAAGAACAGCATAGTTTATGGCGGAGCCCTCCTGCGCAGATGTCATACTCACCTCATAGGCAAACCCTATTTGCCTTTCACCCGAGGGCAGCTCCCTCCGTGGAGAAGTTGGGGGGAGCCCCATCTCCAGCAGTAAGTTGAGGGCTGTGGGTGGTACCTGTGGGACAGACCAGCCACCTGGGATGTCCTAGGGTCAGGGGACCATGGCATCTGATCACCGTGCTTCAAACTTGCAGCCAACACCAGCTCTCGCTCCTTGAAGGGATCAGCTTTGTCCACTTCTGCCCAAATCAGTTTCACTTTATCTGACCTCCAAAAAGTCCTTAATGACAAAGTCAGAATCAGGTCACATGCACCTGAATAAGCCATAAAGAGAGTCACACAGGACAATGCCTCAGACTCTAAGAATGCGAAGCGACGCTGGCCACATTTCCTTCCAAACAAGAGGGTGAACTGCCATGGCCTGGCTGCAGAGCGGAAGGACTTTGATAAAATGTCCTAGGAAAAAAATTGTTTTAAACAGCCTGGAAGGAAAGGGAGGGGGAAAACCTCCTTTCCTCAAAACTAATAATTCTTCAGTAAATGGAGCATAAAACAAACAAAAGAAGCAACGATGTCAAAAAATAATAATATGAATGGAAAACATCACACGCCACGTGGTCATTTAAAAATACTTTAAAAAATTACACGCAGAAAGCAATTTCTCTGTTTATTTTCCTAGATTAATAGGGATATAAATACTGGGCAATTAAAGAAAAGTAAACAGCCAGAGAAACAAAGATGCAACTTCAAAGGGATAACTTAGGGCCTGCAGGATTCAACAGCTAGTGGCCTTGAGCAGAGTGGGGCCTTTTTGCCAAACTTAAAGACAGGAAGTTGATTTAAAAAAAAAAAAAAGGAATGTCAACATTGAGATGCAGATTTTAAAAAATAGGAACAGGAAAAAGTCAAAAGTGGGCAGGAGCTGGAGGGGAACCAGCCCAGCCCACAGATGCGCTTCTGCTAGAGCCCCTGTGTTCCTCCCTGTTTCCCTCTGGTTGTTACCATTTATGGCCAAGTCTCCAAGGTGGTGTTACTTCTCCTAAGAGCTTTTTAAGAGATGCTGAGTAACTTACTGAATAGGGACCTATGGAGACAAAAAAGCCAAGAGTCTGTGAGTGTAAGAGGCTCTTTCCATCCTCAGGCAAAATCGGAGAGGCAGCTTAGCTCGAGTTTGGGGAGGAACCTCTTTGGAGAGTTAGCGATGCGGGAGGACCATCCTCCAGCTCTGCAGCTATTTTTGTAAAGACTACAACGCAGAGGACACACTGCAGAAGCAGCCGCCGGTATGAGGTCCTGGGCCAGGCTGCAGACTCAGGCCGGCAGATGGGGCAGCGCGGGTCCAAAGCAGCTTTTTTCTTAGAGGCCGAGGAAAGCGAAGGAGAGAGCCCCCTTGCCAGCTCCAGCTCTTCTCGCTGGAGCACCTGGCAGAGCCCGGCAGGTACCAGGCTCCCGTCACCCAGGAGCCCCAGGCTGGCAGCGCCCTCAGCATCTCTGGTGAGAGCAGTCGGAAGGCACAAAGCAGGGGCGTGCTGGTCAAGCATACAGGTGGGGGTGGCGGCGGGGGCACCCTCCAAACCTCAACCCTAAACAACAGTTCAGGGCAAAGGATAACTGAAAGAAAAGGGCCACCCACCCAGGAACTGTGTGCCATCTGGCTTGGCGTTCCTTGCTTCTCTGGGATGCCTTGTGAAGTGATAGCCAAGCCTCCTGATCCAGTATTTCATTCTGGGGTCCTAGAGTAACCAGGTGAGCATCCCTGGAAGTACTCTGGGGTCTCCCGGGAAACAAGCGCTGCAGAATTCGCGCATGCGTCTGGGTGCGGCCGGGGTGATTGCTGCGCAGTGGGCAATGGGCAAGCCTGCGTCTGCTGGCCTCCTTGTGACGGATCCAAGACGGCCGAGTTATGCCTCCGTGCCTTTTTGAAATTCTGTGCCCGTTTCCCCTGCGGTGCCTCTCCGCTTCCAGAAGAGAAGGAAGCAGTAACCAGGCCAGGAGGTAATGGCCAGGAGGAAAAAGAAAAAGATCCTCAGCCCAGAAAGCGCTGCTTCCAAGCACAACTTACAGTGGGAGATTCACACAGGCTGTCTGGGGACCTAGAGTGAGGTCAATGGGCTCCCTTATTTGAAGCCTGGCATCTCCCCTCTGGCCAGGTGGGAGCTGCGCCAGCCCCGGGGACAGATCTAGACGAGAATGATCAGGGTTCCCTCTGCCTCTTCACCATTAGAATCCTTTCCCGTAGCTGGGGACTTTCTTATTCGGATGGCTTCTCTGTATGTTTCAGTGCTCAATTTCATGCTTCCCGTACTGTATTAAAAATAGCCCTTTAAACAATTAAACTCTACTTGCATAATTAATAAATCAAAACTTTGTAAATTTAACAAATTACTTTTATTGCAGGCATATATCCATGGGTCACAAATTTTTTAATAGAATTCTCTTAAGCATGTTAACGAACACAGCGGATTTCCTTAAATGCTTTAAAATCTTTAAAGTCAGGCAAAGCAAGCACAAATTATCACGGTGATTGTTCCATTTACTATGACCCTTTCCTTAAACTAGTGTCAAAATATTGGTACTATGTGTTTAACGTTCTTTCTTTATCATCTTTACACTGATGTTTATTCTTCCCAGTATTCTTATCTTTTCTTGGAGTTATAACAATACTTAGTTCAGTATTTTCCTAGCTGTCTAGTATGTTCCAGACCAAAGATGAAGACTATCACTCAGACCATCCAGGACGCAGGGTTTTTTTTGTTGTTGTTGTTTTGTTTTGTTTTTTTTAAAGAATTTACTGGATTCTGAGATGGGTCATGCTACCTTAAGATGAATCTTTTTTTTTTTTTTTTTTTTTTTAATTTATTTTTGGCTGTGTTGGGTCTTCGTTTCTATGCGAGGGCTTTCTCTAGTTGCGGTGAGCGGGGGCCACTCTTCATCGCGGTGCGCGGGCCTCTCACCATCGCGGCCTCTCTTGTTGTGGAGCACAGGCTCCAGACGCGCAGGCTCAGTAGTTGTGGCTCACGGGCCTAGTTGCTCCGCGGCATGTGGGATCTTCCCAGACCAGGGCTCGAACCCGGGTCCCCTGCATTGGCAGGCGGATTCTCAACCACTGCGCCACCAGGGAAGCCCCCAGGATGCAGGTTTTGAGTTACCAATCAATTGACCCTGGGCCTGGTGACATCAGCAAGTTGAGGTCTCTGTACTTGAACTTGACCTATTACATCCTGAAGACCTTTTAAGCCCCTTGCTTTCACAGGGTTCCCTGTATCCTGATGCTCTTTCATCAATTGATGTGTGTTTTGCTGGGTCATTGTGATGCCATCCTGGCATTATTATGCATCAACCCAGCCCGTCAGCATTGCTGGAAACGTACACCTACCACCCTAATGTCAGAAATACAGTGAGGGGGTCATTTAGAGGAGACGATGGATGTTGTCTGCACAGTTGAGGCTCATCTTTACAACATTTAGCTAACTCATCCTCTTAGAACATAGCACTGGATTGTCTCTCTACTTGTATATTCTGTGTGGTTTCTGGTGCTGATTTGACTCTCGTCCAGCTTTCTATCCAATTTTTATATGAGGCCACTTGAGCTGATCAATCCTTCTGTTCTAATTTTTCCCAAGCACTTCTGTTATATGTATATACATATACTTTTTTTCTGGCTTATTCCCAATGCTTTGTCCTTACTACTACCTGCTTACAAAGATAGAAAAAAATCCCGTGGTTCTCTCTACTCTGTCCAAACGGGTGGGAACTCTCTGAATCTCTAAGAACAAAGCTTCGTGCTCATCGAGTGTTTGGGATGTGATGCAACTTCCTTTTCGTCTTTGCTCAGGCTGCCTCACCCAGACAAGCCTGTGAAATGATTCTGAAAGAATCGTGAGAGTTGAGGTCTTCAAGAGCCCCAAACAGCAGGCACTGCCTTTCTTCCTATTCCCAGAAACTGCCTGGTATCGCCCCAATCAGCGGAAGAGAGCAAGACCCCGGTGGTCTCCTCCCACCTGCCCCCTCCCGCTCAGAGATGGCACAACAGGGCACCGCCCCCTGCCCCCCGCAGCGTTGGCTTGCCCTCTGTTTCCAGCTCCGTGGCCAGCGTAGAGGACTTTGGTCTCTCCAGCTGCAGTTTGCAGTGGCTGCAGAGCTGCTAACGGGCAGGAAGGGAGAACACTGCGGCCGGGATGAGGTTCCCGGAGCCGCTCTTGGTGGAGCCTTACGCTCTGTGAGGCTAAAGGATCTGTTTCTGACCGTGGCCTTGTGGCCATCTGCTGTGGTCATGGATGCAAGTGGCCTCGAAAGGAGCCGGGCGGCCAGGGACTGTCACATGACCACCTATTTATTTCTCCACCAACCTGGGGCTCTGCAGGCAGGTGGGGCGGGGTCAGCCTTCTCCCAGTCCCCGCCCACAGGCTCAGGGCAGACGGGGGACCTCTTACAAAACTGGGAAATGTGCTGGTCAGACAGAACCTCAGGGCACCTCCGTGTTCAGAAGAGGAAACTCGGAGCCAGAGAAGAAATGTGTCCCGATCACGGCCACAGAGCAGGGTGGTGGCAGCACCATCCCAGGACCCTCCTGGGCGGCTCTGCGTCCTGTCCTCTGCATAAAAGCCATGATGTGAACTCACCCAACGTCAGGCCAGAGATACTGCGTACACCGCGACCAGATCTTCTCCTTCATACTCACACCCCCAAAGTGCACAGGATCTTCTTTCTAGAAAGCCCTTCTCTTAAGGCGATGTGCCCTCATCCTTCCCTGCCAGGCCCCTGCAAAACAAGGGACTCTGTGTATACACAAGAGCTAAGGGGGCTTGTTTATAATACTGAGAGGACCATTTAGTTCCATAAATGTCCTATCACTGCAAACTTTACATACAAATGACACCGTTTCATAGAACAGTGAAGGCAAGAGCTTGTTTAGAAGGAAAGCTGACTTCTGTGGTATGAGCCTCATTAAGGATTCTAACAAGACTTAGAAAACAAATGACCATGACAGAGGACACCTGATGAAAATACGATAGGTGACTCAGGCCCCTAAAGCCCCAAAGCTTGACGTCAGCAGCCTGCTTCCTCTGGTCTTTTCTCCACGTCTAGAAAAGCTTGCTAAATACAGCCAGCTTCAGCCATGAAGGCAAATGCCAAATCCACCCACCCCCCTCCCCTGGTGTCAGCAGGCTTGGGTCTAGATCCTGGATGGTGGCTATTCCAGAAGGGTAGTACTGGAGACTCAGTTCTCTGGAGTCGAAATTCTAGCCTGACCTACACGGAGCTGATGGATTTCAAGCAGGATGGAGAGTGGATAGGAAGATCGTGTTCCAGGGCGAACAGTTTTTCTGCCTCACACTTGGCTTTGGTTTTAACTAAATGAAAGAACAGTTCTTGTGTCAGTGAGTTTGCATGTTTCCAAAAAAAAATACCTGAGGAGAAAATTGCCAGTGGCTCTTGGTTTACTTGAAGCAGTGGTTGAACAGCAAGTATCAAGTGTCCAATTGTGTCTGAGGTTTTAGAGCTGGTAGCCAAAATAATGAGCAGGAGGTGCCTGTGTAAACACTGCCTGCTCTCGGGGTCTCAGCGGTGCTGCCTTGCTGGGGGAGCAGACCTTCAGAATTCTGGAAAGCAGTGACAGAGAGGAGACCATGGTTCCCTTCCTGCAAAACTCATCATTTCCTTACATCTCACCCATTCCAGAAGCTATAGAGCTCGGCTCAAACGCTCAAATACACTCATGGAAGAGGCAGATTATGAAGGAAGTGGGTCAGTTGTAATTTACGATAGAAAGTTACAGGGACACTAGCTCTCGTCTCATCTCAAGGAGGAAACTACTATTCCGCTCCATCTGACCGCTGCGTGGGATTGTGGCACCTGGGATGTCTAACCTTCTGTTATACTTTTTCAGAAGAATAGCTCCTAATCTAGAAGCACAACCTCCTAATTTATGAATATGGCAACTAGACTAAGTGTTTTTTTTTTCTTAACATCTTTATTGGAGTACAATTGTGTTACAATGGTGTGTTAGTTTCTGCTGTATAACAGAATGAATCAGCTATACGTATACATACATCCCCATATCTCCTCCCTCTTGCGTCTCCCTCCCACCCTCCCTATCCCACCCCTCTAGGTGGTCACAAAGCACCAAGCTGATCTCCCTGTGCTATGCGGCTGCTTCCCACTAGCTATCTATTTTACATTTGGTAGTGTATATATGTCCATGCCACTCTCTCACTTTGTCCCAGCTTCCCCTTCCCCCTCCCTGTGTCCTCAAGTCCACTCTCTATGTCTGCGTCTATATTCCTGTCCTGCCCCTAGGTTCTTCAGGACCGTTTTTTTTTTTTTTTTTAGATTCCATATATATGTGTTAGCATACGGTATTTGTTTTTCTCTTTCTGACTTACTTCACTCTGTATGACAGATTCTAGGTCCATCCACCTCACTACAAATAACTTAATTTCATTTCTTTTTATGGCTGAGTAATATTCCATTGTATATATGTGCCACATCTTCTTTATCCATTCATCTGTCAATGGACACTTATAGCCTAAGTGTTTTTAAACACTGTGCAGGCCAAAAAAACACGTCTGAAAGCTAGGAGCAAATCAGGCTCTAGCCATTTATGGCCTCTGCTGTAGAGAGGAGAGACTTTAGTCTGGTTATGCCTTTTTTTTTCTTTTGCTACTTAGACCCGAATGGCTTCCCTTCCTGGACTCACAGTATCTCTAAAAAACTATCTTACAGTTCAGTTTTAACATCAGTCTCCTCTGTATCAAAGTGACATCACCATATGAATCCCCAAGAATGCCAAATATGTAAAAGTTAGGTAACCAGTTACTCAATTTGGAATATTCTTGCTGACCTAAGAATCAAGTATTCAAGTATGTCCAGTCCATGCTATTTCCATCACGATCCAAACACCTGGAACTGCTAGTTAGATTTTGACCCAAATCTGTTGAAATGCTTCTTGCCACCTACAAACTTCACTAAAATGTGTATTTCTAAAAAAACGCTAGAAAGCTGGAGGCCTAGAATATAAACTACTCTAAAGATGAAACTATTTCTTTGCATTTATCTTTGAAACCACAATTAGCACCATATACATAGTCAATATTCATTATAAATTAGAGGAATAAGTTTAAGCATTAAGTTTAGAGTTTCCTGAGAAATGATCAGTGACACAGGAATTGAGTGCAAATTTATTTAAGAAATGATTCTGGGAAGAACCAGAAGAGAGTGAAAAAGTGAGGCAAGGAAGAAAAGGAAGCCAATCCAGGTAACCACTGTGGGCAACTGAAGCCTGGTCCTTCTGGGGACCCCTGGGAGACCTGTGAAATATGCCTTATGATGGTCAGATCTGAAGGGAGAAGAAACTGGGGCATTGATCTAGCAACTTCTATCTGTCATAGTTGTTCCTGGGTACTTTGACTCCCCAGCACTTCTGGCTTGACAGTGTATAGAACAAGCTCACTCCCACACCCAGAGAAAGCCCTCAGGCAGTCATAGGCATTTGCAGGAAGGCTTTGGAGAGAATAAATGCCCTGCTACCGTAACTTTGTGCATTGGAACATCTCATATACACAAAAGCATCCATGAAGAGGACACTGACAAAAGAGAGACCAAGACAGCCCACAAAAAGTGGCCATTGCAGATGGAATGGGCAAGCTTCTGGTCTCCACATCATGAAAAACTGTCTTGCTATAAAATGCCTGGATAAAATGTGACACAAATCTTTTTAAATGCATAGGTAAGCTTGCATGAAAGAATGGGAGGTTTCCAAGAGCCAGAACTAAAAGAAAGCACAGAAGCAGAGTGGAAAGCCAGCGCCAAAGCTATGTCCGCCCTCAGAACAGGTGTTTGACTCCATGGGCCAGAATGTGGCTTCAATGGCTCTGTGAGAGTCTGGCAACCATGCCCTGTGCTGTGCAAGATGGAAATCAATCCCATCACGAAACAAGGACCGTCAAAGAGTTATAGCCACAATTAAAAGTGGACAAGAAAAAAAAAACACATTCTTCAGCAAAATGGAAGACAAATAAACTTATCTGACTCTGCTTGGCCTCTGGAGAAAGTAACTCTTCCCTGAGAACCAGTAACTCCAGACCTGATATCACCACTGGTTTGGGGCTCAAACCTATATATACAAAAATGTATATTCCCTTCATGATCCAGGAAATCCCAAGCCTAGAAATTAAATTAAAGTGGGTCTTGATTGGGAATACCTGGGACATATTGACAGAAGAAAATGCAAATTTTCCCTGGAGGAATACATACTCTCAATTCAGGTTTCACATGAGTTCTGAAGACTGAGCTCACAATCCAAAATTTAAAAACACAAGGAAATAAGCCACCATGAGGGAAAGTCAGCAGAAAAACAAAAAGCAAAAGTATAGCCCTAAATGTATTAGATTTGGAAAATATAAGATACAGAATATAAAACAGAGAACATGTCATTTGTTTAAAGAAATAAAAGAGGGACTCTAAAACATGAGCAAGGAAAAATACGATGTAAAAAAAAAAATCTGAAAGATTTGAAAAAGAATCAAAAAGAAGCCCTTAAAATAAAATATTTAATTGTTGAAATAAAAAAATCATGGCTAGGTTAAAACACAGATTTTAAAATAGCTTAGAGAGAACTAATGAACTGGATGAAAGGTCTGGAGATATTACTCAAAATGCGTCATGAAGAGATCAAGAGATATGAGCTACAGCTATAAAACAAAACAGAGATAATAGGGAAAAGGCAATTTCTGAAGAAAAGTACTGGGATTTCCTGGAATTAATGAAAGACATGAATCTTCAAATTCAGTAAACACAACAATTCCCATGTGGGACTCATAAAAAGAATTCCACAACTAGACCCATCGGAGTAAAACCACAAATTACCAAAGGAAAAAAAATAATAACTGGTATAAATATACAGCAAGAGAAATCATGCAACAAAAAGTTATATTTAGACTGATAGCAGATTTTAATATAGCAACAGCAATATACTCAGAGAAAAGAGAAAACAACAATCGACCTCGACTTCTTTATTTAGCTAATTACCACTCAAAAATAAGAGGGAATTAAAGAATTTTTTTGACAAACAAAATCTAGAGTTTGCCACCAAAAGACTCACAGTAATGGAACTTTCTAAGGCAGGGGTCCCCAACCCCCTGGGCCGTGGACCACTACCAGTCTGCAGCCTCTTAGGAACCAGCCCACAAAGCAGGAGGTGAGTGGCGGGTGAACGAGCGAAGCTTCATCTGCTGCTCCCCATCACTACTAGCATTACCACCTGAACCATCACCCCCCCACCCCCACTCCCCCACCCCCGCACCCCATCCGTGGAAAAATTGTCTTCCACAAAACGGGTCCCTGGTGCCAAAAAGGTTGGGGGCCACTGTTCTAAGGGATACTTCAGAAAGAAATAAAATGTTCCCAGAAATAAGTTCTGAAATGCAAGATGGAATGGGAGAAAATAATTAATAAATTAAAAGAAACAATGAATGATAATAATATCTAATTTGAAACAGGAATGTATTTGTTTCCTATTGTTGCATAATGAATTACCCTAAAATTTAGCAGTTTAAAACAACAACCATTATTATCCCACAGTTTTTAATGGCTGAATAACTTACATATATATAAATATAATAAAATGTTTATCCATTCATCCATCAATGGACATTTAGGTTGTTTCCGTGTCTTGACTATTGTAAATAATACTGCTGTGAACATGGGGGTGCAGATATCTTTCCGAGTTAATGTTTGTGTTTCCTTTGGATCTATTCCCAGAAGTGGAATTGCTAAATCATATGGTAGTTCTATTTTTAATTTTTTGAGGATCTACCAGATTGAATTTTAAAAATCAGCTCTCTGCTCTTTAAAGAAATGTACCTACAAATCTACAGTGAACATCACATTTAATGGTGAAACATTGGAAACATTCCCTTTAAAACCAAGAACCAGACAAGAGCACCCACCATCACCAGTTCTACTGAACATGACACTGAAGGCCCTCACCAGCACAGTAAATAAAATGTTTAAGGATTTGAAAAGAGGATACAAAATATTATTATATGCATATAATATGACTGTCAACATAGAAAAACCTAATCTAAAATTTATTGGAATTAATGAGAGTTGAACTAACTATTTTGAAATCAGTGTATTACATTATTCCAAAAGATAGCTAGCATACGTAGCTTTGGTTAATTCACTTTCACAGCTGTAGAATATATCATTATTTGCATAGATTAAAATTATATACATTCTCCTTTTTTTTAATTTTTTTTTTTAATTTATTTATTTTATTTATTTATTTTTGGATCTGTTGGGTCTTCGTTGCTGAGCGTGGGCTTTCTCTAGCTGAGGCGAGCGGGGGCTACTCTTCGTTGTGGTGCGCGGGCTTCTCACTGCGGTGACTTCTCTTGTTGTGGAGCACGGGCTCTAAGTGCGTGGGCTTCAATAGTTGCAGGATGCAGGCTCAGCAGTTGTGGCTCGCGGGCTCTAGAGCCAGGCTCAGTAGTTGTGGCACATGGGCTTATTTGCTCTGCGGCATTTGGGATCTTCCCAGAGCAGGGATTGAACCTGTGCCCCCTGCATTGGCAGGTGGATTCTTAACCACTGTGCCACCAGGGAAGCCCCTATACATTCTCCTTTTAATAAATATTTAGGTTGCCTCCAATTTTTCACAATTACAAACGGTTGTTAGTATCTATTATTTATGTTTCCTTACGTCAGAAAGTGCTTCCCAACCCAGGACTTTTCTTTCCATTTCTCTGAGGCTTAGTTAAGCCTAGGCAAAGGTATGTAGAAGAATTTCTCTAGTTTAACCAGTTTTGTCTAGTAAGGTTTCCATACAATAACAGTTTTTAAATGCTATGTTCTGAAAACACACGAACAGATGGCAAAAAAAAAAAAAAAAAGGCTGAACGATATCCAAATGGTTCCAACGATGGCGTGAAGGAGATGGGTGAGGTGTTGAGTCAGGTCTGCTTGAAACTTTGCTGTGATCAGCTCCCATGCTGCATTGAACTTGTGTGCAGGTCATTGGGGCAGGTAGTCTGCAGTTAATCAGTAAGTGTGTGACTCATTTATTAATCTAAAGTCAGGTTTCCATCTTATTTTTCATGTCAGTTTGCAATCTTCCAACAGAATTCTTTTTATATTTTTAGCAAAAGTATTTTTAATACTCTAAACAGGAGGAAACTAATAAGATTGTGTTGATTCAGGAAGCAGAGAAATGAGTCCTTTTCTTAATTAGGAATTTATTTTGCTGGCAGAGGGTCCAAACCAAAGGCAGCTGGTTCTTTTCTCCTCCAGTATCGACCAGTGAGTGCTTGTAGACCTATGTCATTCCTGCCACGGGATTCTGTTCCTGGGTGGTCCATGCCACACAATGAGAAACATCCTTCTCCTTCCCATCAGGGAGAGCTCTACTGCAAAGCTGGGACATCCAGCAGATTCATTCTGGTTCCATCTCCTAATGTGAGACATGCAAGAATAAGTCGTGAACCGGTTCTGGGAATTAGGAATCCTGCTTCCCGGATTTCAGTACAAGACATCCTGGTAGAAACTCTCATTGGGTACCGATTCCACCTTCTCAGTAAATCTCCAGGGTGTTTTTAGGAAGAGTCGATTGCACGCTCTGGAGATACTGTGCCTCTTATTCTCTCATGAAGAATGCATCTGTGATCCCCCTTGAACACTTCCTCTCCCTTTCAGTGCCTTCTGTTGGGCACTCATGCTCATTCCATATCAGGGTGGTCAATTCAGAAACAGTGTCACTCTCTGGACCCTTTGCTGACTGCTAACAGTGAAGAGGAGAGTCTTTACACGTGTTATGGACTGTATTGTCTCCCCAAAACTCATATGCTGAAGCTCTAAACCCCAGTGTGATGGTATTTGGAGGAGGGGTGTTTGGGAGGTAATTAGGGTTAGATGAGGTCATGAGGGTGGGACCCTGTGATGGAATTAGTGACCTTCTAAGAGGAAGAGACCAGAGAGGTCTCTCTCTCTGTCTCTGCCATATGAGGACACATGGAGAAGTCAGCAAACCAGGAAGAGGGCTCCCACCAGGAACCAAATCAGCCAGCATCCTGATCTTGGACTCCCCAGCTTCCAGAACTGTGAGAAATTAAGCCACCCAGTCTGTGGTATTTTGTTGTGACAACCTGACAAACTAAGACAAACCATCAGCTCCATCAGTAGGCTTGCCTCCTAGGAAAAGTGTACATTGATGTTTCCTCCTGTGACTCTGATGGGGGGTTGGAGGCAGCAGTGGACACTTTGTTACCCAGTGTGGGGAGAGCAGGACTCAAGGGGGAAGAAGTATATAGTAAGTTGCTCTCACACTAGAAAGCGCTGGGGAAACAAGTCATAAGAATTAGCACTTGTTCTGCAGGCCTCCATGTGACAACACGACAAGAACTGCCTCAGGGGTCCTGAACACAGCGCTGGGAAGGAAGGGGAGCTATAGAAGGAAACCCCCATCACGGCTGGTCATCCAAGCCGCCCTCCCCCAGATGGACATTACCAACAATTAGCCACTGCTGCTTGTGCATCTCACAGCTTCTAGGATTGGATCGTTCCTGAGAACATCCATCTCATGTCATGGAGGGAGTTTTGCCTGCACCTTGAAGGCTGAGTGGGCAAAGAAGTTGTCAACCCCCTGTAGTTGTTGACTACAAGCCCCTTTCCCGATTCCTCCCAGGGAACAAGCTTCTTGGGCAAGTGTTTCTCTTAAGAGGGCATGCCTACTAGGCTGGAGGGAATGTAATATGCACGGCCACTCTGGAAAACTGACTGTTACTTATAAAACCAAACATACGCTTACCATATAACCCAGCGACCTCAGTCCTGGGTATTTATCCCAGAGAAATGAAGACTATGTTCATACAAAAACTTGTACATGAAAGCTCATGAATGCTTTATTTCTAATGGTCCAAAACTGGCCAGGTGTCCTTCAACAGGTGAGTAGTTAAACAAGCTGTGAAACATCCACACTATGGAAAACAACTCAGCCACAAAAACAAATGAGACACACAACCGCCTGGATGGGTCTCCAGGACACCATGGAGAATGAAAAAAAATCCAATCTCAAAAGGTTGCATACGTGGTGATCATTTTGTAATGTATAAAAATATTGAATCACTATGCTGTATATCTGAAACTAATATAATATTTTAAGTCCACTATACTTCAATTTAAAAAAAAAAAAATATATATATATATATACGACAAGTTAAGAAGAAAGTGTATATACTGTGTGGTTCCATTTGTATAACATTCTCAAGATGACAAAATTATACTGCTGGAACAGTGATTCATGGTTTCTGGGGTAGGGAAGGGGAGGTGGGGTAGGGAGTGCCTGTCAAAGAACAGCATGAGGAAGGTTCTTTGTGTCTGTATCTTGATTGTGGTGGTAGTAGTTGAAGGAGTGAATAACAACACCGTTACTAAGATTGCGTTTAACCTGCAAAGGAGCCGGGCCAGGTAGTGTGGAGTGAGAGCATGGGAGATACGCCTTGCACACAGAAGACAGTTTGACTCTATGTTGACAATAAAATGAGAGATTTAGAGTATACGTGTATCTTTTATTGAGTTTGTGTTTTGGCCATGTAGTATCGCAATTAGGTGGTGGAAGTGTTATACTCCAGATGAGAGTAGAAGCCTGTTCTGCTTTGTCTTTGTAACCCCAAGGCCTGGTGCTCTTCCTGCCATGTGTCAGGTACTCAGTAAAATGAATGAGAGGCTAAGTTGCAGGTCCCATTCTCCAGCCACTAAGAGGCACCGTCACCTGTAAGACAGGGTCGAGTTTGCTCGCACCCTCATGTTAAGATTTTATGTGGTACCATGATACCCTCTTGGTAACACACAATAAAGCAGTGCATTTAGTGTTTATTGTCAATCTACACTTGAGATGCAAAAGATCAATCTTAATATCTTCAAATGGGTCGTTATTTTCCTTGAGACATTTGGCGAGGTGTTTTGGATGAAAGCTCATCCTCATTGCCATAGCTCTCTTTTTGGTCTCTAATGTGTATACTATAATACAAAAACCATCTCCTTCTAAGCTCGTGGAAGCCAAATGCAGGTTATTCCTGGGGAGTGGAATTCAGAGGCCAAAAGAGGACGCAGGTTCACACCCCTTCTCCATCAATACTGAGTTCCAATGAATCCGATTTCTTTTGCAGTTTGAAGCAGACAAGGTGAGGGATCCAGAATTTTGAATTCGGCAGCCCAAACCTACCTTCACACTCAAAAATGCATTCACCAGGCTTACCAGGCAGCCTGCGGGGTGTAGGAATTCTTGCCCTCTGTACAGCTACACACAGGAGCTGTTCCACTGTGATGGTGTTCATGCATTTTGGTCGTGTTTGGTATCAGGCACCATGTTTAAGCATTTTCAAACACCCACTCTACATGTTCAAGCTGAAGAAACAAAAAGCCAGATTGTATACCCAACTTTGGCCAGGTGAGTCAATTCCCAATGAAATGCTGACCAAGGAGACTGGAATGGGGGCAGAACTACTATTATTTGAAATATAATAGCCCATCGGGGAGCTTTGCCGTGCTATTCTATAGTAATAAGATTTGACAGGTGGAGAAACAAGGAGAGATCAGGAAATAACAGAACAACTAGCTAGAATACATTTACCACCTTGTAAGTCATTTCTTTCTCTTCAGTGGCAGGGAAGGAGGATGAGGGAAGGGAGAAAGAAACACACCACGGCGCATCAAGGATAGAAAAGAGGATATTAATTTTCTGTTGCCATGGTAATGGATTTCCAGCAATGGCTTCTCACCGAAGACTTCCCCCCCATCCTTTTTTTTTAGGGATAATGACCCTTGAATGTTATCCTAGGAATCACACAAGAAAATTAAAACTCCCCCATGAAAATACTGCCAGGTAAGAAAGCAAACTTTCAGATCCATGCACAACCAGGCCTGTACTGTAAACAGTACAAGCTTGCAGAGCTGGTAATCACCCAACCTAAAAGAAGAAGTCAAAAGCAAGATCTGTTTATTTTGTGTTATTTGCAAAAGAATTCTGAAAGATAGTAGAGGTACATCTGCTAATATTTGGCCTGGGACTAGATTTTCAACCACACTCAGAAACTCCATCCTAAGTGCCAAGGCAAATACCCTGGCTATTATGATGATAAAGTTAATATGTACTAACACCTTTCCAAAGAGCCTTCCAAGTGTGGGGAAAATCAATCACTGGCTTCAAAACTCAGGCTTCCCAAGTGATCGCTGGCACCCATCACAGATGGACGTGAAAGCCCAGCTTCCCTCCTGGTGTCATCAAACTGCCCGACCTTCTCTCCTTTTCATCTATTTGTCCAACCAGCTGAGATTCGTGGGCGTGTCCAGTACTAGATGCTGGTTATCTAAGGATGGATAAATAAGACAGAATTCCTAACCTCCACAGCTTAAACCCTAGTGTCATCTACCTACGAGAGATACAAACCAGCAAGAGTTCCCACACTTCATGACGATAAAGGTATGATGAAGATGTACAGAGCAAGCCATGCATGAGAGACCTTAGGAAGGACAGACCAGGAAACTCCAGGGCATCCTGGGGAGGAGAGTGGTTGAGCTGGATTGTGAAGATACAAAAGGCAGGAGAGAGACAAACAAGGTTTTCCTATATGAGGTCCAGACCTCCCCCATTTACTGGAAATTGTCCAAATTTTCATGCTGCAGATAGAGGTAAACATTTTCAAAAGGTAGAGAATAAAACGAGAGCCATTTATCCTGCAACTCTGAGTTAGCACCTGCACTGGAGATACATGAGGTCAGACGCAATGAGAAGGGGAGAGTAATCAAAAATATAAGAGGATATAACAGAATAATATATAAGAGAAAAGTCCCACCCTCTTGGGCCTGACCTTGGTTGAGGAGGCAAAACATTATCATATAAGATAGTGTGTATGTAGTATGAATACTAGGTAGTCTATGCTAAATAACTGGCATAGATCTAAGTTCATAGGGACAGAGAGAAAGAAGCTGGTGGAACAAGGCAACATTTCCCAGAGAGGTCAGGATTTGGACAGAAAGGAGAGAACTGATCGCAGGCAACGAAAGCACAGGTCAGATCCTGTCACGCCCTTCCTCTAGAATCATTGATGCCTCCCCAGGCACAGTTTCTGGCTCACTCTCTGTGCTTCCCTGGGACGAGGACAGCCCTATCTATAATACTTCTAAAAACTAAGTTGGCTTTTTCTCACCCTCAGCCCCTCTTATATGAGCCAGTTTCTTAAGCTAAATCTCTTGATAGACAGATATTATATATATTATATTTCTATATGTACATGATAAATATCCTCTATGTGTTATATCTGTGTCTATATCTAGCTAGCTAGCTAGATATCATCTCTATATATTCTATTGCTTCTGCTTCTCTGAAGAACTGTAATATATCAGGTTTTATTAAAGAACAAGAAGCTATCCAGTGCTATTTTATTAACCAACCAAAAGCAGACCAGCTTTGCTCACATTCTGTTTGCCCAAGTTTTTCTTCTCTCCATAAACCGTTAGAGTCGATTTCACCAGTGCATCCGAACGATGTGCTGACAGTAGGCCCCTCCCCTGTCTCTGTTGTCCTTCTCTACCCTCCCCAAGCCATGCCTCTACTGGAAACGTGCTATAAAACATGCCGTGGAATATCGAACTCCCCTGGAGCAGCCTGTTTTCTGCCAACAGCACACGCAGGAAGCAATATCAGCTCCTAAAGTCATGTGGGTTAAGGGATGTTAGAAGAAAGTCAGTGCTCTGGATCTCAGGATGTAGCCCACCTAAGTGCTGGAGGGGAGCACAGAGAAAGAGGGAAGGAGTGGGAGGGAGAAAGAGAGAAAGAAGGAGAAAGAGAGAGAGACTACCTTCACGCAGCAGGAAGGTCGTGGACAACCTTGGATGGACTTGGACGTGAACGTGGGGAAGACTAGTGGAGGGGAGGCTGGAGGAGTGTCAGCTCATTTTCAGGGTGACACTGCTGTCGGAATTCCACCCTCCTCCCAACGGGAGCAGGAAAGCCAATGCTTCACCCACTTTGCAACAATTTTTAAAACCTAAGCAATAGAACTCCAAGCACATGTGCACACACGTGCACAAGTGTGAGTAAAGCTAGTAAAATCTGAAAGAGCCCTGTGGGTTGTACCAACATTGATCTCTTTGTTTTGATACTGTACTATGCGTAAGATGTCACCGTGGCGGGGAAGCTGGGTGAAGGATACCTGAAACTTCTATCTTTTTGCAACTTCCTGCAAGAATATAATAATTTCAAAATACAAAGTTCTTAAAAAAGCCTCAAGCAGAGCTATGAAATTGGAAAATGGGACGAGCAGCATGAGAGACGGCCCCCCTCCTCTGTCCTTCAAACCACGAAACCAGCAACACAGAGGGTGGACACAGGGCACAGAGCAACACCATGGGCTCTAGGACTTAGGAATGCGTAGCTCGCCTGAGAAACACCGGCTCCTGGCCCCATCAGGCCCTCGGCCCCACCATCCTCGGGGAGGAGTTGCACTTCCAGAGGCTTAGTTTTGTTTTCTTCCCCCTGATTCCAGTTGAGAGCCCAACACTGGCCAGAAACACCCCAGGCCAGCTCAGCCTCTCCTGGAGAGCCGCCCAGGGCCAGCCCCGCCAGGGAGAGCACAGGCAACTAACAGAACTCAAGGCCCAAGAATGGCTCTGGAGCTGAGACGTGTAAAGAACCTGCACATGCTAAACCTTACCCGTTTATCTAAGTCTGTTCTACTCCACGAAGGAGCATGAAACAGTTCCAGGACGCATTTGACTGCCCTTAGCGGGAATGCAGGTGCTGCTGGCTGCTTCCCCAGCCCCTTTCCCCACCCACCGAGGGACTTACTGTCAGCCGTTTGGAGGAGCCTGACTTCCAGCATACCTGGCCCCGGTGCGTGTGGACAGCAGGGCAGGTTGGGGCACATCGGCCTCACCCACCGTAACTGCTGGCCTCTCTTAGGCAGAAGTCATACATGAGGACAGAACAGACAGAAAGGGGGTAGAGCTTAGAGGCAAAGGAAAAAATATTTTCCATGAACAGATCATATATTTTCCTATGAAGCTTTGCCTCTTTCCTCAGTCCATTCACTGCTATACAGTGAAGTGTCTGGAAGAAACATTTATCTCTGCCCTCAAAGGCCAGGAACACCAGCTCTCATTAACTTTTCCATTTTATTCTTTCAGAAGATCCACATTCAGATAATCCAATTTATATGTGGTCAAAATTACCTGAGGCAAGTGTCCAAGGAAAAATCCCCCCACCCTTGCCCCCAATCAATTCTTACACTGTATAAGGAGAACTCCTTTAAAAATGCAACCCACTGTCTTTTTTTTTTTTAATTAATTAATTAATTTACTTATTTATTTTTGGCTGCATTGGATCTTCGTTGCTGCAGGCGGGCCTTCTCTAGTTGTGGTGAGCGGGGGCTACTCTTTGTTGCGGTGCACGGGCTTCTCATTGCAGTGGCTTCTCTTGTTGCGGAGCACAGGCTCTAGGCACGTGGGCTTCAGTAGTTGTGGCATGTGGGTTCAGTAGTTGTGGCTTGCGGGCTTTTAGAGCGCAGGCTCAGTAGTTGTGGCACACGGGCTTAGTTGCTCCGCAGCATGTGGGATCTTCCCGGACCAGGGTTCGAACCCGTGTCCCCTGCATTGGCAGGCGGATTCTTAACCACTGCACCACCAGGGAAGCCCCAACCCACTGTCTTTAATTTTGGTAGGTGATTCTGAGGCATTTGTCTGGCAATTGAGAAAGCAATGGTTCTCCACCAGGCGAGTTTGCCCCCCAGGGGATATTTGGCAATGTCTGTAACCTATTTGGGCTGGAATTGGGGCCGGGATGTTACTGGTTTCTAGTGGGTAGAGGTGTTGCTGCACAGGACAGCCACCCCCCCAAAAAAGATTTCCGACCCAAAATGTCAATAGTGACAAGGTTGAGAAATCTGGCTTTAAAGTTCTGCACAAGTTGATTACAGATAACCTCTATTATTCATTCAACAAACCACTACTTGGAACCTAGTATAATCTTAAGATATTATGCTGGGCCCTGAAGAAGGGGAGCCTGCCTTGAAGCATCTAGTAGAGGTTTACAGGAAAGTATAATGTAGGGTAGAGCAGCGGTCCCCAATGTTTTTGGCACCAGGGACCGGTTTCGTGGAAGACGGTTTTTCCACAGACAGGGGGTGGGGGGTTTGGGGATGTAGGGATGGTTCAGGCGGTAACGCGAGCGATGGGGAGCGATGGGGAGCGATGGGAAGCACCCGATGAAGCTTCGCTCGCTTGCCCACTGCTCCCCTCCTGCCGTGCGGCCCCGGTTCCTAACAGACTGTGGACGCTATCGGTCCACGGCCCATGGGTTGGGGACCCCTGGTATAGAGCATGCTAAGTGCCAGAGCGAAAATATAAGTCAAAAGAGGAAAGGCTATAATTGTGTGAGGGTGGGATTGGGGGGTGGGAGGAACGGATGTCGTTTTCCCCAAGACAACTCCAAAGTGCATATTCACTCTCAAATATAAAATTCACCCTCAAATATAGAATTTGCTCTCAAATATAAAATTGAAATAACTGCTAGAAAAGAGCACCAAAGCCCTAAGCACTTTTTAAGCAATCTATCTTTCTGTTTTTATACTCACATCCTCAGAGAGAAGCAACCTGCTGCTTCCTTTTTAACTTTGTTTCTTGTTAAGATTATTTTCCTAACAATAATATTTTTCCAGTGCCAGGGAGATGTTTTATTTCCTTCTCCCGCCCTTAGTTTATTCTCTCCATCTATACATTTAAAATATTGATAAGCACAGTGTAATTTTGTACCTGCTAATTAGCTAAACAACACATGGCTAGCCTCTTTTACCTTTCCGCAGATCGCAACTTAAATTTGTTCACAATTTTGAGGATGCACATTCCTAAACGTCTGTTCGTTGGCCTCTTTTTCAATACCGAGGGCCAAATGTGTAGCAGAAACAATTGTCTCCTTACCCCCTGCTCCCATTTTCCAAGCTGAAAGAAACCCTGGGATGACACAAAGATGCCAATGAAGAAGTAAAATAAACATAAGAGAAAATGGCTTATCCCCCCAGAAAATTAGTGACCAGATCATAGGGGGTTTCATCAAACAAAAGTACACCTAGATTAGATTCGCAAGGCTGAATAGCCTCGTGATCATTTCCATGGCAGATATCGCAGACAATTATGTGTCTCCCAGGGCAGCGATGTGGATGATTAAACGGTCTGGAACGCTCCCATCGACAAATGTGAGCTCATAGCTAAGCTGAAATTGAAACCAGTTATGAGACAGAACTGCCAGATGCCATATGCCTGCATGCAAAATATTCCGGGCAATCTTACTAATCAGAAACTTAACATACGTCTTCAAGGCTCCACTTTGTGAGTGCCTCTGTGCAATACTGGGTGACAACTTTGTATTTATTTGTTTTTAAGTCTGGGTTTGAATCTTGACTCTGCCACTTCCTAGTTCTTGAACCTAGGTAAGTCAGCACCACCTCTCTGAGTTTTCATTTTCCCATCTGTGAAATGAGGACAATCATGCCTATCTCTCAAGATTGTCATTCATTCTATCAGTCTAGGTCTGGTCAGGAATTCAGAGACCCTGTCAGTTATTTCAACAGAGAAAATTTAATACAGAGTGTTGGTTAAGCAGTTGTTAGAGAACCAGAAAAGCAGAAGGAAGCAGTGAGGAAGCAGCTACACCCAGAAGGCTATGAGCAGAGGACAGAGGTTAGGGTTGTTAGAACCTGGAAGCTTGAAAGAAGGGCCTGGGGAGCTGAGACGCTGCCAGCTGGGGAAGGGGTGATGGCCTCTGAGGCACCATCATCAGAGAAGCTTGGAGCCAGTAGAGCTGAGCCTCAGCTGATTCCAAGAAGGTGCAAAACTCCAATTAAGAAAAAAATAAGGCAAAATAAATAAAGTGCAGTATAAAGTAAAAAAAAAAAAAAAAAAGAGAGAGAGAGAGCTGGACACTGGAACAAATTGCCACTGCCAGGGTGATAGGCCATCGCCGGGTGACATGCTCAAGCGTCAGCAAGCATGTAAGAAGAAGCAAGTCCTTCTCCCGTTCAGCCCCAGTCTGCCCTCTGGCACATCTCTGGCAGGTGGCAAAGGAGAAACGTGATTGAAGAGAGCCCCCAGCTTCACACAGCAGAGCCCTGAAGGCTGGATTTGAAGCTGAGGTAGCTTAATACATGGCCCGTTCATCCACTCATGTGTGCATTTATGGAGTGCTTACTATGTGTCCGACTGCAAGGCCCTGTGCTAGGCACTGGGGAGTCTGAAGACTTAAGTCGATAACTCATAAAGTGCACAGTTCAGTGTCTCACATAACATAGACTCTCAGTTAAAATCAGTAGTCCTCTCTGGGGCCCAGTGGGAAACATAAAGGAAAAGGACATGGAAAGCAAAACAATACAAACAAAACAAACACTGGCTCTTGCCTTTAGGAGCTCTGTGTTTAGGTTAATTATTGTGGGACAAGTCAAAGAGCAAAGTACAAAGTCATACGTGCTTGTACACTTTAAAAAGTATTTCTGATACAGGAAGGAAGGAAGGAATAAAACAGGTATTGAGGACATGGGGAGGGGGAAGGGTAAGCTGGCACAACGTGAGAGAGTAGCATGTACATATATACACTACCAAATGTAAAATAGGTAGCTAGTGGGAAGCAGCCGCATAGCACAGGGAGATCAGCTCGGTGCTTTGTGTCCACCTAGAGGGGTGGGATAGGGAGGGTGGGAGGGAGACGCAAGAGGGAAGAGATATGGGAACATATGTATACGTATAGCTGATGCTCTTTGTTATAAAGCAGAAACTAGCACACCATTGTAAAGCAATTATATTCCAATAAAGATGTTAAAAATAAATAAATAAATAATAATTTTTTTAAAAAAGGAATTGCTGTGCATTTTGAATATGAGCTTGCAGCGTATGCAGTGTCCTCACACCTAATCCGTTGTTTTCTTCTTGGCAGACGCACTACAAGATTTTGGCTTTTCTGTTGACCAGTGTCCCAAACAATTAAAACCAAATCTCAACATCAGATTTGGAATCATTCTGAGTAAGTAAAAATTACTGACATAATATAAAACATTCCACAACCTCTTTGTGGCCCAGACACCCAATTGCTCGTATTTACTGCAGTGGCTGGCTAAACCACTGCAGCCCATCGCTCTCTGGAATTAACTCTATTTCCATTTTCATTTTCATTTCTCTCTCTGGGTAATATCCAGGTAGAGCAGAACTCTCATTTAATGCTGTGCTTTTGTACCAAAAAGACCCTAGGCACTCATTTGGATATTGCAAGCACCTGGAATCAGTATATCCAGCAAAATAAAGAAAATATTTTGAGCCTAAATATTGATGCCTGCTTAAGAGAGACCTTTTTTGCTTAGTTATCTCAGCCACAAACAAGTCTGGTACCAGCAGCATGGTTTATCTTTGCATTATTTCATTCCCCAAATAGCTCTTGTAAGTTCTTAAACCTTGACACAGGCAAAGACATGGAATATCTTCTCCCTCCACCCCAATGAATGAGCCAGAACGATTTCTGATTGTTTATTTTTACGTGGTCGTGTCATTACAGTTGGTCATTACATTGCTATAGCTGCTAGTGTATCTCCTTTCTAACACAGATTCATCAAAACCAGAGCAGACCTACTAGAGAATGGACTTGAGGATATGGGGAGGGGGAAGGGTAAGCTGTGACAAAGTGAGAGAGTGGCATGGACATATATACACTACCAAACGTAAAATAGATAGCTAGTGGGAAGCAGCCTCATAGCACAGGGAGATCAGCTCGGTGGTTTGTGACCACCTAGAGGGGTGGGATAGGGAGGGTGGGAGAGAGGGAGATGCAAGAGGGAAGAGATATGGGAACATATGTATATGTATAACTGATTCACTTTGATATAAAGCAGAAACTAACACACCATTGTAAAGCAATTATACTCCAATAAAGATGTTTAAAAAACAAACAAAAAAAAAACCCAGTGCAGAAGGAGTTAATAAACTGAGCATGTGGGATCACTCCAGAGAAATGGAGGGAACATTCCAGAGGCCAAGAACTCTCATGCATCTTCATATTTCCAGACCCTGCACAGCATCTGGGCTCTATACCAGCAGCTCCATGGATGATTTAGGGAGAGACAGAGAGGAAAGAGGAATAGAAGGAAGAGCGGGTGAAACATAGAAGGGAGGGATGGAGGAAAAGGCAAAAAGTCGGGAGCCAGCTCTGCAGAGCCGCCGGAAGCTTCCTGTGTGACAACGGGACAACGTCTGCCCGGCATCAGCGGCGAGGGTAGGCAGGCTGGACCACAGCCCACTGCTCTCAGGGGAGGCACCTGGGACTACGTAGCTGAGACACTGTGGAAGCCAGACCCCTGGCCGCCACATTCAGGGGCAATGACATCAGGTCAACCACCTGCTCTAAGCAGGTGAAGTTCGTGAAAGGGCCGTGTTTCATCCCCAGGGCTGTCCCAGTAGCATCGCCCAAATGCTGTTTTACCAAAAAAGAAAACTGTTCCCCATACAGCGCAGACTTCTGGAAAAGAAAGGTCCTTCGGCTCACGCGTTTAGGAATTTTGAACACTTTGATGCACAGCAAAACCCACACTAACAGGAAAACTGGTCTTCCCTTTCCCTTCAGGGGAGGACGTCGAGGAGCTCTTTCTGGACATCGCTCTCTTCAGTAAAGGCCTGTCCATTCTGAACTTCTCCTACCCCATCTGTGAAGCGGACCTACCCAAGTTTTCTTTCTGCGGAAGAAGGAAAGGAGGTAGGTGTCTGGCTGGCTGATGGCCCAGAGGGAGGTAGACAGGAGCTTGCGGCCGAGGTCAGGACACCCAGGCCGGCGTCTGGCTTTCCCCCCTCACCTGTGGACGAGCTTCACCTCACGTATCATCACGTGTTGTATAAAAATGACCGCACGGCCCATCCCACAGGGCCTGCCTTCCGGGGGAGTGTGAACATCAAGTGAAATGTGCCCATCGGGTGTTTACAAAGAGAAACTTGTTACTGTTAGTGGTGGCACCATGTGAACAATGACTAGCGACAGAAAGAACAAATAGCTTCCCCAAATCCACTGAGATTCAGTGTTTCCAGGCTTCTCGTCAGCGGTCCCTTTAGTGGCGGGGTCCCCTCGATATACGCTGGCGGGATAAAATGAAGTTTTCCAAATGTCACTGTTGAACTGTGGTCGTTCCCTTTGAGTCAATGGCCAATAGGGACATTGGGTATCTTGACTCAAAATATATTGAATAGAAGCATGAAACCCACTGTATTATCTCCTCTTTCTCCAATTCACCAACCCTCAAGCCTCTGCTATTCGTACCCCACTCTGGCCTGTCCCCCACCACGTCCTCCTTGCCCTCACCACCATCTTCACTGAGGCCCTGAGATGCCTCTGCGTATTTAACTAAAACTTGGGTCTGACTTGTGACTGACCTTCCCCGGAAGCTGCTCTCACCCCCCTTCCCAGGGCCTCCTTCCCGCCTCTGTCGGCCAAGGGGGAGCAGACCCTTAATCCCACAGCCCACAAACACCTGCTTCTCTATTTCCACATTCACGCAAACTAGAGAGAAATCACCCAATTATGCTTCCTGAACAAACAGTCGAGAAGAATTGGGGTCCCCTTCCCATCCTAAGGGATGCAGACGAGGGAGGTTTGTGCAGGAAAATGGGGGAATTTAAGGGCGTGCAGGCTGGAAGAAGCAGGGTGGACCTGGCTGTGATGTGCAGATGACAAGCCTCAGCTCCGCCCTCCCTCCCCACCCTCCTCTCTGCTCCCTGAAGTGTGGGACTCATAACTCAATTCTAGCACCTGCCATGTTTGCCTCTAATTGCTCACTCCCATTTGTCATCCCCAACAGACTTCCTGTGGATGGGATGCTATCATCTCCATCTTCTTATTCCCAGGATATTGGATGTGCTGATACATAGGGAGTGCTAAGGACAGCACACATACAGAAACAGCTAATGCAACATTAAGCACTGGTACCACACACTGTTCTAAGAGCTCTTCATCCAGTGAGTCATTTACTTCCTACCCCACCCTCAAGAGTTAGTATTATGAATACTCTACAGACGCAGAAAACAAGGCACAGAGAGCTTTAGGACCTTGTGCCGTCACAGAGCTGGTGAGGGACCCATGGCTTCAAGCTGGGCAGGCTGGCTCCAGAGCCATAATCTTGGCTTCTAAGGAATGAATGAGCAAAAGAACAAACAATGAAATGTATGAATGTGCCTTTTGACCAGGAGTTTATTTAAAATTATTACTTAGGAACTCTTTCTGGCCAGTGATCTGACTTTGTTTCGAATCAGGACATTTTAAAATTCTTAACTAACCTACCAAAGAATGATTAGTCAATTTTCCTTTCTCAACTTACTGGAAATATTTCTGATTAATCGGGTGCATTGATGTATTTCCCCAGCACGGTGAACTCTTCATGAGTTGGCCCCTATTTAACTTTTTCTACCTGCCCTCGGCCATGCCTGTACCAAACTCCTCACCCTACAGTCAGTCTCCTTCCCACTTCCTTCCTTCCTTCCTTCCTTCCTTCCTTCCTTCCTTCCTTCCTTCCTTCCTTCCTTCCTTCCTCCTTCCTTCCTTCCTTCCTCCTTCCTTCCTGCCTTCCTTCCTTCTTTCCTTCCTTCCTTCCTTCCCTCCTTCCTTCCCTCCTTCCTTCCTTCCTTCCCTCCTTCCTTCCTTCCTTCCTTCCTTCCTTCCTTCCTTCCTTCCTTCCTTCCTTCAACACTAAGTCCCTACTCCATGCCAAGCACTTTGGGGAGCCTGAAGATGAACCAAAAATAGTTTCTGCCTTCAGAGTCATTCATGATGGTCTGAAGGGATTGGAGATTCACAAGACAACTCTTCCAAGTTGCATTAAAGAGGTATAAAATGCCAAGGAAACTGGTTGGGTAGAGGTCATTCCCAATGGATTCAACCTGTTGGAACAGGGCAATCTGGGAAATTTAATACAGAATTACTTTCCTGATTGCCTTAGGTTCTTTGAAAGCCAGTTAGAAGCTATATATAATATAGCATAAAATGCTGATGGTCTGCAAGCATTCCTGATTTTACAGAATGTTTTGGAGGACCTCAAAGCATCTTGAACTGATAACTAAATAATAACCCCCCCGAGAAAGATTGACATCTTCATAAGCTGCTACCTCTAGCCGGCATCTACTGTCCTATCTCCTGTCTTTGGCTTATCTTTCCAGTGTTTCTCCCAAATAAGTATTCTTGAACCCAAATGTATGGTATGCATTCTTCCAAGCATACTGGCATAGTGGTATGCTTGGAAGTACCGCCAGTATAGTAAGAAAGGACACATATTGGGCTGTCCTTCACTCCTCCTTCCTTCTACTCCCTGGATAAAGTCTACCCATCTCCCTCCTGGACAATGGAAATGGCTTCTAATTGGTTTCCCTCTCTCCCTACTGTCGCCAGCATAGTCTTCTCAAATACGGATCTGTTCATGTCTCCCCTCTTCCCAAAAGACTCCAAGAGTCCCCATCTCTACAGAACAAAGTCTAAGTTCTTTAGTGACCAAAGTTCATCACACATTTGACTCTAGCCTGTTTCTAGACACATCCTGCCCCACGAGGATGCATCCTTAGCACCAGCTTTATCATAAGTCATTTGCCACTGTCCGACCACACCCTGTGTTTTCACTCACATGACGTTGTTCTGATGGTCCCCTTAGCCTCGAATATCTGTTCCCCCTTTGTCTTCTGCTCAGACCTAACTCAAGGATCACCTCCTCTGGGAAACCTTCCTCCAGCCCCCAGCCTGGTGAAATGCTCCCTCTGGATCCTCCTGGAGTATCACATTCCTACTTATCTCAGCTGAAATTATACTATATAGTATGTGTGCATGCGAGTCTTCCTTGAAGGCAGACACTTCAAACTGTGAACTCCCTGAAGGAAGGGGGAATCTTTCTTGCTCCTTTCTATCTCTGCAGACCTGACAAAGACAGCCTGGCACCGACTAAAGATGCAATAAATAATTGAATTTTCCTATGATGGGTTAAATGCAAGTTTATCAGCCCACTTCAGAAGTGACCATCTGATGATGTTTATGCAGGCCACAGACAAAAAGCACGTCAAACCCTAGTAAATATCTTGGTCCTCCAAGTTTAAGAAAACTGAACTATTTTTTCCTCCGTGAATGGTTTTAATAAGTTTAATAAAACAGCAGAGATATTATTCCCCAAAACTGAGGTAGTTCAATTCAGTTCCGCAGCTTGAAAGGCTGGTGTTTATCTTATCTGAACACTGGGCAGCCCTGCAGCCATTTACTGGCTTTCTTGCTGTGGGGTTAATAATTGCACAGGTGGGCTGAGAAGCCGAACTTGGGGAATTGCCAGGAAATTTCAAGTAGTATAAAACGATCAGAAAAGCGATACACAAATGCTGCATAAACAAATGCTTATGTAAATTACATAAGCCAGGAAAGAGTAAAATCTTACACTCAGAGGCTTCTTGTGTTATTACATTTTTTAAACCCACCCACAAACCTACTGCAGGAATGATTCTATTGAAAAGAAGTGATTAGAAAAGGGGAAAAAACGGCACCGATGAGAAGTGAAGTCAACTCAAGCTCAAACACCAGTGGTGGCTGGTGCCGTATTAAGGAGAAAGCTGAGTGCCTCCGGGGCTGCAGGTCCTTCTCAGCAGAGCGGTGAGAAGACTTGCTGCCCACCACAGGCCACACGTTACGTACGGTATCAGCCGCAGTTGAGTTGTGTGATGTTTCCACGGCATTACGATGCATTCCTCTGCACCCAGCAGGCTGTTCCCCAAGCCAGATAACACTACAGAATGGGTCAGGCTTAGTAAGACTGTGTGAATAAAATGTTGTTTCCTTTTCTTCTGCATCTTCCTCAGCTAGCTCCAAGGCAAAAGCACATGGGATTCAAAGAGCCTATGATGCTCTTTTGACATTCCCATTTAGGGTGTGATGGATAATTTGAGGGAAACAGCCTATATGTCCAATTATAGGGAATTGGCTGAATTCAGCCATTTTTTCAGCCAAACAAAGGTACCATCTGCTGTGCTTTTAAATGATGTTGTAGGAGATTATTAAGTTACATAAAAAGATACTCATAAGAATATTGTTAAGTGACAAAGAAGCTGCTATAAAAGAGTACCCACTATTGGATTTTGTTTTTATTAAAATGTATGTAAGTGTATACACCAAAACACTCTGAAATAGTATACACTTAGGTGTTAATCATGATTACCTCTAAATGGTGGCACTGCAGATCTTTATTTTCATCTTTTTGGAAATCTCTTTTGTTATTATAATAAATTTACAAGGTTGCTCTTTTAAATATTAGTTGATCTTTGTAGGAAAGACTAGAGAGGATGAATTCTCTCCCCTCTGGATAGTAAATAAGAGTTTTCAAAAAAGAAACATAATCTACTTAACACTCAATGATATTTGGAGTTACACAGAATCTGAATCAAAGTGTTGGATCATCTAGTATCCATTCTGTACTCTTTCCCTATGTTCCCACAGCCCCCTTTACTGGCTGTGGGTTCATTGAGCAGGAACCAGAATCGGCCCCTGTTTTACTTCCTACTCTGTCAATGCTCCCCTGTTCCTTTCTCTCCTCCTGGCATCAGGTCATATAGATCCATTTGCTTTGCTTGATCTTGACGCTTTCAAACTGGCTCCATCACTGTTTACGACTGAATTGGGATTAAATTGAAAGTTCCTAGAGACCACACCTAATTACTAACCCTGAGGAGGGAAGCTGCAGTAAACTTCTTAATACCCAAGTTATAAGAGTAATGCCGGGAGAATCTCCATGTGGTTAGATAGTGTGTGTCTGCGTGTGTGCACACGTACGCACAGGATATATAAGATCATAAACTAGGAGACCTGCAGGGTAAGGGCTCTTCTTTGACACTTGACAGCTGTGATTGACATGGAGGAAACACGATGAGAGGACTTGACGTCATACATGTGTCAGAACCCCAGAGAAGACAGCAGTCCCGTGAGAACTGCTGACGCATGGTGCACCCATCCCTGTACATGTGCAACAACCGCTTTCCAGAAGGAGCAAAAATCTATTATGAAATACACACAACAGATATTGACATACCTCACTTCATGCAATATATAGGCCACAGGCAAACCTTAGTTGTGGACTTAATTTTAAATGCATCGGGAAAGCTTGGAATTAAAATAAATATGACAGCGACACGTTTTGCAAGCTGATGAGTCAAGAAATAATTGCTCCCTAGTTTATCTTTTGTGTAAATCCAAACTTACCTACGTTCAGTGTTTGTCCAAAGTGGGGAATACATCATAATTAGATGAATTTCAATATACAGCAGAGAAGATCCCCTGAGAAGAGTTTTTCAGGTCTGACATGACATTGCCCGCAAGGCAGATACTATCCCTGACAGCAGCTAAGGGCTGCTGTTGCAAATCTCACTGATTTCACACCTATGAATAGATGAAGGTGAAATCTTAGTGGGCGCTCTTGCCAACCACCTGTCCTCTCTCCCTCTTGTAAACCTGGGCATTTCTTGTCTGTCCTGGTTCACGCTGAGCACGTGAGCCCAGCCATCACCTGAGACCATCAGTTACAGAGGCTTCTCAATCTGACTCTGTAACTACACAGAGTTCAGTCCTAACAGCTCTGTCTAGATCAGCAACTCACATTTCATCAGCTAGAGTTCCATTGCCCTTGCTGTCTCTAAGTGCTCCTTTTCTCAGGTCTAAGAAATGGAGGAAATTTGGAAATTGCTTAGATTTGGAAAAATTCCCACAAACACTCTCTGCAAAATGCCTCATACCTTGCACCTATAGGAGAAAACAGGAAAAAACACTTTCCAGGCAAGTGCTACCTTGAAGAAGGTCCACCGTTTACCTATGCCAGTGGCCCAAAAGCCTCTGTCAAGCACACCGCAGCCTTTCCTCGGGCCTCAATTTTCAACTGTTTTGCATTCACGGCCCACGTTATTAATAAATGCAGGCCCCAGGAACTCGGCCACTGATTTCTGCTCTAAAAGAAGGGGAATAAGTGGCTCTACCTGAGGCCTCAGTTTAAGAATACATCTTCTCTAGGGTAGCATCGCCGGCCTGTTTGCTCATCTTTGATTTCTGGGCCGTTGTAGACCTCTTGCTTCTCCAAGTTGCTTTGCTTCTGGCTTTCTGCTCTGCTGGTCCTTGGGATTTTTTCCTCAGTCTCTCCCCATCCCAGCTTCTGGGCCTGTCCTTCACCCACCACTGGTCATAGCCCAGATGACAGTGTAGCCTACATGGGAACTCGTGTGTCTTGGTTCCATTTCCTCTGGATGAGTCAACAGAGCCCTGGAGGGAGTGATGGTCCTCTGCCACCTGGGAATCACACAGGTTCTCTGCCGTCATCATCCTCACTGTCATGTTAGAGCTGCAGGCAGCATGCTGCCAAAACCAATATTATTTTCTAAGAATTTTCTGCTGCCTGCCTCACCACTGGAGAGCGGGCAGCTGAGCCCGGTCCAGTGGTTCTCAAACTTGAACCTGCCTCAGCATCACTTGGAGGATTTCTTCAACCACAACTTGCTGGCCCCACCCCAAGTGTCCCCTTCAGCACCTCCGGGGAGGAGCCTGAGAATTTGCCAAGTCCCCAGAAGAGGTTGATGATGCTGGTCTAGGGACCACACCTTGGGAACCACTAGCCTGGTTACGAATAAGCACAAGGTTTGAAGCCAGACTTACATAGTGCCGAACTTTAACTGTCCCTTATGGTTACGTGACTTCAGGCAAAATTACCCTGAGCCTTGGTTTCTGCATCTGACAACAAGGAGGTACAAGTGACTTCACGGGATTGTTGTGAGGATAAAATTGGACAATATATACAAAGCCCTTAGAATAGAGTCTGGCGTACAGGACGCACTCAGTAAGTGATAAATGGCAGCGACTTCCTGCAGCTGATGAGGGATTTCTCAAGCAAGGGCTCTGAGCCCCTGAAGTCATCATTCTCAGAGTGGAAGTCTGCATTTTAACAAGGCCTGGAGAGGCAGCAGAGCCTTGGAGGCTTAGACGTTTAGGACCTTTTTCCTCAGAGGTAGCAGGAGCCTGACTTTGGTCCAAGCTGTGTATTCTCTGGTAGCTGACAAAGCAGAGCCTACGCAGCCCCCTTTCGCCTCTGGGGAGACAGTCCTGTCTGCATTTCTCATGGAATTGGAAATTTGAAGCACCAGCAATTTAGCCTTCAGCCTTTCTTCTCTTCATGTTTTATTCTTTGTCTGCATACTTCAGGTAGCTGTGGATTTCCTGCTTGTTATGACCAGGCAGCAGTTGCTGCTGCAAATTCATGGAGAATCAACAAAAACAGTGGTTTATTATTGCATTGGCAGAAAATGCCCACCCTTGAACTGCCAAAAACAAAACAATAGAAACAATGGTCACCCTAGGGAGGGTACCAGCAATGACCAAGTAAAAAAAAAAAAAAGGACTTTTTTTACTGAGAGAAGAAAGAAAGAAAGAAAAAGAAAGGAAGGAAGGAAGGAAGGAAGGAAGGAAGGAAGGAAGAAAGAAAGAAAGAAAGAAAGAAAGAAAGAAAGAAAGAAAGAAAGAAAGAAAGAAAGAAAGAAAGAAAGAAAGAAAGAAAGAAAGAAAGAAAGAAAAAGAAAGAGAGAAAGGAGGAAAGAAAGAAAGAAAGTGAGAAAAAAGAAAGAAAACATATTGCCTGTTAAGGAATCCTGTAGCCCTGGGAGCTTTCCCTCCATCTTCAAATTCAAGCCTTTTTGTAAATGAGCCAAGAATGTGTTGAACTTGTCCTTTGAAATCCATCAATTCTTTATTTTTGTTGAGCCCAGAATATTGAGGCTAATGATGACCAAAGACCAAAGAATTTTTAATTCTCTAAGACAATACGGGATCCTTTACAAATTCTCAGCCTGTTGTGGAATTTCATAAATCTGATTCAGTGACTTACACTTCTGTGTAATAAACATTTAAGAAGCTAGTTGAGAAGGCCAACTCCCAGCTCCGCTGTATCACTCCAAAACTCCGACCCCATGGGTGGCTGGTAACAAAGAGCGTGAGAGCTCTGAGACCCCCAGTCTGAGGAAGGCCACACTCTGTGATGTCTATTTCATCATTTACAGTCACACTGCTCTTTCCTGTGGCCGCCACAGGTGTCTGAAGATCAACTCAATATCTTCTCTTCTCTTTCCTCCCACCACCATCTTCTTCATTTCCATTTCTGGGACTCTAATCAGCCCACTGATGCACAATTTGTATTTTGAGAGTTATAGTAAATGCTTATCCACAGAAATCCAAAAATAGCTTGGTAGGGAAAAAAATTTAAATCCCCCTTCCCTTCTTACTGCCAGATGTTACAGATCTCACAGAGGAAACCTGGGCAGCAAAGACAAAAAGCCCTTGTAGGAGGAATGAAGTTGGAGAAAATCATTTCACCTCCTGGGCCATCTGTGACTTAATCATCAGCCCTGTCCAGTACAGTAGCCACTAGTCTCATGTGGCTCTTGAGCATCAGAAATGTGGCCCATCCAAAGTGAGATGTGCTCTAAGTGTAGAGTATACACCAGATTTTGAAGACTTTGTAAAAAAAATAGTATGAAAAAAGGATTTAAAATATCTCATCAATACTTTTATATTGGTTGTATATTGAGATTATAATATTTTTAATATTCAGGTTAATATACATGAATTATTAAATTAATTTCACTTGTTTCTGTTTCCTTTTTTTCAAATACAAATGACAAATGTGGCTCACATTATATTTCTATTAGACAGTGCTGACCTAAAACTGCACTGTCCAGTATGGTAGCCACTAGTCACAGATGGCTATTTAAATCATTTACATTTAAATTAAGTTAAAAATTCAGCCATGCTAGCCACGTTTCAAGCTCTTAATGGCCACATGTGGATAGGGCTGCCATATTTAATACTGCAGATATAGAACAGTTGCATCTTTGCAGAATGTTATATTGAACATCACTGACCTGGTAGTTTCTATATGGCTCTAAATTTTTTTAACCATCTGTCCTGAGTTCAGCTGTATGAATTTATGCTAGAAGTTTCACTCTCTAGTCCAGCCATAGGCCCGGGTACCTTCTCTTTTGCTGAAATCCTAGATTATGCTGGTGTCATGGTTCCAAAGGGCCCTTTGTTGGGACCCCAAATCCAAACAAGCCACCACTCTTGGCCCCTCTCTGAGTCCAAGATCAGTGTACTAGTTTCCTACTGCTGCTGTGACAAATCACCACGACCTCAGTAACTTGCAACACAAATGTATTCTTTTACAGTTCTGGACATCAGAAGTCTGAAATCAGGGTCAGCACAACTGTGTTCCTTCTGACGGCTTCGGGGGAAAATCCATTTCCTTGACGTTTTTAGTTTCTAGAAGCAGCTGGCATTCCTTGGCTCGTAGCCTCATCATTCCTCTCTGCTTCATCCTCACATCACGTTCTCCCTCTGATCTCCTCCCTCTTATGAGACCCTTATGGTTGCACTGGACTCACCCAGATAATCCAGGATAATCTCCCATCTCAAAATCCTTAACATGATTGCAACAGCAAAGTCCCTTTTGCCTTGTAAGGTAGTATTTACAGGTGCTGGGAATTAGCACATGGACATCTTTGGTGGGGCGGGGGGAGGGCGTTAATAGCCTGTACAATCTCCAAATGGAAAACCAGTACAGCTTGTCCGACCTCTGCATACCATGACCACGTGAAGAGGCCAAATAATTGTGCATAATCCAAGGAAAACTCATACTCTGTACGTTTTCAATGAAAAATATCCTCCTAGAAGTGACACTTCTGAGAACTTCACAGATCATACAGCTGCTCATGTAGCTGGGGCAAGACACGGGTTTCTCGGTTAGGGGATCCTATCACTTGCTCAGAAAAGGTTTGCCTTATTGGGCTGTTCTTGTCGCCCTTTGCCAGACCCCATAAAGCTCCCACCTGCCATGTCACCTGCCCAGAGGAGAAACTATTTGGCTAGAAGTCAGTGATGAGACCCATATGCGGGAACATTTCTCTAAAGGGAGTAAGATGGACAAGTCCTTATAGGAGTTTGTCACTGAGAAGAGGCCAGCGTGGTATCAGGGTAAAAAGAGCAGGGTAACGAGCACGTCTCCGAATGGCTGGAGAGGTGGGATAGCAGGACCATGAGTGAGTAAGCCCTGGAAGGATGCTCATTTTAGAGTCTTATAAATGATCCATTGCAAGTGCACAGTGAATGTCTCCAAATATAAATAACAGTAGGTTTCTCCACTAGTAAAAGGTCATACCGAAGATCTCACAAGCCTGTTTGAATGGAGAGGGAAAGAAATCAAAGTGGTCAGCATGGGCAAAGCTAAGATGACTCGTGTAGGAGCCCAAACTCTGATTAGATAGTCATGAGCTCCAAAGTACCACTGTGATTCTGACAAGGACAAGCTACGATTCCTGGAACCCGCTGACCCTCCACGCAGTCAAAGGGGTCAACAATCTCGTGATATGCTGGGGATGAAACTGATTATGTTCTAACCACTGAGCCCCCAGTGGCAGCAGAAATGATCCTCCCAACGAAAGGGTCATCTGACATGCCAAGGAATCCCAAAGCTTTCAACTCCAGGCTTTTAAAGTTTACTTTATACATTACAGGCTGCACCACTGGGTGCACTGCTCAGTGACAGTACAAGTCCATCCAGCTGAATGAAGGGGAAAAAGCCCGAGAGGCTGGCCGTGCGCCTCTCCCCTCCTTTCTCTGCTCCCTCTTCCCTCAGACTTGCTGGCTCCCTCCCAGCCGCGCCCACATCCCGCTCACCCTCCTCCGGGCACAGCTGCGGTCGTCACCTCCTTGTCCCCCTCTCTTCGCCCTGCCCTCTCTGGAAGGGTGATGCTGGAGCCGTCACAGGGACGACCCGGGGCATCCATCCTCCTTCCTGTTCTTTGGGGCTAAAGTCAGAGAACAGGTTCCAGGGGCTTCAGATTCACATTCTAGGCTGCGTGGCGCCATCACCAGAAATAAGTCTAAATATATTGGCAGCCAGGTTTCCAGGACCACCTCTAGCTCCTACATACAAGCCTTCATACAAACTGGGAAAAGTGTACCTTCTGCCAGGAAGCGTCTCAGTTTGGGGTCCCTCCCCGCCCACAGCAAAGCCAGAGACAAGGACTCAGGGGGTAGTTTATTGGATAGCGATGTCAGGAAGCAGGGTGAGAGAGGAGTGAGAGGGACTCGGGGCGGGAGGAAAAGCCAGGGAGCGATGTGCTAGGGACCTGATTACCAGCGTGGAGTAGGACTGGCCCGCTGGACCCTTGGGGGACCGAGATGTGTGTCTCAGAATCATCCCTCTGAAGGTCAGAAGCCTGCGGGCATTTATCCCTGGATTCCAGTCCTCCCTGGTTGAGGGCGTCCTCCGGGGGACATGGTCCTGCACCGCCCGGTCGCCCGCCATGGGCTGCTGAGCAGCAGGAAAGTGGGAAGCCCTTGACCTGGGAGGATGTCGGAGAGCGTGATGGCTGCCACCAGGGCTGTCGTGACCCCACAGCGGGCTAAGGGACGCGGCCCGGGACACCGCGAGTCTCCGCTCCCACTCGCATCCCCTGGGGCCCCGCCTGCTCTACTGTACCGGTGTAGCTGCAGGATCACTCTTGAGATGGTGCAGGCATGCTCACAGCATGGAAGTCCTCCTCTGACCTCCCCTCGGGCGGGACCTGCCGAGGCTCTAGAGGGTAACAGGCTACATGGCCCAGGAGACAGAGAAGCTGACCAATCAGGACACACCAAAAATATACAATAAAAATATCCGATCTGGGTCTGGACTTAGCCTGGGGCTACCTGCCCACACCTGCCCGGAATCCACTGAAACCTTGATGGAACCTCAAGGCTTTGGGGCCTCACAGGGGTTCAATCTACAGCCGCATCCGCCCCAGAGGCAGTGAACACTCCTCTGTGTCCCCACCCCAGGCAGGTTCTTTATTAATTTAAATGAGGGCCCCACCCAGCAACTAGCTCAGCACTGCCCGGTGGGACCAGAGATGCTGACACACCCTCTGGGGTCGGAGACCGAAGGAAGCGGGGCTGGTCAGAGCTCGGCAGCTGAAGATGTGGTTCACAAGTGGCCGCATCTGGTGCCTTTAAGGAAATGCCCGAAGGCAGAGAGGAAGGACAAGTGTAGAGTTGACTCGGAGTAAAGCGCTCACTCCCTCTCACTCCAGAGACGAGGCTCTTGGTCCGCCTGGAACCTCCCTCTTCACGCTGGGACCACTACCCACAGCAGCCCTTGTTCACGCTTCCTAGACCCCATGACGCCGCCCACTCACTGCACGGCAGGATGTGGGGTGTGTCCTCCTGGCTCAACACTGCCCCCCAGTCCCTGGGGGCCAAACGGGAGTAAATGAATAAAGGATCCATGTAAAAAAATCTTTGCTCTGAATATACTAATTGGCCCATTTTTGATAAATTGTAGCCCTAAGTATTTTCACACTGTTAAGGACCTTAATGATGCTTAAATGTTGATGACATTTTTGTAATAAGTTTGAAAGACCGGAGGGAATTCCCATAAGATACTAGCAAGGGCTGGGAAATGGTGAGATTCCATCTAACGGAATCCACACAATCAGCAAGCACTTCCTTCCAGGCCAGGATCTGCCCTGGTTACTGAGAAGCTCCCAGCCTCAGATCAGTCTGATCCACACTCTTTGGGACCTTTAATTTCCACATTTGAAAATCCATTTCCTCTCTAAAAAGACACTGTGTGCCATCCACACAAAGATCTGGGTCCCCAGAAAAGCTGATTGGCAGAAATGACTTCAAGTATTCAGAAGCAGAAGGGTGACGTTCTTTAATTCACTGCACATTAAAAACTGATCAAGATTCCAAAAGAAGGGAAGGAAGAAGTGGGTACAGATATACTGGGGCTCTTTTTATTGTATTGGAGAGTGAGGACGTTAATTAAAGGAATCCCAGAATCAGAGATGATCTGAAAAAGGAAGGAGCGAGAATTTAATTTTAGGTGTTGTTTCATCAGGTTAAAAAAAAAAGATAGTTTCATGAGTTACTTGCAGCAACTCTCAGGAACTTCGTGGGTCCCCAGAAAAGCTCCAGTTGAAACTGTAAAGTGAAGGAGATCTAGTTCATGACACTCTCTCACCCCAGTAAAGGACCTTAATAGTGAAGCACAAATTAGCAAATCTTGGAGCATTAAATGAGCAAAACAACGTGCTAGATAGCATGCGACTGGTGTTCTTCCAAGAGCAGCACGCATCCATTTTTTAAAACAGAAGTTAAAAAAAAAAAAAAAAAAAAGACACCAGCAGCACTTAGCAGTTGTGCACATGGGCTCAGGAAGAAGATTCCCAAACCCAGCCTTGGTGTGTTTCTCAGCGTCCCCTACGCGAGCTGTCACACCTCACTCTCCTTCACATCCAGTGAATAACTGTGCAATGAACAACTGCTGTCTCTACCCTTACTGGGGACCCCAATCTTCTCCGTGAGCTGACACACAAGCTCCTAGGCCTCTCAGTGCCCTGCAGGTGAGGGGTTCCTATTTCTATTTTGCAAGTGCAGAAGCTGAGTCGCAGGAGAGTTAAGCAAATCATCCATCAACACTTAGTGAGTAGGAGAGCTGGGCCCTGAACCCGTTCTGTCAGCCTCCAGGGTCAAGCAGTTTGCGCTGTGTCACCTTAGAACACTAAATAGAAGTATGAAGTGGGTACAAGACGTGTCCGAGGGAACCCAACCAGACCTGACACGGACGGGCACACTCACTCCCGTCCTGGGACCCTGCTCCTGAGTCAGCTGTGTCCCATTCTCCGAGGGCCAGCGGGAGGGATCTTAGCTGGTTCATGGCCCTAGCAGCCATGGTCCCTGAGCTGCAGGCAGGGAAATCCTAGTCCAACCAACAAAAGCAAAGGGATTTTCTTGAAAGGCCACCTAAGAGTCACAGAATCGGCGAGAAGGCTGCAAATGGACAGCTCTAGATTGAAAAGAAGCAAAGCATCTCTTGCCAAAGCACATGGGTCCCGAGTCTCTTTGACCCTCTGCTCAGATTGTCCTGACTTGGGTCAGCGTGTCCACTAGGGAGGAGATAATAGATAATGTCCTAAAAAGGAACCACATACTGGCAGCTGGGCCCCTGTGCTGCACAACCCCAGGGGCAGCATGGATCCTAACGTGAACGGTATGCCCTGGGGCTGTAGACCCTCCAGCCCTACGGAGGAAACCCGGCAGCCCCTCTGAGCTCTCTGCTCTCTTAGGGTCACCGCCCACACCCTCTCCTCACTCCTCACACAGTTAACTCTATAGCTAGTCATTGTCTCTCCCCCAGTCGCACTGGAAGATTCCTGAGGATATGATTCAGGACCTCAACATTTCTATTTCTAATACCACATCATACAGAGCAGCAGTTTCCAATAAATCTCTTGCTTATATCCACAACCAAATATGTTTCCTTTTAACAACGAATGGATCAGTACATTTAGAGCAATGAAATAGGAATGTCTTCCCACCCACCAGGTTTGCGTGTCACCCCTGCAAGGTACCAGGAAATGACCGTGGGAAGGAAGGGTAGGACGTGGGCATTGAACAGAAGCCAAAGGCTGTGCTAAGCACGGGTCTTCTGGTAGAAGTTCAGGTCTCGGGTTGCCCTCATGCCCCTGATATGGTTCCACGTGGGCAGCTGCTCTGGCACCAGCCACGCTGCCCCTGCCCCTGTCCCTTAATTGGGGAGAGTTTGGTCTGTCTCCAAATACTCACTGAGCAGCTGTTAAGCATCAGGTGCTGAGTGAAGCAGGAATTCACCGTGCCGTTAAAGAGCCCGGTACCCAACACCATCAATAAACCCATAAGCGTCTGTTCTCCTGCATCCTCCCCCACCATCCCTCCACCCTCATCACCACATTGGCTGCTCTGAGTGGCTCCTTCCCTAATCCTGTCTTCTCTGTCAGCACGTGCCAGGCCTGGACCCTTCCAACAGGAGGAGGATTACAATAGCAGGAGCAAGAGTGAAGTTGGTGGGCAAACCGCATCCTGGCTCTGGGTCTGCTCATTTGATGGCCTCATTCGTTAACCATATATTGCACCCCAGCCGTGTGTTAGGCTCTGCGCAGTGTACAGGGAGCTGTGTAAACCAGGAGACACAGAGGCCCTGACCAGAGAAAGAAACAGCCCTGTAAACAAATGAGTACAGTTCTGGGTGCTCAGTGATTCAGATGATTCACATAATATTCTTGTCTACTGTGGTATCAGCACCTAGCATAGCGCCTGGTCTCTTTTAAATGGACGCCGGTAGTGTGGGTTGGCGGATGAACTAGGCAAGTCCTAGTTGAGTGTTTACCACGCGCCCGTCCCTCTTCAAACTCTGTTACAAGAGTCTTACGTGTGTTAAATGTGCGCAACATATGGGGTGGATATTATTATCACCCCATTTCCTGATAAGGAAACTGAGGCACAGAGATGTTAGGTAATCCGTTTACTTGGCAAGAAAAAGGGTCAAGAGTCAAGCCCAGCCCGGATAGTCTGGCCCCAGAGTCTGTGCCACTCTGCTGGTCGTATGCTAAGCGCACGGTGCTGGGGGATCACAGAGGAGACGGCCACCATCTGAGGTTTCAGTATTCAACACTGACACGAACCCACCCAGCACCATGATGTCTCAGCCCCTGAACCCACTCACCTCCAACACCCACGCACCCCTTTCCGCCTCAGCACTCTCTCCCATGTGAGCCCTGCACGTGGTCACTGCAGCAAGGGCGCCATTTCTGAAATCTCGCCGTCAAGCTGTCCTCCCTGTGGCTTCATCAAGTCCTCCAGCCCACGTACTCTAGGTCGTGGATTACAGTGATGGAAACTCCATTCAGCCGACTCCGCCACAGATTATACTATCGATCAACCCCTCCCGCCTTCATTGTCTCCCTTACCCTCCTCAGATTCCATGGTCTGTTATCATCAAGTTTCCTGCGTCTCTTCCCAACAGCCTTGCCTTTCTCTCCTTACATTTGTCCAGCAAGACCCCAACCCAACCATCTACCCCCTCTACCCTTGATCAGAGCTACTGAATGTTGCTGAGAAAATACACATCTGGGCTGACTGCGGTCTCTTGAAATTTATGCCACAAATCTCAAAAAAAAAACCCCAAAAAACAACAAACAAACAAACAAACAAATGCAACACTGCCTAGCAGTCCTACTGTTTTTCAAGTAAATTTCTTCCCCACTGTCCACGAGGACTATTAGAAACCAGCTTCTTGCTCCTCAATGTACCACAGCCTGCACCATCCACTTTCCTCCACCTCTTTGCCCATGACCTTCACTAAGAAACAGAAGTAATCAGACAGGAGCCTGCCATTGGTCCACTGGCCAATCTACAAATCTGCCTACGTCTGAACCTGTTCTGCTCTGTTTTCTCTCCTATAAATATGGGAGCAATTCTTGTGCTCCTCTCAGAGGCAAATCCTTCCCCTCCCACCTTCTTAAACACTCATCCTTTCCATTATTTCCTCTCTTCTGCATCTTCAATCTCTCTCAAGATCATTAACTTCAAACTACAAATTTGGTGCACTGTCTCCATCTTAGAGAAACAACCTTCTTAACCCACACCCTCCTCCAGTTTTCATTCATTTTTCCTGCTTCTCTCACCTCCGTATCAGTCTTCAACTCACCCCATTTGGGCGTTTGTTCTCACTTCTCCAGTGCTCTTGTCAAGGTCAACAAATGACCTCCATGTTGCCAAGTCCATGGCACATTTCTGTCCTTATCTTACATAACCTCTCAGCTGCATTCAACATGGTTGACTGTACCCTCCTTTTTGAAAACCATCCATCTCCTGGCTTCTCTGCCCGCCGCCACCCCCCCCCACTCCCTGGTTACCCTCCACTCCCTGGTCATTCCTTCTTAGTCTCCTTGGCTGTCCTTCCCTCTTCTCCCTAACTCCTGAATGTTGGAGGGAACCAGGAGTGGTCCTGGCCCTTCCCCCTTCCCTGCCTGTTAATTCTATCTTCCTAGGGGAGGTGTCATTCTCATCCTGACTCCAATAGGTCCTAGCTCTATCCCTGACCTCTTCCCCCAAATTCCAGATTCATGTGACCAACTGCTTTCAAGGACCCTTAACAACCACCTCCCAGAAATAGGGCTCTTTAGTTAACACGCACACACACACACACACACACACACACACACACACACACTCACTCCTTCTTTTCGAGCCTCTCCCATCTCAATGAATGGTACCCCGTCTACCCAGATGCTCAGTCCTAAACCCTCCCCATACCATCCTGATTCCATTAGTTTTTCTCTGTCTCGCCCCTACCACCACGCTTCACCAAACCATCACTCTCCTCGGCCACTAAACAGCCTCCACTCTAGGCCTCTCCACACAGCGGAATGATCTCTTCAAAGCATAGATTAGGTATCCTCCCTTGACTTTTTGCCACCTGGCTCCTTACTGTGCCCTCAAGGTCCTGGAACATCTGTCTCCCCTCAGTCTTTCCAATCTCTTCTCAACATGGACCCTTGTGTTCACTCTGCTTTGGTAAATCCATCTGCCTTCCATCCTTCCACATTCTCAAACTCTTTTCCATGTCAGGGCCTCTGTCCTTATTCTGCAGCGCTGCAGTGCTCTTCCCCCAGCTCTTTAAATAACTGCTATATTTAAAATAGATAACCAACAAGGACCTACTGTATACCTCAGGGAACTTGGCTCAATATTCTGTAATAACCTAAATGGGAAAAGAATTTGAAAAAGAATAGATACGTGTATATGTATAACTGAATCACTTTGCTGTACACCTGAAACTAACACAACATTGTTAATCAACTATACTCCAATAGAAAATAAAAATTTTAAATAATAATAATAATAATAATAATTGCCTCATTCTCCTCCCTCAGGGAGATCGTATCATGCATCCACCGTCTCCTTAGAGATGCCTTCCCGGACCAGCCACCTTCTCAAAACATGGCATCTCCCAGTTTGTAACTTTAGCAAATATTTATTGAGTGCTTTCCAGACATTGTTATCAGTGCTTTATGTTGATTAACTCTCTTCATTCCTCACAGCTCTGTTATTGTCATTATTGTACCCATCTTAAAAACGAGGAAACTGAGCCCAAAGAGATCAGAACTATCCAAGGTCAATCAGTTATCAGAAGTTGTCTTAGGATTTAACCTTGAGCGTCCCAGGGCCAGCCTGGCCCCCTAACCGTCACTCCATCTGCCTCCCTCCCATGACCTGCGTGTCTCCTTCTCGCACTTTTTACAGTCTGGATGCTATCTCATTTAGTGATTTATGTACCGTCAGCCTCCTCATTAGAATATAAACAACGTTTGGACAGAGACCTTTGTCTTCATCAATGGATCCCCAGAGCACAGTAAGCACAGATAATAGAGCAAATCGTTTTTGTTTTCAATGATTGAATGACCTTATGTGTGTTTTTGTCTGTTTCTCCAGAGCAGATTTATTATGCCGGCCCTATCAATAATCCTGGATTTGAAATTCCTGAGGTAAGGTTTTGGTTTTCTGTTTTGTTTTGTTCCTTAATTATTGTACCTAGCAGTTTCTTAAAGAAGGAGACGCAGAGAAGGAGGAAGAAGGGGCAGGGAGAGGAGAGCAGAGGAGGAGGAGGAGGGAATTAAACTAAAAACTTAAAGCTTTTGTGTGGCCCATCACGAAGAAAACCCTTTCTCAGTGAAGCGGCTACCTCATCGTGGGCACTTACTAATGCTTGACGCACAGGTTTTGGCATTTTGGTATTTAACACTTTTGTCCTGTGGGGCAGCCCCTGTGTAGACAGCTCCCATGGGGAGGGATTCTGGGGCCCTGTCCGGCAGGTTGGCCGTGTCTGGGGGGCCTCCACATGGCTAGAGCTGTTGAGGCAAGGGCGGCAACCACAGACGGGCTGGTCATTCAGAGAAAGTAAGAAACACACAGCCCGGAAAGCGGAAAGCTCCCCAGTTACCGTTCTCGCACAGTATTCACGAGCTACCACCCAGTAAATAGAATGACCACGTCCTGCACATTCACTAGTGACTTTCACAGCTACGAGTAGATTTTTCCTCTAATTCCTTTTCATTCAATATACTGGGACTTTATGAAACAGCTGCACTCCAGCAGCTCTGACATAGCGAACCATTCTCCACACACCACTCCTGAGAGCATCCTTCGGAAAAACATCAAAAGAATCACAAAAATGTAATCATTTTCATTTTTTGGTCTTCAACTTCATCCTTTGCATCTTCCGAAACCTGATACGACTCTAGAAAAGAATCTCCTTCTCCATAAAGAATCTCTTGAACTCGTTTCATTTCCCTGTATGTTTCCTTTCTGTCCCAGCCTCTGGGTTCCTCAGTTTCAAGCCATCAAGTCTCCAGACTATGTTGGACTTTCACTAGTATTGCTCTGGCAGCTGGGAAGTGTCCAGCCTTCCAGAGTTCTCTCCTCAGGCCTTTCAGCGTAATATGAGAGTTGCACAAACTCTCTTCCCATCTAGGATGTGAGACAATTTCTCTCACGTAGTTTTTGCCTTAAATCTTTGCCATTTGAATTCTTTTTCTTCCTCCATTTTCCTTTGGACTCTCCCCACACCTCTACTGGAGACTGACTTAAAATTTGCAAACAATTAACTTTTGTCTTGCATTATTAACTTTAAAAAAAAAACAGTTACTCTTAGCAATTGCTGTGAAATAGAGGCGAAAGAACTTAAAGTCGCAGGATCACTTTGAAAGAAAAGGTAGCAGAGATGTAAAAAGCTTTATTGCAACCACCTGGGATGCGTGAGTGAGCGCATTACCTGTGTCCTTCAACAACAAACGGTGCTCCTCGGGGCATTGCCCGACGTGAGACTAAGACAAGGCCAGGTCACCTGGCCCCTGGCCTCCTTGTTCAAGCATCCACAGATGCCCTCTGCCCAGCCCTCCTACCTCTTCCCCTTCTGGGACTTGGGCCTGGGGAGCAGAAACCTGGCCAGCCCTGACCCCACCCCAGCCAGGCCTGACAGGGGACAGAAGCAGAGCGGACACATGTGATCTGTCACGTATGCAGCAGAGGCAGCTGGAGGCCTTAATCCCCAACTTGAGCTCCCACGCTGGCCCAAGACCAGCCCGGCCAGCCCCGGCGCCCCTGGCTGACAGCCAGCCTGCAAGGCTCAGAGACTTTGCTTCCTAATATGGGACAGAAATGGTGTGAAGACGTTTGGTTTTAAAAGACCTGCCCCAGATCCCGCCTCTTCCCGCCAAATCCCCCAGAGATGGGCTTTGTGCTAATTCTACCCCCGCTTGGCCGAAAACTTTTCCACTCAGCAGCCAGTCTTCAGTGTCTTGGTATTATTTTCTTTTTAACACAAGCAGCCCCTTGGCCCCGATTGAAGTGCTGCCTGCAGCGTGCATCTGTCTACGGCTGCCGCTTTCTGACTTAGAATTTAGAGGCCCTTTGGGCTTCCAACTTGGATGCCAACTGGCAGGTAGGGCCTGAACTGTGTAAGTGTAAAGGGTGCAACTACAAACTCCTACCTGACCAATCCAGTGCTCTTCCAACAGCAGAAAGGCCCCTGCTCTCTGTGCGTCAAATGTGCAAATGTGAGACGCAAATGTGAGCTGGTCTCTACTCAGAACTAATTCTCTAACTTTTACGCTCTGATTTAAACTCCTAACACTGCTTCTGAAATCACAGCTGCTGATATCTGAGCAGACGCAGGGAGCCTAGACCATCAGAGAATCTTCAAGGTGAAGGGTGCCCGAGGCCACCCTCAGCAGCCCTCACGCCTGAGACACCATCCGTGCTGGGGAACCCACTCACTCCTGGGCCTCTGCTAATTGCTAGAAAGCTCCTCTCTCCTAGCCCGAGACCTTTCATGCAACATCTATCCAGTGGTCTGATCTGTTCCTTCCCTCCGGCTTATACAGATTAAATGTCTTCCCTTCCTCGGGTGACAGGCTCTTCAAAGATGTGCCAGAGTTTCCTGAGCTTTTCTTCTCAGGACAGAGAGTCTGCAGATGTGGCCCTACCACGTGGCTTGCGGGGCCGGGTGGAGCTTCAGCCACGAGCACGGCAGACGTGGCTCAGGCCTGGGTTCCTTCTGCAGCTCCGCGCACGGCCTGGCTGGCATTCCCTAACCACAGAGGGAGTCCTCTGCAGTGCGCTGTCGCCGGAGAGGAACCCTAAAAGGCAGAAATACTTTCTCTAGCGGAGCGTTTGGGTTTCATGCCGTTGGATTTTGCTCCCCCAGCTGCCTCCCTCTTCTCACTTTATCCCTCCTGTTGCTCAGGCCAGAGTCCTCGAGGTCACCCCTGACCCCCTCTCTTTCCCATCCACGTGGGTTTCCTCAGCCAATCCTATCGGCTCTTCTTTCCGAATCCATCCAGAATCCCGCCCCTCTCCCCATCTCCACCACCTGCTCCAAACCTCTGCCACCTCCTACCCTGTCTTACTGCTTCCTACACCCCATCCCCGGCTCCTTTCCACACGGCAGCCAGAGGGATCCCGCTGACAGGCACATCGGGACAGGCCACAGGACAGATGGAAGCCATCCCCAGCCTCTTCCCCTCTCCTCCTGTGGGCCTCTCCCCCGGAGCCCCTCGGCCCCTCACTGCCCGCAGTCGGCATGGCACGCTTCCGTACCACCTTCAGGTCCTCACCCCAACGTCACCTCCTCAGGGGACCTGCCTCGACCACCACCCTCCCTAAAGCTGCAAACCAGCACACGCCACCCCAGCAACCCCTGGCCGGCCCAGCACCCCCGTGGGAGCTCCGTCGGGAACACGAGACCCCTCGGGCTTAGCCATTCATCATGGGCACCACCTGTCTCTCCCAGCCAGCCCGGGGACCACAGCGGGTGGGTACGGCCTGTGTGGTTAGACTTTATCCCCGGTGTGTAGAGCGGAGCCTGCACGTGGAAGGGCTCCGCAGCCACTCGCTGAAAGTTGATGGTTCTGGGCTCACACACCTCCTGCTTTCCCCGTATCCCTTCAGGGAGAGTACCAAGTTCTGCTAGAACTGTACACCCAAGACCGCTCCACCGTGGCCTGCGCCAACGCCACCATCCTTTGCTCGTGAGCACCTCGAAGCGCGGCCAGCTGTCCCGTGGGAACCGCGGCTCCTCACACTGACCCTGCCGTGAGGAAGGACCGGCGGACGACAGAGCGAGCCTCTGCGGAGGCGCAGGTGCTGATTTCAGCCCCAGGACCAGCGGTCCCCGGACTCCGCGGATGTAACGAAGCCCCCGAAACATCTGCTTCTCAGGAGCTCCCGGGGGTCATCCAGCAGTCTTGAGGGTCCGTCCCTCTTCCCTAAGTGCTCACCTGACATCACTCACCTTTTTTCAGCTCCTGGGGGCCCTTCCTTGGTCGCCCAAAATAAAGAAACCGGCACCGCAATTGTGCCTCGTGGTTTGTTAAAGAATGTTGGTACAATCCTGCAGCTCTGACATAAGTTCCTCTGCACACAGAGCCGGGGCTGCCACGGCATCAGCGATGCTGAGAGTTTCAGAACAGTGGTAGCAATGACTTCCCCGTTCCTTCTCCCGGGGAAGCCCCACGCCCTGGACGTGAGGGGCCAGAAGCTGACGAAACCTCACAAGCAATACATCGCAGTCTCCCCTGAACAAACCTCATTATCCTGAGTCGTGGCTGTCCTGGCCCCAGCGCGCCATGGCCCTCGTGAATGTGTTCGTTAATCCACTCAGCAAGTCACGGCCGGTCACTCACATGCTGGGCCCTGTACTCAGCACTTAGGCTACTCCAGGGAGCAAAACAGGCACTGCCCCTGCCCTCGTGGAGCCTGCAGTCCCCTGGGATATCAAAAAGCCACATGTCCACCAGGGGCCACATCATGCATGTACAGAGACACCTCCTTGGATGCCCCCTGTAAATGACGAGGTTGCCTGTCGGTTGCCAGAGCCATTTGGTGCCCCTGTTGTCTCCTGTCCCTGGATGTGCAGAATCCCTGGGGAGCTCCGCCTCCCCTTCCACATCCTGTGCTCCCCCCACCTCTCTCCTTCCAGCATCCCTGGGCTCCACATCTGGCCCTCTTGCTCATGCAGAGGGGCCGAAGTCGGGAGACTGGGCTGACCTTCTCAGTTGATAAAAGTGCCACTGTGTTAGAGATTAAAAGAGAAAAGAAATGCATAGTTTAAAAATGTTTGCTGCTATTAATTACTGTCTGTACATAGTTGAACTACCCGGAATAGCAGGCCATTAAATGCCTGGTGAATCCAAACCTTAAAACCGGCATCTGAGGTTTTCTGGGTTGTGGAGAGAGAAAATTATAGCAGTGTCCTCGCCTACGCCCAAAATGCTCCAGAGAAAAGTCCTGCTGTGGCCATGCCAGGCTCGGGGGCAAACCTCTGAGCACACACAGCGGACACTGTTGTGTACCCAGACGGCAAACTGGATTGTTGAGCCTTCTCCATCCCCTCTGGTGAGACATGTCCCGCTCCCCTTCCAGAAACATCCCTACGTCCAGTTAAGGGCCCTGGGTGGATTCCGAGTACTCACATGTTCCGACGGCTCAGGACAGCTGTCACAGCCTTCCATAGACAGGGACAGGGAAGAGGGAAGAAGCGGATCGAGCTGTTCCCTTTCCTGTTCTTCACTCTCTTCTTAAAATTCATTGAGTGTGTGTGTGTGTGGGGGTGTGTGTGTGTGTGTGTGAGAGAGAGAGAGAGATAGACAGAGAGAGTGAGAGAGAAAGAGAGGAGAGAGGGAGGGAGGAAGGGAGAAAGAGGTTTAGTTAAACAGAGATTTCCACACTTGCACAGGCTGACCCTAGTAGCCTCGACTGAGTACACAGGAGCACACAGCTGTTGCACTAAGGGTGTAATTTGAGGGGGGGAAAAGAAAGTGTTTCTCTGCCTCCAAAATATGTCTGTCCTTAGCGTGGGCCTTACATTTCACTGAGTTTCACTCCTGCAAGTTGAGAATGCTTTTCCCTGTTTATAACTCTCTTATTAAAAAAATACAAACAGTCCTGGTAGGAGAAACGCCAGAATCATTATCATAACTCCGGCAGAACATAATAGCGAAGACGAAGTTTGGAACTGTCATCCCAGGAAGAGGGAGGTGTGAAGGGGCTGGTGGGCAACCCAGGGCAAGCCCTCTTAGCTGGTCACCCACGTGTGCCTGGGGCGGGGTGGGGAGGAGGGTGACCTGCCAAAGAATTTAACTACTTCTCATCTTCTCATAAATGATTTGCCACTGTTTCAAAATCACCATCAAGTATTCTAAAAACTTCTCCTGAATAAACTTCCCTGAAAAAACAAAATCGGTTTTATTCAAGATTATGCTATGCCTCCAAACCAAAGAACTCTCGTGGAAATCAGCCAGCTCCAGTCATTTTGGTGTCCGTAGGCCCTTCCTTATATTTTAAGGGAATCTCTGTGTGTGTGTGTGTGTGTGTGTGTGTGTGTATTTTTTAAGGGAATGCCAGTGCCCAGAGAAAGCTTTGCCAAGCAAGGTCCAGGCAGACAGCTGAAGACCCATTTGGCCACTGCGATCGCCCCACTCGGAACGTTTGGCTGCTCCCTCCCACTGGTGCAGGTCCCGTCCCTATTCTTTGTCTCTGTTTTTTCTTTTTTCGTTTGCCCTACCCAGGTACGTGGGGAGTTTCTTGCCTTTTGGGAGGTCTGAGGTCTTCTGCCAGCGTTCAGCGGGTGTTCTATAGGAGCAGTTCCACGTGTAGATGTATTTCTGATGTATCTGTGGGGAGCAAGGTGATCTCCGCGTCTTCCTCTTCCTCCATCTTCTCCTCCCTCCGTTCGGCTGGAAAGAATGGAGACCAGCTCCGTCTGCTTACACACGCAGCTCAGCTCTGACTGCCAAGTCCCACCTGGTTCAAGTATCAGCCATGGTTTGCTGCACAGGTTCACACTGTCATCAGCACTTCACCTCTATTTCTCTGAAGTTCTCTCACCTCTGGCCTCCGTGAATATTGGCTTCACCCTCAGACAGTCTTTCCTGCAATGGCAAATAGTTTCACGCGTGTCCAAAGTACCAAGGAGAGAGACCTTTCTCCCGAAGCTCTGCATTCAACCTGATGTCAATGGCTTGGGTCACATGACCACTCCTGGCCGATCACTTTGGCCCCGTGCTGACTGGCTTGCCTAGATCACATGACCCACCACCAGAGCTGGATTAGCATTAGTCCCACTGGAACCACACCATTCCTTACGTGGACACTGGGGAGGTTGGAAAGGGTAAAGGGAGGAAAGGGGGAGATGCTAGGAGTGGAGGGTACGTCTAGAATTAGGCCGGCTTTTCAGCTGTTAACTGGGCGAGTGCCTCAGATTCTCTTAAGCCTCTGTTTCCTCATCCGTACCTGTCAACAATAATAACACCTGCCTTACAGAAATACCCTGAGAATTAAATGAGAGAACAGTGCCAGGCACGTAACTCAATGAATGTGAGTTATTACTCTGTTCAGGAGGTGCATTAGTCTGTTCAGAATGCTATAATAAAAATACCATAAGCTGGGCGGCTTGCAAACAGCAGACATTTATTTCTCACATTTTTCTCATTTATTTCTGGATGCTGGAAAGACCAAGACCAAGTTGCCAGCAAATTCAGTGTCTGGTGAGGGGCCGCTTCCTGGATCACAGACAGCTGTCTTCCTGCTGTGTCCTCACGCGGTGGGAGGGGTGAGGAAAAGCTCTCTGTGGTCCCTTTTATAAAGACACTAATCACCTAATCACCTCCCAAAGACCCACCACCAATACCATCACACTGGGGGTAAGAATTTCAACATATGAATCTGGGGCGGGTGGACACAAACATTCAGTCTACAGCAGGTGGGTATTCACCTTGGAGCTGAAGCCCTGTTTCCTAATTTCCCTCTTCAATCCCTCCGACATCATCGCGGCAAACTGTCTTTGAGCCTTGACCTCACCCATAAGCTCACATTCCTTTTTAAGTCCTGAAATGGTTCCTAGGCACCTTGATTTCTTCTAAGCGTAGCTGGTTTAAGTAAACCTGGGACGTTCACTGAGTTACATGAACTCTGAAAAGAATTCAAGGGAAACATTAAGGTACAAGTTTCCTCTGAAACAGAAACTTTAAAACCAGGCCAAAAAAAAAAAGGCCTAGGAAAGAAAATGTGTGTAATTTTTAATTAAACTTGTTTCCTGTTTAAAAAAAAAAAAAAAAAGATACACATTCAGGATGTGAAGAACTAAATGTAAAATCTGCAAATTTAACAATTACATCTGCCTTCAGAAAAAAATCACCCAAAATAGCTAGTAAGAGAACGGAAAAGGCCACATCCTGATTTTGACCCGGACTTGTTAGGGAGGGAAAGTTTATCATTCCAGCAGTTCAATTTCAGATTTGAATCAGCTACAATTTTCTCAGTCAACTTTCTCAGACGAGTTCTTCTGTCTAGTTTCCCGATCATTTTATCTGGCAAGCAGGGGTTCCAGAGGAATTGGGAAAGAGCTACTTTACATCTAGTGTGTAAATAACTCCAGTTGTTCCATTGGAACTGAAGCCTTCAGCTGCCTTCAAATGTACCAGCCTGAATTTTCTTTCTCCTCTAACCCAGCTTTCCTTTAAAATGCATGACAAAACCAAATTCTTTCCTCCAGTATCTTGGTCTCCTCACTCCTGAGGAAAAGCATATAAGCATCGATGTTATTTCTTCCTCCAGCTGATATTTTTATGGATTCCCTGAAACCCAAGCAAGGATGGAAAGAAAGAAAATATCCATGCGATGCTAGCCTGTATCATTTTATTTGGTTTGCCCTCCTTTTCTTCTACTCAGAAATAGTGGAAGAAAACTGGAGAAGGGGCCAGAGAATGTTATTGAAATGGTCAAAGGGATACAGCAAGGTTTCCACATAGAGGTAGACTAAAAAGATTAAAATGTGTGAGTATAGAAAAATAACATCTGAGAAGGCAGAATAATAATAATAATAATAATAATAATAATAATAATAATAATAACAACTGTTTAAAAGCTAACAATTATTTGAGCATTTGCTATGTGCCAGCATTGTGCTAGGTATTTTACCTGTATCTCAGTACTTAATCTCAATAACAGCCCATGGGGGATAATCCAATGACCCGCCTTATAGAAGAGGAAGCCATGGTTAGTAAAGTGGGGAAACAGACAGACCCCTGCTTCTTCAGGCTCGTGAGCTCAGGGAGCTGGGATTCAAATCTGTCCGACTCCATCCCAGCTCTCACCAGCTGACGCTACCTTGGCTGTTTGACTGGAGGCTATATAAGAAGGAGTACTGTGTGTTGTAGGCTTGCAGATTCTTTCAAGTCCAGCAGCAAACAGGCTGAAGACAAAAGGTAGACTAAAAAAGTGTTAGATTAATTCACTGATGAGAGCACAGAAAAAAAAGAGCAGTCCCAGCTGTGCTTGCCTAGCTGTCAACCCTGGTGGTTCATTCCCGGGGACTGGGACACGTTATATTTCTGCTATAATTGGGCAAGGAACTCTGTGTCAGACAAAATAAAGTATATAATGAAAGATGCTTTCGCCCAAGCCCAGGCTTTTCTGTTAATACTTAGCTGTGATCCCTGAAACTCAACCACTCAGCAGGTATTTACTGAGGCCAACTGTGCACCCAGATCTCACCCAAGCCCGTCCCCTGCTGGAGTCCCCCTGTCACCCTCCTGAGCAACTCTTCAGCATCCCTCGCTGGACAGAGGTTATTCTCTTCACCAAGCGTGGCCTCTTCACCCCTTTTCACACATGACTCACGTTGCCTGAGTCCCCTCCGGTGGCCGCAGGTGGGGGGCTGACCTGGTGCATGAGGGCTCTGTGCAGGTTTCCATGGGGATGGGAGGGATGAAGGAAGGAGGGGGAGGGGAGGGGAGGGGAGGGCATGCCAGCCTGAGAAGGGCATCTGGACAAGGAGGCAGCATCGAAACCAAACAAAGGCTGCCGGCGGGAGCAGAGATTGGAGGGGCAGGGAGCAGCCGTTCTGAGGGTGGGAGGAGATCGGGGCACACACGGGGCCACAGCAGACTCTACGTGGACCAGGAGCCGGAGTTCGGGACGGGGGAGCCGAGAGCCGCTGGGCATTCAGTGTCCATCAGCTTCTTCCTAGGTTTACTTCCCCCAGCCAGACGCGGTAACACTCGAGTCGTGACTTTCCCCAGAGCAGGATCACGTGTTTGTGGTCTCTCCTCCTGTCTTAGTCCGTTCTGCTGCTGTAACAAACATATCATGGAACAGGGAGCTGAGGAACAACAGAAATTCGCCTCTCACAGCTCTGGAGGCTGCAAGTCCTAGGTGTGGGCAGATTCAGTGCCTGGTGAGGGTCCCTTCCTGGTCCCTGGTTCAGAGACAGATGGCCCGACAGATGGTCTTCCCACTGTGCCCTCAGTGGCTGAAGGGGCGGGAGCTCTCCGGGGCCTCTTTGGTAAGCACCATAACCTCACCCACGGGGAATCCACCCTCACGACCTAACCGCCTCCCAAAGCCCCCAGGAGGCAACACCATCACCGCGGAGGGTCAGTTTCAACAGCAGAATTTTGGACGGATGCAAACATTCAGACCTCATACCTCCCTTATGTTTTTCCTTTTCCCACTTCATTTTTGGTAATGAAATGGAAGAAATTGAAAGCTTAACATAGAAACTCCTCTAGTGAAAATTATCCCAACCACCAAAGAGAAAGAATAGTTATGTGATGTGATAGAAGCGCTAAATATCACTTCGATAGCAATCAGATTACAATATATAAATGTATCAATGTGATGCCTTGTACATCTTAAACATTCACAATGTTATATGTCACTATATTTGATTTTTTTTAAAAAAGAACGGGAGGAATAAACTCCTGTATTGGTTACCGGTCCACGTCTGCCGTTCTTAGTAATGACCCCCTCTGCCAACCTGGGGGACAAACGTCATGTCTGGAGTCATTTAGAAGAGAAAGGTGCTTTTCACCCCTGTCTCACTCCCTGGCCACAATTTTTCCTAATCGTATTGGATCTTCCCTTTGTTGCCTCCCAAGGTACCAGACTATTCGTTTGTCTGAGTTGAGTTTTTTCCCTTCACTTTCACACCCTGAGGGCTATCTGTCTACAGTTGTTTGGTTTTTGTTCAATTTTTTAATTGGATCTCATTGTTCACTATTTTATGTGTTCTGACATCAATATTTCACGGCCACATTCAGGCTTCCAGAACCTTGGGCTCAGGAACAAGCCACTGAGGTTCATCGCTGGGAGCCGAGGGGCACCTGTTCCACTCAGAGAGTTCGTTCCCAGACCCTGCAGAAACAGCCCTAAAAATTAGAAATTAAAAATGAGCACAGCTGTGGTAGGAAACCGATCCTCCCTGTAGCAAAAGGCACTGTTTCATCTCTTCTGGATGTTTCAGGGTGGAAGTGGTGATGTTGGCTCTGTCTTGTGGGCAAGCTTCTGGGGACAGAGGCGGACAGGAAGGGGGGCCTGGTGTCCCAGCCCCGCAGACGTGCGTCGGAGCCTCAAGGAGAGAGAATTGACAGCAGGAATCTGGGCCAGTAGCTGCCTCACCAGGGATTCAGAGCCACCAGGGCACCCGTGGCACTTTGTAAGGCCCCCATGGCACTGGGGTACAGGGGCAGGAGGGGAGAACACAGCACGGCTTGTTCCACGAACCTGGGAGACCCAGCCCGAAGCAGGTAGGGGAGAGCCAAGCCTGAGCGCAGGTGCCTCGCTGCCCCCGGAACACACAATGGCTCTGCCTTCCTGCAGCTTCGAGAGCTGGGATAAGAACCCGGGGGAGACAAGAATGAGAGAGGAAAGAACTGCTTTTCTGCTGACAGACGCCCAGAAATAACCAGCGTGGAATGTGAGGAGAGTCTGCAGAGATTCCCTGATACGCAAGTGGGGGCACCAGTCAGTGACAGTTCATTCCGTTCTCGTAGTTAGAATGTCTTCACAAGAACCCACAGACTGACGCCTAAGACGTTCCAGCTTTGCTGGTGGGCAGGATTTCCCTCCCCCGGAGCCACGCCAGGATGGGAATCCATTTCCTTACCACGTGCTTCCACCCCAGGCCCTTCTGTTCCTCACCGACATCTGGGGGTCCACTTGGATCTCCTCGTAACCTCCGCGCCGTCCCCGTGTTGTTGTTTTTCTGTCTACTTGATGACAGACGGGATGCTCTTTTCCTGCTGTGAAAAGAGTCCCTTCCTCACCACCCTCCTGATGACGAGCGTGAGAATCTCTGTCTGTCTATGTCCTGGATGAGCACACCCCGAATCCCCACAGCCTATCCATTTACCTTGTGCCCAAAGCAAATGTGTGGCGGGGTTTATAACAGAGGAAACTCCAAACTCAGGGTAATTTACAAAGTATTAGACCTTCACGTATACGACCGGACTGCAGTGCGTGGGGAACATTGTCCTAGCTACACAGGCAATATTTTTAAGTAACAGTTAACAGCTAACTGCTTGGAGCTTTATTGTGTCCCTTCTTCTTTAGGCTCCACAAAAACCAGATATAGTCTCATCCTCAGGGTCATGAGCCAAATGCCATGTAGCAAAGGTTCAGACTAGCAAATTAACCAGGAGGAAGTAAATTAACAAATGAGATGAGAATACAATTAGAGTTTCAGTTCAATCCGCTCTCTAACTGTATGACCAGGACTCCTGGGGCAGCTTTCCGACACGTAGAATAGACTTTATTTCAAAGAAACAAATGCCTTGTCATACAGCCAGACCAAATGCCATGCTGGCAACTACCACTAGGATAGATGGCACCTTTGGGTGCCCCCTCCCAGGGGAACCAGAATCAGTTGCATATGACTTGACAAGAAGATGACACCTTTGTGCAAAGCAAAGGGGTACCCATCCTCTGGGCAGACAGGGGCCCATGCTCAGACACATGGCTTGGTAATTCGGCACATGCCAGATTTCAGTCCCCAGTCTCCCCTTGTGCAGTCCACAACCTATACAACCTTACCCAGAGACCCAGGCCAAGCTTTAGGAATCTTCTCCCACCACATGGCACAGGTTGAGGAAAGAGAGCTAAACAAAGGGAATCTTCTGCCTCAAGAAGGCACCAGGCTCTGCCTGTTGATTGATGGTCCCTGATCTCACCTCCAACCCACCCTACCCAGTCCCCACTCACCTCTACCAACCGACAAAAGTTAATAAGGTGACACCCTAGCTAAGAGTTATTCTGGAGGCAAAACTGCTAAGTGGAACAAACACGTTGACTTCTCTCTAATCTTGCTTGTTCACTGCCATTCTTCTTATCGACTCGGAACTCACCTTGTTCCATTATAACAACAGTCATTCACAACCTTTGCTCCATGACCTGAAATTTTTGGAACATCACTCCCTCCAAGAAGCTGTCTGTCTCTGGTGCCCAGGCTGGATGAAAGGTCCCTCTTGGGACTCCCCAGCACCTCCCCTTGACCGTGGTGTGACACTAACCACATTATACTATAATTCTTTATTTGCTTTTGGCTCTTCTACTAGGACATAAGCAACCTGAGAGATAAACCAGGTCTTGTTCACCTCTGCACAAATTCCAGCACTTGGCTTAAAATATTTGTTGAATAAATGGTCTAAGACAGAAAAATAATGCTGGTGGTGTACTGCACTAGTCTGCTAGGGCTGCTGTAGCAAAGACCACAGACTGAGTGGCTTTAAACAACAGAAATTTCTGTTTAATCCATTTTACCCCGCACCGGAACCCCACAGGGTCATCAGAGAGATCTTTCTAAAGCACAAATCTGGTTATGTCACTCGTCTGAATAAAGTTCTTAAAAGCCCCCTGCCTCATGCCTGCAACACCCTCTATCTGTGATGCAGCGCCCTCTGTAATCTGGGCCCTCCTCCTCTCGCCAGCATTCCCACCGTTCACTTTACAGTGAAGCAACACGGGGCCGCTCGCATCTCCTGGAGCACAGAGTTGCCCTAAGCTTCCAGCTTTGCACAGGCTGCTCCCGTACCTAGAACGTGCTTCTCCCTTCTTACCTGGCTGCTTTCCCAAGGTCTCTGCTGAGATTTTGCTCCCTCTGGGGAGCTGTTCCTTATTCACGAGAACGGATTAGCTTTCCCTCCAACAAGCTCCATTGTATCCTATCGCGGTGCTACTCACTGGGCTACGATCACCTGTTTATCTCTCTGTCTTCCCCGCTCGACTGGGAGCACCTTGCAGGCAGGCACTGTGTTTTCTCCAGTTTCTAATAGAGGGCCTGGCGCTTAGTAAACTCTGATCGATTCCTGTGGAGTTGAATTGTGTCAGAACCAACAGGGCGCCCAGAAGTGGATTTCCTAGCGCTCCACTGCCACCCCCTTGGTCGACGTCCCTGATTACTATGCACTGTTTGGTTTCTTGTCAGTAATATGCTCCACCCTGGGTCTGAGACTCCACCCTGGATCCCGGTGTGCCCTCTCCAGACCTCCTTGTCTGAGCTCCCAGATTTTCATCCTGTCTTTAGACTCACGTGGCTGAGGGCTGAGTGAGGACCACCCTTTGACCCTGGTCATCCTCTGTGGAATTGAACCGTGTCAGAATCCACAGTGCCCTGGGAAGTAGATTTCCTTCCCTGAACCTCTGTCTCCTTTGTCTGAGCCCCTAGTGAACACCAATACTGACCAAGTGGACCACAATTTCCTGGTTCACTTTTCCACCCTCCCACACCCGTCTGCCTACACCCAAACCATCCAGGAGAAATCTGATGTGCAGGCCATCCATGTCATTTAAAATTTTCTAGAAGCCACATTTTAAAAAAGGAAAAAGAAACAGGTGAAATTAATTTTTTTTAAAATAATTCCACCAAGAGCAGCTTTATTGCTTATGGATTTCTTTTTTTTTTTTTTTCCATACGGCTTGGCATGAGGGATCTTAGTTCCCCCACCAGCGATCAAACCTGCACCCCCTGCAGTGGAAGCATGGAGTCTTAACCACTGGGCCACCAGGGAAGTCCCAGGTGAAATTAATTTTAATAATATATTTTATTTAACACAATATGTCCAAAATGTTATCATTTCAATATGTAATCAATAGTTTAAAAAATTATCAGAAAAATATTTGACATTCTTGTGTTCATACTAAGACTTCACAATCTAGTCTGTATTTTTCACTTGCAGCACACCTCAATTTGGACTACTCTCATCTCGGTGCCAAATGGCTACAGGTGACCAGCGACTGCCATACTGGACAGCACAGGACAGGAGATGGGGTGTTAGTATTAATGGTAATAAGCTAGTGGATACTGTGTCCTTACCACTTGCCCAGGGCTCTACTGAGCCTCTAAGACTTTTCATGCATTATCAAACTTACCTCTCACAGCAATCCTATAAGCTAGGGACTTATGGTGCAAATGAGGAAACAGTCTCAGAGATTAAGAGACTTACTTACCACTGGTCTACACTGCCTCCTGACCAATGGAACACTTAGTAAGCATGGGATTTGCTAACACTTAGAAGTCACATATAGAAAATGCATGTGAAGGCTAAAAAATGCTATGGATAACATGGCCAAAAAGTTTTGATGAGCAAATTCACATTTTGAAAGTCATCAGAGAGAACAGCCATATCCTTCCAGAAAATACCCCTCTGTGCCATGGCCAAAAAATGGATGAAAAATCCGACAAAGGGTAACATTTATTATGTTCTCAGGCTTTGAAAACTTTGAAAAGAATTAGTTTAGAGAAAGTTCATTTTCAACAGGTTTGGCAGACAAAATCAAGCTGGTTTCCTTCTTTGGTCCCTTCACTCAGCAAACTCTGTCAGCCTCTGGGGCCAGTGTTCTTAGCCTGGCATGCAGTGGCGAGGGCGTTAGCTGCTTTCTCAAGTGCTGTTTTCCAAGACTTCTCTGTGATGGGGATCAGTGGTTTCCTTCTCTTGTCCTTGTGAACTGAGAGGGATGCCCTCCTAGCAACCGGAAGGGGAGACCTGTCACCACCCTCAACATACGGAATAAAGATCATCTCCCAGCAATAGTCTTAGGTAATTAAACTTTTCTTTGTGCCATGATTTATCCTCTGGGAAATATTTACCCCTTTAACCTTTAGACTTTACATATAAAATGTAGGTTCTTTGCAATTAGGATTAAGTTCAGTTTCAAGGGACAGAAAATCAAGCAGTGACTTACACAAGTTAGAAGATGAGCTCTCTCTCCCATGAACCTAGGCAGTCCATGATCAGTGGGGCTTGAGTTTGTCTTATTTTGTGGCTTTAATCACCCTCCACAAATGGCTTCTGTCTCATGGTCCAAAATGGCTGTCCAGATCCAGTCATCTCATCATATTCCAGCCAGCAAGAGAGGCAAAAGGGCAGAGAAGGAATAACCCCTCTTTTAAGGACTCTTCCTGAAAGCTGTATATACCATACTGACCAGAACGTAACACAAGGCCATCTAAGCTTCAAGGGAGGATGAGAAATGTAATCTTTGCCCTGGGTGTCTTCAGCAGCGTGTGAACGTGCCTCTCAGACGTCCGACCGCAGGGAGTGCAATCGTGCGAGGGCCCAGCTGCTGTGCTCTGAAACCCATCACTGCACTTGCAGCGAGCTCAAGCTTGCAACAGGCTGCTCCCAGCCTGAGTGCATCAGTAATTCTAAGGCAGCTCTTTCTATGGAGTCGTATGACTTCTGTGATGGGCGACATCAGCTAGAGGACTGTATGAATTACACAGATATGAACTATCTGTGGCTGCATAACAAATGACGCCACATTTTAGTGGCTAAAAACAACACACATTTACTATCTCTAAGTTTCTGTGGGTCAGGAATTCAGTGCAGTTTGGCTGGATCCTCTGCCTCAGGATCTCCCTCAGAGCTGAAGTCAAAGTGTGAGCCAGAGCTGAGGTCTCTTCTGAGGTCTGACTGGGGAAGGACCTGCTTCCAAGCACCCCTGGTGGTGGTTGTCAGGATGCATCTCCTCACAGGTTGCTGCACTGGGAGCCTCAGCTCTTTCCTAGTTCATGGCTGGAGGCCACTTTCAGTCCCAACCTGGCAGCTTGCTTCATCAAAATCAGCACGAGAGAGAGAGAGCCCAGGAAGATGGGGGTCACAGTCTTTTGTAACAGCATCAGGGAATGGACATCCCATCACTTTGCCATCTTCTGCCCATTAGGAGCTAGTCACTAGGTCCAGTTCATTCTCAAAGTGAAGGGATTATACAAAGTCATGGGTACCTGGAGGTAGGGGTCATTGGAGCTCATCTCTGAAATCTGCCTGTCACAAAGGTCCAGAACTTGCCAAACTTTCTTTAGAACTGCACTGTAGTGTAAGATGTTCCCATCCAACTCCTTCTTTCCTCCCTCCTTCCCTCCTTTCCTTCCTCCCTCCCTCCCTCCCTTCCTTCTTTCCTTCCTTTCCTCCCTCCCTCCCTTACTTCCTTCCCTCCTTTTCTCCTGCACTTGGGGTCAGACCTGCTCTGTGTTCTGGTGGCCCCTCCAGCCTTCCTCTAGCTGCCTCTCCATCTTTCCTAGCAGACATTCCGCCTAACAAACTCTTTGCACGTTTAATCCCTTCTTAGCACCTGCTTCTCAGAACACCAAGACTAACACAGTGGCCATGGGCCAGCTAAAATTGTGCAGTTTCTGTTGCTGAGGAAAAAGAGAAGAAAGGATTCTGAGAAGGCTTGCCAATATCCCTAATATAATTCTGAAATCACCCACCTGTGGGTCTCAGCGCATTCGATATTAAAGGTAAAATACAACTTTCCCCCCAAGAAATTTAAATAGCTGGAAAGACATATTTCTACCTTGGTCCATATATGTGTATTGTATGTGTTACAATAACCCTTAACCTGACTTAGAATTTAAATTTCTAGAGAGTAAGAGCCTAAGAATAAAATCAATATGAAAAAATGATGAGGACTGATTCCAAATCTTATTTTTTATTGCATAATTTTAAAGACATACCTTAGGACCCCCAATTTTTTTAAGTTGCAATTTTCACCTAAGTCCTTAATTCTGTACTGATTTTCCAAAAGTGGTTAGTAGATTCATCTAAATTTGCTAAGAACTCAGCTTTAGAGAGTGGGCAGGTCTTAGAAACTCAGATAAGGGCTGAACATTTAATTTGGAAAAGCTAACACGGAGTCAAGAAGGTATAATAAATTGCTCTGACAAATTCTTTGTTTGCCTCAAATGAGAAGAGTCCACTATGTTTTTATTCATCGTTGCTGTGTCTGCTTTATCACTGTTGCTAATATGAAATATGCAAAGAAATACTCTGTCTAAGGAAAATGCCTCTCATTTCCCTTTTGCACCACTCAGAGCTGATAAAAAGCTGGAGGAACGGGCTAGTAATCTTTCTTAATACTGTTTCCCTAGGAAGTCCAGATTGTGTAGTTCACAAGCTCAGCCAGGAGGTGGCAGTCATAACCAATGAGAAAATCCTGACCCTCTGCCTCTAGCAGTTTTGCCTTGCCCAGCGGACGCTTCCTGGACCTAATCTGATTCTTATGAACGCGATTTCCTTCTTACAAAAACACCAGGCCCAAACAGAAGCTAACCTCATCCTGCAGATAAAGAATGTTTGTGCCTTACATGTTGTCGGACTCTCTTAGCTATAGCCAGACCTTCAGGGTTTCCCCAGCAGCAAGACAAGAGGCAGCTGCACATCATGGGAAGCAGAGTGGGCACACGCCCCGCGCTGAAGCCCCACATCTTATCACATGGGCCTTCGTGGTGGGCGGAAGGTGTATGAAGGGGGAGGACTCAGCCGGGCTGCTAGACTGAGCCCAGCTCCGGGAAGGCTGAGCAACTGGAAGATTCTGCAGGAAATAACAAGCGGGGTAGCTGTTCTGTTGAGGTCACAGTGCTGTTCCCAAGCCCTGAGTCACTCAGACCGAGTGCTTTCCCACCAGCAATGCCCACGTGTCTTCCTCATGCAAACACGGGTCTGGTGAGCTTTCCTGAGAGGTGGTTCATTGAGATGGAATTATTGCCACCTCTTAAGCTACAGAACTAGGATGGCTGCTCAGAGAGTAAAGGGTTCTGGAGGGTTGGGGAAGCCACTTACAGAGTCCAGACCTGACCCCAAGGGCAATGGGTGCCAGTCAAAGATTTTAAGCAGGGCAGTGAGAGGGTGGACGGAACAGAATGTAGAGGTGGCAAAGGAAAGAAGACAGAGGACGTACTCTTCCTGTCCCTGAATCTCAGCACCCAGCCACTTTCATCGTACTTCTCATAACATGTTGTGAAGAGTGACAACGTTCCTTAGGCTCCTTCCTCTACTGCATCTTCGCCAGGGCAATAGCCCCCATTTCCATCGAGTCCCGGGCGAGGCAAATGATGGCAGAGCAGCTCGTGGGCTGTGGCATCAGAGGGAGCCAGCTTCAGGATTTGGAGCAGTAGCATAAGCTCTCAAACCTCTGTTTCCTTGTGTATTAAGTAGGGGTGAAAGTACAGCAGCTCAGGGGCTGCTGTGAGGGTGGAGGGAGTTCAGACAGGTAAGTCCTTAGGACAGCGCTTGAGCTAGAGAAAACGCTCGATAAACTGGTTACCATAGACGGAAACTCCACCTGGGAAGTGCTCAGGAAGCAGAGCAAATTCACCAGCAGATGCTGAGCGAGCCCTGGGGCTCATCACACCCACGATTCTATAAAGACCCTGCGCGCGCGCACACACACACACACACACACACACACACACACACAGAGGCATAAAGGGCTTCTCCTCCATCCTACACACACCCACCAGGTCTGCTTAGAGCCACCCACTTCTTTGCTTCTGCCAAGGTGCCCTGGAGGTGTTCCCTTTTCCATCTGCATGAAAATGCATCCAGAGGGACCAGCTGGGCTTCAGCCCTCTGGGATTCTGTACCCCTGGGATGGCCCCGACTCTGGCCCACCATCCAGGGCTTACCGGAGCAGGCCTCTGCTTTCACCGTGGCCAGAGAAAGGTCACCTGCTGCTTTTGATAAGTAACTAGAAATGTCACCTTCTCCAGCATCAGACACCTTGAGAGCACACCAAGGCTCTGCACGTGTTTGAACCGCAGGGAAGGGCAGGTGTCCTGTGAGGTTAGAAAGATGGTGGGAACTCACAGGAGTCACATGAGGAAAAGCCACGCCTAGAAACACCACGTTCACACCTGTCAGCCCCTGAGCAGGAGCCCTTCCCCGGGAAGTGAACCCGGTGCGCTGCTTACCCTGCTGCAGGGCCTGCTGGCTCTTCTCGCCCAGCATCCAGGGAGAACCTGCACTGTTTACCAGCTCAGCCTTCACCCAGATCGACTCCAAATGCCTTCCCATGCCAAACGGGGCGGGCAGCGAATGGGTCAGCCTTCCATGTCCAAGCTTCCAAAGCTCTGAAAAGGGGTCCCCCAGGAGGCAAGGGCAGCTGCCAGGACCAGACTCTTCTAATGTAACTGAACTTGTGTAGCAAAACCTGTGAGGCCCCAGCTTACAGCTTCCGATGCCCCAAATGTGGTTTTGAAAGTTGGTTTGGTATGTGTTGTCCCATCAAAACAAGGAGGCTTGGACAGTGCATTTGTAGAACTCCCTAAAGGCAGTCAAACCCACTCCAGGCCTCATGCAGAGACTGGGAAGTCGGGGAAAGCCTGACAAGTTGGGGGGGACTGGACCAAGGTCAGAGTTGGGGGAGAATTGACAAGAAGCGACCCAGGGGAAGGTACACAGACACCCAGGGAGATGATGAAGGATTTTGGAAGCCACTTAGGAGTTTGGATTTACCTTGAGGGCAATGGGGCACCATCTAAAGGTTTTACACAGGGGAGACGCCGGACCACAAAGTGTGGAACCCTTCTCCCCTCAGGGGTTGGGACGGTGGGTGTGAACTCAGCAGGGAGGAGCATGCACTTGGGAGGAGGGACCTGGGCTCTCCCCCGACCTCAGGGTCCCCTTCTCCCCCGACGGTGAGCAGGGAAGGGGACCCTGAGGATCTCGGCTTCAGTATTGGGAGACAGAGGGAGGGGGAGGGGGTGCTTGTTCAAAAGGCCAACAGGCCACCAAATCCGAGCTCAGAGGGCTAGTTTTAGGTGGGGGGCAGGTGTGCATAAACCTGGGGGACGTCTGCACTCTGCTTTCTTGGAAATGCCATCTCCTCCCAGCCTGGAAACTTCCATCAATCCAGACACAGCAACTGCATGGCAGTGCCAGGACTGAAAGAACGGTGCAAAACGGAAAGAAGTTTCTATTGTTAGTGAGGCATTTGTTATCTCTAAATGTGGGACAAAACCAAAGTCCACTACCCTTCAAGATGGAATAGACTGATTTCTCTTTGTGCACAGGCACTGCTCGGAACTTGAGGCTTGTGAGAAGTCATTTAAAGTTGAAATATTTTTATGATATCATAGTGTTTTGCTAAAAGGGAAGATAATATAAATAAATACACAACCTGCAGCACCAATGACAAGGTTACATTTTTTCTTTTTTTAATTTATTTATTTATTTATTTATTTATTTATTTTTGGCTGCATTGGGTCTTCGTTGCTGTGCGCGGGCTTTCTCTAGTTGAGGAGAGCGGGGGCTACTGTTCATTGTGGGCTTTTCATTGCAGTGGCTTCTTTTATTGCAGAGCACAGGCTCTAGGTGCGCGGACTTCAGTAGTTGTGGCTCACGGGTTTAGTCGCTCTGCAGCATGTGAGATCTTCCTGGACCAGGGCTTGAACCCGTGTCCCTTGTTTTGGCAGGCGGATTCTTAACCACGGCGCCACCAGGGAAGCCCCAAGGTTACATTTTTTCTATTTAAATATATTAATAAATAAATCCAAGGGCACTCAAGGACACACATATCCCTAACCACGGGTCAGTTAGTGCAGGAGCAGACTGCCCAGGCTTTTGAACTGAAACATTTTTATCAAAGCCACACCGACTTTGCACAAATGACCATTCGTTCTCCAAATTGCACGTTTTGTAATACAAGCATTTTAATTTTGCTTGATATGTATTTCCTTTATTTATAAATGTCACCTATTTATATATTTTTCATTTATTTGTTTGTTTGTTTTAGACAAACAAAATTTTAACAAAAATACACCCAGAAACATAGGCTTATAGTATCGGAACCTCCCCTCTCAAAAGCAAGAAAGTTTCTTAGCTAATTTATGAAACCTTGGTAGGCTTCCATGAGATTTCGAAAATAGTTTCATGGCAAGATGGCTCACATATTTCTCCATGAATAGATTAGAAACAGATTGATGATTATTGAAACAGAAAACATAAATACTACTGTATTTCATGGAATCTGAGGCTCCTTCGGTGTTATTTAATGAAGCACCGAGCAAGGGAAATTGTTGACATCTCACTGTATGTGTCACAATGCTTTCTTAGCACTTAGAATTTTTATTTTAAACGTGTTAAAAGAACTCTTTTAGACCTATTCAAACACAGAATGTATTATATCATGTATCACTCTTCTGCATACACAAAAAGGAAATAGAGGCTAAATAAATTGGTTAAGGTATGCCTAAAACTTTTCCCCATACAGAATCTACCTCTTTGGCATCACTTTTGATGCAGGACCTCTGGAATCCATGTTTTCCATCCACCACTGTCCTATGAGCCATCGAGGGCTTTCAGGAGAATTTTGGTAAGGCCGTATTTCTTCTAAAAGTGCTCCACAGTTGTCTTAAGGATTTTCCTCCGAGCCTCTGACACCTGTTCTCTAAGCTTTGATGCCCATACAATGCCAGCAACACTGTGACACACAGCTGCCTAGCTCACAGCTAGAATAAGAGATCTCAGAATGGTTAGAGCATGAGAAAGTGTTCCTCCTAAAATCAGTGAAATGGGTACAATGGACTGAATGTCCCCCTAAAATTCATATGTAGAAATGCTAATCTCCAATGTGATGGTATTTGGAGGTGGAACCTTTGGGGGGTGATTGGGTCATGAGGGTGGAGCCCTCAGGATGGGATTAGTGCCCTCATAAAAGGGACCCCAGAGAGCTGCCTCCTCTTTCTGCCCTGTAAGGACAAAATGAGAAGTTGTGACCTGGAAGAGGGCCCTCACCCAACCCTGCTGGCACCTTGACTGCCACGTTTCAGTCTCCAGAACTGTGAGCAATAAATATCTGATGTTTATAAGTCATGCAGTCTGTGGCACATTGTTATAGCAGCAGGAACTAAGACACATGATCACTTGAATTTAACATGCGCTTTTGCTGTCTCCCATCTCCACTTCCCCCCACTCAGATACAGGGGTGTGTGTGTGTGTGTGTGTGTGTGCACGCACATGCACATACATAAAGATAACTTTGGGATAAGGAGGAAAATCTGGCATCCGTGATAAAAAGTAGGAAAGATCACATTTGAAAAAAGCATGACAAACCCATGGTTTGGGATGATCACAGCCGTCAACCATCCAGAATGTCCGAGGCTAGTCCACAGCGTGACTCAGACATTCGGGAAGCTAGACCTCGTGCACTAGGAAGCCAGGGGGAGACTCACCAGGCAAAACAGCACAGGCTTTGGGGGCAGCCCCTGCGGGGAGTGGATGGTGGTTTTCTTCTTTAACTTGCCCAGTGACGCTCCCATTACCATGCTCCGTGAGCTCCAGGTTACTCAGCTGCAAAAAGGACAATTACGGTGCATGTCTCACAGGGGGTGATAAAGAATAAATAAAGTCACCTATGGAAATGCCATTAATAAATGCCAAATGCTTTTTGGTTGCCCTCCCCCATTTATCCCACCCTCAATATATAGCCCCAAGCCTTACCCCAAAGACTGAAAATAAATCAGAACTGAAAACAGAAAAATCAGAAAAAAACCAGAGAAACAAATTAAAGAAACAAACAAATTAAACAATTAAACAAAATTAAAGCATGTTTTTGTCTGTATTTTACAGATTCCTGAGAGAAGACAATTTCTCCTGAAAACATATTTGTGTGCAACAGCATATAAACATAACAGCTAAAGATTGGGGGCATTTTTCTGGCATTCTACTACGGAGTTATTTTTTTATACAATTTTTAAAACTTACACTCAATTTACAGTTACTACAAAATATTGGCTCTATTCCCCATGTTGTACAATACATCCTTGTGGCCTGTCTTACACCCAGTTGTTTGTACCTCCCATCCCCCCACCCCTATATTGCCCCTCCCCACCCCCCGCCAACCTCTAATTTGTTCTCTGTATCTGTGAGGCTGTTTCTTTTTTGTTCTATTCACTATCTTCTTAAGAATAGTATGTTAGCATTACTCAGATCTGCAGAGAGCTGAGTTCTGCTCTGTCCTTGGCATCCGTGAATGGAGTCAGACTCTTGCCAGGCAGTGGCAAGTTCAGCCATGGGCAGACGGTCAGCGATGACACAGCAGATCCCAAGCCTGGCTGCTCAGAATGGCTCTCCCCTCCCTTTCCCAGGTACACCTCCTGCAGCATCCTCCCGGGCCATACCAGGTGAAAGGCCCCAGCACAGGACAAGCAAACATAAACGTCTGCCTTCCAGGAAGCCCACAAACCTCCTTCCCTGGGGTTGGTTCCAGTCAAAGGTTGGGCTTGGCTGCAGTGGACGGGAAGCCCAAAATGTAACCCAAAGCTCAGCAACGGCTTTCTTTTATGGCTCTGGGAGATCAATGAATCACTTTGCCTTGGTTTCCCATCTCTATAATGAGAATATTAGCCTCATCTCCTCTGTAAGTGTGTTCGGAGGACTAAGAATTTGTGAAACATGACTGCTTTGTATCCTCTAATGAGTGGAACACAGAGGGATTGCTAAATACGACTAAGGCACGATTATGGCTGAACTTCCAGCCTGACCATTCAGTAAACCATATTCCATATTCCCATATGTATATATACTGAGAGAGATAGAGAGAGAGAGAGAGAGAGAATAACCCTCTCTCTCATTCATTCCTTCCTGCTCTTGGTGTGTGCAGTTTATTTCCCCTCTGCTTCTAGAAACAGCACTCCTTTTCATGGGGCATCTGCACTCTCCCCGCCATAACCACAGCACCCCATCCCGTCTCATTCCTATCTGGGAGCCCCAGGCAAAGACCCAGGCCTCAGGTCTGGCTAGTTAGAAGACTCCATTTCATTAGCCCTGGTTTCCCTGAAAGCAGAGTGCCTCATGCAGCAGTTTATTTGGGAAGAAGGTCCAGGGAGCAAGAGTGAGGCAAGGAGGAAATGTCACCACAAAGATGTGTTACTGGCCACCAAGGCAGCTGCCTGGAAAGAGATCTTGCTAGGCTCTTGGAGAAACCCATACAGGGCATCTCAGAACCATCCACCTGCGGGATGAGGGGCAGGAGTGTTTCTCCGGTGGTCCCTGCCCCAGCCTCACTGGCCCTTATTTACAGGTTGATCCTGTGAGAGTGCTGAGAGGGGCCCTGCAGGCGTCCCTCACCAGGGTTTAGGGGAACCACGGTGGGAGCTGGAAGCATCCCAAGCTGAGATGGGACACGTGAGACCTGAAGAGTCCTGACCGACAGAGTGTGGATGCAGCGCCTAAAGAGCCCTGCAGAGCAGGGAACATCATGACAGAAGAGATCACCCTGCTGGACAGGACCACCCCGTGACTCACAACAGTTAAGCAGGAGCCCCTTGAACTTGTAGTGTACTTGGAGACCAAGAGCTTAAGCCTCTGATGATTGTGGTGAATTTTCTATGAACATATTTAGACAACCAGGAAATCGCAACAAAATCTTATTTTAGTAGATACATAACTTATAGCAGATATCATCTATCTATCTATCTACCTATATTTATTTATCTCTATCTCTATCTATCATCTATATTTATCTCTATCTATCTCTATATCTATCTGTCTATTTTATCTCTATATCTATCATCTATATTTATCTCTATCTATCTCTATCTATCTCTATCTATCTATCTATTTTATCTCTCTATCTATCTCTCTATCTATCATCTATCCTACAGAGAGAGCTGTCAGGATGGAGCTTAGTGATCTAAATTTTCTAACGAATCACGATCTTCAGGGTCTCATCTCCTTTACAGTCTCACCTGTCACCTCTAAGCATGCAATGCTCGCCTCCACATCTTTGGTGCAAACCCCCGTCCTGAAGGTCCCTCCTGCATCTGCAGTGGCATTCTGGATGCTCCTGCAGGCACTTTCAGCTCTCCATGTCTAAAACAAATCTCCTCCACATCCACACGAAACCTCTTCTTCCTCCCGACCTCCCTGCCACCTTCCAGACCTCCCCCGCCTGGCCCCCAGAGGAGCTGTGCCCCGCTTCCCTGGCTCCTGATCCAATCAGCAGCAGAAGTGACCTCTGTCTGTCTGCTCTGCTGCCTTCCTGCTGCCTGCACCGCAGGCCAGGCCTCGCTTCCTTTGCGGGAGAGGCTCCAACAGCCGCCCTTGCACCCTCCACCCCCGGGCTTCCCTGCCCCAGTCCCGCCGGCACACGGCGCCCCTGGCCACGCGGCTTCCATTGCTCTCACTGTCCGCTAAATGCAGATTTCCCGTCCTGCGACGTACAGTTCTCTCTAATTCATATAGCCAAACAGCCACCCCTGCCGGTTCCGCCAAAGCACCGCTTTAAGAAATCCTTCCCAGGTTGCTTCATCAGTAACACTGATAGAAATGGCTGGCCCAGCAGGAATGGAGCCGTATTTCTTCCCTGGTGTTTGCTTTCCTCTCCTATCCTTCCTTCCTTTCCCCTCCCAACACACACAGAAAACAATTACACCTTTAAATGCAAAAGGACACTTCTCTGAAATAGTCAGCAAAAATCAAGGATGTGCAGGTGTCGCACAAGAGCAAGCGGGGGAAGAAGCATAAGGAAAATATAGAAATTCCAAATTTTAACCAATAGTCATCATGACCTCTTACAGCCTTCACTAAGAGAGGCATTTGTGACCCAAATCCTTCCAGAAGGATGAATCAAGATTAGAATCAGAGATTTCCCGGAGGCTGTCCAAAGGCAAGTAGGAGCCTCTTTTAAGGCCTGGAGACAGAAGTCTATATGCCTGAAAATCATGAGAATCCTTTTTCCTTGACACCAAGGAGTTAAATAGGAAAATGTACATGCAAACAGCTATGAGGGGAAGGAGGAAGGGAAGAGAATGTGGCCCATTTCCTCAGTCGGGCAAAAAGAAAATATGTTTAAATAGAACAATGAGAAGGTGGTGTCATGATGAGATACTGTGTAGCGTGTCAGCTGGTGAGCTATTCATACACAGCCTGGCCTGGAGCTTGGCCGACCATGGAGACACTTCCTGCCTCCTTGCTATGACCCCTGTAGGAAACTGCTGAACACATTGTGTGTACGTGTGCATGTTTGTGTGAGTGTATATGTGTGTGCATGTGTGTACGTGAGTGTGTGCATGCCTGTGTGTGAGCATGTATGTGAGTGCTTGAGTGTGTGTGTGGTTTGCACATCTGCGTGTGTAATTGTGAGTGCATGTGAGTGTGTGTACATGTGAGTCATGTGCGTGTGTTTTTGCACATGTGTGCATGTGTGGTTTGTTGCATGTATGTGCGTGTGTTTTTGTGCATGTGTGATTTGTCTGCATGTGTGTGCGCGTGCATAGTGTGCACATGAGTGTCTCAGTAGAAGCCAGCACAGGCTGCTTTGGGGAGCATCCACTCCCATTCCACCCAGAGCTGCCCAAGGCCAGTCTGATTAGTGGGGAGAATGAAAGAGAAAAGAGCAGACAGACGAAAAATTGTTCCTCTCCCTTCATCTTCACTGTACTCCTAAATGCAGGAGCCTTTGGGGTTGAAGACAATAACCCAGTATGTCCTAACCTGTATTCAGTGGACACGGACCTGTGGCCCTCCCTCTGGGACCTTCAGAGAAGCACATACCTTCCCCATCCCCCAGCAGAGAAATAGACCCTTCCCGGCCCCCCAACTCTACTTCCGCGTGCACCCAAGTTCCTCTCTCCTCTCTTCACCATGGTAGCCCCCGCCCTCAACTTCCTTAAATCAAAAATTGGCAAATAACCCAAGGAAATGAGTATCCTCCCAATGAACTGAAGTTTTGCTCTGTGCTGTTTGGATAATACCGTCCTAACAGAATACCTGGAAGTTACAGGACAGGCTCATTAAACACAGCTACCAGTTCGTGAGCCCTTGAAATGTCTCGGGAGTCCCAATGAAGACTCTTCCAGGGACAGAGGGCTGGGTGGTGCCTAGCTCCGGCTTAGGAATTAGATTTCATTTCAGAGACCGCTCGCTACACTGTACTGAGACTGTTTCAGCAGCTGAATCAGGCTGCCCTGGGGAAAAAAAAGGAATTTTTTTGTGAATTTATGCCACTTGCCTTGGGCATGGGAAAGGGAGTGGCACCGGCTTGCTATCCTCAACGGGCTATGTTCTCAGGCTTTGTCCTATCTGATCCACACAGCTCCTTGTACAATAAGTACCATCCTCATTTCATAAACAAGGCATCAGAGGGTTTCACACTCAGAAGGGAGGGATCCTTGTGTCCGGGAGATGCGGTTTGGCATTAGGACTCCCCATAGGCCTGGCTGAAACTTTCTTAGACCTGCACCAGTGCCCTTCTCCTTCCACTGGGGCTACAACTGCATCTCAATCCAGGGTTCTCCCAGCCTCTGTCACAGGAACCTGGGGCCCCTCGGGGGCTCCCCGCCTCTCCTCTCTGCTCCTAGGTGATAAAGACTGTCAAGTCCAGCATAACCTGTTGGGGATGTGCTGTGCTGATGAAGAAGGAAAGAAACGACACACCAAAGCTGCTGCAAGAATTAGCCGTGTTTACTGGCAGGAGCTAGGTGAGCCCTCCTGGGACTGGATTTTGAGGGGACTCGATCAAGGAGGCCAGAACGTCAGACTGGAGAAATCAGGAATTCATAGATTCAAGGGCAATTTCTCCGGAGTCAGGATTTAACATCCTTGCAGGGACCCCAGGGAATGGACGAATTCTCTGCTAGAGAAACTGATGGGCAATGCTGGGTGAAGCAGAAAAGCCCAAGCCTCCCTGGCAGGTGGCCAAGGAAGGGTGAAGAAAGAGCAGGCATGCTGGGAGGGGAATATTAGGTGAGGCAGAAGGCCCACCAGAGGATGGTGCCCCCCAGGAAGCCGAGAAGACGCACCTTCTCACCCAGCATCCAGCATCCAAGCATCCAGCATCTCAAGATGTTCAGGATGGCTCTGCTCTACAGATCGTAGGAGGGCCGGCCGCAGAGCTGGGCTCATGAATAACCACGGTTAGAATGAGGGAGAGCCCCGAAGCAGTAGCAGGAGCCTGCATTTAACCACCAGAAGCTACAGGGCTGCTACCACCCTACTGACTGGCGAGGTCACAGAGGCAGCCGGAGAGGCGTGACCACCAGGGAGTCACAGACACGGTTAACAGAGCATGGCATTCCCAAGGGAAAAAATAAACAGGCAGCCAAGAAGGGTGCTACTCAATATCTGCAGAAACAGAGGCAAGAATAGAGGACCAGGAGACGGCGGGGCTGCCTCCAATAAAATATTACGACTTCTTACTTAGTTTCTAGATTCAAGCCAGTTTTCAGATTTGGAACCCGTTGACCAGAGAGGTAGAACCCTGCAACACCACTACAAGCTGTACTGTGACGATAGCTGCATTAGTTTCCTAAAGTACCCCAAGTAGGTGTCTGACAAGAGAAATTTATTCTCTTACAGTTCTGGAGGCCAGAAGTCTGAAATCAAGGTGTCAGGAGGGCCATACTCCCTCTCAAACCTGGAGGTGATCGCTCCTTGCTGCTAGCTAGCTTCTAGTGGTTTTCCAGCAACCTCTGGCATCCCTTGGCTGACAGATGCATCACCCCAATCCTCCCTCTTCACATGGACTTCTCCTTATGTCTTCACACCGTCTTTCCTCTGTGCATGTCTGTCCCTGTGTTCAAATTGTCCCTTTTTATAATGACTCCAGTTACACTGGATTAGGGTCCACCCTAATGAACTGAACTCATCCTCATGTGGTTAAATCTGCAAAAATCCTATTTCCAAATAAGGTCACATTCACAGGTATGGGGGTTAGGACTTTAACATATCTTCTTTTGGGAGGAAGAAAACTCAACTCGAACAACAGTATCACTGAAAAGGTCATTTCCTAGGTGAGTAATCACTGGGAAAAGGTGAAAACTCAGACAATGTAAGAACTATTGGGTCTGAATTGACATTGGCCCCTGGAGACCCAAAACGTCATCATGGCCCCCTTGTTAGAGTGGGGACCTACGGGGCCGGGCAATAAATGGAGTCCAGGTCAATGTCCAGCTCACAGTGGTCCTGTGGTTCCACTGACATGCCTATGGCCATTTCCTTACTAAGTGCACAATTGTATTGGCTATACTTGGTGGTTGGATTAGCTTCAACATTGGGACTCTGGTCCTTGGGATAAGTCCTATCATAGTGGAGAACAACAAATAGAAACCTCTGAAAATACCCCTACCTGTCAGGGTAGCAAATCAAAAACAATATTGCATTCTGAGGGGGGGGGGGTGGCAGAAATTTGTACCACCATTAAAGACCTCTGGGTTGCACAGTGGTTTTAACCATCCTATCTCCATTTAATTTACCAATCTGGGCCCTGCAGAAACTGAATAGATCTGAGGGAATGATTAAAGCCTACAACAAATTAAACAAATAGTAGCCCTGCTCATGGGTGCTGTGTTGGATTTAGTCCATGGCAAACAATCATTGACCTGGCAGATGCTTTCTTTTCAATTCCAATCAAGAAAGAGAATTAGAAACTGTTTGTGTTTATGTGGGATGGAAAACAATATTCAATTAGCTCTTTGCCTCATGGCTATATGAACTCTCCTGCCTTCTTCATAAAATGGTCTGAAGATATGTGGACCACCTGAACATCCTACAGAATATAATGACATCATGGAGATCGGACAGAAGAAATAATAGGTTCACTGGAGACCTTAGTAAAATACCTGCACCAGAGAGGATGGCAGATAAACCCTGTGAAGATCCAGGGGCTTACATTTCAATGAAGTCTTTAGGAGTACAGTGGCTAGAGAATTCCTGAATGCCCCCTCCAAGGTAAAATACAAATTTCTGCATCTTGCATCCCCTACCACAAAGAAAGCAGCACCATGCCTGTTGTGCCTCATTTGATTCTGAAGGCAGAACATTCTACACCTAGAAGTACTGCTCCAGCCCATACACTGGGTGGCACGGAAGGATATTAACTCTGATTGGCACCTGCAGGAGGTCCAAACTGCCGTGCAAGCACACCCACCACTGGAGCCATATGATCTGGTGGCCCATGAGGTTGGAGGTGTCACTGGTGGGATAAGATTACAAGTTAATCAGCAAAGGGGTTGCTGCCTATAAGCTTAGACTATGCATAATGGCCCATCTCTGGGAACCCTGCCTCCCAGGTCATGAGCATTAAGCTAACATACCTTTGTTTAGCTCACAGGAAACATCCTGCCTAGGCCCACCTGTGAAGGACTGCAGGGAGGAAGAAATTAGCACATCCCCTCTGGAGGATGACCAGAACCAAGAAATGTTTGACTTTACTCCATCCCCTTGTAGTATAAAAAAGCCTGAGCTCTAACTCAGGCAACATTGCTCTTTGGGACATGAGTCCACCATCTTCTTGGTCTTCTGGCTTCTGAATAAAGTCACTATTCCTGACCCCAGCAACTCATCTCTCAATTTATTGGCCTGTCATGCAGCAAGCAGTACGGGCTTGGACTCGGTAACAATCATACTTAAAACTAAAAATAGAACTACCATAGGACACAGCAATCCCACTACTGGGTATATACCCTGAGAAAACCATAATTCAAAAGGACACATGCACCCCAATGTTCATTGCAGCACTATTTACAATAGCCAGGTCATGGAAGCAACCTAAATGTCCAACAACAGATGAATGGATAAAGAAGATGTGGTACATATATACAATGGAATATTACTCAGCCATAAAAAGAAACGAAATTGGGTCATTTGTAGAGATGTGGATGGACCTGGAGACTGTCATACAGAGTGAAGTAAGCCAGAAAGAGGAAAACAAATATCATATGTTAATGCATATATGTGGAATCTAGAAAAATGGTACAGATGAACCTATTTGCAGGGCAGAAATAGAGACGTAGACATAGAGAACAGACATGTGGACATGGGGCGGGGGGAAGAGGAGGGCGGGATGAATTGGGAGATTAGGATTGACATATATACACTACCATGTGTAAAATAGAGAGCTAGCGGGAACCTGCTATAAAGCACAGGGAGCTCAGCTCGGTGCTCTGTGATGACCTAGATGGGTGGGATGGGGGTGGGGGTGGGAGGGAGGTCCAAGAGGGAGGGGATATAGGTATACATATAGTTGCTTCACTTCATTGTACAGCAGAAACTAACACATCATTGTAAAGCAACTATACTCCAATAAAACATTTTTTTAAAAAGTACTGCCTAGAAATGGAGATCGTTCAGGAGGAGATAGAAAGGCACTGGGTTCTCCCAGGTTTTTCTTTGGTTCCTGATTAGAGTCAGCTGCCAGTCTCCAGTGACATGGGATTTCCAGCCCATGTGTCACCCTTGGTCGTGCAAGTCCCACAGGATTCTCATCGTCAGGCAAAATGTGCGGAGTCCTGAGCTGCAGGGCTGTGTGAGGAAACGGAGGACTGATGAGAGGACTATTTTTACTTTAAGAATTGCCTCTCATTCCATTCGCATGAGACACTTAGAGCAGAAAAATCATAGAGACATATAGGGCAGGGTTTGCCAGGGGCAGGGGGCGGGGGGTGGGATCGTTTGATGGGGACAGAGGTTCAGCTGAGGAAGATGAAAAGAGTTCTGGAGACGATGGTGGTGATGGTGGCACAACCGTGAATGTATTTAATGCCACTGAACTGTGCCCATAAGAATAGTTCCGATGGTAAATTTTATGTGTATTTGACCACAATGGAAAATTTTGAAAGAAAAGAAAGGGATGAAGCACGTACTGATACATACTCTGAACCTTGAAAACATGATGCTAAAGGGAAAAAAAAACCAGTAGCAAAGGTCACATACTGTCTGAGTCCATTTATAGGAAACTTCCAGAACAGATAAATCCACAGGGACAGAAAGCAGATTGGTGGTTGCCAGGGCTCGGGAGGGGGACGGGGGAAAACTGCTTCTGGGGTGATGAAAACATTTTGGAACTAGATAGGGGTGGTGTTTGCACGACATTGTGAATGCGCTAAATGCCGCTGAACTGTTACTTTAAAATGGTTAAGTTTATGTTATATGAGTTTCACCTCAATAAATTATTTTTTAAGTCCAAAAAAATCACCGATCCGGCTGGTGGGTGTGAGTGGGAGTGAAAATGCTCAGTGCTGCGAACCACCCTTCTGCAGGCGGCCTTTGGCCCGGATGCCCCCTGGCTCCCAAGGGTCTTCTCCGGGGGTCTTCTCCAGGGACCAACACCACAGTCTGTGCACAGAAGCCCCCCCTCAGGCCTCAGGAGCCTTCCATCCTCGGAACCATGTGGCAGTGATTTTTCCCCTTTTCTGCGGGTTCTCTGTGGTTATCCATACGAGACAGGCCCTGTGTGTTTGCAGGGAGTCACCAGGGGCAGAGGCTCGGATCAGAGCAGCTGGGCAGGGAAACGAAACCTTGGGCGCTGCTGGGTCCATAGGGAGCAGGCAGCCTCCACTCTCTGACCACGACCTCCCCTGCCCGGCTCAACCAGGGGCTTGCAAAGACCTTGCCAAGCACCATGCAGGCGCCCTGTAGGACCAGACAGGGACAGGGGAGAGGGCCGGGGTGGGGGAAGATGAGACCCTGCATGACAGAGGGAGGCTGGGTCTGCACTGGGGGCTGGAGGGAGAAGCCAAGTTACTAAAGGATGTAGGGAGCAGAAGAAAAAAAGCCCAACTCAACAAACAAAACAAAACAATGCTTTGGTGACGGAAACGCTGAAGGTGCAGGAAAGGGTGTGATGAAGGGCCACGTGTCAGAGCAGGTGGGCAGTGAGGGCACCCTGATGGGGGAGAGAAGGGAAGGGGGGGGCGTGTGGAGGTCGTTTGAGGGTGGAGGGTGGGAACTCCAGGGAGCGCAGAGCAGATGGCCTCGATCTTCTAACTGGGAAAGGGGGCCACGCAGAATCTGGCCGGGCAGACTGTGGGCAGGACTGGGCAGGAGGCACACAATTCCCCAGCGGCAAGGGGTCCAGGAGAGGGCGTCCTGTGTGAACAAAGGTGCTTCCTGAGGAGAATCCCCAGGAGGGATGTCAAAATGCAGATTCCCAAACTCCTCCCCAGAACTGGGATGGGACCAAAGACCTGCATTGTTAGGACAGCCGGAGTACACGCTTCACACCAGGCAAGTTCGAAGAAAGAGCGGGTCACAAAGTGCTGAGCATGGAGAGCCCGGGACAGGCTGGATAACGTGAAACTGCGGGGAATCCTTTAGCATCCTGTCACCTCGCATAAAGCACCGCTGCCTGAAAGCCCGTGAGGACAAGACTGACAGCTGGGGTAAGCCCTGTGAGGAGCGTCTACCCAGGAGGGTGGGGTCTACCCAGGAGGGTGGGGTCTACCCAGGAGGGTGGGGTTGACTGAGGAGGGTGGGGTTGACCGAGGAGGGTGGGGTCTACTCAGGAGGGTGGGGTTCACCGAGGAGGGTGGGGTCTACTCAGGAGGGTGGGGTTTACACAGGAGGGTGGGGTCTACTCAGGAGGGTGGGGTTCACCGAGGAGGGTGGGGTCTACTCAGGAGGGTGGGGTTGACCGAGGAGGGTGGGGTCTACTCAGGAGGGTGGGGTCGACCCAGGAGGGTGGGGTCTACTCAGGAGGGTGGGGTCGACCCAGGAGGGTGGGGTCTACCCAGGAGGGTGGGGCTTACTCAGGAGGGTGGGGTCTACCCAGGAGGGTGGGGTTTACTCAGGAGGGTGGGGTCTACCCAGGAGGGTGGTGTTCACTCAGGAGGGTGGGGTTCACACAGGAGGGTGGGGTTTACACAGGAGGGTGGGGTCTACTCAGGAGGGTGGGGTCGACCCAGGAGGGTGGGGTCTACTCAGGAGGGTGGGGTTTACACAGGAGGGTGGGGTCTACTCAGGAGGGTGGGGTTGACCCAGGAGGGTGGGGTCTACTCAGGAGGGTGGGGTTGACCCAGGAGGGTGGGGTCTACTCAGGAGGGTGGGGTTTACCCAAGAGGGTGGGGTCTACTCAGGAGGGTGGGGCTTACACAGGAGGGTGGGGTTTACCCAGGAGGGTGGGGTTCCCTCAGGAGGGTGTGGTGGGAAGGCATGGGGGGTGACTGTGAGCACAGTTGCAGCACTTGACCTTGGGGTCACACTTGGCAGAGACTGAGAGTGAAGGCAGGAGAGAGCTGATAGACGGTGAGAGAGGAAAAGTGGAGGGGAAAGGTCAAGATTGGAAGTGAGTGAGGGTGAGGAAAACGGGAGCATCTGAGCAGGAGGTGGGGTTTCAGGGTCGGACGGGGGAGCTGGAGTCCAGGCAGCGCTGCTTGGGGCCAGGAGCCGTGTTCCCAGGTCACCCATCAGTCCCAGGACATCTTCCTGAGGCAGCCACTTTACACAGATATTTGGGGAGGAAGTTATTTTTATATTGTAACAAACACTTTCCATTAATGCACATGAAATAGTAAGATTTTTTTAAAAAGACTTCAAAGGCCTTTCTCCTGGCTGCTTGAGGCTCCACACCCGGGGTCCGTGCCCCTCTGTGCTTTGGTGATGTGGAACCACTGCTGAGGAATCTACACAATAAAGACAGACATCGGAGTCTGGATCTCTGGGTAGGGAGGGGTGGCCAGGCTTAATAACTGGAACTTCATGAAATTGCCAATAATTGACCATTTCTATATGAATGGCTCCTTCGTGCGATTCAACCCAAATCATAGATTCCCTTCTGAGTTCTCTGTCTCGCCACTGCCTCCACCATGTGGCCTCAGGGGGCACTGCTCCTCCTCCAAAGGGCAAAGGCCACTTCCTGGGCCTCCCGAAGCATCACCAAGTCAAGGTTGGAACAAAGAAGACTACTTAAAAAGGAAGTAACCATAGAGATGCAGGAATCTGGACAGGGCAGCTCCTTGTCCCCTAACACGTGGTCCCCAGACCGGCAGCATCACCTGGAAGCTTGCAGAGTCTCTGGCCCCCAACAAGACCTACAGAATCAGAATCAGCGTTTTAACAAGCTTCCCAGGTGATCTGAATGCACCCTGATATCTGAGAAGCACAGGTCTAGCTGGCAGATTCTGCTTCCTGGGCATCTACCGCCTAACCTTAGCAACCTGGGCCCTGCCCATTTTGCACCCACCCTCAAAAGTGTTCTCTTAGACTTTCCCCTCCCCAGAATCTACAGAAAGCCTGGCCCTCCCAGGAATACAGCTTCATCTCTTCTCTTGGGAGTGTATTAGCTATCAATTGCTGTGTAACAAATGACTCCCAAACTTAGTTTAAAACAGCAAACATTTATTATCTCACAGTTTCTGTGGGCCAGGAATCTGGACATGGCTTAGCTGGGTAACTCTGACCCAGGGTCTCCCACAGGCTGCACAGAGCCAGCAGTCACCACTGGGCTCCACCGGGGGGCATTTCACTTTCAAGCTCACTTGTGCTGGGGAGTCAGTGGGTCCCCACTGGCGGTTGGCTGGAAACATTTATTCCCTGCCACCTGGTTCTCTCCATAGGACAAATCACAACATATCAGCTTGCTTCCTTCAGAGCAAGGGCTCTGGACAGGAAGAGGGAGGGGGCAGAGATAGACAGACAGGGCAGGCAAGCAGAGGTCACAGACTTTTGTCACCAAATCTTGGAAGTGACATTCCGTCACTTGTGTCCTATGCTATTGGTTAGAAGCAAGTCACTAGGTTCAGCCCAGGCTTAAGAGGAAGGGGTTACATGGGGGTGTGAGTACCAGGATGTGAGGGGTCACTGGGGACTGTCTTAGAGGCTGCTTACCTCAGGGGGTGATATCATATCTAAGGGGCACCCCACAGGGCAGCCATATCAGAATATGAGAAAACAACCGCCACGGTCATAGGCAAGGATTGGCTTACTGTCAATAACAAGAGGTTTATTCCCTTTAATAGTAGCTTAAAGGTCAATTCTACATTAGCATCACTTGGGGAGCATTAAAAATGCTAGTGAAGATCAATTGCATCCTAATTTCCAGGCACTGATTTTTTTTTTTTTTTTTTTTTTAATTTCCTGGGTTTGAGAATTACTGAAGCAGATGAACAATTTCAGATGCTGCAATGCCAGGGCTGGGACAAAAGAAGACGTGGGGCCGGCAGCTCGGAATTCAGATGGGTGACCTGCAGCAGGAAGGTGGACGGGGCGAGTGGGGGGTGAGCCAGGGGATCTAGACCTCAAGGAGAGTTGGGGTCATCTTGCAGGTGAGGAGATAAGACTGACAAAAATAAATGACTTTTTACAATTGCCTACCTTAGCCAAATGACACATGCAAGAGTTAGGAAGAAAGGCAGGAAGGAATGGATATATATATGTGTGCGTAACTGAATCCCTTTGCTGTATACCTGAAACTAACACAACATTGTAAATCAACTATACTCTAATACAAAATAAAATAAAAATTAAATTTTAAAAAAAGGAAGAAAGGCAGGAAAGAATGGATGCATGTAGATGTATAAGTGAATCCCTTTGTTGTACACCTAAAACTAACACAGCATTGTAAATAAACTAGACTCTAGTATAAAATAAGGTAAAAATTAAATTTTAAGACTAACACAGCATTGTAAATAAACTAGACTCTAGTATAAAATAAGGTAAACATTAAATTTTAAGAAAAGGAAGGAAGGGAGTGAAAGAGAGAGGGAGAGAAGGGTGGGGGGAGGAGGGAGAGCTGAAAAAGAAACCTGTCTGTTTGTAAAGCTTGTCCTCGACTCCGGCTGATGGCTTCAAGGAAATGGAGGGAGAAAAATGAAGAAGACATAACCAATAAAAGTGCCTCGTAATCTTTTACTCCTCAGTCCACAGACACACGGAAATTCAGAACTGGGGAGGCTCTGACCATCTCACCACCCCCACTTTATGGGTGCGGAAACCGAGGCACAGAGAGGTCACGTGATGGGTCGTGGTGTTGCTGGGATCGGAACTCACAGCTTTGCACGGGGCCCAGAGCTCCAGTGGCAGGCTTCCCACACACCGCCCATCTCTCCCCATGGGGTGGGTTCCGTTCTTTCTCCTGCCCACCCAGCGGCGTGAGGATGAGACATATGGAAGAATCGCTGGGGGGAAATACCACGCACTCCCTTATCGTGGTCCTGGGAGAGCATTGTCCACGTAAATATTTCGATAAGGGTCAGCCCACAGTAGGTTGGTGACACACAACCAGGACTGCGGCTGCTAATGTACTGTTTGATGGAGCCAACGGGTCGATTATAGCCTGGGCGTCTAACAAGCTCCCCGTTGAACTGCACCTGCTCCTTGGAGCCTGTGATGGACCCACGCAGGGCTTCATCCACAGCAGGAAGGTGGCTCCACTCTCTAGGCGAGCCCACCTCCCCCTCTCCACCCTGCGCCTCCCCTGCCTGACCACATCTTATCCGCTGTTCTCAATCCCAGGGACCTGGTCGCTCTGTCTCGTTGCTATGGCCACCAGCCTCACCCCAGGCACCCCAGCGCTGGGGTGCTCACGGGTTCTGGCTGACACCCAGGCAGTTGCTGAGCAGTTGGGGAAGATATCGTTCTTCTCCGAAAGTTGTTCCAAGGCTGTTCCATGGGACCCTCTAGGCTGTTGGCTGAGTCTTTCAAAGCTGTCCACTTGGCGGCCGTCCACAACCGACCGGGGATGGTTCATTTCTCTCCTGCACGAGCTTCCAGGAGCCTCTAATCCCAACCTTAAAGAGCTAAAGAAGGCTGTTCCCGGAGCTCAGGACCCTGACTGGTTACTAAACCCTGAAAACTTCACTGGTTGCCACCAATTCTCCAAGATCCTAGGAGAGTGGTGAGGAATATTGTCCCAAGAGGTCCAGCCTGACCCCTTCCCCAGCTCCTGAGTGTCCTGAGACCCCGGAGAGAAAGAAATCAGTGAGGGGTGGGGGGGAGGCAAGGAAGCACACAGTTGAGACTAGAGACGCCCCCTGTTCAAAAGCAAAGGCAAACCTCCCGCGTATGACACAGACTCAGGGCGCGGTCCTGGTGATCTGCTGGCCCAGCGCTCGTGTTCACTGCCATCACAAGCAGCGAGGGGCTCCGAGGGGCTCCCTGAAAACCCACGCTACCGAGTAACACCTGTCCCTTGGGGCGGACAGCATGTCTCTCCTCATCGGGGCTCCATCCCGAATCCCTCACTGGGCACAGGCGGGCAGGGCATCCTGCAGGTCAGAAAGCAGCGCGGCAGCAGAGAAGGTTGCTTTCACTATGCTGCTTCCAACCCGCCACTCAGCTCACAAATCCCGGAAGATGGGAGCCCCCAGCCCCCAGGGATGCACCCCGTTGCTGCAGAGCCCAGCCCAGGGGTGGGGGGAGCAGGGATGCACTGCCAGGTGTTCACCCACGTGAGAAGGGGTCAGGGTGGGGCAGGCAGCGGCCACTCCTGCTGACCAAACCACAGCTGCTCCAGCCAGCCAGGGGCCAGGGCCACCAAGCCCCTCCCCAGGGCTCATCTTTGGCGTCGATCTGCCCAGAGATACTTTGCTGAGAATTGCCCTGTCCTTTGTTTAGTTTGCAAAAAAATAAATAAATAAATGGAATATTCAAATTGAGCTGCCTCAGAGAGGCGGTTTCTTCTTTAGAAGTAATGTCAAAAAGTATCTCTTTCCAGTGGGAGAGGCTATGATCGTAAGTTAATAACTAGTTAAATATTAATGAGAAAGATGCCAAAGGAGGCTGTGGCTTGAATTTCTTCATACGTTTTTGTGCTCACTTGGAATAATTTATTCAGTTTACCATTTAAGTTTGAATGTCTTCATAAAGATTTATGGTTTAATTTTTAAATTGAGGGACAGCGTGTTTACCTCTAGAGCTGGCAAAGCAAGCCTCGAGTTCAAGCCTTGATATTCAGACCCCACCGCCAGGCCCATCACTACCACCGACTTTTAAACACATCCCCTAAAAGCGGGGAACAAAGACGGTGAGTATGAGCGCTGAAAAGGCCGGTGTTCAGAGGGATGACAGCGTCACACGTCCCAGGAGAGTTAGCACAGACCCCCGTGCTTCCCTTCCCGTTCTTCTCCCCATCACCCCTCCCCTCCCGGCACGCACATCAGTCCCACTTATTCAAAATGACCCCCAGTCTCTGCGAAGAACATTTAGATGATCAAGAGGCTGGACGGGGTCCAGCAGAAAGAAGCCTCAAACTGGGCAAACACACTGGGCTGAAATGCCTCCCAGAGCTGCTGCAGCTGCTGAGACACACCATTTACTGAAAGACAGTTGGAAACTTCTTGCACCACGGAAGGCTGGCGCCTCATGCACACTTCGACCTGTGCGGCACACGACTGTGATCACCCCGTCACTCGTTCACAGGCGCCACGGGTCCCCGGGGCGGCAGCTGCTCCCAGACCCGCCCAAAGCTGAGGCAGGATGAGCAATGTTTTCCAGCCGGGCTGGGCTGCATATGGTGACTCATGGAAGCCTCTGGATAGGGAGGCAGCTCAGGACTCCACTTCATGACGGCAGTGTCCCCGCGAGAACGGGCATGGAGGCAGGCCTGCCACTCTCCAGATGGGTAAGGGAAAATTCAAGTTATTTTATTCTATTCTATTCTATTCTATTTTACTTTGTTTTATTCTATTCTATCCTATTTTATTCTATTCTATTCTGTTCTATTTTATTTTATTCTATTCTATTCTGTTCTATTCTATTCTATTTTACTTTATTTTATTCTATTTTATTTTATTTTATTCTATTCTATTCTATTTTACTTTATTTTATTCTATTTTATTTTATTTTATTCTATTCTATCCTATTTTATTCTATTCTATTCTATTCTATTTCACTTTATTTTATTCTATTTTATTTTATTTTATTCTATTCTATTCTACTTTATTTTATTCTATTCTATTTTACTTTATTTTATTCTATTTTATTTTATTTTATTCTATTCTTTTTACTTTATTTTATTCTATTTTATTTTATTCTATTCTATTCTATTTTACTTTATTTTATTCTATTCTATTCTATCCTATTTTATTCTATTCTATTCTATTCTATTTTACTTTATTTTATTCTATTTTATTTTATTTTATTCTATTCTATTCTATTTTACTTTATTTTATTCTATTCTATTTTACTTTATTTTATTCTATTTTATTTTATTTTATTCTGTTCTATTTTACTTTATTGTATTCTATTCTATTTTACTTTATTCTATTCTATTCTATTCTATTCTATTCTATTCTATTCTATTCTATTCTATTCTATTCTATTCTATTCTATTCTATTCTATTCTATTCTATGTTACTGAGTTTCAAGTAGTTGGAAGGCTCATGTGCTACCGGCAGCTGCTGACTTCCTGAGGCTTTAAACAAAATAAGAAGTGTCTTGGGATGTGGTATAGCCCAGCACAGCAGGCTGGGGTCCAGGAGACGGTTTGGACGTGGCCCTGCCCCTTACCAGCTGCACTGCCCTGAGTCACCTACCTTCTCAGGGCCTGCACCTCGGAGACAGGCTGCAGCTTCTCCTGCTGCTGTCCTGAGGCTCAGAGGAAAGGCAGGCAGGGCAGTGTCTGTCCCAAGGGGCTGCCACAGGAGAGGGGCTGGGGGCATCTGCTCGGAGCCGGGGCATGGATAGGTTTTCAGTGTCTGTCACCCAGTAGTCACTCGGTCCGTGTTGATTTCGTCCCCCTCCCTTCCCAGATGAGCAGCCACCGTAGAGCTGGTTCCAGCAGCTCCACCTCCCAGCCAAGCCACACACACGGCTCTTAGAGGCGCTGAGTTCTCTCCACAAGGTGACTCCTGAGGGGGAGCCTGCAGACCAGTTTTCCCGCCCTGCTCTGTCACTAGCGGGTGGTGCACCTTTGCACGGAGATCTCACAGTTCCTCTACCCTCCTGCCGAGCCTCCACTTCCCCATATTTAGTTAGAAATTGAGCTTTCTCTCCCATGAACCTAGGCAGACCATGACCAGTGGGGCTTGAGTTTGTCTTATTTTGTGGCTTCATCACCCTCCACAGATGGCTTCTGTCTCATGATCCAAAATGGCTGTCCAGATCCAGTCATCTCATCATATTCCAGATGGACCAGATCCATTGTGATAAGCCATTTTGTAGCATTGAAACCTTTCTTCTTGAGAAATCTTCCCCAGTGCCCCCAGTTGAATAAAATGACTCAGGGGAGGGGAAGAAGGTCTGCTCAGCTCCCCACCCCACCTGCTCTTAGAGGTCCCCAGCCCACCTGCTCACAGAAGGCACCCCTTAAGGAACCCCCTGGGGTTCCCTGGAGCATAGTTAGAGAACTGCAAGACTACATTCTAAATTCAACATTCTGCTATTCTAAGTATTCACAGAGTCACTTGGGCACATTTCTGAGCCTGACAAAATTAGCTCAAGGCTGATGTGTAACACATATCAGAAAGAATACAGACAAGATTCCCCTTGGACCCAGCTCTGCAGATCTGCCACCTGGGCAGAACCCACTTGGCAGGAAGGTCCTTTTAACTGATCTCAGCTGGACACTCAGCGGCTTTGGGGGAGGAGGGAGGAGAGGGGGAAGTAATAGGGAAAAAAAGTGTAATCTTATACTGAAGAGAATGTCCTGTGAACTTAAACCAATCAGCGTAGGCTGTAGAAATAGGACCTGTAATAAATTAGCATGAGCGGTGAGGGAGCGGAGGGGGGCGGGGAAGAGCACCGGGCAGGAGATCAAAACACCTCACCCCAGGTAGGCGTCAACTGCTGACCTTGAGCAGATCACATCTGTGTCTCAATGACCTCCACAGGAGGGCTAGATCAGGTAGGGCTTAAACTCTGTGGGACTTTTGCAACCATAAACTTCTGTGATTCTAAGGATTGCAGGCACTTGAGAAGGTTGATAGCAAGATTGCCAAACTGTCCCTGTCAGCAGTCTCCAGCGACTTGTGTTCATTACAAGGGAGATGGCTTTGAGTCTGTAAGACCAGTCTGTACAATTCCCAGAAGCAATTTCGGCATGTGTGGGCACTTCTCAAGTCCAGGAAGGATGAGGAAACATTTGCAGGCCGGTAGAATTGTCTAAGTATCTACAAGGATTTTCTATAGCTCTGCTGCTTAGCTAATGTTTTCTGAGGTCACCTTCTGTGGGTCTCAGATTTACTAATTTTTTACTATTATTTTTTTTTAACTCCTAAATTGAATGACTCGGAAGTTGGAAGCCTGAGGAACGAACACAGAGAGGCAGAGAGACTCCCTGAGTTGGTTTAACCCTGGGTGTGACTGGACCAGGCTTCTTCAGGTCACAGGTGACTCTTACAAGGTCATCCATTGGCCTGAAGAGGGCAGTGCAGGTAAATGCAGCATCTTAAGGATGGCAGGTGTCTCGGCTGGGGATGGTGTGGGATGGCGTTCCATCCAAAATCTGACAACAGGGCCTGGTTGCCAGCTCGGTCGCTTCAGCCTTCTAAGTTCCAAAGTCTTATCTGGATGGAGTAGGTGGCCCTTAGTTTTATGTGTCCACCTTTGTCAGCAGCAGGGAGCAGAGACACACAGCCAGGGAGGAAAAAGGAAGTAAAACAGGATGGTGCTTACCCACTAAGGACAGAATGTCCCACTACATCCATTAGAGTGCTTTTGACTGCAAGAAACAGAACACTCAGCTGCAACCAGCTTTAAAAACAAGGACGTTTTTATCTCAGGTGATAAGAAGTCCAGTAAGTTCCCAGGGGATTAAAACCAGTGGTTCAGTGATGTCATCAGGAACCCAAGTTCCTTCCAGCTCTTGGCTCTCCCATCCTCAGGGCACTGGTGTTGGCCCTAGGCATCTTGTCTCACGGTCTCCAGAGCCCCTAGAAGTCCTGGTGTCACATCCAGACCAGCAGGGCGACTTCACAGGTCGTCCATCTGTGAAGGTTCACAGGGTCCTGTGCTCACAAGGGTCCCACGCTTGGTTTAATGCTTTGCTGTTGCCATCTTGAAATTTCTAATAATTTTATCTTTGAACTTGTGTTTTTCATTGCTCCTTAGGAGCAATGAAACACGCACGTGAGCAGAGGAGGCGTATGCAATGTGGTGCCCACCCTTCCCTGTTGCCTCATTCATACGATCCTGATGCCAGGCGCACAGAACCCCAGGGTACCCACACGCCTGGGAATCCAGTGAGATTCAAGCGTGATACACCGGCACTGAGTAACTGGGGGCACCAACGGCCCCTAAAGGCCACGCTAAACACAAAAAGAAGACAACAGAGTTCTAAGAAAACACAGAAGACGAAGAAACCTTATCCTATTCTTTCTAACTTGTGTTACTTCCCTGTATTAGCCAAGCGCTTACTCTGAAAATGATGACATAGAAGGAAAAACAGAAGTGGTTGGCTAATACACCAGTGTGGACTATTCCGGAAGAAAACCAGTAGAACTCCAGCCTGTAATTCCGAAAGCCTCAGTTTCTTGCCTTGTTCCTATCCTTTGACTTTTTCTCCTTTTCTTCCATCGACAGAGCATCAGGGCAACCACCTAAGCTGTGTGCAGTGGTCTATCTCGCTGTGGATGTCTGTCCAGAACTGAGTGTCATCTTCCTGGACTCTGGCCCCTCCGGCCTCCTTTCCTAAGACGTCACAAGAAAGAGCCCCCTCAGTTTGGTGTTCGCTCCCCTAAAGCAGCAATTCTCCAACTTCTTCAGGTCCCCCGGGACCATTTTGAGAAGAAAACAAGGAACATCTACCCCGGAGATGGGAAGAAGACTTATTTTTCACTGTATACCCTTTTTCATATTTAAATGTCTTACCATGTGTATAGATGACCTATAAAAATTGTCTACTAGGTATATTTTTAGAATCACCTATTCTCAGTTGTTTCAGAAAACAAAACAAACAAAACAACTCAAACCTCTTGCATGAATACCAAAGAAAAAAATTCAGCTTCTGGAGTTGAGACTAATAAGAACTACAGAAAGTGAGCGATAATTCGTCCCAGAAAAGAGCATAGATCTTCTCAAAGAGTGGCATCAAAATGTCGGGGCCAGTCATCATTTCTTTCTGGAGAATAAATGGCATGTCACAGCTCCCCGGACCCCAGTGTGGAAGCAAGTCTCACAGAGGTCCCTCTGCCCCGAGTTGGCACAGTGCCCTGGCCAGCCTTTGGGGACCTCCCCCTGGCCAGCCTTCCTGCCTCCCCACCCCCGCCTTTCTCAACAGCTGCTTCTCAACCCCGTGTAGGGAGGGGAAGCTGGGCACGCGGGGGGCACAGCTGGGTGTGGAAGGGCAGAGCACCACGGGCTTCTCCTTCCTTCTTCCTGTTGTGCTTTAGCAACTCTCCACACTGACTCATGCACGGACTTGTTAGAGAATAGAAACTGTTAGAGCCAGAAGAGAGCCGAAGACACTTATTTCCACCCTGAGGAAAGCAGAACTCCCAAAGACACAGGGCAGTGCTGCAGAGCAAGGACCCAGGGCACCGTGCTCCTGGCCAAGTTCTCTCCCAACAGCATGTATTTGCCCAAGACCAACTTTTGTCCAGAAACAAGAAGACTGTTCTGTTTCTATTTCCACACTACAGCTCGTAATATTTCAAGACAGGACACTTCTATAAGCATCAACTTCCATCACTAAAGCAAACTGGGTGATTTCTTTTTATTTCTTGAGTCAGATTGGAGAGTATCATAGACACAGTGCTGCCTGCATCAGGGTCTCCCAGCCTGGGTGGGGCTGACACTTCGCGCAGGATGACCCTTTGCTGTGGGGCTGCCCTGTCTTGGTGGGTGTGTAGCAGCCTCCCTGGCCCCTGCCTGCTAGGGGCTGGTGGCACCTCTGCCCCTCAGGTTGTGACAACCAAAAGGATCTCCAGACACTGCCAGATGTCCCCTGAGGGGCAAAGTTTCCCCCAGTTAAGAGCCACTGATCAAGAGGAAACTAGATTATCTGGTTGTCCCTAGAAAACACTTACCAACAACAACCAAAAAATTGCTCACAATTATCTTGGCTTTGCAGCCAAATTATACGGGACACTGGGAGTGTCTGAGGCATTCCTCCACATGGTCTGTGTTTCCACATAACCTGTGGAGCCACCAGAGTGGCCAGAGCCCAGGAGAGCGTGCGAGGAGCACCCCTGCCCCTTCTGCCTGGTGCCCTGTTCCTGGAGTTGATGGGCAGGCAACTGTGGTCCTTCGTGGCGGAGCCCCACGCCTAGCGGCTCTTAGCTTCCAACTTTGGAGTCAGAACTGGGATGAGACTCGTGGGAATTGGGACATGAGTTTTTCTGTGTGTGTTTCTTTTTTCACCTTTTTTTAAAAACCAATATACAAATAATACATACATACTGATTATAAAAGCCAAACGATACAGAAAGAACATATACTAACTGTAAAAGGAAAGTCCCCCTCCATCTCACTCCTTTCCCCTTGGGTGACATCCAGTTAACACTTTGCTGCATTTTTTTCTGGATCCTTCACCATGCATTTACATAGATGGGGAGGTGATTAAAATTTTATTATTTTTAATGTAATTCTAGGCTTATTTTTCTGTGACCTATTTTTAAAGTATTCCATGTCAGTACATGTGACTCTTTTTCATTTCTAAATTTATATTAACTTTATAATTTGCATGCAATAAAATACTCCTATGTGACAAATGTATACCTGTGTAACTACCATCACAGTCAAGGTAAAAGCATTTCAATCACTCAAAAACGCTCCTGCGAGGCCCCTTCCCAGACAATCCTCTTCATGCTCAGCCCCAGGCAACCACTGATCTGCCTTCTGTCACTGTAGATGAGATTTGTCTTTTCAAGAGTTTGATATAAACAAAATCATGTCGTATGCTGTTTGTACTCTTTTTGCGCGTGGCTACTTTCTCTCAATATAATGCGTTATTCAATTCAGCCATGGTGAGTGCACATCTTAGTAGTTTGGGGTTTTTTTAATTGCAAAGTAGCGACTCATCGTACGGATACCCCAAAGTAGCGACTCATCGTACGGATACCCCAACTTGTTTATCCATTCACCCATGGATGGACAGTTGGGCTGTGTCCATTTTGGGGCTACTATGAATAATACTGTTGTGAAGACTAGTGGTTAAGTCTCTACGTGGACATGTTTTCATTTCTTTTGAAGAGAATGAATTACTCAGAGAGCAAATGCTAGGTCTTATGGTAAGTGTATGTTTAACTTTGTAAAAAATGCCAAACTGGGCTTCCCTGGTGCCGCAGTGGTTGAGAATCTGCCTGCTAATGCAGGGGACACGGGTTCGAGCCCTGGTCTGGGAAGATCCCACATGCCGCGGAGCAACTGGGTCCGTGAGCCACAACTACTGAGCCTGTGCGTCTGGAGCCTGTGCTCCGCAACGAGAGGCCGCGACAGTGAGAGGCCCGCGCACCACGATGTAGAGTGGCCCCCGCTCGCCGCAACTGGAGAAAGCGCTCGCACAGAAACGAAGACCCAACACAGCCAAAAATAAATAAATAAATAAATAAATAAAGTTTTTTTAAAATGCCAAACTGTTTTCAAAGACAGTGGTACCAATTCGTATTCCCACCAGCCGTGTATGAATGAACGTTCCAGTTGCTTTGTATCCTGCAAGTTCCTTTCTGAGCTTCAGTTTCCTCATCGGTAACACGGAGATGGTTATGATACCCGCCTCACAGGGTTTGGGAAAGGACCAGATAAGGTTATGCTTAGCCCAGTGCCTGGAGAAGAGTGAAGCTCAATATTTCTAGGGGTGAGGGAAGTCACCATTACATGTATTTTCAGACACTTGCTTGACCCTGCCTGCTGGCCCCTCAATTATTTTCATATTTTCCTCTATTCCTTTACTATCACACTTCCTGAAAAAGTAGTCTATGCTTTTTTCCTTTTCCACTAACTCATCAATCCTCCTGCTGCTCTGGAAGGCTCTCTCACATCCCTCATTGCTTCCATGCAGATGGTTCCTAAGTCTGCATCTTGGTCCCAAAAAGCTCTCCTGAGTCCAGAGCCTGATTCTAATTGAAGGACACAGAGCCTGTTCTTGACCTGCAACATCCTTCCTCATCTCTACTCAGCAAAGCCTTTTCCAGCCTCCAATACACCCCTCAAATGCCACCTTCTCATAAGCTTTTCCCAACCTCTTAATTCCTGGCCTTCCAGAGCACTTTCCATCTCTGTTATTAGTATAGCAAGAACGAATGTATTAATGGTTAATGTGGGAGAATTCACAGCCATAGCACAGAATATAGAGAAAGAACTCTGCCTGTGAATCCCAAATCTGCCGTGCCCTCTCATGGGACATGAGAAGTTACTCTGCTTTCCTCTTCAAAAAAATGGGGGGAAACATGCACAGCTCCTAGGGTTACTGTGAGGATTAAATGAAATAATACATGTATAGTCCTTAGAACGGTGCCTTACCCATAGCAAGTGCTCATTTAATAATAGTTTCTAATGTGAAAAAATGAAAAACAAAGAGGTAAAGGCACTGACTGCACTCAGGCTATTGCAGTCGGGAGAGAATCCCAGCTCTGAAGACCAGGGTGTCTCGGCTATGGGTGTGTCTAGACTTTCAGAGGGAGGAGAGGACAAGTCACAGGTGGGTGATTTCACAGTCGGGATGTTTTTTATAATCAAGGGAGTCTGTCAGCTGAATAAGAGATGTCTCCCCCTGTGTCTAGCTAGTTTCGAGGGGCAAATAGTTCAGCTAATCACTTATGAAACAAAGATGGGAATTTGGAGGGTCTGTGTCTGGCCTTGTCACAGGTGAACATTGGGTCTCATGGGGTCACAAGAATGAGTGGGTGTATCAGTCAGCAGAGGTTGCTGTAACAAATAGCATGGACTAGGGAGCTTAAACCACAGAAATTTATGTTCTCACAGTTCTACAGGCTAGAAGTACTGGCAGGGCTGGTTTCTCCCGAGGCCTCTCTCCTTGCCATGTGGATGCCACTTCCTCCCTGTGTCCTCAAGTGGTCTCCCTTTTGTGTGTGTCTGTGTCCTGACATCTACTCCTTACAGGGTCACCAATCATTGGCTTAGGCCCCACCCCCCATGACCTCATTTTAACTTAGTCACCTCTTTAAAGACCCATCTCCAGATATAGTCACGTTCTGAGGTGTTGGGCATTAGGATTTAACACATGAATTTGCGGGGGACACATTCAGCCCATAACAGTAGGTCTTATCTAAGTCTGTGGGGGGAGGGTGGTCTCTGCAGTAAGTCATTCCCCAGAACACACAAGGTGGGAGAGCTCAGTCACAGAGCTTGGGAGGATTAAGCTTTGCCATTATCCAGGAGCTTGGGGCCCAGGTAAAGCTCAGCACTGTCACCAAGGACCCCCCTCCTTGCTTGCTCTGCCCCCCTGAAGCCTCCCCTTGCTGATGGGGGACGTGGTAGGAAAGAACCTGTGAAGAGGCTGAGAGGGGCCAACAGAGCCACTGAAAAGAGCCCATTGAAGGGAGCGACGCAGAGAAGCAGAGAAAGTAAGTGAGGAAGGGAAGTGGGGGGTAGGGGAGGGAGGGGGGAGGGGGGATGTGGTGTGAGGTGGCCAAGGGGAGAGGGGAATGAGACAGCCAAGCAGCAGGACACAGGACAATAAGAGAGGAGAGATTTCATCCATCTCAGGAGGCCAGGAGCCAGAGAGGCAGATGGGTCAGGGGGTGCCTTTTTCCAGAAGTTTCCACTGCGTTGGTCCACGTAATGCCCAATCCCTCACCTCTTCACAGCCCCCTGAATTGTTTAGCAAACATATTCATTACTCTCCAAGACCAATGGAATCTAATCTGTGGTCCTTTGTGTCCATCTGGGCTGAGAAAGGTCTGGAAGCAGGTGGGGCAGGAAGGCTTGTCTCATGGGGGCGGGAGGAGGTCTCTCACCTGCCAGCCAGCTGCTTGCACATCTCGTTTCCCTCCCAGACTGGAAGCTCTTTGAACGCAAGGACCCCGTCTGCTTCATGTGTCCCCTGCCCCAGAGCAGAGGCTTACATACGAGTACTTCCTGGGTCCCTTTGAAAAGCCTATAAACCAGTCACTTATGAGTCCAATCTCAACCTTGCTGTGCATCTCATTACGTTTTCAACTTGTACCGCCTCTCGGGGACACCGAAGTCCTAGTTCTTCCATGCCCCGCGTGTCCTGACCAGGCAGGAGCTGCGTGACCGTCTGGGCTCCTCTGGATTGTGATCTACGTGGTCAGAGTGTCGAAGGAGAAAGACGGCCAGGCCCTCTGCTTTCCCAGGGCTCGCAGATCAGGGGGCGGGGGCGGCACAGAGCCAAGCAAGGGACCGCCCTGAGGGCCCAACAGAGTCAGGCGCGGGTCTGGGGCCCCAGCCTGATTAGCATGTGCCCTGCCCCAGGCAATGCTCTTTGATGATCTGAATTTAGTTCTATTTTGGAAATCGGGAAATGAGCTAAGTGCCAAGAAGAGAGATCTGGGGGTGAGGGCAGCAGGGATGACAGAGGAAACGCTGGCCAGTTCTTCCCACCCCAGCCCCCTTGGGGAGCACACGGGTGAGGGGGTGGCCCGGTGCTGCTCAAACCCGGCTGCTCTGCTCAGCAATAGGGGTGGGTGGGGCAGGAGGACGGCACAGCAGAGGCCTGGAAACGCCTCGGTGATGTCTGAGGGTGCTTTCTTTCTGGGAGGCGTGCAAAGTGAATGGTAATGACTTGCCAGGGTTGGACCAGCACCCTTCCAAGGGGGGCCCGGGCTGTAGCATCTCGGAGTTATCACCCTGCTCAGAGGAGCTTTTATACCTCGGTTTGGCCTCCAACCCAGACCAGCCAGGGGGTGGTTGATTTTAGGACCCATTTGTGTACCATTAAAGCAAACTGTCGACCTTCCTAAGGAGATCCGAATTTCCAACTTTTTGAGCCACAGCGGGAAAAAGCCTAGACAAACAAATGCCGTTAGAACATAAGGTTTTCCTTGTGCCAATATCCCCACTTCCTCCCCCCGAAAATGACTCTCCCAGGCACTCACCCTCCAGCAAAACATTGTGCTGTCTCTTCAAGTAAAAATAAAGCCAGCAGAGCAAGGAGATGGAGCAGGAAGAGTGAGAGGTGACCTTCCTTGACGTTAACTTCCTCGAGGCCACTTTGAGGAATAAGTGGCCGTTCTGCACCCCCAGAGGAAGCCCTGTGCCCCATCGAGAACCAGGGTCAATGATATGCTGAAATCAGTTTAATAAAAGCACCCGTGACACGCATCCCCGTCCAAAAATGTTTTCATTACGATGCAGCTAACGGGGCTTCCCTGGTGGCGCAGTGGTTAAGAATCCGCCTGCCAATGCAGGGGACACGGGTTCGAGCCCTGGTCTGGGAACATCCCACATGCCGCGTAGCAACAAAGCCTGTGCGCCACAACTACTGAAACCCGCGTGCCTAGAGTCTGTCCTCTGCAACAAGAGAAGCCACCGCAATGAGAAGTCTGGGCACCGCAAAGAAGAGTAGCCCCCGCTCGCCACAACTAGAGAAAGCCTGCGAGCAACAACAAAGACCCAACTCAGCCGAAAATAAATAAATAAATAAATTTATTTAAAAAAACAAAAAAAAAAAGGATGCAGCTAACGTGATGTGCTGGGTCAGCAAACACGACTGCAAAACCACGACCCGGGTGCAAAGGGATCGCTTTCTCCCATTACTTTTAGTGTTTGCATTAGGGAGTATGCACCAGTCCTGGCATCTGTCTGAAGTCCAGGCAATGCTGCAGAATTGCATGCAACCAGGTCCAGCTGCAGGAGCCACTGGCCTGGGGAGGTGGTTTGCAAACTGCTGCACGGCAGCAGGGAAACCTCGGTCTACCCCTACCCAGCTGCCCCAGAGTCGCCGAGGCAGAGAGCAGCTACCCCTCACAGGCAGGCCTTGTGTTCAGCTCAGGAGAGCCGAAGGCTGTCAAGATGAAGCCGAGCTCTCGGGAGCGATCTGGGAAAAGCCACTGTGCTGAAAATAGATCCCTAGATTCTAGGTTTCGTCTTCTTTAAGAAAGACATTGTGTATATTGTTCAAAGTAAATAACATAATGAGAAGATGAGGAAGAAGAAAGGAAAATCATTTGCAAAAGACATCCTTTAATTCCCTGAGGAGAGCAGCTCTCGGTGTCTAGAAAGGGCCTCATCTACACTTGGTCAGTGGACGGAGCAATCCCCTTGTTTTGTCCCCACCACTGGCGGTCACTAAGGAGGTTGACCCATCTCCAAGTAATTTGCTCTTCCTCTTTTCCGAGACAAGCCTCCAGTTCTCAGCTTAAGGCATCATATTTTCCATGTCCCAGGGCTGGGACTGTTGTCCTGGAGCCTATGACCCGACACCCAGCACACCCAGGGATTCTCAATCTCCTGCTGATGCCTGAGAAAAATAGGGACCATGGGGGAGAAATGCCAGGATGCAGCCATGGGTCAGACCTCTGGGAATTCCCAAGGATCCCTCAGCCTCTTGACAGCTCTGCATCTTTGGGGCCAGCCCCTCATTAAACAGACAGGGCTGGGGAAGGAGCCACGTGTGAGGGCCACACGGCTTCTCCAGTCTCATTTTTAAACAGCTCTGAGCGTCTCTCTAACTCTGCCCTTAACACGAACTAACGACACAGTGGCCAGAGCTGGTTTGAGCCCCGCTTACACATCATCTACTGAGCTGACGGGCTGCAAAACGCACAAAGGGGGCAAAAACAAGCAACAGTCTTAAAGCACCAGCTGAGTGGACAAAAGGCTGCCTAGAGTTTGTCAACCAGCAAGTATATGGCAGGTAGAAAGCATGCCTCCCTGCAGGGCTCCTGGTCGGCAGGACCACACAGAAAGGGCGCCTTCTCTGTGGAGGCTGGATGGGCACAAGAAGTGCCCAGAGGTCACTGATGCGGGAAGCGAGGTCTGACCATCTCCAGGAGTGTGGGACCCGGGAAAGGACATTTTTTATAGGACCCCCGGGGCCTGGCCCATGGCTGGAGGAGGGTGCCCAGGGAGCTCTCACAGCTTCACCTCCTGAGGTGAAATCAGGTCATCCAGACAAACGCAGGAACACAGTTGGCGCTGGATGCCCAGATAGGGAGGCCAGAGCAGCAACGCCAACAAAGGAGGCCGAAGGTCCAGAAAGAATAGAAAAGAACCAGGTTACTTAACATTGAAACAAACAGGGAGGGAGGCTAGTTTCTATCTGAAGCTGTTGCATGCAATTCATTCACTCCTTCACTCACTCATTCTCCTACCAACTTCTACAGACATTTCTAAAAGTTCCCGTATCTGCAAACTTCTGCGGGGGAAGGACCCCTGAGGAGACCGGGGGAGGGGAAGCACACTTGGTCACTGGAATTTGAAGCTGTGGCTTCCAGCTTTTCACTGACTGATGAGAATAAACATTTAAATGGATGTTCAGAAAACAGTTCCTGGTCGTCTCTAATTGGAAGATCCTTTCCCGACACCCTGTGCTTTGCAACCCCTGTCCAGAGCTGGCCCAGCTTCAGCTACAGGCTCCCTGCTGACCTCAGCATTTCCTTTGTCTCTCGGGCTGGTCTTCAAGTGTATGAATTTTCCCTAAATTTTCATGAAGCACAAAAGTTTCTTTTGTGATGTGGAACTCTGGAGGGGTTTGGTTTCTTCCCCGTGGCCTGTGTGCTGTCACTTATCTACTGAGCTGTGCTGGAGAAAGGGTTGGAAACACCCACTACTGTCGCCGCCTGAAGGAGGCCACCGGGGACTTAGGGAAATGCCTTGGGGCCAAACTCAGGAGACCTGTGTGTCAGCACCTGTCCTGCCACCAACTGGCTCATTCTCACTGCTGCGGGGGGGAAAAAAGGGGGAGAGGGAATTGGTCTAGACTAGGGTTCCTCAACCTCGGCATTACTGACATCTTGGGACAGAGGATTCTTTGTTGGGGGACGGTGGCGGATGGGAGACTGTCCTGTGCATGGTGGGACATTTAGTGGCATCCCTGGTCTCTACCCACTAGATGCCAGTAGCACCCCCTCCAGTTGTGACAACCCCAAATATCTGCAAACATTGATAAATGCCCCCTGATGAGAGGGAAGCCTTCCCCCAGGAAAACCGCTGGTACAAACCAGCACCGTCTAATCCAGAAGCCAGATGGGGCCACTGAGCACGTGAAATGTGGCTAGTCCAAACTGAGATGTGCTGTGAGTATAAACTGTACCCTGGATTTCAAACATTTACATGCAAAACGAAAAATGTAAAATATTTCATGAATATTTTTATATTATTGTTATATTTTTTATTGATTACAATGATAGTATTTTTAATACATTGGATTACATAAAACAGATTGTAACAATTAATTTCACCTCTCTTTTTTTTTTAACTTTTAATAATGTGGCTACTTAAAAAATTGAAATAACATATGTGGCTCAGCTGGTGGGGCATTAGATTTCCACTGGTCAGCACAGGTTCAGACGCTGCCCCCTAAGGTCCTCCCTGCTCAGGTCCAGTTTCCCTGGGAGTGACTCGCTACCACACAGGCTAAGCAAGCATTTGTCAGCACCATCTGCCATTGTGATGGACCCGACAGCTGAGGCATGACAGAGTGGACACAGAATCTATCAGAAAATCTCCGATGCCTGCTCCCAGGTATTTTAGAGTCTCTCTCTCCTCAGTGACACACTAAGCAAAATCTGCAGTGTCAGCATTTAGAGGCGACGCCCGGCTCCATCCCACAAAGGAAGCAGCCCCAGCTGTCAACATCCTGCTCCTGTCTGATGGATGCAACAAACCCTGGACACCCCACGCAGGAGCTCAGGGAAGTCTACCTCCCCGAGGTAACTTTCCACTCCCACCGACCTGTAAGAGAGCCTGGGACCGAAGCTTCCTCTGTAGCCAGGAGAGCCAGGGCCTAATAGGAGCTGGTGAGGTGCTTCATGATTTGCTAAGTGCTTCCCACCTCCATCACCTCCCTTAATTCCCGAAATAGTCATGTTATAGAGAATAGACTTGTGGTTGCCAAGGGGGAGGGAGGGGGAGGGAGGGCTGAACTGGGAGTTTGGGATGAACAGATGCAAACTATTACATATAAGATGGATAAACAACAAGGTCCTACAGTAGAGCACAGGGAACTATATTCAATATCCTGGGATAAACCATAATGGAAAAGAATGTAAAAAGGAATACATATACGTATGTATAACTGAGTCCCTTTAGTGTACTTTTTTTAAAAATTAAAAAAAAGAATAGTCATGTTAGCTGGACACTAGGATGTCTCTGTTTTATTTATGTGGCCAATAGGCACTTTGCTCTACAAACTCAGGTCATAAGAAATGTTGATTTCTTCATTTTTATTAAATCAAAGTAATTCAGTCTTAGCCCTTTTTTTCCACTATCACTTCTCACCCCAGTTCCTTCGGTTGTTCAAAAGGTAAAGGTCCCAGAGTTGTAAGCAAAGAAGAACATTCAAGGTAGCCCCTATGGTTTTCTGTCCCCCTGGTTATCCCTGATGGGCCATTGCTTTGGCCCACTTGGTACCTGGAAGGGGTCTGCATGCTGCTTATAGGAAGGACCAACCAAGGTTTGGCCACCTTCCCGAGAACTGGGACGGTGACAGCACAGGGCTCAAACTCTTAGGGCTCCATCTGCAAACCCCAACCCACCGACTCTTTCCTGGCTGCAGGAAAGCTCTCTCTCTGCTCCGCAGCTTTCCCTCTCACTGAAAAGAACAAACCCAAACCAAAAGAAAACAAAAAGCACCAGCCTCAATCACCCCACCACTTCCCCCAGGCACACACCCCATTCTCCCAGCAGCAGCTAGCATTATCTCCTGAATGACTTCAAGCTTTCAAAATAAAATCCAGGACAGTGGGTTTCGATTCAGGCAAACTCTTCTCTCCGTCCTGCACCACAAAGCTCCAGCGAGATAAGAAGCTCAAAAGCCTGAACTTCTGGGAGTGGAGACCCCAAAAAAAGACAACAGGCAATTTAAGATCTCTATAAATTATGCTGTTTCCACAAGTGGACAAAGCAAGAGTCCATGCGGGTGAAGATAATCACTCAGTATCACGTTTCTGGTAAATGTCAGAGGAAGAACTCAAACCCAGGACCCCTGACTCCACCTAACTAGATCACGCCTCCACCACACCACGTCCCCAGATTACCAGAGAGCCTGGAAGGAATGCTGATGGCCTAGGGAGGGGACCTCAGCTCTATTCCTGGAAGTGCCTTCCTCTTGGGAAACTCTTACTGTTACGCGGCTGCCAGCCTCCAAACAACCAAGTTAGGACACGCTTCCTTATTCCCTTAGCATCCCTGGAACTCGCTGGAACATTTAAACAGGACCTTGTTCGAAGCTGAGGTTCACACCTCTGATTTACGAGATGCTTTTCACACTCAGCTATCTACAGAAATGGTTAATAAAAGGAAAGTCTTTGATGAAATCCATAGGTGCTTCGGGGGTTCTGCAAATACGTGATTCCAACAGCAGTTTTTTTATTGGGTGGATGTGGATGGAAGGGTTCGTGAAGAAATCTGGCTGAGAAGAGGCGTGGAAGCCTGAGCTACTGTATCACATGTAGCCAGTTGTCACCAAGGTAACTGAGCAGCCGATCAAAGTACTCCATCATAAAATTATAACATCGACATTCACATTGGACATTTGCCATCAGAGTAGGCCTGGCTCATGCACTGGGCAGGAGTCTTCACTTGGATGTCTGCCTCTCCGGGCTGTGAACTCTGTGAGAGCGGCAGAAGCAGAGAAGCAGCTAATGTCCCCACGGGGGACCTGAATCACAGAACCTACCATAACTCCTCCACCTGTGTCCAGCAGACGCTTCTGTAGAGAGTGAAAGAGGAAATGTACCACTCCACTCAAAACTCTTACAAAATGCTACACAGTTAATCGTAGAACTGGAAGGATCTACCTAAGAAAACATAGTTTAAGAAGATACGGGATACAGCACAGGGAACTATAGTCAATATTCTGTGCTTAAACCGTAATGGAAAAGAATATTAAAAAAAGAACGTATGTCTGGGTATGTACGTATAACTGAATCACGTCGCTGTACAGCAGAAATTAACACAGCGTTGTAAATCAACTATATTTCAATTAAAATATGAAACACAGACAAATAAAAATCAAGTACATTATAACTTCTTACAAAACCTGGATGCCTGTTAAACACGTATCAACAAAAACTGAGTTACACAAAGTTGAACGAAAAAAGCCAGACAAAACAGTGTGTACTGAACAGTTCCCGCATAGAAAGTTTAAAACGGGCAAAACTAGCTGTGGAAAATAGTGTGGAGGTTCCTCAAAAACTCGCAAATAGAATTACCACATGACCGAGCAACTGTACTTCTGGGTATTTATCCAAAAGAATTGAAAGCAGGGTCTCTAAGAGATATTTGCACACCCATGTTCATAGCTGCATTATTCACAATTGCCAAGAGATGGAAGCCACCCAAGTGTCCCTCAATGGATGACTGGGTAAACAAAAGTGATATTAACACGGTGGAACACTAGTCAGCCTGAAAAAGGGAGGAAATTGATACAGGCTGCCACTTGGATGAACCTTGAGGACATTACTCTCAGTGAAATAAACCAGTCACAAAAGGACAAACACTGTTTGATACCACTTATATGAGGTCCTTAGAGCAGGCAAGTTCATAGACACAGAATGGTGAGGGCCAGAGGCTGGGGTTAGTGACTAACAGGGACAGTTTCAGTTTTGCAAGAAGAAAAGAGGTCTGTGGATTGAGGGTGGCGATGGTGGCCCAATATGAATTTACTTCATGCCACTGAGCTGGACACTTAGAAATGGTTAAGATGATAAATTTTATGTTTTGCATCTTTCACCGCAGTTAAAAAGTAATTTTTTAATAAAGGGAAAAAAGAAACAGGCAGCACTAAACTATGGTGCGAGATGAGGGCTGGTTCTGGAAAGGGGACCTCCTGGCTGCTGGTCAAGTCCTGTTCCTTAGTCTAAGTGCTGGTTGTATGAGTGTTTTCAAGTTGTGAACTGTTAGCAAATTACACATTTAGGCTTTTGGCACTTTTCTGAATGCACTTTTTTTTATTTTTTAAATATTGTAAAATAACTGCCTTCATCCAATTCTTCCTCCCCACTCCCGATATTATACTTAAAGGTTAAAAGAAATGATATGAACAAAAATAAAAATCCAATTCTACAGGAAAGGCCACAAGGATGAAAGATAATCTGAAGTCTGTAATAACATACGACTGACTTCACTTTTGCCCATGTTCTGTTCCCTAAGAACATCTGGGGCTCTCAAGTTTACGAAGCAACTCCTCTTTTTGTTTTCATTGCCACTTCTGCTAATGGGCAAGAACAAACACCCCAAAAACGCCAGGTTTCTTTAAAACTTTGTCCCAGGGGTCCCTTCCCCCAAGGGCTGCTCAGTACAACGCGGGCTTAGTCAAGCAGGCAGAGTGGAAAAGCCTGGGTGTGTGGAGAGCAGCCCAGGGGCGAGCTCGGTGGGGATTAGGGGAGCCCCAGGTGCACCCTGACCCGGACAGCCCGCAGCTTACTCATTAATCAGGCGCTTGACAGGCTGGTGTTCCAAGGCCCCTCTCAGCCTGGCAGACTGGTAACTTTGGCTTGGTTCCCAGTTTGCACCCCACCCCAGGTCCCCTTATCTACTCCCAGGCAAAACCTCTCTCCGCAGGTGTCCAGACCCTAAGCCCGGGGCTCTGTCAGATTCGATCCGCTGCTGGATCGCCTCGCAGAGCTGAACCCTCCTCCATCCTCTTTTTTCCCCAGGGTCTGCTCCCCACACCTCCACGGGCTCAGGTTGTGATGGGAACTAGCTTCTCCAGAAGGAGAGGTCTTAGTTCTCCCCTCTCTGTTTCTTCATCTTCCTCCCAAAGCTTTTATTTCTACTTTTACCCCAGTTCCCTCCCTTACCTGACCACAAGCCGGATGAGGCACAGGGCTCGAAGAAGCCAGTTCTACATCTCATTTCCTTTGGGTACTTTTCATCCAGACTTTTACAAAATAATCATATTGCTATCTTATAAATGCTAAGCGTTGGACTTCTAAAATAATGCTCACAATATCTCCACCCCCCTAGGGGGACCCTGAGGCTGGGAGAAGAAAAGTCTGATCCCACCAAGAAGCAAAGCCGAGAAGATGCACGTCCCGCCTGGATGGTGCGGCCCTATTACCTCAGCTGCGCTGGAGCCTCAGTTACACTCCGACAGTCGTGGTCCTGCTGTTGGGCATTTCAGGCACTTCCCCAGGCCAGCTTCCCCTAACCACAGTGAGAACACTCACAGGGAAACATGGAATGCCGGGAATTTCAAGAACTCTTAGAGGTATTCTTTAAATAATCACACTCTTTTGTTTTAAACATCATGGATAAGGCCGGGGCCCTCTGTTTACCTTTGATTTTACCCAAATAAAACCAGGGAGCTGTGTGTGCAGCTCAGCAGGAGCCCAGCTTTGGGGAGACGCTTCTCTCTTCAGAGCTGGAACTGGCCTTGCATGAAATATTATGGCGGAAGAAGGGCTTCCTGCTGAACAGGACAGAACACCTCCCAAAGCCTCGGTGCCATCTTTACGCTGGAGGGGCGGGGGGAGGCGTGGCTATAAAACAAATCTTGGAGTGGACAATACACGTGTTATTTCAGAGCCGGCTCTGCTCCCTGGAAAAGCCAGCACTCGGAACTTCACCCTCTGCCTGCCGGGCCCTTAGAATCCGCAGCGGGAACCGCTGCTTCTGTCCGGCCCGAATGGGACGCACACAGTACCTTTAGAAAGATTCTGCACACCTCTGAGGCTGGATCAGCGCCATCAGGCATCCAAAGACGAGCAAGGCCCAAATTCCAGGTGAGGTCTGTCAAAAGAGAGGACCCTTTTTTTTTTTTAATTTTAATTTTTTTCAGAATTTGCTCAAGATTTTCAGAAAGGAGAGAAAAAGCTGAGTGGGGAAAGATGTGTTTCTGAATGATGACTTTCTGCAGCTGGAGACCCAAATAAAATACAAAATAAATAAAATAAAAATGCCTCTTTTCCATTGCTACAAAGAGCGACCATATCAGAAGTGATGAGTTGCTTAAACCCCACATGAAAACCAGGCTTATAATTCAAATTTCAGTGCAACCTGCCCCCCTTTCCGGTCTCTGTGTCCGTTCCCCTGGGCTGAAGAGAGCCATGTTTGCTCCCACCAAACAGTGGTTTCAATTCCCTGGGAATTAGCGCATCAACCTCTGTGACCACCACCCCCAATTTAAGAAAAGCTGAAGGCGGCCAGCTCCAAACTCCGTTTCACAGTGAGTCTTTTTTCCCCAAGGAGCTTCACTCTATAAAACACTCTAAACTCGTGAAAACTCACTTTCACATCATTTCCGGCCGAGCGGCAGAGCTCAAGCACGATGCTTTTACTTTTGCCAGATTTGGGCTTATTTGGAGGAAAACACGAGTCTTTTCCTCTTTTAGCTTCTTTCCATCACTTCTGGAGATAAGCTTTCCAGCTACCAGAACAAAATGTTTCCCAGTTTCTCCTCCCACACCCGTGAACTTTGTTCCTTAACTAGGTCCCAGATTCCCCTCAAAACAGAACTGGACTATGTCCAACCAATTTCTCCAGGTTCTTCAAACATTAACTCAAGAGATGTTGTTTCAAGAGGTTTGTGTGTCCTCCCTCCCTCGCCTTTTAGCATTGGAGCTGGTTTTCGAGGCTGAACAGGGAAGGCTGAGGCGTGCGTCACACCCACCCCTCACCTTGCCCCGCGCCCCTCTGACCAGAAGGGTGGGGGAAGGAAGCCACTTTGGGTGCACAGAGGACAGGCCCTGAACTTCCCTCTCTAGGCCCGGCAAGGAACTGCGAGCGAGCAGGTGGGCATCACAGCCATGGGTTAGGCTGGTCCGAGCTCCTGGGCTAGAAGAATCCACTTATTTCATATCTGGCAGGGGAACGCTGGACCATTTTCTTCACAGCAAGACACACCAAAGCCGCCTGACTTTTGACATCCCCCCAACCCCTCCCAAGAGCAAGGGCTGGTTCTTTGCGCTGAGCGAAGGGAAAGAGCCAGCTTACTGGGAAGGAATCTTGCTGCGGACCTCCAAGAAGGGCTAGGGCAGCTGTTGCCAGTGGAGCTGGGAAAGTAGAAGACGCAGCCGTTAGAGGGCAGCGTGTGCTAACCTATAACTCAGCGCTGGCTCCTTTTCCAATTACAGGCAGGGCGTCTCAGCAAAAGCACTAGGGTTCCGCTGTCAGCAGAAAAACAAGTTAGAAAGACACGAGGGAGGGCCGGGGCGGAAGACAGAGAGACATCCCCCCAAGCCAAAGCTGTGCCCGTGAGACACTGCTCTTGGAAGAGCCAGGCTGCATGTCCCAGCACATGCCAGGGATACAAACCCGGGAAGACACAGGCCCCAGAGAGAAGCCGACACCTCCTGCCCCATGAGCCTGCATCTGATGGTCTGGGCCAATCAGCCAGTTCGGTGCCCAGACCTCGAACAGAGAGGGGTGTGGGGAGACTCGAGGTACCATGTGTCCCTTCGCTCTTCAGCCTTCTGGAACGAGAGGACAAAGGAGTGCCCTGAGGCTGGCAGACGGGGGTGTCGGGGGGAAGGCCTGGGTTTGACGAGGAAGGACGAAATCCCACCCCACCAGCCGGGATCTGTCATCTTTGCTGGTCTATGAGGTGGCCCAGTTCAGAGGGCAGAGCCTGGCTCTGATTAGTGGTATCGCCCTCCCAGCTCGCAGCCCCGGGCCTTGCCAGAGAGGCATGCTTCCACGGGACAGACGCGAGCTGGCGCTGGGGCGTGCCCTGCAAGAGCAGCTCTGCATCACAAAGGGCTCCCGGCAACGAGGATGGGCCTCTGTCCCTCTCCCCACAGCACCTCTCGTTCTGATTCCCGGGCTGCCCTGCAGAGGGGAGAGCTCGGCGCAATGATAAGCAGAATCTGGAGCGTGGCTGGACCTCACCTCCGTCCAGGTCACCAGGGGAAGGAGTAAGGGCGTTTGTGCAACCCAGGTATTCATTTCTTCCCACAAGCCCTTGGGGGCAGCGCCATCCCCGATGCCACAGGCCTGCGAGACTCGCATGACAGGCTCTGCCCTAACAGGCTTGGGAGTGTCAAATTGAAGGTGACAGGTGACCAAAGTCCCAGCACTGAGGTCTCAGCAGGCGCACAGGCCCAGGCTCTCACTCCCTTCTCCACCCCTACTTTCATTTCCTCTCCTCCCCAAGATGCAGCCTGGCCTCGAACCAGCAGGCGAGTCCTTAGCTGGTCCCCCCAGTGACGGCGCTGTGGTTCAGCCTGTCGCTATGCCTGCGTTTCTTTATGGAGCGATTACTTTTTTTCGAGCACCATTCACGTGTTTTGTTTTCAAATCCTGCCCACAGAAAGCCAAGTGCAGGTCTTGGTCAGGCAGCGCAGCAAGACGGACGGTGCCAGGACCCCCAAGCATCCCCAGCTCTGCCCACATGGCCATCAGGTCGGCCTCTGGGTCCTCCCCCTCCCTCCTTCTTCAATCCAATGGTCCAAGGGAAAGGGACTGCTGGGCCTCTAAACTGGGGACATGCTAATTATAGAAGTAACACTCACCGTCTAGAATAGGACGCGCTTGGAACTGAATGGGAACCTCACGCTGTCGGGAGGGTTTCCAACTTCCAACAGCACCAGGCACGGTATTCAGACTAAGTTTTCCACTGACAGCAATTTAAAAGCTGGACAATGCATAAGAGAACTCCAGGTCTTTCTGCTTTAATTTTTAACTACAGAGAAGTAAAGAATATTGGCTCTTGATGCGGGGAATAAGGAAGGACTGGGGTTCATTCCTCTCCGATCACCTAGGCAGCAGAAACAAAGTTATATAGTAAGTATTCAGCCTGAAGGAAGGAGATGCCACCATCTGTGACCACACGGATGGGGCTGGAGGACGTTGTGCTCTGTGAAGTAAGCTGGACATGGAGAAATACTATACGATTGCACTTGTATCTGGAATCTACAATAGTCACATGCACAGAAGCAGAGAGTAGAACGGTGGCTGCGGGGAAGAGGGGGAAGGGAAATGGAACGTCGTTGGTCAAAGGGTTTCAGTTACGCAACATGAGTGAGTTCTAGAGAGAAATCTAGAGATTTGTTGTACCGCATGGTGACTGTACTGAATACTTGGAAGTTGCAAGGAGGATAGAGCTAAAAGGAAATCATCTCACCACAAACACATACACACACACACACACACACACACTTTCGGTGGTAACTCCAGAAAGGTGAGGGACGTGTTAATTAGCTTGGTTGTGGGCATCTTTTCACACTGTCTACGTATATCAAAACATCAGGTTGTACACTTTAAATAGATATAATGTTCCTGTGTCAAAGATATTTCTAAAAAAAAAGAATTTGAAAAATGGGAAGCAGAAAACATCGTGTAACGAGAATGACAAGGGGACACAGGAAGGGCAGCAGAAGAGGTGGACCACCACCGTGAGGGGGCCGGACTGCGGGGGCCTCCAGGCCAGGCCCACAGCCCCGGGACGGGAACTAGGTACCAAGTTTTCATGCTGATGGTGACCTTACCCGGACAGAAGGAAGTTTTCACTTCCTAAAAATCTTAAGACATAGGAAATACACCCATCAGTCTTTGCTGAATACAACTGCCCAGAAAGGGCAAGATTGAGTGAAAATAGGCCTTGAAAGCAAACCATGATCCTGGTACGTTATGTAACTCAGCAGAAGCCTAGCATCTCTTCTGGTCGGAGGCTCTCCAAACATTTGGGGAATGCGGCCTTCTGAGAGATGTTTGCTGAGGTTACCCTGGACACTCAGCGCATGCTGTGACCCAGCCCTGACCACGGGGGGAGGGGGAGGGGAGCAGAACTTAGCCAAGCTCCACGTTCGGTGTCCAGAATCATGGCTCTCAGGCCCACCAGCCTGCTGCCTTGCTTGCTTGGGCATTAAGCATATTTCCGGAGCGCCGTTTCTTCCTTGGGGACACGGAAATGAATAACATGATAACAGTAACACATGTACTTCGTGGGGTTTTGAGTTGCTCTGTGGGAGTGAACTGTTCTCACACGTATACCACACAGTAGCTCACGCCCATTGGAGTCGGGTGGGCTTGCTACGTTCTCTTAGCCTCACGTACCTGTAAAACCAACCCGAATAAGATAGTATTGCTCAGAAGAGACTTCTTTAAAGTAATGCTTCCCAAATAATTTTGTGTGCAGCTGCTAACAAGAAACACGTTTTACATCTCTAGCCAGTACACACAACATAGGCATACTCAACTGAAACAATATTTAATCTTACTCTGTGCGATACATACAATCTGGTATTTTCTACTCTGTTCCATTTGTTAAAATACTGGACGTAGCTCGCTCACAGGCTACAGCTCACAGTTTGAGACACACTGGCTGCAGGCTTCCAAACAGGGAGAGAGACTGAACACACGTTTTTCACCTCTCCCTTCAGGGATCCTGAACAAAATGAACAAAAGGAACAAAATGGCATAAACCCACAAGGGCAAAGGACACAGGAGGGGACAACAGCACATAGGAGACTTGGACAAGTTTTTAGAAGAGAGATCACCAGGTCTCCATCACAGTAAATGACAGAAGAACCCACAGCCGCTGTAGCAGACAATCTGGTTGCCCACCAATAATGCTTGCCTTATTTTTCCTTGTAATAAGATTCAGATTCTATTTAAAGCCCTCACGTTCCACTGCAAAGTCATGGTGTCAGGAAAGACCAACCCCACCTTCAGCTCCAGGGATTAAATCTTGATTAGCTGAAGACAATCATATTAATTTTATTTCCTTTGTCTAGCGATTCATTAAAGAAGGGCCATAACACCTAATTTTGGACATGTGGTCTCGAAAGAAAGTCTGCCAATGATGGGATTAATTCTGGGAAATACTCTACAGTTTTTAAAAGAGTCAGAGAAAGAGGTGGATCCAATTTCTGCCTCTGGAATATAAGCCACTGCCATATTTTGTCCATGAAAGGGAGCTATGCAAAGCATTCTGGCAGAACAAATAGGTTTTTTAAAACCTGGGTTTCCGATGATGTAATTCAGCCACTAAATCAATCAACCTCAGAGCCACCTTATCCCAGGACTTTTTCATTTTGTGCAAGAAAATACACCCACTTGTCCTATGAGCCATTTTAGTTGGGCTTTCTTCACTTCCAGCATCCTAACGGAAACAACAAGGACATGAAACTCCACCACACCAGGGACAAATTGAGGGCCCTTGAACTTCCAAGGAGGGAAAAGCAAGGGAAGACACAGAGGAACAAGAATGAAAATGGTACAAGTACAGCATTGGATGCTAGAAGGACAATAAATGACTTCAAAATTCTAAGAGAAAACGACACTCTACCTCGAATTCAGTAATCAACCCAGCTATTGATCAAGAATGAAAGCAGGTAAAAACATTTTTAGACATACAAGGATTAAAAAATTATCTCCCATACACTTTTTCCTAAGAGCTAGTTGTTGATGGGTTTCAGGGAAAGAAAAGAATATAAAGGAAGAAAAGGAAGCCTAATCACCTCACAGCAGTCAGAATGGCCATCATTTAAAAGTCTACAAATAATACATGCTGGAGAGGGTGTGGAGAAAAAGGAACCCTCCTATATGTTAGTAGGAATGTAAATTGGTGCAGCCACTATGGAGAACGGTATGGAGGGTCCTCAAAAACCTAAAAACAGAGTTACCGTATGATCCTGCAATCCCACTCCTGGGCATATATCCAGAGAAAACTCTGATTCAAAAAGATACACCCCCCCCCCCAATGTTCATAGCAGCACTATTTACAGTAGCCAAGACATCGAAACAACCTAAGTGTCCATCGACAAATGAATGGATAAGATAAAGAAGATGTGGTATATACATACAATGGAATATTACTCAGCCATAAAAAGGAATGAAATAATGCCATTTGCAGCAACATGGATGGACCTAGAGATTATCACATTAAGCGAAATAAGTCAGACAGAGAGAGATAAATATCGTATGATATCGCTTATATGTGGAATCTAAAAAAAATGATACAAATGAACTTATTTACAAAACAAAAGGAGACTCACAGACATAGAAAACAAACTTACGGTTATCAAAGGGTGTAGCAGGGGGTGGGGGATGGAGAGATAAATTAGGAGTTTAGGATTAACATATACACACTACTGTATATAAAATAGGTGAACAATGAGGTGTACTATATAGCACAGGGAACTGTACTCTGTATCTTATAATAACCTATAAGGGAAATGAATCTGAAAAAGAATATATATATATATATATATACAACTGAATCACTTTGCTGTACACTTGAAACTAATACAGCATTGTAAATGAACTAGACTTCAATAAAAGAATAAGAAATAAAAAAATTTAAAAATAAATTTAAAATAATTTTTTTTAAAAAAGGAAAAGGAAGCCTAAGAAAGGCTAAGAGATCCCGGAACCAGTGCACCCGGTCAGCAGGGTGGGAAAGATGACCACTATGCTGCAGGTCTCGAGAATAGCCAGTCCAGAGGCAGTGGGAAGGTGGCGAGATCCAGGAAAACAGCATTAGACTTGACAGAGTAGATTATGTGGCAAGTCTAGCGACAAGGTGATGATCAGAACGCAATCAAAGGTATTATATTCGTTATCTATTGCTGCATAACCAATCATCCCAAGACTCACAGACTTAAAACAATGAACACTTATTATCTCACAGTGTCTGAGGGTCAGGAATCTGGGAGCAGCCTGGCTGGGGGATCCTGGCTCAGAGCCTCTCCTGAGGCTGCAGTCAAGATGTCAGATGAGCTCCATCAGCTGAAAGCTCCACTGCATCTATCGGCTCAGCTCCCAGCTTGGCTCACGCATGGAGCTGTTGGCTGGAGGCCTCAGCTTCTTTCCACAGGTGTCCAACCATAGGGCTGATTCAGTGGCCTCACAACATGGCAATTCTTTTCCCCAGAGCAAGATCCCCATGAGAAAGATCAAGGAGGAAGCTGTGTTGCCTTTTACGATCTGGTCTCAGAAGCCACACAGCCTCCTTCTGCCATTTTCTGCTTGTTAGAAACAAGTCACTAAGTGCAGCCCACTTGCAAGGCAAGCAAAATAGGGCTTTACATTTTGAAGGGAAGGGTATCAAAGAAATTGTGGACAAATTTTTAAACTGCCACAATTACGTATATGAAAATAGCATATAAGTAATAAATTAGGCAAACATGTAATTTAAGGGAAAACAAAGGGCTGCAAAAATATAATCATAATATACTAAGATGTGCTATAGACAATATCAACATAGTTTTGGTATCATAAACAGAATGTTGATTTAATTTAAAACAGAGATATGAGGAGAATGGGGAGAGATGAATTCAGAGTATAAGAGAGCTAACTTCTCATTAATCCTAACAGGAAGTCAATAGCTATTACTTATAATTGATAAATCAAAAATAGCACTATAATCAAGACAGTGTGGCATTGGCAAAAGAATAAACAACTAGATCAATGGAACAGAATAGAGACCCCAGAAATACACTCACAGAAATAAAGTCAACTAATTTTTGACACAAGAGAAAGAAAGGGTGCAGGAAAAACTGGACATCCACGTGCAAGGAAATTAATCAAGACCCAGCTCTTACATCCTTCACAAAAAATTAATTCAAAATGGATCATAGATCTAAACGTAAAATATAAAACTATAAAAGTCTTAGAAGGTAACATAGAAAAGAATCTAGATGGCCTTAGGTTTGGGAATGACTTTTTAGATACAACTCCAAAGGCACACCCATTAAAAGAAATCTTTAGTAAGCTGGACTTCATTAAAATTAAAAACTTCTGCTCTGCAAAAGACACTATCAAGAGAATACGAAAACAAGGTTGGGAGAAAATATTTGCAAAAGACACGTCTGATAAAGGACTCTTCTCAAAGATATACAAAAGAGTTTCGAAATTCAACAATGGGAAAACAACCCAATTTTAAAATGGGCCAAAGATCTGAACAAGCATCTCACCAAAAAAGATATGCAAATGTCAACTGAGCTTATAAAAGATACTCAACATCCTGTGTCATCAGGGAAATGCAAATTAAAACAGCAATGAGATACCACTACGCACCTATTAAAATGGCTAAAATCCAAAACACAGACAACACCAAATGCTCGTGAGGATGTGGAGCAACAGGAACTCTCATTCACTGCTGGTGGGAGTGCAAGATGGTTACAGCCGCTTTGGAAGACAGCTTGGCAATTTCTTACAAGACTAAATATACTCCTTCCGTATTATCCAGCAATTGCACTCCTTAGTATTTACTCAAATGAGTTAAAAACTTATGTCTACACAAAACCCTGCACACAGATATTTACAGCAACTTTATTCATAATTGCCAAAACTTAGATGCAACCAAGATGTCCTTCCATAGGCGAATGGATAAATAAACTATGGTACATGCAGACAATAGTATATTATTCAGCACTAAAAAGAAATGAGCAATCAAGCCACAAAAAGACATGTAGGAACCTTAAATGCCTATTATTAAGTAAAAGAAGTCAATCTGAAAAGACTACTTATTATATGATTCCATCTATATAAAATACTGGAAAAGGCAAAACTAAGGAGACAGTAAAAAGATCAGTGGTTGACAGGGGCTGGGGGAGGGATGGATGAATAGACAGAACACAGGATTTTTAAGAGAGTGCAAATACCCTGTACGATATGTAATGGCGGATACATTTGTCCAAAGGCATAGAATGTACAACACCAACAGTGAACCTTAATGTAAACTATGGACCTTGGGTAATTATTATGTGTCAATGTAGGCTCATTAATTATAACAAATATACCACAGGGAAGGGGGTGTCGATGGTAAGGGAAGTGTGTGGGGATGGGGGGTCTGGGATCTGGGAAATCTCTGTATTTTCTACTCAATTATGCCATGGACATAAAACTGCCCTTAAAAATAAAGCCAACTAAGAAAATTAGCCCTGTTGTGGTCTGGTCTATGAGCAAGCTCTGCTCTGCCCACTCCCAAACCCCAACCAGCCTGCCCCCCTCCCCTCCTGGCTCTTCCTCACGGTAGGATCTTGATCCCATGTGCCCCCTGACCCCATACTCACAGCCTCCCCGCCATCAACATCCTACACCAAATGGTGCATTTCTACCACTGATGAAACTACACTGGCATGTCACCACTGCCCCAAGTCCACCGTTCCAGTGCGTGGATGACCCCGAAGGCCTGCCTCTGGATAAAACACAGGGAGTGAAATGAATCTGGTTTTCAGTGAAGAGGCTCAGGGCGGGTGGGAAAGGAGAGGACAAGGAATCGTGGGGCTCAGGCCGGAACCCTTTGCTCCCTTGGCCCCTGGCCCTTTATCTCGTCTGCCCTCCCGTCCTGAGCTCCTCCTCCGATCCCCACACACCCCCTTCCTTCCCACATCGTCACAGCACTGATGGAGGAAACACCAGACCATCAGTGCCAGCGTCACCTTGAATACACCATTAACCTCTGCCAGGCAAGCAGCAATGAGGAAACCACCTCCTGGCCCCTGCCCGGCCCCTCTCAGTCCCCACAACTGCCGAACCTCAGGTTTTTTCATCACACCCCATCACATCCTTGTCTTCCCCTCCATGGGTGATCTTGCCACCTGCCTGTTGAGCAGGGACAGTTGGACATGGGTTCCCTGAACTTTCTGCCCAGGCTCACACCTGCCCCTGCCTCCTAGGCCTTCCACCTGCCTGCCGACCCCATCCGGTCTTCCCTCCTCCAGAATCCCCTCCCTGACTCTCATCCTCTCCCTCTCCCCTCGTCCCCTTTGTCTCAGCACCAAGATTCTCTCCAGTTAAAACCAAAACAATAACAAAGAACAAAGATGTCTCCCAGCAATAGTAGGAATCGCACAAAACAGTTTCAGCGACGAGGTGGAGCTGACCTTCACTGGCCGCTGGAAGAGGTGAGCCTGCAGGTGTGGAAGTGAAGGCAGGGGTGGAGCAATCTCGCAAAGCAGGGTGGGGGGGGGGGCGGCTGGGTTTGGAAAGTGGGCGCTCCCTGGGTCCATTACTACCTAGGCCTTTTCCCGGCACTGCTAACCTTCCTCCAGACACGTGGAGCGACAGCAAGACTTTGACAGGACAAACCGGCAGGTCTCCATCACACTGAGTGCCAAAACAAACAAACAAACAAACAAGCAAACACCGCAATAGCAGACAGGCTGGGCTGTCAACCAATAGCACTTGTTTTCTTCTTCTTTGTAACTGGAGATGAAAGTGCAGTGACTCCCTCCCCAAGCTCCGCGAGCAAAGCCAGGCAAACAGAACCCTTCCCTCCATCCAGTGTGCTCTTCTGACTCTGCCCTGTCTCTCTTCTTCTCCAAATTCCTTACAAGTAGCTTCACTTGCTGTCTCTGTTGCCTCACTTTCCAACCTCCTGTAGGCTGGTTTCTGCCCCCACCCCTTTCCTCTAACCGGCTCTGCTGAAGGCACCAGTTAGCGCTGAATTTCTAAATCGAATGGACACTTTAGCAATGTCTTAATAACCGCCTGCAGTGTGTTGACTCATCAGTGTCCCTTCTTGAAATTTGCTTCTTCCAGACTTCCAGGACTCCCCACCGCAGTTCTCACCACCCGTGCACCCACCCCCAGCAGCCTTGCCTCCCCGGCTGCCCTACGAGCTCCCTTCCTGCTGCCTGGTCCTTCCCAGAGCTCCGATCTCCATGCTGGTTCCCTCTGCGTCTCCCTGTACACACCTCCCGTGAGCAATCTGGCCTTCATCTACCCCTCATGTTGTCATGACGCCTCAGTCTGCACTTTATCCCAGTTATCTGCAGCAAGGATCCCCAAAGGGGAGGAAATCCACAGCTCCAGTCCTGGGAGTAATCCAGGTACCAGCAAAAACCAAGCAACACAGGAGAGTAAGAAGGGCTGCAGGAGAGAGAGGGAGAGAGAGAACCAGAGTGGTGCTAGTTCCAGCCCCCCCCCCCCGCCCCCGGATGGCGAATCAGCTCTCCCTGGGCCTTCCTCGCCTGGCCCATGGGCTCCACACTAGACCACAAGAAAGCCCCTCAGCAGCTCCTGCACATATGTCCTGGCTTCAGTCACACAAGTGCAGTTTCTAACTCTATGGTACAAGCAGCATCTGTTTCCAGCCTTACTTGGGGGCGGGGGAAGGCAGGAGGTTGTTAGAGTCATTTTATTTTTATTTTTTAAATTTTATTTATTTTATTTATTTATTTTGGTTGCACCAGGTCTTAGTTGTGGCTGGCGGGCTCCTTAGTTGCAGCTCACCAGCTCCTTTAGTTGTGGCACGTGTGCTCCTTCGTTGCGGCTGGTGGGCTCCTTAGCTGCGGGTCATGGGTTCCTTAACTGCGGCATGCATGTGGGATCTAGTTCCCTGACCAGGGATCGAACCTGCGTCCCCTGCATTGGGAGGTGGATTCTTAACCACTGCGCCACCAGGGAAGTCCCTATGGTCATTTTATATGAAGAATCCATTGAACTGAACATTGTTCCTATTTAATTAGAAGAAATAAAAGCCATAGATAGCTGCCATGCAACGTAGAAATTGCACAGGACGCAATAAGCATGAACGGCAGGGTCGGCTGCCACCTGCATCCCTGTAAGTGGGCGTCTCTGTCCAAGTCTAAGCAGCTGATGGCATCCTGACCATCAGCTGCTTAGACACAGATCTAGAAGCGTTGTTTCAAGTAGGCTATCAGAACTTGGTCACTTAGAATGTGCTAGAAACTAATGTAACACTTTTAGCAACATGGATCAAATGAAAAATTAAATCATTCCTATTTAGTGACTAATAATGAAATAATGTTATACCCACTGTAAAAATGTCAACAAGCTGGGAAAATGTTAAGAGAGTAGAAAATTTGAGCCAGATGATGCAAAAAGACAGAAATGGAGAACTCGGGGAGAATGCTGCTGGTCTGGGGTGAGGATGGCAAGGAGATTTCCTGCCACGTGGGAACCGCCATCAAGAGCGGGCAGCTACCTGGGAGCCCCGCGGGGAAACCGCGGAGCCGCTTGCGGGCTCAGCTGGAAAGATGGAGGAGAAACGTCAGTCACAGGCAGGAGGAGGGACGTGACCTGTGTATTTGCAGCCATGACCCAGGGCGCCCTGGCACTGGCCAGCATCTATGCAGAGATCAGAAGGTGACCACACAGAAATCTCTTGCATCCCTATCCACTAACAACGAAAGATCAGAAAGAGAAATTAAGAAGGTGACCACAATCGTAGTGGCAATAGTAGAGGGCAACTGGGGACTGACCGTATCTATCTTTTTAATTATCACCCATAATATGACTCCCAAATTTAGATCCCAGCCCTGACCTCTCTTCACATCTCCAGACCCACATCTCCAACTGTCTCTTTAAAACATCCACGTAGGTGTCTATAAGCATTTCTAACCCAGTGGGTCCAAAACCGCAGTCTGAATCCCCTCGAGGGACTTGATCCTCGTCCAGGCTCCGTTGCAGTGGCACCACCGTTGCCCACTCGGCTGCTCACACCAGAAGTTGGGGGGCCTCCGCGATTCTTCCCAGGGTCTGGCCACCACACCTTGAGCCCATCTGCCGTTCTCCGCGTCCATGGCTTCCACCTGGCGCAAGCCAGCGTCATCCCTGGACGTCTGTAAGAGCCTCCTGGGCTGCCTCCTTGCTTCCTTCTTGCCCCGCCCCCAGAGTTCAGCCTTCACACAGCAGATAGAATCACTACTTTAAAGCCAAAGTCCGATGGCACCCCACGCACTGGGGATCCATTGCAGCTTCTGGAGGACGGCCCCCTCGGGCAGTGGCATCTGGTCCCTGCCCACCTCTCCTTTCTCCTGCAGACACTTCAACCTGCAGTGAAAACTCTGCTTCTGTGACTTCCATTCCCACCGAGTTCTCTTGCATCTGCTAGTACTTTCCAAAGAGAAAGCAAGTCTTCTTTCAGGCTAAAGTGTAAGATAGAGTCTGCCTTATTTCCCAAGAAGGCCAAACTCCAAGCCAATCTTTTTTTTTTTTTTTTTTTTTTTTAATCCAAGCCAATCTTGTAACATCTTTTCAAATTCTTGAAAAGCAACCGCTGGTCCCCAGTCAGGCTCCCCGCCCCCGCGCTCCCCACCCATGTCCCCTCTGCACTGTCCACAGCCTCTGGTCACTGCTGCAGCTGGGCTCTGCCCCTTCAGAAGCCAGCGCTCCAGCGAGGGCAGTGGATTTATGGTGCAAGGTTATGCAGAGCGTAAATCTGGGCCTCAGGAATCAAGGGCTGTGACATTTTTACGGCCTCCTCCTCCAAGCCCCTGCATGGATATGAAGCAACTGGAGGGAAGGACATCTGGTTTCACTTTTTCTATTCACCACCGCGGCTCCCATCTGACAAAACCCTCGATCTTGCCAGGGTTCTGGTGGCTGGCGGGATGAATGCGCAGCGGGGCAGCTCTCGGCTAGAGATCTTGCTTTTCCTGTCTCATCGTGGGGCAAAGAAACCGCCAGGAATGAAGGGGTCACCACTGCTGCATTGAAACAAAGCATGTGGCTGGGTCAAGGCCGGGGTGGCAGCCTGCCAGCTTGCCAAAGACACGGAGGGGCATTTCTGGGGGAGGCGAGCGAGGGCCCCGGCCTCGCAGTTAACAGGGGGCGTGGCCGGGACGCGTGTGATGGATGCTGGGACTTGTAGTCTCTGCGGGCAAGATGGCCGTCGGTGAGAGGCTCTGGGACAGGACTTAACCAAAGGAAGGCTTCCCGTGGTGGCTAAAGGTGGCACTGGAGGAAGGCACACCGAAGATAAGAAGCCGTTCAGATGACTTATCTCGTGTTCAGCGTGGCTCGCCCAGAGCCCCACCCCATGGCAGAGGCTTACTTCTCATCTGATGGAGACAGCCCTGCTGGAGCCAGGTAGAAAAACGTGTCCCTCCTCACCCGTGCAATCAGTAGCCAGTCCCGGTAATAGGCCAGCAGGCATGATTAGAACAATCAGAACAGGTTCCCCTGAAGGATGCCCCCTGCAGTGAACGGACCCGACCCACACCATTGGCTCTCCCTGTGCCTACTTGGCTACGTACAGCTCGGTCAAGCCCGGTGATCGGAGTCGTGATTCTTCATCACTTGCTCCCCACACGGTGCACTGGCCAGAATATGCCAGGAAAGATAGAAAGCAAAAAAAGTCCAAGCAGAGCACTGTACCGGGGCCCTGGGAGGACAGCCCAAGTGGCCAGACCTGCCCTCGGATCTCCAGTCCACTGTCTCCAGGATTCCAAAAGCACACACCCCAGACTGAAATACCACGGAGGTCCTCACAGCCTATTAAACAAGCTCCGCTCATGTGGAGGAAAGGGAACCCTCATACACTGTGGGTGGGAATGTAAATGGGTCCAGCCACTATGGAGAACAGTATGGCAGTTTCTCAAAAACCTGAACATAGGACTACCATATGACCCAGCAATTCCACACCTGGGTGTATATCAGAAAAAAAACAAAAACACTAATTTGAAAAGGTACATATGCCCCAGTGTTCACAGCAGCATTATTTACAGTGGCCAAGATATGGAAGCAATGTAAGTGTCCAGCAACAGATGAATGGATAAAGAAGAGGTGATATGTAATGGAATATTACTCAGCCATAAAAAAGAATGAAATTCTGCCATTTGCAACAACATGGATGGACTTGGAGGGCATGATGCTAAGTGAAATAAGTCAGACAGAGAAAGACAAATACTGTATGTTATCACTTACATGTGGAATCCAAAAAATAAAACAAGCTAGTATAACAAAAAGGAAACAGACTCACAGATATAGAGAACAAACCAGTGGTTACCAGTGGGAAGAGGGAAGGGGAGAGGGGCAAGATAAGGGGAGCGGAGTAAGAGGTACAAACTATTATGTGTGAAATAAGCTACAAGGATACATTGTACAACACTAGGAATATAACCAATATTTTATAGTAACTATAAAAGGACCATAACCTCTAAAATTGTGAATCACTACGTTGCACACCTGTTACTTATATAATATTGTACAGCAACTGTATCTCAATAAAAAAGGGCAAGAAAAGCTCCTCTCTACAAACATGCTTTTATAGCTCTATCCCACTACCCTTCCACTCACATCCTAAATTCTAGCCAAGAAGGTTATTTGCTAATGTGAATGATGACCTTTTATGCTGTACCATGAGCTGTGCTAGGCATTAATGCCCTTTATCTCCCTCAATTCTACGTCAATTCTAGAAGGTAGGTACCATTATGTCCATTGTTCAGATGATGAAATGGAGGCACAGAAGTTAAGGTCTCTACCACCTACTGTCATCAAAGCTGAAACCGAGCAGGTCCTTCTGCTGGAGGTACCCAAGTAGCCAAGCAGACAGTCATCAGGGGAAAGGGACCGTCACCTACCTCAGTAGGGCCTCACGTTGCCTGCAGCCCTGGTGAGTGGCCTCTGCTCCCACAGTTTAATTCCATGACCACTCACCACCACCCCATCTCCTCCCCGGTCACCTCCAGCAGTGACCCTCCTCCCCCCAGGCTGCACTCTGGTCTCATGGGGGGAACTTTAAAAAATCCTGATGGCTGGATTCCAACCCAGAGATTGTAATGTAATGAGTCTGAGAGGTGAGCCCAGCGTAAGGGAGGTTGAAATGCTCCCCCAGGGGATTCTAATATGTGACCGAAGTTGAACATCACTAACGTAGACTTGAACTTCATCAGAAAACAGAAGGCACCCGAGGGAAACCCACAACCTACAGATGCCCATCACAGGCACCCAAGCCCACATCTTCCTTTCTGTTAGAAAGGAGGAAGCACCCAGCAAAGAGCAAAGGCAGGCGACTTCTCCAGGACTTCACTCCCTAACCAAACGCGCTTACTCTTCTCTCTCCCTCTCCCCACCCCTCCCTCTCCAATGCAGCCCTCCCTCAAGCATTAAAACATTTTTAACTTCCTTTACTGCCCTCTTCTATTATAGCCAACCTTCCTGAAAGAGCTGTCAACCCAGTTTCTATCCACGTTCTCTCCTTCCAAATATTCACTCCTTGACCCAATCCAATCTGACTTCCACTCAGTCCACTGACACTCTAGGTCACGGACAGCCTCCATATCACCAAATCCAGCCATGTTCCCAGCCCTGTACGACACAGGAACCCACTCTCTCCTCCTGGCTCCCTGAAGGCCACAGTTTCTGGATTTTCTGTCCCCTCTCTGGTTGCCCCATTCTTGGTCTTCTTTGCTAGATTGTCTTCCTCTACACAAACCCCAAACAAAGGAGTTCCTCTGAGCTCTACCTGGGCCCTTTGCTCCCCTTATTTTATGCCCTTTGCTGGGTGATCTCATCTGCACCCATAGTTTTCATGCTCACAATCCCCAGATTAACACCACGTCTGTGGTGCACCCCTGCCAATTTGAAATATCCATTTCACGTCCCAAAGGCCTCTCACATCTGACACATCCTGACTCTACTCTTCCTCCTCCACATCACATCCTTTCTGGTTGTCTCAGCTCAGTCTAATTGCAGTTTCCAAATCACACTGACTCTATGAGCTTCATGTCTCCAAATCTGTGCCCTACCTATTCTATCTGCATTAGGGCCAGATTATGACCCCTTTCCTTTCTCACCTGGGTCACAGAATAACCTCTTATTTTAAGAACATCACAAAGGGATATCGAAATTATGTTCACAAGTTCTTTGATGTGCCTTCCTTCCAAAGGTGGGGGTCTAATTCCTTTGCCCTTGAAAGTGGCCTGGACTTAGTGACTTTCTAGCAAACGGAATGTGGCTGCAGGGGTGGTACAAGGTCATGTCACAGAAGGCATTAGCACTGTCCCCATCAGCTCAGGCTGCCATAACCAAATACCACGGACCGGGTGGCTCAAACAACAGACATTTATCTCTCACGGTTCTGGAGGCTGGCAAGTCCAAGATCAAGGTGCCCGCAGATTCGGTGTTTAGTGAGAGCTTGCTTCCTGGCTTGTAGAAGCTGCCTTCACCCTGTGTCCTCACATGGCAGAGAGAGCAAGGGCTCTGGTGGCTTCCTCGTCTCAGAAAGGCACCAACCCTATCAGGTTAGGGCCCCACCTCATGACCTCATTTACCCTTAATTACCTTCCAGAGTCCCCATCTCCAAATACAACATACGAATCTGGGAGGAGGGGACAAAAATATGCAGTTCGTAACAGACACTTTGGCCTCACTCTCCTGGATCACCCATTCTGGGGTGACCCGGCAGCTGTGTCACGTAGCCTGTGGCGAGGTTGACAGGGAGAGGAACTGACCATCTGTCTGCCGATGACAAGCACCTACTTGGCCTTCCGATACTGTAGCCTCAGCCAGCATCTTCACAGCAACCTCATGGGAGACCCCGAGCCGGAACCCCTCAGCTGAGCAGCTCCGGAAATCCTGACCCAAAGAAAAACGCGCTCTTATTCTAAGCCACTGTGTTTTGAAGTGATTCATGGTGCAGCAAAGATAACTAAACCCTTCTTCCCTATCCCCTGATTACAGCCAGAGCCCTATTTTCAAAATGTAAGTAGGTTATGTCATTCCCTTACTTAAAATTATTTTATGGCTTTCAAAACCTCCCAACGAACAGTGAAACTGATGAAAACAGCATTCCAAGCTCCTTCAGGACCCGGCCTCTTGGTCTCATCACTCGGGAGCTCCAGCAGGCCAGAGGGATTTCCTATCTGGTGCCCCTCCGCCAGAAATCCTCTGCAAAGTGGTAGACAACAGTTGTAAGAGCTGCACACACTGATTAACACCTGTCAGTCCATCGCCCACCCGGGCCCAGGGAAGATTGTCTTTTACATCTACCTCCACAGCACGAGGCAGTACTGAGCCCACGGGAGATGCCCACTAAGTAATTTTGATGGGATAGAATAAAATGAGCAGAAAAAAAATTATCTTAACTATCTGATTTCAAGAGCACCCACCAACTGAATCAAAGAGCACAGTTCCGTTAGACCTTTCTCTGTCAACTCGTCTGGATAAACCGAGGTTTGCTGGGTCTCCAGGTCGATCTCTGGAGGCTGGAAGCTTTGGAAACAAATTCTGACCGTTTTGCGTTTCCCTCCGGCCAGCGGGGAGAAGAGCCCCTGTGATGCTTCTTGCTCCCCCTGCCCCCCAACCGTGGCCCTGATACCCTAGGTTTCCCTTCAGGTGGCCCTGACACCTGACTGCCATTTGAAACTGTCCGGGGACCTGGAACACGGAGATTTCAGGTCGAGCGTGGGTTTCAGGGGCATGTCTGTGAGAGGCAAGGATGGGCGGGTCTGAAGGAAGCATTTACTGGGACCACCGTGATTTGCTGGGATGTTACGAGGTGCACAGACCCGGAGATCATTCAGATGTGTAAGCAATTAGAGGGGGAGGAAAAGTGAGTGGTATTTGGTACTGTTCGTCTGAGTGATCCATTTTTCACATATGTTAGGAAATACCTGTTTTAGTCACTCTTATGGAAAAAATATTTGTGAGCCAGCATGACTGAAGGTCTTCCAGGAGGTCATTTAGATTGGAGATTGCTTCACCAAGGCGGAGGGCCCGAGGGTTTTATACTGAGAAAAAAATCTGAATTCCTCCTCCTGGCTGACACGGGTCCACAGAGCTGCCTGGAGCCCAGACCGACGGCTCTGGCCTCCTCCTCTTACTCAGCCCCCGGCCCCATCCCACCACCTGTGGCTGTCACTTGGGCCTTCCTTCCGTTCCTCCAAGGTGCTGGGCATCCTTAGGTCTCCTCCTCCCCTGAAGTTTTGCACGGCCGGTTCCTCCCAGCTGTTCAGTCCTCCGTCAGCAGCACCTCCTCAGAAGCTTACCCCCAGCACCGTCTTTCCCAGAGAGCCCTTCCCTCTGAGTAAGCCAGGCGGCAGCCAGGAATTTGAATTAGGTAAAGGAATGCTGACAATAACAGCTAAGAAAGCACAAGGAACTCCCATTTCTTCATACCAAAACTTGTGTCCACTGGGCAGGGGCAGTGGAGGTGGGAGGGGTGAGGAGTTCTCCTTCTTGCTTTCAGCTGTTTGTCTGCAATGAGTGCCTTCAAGATTTGCTCCACCGAGGAAACTGAACGGGAAAAAATCCAAAATGTCTGGTTTCACTCTAATGTTAATGGTTTATTTTATCCTCAAGTATGGGCCTGGTTGCCTTTAATTAGGAAAAACCTGAAAGAAGCTAATGGCTTAAACACTAGCAGCTCTACTCTTCCACAGCTGCCTCACCTTGAGGCCAGGGGGTGGCTTTGTGCCCCGGTGAGAAAGGGAGGAGGGTGACCAGGAGGGCCTCCTTCAGTCAAGGGCAAACCTCTGGGGGAGGTTGTGGGAGTGAGTTCTTAGCTGCTCACTCACGGCATCAGGGGACGGAGGCACTTTCTGGAAAGAGACTTGCAGCCAGCCAGGTGCACCCAGGTCACCTCCTACAGCTCCTGGATGTGGATCTCCTATCACCAAGAGCCTTCACCTTACTGCGGCCTGTTTCATACTCTAATTGTACCCTCTCTGTCTGCCCCATTACGAATACCTGTTCTTGATAAAATTCACAGCTAAATAAGAAAGTGAAATCATCAGCCATGACACCTCCCAGGCTGCCCCATCCAGAGGTGACATCAGTGGTGCGCTGGGTGACCGGCTCTACAAGGCCAGGGAATGAGGTTGCGTTTGCCTATTTCTCCGATGAAAAGACTCCTTCCGTGGCCGAGCAGCTAGCAAAATGTCTGAATATCTAAAAATCCCTCCTAGGAATCCACATAACACACCACTGCCAAACGCCTCCCCTTGTGCCCATCTTAGGCATGAGCTCCCACCACCGCCCCTAAGAAAATAAAGATCAGAACTGTTTTCTAGAAGAAATCTGAAATAGCACATCAAAATCCAGATTAGAGTGAATAGTCATGAAAAAATCACCCACGGTCATCGTGAACAAACCAGTCCATGATATGAAAAGTGCTTTGCATGGTTAGTCCTGCTTCCCAGCCGGTTGCTGAGTGGGAGGGAAGTTTTTAGAGGGCAGGGACCTTGTCTCCTAATGTTCTCTGCCCTGCAGGTAGTAAGAAAGTGCTCAATTCACAGGAAGCTCCATTATCCTAACAGATGGAGAGAAGCCCTTAGCGAGGGAATTAACCAGGCTAAAAGCCACGCTTTTACAGGAGAGTTAGATCAAAGCCAGAGGCGAACGGACCCAGCTAAAGCACCAGGACTGAATCCCATGCACTTGGTAGATGCAAGCAGCCTCATCTAGCCTGAGCCGGAAGGCAAAGGCCTGTGGAGACTTACCTGGCCCCAGCTCGAGCCTCAGCCACAAACTTGGACCTGCCCCAGGGGAACTGGAAATGTCAAGGCTGAGCCAGGTATGAGGCTGTGCAGAAAGAGAGGTCAGATGTGGAGGCCCCACCTCGCCCTGTGCCGGCAAAGCTGACCACCTCCCGTCCCAGCCAGAGGGGCAGAAAAAGGCAAAACCACCCCATCTAAATGAAAAGGTCAGCAAACGGCTCAAGACCAAATGCCTCAGCCCTGCTAAGGAACGGCTCTGTGCTCTAACTCCTCCTTGTCATGGAGAAAAGGAAAAAATACGCAAGAAATAGACGTTCTGCGCCTATATGTCACACAGATGAAACTGATGAATCTGTTGGATCATGGATTTATTGCATGAGCATTTCGTGAGCCCTTATTATGTGCAAGTAACTGTGCAAAGTGCTGAGGATACAAAAGTCAAGAGCAGAGTCTGAGTTCTCCTTCAGAACTCCTCTCCCGGCTAGCGGGCCGGCCTGGTCCCTGCTCCACTGGGTACCCATGGGCATAAGGGTCCCCAGACTGCAGAGCACACAGCCAGGACACAGCAGATGATGGAGCCTGGAAGCGAAGGCAGGATTCAGCTGCACAGACAGCCCCATGGAGTGGAAGGGAAACCCAGGCAGGACACGGACACCATGGGGGATGCTAGGGGACAAAAGAACTGAAGCCACAGCTGCCAAGACAGAGTCAGGTGGGTTTGGTGTCAAGTAAAGGACAGCACCTGGAAGATTCCAGAAGTAATAGGAGAGGAGCCTTTTTTTATAGGATGCCTGGGTCCTCTCGGTTGCTAGGAAGGGAGCTGTTAAGACCACTGTCACGGGTTCAGGATCGCTCACGGGCCCACGTGCAATATTCCAGCAAATCTAAAATACAGTCATTAGTATCATTACTTGGTGTGCCACTAAGAAAGAAATAAACCTTAGCCAATTGTGACCCACCACCGATTTTAAATGTATTCCAATATCAGACGTGTGAAAATAAGAAACAATGTGTATCACAGATGCAGTGAAATATGGTAACTGGACCCAGATACTTGGATGAAATAGACAAGGGGGAAATGGACACCAACAGTGAATTCCCAGGATAGTCTGGATAAGGGCTCCCTGTTTGGGATGCACTCTCATAACACTGGGAATCCTGGTAACCATGGAGACAGGAGGGCACAGCAAAAAAAAAGGGAATGGTGTGGTGGCACCGGCTTAGCAGTCTCTAAAGACAAGACAATAAGTCCATCAGGCGTCCCAATCAGCGAGTCTGTATTGCTCCATTGTTCCAGGAGTGTCTTTCCTCTAAAATCATACCCATCCTCAGGGGAAAACTTCATTATGAGCTCCTGGATGTAGCTGAGCAAGGCATCAGCTATATTAGCTGTTCGGAGAGCAGACAATCAACAAACGTTTGTTGAATAATGATTTAATTCACTTAATGAGGAATTAAATGACTGAATGGATCGGGCAGTGAAATACATGCATCTGCCTTTGAGTACAGGGTCTAAGATTTGAAACGTGGTGCAGCAGAAGCTTCACCACAAGTGTTGGAGAGCGTAAAATTCTTGGGATGCAGATGGAAAATTCCCTTCAAGGAAGGAAGTAGAATGCTCAGGAACAATGTCTCAGCTCTCTTCAGCTGTGAATGATTGATTACAGATGGGAATTAAAGATTAGGTAATTTAGGAAATAAAAAGGAAAACACCCTGTGCATTTTTATTAAATATCCTTGTTTACCTGAAGATACGTGTATGTGTGTGTGTGTGTATATATATATAAGTATACATATATATATACACACAGTATACTATATATCATATACTACATATATACCATGAGCTATATATATACCATAAACTATATATAGATCATATACTGTAATATATACATACATACATACAGTTGACCCTTGAACAACACCGGGTTAGGGACACCAGCCCTCTGCGCTGATGAAAATCCTTGTATAACTTACATGCGGCCCTCTGTATATGCAGTCCCTCCAATTCCATGGTTCTGCCTCTGAGGATTCAAATAACCTCAGATCATATAATATTGTAATATTTACTATTGAAAAAAATCTGCATATAAGTGGACCCACACAGTTCAAACCCATGTTGTTCAAGGGTCAGCTGTATACCATATACAACATATAATATACATATATACACTATGTACTCTCTATATACCATATGCTGTGTATATACCATATACTACACATATACTATGTACTATATACAAACTTTATATGTTTATATAATAATACATACATAATGGCAGTGCATGCACTGGCTATTTCCAGATGACAAGTATACTGATTTAAAGTGATTTTAAATCCTGCAAATCAGTATCCTGACATAACCACTTGGATTCTGGAAGAACGTCCCAGAAATATGATGAAAAACACTGAAATTCCCAGTGTCTGATAGGCCCTTCCTGTCAGCTTACCCCTAAATGCCTACAGTGAGTCCATTTAGCAGCAAACCAGATTTCCCTTCATTTCATCTGATGGAGTGAGCCAGGGCGGGAGCCTCTCTCTGCCAGTGGAAGCCGGGCCGGGAGGGAGAGAAGGGCGAGCCCGGGGGGTGGGCGGGGAGCAGGGACCAAAGTGTGGGACCCGGGGACCCCCACTCACCCTCACTGCTCTGCTTCCTCCGCCCCCCCCCCGCCCCGCAGTTTCGCAGTATTCCTCTCACTGCATCGATGTCTTCATTTAAGAATAAACTGTCTTGCATAGACTGTGCAGGGTTTTGTTGTTTTGGGGTTTTTTTCTATAAATTTATTTATTTTGTTATTTTATTTTATTTATTTATTGTTTCTGGCTGCGTTGGGTCTTTGTTGCTGCGCGCGGGCTTTCTCTAGTTGTGGCGAGCAGGGGCTACTCTTCGTTGCGATGCACGGGGTTCTTATTGCGGTGGCTTCTCTTGTTGCGGAGCACGGGCTCTAGGCGTGCGGGCTTCAGTAGTTGTGGCTCGCAGGCTCAGTAGTTGTGGCTCGCGGGCTCTAGAGCGCAGGCTCAGTAGTTGTGGCTTAGTTGCTCTGCGGCCTGTGGGATCTTCCCGGACCAGGGATCGAACCCATGTCCCCTGCATTGACAGGCGGATTCTCAACCACTGCGAGTGTGCAGTTTTTATAACTGATCTTTAAAAGAATCAAAACTATCAGGTACCGTCCTAGAAAAAAATAGTTGAAATCTACTTTTAAAGCAGAGTCTCTTTTATCTCTCTCTTACCTCTCTCTGTCTGTGTGTCTGTCTCTCTCTTTCTGTAACACACACACACACACACACACACACACACACCCCTTCTCCCCCAAGAATGTTCTTTGCTGACCCAGGCCCCCAGGAACAGCGCTCTCCTCATGGAGCCTGACAGGACAGTCCTTCCGGCCCCCAGAGTCCCACAGCCCCTGACTGGGGGGCCAGGATGCGGGACGGCGGGCACCAGCGCACACTCGGGGACACGGGGCTGCGGCAGCCACGGGCACACGTGCGCTACCAGGGCACGGACGCCGGCAGTGCTGGCTCCACGTGGAGCGCGCCCTGCCAAGCCTCCTCTCTCCTCTCAAGGTCAAAATAATAGATTATGAAAGAGTGGAAAAGCACTGCCCAGAAAATGGGCCATGGGGACTTTCCTCCGGGTGAGGAAGGAGAAAACTAGGCAGTGAGGTCCCGCTGAGTGGGACGGGGACTTGAAGCGTGCATCCCTCCAAGTGAAAAAAACATGACGCGGAGACAAAAGGAGAGATGGGACGATCGGGAGAATTATTTCTAAGGCGTTTCTATGTGGAAGAGATTCTATCACAAACATTCGCGTGTTTCACAAGAAGCAAATACTTTTCTATCATATTTCATGGCGGCTATGATTTTTTTATCCCTTGCGAATTAAGGTGGGACAAATGTTCTCATAAAATAAACATCTCCCTGTCTTTAAAAACCACTGATAAACAGTTCAGGCAAATGAATCCTTGTCTCTCCTCAAAAATATGGGTGGGCTGTTATTCTGGAGCAGCAAATAGAATCAGCTCCTCAAGTGCCCCGACAGAACAGAGGACCCAACTGTTCAAAGTTCTTACACCTAAATGATGACCTCGGTCTCCCAGGATCTGAAACAGCCGTACTCAAAGGAAACACTTTGTGTACGAGGCAGTAGTAACCATACTTCAAGTCTTCACTTAAAAAATAAATAACCACAAAAATAAAAGTACTCTATAAAAGGAACACTTTTTAAAAAAGTCCAAGCCACACTCACCAGCTTGAAAAATATTTGGGGGTCTTAACTTTTGCCAAGACTATAGCAAGTGGTTTAGAGTAATATCAGATCCATGGGAATTCTCGGAGGCGATCCTGGGCACTTGGCTTTTATTTCCAACACAATTCCCAGACGGGTCAGGGAAAAGGTCACCACATAACAGGAGCAACTCCAGGATGTAAAATGTCCAGGGGAGACAGACAGCCAGAAAGAGTCAGAGATTCCAGAAGCTTCCCTAGACGCCTATAGATTGGTAGCCTTCCGCCCACCCCGAATGCTTCTCCTGACCTAACTGTCCTCCTGGCATCTCCTGGTGGTTCCAGCCTTGAAAACCAGTCCGACCACTTCCTGAGCGTCCAGCCACCTTCTCTGAATGTCTGAACTACGGGCTGCTTTCCTCGGAGCTGGCCCGCGGGAAACCGGCCAGGGTGTGTGAAGTGGTCAGAGGTAGACCCTGTGGCCCTGAGAAACCGCTGACCGGTCCCGGCTGCACTGAGGCCCCTGCGGTCACACAGGCCCGTGTCTGCGAGAATCCAGCCCTTCCCGGAACGGCTCACAGCTCACCGGCCAGCTGAAGGCCTTACATCTCAGCGGGAGCTTTTCAGCTCTGGTTTTTCCTCCCGGTTATTTATCTTCCCTCCGGCTTCAGGCAGGTCACACCCCGCGGTGCTGCGGTTCCCCCCTCGCTGTGAAACGGGGCGATTACTACTGACTTCCCGAGGAGGATGGATGATTCATCCTGGATGTTTCCAGCCGAGGGACAGCGGCGGGAAACCGAGGCCGCGAGGGCCCTCCCTCCCCCGCACACCTTGGGACCAGCGGAGCCCGTGAGGATGGGGGACCAGGACTTCCTGCTGCGCCAACCCCCGACGGTGCGGCAGCCCTGCCCCGAGGTGCGCCCACCCCCAGCACGGCTGTCGGTGACTGCAGCCCTCCTGGCCCCGCCTGGAGTCTGAACAAAGGAGGTGCCGAGGGAGCGTCCACGACGTCCCCAAACGGCTTCCACCGGATGAAATAAAGCGTATCCAGTGCCTTCTGTTTAAACACACTTTACTGAATTATGAAATAGTTAAAAGATGTAGAAAAGTACAGAAACAAGGTAGCCACCAATTACTTTAACATTTTACGGTATTTGCTTCAGATCTGTTCCTTTAAAAAAAAAAAAAAAAAAAAAAAAAGGTGATCACTCAACTGACCCCAGGGCAGCTCCCTGGAGGGGCTTGAGGGCCACAAGCGCTAGAGGAAATTAATGCAGCCTCAGCAGCGGGCGAGCCGGGCTGGTCCCGGAGGACGGCTCCGCGAACAGGGCTGTGGGGTTTTCCTGCTCCCTGTGCTGAGTGGCTCGGGATCTCCTTCAGGCTCAGCTGTCGTGGCAGGAGTCCCCGGCCCGGTCTCACGTCCCGCTGACCGTGGCCGACTCGCCCCTTCGCAAATCCTGGGGCCAGCGGCCCCACCCGCGAGCCCGCTTCCCCCTCCCCTTCCCGCTCCTCCTGAGCCCCACCCATCCCTCCACGTCCCCTGTCCCTGGCTGTCCACAGGCACCCTTTGGCTCCCATTCCACATCCTAAGCGTTTCTATGAATATAGGCTTTGTGGACTGTTTATTCATGTGACATTAATCCCAAAGGGGAATCAAAGCAGCGTCAATGCCGTTATCCTTGTTTGCCTTGGATGGTCTGCCTTAAACAATCACAAGCAGCCTGGGTGTTGAGAAGGCGGGCGGGGCGGAGGGGGGCTGTTTGTTTCCCTGGGATCCACGGGGATCCAAGGAAGGGGGAGGCCTGGCAGCGATGTCACTGATTCCAAATCTCAGCCGAGCACCTGGACGTCACCCAAAACCAGGTCCCCAGAGCGAGGGCCTTGCTCTGCACGGAGCAGAGCCCCGTGTTTCTCAGGCCACTTCCCTGATGCACCAGGTCACTGATTATCCCCAGCTTTGGTGTCGAAACACCCCAGGGTTGTCAGTGGAGCCCTTGCAGCCCAGCAAACCTATGCTTCTGAAAATAAAAATGACACCGGTCAGCACTCCTCCTTCTGCAGGGCTGAGAGCTGGAGCCCACGGCCTCTTGGGCAGGATGCCGCCTGCAATTCCCAGGAGGTCGGGAAGAAGCCGCGGGAGGGGAGGGGCAGACCCAGGGGCAGGCAGCCACGCCCCTTCCCCTCCTAGCAACTGCTCCTTCTCAGGCCTGAGAAGTGCCAGCCCTGCCTCAGGCTTACCAGCACCACTCAGAGGCCACAGGGCTGTGCCTGATGGTGACAGCTGTTCCCTTGACTTTCCGGAGGAGGAAATTGACTCTGAGATCATAAAACAGTGGTAGGACCTGAAACTGGACCGCCTCTCCCTCTGGCTCCCACCCTGTTATTGACAAGCGTGCGCACGCACACGCTCTGGGGCCGGACACAGGCCTGCCCGACCCCTGCCAAGGTCATTTGTGTTGCATACGTGTTGCTCATCCACCGTTTGGCTGGCTGGTGAGCAGGGTTGTGTTTGAGGAAAGGTGCTTTTCATCAAATCCAGCGCTTTGCCATCCTGAGCTGACAGCCACGCGTAACACGAGCCTCCGCAACCCCTAACCCCCCACGGGCAGCACTTCACGTTGTCTCCTCTGGGCGGCTGGCCAGATGGAGTCCCTGGCAGGTGAGAACCGTTTCTAGAAGCCCAGGAATTCGCAGAGTGGCGCGGACCCTCCACACCCGCAGCAGAGAGCCTGAAGGTCAGGGAGGAGGCCTAGCATTCCCAGTGAGCACTCTTCCAGAAACCTGCCAGCTTCCCACAGCGACGGGAGATTGCGGGGAGAACGGCTGCAGCCTCTGCTTCCCTGGGCCTGGAGGACTGGTCACCAGGTCCCTGCCCACCCAGCCCACGGAGCAGAGAGAAGGGGCTGGGGGACTGGAGGAGGACTGCTCTTACAAGACCTCAAGAGGGACAGTGACATTACAGAGAGGCCCAGGAGAAGTACACTTAAAAAGGGAGGGAGGGAAGGAGGGAGGGAGGGAGGGAGGGAGGAAGGAAGGAAGGAAGGAAGGAAGGAAGGAAGGAAGGAAGGAAGGAAGGAAGGAAGGAAGGAGGGAAGGAGGGAAGGAAGGAAGGGAGGATGGAAAGAAGGGAGAAAGGGAGGGAGGGAGGATGGAAAGAAGGGAGGGAGAGAGGGAGGGAGGGAAGAGGGAGGGAAGGAAAGTAGGAAACGGACTCATTAATAAGCTATCCAAGAAGGGTTACATTAAGGCTTTTATTTTTTAGCGGTGATGAGGGAGCCACATTGCTTGAGACTTTTCCCTTCAAGCCCTATCACTGCCAAATCAATTTCTTGTCTTCTGTATTGCCAGTTCTTAAGGACTTCATTTTTTTGCTTAGACATCAGTAAACCTTCCTTAAGAACCTTACCTTAATTCCTAAACCATACCTGAGGGCGATTGCTCAGGAGCCAGTTCTGTTCAGGCTGGACACCTGACTGTCACCAGTGCCTGGTTAAGACCTCTGTTTCTCTTACCCTGTGGAGGGTAAAGACGCCCAGTGTGTGACAGTCATCAAGGTCCCAGCCTAGGGCTTAAGGGGCCCTGGGGGCCCAGGAGCAATTGCAAGGGGTCCTTGAAGCCACATTCCCACCAAATATTGTCTAAAGCAACATATCTAATATGGTAGCCACTAGCCACATGTGGCTATTGAGCCCTGAACACGTGGCCATTGTGATAGGCTGAAATAGTAAGATATGCAACAGAGTTTGAAGGTTTAGTATGAAAAAAGAATGTAAACTGTCTCATTAATAATTTTTTAGTATTGATTACATGTTGAACTGATAATATTCTGATTCTATTGGGTTAAATGTGATATGTTATTAAAATTATTCTTGCCTGTTCTTTTATTTATTGTGGTAAAACACACACAACATAAAATGTACCGTCTTAACCATGTTTAAGTGTACAGTTCAGTAGTGTTAAGTACTTTCACATTGTTGTGAAACCATCACCAACATCCATCTCCAGCACTTTTTTTTTTTTTCCAGCACTTTTTTATCAACCCAAACCGAAACTCTGTACCCGCTAAACAGTATCTCCCCACCCTCTGTCCCCCAGCCCCTGGTAACCCCCATTCTACTTTCTGTCTCTATGAATTTGACTATTCTAGGGACTTCAGATAAGTGAACTCATCCAAGATTTGCCCTTTGTGTCTGGCTTGTTTCACTCAGCACAGTGTCCATAAGGTTCATCCACGTTGTACCATTTGTCAGAATTTTCTTCGTTTTTAAGCCCAAATCATTTTCCCTTGTACGTAGACACCAGGTTTTGTTTGTCCATTCATCTGTTGTTGGATACTTGGATTGTTTCTACCTCTTGGTAATTGCAAACAACACTGCTATGAACACGGATGTGCAAATATTCTTCAAGACCCTGCTTTCAACTCCCAGAAGTGGAATTGCTGGGCCATATGGTAACTATTTTTAATTTTTCAAAAACCACCACACTGTTTTCCACAGCAGCTGCACCACTTTACATTCCCACCAGCAATGCATAAGGGTTCCAATTTCTCCACATCCTCACCGACACTTGTTATTTTCTTTTTTTTTAATAGTTGTCATCCTAAGAGTTGTGACGTAGTATCTCACTTTGGTTTTGATTTGCATCTCCCTGGTGATTAGTGATGTTGAGCATCTTTTCATGTGCTTTTTGGCCATTTTTCTATACCTTCTACGGAGAATCATCTGTTTAGTTTTACTTTTTTAATGTGGCTACTATAAAATTTACAGTTACACATGTGGCTCACATTTTATTTCTACTGGATAGCTCTAGTCTAGAAGGAATAAAGGCACAACCACTATCACACAGGAATTTTTTGACAATGAAAGGAACCCTGATATTTAAAATGTGGGAAACCTACTTCCAATGAATGCTTTCTAAGTTTCCTTCCAGCAATGACATTTCATGCTCTCTTTCTCTCTCTGCTCAAAGAACTTAAACTAGAGCTTTCATTTCAAAGACGTCAGGAGTCATTCCCCCTATGATGAGGAGGCCCTACATACAACCTGGAAGATCCAAAGATCCAGGGGCCCTCTCGCCTCTGTAGAGGGGGCAGGCTCTGTGATAGAGCGGGGAGGGTCTTTGTTCCAGAGCTTGCTGATGTCCCAAACTGACGGGAGAAATCATCTGTGTCTGAAAATTCGATTGGTAAAATCCTGCACCATCTGAGGGAAGGATGCCTAGCGCTGGGAATCGAAAAGTTGGTCTCCATGGAAACCTCAAGGCTTCCGGTAACTTCTGATGACAGAGACTAATCCTGTCCTAAGGGAGAGACTGGATGCCATCGGAATCTAGCCCCTTGGTCTTAGGGGTGGAGACTGCAAGTTTGTAGCACTGAAATGAATGCATTGCTTGACTGTATAAGCCATCCTACTCACAGAGGCTGCTATCAAGCCATCCCTGGGTGTCATAAATTGTATCTAGAAGAAGACAGCCCTCTCTTCCCACCATTGAACGTTAATAAGAAAAGAATGGGTTCCAAAATACTGCTACTTTTCATAAATGTCCCTATTTTCCCTAAGGAAATAGCATTGCTAGTCCAGATTTCCTTCCCTTTATCTTACTAAAAATCTCACAAAGCCATGGCCCACCGACCAGGAAGGGGTTGAGCCCACAAACGCCATGGGCTGTGACTTAATTTAAAGGGAAGAAAAAAAAAAAGAAGAAATTTTGTGGAAAAAGCAAGAATTGTGGTGAGGTCTCTTATTTGTTCTTTCTAACTAAGGGGAATAAGCTTCAAGCATGTCTGTCTTGGACCATAGTTGTTAATATGGTTTTAAAGGAAAATGAAAGCAGTATTTTGATGCCAGATAACAAAACAGAGAGCTGGCAGGAATTAAGAATCAGATTAAAACAATAGAACTTGACCATCTACTGTGAAAAGATAATGTAAAGAATAATACTAAATAGAAGATATTTGAACACATGGGAGGAAAATGCTGTATAAATATAAGGCTTTATATTGTAGCTTATGTAAAATGTAGCTAATATAAATTTTCTTTACTACCTAGAGTCGTGTAAATACTGGGAAGTTTGGTATCTTGGTAATAATGGCAACTCAGATCTTTTATAATTTCTTTTATATCCAAAGTTTTAAACCCTAATATCCCTGTGATATAGTCATCTAATCTCTCTTATGTCAGTTTCCTCAACTGAAGAATGGATTAGAGGTATAGTTTTCCCTATACGATTTTGGGGGTTGTTGTAGGATCTAATGAAATAATATACGTGTGAGGATAACATAGAATAATTAGTATAAAAGTAAATGCAGTTCATTATCCTAGACTTCCTCTCAGGGGGGCTGAGAAATACTGATTTTCATAGAAAGAAATGAACACCTACACTGGCTGTGTAAAAGGCATAAAAACATGGGATTTCCCACCCAATCCACCAATGTGGATTATCTTTTTAGGAGGCCTGTAGGGAACTTGTGGTGTAATATGCATCATACAGTTCGTATTTAATGTACAAAAACTTTAGAGTAAACTGGATGAGGGTGGGAGAGAGTTAACCAAGGAAAACTGAAGTTAATACTGTAACCTCTGCTATTATGTGCAGAAAGTTTCCTGCCAGCAGTAGCCAAGTTCCTGGAGGGGAAAAAAAAGTGTGTGTGTGTATGTGTGTATATATGTGTGTGTATGTATATGTGTATGTTATGTATGTGTGTATATGTTATGCATACGTGTGCATGTGTGTATATGTGTATGTGTATGTATGTGTGTATATGTGTATTGCGTGCATATGTGTGTATGTGTGCCTGTATGTATGTGTGTACATGTGTGCATGTGTATGTGTGTATGTATTTGTGTTGTGTGTGTGTGTATGTGTATGTGTGCGTATGTACGTGTGTGTGCGCGTGTGTACATGTGTGTTGTGTGTGTATGTATATGTGTGCGTATGTACATGTGTACATGTATGTGTGTATTGTGTTGTGTATGTATGTGTATGTGTGCATGTGTGTATGTGTATGTGTGTGCATATGTATATGTGTACATGTGTGTATTGTGTTGTATGTGTGTACATGTGTATGTGTGTATGTATTGTGTGTTGTATGTGTATGTGTGCGTATGTACATGTGTACATGTGTGTGTATGTATTGTGTGTTGTATATGTGTGCATGTGTGTATATGTATGTGTGCGTGTGTATATATGTACGTATGTGTATGTATTGTGTGTTGTATGTGTATGTGTGCATGTGTGTATATGTATGTGTGCGTGTGTATATATGTACATGTATGTGTATTGTATGTGTTTGTGTGTATGTGTATATGTGTGCATGTGTACATGTATGTATGTGTATGTATTGTGTGTTGTGTGTGCATATGTGTATGTGTGTGTATGTACATGTGTACATGTATGTGCTGTTGTGTGTTGTATGTGCGTGTATGTGCGTGTGTTTAGCTTCATAATCATAGTCCTCTTAGGTACCACATACCTTCACCATCCTTCCTTCCAAAAAGGAAAAAGCATCAACGCAGGCAGCACAGAAACTTTCAGGCTTCTGGCTCAGGTTCCGCCTGAGTCATTACACCAAAGCGCGGCTGAGGGCATAAAACCCCTTCCCCCAGCACCCATGGCAGCTCAGGTCTGAAGCAGGTGTGGCAGCGACACAGGTGGTTTGTTTTTCAGGGTCAGATTGGCACATTTCTTGCCTAGGGCTCTGGGGAAATGTTTAGATTTCATCTTTCGGTCATATGGTGTTCAGCTCCTCAGCGTCCAAGGCAGGCCCCTGCACGCTGCCCGCCTACAGCCTGTCTCCTTTCCTGGCCCGCTGGGAAGGCAGGAGGTGAGAGCAGAGGGGAGGAGGGAGGAAGGAGAGGTGAGAGGAAGGAAGCAGGGAGGAGGGGAGGGGAGGAGGGAGCAAGGGCTGGAGGTTTTGCAACATTTCTCTCCCCAAGAGCCACTTTTCAGGCACATCAAATTCCTCCCCATCCCTCTCCTGGGCTGCCCTGCCCCAGCGCTGGGAATCAGCCTTGTTTACACTGCTCATTAGGCTCGCTTAGCAGTTGCTATAGCAACCACCAGGGGTCAGTTTATAGAAGGAGAGGAAGTTCACTTTTGGGGAGTTAGCTTTCCAGCTCCTGTGCAGAGCACAGCTGAAAACAAAAGACCCAGACACCCGGGGAGGAAACACATTGAAAAATTTCCTATGAGCAGAAGCATCATTTAGAGCCTAAAACTTCACTCAGCGATGCCATGTTTCTTCTTTGCTGAAAGAGCTGTTCTAGAACAGCTGATAGGAGCGTAGAGGTCTTATCGTTGCGTCTTCCAGATTTTCCTCTCCCCCTCCGTTCACCCCTCTGTCTTGTCTTCACGGCCTGAGTTAAGAGAACAAGGGCAGGTGCCAGGGTTCATTTAAAGTGATAACTTCATTAATATAATGTATTCACTGAGGATCAGAAGATCTTCACAAACTGTTATTATTCCATCTTTCTCATGGGGAGGGAGGCGGCAGCCACTGGAACTGTGTGCGCATCTCGAGGTCCAAGCCGAACAAAATGGAGCCCCTCCGCCTACAGGGAGTATGCTGGGGTTCTCCCAGGGTGCCAGGATGCCGTCCAGTGAAGACTTTCCAGCTCTAACCTGACTAGCTAACCTGATTTAGCAAATTAAAAAGTACAGGATGCCCAATTAAATTTGATTTTCAGGTAAACAATGAATGGATTTTTATAAGCCTATCCCACGCAATCTTTGGGACATCCACAGAGTAAGTAAAGGTTAACCCAGCCTTACTCTAACCCACCTCCTCTCTACTGCCACCTCCAAAATCATGTGCCAGATCACAGTTTAGGATGATCTGACCCTTGGACTATCTTGCTGATCGTGAAAAAATGAAAGGGGATGATTTACATGTGTGCAAATAGTAAACCGGAGTCAAGTCAACTCACCAACAGGAAGGTGAGGCCCCTGATGGTCCCTCAGATCCAAACACCTGCAGAAGGGGCTGGATGGCTAAAGAGGAAAGAATCCGGCGCTGGTCTTTGTGGGATATCACTTGGACTTTTTCACGAAGAGTAAAAGTCAGCTTTCTAAAGAATAATGATTTTTATTTCTGTGACAGGAAAAATATTTTTCATGCCCCTTTTTTCAGGAATAAATGACATTGGTTTCCAAGTGTTATGTTGGGGAAGTTTGAGTAGGATGATGCCCAGGGAGCCGGTATGCTGTCTCTGTCCGTTTGGTCCTCTGTGGTTTTGGTGCCTGGGCACCCGTGTCCACGGGGAGAAAATGACATTGACTTTATCAAAGTCACCCTCTGCCCAGCATGCCTTCTGCTAAGGTTTTGCTGCTTTGTCACCAAGGGAAGGCTGGCCCCATGAAAGTTGTGCTGACTTCTGTGGAACTTGTGGAAAACCTAGACCACTAGTTGTAATTCTGTACCTGTGGAAGTTTTGCATCTGTTTTGACCCTAAATCCTACGAACCTAAAACTTAAGGCAAATAAGTCAAGAAGCAAAACGGACATGAAAACAAAGCAAATAGTCGCAATGATACCTTCCGTGAGGTCCCTGCCAAGTCAGACAGCAAGGTTCCCACAGCGCAAATCCAAAATGAGTACAATTAGAGGGAAACTGTCAAGATAAACATCACGGACAATAAAAATATCCTCACCTGTTAACTGACTCTAAGAAATCTCAATACGATTTTCACCAAGACTAAAAAAGCTGATGGTTCAAGTGAGTTCCAATTCTGTCTCTTCTTCTGAACGTGGCCCCGTGAACGTCTGTGGACAGCCTATAACTGAGCTTCCCCACGGGCAAAATGCAGATCCTGGGCCAGTACTAAGTGGTCCTTGTCTAACTGAAGGGGTATTGTGAGACCATCTGTAAATCATTCTGAGCCCCTCAGACAAAAGGCAGGAAGTATGAAATGTGATTATTTGTGCTATTTACTTTTTTTTAAAGCATTCACAAATATTTTAATAATTTTGAATATGTATTTCTTATATTGAAATATCTGGAAAAGTGAAAGAAGAATTATGGGTTTGCATATATATTCCAGAAAATTACCTCAGTTCTTTTCTCATTTTGTATTTAGAAGAACCATCTTAGGATTACAATGTAAATGGGATATATAGGGTATGATTAAATTTAGTGATATAAACTAAAGTTACATCTTTATTTTTGTTGTTTGTGCTGTTCACTTTTTAAACAAGCCACTTGATTTAGGAGTTGATGGATTTAGTTTTGTTTAAAGCACACTGAAAGGTCCTAACTTTTGAAAGCCTATTTTAATTTATATTTTTAAAAACTCAATAGTTTTTTACTTTTTTTTCTGAACGATTTGTTATTTAACCCAACATTTGAAGCTGAAGCTGTCAGACAGTGTCTCTTTAACACTGTCCAACAGCTGTTAAATGGGATAATCACCTGTTTATCCTCATGTCACTAATTCAAATGCTAATTGCACTCTAGACACTGGCTTATTCTCCCCATCAAGCCAGACCAGGTGCACAGCCCTCTGAAAGACGCTGCAGTGATCACGGGCCTCCATCTATTCACTCGTGGAGGCAGAGGAAACAGGGCAATACACACACACACACGAATGAACGTGTTGCTTATAACTGTGAAAAATCAGGAATTACTTAAATGTCAAATGACAGTGAAATAAGCCAAAGTAAACAACCACAGAATATAGTATTATACAATCGCTAAAGGGCTGCTTAGGAATACGGTTAAATAACGTGTTAAAAAAAAATATCTACCTATTGATGTTGAGTGAAAAGAGTAGTATGCAAAACTATTGTATGATAACAAATATGAGGGGAAAATTTGCACAGAAAAAGGCAAAGGATACATGATAGTCTTGGAACTACAATCAACCACCATCTACAGGACTATGGGCAAGGATAATTCTAGGGTCTGGGAATACATGAATTCCTGTTTTCACAGAGCTTACATTTCACGGAGCTTACATTTTGGAGAAGAAAGATAGACAAAACCCAGGTAAAGAAACCAATAAACAAGATATATGCATAGAGTGATGTCCTAAGAAAATGTACAAAGAGTTGTGGGGTAGAGGGACCAGAAGGTCTGCTCTCATGTGGGTCGTGAAGGCGGAGACCTCAGAGGAAACCCAAACAATGAGGAGCCCCAGTGTAAGTCCCAAGAGTGACCCTGCTTGGCAGGGTCACGGCCCAGGAATGCACAGCAGGTCGGAGCAAGGGAGAAGGTGGTAGAAGGTGAGTTTGGAGAGTTGGCAGGAGCCCGGTCATGCTGAGGAAAGGACAAGGGTTCCCACCAGCAAACCTGTTCCACCTTTTCCAACCAGGTGGAAGTTACTGCAGGGGCCCAGGTGCGAGAGGCGGGCGTGGACTGGAGTGGCAACCGTGGAGATGGGAGGGATGGATGGACTCAGGAAATACACGGAAGGGGGAGTGGCATCAACTGAACTGAACCTGATTCGGGTTGGGGGAGGGTGCGGACAGAGATACTGAGTAAAAAGAGAAGACTCTCACACGATTCCTAGATTTTTGGCCTCAACAACTGCGGGACCACTTACTGAGCTGAGAAAGTGGGGGGAACAGGCTTGTGCTGGAAAGTCGAGAGTTGTTGAAATGCCTATTTGATATCCCCAAGAAGACATCAATTACACAGTCAAGTTGCTCAAGGGGCCTCAGGGGAAGATAGCCATTTGGGAGTTACTTGAACGTGATGGCGTGATGTAGAGAGAGCACATGGAGAGGAAAGACAGCCCAGGACTGAGAGCTGGATACTGGACTCAGGGGGAGGAGCAAGGAAAGAGGCGGACAGTGAATGAGAAGGAAGTCTAGGCGGGCATCGTGTGCCGGAACCAAGGGAAGAATCTTGTTGGAAGGAAGAAAGGATTATCGACTATAGCTAATGCTGCTGTAAGTTTGAGAATTAGTAAAGAGATGTCACCTCTGCTTTGGAAACATGGTGGCCCTTACGAGCTCAGGTCCAGGGGAGGGGTGAGAACAGGAGGGACGGAAAGGGAGGTGGTGGTCACAGTGGGACCACTGACACACTTGAGGTTCCCTGGGGAGGGGCGTAGAGCAAAGAGGCAGAGCTGGATCGGGGGCAGGCTGTTTTAGGGAACGATTTTAGAGCTTGTTTGTGTGCTAATAAGACTGACCTAGACAAAAGGGATAAAAGAGATGGTGGAGGAAAGAGAAAGATAACAGAGAGAGGTTACTGAAAAACAGGAGGCAGTGGCTTCTAGAGAAGGCAGGGTTTGACCTTTGATGGGAGCAAGGAAACTTCATCCCTAGTAGCGGAGAGAAGGCAGGAAGAACCGGCAGAGATGCCCATAGAACAGGAGATTTGGAGGGGAGAATGGAAGGGGTTCCTTTCTGTGTTTCCACTTTCTCCATGCATCACAGGACCAGATCATCAGCGGAGGGCGCTCAGCTCTGCCGCTGCAGAGTGAAAGCGGCCACAGGTGATACATACAAGGTTCTGGGAACACTTTATTATGGACACGGACTTCGAATTTGACCTACGTTTTATGTTCATGAAATATTCTTCTTCTTTTGGCTTTTCCAACCATTTAAAAATGGAAAAACCACTCTTGCTTCATCGGCCATTCAAAAGCAGGGGTGAGCCAGATTTGGCCAACGGGCAATGACCCCCGTGTTAGAGCAAAGCGTGCTGTTGGCTGAAGTGACACACTGGGAAACCTCTTCGGGGCACTGCTCTTGGCTTGAGGCGGTGGGGCCGCTGGGGGCACGCGTGAGGGACCGTCTGAGCCTCCTTCAGTCTCCTGTTAGCTGACATGGATTTCTTCTTCTTTCAACTTGTATTTTCCAACTTTTCTTTTCAAAGCACGTGCTAATTCTAGCATTAAAAAGTCCCGTGTGTCGTGAAGGGGAGAGAAATAATTACCCCCCTTGTTGTACTGTGGTCCCTCCTCATCTTCCTGCTGACCCAGGTGCTTAGTAGAACTGCAGCCCCACGGAACTTCTGAGCACCTGCTCTGCGACCTTAGATATCTTCGGGTTCTGAAGCCATTCCAGGCCCTATGCTGAAATTTCAAGATGGCTACTTTATAGCTATTTTGGATTAAGCAAAATTAATTGAATTGATCGAATTATTTTGAATATTTTAATTTACCCTTCGATTTTTTTTTTTAAAAACTACTTAAATTATTTTCTAAATTTTGTGTCTCTTCGTATGTGACAGAGAATATGGAAACAGATTAAAATAACTGGATGGGACCTAGAACTAGAGATTTATTCTAGAGATTTCTAGAAGTAGAAATTTCTCCATGAGAAAATCAGGGAGAACGTCATTTCCTTCAAGAATAAAGGAGTTGATAATGACAGTATATTTAATTATAGGACCAAAATGAATTTAACATAATGTCCATCGACAAGCCATTGGAAGAATTTTAAAAGAATGTTTAAAATAGTGATTTGATTTTTTTAACCACTGTAAACTCTCGTTTTTTCTCAAGATAGAATATTGTTTGTATTTTTTCAGACTCATTTCCACGTTTAGTTTGTTTCTAGCCACTAACTGTTTAAAAAATTAAATATTTCAAGGATGTCTTAATCATCAGAATGGCACAGTATTTTTTTTAATTTACTTTAAAATTGATGCATCTGGATTATATTTCTGGCAGGAAGTTAGACATCTGCCTACAGAATACATATTTCCATTAAGTATCCCCTGCATGCCTACCTGTATTCATGGCTTTGCCAAGGGCTAAAGAGTCCTTACTGGGATAGGAATTAAGAGAAGGAAGAGTTTATGCTTCTGTATGAGGCAATTAGAAGTAGTTATCCCAAATGAGGAGTTTGGGATTAACAGATACACGCTACTGTATATAAAATAAATAAACAACAAGGACCTACTGCATAGTACAGGGAACTATATTCAATATCTACTAATAATGTATAATGGAAAAGAATCTGAAAAAAAAAAAATATATATATATATGTATAACTGAATCACTTTGCTGTACACCTGAAACTAACACAACTTTGTAAGTCAAGTATACTTCAATTTAAAAATATAGTGTTAAACGCACAAGCTTTGTGAAAGACCATCTCGGGTGTAATTCCTGGTCACTCCATTTACTAGCTGTGTGACTTGGGCAAGCTACTTACCTTTCTGAGCCTTGGCTTAATCCCTACAACAGGGAAATTATAATACCTAATACTTGGGGAATTAAATGAGATAATATATGAAAAGCTCCTAGACAGTGCCTGGGAGATTGGAAAATTCTCACCAGATGTTGGGACGCTTGTCTTATCTCTCAGCCACACGTGGTCCAGGCTCTAATACCCTCTGTCCATTGATGGGAGAGACAGAGCAGAGTGCTTGGCACGTAGACAGCACCCAATAAACATCTGGAGGCTGATGAGTTAATTAACTGGGTAATTAATTAATATAACCGAGGACTGTCCATAAAAGAAGAGCAAAATCACAATGCTTCATTTCTGCAGAGATTTTACAGCCTCTCCCGTGAATGAGTCATGTCTAGAAGACCACGTATTGCACAAGGAGGAATGGAGGCTAAACGCGTCCGGGGTCATGAGCTGTGGGGAAGGATGTTTCTCTCTTCATTCCGCCAGTTTGTTCTTTCATCCAACCTGCTTTCAACCAGCGCTCTCGATTGTCTCATGGGCTGCCCACTGCAATCTCTTAAAAGGGCAGCCCCATAAACCACAGGATTCCCACCGCCAGCCTCCCACTTTCCTACTTTACTCTCCACCCATCACCCAGCGTACTGGATGCCTTGCATTGGGCAACGAGTTCAAAAGCTTGCCAATCAGAGTCTCCCTCAAAATTGTGAACTGAGAGATGCAGACACAACTGACAGATGAGGGTGAACCTGGTGGTTGATAGAAATAAGTAACGCTGGAAAGTCAAGGTTGGCGGCATTATTGAGTCACGTTCACAATGCGTACACAAGGGAAGCAGGCTGTAAGAAAAATGAGAGCAGATGTGTTAGGAAGAGCAGAGATGAGAGGCCCTGTGGCTCCTGAGAGAGAGGTGAAAGGCCAGCCCACCCGTAGTCAGTCGGTCCATGTGGAGGTATGGGTTCCCAGTGCCCTAAGCACTCACAGCTGCTGGGTGTCCTCTCCTTCCAGTGACATTCATCTGTGACACCGCTGCTTGGGTCAACAGGGCCCTCTGTACTGTGCAGTGGAACGTTCTCTTGACATCACCTGGCGCAGGTGAAACCCTGACATGAACCATCTGAGATGCATGACGATGCAACAAGACGGGAGAGCACAGCTACAGTGAACCCTTCAGATGCTTACTCTCAACTTATTCATACTGTGTCATCATGTGTTAAAAGTCTGAGCCTCGAGTAACTCAAGAAAATGCAGCTGGAATTCCAGGCTTTCCTGGCTTCTAAACAGTCCTTCACTTGGGTGTGTTTTCTCACACTCACAGCTGAATAGGAGCTTATCCTTACTGGATTTCTTGGTGTCCATCTAGACAGCTCCAACCTGAATCGGGATGGCCATGCCTCCCTTTTTTCCTGACTTATTCTCTTAATGTGTATTCATTTCTCACATCCATTCAAGTCTTAAAAATGAGTTATTTATTCAGAGAAGCGATGCACTGAGCCAGAAACAAAAGGACTTTCTATGATATTTAGTCAAAGAAAAGGCCACCGGTTGGGTTGTTGTGTTTTTTTAAATATAAACTTAAATCTATCTAGTCTAAGCAAAGAAAGTCCAAGCACAAATTCTGTCAAGTTCTAAGTTTGCCTGGAGAAGTAAAAGCAAAACTGTACCAAGGACTTGAACATGCATGTTCATAGCAGCATTATTCACAATAGCCTGATGGTGGAAGTAACCCAAGTGTCCACTGATGGATGAGTGGATAAACATACGTGTTTTACACATGCAGTGGAATATTATCCTGCCTTTAAAAGGAAGGGAATTCTAACATTAAAGGAAAAACACTTTACAAGTCCACTTCTATGAGGTCCCTAGACTGGTCAGGTTCATAGAGACAGAAAGTAGAAGGGTGGGTGCCAGGGGCTGGGGGCTAGGGGATGGGGAGTTAAGGTTTAATGGGGACAGAGTTTCAGTTTGAGATGATCAAAAAAGTTCTAGAGATGGATGGTAGTGATGGTTCTACGATAATATGAAAGTACTTAATGCCACTGCACTATAACTTAAAAGATGGTTAAAATAGTAAATTTTATGTTGTGTATATTTTAATAGACACACAAAAACACTAGAAGGTAAAGGCGTTAGGGGAGGGTGTCCTATACCTGTCTTTATGTAAGAGTTTTTTTAAAGTTTACTTTTCACGAATGGGACTCAGAGAAGAAGAGACCATTTGGGGAAGGCACAGGACCTCCTGTTTTCTTCTTTGGGAATAGAATACCAGCCAAGGAAAGCCATGGTCAAGTCAGAATCCAAACAGAGTCAGTTCATTTTGTCCCTTAAACTCAATATCCCTCTTCCTCAAACTCCTCTCGGTTTCCAGGTCTGCACGGGGTCTCCAGATCTCCACCCCAGGGCTTTGGCAGGACTCAGGAGGGAGCTTCCTCCTCCAATGGAGGGCATTGCCCAACGCCCACGTGCAATAAAAGGAGTTTTGTGTGAGACGTTTAGAGTAAAATCTGACTTACATGCACTAGAACTTTCATTAATGAAGAGCTTTCATGTCTGTCTAGTGGGTCAATGGTTTATTTTCACTTAGTAAATGTGGGGAAAGGATTACAAACGTGCGGGTTTGCTCTGCCATCTTAACCCTGAATTTCCAGTCATGTATTTCTAAAGCCCAGAGACAGTTACAAGGTGCACAGCGTGAGCATTACAAAGGCCGAACAAGGGCAGAGGAGCTGAGTCACTCACACGAGGTCATTACACACTCTCACAACAAAGAATGAAAAAGAAAAAGAGCCAGACACCAAAGTCTCACGACGTTAACGCATTGGACTGGTGGGCTTTCCCCTTGCTCTGCGTGCTCGCTCTTCGCAGATGACTGGTCCCCTTGGCCTGTTTCACAAGCTTCCTCAGGCTTTGCCCAGCTGCCTGAAGGTCAGCTTGCCTGGGGTGGGTGGGCAATCAGTTGGCAGGGTTCTGTCTCCGATACCCTGGAGGTGCCAGTTTTGTGTTTCTTACTTCATTCTTGGAACCGAACGATACTTCTGCAATCCTGAAAGACCTACAGTGGGCTCCTGGGTCAACTAGATAACCTCAACCCCGGGGTCCACACACACTTGGTCCTAAGCTCAAATCACAATCCTGCTAGGATAGTCTTGGGCATCCAGGCCTGTAGACAAGGACCAGAGGGTTCACGGACCCTAATTGCAGGAAGGAGCAGTCAGCACTGAACACTGAAACCAGAAAGTCCTTCCCTCAACAAACATTTACTTTGAATACGAAGACCCTTTGATATAAAGAAGCACGTGGGTGGTAAATGGATCCCCTCAACCACCGTCACCATCATCACCAAATGTACACACCCACAATTGTCAATGACGCTCTCAGTGCCTCTTGCCCTGTAGACAGAATATCCCCGCAGGTAGGTTTCATAAACACTCAAATGCCTCTGAAAGCACTTTCAGAATGAGGAGGAAGAGGTGACAGGGAAGAAGGAGAACAATGGGTGAAGGACTGTGGCTCCCGCAAGTCGGGTGAAGAAAATGGTTTGGACTAAGCCAAAAGCGAAAAGGATCTTGGGAGCATGTGAAGGTAAAAGCTAAGAGGTACGGAGTTCACCCAGCTGGGAAGATAAGAGAAGCAAGGAGGAGGAAGCTAGTCAGATGCCCCATGGCTAGTTCAGGAAGGCCGCTCTGAGGGAAGAAAACAGAATGGAAACTGCCCTAAACACCAGACAGAAAAAGGACCATTAACTCAGGAAGCAGAAAGCAGCCAATGAGGGAAGTCCCTTCCCCCCTACCCAACTCCAGGCTCTAAGAGTGATTAACCCAATTCTTTTTTCAGAGCTGCCTTTCATTGACACAGGTTAAAAAAAAAAAAAAAAAAAAAAAAAAAAAAATCTCCTCCCACAGTCTCACCAAGGAGCCCATCGTTTCATTTTTACTTCCCCTTTTAAAACATTTAAACAACTATACAAGTTAGAAGGATGGCTCAGTGAACACTCATACAAGCCACCTGGACTCAAGGACTAGCACTACTCTGCTACATCACAGGCTCCCCTGGGACAATTTGGATGGAGGGTTCAGGCACCGTGACCTTTCGTCCCTAAATGCTTCAACGAGCATCGCCCAGGGATACAGACGTTCTCAAAAGCCACCAGGTAAGCATTGCGGCAAAGAAAATGAACACTAATCCCCTACTCTTATCTAATACCCAGTCCACATTCAGATTTCCCCAAATGGCTCTTAGTGCTTTTTTCTGTTCTTCATCATCGAATTCTTCTTTGTTTTCGTTGTCACGTTGAACCAGGATCTGATAAGGTCAGCACACCACATTTCATTGTTATGTCTCTTTAGACTCTTTCAAATCCTCTAGTCTAGAAGAGCAACCACCCCCTTTTTTTATTCATGATGTTGATTTTTTCAAGAGTCCTGGACAGTTTTGTAAAATTTCCCATATTCTGGTTTGGCTGATCGTTTTGTCCTGCTGTTGTCTACCTTGTCCCTAGTCTCTGCCCTGTATTTCCTGTCAACTGAAGGCTAGGTCTAGAGACTGGATTAGATTCAGGTTAAACATTTCTGGCAAGAACACTCCACAGGTGATGCTGTGTGGGTCATGGTGCATCCTGTCAGGAGACTGCCTCGCTCCAAGAGCTCCATCAAATCTGATCACTCGAGTAAAGCAGTGACCGTCAGGTCTCTCCATCGGGAAGGTTCCTTGCCTCCGCACAGTTAGGCGGTAACCCTGGAGCGATATGTTGGCACGTGTCCTGTCCCCGACAACCTTCCATCCAATGGTTTAGCATCTATTGATGATCCTTGCTGATGACAGTTATTTCACAAACAGCCCGTCAATTATGAAATGTCTAACGGGTGATTGGGAAGAAGAGAAAGGAGTGTTGAGAGAAGAAACAGAGAACAAGGTAAATAGGCACTAGAAAGCTGGAAAAGTAGCAGATAATTCCAAAAGCTTTGCCAAGACCTTCCCAATTTACATTCAACTGTTTCCAGAGTCATAAGCCCTTTCAGGAAATGCTGGCACAGAGAGCCCTGAGCAAGGTGCTGTCACGCGGTAAGAAGTGAACACATTTCAGTGCATCTAGGCATCTGAAATTTTTTTGAACTTCATCCCCAACCTTAGCCAAGAGAGAGCTATTAAATCAAGAGGAAGTATGCAGCTGTGCCCCAGATCAGGTGTTTGGGCCGTGGATTTCCATTTGACCAGGAAGAGGTAATGTCAGCTCAGGGCATCCTGGACCTCTTCATCCAGGGCTGGTTTACAAGACACACTCAAGAGCCATTTATCCAGAACTCTCAGTTCCAAATCTTTACTTCTTTCCAAACAGTACTTGATGCACTGTCCAAAAACGGGTTTCTTTGAAAGAAACAAGTGGTCCCTTTGCCAACGTGTTGAAACAATGCATTGTCTTAGGTAAATTACTCTTTCAGACTTTCAGAAATTATGTTTTTCTCTATGAAGAGTTTTGGTGAATGCTTGCATCAAGAATATTCCACATCTACTCAGATATTTAAATCACTGAAGGTTATCTCCCAACACACACCTTTTTTAAGACATCCAGTATTGAAAACTTTGTTCTGATTCTGGGGCATTCGGACTCTGGTTATGACAAGCAAGAACCCTAACCCCCCAAAACAGGAATTAAAGTTTACTTCAGTAAACACAAGGAGCAAGCACAGACCCTTTGGCAAAGAGTTTGACATCTAATAGGAGAGGTAAGTCATACAGACATTCTGTCATCGATGGTAGAGCTGGAGATGCAGTTGGAAATAAAAAAGGGCTGCCAGGGAGGTAGCACAGAGCACTTCTCTGACTTGAGGAATCAGAAAAGGTGTCTCCCAAGGGACTCCCCCAGGAACAGAAAATTATTCCCCACGGTGGGAACCAACTCCTGGGAAATCAGCCAGTGCTGATTCACCAAGTAATTATGAAAGTCTAAACGTACACTTCTCTAGACAAGGTATGGTTTCCCGGCTCCCTGGAGAGGACTGTAATTATTTCAAGGGGAAAAGTTGTTTAAACCTTATAGTTTTAAAATACGTATTTTAAACTCACTTTAGCTTTATTTTAACATATGCATGATTTTTTAAGACGAGGGAGAGAAAGGAATTATGTTATCAAGCTAATTTTGAATCCTTGTGACGGCAGATGCTAGGCAAATGATGAATAGACAAATTCTTCAGATGTTTTTTTTCAAGAAGGAATATAGTGTCTCTTGTCAGTACTTTCGCCCCACCTGGCCATCTAGCCTCCTGGGTCCCTACCATCTCTTGGGTCATGTCTTGTATACTACCCATTACCAACAAATTAACTTCATACAAGCTTTACATTTCCCTCCTTCAGAAGTAACTGCACATTTGCCAGAGACTAACTTTACGATGGCTCAGAAAACCCAACTAAACCAAGCATTCTAGCTATTCAAAAGAAAGCTGGCAAGAAACTCATCATGTAAGAACGTTATTGCCGATTACACAATCTCATTATCTGCATCAGCAGTGGAGCACTGTAGGTGCCGGAAGCAAATACTGACTTTAAAAACAAAATTCAGGGGAAAAAAGTCAGCCCGATGATTCTGATACATTTTATAATTGTGCAATTTTTTCTAACAGGCACAACTCATAATACTATTTCTGATAATAAAATAAAATAGCATTATTCTCCCTTTAAAAATGTTTAGGTCTACAAAAACTTCCCTTATGTGAGGGATGGAAAATTGTATTCCTGTCCCTTCAACCACCTTCACCTTTGCTCTTCCTTTTCATCATTAAACAAAAAACCAACCTGAGTCATCTCTTGTTATATATGACGACATGTAACTAATGAGCAATGGGACGTGGGTGTCCTATCCTGGCTGCTGACACAGAACTGCTTAAATAAAAGTGCCCCTTCAACCTGGTGAAGTTCCTCGTCCACAACACCAAGCGCAATGGGACAAATGGATCTGCTTCCAGCTCGCCTTGAAACACTCTTGCCAGAAAGAAGGTCATTTCCGTTCATCTTTGTCTCTGAATGCAACAGGGGATGGCCATCTGAAGAGCAGTCACACTAGTACCTTGGACCACCAAACACAGGAGCATCTAATAGAGATCTGCCAATTAAAGTTATAGTAAAAACAGGAAGAGACCAGCGCGGAGAGGGGCCAAGGCAGCGAGGCTGGCCGTCGGTCAGTGGCTGTCAGCTGCATCCTTCTCCACTAGGAGAAGCGTGGGCGCGTGAGGGCATGCAGGTCAGCCCAGCAAGATATTCTGACACAAGAAAGAGGGCAAATGTGCCCACCATGTAACCACTACAAGAATTATAAATGTTAATAAATGCTGGAGAGGGTGTGGAGAAAAGGGAATGCTCCTACGCTGTTGGTGGGAATGTAAATTGATGCAGCCACTATGGAGAACAGTATGGAGGTTCCTTAAAAAACTAAAACTAGAGCTACCATACGACCCAGCAATCCCACTACTGGGCATATACCCTGAGAAAACCATAATTCAAAAAGAGTCATGTACCACAATGTTCACTGCAGCTCTATTTACAATAGCCAGGACATGGAAGCAACCTAAGTGTCCATCGACAGATGAATGGATAAAGAAGATGTGGCACATATATACAATGGAATATTACCCAGCCATAAAAAGAAACGAAATTGAGTTATTTGTAGTGAGGTGGATGGACCTAGAGTCTGTCATACAGAGTGAAGTAAGTCAGAAAGAGAAAAACAAATACCGTATGCTAACACATATATATGGAATCTAAAAAAAAAAAAAAAAATGGTTCTGAAGAACCTAGGGGCAAGACAGGAATAAAGACACAGACCTACTAGAGAACGGACTTGAGGATACGGCGAGGGGGAAGGGTAAGCTGTGACAAAGTGAGAGAGTGGCATGGACATACATACACTACCAAACGTAAAATAGATAGCTAGTGGGAAGCAGCCGCATAGCACAGGGAGATCAGCTCGGTGCTTTGTAGCCACCTAGAGGGGTGGGATAAGGAGGGTGGGAGGGAGACGCAAGAGGGAGGGGATATGGGGATATATGTATGCATATAGCTGATTCACTTTGTTATAAAGCAGAAACTAACACACCATTGTGGGGCAATTGTACTCCAATAAAGATGTTAAAAAAAAAAAAGAATTATAAATGTTAGCACAAAAAGGAGAGAAATTGCAAGCCATTTAGAGCAAGATTTAAAGAAATGCAAAAATTCACGTACTATCTAGTACCCTTCTAAACTTGAGCTATTGAACAATTACTGCTTCATCTAAATCTTTTTTTTTTCCCCCTCTTGTTTCTGCTTCTACTTTTTCTGCTTACTTTGGAGGTTAAAAAAAAGAAGACTATCTGCATCTTCCTTTGTTTATACCTTTGGCATAAAGGGGCCTGAGAACCAGTTTACAACTGATTGGTAAGAACTTCCAGGAGGGGGCAATATTGCAGAGTTGGTCACGGCCAAGACCCCAGGTTGGGCTGCCCAGATTCAGTGCTGGTGCTGACCTAGGTAGGTGTGTGGTTTAACCTCACTCCATCTCAGTTTCTGTAAAATGGGGACAATTAAAACACCTGTCTCACGTGTTTTTGTGTGGATCAAATTAAACATTCCAGGTAAAGGGTTTGACACTGTGCCTGAGACCAAATGATAACTGTTTGTTATCATTATTGCTATATGACCATCACCACACACCCAAGAGATCCCAGCTAACCTCTGAGCAGTTAGATCTTCCATGCTTCTCCTGGATAGCTCTGGAGAAAAGGAATCGCCTCTTTCAGGAAGCTTTGGCTGCAAAACAAATACTGAATAATAAATAATCAAATAACAGTTTTAAAAGAATATAGACATTTACACAACGGGTAACCAAATGCAAAACCTCATTCTTCTAATTCATAAAAGATTCCCCTGCCACTTAGCTGTTTAGAGGCATTTACTTTCCAACCATTTTAACCAAACAGAATTCAAAAATAGTGTTATTCTGTGGTTTCCCTAGAATCCAAATTTAATTCAGTTGAAGGAAAGGAAAGAAGGAAAGGCCTGAGGCACTTGATGGCTAGTTACAAAGCAGAGAGCATTCTTATATTAAAAATAAGTCCACTGGTCCAATCTTTACTTAAATTTGTCTGTTCCATGTACTGGAATTTGTTTGTTTGTTTGTTCAGGTTTTTTTTTTTAAGTAAAGTATTTTAGGTTATAGTTGCAGGCTTTATATGCTTTTTTGCCGCAGATGAGGCAAGTGGGCTTCATCTGATATTTTATCTACATAAACTCACCAAATGACTAGTTGGCTTAGCCAAAAGCACAAGGTTAAAACAAATCCCAGGAAAATAAACTCTCTTATTCGTTAGCAAAATCAACTACTTTCAACTGTTGGTAGAGAACCAAGCTCACTGTGTATCCTCATTTCCTCACCCATCATAAAGCCCTGTCTCAGGGGTCCCGAAAGGTCCCCTGGGGTTGATAACGTTCCAGCGAAGGCTCACCTGAGCTCAGGTTTACGTCCTCCCAGTGCTCCAAAGCAGTCAAAGCTTGACTTCTCTCCCTACACAAAACAAAACTGTGAAGGCTCTGGGGTGTGGACCAGTTTAAATCACAGCCACCAAAAGCCCTGAAGACATGCCAACCACAGAGCCTCCAACGGCCTTTTGAATTCTTATCCTTCTTCTGTAGAATCACCTATAGAATCAGTTTTACATATATTGTGATTTCCAGGCATTAAATCTTGCCACTAATCCTTTACGGCACAATTCCTTCCTCCCACCAGGAGGTAATAAAAAGGTGAATCAGGTTCTCCTTCCTTTGGTTCCGAAGAGCTAATAATTTGACATGTAAATTATTCACAAAGGCTTAGTTTTGTGAAATGTGTGGGTGGGTTTCGTTGTTGCTTTTGATCTGTTTAATTCCTGATACACCCTCACCTACCCATCAAATTCAGAAACAAAGTTCTTATGTAGCCTGGCTTCCTTAAGCAAGACAAAATTAAGGAAATGCTTTAAGCAAAAGAGAATGCTGAGGGGGGTGGGATAAATTGGGAGATTGAGATTGACATACACACACTACTATATATAAAATAGATAACCAACAAGGACCTACTGTATAGCACAGGGAACTCTACTCAATACTGTGTAATGGAAAAAGAATCTAAAAAAGAGTGGATATATGTATATGTATAACTGATTCACTTTGCTGTATAGCAGAAACTAACACAATGTTATAAATCAACTATACTCCAATAAAATCTTTTAAAAATAAAATAAATAAAATTGGGAGGTGGTATATAGGAAAAAAAAAAAGAGAATGCTGAAAAGGTTATGGTAAAATAGAAACTGAGAAATCAATGTCTTAGACTCAGTGGCTGAGAACTTACCTAACCAAATCCATCTTCTCTAAAATAGATATGACAGTGTCAGTCTGACTAGTAGAGCTATTCTTAGGAAAACAAATCAAAGGATCCAAATCTACTTCCTAGACCAGTGGTTTTCAGATTTTACCAGTTTCCACGGTAAGAAATATATTTACACCTTGACCCGGTACCCAGACACGTAAACTGAAACAAAGGTTTCATGAGTCAACACTTGCCCCACCTACAGGCAAGGCACAATGGTGTTTTCTAACCTACTTGAGTTCATGTTTTAAATGTTGGCTGTGACTAAGCAAATGGTTGCAGCTCACAGTTTGAAAAACCATGCCCTAGAAAAGCACCTTCTCTACTACGTAGGTCACACAAAGCATTCTTGAGGCAAAGGCCAGCTTTCTTAAACCAACTTCAGCCACTGGTTGAACACTGGTTCCCAATGGCCAGTGTCAGAAAAAAAAAAAAAAATTATTCTGGCACTTGTTAAAATGGTAAAGAAGACTTTATTCAAGACTATTGTAATAGGAGTAACACAACAGAGGAGAAAAATAGAGCTCAACTCCAAATACAACAAGGACGAGTGGGGATTTATAGCCAAGGAGCAGAGTGAGGGAGTCAGTGGATGGAAAATCACTAAGAGGAGCGTCAGGGGTGGGGGGATTCTTGCTAACCTGACCTAACAGGATTCTTGCTGAAGGCCAAGGACATATACATCAAGGGTGGGGGATGAGCAGTTTGATCAGACATCAAAGTGGTGGGGTTTGCGGGGGGGGGGCGGGGGGTGGATTCTCACTAAAGGGGTTTAGCAGAATTCTTGCTAAGACTGGGCTGGGCAGGCCAAGGACAGGACAGGGGCCAAGGTCAAGGCCTCATTAAGAAGAGGAGCCCAACTACAGTTTGGTCACCAGCTGTGGTCAACAGAAGGATGGAGATCATTTTGTTATTACAACTGCAGGAGAAACCCTCAAAGCAGATACTGAAGTTACCTCCCAGAAGGCAGGACCATCTTATAGTTCAAGGTGTGGCTTGTGGGACTCCTGACTAAACCCCTGACCTCCAGAGACCCCACTAAAATGACAAGGAAGGAACTAAAAGAGATCAGGTGACTTCAGCGAAGGAAAGACTTTAACGGTTTTTTGGAAGACAAAATGCAGATAGAAAAATGGTAAAGATTTAGCAGTAAGCTGCACGCGAGGGGGTAAAAGGGTAAAAAGAGTAAAAAAATGGGGCCAGTCCTCCCCAGAACCCACAGAGCTTTCAGCTTTTAAGGCATCAGACACCCAGAAAGACAGTTGTGAGTCTCGGGCCTGAAACAGGAGAGCCAACTAAAGTTTGAATGTGGGCTGGTTGGATCTCCATGTGCCCTTTCCTACCTCTCTCTGCCAGCAAGTCTCCCCAGCCCCACACACACTACTGCACTCTCACCCTCACCCCGTCAGGGATGGGAGACTGTGTTCTGGAGAAAATTAACCTGGGATTCTCCAGACCTGGGGACACCAGACATGGTGTAAGGTAGGGAGAAATGCGGGGTTGGGGTAAGTCACACAAGGAAGACTGAGCCATGCCAGGCATCCCCACTCAGCCACCCCACCACTGCACGCACTTCTCCTGCAGGTAAAAATATGGACATTTATTTTCTGGATAAACTAAAAGAAAGAACCTTTAGATATTGAAATATGGGAGTCCCCAAGAAAAATGTCCAGCTCACCACTCACTGGACTTTGAATGCCCGCCAGTTAAAAAGCCCAATGTTAAAAACATAGAGGCTCCAGTCAGCTAAGAGTTCAAGGCATTTGAAGTCAGCCGCCAAGGTACAAGAAACTGAAACAGACACACCAAAAATAGGAACCCTGAAAAAACAGACAATACAGGAAACAGAAGAAAAGTTTTTAAATAATTAAAAAAAAAATTTTTTTTTAACTGATCATCTCCTTAGAAAAAGAGAGAGGATGTTAAGTATGTAAAACCAAAACAAAGTGCTTTTAAGATGAAACAATCAGAAAAGAAGAAATATGATCATTAAAATTGTATTAAACAATTAGAAGATAAAGTCAAAGAAATCTTCCAGAAAACAGAAGGAGAGACAGAGGAAAGAGATAAAAGACATAAGGAGAATCCACAAGTTTCAAATAAAACTGCAGGAATTCCTGAGGCAAAATGTAAATTGGAAGGAAAGAAATGTACATATGTATGTATGTATATACAAGACTCTACAAGACTTTAACTACAAAAGAAAAGTTCCTATGACTGAAAGCTAAGATTCTCCAAACTGAAAAAGACCACCGAATGCCCAGCACAATAAATTAAAAATGACCCAAAACAAAGTCATATGTCATAAAATTTCAGAATACCAGGTTAAAAAGAAAATTCTGAAGGGGAACACATCACAAACCAAACAATGGGGATCAAGTGGCTTCAGACTTCTCTCCAGCAACACTGGATGCTAGAAGAGCGTGGAGCAATGCTTTCACGTTTTTGAGGGAAAATAATTTGTGACACAAGATTTTATACTTGTCCAACTACAAATAAAGTAAAAAGTAGGATAAATACATTTTTAGACATGTAAGAACACAAGAAAATTTACCTTCTATGTATTCTTTCTTATGAAACTGCTAAAGGATATGCTCCAGCAAAACAAGGGAGTAAATCAAGAAATAGCCAGGAAACAGGAAAACCAACACAGAAGGGGCAAAGGGAAGCACCAGATGATGCTGAAAGAAAGTCCCAGCACGTAGCCAGAGGGCTCCAGGGAAGGGTCTCTAGGAAAAAGTTGTCAAGGATAAAACCACGGTTTTAGAATCTCAAAATAGAGATCTTATGTTTATAAGAACTACATTGCAAGAAGAATGTGTTAATCAGTCAGAGATTGGGGCCTGTTACACACCAATTCTTGAACACATAAAATCTCCTGACTTTCTTTTACAGAAAAGTACATCTAAAAATTGCCTTGTGGGGCTTCCCTGGTGGCGCAGTGGTTGAGAATCTGCCTGCCAATGCAGGGGACACGTGTTCAAGCCCTGGTCTGGGAAGATCCCACATGCCACGGAGCAACTGGGCCCGTGAGCCACAATTACTGAGCCTGCGCGTCTGGAGCCTGTGCTCCGCAGCAAGAGAGGCCGCGATAGTGAGAGGCCCGCGCACCGCGATGAAGAGTGGCCCCCGCTCGCCGCAACTAGAGAAAGCCCTCGCACAGAAACGAAGACCCAACACAGCCATAAATAAATTAATTAATTAATTAAAAAAAAAAAAATTGCCTTGTGGGTTAGCTAGACCTTGAGATGATTGGGAAATGAAGATGAAACCCTTGGTCCTCAGCGAGAAAGGAGAAAGGGGACCCTATCGCTAAAAGTTAGCAAACTTAAAATATGCTGTTTGAAAGGGATGAGGATAAGACACATGTGAAAGAGATCATGGTATTTAGTAACACCCTTAGGATCTGTAAGTGGCCACATATTTGCCAAGGAGAGTAAAATCTTCACAACCAGTGAAGAGATCCTGGGTAATTAAACCCCTGTCTTCCTCGCTTTGTTAGTTTGTTAGTTATGATTCTAATTTCAGAATGCATGGCACCAAGTTCTGTTCATTATGGAGACTGATTTATTATGGAGACTGATATCTTTTTCTTGGAGGGTGGAGATCCCACCCTCCAAGAAAAAGATATAGAGAACTGAAAATGTCTGAGCCTTTGGAAGACAACATTTAAAGGCATTTAACAGATCTGATGAAGCATGTGAAAAGAATTAAAGGCAGAGATACAGAAAACAAAGGCATTTTTTTAAAGTAGGCAGTTAAACACAGTAAAAAACAAAAATCTGTTCAGGAAAGAAAATGTAATCATAATTCCCTACTTAGCTATACAGTCAGCAATATTTAAATAGTTTAATAATGCAAGCATTGTGCTCACTCACAACAAAAGCAATATATTATATGGGGGTGGGGTAGGGGTAAATGGTATTAAAATACAACACAGGAACAAAAGTGTGAACAGGGTTTAGGAAAACAGACAGTGAAGTAGCAGAGCTAACAATAGCAGGGAGTCATTGCCACCTCCAGACCTGATAGTTCAAGGGCAAGGGGAGGAGCAATTATCAGACCTCAGAGAGCAGCTGATAGGGCAGCTTGCCAGAAGAGGAGGAGGGGTCTCATTCAGGAGAATAAATACCCCATCCCCCCATCCCCTCTCCAATCCAGTCTCCCGCTGATGCCTCCACTAACCGGACCCAACACGAAGCCAGAGGATAACGGAGCCTGTCCACTTCATCCACGAAGGTCAGCCTCCCCAGGAACACCCAGGGTTAAGAAGAATACATCTGGAAGAGGCAGACAGACAGCGTCCAACAGAGAGAGCTAAAACGTCATGACTGGAAGACATAAATAATGTCTAAAATTAGCACATCAAAAAATAGCACCACTAGTCTATGTTTTAGAACTGAGGTAGCCAACATTTGAAAGCCATTGGCTCTGGAAAGCAGGAAGAGACGGCAGAAGGTATACCAGACAACAGTGTTTTCATGATCCAGCTTAGAAGCGTTAGACTTTTCTTTTAATTAATTTTTCTTGGACTATAGTTGCTTTACAATGTTGTGTTCGTTTCTGCTGTATAGCAAAGTGAATCAGCTATACGTGTACATATAGCCCCTTTTTTTTTGGATTTTCTTCCCATTTAGGTCACCACAGAGCACTGAGTAGAGTTCCCTGTGCTATACAGTAGGTTCTCGTGAGTTATCTATTTTATACATCGTAGTGTATATATGTCAATCCCAATCTCCCAATTCATCCCAACCCCCCTTCCCACCTTGGTATCCATACGTTTATTCTCTAAGAAGCATTAGACTTTTAAAATACTTGTTTATATTACTTGATCAGAAATAAAAATGAATACAATGTTAAAAACATCAACAACAACAAAAAAGTAGGCATAAGGGAGAAGAAAAATGCACCAGCTTTGTCATTTGAATGGGACCCTATGGGACCCTATTTGAGTCCTGTCACCTCCTTGGGTTTCAGTTGTCCCAGCTGTAAAACAAGATAATCGTCCCACTTTGGAGGGAGGTTTGAGAGAGTTGAACGAGAAGACGGACATGAAGCATTTGGCACAGAATGAGCCCCTCAGCTCAGGAGAAAGGGACACACAGAGATGTAAAGAGAGGGAGAGAATCTTAAAGTGCCTAAAAGGCAATGATTATCTTTATAAAGGTCTGTATTTTATAGCTTCTCCTGAACCCTCAGCATCTAACAGAGTCTGGCTAATGGCAAACGCTCCGTAAAAGTTCGTTGGATGAGAGTGGTGTGCTTTCTGCCTCTCTCCTCGTTTGATGGAACAGGACCAATTCAAGGGCCTGTGATTCGCTTCTCAAGGTTTCATCTTGACCTCGACCTTGCCGCCGTCAGACTCACTGCTCAGATCTTTCCAGCTCCCTCCCTGCAGCCCTCACCTCCCCATCCCTGCAGCCACTCCTACGCCATCATAATCCTGTCTTGCGCGTGGAGCTTCCGGGACCCATCTTCCATCCCTGAAGCCTCACCCCAGCTTAAATACCAAGTTCCCTGCACTCACCGCTTCGCAGCCTCTTTGGTGATGGTCGTGAACCAAGCAGGACTAGACCTTCGGGAAGGAAGGTCCATTGGAAAGGCTCTTTTGACCAACAGCTTCACAGCAGGAAATGAGGCCCAGCGGTGCTTTTCTGATGGCGATGGCGGGACTGAGGACCCGGGTGCCGTGGAGAAGCGTCTCTTGTGGCCCTGGCACAGATTCAGGTAGCCGTGACCTCGCCTGCTCCTACCTCCAGAAAGGCTCCAAGGGAAGGTTCTGATTTCGCCCTCAGGCTGCGCTCTGGCTACACAGGCTGCTCCAGTGGATGTCGTGCTGCACTGGAGAAAACAAAGCCCTCTGAAATGGGTATTTGTTAACGCTCGTTCCCCCACGTGGGACCCACCTTGCGATGCCCATTCATGCCAGCCCCCACGGCGGCTACCAGGGCCCGCGTGTATGGTTGTGGCTGCTTCTTGTCTGCGGGTGTCGCCCCTGGGCAGTCGTGGTCCAGGGCTTTACCTGTGACCAGCGCCCGCCTCCGAGAAAGATCTCCTTCCCTGATGAGAGAGGTGCAGGAGGAGGAGGCCCTTTGCCAAGGCTCCCCTCGCCTCCTGCTTGGGACCCCGCGGTACGAGAGGCCCCACCAGCACCTCAAACTCAGCTCACGGAAACACGACTCACCTCTCACCAGCAACTCCCCTGCGTGTTCCTGTTCTCTGTTTCGGACACGCCTCCTCTCCCTGGATCGAGACCTCGGAGTGATCCGTGACACCCCTCTCACTCCCACGTTCAATCCCTTACCACATTTTACTCACTGCTCCTTTTCTGTTTCTCTCTACCTGTCCCTTTCATTTACATCAATGATCTTTGTTTTTGTCTTGACTTCAATACTAGTCAAGGCTCTCTGGTTGCCAGAAAGAAATGACCAGTCAACCTGAGGGGTTTCTTCAAAGGCACGAGGGCGTGTCACTGACACAGAAACGGAAATGCAGCCGGGCCTCGTGGGAAATGAGGTTAGACCTGAAAAGCCTTTGGGGATACAGTTCCAGCTCACTTTTCCTCCTCTGGGGCCATCTGGCCTTTTCTCTTTGTCCTGTTCTCCTGCTTTTCTCTACCTCGATTGTTTATGTTTCAAAGTGATTATCCCAACCCCTAATGTGCTCTGCAATCTAAACACAGCCTCTCATTTTGTTCAAATTCTGGAGAGAGAGGCTTGATGGACCACTGGCCAGCTGGTAGATTGGACCAGCCTCGCCAGGAGGCCAGCTTTGATGCCAGCATCTGGATTAGTCCAGGTGGAGTCGTGGGTGTTAACGGTGATCCCTGGGTGTGCTCCTTCATTCCCAGACAGCAGGGCTGTCAGGGAGGCACCTCACAATATTCTATGACAGCCGTTTCTAGAAGTCGGGGGGGAAGCGCTAGTGGCACATCTAAAACCAAGTTTTTACCTTTGTGTTATGAAACGAGGAAAATAACAGGTAGGTGTGTGTGTGTCTGTTGGGAGGAGGGATCATATGTTGATAGACGGTTCCTGATGTCCTTTTTGGGAAAGACTGTCATTTATACAGAGATAATGTCTTCTCTGTTTATGGAGGATGACATGTCTTTTCACTTATGAAACAACAGTGGCTTAGATGGTTGTTGTTGTTTGTGCCATTATTTAGCAAAATAAAATGTTGGGACACCTATGTCAGTCCCTTAAATCTGGGGGGAAACTTGGCTGGTTCATAAAATCCAAATGTCTTGGAAACATTATACCATGTCTTGGCTCTTTTAATAGCTTCCTAAATGGTCTCTCTACTCTCAAGATCTCTTCCCCATCTATCTTGGACATCATTGTCAAGTTAATCTCTCTAGAACGTATTTTAATATATTATTTCCTTGTTGAAATCTTCAAGGGCTTTGCAATGAATATGAAATACAATAGACAGTCTTTGACCTCTAAAAACCAGCTTCAACTGCATTCCCAGCCCTTTCCCACTGCCCCTGCCCAACCTGCCATGTGTCCCACAAGAGGCCCCTCACCCTTCTTAACCCACCCCTTCCCATGCTGTGCCCACACTTTCCATCCCACCTCCATGAAGCCCTCTGATGCTCTCAGCTAAAACGAATCTCTCCTGACTCTGAATTCTTTTATTAAAACATGTATACCTTCTCAGGACACTTACTACATTCTGTATCATCATGTGGTAGTTTGTGCATTTCCTATATACCCCACTAATTACAAACCCTTGGGGGTGACCACCTTGCCTATGGAGCAAGTGGGTAAAGATGGAGTCACACAACACAGGACTCAAGCATGGCTCTGTTCTCTGTGATTTTAGGGAACCTCCATTCCCTCGTCTCTAAACTGGAGAGCATAGTACCAGCTGCTCGGGCCGTGGTGAGGTGAGCGAGATCAGCCATGCCAAGTCCCCGTGCTGTGGTCACTGAATAACAAAAGTGGTCATTTCCTTCCTCGTTGGCACACCGTAGACGCTCACAAAACGTCTGTCCAACCCAGAACCTCATGAATAAGTCAACGCCTACTGAGGCCCAATATGGGATCTCGCTATACAATTAACATTTGTATGTGACTCGTAATGTTACCAATGGTAGAAATTGAGAAGAGGCCAGCCGAGAAATTCAGGCAAGGCTTTATTGGGATTCGCGCTGCAGCAGAAGGGAACGAAAACAAGTAACAGGTTCCCTTGCTCGCTCCCCAGGGGCGCTGGTCTCTTAAATGGGGCGAGGCCGGGGGCGGGTCAGTGGGTGGGGCTGGAGGGGTGGCTTAGGTGGCCTGCCCACCCCCTTGGTGGTGCTGTGTGCGGGATCACGCATAGGACCCTGCTTTTTTCCCCAGCACCTGAGAGGTGGCAGTTGGGTCTTGGACTTTCTGTATCTTGTTGTTCGTAACTTGCCCCAACTGTTCATGCATGCAGTTGTTTTTAGTCCTTCATAGTTTCTTTGTATTCTGCTGCTGGAGGAGGCGTGTGTCCAGATGCAAGCACTGCAGCAAACGGTCCCAGGTCCCAGGTCCCAGCCTGTCTCAATAACTTACCTCTGAGGAAGATTCCAGTAGAAGAGTTTGAAAACATTTGAGCAACACAGCACATTGGAAGGAGAGCCCTGCTTCCCAAGGTGACCACCTCAAAGGACAACGCTCACGTGGAAACCTATGCCCTGAAACGTTTTGTTTTTAAAATGTGGTTCCTCTCTTTTGCGGCCACACCTCATAAATGTATCTATTTGGTTTTGACCATCTCTCTGTTCTCTGCTCAACCTTGGCAGACTGGCTCACCTTAGTGGCTCAAAATCAAGCAGAAAGTTTGGGAGATACAGAAACATCTGGATGGACATCTACCGCTGAACTTCCTGTTAAGCAAAAATAGACATTCTTATGAGAGAAGCCACTTTTTATTATTTGCAGCTGAAAAGATCCTAACAGACACAAACACGAGAAGCGACCTTACCCGGTTGTTTTATAACCGGAAAGTGGGCTGAGACCACAGAGCGTGTTTCAGGATGCCCACAGGGAAGGTGAGATGGAGGAGGCACAGGACCTCAGTGACACTCACCAGTGTGTGTGCATCAGGCACTATTCTAAACCCTGGATGTGCTTAGTCTCTCAGGGTCCTCGCAGCATCTTATGGGACAGGAGGTGGTACTGAGCCTTTTACAGGAGAGGAAACTAAAGTGCTGAGAAGTGAGATCAATGCCCAAGGTCACACAGCGGCAGGAGGAATGGCAGGATTTGCTCCCAGGAGGGCACACTCTAGGACCCACCACCTGCTTTATCACTACTCCATCAGGCCTCCCTAGCGACAGAAGGTCCTCCCAGATGCCATCATTTGGGGGCTGATCTGGCCTGCAAGTGTCCACAGTCTTCCCTTTTGGTCTCGTTTCTACAGGGGAAAAAAATGAAGACTAAGCGTGAAACGTTCAGGGTGCCTCTTCCGTGCCTCAGGCGCACGTTTGCTCTAGTTAATTTCACCCCTTCCTCTCCATCTCCGGCTGCCCCTCCCTGCTCAGCCCGGCCCCGCAAGGCTCACTGCCTCCCCATCTCTGCCCCCTTTTTGCCCCCAGCTGCCCTGCTAGCCTCACCATGTGCAAGCCCGGATCCCCACACCGCTCTTCTAGATGTTTCCTTCGAGTCCAGGTATTCCACCCTAGACAGCCTCCAGAGATGACACGGGAGGTTGGGAGGAAAAATCAAAGCAACTGAGAAGAGTTAGAAAAACTAGTATGCAAACTCCCTTATCCCTACTCAATAAACAGCCACTAAAATCATGGTGACTATACCTAATTTTTAAAAATGTGTTCAGGGCTTCCCTGGTGGTGCAGTGGTTAAGAATCCTCCTGCCAGTGCAGGGGACACGGGTTCAAGCCCTGGTCCGGGAAGATCCCACATGCCGCGGAGCAACTAAGCCCGTGAGCCACAACTACTGAGCCTGCGCTGTAAAGCCCGTGAGCCACAACTACTGAGCCCACGTGCCACAACTACTGAAGCCCACGCGCCTGGAGCCCGTGCCCTGCAACAAAAGAAGCCACCGCCATGAGAAGCCCGCACACCGCAACGAAGAGTAGCCCCTGCTCGCCGCAACTAGAGAAAGCCCACGCGCAGCAACGAAGACCAAAGGCAGCCAAAGATAAATAAGTTTTAAAAAGATAAAAATAATAAAATAAATAAAAATGTGTTCAGTTCTATGCATTTAAGGCTTACTAACACTCAAACACTAGAGTTAAGATGTATTTAATGCATATTAATTTAGAAAAATAAAAGCTCGCAGACACGGTAGTAATAGATTTAGAGCATCCGTTCTGAGCAGAGCGTGTGTTCCTTTCCAGCTAAGCAAGTGTAGCAGCCGGAGCTCTGCTTGGTCCAGAGAGGCGGAGTGACCAGCAGCAACACTCTAGGACCTGGGGCTTCTGCTCCTTAGCTTTTCTGAATGTCCTTCTTGCCTGTCTCTGGGGGTGAAGTATTGACCCTCCACACCAGGCACAAAGAATGCCTCCTCAAGTCCCCAGGACACAGGACTTTCTCGCCGTATCTCAGAACAGCCTGGGTCGTTGTATAATCTTTAATCTTTCCTTTGCAACTTTGAAAGGAAGAGAATTCCCTTTATTCCTCCTTGGAATCCTCACCCTCTCCCCACCCTGTCCTTCAAAACTCATAGCCCTGAGGCTGGTCAAAGAGGCCCTGGAAGCTGGATGAACAGATAAGAGCTGCAGGGATGGCAGAGTTCACCATGGGTGAAAACGTTTGTCCACTCAAGGACGTGGCTTTGCTCACAGCCGTTCCATGGTCTCATCCTTACCCATCCCCTCTACATTCCAATTATAAAGGGACATGGAGATGGAAAGAGTCTCAGCAATAATACAACATCCTTCCTCAGACATTCCTTTTCTGCCATTCAAAAAACTGGCTTCTTGGCTTTTATGTGACAGGAAAGTTTTGCAAGAACCAACTGTGATTCTAAGAAAAGATTTTGCTCAGCAAAGTGAAAGCCCTCCCATCGCTGCCTGCAAACTGCTGACAACGTCCCCTGTGCCGCCCCGAGAGACGAGGAGGAGCCCCAGCCCAGCACCAGGGCGCTGACCTGCTGTGCATCTTGCCCCACCCAGGAAAAAACGGGTGGTGGCGTGAAGAGGGCCAGCGCTTGGAGCCCCAGGGCTTGGAGAGGGAGACAGCGGCCAGCAGCCAACCTCTGCAGCTGCTGTTTCCTCTGCCCAGATGCCTCCCTAGTCCCTTTACCCACACAATGCAGCTCACCCTTAAGAGAAAACTCACATGCCGATGCCACCTCCTCCAGGAAGTCTTCCATGGATCCTTCCAGCAAGAATTAACCACCCTTTCCATTATTCTCCCCAGGACCCTTTGTTTGTCGCCCCAGTCTACTCTGTATTTTTGTTATATCTGTCGGCGTGTTAGGCCCTCCCGCTGGTCATCAAACCCTTCAGGTCAGTGCCTGTGTCTGAACCATTTTGTTGCTTCTTCCCCATCCACACACCTTCTCCCTCTCCAATCTCTCTCTCTGTCCCTCTCTCTGTCTCTCCATCTCTCTGTCTCTGTCTCTCTCACACATACACGCAGCAGTGCTTGTCCCCAGAACTTTCTGAAGGACGCTTCGAGTAGCACAGAGGATCTGTCCTCCACTTCCACAAGGAAGTGTGACTAATTCCCTCCAGTGCTTAAAGGGGGAAGCGAGTTTCCAATTCGACCTGAAATATAAATATGAGTTTAAACCACACCAGCCCTGATCCCTTTTATGGCACAAGAAAATATTCCTCCTCTTTGGGACAACTGCATTTTCCAAGTCACCTTCAAAAATAAAACACTTGCATTAAAAAACAAATCAGAATAGTTGCACCTTTTTTTGGTAATTGACTTTCCAACCATATTACTTGCGCACAGTCACGTTTCTGGGACTCGGCATCATCCTGCTGAAAACCAGAGAAGCCTTGGAGAAACATCCCCCGCCCCGACTAATTTACAAGCGTGGAGACCAAGGCCGTGAAAGATGCGGTGACCTGACCGTGTCCGCTCAGCCTGTTGGTGGCCAGGCCGGGACTTGGGCCCAGGCCCCTGGCTCTGCTCTCTTACTGGCTGGGAGTTCGCTGGACAATGGTTTCTGCTGAGTTTTCCATTTTAAAAGCAGAAGTGAACATTTCAAGTTTTCCGGTCCTGTCCAGCCTCAAGATTCAACTAGTAAAACAGGAAAAAGAGATTGGAACAGGGGAACATCACTTCCCCTCTGACGCCTGTGAGCTCCGAGACCCTGGGCGTTGGCGGGATGGGGCGGAGGGGGGCTTGCTGTGGCCTGTCCTCCAGCCCCAGGCCTGCTGCCTTCAATCGCGTCCTCCGTTTAGACAGCTGGGCTGTGCTCAGTCACGACACGGGGGAGACCCCTCTGCTCTCCGGGGCAGAGGAAGGGAAAGAGGCCATTTGATGCCCCCGGTCTCGCAAGATAAACGGCACAAAGGCACCAGTGTGTGGCTGCGGCCCGGGCGGCGCAGCAAGGACGTGGCAGGGCCTGGAGGGGCTGGAGCACGATGGGGGAGGACAGGAAGGGTCAGAGAAGGAACTCGAAAAGCATCAGCGCACGGCTGCCGCCAGGAACCAGCCAACCACGGGGCAGGATGTGAACGAATGAATGAACGAGCAGGGGGAGCTACACCCCCACCTGCCTCCCCCCTCGGCCTCGGGTGGCTCCCGCCTCAGTTTATCCACCTGAACACTGTGGGATGAGGCGTGCCACGCAGGCGGGTGGCGACGGGAGCGCAGGCCGAGGCCGGCCATGGCTCAGGCTGCGGCCGCGCACGCACCACACAGACGTGACCAGCCGGGTCTGGGCGGCCCGGACTCGACCACAAAGCCCCTCCCCGCGTCTCGCAGCCCTTCCGGCCCCTCCGCTCCTCGTCCCCGTACTTCCAGCATGCTGACTCAGCCGCAGCCTCGTCCCGCACCCCCGGCCCACCTGGGACGGGGTGACCTCACTGCCTCTCCTCAGCCCAGTCGCCCCTCTGTAAGCCCTTCACCCGGCCCTCCCCGCGTGGCACCGCCGGGCTCCCCCCCTCCCCCTCCCCCCGCGCCCAAGGCCACTGCTTCACGAACACCCCTCCCCGCCACCTCCTGCAGTAAATCAGGGAGCCAGCCCAGCAGGCTGTGCGAGGTCGTCAGGGTCACCAGCAAGCTGGCGACAGAGCCATCATCACTACCTGCAGGCTCAGGACGCCCTTCCCTCTGGCCACGGACTCCTTCTTTGCTGGGGGAAACGGCTGAGGGATATTATTCTTTAAGAAAAAGTTTAAAGGGAAAAGATGTGAGGGAATGCCAAGGGAGGGGGGTAGGTGGGGATCGGGGCGTGGGGGAGCTGTGACTAAGGCATCCTGCTGAGAGGGGGGTGGGTTCAGAGCAGCCCTTTCCGTCCACTGCGGAACCTGGCAGCCTCAGGGCTGCGGGCCGCCTCCCGGGCACCAGCCGGGGGTCCCCCACCATCGGAAGAGGAGCGGCGGCTCCCGGAGGTGACGGGGGGCCGACGGTGAGGACAGCTGCGCCAAGCCCCTCCTCGTGTCCAGCACGCCCGCCCGCTGGGGCCTGTCGGCCACGTGGACAAACAGAAGCACACCGCCAGCCGCCGGCCCCGCTGGGCACCTGGAAGGCCTGCGGTCCTGCCCGCCGGCCGCGCTCGCGGACCGCAGCTGCGGGGAAGCACGTGCCCGGCGTTGCTGGGGTCCGTCCGCGTTCGACGGCGGCACCAGCACGCTGCCCGCAAGGAATCGGGCCGAGGGCACGGAAGGAAGCAGACGCTGCTCAGGGCGAGCCAGGGCCTTCCCTCCAACCCAGTCAGGTCTACGTCATCCTCCTTTTCCAGACGTGGAAACCGAGGCTCAGAGAGGCTGTCGCCCGCGGAGGCTGCACAGTAACCGGGGGAGCCGGGTCCGAACCCCTTCTCATCACACCGCCGGCCCCGCCCTCCGGGAGCCGAGCTGCCGGGCGGCCCCGTGATGATTCGACGATTTGGTATCTAAAGTCACTTCCTGCTCGCAGGTCTCCAAGCCCCTCCCTGATTCCCACTGCCTCAGGCGGGGAACCCAGAAAGTGCAGAAACCTTTCCTGGTGCCGGACACACCCCACGACGCAGGCCCGGGGCTGGGTGGGTGCTTCTATTGTGAGAGCATCCTGCGGGGCTTCTCCTGGGGCTGAAGGAGGGTGCAGCGAGACCAGCAGAGGCTGCGCTGGCTGGGAAACTGGGCGGTTCCTGTTCAGGCAGGTCTGGGGAACTTTCAGGTCAGGAACTGCCAGGTGGGCAGGGGGCTTCTCTTCACAGGCTGCTCGGTCATGATGCACGTGGGGGAGGCCAAAGCCGGCCGACCCGATGGAACCGTGTCTCTGAAGGTCCTGCTCCCCTAGGAGACGTAATGGCCCGAGACGGGTGGGGGTGGGGATTCTTAGTTCGGCCTTAATTTCCAGCAGACCGGATACTCCTTTGGTCTTTCTCCCCAGAAGCCTCTTAGACACAGGAAGGGCCATTTCGGGGTGCACGGGGGCCACAGAGGATCCCGAGTTGACGCCAGGCTGATGGGGTAAATCCCCACCTGGCAACCCCGGGAGGAATCTGCCTGACTTCTTAGTCTGAGAGTGTGTGAGGGCAGTGAGGCAGAAGGTAGGTGTGGGTGGGTATCTGCCTGCCTGGGTTTCAGGGCAGGGGTCGCTGGGATGATGAGGTCAAGGTCAGTGTGAGGTGTGTGCAGCCCTGGCCGGAAAGAACCCACCCTCGCACTCATCTTCCTCTCTTGCCATCAGAAAGTCTGTGGTTTCCATGGAAACCGAGAGCCCAGACTGGGAGTTGGGGGGAGCCTCTTGCCCCTCTTTCTGTATCTGCATTCACCCCCTTTCTCACTTCCCCGCTCCTCCCTTGTCCTTCCTGCACATCTGCCTTCCCCTGGGGTGCCCCCCATTCATGCACCCCAGTCTCCTCCCCTCCCCCAACATCCCTGCTTGCGCCCATTTGCAATAAGGACACACAGTGGGGACACTGCTGTGCCAGCTCAGAGCCCCTCAACCTTGGCTGCCGTGGCACAAACTGCCAGTCGGTCCCAGTGTTCTGTTCTACCCATCTGCCAGTTTTCAACTGAGCAGAAAACCACCCAGGAAAATGATGCTGCTTTATATCTCAGTGTGGTGCTAGGACTAAGTTCTGGCCAAAGGGAGGCCAGCAAGGAGGTCATGTACAAACTTTCTTCTTCATTTTCCTTGGTAGGAGGTATGTGGACGTGATGGCTGGGGCCCATGCAGCCATTCTGGCCTGTGAAATACGTCAGTTTGTACACCTCCCAAGATTTGCTCAGCCATGGTTTCTCTGCTCTTTGCCACTAATGATCCTCTGAGAGGGTCACCTGACACCCACCGCACTCTTGCACGCCACAGAGGGTTTCAATTTTTTTTTTTTTTTTTAATTTATTTTTTGGTTGTGTTGGGTCTTCGTTTCTGTGCGAGGGCTTTCTCTAGTTGCGGCAAGCGGGGGCCACTCTTCATCATGGTGCGTGGGCCTCTCACTATCGCGGCCTCTCTTGTTGCAGAGCACAGACTCCAGACGCGCAGGCTCAGTAGTTGTGGCTCACGGGTCTAGTTGCTCCACGGCATGTGGGATCTTCCCAGACCAGGGCTCGAACCCGTGTCCCCTGCATTAGCAGGCAGATTCTCAACCACTGCGCCACCAGGGAAGCCCTCGATTTTTTAAAGAGAGGTTCGTTGAGTTCCATCCCACCTTGTTGGCGAGGTCACAGTGCCCGAAATTTCCCCTGCTTGGTGGGGTCGGGCCCATTGTAGCAGGTGTTCCTGGTTCTATACGCTGCTCCAGACCTCGAGTCAGAGGCCTCTCACCTCCTGCCCTATGGCTTCCCCGTTGCTGCTGATGAGCAGACACCAGAGGACCTGCTCTCCAGGTACACTGACTCACCTGGCCGGGCCGTTGGGCTGCAGATGGAGACGTGTGAGTCGACAGCCCCGCTGGCCGCTGCTCACTCACCAGCCGGCCCCTTGCGCCCTGGTTCAGCTGTGGACGCTTCTGCTGCTGTCCGGGGCTCTGACTTTCCCGAGCAGGAGAGGCAGACATCGCCCCCTGGAAGGTGGGGTCCTGATGCCCTGTGAAGCCCACGTGGACCAATGGGAGCTGGGCAGACAGATTCTTCTCCCCTCCTCCTCTGGTCCAAGCCCCAAGGGGCCTTTCTGGAGACACCACCCCCCCCCCCACACACACACACACACAGGGAACGAAACCAGTGGCCGCGTCTGTGACCACCAGCTCTTCGTGTCTCCCTCCCTCCTCCTTGGCCTCACCTCCCCCTCGCTTCCTGGGGTCACACTGCCACTGAAGTGCTGATGCGTTTGCTTTGGCCTCAAGCTCTGGTTTCCAGAGCACCTGGGCTGAAACAGGGAGACGCTCGGAGGATGGCAAAGAAGCAAGGTGGGGGGAGCCAGAGCACCAAGAATCTGGAGAATCTGGGAGCGGTTGCACCCACCCTGGACCACGTGCCCCTCAGCTTTGTATCTGAGAAACCAACGTCTAGTCTATTTAAGCCACAGCTATTTTGGGTTTTCTGCAACCTGCAACCTTACCCTAAGACACACAACTGCCCTTACCCTAAGACACACACGAGGACCACCTCCGGGCAGCAGTTCCCTGGGGACTTCTTTCTCTGGCACAACATTAAAATACTTCTAATCCCTTTCCTTCCCATTTCACTTCCACTGGCGATGCCTTATTTTCATGCACACGGCATTCCTACCTGGGAGGTCGAACAGTTGTGATTATTCCTTTCCCTTCTCCATCCCTTCCTACCCAATTTCCTGCTTAAAGGATAAGGAAACGAGATCTCTTCGAAGTTACATGATTTGCCTACAAGCAGGAGCTAACGAGAGAAAACCACTGTCCTTCTGGCTTCCGGGCCATGAAGCCAGGCTGCATTATCACTGCGTCCCCACCCTTCAGAGGTCACACGGTCTGGGAGTCACCGAATTTCCAGCTCTCCTTACACCACGGACCGCCTCTCCTGCCCCTTTAAAGTTAGAAGTGGCCTGGGGTCTGGCCGAGATCAAAGCAGTGCACACAGAGGTGATATGTGTCCTGACAGGAGCTCTAGAAAGCAGTGGTGATTCACCAGGCATCTCTTTACATCTGGCCTGGGGACCAGCAGACCTGGGGATGGGGCTTGGTCTGGCTGCCCCACTCCTGGGGTGAGGCTGGTGTGGAGAAGGGCCCCGACCCACTCATAGTGGATGTGTAGTGAGAAAGAGAAATAAACCTTTTGGGTTTTACGCCACTGAGACTTGGGGAGGGAGGGGTGTTGTTTACCGCAGGATAACCCAGCCCATCCTGACTAACACACGCATTCAATGGGCAAGTCAAGTCCAGAGAGTTGGGCTTATTTTGATTTGTTTTCAAAGGAGACAAATGGAGGCCAGTTTTATTAAATATCAAAGATCTTCTCAAATTCCGACAACCCTGAGACCCTGGGGAAGGGCGTGTCCGCTTGGCTGAAGCGTTCACAGCGAGGGTTCTGAAAAGGCTTCGCGATTAAAACCAAGGATGCGCTTCATTTCTGGGCTCGCAGTCCCACGCCAAGTAGAGTTTCCAGGTTTCGGCCATCACGTGGCCCTTTCCAGGGCCCCATGTGACAGTCAGCTAGACATTCGGCCCGATCAAAGTGCGTTTAAAATTATGTTTTTTAAGCTGCAAGGAATTCATAGTTTTATATACTGAGGAAGAGACAAGTGACCCAATAAAGGCAATAACTACATCTCATGCTGTCCTCCAACTCCGTAAGGAAATCCCACTCCACTCGCTGTCCCTTGAGTGGAGAGAGCTGGGAAAAGGGGAAATAAATCCATTCCTCCTTAAAATCCCTCAGCTTAAAAAAAAAAAAAAAAAAAAAAATCCCTCAGCCTGTCTGGAAGCAGCACAGCTCCTGGGAAAACGATGGGCTGATCCCCTTTTTAGTGGCTCCGGATGCACATAGGATGGGAAGAGGGGCTCTTCCTCCTTGGGGGACAGGGTAACCCCACACAAGCCTCCCTTTCTCTGTGAAACCATGCCAAGACCCGGGCTGCATTTCCTGTCCAAACGCTGGGCCCAGGAGAATTAAACACTTCAACAAGGACACAGAATCATCACTCAAAATAGTAAGCTCTTTGCTTAAGAAAAGGGACTTGGGGGTCCACTGAGCTTGCAGTCGTTGCGAACCTTTGAGCGCTGCAGCTCTCTTTGGAGTGAACGCTGGCCTGGTCCAGGGCCCACAGGACGGTCCCCTCACGCCCAGCCCTGTGTGGCCTCTGCCTGCCCGTCTATCGTCTCTCTCTTTGCAGCCCTTCTGACTACTCCAAGCCCACCTCCTCCAAGCAACTCCGAGCTACTCATCTCTCTGCTGGCCATAAAACAGTACTTTATTTCAAGCCAGTAACAGTATCCCTAACACTTAACTACATAATTAATAGTCCCATGTGTGTCATTTCATTATCCAACTTCATTATAAATTGCGCAGGGCAGGAATCAGGCCTCATTTACTTTTATTTTCATCCTGTACTCCCCACAAGGATTTATTTCTGGGGGCAAGATAGTCATTCAACAAACACGCTGCTTCATTTCACATGGTATTTGAGCCCAAGGCTGTTTCCTATTCTTAACTTTTTAGAACAGGTTTTGAGAGTCAAAGCACCAACAACTCACTCTTCAGAGATATTTTATCTGGGCACAGCTGGCTGCCAAGCGCCAGTTTTCTAAAAATTGTAAACCCACTTCTTTGGGGGGAGTGAAATGACCCACACGTGTCTGATTCTTTTATACTGAAAAAAGTGAGTGTCCAAGGAAAATTAAAAGACCTTTCCAAGACTGAAAAGCATCAAAACTAAATTTAGAAAAACTCTGAAACTCCTGCACACAGATTCCAGTGCCTCTATCCTAAGCTACCATCACCTGTCATCCCAACTGAATTACTGTGAGAGGGTCCTAATTCACCTGCTGCCCTGTAGGGTAATTCCCCTACTGGGGAGGGCTGGCCACTGGCATGTCTTCTCTCTAAAATACAAACCTAGTTGAACAAGACCCCTCCTTAAAATCTCTCGATGCTCTCCAAGTGCCTTAGTGTGTCCCATAAACCCTGCTTACTTCTTACAAACCTACCCTCCCCTCCCCAGGGACCAAGACTTAGTACAGAGCTTTGGCAAGTGCCCTGGGCTCTCGCCCGGAGTCCTGTATACAGTCAGCCCTCCTGCCCGCAGGGAATTGGTTCCAAGACCCCAGCAGATACCAAAATCTTCTGGATGCTCGAGTCCCTTTCATAAAATGGCACTGTACAGTTGGCCCTCTGTATCTGCAGTTGGTTGAAAACTTGGATACAGAGGGCTCACAGTATTTTCAAAAGGCCTTTGCCTGGGAGGCCTTCCTCACGCCCTCTCTTCTTACCTCGGCCAGCTCCTACACTCTCTGCTGCAATTCAGAAATCAGCCACCTCCCTTAAGCCTCCAAGACGGAGTCCAGAGGCCCCAGCCCTGCACAGGTTAGCACAACGGACGAGGACAGGCTGCTTCCTTGTCAACATCCCTCCCTGGACAGAAGGATTGGACACAGCAGAGGGACAGCTCTTACCCGCTACTGAGCTGGCATGCAGGCCGAATCACCTGCACCCCGCACTACTTCATCCTTGTCTCTCTCTTCCTGTGGGGGGATGAGCATTGGGAGGTAGGGAGCAGCTGGGTCACAGGTAAAGTTAACTTTAAATAAGTTAAAAATGCATGTGGTGAGACCCCACGATACAAGAAGTCGTAAGAAAAGGAAAACAATATCAACAAATACAGTCAATGGACTTGCGTCCATGCACATTTGAGTTACCCAGCAGGGCTTGGCCAAAAGAGTGTTTTAAAGGGAGATAGAAACAACTTAAAAATAGCACCAGCCATTCTGGGCACTAGAGGAAAATGGGACACGAGAGCTGCTGCCCTTCCAGCCAGGGTCCCTTCCAGGCTAGTCACTGCCTGAGTAAAAGGCAGCATCCTTGGGGACAACTTAAGGGGAGCTCTAAGATTTCTCCTTTACTCGCCAACTTTACAACCTAGCACTGAATGACCTAACCCTCTTTCCGGGAAAATGCAGATTTTTTCCCAGCACACATGGCGTTCGGAGCCTGAGACGCTGGGCTCTGAACGGAAGAGGATAGAAGATTCTGGAAGAGCCACCACAGGGACTGCAGAAACCTCGAGGGCAGACTTAGGCCACACACAGGGGTCTCCTTCCCGAGGCAGCAATGCTGCAGAGAATGGGTCACAGAGCAAGTGCGTTTGGGGCAGGAGGGTGGGCTCGTGCCCTGCGGACCCCCGTGGCCGCCAGAAGGCTGCTGAGAGCTTCCTTCTCCTGGGTGGCCCGTTAGTCCCAGACTCTCATACCCTTTTGAAAAACTATTGTGTCCAGATTTTACTTATTTATTTTCATTTTAACTATGTCCATCATTTACTGAATTACGTTCTACATCAGGCCAGGCCAGTGCTTCCTTGTATCAAGTATAGGAATCATGGGGACCCACACACATATAACTGGGGGAATATCAAGAATGTGATTTTTACCAAAAGGGTAGGAGAGGGTCCGGTGTGGCTCTGGTTGCAGCAGTTCTCTCTCCACATAGAAACTGCTGACCTACTAGCCCGTCGGCCTCACTAAATGGGAGGCCCGCATCTGTATGGTCCCCTGTATCTCCAGATTCTAGTACAGTGCCTGAGAGAGTAGGTGCTCGGTGAAAAACAATTTTTGTTTTGGTTGAATGGATGGCTAAATATGAAAGAGTGAGCAAACCAATGAAAGAGCAAAGTTCAGGAGAGATAAAGTATTGAACCCCAAAGTATAAACCAGAGGAAGGACTCAAAAGGAAATACGGTGATGGAGGCCCTGTTAGTATCATGAGAGGTGACCAACTCTGCTGTGAGACTGGCAGGAAAGGCGAACTTGGGAGACAACAGAAACAAAAGTGTTGAATTGCATCGAATGTCTTAAGGACAAGAAAATACTGGAAATAAATGCCGTAGACCTTCTGTGCGTGCCCGTGAAGTTCTCAGTTTCAAAACGAAGCACAGGAACGGGCCATTTCTTTTCCTGTCTTGGCTTCTATAACCACAGACTCTTTGGCAATCGCCAAGGTGTCGGAGAAGAACCCCACCTGGATTTCCCATCTATTCTTCAAACTCTGCGGAATCAGAGACCACCCTACGTGTTGCAAACCAAGGGGATTTAATACAGGGGGTAGATCACAAATCACTGGAAGGGCTGAGAAAAGGGGGGCAGGAAGATTATCCAGAGATTAAATAATGTTAGGAATCTGCCGTCACACTGGAAGTGCCTCCACCTCGCCCCCCGGGGTTGCCCCCAGGCTGCTGGCACCAGCATTACTCTGCAGGAGGTCAGGCCCTCCATTCCCCTGCGGCTGCCGCAGACCCTCTGCTGCCACAGCGTGGAAACCAGGACCTGAGCAGGGACCACGAGGCCAAACTTTGCTACCACTGCTGCCACTGCCACTTCCAGAGGAAACAGGACCACTCCTGTCTCCTGCCAATCCCCTGACAGTGCCTGCCACTGGCTGACACCGAAATGACAAGGGACTCTGGGCAATGTAGTTTACAAACTTGCCTGTCCTGGCTCTACAGAAGACAGCATGAAAACGTGGGAACAGAGAGAGGCGGGCAGATACTGAGCACATCCAGAGTGTGGGGATGTCGTGTTCTAAGTCACAGGTGTGCACGTGTGGGTGTGTGTGCAGGTATAAGTAAAGGCAGACACACACACACACACACATACACACACACACACACACCCCTATGTCTGAGAGGCAAGGGATTATTATTAAATTAGAATGCCCCCCCTTTCCATCTTGACACGTCTCAAAACAACTGCTTCAGGGATGCCTCTGGGCTGGACCACAGAACCTTAACAGCCGGAAGGCTGTGGCCTCTGTCTAGTGATCACTGCTCATTAACACGAGTCCCGGGGATGGGCGGGGGGGTCTGATCCTTCCTGGGCCTCCCAGAAGCTCGTGGCAGATCAAGCATGAGGGTTTGGTACGCTCACAGTACGTGAACAGGCAATTTGTCACTCCCGGTTCCCAGAGGATTTTTAATATTAAAAACAACCTTGAATGACAGTATATTTGAGGTAATAAGATTCCCAATACTCTCTTGATTCTGAGAATATTCAAGAGAAACTTTTCCTCCAGAGAGTTTAAATGAGAGACATTTTTAAATGATAAGAACTTTTAAGTAATACAAATAAGAACTATATTAAAGATTCCTCTCTGGAAATCTTTCTAGTAACAAAGAGGAGGCACTAGATGACCTGCTGAGAAGGTGCTTTGCTTTCTTGGTTTGGTTTGGACTGGGGTGTGAGGGAGGGGCTTGTTGATTTCTTTTTTTTTTTTTAAATAATTCTGCATATTTACAGAAAATATGCAAAAACAGTACAAAGAACTTCCATATCTCCTTCACCCAGATTCCCAATTTTGCCCCATTTGCTTTCTCTCTCTCTCTCTCTCTCTTTCATCCCCATTACTTCTTTTCTGAACTATTTGAGAGCAAGTTGTAACCCTGATGCCCCATCACTCCTATATACTCCAGGTGTATTTTACAGGGTGTAGTTCTCAAAAACAAAGGCACTCTCCTACATAATCACAATACAATCATCCACGTCAGGAAATCGGCTCTGAGTCAACACTACCATCCAAACCAGAAACCCCATTCAGATCCCACCAATGGTCCCATCAATGTCACCTTTTTCTTTCTGGTCCAAACCCCAATCCAGGATCACGCCTTGTATTTAGTCCCCTTCAATATGAAAGTTACAAAGGTGTTCTTTGTCTCCTGTGTCCTGGACAATCATAAGAGCACCTTTCATTCTGTAGCCGACCCTCAGCTGGGCAGCCCGATCTTGTCTCAGGACCAGTCTCAGGCCACACCCTCACACCGGGCACCTCAGGGATGACTTCAGGCCCAGAGCTCCACCACTGGGGCACACTGGGCCTACACGTCTCACCTGTGGGATTTTTACCCTTGGTCACCTGACCAGGTGACCAGCCAGATTTCTCCACCATGAAGTCAGACCACACTCTCCATTGCTAACATAGCTTTAGGGGAGATGCTCCCAGAAGATGCTTTGTGTTCTAATCACAAGACAGCAGTGCCTTTTCTTCGTGCTTAACTGGCATCTTCTGCAGATTCCCTTTCGACCCTTCTAGCCCGGTTTGATTTGCTGTACACTTTGACGAAATGCTTTTTGTTCTGCTGAGAGAATGGAAATCCAGGATTTACAGGTTCCTGGATTCCAGTCCTGTCTTAATCTCTCTGAGCCTCAGTTCCCAGATCCACAGAATGGGGTCTAAATGGGCCCTAAATGAGTTTCAAGCTTTCTCCGGCTTTGGCATCGCACAATTTAGGTTCTAGTTTTGCCTGGAGGTCCCTGCGTCCACACTGTAATTGGCTTCTTGGCAACAGTCCTTCACTTTAGTAATGAGGTGGGTAGTTTGGGGAAAGAAATGTCTCCCGAGTCCCCCAGCACAGGGGCAGAGAAAGGAAGCACGATCCTTAGTCTTCTGTGACCTCTGACCTCCCGGTGGTCACAAACTGGAGCCTCCCCCAACCCCGTCTTACTGAGCCAACTCTCTGGGGAACGATCCCTATACTATTGGCCATTCATGAGCATAATTTTCACTGCAAGAGAAGAGGTTTTTATTTAATTCCCCATCTGCTTGGTAAATAAAAACAGAGACAGAAAGTAGATTAGCGGTTGCTTATGGCTGGTGGGGAGGGGGACGAGGGGACAGAGGGTGGTAGCTCAAGAGAAATTAAAGAGGTTTCATTTTGAAGTAATAAAAACAGCCTAAAATTGATTGTAGCGGTAGTCACACAACTCTGTGAATACCCTAAAAACCATCGATTTGTAAACTGTAAGTGGGTGAATTGTGTGATGTGTAAATTACCTCAATAAAGCTATTTCACACACACACACTGACAAGGAAGCACCATCTGAAAACTCCAAATCTCTCTGTGATGATGGACACACATCACCCACATGTGTCCCCAGTGAGGTCAGGTGAGGTGGGAGAGGTGCTGGGAGCAGGGAGAGCCTGCAGGGGGGAAGAGCTGGTGCAGGAACCAGGGGTGGGAGGAGCCCTGTGGGGGAGGAGGGCCAGAGCCCAGCAGGGCAGACGGGGCTCTACTGATGGGTCCTGAGGTCTTAACTGGTAGGTCGGCAACAAGGCGACTTCACCCCAGTTAAGGTGCGCAGGGATTTCCGGCAGGAGAGGACCTGGGGTCAGGCTGCCCGGCACTCAGTGCCCAGTTCAGGGACGTCACTGCCCAACACCCTCTCCCCTGCCAGCAAGAGAGGTGACCCTTCTATCGTCTGTCCTCGCTGCCAGGTGATCTCGTGGCTTCAGGAGAGGGAAGCCACAAAAATTAAGTACATAGATGACAGATACGTAGGTAGATAGATGACAGACAGATAGATAAATAGATAGACAGATAGATGATAGACAGGCCTTGGTTGATTCCAAGGATAGTATAATGAGGTTATCATAAGGAGTCCAGAAAAAATCATGGCTATGGCATTGACCAGGGAAAAGCAAGCGTTCCGCGCTGAGCTTGTGGTGTTCCAGGACAGCCCTGTGGGGTAACGTGATACTAGAAAAGCCGAGAGATTTGCCTAAGCCCCCATGATGGATGAGGAGCAAGGTGGGGACCCAGGCCCCAACCCTGGTCTCCTGGCTCCAAGCCCGGCATTCTGTCTTCTGGACCACACGCCCTTGGCCTTGTGTGCCACAGCCCGTCGGGGAGAAGGAAACGTGGGAGGCGTGGGGAGGAAGGTCCAGGAGAAAAGTGGACTCTTCTACAACTGGGGAAGAAAAATGTTGGTTGGGCTGAGCATCCCTTGGGTTTGCATAGCCTGTTTTGAAAGGATCAAGTGATTCAAACGTTAGTAGCATGCTAGCGCACAGTCCAAAGGTGGGCGCACCCCACTACTCGAGGACATAGGTTTGCTGGGGCATAAAGAATTGAAAAAGGGAAAAGTAGTGAACCACGCTTGTTGTACTAACCAAGTTCCAAAAGTCTGATCAATGAGATGATTCATTCACCCACACAAGAAGGGGAAGGGACACATCTCAGGAAATTTGGAATATTGAAAAACAGTATGTGAAGAAAAGAGTTCTACACATCTCCTGGGTTCCAGACAAGAAAAGACAAGGGTGCTAGTCTGTTACTCGCTGGCTCAGAAGATGGATCCCTCCCTTCCTCCATCCTCCTTCCTTCTGACGGTCATTAATCGGTATTTCAGGCACTCAGCAAGCCCTGGGCAACTCCACTTACCCCTGGGGGCTCAGTGGATAAGGAGCCAGAAGAGGTCCCTGCCCTCACGGAGTCATCATTCTTACCTCCTTGTCATATTTCTGTTGAGTGCTCACTACACAGTGATCACTGAAAAAAATACAGTCATTTCTTAATACCTACAATTTTTCTCTCCAGGAGTGTTCCCAACTTCACAGGCATTTCTTTATAATACTTACAAATTCCCATTTTCCTCCGGTAAAACTGAGGCGCAACTAAATCAAATAGAAATTAAGTGATATAATTCCCGTCAGAGAGCAAGTCAATGGTAGAAATAATAATTATAATAACAACAGCTGCAACCATAAACACAGTAAAAAGAACCCAAGTCCAATTCAGAAATTGAACTCAAATCATTATTTAAGGAAGCAAGTACTAAAGAATCTGTCTATCCCCATCCTACCTCAAGACTGTATCTTAGGTCAAGTAAAACATTGTCCCATGAATTAGTCATGAAGTGGTATTGAATCTCCATAGGTAAATCATTCTAACTACAGAAAAGTGTACTTAACTACTACACTGGACCATGTTTGTTGGTGTTCCTAGGCGAGACCTTAACTCAACTGTAAGACCAGTCATGAAAATGGGGCTCCTCTTATCCTCCACATATTCTTGGATCGGGAGAAATCTTGGTTCTCAAAATGCTAACAGGTCAGGGGCAGTAACGTTCTCTGCTGTGCCTGGCACAATGCCATGGAAGGCAAGCTGTCTAGGGAACAGAAGAAATTCAAAGAGATGCGGCTGGAAATTGCTCGCAAGGGGCTAGTATTTTTCCAGGTTAGATGGGCCCAGAAAGAGCATTCTCTGTGCTCCCATAGCCCCAGGTGGCCACCTGCACTTGCACGTGCCTTCAGAGCAGTGGGAAGAGGCAACAATAGCCTACAGCCCTGGACAACTCAGAGACTGAGCTGGGTGGAAATGTTTCCCATTGCCTTATAGATCATTCCGCTCTGCCACCTTCCATGTAATTCACTCCTACAGCCTCCATAGAATACGAAACTGATGTGAGCAGGCAGAGACCCAGAGGTCCTTGGGCAAGCCTTCCTTGGGCAATGCTAATGCTCTCTTTTGGAGGTCAGCCATGCATATTTTGTTATTAAGGACTCAGAAATGTGCTATAGTGAAGAAACCTGTTGGACTCTGTTTAATGCATCATTTTCAAGACTTACTTGATGGTGAAAATCTTTTTCCTCTAAAATCTATGAACATCTCTTGGAGTCTATAAAACACTGTCTGGGAAAATCCTGATTGAGTCCAAACTCCCCACCTCTCCCTCTCATTTTGTACGAGGATCTCCATGAGACATACTTAGATCACGAAAGGCACACGGTAAGTGGTAACTGAGGAAAGAAAATGTTGACAAATTAACGGGTGAATGACTCAGTGGATTTACCATAAGGTCTTACACACCCGATGGAAGCCTGGGCGGCGATGGGCCCAGAGCTTGCGGTCCCGCCTGCCTCGCCCACGTGGAGAAAGCACAGGAGGGTCAGTGCCGCGGTCACCTCTGTGCCCAGCCAGCCTGAAGGCTGCGCTGCTTGGACGCCGGGCAGGGCAGAGAAAGCACTGGAGTCCGGGGTTTAATGTGGGATCATGTCGCCTTAGACTTTGCCAGGGACGGGACTAAGGGCTTGACAGGCTGGGCCATCTGGTTGGGTCCCCTCACCTATCAAAAAAGGCATCGGATGTGTGCACAGCAGGAAAATAAAAAGGCTGTGTTTTAGGTCCACAATCCCTTATCCAGAATCCTGCAGGCAGCTGTGTTATAGAATTCCAAGATTTTCAGATTTTTAGAAAGATAATGCAGTACATCTAGCATAGCTTATGTGACACCACTTGCAGGGCCCCCGGGGCACTGCCCCATATTCAATGTTAATATTTCTGCAATGAAATATGAAGGTTCATGGTAGGTGAGATAAATAAGCCCTAAGTCTTAAGTCAGTTCAGGTCAGATTTTACTGCCAAGTGGCGTCAGATATACCTCTGTTGGTTTTCCCAGCTTTCTGGATGTTAGGACTGTAGATAAGCGAGGGGGAGTCTTCAGTGCGCCCCTCACAGAAGGATGCTTGCTACGAAGAGAAAAGGGTGGATAGTGAATCCGTGCAAGAGATCTAAGGACTTCTCTTTACGGAAAAATCCCATCTCCAGTGCACCACAGTGCTCTTACTTGTAAACAAAAATTTTCCAGTGTTTCTTTTAGGATCAACTTACTTTGGACTTTGCTTTAATGTTGTTTGCTTTGATTTGGAATCCACGAAAGGGGAATCTATCCGTTTTTGCCCTTGAAAGACTCACAAGAACTTTAGACTATATTAACTATAACGAGGAGGGGCCTGAGAAAGTGGGCTTTCCAAGACAAAGGGTCGAAGAACAAAGGTTTAATGACTTATCAGTAAACTTCTAAAGTCAGCAAAGCATCTACCGTTTTGGGTGAATGTAATGGCATAGCTGTGCCCAGTGACGATGACACAGTGACTGTTTCTCTCCTTATACGAGATTCTCTGAAGCAAATCCAGCTTTATGGCCTCGGGTTCTAACTCAGAAAGAATGGTTAAATGCAAATTATCTCCTGTTGCACTGTTCAAGGGGCCTCCAGGTTTCTTAGTCCAACAAAATCCCGACAACACAATTCTTATTTACCTTAATAAATAAAATATGACGTACTTGGCCACAGTGCTAACCAAACAGTGACAGGCGTTCCCACTTCAAAACGGTTGTAAATAGTCAATCTTTATACCGTTGGAATATCATACCAGAGGATTCTGCCTATAGACTGGCTGTAGTATATCCACTGGTGGTCAGGCAAAGTTGAAACACCAAGACTGTATCTTCTCTGCATTAGGCCATAGCTCCACTGACAAATAGAGGTAGAGATTTCACAAAACCGAAGTGCAACAGAGGCTCTAAAGTAACCTTTAGCCGATCCCTTTACTTCAGGTAACACTGCACCTAATTGGTCAGACACATCATGTTCACTTCTGTTTTCAGAGCCCTCCGGACATGAGAATTCAATGGTGCCTGCAACCCATCCCCTGGGTTTAAAGTCCCTGTTCACCAGTTTGTGCCAATTCAGCCCAAAATCCCAGATACTGGGCCAATTACATTCTGTCCCTGGCATCCTAGCCTCACCTGGCCACTGAGCCTTCATAACCTCGAGAAGGGAATTTGCTAAACTCATATGCGGCTGGGGATTCAGGACAATGAGCTCCTTTCCATTGATCTTTAACTCCTGAAAATGCCGAGGGTGCCAGCAGTGTCTGCGAGTGTTTCTCTCCAGATCTTCAGAAGTGAGAACCTGAGGCAGCCAGGTGGCTACAGGAAGTAATGCCAATGCTGAAGGCCACCTGCATCCAGCTCCCAGGTGGCGTTTGGCCCTAGCAGCTGGGAGGTGGCAGCAAGGGCAACCCAAGAGCCACACGCAGCCCCTTGGGCAGCCAGAGCTGACTCGTGCCCAGGGAAGGGGGATCTAACTGAAACACTCAGAGGCCAGAGGTCCCATGGTTCCCACATACTCCAGGAGGGGCGAGAGACCCCCCTGCTCTCGGGATGATGGTGACCCAGTGAGAAGCTCGTATGCAAAGGACGTAAAGAGTGTGTGCTGGGTGAGGGTGGGGACGAGCCCCAAGGAAGAGTCTGCCTCTGGAGGCACTGTTCAGCAGGAAGCCCACTTAAAGCCTGAGCACAGGGCCTGGCACACAGTAAGTGCTCAATAAGCACAAGTGCTCTCCTGCTTCCTGGCCTGTCCCTCCAGGCACCATATTCTGGATCCCTATCATTTGGGTTTCCCTAGTTCAAGCACTTCTCCTGAGGAATACTTAGGTAGAAATCCTTAACTCAGAACTCTGTAGTGAAAGAATTAGTTAAAAAATGATTGGCAGGGCTTCCCTGGTGGCACAGTGGTTGAGAATCTGCCTGCCAATGCAGGGGACACGGGTTCGAGCCCTGGTCTGGGAAGATCCCACATGCCGCAGAGCAACTAGGCCCGTGAGCCACAACTACTGAGCCTGCGCGTCTGCAGCCTGTGCTCCGCAACAAGAGAGGCCGCGACAGTGAGAGGCCGGCGCACCGCGGTGAAGAGTGGGCCCCGCTCGCCGCAACTAGAGAAAGCCCTCGCACAGAAACAAAGACCCAACACAGCCAAAAATAAATATAAATAAATCAATTAATTTTTTTAAAAAATTAAAAAAAAAAATGATTGGCAATTTTAAAAAAGATTAAATCCGGGCTTCCCTGGTGGCACAGTGGTTGAGAATCTGCCTGCCAATGCAGGGGACACAGGTTCGAGCCCTGGTCTGGGAAGATCCCACATGCCGCGGAGCAGCTGGGCCCGTGAGCCACGACTACTGAGCCTGCGCATCTGGAGCCTGTGCTCTGCAACAAGAGAGGCCGCGATAGTGAGAGGCCCGCGCACTGCAATGATGAGTGGCCCCCGCTTGCCACAATTAGAGAAAGCCCTCGCACAGAAACAAAGATCCAACACAGCCAAAAATAAATAAATAAATAAATAAAAATTAAAAAAAAAAAAAAGATTAAATCCCCATTTATATAACATTCTTGAAATGAAATTATAGAGCCAGAGGACAGATTAGTGGTTACCAGAGGTTAAGGATGGAGAGGATATAGTAGGTGGGAGATGCCCTTGGGGATGGAACAGTTCTGTATCTTCACTGTGGAGATGGTTACAAGAATCTACAGCCAGTTTATTACGATAAAACTGCATTGAAGCACACACACACACATACACACACATACACAAATGACTGCATGTGAAACCAGTGAAATCTGAATAAGCTCTACAGATTGTACCAATGTCAATTTCCTGGTTTTGATATTATATCTAGTTCTGCAAGATGTTATCATTGAGCAAAACCGGATAACGTGTACACGGGACCTTCTTGTACATTGTTTTGCAACTTCCTGTAAACCTATAATTATTTCATAACAAAAATTTCTTGAATGACTGAATCCACACGAGTGAATTATATATGCGATTTGCTGAACAGTTAAGGGAAGCATAAACAGATGCACAGACAAACTCCAAATAATACTCACTGTTTTGTTCTCATACTAACTTTTCACATACCCCTAACTAAAGGACTGGGAAAACACTTATCCAGGTCCATTGCTTTACAACACACTACATATTGTGGTGGCTAGGAAGAGTGCCTTCCAGAGTTGTGCAGTACACAACCTGTGCAACCCTGCCTTTAGCTAAGAACTGCAAAGACATGTATCGCAGTTACAGATTCTTTTCTTTCATCATCCTGGTTTCATGATCTGTTTCTGATCTCAAACTGCTCCACCTTCCCAGCCAGATTGGATTGGAATAATCACATTTTTGTACCAGCACTGATGTTCTGATTACAGAGAATTCTCAGTCTACACTTGCTCAAATGTCAGACCTAAAAATAGAGCTTGTATTCACGTATTCGATAAATTTTCTGTCGAGGCAGAAAGACTGATTTCAGTCTCGTTGTTACTCCAGCCGTGGTGAACCGTAATTCACACAGATACTCCCGCAATGCTGTAGTTTAAGGCACTTCCTGCTGCTCTACTTGTTGCTCTGCAAAATGCTTTCTACCTAGAAAAGGCTTCTCTGTAGCTCTGGTATATCTAATTCCCTAACTCGCCGGCAAAAAGAGGGCTTCCAGTGCGAAAGCTACGTGCACCAAGACTCCCCACTATGCAGAAGTGGATGCTGTATTTCTTTACAAGTTGGACCATCAGCCGTGGCTGGTGTTGGGCTTGTATTGTTCATTCATTTCAACGTATTGACATGCGGGCCAGGCACAATTATGTGGTTCCCAGCAGGGCTGGTCCCCAGATGAGCCCCACACAGACTCAGTGATGGGAATTGATGGAGACAGGTGAGTAATGGACAGGGGTGAGGAACTGGTGGCAAGGGTGGTGCCGGGAAGAGGGCCGAACCGGTGAGGCGGTGCCTGAGCCAGTGACTCACAGGTTCCCCTTTGTCAGGAGGGGCGGGGCAGAGGTAGAGCTTGCCCAGGGCATGGAACCCACACCCAGCACAGGTTCTTTCCTGATCTGCTCCTCCCGCCCCCGATTTCCCATCAGACACAGGTGCAAGGGATGCACAGAGGCTGCTTCCCGAGCAGTGAGTTGGGGCAAAGCCAACAGGTGATCTCAGGGTTTGGTGCTCTCCCCGAGCTCCTGAAAGGAGGCTAGCCATGAAGGAGGCGTGAACTAGCAGGGGCGAGGCGGGGTGGTCTGCAAGCTCCAGGATCCAGATGTTTTCCTGGAGCAACTGTGATCTACACTCACGCACTATCTCACACTCACACACCCGGATTACCAATCATCACCAGCTCCCTCCACTGTCAGCCCTACTCCTTGATGGGGCCCGGGGCAGAAAAGGGTAGGGGGTGGCTAAAATATTCACCTTTCCCAGCCTTTAGGGAAGAAAATAAAATAGGAAGGGCGAGAAGCTGGCTGAAAAAGAAGACTCTGCCTGGACTCCACCGACCTGGCCTTGTGGGCAAAGAAAAGGCAGCATAATTTAAAGAAAAGAAGGAGGAGCAGGAGGAAAGGAAGGAGAGAAAGAAGGAGGGAAAGAGGGAGGGAGGAAGGGAGGGAGGGAGGAAAAGAAAGGAAGGAAAAGCTCCTCTCCTCCTTCACCATCAGACAAATTTGAATCCCAGCTACATCACTTACTAGCTGTGTGACCTTGGGTAAGTTTCGCTACTCCTCTGTGCCTTTCCTCTCCTCATTTGTAAAATGGAGATGATGATGATGATGATGATACTGACCTCCTAGGATTCGGGACGCAGGAACGGGCTAAATGTGGGAAAGCAAAGAGAAACGCCTGGCACATAGGAAGGCCTGGTACACTGAGACAGCTCTTACAGCCTCTGGTCGGAAACCTCTTCCACTCCCAGCCCCGCAGAGATTCCGTTTCTCTGCTTCTTCCTGCGTCCAGCCCCGTCGTCAAAGCACCATCCTGGCATCTGCTTCCCGCTAGAGAGCCCCGCCCCACGATTGGACTCTGGAGGATGACGGGCTTGGATGAAATCCTCACTCCCCACACCCTTGCTTGGCCAGCGCTGACCTTCCTCTGCCTGACTTCCTCACCTGCGCCCCAGGTGTGCCCCGCAGCTCAGGCCCAGCCCCCAGGACACGGGTCAAGGGTGGAAATGCCGCTCGGCAGGAAGCCAGCACTTGGATGTCCCCTCTGATGCACTGGAGTCCCCAGTTTTGCCGTCCCTTCCCCTTCTTCTGCCCCCCGCATCGTGTTAGCGGGACAGTGAGAGTGGTCACTAAACGGGCGTTCGTTGGCTTCCCAGCTCTGGGCTAAGAATGTCTCTCCCTGTCATCCTCAAATAACCCCGGGACGTGGGATCTGCTCTCTACCCCCGGGGCCCCTCTCTGTCTTTCCCAAGTTGCTGTGAAGATCAAAAGCAATAGATGTGCCTATATGGGGAAAGAACCTTAAAAAAAAAAAAAAAAAAAGAGTGGATATATGTAGACGTACAACTGATTCACTTTGCTGTACACCTGAAACCAACACAACTTTGTAAATCAACTATACTCCAATAAAAATTTAAAAAATAAAAGCAATAGATGTGCCATAGGAGGGAGAGACGGACGAGCATTTAATGGGGTGCCCAACCCGCCAGGTTTGCCAGAGACTAAGGGCTTTCCCAGGACACTTTCATTGCTAAGCCTGGGAGAGTCCCTGGCAAACTGGGACAGCTGGTCACTCCAACAGTCCAGTCATCCATATGGTCCAGGACCCCAGAAGACATCTGTTTCCGCTGTAGCAGTGGCTCTGAAACTAAAGGGACCGTTTCTGAAAGGTACTTGACTTCTCTGAGCCTCAGTTTCCTCATCTGTAAAACGGGGAAACACCTCCTCACGAGACCGCCGTCGAGAAGAAAAGGTATCAGACACATTAAGCCCCTTGAACAGTGCATGTTGCACCGTGAGCCTCTCACAGGTGTCAGCATCAAGCCCTGGAGAGGCTACAGGCTCCTCACATCAGCCTGGGATGCAGCCCCGTCCACCACCAGCACCGACCCCGGCCGCTCGCTGACTGCCCCAACTCCAGCTGCCTCGCCTGTCCACTCGCTTCCGTGGGGAGGTAAATAAGTGACATAACCTTGCCTTCCAGGGCCAGGCCCTCAGGAGACACAGGTCCTCTCCCCTCTCCACATGCACCTTTCCCCAGTCTTAGGGAAGAAGAAAAAGAGGAAGGAGAGGGCTGGCTCAAAAAGAAGACTTTGCCTGGACTCTGCCGACAGGCCTCACGGATAAAGGCTGCATCTTTTTTTTTTTTTAAAGGAAGAGATCAGAACCGGAGACTCAGGCTGGCTGGAAAACCCCAGTCCCTCCCTCCTTCACCACCAGACAAGGAAGTCTTGGCTGAACAATGGTGGAAGGGACTTTGTTGGGTCAGGCAAAGAAGAGAGGTGACAGAAGTGCCCGGCCTCAGCACAGTGTCTGAAACGCTGGGTGCCCAGGCCACCTGACCCCGCCAGCGCTGTCTGCAGGGCTGGGGCGAGGTGAGGCAGGCTCTGCCCTTGGTTTGCACAGGGCCGGCAGCCCGGCGCCTCCATAGAGCACCCCGTCCCACTTAGCACGACCTCTGAGCCTGGCTGGGTCCGGGGCAAACTCCACGCCATGCCCGGACGCCGGCGTCCCCACCCCTGAGCTGAGGGTGTATTTCTCTCTCCCCCTTCCAGGCCTTGGCTGTCTGGCTCCACGAAGGGGGAACCGCTCTGGCTGTGGTCTCCAAGGCCTTTATGTGAAGGTCAGCGGTTCAGATGTTGCTATTTTTTAACATTTATTAAATGCCAGCGGCATCTGAGCCCATGGAGAAAGCAGAGGTGGGCAGAATGGGCGGGCACGACTCTGTGCAGATAAACAAATGCGTGGCATTCCAGAGCTCTGAGGGACGGCGCCCCTCCAAGCCCTCGGCCGGGAGTGGCCTTGTCCACATTGTCACCTTCAGGGCCGTTCTCAGAAATTTCCACTCCAGCGCGCAGCGACAGGGCAAGCCAGAGCCTGAGGACTTCTTGGCTGTCTCTGCGGTTCATCCACCAACCCCAGCGCTGCTGGCCACGCCCCAGATGACTTGCCTGGCTGCCCAAGCTCTCCTGGCTCCTTCGGTGCATGTGCTCAATAATAAAAGAACAGCTGGAGGCAGGGAAACGGCCAAGGGTGTTCTTCCCAGGCGCCCTAGGCTGGCGCTCCACCTGTCCCTCCCCCAGGGTGACGGGGGTGGAGGATTTAGCTTGAGCCAGAAGGAAAAGCCACCGCTTTTCGGAGGGGTCCGGGGCTACAGCGGGCGGGGCCGGCAGCAGAGCTAGGGGTGCAGGGACCAGGCTCAGGGATAGAGTCCATGAATCTTCCAGCTCACCTCTCCACCTGCCCCGGGGTGCGCTCACCTCCTTGGGTGCAAGGGAAACACGTGGGGCCGGGGCAGGTGTCGGAGCTGCCAGCCCCTGAGCTTCCCAGTGTGCAGACTATAGCTCTGAGTTCAAGCCCTGCTCTATCCCAGCTTGGGACAATTCATTTCCCCTCTGGACTTCAGTTTCTTCATCTGGAAAATACAGGGCTGGGGTGGGATGGTTTGCAAAGGTCCTTCGAGCTCCCCGACTCAGCAATGTGGGCAGAGCCTAGCCACGCACGCCCCCCGCAGGAGCAGGGGGCCCCCTTTCCGGCGGGGAACCGATGCGGAGGATGAGGATGCGACGAGAGAGGCTGCCTGCGGGATCCTCCCGTGAGAAACGCTCCTCCACATCTCCCATCTCATTACTCACTCGCGTGGCCTTGCCAGATCTGCTGGGTTTGGCACTGGCGGCCTCCACCCACCAGCACACATCCTCGTTCACTTTCCAGTGACTCACAGCCCTGGGGACAGGGTGCCCCGGAGCACAGCTGCAAGTCAGTGCCCATCGCCCCTTCCCCGGGAGCCACGGCTGGGAGCTGCCTGCCGGGTTGTCAGCTGTTCCTGAGCCCAAGACGCTCCTTGAGTTACAAAACGGAGAGGACATGGAAATTGAAACAGGAGAAGCAGCGAGCAGGGCCAGAGGGCTCCCGGGGCAGCTATGGAAAGACAACCCAGCCAGAGTGACCACATTATTTATTGGTTCTCTCAGGGAGACATATATGGTTAGGAAAAGAACATCTTCACATCACGAGACACGACAGCCCTGCTTTTTCATGGCTCACCAAGGCACCACCAAACTTGCTCAAGACGGTTGCCAGGCTTGCATGTCAGCAACACGGTTATTTTTCCCAAGCGCTTCACAGGATGTGGGGTGCAGAGGCACGGCGCTCCATGTGGCCCCAGGGTGGGAGGTGCCCCAGGGAAGGGGAGGGTCTTCCCCAGGGCCACCCAGCCCGGCCGCTCAGCGAGCAGGTGGCATTCCCAGAGCCTCTGCCCAGGGAAGAGATTAGAGCAGCCAGGGCCCGGGATATTTTCAGAAACACAGGGAATTAGTGCCCCCTCCTCCACCTCACCACCAAAAGCCCAAAGCATTCCCACCACCTCGCAACTATCAGCCTGGACCTCGGGGAGGAGAAGCGCTGGGGGCGAGGCTGCATGGGGGAGGGGGAGGAGGGCTGGCCAATCGGAAGTGATGCCACGTGGCCACAGCTAAAACAACCCTCTGCTGTGGAGTCCTGGGGCATAAATGCCGCGTCAGTGGCCAGGCTGGGGAGTGGGTTTCACCAGGTTGGATGGAGTGGCCGCTTTCCTGGAAACCAGGCTTCTGGTTGTTAGGGCTGATAAGGCAGGCGGGGAAATGCTACCCCTGGCGTTCATGGGAAAACATTTTGACATTGAAGAAGAGCTGGGACATGTTAACTGTTGAGAAAAAACAGAGCCATCCTGGCTTAGTGGCTGCAGCTACCAAGCCCCGCGGAGACTCGGATCACCCACTCGGGGTGCCGCGGGCCAAGGAATCCTAAGGTGCATGCTCCAGAGACTGCAGGATGGAAATCCCCAAAAGGACACACCACCTAACGTGGCACCAGTGCACCCTGCCTTGCCCCAGGGTCCCCAAGGACCCGGCCTCCACTCTGCATGGCCGTGGCCCTTGCACCACAGGGCAGCCAGCTGCCCTGGGACGTGACTCCAGGCCCCATCAGCCGGGCACTGGGCATGTGCTGATGTGGCAGCACCCAAGGCTGCTGCTAATGAAGGAAGGGTAGCCCGGGGCAATGAGGGGTGGTCTGCAGCCGGGCTCAGGAAGACCCTAACTGGGACACGGTCTGCACCGACCAATGTGGCCAGAAGGGCAGCGGCCTTGGAATCTCACTGTTTGCAATTCTCTGCTGGGGGTTGGGGTCATGGGGCATCCTGCAAAAGGAAATGGTTTTGGTGACTCAGGAAATAAAGTCCTTTGGCCGAGAGCCAGGGCCAGCCTGACTTATACTGACTTCTGCCCTGTAACAAGCAGCATTGTAAGTAGGTGCCTTTACATTTCTTCGAATCCACTTGAGTACAACTCCCCTGGGAGGTGCAGAGCTCGGGCCCTCGACTGGGAGACCCGAATGCCCACCACCTCCTGCCTGTTCCAAGACAGCTCTGCACCCTCCCACACAACTAATGATTTTAGTTTTTCTCTGATACCACCTGCAGGTATGCACAAGCTCTCAGCAGAGGATGAGAGCGAGCCCTGAGCTCAGGGCTCATCCTAAAGGGCTCATTCTGGACGGCGAGATCCAGAAGCCACTGTGGGTGGAGTCGCCCCCGCCCCATGCCACCCCCCGACCAACGGTCCTGCCCCGTGAGTTGTCCTGGGAGCCCTGATGCGCAGTTCATTTCCCCTCTGCAGCACCTACATCTGCTGCAACCATGGAAGTGAAAGCCAGTGGGCCCCCACGACTTCTCTGTGATTCTCGAATCACCACCAATGCTCCCCAGAGAACTGATCGCACTGCAGAGGAGCGTGGGAATAACGGAGCGGGGAGAGAGAAAGGGAGGGTCTGAAGAGACGGGACAGGGAAGTGGGGACGTAGAGGTGAGGCAGAGGAGCGGCCACTGGACAGGAGCCCATCGGGACGCATGTGGGGAACGATGGAAAACACAAAGTCCGATGAATCTCGATTTTAAAAAAAGATTTAGAAGAAAGTGGGAAAAGATTGAAAAGTTGAAGGGGAAACGTTTTGGTCAGTTGGAAACAAGGCAATACAGACAGTCCTCGACCTAGGATGGTTCATTAACCATTTTTCGACTTGGTGCAAAAGCAATATGAATTCAATAGAAACTGTACTCTGATTTTTGACTTTTGATCTTTTCTTCAATCCTGAATGGTCACAATTCCTTCTTTGCTGCCTAAGGCCATTTTTTTTAATCCTATCTACTTCCTAGGCAAAGGTTTTATTGAAATTTGGCTGGTAAGCATCGATTTTTCCTAATGTTGATTGGCTGTTATTAGAAATTCATCAGAAGTTATTGCACTTTAGGGACTTCCCTGGCGGTCCAGTGCTTAAGACTCCGTGCTTCCATCGCCGGGGTCGCGGGTTCGATGCCCGGTCAGGGAACTAGGATCCCCCAAGCCACATGCCACTCACAGCGCGGCCAAAAAAAAAAGTTATTGCACTTTATACTTTTAACAAATGGCTTCAAAACCCACTGAGATTTCTCATTTGAGAATAAAAAGGGGCAAAATAAAAATTCTTTTCCCATACTTTTAAAGAATGCAGGGATGAGGTTTTATATTTAACACACGTCATTTCCAGCTGAAAGAAAAAAGGAAGGAGGGAGAGAGAGAGAGGAAGGGAAAAGAGAAGAAAATGGCAAGCACTGGAAATAGTCTCAAAGATCTACTTTTAACATGCTTTCTCCACAACATTTGAAAATCAATTATTCTTTCACTCATTGTTAAAGTGTCCCTTTTACTTTGAAAGTACATATTAGAATGTTCTTAATTTCTCAAGATTATTTTCTACACAGCTTATGACTGAGAGCCACTTAACCAGACAGAAAAAGTCAGAAATTCTGGAGCCTGTGTCTTTAGGATCGACAGCCAGCTCTTTGCCTTGAGCAAACCTCTTTGGAATAAATACCTTGCATCCACTTCTCATTTCATTAAAAGTATCATAAAGACGCTGCTTTTTAGAAGCCAGTCTTATGAGCATTTAGCCGCGTGGATGTTTGGCAGCAAACGTGAGCGCAAATGTCACCGCCAGCCTCAGCACTCAGCACTCCCCACAGGCGCCTGGGGTCCCGTGTGCAGCCGCGACAGCTCACAGACCCAGGGAGGCGACCAGTGTTAATCCATGTATTTCATACCAATCGATCCTAATGTATTCCATCATCTGGGTTTAAAATACGTATAAATAGAAGTTCTAAAGTTGTTCACCCATGACACCCTCAGGGGGCTGTGCCCACCCTTTGGAGACCACATGCACAGGGGAGCAGCACGGGGAAGTAGGGGCAGAGGGCTCCAGAGAGCCTCCTGCCCATCCCCCCCGCGCCCCTCTCTCTGTCTCCCTCCCCCCTCCCTCTCCCTCTCCCATGGGAGGATACAGCAAGAAAGTGGCTGTCTACACACCAGGTAGAGGGTCATGACTACACACCAGGTAGAGGGTCATGACTACACACCAGGTAGAGGGTCATGACCAGACCATGAATCAGCTGGTACCTTGATCTTGGACTTCCAGCCTCCAGAACTGTGAGAAATGACTGTCTGTTGTTGAAGCCCCCCGTCTATGGTATGTGTGTTACAGACGTCCAAATAAGAGCGCCCACTTGCCAAGGTCGGTTAGAAAGGCCAGGGTTCGACAATATTCACGCCCTACCACCCTGTAGCACATGGTAATCCCAGGGGTCACCTGCTTCAGAAAAACGGGAAAGAACCTTTTCTTCAATGCTGAATGGTCACAATTCCGTCTTTGCTGCCCAGGGCCACTGCCAGGGGCGGGTGCTCTGTCCCTGGGCAGGCTGCAAAGATGCCCCTCACAGCTTTCTCCTCCTTTGCCAGTGTTCCCAACACCACAGGGCCTGGTGGCCAAACTCACTGTCATGTCCACCCCAGGTCCTCACGAGTGCAGTGAAGGAACGGAACACGCTGGCCCAGGACCCATGAATCCTGGCCGTTCTCCCCCCGGTGTATCTACGGCCTCCGGCATACAGCCCGCACCTCTCCAGGGAATCCACACTCTTGCCCCTGCACGATCTCAGGATGTGAGAGGGGATTTGCCTTCAGGTACCAAAAGAGCAAAGAACACAGCTCCGCAAAAGAAGGCTGCTGGGTTTTCCCTGAGGAAAAGAAGAAACCACCCTTCCTTTGCCACCATGTTCCCTGAGGAAGGAGAGAACGCCATATAAAATGAAATACTGCCATTCCACAGCTGAGATGGCAACAGCCCTAAAAACACAATTTGTCTTTCAGAAGAATTACTTAGGATGTAAAGTGTGCATTTGTTGATGTTCTGGCTTCGAGAAAAAGAAACCAACTCATCCTAGCTTCAACACAAAGTGGGCATTTTTCTTAAGAAAATGGGTATCTTGTCAAATGTATGGAGCCAGGCTTCTGAAAAGATTGGGACCAGGATCTGGGAGGCTGCCAAAGCCACAGCGGGAATTCTGTGTCCCTCACCTACGTTTTGCATTGCACACCTGCCTCATCTGTTCTCTGTAGACTGAGCTGCCTTTGCTCCCCAGAATACATGGCAGAAGGTGTCAGAGCTCCCAAGTGCATGCTTCAGTCCCCAGCTGGGGAAAGATCGGTCTCTCAATCTCTCTCCCTCTCTCTCCTCTCTCTCCTCTCTCTTCTCCACTCCCCTCCCCTAACCCATCCATCCCAACCAATCACCCATCCCAACCAGGGGAAGGGACTCTGACGGGCCCAGCTGGTCTCTCTCCCTGGTCCATCAGGTGGCCAGGAGGACAGGACAGGCTTATATGGCACAGACATGGCACCAAGAGCCCAAACTTAGAGCTTAAAAGGGCGGTGAGGGGGGGTGGGGGGAAGCTAAGGATGGCATCTTGCTGGGATCCCCTAGAAGCTGTGCTGAGATAAGGATTACAGTGCAAGGAGGTTACCTGGGAGGCGGAAGCAGAGCCCGGAGCACAGCGAAGTGTCTGAGGTCCAAAGGGCGAGGCTGGGCCCTGACAACCTCTGCTACAGCCGTGGTTGTGCAGGAGGGGACGTCATGGGGACCAACCCAAGCCCCCTTGGCAACCATGGCTTTGCTGCTTCCTAACACGTTTGTCTTTGTCATCAGGAGGAAGAAAACAGGCCCTCTGAGGAACCACCGAAGGACGTCCCAGGGCTGCATCACATGGGAACACGGGGAGCAAGAGGGGCCATCAGAACAGGAGAGGGGTTGAAAGGCCTTCCCACAACGGCTTGAGGCTATTAAACAAAAGGGAAAACCTCCAGACTAACTCCACTGAACCTCAGTCATTCAATGGGACAAAACCTTAACACACACCTCAGTGCTTTGTGAGGCTCACGCATGTGTGTAAACACGTAGGGGCGTGTGTGTGTGCGTGTGTGTGCGTGTGTGTGTCTTATATTTAATGCAGCTTTTTTGTTTTCTGACTGCCTTACATTGTAGAGGTTTTCACATGGGGTTCCAAAGTTCTGGTTCTCCACGGAAATATATCAATGATTCCACAAAAACAAGTATCTTCTGACAATCAGTGATGATTTATCCCACCTGGGCATCTTTCATTACAGGGCTTTTGTCCATTTTACATTTTTTGCGCTCAGTGGAAAGTTTCCACTGAAGCAGGTGACAGAGTGGATTTGTTATAGCTGCCAATTTTAAGTGGAACGGGGGGAGGAGAAATCAAGTAGCCCCAGGAAGGTTTATGGCTCAACGCTCTTCTCATTTTCCTGGAGCAGGTGTATTAGGACTGTATCACTTTTCTCAAGTGGTGAGAAAACCAGCAGTATTGGCATTTTTTTTTTTTTTTGTCACACTGCACAGCATGCGGGATCTTAGTTCCCCAACCAGGGATGGAACCCACGCCCCCTGCAGTGGAAGTGTGGGGTCTTAACCACTGGACCGCCAGGGAAGTCCCAGTATTGGCATGAAGATAAAGATAGCAGGAAAACAACTTGACGTTTCTTTTTGATTTAGTTGCATCAAATATTAACAATATAGTAATGGTTAAATAATGATTAAATACTCTACACGTGTGTAATGAGTAAGTACTCCGGGTGTGTGATCTAAAGAATTTACCTGGCACAGAGAGCCCAAGGTAACACAGATAAAACATGCTGATGGAGCCTTGACCTGAACACAAAGAAGGCCGGGCCCCAGAGGCTGTGGCCTTAACCACTGCACTGCACTGCTTGCAATTGCCATACCTCCTGAGGCTTTCCTACAGCTTCATCTTTGGTAGATATCAGACGTAGAACATTTAATATTTCAAAATCGAAAACTTTAAAAGCGTGGTCTTCTCGAACCATAGAATTTCAGAGTCGACAGAAATACCAAACTGAGCTCACTCAATATAACTGCCACTGGTGAGAAAACTGTTGTCTGGATGTGTGCGCGACGGCGCCCCTGAAGATCAGCTTTTCATGAACGTAAGCAGGGTCGGGCAGAGCAAAGATCACCCACCAAACAGGGGTGGGAAGGGGCTGGTAGACTTTCGGCACTGGACTGATGGGAAGCGTCAGCTCCTAAGAGAGCCCTCGCTGTCTCGAAAAAGAGTCACCCTCCAGCTGTAGTACAAGCACAGGGGGTTGGTTCGAGGCTCTCCTAATTAGCTGCACAAACCTTCCCTAACTTCCCCCAAAAGGCAGATGTCTAGACTGTGGGATCACCTCGGCATTACCTCCTTTCCCCTCCCCCTGCGATCCCGTTAGTCTGAGTCAGTCAATCAGGATGTGCTGCCCTGGCTGAGGGAGGCCACGTGGGCCGGGCCAGGCCCAGGGGACCCTGTCTCCTGTGAACGCTGAGCAGCGCAGCAGGAGGTTGGGAACCGACTGAAGCTGGAAAGGAGGGCTCCGCGATACGGCTGCTCTCTTCCTGCCTGGAGCTCAGCCCTGGAGATGCCACAGGGAGCCGGAAGGTGGATTTCATATGACATGAAATCGGTGAGAAGCCCTTGGTCAGGTTCTAAAGAAGGAGAGGGAGGTGGGCGGACAGCAGAAGGTGGCTGGGCGCACGGATGGGCAAGTAAGCGTCCTTACCTACACTTCCTCCCGTCCCTCCCCCGCCCCTACGTGTACCGCTGCTCACACGGGGAGAAAAAACCCAGCTAACCCGGGCCTGGCTGCAGACCACAGGGTTCCAGACACTACATCAAAAAGGACAGCAGAGGCAGACAGGTCCTCCGATCACGCCGTGTCCTTCTTTCTGCCCCTCCCGTCACTTCTCAAGCATTAGGCGGTTGCGACCAAAGGCGGCAAGCTGGTTCTAAGAAAGCAGACCACCAGGCGGGAGTATAAGAGGGATAAACTTGTGTTAACCACTGAGGTTCCTGCTCTCTCCCTGAGACCCTGACCCTGACTCCACCACCCCGCCCTCCGAGTCACACACCCATTTCCTCTGGTCCAGGAGTGGACGTTCTAGGGCCTGAGCTAAAGACCCTCCCCTGAGGTTCATGTTACCAGCCGAGGCAAGAGTACCAACTCGAAGGGAATGATAACAGGGGCGCGACTGCGATAAAAGGAAACATTGGTGCTAGATGAATTCACAATAGTGAACCAGGGGAAAAAAGAACTTAAAAATAAGCGTCAGGGGCTTCCCTGGTGGCGCAGTGGTTAAGAATCTGCCTGCCAATGCAAGGGACACGGGTTCGATCCCTGGTCCAGGAAGATCCCACATGCCGCGGAGCAACTAAGCCCGTGCACCACAACTACTGAGCCTGAGCTCTAGAGCCCACAAGCCACAACTACTGAGCCCACGTGCCACAACTACTGAAGCCTGCTCACCTAGAGCCCGTGCTCCGCAAAAAGAGAAGCCACAGCAATGAGAAGCCTGCGCACCGCAACAAAGAGTAGCCCCTGCTCACCGCAACTAGAGAAAGCCCGCGCACAGCAACGAAGACCCAACACAGCCAAAAATAAAAAAATAAAATAAATAAATTTTAAAAAAATAAATAAATAAATAAGCGTCAGGTTTTCCCTCAAACAGATAAAGGAGACTTTGGTCACGTAAGTAAGTACAGTTGACCCTTGAACAAAACGGGTTTGAACTGCGAGGACCCACTTATACATGGATGATTTTTCAACAGTAAATACTACAGAACTACACGATCTATGGATCCGGAACCGCGGGTACAGAGGAGGACCCACTATAAAGTTCTGGGTGGATTTTCAAATGGTGGAAGCATGGCCACCCCTAACCCCCACGTTGTTCCAGGGTCAAGTGTAGGCACAAACGGAAACCACGTAGAGATACTGGATGTTAAAGATAAAGAAGGGAAGAGCAGTAATGTAGAGCAGTAGCTGGAGTGAAGAACCGAAGGGCCTGGTCTTCCAGGAGAGCAGTGACGTGGAGTGTGTACACCCTTGGCCCAGACATCCCGTTCTAGGGTGTATGTTGCACATCAGTTTCCCCCAAAAGGTACCTGATACGAAGAACCACCAGAGGGGCTTGTTAAACCTACAGAAGCAGACTCTCCAGAGGAAGGCCCGAGAATCTGCATGTTTAATAAGCAACACCACCCCCGCCCCCGTCTCCCCACAAAGGGATCCTGACCACCAGCCAAGTCTTCAGTCCTAGACAAAGTCTCTCCCATGTCAACAGGGGTCACACATGAGAATGCTCACCACAGCCAGCCCGTTAGTGGGGGGCTGGAGACAAAGCCAGGTGACCGTCTCCAGGGGAGTGGACTGAGAAACTTGCAGGATGATTCTGTGAAACACGACGTGCAGCTTAGAACCGTGAACTAAGCGTACAGCCTGGAGAGGCCTGTAGAAACACTTTTATTGATCAAAAAGGCAAGCATCAGAACACTATCTGCCATGTAAAGCCAATTACATACATTTTAAATACGCACAGACACATAGACCAAAGACTCTGTGTATTTTATATACATGTATACACCTGTGAATCCCGAACATAAATCGAGCACATTTAGGGTAGTTGTCTGTGGGGAGGAGAGTGGGACTCACAGATCAAATAAGGAAAATGTATTAAAAAAGCAAGACGGGGTCCTTGCCCAGACCTGTGGGGTCAGGTGCCTCAGACAGAGTAGGCTTGATTCTAATCTCTGCAACTATCTGAGCTTACCAAAAAAGCCCCAAATTTCTTACTTTCAAAGCCAAGTTGATTCATTCCTGCAGCAGCATTCAGACAAGACATTACTCCCTTCTACCCGGACTGCCTAACCCTGCCTGGGTTTCTGTTCCTCAAAAGGTGTTGCTATCCCTATATCCATCAATTCTGGGAGCTCCCCATATCTTTCCAATAATACCTATTTTTCTCCATTAAGGTGGCAGAATCAGCTTCTGTTCCCTGCCACCAAAGACCCCAATACGTCCTCAGTGAGTGTGTCCCTGGGGGACGGTGGAGAACCCGCTCGGTGAACAGACTTCTGCGCTGAGAGATTCAGTGGCCACTCACTTCTGCGTCCCGTGTCTAAGCTGCTCTGCCCCCAGGGCCATGGCCTATGAGGGAGAGGCAAGAACACATAGGTCGTGCTTCAGGGGACGTTCACATCCTCCACACCTAGCAGGGTGCCTGCACATGGTAAGGTTGATAAATGCCTTGTGAATTGATGACTTCATGGATAAAAAACAAATAAGTGAGCTTACAATGGCTGCTGTCGTCAACTGGCTGTTTTACAGGATCTCATTTCCACCCCGCAGCTGTTGTTGTGTTAGGAACCTTGGCATAACTGCAGGCCTTTGGTGAGTATCTTTGCTGGACCAGATCACTGTGGATTAGCTACCTTCAGGGTCAGCTTCGTGGGCGACTGTCCTGTGCACTCACGCAGGTCCCACACGCTCAGAGGTCTCTGCACTTATTAACACTCTGCCTTCACCATCTGGAAATTCCTTTCTAACGTTTCAACGAAGGGGCCCACATTTTCATTGTGCACTGGGTCCTGGCCAGCGCCAGCCTCAATCATGCAGCACACACCTGCAAATAGGAAACGCAAAGAAACTGAAATCTCACCACTGAACTACAGAGCGGCCCGACATTCGTAACGAATGGCCAAGGAATAACTTTCACTGATAACTTTCAGTGGCCAAGGAATTTCTCTTCCAAGGACAGTGCCCGTCAGGTCACGGCCTTTCCTTTTCACTTCTCCTGCACCTCCACCGAGTCCTCGGCTAGGAGCACGTAACCAGCCGTGCAGAGAGCGAACTTTACGGAAATTTTGGGCACAGACCGCATGCACGAAGATAACTTGAGCGCAGTCTCCCTGCGCAGCGTAGCTGGAACTGTCACTGGGTTTCCGCAGATATTTTCCATTCCATTTTCTGGAAGAGAGCTGGTGTAATGTTTTGGAAAGAACATGGGTTTGGGAGTTAGGGGAAGCTCAATTTGAATCTTCCTTTTTCATTTAGTTATATAAATTTGGGCATGCTACTTGATTTCTTGGAACGTTAAAATTTCATCTTTGAAGTAGGAACAATTACCAAAGTGCTGGGAGAAGTAGTTTGAGATTTTTTTTTAAGAAAGGAAAGGAGGAACGAAGAGAGGGAGGGAAGGAGGGAGGGAGGGAGGGAAGGAAAGAAAGGAAGCGGCTTCCTCCTGAGCACCTAGCATAGTGTCTGAAGTGTTGTTAGAAATGGGAACTTTCTTCCTCTGTCTCCTTTTACTCTCATTTCAAAAGGCAGCTCTCTGGGGCCCTCTGGATTTAACATCATTTTTTCTCTAGTCCCCAGACACCTTGAGTCCATTCTTGGACAACCCCTAAAACTATGCAGGACAGAGGATATTCTCATTTGATCAGAATCCGCCTTTCCTGGCCCGTATTCTGATCCCACACAAATATTCAAGAGAAGTTTTCTGACTTCTTTAATGACTCTGCCTGCGTCCTGAACTCATTTTTCTCAACGTTCCCAATTATTCTTACGCATCTCATACCCTCCCCCAATAATCCCGTCCTACCACCCACAGCTCCCCAAGCCACACCTCCCTCAATTCTCTCCTGGGTGGCAAGAACACATTCTCATTTCCTGACCTCCCTGACGCCTGGGGACAAACACTAGCATGGAAAAGCACAGGGACGTTTTGATAAGCGCAGCTCTAGTCTGATAGCAGCTCCCCATTCACCTGTATTCAGGGGAGGTAGAAAATACTGCACTCTATATATAGAGTAACCGCGTCTTGGTTTTGAATTCCTACGTGCCGTTGACCTGGATCCTATCACCTTGTCATACATCCTTTGCTCTAAAGAGAAAAGTCACAACATTCACCCACCCTCCGGGGGCCTCAGAGAACAACCAGTAAATTGTTAGGAGTGAATGGTGTTCTTTTTATTATGTATTCGCTCTTCCAGGAAAAACCAGTTATTCTATCATGAGCTACCCCCTTACAAGCAATTTAAAAAGGAGGGAGTACAGGGAAGGCGAGATAAGGAGAAATTTCTAGACTAGACAGAAATAAATGATTAGTTTGTACCCAGTTTACAATTTCATGTACCCGTGAGCAAAACGAAATTCAACCCATTCCCAAAGATATGCGAATCCTTTGAAATAACGTGGTTTACAAGGAAGGAGCCGACAATGGTTTTTCAGTTAATAAAATGTCAAAGCCTGCTTTCGCTGAAGTATGAAACTGACTCTGGAGTATTATTTCAGTTTCCAGATGTTGGTAATGAGGGTCCCCGGGAACCTGCTGTCTGAGGGAAGACATCCTTCAATCTGGAAATAGACTGTTATTACGAGCAACGTGCTCAGTGTATCTATTAAAAGTTGTCTTACGTATCACTCAGCTTCTTTTCTCCCCAGCTAAATACCAGCAGCTGTGTCTGCTGACTAAGCACGCCTTCAATCAGAAAGTCAGACTGGGCCTTGGAGAAATCCAACACCAAGGCCACTTTTCCTCTTTTTCTCTTTAACACACTAATCTCTATTTTCTGTCCCCACTGGTCTGACTGTTGAGCCTCCATGAGTGTGGGGGGATCCTGAATCCACTTGCCTGGGCAGACAGGTGGTGTCTTAATACGATAGACAGCAGTGAAGCGCTGAGGTTGGGTAGATACGGAACGTGGGCTCAGGGGAGGCAAGTGATTTATTAATTCATAACTTTGCTTTGCACTTTAGAAGTTACAAAGCACACAAATCACTTCATGTCATTGATTCTTTATTCTGTGGTTTTTAAACCTGTCGGACCTCGATATATCATGACCCAGCATATATCACACACACACACACACACACGCATGCATACACACACAAGGACACACATACACGTATGCATACACGCACAAGCACACATGCACACACGCATGCGTGCACACACGTACACATGCATGCATACACACACATACACACACGTACCCATGTGTGCATACATGCACGTATGCACACATGCACACATGCATGCACACACACGTACCCATGCATGCATACACACACATACACACACATGCACACATGCATGCATACACACACAAGGACACACACGTATGCATACACGCACAAGCACACATGCACACACGTATGCGTGCACACACAAGTACACATGCATGCATACACACACACCCATGTGTGCATACATGCACGTACGCACACATACACACATGCATGCACACACATGCACACACACACACACACGTACATACACGTACCCATGCATGCATATACACACATACACACATGCATGCATACACACACACACGTACCCATGCATGCATATACACACATACACACATGCATGCATACACACACATACACAGACATGCATGCATACACACACACATGCACACTCAAATATTACTCTACACAATGCACTATTTTCCATTTTCTCCATTTGATTTTTTTAATGCTGAGCACAACCTTCTAAACTGAGTTCACAACCCACTAATGGTTGCCACCCACAGCTTCCAATGGCTCTTTTAGTCAGAGCTGAATATGGCCTGTCGGCACCTGTACTCCTCTCCACACCTTTTTCTAGGCTGTTTTCTGAATTCTCAGGGCTAGAAGCCTAGAAACTATGCTTTCTTAAGTGTCTGGCTGACAGAGTTCCAGTCTAATTTCTGCCAATGTCACGTCCATGAGCAAGACTTGGACGGCGTAAGACTGACGGAAGGCATCCTTCCTTAGCAGTAGCAGTGCTCACTCAGGGGCTTCGGTACACGTGCGCCTCTACTGGGCCTGAGGACTCTGCACGCCGGTCAGCACCAGCCCGTCCCTGGGTGGAAGTGGCAACTTCCTGACCCTCACAGCTGTGCCAGCAAACTGAAGAGCTAGTGCAAGGCCTCCCAACTTCTGTTTTCCTGATCTCTTCTATGGTCTTTAAAGCACCTAATTCAAACTGCTTCAAATACTGGTTTCTGCTTCCCGACTAAAGTTCAGGTGATACAGACAGATACCGGAAATCCCCATTTTATGTTTGCAGAAACCAAGACTTAAGGAGCTCAAATTGGGCTTCCCTGGTGGCGCAGTGGTTGAGAATCTGCCTGCCAATGCAGGGGACACGGGTTCGAGCCCTGGTCCGGGACGATCCCACATGCCGCGGAGCAGCTAGGCCCGTGAGCCACAACTACTGAGCCTGCGCGTCTGGAGCCTGTGCTCCGCAACAAGAGAGGCCGCGACAGTGAGAGGCCCGCGCACCGCGATGAAGAGTGGCCCCCGCTCGCCGCAACTAGAGAAAGCCCTCGCACAGAAACGAAGACCCAACGCAGCCAAAAATAAATAAATTAATTAATTAATTAAAAAAAAAAAAAAAAGAAGAAGCTCAAATGACTGGTACAGATCACATCGTCGTAAGCGGCAAATCCACAACAAGCTTTCTGATGACAAACTCAGTTCTCTTTTTCACCATCTCAGAGTTGTGTATGTGTCATATAAAGTTGTAGGGGTTTTTGTTTATGCAAAGTTATACTAACTTTAATATTTAAAGCTCTTAAATTTTCTCAATTTTTTCCTCCTCTTTATCAAATTTCATTCTTTTGTGCCTACATCAACCTACTCTGACCTTTCCTTTCTGTGAATTGCTACATTTAGAGTCATTGGAATCTGTTAAAGGATATAATTATTCTCCTACTGTTCATATGTACATCTTTTTCTCCAAACTAGGTTGTAAGAGCCTTGAAGACAGGAATCCTATGTTATCAATAGCTTCCCTGTGGTCTCCCTATTATGGTTCTTAGATTTCTTTTCTATTACGAGCAAGTAAGAGATATTTAACAAATACGGTGGCACAATTAATACACGTTGCACAATTGCTATTTTGTCAAAGTTCACAGGTTATAAAAAAAGATAAAGATCAATCTGCTCATGCCTCCTAAATTGTCTAAGTAAGAAGAAGACATTCTCTGCAAGGCACTTTGGGAAAAGAAGAATTGGATTCAAGGGATAAAATTCAAGGGCCCTCTTCCCAATATGAAAACAGGACATGGTCAACCGGGAAAAGAAAGGGACGTGCATGTAACTCTGGTAACAAAGAGGGAAAATTATCCTCATTGGATGTCAACTACTTTCACTAAACTCCTATCTTTTCCCTTCGTTTGACTTCCTCAACTGTTTATCATGTTTATATTTTTCTATTTTATAAGGCAACCTCAAGGCCTTTGTGAAATGAAGCAGGTTGAACCATTTAAGTACTTCCATGTACACCCACCCTGCACTCGTGTCTGGGGCTGGAAAGCGTTTCCTGCCACCTGGGGTTGAGTTCCGACCAGCCACGTCTAAAGTTGACGCCTTTTAAACCACCAGTTCTCCAGGTGTGGTCGCCAGGCCGGCAGCATCAGCACCAGCTGGGAACTTGTGAGAAATGCACATTCTCAGGCCCTGCCCCAGATCTGAATTGGAAAGCTGGGGGTGGGGAATGTTTGACCTGAACCAGAAGCCCTCCTCACACCCAGCCTTCGTGGCCACTTTACCCACTATCCTAAAGGCTGCACCGAGCAAGGGGAACTTCAGAACGGGACAGAGTTCGGTTTAACTCCACACTCCAACGTTTAGGGCGACCTTGTGCAAGACTGGTGTCTGGGCCTGGATCTCCCAGTCTGTAAACCAGAAACCATTAGGCTGCTCAGCTGGGCTGTTACAAAAATTAACAGTTCCCGATCGACGGCGGTACTCATTACTTTCGTGTTCTAACACCACTGCCTCTTTGTAGCCATACGAAGGCAGGCACTGGTTTTCAATAACACAGCTTGTACTTTCTCTCCCTGAGAATTGCGATCCATTTCAGCCGACAAAGGAGTCAGAAACCAAAGTTGTGATAAACCTGAAAAAGCACGAAGAGCACAGGGAAGAAAGAGAGGTGGAAAGGAAGGGATGAGAGGAACACAGAACGTGGGAAAGCAAAAGGGGAAAAGGACTAAGGAAAAGAAATTTGGGACAAATAAAGAAGGGAAAACACGAATAGGAAGTAGATGGAGAAAAAAAATTTAAAAGTAGGAAAAGAGAAAGAAGAAAAGGATGAGAAGCAAGAAGGAGGCAGAAGAAGGGCAGGAGATTAAAACCTTCAGGTTCCGTAGGGCACTTGGCTTTTTGTCCCTCTCTGCAGGAGGCTATCTAATTACCCTGTTTCCTCCAAGCTGCTTCTCCAGCTGGAAAGTGGTCTTGCGTCTGGAAAAAGCCCTAAGCATCTTACGTGCATATGTTCCTCCTAATCCCAACAGCGCGGGTGGGAGCACGGGCTCTGCCAGCTGCCCTGTGCAGGGCGTTTGTGGCCTCCTGGCCTTCTACTGGGCCGCCCGTGAGCCAGGGGGCGAGGGGCACTGCCTTCCACTCAGACCCCGGCCAGGAGCAGGGAAACGGCTCCTTCCTCTCCCGATTTAAGGGCGGGGGATCAAAGTGCGTCTAGATTCTTGCTATTTCCACTCCTCACATTGCTTCCTCCCTGAGGTCTTCCTCCCTAAACCAGCTTTGTCTGGATGGGCAAACATCTAATTCTTTAAATGGAAAGAGGAGAGAGAGGGAGAGAGAAAAGGGGAGGGCAGGAGAGGGGAGGGGAGGGGAGGGGAAGAGAGGAGGGGAGATGAAGAGGAAGAGGAAGGGGAGAGGAAGAGGGGAGAGACTGTCCTTGCTTCCTCTCTGACTTAAAACAACTCCATGTGGAAACAAAGCATTTCCACAGATGAGCATCAAGGACACACAAGTTTCATTTTCCCTCTTCCTTCCTTCCTTCCTTCCTTCCCTCTTCCTTCCTTCCTTCCTCCTTCCTTCCTTCCTCCTTCCTTCCTCCTTCCTTCCTTCCTCCTTCCTTCCTTCCTCCTTCCTTCCTCCTTCCTTCCTCCTTCCTTCCTTCCTCCTTCCTTCCTCCTTCCTTCCTCCTTCCTTCCTTCCTTCCTTCCTTCCTTCCTTCCTTCCTTCCTTCCTCTCTCTCTCTCTTTCTTTCTTTCACTCTTTTTGAAAGTAGGAGTTCATTCAATCCAACAGTCTCATGAGGAAAAACAACTCAGCCGCCAGGAGAAGGACCATCCTGTGCGGGAAACACACGAGGAATCGGGAGAAACCACAACCTTGTCTAATTCACAGTGTAACATAAACCATGTTCACACTTGGGAAAAGACAGGTGAGAGAGAAAGAAACGCCTTTGCAACCAACCCATTCACTCCGGTTGCCCACTGGGGTCTGCCCTCCGACCCGCCCCCTCCAACTAGAGGATTCCCCAGCACACCCCTGGCCACCACCGCCCGCCGGACCCCTCCACAAATGATTGGTCTGACTTACCTGCCACCGACACGACTTGCAGAGAAAATTTGTTAAAGAATCGGGAAGAGGGAGAAAAACTCACCATGAACATCCCACATACGGGATATACAAGTATATGGTATATACTAGGCGGATTAACAGGACAAGCCTGAAACAGAAGATGAGAAGGCAAAATAAGGATGCCTGACTCCGTCTGGGGCATTTGGGGTGCTGGCTTTGTTCGCTCACGTTTCGTTTTGGCAGTGAAAGGGTCTCCAGCGGCATCCTGAGGTTTAAAAATGGCCCAAGCATCACGGGATGGGTTGAGGGGGAGCGTTAAAACGAAGGAAGAGGGCTGCACAAGGAGGTGGTCTTGGAGCCCCGGGAGAGAACGCTTTCTTTGCAATTCACCTCGGTTAAGCAGGGCCCCTCTCGGAATTTCCCTTTGGTGCCTCCTTCACGACCAGTGCAATGGTTTGGGGTAGCACCTCGAATGAGACTGGAAATCAGGGCCGCTTTTGCTTTGCCCCCGAAGTCAGAATTCAACCACTAGAGCGATGTGCCGGGGAAACAGCCCTTCCACGCTTCCTGTTGAAATCTCTCCAAGGGCAGATATTTACAAATAACACCAGACTGGTATGAATCGCTCACAATGGAGCATTTTCAGGTCCTTTTGAGAGACAAACAAGTACAATCCTCTGACACCGCGAAGGGGCGGAACATCTGCCCCTCGGCCACCAGTGGGTTCTACCCTCCCTTTATCTGGCGGTGTATGCAAGGAATAATTCTCTTGGAAGAGGGAGAATTCCAGCACGTCTGCACACCAGGCCAGCTTGCCCACACACCCCTCCCTCCACCTAACCCTCAGGACGGCCAGGCCAGCATCCCATGCCCCTTACCTCCAACCAAGAGAAGCAGTGAATATTTTGTTTTCTTTTAAGAAACAAAAAGCCACTTTGCTACTCCCGTCCCTTAGAGCAGAAAATCCAGAGTTATTAGATAACCCAAAGCTGCACAACGTAAATTATAGACAGTTTCCCCTGGAAGATAGAAAATAAAATTACCCAAAGCCAATGGAATTCTTTTGTTCAAAGACCGGCTCTAAAATAACGAACTTGGGATGGAACTTTACGCGTCCCCTGGTAACTGGCTACGCTCAGATACAGGGCAGCCCGTGCCCGGCTAGTAAATAACTGCCTCTAGAAGCCACGGGTGAGCCTTTCCTTGCCAGGAAACTCGCAGTTTCTTGGAAGCAAAGAAGCTTTGTTAGGGAAGGTTGGGGGTCTAAGGAGAGGTTCCCAGGGCTATTCTGAGGTTGCTGGTGCCCTGGGATCCCCATCTTGTTCCACAGTCTCCCAAAGCCACAGAAGGACCCGGAGGCCTGAGGGCTCAGGAAGAGGCCCAGGCATCTACTTCCAAATGGTGACAACATCGTTCTCATAGCTGTTTTTCCCTTGGACAAAACTACGGTTTAAAAGTCACGGTTGTACTTTCTTTTTTGGCCACACCATGCAGCATGAGGGATCTTTAGTTCCCCCGACCAGGGATTGAACCGGGGCCCCCTGCAGTGGAAGCGTGAAGTCCTAACCACTGGACCACCTGGGAAGTATCTCATGATTGTACTTTCACAGGTGTACATATATATACTATGACTTTGATTTTTAGAACAGTTTTAGGTTTACAAAAAATCGAGGAAAGGGCTTCCCTGGTGGCGCAGTGGTTGAGAGTCTGCCTGCCAATGCAGGGGACACGGGTTCGAGCCCTGGTCTGGGAAGATCCCACATGCCGCGGAGCAACTAGGCCCGTGAGCCACAACTGCTGAGCCTGCGCGTCTGGAGCCTGTGCTCCGCAACAAGAGAGGCCGCGACAGTGAGAGGCCCGCGCACCGCGATGAAGAGTGGCCCCCCTTTGCCGCAACTAGAGGAAGCCCTCGCATAGAAAACGAAGACCCAACACAGCCAAAAATAAATTAATTAAATTAATTAATTAATTAATTTAAAAAAAATCGAGGAAGATAGTACAGAGACGTCCCATATACCCAGCACCCACTTCTCCTATTATTAACATCTTACATGAGTATGGTACGTTTGTTATGATTAATGAACTAAGATTGTTACACGATTATTAATGAAAGTTTGAACTTTATTCAGATTTCCTAAGTTTTCCCCATAGTTTCTCATAGTTGTGTTTTTTTTCCTGGACTTCAGATCCCATTTAGTGATCTAGTCTCCTTAGGTACCTCTTGGCTGTGATGGTTCACTCCCCTTGTGTGTTTTGTTCTTTTTTTTAACATCTTTATTGGAGTAACTCCCCTTGTTTTTGATGACCTGGACCGTTCTGAGGAGCACTGGTCAGGTATCTTGCAGAAGGTCCCTCTACTGGGTTGTCTGATGTTTTTCTCATGGTTAGACTGGGAATACGGATTTGGGGGAGGGAGACCAGGGGTCAGGGCCATTGTCGTCACATCTTACCAAGGGCACACGCTCTCAACATGACTTAATCACTGTTGATGCTGACCTTAGTCATCTGGCTGAGGTCGTCTTTGTCAGGTTGCTCCATTGTAAGGTGACTCTTTTCCCCCCTTTGCCCATACCCTCTTCTGGAAGGAGGTTGGTCTGGGGCATGACCTGGAAGGGAGAGCTGGCCTGAGAATGCCGGCTGCCCCAGGATTCTGCCACCCCTCTGTCCCCAGCCAGCCACCAGCCTCTGCTCCTGCCTCGGGGGAGCGTGGCTCCCTCCAAACCTCCCTCCCACTCTGTGCACGAACACCACGGTCCCTGTCAGGGCCTTGTACAGCACCCTATGAGACAGGGCATGCCGGCCCTGCCACGTCCTGGGCACACGTGTATCAAGCACCGACAGGTCCGAGGTTGGTGGGACTCCACCCTGACACCGGAGAGGAAGGCTCCCCAGATCCTCCTAGTCTTTGGAAGGAGGTTGGTTCCTAAGCGGGCAGTTCTATTCCAGCTCCTCGAGGGTGAGATGTGTCTCTCCTCCCCCATTTATTTATTTATTCCATCATTATTTACATCACTCTGGGCTGACGGATATTCATTTTACACTTTGGGTTACAAAAAATGTACCTTATTTTGTTGCTCAAATTGTGCCCGCTTTAGCCACTGGAGGCTCTGTTATTTGTCCCCTGCGCCCTGTGACAAAGCCCACCAGTGAGCACTCCCTTACTTTCTGGCACCACAAGATGCCCCAGGCTCATCTGATATGTTTCCTGCCCCGGTCCTATTTCTCCAAGGACCTCTGGCTCCTTTTACTTGGAGGATAGTGGTTAGAACTCAAGATCTGGCATGAGGTGTGCTCATTGGTACCAAGGTATCTTTTTCTTTTACCTTTTTTTTTTTTTTTTTTAAAGGCCCTGTTAACTGACTGAGTGAAGAAATACTTGTGGGTACATCAACCCAGATATACACAAATATCTAGAAGTACTGAATGTGGGGAATTCCCTGGTGGTTCAGTGGTTAGGACTTGGCGCTCTCACTGCCGAGGGCCTGGGTTCGATCCCTGCTCGGGGAACTAAGATCCCACAAGCCACGCTGAGCAGCCAAAAAAAAAAAAGAAATACTGAATGTGAATATGTGTTCCATCTGGTCATCCCTCCTCCCTCCCCCTTGCAACCACTGATCTTTCTACTGTCTCTGTAGTTTTGCTTTGTACAGAATGGCATGCTACTGGAACTGGACAGTATGTCGTCTTCTCAGACTGACTGCTTCCACTTAGCAATATGTACATCCATTCCTTCCATGTCTTTTCATGTCTGGTTTGTTGTTCAGTCAATTCCAGGGGAGAAAAGTGAGCTGTGTGAATCCGTCACGCCACCTAATTTTCTTCCCAACCGGAGCCTGACTCACTCACTTTCTACAGAGCTGCGTTCATGTCTCAACCAGGTCAGACCTCCGTGACCACACCACGTAACACGGCAGTCCCCTGTCTTCACTCTTTCCTGGCTTCATTTTATTTTATTATTTTATTTTATCTAACGTGCCTTTACTCTTACATATTTATCTTGTTTAGTGCGTGTATCTATGAGGGCAGGGATTTTTGCTGTTTCATTATTGAGCACCAGAAATAGTAACTACACAGAGGAGCCCTCAGCAACTATCTGATGGATGGATAAACCAAATGGACATCCCCTCCCAAAAATGTGTACCTGACTCCGTGCCTTGTACGCCCCTTGGCTTTACAGCAAATCGACAAACTGGGATGGCAAGATGGAGCCAGGAGGTGTAAGGAAGTGGTACCTGCTCTCAGCTCTCTCTCCAACCACAAGCTCACCTGGCATTTCTCCATTAGAGATTAATTTAGCTGGTGTCTTTTTTCCCCACTAGAGTTTTGGTTTTCAATTTAAAATGTTTAAGGGGATACTTTTTAAATGTTTTTTTTTTCTTTTTGCTTCTTTTTTATTGAAGTACAGTTGGTTTACAATGTTGTGTTAGTTTCAGGGGTACAGTGATTGCTATATATCTATATATATAAAGAACCTCTATATTCTTGTTCAGATTCTTTTCCATTAAGGTTATTACAAGTAACATGTTTTTAAATTCCTGGATGCTTATCGTAATGAGTCGGGTAATGTAGAGATATGTAGGCAAGAGTGTGAATCAGCTTCTCCACGCCCCTGTACCTGGGCCACTGGAGCCCCTGCCCTGAGCACTCTGCCTTAGAAGGCGGAGCCTTCCCACTGTACCGAGCAGTCTCCAGGGCCAACATTTCGTGCCCACCTGGAGTCTAGGACTCTCCTTCAAGACCACACTCCAAGTACCGAGGATGCTAGAATTCCCTACCCAAGCGGCCCCAAGCCCTCTTCCAGGGCCAGCACGGGCCTCCTCCGGGGCTTGTCCTCCCCAGGAGAGCGCACTCCTAGACCCCAGGAGCATTTGTGGGGAGTGAGCAGGCCTCCTCAGGTGCACCAGGAGCTGGGGTGAAGAGCAGGGAGCGGATGTGTCCCCTCTCAGGCCACCACCTCTCAATGGTAAGGGCAGGCCTGCCTACCCTGGTGTGATCCCAGCCCCCCTGTTAACAATGTTAACCGTTTGGTTCGTAACCCTCACACCTTCCTCCGTGGGTTCACAAACACATAGAAATATAAACACATATGGAAGAGGTTTTCTTCCTCTTTCTCAATAACTTTTTAAGCAAAGTGGTATTCCAATATATAATATATATATCATGGTCATTCCCCCCTCCACTGATGGATCTAACTCATTGTTTTATTAGTTTCATGAGACGCCACAGAACAAACGTGTATTCCTTTATGACGGGATAGTCAGTGTCTCCTCTTCCTTCACCCCACCTCAAACGAAGCTGAAATAATCTTGATACCTGCAGTCTTACATCCTGGTGCTTTCACTTTGAAAGCTATAGCTTGGATTCCCAGAAAGAGGATTAGTGTTTCAATCAAAGGCTGGAAACGTCACTTACTTTATAGCTGTTTCCAAACAACTTTGGTAAATATTTATAGCGATTCATACTCACACTGGCAATGGATAAGATGCCCATTTCGCCAATACTCCCAGCTCTGGATGTTATGGATTGTTTCAAATTTTGCAAATTGGGTGGATAAAAACTGACATCTGGTTAACTTCACTTCTGTTTCCCTGACTGCGGTGAGACTCAGCTTCTTTTCAGACACTCTGGCCACTTGTATTTCCTCTTCTGTAAGTCGCGTATTTATATCCTTTGCCCATTTTTATATTGGGATGTTTGCTTTCTCATATCAAATTTCAAACATTTATTAAATAGTAAACTTCTGTGGTTACAGGAATTATCAATGTTTTCTCCTGTCATCTATCAACTTTGATTAAGGTACATTTTCCCATGTAGATATTTCCTTTCTTTTTTCATCTTTTTTTTCTTTTTAAATGCTATCTGGGTTTCCTATCTTATTTAAAAAGCAATCTCTACCTGGCCTCCTAAATTTTATTCTACTGTTTTTACTGTCATGTCCTTCTGTGCTCACTTCTACTAGAGCTAATGCAGGAAACAAGGAGCCCTGAGAAAGGATGGAGTCCCTGAATTCTGGACCTGAGGTCTTTTCTTCTGCTTCTGTTCAACATTACCACTTAAAATTTCTTGTCTTCCAACAACTTCCTCTTAAAATGTTAGCAACCCTGCAGAAGTAACACCTCAAGGCCTTTTCAGCAAGTCAGGCTACAGTTCATCAGAGCTTCCCAAGGACAGACATCTTGGGAAAGATAAAATGCCAGAAACAGAGAAGGAGGAAGAAAGGGGAGGCGTGATTGTTTCATTCACTCGGACTTTGATTCAAACAGCAGAAACAGATTGCGTGCTTCCTATGCATAAGACACAGTAGCAGAGCCTAGGAAGACTCAAGCCTCAAGGGACACAGCATGAGCCCCGTCCCCAAGGGTTTATCATGGTGAAGAGGAAAGTGAAGCCCACACAGAAACACTACAGGGCAAGGCAGAATATCCACAGTCTGGACACAGGGCAGAGAAGAAAGGAGATCACTTCTCCTGGGGGATCGGAGAAAACTTCAAAGAGGGTGTGAATTTAAGTCGACTTTTTAATAATGGTTACAATCTTATCAGGTAGAAGATGAGGACTTTTGGAAGAAAATGACATAAAGCAAGGACAGGAAAGTGGGAAAGGAATAGAGCATTTTTAGGTAAGGGACTAATCCAGTCTGACAAATAAAAAGTAAATGTAGAGGAACAGCAAGAGATGAACCGGAAAGGCCACACGAGTCCCGACCTCAGGAGGCTGAGAGGTCTGCACTGGACCCTGTGGGCAATTGAGGCACAGGTGCAGACACAGACAAACTGGCCTACTTCACCCACCTGCTGGAGCTGGCCCTGCCAAGAACAAGGGTGCCTAAAGGATGCCCAATGCCATTTGATCTTCCAGATGCCCTGGGATCATCTTTAAAGATGACCAAGTTTATCATATTTATCATACGCACTGGGTCTCACTCCAAACCTCCAGAATCTAAATCCCCCAGTGATTTTAATGATATGACAGTTGGAAAACTTCTACTTCTGGCTAAATCTGCTCCCAAAGAAAGTATAATCATATTTGTAGGATTCCTTGGAAATTACTTATGTTCTACCATTTCCTCTAGTCTGTCTTGTCTGCGAAAACGCAGCTCTTGAGTAGCAGAGATCTGCATCTTTGGCTGTCCAGCTTCTCTTTTCTCCTGGTAACCATCCCCAGATCCCCTGTAGATCTCCCAGCGCCCCATTCTCAGCCCATGGGCTTTGGGTAGAGGTAGCTGGCTCAGTAGCCACCCCTCCTCCCCAGAGCAGCTGGCAACTGCCTTGCAAAGGAAGAGCCCACTGTGTAGGCAGCTGACTCGGGAAAGAAGTGACAGCAGGGCTCAGGTTATATCATCGGAGGCTTGAATAAAGTCCCACCTGAAGCTGCACCTCATGTACTCTAGACTGCTTGGTTACACCAGCCAGCGTATTCTCTGTCTTGCTTAAGCCCGTTTAGATCAGGTTTCTTGCCACTTGCAAGTGAAAGAATTATCGCTGATAGGAGGTACAAAGCCCTCCTAGTACAAGGAAAGCAGGTACCCTTCCTTAGGCATCTTGTAAGGAAGATGTCCTCGTGAGACAGATGCAGACCACTGGCAACTTGAGTTCATTTGGAAAATTCTTTCAGGAGCTTCTAGAAACAGCAAAGAAAATGGTTTCTTTGTTAGGCCAAAGAACCACTCTCCTGATGAGGTAATAATTCCATCTCCCTGCTTGCCTGGGTGCAGTGGTGACTTGAGAGTGGGTTAAAATGACACATTGTAAAAATCTTCCTTATATTATCTGAGCATAAATAGTTTTGCAAAAGCAGGAAGAACTGCTGGGCCGGGAACTGGAGAGTCAGTTCCTCCACGGCCCCTCCGAAGGGAATGTCCCGTGGGTCTGTCAGTGTGTCTGACTGTGTACATGAACATCTGTCAGGCAAAGAATCTGCTAACAGGATAGAAGTCTGTTTACTTTTCCGTTTGAGACCTTGAGAAGCAACAAGCCTAGAAGAAACTTTTTAAATTTCCATGTCACAGGTGAGGAAAAGAGGACGGAAGAAAGAGAAAAATGAGGACGAGACAGGACTCAGACGTGAGAGCCTGGAGAATCACTTTCTTTGTTCAAGCTTCAGAGAGACCCCCTTCTTCTCTCTGCAGACCACCCTCAAGGAGAGTTCACGTGATACGTAGGTACAGATAAACATTCTACTCGGTGAAAAATTCTTACATCAAAACGACTTTCAGGGGCTTCCCTGGTGGCGCAGTGGTTGAGAATCTGCCTGCCGATGCAGGGGGCGCGGGTTCGAGCCCTGGTCTGGGAAGATCCCACATGCCGCGGAGTAACTAAGGCCGTGTGCCACAACTACTGAGCCTGCGCGTCTAGAGCCCGTGCTCCGCAACAACAGAGGCCGCGATAGTGAGAGGCCCGTGCGCCACGATGAAGAGTGGCCCCCGCTCGCCGCAACTAGAGAAAGCCCTCGCACAGAAACGAAGACTCAACACAGCCAAAAATAAATAAATAAATAAATAAATAAATAAAAGTGAAATTCTTAAAAAAAAAAAAACACTTTCATATTTGTGTTTTAATTATAGGATTAAGAAGGTTGATGCATTATTATCCTAAAAAATTCACCTGTCCCGACTTGGTGCTTTCTGACCAATAATGTAAGACAAACCCATGATGTATTACTGTCTGGACTCTACAGAATATTTTGAAATCCCTTAAAGTAGTATCTGTACTGTAAGAAAATTACCAGTGAATGTTTATTATTCCCAGGCTAATGTTCAATAGTGAACTTCCCTTAAAGCTATTTGTAATAATGCATTACTATTTCCTGACATCCTGTAGGATCTCTATGAAGGCCAGCAAGTATCACCAGGGTTCAATCAATGACACCCTAACAAACCTTCGGGACTGAGAATCCCAAAGCTTGCTGAACATTTCAAAAGCCTCTACCTCTTCCAAGGGACCAGGGGAGAAAAGAATTGACACCAGGACCAGAATCTAATAAGAGAGTCTACAAACTACAAATCCAATCATTTGTCCATCAATTCATTCATTCAACAAATACCCCATTCTTCCTGGGTGCCAGCCACAGTCTAGGCACTGGAGACAGAACAACGAACAGGTCAATTAAGTTTCTGCCTCCAAGGAACTTCCAAATCCTAGAGAAGTGAAACAAGTGAAACAAGTGAAAAATGGGTATGTAGTATAATAGTAATAGTATATCATTTTAGGCAATGATAAATGCTACTAAGATAGATAAACAACAAGGACCTACTATATAGCACAGGAAACTATACTCAATATTTTGTGGGAATTCCCTGGCGGTCCAGTGGTTAGGACTCCGCGCTGCTACTGCAAGGGGCACAGGTTCGATCCCTGGTTGGGGAACTAAGATTCCACATGCCACACGGCGTGGCCCCCCCAAAATTCTAATAACCTATATGGGAAAAGAATCTGAAAACATATATTTATTTATATATATATATATATATATATATATATATATATAAATATATAAATCCCTTTGCTGTACACCTGAAACTAACACAACATTGTAAATCAACTCCACATCAATTTTTAAAAATGAAAAAAGATAATAAATGCTACTAAAAAAACTAAAGCAGAGTGGGAGACGAGGTTGATGGGGTCGAGTGGGGTTACATGCATGGCGTGATCAGATGATGAGAAGGAAGCAGCAAGCCGTGAGGGCCTGGGGAGAGCAGCCCAGGAGGAGGAAGGGGAAAAGCCTGGGGCAGGAGCCCGTTTGGAGGCTGATGCCACAGTGGGGCAGGGGCTGAGAGCAGAGAGCTGGCAAAGGTTCTCTGGGTGAGAACACAGATCCTTATAGGCGTGGAAAGGAGTGTGGTTTCTATTCTAAACGTGACCAGAAGCCTCTGGAGGGTTCTGAGCAGGGAAGTAAAGTGATTTGTGTTTCTAAATGTTCTCTGGGGGGCCTGTGAGGAATGGACCCCATGGAGTGAGAGCAGAGGCAAGGAAACCAGTGCGGAGCCTCTGGGTGATGTCACCCGCACTGGGGGTGCTGGCAGTGGTCCTTGCTCTCTGCCGTACCCCCAGTCCCCAGAAAGGGCCAGTCGCAGTGGGCACTTGGTAAATAGTGGCCAAGGGCAGGACTAAAATCCTGGCCTCAGGGGAGCTTACAACCTCCCAGCTGAGGCAGATACGTAAATACTTGAGCTAGGGTACCGGATGGGGGTCGCTAAGGGCAGACATTTGCTGGAGAATCGGGGGCGGGAGTGTAGCCCAGGTGTAGCCCCCAAGGGCAGCGGGCAGGGCAGCTGGACCGGGGCAGAGTGAGGGAGAGGGGTGGGTTTGAGAGGGTGTGAGTCGCTGCCCCCATACGCGGGGGCACCCAGTGGCACCCTGGTTGGCGAATTTGCATCCTGAGAGCTGATTCCGCCCCCTTGCCCACTGATTAAGGGATTGGGCGCCCTCCCCTGCGGTCGGCTACACTCCCTCCCTCAGTGCCCTCTCTCCAGCAGCCCTCTCCCGGAGACCCCCTCAGCTCTCTCCCACACCTGCAGTGGGGACGTTCCCAGGACGGAGGCAGGGCAGGGAGGGAGCAGCTGAGTGTCGTGATGTGGTCACACTCGATGGTCCATCGGGGCTCGGGGCTGCCATTTGTCACAGGTTCCCAGGGACGCAGGAGGCTTCCCAGGTCCCCCTCTGAGGCACTCTGCTCTATGGGAAGCCAGGATGAGGTTGGCAGGGGAAAGATAATAAATATAGCCACGACCTACTGAGTGCCAGGCTCTGGGCTGAGGGCATTATGTGAATAATCTCTTTTAATCCTCACCCAGCCCTGTGAGCTGGCACCGTTATTCTGCCTGTTTAACAGATGAGGCTGAGAAAGAGTGGGTAACTCGCCCAAGGTCTCATAGCTTACGAGTGAGCTTTGCACTCGACTGTCTGACTCCAGTGCCCAAACTATTAAAAGAAATCTCAAGGGAATAAATGTTCATAGGCTGACTATAACCTGTTATGAGCTGACAACTAGAGAAAAGGTCAAGAAATACAAAATACACCCAGGCTTCCCAATGTTTCACCACAAAGGGAAGAGTATATATGCAGCTGTAACCGGTTCCAACAGAATAATCTCGGGAATGCCACAAATTCTGATCCAAGCAAGATTAAAAATAGCTGTGATGAAAGAAAAAAAAGAAAGTTGACAGACACTTCCCTCTCGGCTTTGCATTTATTTACGTGTTTATATTAAGATTAAAAATCCCCCAGATTAAAAAATTTCTCTTATTTCTAGTGTATTCGCACCTCAGGCTCTCAGTGGTGTTCTCAAAATATACACTAACTAATTTGTCTTAACCCTTTGCCTTTTTTATTTATGGAGTATAATAGACAAGCAGCTAAGATGAGTTCACTCAGATTACTACACAACTGCACACGCCAAACAGGAGATGCTGAAATGAGACTGGGGAGTGTGGAATGATCTGGTATGATCAGCCTTTCATTGTTGGGCAGGAAAAAACGGTGAACAGAATTCTCCTCGCTGGGTAGTATGCACATTGAAAATGAAATTATTTTATGGAATGAAATGAAAATGAAAACAATTTTATAACCAGTGCCACTGAAGGAAAAGCAACAATCTGGCTTAACTCCTTCATGAAAGGAAGTCAGCACTGGAGGAGATATTAACCCAAACTCTTTCTTTTCCAGGGAGAGAGGCCCTTGAATGTGGCTTTACAGGGGTAAAGCTCAGCCTGCATTCTCATCCCTGGTGCTGACATCCTCAATTCTATCGATTTCAAATCAGACCCCAGAGATCATCTAATGCGGTTAAATAATCTGGTGTCTGGATTCATGACTCCGAAATGAGAACGGGGAGAGAACTTATTTTTCCCCCTCGGTTGCCCTAACTCTCAGCTTAGCAATCCTCCAGACACCCATAAACATAATCCCGTGCGCTTCTGCTAATCACACCTTGCAAAAGTGCTCCGAGGTGCTAACCCAGCCCTGTCCAACAGAAATATAACACAGGTGGGGTGTGTGGTTTGAAAGTCTCTAGGGACCACTTTCAAAGAAAAGAAAAAGAAACAGATGAAATTCATTTTAGGGATATATTCAGCCCAATGTAAACAAAATACTACCATTTGAACGTATACTCAATACCTAAAATTGTTAATGAGACATTTTGCATTCTTTTCCCATGCTGAATCTCCAGGCCCCGGTATGTTTGTTACAATGGCAGCACATCTGACCTTGGACTTGGCACACGTCAGGTACTTGGGAACCACATGGCCAGTGGCTGCCATATTGGACAGAGCAGGTCTAATCAGAGCTGGAAGGATCTCTGAGTTGTCCTGTTACCTGACTGCTCTTTCAGCATTTTCTTCCTTGAAGGCAGACCCCTGGCTTTATATCTCTCTGGATACCCTACCTAATAGGCACTCAATACAATGAATAAATGAATTTCTGATTTACCCTTTCATGCCCCTTAAATCATCCCTTCTAAAAATATCACTTAAAGATTAAAGCCTGCCAAGGGTAACATGTAATTTTTTTGAAATCTGAAAATAAGTGCCTTTTTTTTACATGCTCAAGAAGGCATACGGGTTTAATTTGGCAGAAATTCCCGGATAACCTTGGTGCCGAAGGAGGTCCCTGAAAGGCAACACTGTAAACTCCTACTTTGACTCTGAAAAGGGAATGTGCCCCACACCCCCCAAAGCCAAGTTGCTCAGTTACATTCAGACGGAAGCCATACGGCACCAGGCGCTAAAGCAACCCCATTCCTTCCAGCGGGACAGGATGGGGCGAGAAGCAGCGGGGAGGACTCCTTCCCAGCCCCCACCCGACACTCACGCCCACAGCTGGGGTCCGTGGGCTCCTTTAGGGCGCCCGCCTGAACTGAGAGGAGGGGCCAGCCTTGCTCAGTGCTGGCCTCTGTCTCCATCAACGTCCCCTTCAGCTGGGGCTTCGACTTGGCCTGCAAGGAACCTCTGAGGCCACAAGTCTGAGCAGGGCTCCTGAGGATGGACCAGCTCCCCTCCCTGCCAGCTTTGCCTCAGCTCGCACCTCCCAACGTCCAGGAGTATTTCCCCAGCTCAAGGGCCTGCCGTTTAAATCATCAGCTGAAGTATTGTTTCTCTGGGCAGTGCTGTGCTGAGGAGGGCTTCAGGATTCCCCTTCCCTCCCTCCCTCCCTCCCTCCCTCCCTCCCTCCCTTCCTTCCTCCCTCCCTCCCTTCCTCCCTCCCTTCCTCCCTCCCTCCCTCCCTTCCTTCCTCCCTCCCTCCTTTCCTCCCTCCCTTCCTCTCTCCCTCCCTCCCTCCCTTCCTCCCTCCCTCCCTCCCTTCCTCCCTCCCTCCCTTCCTCCCTCCCTCCCTTCCTCCCTCCCTCCCTTCCTCCCTCCCTCCCTTCCTCCCTCCCTCCCTCCCTTCCTCCCTCCCTCCCTTCCTCCCTCCCTCCCTTCCTCCCTTCCTTCCTCTCTCCCTCCCTCCCTTCCTTCCTCCCTTCCTTACTTCCTCCCTTCCTCCCTCCCTTCCTCCCTCCCTCCATCCCTTCCTCCCTCCCTCCCTTCCTCCCTCCCTTCCTTCCTTCCTCCCTCCCTCCATTCCTCCCTCCCTTCCTTCCTCTATCCCTCCCTCCCTCCCTTCCTCTCTCTCCCTCCTTCCCTCCCTCCCTCCCTTCCTTCCTCCCTCCCTCCCTCCCTCCCTTTCATGTAATGACATCCAGATTCCGTCCTAAGGGATGAGCTGGGTGTTGCCCCACTGAACACTTTCCTCCCTTGGTTCTGACTCACACTCACTACCTTGTACTTTGAACTCAGCCTGGGTTATCTGCCGCCTCAATCACTAAAAACAATCCAAATCCATTCCAATCTGGACAGCACTACCACCTCTCTAAAATCAGCTCTTAGGAGTACAGGCTTTCATAGTCCCACCAACCATCCAAACACAACATAGGATGAACGCGGAAGCCCAGGCCTCTCACTCACTCTTCGTTCTAAGGCCCTCACGGAGCTTCCACTGCAGAAAAGGTTGTGGAGACGATCACAAGCACTGAAAGAGGCAGCAAGATCGATGCCAAGCTGGGAGCAATTTTCACTGACCTCTGCTGTCCAACTCTGAAAGCAGGGAGGACGGTAAAGTTGGAGGTCGTTCACTCGATCATTCCGCAGTGATGTGCCGGACAACAAACTGTGGGGTTGACGTAAAGTAGAAAGAAGAAAACAGACACAGGAGGTTTACATGTGAGATTATCAACCGGGCAGACTTTTTTTAATGGAGCAAGAAGTAACCAGAAGTACTAGGATGACTATTACAAAAGGACATCACGACAAGTGTTGTGGAGAAACAAGGATGCGGAGAAACTGCAACCCTTGTGCATTGCTGGTGGGAAAATAAAGTGGAGCAGATGCTTCAGAAATTAGTCTGGCCGTCCCTCAAACCACATAGGGTTCAACAATGCCACTATTAGGTATACCCGAGATAAACGAAAACGCACGTCCACACAAAAACGTGCATGCCAATATTCACAGAAGCTCTATTCATAATGGCCAAAAAATGGAAACAATCAATGTTCATCCACTGATGAATGGATAAATAAAATGTGCCGTATTCATATCACAGACTAGTTGGCAAAACAGAAAAAAGAAGAAGGAATGAAGTAGTGATATTTAGTACAACATGTCTGAACCTTGAAAACATTGTTAAATGAAAGAAACCTGTCACATATTGTACGATTCCATTGGTAGGAAATGGCCAGAACAGGCAAATCTATAGAAACAGAAAGTAAATAGTGGCTGCTGGGGGCGGAGTTGGCGGGAATGGGAGTGACTGCTAATGGCGATGGGGTTTCTTTCTAGGGGGATGAAAATGTTCTAAAGTTAATTGCGGTGATGGCTGCACAGCTGGGTGAATACACTAAAAACCATTGAACTGTACACTTTAAATGACCAAATTGTGTGGCATGCGAATTATATCTAAATTAATCTGCCCGGCCCTGTCCCCAACATCCTTAGCAAATGGCAGAGCCGTCATCCAGGGACACACAGGGATTCCCGCTGAGGGAAGAGCCAAAGCAACGTAACTGGGACGTAAATGTCAGAGTGTGACCTGTGGGGACAACGAACTTGGGCCACCAGGCAGCTGCCATTAGGGACACGTGTGAAATGTGAAACGTTCAGCCCAGGGTCTGACACTCAGGAAGACTCGATAAATATTAACTCTTGTTAAACGTCTTCTTAGTATCCTATTCTATGTCATCCTTGATCGTACTCCTCCCAACTTTCTAGCTCGCTTTGACCATAACACATGCACGCAGAGGCCCACACTATGGAAATCATGAAGAGCCTTTTAGCTCTATTTATGGTACGAAAAAAATTGTATTTTGTTAAAGGAGTTTTGAAACCACCAGGAAACACCTCATTGGGTGAGTGGGGGGATGGGCAGGGTGTCTTCTCTTTCCCCAGAAGAAATGACAGTAACCCTAAAGCAGGGTTCGATGTTTGGGGCTGGGCAATTCTTTGCTGGAAGGGCCGTCCTGTGACTCGAAGGATGTCTGGCAACGTCCCTGGTCTCTGCCCATTAGATGCTAGTAGCATTCTGTCCCTGGTTGTGACAATCAAAAACGTCTCCAGACATTGCCAAATGTCCCCTGAGGGGTCAGATCGACCTCTGTTTCTGTCTCTGTCTCTGTCTGTCTCTGTCTCTCTCACACACACACATCTGTCAATAACCACAGCCCTATAGGAAGGGATACACGATAGTGAACTTTGAACTTTAACATCAGAAGGAGGTAGAAGGCGCTCAGGCAGGTCTCAGGCTTAACAGAGGCCCCCTCTCTGCCCTGCTGTCACGCGTCTCCATACCCTGCTCCTAGACCCTCCTCTGAACCACCCTTCTGGACCAACTCCCCCAAACAAGCCTACAGTCTTTAGCTTTGATACTCAGATCTTTGCTCATCCATCCCAACTGTTACACACCTGAGACCTTTACAAGGTTGGGATTTGTTTTGCTCGGGGAGCGGAGGAGAGATCACACGTGAAAGGAGCCTGGCAGGCGGGCGTGTTTGGGCAGAAGCGAGCAAGGGGAAGAGGAGTGAGCTGCCATTTATTTGAGTAGCTATTTCATCTATCAATCTCATGTTCCCAGTTTCTTATTCATTATTTCCTTGAATTTCCACAATAATCTTGCATAATAGGTAGTTTTCCCTTTTTTACACATGGAGAAATTGAGATTCAGGGAGGTATTTTAGTTAGGTTACCTGAACATATGGCCACCAAAAATTCCTCTCACTCCTGATGTGCACGCTACAGCTACATAAACACAGCGACTGTGGACAACTGTGAACGGTCTTATTCCGAGCTCTTTGTGATGCTATTTAGTTTTTTGGCCACAGTTCTCAAGGTGCAGTGGTACCCGAGAAAATTTCAAGTGAATACAGATGGGCGTCTTTAAAATGATTTGAGAGTCTGTATTTATTTTAATGTGGAAAAAAAAAAAGAGTACATCAAATCTGTCATTTCATAGGTATTTTTACTTAGGAGTAGGGTAAGATAGATAATGCCAGTTTAAGTTTAAAAGTTATTAAATTCCAGAAAACTATGAAGTAAATGATAGTGTAGGCGATACGAGCATAAGGTGAGCCTCGGTGCCTGAGGTTTGGGAAACACTGAGATCCCTGTCACCATCCACACTTTCCAGAGGGAGAAACTGAGGCTCAAGGGAAGCGACAGAACTTGCCCAAGTTCACACATAATTATGTCGGCAGGTGTGGTAACCTTGTTCTTGAACCATGACTAATATCCCTAACTTTACATTTGAGAATAACTGTGATACGGTTTCTAGTACTTTTGGTAAAATCATTTTCTTTACACCTATAATTTTTAATTACAATCCTTTTTTATATAGATATAAACATAATGTTATAATTTATATAAATACATTATATAATTTACATTATATAAATTAAAGGCCCGATTTCCTAGCTAATACTTTTGGAGGAGCTTTGTGTGGTGTCTCTAGGGAACCCAGTGTCTTCTCTACAGACAATACCTAACAAATAGCTATTAGTTCACAAAGGCCTCTTGATGTCTTTCAGGGCTGGTTTCACAACAAACAATGGCGATAGTTAGGAAGAATTTCTTCAAAATTAGAACAAATTCTGGGAAATAGAGGACAAACTAGGGGAACTAGTTTGTAATACAGCTGATGTAATACAACATGGGTCTAAGGGGGGAATATAAATTACAGTAGAATAAATAGGGTGTTCTCTACTTTATTTGGAAGTAGAGACTTATGAACATAATATGCAAATTTGTGCCACACATATGCAAATTTATGCCCCAATATATGCAAATTGTCTTCTAAGCCAAGACCTCTGGAAACAAATATACATATATGTCTATGCATATTTTCTGTTTTAACTAGGCTGCAATTCTGTCATACGTCCAGGTTTTCCCATATGTGGCCTCGCCAGCTCGTCCTTCATAGAGAGCTAAAGGCAATGCAAGCACCTGTGATGGGGTCTGAGTGACCAGAAGACCACACACGGTTGGAGGTCTAGAAACTCTGGACAGTCCCTGGCAGTGAGGCCTCTAAACTCAGAGATGGATAACAAAGCAAGGTCACAGAACCAGCCCTGTCCTCGGAGCTTCTTTGGAAGTAGATAGATGCCTTCTGTCTGTCCAGGCTTGTTTGTGTACTATTCTGTTTGGAGGAGAGAGAGGGAGGAGATAAGGGTTCAAGGTCCCTTGGCCTCTAAGAGTGGCTGAAGCCTCCAGATCAATCTGTTTTCCACTGGTGGGTTAATGAACCCAGGACTGATGTACACCCTCCTGGGTATGGGGGGTGGAGCAGGACGACTCAGGAGGGTGGGGCAGAGGTGGGGGGAACATTTCTGTTTCTAGTTCTTTCTGTCTACTGTATCATTATAGAAAAGAAATGCAAACTTAAAACAGCCTAAAGTAATTATGAGTGGGGAATATGTAACAGGATAGGACGCCGCTTGTCTTCTGGGTAGTGCCCTGCTGTACTTCTACATGTGACGTGCTATAAATAAAGCCCAAACCAAACCATAAAACTTGAAGGAAAAATGGGGAGGAGAAAGCTGTTGTTCATCTCTAGAACCCACCCTGGTGCACATGCAAAACAGATGAGCTAAGAGACACCCAACTCAAAATCATCTCTTCGTAATGGAAATCGAAGAATGGTTTCCAGATGGAATCTGAGATACAAAGCTTATCATTATTTCAAGGAGCAGGCCCGCTTCTGACCACATCCAAATGAACCACTGATCCATAAGTCTATGCGTGGGCAAGTTTGGCTTTTTCAGTTTGCCTGGGACGTTCCTGGACCTGCCGCTGTGGTTCCTGGGCTCTCCCCGAGCTAGTCATTGAGATTACGCTGATCGACTTGGAACCAGGCAATGTTTCAGGTGCATGACAATTCCTAACCCTTTTCTGCCTCATTTTATTCTCCCCAGGCTTGCCAGGTGGAATAGGAAATTATATCAAAACGTCATGATGGCATCTTTACAGTGTTAGTTTCCCTCTTCCTCTGTGACCCTGAAAGTACAGAAAACCCTAAGTAGTGTAATTTCAACTGCTAAGTAGGGCTGGAAATTTCGAAGAGGTTGAGCACGGAGAGAAGGTAAAGATTTGGCTGCAAGGAACAGAAAGCCCAACACGACAGTGGCTCAAACAAATAGGAGTTTATAGCTCTCTCCTATTAAACCACAATGGAGGTAGATGGTCTAGAGCTCAGAGAGCGTGCGGGGGCTCAGGGTCTTTCCATCTCGCCCCTCCAACATTCCCAGCAAGTGGTCTCCATAGCTTGTCCAGGATAACTGCTTGGATTCTAGACATCACAACCACATTCCAGACAACAAACGTGATAGATGGTTCTTAACAATGGTCCCCAGTGAATCGGGCCTCCTGTGTCTGCACACTTTTGCAATATCAAGGTCACTGCCTCTTCTTCTATCATGACATGGGTTCTATTTCTCCACCCTTGAATCCAGGTTGACCAATACAATTTGGCGGAAGTGACGTGTGCATTCCAGAGCCCAGCCCTTAAGGGGTCTTGAAGCTTCCTCTGTCTCCCTCTAGAAACCTTGATACCCATGTTGTGATAAAGTCCACCCAGCCTCTGGGAGAGCAAGACACCTCGCGGAGAAGAATCAAGGAACCTCAGTGGCCAGATATGACCACGAGGCCATCTCAGATCCCACGGCCCAGCTGGGATGTCAGTGGAGACCAGCATGAGAAACCTCCCAGATTGCCAACCCACAGAATCATAAAAAATAATAAACTGTAGTGGTTTTAGTCACTAATTTTCCGAGTGGATTGGTCCCATCGCAATGGATAACGGAAAGAACAGTTAAGCAGAAGAAGCAGAAATAAAAGGCGTGTGCAGTGTCGTCTTTGATGGAACTTTCCATAAGTTTCCAAGCAACACTGCTGTTTATGTCTTTTTGGCCACAGTCAGCTGCAAGGGGGGTCGGGGAGTGTGGTCTTTATGTGGACAGCCTGGGGCCCAGCTATCAGCAGGTGGACCAGTGACTAAGGAAGAACTGATATCAGGGTAAACTCTGAGACGGAGGCAAGATTAGGAAACCAAATGCACTATCCCATGATATCCCATGACTATCACAGGTTTTTAAAAGTTAGAAAGGTAACTTTCACATTCTTTTTCCTTTTAAACTTAAATGCTCCCCAGCTCAAAATAAGAGAAGGGAAATGAGAACACCTTGCAAAAACATGCTACACCTCCGAGACAGAAAAGGCGCCCAGATTCTCCAGCCCGAGGAAGGGAGGGTGGAGGAGACCAAATTTTCAATCTGTGAAGATTAAGGTCACTGATGATGGGACCAGCTATTCCCGGTCCATGAAGGAAAGCAAACGGACACTCATGTTACACGTAGGGAAACATCTCTTGTACCCTAGGCCGTTAGACCAGAGAATGGGTCAACAAGTGACATGATTGGAATCTTTCTCTTGCTTTTTAAAACTCAGACAAATTCTCAGCTGTCTTTGAGACTTTGAATTTCATTTCACCAGATGCACGAGAAAGAAGCTGAAGAATTCTAGAGGTCTCTTTGAGTCCTTCCCTTCCAAGAAATAAAAAAGTCCGTCTGCTGTATGTTTGTGCAGGTTTACCGTCTGCCCAACTTATCTGGGCCCTCTGGGGCAACAGTAATAAAGGATACACATCTGCCCTCAGAATGCCTATGGTCTACTTAGAAAAGCAATTTCTGTGGCGTCTCAGAACAAAACCCCAAAGAAGGTCCTCAGAGTTGCTGGGAGTTCTCCCCAGTTCTCCTGTACATGATGGGGGAGGTTCTCTCTCTATAAGAAACGTCTGCACAGGCTCTGTTTACTACAACAACTGGAAGATCCCCTAACTTACTAGGCACCCCCTAACTTTGGGGAATGTGAAAACTTTCCAGGGGGTACCTCTTGGATAGTCTTAAGGGAATCATGTTCTAGATTTTCATTCTCCACATGTGCACTGTCCTAAAGTGGTTGCAGTGAGAAGGTGTTGGAGTTTGCAAAAGCCTTTCTCCCACTTTATAAAAGAGAGGCTTACCCCTCAGCCCTCATACATCTTCCCGTGGCTCATTATCCTGTGATGGGAAAACTCCAGGGCAGCCAACCAAAGGAGAGCCTCCTTTGATGAATAATAACGACCCTGTTGACTCATAGCTTTTGGGTTTTGCTCATGGCTTTTGGGTTTTCCCTGGTTTATACCTTTGCTTATTTGCTTGTTAAGGGAAAGCCCATTATTCAAACCAGGTACTTGGCCTGTGTTGGGATGTCTGAATTCAGTTAGATGGTCGGGGGTGGGGAACTGGAATAAAAACAACTTTTCATCAACGAAGTCACCTCTTCCACTTTCTCACCTCTGTCAAAGAAAGGGAGAAGGAGGAAGTGGGGGGAGGGAGAAAGAGAAAAATCACCATTCTTAGGTTAGTCCTATAGGCGCAAATCAAGGAGAACATCTGTAAGAATTTTTAATGCTAAAAAATACTTTTCTTCCTCACATTTTTTAATATAAGAAATTCTTTGCCGCTATTCCTAAAATTCATCCCTAGGAGGTGTCATTAGCTGAGAAGAAAAGCACATTCAAATAGCTAAACCATGTAGCTATTGGAGTTTTATAATTTTAGTCATATGCTGGTCATTTTAACTGTAACAGGAATGTTTTAAACAATTTCTAAAATTTTCAAGACACCTTAGCTAAAGCCCTGGGATGGAAGTTTCATGTGATTTCTTTCAGATTTGGTGTGTTGTTGAATAACATAGTTTAAAACCTATTTTTATCAATTTTATCATTAAAATCTTATTCCAGGAGAGGAAATACTTTCTAACTCATTCTAATAGGTCAGCATTACCCTAATACCAAAACCAGAAAAGGCGTTACAAGCAAACTACAGACCAATATCTCATATAAATATAGATACAAAAATCCTCAACAAAATATTAGCAAATTGAATCTAACAATGCATAAAAAGAATTATACACCCAACCAAATGGGATTCATCCCAAGGATGCAAGGTTGGTTCAACATTCAAAAATCACTTAATGCAATCATCAACAGACTAAAAAAGAAAAAAATCACACAATCATATCAATAGATACAGAAAATCATTTGACAAAATCCAACACCCATTCATAATAAGAAAAACTCAGTAAACTGGGAGTAGAAGGGAACATCCTCAACTTGATAAAGAATATCTACAGAAAGCCTACAGCTAACATCATAATTAATGGTGAGAAACTAGAAGCTTTCCCACTAGGATCAGGAACAAGGCAAGGATGTCCCTCTCACCACTCCTCGTCAACGTTGTGCTGAAAGTTCTAGCTAATGCAATAAGACAAGAAAAGGAAATAAAAGGTATCTAGATTGGGAAAGAAGACATAAAACTGTGTTTGTTCCCAGAAAACATGGTCATCTATGTAGAAAATCTGACAGAACTGACAAAAAAGAAAAAATAAAAAACCTCCTGGAACTAATAAGTGATTATAACAAGGTTGTAGGATAAAAAGTTAATATATAAAAGCCAATTCTTTTTCTATATACCAGCAATAAACAAGTGGAATTTGAAATTAAAAACACAACACCATTTATATTAGTACCCCAAAATGAAAAACTTAGTATAAATCTAACAAAATATTGCCCTTGTGATGTGACTGTGTGAGTCTGCCTCTTTCCCCATCCCTGAGCCTGGACTGGCCTTATAACTTGCTTTGGCCAGTGGAATGTGGCAGAAGTGAGAATGAGTCAGTTCTGAAGCTGGACACAAGAAGCTTTGTTTGGTCACACCCACACTCTTGGAACCCTGCCCAACTGCCCCACGAAGAAGCCCAGGCTAGCCCACTGGAGACTGAGAAAGCACATGCGGCAGACACCAGACATCCCAGCTGACCAGGTGCTGGCTGCTGGTTTGTGCACCAGCCCAGACAAATCAGCCAGCCCTTCTAGACCTAAAGAACCACTCAGTCAACCCACAGACTCCTGAGCTAAAAGAATGCTTATTGGGGGGCTGTGATAGCTTGTAATGAAGTATTCTTGAGGCAAGAGAAAGCTGATACATCTTATTATGACAAATTCTCTACTATCTATTTTGGTGCTAATTCAATCCACAAAGAAAATAAAACACTTTTTTTTTTTTTTTTTTTTTTTACCATTTAGCAACTTGTCATGGGAAATAAAATACAGGTGCAATTTACACACATAGATTTGATTGAGATAATTATGAGACCAATAAAAGACTTTCAAGCATAAAAATGTATTACATTAGGAGAAAAACGTGTGCAGCAGTAGAATAGAAATAGGACTGCACGGAGAAAAAAGGAAGATGAAAAATGTCTGAATGTTAACAAGAAGTGTTAACATAGCGTAAAATGTGACAAGTATCAAATCATTATAGCATTTAAATTCCATCTGGCCTATATTTTAAAGTCTTGTAATATTTTTACTTTAAAGAGTCAACATTTTACAATATGCCAAAAATTACATCCTTGGCAACTATTTAAACTTATGATAAGAAAATTTTAGATGTTGAGTTGTAAATGTTGTGGACGGTTTTTGCAAAATTCCTTCAGGAGGTGTACAAGTTAAAATTCTTGAAAACCACTATTCCAGAAAAACCACTCAAGTAGTTTCTATTTAACAGGTGAAATGTGCTGTATCTATTGTGTATTTCGCGTAGTTCCCTGTGCATATGTGTAAGAATAAGCTTATATACATTCTTATGTGTGCATGCATGTAGATTTACATTCACGTGCAACTTTATTCAAAGCGATGGTTTTCTGCTTAAATGTATCATTTCTCTGTGACCAGTCAGCCATAGCTTTTTGTTTTCTTGAAGAGAGATGGAATGACTCCTGGTCCAGGAAGAGGAAGAGCATAGGCCCCCTGCTGAGAAGCAGAACAAGATATGGAAAGAGAAGTAGGTTTTCCTTCAGAAGATGTTGGGACCCATGTGAGAGAGGGCGAGATCTCAGACAGTCAGTCCACAATATCAGGCAACCAGTGTTAATTTGTGTATGGTGGTGAACAAGACTGATAAAGTCCCCTGCTTTTAAGGAACTTAGATTCCAGTAGGTGTCCAGAAATCACAAACAGAGACATGCCAACATGTCTTTTTTTTTTTGCTTAACAGTATATTCTGGAAGCCTTGTTCTATCAGAGCACTGACGACAACCCTTTCTTTTTCCAGCTGTATACTATTTTACTGCAGGGATGTCAGTAGATTACCCAGCCCTCTATAGACGGACATGTGGGTTCCAGACTTCCGCTATTACAAACGACGCTGCCGTGAATAACTGTGTTCGCACATCCTCCCATACATGTGCAGACGCCTCTGGGGGATAAATTCCCAGAAGTGCTGCCCTACCTTCTCTTCCTGGCAAATTCTTACTCACCTTCTGACACCCACAGCCCAGGGAGACAGACATAAGAAGAGGCATGTCCAGAGAGCTGCAGGAAGCATATCTGCCTTCTGCACAAAGCTGGGAGCACCTTAGGGCACACATCCCTCATTTGCCTTTAAATTCCCATGAATAAATAAATGAACGGATGATGTTTAGACTTCGGTTTCTTAAGAAACTCGGGAAGACAACGCCTACCAGAGACGTGCACTCTTTCTCTAGGTACAAATTCCTGCTCATCACTATGAAATCTGTATCTGTATACAGTCTAAACATTAATAACCAGAGCAGTGAAGGGACTCAGAACACACAGCAAATTCCAACGACCCACTCTTCTAGAAACAATTAATTCCTCAATCCAAACCTTAAGGCAGATTGTCTTAAGAAAAAATCTTGACCATGCATGCATAAATTGCATTTTGACTGTTCTTATATTGTTTCTTTTTGTCTTTCTGGAGCATTACTGGAAGTTATCAAATGAGCAAGTAAATAAGGGAAAGCACACCTAGCACAGCTCTGTAGTTGCCTCAGTGTATGGAGATGCAAAGTATGAGCAAAAAATGTGTAGACTCTGTCTACCAACGACAACGGGCAGCATGCGTCAAACGTTCACTGTGTGTCAATCTCCTATGCTTTTAGATGCTCTCTCAGTTAAACCCCTTCAAAGACCAAAACTGCACAGTTGTTACTATTATTATTCCCAGTCTATAAATTTAGGAACTGAGGCACAAAGAGGTTAAGAAACTTGTCCAAGGGCACATAGTTAGCAACTAATGGAGCTGGAATTTGAAGCCAAGCAATCCAACTGGAGAGTCCATGCCATTCAGTTCAGTGCTGTTCCTTCGTGTGTCCCTTACATAAATAAAGAATAAAGGTGGACTTCCCTGGTGGTCCAGTGGGTAAGACTCTGCGCTCCCAATGCAGGGGGCTCAGGTTCGATCCCTGGTCAGGGAACTAGATCCCGCATGCATGCTGAAACTAAGAGTCCTCATGCTGCAACTAAGAAGCCCGCATGCCACAACTAAGAGTCCACATGCTGCAACTAAGAAGCCCGCATGCCGCAACTAAAAGATCCCACATGCCACAACGACGATCCCACGTGCCTCAACTAAGACCCAATGCAGCCAAAAATAAATAAATAAATAAATAAGAATAAAGGTAACAATATGGGGTTGCAGTAATGGTCACAGCCATCAGGAACGCAGGCTCCTTATCAATACAGAGCTTCTACCTCATGCCCCAAAATGGCTACTGAGCTCCAGCCACCACATCCACATTCCAGCCTACATAAAGGAGGAAGGGGAAATAAGAGTATACCGCTCCCCTCTCTTTACTACTGCTTCCCAGAATTTGAACGTGGTACTTCTGCTTTTACTCCATTGGCCACAATCCACAACTGCACCCCCTGGCCATACCTAGTTCCAAGGAAGGTTGGGGAAAGTAGCCCTTGTTCTGGAAAGACATGCTAAAAATGTTGGGGTTCACTGTTAAGGGAGAAGTGAAAATGGATATCAAGGAGGAACTGGCAGATTCTGCCTCACACAGTAACAGAGAAGCATAAAGGCATGGAATCCCAGTGTGCAAGGGGTTTTTAAATTATCAAGTAAAAGTGCTTATCTGCTGCTTAAGCTTTCCTGCCCATTGGCTGTCCCCACTCCCACCCCCACTCACCTCATAAAAAGAGGTCTGGGCCAACCCATCTGATGTCTGGACAACATTTCCATCTGTTTAGCTGACATCCAGTGGTCCTTGTTTCAACACCTTAAGGTCATTCAGAATTAACTCTCAAACCTTAGCCCTCTTGCCTTAATAATTCCAATCTTTGAAGAGAGCCACCAAGTCCCCACAGCCAGACTCCTCTCCTCCCAGCACCCGCTGTGCTCTCCACCACCTCCCAGTGTGTTACCCACGGTGGGACTTGAAGTCCTAGGGGTGGCCTTACACAGTCAGAGGAGGATTACCACTCTCAGAAAATAGGCATCTATTAATACACTTCTAGAACAGCTTCTCAGCTTGCTTTAGGATTTTTGCCAATTGCTTCACACTTTTAATTCAGAGAGTGCTCACCACATCCTGAAGCTATATATCCCCGATTCCATTTGTTACAGTTGATTTTTTGGCTTTGCCGTAGAACCTTCCATGTCTGCCTATTTTTACCTACTCCTATGGGTCGGGCCTCTTGGCTTGAACCTACAAAGATAGTTTTAAATCCTGAGTCTGTCGATCAACAAATCATCCATCTCTCCCACCTGCATCTGCAGTTGGTAATAACTCCGGGGCTCCATCAGTGACACTGAGCAGAACACACAGGGCAGTTGCACAGGGCAGGGCCCAGGCCAAGGCTGTGGGATACACCCTGAAATCCTCCCTCTGGGTGACACGGATCCATGAAGCAGCCATTTCTGTGGCAACAAGGAAAACTGGTTTGGATGTGTGTTGCTGCCATAGCGACGCCCAAGCAGGCAGCTAAGAGCCCCGGGGACTTGGTCGCTGGCAGCACCTGCTACCAGAACTTTCCTTCAGCAGTGAGGAGACTTCCAGAGCCCTCCAGAGCCAGGAGCCGGTGGTTGGGAGATAGCATTCACTCATGCATTCATTCGTTCCTCATTCATTTGTAAAACATATACTGAGGTCTTCTACAAGCCAGAGGCTATCCGAGAAAAAAGGTCAACAAGTTCCTGTGAGCTGTCTGTCTGGTGGGGAGTAACATCACAGCCGGGGCGACTCTCTGAAACTGCGTCAGGTCACGCCATCCTCTGCTCAGCACTCCAAGGGGCGCCCACGGCCCTTCCCTGGCCCCCAGAGCCCTGCCCAGCCCACATTTCCCCACAGCCATTCTCTCCCCTCCAGCCACCCTGGCCTCCTTTTCTAACACCCCAGATGGGCGTGCTCCTGCCTTCCCACCTTTGCATTTCTCTTTCCTTTGTCTAGAATGCTCTTCCCCAGATTTCTACGTGGCTCCCTCCCTCCCTCCCCTCCTTTAAACCTTTACTCAAAAATCACCTTCTCAGGGAGGCCTTCTCTGGCCACCCTGTCTCAGTGTCCGCACTCCCAGCGAATTTCATTCCTCCTTCCCGATTTATTTTTTCTCCTTATCCTCTTCTCCAACATTCACTATCCTAATTTTTAATCTCATTTCATTTCTATTTCCCCCACTAGCAATTAAGCCTCTGAGAGCAGCAGGGAGCTATGGATTTTTCCTTTGGTATTCAGAGCTCTTAGATCAGTGACTGTTAGAATGAATGAATATGCAATTTCAACAGAACATGATATATCCTGTACAGCAGGGGTCCCCGGCCCCCGGGCTTAGTTAGAATGAATGAATATGCAATTTCAATAGAACATGATATATCCTGTACAGCAGGGGTCCCCGGCCCCCGGGCCGCGGCCTGTTAGGACCCGGGCCGCACAGCAGGAGGTGAGTGGCGGGTGAGCGAGCAGAGCTTCACCTGCGGTCCCCCTCGCTCGCGTTACCGCCTGAACCATCCCCCCACCGCCACGGAAAAACTGTCTTCCACGAAACCGGTCCCTGGTGCCGAAAACGTTGCGGACGGCCGCTGTAAAGGAAGAATTCGGGGTGCCATGGAAGCACATAGGAAAGCCTCCTAACCCAGCCTTGGGAGGTCAAGAGGCTTTTCTGAAAGCTGTAGGATGAGGCAGAGCAGGCCACGTAAGGAGCGGAGAGGAAGGCCGTTCCAGGAAGAAGAAGCAGCACAGGAACAACTCCAGGGGACGGAGACCCGGTGCCTTGGGAACAGGGCGCTTGGCAGCTCTGCGCAGTGGATGTGGCGCCATGGGACCACGGGAGGAGGAGGGCTGGAGGCATGCGGAGAAGCTGCAAACCCGGAGAAGGGGCTGAGGAGCCACCCAGCCAGCACCAGGAGCCAGTGAAGCGAATGGCGACGTAGCATCACCCAATCCCTACTTTACAAAGGCCAGAGTGCGTGGCCCCTCGGCCTCTTGGCTAAATCAAGGGTAGAAAGGCCAGAGCGTGGAGCACGGATGGGAGGGGAGCCAGACAGGAGACAGGACAGCGGTGGGAACGATGGTTCAGTCATCCCTGAAAGAGGATCGCGGTGAATTAGGGCAGGGGTAGCCGACGTGCTCCGTGAAAGACCAGACGGTAAACACCGGGGGCATATGCAACTCAGCCGGTGTAGCAAGAAGGCCGCCAGAGAGCACGCAGATGAAGGCGTGCATGCTTTCCAATAAAACTCTATTTACAAAACAGTCGGCCTCCAGATCTGGCCTGTGGGCCATAGTTTACGACTCCAGAACTGGGGGTCCTGGAGAGAGATGGCAGAGCCAGCAGAGCAGGTGGTGGGCTGGCTTTGGTGGCGGATAGGCCAGCCCCGCTGTGGGCGCTCGGGCACCAGGGGGCTGAAACCATCGGGGCCCACGGCCCTGAGTCGAGGGCGACCCAGGAGAATCTCTGCAACTACCTGATTCCAATTTGAAATAGCCCAAGAGAGAGTGAGAAGCTGTGCAGGGCAGGGCAGCCAAAACTGGACCGAGGGAGACAGGGCGTCCCTAAGAGTGTCTGGGGCCTGAACGCAGGGATCCCTCCACCTGCCTTAGAGCGACTGCAAGGCACCCTGGCCTTTCCTCCTCAGAAACGCCTCCCTTCGCGGCCCCGCGAGGCCCCCTCCACCCTCCTCTGCCGGGTTCCCCTCCACGACGCCGGTGTCTTCCCTTCCGTGGGATCCTCCCCAAGCGGATAAAGCTCAGCGAGCCCCACTGAGAACCAGAGAATGCCAGGGTGCATGTGTGTGATGGGCGGCCGCCAAAACACAGGGCCCCGGGAGGTGAGAGAGTGAGAAGGAGAAGCAGGGCACGGATCTGGGGTCTTCACGGAGTCGGACAGGTGCCGAATCCCCCAACAGCTGCGCGCAAGACAACTGCGGTAAAAAAGAATAACAGTAAGATGCAGCAAAACCAGATGCCGAGAGACTGAGCCAGTCGGGCTCCGCTCGACGCCTCCCGCCGGCGGGCAGCAGGGACGGGCACTCCACCCCAGCACATGCCCCACAAGCGGCTCCTGTTCCCCGCAAGTTTTAAAGGTCACATGCTGACGTGACAGTCGCTAAGACCGTGATGCAAACGCTCACAGGAGGCTTTGTGCCAGGGGCGCGACCCGCCCACGGCTCCGCACACAGAGGGCGTCCTTTCACGTCACCCAGAGCCTGGCCAGGGACCGGCCCCAGCGGGTGGGGTGCCGGCAGCCGAGCGGGTCCTCGAGCGGGTACCACGACGGCCTCGCCCCAGGCTCGTGACCTGCGACCTTCCACTGCCCACACTCAGCGAGTCTGCGAGTGGTTCAAAAGCAAGTGTGCACCGCAGAGATCGCAGTCTATCAGCTGAAGGAGTGAAAGCGGACTCTGCTTGTCCTGGGCCCACTTGCTGCTGCACAGAGTTCACGAGGAGCCCAGATCCTCAACAAAGAGGCCGGGCCGCGCCCCGCCCTCGGGGCGACAGACTGGGGCCCATTGTAAACCCATCCCACCCACCAGCCCCGTTCCCCCGGGGCCTCCCCCTCCTCCCCCTCCTCTCTCACCCACCCAGCGAGCCCAGGGCTGCGTGGTGTGCACACAAGCCCCAGGCCTGCCGGCCAGAGGCCTACTGCACCATCCAGCCTGGGGGGCTCCCGGGAAGGCTGGGAGCAGATCCGGGCAGATAGGGCTTCTTCCCAACACCTTAGGAAAGGCTGGCACTTACACAACACTGCCCACACACACACACACACACACACACACACACACACAAGCAGACTAGACCCCTCTACTTCTAACTCATGCCGCCAGCTCTGGCTGCTTCGGGGTGATGGATAAAGGCTCTAAAAGCATACCCACCAAGAGCTCGATTGCAGCCCGTCTCCAGGGACCCCAGGCACCCTTTAGGCAGTGGTCTTGCAGGATGCAGTGCCCTAGTCTGGGTTTTGTTTGTTCTGCTTGTTCAAACTTTCATGCTTCCCATTGTTTCCCATTGTTTGTCAGCTCACAGGAGCTCAGGTAACAAGCAGAGAACTGTGCCCGGATGGAGACCCTGGACGGCTGCCACCCCCCTTTCCCTCCCCCACCCCCATCATGCACTTCCCGTTCACGCAGGGGAAGCTTCCGGAACGGGCAGTGCTCGCGCTGTTGACCGCGGCTGAGGGCCCCTGAGATGCTGCAGCAGCGTCAGGCCGGTGTCAGGACCCGCTCTGGCACCGTGCGGGGCCGGGCTGGCTTCAGGACCACCAGGCCCAGCTAGGACTCCAGGCCGACCTCGGAGCAAATGCCAGCCCCTCCTCACGAGACCACACAAGACTGGGCCCCTGCAGGGTGGGGACGGGTGCCCCCCTGCTGGGTGAGCCCAACGGGGTGGGAGAGAAGAGTAGGCCTCAGAGGGTGGCAGACAGAACCCGGCAGCTGTCTGAAGACAGAGGGGTGAGACGGGGGGCCTGGGCTGCCCCGGAGCAGAAGCTTCACAGCCACCGTGACATCCAGATGCAGTCTGACCCAAACACACCACGATGCCTCCCAGGCTTAGAGCCTGCGGGGGTCCTAAGCAAAGCCCACCCCCAAGACCAGCCCCCCTCTATGTGAATCAGCTGTGTGACCACGTGCACCTCCGCAACCTCTCTGGGCCTCCATTTCCATAGCATTAGAGCAGGATGGTGAACACCCCATCCTTGACGTTTGCTGTAGGCACAGAGGCCAGCGCCTGCCCCCCGGGAGAGCCGGGTCAGCATCAATCGTGATACAACGAGGACTCTCCTGGCCCTAAACCAGCAAAGGCCTCACGGACCCAAATTCAACACCTTCCTTCCTGTCTCCTTTGAAAAGAACACACCTTCGCCTAAAAAGTGGGAGAGAGAAACTCAAGACTTTTTCTTCTTTCCATTTAGATGCCCAGTTAGGGTCTCAAACCTAGAATTTAGTTTGTCCGTAACTTCTCTGAGCCAATGCTTCTCTTAAGGCAGAAAAACAGGGAAGAGGGGTGATCCGCGTTCCCTTTCTAGCCCGTCACTGCAAAGTGGTCCCCCACCCTTCTCACACACTCACACCTACCTCACTCACTCTCACATCCACACACACTCACACACACCTCTGGTTGAAGGGTCATGCAGCTGCTGAACTTATGGGACGCCGTACGTAACATCTGCTTTTTAATTAAGTGCAACAAGTCAATTATTAATCGACACCAAAACCTAAAGTGTAGGTGTGACCGAGATCACTAATGCCACAAGAGACCAGGCCACGGATGCCCGGGGCAGCTACAAGCCCTAAAATATGTCTAACCTGCCCCTTAATACTGACTGAGCAGTCAAACACACAGTCACATCGTGTGAGACCCAAAAGACCACAGGGGTGCCCTCAGTCTCCAAACATCAACATGAAACCCAACCAGATGGAACAGCTGAGAAAGGAAGGAAATCCTGACACAGGCCACACCCTGGAGGAAACTTGAGGACATTATGCTGAGTGACATAAGTGACAGAAGGATAAATACTGCGAGATTCCACTGATATGAGGGCCCTAGAGTAGTCAAATCCATAGAGAAGGAAAGTAGGGGGGTGGGTGCCCGGGTCTGCGGGGGGAATGGGGAGTTTGTGTTTCATGGGGACAGAGGTTCAGTTTGGGACAACGAAAAAGTTCTGGAGATGGACAGTGATTCCATCACAACATGAATGTACTGAAGGCCACTGACCCGTACACTTAAAAATGCTTAAAATGGTAAATTTTGTGTTATGTGTATTTTATCACAATTTTTAAAAATAAATTAGAGACAACAAATAATCCCACGAAGTTAAGAGGTAAGCAGTGCAGCCTGGACCATGAGACCCTCTGAGGTCGTGGAATTCAGGGAAGACTTCATGGAAGAGGCATCCACGCCCCCCATCCATTCCCCCCACCCACCCCGTGCACCCCCTCTGAATAAGCCATGAGGGGCTGGCTGAATGGAGCAAAGGGTAGGGGCCGTCTTACACTCCAACGACATCTATGGGAACTGAAGGCCAGGTCTCAACTGCTGAGAAGGCCCAGTCACCAAGGCATAGTGTGGCGTGGTTGACGTGACCACATAATATAAATTCCAAAGACCCAGTTATCTTGAGAGTAAAGGGGCGCTGCTGATAATTACCCCAGACAAATGGCACGGGGTCACCTGGGGCACAGCAGGAAGAGCCCAGGAATCAGGAATCAGGCAGACCTGGGTCAAGTCCTAGCTCAGGCGCTCACTTGGGCAAATTACTTTCAGTCTCTGAGCCTCAGTTTCCCTACCTGTAAAATTTCTATCTCATGAGGTTATTGGGACTATCAAAAATAAGACGAGAGGACTTCCCTGGAGGTCCAGTGGTTAGGACTCTGCGCTTCCGCTCAGGGGTCATGGGTTCAATCCCTGGTCAGGGAACTAAGATCCTGCATGCCGCGTGGTGCAGCCAAACAAAAATTTTTAAAAATAAAATGAGAAAAGCTCCAGTCCAGGATCTTGTATCTCTAAATATTAAAGTCTGTAATTTCTTATCTGCAATTCTGAGATCCAAAAAGCTCTGAAAACTGGACGCTTTCTAAACTCATTTGGTGGCAAAATTTAACAGTGACCAATGCCCGGCAATTTAGAAACTTTGTCTCACTTGGTGTAATTTACTCCTGTTTCTCTGCAGAAGCAGTAATGTCTTTGATGACAGAGGGCTGCTCCAGTCCCCGCTGGGCGTGGATGATCCGCCCTAAGTGCAAACCTTCTGTAGGAGGTTGGAAGGATGAAGACTCTATAGTTTCAGTGTCTTATACAGATTTAAATCTCTTGCCACCTATAGATACAGTTATGGGAAGTTATATTAAGTGGAAAACGGCATGTTTTTGTTGTTTTTTTGCTTTGTTTTGTTTTGTTTTGTTTTGTTGGCTGCTCAGCATGCGGGATCTTATTTCCCCGACCAGGGATTGAACCTGAACCCCCTGCAGTGGAAGCTCAGAGTTTTAACCACTGGACCGCCAGGGAAGTCCCCCAAAATGGCATGTTTAGTTTAAAAAAAAGCAACATGTAAAATAATGTGTATTCTCTGCTCTTTTTTTGCACACATGAGCTTATCTAAGCATAGACCATCTTGAGAAGCATCCTTGAGGATGGAAACAGGGGTTGCCTCTGGAAACGGGGAACTGGGGGCTGGGCAGAGAAAGATTGATACTGCACTGCACTCCCTCTTACGTATATTAAAATGTTTATTCCACATACCAAATACATTTTAAAACATTAAATTAAGACATGAAAAGGCACTTTACATCCATTAGGATGACTTTTATTAAAAAAAAAAAAAAAAACAGAAAACAACTGTTGGCAAGGATGTGGAGAAAAGGGAACCCTCGTGCTCTATTGGTGGGAATGTAAAATGATGTGGCTATGGGAAACTATATGGCAGTTCCTCAAACAATTAAAAATAGAACATAGGATCCAGCAATTCCGCTTCTGGGCACCTTACCCAAAGGAATTGAAAGCAGGGTCTCAAACAAATACTTGTACCCCCATGTTCACAGCAGTGTTATTCAAAAGGTGGGAACAACCCAAGTGCCCATCAGTGGATGAATGGGTAAACAAAACGTGGCATATACATATGATGGAGTGTTACTCAGCCTTAAAAAGGAAGGAAATTCTGAACCATGAATGAACCTTGAAGACATTATGCTCAGTGAAATAAGCCAGTCATCAAGGACAAACACTGCACGGTTCCACTTATATGAGGGCCCTAGAACAGTCAAATTCAGAGAGGCAGAAAGTAGAATGGTCGCTACCAGGGGCCGGGGGAGGGGGAGGGGGAGTATGTAATGGGGACAGAGGTTCAGTTTGGGAAGATGAAAAAGTTCTTGAGAGGAACTATGGTGATGGTTGCACCACAATGTGAATGTACTTAATGCCAGTGAACTGTACACTTTAAATGGTTGAGATGTGACTTCCCCGGCGGCGCACTGGTTAAGAATCCGCCTGCCAATGCAGGGGACACGGGTTCGAGCCCTGGTCCGGGAAGATCCCACATGCCGCGGAGCAACTTAGCCCATGCACCACAACTACCGAGCCTGCACTCTAGAGCCCGTGAGCCACAACTACTGAGCCCGCGTACCACAACTACTGAGCCCTCGCACCTAGAGCCCGTGCTCCGCAACAAGAGAAGCCGCTGCAATGAGAAGCCCGCACACCAAAATGAAGAGTAGCCCCTGCTCGCTGCAACTAGAGAAAGCCTGCAGGCAGCAACGAAGACCCAACACAGCCAAAAATAAATAAATAAAAAATAAATAAATTTTTAAAAAACGGTTAAGATGGTAAATTTTATATTATGTGTCTTTTACTACAATTAAAAATAAAGTTAAAAGAAAAATTTCTCGCATCACATTTCCCTTTGGACGCTGGGCTGCTGGAGCTGAACCTTCCCGTGAGCTGTGCAGGCGACAGGCAGTGCTGGTTCAGGGCCGTCTGAATAATGCATGAGTCAAAGGGCTGTGGTCAGGGAGGGTCCCCCCACCCCGCAGGGCCCCGCTTGCCCAGCTGACCGCGGAGTGCCCTTTGGGAGGGCTGGTTTGGGCGGTGGCGGAGCAGGTGCTGGGCTCGAGCCTGACATGGACCAGGCTGGGGCCCTCATGATGTAAATGCAGGCTGCCCAGAGCCGGGGCCTGGCGTGACACACCCGAGGGAGTCACGGCAAGACGCTCGGCCTAAGCCATGAGTGTCCCCCGGCAGCACCCAGTCCTGACAGAGAACGGATGAGGGGCCCCGGTTTCCCTTCGAAGGAAGTCATTTCCTCTGCCCAGGGCTCCTCCTCAAAGTCTAAGAAGGCAAATAGAAAGAGGAAATAAGAATATCCACCTCTTTCCTTAATACTTGACACCCAAGTTTCTCTTTTCATCTTTTCGGTCTTTTTTTTTTTTTCTTTTTTAAGTTAAAGGAAGGGCCTTTCTGGCAGATTAGAGTATTTGGATCATTTCTATGCACCAACTGGCAATTTCAGCTTCATTTCTGGGTTTCTTCTTACCACACATGGCCCCGTGTGAGGCTCGAACCCCAGGTGCCCTGCACGGGGATGCTCGCCCACAGGTGTCCCCGTGGCATCCCTGGGTCACACGCGCCTCAGAAGCTCTGTCTGTTTACCAGTTAGGAAAACAGCGCCCTGCCAGGGAGTTTCATGGAGAAAATGTTACATGGGGAAGTGGTTACAGAGATGCTGGAAGAGCTGAAAAGCCAAACCCGGACAGTAGTCACAGCTGGACGTCCCCACACGCCCAGGTGTGGAAAGAGAACATTGTCAGCACCCAAACTCTGGGCAGCTTGGAGGAGCTGAGACCAGGGAGGGGACCGTCCCACAGAAGGACCGCTCTCAGGGCCCCAACCAGCTCAGAGCCAGGCGGAGGGGACACCCGGCTTTTCCCTCCCTCCAGCCCTCTGATATCTCCTCGTTGGCTCCTCTTGGCTGAACCCAGCTGGACGCCAGGCAGCGGCAAGGGAGCCTGGGAGATGTGGTTTGCAGAAGACAGAACACAGCTGCCCAGGGCAAGGCAGAGGCAGCGGGCAAATGGCTGGTGAGTCCAGCCACGGCTGCTGCAGTTGTCCCAACCTCCGGGGGGATATCTCCTCGCTTTTTTTTCGGTTGTTGTTCTGTCCTAACATTTCTATTTTAGATGCCCCATATGCAAAGGAATTGAATTAAATTTGGACAGAATGGATCCTTTTTAATTAGATGGATACATTTAATTGCCAGGCCAGCCCACCACTTCTGAATCCCCAAAGTGGACATGTGTCCCCTGGCTCTTCCCTTGCCTGACCAAGCGTCCCCCAGACTAGCCCCTCTGCCCCGTGCCCTCTGTCAACAAGGAGCAGGCTGTGCCAGGCAAGTGTGAGACACGGACCAGACACAAACGTTGCTGGACTCAAGCCGGGCGCTGGGGGAAGAGGCAGTGTAACAGGCTTCCAGGGCACCTGGAGAAGCACAAGCATTGCTTCCTGCACCAGGGCTGGGCTTCCAGGTACAGAGAGCAGAGGTCACTGTGGTCCAATGGGCTGAGCATAGGTTAGGAGCTCAATTGCTCTTTGTTTAGATTCAGCGGAGGCACCCAACCTTGTGTGACCTTGAGCCAAACATCGTTCTTAAGACACAACCCGCTTTACAGGACAAGGGAGACATGACCAAGAACGTCAGCAAGAGGCCCTGAGAGGTAAGTGCACCAGGATGGCCATGCTCGGCACCCACGCCCTGCCCTTCCTCGGAGGCGTGTTCTCATATTCCACCTCATTGGTCCTTGACGCCATCCTTGTGAAGGAAGGGGAGGGGTTTTTAGCCCATCCTACGGAGAGGGCACTGAAACATACCAGGCACGGAAAATACGCGAGCACCAGCCCAGTGGGTGAAGCTGCTATCGGATTCAAGGCCACGTGAGTGTCAGCCCCGACCTGTTTCTACTGAATCAAGGAGGACCAGTTACCTCCTCAGCCCAGGGCCATGGAACAGTTAAGGAACAACTTTGCATTCGGCCTAGGAAGGGGAGAAGTCACACGGGGGAAGAGGACGAGGGAGGAAAGGAAAAAGGAAGGAGAGAGAAAGCAGAGATGAAGAAAGGGCCACGACGGGCAAGTGGGGCGGGAACACGCAGATGAGAGAATCATTCTGTTCCCTCTCTTAATCACGGCCCGTGACAGAACCGGTGTGCAAGACCGAGATGCCTCCCTCCATCCCTCCACGGTACTGGAAGCTCCCCCCGCCCCGTTACTTATTCCGAAGAATAAAGAGCCTCTCCCCTCCGTTTCTAACCTGGGGTAGTCCTACCGCCTGCGGAGATTTTCCCTCCCCACCGGGGACCCAGTTCCCCACACTGGGAGTCTAGTTCCCTTGCTGTAAGGTGCCGGCCGTCGTGTAAGGTGGGAGAACAAGTACTCAGGTGGACGTGCTGCGGCCCCAACACGTTTAAATGCACCTGAACAGTGACACGCTTTCACCTGGGGGGACAGGGGGACCACAAGGTCAAGGTGCCGAGGGTCCTCTCCTTCCCACTCACAGCGGCGGATCTAGGCTGTTGTCAAAGACAAGCCCTTGCAGAGGCTGGGCGGGTGTCGGTCACCAGGCACAACCAGGGTGGCAAAGAGGCAACCAAGGACTTGCTCCTACAGAGCCTCTTACTCTGACCCCTGGCAGTCACACTCCCGGCCACACCAGAGCCCAGGATTCTGGCTGAGTCTTCTGCTAAAAAGAGAACGACCATCTTCTCTAGTTTAGACACCCAAACTCATACCACCAGATCCAGAAACACACCCAAATTCCACTTTTGCTAATTTTCAACCCAAGGGATTTTCCAGAAAGTAGCGCTTTATAACAGAAAAGCTTCCTGGACAGCAGGCGGGGCTGTTCCAGCGAATGCAGGCCATCGTTCTGATTGCACCCTGTAAGCCAGGAAAACTCACTGGTCAGTCTGCCCAGCTCCCTGTTTGCCGTCGGGGAAACCTACTCAAGGTGCTCGAGGCAACAACTGCCGGGCTGTGTTCAGGGCATGCAGGAAAGTGACATTTATTCCTGGGTTAGCGTTTTCTCTCTCTGCCCCCAGGGTCAGTAAACAAGCAAGGTGTCCTTGGAACAGAAGCCTCCCTTTAGGCATCTCCCGGTTGCTGAGCACAGCTCAGCAAAGACGCCACAGCCCTCCATCCGGCTGTGTGCAGACGGGCATCCTCTGAGTCCTGCTGCAGCATTTCGGGGTTGCCAAGTTACGGATGGGAACAGGTGCTCCTAATTCAGCGTAACCCACCCAGCCTTAATTCACTTTCCCTGGAAACCTCTTGATTTCGGAGTGAAAACTCCTGGCTCCTCTCAGGCTAGCCTGGATTTGCCGAGGTGCGTTGCTAAATTTAATTGCCAGTTTCCATGCCATGCGATGGCGTGTGACAGGCCAACTCACCCTGTTAAGTTAGCCAAGGGGTTTTAAATAAATGCTTTCTGACGGAAAGGATGATAAAGAGTCCTGTTATTCAGCAGCGTGCTTGGAGAGTGAGCCGGTCCAAGTCTCACAACAGAGTAGGAGCAGCCGCGGTGTTAATCTCACGAGCTCCCTCAGCGCTGCCCAGCGGCTACCAAGAAAGGCTAACGGGGCCTGTGGAAAGAGCCCCCTCCCAGATCAGGAGGCCTCGCCAGCCCAGTCCGTCCCAGGCCTCTGTGACCTTGGGACACAAATAGCCCTGTGGGCCAGCCTCAGCTTCTCCATCTGAAAAGAGGAACTGTTAACAGAAAATCAGGAGCAGCAGCGAATGCTTGGAACTTTCGGGAAGCATGCTATAGATCTACAGATACGGGATTGCTGGTGAAATCATCCACAGAGCCCCGTCAACAAGCCCTTCAGAGGAAGCAGCGTTATTCTTGCTCGTAGCCTTTAATATACCAATAGGGATCAAATGCGGATGGTGTTTGCATTCTCCCTGATTATTTCCTCAAGGAGCCCTCCCCATCTTCCTTCTAAGTTGCTCAGTGCGGCCTGAGAAACGGCAGCAGCGGCTGCACGTGGGAGCCTGTGAGACATGCAGCGTCTCAGACCCCACTCCGCTCCTGGGGCATCAGAATGTGATTCTGATGAACAAGCGCCCCAGGGGATGCATGTGTATTTTTTTAATAAATTTATTTATTTCATCTATTTATTTTTGGCTGTGTTGGGTCTTTGTTGCTCCACATGGGCTTCCTCCAGTTGCAGTGCACGGGCTTCTCATTGCAGTGGCTTCTATTGTTGCAGAGCACGGGCTCTAGGCGCACGGGCTTCAGTAGTTGTGGCTCGCGGGCTCTAGAGTGCAGGCTCAGTAGTTGTGGTGCACAGGCTTAGTGGCTCCGCAGCATGTGGGATCTTCCCGGACCAGCATGTGGGATCTTCCCGGACCAAGGCTCGAACCCATGTCCCCTGTATTGGCAGGCGGATTCTTAACCACTGCGCCACCAGGGAAGTCCCTACATATGTATTTTAAATGTCAAGAAGCACTGGTCTAAAACAGTGGTTGTCAAACTTTAGTGCACATCAGAATTCTCTGGAAAGCTCATTTAAACACTGCCCTCCGGCTTCCCTGGTGGCGCAGTGGTTGAGAGTCTGCCTGCCAATGCAGGGGACACAGGTTTGAGCCCTGGTCTGGGAAGATCCCACATGCCGCGAAGCAACTAGGCCCGTGAGCCACAACTACTGAGCCTGCGCGTCTGGAGCCTGTGCTCCGCAGCAAGAGAGGCCGAGACGGTGAGAGGCCCGCGCACCGCGATGAAGAGTGGCCCCCGCTCGCCACAACTGGAGAAAGCCCTCGCACAGAAACGAAGACCCAACACAGCCAAAAATAAATAAATAATAAAATTAATTTAAGAAAAAAATAATGTTTAAACATTGCCCTCCACCCCCCACCTCCAGAGTTTCTGATTCAGTAGGTCTGGGATGGGGTTCAATAAGTTTCATTTCTACGAGGTTCCCTAGTGATGACAATGCTACTGGGCCGAGGACCACACTTTGAGAACCACTGGTAAGTACTCCTTGTGGCAGCTGTTCTGTGATACCTTACTTCCCAAGTCACTGAGGGTCCATGATATCTCTTCTTTATGTACTCTGGCCCCTGAAATCCCTGGAATTACTGCATTCTTCTCTTAATATGTCTTAATTCCTAACTCTTTAATCATTTTTGAAATCTTGAGTTCAGCCCATGTTTCTTTTAGGAAGTTCTGCACTAGGCATGGAAAATCAGAGAGTTGGTGCTGCACAAAAATGAGAGAATTTCATGAAAAGCCTACTTTTTACCCCCATATGGTTGTTCTAAAATTCCACTTGTTTTTTTTTTTTCAACTAGAGTTATGCTGCTGGTCTATAAGGAGTTTGTTATGAGTACCACAAGATGACCATGTTGATTTACTACAGTACAATTTTTATTAAATTTTTTAAATCACATGAGCAATATAGTAACACGTATAATTAAAACAACCAAGACTGAAGAATAATAAATTAAAAGCAAAAGTCAATTTTTATGTCCCCACCATCCCCATCCCCTATTCCATTCTCCTCCCAGAGCTAGTGAATGTTGGCAACTATGTGTGTATTCTTCTGGGCCTTTATATATGCATATATACATAAAGAGAGAGAGATCTGTTTATATGTACATAATAATGCCATAAATATAGTTCTGCAACTTTCTTTTATTAACAATATTTCTTAGAGATTGTTTCAAATCAATAAATAGACTCTAGCTCATTCTTTTTATTTTATTTTTTTAACATCTTTATTGGAGTATAATTGCTTTACAATGTTGTGTTAGTTTCTGCTGTATAACAAAGAGAATCAGCTATACGTATATATATATCCCCATATCCGCTCCCTCTTGGCGTCTCCCTCTCACCCTCCCTATCCCACCCCTCTAGGTGATCACAAAGCACCGAGCTGATCTCCCTGTGCTATGCAGCTGCTTCCCACTAGCTATCTATGTTACATTTGGTAGTGTATATCTCCAAAATGTACAAGCAGCTCATGCAGCTCAATATCAAAAAAACAAACAACCCAATCAAAAAAATGGGCAGAAGACCTAAATAGACATTTCTCCAAAGAACACATACAGATGGCCAAGAGGCACATGAAAAGCTGCTCAACATCACTAATCATTAGAGAAATGAAAATTAAAACTACAATGAGGTATCACCTCACACCGGTCAGAATGGCATCATCAAAAAATCTACAAACAATAAATGCTGGAGAGGGTGTGGAGAAAAGGGAACCCTCTTGCACTATTGGTGGGAGTGTAAATTGATACAGCCACTATAGAGAACAGTATGGAGGTTCCTAAAAAATCTAAAAAGAGAACTACCATATGACCCAGCAATCCCACTACTGGGCATATATCCTGAGAAAACTGTAATTCAAAAAGAGTCATGTACCACAGTGTTCACTGCAGCACTATTTACAATAGCCAGGACATGGAAGCAACCTAAGTGTCCATCGACAGATGAATGGATAAAGACAGGACAGGAATAAAGACACAGATGTAGAGAATGGACTTGAGGACAAGGGGAGGGGGAAGGGTAAGCTGGGACGAAGTGAGAGAGTAGCATTGACATATATACACTACCAAATGTAAAATAGCTCATTCTTTTTAAATCTGCATGGCTATATTCCATAAAAGAAATATATCATAGTTTATTTACCATTCTGTTGATGGTTTTGCTATTACCAGTAATACTGGGTTAGCATTCTCATGAGGTTAAACTGAGAAGTGGCCTCCAAAAAGGTGATATCAATTTACATTACATTTACATTACATTACAAAGTGAGCCACTTTGAAAGTGCTTATTTCTAACCTTCTCATCAATGTTGGCTATTATCAGTATTTTACATTTTTACCAATATATCGGGGATATCTCATTATCTAAATTTGCACTTTTCTGATTACCATTTGAGGTTAAACATCTTTACATAAGTTTATTGACCACTTTATTTCCTTTTCTGCAAGTTATTCAGATTTTTCTCTCCTTTTTTCCATTGGGTTTGAGCTTTGTTTGTTTGCTTGGGGGGTGGGGTGGGGGGAGAGTAGGAGCAATAGTCTGTATATTGATCTTTGTTCTACTAAAAATGTTGCAATGGTCACAGCAAAGGAAACCATAAACAAAATGAAAAGACAACCTACAGAATAGGAGAAAATATTTGCAAACAATGCAACCAGCAAAGGATTAGTTTCCAAAATATACAAACAGCTCATACAACCCAATATCAAAAAAACAAACAACCCAATCAAAAACTGGGCAGAAGATCTAAACAGACATTTCACCAAAGAAGACATACAGATGGCGAACAGGCAAATGAAGAAAAGTTCAACATCGCTAATTATTATAGAAATGCAAATCAAAAGTACAATGAGGTATCACCTCACTCCAATCAGAATGACCCTCATCAAAAGCCTACAAATTATAAATGCTGGAGAGGGTGTGGAGAAAAGGGGACCTTCCTACACAGTTGGTGGGAATGTAAATTGGTGCAGCCACTATGGAGAACAGTATGGAGGTTCCTTAAAAAACTAAAAATAGAGTTACCATATGATCCTACAATCCCACCCCTGGGCATATATCCAGAGAAACCTATAATTCAAACAGTTACATGCACACCAATGTTCACTGCAGTACTATTTACAATAGCCAAGACATGGAAGCAACCTAAATGTCCATCAACAGGTGAATGGATAAAGATGTGGTATACACACACACACACACACACACACACACACACACACACACAATGGAATATTACTCAGCCATAAAGAAGAATGTAATAATGCCATTTGCAGCAACATGAATGGACCTAGAGATTATCATACTAAGTGAAGACAGAGAACAACAAATATTATATGATAACACTTATATGTGGAATCTAAAAAAAAAAAAGGTACAAGTAAACTTATTTACACAACAGAAAGAGACTCACAGACATAGAAAACAAACTTATGGTTACCAAAGGGGAAAGGGTGGGGAGGGATAACTTAGGAGTTTAGGATTAACAGATACACACTACTACATATAAAATAGATAAACAAGGACCTACTGTATAGCACAGGGAACTATACTCAATATTTTGTAATAACCCATAAGGGAAGAGAATCTGAAAAAGAATAGCTATATATTCTTTTCACCTGTACACCTGAAACTAACATGACATTGTAAATCAACTATACTTCAATTAAAACAAAAAAAGGTGCAATGTTTCATCCAAGTCTCTCCCTTGACTTTTCATAACTTTATTTCATCTTTTGTCATATAGAAGTTCTAATTGCTGTATACTCTATAATACCTTTTCCACTGAATCCATGCATTGCTAGAAATCAGATTCCTCTAATCTGCATTCTTCTGAGGGGAACAGTCCAAATTTCTGGACATGAATGAAAAGGAAGGTGGGGAAGGAAGTTGTAAATAAAACTTAGCAGGAAAATAAAGGGATCCTGCACCTCCCACCTTCCTCTGTCTTCCCCGTGTATCTTTCGGCCTGAAGTTTTGGTTTGGTGAGAGGTTTAGGAAAATAAGCACACTGGTTTAGGTAGTTTGGAGATTTGTGTGCAAGAGCCAGGGCTTCCCTGGTGGCGCAGTGGTTGAGAGTCTGCCTGCCAATGCAGGGGACGCGTGTTCAAGCCCTGGTCCAGGAAGATCCCACATGCCGCGGAGCAACTAGGCCCGTGAGCCACAACTACTGAGCCTGCGCGTCTGGAGCCTGTGCTCCGCAACAAGAGAGGCCGCGATAGATAGTGAGAGGCCCGTGCACCGCGATGAGGGGTGGCCCCTGCTCGCCGCAACTAGAGAAAGCCCTCGCACAGAAACGAAGACCCAACACGCAAAAATAAATAAATTAATTAATTTTAAAAGAGCTGAAGTCAAAGGAAGCTGCTATCGGGAGGCGATTCTACACGGTCTGTCCTGTTTCTGCACGCGTTCCTGGCAGAGGCGGTGACTGTCTTTGCTCCAGCTTATCTTTTCAAGGCTGTCTGCACAGCAAATAGCCCTGGAGACAGAGGCGGTATCTCCCTCTGGAGCGTAAGGCTGGTTTGTTTGCTGTCTAGCATAATAAAGTTCCCCCCAGGCAAATGTTGCAGGTTTGCATACAGCCCATTATAAAAGCTTGGGGTTTCCTAAGCTCGGCTCCTCTCCTGTGACACGCCCCACTGAGTGTGGAGGTGTCATCTGGCCCTGTTTGGCCACTCAGTGGGAACTGGGGCTTAGGGGACCAGCACAAGAAAATGATGATACTCTGGCCACTGCTATTGCTACGAGTATTAAACTGTCCTTTGTCTCTAATCCGGGCATCTCATATCTCTTGCTGGTGTCCCTCAAGCTGTCGTAGGCTAACATATTAACTTTGCAAGGAGGTAAAATCTCCAAACCTTCACAGCTCTTGACAGTTAGCACGTAATGAATGATTAAAACATCTCATAAACTCAATTCTTATTCCAGTCAGACTGATCTGCCTACAATGCAGAAGTCACCCAATCCAGTTTTTTTTCCTCAAATTAAACAGTCCTTAAATGGTTAAAGAGAGAAATGTGTTGTAAAAAAAGTTTCCATTTTGTATATCATTGCTGCAAGTCTAATATTCAGAGGGTTTTCAGGTAGATAAAGTAGATTTATTCTGTGAAGCTCTAGAGAAATGAATTGAGGGGCAGAAATATATCAGCTTAATAAAAAAGGAAAAACAAATTCCAACGACAAGAGCTATCCAAAAATGAGTAAATTTCGAGGAAATAAGCTCACTGCTGGCTTAGATGACCATTTATGGGACCTCTATGTGGGAAGGAGATTGGACCGGAAGATTACAGATTCCTTCAAAGCTAAGGTGAAGAGTGTTGCTTCAGTGGACCACCTAATTAGATTTTCACACCAAGTGATGGAGAACATGAGCCAGTAGACTCAGCTGGGATCCAGCTGCACTCGGTGTGACCGTCAGGGGCTTAGTCTTGCAGAAGCTCAGCAGAGTCTGGCTCACCAAGAAGTGAGTTGGTGCTGGAGAACTGATTCATGCTAACCAAGTTCGCCAAGAGCCTGCTTTACAAACCAGGGAGCCAATGCCTTAATCTTAAAGCAAAAGACAAGGGGCTTCCCTGGTGGCTCAGTGGTTGAGGATCTGCCTGCCAACGCAGGGGACACGGGTTCGAGCCCTGGTCTGGGAAGATCCCACATGCCGCGGAGCAACTAGGCCCGTGAGCCACAACTACTGCGCCTGCGCGTCTGGAGCCTGTGCTCCGCAACAAGAGAGGCCACGATAGTGAGAGGCCCGCGCACCACGATGAAGAGTGGCCCCCGCTCGCCGCAACTGGAGAAAAGCCCTCGCACAGAAACGAAGACCCAACACAGGCAAAAATAAATTAATAAATTAATTAATTAAAGCAAAAGACAAACTTTTCCAATGATTCTAGTCCAGGATACGGAGCCCCCTACCTCTCCCCAGCGGCTAGATTCTAATGAAACAGCATGAATAGCCAGCTGTTTGGTCCACCAAACCCAGCAAAAGAGAGCGAATGGCCCTGGACCTCGCTTCATCTGAGGGGATGCGTTAGATCGTGACATCAGACTGAGGAAGTCTCTCCTCCCCAATGAAGAATACACTCTGTAGTGACCAGAACGTTCTTGCTCACTAAATGCAATGTCTTTTCCTTTGACAGAGCTGGAAATACTCAACAGTTCTTAACTTCATCTCCCTTTCTAGACCCCAAGATGCACATCGCCCTATTGCCTACGCTGTATAACGAGTCTGTGCATTGTAACAAGTTTACAGAGTACTTGTTGTTAATCCCCTTTTAAATTGGCTGCTTTCTAAAGATACCTAAGGAAATATCTTAATGTCATCAGTAGTAAAAGTGTGTGATGCACCTGTAGGTTTAGTTTTTCAGTCCTGTCTCTGCCATCTACTAGCTGGGTGTCTTGTACAGGATCACTTAACTTCTAGAAGCCTGAGTTTCCTCATTTGTAAAAGATGACAATATGGGCTTCCCTGGTGGTGCAGTGGTTGAGAATCTGCCTGCCAATGCAGGGGACACAGGTTCGAGCCCTGATCTGGGAAGATCCCACATGCCACAGAGCGACTAGGCCCGTGAGCCACAATTGCTGAGCCTGCGCGTCTGGAGCCTGTGCTCCGCAACAAGAGAGGCCACGACAGTGAGAGGCCCGCGCACCGCGATGAAAAGTGGCCCCCACTTGCCACAACTAGAGAAAGTCCTCGCACAGAAACGAAGACCCAACACAGCCATAAATAAATAAATAAATTTTTTAAAAAATGTTGACTTGTTTATTCAAAGGGATAAACAAAAGCAAACACACACACACAAAAAAAAGATGACAATATGGTTATGGTTTAAAATCAACAAATACGTAAATACTTCATGAGAGCTAAATACCTAAAAAATTGTAAAGTCATCATCGTAACAGCCATAGATGGTAACAGCACACAGGTCACGTACGGCTTTCCTGCGTCCAGCTCATCCTGTGCGTGGTGTGAGGGTCTTACCAGCTTCAATTTCAGTGGGTACGAGGGTCTTATTAGCCTTTAGCTTTCAATCTCAATTAGCACTTTTTTATCTTGCCCTACAATCTGGTTCCCGTCTTAACTTTTGAGACTTATAGCTGCCTCCGTAATGGTCCGTGTTGAGAGATTTCTTTTTCCTGCACAGCAAAAGGTGAGTGTATGAAAACTTGTGCTCAGATGGTTGTTCTCAACAGAAGTGCTGCGGTGGGAGGGGCCTCGTGCAGTGAGCAGTTTCAGTGAGTTCATCCGGGACCTTTCACTGCGAACAGGATGTCTTGTCCAAGTCGGGCAATGAGCACGGTGAGAAGACAACGGGACCCGTCGGCCGGCAGCACAGCCCTGTGGGCAGCAGAGTCGGCGGCCAGGAAGCAAAGGCACCGTTTAGCACCACAGACGAGAGGCTGGCAAGGTCAGCCTTGCAGATCCCAGACGAGGACACGTCCAACTGCTCCAGGAAAGCCGCTCACCTCACTGCCCGGCCTTCGGCATTTTCTCCTTTGATCCCGGTGTCCTGGCTGGAACGGGGACACTCAGAAGCAAGTCAGAGGACAGAAAGGACCCAATTCTTCTAAAATGAAAAGATTTTAACCCAAAGGAAGATAAAGGGCATGACTTTTAACTTTCCCAAGTTAGCTCATTTATTTTCAACGCTGAAAACTAGCACCAGCCTTAACACAGAAATCCACTCACTGAGGCTGAAACCCGAGGTGTCAAAAGCTCTGCATTGACAAAGTTTTGCCTCAGCTGCTGCCGCTGAACAACATGTAAAAACATGTCGTTTAATTTTAGCTTTATAATAAATAAGTTCTTTCCCAAACCCACTCAGGAGCACAGGCTGTCACCAGTCTCCAGGTGTGCTCTGAAATCAGACCCTACCAAGAGATCCCATCCTGCTAAAACGTGCAACTAAGCCATCCATCATCTGCTATGTTCCTGTGAATTGTCTTAACAAGTGCGAGTGTTCCAACAAAAGCTTTTCCTCAGGTTCTGCTGTGCTACATAAAGTCAGAGTGTGTGTGTATGTGTGTATGTGTGGGGGTCACGTGTGCATGTGTGTATTCTATAGTAAACTCTTTACTTAAAGGTGTCAGGAAAAGAGTGATAAATAAAGCACAGAGATGAGGCAGCAGAGACCGTAATTCAAAGAGCTTGGGAGCAATGAGATGGTTTTAGCTCCTTCATTCAACCAACCCATTTTACTGTGCTCCTCCCGTGTACCAGGGGTTGTGCTGGGTCCCAGGGGAGACACAGAGGTGGGGTAGGCACGATGCCACCCTCAGGAAATTCTCAGTCTAATTCACACACAAACGGTGGTGGTGCCGAGCAGCAGAGCCGTAACGCAGGGCGGGTGAAGCACTTTGGCGTCTCTCTGGATGACAGTTATTGACACGTGCCGTCTTCCAGGGGTCCCAGAACCCCCTGAGAAGGGACTTGTTGAACGAGTCTTTCTTTCCAGGGCAAAGGCTGTTAAGTCTCTGGTAGCAAAGGAATATGAAGCACGTAGAGGAAAAAAAAGGATGCATTTATGAAATGTAAGGAGAGGGGAAATATTACATCTACATAAGAAATACACAAAGATTTCTAATTTTTAGCTGTGAGATTTATAATGCAAACGTAAACACTGTCCTTGTGAACAAGAATAACTCATAAGGCACGCATGGGCCCCGATGCTTCCTTTCTCCACCGACGCACATTCTGCCATCCTAAGTGGGGACTCTCTTGGAAATACCATTTCACCTGAGTCCCTCCTTCTTGGCAATCTCCATCACAACCGCATCATGATGTCTGGAGGTGAACTGGGCAATCGAAGTGTCCACAGACCAGGTACTGGACTCTCGGTTAAGAAAATGAACCTGAATCAGATTCATCCCTGTGGTTCCGGAGTCCCTCTGTGCAGAGCGTGGCTGGTGGTCAGGGTGAACCGAGGCCCCCTCTGGGCTCACACTGAGCTACCTGCCCTCTTGGCCCCGGACTCCCATGCAGCTGCATGTTCAGAGCTCCCCCAGCCTCTTCTCTGATGGTTGAGTTTCTTGTCCGAGTCCCCCGCTAATCTGTGAAGTCCTTGGGCAGGGGCAATGGCTTTTATCTTTGTATTCCCAAAGCTTGGCACCTTCTAACTAGGAAGAGAAGCAGCTCACCTTACAGATATTTCTTCTTTTTTAGTCTAGCGTTTTATTTTACATGCTTGCACGCATACACACATCAAGATTGGCTCATTGCACAATGTTTTCTTAATGCATTCCTTTATTTTTTACTTCTATTTGAGTTAATATTATTTTTAACGCATGAATGTGTTTAAACCTCCCCATTCACCTTAATATTTGTGAAGACAATTTTAAATGCAAATATAAGGGCATTCAACTTCTATCAGAATCGCTGAAATTATACAATTCGTATTTTGTAGCTCATAGATGCATACGTATTCTTATCTAAATAGTGGAAACTCTAAATAAAACTAAGCAACCTGTGTTTTACCTCTTGACTTGTGCACATTTGACCAACGCTTTCTATCTTCGGCTTACTGATAGGTAAGGAAGAACCCAAGGAAAAGGACCTGTGGGTTACCCTATCTTCTCCTTTTCTTCTACGTCATCATTTTCAGCATAAGTGGTTGGCTAATTCAGGGAAAGGAGTGAGAAAGGATATGACAGGGCCCCTTGGCAATTGGTGTCTATTACAACACCACTGCCTTTCTGCATTTGAAGCCTGTTCTGATTCTACTGGGAAGCATGGTCCCCTCCCCACTTCCCTTACTTACCCTCTCCTTCCCTGGTTCGCTCAGTCGTGAATGTAACACACCTGCCTGTGCTCACTTTGAGTCTCCCTGGGCTCCCACGCGTTGTGGGTCCACTGGGATTCTGTGCTCACGAGCATCGTGAGTGCTACGTGTGAATGGAGCAGCAGGGAAGGGGGGGCACCATCCAACGCCTCTGTTCACGTGCACGCTCCACTGTCCCTTTGACTTCGCTCCCAAAACCCAACTTCAAAGATAAATAGTAAGAATTTCAAATAAATAAATAAATAAATAAATAAATAAAATAAAATAAGTTAAAAAAAAAAAAAGAATTTCAGGATGGCAACAGCTAAGCATTAAACCAAGCTGTAATGCTTTATTAACCTTCTGAACACAAGAGCCCTGGGCAACTTCAAGGTTGCATGCCCATGAAGCTGGCCCTGGTCACAATACTGAACGGTCACAACCAATTGCACTTCATTTCGAGCAACAACTGGATTGAAAGTAGCTAAAGGAGAAAGCCTCAACACTTCAAGACCATAGCAGTAAAGAACACCACTATTCTAAGTCAGATGCACTGAGAATATTACAGTGTGACTTTAAAAGCCATCAGACAGGACTCTGACGTTCTATGAGATTCAACAGACACTTAACTGTGCTCAGCACTACCCCAAAACCCTCCAGGATCGGGTGGAGGGGGTGTGGGGCGTGCTCCTTAAATGAACAGACACTGTCCCCGACCCCGAGAACACTAGTCCAGCTGGGGAGACAGAGAGCTGCAGAACCACATTGCCAGACACAGGTGGCCGCTGCTGTGATGGTAAAACTGAGCACTGTGGAAGCAAAAGTGAGAGAGTAATTGAATCTAACTGGGAGACAAAGGTTTATGAGCTATAGGTGACATTCGAACTGGTCCTTAGAGGTGAGTAAAATATTGATAAAGGATGGGAGAATGACACTGACTGAGCTCGGATTCCTCCAAGAAGTAGAGCCTAAGACAAGGGTCTGTGTGCAGGGAGTTTATTTTGGAAAGTGATCCCAGGAAACAAAAATGAAGAGACTGGGAAGAGGAAAAGCCAACCCAAAGGTGTATTACCGAGCTGACAAGTGCTTTGGACAGATGGGGCTCAGTCCCACCCGAACCCACCGAGGAGACACGTAGAATGCACCTCCACCCCAAGACCGTGGGAGAGGGATTGATCCCCACTTCCACTGGTCCAGGGCTGCCCCAGGACTATTCGTGAACTCTTCAGCATCTCCAGGTTTGCACATGCCCAAGGAGAGCCGGGCAGCCTCCCCCCAGTCATCCCACACTGAGGTGCAAGAGAAGCCCAGAGGCAGGGAAGATACACGTGGTACAGCTGACATGGGGTGCGGTCAGGCTACACCTGTGCCCTGCTGGTTGCCACAGCAACGCCTGGAACAAAAAGGTGTGGCAAGAGAAGAGTATCAGGGATGTTCTGCACATCATCCAGCCCCGTGTTTCTCAGACCTGAGCCTGCGTCAGACTCCCTAGAGGGCTTGTTAACGCAGATCGATGGGCTCCACCCCAGAGTTTCTGGTTCAGTAGATGGAGAGGAGGGGCTGGGAGTTAACATTTCTAGCATGGCCTCTGTATGGGCATTAAGGCTTCTAAAGACAGTTGTCCGTTCTGTACAGGGACACAAGACTGATCAAGCAGGAGAAAGAGCAGTTGCTAAAGCGAAAAAATAAATATATATATGTGTGTGTGTGTGTGTATATATACACACACACACACCCATATCTCCAGGAAGAGCAGAAACTGATTTCATCATAAGAATAAAATTGGCATATGCATTCTCTGTCAATCTACAGAGAATTGCTCATCTATTGATAATCTAAGGAGAATTTCAATAGCCAAATGTGAAGAAGAGGTTGGTGTCAGTCTGTTTGTGCCTTACCCCCACCTCAATCCAGATCTATTCTCTGCCCTTCGCTGTGCCTGGGAAGCTAATCTCTCTTGACTGGATCACCCAGATTGAGTCAGGCTGGGACCTGGGACCCTTTGCTGCAATGCCGCAGTGCTTGCACGTGGACACACATCTCCTCCAGCTACAAAACACAAAGAAACTATATGGGACTAAAAATAACCGTGGGCACGTGCAGCTGGGGCAAATTCTGGACCCAAAAGATACAAAAAGACAAAAAAACAAAAAAACAAAAAAACCAACTGCCATTTCTGAAGAGCCGGGAGCAAAAGCAGGTTACTGTGCATGCCCCGCTGCACGTAACACCGCCAAGGGGTGGGCAAAATAATTAAGCCACCCCTCCGGCCCCAGCCCTGGCCACACCCCTACCCTCACCCCATATAAGGAAGGAGCTCCTCCCCCCTTGGGGAGCGAGCGAGGGAACCTGTTACTTGTGGTCGCTCCCCCCTGCAGCCGGCACAGGAGCACCAACAAAGCCTTGCCTGAGTTTCTTGTGTGGCCTCTAGTCAGTTTCTGTTGATTGGGGAAGGCCAAGAACGCTGGTGGGTATCAAGATTGGCCCATCAAAGGCACCGTTAAGAAACCAAAAAGATGAGAGAAGAGAGGATGTTTAGCTCCGTGCTTCTCCAGGGCTGCTGTGTCCCCATGCGGCCACCCTCCTCTTGTACGTTTCTCACCAGGCTCATTGCCCCTCGGGCCTCAGGGTGGTCATGGTTCCTCACTGTTCCTGGTCCTGAAGCCTCACCACCCCCGGCTGCTCCCTTAACTCTGCCCAAAGTGCTTCATTAATATTCTTTTCAGCTCAGCCATCTTCTTGCTACCAGCATCCTAACAACGGTGTTTGGGGAAAAAATAAAAATTAAAGCCAGGTAAAGCTTCATAACTAGACCAGGATTTCTGAGCCTTCTGCCACGAAGAATAACCCTAATAACACTCAGGGGATACTGACAGTTTAAGACTTAAATGCAGGATACAATGAAATACAAAATGAAAAAAAATTAGACAAGCAACACATAAAGATAAACCAAGGCCTTGAAACGACTGCAACGATTAAAGATACACCAGAAAAGCAAGGAGAACTTGATAGAGACAGATTTTTCTTTCAAACCCTAAGGAATTTGCTAAAGGCAAGGGAGAGGCCCAAAAGTGCTCTGTAAAACTTGTCCCCATCTACATGCGCGCTAGGAACATGGACCCCTGGCAGGAGAAAAGAAAAGTGTGATTTAGTCTGTGGACATGAAAGCCTTCCAAAGCATCTTGGGAAACATGAGATAAGATCAGACCAGAAATTAAATAATCTGAGAACACACTGATAACGCAACGTGTTGCAATCAATTTAAAGTTCACGTCTTGCTTGATTTACGCACCCATAATAAAATCAATCAAAAGTTGGTGCTTCTTCAGTGTATTTTAACTCTGTCCCTTGGCATCCCCAGCCCCAGGCTCTGACTAGAGCTCTTGGTTCAGCATCTCAGAGGCCACGGGGTATTTCTGCTTCTGTCTTCAGCCACCCACCCTGTGCGTGTTGGGGGCGCCTGGAGGAGTCGCCATGCTCCCCAGCAAGGATGGCCAACTACTTCAGATCTCAAAGGGACATTCTAAGTGAGGTGCTTAAGCGAGACGGGGGGGTGTTGCACAGCGAGGGGGGATTTGGTTTGAGCCCTACAGCTCTTCTAAATGGCCCTCTGTTCTTTTTTTACTCTGTTTACACTGTGCCCTGTTGTTTTCCAGATTTCCAAGGTTAAATCCGGCACCCCTATTAAGGCTATTTGAGCCCTTCAGAATTTCTAGAGCTTCTCTGCTAATCCAATGTGTGTAGCGCTTTTCTTTTGGCTGGGCGTGGATATAGGGCGAAGCATGGCTTTTGTTCACTACTGCAGAATTTTTCCCCATGTGACCATCTAAGATGAGGTCTGTGCCTTTAAACTTCTTATCAGTGAGTTGTTCCCGTTTATTGGTTACAGCATTTTATCTCAGGTGAGAGGTTGTCATTATCATCACAAAGGTAGTTAATATTTATTGAACACTTACTATGTGCTGGATGACGTATACTTAAGCACTTAATCTTACAGTAATCTTGTGAGGTATCCGCATTTTTACAGATGAAGAAATTGAGCTCAAGGGAGATGAGGAGACTTAACTCCAAGATCATGGGGCTAGCAGGTGGCAGATCTGGGCTGTGAATCCGGCTAGCCCATTCTTTAGTCTAACCCAGTTGTTCTTGGCCCAGAGTGACGTTACCCTCTGCCCCCGAGGGACGTGTGGCAATATCTGGAGACACTTTCGTTTGTCACAGCCAAGGGAGTGCTACTGGCATCTAGTAAGTAGCGCCCAAGGATGCTTCTAAACACCCCACAATGCACAGGAGAGCTCCCGACAAAAAATTATCCAGCCCCAAATGTCAGTAGTGCCGACCTTGAGAGACCGTGCTCTAACCTCTGCACCATACTATATTCTAATCCTTTTCTGTTTTTATGTCTTTGTATTTGGCAGGATGTCTTTGTTGGAATAGGTCTTAATAGTGTCTCTTTCAGATGTATTCTTGATAAATTAGGGTAAGAAAGCTCTGCTTTTCCCCACCCATTTTCCTTCGTCTGTCTTCTCTCCCCTGAGTTGGGACGAAGGTCCGGTTAACTGCTTAGCAGAGCGTTCATTCTGCGGGAACAGTGTGTTGAAGTCGGATGTTCTGAGACAGGCTACCTGGTTCCGGGGTTGACTTGGTATGATGCACCCAGGCAGCTTTGCAGGTAATTTTTTTTTTGTCATAGGAAGTTGCAAGGAGATAAGAATTCTCTTACCATCTCCCTGCCTTTTCCTATACTTTGAAATATCATACCAATTCTACAGTAGCTTGAAAAAGTGCGGGGCAGAGCTAAAAAGTTATGCTTTCAACTTTTTTTTTTTTTTTTTTTAAGTCTCTGATGCCCAGAGGATCATTTATTTGGGGCAATGCAATGTTTCGCTCATATGCATTTGCCTTTGGGTACGAGCCAGTGAAAAGCGGCACCCAGGTCTCAGGATGTGGCTTTTCCTTCTCCCCAGAGCCACGGTCTTGTTTCTTCAAGGTTAATACATCCTGGAAAAGGAGAAAGGCTTCCTTCTCGTGCTGTTTATGAACTGAAGGGATGCTGGTAGATTAAGTAATTGTTTGAAAAGACACCCCCCCAAAAAATGAGACCCAGAAACAAGTTCGGAAACTTCTAGAAGGGCAGAGCAGAGGAAGGTCTGGAGAATAAAGGTCACAGCAGGGCTGCTGACGTGACGCAGGAGAAAGCCTGGTAGGACAGAGAACTGTGGGAACAGCTTATAGCTTCCCACGTGGCCTTAGGCTGGACGCGAACATCTGATAGTGACCATTTTTAAGCACTTGATGGGCAGAAACATCTTGAAACATGTCTGCGTCCCCCCGGCTGCTAAGTACAAATCCCGACTGGGAGAAGCCCTTGGAGACAGACACTGACGAGCAGTCCCGACATTCCAGGGACAACAGCCCCTGAGCGAGCGTTTCACCAGCACAACCTTCCAAAGCCCTGAAGCCCTTCCTGTTGAACTCAACTTTCCAGCAACAGAATGAGGGAGGGGACAGCATTTGAAGGGCCAACACTCTGAGCCCAAAGATGCAGCGCGGTCCAGACCTTGACGGTCTCCAGCTTTACTGTGCAAACCAGTCACCTGGGGACCTTGTCCAAAGGCTCATCTCGGTGGGTCTGGGGTGGAGCCTGAGACTCTGCATTTCTGATAGGCTCCCAGGCCAGGCCAGCCCCGCTGCTCCTCAGACGTCACCTTGAGAACCAAAGAGGTCACGGGAAGCGAAAAGGACCCCGAAGCGCTGTGAAGCCAGACAAGCCTTCTGAGACACAGAATCTGACCCCATCTCACTCCTGCCCCTTGCTGTCAGAGTGAGGTTCAAACACCCAGCCTGGCAATTCAAGACTGCGGGCAGCCTGGCGCCGGCTCGCCCGCACAGCTCTGGCTACACTCAGCTTCCCCCAGAACAGAGCCGTGTGCCGTCCACACCTCCACCTGCCACGTCCTCCCCACGCCACCCCACCCCCCCCCCCCCCCCGGCCTGCTGAATTCCTCCCTCTCTGAGGCCTTCCCCTGCGGGCAGTCGCTTCCCCTGGCCGCCTTTAAATACCCCTAATGTAGTACGTGGGGCCTGGTATTTTGATAGTTTACTGAAGTTTGTAAGTCCCCCACTAAGCTGTGAGTTCTCGGGAGCAGAAACTATATCTTCTTTATTTAGGTAACGCTGCTTCTAAACATAGCTACCTGGCACCTGGTGTATGTTTTTGCTTTGTTTTGTTTGTTTTAATTTTTATTCGTACAGTTGCTTTACAATGTTGTGTTCGTTTCTGCTGTACAGCAAAGTGAATCAGCTATACATATACATATATCCCCTCTTTTTTGGATTTCCTTCCCATTTAGGTCACCACAGAGCACTGAGTAGAGTTCCCTGTGCTATACAGTAGGTTCTCATCAGTTATCTGTTTTATACACAGTAGTGTATATATGTCAATCCCAATCTCCCAATTCATCCCATTCCTCTTTTCCCCCCTTGGTATTCTCTACATCTGTCTCTATTTCTGCTTTGCAAATAAGTTCATCTGTATCGTTTTTCTAGACGCCACATATAAGCGATATTATACGATATTTGTTTTTCTCTTTCTGACTTACTTCACTCTGTAATGACAGTCTCTAGGTCCATCCATGTCTCTGCAAATAGCACGATTTGTGAATTTGTTAAAAAATGTTAGTTAAACAAGTGAAGGAGTTAAGTGTCACACCCATGCCCGTCATTCTCCTCTTTTCTTCCCCTTCTTCAAAGGTCTCGAGGGCCTTAAATGTGTGAGGTTATACCTTTTAGGTGGTTTTAGAATAATGAGAATGAGAGCTAACTTTTATAGAGCACTCGCTATGTGTCAGACATTGTTCTCAGCACTTCTGTCTCGCTTAGTCTTCCTAACAGTCTCCGCGACCCTTTGAAGTTATCACTGCCGTCACTGTTCCCATTTTAAACATGAGCAAACTGCAGCACAGAGAAGTTAAGGAACTTGACCAAAGTCACACAGCTAGGAAGTGCTCGCACCAGGATTTAAACCCAGGCAGTGTGGTGTTAAAATCAAGGAGTCGTCTTTGGAGGACCCCAACATAAGACAGACAAACCACAACTCTGCCTGCCCTCCCTGCCGCTCTTCGGCCGTATCCAACTTACAAAACACACACCCTCAGCCGTGCTTGTCTCTACAGTGGACTCACACCGGAGCTGAGATACATCCGGCGTCTCTGTGCGGGGCCCACAGGCCTCCAGAGGGGTCGTGGCCAAAGCCAAGTACAAAGCCTGTCACACGGTCAACAGAGGGAGGGAAACACGAAGTTCAGTGACGTGCTGTCCCTGAGCGGAGGGGGCGTCCACCCTGGGGGTGCAGTCAACAGTTACAGCACATCTAGCCGTGAACTGGCGTGTGGATTTCACAAGGTGGATCTCTTGGCCACAGTTGGGTCTTGGTCTAGGTGTGGCACCGTGTTCGCCCATCACCAGGGGGTCAGTAAGAGCCAGCCCTTCACTGGACGCCACCCGCCCCCTCACCAGCGCCCTCTGGGAACTCTGAGCAGATGGGAGAGCTGAGGGCCGGAGGGGCCGACTTCCCAGCGTGCTAGCCCACGGTCCACTCTTCCAGCGACGCTCAGAGCTGCAAGGTGGATGAGGCTTCCCCCCGGGGTGGCGGAAGTTCTGTGGGCTTCGTGCTGTGATTCAGCTGCTCACTCTGCCCAGTCCTTCCTCCTCCCCCTTCCCTGGCCCTGATCGCTGATAAACATCTTGTTTCCAAAGTCCACCTCAGCATCTGGAGAACCCAGCCTGCCACACACTGGCCTCGGAATAGGACGGGTCCTTCCATTTTCTCCTCTCTAGTGATCCCTACACCTTAGGATCCTTCAACCTCCAACAACTACTGTTTGTGCCTAGAAAAGACCCCGCATTTCTACATGTCCCTGCTCTGGCTCATCGCCATCCTCTCTGCATAACACGGTCTCTCCCTCCTCTCCCCCCACGTCATCCACCTGGCCACCTTCTAACCAGCCTTTCCGGCTCAGCTCAAATGGCATGCCTCCCTCGGGCTCTCCTACACAGTCACTCTCCCAGGCAAAAATGTATTGTCCCCTCCATCTTTCACCCCACGTGCCTTCTGCACACACTATTATGATGCTAATTATACACTTATCATCTCACTGAGCTGTGAGACACTTGAGAGGAGATTCTGTTTTGTGTTCATTTTTTTAGCTCTAGCACTTGGGACACAGTAGGAGCACAATAAATGTTTACTCAGTTGAATACACTTGAATTTGTGATGCTCGTCTGATGGAATTTCTTACATGAATGACTGGTTCATTTAAAGCCCTCCTGACCCCCACTCCCACGACAAGGGGTCCACAACGGCACAGGTGTGACCCACACACGCAGACAGTGAGCTCAGCCTCTAGAGAGAGCTCCAGTCTTCACACACACACACACACACATACACTCACAAGGTACAAGAGGGTGTCCCCACACCCCAAGACCAAGCTGTGTCAGGGATCAGAGGGTCAGCCTCTGTGTGCCTGTGGCACCCCCTCTTCCTCGTCCACTCGTGATGGTGACCAGAGGCCACCCTCTCTCCCCTGTCTCAGATCACTTTCTTTTCCACATCATGGCTTGGCCAGGGGCTACTGCCACATAGCTATCTTCCTCTGGAACTTTCTGGAGGGGTACACTGGCTGGGCCACGGAGAATGTACATATGCCTTGATCCCTGACCTAATATCATCATGAGCACTCCACGTTCATGGCCACCCCTGTCAAGTCATGAGGAAACAAGGTCAGAAAGCATCAGGACAGACTTGGGAAACCCTAGGAGAGATGACTTCTAAAGACAGGTGGAGCTGCTTCTGGAATGTGGACGTAGGGGTGGGTGTAGGGGAGGGGGAAGGGCAGGGAAAGGTCAAAAGGAAGTTATAATAACTGGCTCATTCCCTGAAAAGGAGATTTAGAGGACATCTGCAATTAAATGTATCCATCTGGAGATTCATGAGGTACATTCCTGCAACCAGGATGGTGGTGATTCACTCAACAGATACTTCTTAAGTGCCTTACACTCAATAATACAAGTGCCTTATCATGCCAGGCACTGTTCTAGGCAGAGCTGACAAACCAGGAGCTGGAGGCCCCATCTTGGTCCAGTGTAGCATGCAATTAAACACTAGTTCAACAGCCAAAAATATATTTCGTTCTTTACTGTTGATTCTCATAGAAACACCAAAGAGGGAGTGTCCATTCATCACACACAACACAATTAAATCCCCCTTCCCACCTCCCCACTCAGCACTCTCACACAAAGCAGCCACCCCAGAGTCCTTCCTCCCCACTCCAAGCTCCCAATTCCCTCACAACCAGCTCACCCCTCCTTTACTGCAGAAGAAAGAGGCTGAGATGAGAGTTTAAGGAAAAAAATAAATAAATCATTACCCAAAGTTGTGCCCAAATCAGGAAGGGAGCCACTAGAATAAAGCCAGGGTCCAAAAACAGGGAGCCCCATCAGTTACCGTGTTTTTTTTAATTTAAAAAAAAAAAAAGGAAAAGATAAATGTGCAGGAAGCCACCGACTTCGCCCTGCATCACGGCAGTGAGCTGCCCGCCGGGCATCAGCCGACTCCAGATGGTGCTCGTCAAGGAGGATGGTGAGAGGAGCAGCAGTGTTTATTGTGAGAATGTAAGAGATCCTTTGTCACTGTTTATTGACCATTCCTGACACATCAAATGACCGGTGTGCACTTCATCATTTTGTTGGATGGATATTAGTGTAAAAAAATCACTCATCAAGTGCCAAAGAACTGCCTCTGCCTAAGGCATTCTGCAAAGACTTAAAGTTGATAATAAATTCAACCAGACACTTTTATCCCTTACAAACCCATGAGCTGGACTGTCTACACTTGCCAACTGACCCAAGTCTGGCAGGAAATGGAAGGACCTTTGCTCGAACCCTCACCACCAAGAAATATTTGCTTTGTAGCCACCTCCCCACCCATGATAATAAGGATGAATAATGTTTACTAAAAGACAACTACACACGAGGCACCATGTGTTAGCTCTTTTCCATGGATTTTCTCGGTCAGTAGTCACAGATCCATGAAGTAAGGTCTACAATCTTCGCCCTTTGGAGATGAGGAAGTCGAGGGTCAGCGGGATTCAGGGGCTTGCCCAAGGTCCCACTGTCAATACCAGGAGGAGCCACGTCACCAGCCCCAGAGTTGGTGCCCTCAGCTCCTGGGAGCTCAAGGTCCAGATCATTCTGCACCTCAGGAAAGAGAGGGGGGCATCCCCGCTTTCTGTGTGAAGCTCATTCACAGCTAAATAAGGCCGTGTCCACACAGCGAACTCTGCTGGTTCAGCCAAACAGCTGGTCGCTTTCACAGGGAAAGAATCTCACTAGTAATATACCAAAGGCACAAACTGACTGAGTTGATCCGGAAGCTTCCTAGCCAGTGACCATTAGAAATAGGATTCAAAATCCAAGATCTGCTATTTCTAGGTTATTCTCTGGCACACTGCCGCTCAGAACCTCTCATGAAAAGTTCAATCCTTGTGTATTTTACCAAATCCGAAATTGATTCAACCCCATTTCAAATGTTCATTTTTCATTTTTCTCCCCAACTTTCTGAATAAGTTAAATTTTAAACAAGTACAATTTAGCTTTCTTGTTGAACATTTAAGTAAAAGATGAACTATCTAATGGATGAGAGGTTATCCTAATATTATTGTGACAAAATCCATAAATCATGGCTATTATAATTTTTCTAAAAGTATACTTTGTTTCCAATATGTAACTCTTTCTATCTTTCAATTATTTGGGGCAGTTTTGCCAAGACAACTTCGTATGGAACATTCAGACAACTAGGTCTCATCCATGACAGGTCAACATTCACTTTGGAAATAAAAAACCTTTTTATTAATTTTTTAAAAATAATCTTCTTACAAAGGTCTTTTTTTTTTTTTTTAATATATATTTATTTATTTGGCTGCGCTGGGCCTTAGTTGCAGCATGCAGGATCTAGTTCCCTGACCAGGGATTGAACCTGGGCCCCCTGCATTCGGAGGGTGGAGTCTTAAGCACTGGACTGCCAGGGAAGGCCCAAAAAACCTTTTTAAAACACTGAAATCAGGTTGGGTGGGTACTTCTTCTCTTATTTATTCTAGAATAGTTTAAATAATTGAGGCATTAAAAACTCATCCAGAATCACACCAACCTAGCGAGTAGGTTCTTATTTTCCCTTCCAGATGCACACAGAACCTCACACATGTACAAACCTATCCTGTACGCTTTCAACACTGCTCATTAGAAATAGAATTGCCTTTGTACAAACTATCAACCAGGGTCTGTCCCTTCTCCATCCACCCACCCTCAGAGCTGGGTTTTTACTCGATATCCTTTCTCAGCATTAATTGAACTATGAATATTTACATATGTTTTTTACTTCCTCAAAATGCCTTTCCATCCGTTATCTCTTTTCATCCTTATAGTAACTCCGCGAGGCATTACTGTTTCCCTGAGTGCAGGAAACAGACTACATGTTGTGCTGTGGCAAACAGCTATGAATACAGCAAACTGTGTCTGTGAAGGGCCAGACAGCAGGCGTTTAAGGTTCTGCGGGCAGGCGGTCTCCGCTGCAGCTCCTCAGCCCTGCCCCTGCGGTGCAAAGGCGGCCTGCATAGGAATATGTGCATGTTCCCACGAGACTTTATTTACAGACTCTGATTGGAAGGCCTGTCATTTTCATAGCTCACAAAACATTCTTCTTCTTTTGACTCAACCATTAAAAATGTAAAAACCACTCTTAGCTTGTGGATGTACAGGTGGTGGGCCAGAATGACCCACCTGTGGGCCATAGCTGGCCAATCTTGTCCAGAGCAGAGGCTCTTGGAATTACGAAGGACCTTTAGAGAGTTATGAGTTCATTGCTCCTCCTCTCATGGGTGAAGGATCGGACGCGTCTCCAGGCGGTAGCCCACGTGACCTGCCAAGATGCGACCCCGGATATTCTAACTCTAGTTCAGTGCACTGTCCACCAAAAGGCACTGCTTCAAATAAAAGCAGATGAGGCCAATTCAAGAGATAACTGTAAAAACTGCTCAGCGTCACTCCCAAAGCCGAGAACGCCCAGTGCCGGCTGCGTGGCCTGCCGCTACCTCTGCAGACAGCGCCTGGCGCGCTTTCAGAGGGCTTGAGAAACAGAACTGGTTGAGCAGAAATCGTCCCAAGAAATAGCACAGTGACTTCTGCTCTGCCGCTGCCCTACCCTGCTACAGTTTAACTCCTCTTCTGCCTGCGTTGTGAAATCCGTAAAGTAAGGAAATCGACATTTGCCATTTTAACTTTTATGACAGTTTCACTTCTTATACCAACTTAACCAGTCCCCAGATAGAATGCCACCACCAGGCAAGGCAGACTTTTCTCCAGGTAATCTCTAACAGAGGGCTCGGTTGCATAACAGCCAGGACAAAGCAGTTTAGCTCTCTCCCTTCTTCTGTTTGCTTGAAATCCATGTTTCGTCACCTCTATTCATTTGTTTTCTACTGTTTCAATAAGAACAAAACCTCACTAGCTGGGGTGGCAGGGCAACTGCCCCAGAAGCAGCAGGTTGAGATCGGAGTCAGCCATTCCAAAAGCTAGAGCAGAGACCATCGTGCGTGGTGTGTGTGTGTGCGTGTGCGTGCGTGTGTGTGCGTGTGTGTCTGTGTGTGTGTGTGTGTGCGCGCGCGCGCACGTACAGAAACTAGAGACAGGTTTAAACTCTTCAGGCAAGGGGAGCAGAATGGGCCGGGAATAATGGAACAGAAAGCTACCTGAGCCCACGTGGGAAGAGGAAAGGACATTCTGCTTATTTGCTCTTCTCTGAAGCACTTCCTCCATCAGTCTCCTCCTGCTTCCTCCTGACCCTCTGGCTTGGCTGCTCTGAATCATCCAGTCTGGACAAAGGGCCCTAGGGGCCAAGCCCCGCCAGTCCCAGCCCCCCACTCTGTGGCTCCCTGCACTTTGCCCACCTCCACTGCCCGATCGCCGCAAGCAATGGTCAAGTGTGAGCAAGTGCATGACGGTCTGCCATCCCCACTGCCCCCCACCACTGGTCTCGGAGCCCCTGACACCAGGGCTGTGGTCACTTCATCCATCACTGAATGCCAGCACCCAGCAGAAGGCCTGACACGCAGCAGCAGAAACTCTGTTCAGAGTTGCTAAGTGAGTGAATAGCCCTGGTTCCAAAAAAGAAAAAGAAAAAAAAATCCACAAAAATATGAACCAATGCTTTTATTTATTTATTTATTTATTTTTGGCTGCGTTGGGTCTTTGTTGCTGTGCGCGGGCTTTCTCTAGTTGTGGCGAGCGGGGGCTACTCTTCGTTGCGGTGCGCGGGCTTCTCATTGAGGCGGCTTCTCTTGTTGCAGAGCACGGGCTCGAGGCGCACGGGCTTCAGTAGTTGTGGCTCGTGGGCTCTAGAGCGCAGGCTCAGTAGTTGTGGCGCACGGGCTTAGCTGCTCCGCGGCATGTGGGAATCTTCCCGGACCAGGGCTTGAACCTGTGTCCCCTGCCTTGGCAGGCGGATTCTTAACCACCGCGCCACCAGGGGAGTCCTGAACCAATGCTTTTAAATGAAGATTTAATGTCGGTCACATAAATACCTATTGCCCCGATGGGAAAGCTGGACTGAACCCAGAGTCCACTTTGATCTCCAGCAGGACAGAAACAGCAGGAGCTATGGACCCAAAAGAGCCCCTGACCTCCTAGGGGGAGGGGGTGTGGGAGGTGCTGGGGGTTATTTACATAGCGATGTGCTCAGCTGGCGAGAGCCCTCGGCTTTCCCAGGGTCCTAAGCCTTCTCGAAGAAGCGTCAGCAGGGAATGCTGCGACGTGCATCCAGTTCTTCAGCATCACCTTCGGTGAGACTTTCAGAAGTGTCCAAAGAGGCAAAGAAGTAGTACAATTAGAAAGTCAAAGCGTTGTCCCCACAGCATACCCTCTCTGTTCTGCAGCTTCTTCATCCAAAAAATGGGCAACGTTACCATCTTTCTCCTACCTTACCCCAACTTGAAACGTTAGCGGGCAATTTTTGCACGTTGCTTTATGCAGGCTTCTTTTTGGTACATATTACACTTTCAACATTTATTTAGCATCTACTATGTGGCAGGCACTGAGCTGAGTTCAGTGGAGAAAGCAGAGGAAGAACAGAATGACGCTTCTGAGAAGCTTGTGGTCAACAGGAGGAAATGGAGGAGGTTAAATGAATTAATTATGCCCATAATTCAGTGGAAAGGGTCAGCAAAGATGTAAATCACTGTCATGTATTATAAGTGGTACAGCAGGTTGGAACAAATGGGTATTAGGCACAAAAGCTTCGCTTTGGGTGGAGGTCAGAGAAGCTTCCACGTTGTAAGTTTTCAATTGGACCTTGAAGAATGAATAGAAATCCATGATAGATAGCAGTGTGGGGAAGAGGGGCAAGGAGGTGGAGGTGGGAACTTATGGACCAAGGGTACAAGTTAGGTAAGGACCAGGCCCAAAACACTATGATTCAGAGAACAGCAAGTATGCATGCAGTTAGAGGGAAGCCAGCAGAAAACGGAAGGGGATGTCATGCTAAAAATAAGACTGGTGATATGCCCCATGAGCAATGGTGAACCGTGGAAGCCAAGGATCCCAGGAAGGGAACCCACACTTGCGTTTAAGAAAGATGACTCGTGACTGAAAGAAGGAGCATGAAAGGACAGGACTGAGGGAAACCCAAGCTGACAGTCCAATGCCGACGCTGTGACTCCCATTCAAGTGCGCTTCCTGTGCACACGACCAGCGAGACCACGCCCCACAGGAGGTCACTGCAGGGTGGTGGGACCTCCCGAGGATGGAGAAGCCAGTTTTCGTGATGCAGGAACAGAGCGGAGGCGAGACTGTGAACACAGCGGGGTGGTAAGTGATGCATGTCCCAGACAGTGCCTTCTCATGGGAGGAAATAGGTCTTATTGACCCTCATGTCACCAGGGACTTGCAGAGGAGGTAGGTGAGCTTGTGGGAAGGATCATACTGGAAGCTTTCAGAAGATGAGCCAACACAGGCTTGAGGAAGAGCATGTGCAGTGGGTGTGGGTGGAGGTATCGCCCGCGGCATTGGTCCTCTCCGTGGGGTAGCCAAGATCTCCTCCCACATAGCAAGGCTTTGCAATTTTCGAAGCACGGTCTCACTCACACAGCTGGCTTCTGGAGCAGATGCTGATGTGGATGTCCCGCTGAAATGACTGATGGCCCGAGAGTGTGCGGGAAAGAGGAGCCATGCTGGAGTAAGGCAAAGTGACATCACAGCAGCTCAAGAAAGAAAGGGCCATTCATGGCCGACAGGTGTGTGACATTTGCAACTCAGAGGTTTGTTAACAACCTCTTAGCCCCAAAGCATTCCCACTTGCCCATCAAATAAAAACTAAAACCAAATGAATTCCACAAGCCTTATCAGAGCCACACACAGACCGTGGTTATTAAGATAATCAGGATTATATTTTACATTGAGTCCTATTTCTAAATTGAGAAAGATTTCCATATTACTGTTACACACACTATAGGCTCTACTGTTTTTCAAAACTGCTGTACAGGTTGTGAGTGTTAAAATAATAAACGCAGTAATGCAAATGCCAGGTCAGCAGACATTCATCCAGAAGCCAAGCACCAGTAAAGCACTTTGGTCAAAAGATTATAATGTAACTGAAGCCCTGTAATATATTATACTGAATATAAATTATTAATGTAATTTAATTTTAAGTGTTAGCTAAATGCTTACTAGAGTATTTGAAAAGCAAAACAATCTAATGGCATAAACTTGAGACGTGCAAAAGCAAGTTGGTAAAATATTGTAAAATATGGTAGGGAATAATTTGATCTTAGCTCCGGGCACACTAATACTTAATTGAAAATTGGTCTTCGGGGGTTTTTTCAGTTGTTTTATTCTACATCAAAAAAAAAAAAAAAAAAAACAACCCACAATTCTGCTACATGGTCAGGAACATTTTCTAGATTATTCATTTCTACTTGTCTTAATACCTCACTGTTTCTACAACCAATATTTTCCCTTCCATAAATACACTGCTGCTTCATTGCAAATACCCTCCTGTAATGGGGAATTTAGTATCATGAATTGGACTTGGTCCAAGATTTAGCCATACAATTATAATCAGAATCTTACTGGGTCAACTCATATGAATACTTTTACAATTTTTGATACACACTGACAAGTGACTTTTTCTAAAAGTTACACCCACTCGCCCTCCCACCTAAAATATAAGAGAATATCTCACTGCATTCATGCCAGCATGCAATACTATCATTTTTTAATCTTTGCTAATTTCAAAATAATATACATGCTAATTTTAAAGTGGCGTATGATTATAGTGTTCATGTGCATTTTTTCAATTCTGGGTGATGCTGAACATTTTCTAGGCATTCTGTCCCTCTTCTGTGATTTTTCTGTAGATGTCTTTCGTCCAATTTCTTTGGGAAGGTGGGAAGGGATGGCAGTGATTAAGTTTTCTTAACAATACACTTGAACTCCACTAGTGATTCAATCATTCTGGGAGTATTTATTGAACACCAATATGTGCTAGAAACTGGGAAAAATAGCAGAAAGAGTCCTCCCTCCCGTGGAGCTGACATTCTAGTGGTACTGGAGATATATCCATTATGTTAAGCTATCAAAATTTTGCTATCTGTTTTTTAGTAGCGTTGCTTACACCACGCAACGTGTCCCAAGCACAGAGCTTAGCTGCATGGCAGGGCACAGCATTGGTCCACGCGGGGCACATCCCCACAATACGTACACACTTACTTTCATTTTTTTAACCAGCTACCGGTCAAGACCACCCCCCCAGTGCTGCCTGAATCAGGTACTGACCTGCAACTACGCTCTGGAAGATTTTACACAAAGCTCCCACTCCGCCGAAGCAAACCACCAAGCAAGACCAGCCCTCAAACAGCGAAGCCTCAGAATCAGAGCAGGAGAGAGTCTATGCTTTAGTGATTTGGCAGAAACAAACAAAAAGAAAATCAGAAACTGGTTTTATTCCAAGGCAGCTGGGGGTGCAGAGCTTGACCATAAGAGGCCTTACGAGTCCAGTCACACCTGAGCACCCCAAAGAATTCCAGGCCTTCTTTTTCAGGCTGGCCAGGCCCCGGGCTCCCTGAGAAGTGTTCACTCTGACACAAGCACCAGGAGTCCTCTCGTTCCACAACCCCTGAGTGCACCTCGGACAAAACAAGGGGTGTGTGTGTGGTGTGTGGATGTGTGTGGTGTGTGTTTGGGATGTTTGTGTATGTGGTCCGGGATGTGTGTGGTGTGTGTGTGCATGTGTGTATGTGTGGTGTGTGGTGTGTGTGTGTTTGTGCATGTATGGTGTGTGGTGTGTGTGTGATGTGTGTGGTGTGTGCGTGGGGTGTGTGTGTGTGTGTGTGTGATGTCTGTGTGTGTGAATGTATGGTTTGTGGTGTGCTGTGGTGTGTTGTGTGCATGTGTGGATGTGTGGTGTGTGGATGTATGTGATGCGTGTTTGGGATGTTTGTGTATGTGGTCCGGGATGTGTGTGGTGTGTGTGTGCGTGTGTGTGTGTGGTGGGTATGGTGTGTGTGTATATGTGGTGTGTGGTGTGTGTTTGTGCATGTATGGTTTGTGGTGTGTGTGGTGTGTGTCTGATGTGTGTGGCGTGTGTGGTGTGTGTGTGGGGTGTGTGTGTGTGTGTGTGATGTCTGTGTGTGGGAATGTATGGTTTGTGGTGTGTGTGTGTGTGGTGTGTTGTGTGCGTGTGTGGATGTATGGTGTGTGGGATGTGTGTGGTGTGTGTGATGTGTGTATGTGTGGTGTGCGTGTGGTGTATGTATGGTGTGTGTGTGTGTGATGTCTGTGTGTGCATGTATGGTTTGTGGTGTGTATGTGTGGTGTGTTGTGTGCGTGTGTGGATGTATGGAGTGTATGGTGTGTGTGGTGTGTGTGGTGTGTGTGATGTGTGTATGTGTGGTGTGCGTGTGGTGTATGTATGGTGTGTGTGTGTGTGATGTCTGTGTGTGCATGTATGGTTTGTGGTGTGTGTGTGTGGTGTGTTGTGTGCGTGTGTGGATGTATGGAGTGTATGGTGTGTGTGGTGTGTGTGGTGTGTGTGATGTGTGTATGTGTGGTGTGTGTGTGGTGTATGTATGGTGTGTGTGGTGTGTGTGATGTGTGTATGTGTGGGGTGTGTGTGTGTGATGTCTGTGTGTGCATGTATGGTTTGTGGTGTGTGTGTGTGCTGTCTCTAACTCTGCTTCCTCCGTCAGTGACAAGCTCCTGCTAGCCCCAAGTTCACGCTTCCTGCCTCTAATGGGACTGTGTCCTACCTCCACCCAAGGCTCCTGGGACACCACTCACCTGCATCCTGTGTAGGGGAGGGGGCGCTTGATCTCCTGCCCCTGCTGCCTGCTCCCAACCCGAACAATCGGCCTACCCTTGCCTGCTTCACTGGCGCCCGTGTCCCCACGCCTCCCGCCGCCGGAGCCTGTGCACCGCGGGCCGTGCCTCTGATGCAGACCGCTCCTCCCCACCTCTCTCCTCAGCCTCCTTGTTCTCCCTGGAGAGCATCCTCGTCCTCCTGCCTTTTCTCACTCCCTATGATTCACTGCAACGGTGGGTGTGGCTGGCCTTCTCTTTAAATCCCAGCGCTGCTTCGAGGCCAGTAAGGGACCCTCTCTCCCATATGTCATCTGTGTTTGCTCAGGCGGCCATCACAAAGGACCCCAGACTGGGGGACTTAAACAACAGAAATGTATCCCCTCACAGTTCTGGAGGCTGGAAGTCCAAGATCAAGGTGTCAGCAGAGCTGGTTTCTCCTGAGGCCTCTCTCCTTGGCTGGTAGATGCCACCTTCTCCCTGTACCTTCACATGGCCGTCCTTCTGTGTGTATCTGTTCACATGGTCGTCCTTCTGTGTGTATCTGTGTCCTGATCTCTTCTTATAAGGACACAGGTCCTATTTGATTAGGGCCCACCTTCACAGCCTTGTTTAACTTAATTACCTCTTTAAAGACCCCACCTTCAAATACAGATACATTCTGAGGTCCTGGGGGGTGGGGCTTCAACATGCGAATTTCAGCCCATAACACCATCCATGAATATAACACTCATCAAGTTGTCTCTACATCACACCATTATGGCCACAACCCAGACCTCGCCCAGGTCTAACCCAGCACCCACTCCTCACCTCCAATCCCAGCCTCACTGAGGGCCGTCTCCCTCCAGACTCCGGATCTGCATTCTCACCAGGACTTTCAACCGCTCACCTCGTTTATACTTTTGGCAGCCCTTCAACCCCCTCCTGCCTACACTGCCTCCCTGCCCTCTCTAGAATCCACAGCCAATTATGTGTTCTGCCCTATTCAGAGCCCGCGTTCCCCGTCCCAGCATCAGTGTTCAGCCAGTAAGGATGGATCCAGGCACACTACTGTTTACAGCCAGCATCCATTCCAACCCGTTTGGATTTGTCAGTGCCTGTGACAAGCTTTCATTCTGCAAATGCCTGTCATTTCCTCCACCTACTATTTCTTCCCCCAGTTCTACCTCTTTCTCGGAGAACCTTCCCCCACCCACTCAGCCAGAGAGGAGAAGCCACCCTCTGACCTCCGGCCACAGGTGACTGGGCCAATGGCAGATACTGCCTTAAGAATTCCTCATAGAGGGGCTTCCCTGGTGGTGCAGTGATTGAGAGTCTGCCTGCCAATGCAGGGGACACGGGTTCGAGCCCTGGTCTGGGAAGATCCCACATGCCGCGGAGCAACTGGGCCCGTGAGCCACAATTGCTGAGCCTGTGCGTCTGGAGCCTGTGCTCCGCAACAAGAGAGGCCGCGATAGTGAGAGGCCCGCGCACCGCGATGAAGAGTGGCCCCCACTTGCCGCAACTAGAGAAAGCCCTCGCACAGAAACAAAGACCCAACACAGCCATAAATAAATAAATAAATAAATAAATAAATAAAAAAGAATTCCTCATAGAGTCGGACCTGTTGCAGAGTGCTGGGTACCTGAGCGGTAGGACTACAGTGGGTCAGAGCCCTCCTAGGCACCACGGCAACCCCCGTCCACATCAGGCCCATGTGATGGGAGAGAGGCCTTGCAAAGACTCAGTCGACAAGGAAAGGAATGAAGCAGACACGCCCCAGAGATGAGAGGGTGGAGGCCAGAGCGAGAGGAGCCGCGGATGACCCCCCCAGCTCCTATGACGTCAGCGTCCACTTCCACTGCCAGCTTCCGTGAGGGCGCCCCGACACCATCAAACAAATCCCTCTTTACTCAAGCTGGGTAGCTTTTTGTTTCTTGCCACCAAACCATCCTTGACTACGGCACCTTTGAACACTGCTGGCAGATCGTCCCCACTGCCCACTTTTTCATTCTTTTTCTTTTCCCGGAATCTGTTTGCCTGTTTCTATTGAAACAGTCACACCACACACACACAGCCTGATTTTTCACTTGAACAAATGCTGCCTGGCCTGGTCCCAAGAGAACAAGCGGCAACCCCATGACTTAAATCGCACAACAGGTGAGCCGGGCCGTGCCAGCACTGACACCAACCTGCCTCTGACCTGCTGGAGTTATTTGCCTGCTAGAGTTTCCTGACCACAATCCCGACTGCCTGGGTTACTGTGCGGAATATCCAGACGTTTGCAGCATCTGTGGCCCCACAGCAGTGGGAAGCGTTCAGCGGCAAGGGCAGAGCTGCGTGTAGGAACAGGGGTTGGGGGTAAAATGTGTTCAAGTGAACATTCTTCATATCAAACCACTTAGCACTTCAGCAATGCGATTAATGGTTGCCATGGCAACCGATAAATAAGCCCAGGAGCCTCGGGAAGACTGCAGCCTTCTCGAAACTCCTCAGAACAAGGGGACCCTCTAAAATGCCAAGATCTGCCACAGGCCAAAGTTCCCCCTTCGGCTTTGGCCAAAAATAAACCTTCTCTTGCACATTTTATGATTTTTGGTGAAACCTTCTCTCCTGAGGAAAATCCACTTTTTTCTCTTGGTGTTTTTCTGATTCTACACTATTCTCCTGTTCCTAAGGATAGGAAGTTCCTACAACATTTCTGGCATTTTTCTGTCAAATGTTGCAGTCTGGGGGGGTATGGCTCTGTTTCATTTATTTCTGTTCCTTCGGTCTTTCTCTCCTTCTTGGCCCTCGCTCTCCTCCAGCCCTCACTCTCTTCCAGATGACACACTAGGCATCACATGGTTTGCAGATTTGAATGCATCCTTCTGGGAGCACCTCCAAATGAAAGCGACGCACTCTGGCAAGCATTCAGCTCTAACCAATGGCAGGTCCTTTTCCCCTGTGGGCAACACACAGCTCTGAGAACCACGGGTCACGAGACGAGGTGACTCCACGGCATGTCTCTCCCCACAGCCTGTTCTTCAAGAGACCCCTCTTTGAAATAAAGACTGGCCGTCCACATGAGAAAGGGTACAGACGTGTTCTTTTTGTTCATTAGCTTCTTTTGCTTTGTTTTTCGGTTGATTCACAGAAGTGGTAGTGACTGCACGTATAGACATAACTTCTACAGCACTCGTTCCATTAATGTGAATAAGAAATAAAGCGATAGGGCTTCCCTGGTGGCGCAGTGGTTGAGAATCTGCCTGCCAACGCAGGGGACACAGGTTCGAGCCCTGGTCTGGGAAGATCCCACATGCCGCAGAACAGCTGGGCCCGTGAGCCACAATTACTGAGCCTGCGCGTCTGGAGCCTGTGCTCCGCAGCAAGAGAGGCCGCGATAGTGAGAGGCCCGCGCACCGCGATGAAGAGTGGCCCCCGCTTGCCACAACTAGAGAAAGCCCTCGCACAGAAACAAAGACCCAACACAGCCGTAAAAAAATTAATTAATTAATTAATTTTTTTAAAAAAAGAAATAAAGCGATAATTACGGGAACATGCTAGAATTACACCTGTCCTGCTTGATTTCAACTTGATCACAACAGGCACTGGCACCAAGGAAGGAAGAGAAAAAGCTGAGTGGGGGGTCACAGGCACACTTGGCTTAAGGGGCCCACTGCCTGGGCACCATCTTGCTCCTCTCCTTACCATTGGCGGCCACGGGCTGGGCTGTGATTCACATTCCTGATGTATCAATACATGGATTTTATGTTCCATCCTGTACGCTGTAGAGGCTTTCCTCTATGATATTTAGAATTGATTTTGTCAGTTTTGATTACATAGTTCATAGTTTTAAGTTTCCAATAACAAAATATACGTGTGAAATACCTTTATTATTGAAAATCCTGCAAGAAAAATAATTTAATTATGGTGAGAGTGAAAGTTTCTGGCTTTTGTTTTAACCATCAAAGCAATACTTTTTTTATTTAGTTTTTGATAACTGGAGGTTTCTTAGAAATGCAACTATGTTCTTATTAGAAAATAGAGCGTACCATGAAATCTTAGTCAACCAGAAGGCCATTTTCTGGTAGAGCAAGCATTAGCTGTACCATGAGCACAGAGGCCTGGGCTATGGGTCAGGATACCTGACAGTCAGTCAGGGCACCACTGCCTGATGGAAATATTCCTTGCAGAGACTCTGGTCCTGTTGTCCGAACTCTCTGTACCTCAGGTCACCAGCTGCCTTCTCTTTGGTGCAGCACCAGGATCAGCCCACCAGGAGGAAGGGCGCTGAGCGAATGACTGGTTCGGATGTTCAAACCATGTTACTTCAGTGAGAAGTCATTAATAATTTCACCAACATAGAAGGATGTTCCCCATATTTTGTTAACTAAAATATCAGTTTGGGGAATTCTCTGGTGGTCCAGTGGTTAGGATTCGGCGCTCTCACTGCTGAGGCCCCGGTTTTGATCCCTGGTCGGGGAACTAAGATCCCGCAAACCACACGGCGCAGCCAAAAAAACAAAAAAAAAAAACAAAAAAAAAACTGTTTTAAATTATCAGTTTGGAAAACAGTGAAAACACAGTTTTGTAAAGTGTACAGCCCAGGATTGGGTTAGGCAAGAGGGTTGGGTGACAAAGGTAGATGTAAGGAGAAAGTACAAGGAGACGGCTGCAATGACCCAGAGATGAAAGTGGCTTGGACCAGCACACTGAAGAGAGCGGTAAGTACACAAATTAGTTGAATTTTGATTCGTTGGATTACAGGTCATTGAGATTTTAATATAGATTACATTAAAAACCTTATTTGGGCTCAAGTACAGCTCTCATTCACGTGCTTGGAACTGGATTTTAACCATTGTTAAATAGGAGGGACTGGCCAATTTGTTGTATCGGTCAGGACAGGCTGGGTTATATACGTAACAAACAACACTGTCACCTCTGCTGATTAAATAGCAAGCTTATTTCCCTCTCACTCTACTGCCCAACACAGATCGGCTCAGCATAGCCTCTTGAATCCAGGCTGACGGAGGCTCCGTGCAACACATGCTTCCACAGTCACTACCATGGCAAGGAGGAAACTTGGTGAATTTAATCACTTCTGCTCACATGTAACTGGCAAAGCAATACTTGTTTCATTAATCAGTTTGGTTAGCAGGAGTCATTCCCCTAGATAACATTTAACTGATACAATCCATTTTCAGAACTTAAGAATTTGATGACTCCATTAAGAGAATGTCCACAGAAAGGTTCAGACAGTCATCTGTTCCTTTATTTATTCCACATATGTAGATGATAGATAGATAGATGTATATATATGTATACATATACATAGGTGTACCTGTAAAAAACATAGACGATTGAGTTAAATTTTCACGGAGCCTGGATGGACACTGAAGGAGCGTTTCCTGAGTAAATACTTCACAGAGCCAGAGTTGAGCAAAAAGAAGCATAGCTTTGAAACCAGATTGTCTTGCCTGTTACTTTCTCTAGAGACTTGCCAACATGAGTTCTCACCCTCTCAGCCGCAGGGTCCTCATATGTGAAGTGGATACAAAAGCTACCACGTGGCTCTTGTAAAATAAAGTACCTAAGAACATAATAGGTAGTCAGCAAATGGTAGCTGCTTCATCTTGTTTGCTAAAGAAAAGTTTTGTGATTATTTGCCTTCTATAAAAGGGCATAGATAAACATCCTTACTGAGACTTCCCTGGCAGTCCAGTGGTTAAGACTTCACTTTCCAATGCAGGGGTTGCAGGTTCGATCCCTGTTCAGTGAGCTAAGAGCCCACATGCCTTGGGGCCAAAAAACCAAAACGTAAAACAGAAGCAATATTGTAACAAATTCAATAAAGACTTTAAAAATGGTCCCCATCAAAAAAATCTTTAAAAAAAAAATCCCTACTAATCGACATTTCTGATTAAATAGTGATTAATCAACATTTTGTTTAAAATGTATGTTTGCATTCAAGACACCTTCTCTGATTTTCTTATACTAGGACAACTCTGGCTATGTTCTCCCAGAAAAACTGATTCTGTTGAAATGTTGGAGATAGCAGTTCTACTTTCATCAACAAAGCCTTGGAATCATGAACGAATTTTGACTTCAAGAACTATTTATTTATACACTGAAATGCTTCACTTTGGAAACCAGTGTTGAATCTTAAGATCAGTCAGCAATGTGCTGATATTCTACTTTAAACTAAGGTGTTAAAAGACTGTGCGTCGCGTTATACCTGAAACTAATATTTTTATTCCATTTCGGTTAGTAGTTTTGTACGTGTTAACACCCATTCGTTCTTTCGTGCAAGCTGAGCCTTCCATCCCTTATCACCGCTCCCCCTCAATTTGGTGAGCAATGTGTTTCAATTGCCCATTGCAGTTTCAACCAGTCCTCTGCCTTGTGGCTGGTAAGTACTGAGATATGATACCCACCTGCAGTAAAACGGACCCCTTGATTCTCCCTTGATGATACGCAAGGAGCAGGTCCAAATGAAAATATTTTCTGCTCTAAGTCTCTTATAGTGTGCTTGCTTCAGTTCCTGGAAATGCAAATCTAAATCTAGAATGAGCATCTATCTATCTCAGTCAAGGCCCATGGGTATCCACCTGGAGCCATGGATAACAGGCCACTACAGGCCTCCGTAAGTAGACCATGGCTGATTTTAGTCTCTGATGTTTTTGTTGACAAGCAGAACAAGCTTGTCACATTTTTAGTTTATGAGAGAGATAGCAGAAAACATGTCTTTTCTGCCCTCAAGTAGTAGAATTATGACTATGTTTTTATTTCTATCCAAAAATTCTTACTACATTAAATAGGAAATGTAACATAGTCATTGAAACAAACTGGAAATTTCTATGGCCGTAACATTTGTGAGTTCAAGTTTCAGCTGAGCACACAGAAGGAGTGAACGTACACTGGCAACATCTAAATTACACCTGATAAAATGGCCAGAGAGAGAAAGGTAACATAAGATGACTTACTTATCCTACCTAATTCACTGTTTCACGTCAAGCCCTCACTATTCCCAGTCAGCCAAATGCAGCCATTCTGTTCACCCTGAATTTTTGATACTGGCTGCCAGTGTCATCTGGTTGTTAGTAAAGTTTTCTTTGGCTGGTCAGAAATTTAGCAGGTGTGAAAGAGAGTCCTGTTCCCTTTGCACTCTTGTCGGTCATCTGGGCGGAGCTAAGAACCATTCGAAAGATAAAAAGCACCTGCACTCACTTAGCTGAGCAGTGCCCTGTGTCTATACCCCCGATTAAATCTGTGGGCTTGTCAGGGATGGGAGAAGGGTGCTTGGGTCAGCTGCTCTCTTAAAGAATGAAAGAAATGCCCTGGCTCACTGTGGTGTGGCAGGATCCCCTCTAGCAAGGGTGAGGCTCATGACCTCCTCGACAGGCCCTCGGCTTCTCTGTCCCCAGGCTGCGTCCACGTGAACCTGGGCTCATCGCTGTTCTTTCTCTAAAACTAAATGTTGGAATCTCTGTGCTGGCACATACATCGAAGTGTCCCACTACCTACCCCCTCACTACACAGACATCATATAATGAAAAAGAGTGAACTATCTGGGGGACCAGTGGCGCTCTGTAGGATTCCATCATGAAAAGAGATCTGAGCCTTTAATTCATCATCTCCAAACCGCGGTGAGTCATACCCACCCGGCCTACCACTTACAGGTGGGGTAAGGATCCAATCTCATGAGAACAGAGCAAATATGAACAGGTTTGGGAAAGTGTCAGACCTTGCCCAAATGTTAGCCAGGATTACTTAGGCCTGAGACATGCAGTCAGCTTCAGATGACTTTTTAGCCAAATTTACTACAAACATAGAAAAGATCTACTTGGGGGTGTGATAATGCTTTTTTTTTTTAAAGATTTTTTTTTTGATGTGGACCATTTTTTAAAGTTTTTATTGAATTTGTTACAATATTGCTTCTGGGGTTTTTTTTGTGTTTTGCTTTCTTGGCCACAAGGGATGTGGGATCCTAACTCCCCAAGCAGGAATCGAACCCGCACCCCCTGCATTAGAAGGTGAACTCTTAACCTCTGGACCGCCAGGGAAGTCCCTGTGATAACGCCTTGATAAAGCAAAGTTACAGGATTACAGGATGGGGGCCTCAAGTTTCCTCCACTCGGGATCAGCCCGTGCAAAGCTGTGAAAGCTCACAGGGCAGTGCAGCGGGGGCCCTGCCCACTCTTCCCTTCCTCCCCACCGCACTCCGCCCCCTCCCAGCACGCGTAGGGGTACCATCAGGACCACGGCCTCTCCCCATCCTCTGCTTGGTCGGTAACCTCTTTCAACACTGAGACCTAAGTGGGGAGCCTGGGTCTCATCACACAGGCCTCTGACAGGTGGTCCACAATTGAGGGGGACAGCCAGCAGAGAGAAGAAAGGGGTTCATAAGCTCCCCCAAAATCACCAAGGCCGAGCTGGGGAAGATTCCCTGTATCTCCTTCCATCCACAGTCCCCAGATGGCCCTATGGGGACATCCCTGTCCCTAGAGCAGTCTGGATTCCTCATGAACCGTCCACCCACGAGTCAAGCGTGTCTGATACGTGGGCAGCTGCAGGGAGCACATGGCCTGGACAGCGTCCCCTCTCGTCCGTCCTGTGTTTAACCCCCAGCACGCAGAAGAAGCCAAAGCCATGGCCTCCGGGCCACGAGGAAGATCAACGCCTCTCAGCCCCACTGCTCCTCAGCCAAGAGGGGCACGGACTCTCGTTAATACAGACGTTCTCTCCTCCACCGCATTTTGTTTTCTTGGGGCGTGTAAGATAGCATTCAGACCCCTTTGCCCCACTGTAAAGTGCAAATGACTCACCACTAGCCAAGAACTGGTGTTAATTAACGTTGATCCCGGATGAAGTTATAGACCGAAATTTCTGAAACATCGGCCCTAAGAAGGAATGAAGCTTTACCCAGAGAAGATGACATATAAAATGGGTCCCTGCCCAGAAGAGCTTACACACTAATATGTATACAGGCAGGAGCAAAACATGTTTTTCCCATACGGCATGTTGCTGAGATCTTGCTCTTAATGGCATACATCTTTGTAAATCCTCCAGACTGAAAGATGAATTGAGGCAAGCGAGCGTGTATAGCAGGAGGCATTTCCGGCTGCCTGTGGATAATGTGACGAGCCCGGAGACTCAGACGGGAGTGACCGCGTGGGGGGACCCCCAGGAGAGGCAGGTGTTGCTGCTGCTGAAGAAGGCCTGTCCCCTCTGGGTGCCACCAGGCGGCCCGGCCCGCGGTTCACCTCCTGGCGTCTCCCCTTCCCAAGAAGAGCATGCTGGTGCCAAGCAGCACCGTGACGAGCCCGGGCCTGAGTCAGCTCTGTGTTCCCAGCACCTAATGCCAACCCAGGCACACGCAGTCCACGGGCGATAAATACGCACTGCATGAACAGATAAATTAAGTAATGCACCTGCAGAAAACAGCCCTCCCCAAGGAGCTTCCGTTCCAGGACAAACATGAGATGGCTCCTCGGTCACTTTTATAAATGAGTGTCTTAACTGTGTCACACTCCCAAAATGTGATCACTGAGTTACAGTTTGTTCAAGCTGAAAAGAATCTTAGATACTGACTAGTGTGACCATTTCCTCTTCCCCAGGAGAAATGTGATCGATTCCACCAAGTGGGGAATATCTCAATTACTTGCCAAAATAAAACCTCAGTAACCCGAAGGCAAATAATCTCCCCAGGGTAGCATAAGGACAACAAAAATCTGGCTAGACCTGTTGATGGTCTTCATTAAGAGGTTTTCTCCAGGTGTTTACATTGTAAATTCTACAAGGTCAGGGAGTATATTCATTGGTGAGAAAGAGATCAGCTTAGTTTGGTTTTGTTTGTTTGGTTGGTTTTTTGTTGGTTTTTTTTATTTTTTAGGTTATAAAGATATATACCTAGCACCAAGCAATTCTTTTAAATTCTTTTAAACTTAACATTTACTGAATAGCTGTTACCTGTCAGGTGCTCCAATAGGTGCCCTAGAGGGATTCAAAGGTGAATTCAGTATCCCTGCCCTCAGAGGCTCTTGATTTCATGAGAGGTCAGACAAATATGTGCAAATGATCCTGGTACAGCCCGATGCAGGGTAGACCGCGGCACCCACTACAGTGGAGGAACAAGGGTCAGAGAGAAAAGGAACTGGACGACTGGGCCCAACAGGTGGAGAGGAAGGAGTGACCCGGCCTTGAACGGTGGATGGAGATTCAACAGGCAGACGGAAGACAGCAAGCGTATTTCACATGAAGGAATCAGCGTGGGCTAAAGCAAGGGATGGAAGGCAATACTTTTTATCTTGCACCAAGGGTGTGCTGGGCACTTTAAAAGTAGAATCATTTGGAACTCACAGCAACCCAATGAATTAGGTGCTTCCGTTTTCCGGAGAAGGAAACCGAACCTTGGAAACATTAATAACGTGCCGAGTGAGAGTCAAGATTACATAACACACGTGGGGCAAAGCCAGGCTATAAACCCCCGAGGGGCGACTCCAGCGTCATGCTTTAGCCACCGCAAGAGGCTGCCTCTCTGGGGGAGGGCACATTTCAGGGACAGTGTGGCTGGTTCACGGGACCAGGGAGGAAAGTGGAACCAGACTGGAGAATGAGGAAGATGAGAGAGGAAGCAGGGGGAGAGGAGGAAGACGGAGTAAGGGCTCTGTTTCTGCTTGTTTTTTAAGGTGGGGGAAATCAGAGTAAGTCTCAGGGCTCAGGGGAAGGGGGGACTGAAGATGAGGGGCAGCAACAACAGAGCAAGATCACAAGGCGAGGGGATACGGCAGAGTGACGGGCAAAGGCAGAGGCTCAACCTTGGGAAGAAAAGGAACATTTCTTGCCCAAAACAGGATGAGAGGAGAGGAGGATGAGAAAAAGAAAGAAGGAAGGAAGGAAGGAAGGAAGGAAGGAAGGAGGGAAGGGAGGGAGGGAGGAAGGAAGGAAGGAAGGAAGGGTGGAAGAGAGGGAGGGAGAAAAGGAGGTAGGCTGGAAGGGTCTCAGCAGTGCCGAGGGCTGGGTTTCTCAACCAGTCCAGTGAAGAGGTCTGTTTCGGGACAGGAGGCGAGCAGGGTCAGCTAGGGCTTGAGGAGAGTGGAAAAGATTTGGAGCAGCTGTCGTGGGAATCTGATAGGGAGCTAAAAATGGAGTTAAAGGAAGATGGCCATGGGCGTGGGGAGAGTCCGACGGCAGGAGCGGGCAGTGGGTCCGATTACTTTGGGAGCCCCGAGTCTCTTCAACAGAACTCAGCAGAGTGGGATCAGGAGAAGATGAGAGGGTCATCTGGGAAGACACAGAGGAAGGTCAAGAGGGAAAGGGAATCGGACACTTTTGAGAACTTTGCCAAAACGGCTTACCAGGGAACCCAAACACAACAGGGAGGGAGGGATCAGATGCAACCAGGATGGGTCCAAGATGCCCTAAGACAGGGAGGGCTCCAGGGGCCACAATGAAGGCAAAGAAGAGGTTTAGTGGGAACGCGTGAACGGGACAATGGAAGGACATGTGGTCGGGGCTGTGGAGGGCAATTCAGAGATGAAGATCTCAAAGGTGGCGCCCCCTGAGGGACCATAAGGTCCAGGGTGTGGCAGACGAGAGAGATGCAGGAGGTGAGGGAGAAGCCGACAGAGGATGGGAGGGGAGGAGGGCGGGGAGGAGGGCAGGGGTGGGGCACAAGGAGGACCAGGAGCCACCTGCTGACATCATCCGCCAAACGCGCAGCATGGAAAGAGGCTGAGCACGGGCTGGCCTGAGACGAGAAAGCAAGAGGAGCTGGCTTATTAACAGGGACATTCAGCTTCATTTCAGTGAAACAGCATCACGACCAGCGCTGTTCCCCACCCACCCCACCCCTAGAAAGAAAAAGCAAGTAAAACAGGCTTCGTAGAGTTCTCCCCGAGAAGCTGAGATCCAGGAAAGTGCGCGGTGAGAAGGGAAGGAGGCTGAGGAAGGGTATAAAGCATCGTGGGTGGCAAATTGCCGAGGCTGAGAGCCTCAGGTTTAGAAAGTGTCTACTTCTTTGACCTTCTGCCTTAAACAAAGCCAACCCACCCATCTATCCTGTGTCCAGAGTGCAAGAAAAAGGGCCTCGGGGCATCCCACCCCTATTCACAGCAGAAGCTCCAGACCCACCCCCATGGCTGGCTTCTCCAGGCCTTCAGGGCCACATCCCGCCCAGCCCAAGTTCATCCTTTTGACCTGGAAACAGGTTTGACTCCACCTGGTTTGACCCTGGTCCTCTCCTGAACACAACTTTAGACTCACTATGGCAAGCACCTCCAGCCCTGCCATCCTTGCCTGCTTCAAGAGAACATTTAATAAAGGCTAACGTTTGGTGGTGCTTAGTTCCTGCATGGCACGGGCTGGAGAAGCCCATGGAAGTCATCCCATTCCGTTGTGATTCCTCTCACAACATGTCCACCCAAAAATGCCCCACTGCTGCGTGAACACCCCAGAGCCTGGAAACTTGCTCTGCATGACAGTCCGCTTTGCTGCTGAACGGCTCTATTGGAAACTTGCCATTCCCAAATCTTTCTTTCCTTCACAGCCACTAAAACAAGCCACATTCCTTTCCCATCGGATAGGAATCCGAAGACAGCCATCACATCTCAACGGAGCCACTTTCTTCCAGGAGAAATAGCACCAATTCTGTACACTTCTTCTCATAAGACACCAGCTCAGCTCCCTTCACCGTCCTGCCTGTTGCACCTGCCTGTGTGCTCCCCACATAACCGGTGGCAATGCTGCGAGACGTCTGCCGGTGGGCCAGGCAGCCCCCGAGCCCTTGCTGCACATTAACTCGCTGATTCCTCACTTCAGCGCTGTGTGCTATTGTTGGCACCGCTGTTGTTCCCTTTGTACACCTGAGAACACTGAGGCAGGGAGCGGTAAACAACTTGCCCAGTGCTATGACCAACAACAGAGCCAGGAGTCAAGTCCGGGCAACTGGATGTGCTCCTACCCCCCGTGCCAGCGGCTCTCAAACTTGGCAGCCGTTGGAATCACCCTGGGAAGTTCTAAAAACTACCGAGCCCAGGATCAACCCCAGAGACTGATTTTACTGGGCGGTGGTGATCTGGGCATCCCAACGTTTCAAAGGTGTCTGGTGATGGCAGCGTGCAGGCAAGGCTGACGCCGACTCGGCCGTGAGACGACGGCAGCCCCGGCAGTCTGGCCGGTGCCGGCTGGGCTGGATTAGAGGGGAGCGATGGAAATTTCCAAGCTTCCCTGGAGGAGGAGAACTCAGGACAGTCCCAGACGTGGGTGACGAGAGCCAGCCTTGCAAGAAGGCTAAGTAAACAGTCACTCAGCTGGTGTGAGTTTAGAGGCACCGGGAGGCCCTCATTCTCAAAAAAAAAAAAAAAAAAAGATAAGAGCAAGAAGACACCAAAGCCTCTCTGGACCGGACACTTGGCCTCAAGGGCTTCCTCTGGGAAGGACTCGTACGGATGACAAAGCCCACCTTGGGCCCAGAGCCACCGTCTCCTCAAAGGAGCTGCGTCCTTCCTTCCTGACCTCCCCTCAAAGCCAGAGATGGATGGAGCACTTACCCTCCTCTTCACTGACTTGTGAATTCACTCAAGAAAGCACTGGGGCTGCTGGCTCCACCGGCCAAGAAAAGCCTGGACACCTTCTCCAGCCCCGCCTCCAAAGGGCCCTCAGGACACTTCCCATCCATCAGACGTCCGCAGTGGGCTCTCCCACTGTGCCCCTCTTTCCCTCCCCTGGTATTGTCTGTGGCCCCTAAACTCAGGTTCGTTCTTTTTCTTTTTTTTTTTTTTTTTTGGCTGCACCACGCTGCTTGCAGGATCTCAGTTTCCCGACCAGGGGTCGAACGTGCACCCTCGGCAGTGAAAGTGCAGAGTCCTAACCACTGGACTGCCAAGGAATTCCCAGGTTATTTCTTTTTAAAGCATGAGCGTGTTTCATCGGTTAAAGACTGGCCATTGGATGTTCCCCGGTTGTTACTGGAAACTTCCACATCCCTCAGTTCCTTGAACTTGCTCCTGCCGGACTGCACCACAGTGCCAGGGCACAGGACAGCCGACCCTGAGCTGCCCGCCGGGGAACGGTGGCCCTTTTCCTCCATCTTGCCTCCCCCTCCTCCCTGCACACCCCAGACGGCAGGGGCAGGGCGACCCGAGGGGGAACAAGAGGGAGACTCCCCTCACCCCCAAGCCCATTCATATTTAATGCAAACATCTGAATGCAAATTAACTCCACTTTTGTTTTACTCCCTTTCCTCCCTGTCCCTCTCTAATGTAAACCGCCTTTCATCCAAGACAGGTGCTTCCTTCAGCTAGAAACATGGAGAGAGGCACAAAGACGGCACTGCATGCAACTGGAGCAGATCCTACAGCTCCAAACTCCGTATTTTTAGGATATTTCCAAATGGGAGTGTGTCTCAGGGGAATTTATTCTCTGCGGAGGTCACAGAGACTCGTGGGAGTCTCAACCTGGGAGAGGAATTTTGCAAACAAGGATAGAATATTAGTAGCCTGGACGCCCCTAAAAATAATCTGTTCCCAAACCTGTAAATCCTCTTTTTCTACAGCTGAGAAAAAGTGGATGGTTTGGCAGACAGCTCTGTTCCCATCTCTCCACAGTCTATGACCCTGTGGCTGTTTCCTGGTCCGTTGTCGCCAAGACTGAGATTATTTGGGTTTAAAGAAACGGAGGAGTGGGGAAAAAGGAGAGCAAGAAAGGCAAATATTGATATAAATATATCTATTTGTTTGGGATGGCAAAAGAATAGGCAGGTGCTTGAGAAATAAGAAAATTGGACAGCTGTGGGATATTTATTAATGAGCTATTTACATTTCTGGTAAGAACGTAGGGCTAGTGTAGAGTTCATTCACTATAAGGGGTATAGCCAATAGAGATACTGGCTAGGGCCATATTTTTGCAGAGAACAGAGTAATGACAAAGAAGCAGTCCCAGGCAAGTGTCTGTTTACTGTTGATTGCATTTCATTTTCTGCCTCTCTGTGTGTGTGCACATGCACACACACACAAATTCAAGAGCTGTGAGCATTCTCTTGTGTGAATGGTGTGTTTGTGTATAAACAATGTCAGGAACTGGGGCCAGAGAACAAATCTGTTGACACAGTTCTTCCTAAATCCTCACAAAACATCTGCGAGGACAAAGACACCGTAATTCTTTAAGAAGTGCTTTTGAAACAAAAACACTAATTCAAAAAGATACATGCACCCTTATGTTTGCTGCAGCATTTACAATAGCCAAGATATGGAAACAACCTAAGTGCCCATCAACAGCTGAATGGATAAAGAAGGTGTGGCATATATCTACAGTGGAATACTACCCAGCCATTAAAAAGATGAAATCGTGCCATTTGCAGCAACATGGATGAACCTTCAGAGTATTATGCTAAGTGAAACAAGTCAGATGGAGAAAGACAAACACTGTATGATTTCACTATATGCGGAATCTAAAAAACTAATAAACAAACAAACAGAACCCCAAAACTAGTGAAGAACCATACAAAAACAAACAAATAGAAACAGAAAACAGAGTAGTGGTTACAGGAGGAGGAGGAGGGGGGAGGGCAGAATGGGTAAAGGGGATCAACTGTATGGTGATGGACAGAAACTAAATATTTGGTGGTGAGTACGCTGTAGTGTATACGGAAGTAGAAAGATAAAGTTGTACACATGAAACTTATATACTGTCGCAAATCAACATTACCTCAAGTTTTAAAAATGCTTTCTAGATTTACGAGGGATAAATATCTTCCAGAACAAAGACATAAAAACACCCAAACCAGCTAACTGGTATACCCAAGGTCACACAACAAGTCAGGGATGCAGCCATGGAGAGAAACCCTTCACTGCCAACTCCTCACCCCAGCGTGTATACTCGGTGTGTTCACCCACTCAGAGGAGGTGTGATAACCCACTGAGGTGAGTCTGGGATCACAGTAGGGGACGTTACTCTCCAGCAGTCCATCAGGACATTTCAACAGCAGTTATCAGGCAAGGAGAAGAAAACGGAGCAAAGAGGGATAAGGGAAAACGGAGCAAAATAGGGCAGAATTACACGGGTTGTTCTCATTGTTGGATCTAGAAGTTAATTTTTAAACTCCCAGCTGGAAAGTAGACTCAGTAACAAAGGCTACTTATGCAAATAGAAACTTAATTTGCATTCTTGACACTTTTCAATGGGAAGTGAGGGAGAGAGAATAAAACCCAAAACACCTTGATCTATAACCACAACAGAAATGTTTTCTTTGCAGACATGTGCAAAATAAGGGCATTTCAGTGGAAATGAAATGATGCCTGAAAGAAAGTTAAGTAATGACATCAACGAGCATGGATGATACTTCCCTCCACCGGAGGTTCATTCTACAGCAAGACTTGGCTAAAATGGTACCCGAATCAGGCTTTGGGAGTCATGGAAACAAACAGCGAATACTAACCGTTTATAAGGGCCTTTTTTCGCTATGGTTTAGTGGAATCAACTAGGTCACTATGTTATTTGGAATCTAAATGAGCAAAGCCATGTATCACCTCCATAAGGTCATTGTGAAGAATTCATGAAGTTGTAAGGACTCGGAGAATTTTAAGTCTCTCACACGAAGATAATGTGAGAAATACAAGATGATAATCATAAAAATAACTGTGGCTAGGAAGAGAAAGGGTGGCAATTGTACGCACTGTGAAAAATCCCCAACCTGATCATATTTATGTCAGGAACACTAAATATCATTTTGGGGATATTTACTCTAAAAAGTAAAATTCAGCCAGTACTTTCTGGCTGATGGAGAGGCCCAGAGCATACTGGGATTCTCAACTGGAGGGCACACACTCTATCAGAGGCCTATCTGAATCTGGAGATGGGGTGACAAAGGATGTGTAATTTGTATATTTATCAACAGAGAATACACGTTTTAGAAGGTTAAAAAGCAAAGCAGCGAACAGTCCCACCGATTTAAAGCCCTGCTACTCACTCAGTGGTCAGCAGCAGCAGAAGCAGCCTTTCCTGGGACCCTGTCTGAAATGGGGAATCTCAGGTCCCACCCAGACCTAAAGAATCAGAATCTGCATTTTTCAAGATCCTCAGGAGACTAATATGCACATGAAAGTCTGAGAAAGTTTCAAGTCCCTTTGCTGTGTGTCAGCCCACAAACGCACCACACACCCACCACAGGGTATTGGAAAAGGAGCTTCAGTGCCAACAAGAATACTGGGGGCTGGATGAACAGTTGACAAAAGCCAAGTGGCTTTGCCATCTAGCCTCCTAAAATAAGCTGTCAGCCCCATTTCTTATTTTGTGCATGGTCCTAACTCTTCTTGCTACTTTGCACTAACTTTGGGATAAATTCTATCACAAGTTGGCTATTTTCTCTTAAATTACGGGATAGGACATTTGGCCAGTATTTCTTAACTATTATGAACATATGTGCCTCTAAGCTCTTCCTGTATAGGACACATCTACACTTTTTGAGAAATTTATACTCAGCAGGCTTTGCTTTTGCCATTTGTTATCTGTGCCCCATGGGCGTGTGTTAACAGAGCCACTGACAGTCCTTTCAGAGCTGGATAACCACACATCCCAGCTGGATGTACTCCTTCCCTATTTGGGGCTTTTCTAATCCTCACTACTATAAACAGGTGTTGTGGATATTTCTGTGCACAGGACTAATTTTCCCCTTTTGGGTTATTTCCTGGGGTTCTACTCCCCCAAAAAGATAAGGCACGGTTCCTGACTTTGAGGGTCTTTATGAGCTGTGGCGTGCAAGGGTGGCAACATCGAGGGCCCGAAAGGTGGGCAGGTGCTGGGCAGAGGTACCCCAATGTGCTGGATTCAGACTCCAAGCACACTGTCCCCTCCTCTCCGCCCTGCTCTCAGCTCGGTTGCTGGTCCTTATGAACTGTATCCAAGGTTCCCTTGCCTCCTGGCTTCCTCGAGGGCTGACCAGTGCAGGGCTCCAGGAGGAGGTGGGGGAATGGGAGGGGAGGAGGGGGACTCCGTCCCTGGCAGGCCACAGGCTGTCAGTTTATGTGCTCCCCAACCAAAGCTCCCGTCAGGAGTCCTCTCTGGGCTCCGGGAACCCCTTCTTTGTCTCGGCCCTTCGGGCTTAGAGCTGGCCATGGCTTCCCTGAGGCTAGCCCACGTGCTCCCCCTTCTCCTGGTGGCCTTCCGTCACCCTGCCTACACCTCTGTAAACAGTCTGTCATTAAGTTCTCCTCAATCACCTATTTAGACGACACCTTCTGTTTGCTGCCGGGAGCCTGAGTGATGCGCCAGAGGCTGGGGGACAAGAGACAGGCGAGTCTAACCAATGGGGAACGGGGCACGGCAGTCTTGCCAGAAGGTGTCTGCTAAGCTGCAACCCATTAGGCAAGGACACGTTAGCCAGGCACAGGGGGCAGGGGAAGGAGGGAACATCAGGTACAAAACAGAGAGTGAGGAACATTCAAGAGCCTCAAGAACATTCAAGAGCATTCAAGAACCTCCTAGAGATTCAGGATGGCCGAGGCGTGGGAAGACCAATGGCTGGAGAGAAAGGACAGTTGTGGTCTCAAATGCTGCTGTAAATCAGGGCATGTCTACAAGAGGAATTTCATGTAGCTTTTTTGTTTGTTTGTTGTTGTTTTTTAATAATGTTTTAAAATTTATTTATTTTTGGCAGCGTTGGGTCTTCATTGCTGCACGCGGGCTTTCTCTAGTTGCGGCGAGCGGGGGCTACTCTTCGCTGCGGTGCGCAAGCTTCTCATTGCGGTGGCTTCTCTTGTTGCAGAGCACAGGCTCTAGGCGCATGGGCTTCAGGAGTTGTGACTCACGGACTCTAGAGCACAGGCTCAGTAGTTGTGGTGCATGGGCTTAGTTGCTCCATGGCATGTGGGATCTTCCTGGACCAGGGATCGAACCCGTGTCCCCTGCACTGGCAGGCAGATTCTTAACCACTGCACCGCCAGGGAAGTCCCTCATGCAGTTTTTAAAAGCCATGATCACAAAGACATTTGAATAACTTAATAGATTCACTCAACAAATAAGCTCCTTCTGTATATGCCAGGTACTGAGGATAAAGCTTGAACACAAATTCCCTGATCACATACCTCAATGGCACTAGAAAATGCTTGTGATGAAGAAGCAAAGTAATTGCTTATCTATATAGATGCTATATGATTGCAAATCATAGAGAAAAAACTGGAAGAAAATACACTACCAGGTCAGTTGAAGTTACCTTTAAGGGATGAGAATTATTAGCTATTCTTATTTTTTCCTTATACTTTTCTATATTTTTCAAACTAGATTTTTTTGTCAATGTTTGGTTCTTATTTTTTAAAAAAGGATTATTTAAATATTTTGGCTTAAGATAATCCTTCCTTTGCAAAGGATGAAAGCATCCAATAGTAATTGGGGAAGGCTGTTGTGTATCTTGTTCAATTTCACCCAGCATTTTATTCACAGAATGCTGTCAAACTCTGTCTTCAAGACAACCAAAAAGAAGACAAGAAAGCAAGCTCTTGGGCCTTTAACAAGGAGCCCTAAGCCACAGGGATCGCACTGGACCACCCACACCTTCTACCTCATTCACCTGCGCTGGCCCATGACCTCAGCAGCAAGTCACATCCAGACACGGGTTATCTCTCCACAGGTTCCTTGAGTTTTCTACCCAACGCTCAGGGAGGGATCTTACTGACTTCCACTCTCAACCCCAGCCTTGCCTCCCAGGCTCACGTTGACATTTTGATTGATGACAGCTGGTAATCAGCACTCCTCACCCTGCCCTTGCTTCCCGGACTCTACTTGAGGGCTCCCCCAGCTCCTTCAGGAGTGACACACTCACCTCCACCCCTTATTGTCTTGCTGTGTCCTGCCCCACGTCTCTAAGCTGACACCCTCCAGGGCCTCCAGAGGATACACCAGGTTACCCAGGTTTGATACCCATTGCCAACAGTAACATTTTTATTATCAGCAGATAGCAACAATTTTTAAAGTTTTTAGGGGGAGAAGTTTATTTGGAAAAGAGAAAATAATATTAATATTGAAGAAAAACTGTCATTTGATAAAATCCAGGAGCCAATTCTAATTTTTTTAAATACGGTAGAAACCTATATATCAAAAAACGAACAACAAACATTATACTAAACAATGAAATACTAAAGCTAAACCATTAAAATCTGGACTATGATACAGGTGCCTCCCTCACCAAAATGATTCAATCTACTTTTACAAGTTCTCACTAATACAATAAGACGTGAAAATTAACTAAGGAGTACAAACAGTAGAAGATATAGATATGGATATAGATATATATGACTGTACACCTAGAAAACCAAGAGACTCTATTTTAAAAACCTATTATAAATATTTAGAGAATTTGATGAGGTAGCTACATGTAATAAATGTACAAAATTCAAAAGTTCTTATTTATGCTAGCAATAACTAGTTTTAAGAGGAAATGGAGGGAATTCCCTGGTGGTCCAGTGGTTAGGACTCGATGCTTTCACTACAGGGGCCTGGTTTCTATCCCTGGTTGGGGAACTAAGATCCCACAAGCCACACGGTGCGGCAAAAAATTAATTAATTAAAAGGAAATGGAGTTGCAGGATACAAGGTTAATATACAAAAGTCAATAGCTTTCCTTTGTTTTCTTATTGGCCACACTGCAGGGCTTGCAGGATCTTAGTTCCCTGACCAGGGATCAAACCCACACCCACTGCAGTGGAAGCGTGGAGTCTTAACCACTGGACTGCCAGGGAATTCCCAGTAGTTTTCCTATATACCAGCAATGAACAAGTGGAATTTGACATTAAAAATGTAATGCCATTTACATTAGCACCCCCCAAAAATGATATACTTAGGTAAATCAAACGAAATAGGTACAAGATCTATATAGGGAAAACTACAAAACTCTGATGAAAAATATCAAAATAGAACTAAATAAATGGAAAGATATTCCAACTTCATGGATAAGAAGAATCAATATTGCTAAGATGTCAGTTCTTCCCAACTTGATCTATAGATTCAGTGCAACCCCAGGCAAAATCCCAGCAAGCTATTTTGTGGATAACAACAAACTGATTCTAAAGTTTATATAGAGAGGCAAAAGACCCAGAATAGCCAACACAGTAATGAAGAAGAACAAAGTTGGAGGGCTGACACTACCTGACTTCAAGACTTACTACAAAGCTACAGTAATCAAGACAGTGTAGCACTGACCGAAGAATTGACAAATGGAACAAAGGGACAGTACAGAGAGCCCAGAAATAGACCCACATAAATATAGTCAAGTGATCTTTGACAAAGGAGCAAAGGCAATACAATGGAGCAAAGATAGTCTTTTCAACAAATGGTGCTGGAACAACTGGACATCCACATGCAAAAAAATGAATGTAGACATAGACATTATACCCCTCACAAAAATTAACTCAAAATGGATCCCAGACTTAAATGTAAAATACAAAACTATGAAATTCCTAAAAGATAACATAGGAGAAAACCTAGATGGTCTTGGGTGTGGCAATGATTTTTTTAGATACAATGTCAAAGGCACACCCATGAAAGAAGGAATTGATAAGCTGAACTTCGTTAAAATTAAAGTCTTTTGCTCTGCAAAAACAATGTCAGGAGAATGAGAAGAAAAGCCATAGACCGGGAGAAAAAATTTGCAAAAGACACATCTGATGAAGGACTGTTTCTAAAAATAAACAAAGAATTCTTACAACTCAACAATAAGAAAACAAACAACCTGATTTTAAAAGGGGCCACCTCACCAAGAGAAATATACAGATAAGCATATGAAATAAGCACATGAAAAAGTGCTCCACATAATGCCATCAGGGAAATACAAATTAAAACAACATTGAGATACCACTACACACCTACTAGAATAGTCAAAATCCAGAACACTGACACCACCAAATGCTAATGAGGACGTGGAGCAACAGGAACGCTCCTTCAGGCTGGTGGGAATGCAAAACGATACAGTGACTTTGGAGGACAGTTTGGCAGTTTCTTACAAACTTAAACATACTCTTACCACACGATCCAGCAATCACACTCCTTGGTGTTACCCAAAGGAGATGAAAACTTATGTACACACAAACGGCTATACAAGGATGTTTCTATCACCTTTATTCATAACTGCCAAAACTTGGAAGCAACCAAGATGTCCTTTGGTGTGTGAATGGACAAACTGTGATACATTCAGACAATGGAATATTATTCAGCACTAAAAAGAAATGAGCTATCAAGCCATGAAAAGATATTGAGGCAACTTAAATGCATATTGCTAAGTGAAAGAAAATCTGAAAAGGCTACATACTGCATGCTTCTAACTATACAACATTCTGGAAAAGGCAGAACTATGGAGACAATAAAAAGATTAGTAGTCGCCGAATAAGTGGAGCACAGATTTTTAGGGCAGTGAAAATACTCTCTATGATACCGTAATGACTGACACTTGTCATTATGTCACCAGCAAAGCCCACTAACAATTCCCAGGAAATAAAAATAGACTCTAGGTAATAAAATAAAGTCTAACCTTTTCTTTTCCTTTGTGCTTAGTGTAGCTTCACTTGCTCACAGGGGGCCGTGTGCAGGGTCTCACACCCTTCAGACCAGAGTTCCCGACGCACAATGGCGGCACCAGCACCTCAGCTCGGGCTGCAGAGGACACCGCGATTCAAGACGGCAGCCGTGGGCTGTGTGCACAGAAGCTGCACACAACCCGCAATCCGACGATGCCGGCCGCACTGCGATCTGGAGCCTGAGCAGCGGTTGCGCCTGCGCCTGCGCCTGCGCCTGCGCCTACCGGCAAACCCCGGCCCCGCCCCCTGACGGCTCCACGTAAAGTAGCCCCGCCCACGGCCTGGCGGGAGCGCGTGTGCTCTAGAGCCGGAGCTCACGCTTCCGCGTCCTCTGATCAGAGAGTAACGCTCTCCTTTGCTCTGAACCAAACTCGCTCTTGTCCTGTTGGCGGGAGCGCGGTACCAGGCAGGAGGCCCCTCGTTGGGGCCCAATTGGAAAGGGTAACAGTTGTAAATTTGTCTAAACCCATAGAACGTACAACACCAGGCACAGTGCACCGTAACGTAGAGAATGGGCTTTGGGTGAGTGTGAAGTGTCAGTGTTTATTCATTGTTAACAAATGTACCACTCGGTTGGGGGGTGTTGACAGTGGAGGACGTCATGCGTGTGTGGGGCAGGGAACATCCGGTAAATGTCTGTACCTGCCACTGAACGTTGCTGTGAACCTAGAACTGCCCTAAAAATATTGTCTTAACAAAAAAAGGAAAAATAGTCTTATTCATAACGGAGGAGAAAACAAAATATCTTTGAATAAATAGATACAAGAAACATAAAACTTTAAGTAAGCTATAGAATTTTATTAAATGACATAACACAAAATGATCCTGGATGGGAAAACAATGAAATACTATGTATCCTCCAAAGATAATATAATGGTTTTTTAAGAGTTCCAACCAGAACACCAAGAAAATGTTTACATGCTGGATAAATAATCTTAATATTTCTATGGAAGAATAAATGTATGAAAATTGCCAAAAACGTTTTGAAAACAAAAATGGTGAGAGAGCTTGCCCTTCCATATATTAAAACTAATTTTTTAACCATTATAAACTCTATAGATTGGGCACAGGAACAGACAAATGGGTGAGTGACAGAGAATAGAGAGCCTGGAAGTAGATCCAAGGGTATACAGGAATCCACAATGTGATACAGAAAGCACATCAATTCAAAGGGGGGGAGGATGAATTATTTCATAAATAATGTTGGCATAACTGGAAAGCATCTGGAAAAAAATTTAATTAAATGCCCTGTTCCCCATACCATATTAAAAAATAAATTCCAGGAAAGACTGAGTTTTACTGTCAAAAATAAGCAACAAAATTTTAGAAGACAATATTGGGGAAAAAATATTTGCTTGAAATAGAGAAGGTCTTAAGCTAAACAAAAATCTCAGAAGCCAAAAAAGAAAGATTGAGAGATTTAACTACATGAAAACTTCGCTATGGTGTCAGGGTATTGGCATGACAAAATACACCACCAAGTCAAAAGGTAAACAACAGAATGGAAGAAAATACTTGTATCATTATGACAGCCTTAGGGTTAATATCCCTAATACTTTTTTAATCCTATAAATTAATAGAGGAGAAACAACCCAAAAAATATACAAAAAATAATATATAGACAGGCAATTCACACAAGAGGAAATGCAAATGACCAATAAGTTTATGGGGAAAATGCTCAAACTCGCTAGTGATTAGAGGGTCAGAAATTAAAACAACGAGATATGATTGGACAAAAAGTTGACAGCATCCAATCTTTGTGAGAAGGTGGAGAAATGGTCGCTGTCAGACATTGCTGGTGACGGTGTGATTTGCTCTATATTTTGCAAATTAAACCGTTTCGGTACAAATTAGCAATCCCACTTCATCTTTTCTATAGAAGTAAAAGCTTTAGTACTCATTTACATGGGATTTCAGTTGCAGTATTATTTATAATAGTAAAAAACTAGACACAATTGGAAAGTCTATCCATAGGACTGAATAAATTATAGCAAAGTTTTGTGTATAATATTATGCAACTCAAATGATTTAGGCCTCGATATATTGATCTGGGAAGATAGCCATGCTACGTTGTTAAGTGAAAAACAGATTGCAAAATAATGGGTATAGTATGACTCCACTTCTTTAATATAAAACAATATGACATATGATTTGCATTTCTGTACAATAGGAAATCAAAAGAATCACATCCAATTCTGCGAAGATGGAGGAGAAACTGGAAGAAAGGAGGGGAGAGGATTAAATGGGTTTTTTTATGCCGTTCTTTATTGTTTAAAATTGTTTCAATCAACATGTGGTACTTTTATTAAAAAAAAAAAAAATCATAAAAGGCCAAGAGACTTGTGTACCAGGTAGGAAAAGGTCTGCCTGTTTTTTTATATCCACGATGAAAGAAGCAGTGCCAGGCAGAGGGAAGATCCAGCCCCAGCTGCCCGGGGGGGGGGGAGGGGGAAATGAAGGCCTGTGGGCTGCTTCCAAGCTTCCGATTTAGAGGACGTCCAAGCTTGCCGTCCTGCAAAGTATCACAGGCAGTGTCCTGTGGCGTCCCATAGCCAGGCCACCAGTCCTAATACACCAAGGCAGAGACCTGTGACCAGCACCCGAGATCCTGTTCTTCCTCCAGGGTCACTGTCTTCACTCACAAGGTCACACTGTGGTCCCCATGCCTTTGGCCTCCAGGTCTACCTTCACCGGGAGAAAAGAAAAATTAAATCTTCAGCTCTTATAAACGACTCCAATAAACTCAAACTCGTGTTATGAAATTCCTTTTAAGAAATAAATAATTGAAATGTTGACACTCAAATCTGCGTGTTGGTGAATGGCCTTGACTTCCGTTTCTGAGGAATCGCAGGTTAACCTGCTACAAACGTGGCTCCTCGTAAATTAAGAAGGGAGGTCAGAACTCACAACTGCGCTGGCTTTTTTAAAAACTTCTTTTGGGGGGGGGTGTTGCAATTTACCTCATCCATGTGATTATTCACTTGTTAAAGGGAAATTTGAGACTCACGCAAAGAGAGGAACCTTTTATGGAGACTTCCATCTGGGGAACAGATTTATGAGGCTTTTTGGGACCCAGAATAACTTTACTGGGATGAAGCACAAGGCAGGGCCACCCCTCCCCCCGCCCCGCCCCGCCCCCCAAACTGAGCGCGTGGGGCTCGGAAAACCAAACGCAGAAAGATACCCGGATGGAAGGGTTCAGGGGGCATTAAGGTTGAGACCTGAATAAAGCCAACCTTTTTAGAGAGAGTTAAATAGAACTGAGCTATTCTTTAAGCGCTGATCTTTTTCTTTCTTTTTTTTTTTTTTAATGACCTCAACCATGCGGCTGCTCTGGGCTTTAGAAGCTCAATTTGAAATCCAGGGAAGGAAGTGACAGAGCGATGTGGCAGGGCAGCTGCCAGTCTCAAGCGAACATGTGCAGGATGTCACAAAGGCACGGGAGCGCCAGGAGCCCAGCATCGTGCCCGAGTGGGTCATTCCCCTGCAAATCACACGTTGGCGAGTAAACAGAAACTCAACCGCTTGACGTGAGCTGTAATGGAATTAAAAGTGGGCGATTTCATAGCAAATGGAAGCAAAGTAGGAAGCAAAGTAGCTTTGCCACAAGCAAAGTAGGAAGCAAAGTAGCTTTGCCACAAGTTTATTGTCAGAGACATCTTTCCAATCATTTTTTGTTTGGCTTCACAATACAATATTGAAAAGGGGACCCCAAAGTGCTCTGCTGGGAGACTGGAAAGCATACGAACCCTCAGTGCTAAAGATGACACAGCACAGGAAAACAAGCAGACAAAACTGAAGGCAGGGGCTCGAACAGAAACAACAGGAGCCTAGGAATTCCCTGGTGGTCCAGTGGTTAGGACTCCTCGTTCTCACTGCCGAGGGCCTGGGTTCAATCCCTGGTTGGGGAGCTAGAATCCCAGAGGCCGCATGGTGCATCCAAAAAACAAAACAAACAAACAAAAAAAGAAAAACAAAGAAATGACAGGAGCCTGATCCATAAGCTGGAAGTGATGAGAGCTGAACTATTCACAGTAGCCAGAAAGCAGAAACAACCTGAGTGTCCACCCACTGATGAATCAATAGACCAAATGGGATGTATTCATACAGTGGAATATGATTCAGCCTGAAAAAAGGAAGGAAATTCTGACACACACTACACCATGGATGAACCTTAAGGACATTATGCTCAGTGAAATAAGCCATCACAAAAGGACAAACAAACACTACCTTATTCCACCGATATGAGGTCCCTAGAGGTAATCAAATCCATAGAGACAGAAAGTAGAAGGGTGGTTGCCAGGGGCTGGGAGGATAGAGGAATGGGGAGTTAGTGTTTAATGGGGACAGAGGTTCAGTTTGGGAAGACAAAAAAGTTTTGGAGATGGATGGTAGTGATGATTGCACAACAAAGTGAATGTACTTAGTACCACTGAACTGTATACTTAAAAAAGGTTAAAATGGTAAATTTTATGTTATATATATTTTAGCAGAATAGAAAATTAAGCAGGCAAGGCTACATTTTTCATCAATTCAACAAGCACTCTTTGTACATCTACTCCACGCTAAGGACGTGTGCAAACAAAGCCACACATTGAGAATACAGGATTAATAATCCAATTCAGGTTTGGCTCACGTACTGCCAAACGTCTCACTGAAATTGAAAGTAAGTCCACTCAATTCTTTAAACATTTCCACCCCAAAGTTCAGACTCCTAAAAATTACATGTTCCCAAAATCTGACTTGCTTCTGTGCCAGTTTAATTTCCCAACTCTCCTCCTGTTTGCTTGTGGCCAGAAATATGTTTGCAAACTATCGATTCAAATGTTTTCAGGGTAGCGAGCTCACTCTGTATCAGATATAACCTTGACCCCAAGCTCCTTCCAAAGACCCCGAACTATGGCTCCTTTGAAGCTCCCACTTCAGTCTGAGGGACTGGCCTGGTGAAGACAGCCTTCCTTTGGGTGGGAGACAGGGAACGTAAAGACTCCTCGAGGGTGACGCACTAGGCAACAGTAAGTTAAAAATAACTCCAGTTCTCTTTAAGTTTCAGTTCATTAAACAGTATATGGCAGTGAGTGCTGGTGGGGAAATCTAGACAGGCGTGCATTTCAATCCCGACTCTGCCGTGAAATTCATTATGTGATCTTGGGCAACAGCAAGTTTCTGAACCTTGTACTCTCAGACTGCCAGTGGGGGAAATAATTGTAATCTCAGAGGGCAGAGTTCTCAACAGGAGGGGCCTGGAGAGGGAGAGAGAGTCCTGCTGCGGGTGGAAGGACAGATCACAGTTGATACCATGACCAGTAATTAAAACACACTCTATATTCAAAGAGGATCATTATAATCACAGCTTTGGGAGGATTCAATAAGGACAGATGCTGAAGGCATCTGGAAGAATACCTAATAAGCAGCCAATATTATTAATATCAGCTCCCTTCAGGCCTCTAAACAAAATGCTTTTGCAAAAGTCCCTTCTGGTCAGGGTCCACAATTCTTTTCTGCATCCCTTCAAATCTTCCCTTCAAAACGACATACAATGTACATAAAATATGGGGCTTAGCCTTCATCACGCAGGTTTTCACTCGTAGGTGGTATTTCTTGAGCATCTTCTGTGTGCAGGGGACCTGGGTCTGGCTGAGGCGGCGGAAACCACACCAGGAACAGACGACTTGCTTCACAGGAGGTGGGTAGCCCCAGGCGTGCAGATGCAGCCCAGGCAGTGGAAGTCTGCTTACTCGCTAAGGGCAGAAATGACCACAGATCTCGGGGCAGGAAGGCCTTGGGAGCTTGTTCACTGACTCTCTTGTAGCCATAACTCATATTTCCTTTGCAGTCTTGCGTGGCTCACAAGCAAACCAGAGTGGCAAAGTTAGCCCAAGTCACTAGGGCAGACCCTAACCATCGTTCTTGCCTCCTTTTAAATCCAGGACTCAGCTCAGGCCCTAAGGAGAGGCAACTTAGCATAATGGCAACAAGCACAATCATAAACGTTACCAAGACGTGGATTTAAATATTGGCTGTGTCACTTGACACTGGGGTGACCTCAGTTAAGAACTTAACCTCTCTGGGGCTCCATTTCCTCATCTATAAAATAGAAAGGAAAAAAATATTTACAGTTCGTGAAGATTAACCAGGTCAGAGCACGTAACACAAGGCTTAGCACGTAGTAACTGCTCAATAAATAATCATGAATTAGATCACACAGGAGCAAGACCCAAGACCCAACATTCATTAGCTTTTGCTATGTGATAGGTACTGTACTAAAAGTCTTACATACAGAACTACTATCTCAAGCTTCACCGTAATTTTATCAGGTAAATATTATCTTTTCATAGATGAAAAAAACAAGGCTTGGAAAAATAAAACACCCTGAGTAAGACCACAGAGCCAGGATTCAAAGCTCACCTATAGTACTCAAAACCTCTCTTGCATCTCACCTCCCCGGAGGTGTGGTGATTAACCCTCACCAACCAAATGAGTGTGTCATGATAATGCCCACTCACCTCCCTCGAAAAGTATGAGGGTCCACTGGTGCCACAGATCTGGAAGACACAATCTGTGTGAAGAGATAGACAACGCAAAGTGAAGCCATTATGAAAAGGCATGGATCCTGCTTAGAGAACCATAGTCTAACAGGAAAAACAGGCAGGACACACAGAACTAACCCAGTGCAGGATAATCAGAGCAGGGCCAATGCAGGACAAAAGGACTTTGTTTTTCTTTTTCCTTTCCTTTTCTTTTCTCTGGGGGTGGATTAGGTGTTTATAGCCCAGACAGAGGGCCACGTCGGTCATCACCCTCAAAGGGACTTTAAAAGAATACACTTGCTCTGACTTTATTTTTTTTAATGTACCGTTTCTTTTTTTAAATATTTATATATTTATTTATTAATTATATTTATTTTGTCTGCACCAAGTCTTAGTTGTGGCACACGGGATCTTCGTTGCAGCATGCAGGATCTTTAGTTGCAGCATGCAGACTCTTTGTTGCAGCATGTGGGATCTAATTCCCCAACCAGAGATCGAACCTGGGCCCCCTGCACTGGGAGCACGGAGTCTTACCCGCTGGACCACTAGGGAAGTCCCACATTTGCTCTGACTTTAGTTCACTTTGGCTCGAGAAGCTTTATGAGAAATAGCTATAACATACACATATACCCTATTCACTGTGTATTTGCTTCAAATTATGTTTCATTCAGACAATTGTGCATCCTGAATGAGTTGCTATATACCTGTGGGACAGCAGGGTAGTCAACAGGACTGGCTTTGAAGGCCCCTCCTACTCCTGGAAGGAGGAGATGAGGCGGCCCTTTGAACGGCAGACCTGGCAAAGACAGAACCCGGGGCCTCGAAGCCAAATGGCATCAGAGTGAGGAGGGTCCCCAAAGCCCATGGGTCCAACCCCTACCTCCACCCCAAGCCAATGCTTGCAGCCCCTGAGCAGGAGAGGGTCAGCGACCCTTTAGCCCCTGTGGAACGTTCTCAGGGGACTCACCACCCACTGCCGCCCCCTCCTAAGACCACTATCCTGTGCCTCTGACCATGACACCTAGTTTAACCCGTTGGGTAGGAATCTGCTTAGAAATATGTTCACAATATTACTCAGCCATCAAAAAGAATGAAATAATGCCATTTGCAGCAACATGGATGGACCTAGAGATTGTCAAACTAAGCTAAGTCAAAAAGAGAAGACAAATACCATATGATATCACTTATATGTGGAATCTAAAATATGATACAAATCAACATATCTACGAACCAAAAAGAGACTCACAGACATAGAGAACAGACTTGTGGTTGCCAATGGGGAGGGCGTTGGGGGAGGGATGGGGTGGGAGTTTGGGATTAGCAGGTGTAAACTATTATATATAGAATGGATAAACAACAAGGTCCTAGTGTGTAGCACAGGGAACTATATTCAATATCCTGTGATAAACCATAATGGGAAAGAATGTGAAAAAGAATGCATATATATATATATGTATGTATAACTGAATCACTTTGCTGTACAGAAGAAATTAACACAACCTTGTAAATCAACTATACTTCAATAAAATTTTTAAAAAATAAAAAATAAATGAAATTTTAAAAATATGTTGGGAATTCCCTGGCGATCCAGTGGTTAGAACTCAGTGCTTTCACTGCTGGGGGTCCAGGTGCGAACCCTGGTCAGGGAGCTAAGATCCTGCAAGCCTCGTGGTTTGGCCAAAAAAAAAGGGAAAAAAATGTTCACAGATTAGGTGCTTTTGCTAGCACTTAGGAGTTTACAAATGAGAACAGAACTCTCTTCATTTGAGAACAGGTCCCGACAGCGTGTGTTACGTGTAAAGTCTCCCCTTTTCCACGTAGACATGGTGTTTTCGTGGTTTCCTGCATGTGGGCCCATCTGCGCTTGTCCACTGTGGCCTTGGTCAGTCCATCACTGACCCAAGCCGTCCTATTCCCACTGCTGTGCTCGTGAGCCCAGTCCGGCTTTAGTGTCCAGAACCAGGACCGACCCCAGGCAGGAGGGGTTTATGGACTGTTAACCCAGCCCTCTGATACTTATCATCATCTTCCTTGACCTCATCCAACTCTGTCCACTATTTCACCCACCTGTGGTCTCGGGGGTTTCTCCAGACACCACACCCCTGCCCAATATTTCAGTTCGAGAAAATGAAATCTTCTCTCATTCCCCTTGTCTGGAAATCCTGGAATTTCTGGAAATCTGCCTAGTGTCCCAGTTCTTCTCAAATCCCCCTAGAACAGGCTCTGCTTTGCTTTTGCAAGGTATGGGGCGTGCTGCTCTGAGGGCCTGCCCCGCCCACGGGCAGCTCCGGCACCTGCTCTGCGTCATCTCGCCCTGCCACCTTGGCCTCGGCTTACCGGACCAGGTGTCAGGCCTTACCCCAAAGTAGCCACCTAGAGACCAGCCTGAGAAGGCACTGTGACCCCATCCCCAGGCCCATCCTCAAACTAGGTCTTTATTGTTTAGGATCTCTGAATATAACACACATCGAGAGGATCAACAGGGAGTAGATGGTAACAGGAAATAGAGAGCCTGCAGAAAGCAGGAGTCACGAGACTGCAGAGAGAAGAGAGTTTGAAGCAGCAGGAGAGCAGCGGGGAGAGAGCGGAAGTACCACAATGGGGGGAAGTCACCATTTCTGAGCGGAGAACAGCTGGTCGCTAGGGTAACACTCAACCTTGAACAACCTTCCCGTTCCCCAAGAGGCCTACGGAAGCATCTCCCACCTCCCCCAAAACCCCGTCTCTGGGTGTCCCTCCACCAAACCCCCATCACCTGCAGCAACCGGCCTCAGTCTCCACTCTCCATCACCTGAAATAACCAAACTAACTCAGCAAGCATCCCTCCCAGGGACCGGGGTCCATCCCTGAGCCACGACTGGGCCTCGCTTCCCGCTGTGTCCACTGAGTCACGCCCAGGCCTGTGCTCAGAATACAGCAGCCTGTGGCCCTCACCAGCTCCCAGGACTACCACAGGCCCCAGAGCAGGAAGACCTGAGTTCTTGCTGTCTTAGCCTCTTCCGGCAAGTGACAGAAACTTCCCTGTGGTTATTTCCTCATCCATGAGCTGAGAGTGACCATACCTGCTCCACACACTGGCAGGGATGCCAGGAGCATCCAGTGAGGTGATGGGAGGGCATGTTGGTTGGAAGACCAGCCACACCTGCCAGAGGAGGTAGCATCACCTGGGTGATGAATGACCATCCCGCCGTCAGCGCCCCTGGTCCTCCCCCCAGCCCCACCTTCTGGGGCTCCCATCCTGCCCCTCAGACCCACAAGGCATGCCATCTGCGGCTGTTCCCTTTGACGGTAACTCCTGCTCCATCAGGGCAAACGCCCAAACCTTGTTTCTCAATGCCTCCCTCCTTTTCTTCACCTTTGCAGAAGCCGAACTCTCCTCTGAGAAGTCTGATTTCCCCCGGGTCACCACCATTACTCCTGGAGAGCCAGGAGTTTCCTCCACGCCCAATGGATGCCACAGGAGGGCATGAGGACGTGGCATGAAACTTGGCCAATGTATACCACGTTGAGTGGTATAAATCCAGCAAACCGTCAACTCTGCCCTCTTTTAAACTTTCCCAGCCTGGACTTCATCACTAAAAGGCACTTGGTTCAACAGCCCACTCTGGCTCTGACTGACCTCATTGTCCTTCGGGCATCTGTGGCCAGCGGTTCTCAGAGTGGAGTCCCCAGACCAGCAGCAGCATCTGGGGACTTGTTACAGACGCACATTCTCAGGGCCTCCCAGGCCTCCTGAGTCAGAAACTCCCCGGCTGGGGCCCAGCTCTGTGTTTAACAAGCCCTCCAGGTGATTCTGATACAGGTTCAAGTTTAATGACACCTGTCCTAGGTTATAAGCCTTCTCATCACCCGGACTGCACGAGTCCACCCATGTGCTTTCTTGGTTTCCATTCAGGGCACGGATGCAGACATCCCCTTAATGGAACGGAAGGTTCTGATCCACTGCTGACTCATAAAGGCCGACAAGTTTGCTCTGACCCCTGCTCAGCCTCTCTCCACTGTCTGATTCCCATAACAGCAGCTCCATTTTGGGGGGTGCCGCACCGTGCAGCTTGAGGGATCTTAGTCCCTGACCAGGGATCGAACCCACGCCCTCGGCAGCGAAAGTGCAGGATCCTAACCACTGGGCCGCCAGGGAAGTCCCTTGATTCCCACAACAGCATCTCCAGAGGTTCTTCTTTCTCCCTAAGCTCCCATCCCTACTCACTCTCCCTTTCAATAACAATGTCCTCTCGTGTCCTGGTGAAGGCTGCTGGGGTGCAGAACAAGGGGCTCCACACCTGTAGTCGGAAGACCTCAGCTCCCCACTTCCTGTGTGTGATCTGAGGAGATGGGTTAAATGGACAGCGGATGTAAGGCATCTGCTCACCAGACATTGCTGCCCGGGGCCACCCTCCGCTCCTCTTCCTGCCCTTCTCTGATCTCCTTTCCTCACCTGTATAATCAGGATGGTAAGACCTATGTCTTATAGGCCATAGCGTTAAGTCATATGCAAAACAAGAGGGTCAACGCAAAACCCTCTGTCAACTTCAAGCCTTGCTAACCAAAGTGGGGTCCAGCAGCAGTGGTACCCCATGGGAGTGTGTGGGAAATGCAGAGTCTCAGGGCCCACCCAGCCCTACCGAATCAGAATCTGCATTTCAGCAAGACCCCCCAGGGGATTCGTCTTCACTTAGAGACTGAGAAGTGTGATTGAAAGAACTAGGAAAATATACGATAAACATATTCCTATCCTCAAGTCCCCATCAGCCATCTTCTCCTCCCCGCCTCCAGGAGAAGGACCACCCCCTTTTCCAAAGTCTAAAGCAGTCATTCCTAACCAGCTGGCACATTAGAATCATCTGGGCCAAACCCCAGGCCAATTACATTAGACTCTTTTGGAAAAGAGCCCAAATCAGTGTATTTTAAATTCCCCAGGTGACTCTAATGGGGGCCCAGGGGAGACACACCCTTCCCGCCAACCACACTGAGGCTCCGTGACGTGGATTCTATCATCTCACGGGGAAATTTGCTGTCACACCATGAGCCTTATCTCTCTCTCCAGAGCTGTGCCTCGTGCCTTTCTGCTCACTCCCTGCCCTCACTTTATCCACTGAGCCCCCCTTCACGTCCCCACCCCCTAGCTTACTTTTCCCTTGGGATCCTATCATTGTGCCCTGTGGCTCTCCCTTGACCAGAGTCCAGTAAATATTCACGGGCGTGGATTTTTAGCTTTGCACACGCACAACGCCGTCTTCTGGATGCGAAATCTCCCCTTGATCTTGTCCTCCTTCCAACCATCACCCTGCCCTGCTTTCCTCCCGAGCCAATCACGAACCAGTGGTCCCCACCGCCAGCCTCTGCATCCTCAGCAGGGGGACACCTGCCCACACTAAGCCAGATAACCTCTCCCACCACCTCTGCGGCCGTCACCACAGCCTTCAGACTCTCGGCTCAAGCTGGAGGACTCTGGAAAATGTGGTTTGTTGTTACGGGTTCATTGCTAGTGGGTAAACAAGGGAGGATTCTTCAAGGGACCTCCAGTTTCCATGAAACAATAGGAGCCCAAAGAAAGAAGAAAGGTTTGGTTAGGTCCCACCTGGGAAACGCCTGCCCTGGACTGAGGCTCTAAAGGGCTCTTTTTCCTTCTGTGGCAAATGAGCTGGAAGGGAGTTCCACCTGGACCCAAAGCAGAAGCCAGACAGGACCAGAAGAACACACATACCGGCAGACCTCGGAGATACCAGGGGCTGGGTTTCCACACCACATAACAAAGCAAGGATCCCAACAAAGCAAGTCACACGAGTGTTTTCGTTTCCCAGTGCATGTAAGTTATGTCTGTGCTCTACTGTAGTCTATTAAGTGCCCAATAGCATTAGGTCTAGAAAAACAATGTACATACCTTAATTTAATATACTTTTTTGCTTTAAAAAAAAAAAAAAGCTAAGCAACATCTGACAACACAGGGTTGCCACAAAGCTTCAATTTGTTTAAAACGCAATAGCTGTAAAGCGCGGTAAAACCCAGTATGCCTGTACTTCTTAAGGAAACACGGAGAAAAGTCCTATGGGCTACACTCTGTAGCTGAACAAAGGAACCGGAAACTTGTTGTTCTAGGAGTCATCAGGACACTGGTAAAGCTGTGTGACAATCGCCTCCCTGCCCTGTACACTCACACACACACACCTGTCGCCTGCAGGTGCTGCTAAGTTCTGGAAGCCAGTCTTGAAGATAAGCCATTGCTCACGACTTAACCTTCAGTCACTCACTCACCAAGTACGTGATCTATGCCTTCTCCGTGCGAGGCGAGAGGGACACACAAGGTCATTAGAGAAACACACAAAGTCATGACACAGCCCCTGACCCGAGGACTCCAAAGTCTAGCGGGGAAGAACAAAACATAAACAGATCACAAAGTGACGCCAGTGGTTAAAAAAAAAAGTAAGTAACCAGTGCTATGGGACATAGGGTAGAGACCCACCCCAGGGGGCCAGGAGATGAGATGAGGTTTATGGTCCTGAGGCCACCAGAGCTCCAAGGACGAAAGCAGGGACTCACAGGGACTCCCGCTGATCCCTTTCATCTTTTTTTTCCACTCCCCACACGTTAATTTACTGAAATGAGGAAATCAAACACCACTGTTTTTAAGATTTTTTGTCAGAACTCTGAAATGGTTGCACTGTTCCCACCGGAGACTGTAAGAACATCTATTTCCACAAACCCTAAAACACCTCGGGGTACTCTCACGGAGACACCGAGAACGCCACGCTGATAGGTGAAAACAGAATCTCCTGGCTGTGTTGATCTCTTCCATTACTTGTATAATTAAACACATTTCCAAGTTCAATGGCAGGAATCCATCTTTAACTTGCTTCTTCCTTCTTCACCCCCTCCCCCAGCCATGTTGTTTTTCCTTTGATGGTGTCTCTTTGCTTTGTCCCTGTCTCTGCATCTCCGATGTCCCTAAGCCCACGTCACCACTCCCCTATTTCCCTGGCCTCACTTGTCTCCCTGGCCCCAGTCTTCCCCTCCTCCAGCCCACCCCCTGCATCACGTTTATCTTGCTGAAGCATCACTCTCATCAGATTACACCCCCCATAAGAAGCTCAGAGATTCCCAGTTGCACAACACTTGAGTCCTCTGCTCACTTTCCAGACTCTCCATGGGGCCCCTCCCTGCCCTCCTCATGTCCATCCACCCCTGGTCTCAGCCCGGCCCTCTTCCCACTCCTGCTGCCCCAGCCAACACCGTGCTTCTCGAAGGCATCACACTTCTGACCCCTCCATGAACCTTTTCCTGGTTGCTGGACAGGAAATCGACAACTTGTCTTTCTAAGTTGCAATGTAGTTCACCATCTGTGACTAAGAATCCAGTTTCCTATAGAAACACGTGACACGTTGATAGGCTGCCTCACCGAAACAGCCGAAACTCAAAACAGAGCTGAACCACAGTGCCGATGGTCCTGCCCCGAATTCAGGGCTCTGGGAGGTGTGTGGTACTTCTAGAAATGGCACATCCCATCAGAGAGACCGCAGCTCTGTAAAATCCCTCCTCTACCAGCACTGCTCTGTGACCTTGGGATGGTTAGCTCACTCTCTGAGCTTTGGTTTCCTTGGTGTCACAAGTTGGGGTTTCCAGGATGTAGATGCTGAGATGGAGTTTGGTTTGCAGGGTATTTATTAAGAATGGACACCTGCAGAAAGGGAAATGGAGCAGTCAAGTTTGGGCAGAGAGAGATGCTGAACTTCAACAAAGCCTCAGCCCGCCCCGTGGGGACATCGGGAGCATATGTGGTCCATCAGAGCCGTCCCTTGGTGGCCAGGCTTTTGTACTCCTGCTGGGATCCATTATCACTGTGGACGGCCCAGGGTACACATGACATTGAACTAGAAGCTGACGGCTGGAGGCTCTCTGCTGACTGCATTCCCCACTGCTGGAGCTACCAGCCTTTCCTTGGAGGACCTGGGCAGCGCATCTTCGTGCCCACCACACTTGGTTGTAGAAGGAGGATGATAATGATAGGCCCTACCTTATGTTGTTGTGACATTGAAATAAGCTCCGCATTCAGTACACAGCATACCTGGTACGGAGTGGGCCCTCAGTACACGTTTGCTGTGATTGCCATTGGCATCCTGGGTAGAGTAAGACTGGAGGAAGAGTTGCCCCCTTTCTTTAATTCATCTGGTGCATACGTATGGACCACACCACGTGTCAGGCACTGTTCTTTGACCGGAAGTGCTGGTCTGAGGATACGTGCAGTCCATCGGTGGCCAGGGCAGTGCTCATCAAGGAGAGAACATTTGAGCCAAGACTCGAAGGAGACGAGAAGCAAGTGGTGCAGCCATGCAACAGCCCTGCGGAGGGAGAGCGCCTAGAATGTTCGAGGCCAAGGGCGAGGGCAGAAACAGAATGAGCAAGAGGAGAGCGGTAGGTGAGGTCAGAGAGGGAACGAGACCACTTCCCAGGTGGGGTTTTGTGCCAAAACAAATCACGCTCGGATGTGGTCAGATCTCACCGCCAACCGGAGGTTCAGAAATGTAGGTGACATAGCAAAATGATAAACAACACCCTCGGCATTAGTCAGCACGATGAAGACTGTGGGAAACTCCACAGGAAAAATGACCTGGTTTCTTCAAAAACAAGCAAAAATTGAAAAATGGCAAGGGAAAAAAGGTAAAGGGGAACCTATAGATTAAAAAAGACAAGCATATCGGGACTTCCCTGGCAGCCCAGTGGTTAAGACCACACGTTTCCACTGCAGTGGGTGCAGGTTTGATCCCTGGTCGGGGAGCTAAGATCCCGCGTGCCCCACGGCGCGGCCAAATAGAAAAAGACAAACATGTCAACCGACCCCACAACATAAACCTTATTTGGATCCCGATTCAATCAAGCGAGCTGTCTTACCATCAGCAGCAGCAGCGTCCCTATCTTATAATTGAGAAAACATTAAGCGCTGAGTAGAAATTTACTGATAATAAGGAATTACTCAGGAATGGTGGCCACATGATTTAGGAAAGGGAGATGATGCGTCTGGAATCTGCTGTGAATTCAGGGCGGCCCCCAATCCCAGAGCTGCAGACAAGTATTCAGATAATAACTGTGTTTCGCTTTCCCAAATTCCTGTCCAATATGAGCAGGGAAGAGTGGCCCCAGGCCATCCCGGTCAATACAGCCAACAGGCCCAGGAACATTCCTGCTTGCCCATCTCACCTCTCTTCCTTGGAATGCTGTATGAGGACCAAGAAAACTCATCCACCTCAAATTGCAGCCATGTGCAGGGCATGACACGTTGCCGTCAGTCCCTACCTTTTTCCCCCAGCTCTGAGGAAACTCTTCGTCATCCTGCTCACATCCTGAACTGGGAAGTCCCAGCTTTGGCCTCTAACTTGACTTGAAGGCTGACTCTTTTTCTTTCCTTAAAAGAAGATTCACACTCCGTCCATCTCCACTGCAAGCCAAATGTACTGCATATCAGAAAGCGCACCCCTCGATCACATGCAGTATTTTCTTAAATGTCATAGGAAGGCGGTTTCTGAATTAGATGATTTCTACTGACACTTTACCGTGGATTCTGGAAGGATTGGAAAACGAAAATGCACAGCCACTGGAAACTTCATATGTGGGCAGCGGGTCTATTAGCACCCCCTCCCCCTTTTTAAAAATGAGAATACCTTTTCATCATCAACATACAATGCCCCTTTCCCCCACAAAACCTACTCATTTCATCCACTTGAAATATCTAAGAAACTGTGCTTTAGCTTTATGCCTGGAAACAGGGATCTTGCGGGCCATTCCCATGTGACTAATAAAGCTTACACTCCCCGCCAACAGACAGATTTGCATGTGCTTTCTGTTAAATTAACGAAGATTTGCTTAGAAGACACGATACCCAGAAGAGAATAACCCATGATAGTCTTCATAAACACTGTTTCATGAAGAGACAAAAAACAGGAAAAAAAGATACTTGAATGAGAAACAATTTTCAGACGTGCCACTATCCAGCTATGACACATCTTTTGCCTCTTGAGATACTAATTTTCTCATCTGTAAAATAAGGCATTTGGACAACATAATCTCCACCATCGCTTTCTGCTCCAAAATGCTGTGATCTCTCTAACTGACTGCATTCTTTCTCACTCACCTTTCATCATTTATTTCCAGGGCAGTTAACAGGAATTGAGTGTATGTTGAAAACAAAACAATGTAATAAATGATTGCAAAGCAATACATAGTAAAGATTAAACAAGTCAATTTGAAAAATACAAAGGATAGGGCTTCCCTGATGGCGCAGTGGTTAAGAATCCTCCTGCCAGTGCAGGGAACACGGGTTTGATCCCTGGTCCAGGAAGATCCCACATGCCATGGAGGAACTAAGCCCTTGCACCATAACTACTGAGCCCACGTGCCACAACTACTGAACCCGCGCACCTAGAGCCCGTGCTCTGCAACAAGAGAAGCCACCGCAATGAGAAGCCCGCACACCACGACGAAGAGTAGCCCCCGCTCGCCGCAACTAGAGAAAGCCCGCGCGCAGCAACAAAGACCCAATGCAGCCAAAAATTAATTAATTAATTAATTAATTTAAAAATAAATAAATAATACAAAGGATAAATATATGCATTTCAGAAAAGAAACACAAATAGCTGATAAATACATGAAAAGATGCTCAACCTCACTAGTAATCAGGAACATTAAAATTGCAATGAGATGCCATTTTTCCTCCATCAAGCTGGTAAAAATATAAAAGATCGATAATAAGTGTTGGCAGGGAGGTGGAGAAATGGCAGTAGACCTGGATTTATAAATGCATACTTCTGATATTCACATACGTTACATCATTGTGTGTAACAAAAAAAAAACTGGATGCAAACCAAGTGTCTTTTACGGGGAAATGGCTAAATATAGTACAGCCATGCTCTGGAATACCATGCAGCCACTAGAAAGAAAGAGGCAGATTTATATAAATTGATAGTAAATTATATTCAAGATACATTGTCAAGGGAAAAAAGCAAGTGACCAAGCAGCATGTAGAATATGGTCCTGTTTCTATAAACCTCTTCTTTCTCCTGTCTCTCTCTCTATATATATGAGTTGTGTGTCTGCGTATAAATATGTTTATATATGCACGTGTACAAACATGTATGTGAGTACGTGGCTAGATAAAGACCGGGCCACCTCGGAAGAGGGGAGTGGGCTGCAGGAGGCCTGCAGAGACAAAGTGGCCACACATGGTTGCATGGACCGAGCACAGGGACATTCATACAGCAGACGTCATGGATTTGCATATTTATTGTTATACAATTTTCTGGCAGCCAGCAGGAGTGCCTTTTTCTTTCTTTCTTTTTCTTTTTTTTTTTTTAAGAAATGTCTTTTATTGTCATCTACAGTACTTCTTTCCCCCTGAGAGACAACCCTATTGCCTCCTTTAACTTTTATTTATATATTTATTTATTTATTTATTTATTTATTTATTGCCACTTCGCACTGCTTGCAGGATCTTAGTTCCCCAACCAGGGATCGAACCTGGGCCCCGGCAGTGAAAGCGCCAAGTCTTAACCACTGGACCATCAGGGAATTCCCAGGAATGCCTTTTTCTAAATTCACACAAGTATACCGCCTAGGCTAGTAGCAGTCCTATGAGGGGGGACTTTCATCTTTTTTCTGTATACCTATGCATTATTTTTACCACAAGCATGCATCACTCTTACAATTAAAATAATTGGAAAATCTGAACATTGACCTTGACTTCAACTGGCTAACAATCTAATAGAAAACTGAAAAAGAGAGGGACCAAAATCAGACTCTAGTCTTCTAGCCCGATCACTCTCAGGTATCTATTGCTTTCTGAAAATCCTCTCTTCTAATTCTGGCAAATCGTGTGATTTTTAAAATCACAAAAATCAAACAGCTCCATCTTAAAACATCACATATTCCCTCAGTTTTCCAAAATCTCCCAACATCTCCAGACACCCTTTTCATAATGCCTCAAACTCTGCCACTACCCTCCCCACCCACTCTCCCCACTGAGGGGTCTCCCACCCACAGTCAGCCATTTTCCTTGAAAGGACTCTGGTCCAGGGACACACAGGGTCAGGCACCAGCCAACCTGAATAAGTACTCTTCTTAAAGTTTCGGCGGTCCCACCTGAGGGCCCCCCATTCTAATGAGATGCTTTCATATTTCATTCATGAATTCTCCCTCAGCCCATTCCATTCATTGCCTTATTGATTCGACACAAATACTGACCACCACCTGCTCTGAGCCAGACCCTCAGCTGGCTGACTCACTCACATCCTCACCCTCAAATCTCCCACAAGGCAGTGATGCTGCAATTCAGCCCTGGGGCTGCAGAAGCCCAGAGGAGTGACATCCTGTTTGGAAGATGCAGAGGGCTTCCAAGAGGAAAGGCCACTAGGACTGAATGCTGAAGGACAGAGGAAGGCAGGAGAGGGGACTCTTGGCAGGCGTGGTAAAGTTACACCACAGCCAGAGCAATAGAAGTTGGGGAAGAGAGTTGGAAACTGACCGCACGTGAAGGAGTCTGGAGAGGATGCGACAGGTCCTGGGGAGCCATCGAGCCACTGAAGGAGATTAAGAGGAAAAAACACAATCAGCTCCGGTTTTTGGAAATATAGTCACGGTAGTGGTTTGAAGGCTGCCCTAGAGGAAGCAGAATTAACGTCGAGAAGTCCAGCTAGGAGGCTGGTGCTCTAGTCTGGGCCCTTGGCCTTTCAATATTGGCTCAGACAGGAAATGATGCTCGAAGATGAGCCAACCTCATACACTCCGAAATAAACTGCATGATATTGAACTTGCAACGCTCTTCCATTTGAAGCCAAGTTTGGATTTTAAGAGAATACAGAAACGTACCAAATGTTACTTTCTACTTGAATTTTGTAACTTACATTTTTCCGTTTTAAATTAATTTCATTTTACTTTATGTTATTTAAGCCTAAATTCAAACTGAATGAAAACTATATCCAATAATGTGGATGTTCACTATTATTCCTGGAGTTTACCTTCAATGAAATCTTTCTGTCTCAGAAGATGTTGGAATATCACTCTGCTTTCTTTACTTTTTTTTTTAAGACCAGATTCTTTTTTTATAATTTTTTTAAATTAATTAATTTATTTATTTATTTTTGGCTGCATTGGGTCTTTGTTGCTGCACGCAGGCTTTCTTTAGTTACAGTGAGCGAGGGGGGCTACTCTTCGTTGCCGTGCGCGGGCTTCTCATTGCGGTGGCTTCTCTTGTGGTGGAGCACGGGCTCTAGGCGCGCGGACTTCAGTAGTTGTGGAGCGTGGGCTCAGTGGGCTCAGTAGTTGTGGCTCGCGGGCTCTAGAGCGCAGGCACAGTAGTTGTCGTGACGGGCTTAGTTGCTCCGCGGCACGTGGGATGTTCCCGGACCAGGGCTCAAACCCGTGTCCCCTGCACTGGCAGGCGGGTTCTTAACCACTGCACCACCAGGGAAGCCCTCTTTACATTTTAAGGTAACTAATCTGTAACTATACTTATATTTAACCTAGATTATACCTACCCTTGCTCTGCTGTTGCACAGGTAGTCACAGATGACTGGTGGCTATTGAGTACATGAAATACAGATGGTCAAAACTGTGAAGTGCTGTAACTGTGAAACACACACTGGGTCTCTAACATTTTGCATGAAAAAAGAATATAAATTATCTCATTAATAATTTTATACTTATTACATGTTAAGATGATAATGTTTTATATATACAGTTAGTTTAAAAAACTGTCATTAAAAAACAAAAAAACACACCATAGATAACTGATATATATATATATATTTTTTAAAGGCTCTGGTTGTTTTTTTTTTGTCTGTTTGTTTTGTTTTTTAATTTATTTATTTTTTACTTTTGGCTGCACTGGGTCTCTGTTGTTGCACCCGGGCTTTTCTCTAGTTGAGGCAAGCGGGGGCTACTCTTTGCTGCGGTGCACTGGCTTCTCATTGCGGTGGCCTCCCTTGCTGTGGAGCTCCGGCTCTAGAGCACAGGCTCAGTAGTCGTGGCACACGGACTTAGTTGCTCCGTGGCATGTAGGATCTTCCCAGACCAGGGCTCGAACCCATATCCCCTGCATTGGCAGGCGGATTCTTAACCACTGCGCCACCAGGGAAGCCCGATAACTGACATTGAATAAACTCTAATTTTCATCCATCGGGTGGAAAAAAAAGAGAATACAGAAATTTAACTCTGGTTCCAATTACATTTCCTTAAGACATTTACAGAAAACAGGAGTTGGCGTGAATATGTTTCCTCCGAAGACTGATCAAAGGCACTTAGCTTCCCTTTAGGAATCTGCAGTTTGGACTTCAGGGTTTTTGAAAAAAAAAAAAAAAAAAGGTGAGTTTATTTTCTCAGCCACAAACTGTAATTTGCATTTGGCATCAGCCTCTTAGAATTAGTAATTTCCCTCTTTCTTGCACCAAGCACATAGCTCACACTTTAACATAGAAGTTCTTTTCTCCACCTTCCATACCATTCTTCAAAATGGTAGAGAGAAATGGGAAGGAAATCAGGCATGAAAAAAAGAGAAACCCCATGAAAAGGATCTCTCATGTCCGGAGTTGAGAGTTTCTTTCATGTCTGCTAAACAAACCTGGGAGCCAGCCTGAGAAATAGAACATCCTGAACAGCTAGGAAATTCTGCATGCGTCCCCTCCAGGTAACGCCAGTCTGATCCTCAGTATTTCTTAGGGTCAAAAAAGCCCAAATGGAAGGGAGAAAATCCAGGTCAGCTGTATCAGGAGGAAGCCTGGCCAGAAAACAAGTCCATCAGGACAGAGGGAGTTATTCAATCTTCAAGTTTGAACAAGACCCGAGTTCTTCAAAGGGGGCGCAGCCTGGTGCAGAGAGCGGCGGGGTGCGCCGGGGAATCTCAATCACTACAAGAAGGACCACTTCTGAAAGGAAAATAAGGGATTCAAAGAGTTTTTGAGACGGTACACATTTCTCACACAAAACACAAACTTTTACCTAAAAATCTGCTGCTTTTCCAAGTACATTGAGAATTAACTGGAAAAGTTGTGTTTGGCCCATTCTCTTTCTGTTGGGGATGTTTTAATAACCTAAAGTTTCTGAACATACTATTCTCTCTATAAATAAAAAAGAAGAAAGTCTATATAAAAGCAAGTAGAAAGTATTTTTATAGAAATAAACTAGATACAGATTCTGGGCTGAACGGTTAACCATTAAGTACACACACACACACACACACACACACACACACACACACACAGCATATACAGTGACCATTGCCATACCAACTAAACGTCTTTAACAATCCACGTCCTGGACGTTTGAACTTTTCCTCCAGAAGCCCAGTGTTATCGCAAACACCATCCCATTTCTATACACAGCATTCCCCGACTTTCACAGAGGCTGAGACTATCCCCATTTTGTAACTATAAAGAAGTCAGGTGCCTAAAGGCTAACTGACTTGCCCCAAGTCACAGAGTCATCAGCCAGGACCTACATGCCAGGCAGGCAGGCAGACAGCAGAGCTCACAGGAAACCAGCTATGCCTCGCCAGGCACTAAAATTATATTTTAGTATTTCAACAACCATTTTGGACACGATCTTTCCCCCAAAACCACACTGTAATAGAGTTGTCACTTGTGTCCCAAGAAGGCTCTTTGATGGTGCAGAGTTCAACAAACCTCTTCCTTCATCCAAACTGGTTTGCCCAGCCCTCCCTACTCAACAGGTGAGAAGAGATGAAATCTGGGAACCAGGACCTGCAAACAGAGCCAACTCAAAACAGAGTCGTCACTACCACTGCAAGTTTCCCCAACCTGGGTATTTGACTAATTCCCATTCAGGACATAAGTCAGAGCCTTTACACTTAGGGTAAATAGCAACCAGCCAGTTAGGACAACCAGCCCTAAGACACTTTCTCAATGTGCCCTAACGCTGACCCCTCCTTATAATGCCCTTCAGGGTCAAGTCTCAGTTCTTGACCCCAACTGTCCTGAACTGATGCCAGTCAGGGAATGTGCCTCCTAGCTCTGGGCCTACGCAGATGCACACTCCTGCTCTCCACCCCACTCACCCCCATGCTATCTGCCACTTCTTCCAGGAAGCCTTCCTGATCTCCCTAGGCCATATGTTTCCATAGTACCCTGTCCCACTCCTAGCATAGAATTTCAGGCAGCACCCCACAGGGTAACAACCTGTCCATCTGTCCTCATCCCCGACCTACACCATAAACTCCATGAGAGCAAGGGCTCGTCTGACTTTGCCTTTTACACCCCAGCAAACACCAGAGTGCCTAGTTGTGAATAAATAACTGAATGAAGGTTTGCAGTCGACAATCATGCATGGCTAACCGTTAGGGCAGGCATGCTGCTAGACCCTGAGGATAGAAAGGTGAAGTTCTATCTTCTGCCCTCAGGTCAATTCTGATCTATTAATCCATGATGCTTTCTATCTTTATTTTACAAAAACACAACTACACAATGGGTAACTGGTAGGAAGGGGCCCAGGGAGCCCTAGAGCTGGTTACAACCAGAACAAAGATCTCCTTCCCACTGGTATCAGTGATGTTCCTGAAATGTTGAGACTCAGATCTGCTTTCAATTGCTGCTTCGTGAGAACTAACAAATAGATGAAAATATTCTAGGCCACAAGGTAGCATCATGCCTTGAGGCCAGCCGGATGGCCAACTCCCCAGAACAATGAGATTCCAAATGTTCATCTGAACAGGGACAAAAGAAGAGGGAGGGCTTCCCTGGTGGCGCAGTGTTGAGAATCTGCCTGCCAATGCAGGGGACACGGGTTCGAGCCCTGGTCTGGGAGGATCCCACATGCCGCGGAGCAACTGGGCCCGTGAGCCACAATTACTGAGCCTGCGCGTCTGGAGCCTGTGCTCTGCAACAAGAGAGGCCGCGATAGTGAGAGGCCCGCGCACCGTGATGAAGAGTGGCCCCCGCTTGCCACAACTAGAGAAAGCCCTCGCACAGAAACGAAGACCAAACACAGCCATAAATTAATTAATTAATTAATTAATTTTTTAAAAAAAAAGTAAAGGGAGATATGAGAGAGACTCTGTTTTCCTTTCCTTGCAGCTGTCCATTCCAAAAAGAACTGCAAATAACATACAACCTCCACCCTTACCCCCTACCCCCTCTACCCACCCACCCCACCACCGGCCAACTGAAAGGGAACAATCCTGACATCCTTGACCCTTCCTGAGCTGTTTCTAAACTAGCCCCCGCTCCACCGCTTTAAACGGAGACCCTAGTCAGTGGTTCTCAAAGTGTGGTCCAGGGACCAGCAGCGTCACTGTCACCTGAGAACTTGTTAGAAAGGCAAATTATCCGGCCCCTCCCTGGACACACTGAGCCAGAAACACTGGGGTAGGGCCGGGCCACCTGTGTTTTAAGGGGCGCTCCACGTGAGCCTGATACACGCTCAAATTTGAGAACCACTGCCTAGTTCTCTATCTTCAGGGCGCTGACCGCTTGCAGAGTTCTCTTGTTTATTTACTTGCACGCCTAATTTATTTATTGTCCTCTCTCACTGGAATGAACACTGCATGACAACTGGGAACTTGCCGGTCTTGCTCAGGGCTCTGCATCTTCTGTGGTTTAGAACAGGCTGTCACATCGTGGTGCTCGGCAAATATTTGTCGAGCAAACAAACAAATCTTCCTCTTTTTTGCTTGTTTTCCCCCAATTTCCCCGGAGCTGGCCATGAACAGTCCCGAAAGGAGTTAAGCCACCCTCGTGAGTCATCTGGCCAAGCCCGGTTATCTGTCGGTGGGTGATAAGCCTCCAAGGACAGGAGCTGTGACACTACACGGCCGCACTTCATCAACCCTTTTGCCCAAATCCCCAGGACTGCAGTACTGGCTCACAACTGTCAGAATTCACTTTTCCAAACGTCAGAGGCCTGATGATTTCCCATAATCTAGACATCTCAGGCCCACCAGTGTGTGCAGGACCGCTTAGGAAAGCCCCTCCACAGGAGAATCAACCCTGTGCAGCTCCTGCAGCATTTGTGGTGAGTGGGTGCAGCCCGGCACAGCACCCCCTGCGCGGCGCTCCCACCTCTGTTTACACAGCCACCCTCCCCTCTCACACCACCCAGGGAAGGGAAACCAGCCACCCGTTACCGTGCTGAAAATCCCGTCTACAAGTTTCATGGCAGAATTGTTGAGAAGTTCCCCTATCAGGTCCAAGTGGCAGGAAAGCCACATCTTGGGGGAAGAGGCAAGGGAAACAGTCATTCATAAAAAGAAAGATAATAGCTGCTACCTACCCTGTGCTGTACTATTATACATACTGTGAAGTTGGTTTTCCTCATCGGAGGCTCAGAAAAGAGCCCTCCCAAGGCCATCAACCATGGACCTTGACCTCTAACCCAGCTCTGACCCCAAAGCCCTTCTTAACCTCTGAAAAATCACAAACACACTGTGACCCTCGGGTCCCTCCCTAACATGGGCCAAGCCAGAGGCAGCGTTTCACTTAAATACCTGGGCAGCAGGGAAAGAGAAAACGAATTTCAGGAGGGATAAGCTGGACCGTTTGAAGGGCCCTGGTTAAGGGCACTCCGGGCTTCCGGGTTCTTCCCACCCGCCCACCCTGGGATGCCACGCCCCCTCCCTGGGTTTGCCTTGGGCCTGCCTGGACGGTTAATATTAACCCCAGGGGATGAGCACCCTTGTGGGTTCGCGGGGCCTCCAAGGGCGGGCGGACGCTGACTCACTGCCTCTGTGGCAGCCACGTGTCTCCACAGCTCCCGGCGGGCCGGCGGGCTCCTGCACTGAGCCGAGGGGGCCCCTTCACCGGGGCGAGGAAGGGGAAACGCGGCTGGTTTTGCGTCTCCATCAGAGGGCGAAGGGAACAAGAAGGAAGTTCCCAGAAGCTTAGCCCAAAGCATCCCTTGATCGGCTCCCCGCGGCCGGCCCCCTCTGCCTTCTGCATCTCCAAAGGTTTATCCACTTTCCCCCAATCGTGCCAGCTCCCACGCGAGGGAGGGTGGGGCTGTGGAAGGACGATTTGTAAAAAGCTCGCTGGCGCAAACAAGAAAGGGTTAAAGGCCCCTTAGCCCCTCCGCGTGGCTCCTGCGGGTTCCAGAAGCCAAGATCCAGTCTCCACTTCTCTGTCCTGCCCCCATCCTCAGTCCAGGTCCTCCCTGCCCCGAAGACAGGAGCCCGAGGCTGGCTTCACCCCAAGCGCCTCAGCAAATCTCTGAGCCAGGATGGAGAAGCTGGGCATGGGGCACCTTTCTTTCTGTCCGCATGTGCCTCCCACCAAAAATCGAATTAAGTAAAAGGAAAAAGCTACGTGCGCTTGAGGTTATGGAGACTGACAGCTTTATAAACTTGGCACACACATGGAAATAACAGGAGAGCGCGTAGGACCTACAGATTTTAAATTACAGTATTCTGAATGGAAGCGCTCACGCCCAGAGGAAGTTTGCCCTCCTGCTTCTCCAGATGCCTTTAAACCCCAAAATATCATGGCCGGGTTGAGACAGCTTTGGGGACGCTGGGAAGAATACACCCACCCTCTCCGCTCTGATGCCTCCACCCCAAGGAGGTTTGAAACCTCAGTACGTTCCAAGAAAGCCACTCTCCCCCCGGCTGGGCTGTTGGTAGTGCGGAGTGGCATGTGGCAGAGGTAAGGGGAGGGAGGAGGGGCCGGCACGCAGATAGAGCTAACCCAGCCCCGGCGCAGCTCTGAAACAGAGGCCTGGGCTCCGGAGGCTGGAAGTCCCGCTCTTTCTGTCGCGCTGAAACACGCCTGGGTGCTGCATGCTTGTGGGTACAGGCTGCTCCCGCCTTCTGAGCAGAGGAGGGCCCTTCACCGGGGCGAAGAAGGGGAAACGCGGCTGGTTTTGTGTCTCCATCAGAGGGCGAAGGGAGCAAGAAGCAAAATCAGCCAGGGCCCAGCACCCGGGTAAAAACTGAGGAGCGCAGACTCAGAACACGTGGACAGATTGGAAGGGGAGGTAAAAGGTGTGACCAGCCTGGGCAACGCAGCAGCTCCCTCCGGCGCCCGGGAAAGCCTTGAGGACGGAAGCCTCGCTCCCTCTGGACCACATTCGCCTCTCCAGGGAGCCCCCGCTTCCCGCTGCGTCTCACCCAGCCCGCGGGGGGCTGACACCCCTCCCCAGGCTGCAGGTCGGAGCACGGGGCTGACGCCAGTTCCACAGTCGGGTGAGCTGCACGGGGACCTGGGTCCTGTCCCTCCTGCCGTGACCCCAGTTGCAACAGTGGGTTAAAGTTCAGAAGCAGCCCGGTGAACACATCCACGGTGATAAGCCGCACCTTTGCTGGCAGATAAGCCCAGCAGGAGAGAAAACACTGGACAGCACCTCCGAGCTGTCCCTCCAGCTGGCCTCACTACGGAAGGCCTCGGACCAGACTTTCTGGTGCTGACAACCAACTACAGCAGGATTAACGGAATTTTAATATTTTTTCCAAAATAAACAATGAGTCCAGTGCTTTATTTTTCAACACGCTGCTTAAACATCCAGCTTGTTTTTTTTCACTGACGTATAGTTGATTTACAATGTTGTGTTAATTACTGCTGTACAGCAAAGTGATTCAGTTACATATATATATATATGTATATATATATATATATATATATATATACACATTCTTTTTTTTATATTCTTTTCCATTATGGTTTATCACAGGATATTGAATATAGTTCTCTGTGCTAGACAGTAGGACCTTGTTGTTTATCCATTTCCAGCTTATTTTTATTTGTTTGGTTTTTATTCAATTTATTTAAACAACAACCCCCCAAAAAAGTGTTCACCCATTCCTTATTTTTAGTAAAATAGACCACAAGTCCGCCAAGCGGTGTTTTCAGAGATAAGGCCACGGAGGTTCTCCTTTCAGGCTGCTCATGGCATCAGGGTTAGGGGTCACCACACAGACCCAAGGAATGTTGGTTCAGTGAGTCAGCCCCGAGCCCCAGGTGCTGACAGGAAGGACATGGGTGTCAGGCTCTTCTGAGGGGACCTGAACTTTGTCCTCTAGTCAAAATGTTCACCTGGGCCCAGAATTTTCAACTCAGCATCCCACAGCCCTCAGAGGGGACCTGAACTTTGTCCTCTAGTCAAAATGTTCACCTGGACCCAGAATTTTCAACTCAGCATCCCACAGCCCTCAGAGGGGGAGTTATTACTGGGCTTAACTGATTTAGAGAAAGTGGGGAGAGATACAAAAATGGAGTCCCAGGGGCTTCCCTGGTGACGCGGTGGTTGAGAGTCTGCCTGCCAATGCAGGGCACATGAGTTTGAGCCCTGGTCTGGGAAGATCCCACATGCCGCGGAGCAACTGGGCCCGTGAGCCACAGCTACTGAGCCTGCGCGTCTGGAGCCTGTGCTTCGCAACAAGAGAGGCCGCGATAGTGCGAGGCCCGCGCACCGCGATGAAGAGTGGCCCCCACTTGCCGCAACTAGAGAAAGCCCTCGCACAGAAACGAAGACCCAACGCAGCCATAAATAAATAAATAAAAATTTTTTAAAAAAATGGAGTCCCAGCCTTAACGAGCTTACAGAGGAGTTACACAGAAAAGTTAACAGAAATACAGAGTGGTCCGACCCAAAAGGTCTGCAGAATTGCCATTGTTTAGGTGGAACACGTGTGGGTTAGACTTTAAAAGAAGGGAATAGTTAGGAGAAAATCCCAGTGGCCTGTGGGTCTGGAAAGGGAGCATGGGAGACAGGACTTGACAGCAGGATTCCATAGTAATGGAAAACAGCTGCTGTTCTCTGATCCATCCACCCTCCTCATGCTTTCTCTTTCCACACACACCCCTGGGCAATCTCACCCTCAGCTTCCACTACCGACACTCACAAATCTTTCTCTTCAGCCCAGCCTTTTTCCCTCAACTCCAGATTCCAGGGGTCTGTGAGGGGACCTCCCCGCTGTCCTGACGAGTGACTCTCACTCACCATCTTTGTCTTCCCTTCCTACCTGCTCTGGCTCTTCTCAGTCTCCCAGCTCTGTGCACCTGCCCAGGGAGATGTCCAAGCCAGACAATCCAGGCTCACCTGCGACTGTGCCTTCCCCTCCGGGGCCTCCATCCCAGCCTGGCCAATTATACCTTCTGATGGGCTCACAAGCCAGCCCCGCGTCCCCTCCCCCAGGGACACTGTGTCTTTGTTTCAGGCCCTCATTATTTCTGTTGCCTTCTACCTGGTCTCCCAGACTCTAGTCTTGGTGCCTCTGATGTTTCCTAGCGGGTGGTCTTCCACTGGACCCTCCTGGCCGGCTCCCCCTGAGGCCACGTGAAGCCCTCTCTCCAGAGCATGGCCAGAAACAAAGAGCCCTGGGCTTTCCCGAAGCACCTACCTTTTCTGTGCAGCTTTTTGAAGTGATGATTTTTAAAGCTTAGCGCGTACTTAGCAAGACTAATTCATGACAATGGGAAGCTTCCAGGCAGTGCATATTGCTAATGGCACCCATCAGTAGGCCACCCAGAACGGCTTAGTTGGTTGTGTGGCGCTGTTCCCTGTTGCCTGCCCTGCACCTCGGTGGTTAGTTTGCACTCTTCATGTGGGATGGTCAAGACCTGGCCCATTTACCTTCCAGTCTCCAGATGTACTGAGCTCCACCCGGTTTTGAACCACCTGAGGGTGTCCTACTGGGCGGGGCCCTCTCCAAGCTTGGGCATGGAAGGCCCTTTTCCTCTCTGATTTCCCTGGGGACTCAGTGATTCTCAACCAGGGGCAATTTTGTCCCCCAGCAGACATCTGTCTACATCTGGAAGCATCTTTATTACTATAACCTGGAGAGGAGTGTTGCTACCCTGTCACCTAGGCCAGCGGTCCCCAACCTTTTTGGCACCAGGGACCGGTTTCGTGGAAGACAATTTTTCCACGGACTGGGGGTGAGGGGCGTGGTTCAGGCAGTAATTCGAGCGATGGGAAGCAGCTGATGAAGCTTTGCTCTCTTGCCCGCCGCTCACCTCCTGCTGTGCGGCCCGGTTCCTAACAGGCCGCGGACCAGTACTGGTCCATGGCCCAGGAGCTGGGGACCCCTGCTCTAGTGGGCAGAGGCCAAGGATCTGCTCCACATCCTACAAAGCACAGCACAGTCCCCGCGACGAAGAATGGTCTGGTCCAAAATGCCAACAGGTCCAAGAATGAGAAACCTTGTCTAGATCCAGCTCAGCCCTCACTCACTCTGCTCCCTCAAAGCCCTCCTTTTCTCTATGAAACAGAGAAGCGGCCTTTCCACATCAGGTCCAAACGTCTACAGTAGCAATTATCACCGTTTACCCCTCCGTGTCTTCCCCAAGCTTCTTGAGGGCAAGGAATTTGTCTTCTTCTTCTCCTTATGCCACTGGAACAAGGTACATAGTAAGGTCTCAGGGACTGACATGCAAAGAGAAAAGAGAAAGTGAGTCTGATCCTAGCCAGAAAGCATTATTGCATTGAGAATAATGCCGCCACTCCACCACCCGCCAAGATTCACATCATCTCTTATTTACGCTTCCATTGGTGGCATTTCACATATAAAGAGCGCAATGTGCTCAGTATCGCGGAGACCATAGATTTTTACATGGATTGTTTTTTGCTTCAGCTTACACAATAAAAATTGCTGCTGAGCCAGCACATCAAGGTCAAAAGAGTATTTCAAATACCAACAATTGCTCTTAACCAATCAACAAAAAAAAAATCTACCCACTCTCAGAACATGTTCTGCCTTTGCGAAAAGTGAGGAAATAGAGGAAGGAACATCAGCCAGAAGAGCAAATTCTTGGAGAAATTGTAAAAAAGAAAGAGCCCTCAGAACCCCAGCAGTTATTACCCTCCCTCTTGGCCACAAAAGCAGTGAAAACTTAAGTATAAAACGTATGGAAAGAAAAAGGCAAAACCTCCCCAAAAGCAAAGCTTCCTCCACGCAGCTCACTTACTCACCCAGATTCCAGAAGGCTAATGAAAGCCAGTGATAGAAAAGCAAATATGTGAAAAAGTGAGGAAAACATTTTTAATCTCTGCTTTGGTCCCACCCAGCTCAACCAAGTGGCTCCCTGACACCTCCCAAAAGATGCTCAAGATGCAGGTACCCGGACACCCTCACGACAGACCTGTCCTGCCAGAACACTCTTTATCCAGGAGCCTGACAACCACCGAGCCAGCCAGAGAAATAAGACCCACAGTGAGGAAGAAGAGACGTTAAGACCAAAAGAAGAAGTCAACGTAGGAAAAAGAAAAACAGATTCAACACCAAAGAAGCTAGCACAGATCATGAACCTCCCCCTTTGCCACGCGTGGATTTCCTGTTCTGTTTGCAAAGGGATCAGGAGGTCCATGCCAAAGCCATGTGTGTTGAGAACCTCAAGGTCACTGCTGACCCCCAGCAACCCACGCAGGAGCCACATAGAAGGGCCACAAGTGGGACCACCTGCTCTCCCCCTCACCACCCCCGAGGAATGCAGCTCTATCGCAGGACTCTGCCCAGGTGCTAAGGCCACAAGTATGTCCCTTGAGTTTACTTATTAGAAGAGAAGGTCACCTTCAGTAGAGCGTGAGGCATTTGGTTTGTCCTTGATCAAATATTCCTATGTATTAAACCTCCCAACCCAAGGCTATTGCCCTTCCCATCTGATTGGATGGGAAAACATGAAGAAAATACGCCTTTATATGGCACATCATGGCTCATGTGCCATTGTGCTTTGTAGAATGTGTTTCTGTCATTTACTTATAGCTTTAACTGATCATCGGAAGGTGCCCCGTAAATCACTACACCCATTACAAAGATGCCTGCCATTGCTGGTAAGAGTGTAAAATGGTGCAGCCACTGTGGAAAACAGATTGGCAGTTCCTCAAAAAGTTAAACACAGAATTACCATACGATCCAGCAATTCCACTTTTGGGTATGTGCCCAAAGCAGTCAGCTATCAATGAGAGCTATGGTTTTAACGGTCTGGGCGGGGAGGACCAGGGCCATTAAGGGTTTGGTGGGTTGGTCTCAATGGGAAGAGCACTCTCAGGCAGGCACCACTTTTCCTTTCTTATTTTTTTTATTTTGGCAAAATATGCATACGTAAAATTTACCATTTTAACCATTTTTAAGCATCTGTTTCAGTGGCTTTAGATACATTCACATTGTTGTGCTACCATCACCACCATGTGTCCCCAGAGCTTTTGCATCTTCCCCAACTGACCCATTAAATATTAACTCCCCGTCCCCTTCCCCTTACTTCCTGGCAACCACCATTCTACTTTCCATCTCTATGAATCTGACTATTCTAGCTACTTCACAGGCGTGCAAAAAGTGCAGTATTTGTCCTTTTGTATCTGTCTTATTTCACAGAGCATAATGTCTTTAAGGTTCAGCCAAGGTGTAGCGTGTGTCAGAATTTCCTTCCTTTTTCAGGCTAAATGATTTTCCATTGAATGTATAGACCACACTTTGTGTATCCATTCATCTGTGGGTGGACACTTGGGTTGTTTCCACCTTTTGGCCACTGTGCATAATGCTGCTGTGAATGTTGGTGTACAAATATCTATTTGAATACCTTTCATAAAGGAAAGAGAAAAGACCAGAAGAGGCCTTATTTTTCATCAATGAGTTAGTAACCCCAAGAGTGTCAATATAAGCCAAAGTGCTTGAGTAGCTGGCCCACATTACTGATGGGACCAAGGTGATGCTTTCTTTCTGTACTCCAAGGCTCTCCTGGGTGAAGGTAGGAGATGGTCCCTCTGATCTCCAACTGTCTACAGTTCTTACTATAATTAAGAGGGAGACGCAGGTGTTGTTGTTGGGTGGGAGAGGATAGGAGTTAGTAGGGAACAAACAGGCAGAGAGGAAAGGCAGAAAAACTCACACAAACCACTGGGAACAGCAAACCAGAGTGTAGCAATTGTGTCCGTGACTTACCAGTCCAAGACGTCAGGGTTTCAGGCAGGAAGGAGGGAATTCGTGTTTCTGAAAATTCTTTCCACCAAACTGTAGACTCTTATCTTAAACCAGCATTGCACACCATTTATCACAACTGCAAAAAAAAAAAAAAAATTATATCAGTCCCAGAAACTCTAATAACATGCAGGAGGATGGAGAAGGGGGGATTTAGGGTAAAAAGCTTAAGGAGTTTCTTCTAAAGAATAGCAATTGTTCTGCACTTTTAGCTGCTCTGTTTATGGTCAGACATTTCCACCAGCTTCATAGATGGCAAAGCACCAGGAAGACAAGACGCAAACTCACTCTTAACACTTCATGATGCAAAAAATGTAGGCACTTAAATAAAACAGATTTCTACACGCTACTTGATAGTATTTTATTACCCTTTCAACAAAAAATAAAATTAAAAAGATATACAGGAAAACATTCTGTAAGATTTAAATGGCTGTGTAAACATTGGTTTTCTTCCGTGCCAGTCAGCTTGGACTGCCATTACAAAAGACCACAGACTGGGGGGCTTAAACAACAGATGTTTATATTCTCACAGTTCTGGAAGGCCAAGTCAAGATGCCAGCAGGGTTAGTTTCTAGTGAGGCCTGCCTTCCTGGCTTGCAGACTCCACCTTCTTGCTCTGTCCTCACATTGCCCTTCTGTGCTCACACAGAGGGGAAGAGAGAGCTCTGGGGTCTCTTTCTCTTCTTACAAGGACACTAGTCCTATCATATTAGGGTCCCACCTTTACAACCTCATTTAACCTTAGTTACTTCCTTAAAGGCCCCATCTCCAAATACAGCTCTATTGGGGGTTCGGGCTTCAACATACGAATGGGGGGTGGGGAACACAATTCAGACCATACTGATTTGCTACCCTGTTTGCATAGAAGTCTACAGTTTTCAAAGCACTTTCATGTACATTCTCATTTTTAATCCTCCCAACAAATCTGGAGATAGACTAGGTAGGCGTTACCCCATTGTACAGAGGAGGAACCTGAGGGTTGGGCATTTCATAACTCACCCAGGGACAGGAAACTGACAAGTGACAGAGCTAGGATTCAAATCCAGGTCTGTGGGACTCTGGGGTCCTTAACAAAAATAAATAATTTCACTGGTTCAATTGAAAGAATATATATATTTAGTGCTTGCTATGACAGTTCGTGGGGGAAGTCCAAAAAACGAGAGGTCCCGCATAGGGTAAAAAGCATGTGACCTTGGGAGTCAGATACATGCCTGTGTGTGCACATGTGTCTAGGGCATGCCTCTCTTCCGGGGCACTCATCTTCATCCCTTCTGGACCTGGTTTAGGTAACCCCTTGTCCCCCAGAGCCTTGTAGCCCACGAAGAACTTGCCCTCCTCTGGGATGCTGATTTTCCTCACTCTTTGGAAAACAAATCCCTGTATGCCTGGAAAGTAATTCCACACCCTGTTTCCCCAGTCTGAGCCACTCCCGCCTGTATACAAGTCCAATTTAGCCTTGCAGCTAACCCTACTACAGCAGTTTCAGATTTGTTTTTTAAAGTTTTCCCTGAATCTCAAATATCTGCTGAGAAAGAATTATTTCACTGATAACATCTTACGTCTCAGTGACATTTCAATGTCCTTCTCCCAAGGATGAAAAAGCAAGAAACAAAATGCTATGAATCTCCTCGTCCGTGAGTCGGATGCCACGTTCTCCATCATCCAGGGTGCACACGTCTGCAGGAGAAGTGCTAAGAGAGTTCCTTGTCTTGGTTTTTTATTTCTTCTAAGAGATTTTCCAGAATAAAGAGTTCCTGCTAGCTGGTACTTCCTGAGTATGGGGAGATGGAGAAAATGTCCCTCCTATAGTGCAGTAGTGTGTGGTATACATTCTAGAAACAAAGGGCTGAAGCCTTAGTTATCTGACAATGTGTTAAACTCCAGATGTGAACCCGTGAACACCTGGGCTCTCCCGGGAGGTAAGCCCTGTGTGCTTGGCCTCAATCCAGCCTATACCAAATCCTGAAGCACTGAAAAAACAGACACGCAGCTAGCTAATACCAGAGGTGGGCATGCTCTATAAAGGCTGGACTCTAAAAGTTATTCTCCTTTGGGTTGATAAACACACATTGAGATTTACAATATCATTGCTTCATCAGGTAAACGAAATAGAAGAATCACTTGTGATTAAAACAAATTGTGTTTTCAAAGTTGTTTTTCAGTTTTAGGTGAACCAACTACCCTGCTGTGCCTGTAGTCATGGGGTCTCCCAGGATGCAGGACTTCCCATGTTTGAACTGAGACCGTCCTGGGCAAACCACGTAATTGATCACCCTATTAGATTTCGTGGAATGGGAACTCATTGTGGACGGCATGACCTTTGGGGTGGGAGATTTCTTTCTGCTTATTTCATTTTTCTGTACTCTTTCCTGCATTTGTCCTACGCAGGGACACTCTGACTAGCTTCACAGTTCTGTTGTAGGAGGGAAACAGAATGCCCGTGTGTGGCGTCAATACTTGGCTGTGTTACGAGTGGTAGCCGGCAGGTGTGATGCACAAGGATGCTGTCAGCTGCCCCCGTGTTCATGCCCAGCACCTGTGTAGTTTCACTTTGAAAGATGTCTACGCTGAGAGGGGTGTCATATGATGAGTCATGAGGGCAAAGCTGAGGTCAGGGTCTGGGACACAGAGTTGGGCTCAGAGACACACAGACAAGTTTCAACACTGCCGTAGGAGATTGAGGTCGGTGCTGAGAATCCTAAGCAAGACGGTCCTAAGCAGTGCACGGGCCGGGGGGAGGGGGGGGCATACGGATGGGGCCATAGACAGAGATGCAAGCCAGGCGGCAGCGGGCACAGAACCGCTGCAGTCAGAGTAGAGAGGAATGCGGAGCTCAGAGACCTGAACTGCACCAGAGGGTACAATCCAGGAGCGATTCCAACCACCCGGAACATCGCTGAGAAACTAGAAACGTGAAGGAAAAAGACCTCAGAGGAGCCAAAATCAAATGAAACACCTGGGCTCTCCAGGGAGGTAAGCCCTGAAAGAGCCAGTCGCAAGACCATCCTCAGAGCATGATTCTAAGTTGTTTGGTTATCTGAGTTCCATTGCAACACAGAAGCCAAAAACCAGCAAGAGGCACCATGTGAGAGGGCAGAAGAACTGGTGAAATTGGACATAGGACAACTGGGTGGTTCAGGGATAAATTTCAATGCAGAAGGAGTAAATCAGTTTCTGCTTTTATGGGGGCAGTGGGGAGAGAGATACCACGGGGAGTGTTGGGGAGAAGGAGGTCATATAAAACACGTTCAGTATTAGCACAGTCAATGTCGTAGCCAAGGTGCCGTGGTCAGGAAGAGAAGTATCAGCTCTCCCCTGTGAGCTCAGAGAAGCCGGCAGTCAGGGAGGGAGGGAAGACCTTATGCGGCAGCTCCTTCCGCCTCCCCCTCCCCAGAGACACTCTGCCTCTGGAAGCAAGAAACACCCCTGGTCACATGGCAGAGCTGCCCAGCCTCCCTCTTGAGGTCTAGGAAGCTGGCCGCCCTAGAAAGGGACATGGGCCTTCCATGCGTGCAAGTATTCATGCTGGAGGACAAGATCAGCTACATAGTTTCTAGGATCCACAAAATGAAAAGGCAGGGCCTCCTGTTTAAAAAAATCATTAAGAATTTCAAGACGGTCGTAATAGAGCATCAAACCAAACACAGGGCTGTTCTAAGCTTGGGGACCAGCACAAAGGCACAGATTGCACGCCCATGAGTCGGGACCGTTTCGTCTCTCTGAATTGTAAAACTCTCCTCTGTCAAGTGAAGATGATGGTACTTACTTCGTGATGTTCCTGGGAGGATGAAAGGATAAACATGTGAGTGAGGAGCCTCACCCACAGAAGAGCTCGGCGTCTGCTAGGGTTTTTCCTGCCGCTGTTCACCTCCTTTTGCTCTCAGAATCCACAGTGGTCGCCACACAGCACGCTCCACCTCAGTCAACCAACCTGTCCTTAGAAAAAGTCAGGGGCAGGGACTTCCCTGGTGGCGCACTGGTTAAGAATCCACCTGTCAATGCAGGGGACACGGGTTCGAGCCCTGGTCCGGGAAGATCCCACATGCCGTGGAGCAACTAAGCCCGTGCGCCACAACTACTGAGCCTGCTCTCTAGAGCCCACGTGCCACAACTACTGAGCCTGTGAGCCGCAACTACTGAAGCCCACACGCCTAGAGCCCGTGCTCCGCAACAAGAGAAGCCACCGCAATGAGAATTCTGCACACTGCAAAGAAGAGTAGCCCCCGCTCGCCACGGTTAGAGAAAGCCTGCGAGCAGCAACGAAGACCCAACGCAGCCAAAAATAAATAAATACATTTAAAAAAAAAAAAAAAGCCAAGGGTAGTCCTGGTTTGTCTGGTAAAAAAAAAGGTTTCATTAAATGACATGCTTCAGACACTCTTAGCAAATATAGCAGCAAAAACAGGAAGCAAGGCAATGTTAAAGGAAGCTTCCCTCCCCTAGAAGTCAACTTCCATGTGCGATGTTTGCCCACACTCTATTGCTAGCACTCATATGTCGTGCTATAAATAACATATTCTACCAGGAACCCTTGGCTGGTACAGAAATGAAGACTCTGAAAAGATTAGACAGATGTTGTATGTCGCAAATTTGTCGACTTTGTCTGCTGCGTGCTTATTTAATCCTTATGCAACTAGGGCCATTGTGATGAAAGAATTAAAGAAACCTGTGTGCTTTTTTTCCCTTTCTTTAAAAAAAAAAAAAATGTTTACCACGTAGAAGCTTTACATATTCTTTTTAACATTTGGGATAACTGGAACCAATTTTTGCATGTGATGAAGCAGGGGTCTAAATTACTTATTTTCCATAAAGATACCCTGCAGACCCAGCACCATTTCTTAAAAAGACAGTCCTTTTCCCCTGCACTGCAGGAGTCCTGTTTTTTTAAATTTGAGTATCATTTGAATCCTGGTTTTGATGCGCTAATTACTTTTCTCTTATATTATCTTCTAGGAGCTTTACAGTTTTTTCTTTCACATTTAGATCTATGATCCATTTTGAGTTAATTTGGGGGAAAGGTTAGAATCTGTGTCTAGATTCTCTCTTTTTTTTTTTTTTTTGGTATATGCGTGTCCAATTGTTTCAGCACCCTTTGTTGAAGCTAATTTATTTTTTAATATATGTTACCATTTTTTGTAATATATTTTTGTAATATATTATGAAAATAAGAAATGCTTAATCTGCATCAAACCACCTAAAATCATCTTATATATATTCCATGCTTTAGGAAACCCCACAGTGGGATGTTGAGCTCACAGCAGTGGATAAAGGAGGGTTTTCTGTAGAAGTTTGCTCAAAAGTCTTTAAGAATTTATTATATAAGAAGTTTGTACTTGTTTCAGAAACAATAGAAAATACAGACAAATATAAAGAAGTAAATAAAAGTCATCTGTAATCCTCCTACCGAGAGGTAAGCACTACCACCATGTTGGTGTGTTTTCCAGCCGCTTTCCCCGTACACACATATATATTGCATCTTATAAAAGGGAGGTAATGAAATAATACTGTTTTGTGTTCTTACATTTTACTTAATATGTTCTTAACAGGGACTTCCCTGATGGCCCAGTGGTTAAGAATCCACCTTCCAATGCAAGGGACGCAGAAGGAAGGAAGGAAGGAAGAGGGAAGGAGGGAGGAAGGAAAGAAAAAAGAAAAAGATAAAGCAAAGCCAAATTACCATGGACAACATCGACAACAAAACTAGATGACATTTTCCCCACAAACACCAAAATACAAGGTCACCAACTGTCACGCAGTCTGCAGGGTCTCAGCATCTATGTAGGCGAAAGCACAGAGAAGCAAAAGGGTGTCTCCTGGACCTGAGAACAGGAGAAGTCCCAGTCAGCCAGCAGGCATGTAAAGGAGAGCTCTGTGGGACCATTTGAGAACAGCAGCTAAAACTGCCAGGGCTTTGCCCAACCTAATAGTGGTTGAGAGTAGAAGGAGATTTCACAAAGGACTAATGGGTCTGGAGAAGTCAAGCTCCCGGGAATTCTTGAAACTGTTAAGGCAGGTTCCACAATGAGGAGAAACTGCTGAGAGTGAAGTCAGACTTGAGGTGGATAGAGACAAAGGATAGAGATGGTCCAGCTAAAAGTGAAAGGGAAGGACAGAGGCAGGAAAGCTACATGAAAACAACAGAAGGTAAAAATTAGAAAGATAAAAATAAAACAGAAGATAAAAATTAGAAAGACTCTCTCAACTGTGCCACCCTCTAAAAGTTTAGGAGAATTAACTTTTTAAATGAGCAACATAAAAATATCAAGACCAAATCCTATATGAAATTATCATAAGAAAAAAGAGATTAAGAAGCTGAAAAACATCTCTATAGATCATGAAAACCCACCAGAAAGACATGTCTAAAAAACATATCAAAACTGTAACTTCCTATTAAAAATTTTTAAAAACTAAAATAATTTTTAAAGGATACAAGACATAAAAGAACAGCATAAGTCAGAACTAAGAAAAACTCAGAAATGAGATGACAGAACTCAGGAAAAATTGTATTTAGAAGAAGATATCATTTCAAAAATGAAGAGAAAATTAGAATGAAGAAACACAACAGATAATGCCTTAAGACAAACAGGAAATAAATGTAAGGAAATTTTAAAATAAAAAAGAAACAAAGAAAAATTAAAAAGATCTGAAAGAAAGTAGCAAATGTTGACAACAGGCAGAGAAGACCTAACACACAAGATAATAGGAGACACTGAAGAAGAAAACCAAAGCAAGGGAGCAGAATAAGAAAAAAAACTAATTGAAACTACATAGTGAAAGAGCACACAGGGTAGCTGAAAATACCAACCCAGAATGACTAACACCAAAATATATTCTAGAAAAAATTACTGGAGATTAAAAAACCCTTTGGGGCATCTAGGCAAAAACAGGTAGTGACATTTAAGACAAGAAAATTAAATTTTCATCAAACTTTTTGACAGCAAGGCTTGATGCCAGAAGAAAATAAAATAATGTATTAAGATTCTCAAGGGAAAAAAATGTGATCCAAGGCTTTTGTATCCTGAAAAAGTGACTTTAAAGTATAAAAGGCATAAACTGTTAACATGCAAGAAATCAGGGACTATTGTTGCCATTCATAAGTGCTTTCTGAAAAATCTACCAGAGAACAAGCTTCAGGCAACCAAAATGGCCAGAGAGACATTGACATAATAAGGACTGGTGATGAGCATTAAATGTACAGTTATTTGTAGTACTAACACTCAGTGAGGTGTAAAGAAAAGAGAGTGCAGTACGCAATGACTCTACACTCTGGTAAATTAGATACAGCACAACAATTTAAAAATGGGGAAGATAAGAATATATGAAAAAGGTATTGAACCGTTCACAGTGATTCCATTTGAAGTGGTAGTAGTATTGTTATTCTGAGACTATTGGGTGTCCAATATGAGATAAAATAAATGAGTCATTGTACGACATTCTAATTATAGCATCTCTTGTATTTTTTAAGATCAGGGTTTTCAATATGAAAGAAATGATATATCGATTTAACATAGAAAAGTTTAAGTTGAAAAATACTCATCATAATAGTCATAAATTTGAATTAGAAGTACCAGTTATAAACTCATGAAGTAGTTTATCTCATCTTTTATTTTACCTTAAAAATGTATATAATATTGCATATATATATATATCTCCTAGTTCTGTCCACTGAAGAGACCTAGAAACAATGGCCAACCCAGTAGCAACAAACATTATTAATGGCCAGATCGTGGTCTTGAAATGCCATTTCTCACTAAAAGAAACCAGGGCTTCTTGGAGAAATGACTGATTCTGGTCTGAGGCACAAAATGTAGAAAATTGAAAACTTTTTGTCAAACTAGTGAGGAAACAAAGACCACAAGGGTCCTGTCAAAAGGACTCAGGAGGCAAATTGAAGAGGCTTCCACCAGCAAAAGATAAAGGAATTGGAGCTTCAAAAATGATAACTGGAGCTTCCCTGGTGGTACAGTGGTTGAGAATCTGCCTACCAATGCAGGGGACACAGGTTCGAGCCCTGGTCCGGGAAGATCCCACATGCCGCGGAGCAACTGGGCCCGTGCGCCACAACTACTGAGCCTGTGCCGTAAAGCCTGGGAGCCACAACTAGTGAACCCGCATGCCGCAACTACTGAAGCCCGCGTGGCTAGAGCCAGTGCTCCGCAGCAAGAGAAGCCACCACAATGAGAAGCCCGCGCACCGCAACGAAGAGTAGCCCCTGCTCACAGCAACTAGAGAAAAGCCCGTGCGCAGCAACAGAGACCCAACGCAGCCAAAAATAAATAAATAAATAAAATTATTTTTTTTTAAAATGATAACTACAATTGATTGAAACTCATCCAATACATTTTAATTCATGGAGTCATGATGAAATATACATATTTTTAAACTAATTGGTCATCTTCAGAGAAGGTTAAGGTGAAAAGGACCCAACCCATGATCTTGAAAACTAATAAATATAGGGAAGACATCAAAAATCAAACCTTTATCCTGCCTGTTTATTATGAGCTGAACAACTGGGTAACCCAAAAGTAGATAAGGGGAAGAGTATCTTTATTAAATTTTTCCAACTAAACATTTTTTAAGAAATAGTAAAATTAGAATATCACCATTTTGCAACCCCCAATAAATTAACGCATTTAGGCAACAATCACCAATAGCTGCAAACATCACACAAATAGACAGACACTCCATGCATCCTGATAAAAGAGCATTTCATAGGTCATGTTGTATGTGTCACAATGCATCTCATAGGAGACCTGCTATCCCAGCTTTTCTCACAACTGGGCTGTAAAGTCTGATCACTTGGTTAACGTGGTGAACGCGTGGGATTTTGATTTGGAAAAGATTGTTGTAAAAAGTTAAAGGTGAAGAAAGAGGAGGAAGCCTCCCAGAATCCCTTGTGGCAAAGTGGCAGAGTGCAGAGAAAGGAGGCACCCAGCTTTCAGGGGCAGCCTGACAGAGGTTCCAGGCACAGTGCCTCAGGCCCGATACTGGAGTAGTTAATTCTCCCCGGAACAGTGAGGCAGTGCAATCAGCATAACTCAGCCATTGTTTCTAAGGGCCAAACTCTCCTGGAAATCTTCTGAGCTACCTAATTGCCATTACACGATTTCCCCTCAAGAATGGATTCTGTTGTTGGTAACTAAAGGACCCTGAGGGATACAGGATCCAAAGAGTTGACCATAGTGTGTGTGTGTGTGGATGCGTGCACGCGTGTGCTTAAATTAATGAGTCTCCAAGATGCCATTAATTTCTCTGAATTTATTTTAAAAGCCCAGATTGGCTGACAAAAAGGAGCTATTTGCTTTGATCAGTGTTTGCCCCTGAAAGCCTTCAAGAAGATAAACAGAAGCTTGGCTTGCATAGATCTCTGTGTATTTGAGAACTGTTGGGAGTGTATGTACAGTAATCTTTGGTTTTATATAAACCTGACAAGAGAGTGACACTGACAAGCCTTTCTCAGAAAATTCTTAAAGAAGCAATTAAGCCTGAAAGCACACTCCACATTCATGTTTATTCAGCATTTACATGTCTTTTCTGAACCACACTCTCTTGTGCCTCCTAAGGTTATTTTGCAGATATATTGTGCTAAACTGTAATAGCGTTCAAAAACATTCCCTGCCTCTGCCTAGACGAGAATTCTATTTCTCTTCCCAATCGCGTTGGGCTTGGCCATGTGACTCGATTTGGCCAACTGAAGATGAGAGGTAAAGTATGTCACATTCAACGCTAAGAGTCAGTTAGGGTTTTGCCACGCTCTTTTCCCTCTGCCCTGGTGTAACCATGGAAGCTTCTCCATCAGGCTGAGTCCGAAAGAAAGAAGACTTGGATCAGAGCCACAGCTCACCCACAGTGGGCATGGAACATGCATATGTGGGAAGAAAGTGCTAAGCCGCTGGGATCTGGACCCCTTTTGACCACAGTGTAGCCTTGTTTGTCTATTGCATGTTATTGATCACAGATGCTGTCTTCTTTTTTTGTTTCTACTTTTTTTTAATTTTTATTTATTTATTTATGGCTGTGTTGGGTCTTTGTTTCTGCGCGAGGGCTTTCTCTAGTTGGGGCAAGCGGGAGCCACTCTTCATCGCGGTGCGCGGGCCTCTCACTATCGCGGCCTCTCTTGTTGCGGAGCACAGGCTCTAGACGCACAGGCTCAGTAGTTGTGGCTCACGGGCCTAGTTGCTCCGCAGCATGTGGGATCTTCCCAGACCAGGGCTCGAACCCGTGTGCCCTGCATTGGCAGGCAGATTCTCAACCACTGCACCACCAGGGAAGCCCACAGACGCTGTCTTCTAAGCACTGTTTATAAGCCAGGCACTTACATCCTTACATCATCAAGAGCTGGATACTCATCTCTCCGCCTAACAGATGAGGAGACAGACCTGTAGAGGGTAAGGAACCTGACACCTGCTCGAGCCAGCGCTGAGACCTGGACCGAGTCAGTCTTTTTTTTTTAATTGAGGCATAGTTGATTTACAATGTTGTGTTAGTTTCAAGTGTACAGCAAAGTGATTCAGTTATTCTTGTAGGTTAGTAAAGATATTGAATATAGTTAGTTCCCTGTGCTATACAGTAGGTCCTTGTTGGCTATCTATTTTATATATATATTATAGTGTGTACCTGTTAATCCCTACTATACAGTAGGTCCTTGTTGGTTATCTATTTTATATATATTGTAGTGTGTATCTGTTAATCCCAAACTCCTAATTTATCCCTCCCCCCCCAACTTTGCCCTTTGGTAACCCTAAGTTTGTTTTCTATGTCTGTGAGTCTATTTCTGTTTTGTAAATAAGTTCCTTTGTGTCTTTTTTTAGATTCCACATGTAAGTGATATCAAATGATATTTGTCTTTGTCTTTCTGGCTTACTTCACTTAGTATGATAATCTCTAGGTCCATCCATGTTGCTGCAAATGGCATTATTTCATTCTTTTTTATGGCTGAGTAATATTTCGTGGTATATTTGTACCACATCTTCTTTATGCATTCCTCTGTCGATGGACATTTAGGTTGCTTCCATGTCTTGGCTATGGTAAATAGTGCTGCTATGAACAGTGGGGGGCATGGATCTTTTTGAATTAGAGTTTTCTCCGGATATATGCCTAGGAGTGGGATTGCAAGATCATATGGTAACTCTATTTTTAGTTTTTTAAGGCACCTCCATACTGTTTTCCACAGTGACTGCACCAATTTACATTCCCACCAACAGCATAGGAGGGTTCCCTTTTCTCCACACCCTCTCCAGCATTTATTGTTTGTAGACTTTCTGATGATGGCCATTCTGACCAGTGTGAGGTGATACCTCACTGTAATTTTGATTTGTATTTCTCTAATAATTAGCTATGTTGAGCATTTTTTCATGTGTCTGTTGGCAATCTGTATGTCTTTTTAAGAGAAATTAGACCAAGTCAGTTTAATGCCAAAGGCTTCTGCTCTTAAAACTACATTCTGCAAAACTGAGAAAGTCCCAGCATATACGGCATTTCTGCTACCACCCCTGCGCTCACAGAAGCACGCAGCAAATGCTTACTGACTGGAGAGCAATGCCTAAATGACCCTTCCTGAATGTCTGAATAAATGAATAAATATTTATTGGATGCCAATAGACAAATCACATTGCAATAAGTTGTTTAGGGTCTAACAGAACACACACACACAAAAAGATGTAGACTGCAACTTCCAAAACTATGTCCTGAAGGAGCGGAATGGACCACATACAAGCTTTAGGAGCAGTGTTGGATATAGGCTGTGCAGCAGCCAGAGCCCCAGACCCAGAGGCCAAGGGCCTGCATCCTGACCTCTCCCACCGCTGTGTGATGCCAGCCATCATTTTAACCTCTCTGAGCCTGTTTCCTCACATAAAAAATTACTAATAAAATTGGTCTTGGGTGTCAGGTGAAATAATCCATGTAAATCATTTTAAATTCTCTGAGTTGATATGTCCAAGCATGGGCAGAGAAGTGAGTCAGTCCAGAAGAGGTCTGGAAAGATTCCTCATCCACGGGCAGTAACCCCCGGGCTTCTGTGGCAGGACACTTGAAGATAATGGGATTTTTGAGTTACTGAAATGTCTCTTTTACAGAATATATAAAACACATAGATTTTTAAAAATTTATTGAAACTTTCTGATTTAAAAAAAAACACACTCTAAAGTGCTATAAAATATTAAAAGATTAAGGAATTGCTAAATGGAGACATTTCACAATTTAAAATTCAGAACCTCTTTGTAGATGGGCACAGTGAGAGGTCATTTTCTCCCCGTTGTCATGGAGACACATGGAACCCGTATGTAAACGTAAGAGCTCTGTGCACCCTCATGTACATTTGCAGTGAGGGCAAAGGGTGAGCTGAAGGCAGCCTAGAAGGCTTCGGGACAGAACTGGGCTTTGTGCTCTAGGTTGCTGGGTTCCAGTTTTGGAAAGATCTTGAAGGGAAAGAAAGGAACTAACACATACTGAGTGTCCTCTGCATGTCGGAAACTTTACATCAGTTATCCCTAATTCTCATAGCAACTCTGCAAGGTCTGAAGTTTCAGAAGACTGTATAACCTGTCTGGGTCACACAGTTAGCAAATGACAAAAGCACCTCAATCCTTATCTGTCTGACCCCAAGGTTCAGTCTCTTTCCAGTACACCAAGGGTTGGCAAACTATACTGCCCGTGGGCCAAATCTGGCCGACCACCTTTATTTTTGTACTACCTGTGAGTCAAGAATAACTTTTTTAACAGTTAAAAATAAATAAATAAATAAGAGGATATTTTGTGACATGTGAAAACAATGTGAAATTCACATTTCAGTGTCCACAAATAAAATTGTACTGGAACATAGCCACACCTATTTATTTATATATTGTCTATGGTTACTTTTATGCTACAAGGGCAGAGTTGGGTAGCTGTGCCAGAAGTCATATAGCCCCCGAAGTTTAAAATATTTGTTACCTGGTCGTTTACAGAAAAAAATTCTCCCACTCCTGCTCTAGACCAGATAGCTTTGTAGGTGATCCGGGCCTCTCCTTTTACAGGGGAGGAAACACGAGTCTGTAAAGATTGAATAAATGTGCCCCAAATTAATAATATTAGGGGAGACACGGGTCTAGCAAATGAGAAGCATTATGTGGCCGACACGGCAGGTTGAGAAGGGGGTCAAGACGGGTCAGTCCGCTCGTCTGGCCGTGATGGAGAGTCTGAACAGGTGGAGGGGCGGGTGGGAGGCAGGGAAGCTGGCCGCTCAGAGAGTCCTGGAGTTTACACCTGAAATGTAGAGCCACCTGGGGAAAATGGAAGGACAAGGAGGCCGAGTATTCAGAGAACCGGAGGCTGGGCTCAAGGAGAGGGTTAAAGGTGGAGGGACTCGCCAAGGAGGGCAGAGGAAGTCAGTCTCAGAACCTTGTCTTTCACTCAGTGAAACAGGATACATGAAAGCGTGGTACAGATTAAGAACGATGTTTATCGTAAAATAGATAGCTAGTGGGAAGCAACCGCATAGCACGGGGAGATCAGCTCGGTGCTTTGTGACCACCTAGAGGGGTGGGATAGGGAGGGTGGGAGGGAGACGCAAGAGGGAGGAGATATGGGGATATATCTATATGTATAACTGATTCACTTTGTTATAAAGCAGAAACTAACACACCATTGTAAAGCAATTATACTCCAATAAAGATGTTAAAAAAAAAAAAAGAATGATGTTTATAACATATTAGTGAGAAAACACAGGTTTACAAAATGTGATTTTTTAAAAGAAGCTACATAGGTATATGGGTTTATATAAATCTGATGTAAATAGATAGAGAGATATAGATATAAATAGACATAGATATAGCTATAGATCCATACAAGAAACATAAAGAGAGATTCACACCAAACTTGTAACCATAGTTACTTCTATTGAGTGAGAGAGAAAAGAGGAAGCTTTCACACCTACAAAATTACACACATTATATTGTGTGAGTTTTTATCTTGAAAATGTAATATTTGCAAAAACATAAAAATAAAAGCCCTATCATCTCTAAAATAAACAGAGCCTAAAAGATTCCTCAGTGTGTCACCATGGAAGTAACTAGGAATAGCCCCCAGAAGCTGTTAGGTTGGTAAAATCCAAGTATGGCCTGAAACTAGTTGATGGTGTGGTGCCAGTATCAATTTCCTGGTTTTGACAGTGAACCACGTTATGTAAGATGCCGCCACTGGGGGAAGCGGGGTGATGGGTACATGGGACCTCTATTTTTGTAACTTCTTGCTCATCTATAATTAAATTAAAATTAAAAGTGTTTAAATCTTTTAGGTTGAATTCTATGAACATGTCCATTCTGGGCTGCTTTTGACCCACAAAAATGGCAATTTCATATAGCTAACTATATAATTAACCTAAAGGGAAAATTTAACCTAATCAATTGTATTTAAACCTGTCTGAAGAACTACCCGTCTGAACAGGTGTAGGTTTGTCTGCACAGAGTATAAGGACTCAATGGCTCGCTGGGGCAGGAGTGGTCCTGAGGTGTCCTCGGGGTACCAGCCCACTTTTTTCTGACCAACCCTCACAAGGCAGCACCTGTACTAGGAACAGGGGTATCCCGATGCCCAGGAAGATACGTACCTCTTGATGTGCCGGCTTACATATGGCTCGCCTGACAGCTCCCATCCCATGAAGCCGTCGGAACAGTTCTGGGTGAGTGGACAAATTAACTTACAAAGCCCAAGTGGCCCTTGAGCATGTGATGGTCACATGCCAGTCCAGCCTTGTGAGAACCTGACTGCAGGGCGGGCAGCGCTACTCCCTCTGAGATATGGCTTCTGAGTGGTCAGCTCAGGCCAAAGGCATAGCCTTGAGTGGACCTCAGAGGGACCCACCATGAGAAGAGGGACCCACCATGAGAAGAGGGACCTTATAGCAACTCCTCCACAGAACAAAGGACCCCGGGGCTCTGGTAGCCCTTCTGACACGGCTCAGAAGTGTGGGTCATGTCGAGGCCAAAGAAAAGGAGCATATGCTCTGGCAGGTAGGTTGACACAAATCAAGCAGGCAAATAAACTCTGGGACTGGAGTGAGGGATAAATGACCCTGGGTTAGTAGCCTAAACAGTATAACACCAATAAAATCCCTGAGAAAAATTGTCAAATAAATTGCTTGAGATGGTGTTTTTTCATTTTGTGTTTAAAACACAAAACAAAACAAAAGCCTAACTAAAAAGTCTTACAATTAAATGGGGTACTTTTCCTTAGCTACCAAGCTCTTTTCAGTACTAAAAAAAATATCTGAGATCATTAAGCGCGTGGGTGAGGAGAGCCCTGAGTAAGGGGAATGTATTTGCGTGCTAGGGCTGCATAACAAAATGCCACACATTGGGTGGCTTAAACAACCATCTCAAAGTTCTGGTGGCCAGAAGTCCAAAACTGAGGTGTTGGCAGGGTAGCTTCCTTCTGGGGACCAGGAGGGAAAATCAGTTCCAGGCCACTCTCCTAGCTTCCCGTGGTTTGCTGGCAACCTTTGGTGTGTAGAAATATCACCCTGACCTCTGCCATCACCTTCACGTGAAATTCTCCCTGCGTGTGTGTGTCTGTGTCCAAATTTCTCTTTTTGTAAGGCCACAGTCATACTGGATTAGGGGCCCATCCTCCTCCAGTATGACTTCATCTTAACTAATCACATCTGCAATGACCTTTTTTCCAAATAAGGTCACATTCTGAGGTGCTGGGGGTTAAGACTTCAACATATGAAATTTTGGGGGACATGATTCCGTCTATAACAAGGGGCAAAGGTCAGTATCCACACTGAACCCTCCCAAACGCCTGCTCTGGTATGCCCTCTTTTTGCGACTGTCCCTAGCTACACCTCTTGCATTAAATATGAAATGTATTAAGACTAGAATATCTGAAGCACCAAGAAAACTGCCAAGAGAGCAGAGAAAAATTGACAGAGCATCACGGAAATTAAATGATTTTGAGTGATAGAAGGCATCCTGGCCTGGACATCAAAATCTGTGGTCTGTACTCCTGGTCTGACTCCAATCAGCTGGAGAAATGTGGGCTGTCGCTTGCTGAGCTGCAGTTCTGTGCTCTGTGAGGTGGAGGGGTCCCCCAGGATGGACAGAGGGCCCACCCACTGGTTGTATTAGAACCAGGACTACAGCCCCCATCTGTCTTTGCCTGGAGCTCTCTCCACTCTGCCTGTATCTCTCTGAACTTCTAGGCTCCGTCTCCTGAACTCTGAGATTTCAAACCCAGTCTTTTCCACGCTAACTACATGCTTGGAAATCTAACCTTCCCTCAAAACCCCTGACCCACCTAAAGATCAGTAAGTCACCCCATAATCTTTTCAGAAGGCCTGCTGGCTGAGCAGCCTATAATTTCCTTGACTCGCATCACCGGCCTCACAGAGCACAGAACTGTTCTCGGCGGCACAATTGCTGGTATTTAGCAGACTCTGGACTCGCTCGTCTCAGCAGATGGTTTTCTACGGCCGCAGTCCACAGAGGGCTGTCTGGACATCTCATGCTGAAACCAAGTTTGGGCAGTAATCCAGGTTTGCAAAAGATCAGAACCAAGGTTTGGTTACTCCACCCCGAAACCCAGCAAGGATCTCCACGGGGGCTCCACGCAGCTGAAAATGGAAGAAGCACTCAAACCTTAACCGTTCACCGCTCCCCCGACTGGCTCCCCTTTTCCACTCACAAATAGCATAAGAAGCCCTTTTCTTGCCTCCCCATGAGGACAGTCTGAAAACTGTTAACACAGACAGCTAGTGAGCGCTAACCACAGTGAGGGAAAATGTCAGATATTAATGTCGCTTTTTTTCTATGTCAGTGTGAACATCCGAGGATAAGAATAAACTCTTATTTACAGGGTCAAACACCACAATATGTACATATCACTAAAGTGTGTTTGCAAACTAGGTAATAATGGCTCTAAATAGACTGTCTTGGAATGACTAATAAATAATAAGCGTCTTGCCTTCAAAATTAACAGCAGAGAAGAAGCGTACTATTTAGGGCACTGCAGTAAGAGGTAGCTTTCACCGGAGGCGTGGGGCTGCAGCAGGAGGGCCCCAGACTCGGTTCTTGTCCTCGTGTTACTTCGGACGCAATGGGGAGCAGGGCCATGTGAAGTGGTGACGAGAGCAAAGCTGCCTGAAGGGGTGACGTCGGAGAACCTCAGCATCTAGATCTGGAACGAACCTTCGTGTTGCTAGAACTCCAGCCTGCCTGGTTTACATTTGCAGTCACCTGCCCAGGTTCACACCAGGTAAAGCAGGAAGTACCCACGGAATCATCCAACCTAAGGACATTCAGATTCTGGGGAGGGGTTGGGGTGGATGTGCCGGCCTTGAATGCGAGAGTCCGGCACTTCGGCCCCTCTTCCCTGTGACCGGGGACGACACTAGACCTCACGGGACAGCACGTTCCTGTCTTAGACATGGTAGCACCTCTTCACGGTGTCGCCGCAGGGATTAAATGAGATAAGTAACACACCTGGGTAAATGTCAAACGATTCTCCATGAAATGCATGAAGCCATAACATGAGCAAGAAAGGCTACATTCTTTTCGAAGTGATACTGTTAAGATGCTGATAACATCTTCAAGAAAGAGTTACTTTCAAAGTTAATAAACACTGCCACCTTTGCAGCACTGAATAGTTGCCCCTGGACTGATATTAACACCAGATATTTATTTAGACCTCTTCTGGTTTCCAAGTCCTTTTAACACAGCTGTCTGAATCGATGCTCACTGAGGAAACCAATGGGGAAACCGAAACTCTAAGAAGCCAGAAGCTTCCCCAGGGTCACAGAGTTAATGGATGCTAAGGCTGGACTTCCAGTGCTACATGGGGTGTGGGTGCTCTGTTGACAAAACCATGGCGCCTCTGGAAAGAAACTGGCTCGTCTGGGCAGCCCAGTATCGCTACGTGATTGCCCACTGTGGACAAAGATTCATCAGGACCAGGACCGTTGCTGGGCTTGCTTGTAACCTCACTCGAAGAGTTCCCGAGGGTGAGGACTGAGTGCCCAGGCTTCCCCCCACGCAGCACAGACCTCACACCAGTCATCGAGTGGGAGACTCTCCATCTCAGCTTAACTCTCAGGGCAGCAGGAAGTGAGGCGGGACGCAGCTCGCGTGATGTCCCAGAGCTCACGTCCTCCCTCTGGCTGTCATCACCTCATGTAAATCAGTACAAATCCCTGAGCCCTTTCCAGTTTCTGATCCCAGATCTCATGCAGACTGGCACATAGATGCAATAATTCCGTCCCTGCACGAAGAGAAATGTTCAAGGCACCAAATCTCTGATAGACTCTAGGGGGAAAGAAATCAATCAAGTACCCGGATATTTTATTTGTGTGGTACCAACAGTAGGCACATGAGAAATTGCTCAGTTGAATGTGTAAATTTGGTTTTTAATCAGAATATTTATTCACTGTAAAGAGAGCCACAGAGACACAAAGGAAGCCTTTCTGCTCCCGTTTCCTCGCGTTAAAATTACAAAGTTATTTCTGGAAGGCATTTTGGCATTATCCATCAAGTGCTTTAAAAATGTTTACACCCATTGGCCAAGTGATTCCCTTTTTTAAAAAATTAATTTATTAATTTATTTATTTTTGGCTGTGTTGGGTCTTTGTTGCTGCGCGCGGGCTTTCTCTAGTTGCGGTGAGGGGGGGGCTACTCTTCGCTGCGGTGCGCGGGCTTCTCATTGCCATGGCTTCTCTTGTTCCAGAGCACGGGCTCTAGGCACGTGGGCTTCAGTAGTTGCAGCACGTGGGCTCAGTAGTTGTGGCGCTCAGGCTCAGTAGTTGTGGCTCACGGGCTCTAGAGAGCAGGCTCAGCAGTTGTGGCGCACGGGCTTAGTTGCTCCATGGCATGTGGGATCTTCCCGGACCAGGGCTCAAACCCGTGTCCTCTGCATTGGGAGGCGGATTCTTAATCACTGCGCCACCAGGGAAGTCCCAGTGATTCCCTTTCTAAGAAACATTACCAGAAATTCAGACAGAGAGACGTTTATGAAGATACCATCCCTTACGACTGGGAAGAGTTAGCCGTAAATGTCACTGTTCACCACTAAAAGGAAACGTGCCAAAGTGTTAACAATGATTGCTTCTGGGCAATTGGATTATGATATAACTTTATATTTTTTTTCTTTTTATTTGTCTCTATATTTTCCAAAATTCTCTACAATGAGAAACCCAAATATCCACTGACAGATGAACGGATAAACAAAATGTGGTATATACATACAGTAAAATATGATTCAGCCTTAAAAAAGAAGGAAATTCTGACACAGGCTACAACAAGGATGAACCTTAAAGATATTAGGCTAAGTGAACTAAGCCAGTCACGAAAGGACAAATACTGTGTGATTCCACTTGCATGAGGTCCCTTGAGTAATCAAGTCCAAAGAGACAGAAAGTAGAGCGGTGGGTGCCACAGGTTTGGGGGAGGGGATGGGGAGTTAATGTTTAATGGGCACAGAGTTTCAGTTTGGGGAGATGAAAAAGTTCTGCGGATGGATGGTGGTGACGGTTATACAACAATGTGAACGTACTTAATGCCACTGGACTGTACACTTGAAAATGGTTAAAATGGTACATTCATGTTATATATATTCTACCAGACTAAAATATTTTAAAGAAAAAAAAATCTGGGACTTCCCTGGCAGTCCAGTGGTTAGGACTCAGTGCTTTCACTGCCGAGGGCCCGGGTTTGATCCCTAGTCGGGGAACTAAGTTCCCACAAGCCTCGCGGTATGGCCAAAAAAATAAAGAAAGAAAAAAATCTATAATAAGTATGTGTTTTACTCTGATACTAGAGGGAAAAATAAATAAATGGAAAATTAGATTAAAATGCTGGTTTTGGCTAGATGGCCTGCTTTCCAGCTATAGCCTTTCATGTCTTAATACCATGTTCAACATTCAACTTCAGCACACACATGATGAGTGCTCCAAGGTGACCTGAAGAGAGAGCTCCAGACTCAGAACTCAGGTGCAGGGAGAGGCTGTTATTTAGGCAGAAAGAATCAAGAGGAATTATTTCCTTTTAATAAGTTGCCTTACGTTTTATACTAAGTATTAACCAAAAAGAGAGGGCAAAGAAAAAAAGAAAATTCCATCTTTAAACTCAGTTTCGGTTAGGGTTAGGGTTACAAGTATAAGATATACCTGCCTTAAAAAAAAATTTTAAGCAGGTGCACACACCCCCTTAGTAAATAAGTGTGAGCCTGGAAGAATGGAATAAAAATGTTCTCTTTCCCCCAAAAAAAAAATTTTTTTTTTTTTTTTGCATAATCACAAGAAAGAGAAATTGAGGATAATATCACATTAGCTGGGAGTTTCCTGGATGGTCACATTTGCTCCATTTAGATGAGGGGTAACAGCTGACAAAACATGCCACCTCTTCCTCTTCCACGATCGGCAAAACGAAGAAGTGGCAGCGTCACGACTATGTTCATCCCCAGCCCTTCCTAAGTCAACCACAGCTAAGAAGCTGCTGTCTAAAAACCAACGGAAGAGCGTCGTAACATGGATCAATCACGTTCAGCAGGTACCAACCAACAGGAGAAAATAAAATGACTGCTAATTGCAGCACGATGCCACTCACGTCCATGTATTGATCAGTCATCAAGAACTGAGTACTCATTTTAAGGTCAATGCAAATTTTTTATTGTGGTGAAATACAGACAACATGAAAGTTACCTTTTTAACCATGTTTAAGTGTACGGTCCAGTGGCATTAAGTACATTCATATTGTTGTGCGACCATCACTGCCATCCTTCCCCAGAACTTTCTCATCTTCCCCGTTAGACACTAACTCCTGGGACTTTCCTGGCGGTCCAGTGGTTAAAACTCCGCAATCCCAATGCAGGGGGCACGAGTTCGATCCCTGGTAGGGATACCGAGATCCCGCATGCCATCTGGCACGGCCAAAAAACCAAAAAGCACTAACTCCCCATTCCTCCTACTCCCTGCTCTGTCTCTACGAATTTCACTCATCTAGAAACCTCATATAAGTAGAATCTCACAGTATCCGTCCATTTATGACTGGCTTATTTACTTAGCATAATGTCCTCAACGGTCATCCATGTGGTAGCCTGTGTCAGAATTTCCTTCCTTTTTAAGGCTGAATCATATTCTATTGCATATATGTACCACTTTTTTTAATCCATTTATCCACTGATGGATACTTGGGTCACTTCCACCTCTTGGTTATTGTGAATAATGCTGCTGTGAACACGGGTGTACAAACATTCAATGCAAGTTTTAAGAATTGCTGCACTGTACGTGTTCAGGAAAATTACATAAGTGACCTCTATCTCACTGGTACCAGGAAATCACTCATTTCATGGAATCAGAAAATGGTAGAGAAGGAAACTATTATAAAATCATCATCGATATTTATCTATAGATGAGGAAAGGGACATGAAGTGACTTAACTAGGGTGATTTGGAAAATGTTCAGTTCCTACATTTAGGGAGGAGGGGAACCCCTCTCCCAGGCAAAAATATTCACCCGACTTGTCATGCCACATACCTCAAATTCCCGACACTGGAGATTTATTTACTTAGATGAGGGCACTGGTCCTTTTACCAGGAATCTCCTAGTAAAATAAAAATAGCTCTGAGGGAAAGTCATTACTGAGCCATAACCCTTGTCTTGAAAGACTGGTTTTCCACAGAACAGTAGGCTTAGAGTGGGATTCTCGGGGAAGAGAGCCCGTACGGGAGAGTTCCATGCGGAGGGCAGGAGGGCAGAGTCATGAGGAACGTTAAGCATAGATACTCCACGAGGAGACAGTCATCTCCTGAGGAGCTCCAGCCACCCACAGGTAGTCAGTACCAGTGCTGAGGGTCTGAAGACCCAGCAGAGTGACGTGAGAAAAGACCAACTCAGGCCAACATGACAATTTTCTCTCTGGCTAGCTTGTTGCTATGTATTATGCTTCAGACCAAAGTACAAGTCTTCTGTAGATGACTTGGGGTCCATGACTAAGTTCTGGATGTTAACAAAATATCTTGCTAGGTTTCCTCAGCTATATAAAGACCTTTTTTTTTTTTTTTTTTTTTTTTGCTTTTAGGAAGAATGGAAAATACCCACGTGGATCACCAACTGAGGAAGTCATTATTCTTCAACAGGTTTCAATATCTCCAGCGGCCAGATGTGTTTCATGATGGAGCTGAGGTAGCTCTGTCAGTAAAAGGAGGTGTTTGAAGACTGGGAGAACCCCAGCATAACACAGCCTATGAGCAAAGGCATCTGAACAACACTCCTCAAGTCAGAAAATGCTTTCCATAAATACAGTAACCGTATTGGTTCCATAATAACCAGGTTGAGTCTTAAGGGGAGTGTTATTTCTACGTCCAGTTCCAAAGTTGTGAGGTGGCTCCACGGGGCCTGTGGAAGAACAAGGGGTTAAAAAAGAGGACTATGGGATCCCAAGGAAAGGTAACACCTACCAATGTACTTGACAAGAAACACAAATGAGGTATAGAGCCTTTTGCAATCCTCATGTCAAGGCCAAGGACACCAGAAACCCTTCTATTTGTTAGACTGACAAAAACAACTAATTAGGCAATAGGACATGAGATGTATGGCTTTATCTGCAGATAATTCGAGAGGATACGGAAACTGAATCATTAAAACAGAGCCAGATACTAGTAATTAGTGACATTTATACATATCAGGCATAGAGTTTATGAAACTAGGAATCTATCATGCTCCAGTGAAAATCCAGAAAATAGTATTTCCAGGTTCCTGCCATGGTGGTGTGTATAGCATCTGATAAGTAAAGTCCACACTAACAAAACAAGTTCACACCAAATTAGCCTAAACAATAAAAATAAAATAGTAACGTTAATCTATTTCCCATGGTGGTGATGTTTGGTTTGCTTCATTGGCAAGTTAATTGAGTGCACATTTGTTTTATTCCCTCACATTTCCCAGTAGGCCAAGCTCACACTACGTCTTAAAATCCTTCCCAGAGGTCTCCTTATCCTCCGTGTCATACAGCCTAAGAGGCACACTGGGCAGTTTTCAGCTAACCCCGCACTGACAGAGCCAGCGAACGATTCTCCCTGCGGGTCCTATCGCAGTGTCGATAGCCACTGAGAACCAGGGTAGGATTGCCAGAGATGCCGGTGTAAGCACCGGTAAGCTGGGCTTTATTTTTCCATTAAAAAATGGTATATATAAAGCACTCTCCTATGTGCTTTCTTGTTATAAAAGACCATATAAAAGGGAGCACAGAATACTTCTTTTATCAATTTAGTATAGATTCTTCTAGCACCTTTTCTAAGCATTTATACACATCTCATGCACTGTTCTACAACAAATGTGTTTTGTTTAACAAATATGGCTTAGGGAATTCCCTGGTGGTCCAGTGGTTAAGACTCCGTGCTTCCGCTGCCGAGGGCCAGGTTCAGTCCCTGGTTGGGGAATTAAGATCCCACAAGAGGCCAAAAAAAGAAAAAAAAAAAAAAGAATTAAATTAAATTTGTAAATTCCCTGTAAGCTGTTGAGCAAACGTGTGAGATGGTGGAGTCGGTCCCCACGGCGTTCCTCCTCTCCGCCTAGCCCCTCTCATTTGAGTAAAAGTCACATCAAAGTAAAGGATCTGTCTATCTCTACAAAACATTGTGCCCAGCCTGGAGACCAGAGGTCCAAATAAAGGGAGCAGATGAGGAAAGTGCATCCAGGAAGCTGGAGGGGGTTGTGTAGACCGCGATGAGGAAGAGCCAAGGGCTCAGAACCAACAGGGGAGGCGGGGCACGAGGGCGTGATGTGCCGGCCGGCCTCAGATTTAGAGAGTCTAGGCTGGGACGCACTAGAGCGAGGCCACCAGAAGCGGGGGACATGAGTGAGAAAGCAGGAAAGTGAGGAAAGAAGAGGGCAGGCACGAGGGAGAATCTACTGGGCTCGCTCTGGGGGCGTGAGAGCGGCAAGGGGGCCCACGTGACTCATGATGGGCAGAAGGTGGTGCAGTTACAGAGGCATGGGAGTTACAGAGGCATGGGAGCCAGGGCCCAGAGGCAGGCTTGGGGGAATGGATGGGACAAACATGCTGGATGGGGACAACAGCAGTCGACTTTTCCTTCCTGTTCCTTTTTCCTCCCTGCCGTCATTTCCTCTAGTGCGTCCGTGAAGGAGAGGGTTATCTAGGTGAGAAAGTAAGTTACTAGCACCTCCCTAAATAGCCCTCATCCCACCTTTCTTTGGGTCATCAACCTTGTTCAACTTCTCTTAGGCCCTACTAGGCTCTGTGCTCCCTAAGGGAGGCCCATCTGTCTTTGTCACCCTGTAACACTTTACAGGGTATTCAAAGGCTACCAGGTTTGGAAAAACAACCAGCTCCATGCTTCATAGCTAACTCAGAGCTCCAGCTACAGCTGGGGTCAGATCAGCAGAGGCTCTGTGGTCAACCCAAGCTTCCCAAGGGCCACCCGCTCAGGGAAGGCAAGTTGCAGGCTGCTGGGAGAAGCATCTAGCAATGATCAGAGTGGTGGGGTCTGTCCAAGATGCCCTGTTAACAGCCGAGACCCAGGAAGGAGTAGGGAAAAAAAGAGGAAAGATGGGGCAAAGCTATGTACCCAAGACAGAAATAGGCAATTCCAGGCCATCTTCTTGGAGAGCCTCTACAAAAATATAGGTGGAGCTTAGGCCTCAGGGAGAAAAGAAATGGGGAACAAAATCCCCATAACTTAGCAGTATTAAAAGCTGCATACAAACATTTGGAAGCACCGTGACTCCTTTTTCGCTTGGGAGCAAATATGAAAGTTGATGGATTAAGTTAGGATCTTGCACGGCCTGATGCAGACTCTGCTCTGGAAGAAGCTTCCAAGAGTGTCCCTGGAAGTATCTGGGCTCAAGGTTGATCAGGTGGCCCATCTGACCAGCCAGGCTGATTTACTGGCAAAGAGCAGTGAGGACATCCATTTCAGCCAAGGTCAGGGACAACAGAAGTCAAGAGCAAAGGTGGAGCAAAGGCATTTGTCCAGGAAAAGCAAACTCTGCCAGGGGTGGGGATTAGGGCCTCTGAGAACCTTCCTCTCACCCCGGTCTGTCCAAAAGGCAACAGTAATACAAGTTTCTCAAAACACAAACAAACAAATACACAGAATGGATGGGGAGGAGCAAAGTCGTAAGTGCTTTGCAATGTAAAAACGATGATCATAAAGCGCCTTGTGCTGCCAGGGGCTTTTGGAAATGCCTTGAGTCCACCAAGCAAGGGCCTTCTTTGGAGCGACAGCACATGGAAACCAGGGGACAGAGTTCCGGACACCCTGTTCCTCCTGGCACTTCAGCAAGAACCATGTGGGAGGGCCTTGTCGGTTTTGGGGTCCGTTTGTCTCTGGGCAGTTGTAGCCTGTATACAACACTAGATATACAATAAACCTGTCTTATTTCATTATTTTCTCTCTCACGGCTCCAATCTGCTACCCACTTTTTTTCCCCGGCTGTTGTCACAGTGAAATTCATAACCTGAATTCCTTCCAGCTTTCTGAGGCAAGGCCTGTGGCTCTCACTTTGAACAAGGAAGTGTGACTTGGCATCAAACATTTTTGGGGGAGCTGGAGCTAAGAATTGGTGGAGGAGGGGTGAGGAGAAGGGATCAAAAGGTTCAGAAATGAGAGGAGAAGGACGGTGGAAGGAGAAACACAAAAGGACATTCATTTAACTGGGTTTCCTTTTCTTAATTTCTTGTTTCCATGTGCTCTGCTTTATTGTATTTCCTCTTAGCAATAAGAACCAAATTATCTCCCAGCTCACATTGTTTAATTAATTTCACCAATTCAGTCTTAGCACCACACTTAATAAAAAGGTAATAGGGTAATGCCTAAGGGTGGCGTTTTTCTTTAAAGCTAAATGTTAGTGATATTCGTTCTGAAACAACGTTTGGCACTTAAACCCAGGCATTTGATTTTTCAAGTTTTTGTGATTGCTTCACCAAACTCAGGTTGAGTGCAAACTGCTTTTGTCTAAAATGGTTTTGCAGGCAGTGATTGTTAAGCAACTGTATTGTTACATTTTGCGCCATACAATTTCACTGAAAGGCAGATTGATAAAACCAGCCAGGCCAGTTTCTGGACGTTACCCTCTCCTCCGCAGGACAGGCCTCCAGAGCCATCTGTACCTTTTGGCCCATCCCCCCAGGGCACTCCACCACCTGGCCTCCCAGGAAAATTCACTGGCATTTGTCTAGGACAGACACGTGGGGAAATGACATGCCCGGGGGAGGGGTGCACTCGGGGCCTTTGTTTTGGAAGAATAGCTGAGGAGCCATGGGGACCAGCACGATGTCCTGGCATCACAACAAGAGGGGACTCTTCCTTCATTCAACATCTAACAAATACTGGTTGTCGGATGGACCAGGCCTGGCAAGGGGCTCTGCCGCCACCACGATGAGCCATCCTGGGCCTCCAGTTTCCCTGGGCAGGGAGACATCAAGCAGGAAGGCAGTTAGAGCCCAGTGTAGAAGGTCTGTAACCGAAAAGAAGCCCAGACACCATGTGAGCACATCGGAGCAGAGCCTGCCCCAGGCTGGGGTGGAGCAGGAGTCAGGGAAGACTGCCTGGGGGAGGTACACTCTAGCACCTCCATCCATTCAACTGAAATTGAGTACTTATCATGGCCCCCCACTGCTCTGAGTGCTGAGATAGAGCAGTGGACCCAACAGTCAAGGTCCTCCTCACTAGAAACACACATTCCACCAGTGGGCAGAGGATTGTGCCAGAGTTACCTTGTGGCCAGAGAGGCCTGAGGAAGTGATGTGCAAGCTGAGACCTAATGATAAGATGGAGGGAAGAGCTTCTCAAGCAGAGGAAATGGCCTGCAGCCACAGGCATCAGGTGCTGCTGGAGAAGCAGGGGAAAGCCCAGAATGTAGTGGGCAAGGGGCAGCATGAAGGGACCGAGGTCAGAGACAGAGGCCAGGGCCAGATCACACAAGGCTCCATAGATTATGGTCACAAGTTTGGATTTTATTGTACGCATCATGGAAAGTTAAGGGTTTTAAGCCAGCAGCTGACATGATCAGATTTGTGTTTTAAAGTGATCATCCCAGCTGCTTGGTCAGGCAAGGGCGTGGGCAGGAAAGAGCGCTTGGGAGAAGCAGCACGTGCAAAGGCCCTGGGAGGCGTGGCTACTGCCAGCGGGTGTGAGGCCTTGTGTGTGGCCAGGGGCAGAGCTGCAGACTGGGGCCACACCACCAAAGTTCTCACGTGCCACCGGAGGCCTCCAAGCTGGGCTGAAGCAACCCAGATTTACTCAGCTCACTCAATGGCTTTTGGATTGGTGGGTGGGATTGAAGTCATGGATTCCCCAAACAGCAAGGACCCAGCGTGTGGAATAAATTCTGTCTTCAAAGACACAGAATGGGCAGGCTTTCAGAGTTACTAAAATGTATGAACAGTTTGCACTTTCTTACACACGAAACAAGAATTTTCTCATTCTCAAGAGTTCAGTGGGTAAAGTAGGGGAGTAACGACCCACTATGTGATTAATGCTATTATTTTATTGTTGTTGTTATTTATTTTATTTGCATTGCACACTGATCCCTGGCTTCCTTCTTCAGACTCCAGGCTACTCTCATTTTCCCACTTCTTGCTTGGCAGCTTATTTTCGGATTGTTTTCCCACCTCCTCTTCATCCTCTCACTCTTCGTCTCCAGCTAGTACTTCGCTAAGGACAAGTCCAGAACCCTGCTCAGTGGCTCCACCCTCCCCGCCGAGGGCCACGCCCACCCGCCCGCTCCATTTGCTGTCACATCTGCATCTTGGACCCGTGGGGTGAGACAGCTCGCCATCTTCCCCAAACCATTTCCTTCTTCTGCAGTTCTGTGTGATAGAGCGGCCCCCATTCACCCAGACTAAAGCCCCCATCATTCTCGACTCTTCCCTCTCCCTAGGCCTCCACGCCCACGTGATCAGTTAAGCCCCTCCTGTGTTATTTCCTCGATGTCCTTGGCGTCTCTTCCCACCTGCCCTTCTCCGCGACCACCACCCTAATTACAGCCCTCGCTCACAGCGGTCTCCTCGCCTGCTGTATTTCTTGATTCCCTCTTTGTACTGCCCTCAAGTTCTCTAAACTGACCCCATGCTGCTCAGAGTAAAAAGCCACTCAGTTCGAATTTTCTCACCTTCCCATCCCCAAATAGGAAGCCAGTGAAAATGTGGAATCGAAGAAACGGCAGCAGGCAAAACTGTAGTCCTTACCATCATAAACTTTAGGGTGAAATCTGAATATGCACCGTCCACATGGTAGGCGATTCCCACCTGACCTGCTGAGCACTTGAAGTGGGACTGTTCTAAATTGAGGTGTGCTACAAATGTAAAATATACCCTCAAAAGACTTTATACAAGAAAAAAGACCGTGAATGATTTTTGTATAGAGTACACACTGAAATAATACTACTCTGATATTTTGGGTTAAAGAATACATATTCTTAAATAAAACATATTATTAAAATTAATTTCATTTGTATCCTCCTGCCTGTTTTTTTAATGTGGCAACTAGAAAATCTAAATTACATATTTAGCTTGCATTTTGACTACCACTGTATTTCAACTAAACAATGCTGGTCTAAATAATTAGAGATCTGGGGCAATAAAACTTAATGCCATTGTTAAGAAATTACTCCCAAGAAAGCGATGGAAGGCAACGATGAAATGACAAATAGCCCAATGGAAAAAAATGGGCAAAGGATTTGGACATGCATTTCTCCAAAGAAGATATACAAGAGCCAACACGCAATATCGTTACTCATTGGGAAATGCAAATCAAAAAGTCACAATAATATACACCACTTCATACCCACCAGGGTGGCCATTATTTTTTTTTTTTAAGGAAAATTATAAGTGCTGGGGATGTGAAAAAATTGGAGCCCTTGTGCATTGTTGGTAGGAATGTACAGTGGTGTGGCCACCCCGGGAAACAGTTTGGCCGTTCCTCAGAATGTTAAACGGAGTTATCACGTGACCCAGCAATTCTACTCCCAGAGAGATGAAAACATAATCACACAAAAAGTTGTACAAGGTGGAATTCCCTGTTGGTCCAGTGGTTAGGACTCTGTGCTTCTGCTGCAGGGGTTCAATCCCTGGTCAGGGGACTAAGATCCTGCCTGCCGCGCAGAGCAGCCAAAAAACAAAAAATTAAAAAGTTGTACAAGAATGTTCACAGCAGCAGCATTCATTATAGCCAATAAGTGGAAACAACGAAATATCAATCAACTGATGAATGCATAAACAAGATGTGGTATATCCATACAATAGAATATTACTTGGGAATTTTAAAAAAATGAAGTACTGGGACTTCCCCAGTGGTGCAGTGGTTAAGACTCCGCACTCCCAATGCAGGGGACCCGGGTTCAATCCCTCATCAGGGAACTAGATCCCACACGCATGCCACAACTAAGGAGCCCGCCTGCTGAAACTAAGACCCGGTGCAAACAAATAAAAATTAATTAATTAATTAATTTTTTTTAAATGAAGTACTGATATGTGCTACCACATGGAGGAACCTTGAAATCATTATGCTCAGTGAAAGAAGCTGGTCACAAAAGACCACAGGTTTATGCGACCTTTTATATGAAATGTCCTGAATGGGCAAATCTAGAAAGAGAAAGTAGATCTGTGTTTGCCTAGGGCTGGAGGAGCTTGGGGGAAAATGGGGTGTGACAGCTACTGGGTCCAGGGTTTCTTTGGGGTATGATGAAAATGTTCTAAAATCGATTACGGTGGAGGTCGCCCAAGAAACAGATTACAGTTGTTAGTTCTGGGAAGGGGAACTTGACAGCTGGGGGACAAGGGTGTCCCTGTGTGTGTGTGTTTGTGTATATATACCACATGTATAATAACCTTTTCACAAACATATAAATAAAATAAGATTGTCTAAGAAATTACATTAGGAATGGCAAAAGGTCATAACTATAAAAAATCAAAATGTATTCGAGAACCTCATTGAAATGTTTATACAAATACATAAGCAAATCTAGAGGAAAAGGGTAATTTTTAAGAAAATATACATGTCAAAAATAAAAACTGGGATATTTTTTCATAAAAATCAGACTGGAATAAGATTCATGTAACAACTGTAAGAAAGGATTAACAGGATAGTTATGTGCTTAATTCCTATAAATCAGTAACAATGATGATTTTTTTAAATAAATTTATTTATTTTATTTATTTATTTTTGGCTGTGTTGGGTCTTCGTTGCTGTGCGTGGGTTTTCTCTAGCTGCAGCGAGCGGGGGCTACTCTTCGTTTTGGTGCGTGGGCTTCTCATTGCGGTGGCTTCTCTTGCTGCGGAGCACAGGCTCTAGGCACATGGGCTTAAGTAGTTGTCACTCGCGGGCTCTAGAGCACAGGCTCAGTAGTCGTGGCGCACAAGCTTAGTTGCTCCATGGCATGTGAGATCTTCCCGGGCCAGGGCTCGAACCCGTGTACCCCTGCATTGGCAGGCGGATTCTTAACCACTGCGCCACCAGGGAAGTCCCAATGATGATATTTATAACTAACGTTTATCAAGCACTGAGCACATACCAGGCTCTTTTTATACTTTTTTTTTTCCACAGAAGAAAAAGACAATGGAATAAAAAGCAAAGGATAAGAGTAGGCAAGGATAGATATCCAAAGAGACTCACCTTCCATAATAATGAGGGAAGTAAAACTTCAAACAAAAATGGGATGCCATGTTTACCCATAAGATTGGCAAAACTTAAAAAACCAATAATAGTGAGTAAGACTATGGGGAAATATTTTTGTTCTCCACTAGAGGGAATGTTAAATTGGTGTGATCTTTGAGGGAACAATTTGAAAATACTTACTAAAAATGTAAATGCTGGGGCTTCTCTGGTGGCACAGTGGTTGAGAATCCGCCTGCCAATGCAGGGGCCACGGGTTCGAGCCCTGGTCCAGGAAGATCCCACACGCCATGGAGCAACTAAGCGCGTGTGCCACAACTACTGAACCTGTGCTCTAGAGCCCACGAGCCACAATTTTACTGAGCCCACACACCTAGAGCCCGTGCTCCGCAACAAGAGAAGCCACTGCAATGAGAAGCCCCCTCACCACGACGAAGAGTAGCCCCTGCTCGTTGCAACTAGAGAAAGCCCATGCGCAGCAACGAAAACCCAATGCAGCCAAAAGTAAATAAAATAAATAATTTTTTTTTTTTAATGTAAATGTTCATACCTTTGAACTCCAGAAACTCCATCTGTCTCTGTCCTGGAGAGAATGTATTCAGTCACGATACTAGTCTTCTATGGCTGCATAACAAATTATCACAAACTTAGCCCCTTAAAACAACACAAAATTGTTATCTCACGGTTTCTGAGGGTCAAGAGTCAAGCACATTTTAGTTGGGTCCTCTATCCAGCATCTCCCAAGACTGAAGGCAAGATGGGGACCCCCGTGGGTTTTCACCTGGAGGCCCAAGTTCCCTGGGGTAGTTGGCAAAATGCAGTTCCTTGCAGTTGTAGGAGGGAAGGTCCTGTTCTGCTGGCTGTCACTCTCAGCAACTAGAGGTCACTCTCAGCCCCTCCAGCCCCTCACTCTTCAAATCTCTCCTTTAAGGGATCCCTGTTTACACAGGCGCACCCAGCATAATCCAAGTCCATTAAGCCAATCGCAGGAGTTCCATCTCATTTTATGCATGGGTTTTGCCCACACTCAAGGGGAGGGGATTACACAGGCGAGAGAAGCAGGAGTGGGTATCTTGGGGCAATCTCAGAATGTCACTTGCCACACCCATGGTCAAGGATGTTCCTGCCAGTAGAGTTTGTAAAAATAAAAAATTAGAAGCAACTGAGAAATAGTTAAGTAAACTACGAATGGTTACAAAGGCTGTGTACATCGACACTACAGAAAATTGAGCAGCACTGTTCAGTTGAATGAGATAGATCAATGTGACAAAATAACTTAAAAAAGGCTAGTTACAGAACAATACATACAATAGGATCCCATTATGTATAAATAAATACTGACTTCCTGCCTCTACTCTTGTTCTCTGTAATTCTCTATTCTGCTGCCAGAAGCCTTTTCAAAATTCAAATCTGATCCTGTCACCAGCCCTGCACCCACCCTGCCCACCAGCCAAAAACCCACCCTTGGATTCCCATTATTCTCAGGAAGAAACCTAAACATATCCTCAGACTGCTCCAGTCACAGCTCCCTGGGTGTAGGGCTCTCCCTCCACCACTGAGCCCTCACCAGCACCATCCCTCTGTCTGAAAGGCTCCCAGTGGCCCTCTTTCACCTGGCTAACTTAAGGTTCATTCTTCAAATCTCAATTCAAATGACACTCTGCTTTCCCTAATCCCTCCCCGTCCCCCAGACCAGCCAGGGCCCCTCTCACAAACTCCCCCCACTTTCCTTCACCCTTCCCACCACTTGTAAGTATCCATTTATCTTTGTGCTTACTGATCGATATTTGTCTCTCCCAATAGACACTAAGTTCCACAAAGGCAGGACCTAATCCAGTTTTGCTTATCATTGCGTCCTCTGGTGCCGGGTACACTGCCTGGCGCAAAGTAGGGGCCAAATCAACACTTGCTTCATGAAATAACAAACAAATTCCCTTCCGCAAGTCCTCCAGATCCCCTTCTCATGGAAGCTTCGCCCTTCTGTATCTGTCCATCAGGCATCCCCTCATCCACGTGTACCTGTCTCCCAGCTCTCAGCGTCCTGTACCAGAGCCTTTGCCCACAGACCAAGCTTCCCTCCCAGACCGTGAGGCTTCCCCATGGCAACCAGCCTGCACTGAGCCCAGGGAAGAGCTCAGGGACTGGGCGATGGGTGAACTAACGGACTACAGATCTGCCTCTCCTCTATCTCCATTACCTCCGCAGGTGTCCTGTTTGGGGGTGGCCGTGGGCCCATGAGGCTCAGTGCAGCGGGCGGGCACTCTTCCTGCGGGGCCCTGCGAGAGCCAGACCCCTGAGAGGCAGGGAGGGAGGGAGTCCCTCTCTAGAGGAAGAAGATGGTCAGTGGCAAGTGTGGCAACAGGCAATGGGAAGTCCAGCATTGAGGAGGCCCAATGCCAAGGGCAGGGCATCTCACCGAGAGGAGACCCTGTTCTGAGTAAGAGATCAGGGAGGGGTTCCCATGGGACTTGTCCCAAGACAGGACCCTGCACCACTGCCCGCCTGGGTCACAGGCCATATTCCAATCCCCTCCCCACCTTGGCAAATATTGTCTCTGCAGCTAAAATGGCACTCCACATACCCAAATGGGTGACCTGAGGAAGGCGTTCTGAGGCCAAGTCCAACCGAGGAGTCTTAGTTTCCCAAGACGGTCCAGAGAGAAGAGGAGCCTGAGCCAGCTGGAGAGAGGACCAAGGTCAGTGCCCACATCTGAGTGACCCGTCCCAAAGGCCAGGCTGGGATGCTGAGAGCTGAGCGCAAGAAGTCAGTGGGAGCAGGCAGCTCGGAAGGAAGCGTGTGGACACAGCCATCATGCTGGAGTCCTCCTATTACGTGAACCAGATGCTCAGAGGGGTGGCCGCTGGAGGGCCTGGTGCCATGTTGGGCTCAGTTAAGCCTTCCCCGGTCCTCAGCTGGAAACAACCCCCTTCTCTTTCCAACCATCAGGTCGAACCTTATGAAACCGCTCACATTCCGCTGTGTTTGTCCTACAAGATTTCATACGGTTCAGTCAAATAAACCAAGAGCTTTTGATGGCAAAGACATCTGTTATTGTCATCTGTTTCTCTGCAAGCCTTACTATGTAGTAGATGAAATACATACAAACCAAAGAAGTTGTTGGTTTTATGAATTTAATTTTACCTTGCCAAGTAATTCAGTAAGTCATTTCTTAGAGAGTAATTCAAAAGGCCCAAAATAAAGCTCATGGTGCATTGCTGGGGGAGGTGGCGCAGGGAGGGTTAGAGGGGACACCTGCCATCCAGGTGCAATAAATACAAAGAGAAAGGGAACTGAGATCAGCTAAGAATTACTGGGGCCCCTGACGACTTTTATTCACTCTTTCGTTGACTCACAATGACAATCTGGAAAGGAAGATATTGTTGGTCCCTTTTCAAAAACTGGGGAAGGTGCCTTATAGGACGATCTTAAATATAATAAACCACACTTTCCATTTTTAAAACAATTAGGGAACTGAAGTTCCCAGATGTCAAGAAATATATTGAGCATCACACAGCTAGCAAAACTGCCAATTCTAATTCAGGTCCATATGGTTCTAAGGCCAGTGATCTTTCAATCCCGCCAATAAGGAGATTCTCTTATAAAGCGTTTCATTCATACCTAGTGAATGAACACACCCTGCAAAAGATGTTTGCCCAGAGGAAAATAAACACACAAACACAAAGCTTTCAAAGAAGAAATCACTGAAAAGTAACAAAATGCCTCTTTAAAGATTCTGATAGTGTTATGTAGTTTTTTTTGCTCTTGTAAAAATGGTCCATTCCGGTATAAAACGTGCATGACTCCTGTGACCCTATGTTGGGGTGCCATTGCTCTGTATCTGTTCTGTGTGTTCCAATTCCATTTTGTGTGGGTTTCCTCCTCATTTTCTTTTTTTTTTTTTAATTTATTTTTGGCTGTGTTGGGTCTTCGTTTCCGTGCGAGGGCTTTCTCTAGTTGCGGCGAGCGGGGGCCACTCTTCATCGCGGCGCGCGGGCCTCTCACTATCGCGGCCTCTCTTGTTGCGGGGCACAGGCTCCAGACGCGCAGGCTCAGTAGTTGTGGCTCACGGGCCCAGCTGCTCCGCGGCATGTGGGATCTTCCCAGACCGGGGCTCGAACACGTGTCCCCTGCATTGGCAGGCAGATTCTCAACCACTGCGCCACCAGGGAAACCCCCTCCTCATTTTCTGGTACTTGGGAATTACAGGCTCAGCATGTGTTTCTGGAAAGGAGGCATCGGGAGATATACTCTAAGCGGCCATGCACATGGAGGTGCTTTGAACAATATATTGATGAGTTTATACACCAGGGCCTTGCTTCTGAGGCAGCCCACATTTTGGAACATATTAATGTTGAAGAAATATCCCCCTTGCAGCAAGCAGCTCTCTTGAGCTCAGTATCGCCTGTCTGTGAAGGACAAGAAGTGAAACCTTGACCCTGAATTCGAAGCCCTCTCGGCCAATGTTTTCTGAGCAGTTTCCCCTGCCCCCTCCTGGCTCTGTATCCTCTTCCTCCTTGGCTGCCGGAATCTGAGAAATGAAGAGCTGCAGGATGGGGCAGGATGTAAAAGGAAATGATCGAGTTCAGATAGGAAAACCAAGAAAAGGTGCCCTGAGAACTGGAGAGATTGGCCCCCTCCAGTAAGGAGAGGCGGTCAGAGGCACACAGGCAGGAGTTCAGGCTCATCACTACACCCACACGATTACTGGGTGCCACGCATGCGCGTGTGAGGGCCCCCAGCCCAAATCGTGGGCCCTGGATTGCGCTGTTCCTCTCTACTGTGATGTGATGTGACGGACTCAGGTCCATCTGACTTCTGGAATCTAGACCCAGAACTTACGAAACGAAAGGGAGGCAAAAACTAGGAAAACACAACAAAAGTTACTCAGCAGAAGTCTCAACATAAAAACTCCTCCCAAACAAGTGCGTTAGAGTTTTCAGGAACATCAGCCCTTGCCTTTACTGCCTTTGTGGCTCAGAAGGGAGTGCGCAGGACCCACCCGGAGGCATCGCAAGCAGCAAAAGAAAAGTCACTGCCCAGTGATAAAGGGGAAGGAGAGGGGAAAAGAGCCTCTCAGCACTTTAAAAGCAGACAAATAAAAAAAAAAAAAAAAAAAGCAGACAAATAAACCACTGTCCCCACCCTCCTCGCCACCATCTCTAAATTTCCTTAGTAAAATAAAGTTGGAATTAGGGTTCCTTCCCTTGGTCAGTCTATGGCACAAATAACCCATTTGTTGCCTGGGACCATATCTGAAGTTTCTGTCTTAAGTTATCTGCATGGGGATAAGAGAATCGAAGGAAATTTAAGGTCTATGTGGAAGTTACTGGAGTTACGCAGGAAGCTGGACTTCATTCCTGCAAAATGAAGTAGCTATTTTATTTTCTAATGAAAAGACAAATTCCTTTTGGAAGAATTAAAAGAAAGAAAAAAAAAAAAAAAACACCAGTGCTTGGGAAAATAATGAAGCATGAGAAAGAGCTCCAGGAGGGCAATGTAGCAGGTGAGTTGGTACGGGAGCGAACTTCAGTCACACCTGGTACAACACCTGGGGGAGAAGGTACCCAAGATTCCTGGGCCTCATCTGAATAAATCTCATGATTTCCATCATCATCTTTGGGACCTGTAACGTAGTTCTATCCTCGAATAAAATTTTCCTTCATTGGCTTCAATTATAGAAAAATATTGGCGGAGGTGGAGTCATTAATAAAACAGAAAGCAACATGACAACAAACTTCCACCAAATTGGGAATTGTTGCCTTATTTTGTGACTTCTTCCTCAGGTGCTGATACCCACCGAAGAAAATTCCCTTCTGTCTTTCCTTATCCAAATAGTTCAGGAGAACATGCCCTATCCTTTCACCTTTCACTCTCCATGACTCATGCAACAAATATCCAATCTCGGTCCAAGCCTAAGTTTTTGCCAGGGTCAGGCAAAATCTTAAAGACTCTCTCTCTCTCGCAGAGAGACTCCAGTCAGTTGATCTAACGGAAGTAGTTCCATCAACACAGTGTCATAGCCAAAAGCTGAACCAAACCAAACCATAACCAAAAGCTGATATTTCTGCAAAATATCAAGAAAATAGAACGTGAACACGCACATGCACAAACACACACACACACACCCCACCTTAATCAAACTGTCAGACTGCTCCTATCAAGCTTTCTACTTCAGAGAAACAAATATATATGTATATATATGTTTTTATATCTTATTATATTTATATATTTTATTATTATATATTATTATTAGATATATATACACACATATATGTATTTAATCATTTGGGGCTGCTGATTTAGGATATACAGACGAGGAAATGTAGATCTTCAGCCAACGTGGGTAATAAGGAATCTTTTCAATTTGCCTAAAATAAAATATAGGCCAGGATGGTGTAATAACAGCTAATATTTGCTGACCACTTGTCGTATGCTAAGTTCCCGATGGATTATCTCATTTAGGCCTCACGACGATCCCATGAGGTAGGTGCCATTATTATTCCCATTTTATTTTACAGATGACCAACTGAGACCTAAAACATCTAGGCGGGGGGAGGGGGGGGGCGGCGCTTCCCTGGTGGCTCAGTGGTTAAGAATCCGCCTGCCAATGCAGGGGACACGGGTTCAAGCCCTGGTCCAGGAAGATCCCACATGCCGCAGAGCAACTAAGCCCGTGTGCCACAGCTACTGAGCCTGCGCCCTAGAGCCCGTGAGCCACAACTGCTGAAGCCCGAGTGCCTGGAGCCCGTGCTCTGCAACAAGAGAAGCCACTGCAGTGAGAAGCCCGCGCACCGCAACGAAGAGTAGCCCCCGCTCACCGCAACTAGAGAAAGCCCACGTGCAGCAGCAACGAAGACCCAACGCAGCCGTAAATAAATGAATAAATAAATAATTTAAAATAAAATAAAATAGAACATCTAGGCAGTAGCAGCACCGAGCTGTGCACCCAGACGGTCCTCCTGTGGAGCCCATGTCCCTAAGCTCCCAGCCTCCCAGTTGAGTAGAGGGACAGAGCCCAGGGTAGAAGTCAGGAGCCTGCCCTGGCCCCAAGTCTTGTTCTGTTACTCGTCACCACCTTGTTCTAAGACACTGAGTAAAATGGAGGACGATCTGAAGATGTTTGACCAAACAATGTTCTTCCACCGTTTTGTAGCTCTTCCATTCTGATTTTCCAGAAACCTCTGACTTCCCGGAGTCTTAGGGATTGCTGGCGAAGCAAACAAGGCAATCTGTGCAAAGGGACATTACAAAGTAGAAAGGGCTGTGCCAGAGGCTGGCAACCTATCAAAAGTGAAGTCAAGGTTGTGACATTTGACACGGGGCCTGAGGGACAGGACCAGGGGCAGGAAGAGGGCCACGGTGGTTCTCCAACTCCCCCAGCCGTGACAGCAGCACCAGTTCCTGTGCTGTGTAAACTGAAGCGACTATTAAGTGCATAGGCTCATACATGGCACATTGACCTACACAGTCTGTTAACATTTATTCAGCGCCCAATGTGTACGAGGCTCTGCACTAAACATGATCCATCTCAGCTCTGTCTTCCAGGAGCCAATGATCTGAGGAGATACGAGACAGATCATCGTGAAAAGGACTCCAAAATACACATCAGAAAATAAAAACAAGAATGGACTGTTAGTAGAAGCTCAGGGGGGATGGGAGAGAAAGAAACAATGGAGCTGGGTGGAGTTAGATCAGGGCAGCGATGACAGGGCTCCCGGGGTATCGTGGCCCCTTGGTCTTTGTCACACACACATTTGAGAGATGAAGCTTCAGTGCCACTTCTGCTGTGCGTTTCCCACTCTCCCAGGGGGATGTTCAACCTTCTTCTCCAGAGGAAGTAATGCAGTAGGGGATGTTCAGTGAATATCTGGCTCAATCAATGAATGGGGGAGTCTGGTATTGGTGCATTTATTCAAAATCTTTTCATTTATTCAACAAGTGCCAGTAAAAATAGGTCCACAAATTCTTTGATATTCTTCGCTTCAAAGAGTGGAGGCTAATTTTCCTCCCGTCACATGTGACTGTATTTAGTCACTTTTAATGTATGCAATGTGGCCAGCATGGCTGAAATCGTGGTCCACCTGAGATTAGGACACACACGGCATCCGGTTTCCTTGCTCTTTCTCTTGAAACACTCGCTCTGGGGGAAATCACTGCCACGTCATGAGGGCCTTCAGACAGGCATTTGGAGAAGCTCGTGGCGGGGGGTGAGCACTGGAGGCCCCCTGCCAGCAGCCACGGGACCAAGCCCTCCTGGAGGAAGAGCTCCAGCCTTGTCAGGTCTTCAGATGACTGGTGACATCATGACTGCAGCCTCCAGAGGGAACCAGCCAGCAAAGCTCCTCCCGAATTCCCAACCCGCAAAAACTGTAACGTAATAAATGTTCGTTGTCTTAAGGCAGTAAGTTGTGGGGTCATTTGTTATGCAGCAGTAAATACCTGATACAGGCCTCTCCCCTATCATTTGCAAAGATCTGGAGATACAATGGTATGTAAGATAATTCTCTGCTGGCCCTCGCAGGGCTCAGGCTAATTGGCAGCACAGACAAAAAAAAAAACAAAACACAACTAATTGAGAGCAGCCTGTGCTCTAATAGAAAGAATGAGGCACCAATGAGGGGGAGGTGCAGGGGAGCACAGAAGAGGCTGACCTGGCCATTCTAGGAGGTCAAAGCCAAGTGATAACGAGGTTCACATCTAAAAGATAAGCAGGAATTAATTATCCAGGTGTGTTCGTGTGCTGGGGCTTCTGTAACAAAGGACTACAGACTGGGGGGCTTAAAAAACAGAAATTTACTATTTCTCAGTTCTGGAGGCTGGAAGTCTAAGATCAAGGTGTCCACAGGGCTGGTTCCATCTGAGCTGGTGACGGAAGGATCTGGTCCAGACTTCCCTCCTTGGCTTATAGACAGCCATCTTCTCCCTGTGTCTTCACATCGTCTTCTCTCTATGCGTATCTCTGTATCCAAATTTCCCCATTTTATAAGGACACAAGTCATATTGGATTAGGGCCCACCCAACTGACCTCACTTTAATTTGATTACCTCTGTAAAGAGCCTATCTCCAAATAAGGTCACACTCTGAGTTCCTGAGGGTTAGGACTTCAACATACGAATTGGGGGTGGGGGGAGATGGAGGACACAATTCAGCCCATAAGACCAGGTGAAGCCATATGAGGAGAGGGGAGAATAGTCCAGGCGGACGGATTAGCACATACGAAAGTCTATACAGGCAAGATGGAGCTTGTTAAATTGGAGAATTATGAGTGTGAAGTGAGGGAATATAGCGAAAGCTGGGGCCAGCTCATATAGGGTCTTATCAGCCCTGTTAAAGCATTTACATTTGATCCTAAGAGCAGTAGCAACCATTGGAGAGCTTTAAGTAGGGGAGTCACATCATGAGATTTGCATTTTGGAAATTTCACTTTAGCTGCCCGGCTGAGAGTAGATTAGCAGGAGGAGGAATTCACGCAGGAAAGACCATTAGAAGGTGAGCCGCCAAATGATGACAGTGCATGAGCTAAGATGGTTGCGATGGGACGGTGAAAAGTACAAGATTGGAGTGATTACAGAGTAAGAAGCAACAGAACTTGTTGCAGGAAGAGCTCTTGTGGAGAGAGGGAAAGGGAAGAATCAAAGGTGGCGCCGAGTCCCTTAGCTCAGACAAACGGGTGACCAGTGGTACCCGTTCCAGAGGGAGGATGCAAGAAGACCGTTTGGGGTAAAGAGGACAAGCTTGGTGTTGGGCCTTCTGAGCTGGAAGTTACTGTGAGCCACATAAACTTGATGGGTATATGTTCCACACCTTAGAAAAAAGATCCAATCTGGAGATAAGAGGCCTGGAAGCCATTGCCGTCAAGCTGGTTGCCAAGGCCCTGTTAATAAATGAGCTCTGAAAACCACAGTGCCCTGGACCAGAGAGCGTGTCTTCAGACAGCACCAACACTGAAGAGGCAAACAAACTGCCCTGAGAGAGAGGAAGAGGACCAGGAAATCAAGAGAATAGACTCTTTCAAAAGATGGTAGTCAGCAGCAAATTATGCTGCAGGTCAAATAAGAACCGTGATGTGCCCTTGAATATAGTGACAAGGACAGGGTTGATGACCTTGGCAAGCACGTCAGCGTCAGGGATGCTCATCTGGGGTGTAGGTACCCAGTAATCTTAATAGTCTTAAGTATATTAGAAAGACTTTTCTTTTAATAAATAGATAAAGGCGGAGTACTCAGCCGCTGGTATCACCCCAAAAGTCCCTCGGTAAGCAGGTACCCCTTATTGGATTGGCAGAACTGCCCAAAGTTTTCCCTAAGCCCAACAAGAGCTCTCTGAGGTGTTCCTGAGTTAGCAGGGTCTCAGAGGGGCCTAGTACCGAAGGCATCGATGTGCTTCAAAACACAGCATCTCCACCCAACATCCTCCCAGAACATGAGTAACAGGTTCTTTCCAGGGAGACTCAGGGAGAGGACTTCATCTCTAGTGCTGTCCCAGGTACAGGCAGGGCCCGGACCAAAAGGGCCCCTAGCAAGCTTTACTTTCTCTGCACAGCCCAGCCTCACTGCCTAAATTTGAAATTAGCTAGCAACCCTGCACTCCGGACTTAGCCTCCCAGGTCTCTACTCCCTCATCTGGAAAATTAGGATGAGGATACAACTTAGCACGAAGGGCTGAGTGAGGATTAAATGAGATGACCTAGCACAGAGCTCGGCACATGGTAAGCACCCAGGGAAATATTTTTGTTATAATAAATAATGCTATCATGCTATCGACATGACGAATATTATAAGTACTAATTCCCAGGCTCCTTCAGAAATCTTTCTCCTCGCCCTGTCACTTATGAGTCTGTGGGTTCTTCTCAACCCTCCCCATCACCACTTGCACCTCCACCCCCCCTGCCATGCCCCCAACCCTGCTCCCAGAGAGCCGAACTCAGTCTTAATTCCTATCACACACCCAGCGTCTAGGGTGCCTGGCACATGGTGGTAAGTAAATAAAGCTTGGGGAATGAGTTAATAAATTCCAAGTGTATCTACCAACATCTACTTATGAGAGCAGAGAAACTATGACAAACCACAGAAAGGTTGGTACATCTGAAGAGGAAAAAAACCTGAGGTTTGCACCCCGTTCTTGATGGGAGGCTTGGAGAGCGGCTCGTCAATGAAGTTCGGAAAATGAGCAAAGCAGCAGAGCAGCCTGACCTCACAGCAGGAAGAAAAGATAACAGCTGTGTGGAGTTTTGCTGGTCTTTTGCCCTTTCAGGGGAACTCCCTTTATAGGCACCAGATCCAGGGGAGCAGTAACGACAAAGGCATATCTCTTGGTAAATGCTGAAGGCTGCAAATTTCTCTCACATCATTCGTCAGGAGGGAGAATTGGCGAGGGTGCTGGGGACCAGTGACGATTTGGGAACACCAGCCAGCAAACAAACCCCCAACCTAATCCAGCAAAACCCAACAAATTACATGACATTTCAGACCCAGCAGGAGACAAAACACAGACCCCCCCAAAGAGGAAGTGATGTATTCACCCTAGCCAAACAATGAAGTCAACGCTTTGAAAGGGGAAAAGAAAATCAAGTACAAAGGGACAACCAAAACTCCTTAAAAGAACATGGAGGGTTGTGTCTGAATGAGGTGCCCTTAGCAGCAAGCCAGCCCTTTCCTCCAAAGCCTCTCTCTCTGTCTCTCATCTGCACTTACGGGCTACGAGGTTCTGGAACAAGCAAAGAGAAATTAAAGTCTCCTTCCTTTTAGAAACAACTCCTCCTGCAAATGACATAACTCGAGGTCAATGTGGAAAAGGAGGGGGAGGGGATGTCATGAAGTAGATAGGTGGAGAGTCAGGAAGGTGACCCCTAAGACTGAATGCCATTTATTCGGTGTATGCCTAGAGTTGGCCATAAAGATGTAATCTTCCAAGTAACGATGATCTGCAGTCCTAGGACCTCTTAATCCCAGTTATCTCGAAGAAACATAAACATGAATTAGGTGTTCCCAATGCCTCTAGGGGAATTCCATTTCCATCCTTCATTTAACTGAGAAACTGAGGTACAGAGAAATGAAGGAAATGGCCTCAAAGATGACAGCGTGAGTCAGCAGCCGGACCAGGAAGCCAGGGCTGTGACTCCCCACTTCCTGGTTTCCTCTATAAATATTAGAGTACATTCTCACCAAGAGGCCGCTTTCCAGGAGAGCAGGCGTGGAGATTCAGGTCTTTCTGGGAAGGGGCAAGATACCTGACATCAGGCCCCCCGGGGTCAGCAGATACTGAAGTTTGTTTTGAGATGGAGCTTTCCCCTTCCTTCACCAGCGTCACTCAGCCTGGAAAATCAATGTACTGAAATGCCCTGACTTCCTGCTCCTTAAATGAGTGTCCTCCCCCATCACTATTCTAAAGCAGCGTCTGCACAAATTAGCCACATTCTTTGTCCCTCGAGCTCAGGAACCCGATTGTGCCCCAGTGTGTGCCAACGGCTTCCTCTGTGTGCCGTGCATCGTAAAATGCTGGCACGTGCTTCGGCAAAGAATTGTGTCCTTCTTAACGGCCACCAGAAAGTTTGTTTGGCTATCTGTCCCTCTAAAGCAAAAAAAGGAAAAGAAAGAAAAGCAAAGGCTGTGAACTGCTTAATATCAGCTTCCAAGGCTGAGTGGAAGTTTAACCAACTTCAAGGAAAGTACACACACACTAAGCCCCAAACTGTTTGAGGACTTTCTACTTTTTAAGGTGCTGGAGCTGGATTCTGGAGCAAAGGGCAGCAGTGATTATTCTAGAAGTTATGTCATAGATGGTGTAACATTACCTCTGCCCACTGGGATCTTATCAGCCATGTGTGTCTGCTCTATTTTGAGACCCATCAGAGCCTGCTACCTCGGACACGGGTAGTATTAACAAGTCAACATACAGCCTGCAAGGGTTTAACCTGCTTCCTCTGGGCAAGAGCCACAGCCAGAGCAAACTGTCTCTCAGCAACTGAATTCGGGGTTCGAAATACTGCTTTTTCTTCAACATGAAATGTACAGGCACAGTGTAAAATGCAACTGTAAACCAACCGCCAAGCGGGAAACACACACACACACAGACACACCTTTTGACTTGGATCCATCTCTTTGTTATTCGGGCAACAGGACAAACAGTATTAAAAAGTTGCACTCGTTCCACAAGGCAGGGCTGAGAGCTGGAATCCCGGGCAGGCAGGCAGGCATGTTAGGCCCCAGGCGTGCAGAAACCCAGTTTGCTGTCTTGGTGTCCTGTATGGGAGACCCTGGCTTCTCTCTCTGCCACTGGCAGGCGGCCAGTTCTCAGGGCCTAACCTCACGCTGTATTTTCAGCTGTTTCCATAAAGCAGGCAGCCCTTTGGCTCACTGAGGGATGGTAGCTGCTTTGAGAGGCGGGGTTCTGCTCTTGCCGTTGTTCAGCCTGCCCCACCACACACCGCCCACCACCCCCCCCCCCCCAGGACCAGAGCAGGGCCTGCTATCTGACACCTAGCACTTGCTCTCCGCAGGGCTGCTCCCTCAGACCCAGAAACCGCTGCTTCTGGCCTTGCTGAGACACGCCCCTTCCTCCCAACTCCCAAACGTAAGTGGTTTCCTCTTATTTCTGTACCAAGGGAGTGCCGACGATGTATGCCATGCACGGAAAACATTATGAGATGCCAGCCCATCCTCCTGCCTACATTTGGTTTTTGTCTTCCTAGTAAGAGACGGGGAAGAGTTTATTTCTGGTAGACAATCCTATTGGATTTAAAGTAGGGGTGGTGGGACTTCCCTGGCGGTCCAGTGGCTAAGACTCCACACTCCTAAGGCGCGGCACAGCCAAATAAATATTAAAAGAAAAAAAATAAAGCAGGGGTGTTTAGAAAGGCTTCATCTCCATCTATCTCAAAATAAGAGGTACACTGAAAAAGACAATCAGATACAGTCCTCAGCCAATGGTAAAACGACCTGAAACTCCTGAGAAGAGTTTAGAAGGCGAGAGAGTGAGTTCCACGTCCAGACGCACAAGAGAGGCTAGGGATGAATTACGACCAAGAAGATGGCCCATTTTTTTTAGCCACCATATGTGTCGAAAAGTGGGACCATTCAGCTTCCACAGGCCATTACTGACTTAATAGCTTTTGTGTGCAAATCCTCTTAATTAACTTCTACTTAGACAAATAATAAATAATCTCCCCTTCTGCAGGAAATCGAGGACTCATTTGCCTCGAAAATAATTTCCCTCTCCTTTAAGGTAGTAAGACCTAAATAAGTCTTTCAAAATCTCCCCCCTTTTTAATGACTATTTCTAGAAGTGAAAAGTTAGAAAGGCCAGAATAATTAGGTTAAGTCATAACTAGCTCAGTGCCATCTGTGCATAGAATGTGCAGACGATCTTGGTAACAGTTAAGCCACTTACTAACCTACTATTAGGGAAGGGATGAAGGAAGAAGTGACTAATGATGGATGGTCCAAGGAAACAGCTGTCGTTATTTTGGTTCAGTTTACAGCCATTCTTGCCTTTCTAAAGATAAGAAGAGGCAGGTGCTTAAGGCTTTAGACCCAAGAGCTGGTAAGGAGGCCCCACAAGAGTTTAAACTCCTCTCTGAGGAGGAAAGTGAGTCGTCTGTGCTGGTTAAGGGTTTGGAGTCATAGACCTAGGTTCAAATCGTAATTCCGTCACTTAAATAAAGTAACCTCTTTAAGTGTCAAATTCCTCATCTTCAAAATGAAAGAATAAGAGTATTCGCTGGGTAGGGTTGTTGTGAAGATGAGCATAACAGGCCAGGTGCAGAGTAAGGGCTTAGTAAGTGGCAAATAATTATGGGAGAATAAATGAAATGAGGAGGATTTGTTAATAGATAAGACTCTTCCAACTAATCCCGCCTCCGATTATGATTTGGGAGCTCAGTGTGTCATCCTTCACCCTGGAACCCCACTCAGCAACGATGCCATCTGCTTGCTTGCTGTAATAATCCAAGGCTAAATTCCTAGAAAGAAAGAAAGGGAGGGAAAGTGATAAAGAGCAAGTAGAGAAATGTAGAACATAAAAATTTACTCTGTATTAAGAGCCTTCCAAGACATTCTGAGCAACATTTGTGTTTCTGACAAGAACCACCCAATTTGCAGTTTCCATTACTGTAAAAAGTTCCTGCAGAGAGCTATATCCTGGGTAATTCAGGTCCAGTGGTGTGCACAGATTGTGAAAACTTTTCTTGGCTTTGGACACAAAAGTGAGTTTATTAGGTAAGTATACAAAAGTGGCAAAGAAGGTATGCCTAGAACTTCCAGTTCTGATACCAAATGATAAAACAAATCGGATGAGTGCATTGAATCATCCTGGGTGCCATTTCCTCTCTTGTGTCATATACTATATAATTAAAACAACAACAAAAAAGTATTACGTGTTACATAGAGAAAGGTTAGAGGGAGAATTTGCTTTACCAAACTGACAAAGAGCCTCTCACCTAGAGAGCTGGTTCTCCTTTTTAGCCCCCTTCCAAATATAAGATAGTAGTTGTACTTCTACTACTCATTAATTTAAAAGATACATAAGAACGAGGTGATACTGTAAATTTAGAAAAGCTTTTAAAATTAATTCGTAGTTTATTAATGACAAGCACGTACATTTGGACAGAGTACTTTTCTATGCCAATCATTTTCTTATTCAGTCTATGGAAAACATCTAACGCATATAAAGCATCCCTTGCAATAATTCAGTATCCCCGAGGGCATATTCAGCCACCAACTGGTAACCACTGACTTAGAGCCGAGAGCAGGACGGGATGCTCAGTACCTCCTTAGAGTGTTTTTGGAATTTAAGCAAGATGAGATGAGACTACTTTCCCCTAAACATCTGAGCGCATGAAGTTTGTCTCATCCTGAAATTAGTTTCATTTCGATGTGCTTGGAAATCCCACCCATGTTACAGTTTTTCAGCTCTCTACAAAACAAGAAGTATTGCCAATAAAATATTTATTGAATGACAGTGATCTTGCTTATAACCTCCATGGTGTCCACCCCCTTTAATTAACCACATTTGTTGTGTTGTCTTCGTGATATTTTGATAGTTTCCAGATACAGATATACCTTATTGAATAGAACGGGGAAAGAACCCAAAGCCACTCAAAACAGAACCAAAACTGCAGTTGCCACATATGTTTTAAATATATTACCCATACAATTAAGAATCGAGTATTATAAACCAGCTCTATAAATCTTATAGTAACACGCTCTTAGCCACAGAGAGGCCCTTCATAATACTATAGATTCCATGGTGATGTGGCTTTGGGATTGACTTAATATTCCCTAGGAAGAACGTTAACTGACTGAAATACATCGGAGCACATCCCCTTCTGTGTATCTAAAATGAAAAGGAAAAGAGTCTTCTTGCCAGGCAGAAGCAGCTCAGCATGTGCCTGGCTTCAGTGTTCCTGGAAATCCTTCGAATTTTTACTACCATTTACAAATGTTAAGAAAATTTCATTTTCAGACAGGGCTTCAGGCATTGTTCTGAGGAGAACAGAGTTGAGATCCTTTGCCTTTCAACTTCAGGCCTAAACTAATCATGAATGTGAGGGAAGATCTGTATAGATGTAAATCATTTGTAAACTATAAGGTGCTAGCCTATGCAAATGTCAGCAATTAAAACTACTGATCATGTTTCTCCCTAACCTTGACTCAATTGTTAGGAAAAATAACTGTGAAACTTACAACAGGAAGGTATTTCAACATTAGGAGGAGATTTTTTTTCTTGGGGGTGGAGGTTGGGGGAGGAGGACTAACAAATTTTTCTTTTGTAGAGACCAAAAAATCTTTTTATTTTGGAAAATTTTGAAGATACACAAAAGTGGAGATAATAGTAATATAAACTCTCACATATAAACTTCCTAGTTTCAGCATATGGATTTAGAGTTTTCATTTACTCTCCGCCCCTCCCCCAAAAAACTGGATTTTAATCCCAGACATCATATAATTTCAGTGCAAATATTTCACAATATACAACTAAGACATGAGAACTCCTTTTTTGAAATAGCACAATCACAAATCCACTCATGGTTAAACCAGTGACAATAATCCTTGAGATTCTCTAATACGTCGTCAGCCAGTGTTCAAATTTCCCCAAATGTCCCATATTTACTTTTTATCAAATACATCTTCAACTTTTAAGGATTGTGGCTGTTTTTAAGGAACTCACATAGCTGAAATCCCCTTGCAGTTCCTCCGAGAAGTATTTCTTTAAATAAGTGCTTAGCCATGGGGTATTTTATCACAGATTCAACAATCAATCACCCTGGGCCTTTATTGAGATGGGCCCACACACTGTTCAACAGTGTAGACAGGCTCTACTAAGACTTGTCTTGCCACCTCCTACTGGAGAGCAACACCTTATAGTGCAAAGACCTGGGAGTCAGAAAACCTTGACTGTAGTCTTAATTCGGTCATTACATACCTATACAATCTTGAGCAAATCCATTTTCTTCTCTGTCTCAGTTTCTAAGTCTGTGGAATGAGTGGGTTAGCCTACGTAATCCCTACATTTCTTTCTGGCTCTTAAGGTTGAACATATTTGATTTGATGTTTAATTCATTTCAAATACTCTAACTTCATAATGTTGTTTGCAAGGATGAGAGCATGTCTATTACAGGAGAAAGCATGAAATCATAAGACCACTCAAATCCTGACCTTAGTTTCCTTGGGTAAGTCATTAACCTAGTTTCTAAGCCTCAATGCTATACTGTATTACAATTATTTATTTTACTTATTCATCTCTTCTACCAGACGTAAACTTCCACAGAGTGGGAATTTCTCATATTCATCTTTCTGTCATCAAAGCCTAGTGTCTAGAACCTGGTAGGAACTTGATAGGCACTTGTTACATACATGAATGTTTGGGTTTGCAATCTGAGGGTAAGTGACTGCTCCATCTACCTTGCAGGATTATTGTATGGCGAATGCGTTAGTATATGAAAATGTTCCTTTTATATTACATACTGAAAAATCTTCAGTGTTATTATTTGTATTTGAAACATTCCAAGTAGAATATTTTATTCACTTATGAAAGTCCAACCTTGCCTCTAACCTTTGTTAAGGGATGAACGATAGGCACTTTTTTTCTTTCCTATGTTAAGTTTCCTCTCTTTGGGAATTTTTATATGCCTTTCTTTCCTTCTTCTTCTTTTTTTTTTTAATTAAATTACACTTCTAGGTACCCATCACCATTTTTAATTTTTTCAGTAATGATATTTTAGGGGAATTTTTTGGAGTAATTGGTTAGTAGCTTAGTGCCAGTCTAATTTAAATAAGCCATCTTTATTAACTTCCACAAACCAAAAGATTGCAGGAGGTAGTGTAACAGCAACTGTATGTATCAGATACCTGAATTTTCTGATGAACTAAATGTCCCCTGAATTAGATGAAAAGATGCTGCTGATTCAGTTTCTACTACAGCTGAATGGGAACAGTTCTGCCTATGATTTCCTTAAATGGGCTCTTTCTTTTTTGTTACGTCACTAATTTTAGTTTATCATTTAAAGATTCCAGATTATCCTCAGGCACAGTTTTGAAATGTGAACATTTCCCTTCACCGTGTTCCAATCTGGGACAACCCCTAGAGCAGCATTTCCTGAAAGGAATATGAGTCCTCAGCAATGATGCTCACAAAACCAGTGACTGGACAGATACATTTAGGAAAGTCTGCATAACCTCTTCTTGGTGATTCGCAAACACCTTAGCACACAGAAGACTCTAAAAGGCCTTGCTACAAAGCTATTTGTTGCATTTCTTGGTTGTATAACAAATATAGTTGTTTAACTCAGCATTTCTCAAACTTCCTAATTTCATGTCCCACTAAAAAAGCAGTTCCAGTTAAACTAGGGCTCAGTGATGCTACCAAATTGGACATTAGAGATGTCAAAATTTGAAAATACGTGCATCTTGGAATAGATGAAATGTGAACCTTTCTTCAAACGTCACCTATGGACATACTGAGGATCTAGTGTTCTATGCAACACTCTGGAAGCTACGCTTTAGCCTAGAGCTTTTACAATTATTCCAGAGGAAGACAGTAAAAGGTTATTTTTTTTCCCACTAAGAAGTAAAAGAACTAAAAATTTTGAAGTTAAAAAAAAGATAATTGGCCCTCCCTGTAACCTTTGGAGTCAACCAACCTCGAATAGAAAATACTTGAAAAAAAAAAATTCCAGAAAGTTCCAAAAAGCAGAATTTGAATTTGCTGAAGGCCAACAACTATCTACAGAACGTTTATTTTATTTATAATTACATTACATTAGGTATTATAAGTAATCCAGCGGTGATCTGAAGTACAGGGGAGGGTGTTCATCCGTTATATGCAAATATCACACCATTTTACGCGAGTCTTGAGGATCCCTGGATTTTGGTATTGGCGGGGGTTCCTGGAACCAATACCCCTGATACCAAGGGACCACTGTACTGCTCACTCGTTTTTGGTGCAAAAGAGACCTTGTTCAGTTAAAAAGTAACTTCCAGGTTCACATCAGAATCTAACTGTCCAGCTGTCCTCAATGAGCTTGTAAAGTTCTTTAAATTAAGAAGTCATGTAATTAAATCATCCTGCGGGGTGACAGGTAGCTGACTTTCACCCGAAGCCACCCCTTTGCCTCTCAAGAGCCCCACACCCTGGGGCTTCCCCGGCGGTCCAGGGGCTAAAGACTCCGCGCTCCCAATGCAGGGGACCCCCGGGTTCCATCCCTGGTCAGGGAACAAATCCCACATGCAGCAACTAAGACCCGGCACAGCCCAAAAAAAAAAAAAAAAAAAAAAAGCCCCACACCCTGAAGTGCCTCAATTTCCTAACCCACGATTAAAATCCCTAGCACTTCCCAAGCAATAGGTTTGGGCGTAAAGCATCAGTAACTCCACAGTGAGTCAGATGAAGTTTGTGAGTGCTGGGGGGAGGTTAGAAGATTCGTAAATCGGCTTCCAGAGAAAGCGGGAGGCGCCGGGCCGGGCTCTGCAGGCTCCCAGTGCAAGAGTGCAAGGGCCCAACACAAGTCAGCCCGTTTCCATCCTTCCCCATCTTGCCAATCCGCCTCCGGAGGGGGTGCGGGCAGGGTTTCGGGGCCGGGGTGTCCCACCCCAGGCTGGCCCAGGCGCTCCATCTTCCCCTGATGCCCAAGTTCAGCCCCTCCGAATGCCTGAACCGGACGAGTCCATCTTTCTGGACGCGAAGTTGGGGCTTTCCCCAGGCCTCCGGGCTGGCAGGACCGGCAGGGGCCTCGCGCCGTCCTTCGGGACCGGAACAAACAGCCGCTGACCCCGGGAGGCCCGGGTCACCTTCACCCTCGCCTTGCCCTCCACCTCGCAGCCCTCTCCCCTCCGGGGGCCGGTCTCCACCGCTGGCCTCCCTCCGGGCGGGAGGGACACTTGCGCGAGCTCGGCCGCGCTTCCCGGGGCGCCGCATCCGCCGCCGAGATGCTGGCAGCCCGGGACGGCCCCGCGCGGCCCTCTCCTTATTTATCCACCCGGCAGTTTCCATGGCTCCGCCGCCATCCTCCGCCCCCTTCCCGGCGCACAGTCCGGCGGCGGGCGCGACGGGCCCGGTGGGGGCGGCGGGGGGCGTGCGCGGCGCCGGGACCGGGCGGCGCTCCCCAGTCTTACCCCCGGGGCGGCCGGGCCACTTCTGCAGCCCGGGCCCGGCCCCCGGCCCGCTCGCCTGCACCCCGATCTGCTCCCCGCCGGGCCCGTCGCCGGGGCCCCAGGCGCAGCGCAGCCCCCGGCCCGGCCGGCGGCGCGGGGGAGGGGCGCGGCGCAGGCAAAGTTGCTGAGTTGCTTTGCACGCTCAGAAGTTGCAGCTGAGACGGCAGCTTCCCGCCCCCTTCCTGGACTCGCCGACTCGAAACACACACCCCACCCGTCACCACCCGCTACCTGCCCTCGCCCCCGCCGCCCCGGCCCGGACTCGGCAGCATCCCCGCCCGGCGCCCGCCAGGAGCCCAGGTTTCCAGCGGAGTCGGGCTGGGGGCGGGCGCACCCCACCTCCCCGCTCCGTCCGAGGGAGGGGGAAGCGGGGCGGGGGGAGGGCGGGTAGGATCCCCTCCAGCCGATGGCCGCGCGGCCGGGGCGCTTTCGCACTGTGCAAAGCTGAGCAGCTGGGTAGGGGTCGTCCCCCGACCCCCGCGCCCTCCCCGGGCGAAGCGGGGTTTGCAGAGCGAGAACCGGGCAGTGTTCCCATCGCCTCCCGCGGGGGTTTTCGCCAGGCAGGCGGGAGGGGCTCCGCTAGGGGCTGAGGTCGCCAACAGGTGCTCGCGAGCCCATGTGACGGGGGAGGGGCCGCGCAGGGGAAGCCGGGGTGGGGGTGGGGTGGGGGCGGGCTCCCTCCCTCCTCCCTCCTCCTCCCTCCCTCCTCCCTCCTCCCTCCTCCCCCTTCCTCCTCCCCCTCCCTCCCGGTCCCCCGCGGAGCCCGACGCCGCGTGCACCCCGCCCGCGGCGGCCTAGGGAGAGCTCGCGGGTGGCTCTCGGGGCGCTGGTGCCCTCGCGGCCTGCCCGGGAGGAGGAGGAAGAGGAGGGGGAGGGAGGGGATGCGAAAGTGGGTCAGGAATGTAACTGGACGCTGCGCACCCGCACGCACCTCCTCCCCCGCCCCCGTGCCGGCAGCGGCGGCCCGCGCAAGCCTTGGAAAGCGAGTCTCTTGCCGTTGTGGTTCCCCAGCATTATCGGTGGACGGTTACCAGGGGATCCCGAGGGATGTGTTTCCCTGTGACCCTTTGGGAAGAAAAACTTAGTTGCCTCAGTAACCGAGCTTGGCTTGGATGCGAGGATGCAGTGAATGTTCTAGGTGAGCCTGGCGGTGCGGAGGCTGCAGTTGCACTAGGGAGTGGATTCACTTTTCTTATTACTGAACCAAGACGTGAAAGGAAGGCTGGAGAGGAGGTGGGATTTTGCCCTGCTTCGTGTTTGTTTGTTTGTTTGTTTTTCTACCGTCTCAGAGAACATAAATTCAACGTTTTTGCGTTCGAGTTTGAGTCTCCCAAATGCAGGCCCAGGCTGCCATAAGTTTACCAAAGTTCTTAACAAACGCTCACTTTGAAGTTGGTATCTTCGAGTCGGAAGAAGCAGGGGACAGGGACAGTGGCAGTTTTGTATTTGAGGAAGGCCTGAGAAACAAACATGGAAAGGCCTTTATTAAAAGGAGAAGAATATCAGCGCAAAACCCCCCAAACTCAGCCCTCCTCAAAGCAGGAGAAGCGAGAACAGTCCAGTTAGTTCCCTCCAGACCCCAGTGGCACCTCACACCCCAAGCATGTGATTAGGAGAGGGAGGATCCAGATTTTAAAGCGATGGGCTTTGGGTTTGGATGCTGGTGACAGGAGCAGAGTCAAGGAAAAAATAACAGTAAACAATGAGACTGCGAAGCATTGCAGCCCCGACCCTTCTTGAGCACCCTTCCAGAGAGTTGTCGCATTTTTCCTTCTGCTGGTTTTGTCCAGAGGACCTCAGTTACAGAGTGCAGGGTAGGGCTGCGGAACCAAGGCCCAGAAAGCCATGAAGCTTCAGGCTCCGAAGAAGCTGCTGGAGTTTTACTCAAGAAGCCAGAAGGGGTGTGTTATCCTCTAGAGAGATCCTAAGAGTTAGCCGAAAAGCTAGCTGACTTAGCAGTTCATGTCAATTTCTGTTTCCAAAGCAACCCTAGATAAAGAAAACTAAATTGAGATGCATTTTGCATTAAAGAGTCTATATTCATAGGAAGCAAAAACTGGTCCGTTGAATTTCGGTAAATTGAATCACAGTCTACACTTATGTATAAAAGAGGGGGTTATTCTGTGATGAAAACTTTTGTGGAGATCTCACCATCCCTAGTCTATTTTTATTTTATTTTTTAACTTTGCTGTGTTTTCTCAGTAAAATGGGAATAAGAATAATAATGCTTGATCTGCTTTGGGGTAGTAGACTGGACTTTTTCTATTACTTTCTAGATAGAGGATCTTCAGTTCAACTGGCAAAAGTCTTTATTTTCGCTTATGGTGTTTTCCTGAACTGTACAACAGCTGAAGCTGGAAACGGACCAATTCCATACGCTGGATAGTCTTGCATTTGAATGAAAATGGCAGAGTTATGCAGAACTTTTCTGGAAACTTGAAAAAAAATGAAGACGTTCATGATCTTAGATTTGGTCACCCTGTTAGGGAGCATGATTTCCTTCTGTGTGAGATAATGAGACTTTCAAATCTTGGTTCAAACCAGCATTGTTGCTATAGAAATGAATTGAAAATTTAAGTAGAAAATGAAGTGGCAGACTTCCTTTTTCCTCCCATCCCTTCTCCCCACGCCTCAATTTCTTCTGCATTCATGAAACATTTCTGTATAGGGTGATCTTCACTTTAGTTATAAATCAGATTTATAAAGCAAGTTAAATTAAGGAATAAATATCTGTTCAGAAAGGATTAACAATAGAGTCCTTAATATTGTGTGTTCTTGTATATTTAAAACATGTGTTACATAATTTGGGGGGCACTTTTCAAGAAATCGCCTATGTGTAGCAGGTTTTCACATAGATTATTTTGGACCATGCATTTGTAACCGTTTACTCACTGCTACCCCCAAAATATTTTTTTCAGTGAACATGTGCTTTAAACATTCTAGCCACCTATTTTGTCTAGAACCGTGTTAAGCACTGTGGAGATTACACAGTGGAGAGAGGCATGTTCATGTTCCTAAAAAGACTGAGTCTAATATGTTTTAGTTGGGGGTGGTTACAGCTAGATGATAAATATAAGAAGTTTAACAGTTTAGGAGTTCAATTAAGACACCAGGAAAAAATATGTGCCTATATGCATAAGAAGAGATGATGGATTCATAGATGAAAGTTAAAATGAGTTGAGAAGTAGAATGAGAGATTAAAAACATTCTTTTCCTTCTATTTATTCTCTAAAGTATTAGCAGTGAACCTGTATTGCTTCTGTGTAAGAATGAGGGTTTGCTCTTTTTTAGGGAGATGTTGCCAGACAGCTAGTGTACAATTGACTATCAATGAAAAGTCAGTCGCTAAGCGCTCAGGAACTTCCAGGGAGGGGCAGAGGGCAGAGGGTGAAAGGGAAGGTAAAAGCAAACCCTTACTTAGCAAAGGCTCAGATGTGGCAGTGCTGGGCGTGTCCTGGGAGGGTAGCTGTGAGGTGGCAGCCATCAGGAAGTGCTCCCGAGGGAGTTGGTAGAACTTGAACTTAGGAGGCGGTACAGGGTGTACACGATTTTAATAGCTAGAGAAAGAAAGACATTCCTAGTGGTAGAAGGAAGATAAGCCACGAGGCAGGAAGTTGCAGGGTACATTTGGGGAATTTGAATGGGTCAGCTTTGCTACTGGAGATGGATCAAGTATGAAATTTGTCATTTGAATGATAGGTTTAGGGACAGACCAGTTAGGGACCTTGAATGCCTGGGCCTGGACAAGGGTTTGTATCAGTGGGACTTGGTTGGAAGGCGATGCTTGGAGAGTTATTTATTTTCTTTTAAACATTTATTTATCTTATTTATTTATTTTTGGCTGCATGGGGTCTTCGTTGCTGTGCGCGGGCTTTCTCTAGTTGCGGCGAGCAGGGTCTACTCTTTATTGCGGCGCCTGGGCTTCTCATGGCAGTGGCTTCTCTTGTTGTGGAGCATGGGCTCTAGGCGCGTGAGCTTCAGTAGTTGTGACGTGCGGGCTCAGTAGTTGTGGCTCACGGGCTCTAGAGCACAGGCTCAGTAGTTGTGGCGCCCAGGCTTAGTTGCTCTGAGGCATGTGGGATCTTCCCAGGCTAGGGCTCGAACCCGTGTCCCCTGCATTGGCAGGCGGATTCTTAACCACTGCGCCACCAGGGAAGTCCCGTGAGTTTTTATAAACGGAAAATTGACAGTACTTTATAGTGTTTGGATGTGGACCTGAAGCATCCAAGATGACTGCGGATTTAAATCTAGATGCCTTGGCAGGTGGTACTATCAACAGAAATTGGAGCAGGAAGCCAGTGTTTAAGGTAAATTGAAGGGTTGATTTCAGAAGTGGAATTGGAAGCCGTGATTGGCTGGGTTTAGGTGATTTAGGGAAGATGGATGGGTCTTGGCTGAAAGTAGAGATGTGAGTCATCTACATAGAAGTAAGTGATTATTGGTCCTAAATTTGAACTTGGTGGCAAAGGATGAGTTTTAGGGTACATTCATGATTAGAATTTATATATATACCTATATACATATGTATACATTCCAAAATTCTCCTGGGAATTCCCTGGTGGTCCAGTGGTCAGGACTCTGTGCTTCCACTACAGGGGTTACAAGTTCAATCCCTGGTGGGGGAACTAAGATCCCTCAAGCCGTGCAGCAAAAAAAAAAAAAAAAAAAAAAAAGATTCTCCTCCTTCCTTGTAAAGCACAAGAAGGTAGTCATTCCTGAGGCTTTAGTTAGAGCCAATCTACTGAATCAGCATTGTGGTAACCCAAGTACTTTACCCAGTAGCTCCCAAACCCGGCTCAACAGATTAAGGGGTCCCTCCCCATAGGCACTGAATCAGAATCTCCTGGGCTGGCAGGCTGTGTGTTATATAAGCATTACAGGCCACTCTGATACAGATTCCTCTTGAGGAACCAGTGCCTCCGTCAGTTTGTTCTACAATCTGAGACCTCCCCGGAGCCTCCCCTCTCTGAGATCTCCCCAGAGCCTCCCATCTCTCCCCAGGAGAGCAAGAGTTCTTCCTTTTCACGTGTTGGTTTCAACCTGTTCTTGTGCTTTTGTATCTGATGGACAGCCATTGATAGGCAATGCTGCAAGTTGTTTTTATATCCAGAGGACCTGCTGCTTTCCAAATTTAGCACGGGTTTGGAAGCCTGGATGGATGTGTCAGAAGAACTCTGCCCTGCTAGGTAGGAAGGAGGTTTGGGATTGAAGCGCTGTGTTCGGGGCTGACTCACACTCCGTCCATCGAAGTATGTCGAGATGATGCAATAAACCGGGCCCTGGGCAGACCCCTTCCTGTACCTTTGGATATGCAGACCCCGGGCATGGTATTTGGCAATATTCTCGGGAGGAGACTATTTGGCTGATCTTCTTCAAGGGAGCTGAGTAGTCAGAGGTAAGGCAGGGCAAGCTGTAAGCTCTAAACAGCAGTCTAGAGTTTAGAGAGAACCAGTCCAGTTTAGAGAGAATGGATAGTCAGAAATTCAGGGTTGGACTTCTAAAAGATGATGACCGTTCACACCTTTTTCAAGGAATACTTGTCTATCTGTGTATCTCATTGCTTTATTGTCACAAAGAACAAGTGTCTGTCCTTTTGAGTAGCAGCAAACATTTTGTCACTTTCAGTTAACCAGATGCTGATTATCCGGCTGCAAGTTGTCATTTGCTCTTTTTGTTTCCTTTCCTGTTTATAAGCTATAAAGAGACAAATTCTCACGTCCGTATTATTACATGTCTGGTGGGCTAGCAGGCAGACACTAATGATTAAAATTGATGGTGGAGGTTGGAGGGGCAGCGTCCTCTCCCTGCAGAAGCCAATGGTGGGGCTTTTTTCTCGTTGACCTTTTACTTTACCCCTACCAAACAACAGTAGAAAATGATGGAATCAGGGTTGTTGTTGTTTTTTAAAGTACATATCGCATGAAATGGACCATCCTCAGCAATTGTAAGTGTGCAGTTCAGTACTGTTAAGTACATTCACGTTGTTATGCGATGGAATCTAGGCCTTGAACTTCATTTAGAATATAAGGGAGTATTCTAAAAATATCAGAAAACGAAACCCAAGGTACCCAAGAAACTGTGAGTGAGAGAGGATGGTATAAAATGCAGACCCTTAGAGCACTCACGTGAGAGGTGAGAGATGGCAGGTAGATGGGTGGCCCATCTGCGGGATGGGCTTGCCCGAGAACATCCTTTTCAGCAGCTATTTGTGAAGTTAGAGTACAGGGGGAAAAAGGCAATTTTGTGCTTGAGATTTCTTTAAGAAGCCAGAAATTGGGCTAGCATCTTTTTTCTTTAATTCTTAAAAATTTTATTGAAATGTAGTTGACGTACAATGTTGTATTAATTTCTTCTGTATAGCAAAGTGACTCAGTTATACATATATGTATTTATTTTTTTCATATTCTTTTCCATTATGGCTAGCATCTTGATACACAGATTTTAAAGTCTTCTTGAAGCTCTGAGTGTAAAATGAAAGAGCTCAAATGAGAATTTACAGAATCTAATTTACACAATTTCCTAGGGTCTCCAGAGTTTGTTTTGTGTACTCTGTGGCGTGTGTAGAGTTTTGTACACGTTTTGCATTCTCTTGATGCACACTGAGGGGTAGGTAATATTTACTGCTGGTGTCCTAGTTTTCCTAGTGACATGTATCTTATTATTATTTATGAAAATATGGGTATTAACAGCCAAAAAACTTCTAAATGAGCAAGAACCTCTAAATTTATCAGCATGTCAATGATCACATGGTTAAATAGAACGATTTTAAGGTTAAATAGGTAAGATTCACAAGAAAGACTAGAGACATTATTGCTGTTCACTTTTTTCCCCCATTAGAAAATTTATTTTCACAACCCCTTACTGTTCGCACTCATTCATACTACCCACAAAACAGGTTTCAAGCTGCTCAGTCCAACAGGATGTCAGCTGCAGTTCCAAAGACGCTGTGGATTCGTATTTTACCAAAGGAGAGATGCTTTCATTTCTCTCTCACAGCTTTGGGAATTTATGGCTTGTTTAACAACCCTCCATTTAAAAAGTGCTGCTGAATTTGAGAAAACTTACAGAATGGCTCTGAGTTTATCTTATTCCAAACTGCTTTAGTAAACTTTTGCTTATCAGTCCTGTGAAGATGTGTTAAAAACCAGCTTGGCAACTTTTTTTTCATATAGCATGCTAGAGGGCCTTGAGAAAAGAGTTTTGAAACAATACCAGCATTGGAACTAAAACGGAACGCTTTTAAACAAGAATCCTCATATGTTTCTCTGCGTTTGGAGGACTCATCTTTTAAAAGCCAAGATTTCATAGCTGGACTGAATTACCAGTGGAAGGTTCTCCTACGGTAGCAATAACAGGCAAAGGCAATTAGAATTTCACGAAGAACTTGGAAGATGGTTTCTTTTGTATGGATACCTACATATTCACAATCCTGCACCCACTCATGACAGTTTAGAAGCAGTCTTTTTTTTTTTTTTTTAATTATTTATTTATTTTTGGCTGCACTGGGTTTTCGTTGCTGCGCGCAGGCTATTCTCTAGCTGCGGCGAGCAGGGGCTACTCTTCGTTGCGGTGCGCGGGCTTCTCATTGCGGTGGCTTCTCTTGCTGCGGAGCACGGGCTCCAGGCGCGTGGGCTTCAGTAGTTGTGGCTCGCGGGCTCCAGAGCGCAGGCTCAGTAGTTGTGACGCACGGGCTGAGTTGCTCCGCGGCACGTGGGATCTTCCCGGACCAGAGATCGAACCTGTGTTCCCTGCCAATGCAGGCGGATTCTTAAACACTGCGCCACCAGGGAAGTCCTAGAAGCAGTCTTTATGTAGATTTTTGAATACTTTGCACTCTGATGGTATTGAAATACAGATTTCAGACGAGAGCTCTTTCTAAAGGATTACTTTGAGAGTCACGGAGCTATTTTTTATAAAGGTACAGTCACTCGAGAGATTTGAAGGATATGAATCAACAGTTTTGCATTGCAGTTTTAGAGCATGTTTGTCCTTGAAGCCATGAGCTTCAGCTGATTTGCCAAAGGAAAGCAGCAGTTAATTCATGTTGCTCCGTCATTAATCTACAGAAAATGAAAGTTCAGATGGTCCTGGGAGTCTAACATATCTCAATTTTGAGTTTTCTTTTAAAGCTGAGTTCTTACATTTTACTAGAAAAATAGTCCAGCTTTTAAAGTAAACAATCCAGCAATCGACAGGTGCCTGTCTTACGGTGAAACCGTGCGATGCTGAATGTAGGACATTTCTGTGCTGTGTGTTAGTGCAGAACCAAGTTGCTCCATCACCGTGCCCTTCGCGCTGTCATTTCTGTGTTGAACAGGGCCTTCAGCCTCCTGAAACGTCAGCCGAGGCCTCAAACTCGTGTGTGTTTTCCTTTTGATGACCTTGGTTCTGGGCCAGCCTCGTATTTTGACACATCAAGCATAGGTAGTAGAGTTGCTTTGTGATGTTGAGCTGTTCATCTTTTTATTATTTCCTGTCACTTTTCCCCATAATTGATCCTTTTGAGCCCAAGGTGGGGGGAAAGTGATGAAAATGACTTTGCAAACAGCTTTAAAAAGGAGTATTTTATATTGGACTTGGGTCTTACCTGAGACAGTAAAACAATGGAAAAAGCGCAGTCTGCTTTGTAAGGCAGAACCTCAGCCCTCACACCGAGTGAGCTAGATTCGAATGGATGCTTTGCAGGAGAAGTGAAGAGGGTTTTCCTGGTGTTTTTGCAGTGACTCAGGCGTGCAAGTGTGTGGAGTGAGGGATGGCGAGAACTCACAGGTGGTTTGCATTTAGTTCTATGCCAAAGCTACAGAATGAGGTCCTCTTTCCTTTGGAATTAAAAATACAATTCTTAAAAAAAAAAAAATACAATTCTTTTTGAGCTGTAGGCTTTCTCGTATATTTTCTCCCCAATAGTCCCTCTATCCCACATTCAATTCACTAATTCTTGCTTTGGCTTTGGAAGCTCTGCCTCTACCCAGCCCTGGAGCATGCCAGGTCACCCACTGGAATTTGAGAAGAAAATATTAGAACCTCAATTGTATTTTTAGCTTGTCCTTTTTTTTTTTAGTTTGTTAAAATTTTGGTAAAAAAGATATAACATAAGATTTGCTATCATGATCATTTTTAAGTGTACAGTTCAGTGGTATTAATTACATTCACAATGTTGTGCAACCATTTCCAAAATTTGTCACCACCCCAAACAGAAACCTGCACCCATTAAGCAACAACTCCCCACATCCATCGTCACTCTCTAATCTACTTTGTCTCGTATGCCTGTTCTAGATATTTCTTATGAGTGGAATCATACGATGTATGTCCTTTGGGGTCCGGCTTATTTTTTTGCAAAATATTTTCAGAGCTCATCTATGCTATATCATGTGTTAGTACTTCATTTCTTTTTATGGCTGAATAATATCCTATTATATTGTCTGTGTATAGTACATTTTGTTTATCTGTTCATCAGTTGATGGATGTTTGGGTCGTTTCCACACTGGCTATTTTGAATAATGCTGCTGTGAACATGGGTATAAAAGTGTCAGTGGAAATCCCTGTGTTCAGTTCTTTTGCGTGTATGTTGAATATTTACCTAACACTGGAATTGCTGGGTCATGTGGTAGCTCCATGTTTAACATTTTGAAGAACTGCCAAACTGTTCTCCCCAGTGGCTGTACCAATTTATATTCCCAATAGCAATATACGAGGGTTCCAATTTCTCCACATCTTTCCCAGCCCTTGTTATTTTCCTTTTTTTTTTTTATAGCCACCCCATTGGATCTGAAGTGGTATCTTGTGGCTTTGATTTCCATTTCCCCGATGACTAATGATACTGAGCATCTTTTCATGTGCTTATTGGTCAGTAGTATGTTTTCTTTAGAGAAATGTCTATTAAGTCCTTTGCATTGTGCATTCTTGTGTGTTTCATAATGCCTAAGAGTAGTATACAGTTTATAAATCAAAATATACATATGCTAGGATATATGCAAAGTGTTTTTTAAAGATGGGGGATGTACTTTTTGAAAGTCCATTATTATGGACTATAAAAATGATCTGTTTTATTTCTTAGTGCCTAACCTTAGCAGGAAAATACTGATGAAAATTCCTAAGCTTTCTAGGGGACGGGGTGGGGGGGGAGCGGAATCTTATTTGGCCAAATGTAATGTATTTACTGGAGCCTCCATATGAAACTAACCACAGGGTCCCAAGAATATCTTTTGGGATGTTTTCTTTCCGTACTTACGAAAGTAAATCTCCTTGGATGGTTTTCAAGTTAGACTTAGCTATGCTCAATCCTATTTTGTGGTTAATAATGGCATTTCAGGGTTCTAGCGTATCTTCTTAAGAGATGGAAATGGTTTTTCATGCCATGTCACATAGGGGAGCCAGAAGGCATAGAATGAATCTAAAGGAAGAGGCTTAGCTCTAAAATAATAATGATGATGATGATGATGATAATACTTATTATGTCATTTATAAAACTAATTTGATTGTATAAAGAGATTAGCTTTGGGGGGATTGAACTGGCCTATTTAATGACCCAGTAAAAGCATTTTAGGCCTTGGATTTTTTTAAAAAAACAGATTGGTTTTCCCATTGTTGTTCTATTCCCTGAAAGTAAACTTTGTGCAGTTACCCTAAAATGCCAACTTCTATCAAGGGCGTGACATCACCATCCTAGCACATCTTGGTGTATTTCTTGGAAAGTGTCCACACTGGCGGGCGTTTTCCAAATAAAACATTTGTTTCAGTAAACAAGTGTTTTACCCAGCAGCCCAAGTGAAGAATTTTAAAACCAGTGTTTGTTTTGCAAGCAAACGTTTTGTTTCAATCCTTGCAGCTAAACAAGTGGGTAAGATTTAAGTGGGCTCCTGGTAAAAACAAATGCAGACCATTTTCAGAAAACTTCAGCTGAGCGGAAATCTATTTGCTGTTAGAGTGTGAGTTTAGACATTCAGGGAAATAATTGGTACTTTCTGTAGAGTTCTGTACTTAGTTTCAGTCAGAGTGGAAAGTCTTAGGTCTGGGTAAAGGCTCTGAATTTTTTTTTTTTAAGGCGAAAGATGAAGAAATATAAAAGAATCATTAAAAGTATTAGTTTTGCATATTTAAATTTTATAGCTTGCCTTTGAAATGTGACTAAACCATCATCAGGTATTTGCTCTGCATTTGTTACCTCTTTTCTAATTATTTTGATGGTAATTCCTCCAATGTGTCATAGAATCCAACATCCACGTTAATTATCAGCCTTCATCTTTTGACTTTTATAAAAATGGTAGTATAATCAGACTTTGGTGAGATGTTATTACTTTTACTTAGGGTTCCTTGTAATTGAACATTCTTTCTGTCTTTGATGGACTATCTTTTGGAATACGTCTTTGAATTTTTTACATTTGAAAGTTTGCTTGTGATGTGCTTTTCTTTTTAAAAAGCAGGCCTCTTTCCTAATCAGGACATAGGCGGTATTGCACCTTCTTAAGAGGATAATCAGAAATTATGATATATAGCATATATGCAGAAGAGTATTAAAAAAAATATATATATATATGTTTTAATTAGCAAGTGGACATGCATGTAACCCCCATCCAGATTCAGCAATAGGACATGGCCTTAGAATGTTCTCCGCTTTAAAACCACCTTCCTCTTCCGTCCATAGGAAGTTTACAGCTGTGTAGGTATCCTTAAATGACATCATTTAGTTTTGCAAGTGTTTGGTGTATATTACATTTTACTTTTTTGTTTTCATCAACGATATAATCACAAGACTTAGCCACGCTGATGCCTGGACCTGTGGTTCAGTCGTTGTCATTGTTTGGGGTTCCTGTCCTGTTGATGGCCATTTGAACTGTTTCCAGCTTTTGGCTCCTACGACAAAGGCTGTCAAGAACATTTATATATATATATATGGCTTCTAGTACAGTTGTGCAGAAGTTTTTCTAGGGTGCATGTGGTGTGGCGTGAGCGGTGGATTGTTGGGTCGCAGGGGGTTTGTATTTTTAACTTACTGTAACTCCAGCCTGTTTTCCGAAGTGCTTGGTTCAGTTTGTGCTCCTTCTAACAACGATTGGGAGTTCTTACTGCCACACATGTTCACCAGAACTTGGTATCGTTAGATTTTGTCATTTCTGCCGGTCTGATGAATAGGAAATGGTGTCGTATTGTGGTTTCAATTTTCTTTTCCCCGATTAATAATAAGGCTTATTGGCCATTTTGATACTCTTTTTTCTTAAGTGCTTTCCCATTTTTCCATGGATTGTCTTTTTCTTACTAATTTGTGGGCTTCCTTTATATATTTTGGATTGAGCCTCTAGTTGATTATACGTGTTGCAAATAACGTCTTCCACTTTGACTTGTCTTATTATTCCATTTACGATGCCTTTGGATGCTCACAAACTCTTAATTTTAATATTATTAGATTTATCAATTTTTTCCTTTATGGTCAATACTTTTCTTTCTTTCTTTCTTTCTTTCTTTCTTCCTTCCTTCCTGCCTGCCTGCCTGCCTTCCTTTCTCTCTTTCTTTTTGGCTGCGTTGGGTCTTTGTTGCTGCACGCGGGCTTTCTCTAGTTGCGGTGAGTGGGGGCTACTCTTCGTTGTGGTGCGCGGGCTTCTCATTGCGGTGGCTTCTCTTGTTGCGGAGCACGGGCTCTAGGCACGTGGGCTTCCGTAGTTGTGGCACACGGGCTCAGTAGTTGTGGCTCATGGGCTCTAGAGCGCAGGCTCAGTAGTTGTGGCGCACGGGTTTAGTTGCTCCGCGGCATGTGGGATCCTCCCGGACCAGGGCTCAAACCCGTGCCCCCTGCGTTGGCAGGCAGACTCCTGACCACTGTTCCACCAGGGAAGTCCCTTCTATCTTGTTTAAGAAATTCTTCCCTCTCCCAGGTTCATGAAGCTATTCTCCTGTATTCTTTAGAGTTGTGCCTTTCACATGTGATTTTATTGTATTTTATTTATCTGAAACTGATTTTTGTGAATGTTCTAAGGTAGGAGACTATTTTCATTTTTTGTCTATTTAGGCACCGTTTGTCTGTTTATTTATGTATCCACATAACCTGGGATACTTACCACCTGTGTCATCAACCACGTGACCATTTGTGCTATGTCTGTTTCCGTGCTCTCTACTCAATTCCACTGGTCTCTTTGTCGATCCCTTAATTATCACAGCCTCACAGTGAGTCCTGATGCCTGGGAGGGCATGTGCTTCCATTAAGCATGTCTTGGTGTTCTTGGCTTTTTGCCCTTCTATATAAATTTTAGAAACAGAACAAATTCCCTAACAGAACCTGTTGGAGTTATTATTAGGACTGCACTGAATTTGTAGGCCTGACATGTTCACCACATCGAAAGACGGGGTGTAGTCTTTAAAGAATGGTGCCCAAAATAACAAACCATAAAAAAAAAAAAAAATGGCGCCCAACTTCCTGTGTTCAGATCCCGACCCCACTCTTCACTGGCCACGTGGCCCTGCAGAAGCTCCGTGAGCCTCAGTTTCCTTATTTGTAAAATAGGGATCGTAATAGTACCTACCTTACAGGATAAATGAGAGGATTAAGTGACTAAGTGTGTTGCATATAGTATGTGGAGGGTGCTTAAAATACTGTCTGGCACATAGTCAGTACGTGTTATATAAGTATTATACATGAACACTGATTTCTTCATGCTTATTTATATCATTTTCACTGTCCCAAGAAAGTTTTATAATTTTCTGTATAAAACCATATATAATATATAAAAAATACATTGCTACATATACATATAACATACAGAAATATGTGTAATAATATTCCTGGGAACCTTAACCATTTTGATGCTATTGTAAATGGTATTTTAAAAGTTTTTTGGGGGGTGTACCGTATTATTGTGTTTTTCTTTAGTATGTTTTGTGAGCTGATTATGATTATCTTTGATGAAGAATTATTAAGTGCTCGTGTTGCATAAGATACTTCTTGGAGCAGACAAGAAATGTGGACACTTCCATCTGGGTGACTGCCCATCACACTTGGTTTCACGGGATTGAACATTTTCCCATTTTGCGTAATTTTAAACGGTTGTATCCTATTGACATCTGTCGTGGAAACCCATGTGAGAGTTTTGGCAGCCTGGTTCATTTTATCTTGCATATCAGGCTGCTTTCAGTTCGTTATTTCTTTTCAATTTATGAACTCATTCTAGTTCCATACTTGATCGCGCGCTTGAGATCGCGCATTTTATTTCCAATGCTCTTCCTTTCCCCGAAATTCTGTCCTAAAGATGCCACACCCTTTGAGATTGGAGTCACAGCTTCACACCTCGACTTGCATCCACTATAAGTGACAATCCTCTGGGTGAAAACTCACATTGTTCCTTTGCCGTTCGTTTGTCACACGAGTCACACACGTCTCTGAGGAGTTATCATTTTTTAAAGAAGAAAGGAAAGGGAAAAGAATATGCATATGTATATGTATCTCTCTCTCTGTGTATAGGTTCCCCTCAACTTGTCTGCCTCTGGTTTCAGTTCTCACCCCTCTGGTCACGTGGCAGTTCTGCCCCACGAGGGAGGTGAAGCCCCAAGCTCTGTATGATTTCATTTTGTGTCGCAGAAGGCAGAAACTCAAAGTGAAACCAACGAGAAAACCAATGTGTTCTTAATGGTTTTTACCCAAACCATAAATCCGTTTCTTGGAGGGAGAGGGGAATCACCCAACGTCTGATCCAGTTTCTCTAGCGTGTTCCAGGCAGTGTTTGTCGCTTCAGTGATTATCTGCTGGGACTCAGGGGGTTCATTGAAAATGCAGGTTCCTGGGCCTGATCTAGACCAAGGGAAGAAGACAAGTGGGGGAAAAGAGGAGGCAGGGATTTGCATATTTTAAACGATTCCCTGGTGGTACTGACAGGCACACGGGACCTAGTAACAATGCTGATGGTGTGGTAGGCTCAGATTTTCATCGATCACCTACCATTTAAAGGACAATTTCAGAGAGGTTTAATATAGGATCGCTGACACCTCTTAGGTGCCATGCGTCCGGCCCTTTATGTTTAAACCTATGAGTAGACCACTATTATTAGCCCCATTTTACAGAAGAGGAAACGGAGGCGCAGAGAGGTTAAATAACTTGCCCAGAGTCAAACATCTGATGCGGAACTGTCATTTTCTTTGTGGATCCTCAAAGCAAAATCCTGCCCTTTGTTAATTACAAAATAAGCTGGACACTAGCAGAAATGGACCTAAAGGGTCTATTTGGATCTGAATTGTGCCTTGGTATTGTGTCCTGTGCCTTATAAATTATTCATTCCTTTAGCAAGTCCTTAGGAGCATTTAGAATCCCTGTGGCTTAGGTAGGGATTCCACAAAAGGAAGGCTTATACAGGAAATGAGAGTGTATCAGACAAACTCGTAACTTCTTAGCAGGTGCCCGAGGATAGATGAGAGGATGGTGGGGTGGAATAGAGGGGCTTCTGTCCATTGTTAACCTGTGCCAGGCTCTGTGCTGAGTGTTTACGGGTAATTTTTCATTTATCCCTCACAAGAACCCTGTTCATTGGCTTCTGTTGATCCTTGACTGAACACACTTAGAGACACAAAGAAGCTCGCCCGTGGTCATACAGCGTCCAGGTTGTGATAGGAAGACAATGCCTGCCTCTCTCCAGAACCCGGCTTTGAGCCACTGTATGTTCTGCTTTTGACTATGCAATCAAATAGGATTTTCTGTTTTCTGGAGGAGAATTACTGTCCATCTGATAGTGACCCAGACAGTCTAGTCACTAAGATCACTCTGAGGTTTAAAGAGATCTTCTCAATGGCTTATGATGTCATTCATCATTTACTTGGCCTCCCCACTTTGCCCCCTGGTTCTGTTGCCCCTGCCTGGCCCGCCAGGTAAGAATCCTTCAGAGCTAATATGACGATGGCCAGGTTCATGGCCAATAACAAGATTGACAGATGTCTAGGGACTGGACGAGGCGCAGAACTGGTTTTTTTGTTTGTTTGTTTTTTTAATTAATTTATTTATTTATGGCTGTGTTGGGTTTTCGTTGCTGTACGCGGGCTTTCTCTAGTTGAGGCGAGCGGGGGCTACTCTTTGTTGCGGTGTGCGGGCTTCTCATTGTGGTGGCTTCTCTTGTTGCGGAGCACGGGCTCTAGGCGCACAGGCTTCAGTAGTTGTGGCGCATGGCCTTAGTTCCTCTGTGGCAGGTGGGATCTTCCCGGACCAGGGATCGAACCCACGTCCCCTGCATTGGCAAGCAGATTCTTAACCACTGTGCCACGAGGGAAGTCCCCCAGAACTGGTTTTTGAAGGAACATCCTAGCTTTGCCCATAAGTACACCATTTGCTTACCACTGTGCAGAGGCGGGGTGGCCTTCTGTGCTCTAAGCAGGCTCCTTAGTTTTCATGAGAGGATGTTCAGTGTCTGGTATTGTGCCATATGCAGGTGAATCTATTTGTAGGGCAGGAATAGAGATGTAGTCGTAGAGAACGGACATGTGGACACAGGGGGAAAGGGAGGGTGGGACGAATTGGGAGATTAGGTTTGACATAAATACACTACCATGTGTAAAATAGATAGCTAGTGGGAACCTGCTGTATAGCACAGGGAGCTCAGCTCGGTGCTCTGTGACGACCTAGATGGGTGGGATGGGGGAGGTGTGAGGGAGGTCCAAGAGGGTATACATATAGCTGATTCACTTCATTGTACAGCAGAAACTAACACCACATTGTAAAGCAATTTTATCCAATTAAAAAAAGAGAGAGAGAGAGAGGGAATTCAATACGATTATTTTTGAGCCACTTCAGAATTGTAGAGTGTTTGGTCATGAAGAAACCTTAGAAATCATCCAGCTCAATTTCTCCATCTTACTGAAAAGGGAAGGAAAAACCTGCACATTAAGAGATTTGTTCCAGGTAACTGGTTAGTGGCAAGTCTAGAACACAGTTACCGGCACCCAGCACAGTACCTTCCTTCCACCTCTTTGATCTGATTTTATGGCGGCACTGCCCTCATCAAGCTGAATCATGTCATGAATAAGCCCTAAGAATTTCAGAATTTCAACTTCAAAATGTTTCATATGGTAGGGCTTTCTGAGGACACGGGCTCAGTATTTGGGGCACGTGGGCTCAGTAGTTGAGCATGTGGCCACAGTAGTTGCAGCACGCGGGGCCCTAGAGCGTGTGGGCTTCAGTAGTTGCGGCACGCGGGCTCAGTAGTTGTGGCTTGCGGGCTTAGTTGCTCCACAGCATGTGGGATCTTCCCAGACCAGGGGTCAAACCCACGTTGGCAGGCGGATTCTTAACCACTGCGCCACCAGGGAAGTCCCAATAGGGCTTTCTTTCTAAAGGCAGATTTACCTTCCTTATTATGTGTTATTTAGGCTAGTGATAAAATTATTTTATGTTTCTAAATGTACAATGGTGGATGATGAGAGAGACTCTTCTGAACTATTACCAGGCCTGCTGGAGAGCTTCACATCCAGCAAAGTGGAAAATCTCCTTATGGATGTTCCATTTGCTTATACAGGTTTTCAATGGAGAGGAAGAAAACCTAACAAAAAGATAATAAAAGGAAGAGGTACGTATCGTTGTGAACGTCTTTATCACTTTTTAATCTTCTAGGCCCCCGACCTTATTATCGAGGCCTCAGACACACAGATGTGGGTTGTACCCTCTGACCCAGTGTCCTTGGAGAATGGGCATGTGAGTGGAGGAGACCTAAGAAAGAATCTGTTCATTAAGTTTACTGTTTCATTCATTAAAAATAATCCCACGAGTGTGGACCAGTTAAGGCAGTAACATCAGGGCCCATGCTGTGACTCCTTGCCTTGTCTTCTGCTCTACTCCATACAAATTTTGTCACATTGTCATTGTCACATTGACTTCACACTGAGATACAGAAGAGCCCATGGCCTTTTTCTTTTCTTTTTAACATTTTGTTGAAGTGTAACGTGCTCACAGAAAAGTACGCATAGTATAAAGGGACAGCTCCCTGAATTTTCACTGGATGAACCCACCCCCGAGAGCTTTTGAGTACCACAGGCCTGGTTTCATAATCTGGTGTCACCATTTACCATCTGTGTCACCTTGGGCAAATTATGGGACCTTTGTGCATCTTAGTTTTCTCACCTGGCGATTGCTTTTCATAGGTATTTGTGGAGAGTAAAGATAATATAGGTAACTTACCCAGGGTTGTTCTTCCTACCCTCTAATCCGAGGAGAGCCTCTGCAAACTAACACCTTCAAGGTGGGTTACGTGTGTGGTAGTTGGAAGTGTGTAATGTTAAGTAACCACTCACATGTATCCAGAAATGTAGCTGACAATATGGATCATAGAAAACAAATGACTGTGACTGATTTTGGCCCAATCTCTTCGAGGGCTCATTGGAGAAGCTCGGTTTGAAGTAGGTTAAAGTTTTACCCAGTTTACTTATTCATATATACCCCGCTTCATTCCAAAAAGGGATCATAGAAATATGCACAGTACAACAGTATTTAAAATAAATGAGGGAAAAATTAAAAAGAGAGGGGAAAAATAATTTAAAAACAAAAAGAAAATATAAATGAATGAATGAATGAATGAGTGAATAAACAAGGAAATGAATCAAGGCTAAAGTAGAAATGTAAGCTAAAGCCTAGGGTGAGGTTGATACACAAAATAGTGTCACGAAATCCAGATCATTTGCTAGATGTGGGCCTCAGAGCTGGCTTTGGTCTGCTTAGCACAAAGCAAATAGGGGAAATGATTAATAATAAGACTCATAGGGCCCTTGTGATATGAAAACAAACCAGTTGTGCAGGAGAAACACGATTTTTTCCTTGGCACCAAGACCTTCCTTCTGTGGGTCTTCACAAAGAGAATTTGATGCAAAGTGGTGAGATGCCCTGTAATTGATCAAATCATCTGCTTTGTAATGCTGTGTCTTAGCCTCTGCCTCTCTGTATACAGGTGGCACAAAGCCAACGCCTAATTTAATAGAAACAGTTTTATAAATGACCATAAACTGATGAAATTCTATTCTCCAATTTATTTCAATGATACAATGAAAAATCATACAGCCTGGTTACACGTAACAGAGAAATCCACTTGTGAAGTTTCTAAACCTACCAAGCAGCAGTGTGGTTTAAGCTGGATGAGACAAGAAGAAGTTTCGACTATTCTTCTAAAGAAGGCTCTGAGGAGGAAGCATGATTTTGAGGATGTGCGTGGGAAAAAGGGACTAGGAGAAACTGAAGTGAAGGGGGCTTTCTCGGTGTGAGCTGCAGTCTGAGAGCCAGTACAGGCCTGGGCCTGCAGGACTTGACTTTGGGGAGAGGAAAAATATGCTTCGATGAAAAAATTATAGTTCCTCACCACTGAGGATCAGGTCTGGGGGAAGGATAAAGAGGTCAGTTTGGGGTAGGTCGGGTTTGCAGCACCGCTCCTTGGGAAGTTATATTTTACAGACACACACACACACACTCAGATATATATCCTTGTCATTATGTTAAGCAGAGTATCTGGCAGATTCCAGCCAAATGAAGGCATATACACAGAGGCAAATGATGAAAAATTGGGTTTAGTTTTGAAATTTGAAATTCAGATGTTTGTCAAATAAAACCACCCTTAATGGTAGCAGCAAATAGGGTGTTTTCTTGCCATCACTGGTAAAACAGTGGGTCTCAAAGTCTAGTTTGGAACCTTAGGAATCCCTGATGTCCTCTCCATGGGTCCATGAGGTCAAAACTATTTTTATAACAATAATAAGGTTGACTTTTTTCACTCTTTTTCTCTCTGGACTTAGCCAGAGGATACGTGATGTGTGATATCACAACAGACCGCAGAGGGACTTCCCTGGTGGCGCAGTGGTTAAGACTCCACACTCCCAATGCAGGGGGCCTGGGTTCGATCCCTGGTCAGGGAGCCAGATCCCACATGCATGCCGCAACTAAGAGTTCGCATGCTGCAACTAAGGAGCCCACCTGCCGCGACTAAGACCCAGCGCAACCAAATAAATAAATAAATATTTAAAAAACCCAAAAAACAGACTGCAGAGACCCCCAGCACCTTCTAAATCCAGGCATTAAAAGAGATTTGCAAAAATGTAAAGCTATGTATTCTCATTAAATTTTTTTTTGGAACACAGTTATTTTTCATAAAAATATGGTATTTATACTGATGTGATGGATTTGTCATTATTTTAGATAATAAATTTATGCTCGGTTTTAATTTCTAACCTGGAAAATACTGACAGCTGTAAACCTACATAAACAAAAGCTCTTTGGTTAAAATTTAAAATCAATAATTTTAAGACCAAAAAGTTTGAGAACCCCTGTATTAGGAGTATTTTTACCACAGACTTTTTTTTTTTTTTACCGTGCCGTGCAGCATGCGGGATCTCAGTTTCCCAACCAGGGATCAAGCCCGTGCCTCCTGCACTGGGAGCGCAGAGTCTTAACCGCTGGATGGCCAGGGAAGTCCCTACCATAGACTTTTGATACCAGGCACTAATAATGGTACACAAAGAGGTGTATACCTCACTGCCTGGACACAAACCTGCAAGTAAATACACAGAATTGTTCCAAGTAGTGTTGACATCTCCGCTTTATCAGCGTGTTCCTACCACAGAAATTTAGTTAGCACTGGGATGATGGCAATTAATAAAACAAACAAGGTCTCTACCCTCATGGAACTGATTTTTAATAAAAGTGTGTCGAGAAATCAGGATCGTTAAGGATTTGCAGCATACCAGAGGTCAGTGTATACTGCCACTCTGGAATTGGTAGAAAGTGAACCTCTGAAGGAAGGAATATCACCGCTGTGGGCAAGGCCCTGTGCTGCGTGCTTGTGTGTTACTTAACTTTACCGCAGTCTTATATGGTACGTATCATCGTGTGTCTTTATGAGTGCAGACACTGAAACTCAGAGAGGTTAGATCGTTTGTCTACGTTGTCAGTTGATAAGAGATAGAACCAGGGTTTGTGCATTTTTGTAGCACCTTTGCTTTAGGTAGTCTTTCTCTTTTAAGGAAACAGTAGATTTGCCCTTTCTCTCTCCCCACATCCACGCTGGAGGAAGGGCCTGGCCTTGCCATACTCTTGCAGTGCGTCTCGTGTACCACGTTCTCGCACAGATGCGGAGAGTAGTGGTGAGGAAACCTTCACATCCAGGTTGGGAATCTTCCACTGCGGTAGCATCCAAGTGCATCGGGCTGACATTATCTACGAAGGGGTTTCAGACAGTGTGGAACCTGTTTAACTGGCCGAGCCCACCCAGAGGGTACTAGACACCAATACAGTAACCACAGCAAGACCTGTTTCTTAGTACCCTCTTTCTGCACAGCCAGTTAAGATTTCAAATCACTTCTTTCTTTGCCAGGACAGATTATTGCTTAAGTGTCTCCTGGAGGTGACCTTTCTGGGCCTGTAAATGGTTTAATTTGGACCCTGGTAGGTGTGCTGGGCCGAATCTAGGGGGCACCTTTGGATTCAAAGCCAGTTTCGGCCACTTGGGTTTTCGTGGCAGCCGCCATGGTAGGTATTTCTGGTCCCAGAGGAGCTTCCTCTGACCTATGTGATGTACCACCCCCTCCCCCTTCTACCCTCCCAGAGAACCTTCTCCATCAACTGCCAGAAAGGCCTGTGACCTGTGGTCAGAGCCCAGCATAGTGACTGCTTGGTGTATCAGCCTCTCCGGAAAGCAGTCTAAAAACCTGTGCACGATTCTGGAATCTTTCAGATGCCTCAGGGACTGGAAATAAGTCTCTTCTAAATGGAGAGCACACTTGCATACACACCCACAAATAGTCTTCAATCAGGATGGAATCAGGGCCTCTGCTGGCCAGATTTTTGAGTTGCATTTTAACTCCGCTCATGTCGCGCTATAATTTGAAACACCCATTGTCCATGCAGCCGACGAAACCTGCAGAGGTAGCGGGTCGCGGCAGGCTGTGCGTGGGAAACAACGTTGATCATCTATCTGAATTCAAAACATGCATTTTGACCAGTTTCCTCTGGGTGGTTTCTTCTCTTGAAAAATGACTTGCTTTAGTTAGCTGGCCGGCGAAGCCCTCTCACTGTGCAAGGACTTCTCACATTCCTCTCTTTCCCGGGCCTGCCTCTCCCAGTGTTGCAGAGCCTCAGCCGTCTCGGCCTCCACCTCTTGCCCAGCTTATCAGCTGTCCTTAACCTTTGTCCTGTTATCTTGGTGGAGCTGTGGTGCACTCGTGGTGCAGCAGGAAAACAGTACCTCTGTGCTCAGAACAGTGGTCCTCCAACCCGCTGGTAACTCTTTCCACCGTGGTTTAAATCAGGGCCCATGGGACTTCCCTGGAGGTCCAGTGGTTAAAGACTCCGCGCTTTCAGCGCCGCGGGTGCGGGTTCGATCCCTGATCGGGGAACTAAGATCCCACATGCTGCACAGTGCGGCCAAAAAATAAAAAATCTAAAAAAAGAAAAAGAAAGGAAGGAAGGAAGGAAGGGGAGAAAGAAAGAAAGGAAAGAAGGAAGGAAAGAGAAAGAAATCAGGGCCCTTCCCCAGCTTTCTCGATGTCTTGGTTTGCCTTTGGGGAAAGAAGGAAGAGCCATTCCAGTTGGGTGTTTACAGCTGAGGGTGTTTTCAGCTGGCATCTTGGAAGATGGTTTGCCAGCTTCTCCCTGGCAACACCTGGCATTTCGTAGTCCTGTTACTTCCCATCCTCAAGGCAAGGCACGCAGACAGGGCGAGTGGCCTTCAGCAAATCGGGGCAGTTCAGAGTTGTCTGAACACAGCGACTTCGATTTGTTGGTCTGTTTTAACTTCAGCCCCTTTAAAGAGAGTCCGAATCCTTATTTCAAGTAGAGCCAAGCCAGTCAGAGGGACCCCACCGGTGTGATTTCGGGACCAGCAGTGATAAAGTGGGGACTTTGGGGTGAGACAGGCTCACTGAGACCTTGGGAGATTCAAGCCCTGCTAACCCTCCCTTCTGCAAAATGGGGGCAGGTGTCTGCCTCCGGGGTGGTGGCAAACGTTAGATGCGATCCTGTAGGCAAACCACGTGGCTCAAGATGGAGTCAAGGCTCTCGGGACACATTAACTTTGGTTTGTTTCCAGCTTCATGATCCAGACCTGTTTCCAGTGCAAGCTTTTGTAGCTCTGAAGCTCACTACAATCAGCATTAAAGCAGTAAAGCTAAGGGGAGCCTGTCTGGGGGGGTATCCTCAGCTGCTGGGGAAATGGAAGGGAAGAGAACAGAGGCGAGGACAAGCCATGCTTCCAGAAACTTGAGTCACGAGGAGAACTTTGAGAGGCTGGAGCCAGAGGGGAAGCAGGGGGAGACTGGGGCTGGGGAGTATCTGCATGTGTCTGCACTCCCGCCTGTGACCGCTGAGGTGCTTTCTCCTCTTTCCCCGATGTCTTCTACCACCGGACAGGCTGCCATCAGGCCGCTGGGCAATCTGCATCCGGGCCCTACCTCCCGATGATGCAGCAGCTGCTGGTGGTGCCTGCACGGCCACGTGGCCTTGTCAAGTGCCTTCTGGCTGCTGTGAGCACCCGGGAGGGCTTTCAGATTTCAAGAAGTGAGAATACTCAGCTCTGGGAGGCGGTGGGGGGATGGGGCCTGAATGCCAGTCCCGGTTTCATGTAGCTTTGGACCTTCAGCCAGTCACCCTCTGACCCCAGTCTCCTCACATGCATGAGGATTGTGAGTTATCTGTGCACATGCATAGACCAGACCTTCCAGGCCCTGAGATCCTCCCCACGGGGACCGAATGCACTTGAAACCAGCTCTCCAGGCCTCCTCCTCGGAGGTAGTACTACCTGCCAGGATTAGCACCTGGGGTGCGGTCCCTAGCTACCAGCACCTCTCCAGCCCCCATGCAGCTTTGAGAAATCGTCATTTGGGGACCGTGTTCTACATACCCGTGACCAAGTTTGCTGGAACAACTAAGCAGTTCCCAGCACAGCCCAGTGACCCCACTGCTTCCCACGCAGCCCAGCCTTCCTCAGCCTCTACCTTGAACCTGCTTCTCTTCTGCGACTCTGTCTGAGAGCTAGAAACTCATCAATGAATCTTTCATTTTCAGTGTGCTCTTCCTGAATGAGTCGTCACTTGGGTTTTTTTCTAACTTTGCTCTCTGATCTCAAGGGCCACATCTGACAGAATGCTTGTGTTTAAAAAAAGGAGGGGGGGTGTTTTTTTTTTTCAACATCTTTCTCTATTAATCAAACGACTCTGGTTTACCCTAAATGCCTTACACAGGACTCATTTAGAAGGCAAGATGCTGTTTGTGAGAAAGTGAAAGTAGCTGATAATCCTTTTTTTATATGTGAAAAAACTGACCAAGCCATTTAAACCTTTTTCCTCCTGGTAACTTAGAACAAAATCAGCCAAGGGACTTGAATTTTTGTCACTTTTGATTTTTCCCTCCTTGTGCCCAGGATAACGATGTCATAGGAGCTTTTAGGTACCACACTCCTGCTCAACTCTTTAGGTAAGAGGAATAATTGGCTTTCTCCTTGAAAGGAGGGTAGTATGGGCTGTGTCTGAGCTTTTCTCTTGCAAATCCCCCTGGGTACTTAACGGTAAAGTCTGACTAGCTTCTAGTCTGCGACTCTTCTCGCTTTCCTTTGAACAAGGGCAGTGAGTTGCTCTTTTTCTGCCCAGCCCTCACGCTGAAAAAATCCAGTAGGTGGCCAAAGAGTCTTTAGAAGACTGAAGACAGAGCCATTGGACCAGGTTTTAAAAAGAAAAGTGTGCTTGGAGCTTTGTCCAGAGAACAATGCAGGAGGAGCTGAATGGGACCCCGGCTTGGGGACAGGTGACTTAAATTAGGCAAGTTACAAATTGACATGTCTGACTATGGCTAAATGAAGTTCTCAAAATAATCCCCAAACCTGGCACTCGGAGAGTTGAAGCGGGTCCTCAGACCAGAGGTCTCGGCCAGCCTTGTTTCAGCCTCTAATTTATGATGTGGTGGCATCCCCTGCAGCCCCACCCGGGAGCCCCTCTGGAAGGCTTGCTCTGCGGGACACAGACGGACTCTGCCAGCACCCAGGGAGCCCAACCCCAGGAGCCCCGCGGGTTGAGAACTTTGCCCTTTGTAAACGCCTTTTGTAAAAAATTCTGAGTTGCGGAGATGGTGATAAGGAAATTGCTCTGCAGTTTTATGGTGCCAGCACTCGGTTTCCTGTGGTTTCCCATGTGCCGCTTTGATTCGAGTCCTGCAAGGCCTGAGAAGCGAGTGTGACCCCACCCTCTGTCACCTGTCCAGGGTCTGGCTCGTGTACGTCCCATTTCCCCAGCCACAGGTGTGTGCTGTGTCCCGGGGGATGTTCCCAGGAGCAATCTGCATCCTTGAATAAAAGATTCACTGAAAGTGACTGGTGCCTTTAGCATTTGTGTGGCGATCGTCTTTATAGATATAGTGGTAAAACAGACGTTACATATAATTTACCATTTTAGCTGTTTTTGGGTGTACAGTTCAGCGGCATTAAGTGCATTCACACTGTTGTGCAACTATCACCTCCATCCTCTCCAGAACTTTTTCATCTTCCCAAACAGAAACTCTGTACCCATTAAACACCAACCCCCCCTCCCCCTCCCTGGCAACCCCTGTTCTACTTTCTGCCTCTATGGATTTGTCTCTGTAGGGACATCATGTAAGTAGAGTCATCCAGTATTTGTCCTTTTGTGACTGGCTTATTTCATTCAGCATAATGTTTTCAAGGTTCACCTATGCTGTAGCCTGTGTCAGTACTTCATTCCTTTTTAAGACTGAATGACATTGTACATACAGACCACATTTTGTTTATCCATTCATCATCTGTGAACACTTGGGTTGCTTCCACTTGTTGGCTATTGTGAATAATGGGTGTCCAAATATGTTTGAGATTCTGCTTTCAATTCTTTAGGGTATAGATGCAGAAGTGGAATTGCTGGATCATAGGGGTAATTCTATTTTTAATTTTTTGAGGAACTGCCATACTGTTTTTCCATAGAGGCTCTTCTATTTTGCATTCCCACCAGCAGTGCACAAGGGTTCCATTTTCTCCACACCCTTGCTGACTGTTGTTGTTTTTCTGGCTTTTTGGTACTAGGCCTCCTAATGGGTGTGGGGTGGTTTGGGACAGTGGTGGTTTTAGTATTGGTGTTTGGTGGCGTGCAGAGCTGAACGCCCCCCCTCCCCCCCCCCCCCCCGCTGTGTTTCTGTGCGATGGAACAGACTCGAGGAGAAGGCCCCTTACCCTTCCCCGTTGCCTGGGGTCTAGATCTGAGCCCTTGCTCTGGTCTGCTCTAGCTAAGCCCTGCGGCTCTTTGGGCAACTGCAGATAAGAGACACGTGATCTGGGCCGCTCTTAGCTCCATCCTGGAGGAAGGAGGTTGTAGCAGCTTGGGGTGGGTTGGGATTCCTTGAAGATCTTTCTTCCAAGCACTTGGGCAGGAGCAGAGGCACTTACTTTGATCAGTTTGCTGGGGGGGTGTGCTTTCACTGGAAGGCAAACTCACCACTGACACATTTTTTAGTTTTACAGAGATATCCTGCTCCTCCCACAGCTTTTGAAAAAGACGCTCACCTACCACAAAAGCATTAGTTTTCCAGGGTAAATGGAAAAAATGCAAGACCTGTTTATTGCAGGTTTATGTTTCCAGTGGAATGATTGCTTTTTAGATGATTTTGAAAATTGTGGCTCTGATCCCAGATTTCTGGTTTCATAAAATGCTTTGAGATTCTGTAATATGAGGAGATAACACATAAAGTTCACATGGGTAAGAATAAGTCTAATTAAATTAGTACAATAATAAAGTAAGGCAATTACATAAAATTTGGGAAATTGGAAAAAATATAACCCATTCCCATCACTCTAACATTATTTCTTTATCATTTTGGTACATTTCTTTCCAGTCTTTTTTACTTACTTAAAAAAAATGATTGTAATAATATGTACATAAAGTGTGTAAATAAAGCTTTCCACAAGGTTTTGCCCAGTTTGCTGATGCCATTAGCAATTCAGCATGTGAAACATCTACTCATTTCATTATATCCTGGTGGACTTTGGGCATTTCTTTCCCCCTAATTTAATAGAAAAAAAAATGTTTAACTACTTGGCTTAATTTATGTTTCTTTTGTAAAAGGCAAATGATGTTTTTCCTGGTTTGTTTTTTGCTTTTTTAATTTGACATAGAGAGGTTCCTATTTCTATGTGGTCAAGTTATCTATGGTCTTTTTTTTTTTTAATGTCCCTTTTATTTCTAATTTTATATTTGTCTATTCCTTATTTGCATTCGAGTTTTAAAACTTCTTCCTCCTCCAGTGGTATGATACATTTTTTTCTCTCTGGGAGTATGACCAATTTTGTTTTTATTTTATTTTTCAGTTTTAAAACTACATCCCTATTTAACTAGTTAATCCACAAGGAATTTATTTGGGTGTATGGTTTGAGGTAAGAATTTACCTTGATATTTTCCCCCATATTGCTAACCAAGTATTCCAACAATTATTAGTTACTGAATAATTCTGTCCTTCTCTGATGATTACTGGTGCTTCCTGTATCATAAACTGACTTTTAATAAGTGTATCAGACAGATCTATTCCTAGTTTATCTACTCTGTTCTGTTAATTAGTTTTTTCTTGCACAGTCCCCATGCTTTAATTATAGACTGATAATTGTTTAAATATCTAATATGCCTTCTTCCTGTAGTTGTGTAGCAAAATTTTCTTTACTATTCTCATCTGTTTGTTTCTTTTAGGCTCACATGGGAACTGTTTTGTTATGTTTCTTTGTATAAAATGTTTTATCCAGTTGAGGTTTTGATCAGAATTGCAGTTAACATATAAATTAATTTAGAATATACATTTTAAAAATAAAATTTTAGCCTTCCTATCTAAATCTTGCTTATCTCTCTTTACTTTTTGTTATATCTATGTCTAGGTTATGTCTAGGTGGGTTTTTTTTTTTTTTTTTTTTTTTGCTTTTATTGATTACACACAGACTTTTTTGAATTTGTTGATTTGTGAATGGGGTTTTTTTAATTGTACTTTTTCTTTTAATTGTACTTTTTGATGGTTATTGCTTTCATATAGGAAGTGTGTGTGTGTGTGTGTGTGAGTGTGTGTGTACTTGCATATGTTATAGCTATTCACTTACAGAGCAAAGCAATAACATATTGAAGAGAACACAGTCGTTGGAGTGTTTGGAATGGATCAGACTTGATCCATTGGATCAGCTCTACTACTTACTAGATGCCTGACTTTGCGAATATAGCACTGCAGTGTTGATCATATAGGATTTCAATAAATGATAGCTACTTTGATTAGATTTCTCTTGAATATAGTTTTCCATTTATTTCTTTGGGTTTTCTATTTACACAATGATATCTATAATTAATGATAATGTGAACTTTTTCTTTCCAGTACTTAAATCTCTTTATCTGTTTCATGTCTTGTTGCATTGGCCAGAAAAACTTGCTGAACAATACTAAATAATTTTTTTCTGTCCTGGAGATTTTTGTTCTTACTTTTAAAGAAGTTCCTCTAGCTTCTCATTATGAAGTATAATTTCCCTATGAAGTATATTAGTTGGCTGTGGTTTGAAATGGATACTCTTTATATGTTGGAGAAGTATATTTCAGTTCTTACTGTTTAAGTGTTTTTAAATTAAAAATCAGTTATCTTGGGGACCACCATGGTGTCAAGTGGTTAAGGCTCCACGCTTCCAATGCAAGGGGCACAGTTTCAATCCCTGGTCGGGGAACTAAGATCCCACATGTTGCATGGCGCGGCCAAGAAAATATTTAATATATATATACTGGTTATCTTGGAAGATTCATACAATTTGAACAACTTTATTTACAAATTACAATATTAATATTACCTAAGAGGAAAGATAGAAATTAAGGATCACTCCTATCTTGAACATACAGGTTATTATTTCCTGTAAAAATACCTGTCTCTGTATGAGGTATTTATGAGTCCTCTTATGGATTTGAATACTGAAGAGCAGTTAACCTCCTTGGGGATGGGGTGGGGTCGGGGAGGGCATCTTCCCTTTAGTGGCCTAACCACCAGTTTCTTCATATATAGAAATCTGTACCTTGCTTTTATATCTGGTTGGGGTTCCACATGAACCTTTTTATCTTTGATTCTTACTTTGAATTCCCATGTATACCAAAACTTAGAACATACAAGTTTTAAGTAGAAATCATATTTAAACTTTGTAATCTTAAACTAGGTATTCTTCTGGTTCAGGTTTTTTGGTGTTTTAATAATAATTGTTTTCCTGATGTAAAAGTAATATTTATTCATTCTGGAAAATTTGAAAAATTTGGACAACCACAAAAACAAAAATTAAAAATAACACATACCTCTTTATAATTTTTTCACTTACTGTATTTTGAACATTTTCCAACCTTAAGTAAACTTACACTTCATGATTGCTAACGGTAGCCTGTTATTCTATCATATGAATCTTCTACCATTTATGTACTAAAGCCCTATTAGTAGACATTTAGCTTGTTTCCAGTTTTTCATGATGGCAAGTGATCTAATAACAGCCATCTTTATACAAATATCTTTGTATATATCTCTTTAGAAAAGCTTCTAGAATTTTTTTTTTTTTTTTTTTTGGAAATGGAGTGGCTGGCTGAAAGAAGTACACATTTTCAAGGATGTAAATTTTCAAATTTCTGTTCAAGATAATTGAAACAATATCATTGCCACAACAGTGTATATCTATTTTCCTCAGCTTTGCCCAAATTAGATGTTGAAATATTAAAATATTTTTTGCCAATATGATAGGGGAAAAAAATCTTAACTGCAAGCTTTGATTTGCATTTCTTTCATTACTACAGATGCTGGACATTGAAACTGTGTTTATTACGTATTTATATGTTTGCTTTTGTGAATTGCTTTTTCATATCCTTTGTCCATTTTGCAGTTGAGGTGCTCTTTTTATATTGACTTGTAAGAGTCGGTAGAGCATAAAAATTAAGAGGAAAAGCATGAAACTCAGAAAGAGGTCTACATTCATGTCTCTGTTCTGATGCTTACTAGCTCTGAGACCGGGGCTGTGTTACGTCTTAGCCACTCACTGTCTCCACTTCTCTATTTTAAAAGTGGAACTAACTGTATCTCCCTTATAAGATTATGATGAGATATTGTGTGCAAAGCTAACACATCTTATACACCTACTAAAGTGTAGCTTTTGTTATACTGAGGCTCGTTACCAACTCTGCCTGTAAATATGCTTTTTTCCTAGTTTGTCATTTCCCTTTCAATTTAGCCTGTAGATTTTTTTTTAATGTATTTAAATCTAAAATTGTTATGCAAATGGAAATGTGCATCTTTTCCTTTATGGTTTCTTCCTTTGGCCTAAAAACCCTTCAAACCTGCCCCCACCCCCCCACCCCCGCCCCCTGCCCAGCCAGAGACCAGGTAAATATTTACATATTTTTCTTCTGATTCTTCTATCCTTTTACATTTTACATTCAATTCTTTAATCTATTTGGAATAGGTTTTAGCCTTTGGTGTAAAGTTAGTGTGAAGTTGGTATTTGGTGTGAAATTTTTTCCCTTTCAATTGTTCCAGTTCTGTTGACTCATCTATCCTTTTCCCCTTGCTGATTTGAAGTGCCACCTTTATCATATAGCAAATACTTCTAGGTTTCCTGTTTGATTCCATTGACCAGTCTAGCATTGCATTGGCACTATGGCATAGGATGGAACATATGTACGTTATGTATATTCTAGCTCTATTGCATGCTTAATATCTACATGTACTTATCTCATCTCCCTCCTATTTTTTTTTTTTCCCCAAAACTGAAAGTTTGTTTCTCTGTGCAACTCTAGACTTACAGCCTGATCAGGACATAAATTTTCCTGTCATCCTATAGAGTGCAATAGAAAGAACTTGGGCTATAGACTCAGAGGACTTGGATTCCAAACTTTGCTCCACTCACTAGCTGTTTAAGTCGGGCATATTATGTACTCTCTGTGTGCCTTGGGTTCTCTACTGAAGGAATCATGGGAAAATCAGCCCTTATCCCCAGTTCTTCTGAAATAACAGGACCAACTTGACCAATCAGAGAGTCACATCACTCAGGTCTATCTATTTCTATAAAATAAGCCATTGTTTTACTGACTGCAGAGAGTTTCTAACTCAGTATTTCGGTTATAACAATTTTGTCTTATCTGTTGTCATCATAATATAATTTCAGTAACATTAAACAGCTTTATAAGTACTTTTATGTATATACATGCTCACATATGTAAATCCAGCTATATAAACATACTCATATTGATAAATGGATGATTATCATGTAGCAGTCAAGAAATAATGAACTTGATGTGGGCTATTCTGTTTTTTTTTTTAATAAAAGATTACATAAGGAACTTGATGTAACCTTAACAGTTTTATTGGATTAAGATGTACGTGTTTGCTGCAGCATGTAAATATTAAGCATCAAATTTTAAAATATACAATAAGAGCCACAGTTTACTGCGTACATAACATGGGCCAGATGCCTTTTTTGAATGCTTCATGCATATCATCTCTTTTGATCCTCATTATTACATCCGTTTTTTAAAAAATTATTTATTTATTTATTTGTCTGTGTTGGGTCTTCGTTGCAGTGCACAGGCTTCTCGTTGCAGTGGCTTCTCGTGTTGTGGAGCACAGGCTCTAGGCACGCGGGCTTCAGTAGTTGTGGCACGCGGACTCAGTAGCTGTGGCTCGCGGGCTCTAGAGCGCAGGCTCAGTAGTTGTGGCACACGGGCTTAGTTGCTCCGCGGCATGTGGGATCTTCCCAGACCAGGGCTCGAACCCATGTCCCCTGCATTGGCAGGTGGATTCTTAACCACTGCGCCACCAGGGAAGTCCCTACATCCGTTTTATAGTTGAAGGAACTGAAGTTCTCCAGAGTTGGACACCTGTACTAGTGACAGCTGGTAAGTGATGGTGCCGGGATGGTACCCAGGGCTGTCTCACAGCCCAGGCCATGCTCCTTACACTGTAATGGGCCACTTCCAAGTATATTTGCAGTCCTTGTTTTGCTTTGTAAAGTCCAATTTCTGAGAAATTGGAGAAGAAAGAAAGTAGTTGAAGCCTGAAACTTCGGTTTCAATTTAGGAATAAAACATGATCTGATACACAATGGAAATGGCTGTAAGGCACAGGAAACATGAAGAACTCATACAACTATAGTGTAAAGATAAATCGTGGGGAAGAGGAACGGACCTGCTGTGGAGAGAGCTCACATTTTAAAATTTGAATTCCCTATATTGTCTGTCACATTCTGTAGATGATTGCTTCAGATCCTTGACTCTGATAGAGACGTTAAAGATAGGGACATTAAAACATAACAACCCTTTAGCCTGTAAGACTCACTGGGACAGGGAACTTGTGTGCTTTATTGCACTCAGAGCCTGGAACATCATCTGTGCAACCAATCGCTGGTTGAATGAGTGAGTAATGAATGTCATGTTTCTTTAGTAACATGAAGAAGTAACGTAGTCAGCCCACACACTCTAAAATATCTCATGTTTTTGAGCATGGACTCCATTACTTAGCTGAGGTGAGCGTATGAAAAAGTGCCTGAAATTGCCAAGTCCATTGCCTTGTAGGAGTTAGAGGCAGTGGGTAGAATCATCCGCACGCCCTAGTCACTGTGGAATGACACCCAAGCACTAGATATGACTTTATTTCTTCCAGAGGGAAAGAAAGAGAGTCTTCTGTCTATTAGGATAGACACACTGTTTTCAGTGTTTGCAATTGTCAGCATCTTTCACGGCTATCTAGTTGTGTAATTTACTGCAGCTTCTTGAGCACTTTTTACAGTTGAAAACTCTGTTCTGACCCTTTGGCCTGGGAACATGTGGACTTAGTCTGTGAGCAGGAGGGCCAGTGGCCAGAGTTATTGGAAATACTACCGCACTGTCAGTAAGCTCGACTGACAAGTACTGTTTGGGGGTCGACTTAACTGAAACTGCAGAAATTTTACTTTGCTTCTGTCCACCCTCAGTTGAACCCACAAAGGTACAGATACTTACTACTTATTGAAGAAGTATTTATTTTATTTATTTGTACTCTGGTACATGACAAAAGAGCGCTATCCGACAAAGAAACAAATGTTGAACTCTGAGTACATCTTCTAGGGAAAGAAAGAATCTGCATCCTGTGAGAATAGAGCAGTTTTTTTTTCTAGTACCTGCCACGTTGTCTGAAGGCAGGAGGGATGACCGGCCCTTTCTGTGGAGGGGTGAAGTTAAATCATTTAAAAATTCCATAAGCAATAAACTTACATCATGGAGGAAAGGTTGACTTAGAAGAGTTATTTAACCTTCCCTGATATTCTGATATCTTTGAAACAACTTTAATAGTTTAGAAGTATGCTAACCACGCATCAATTTAAAACCCAACTGAGAATCAGGACGTCAGCAACTTTTGGCTTCTGGGCAGCAAAAGGAGATGCTGGTCCCTACACTTACTTTTGACACATTTCTCACAATCTTGGTCATCCAGTTTCCTAACCATGTAGATGAGAAGCCATCAATTAGAAAGGGAAGAGGGGGTTGCTACTGGCAGGCACACTGAGTTCAGAAACAAGTGACAAGACACAGCCAGAGAGTGAGGGAGGAAAAATAACTAAAAGCAGACAGAAAACTCCAGCTGGGATCTACTGCGGAGGCCTAGGGGATGTTAGCAAATAGCTAGTACCTACCTATTCAGATGAATAGTTTCTTGAAGATGCGACCATCTTGTGGCCTAGTATAAATCTTGCTTATAAAAAGTTATCTTTATTTGACAATCCAATAAAATATTTGAAGTTTATAATATCATTTTGTGCAGATATTAACTTTCTGACTTTTCAGAAAAGGGAGAAAAAGTGAGGCAATGCATAATACATTTTAGAAAACGATTCTGCTCCAAATGTTTAACCTTTACAGGGAAAAACCGTCAAACACCAGAAATAATGCATTCCCCAGGGTATCTGGTAGCTAAAGTAATAATGTATTGAGGGTAACAGAAGTTGTATGAAGGTAGCCTATGATGCTGCATGGCTTGTCTGAGAGGCAACATCTGATTGGCTACGTTACTAAGGGGATTTGGACGTTTGAAATGACGTCTCACCACTGCCTCTCAAGGCTTCTGCTCGCCTTGCCCGTCCTAGGCAGACCTTCCTCCCACAACTGGAATTTCCCCTACGTTCCCCACTGTTTCCAGCCCATTTCCACCCCTCCTTCATGTCTATTCCACCTCTGCATAGGGTGCAAACGTGTTCATCGAGAACCTGCGCTGTGCCAGCCCCTGGGCTGAGGGCTGGGATAGAGGAGTCATTAGCCAAGACAGGCCCCGACTTTCAAGCCGCCCCGTCCATTGAGACTGTGCACCCCCTGTCCTAAGAAACTCGAATTGCCGGGCTTCTCCACAGCACATTCCCTACTTCTGCACCCCGCTGGAAACTTCATTTGTCCTTAGAGACACTTCCTCCCAAAGCCCTTCCTCAAGAAGACGGGTTCTCCCGGTTCACGGGGAGGCCGTGGGGTCTCTGGAGTGTTTTCTACTCGCCTTCCACGCCAGGCCCCCTGTCATCTTTGGGTCCCTCCTTCTTGTATCAGTCAGCTCGGGCTGCTGTAACTAAGCCCCACAGGCTGGGGCGCTGGAACAGCAGCAATGTATTCTCTCACAGTTGAGGAGGCTGGAAGGCCAAGATCGAGGTGCTGGTGAGGTTGGTGCCTTCTGAGGTCTCTCTCCTGGGCTGGGAGATGCCACCTTCTCCCTGTGTCCTCACCTGGTTGTCCCTCTGTGTGCGTCTGTGTCCTGATCTCCTCTTCTGAGAAGGACACCCGTCCTACTGGATTAGGGACCATCCCAATTACTTCGTTTCACCTAATGACCTCTGTAAAGGCCATACCTCCGCATACAGTTACACTCTGAGGGACTGGGGGCCAGGACTTCTGCGTACGAATTCGGGGGGACACGGCTTAGCCCGTGCTACCTCCTCTGACGCGGGTGTCACCTGTCAACGCCCGCCTCTTCTCATCTGCATCCCGCCATCTACAGATCCTCCTGCACGAGAGCCTAAGCGACCAACTTCACATTCTTCCTCTCAGCCTCCTCCCTGTCCTCGTTCTCGGTCCCTCCGTGAATGGAGGACCCTCCGTGTCAAGCACTCGTGTCCTGTCCTTCCTGCATCGTTTCCTCGGCCCCACGAGTAGGGTTTCTCTCCAGCTCGCAAGAGTCATCTGCTTCTCTGTCTCCCCCGAGGTCTCCATCCCCGTTTCCCATCCTCAGACCCCCTTCTTCCCCTCATCCCCGCTTCTTCCCTCATCCCCCCTTCTTCCCCTCGTCCCCCCTTCTTCCCTCATCCCCCCTTCTTCCCCTCATCCCCCCTTCTTCCCTCATCCCCCCTTCTTCCCTCATCCCTTGCCTCACCCTCCTGGTCACTGAAACTGCCTTTCTTCCTCAGGGCCCTGGGCCACTCCCCGTTCTTACAGCCTCAGGCCCTTTCTCGTGTCATCCATCCCCCTTGTGATGGATTTTACTCATTTCAGCTTCCCACTGTCAGTAATCCCTACCATATGTTTTGTCCCCTCCGTGGCTCTGTGGCATTGAAGCTAACACAGAGCTGAACTTTTCTACCACCAGTTCCTGACTTCTCGCTTCAAGCCTTAGCCCCCCTGCCACTCCCCTTGCTCTGCGGCCCTGCTGCTGTCCGAAGTCAAAGCCATCGGATGGTAACTCCCACAACCTGATGTAGTAGTTAACTTTCTACTATCTTTTCCCCTTCCCTCCTGTCACAGAATATGAATTATCCCTCTTTTTCCCCAAGGCTGATCTCCCTACCATTTCTCCTCTGCCGTAGACAGGCAGGCAGGCAGACACACACACGCATACACACCTTCCTTCAAAAGCTGTGTTCTGTTTCATTGATCTGTATTCTCTCTCTCTCTCTGGATCTACATTCCTTTCCTGTTGACATAAATGTCTATGGAGAACAGAAAGGGGTTTGTACCCGAGGTTTATGTGCGGGAGGGATGGTTATAAAGCAAATTAGCAATACTGAAAGCTGGCCATTTGCTTATCTTTCCAATTAAATCCTTGTTAAGACGGCACAGACAATACTGGCCCTTCTGCCAAACTCCAGTCGAGAGTATTTTATTCAGATTAGTCAAGACAATCAAGTAGGCATTTTTTGTTAGCAAACTATTTAATTCTCGATTGACTAACAGCAGCAGGGGTGGTGACAACAGGGAAAGAGTGGGTCCCAGGGTGCAGCTCAGCTCTGCCAGGTCCCAGCCATCCCGGCCTCGGGACCTTGGGACTCCTTGGTTCCATCAGTTGTAGGATGGGGGTGATAAGGCACCTGCCAGGCTGGAGGACGGAGGGGATTAAGCAAGATGATTCACAGGGGACTCTCAGAGCAGCGCCTGGCGCATAGTAGGTGTTCAGTACGTATTAGCTGCTATTATGTTGCCGTTGTTACTTTCCTTTCTCACCCCTCCTTTTATCACCTAACTTCTCAGCCTTCAGGCCTTCAGGCCTTCACTTCCTCTTCTGCCAGTCACTCCTTAACCCTTGCTTTCTGGCCTTTGCCTTCCTCTCTCAAATCAATTTACTTTCTCAGATCTCACCCCCTTTTCAGCTACTTGCTTTGACATCTCTGTGACTTAACACCGTTGACAGCCTTTTTTTTTTTTTTTTTTTTTTTAATGGCAGCACTCCCCGCCCCAGCTGTTCTGCTTCTTTAGAGGAAAGAGACCGAGAGCACTTGTCACCCCTCCTCTGCATCCACCTCATGGCAGGCATTTCCCTGGGGTTAGCCTCTAGCCTTTTACTTCCCATGCTCTCTGGCCCTCAGATGTCTCTCCAGGCCTTTTTCCTGGGTCCAGCCTCCTCTCGTCTTCCACACACCACCCCCTACTCCCCCCCACCCCGCCATGATGCATGGACCCACCCCCCAACCCGGGTCCCAAACCAAGACCTGGGAAGCTGTCTTCTTCAAGTCTCTTCTTCTCCCTCCAAAGCAGTTGGGACCAAGCCCAGGGGATTCCATCTTCTTTACCACCTCCCACCTCTGGTCCCTCTGTCTGTCCCCCTCTTTTTAATTTAACCCCTGCTCTGTCATGTGTCATTCTACCGATGCTGGAGTGGTTTCCCTTCTTCTGATGCCACGCCCCATGGTCAGTGCTCCAGAGGGATTTTTTTTTCCTCTCTCCCATATCAAATTGGTCAAATCCTATTGCATCTGTGTCCTAATTATGTCTCAAACCAATCCATTCTTCTCCACCTCTATAGCCAGCGGCTGACAGAGTCCTTATTATTTCTTAGGTGGGCTCTTCTATTAACTCCTACCTAGCCTTCCAATCCCAAGTCTCCCACACCCTTCTCCACAGTCCCACGAGGGAGGCTCTGTCTACCTCTTCCTTAAGCCCTTTCAGGGGCTCGGAGTCAGATAAAGCACAGGTCAGCTCCACGGTGTGCCCGGAGCTCTCGGCCGTCTGGGCCACGGGCGATTTCTCCAGCTCCATCTCTGGCTGCGTCCCTTCCTCCCTCTGGTCCAGCCACAGAGTCAGGTATTTGCAGTTCCGTTAACTGACTTTGTTTTACGCCTCTGTGTCCTTGTGCTTGCTACTTACCGCTCCCTCTGTCTGGAGCGCCCTGCCCCCTCCTTTGGGTGGGGTTGGGACACCTACACGTCTCATGAGATTCAGCGGATCGTGTCACCTCATCCTAGGGGCCTTCTCCACCATCCACATCCTTGTTCTCCTCGATTCTCTTCCACGGCATAGCTGTCTGGTTTCCATTATTTCTACTTCCAGCTCAATGTCACCTGCTCTGTCACCTTCCACCTCCAATGGGCTCCTACTTCTGACTTTCTCATTAGTCATTTGTTCTCTCCATCACCCGGCTGGGACCCAGGCATCATCTCGGCCCTCACTTCTTCACCCCCCATTCCCGGCTCACCAGCTGCTTTTCTATCAGTTCTTCCTCTGAAGTGGCTCCCGATCAGCTATTCTCTATCCCTTCCCTGCTCCACCCTAGTTCAGGCCCTCGTCCCTGAGGTTCTCCATGGATGGTGTTCAGAGTTCTCTGTGGGACAGCCTCAGCCTGTTGGCTTTCGCGCTCATCACCTGCTACTGCTGTGTGGGTTATCATCCAGACACACTGGAATCCTTACTGGTCTCTGAACAGGGCTCATAACTTGCTGCCACTGTGCCTTTGCATCTGCTATTTCTAATCCCCATCTCCATATACGAAATTTCTAGCCACTCTCCGTGGCTCAGCCCCATCGGTTCCTCTTCTGTGAAGCTTTCCCCAATGACTCTTAGTTGAAGTGCTCTCTTTTCTTGGGACCTCTGAATTTTGTGCCTATTTAATGGTTCTTATTAAATGTTGGCTTGCGTTTCATGATTACTTCTTATGGATGCAGAGATTAGCCTATAAACTCTTTTACGGCATGGATTATAAATTATCCATTTTTGTATCACTTCTCCACTACAGAACCTAGCACAATTCTATAGATATATAGATATATAGATATAGATATATATAGATATATATATATACTCACAATTCCATATATATATATATGGAATACATATATATCAGCTTTGTTGAGCTATAACTTACAAAGAATGCAATTCACCCATTTAAAGCATACAGTTCAATGGTTTTAGTATATTCAGAGTTGTTCAACCATCACCACAATCAATTTTAAAACATTTTTATCACCCCCAAAAGAAACGTCACACACATTAGCAGTCAATCCCTATTTCCCTCCAAACCCTCAGCCCTAGGTAACTGTTAATCTACTTTCTGTCTCCGAAGATTTGCCTATTCTGGACATTTCATATAAACAGAATCAGAACAATATTTGTCCTTCTGGGTCTGGCTTATTTCATTTAGTGTGTTTTCAAAATTGATCTGTGTTGTAGTATGTACTTCTTTCCTTTTTTATGGCTGAATAATATTCCATGTATGGATGTACCACATTTTGTTTATCCACTCATCAGTTGATGGCTATTTGGGTTGTTTCTACTTTTTAGCTGTTGTGGATAACGCTGCTATGAACATTCTTGTACAAGTTCTTGTGTGGATGTATGTTTTCATTTGTTGTGTTATATAGCTAGGAGTGGAGTGGCTAGGTCAGATGGTAACTCTATGCTTAACATTTTGAGGAACTGTCAAGCTGTTTTTTAAAGTGTCTGTAGCATTTTACATTTTCACCAGCAGTGTGCGAGAGTTCCATCTCTCCACTTCCCTGACAACACTTGTTATTATCTGTCTTTTTTATTTCAGCCATCCTAGTGGGTGTGAAGTGGCAACGCACCATGGTTTTAATAGCATGACTCTTTTTACCTATTAGATGTTCAATAACTATTCGTTGGGTCAATGATATTTATATGTAATATGAACAAACAGACCTTTGGACGGCTCGTTTGACTGCCAAGTTTATGAATTAGCTAGAAAAGATGAACACTAGAAAAGAGCTAGAAAAGAGCTCAGTATCATTAGAATTCAACTTTCAAAAGTTACTTTTAGACTGTTTTTTCAACTTAAAAGGTTGCCAGTATTACCTAGGTGATATTATCAAGGTCAGGGAAAATCATGTAGCTTTGCAGGTTTGCACATATTTTACAGAATAAGCTAAATTACAAGCAAAATTCCAACTTTGATATGGCTCCTACTCAAAACCTTCCCCTCAATGGGGAGACCAGGAAAAGTAACTCCTGAATAGGGGGACATGGGGTTGGGGTGGAGGGGAGGCTTAGAAAAATGCAACTGCTAATGTTTCCCTGGGTTGAGTTTTCCTCAGTAAACAGTAGACCCTGGGAAACATAACAGGTTCTGAAAACTTAATTTTGATGACTCTGGACGTCAGAGAAACAGCCAGCTGAATCAGTTCCCTCTTGGGTGGCTGATTATCTCAAGTCATAGGTAATGGTCCAGCTGCTTCTGCTTGGTACTAGAGAGTTCTATGTTGGCCAGGACCCATCCATTTAGTCCATCCCTAGGTAGACACTTCTATCTGCAGCCCTGAACACCAGAGTTCCACTAAAGGCCTCAAATTAAAGGCCCGTGATTGGGCTTACAACTTTGTATGGTGTGCAAGGGTATTCAGAGGAGTTGGCATGGAAGAGGGTCAAAGGTCACAGCCAGTAGATAGTGGCCAGCTTTCTGCATGCATAACATCATCTTGCTTAACAAGCCTCAAACGCATGATTCTGCGGTAGCGTTCCCCGCAACTAGACAAGAGGCCCCCCATCTTTAGAATTTGGGGAGCGGGTGGTGTTTGTTTTCTGCAACCACAATCACCCTTATCTGTCTGAAGATGTTTCCAAAGGCTGACAACAGGCCCCTTTCAGAAGCTCGGTAGGAAAAGTATTAACAGTTGGAAACATGTCAGCTGCCTTATGGAGGAAGCAAAGCCCAGGCCTGGTTTCTCTGGGCTCGGTGATAACTTGGGCCGCCGCAGCCTGGGCGAAGCTGGTGTTTGGAGCCGTGGAGACGGAGCGCGGCTCGGAGGAGGGCCCCTGCTTTTCAGAGTTGAAACAGGAGCCCTCTGAGAGAAAGAGATATTGCATGTGGCTTCCCTGATGCCTCGGAGGGCGACGTGGATGACACAGCATCAGCCGTGCCATCGCGGGGTGGGGACACAGTGGCGGCCCGTTGGGGGCAAGGCAGCCCCCGCTACAGCATCAGCTGTGGAGTGTGGGGAAGGGAAGGTGACAAAAGCCAAGTCAGCGTTGAATTTGTTGGATGGAGAATACGCTCCCGGGGCGGCAGCCCCAGAGCGAGAAGGACCGGCCCTGGGAGAGAAACAGCCCAAAGTTGGGGGCGGGGTGAAGCGCCAGTTCCTTAATCTCCCGCCCCATCGTCGGCTTGTCCCACCTGGATGCAGAGCGAGAACCGCGTGGAGGGGGAACCGCGCGGGTGGGGTTCACCCTCCCGGCTGCCTCTGAGAGCAAGAGGGGCGGCGCCGGGCCAGGCACCCCCGCCCCCCATGGCACCCCCTCCCGGCCTCCGAGGCGCCCCTCTCGCGCTTCCCAGGCATCGCTGCCTTTCCCCGTCCTCCGTTAAAATAGTGAAACAAACCACTGAGCGAAGTGATGGAAAGCCAGGGCCGGGGAGTCGCCCGCAGTGAGGGGCCGGAGGGGAGGGGGCGCGGTGGTCCAAGAGGGTGGCCGGCCGGCGATCGCTGTGCTGGTCGGACGGCGCTGAGCTGCGGCCGCCAAGACCCTTCCCCCGGGGCTGCCCGGCCCTCCCCTGGCCCGGGGCGCCTGCGGAGGGCGTGGGGCAAACCTGGGGCTGCGGTGGGGGTGGGGTGGGGGACTGCACCTCCATCCATCCCGGGATGGAAACTGCGGTCACCCCGCTAAAATAGGGCCGGGGGCTGCGGTGGGGACCGGCGGGTACCGCGGTCCCCCCCCCCCCACCCCCCAGCCCGAGCGCCGCCGCCGCCGCCGCTCAGTAACACGTCCCCAGGAGACTCGCAGGAACAACACGTGATGTGTCTACTTATCAGGGTGAGAGGGGGAGAGCGAGTCTCCGAGCGTGCGGGCGAGGAAGCGGGGCGGGGGGCCGAGGCGGGGGCCGGGACGACGGCTGGGGCGCCGGGGTCGCCTGCTCCTCGCCCACCTCCCTCCCTGTGGGAGAAGAGGAGGAGGGGAAGTGACTGCGGAGTTGATGAACTTTGCACATCCAGAAACGCCATTTTGATTCCTTTTCCGGAACAAGTTTGCATCTCTCCTCGTTCTCTCCCCGAAGCCCACCGGTCCCCACTGCATCATGCCTGGGAGCCAAGCGCCCTGCCCGGCCGTAAGTACGCGCCCGAGGTTCCGGCTCGCGGTCCTTGGGTGGCAGCGAGATGTCTGGGGCTGAGCGGGAGCGACCTTTTAAAGAACTTTTGGGGATGGGGAGGGTGAAGTCTGCAGAGCGCGTTGTACTTTTTAAACTCAGCGTTTCCCGGAGCCGAGGACCCGAGCGCCCCACGCCGCGCTACGTGCGCTCGGGGCGGTGGGGCCGGCCTGGGATGAGCTGGGCAGCCCTCTCCCCTCCGGCTGCGCGCCGGGCCGCTCCTCCTCCTCCTCCCCCTCCTCCCCCTCCTCCTCCTCCTCCTCCTCCTCCCCTTCCTCCGCTCCTTTTCCCCTTCCCGAGCTGCCGGCTCTGCCAACCAGCTCCCAGCGCGAGCCGCCGCGGCCGCTGCAGCGCCCCGCCGCCAGGACCTGATGCGCATCCGTATTAGCCGTCCGAGCGCAGGAATCCGGCCCGACCCGCGCCGCCGCGCCCGCCGCGGGATTTATTTTTAACCAGCACCGCCGGGACTCGGATGGTGCGCGCACCGCCGGCCAGAAACATCTTCCCAGCGCTGCTCTCCATCTTCCGCCCTCTCTCCCCCGACATCCTCCCCCCCATGTGGGAGGGGAAACTTTTCTCCTACATACTTTCGAGTCCCTCTCGGGCCGAGGAGCGCGGAGATGACGGCGCCCGCCCGCCGCCGCAAGGTATCCGGGGGTGCCCGCTCGGGGTGCCCGCCTGGGGTGCTGGCTCGGGGGTGCCCGCCGGGGCCGCGCGGTGGGAGCATCCGCCGCGCCCTGCTCTGCGGACTTTGATCCTCCCGGGCGGACGGCGCTGGCCGGGAGGGGGCCGCGGGCAGCCCAGCGCCCTCGCCGTTCCCGGCTCGTGGCTGGTGGTCACGCCGACCACCGCCCCCGGGTGACTGGGCAGGAGGGGCTCGCGTCCGCGCGTATTGTTCCCTTGCCCTTCCGTTGGCGGTGTACGTGTTTTCGTGGGAGCCATCGGTGTGGAGCGGAGCCTGCATCGCGGGGGCGGGGGGGGGGGACCTCGGCGCCCGGCGCCGTCACGAGCACAGGAAGGAGGCCGGGAGCATCCGAGGCGGGGCTGGCCGCCGGGGCCCGCTTCGCCGCCCAGCTGTGGAGCGCGCTCGGAAACTTTTGTCCGCTGCCCGCTGGACCAATTTTTTTGCGAGTTGTGGGTCTTCCCTGTCTCCTCCCGTCCCGGCCCGCAGAGCCGAGCAGGGGCGGGGAGGGGGGGCGGCGTCGAGGGGCTGAAGACCCAGTGAGCCCCCAGCCCCCCGCCTCGGCCCGGTCCCCCGCGCCCCCTCCCCGCTCGCGGTCTCTTAGGAAACTGCGACCTTAATGGTTGCTAAGGAGCAGGGGAGGTCCTTCCAGTCGCCAGCCCCCTCCCTGGAAGCGGCGTGTTTTCTCGACGGGGCCGAGGGTCGCGTCGAGGATGTGGAGACTCGCTCCCCGCCGCCCGCGGGGCCCGGGAGGCGCGTGAGTGAGGGGTGCGGCGGCCGAGCCCACTTCTCGGTGGGGTCACTTTTCTTTTCCGGCGGGGTGGGGGCGGGCGGGCAGAGGAGGGGCACGGGGACCGGCCGGCGGGCGGGCGGGCGGGTTGACAGGCGCCGCGTGCAGCTCGCGTCCAGCGTCCGCGGTGCATCCGCGATGGGTTATAAAAGAGCAGGAAAGTATTTCTCCTTGCTCAGCAGATTTGCCCTCCCTCGCTCCTTACTGGTTAGAAGATAGAACGTGAGCCCAGATCCGGACGAGCAGTTCACATTCCATTACGAAATTCTACACGGCTTCAGAGCCAGCAGCAGGACACATTCGGGGCACTTTGGAGTTTTTTCGGCTTCTTTTTTGGGGATGGTGGTGGTGGAGAGCGATAGGAAGGTGAATAAAAAATATCACTTTGGGATATGCTGAAAAACCTGTCCGATGGTTTTCACCAGAAGAAAAATTCACCCCGTGCTTGTTTTAGCGTTTAGGTTTAAAAGCCAGTGGAAATAAAGTTTGCCCGTTGGATAGGGATGCTGGAAATAGCGAGGTATTTCTGTCTTGAAGAGGAGACTTGAGGTGATTTGTGCACAGGCCGAGTTGTTCATGTGCATCCCATATTTTTGAGGTCGTTTTCTTTTAGATAGGCAGTGGTGTGTGCATGCGCGTGAGTGTATTCTGAAATAAATTTAATTGATGTGGAAAGTGGAGAAAAGGGAACTGCAAAGAAAAGAATGGTTTTTGTTTTGTTTTGGGTTTTTTTTTTTTCTTCTCCCCATGGCCCTTAAAAGCATCCTCTAGGTCTGGTGCCTTTTCGAGTAGGCAGGTATGGGTCTAAGACATAATGTAACCCGGAAGTCTTAAGTTAGAGGCTGAAGTCTTGGCTGAAACTTCTTTTTTTCTCTCGCTTTCTTTTTTTAAACGTTTAGTTCTCCCTTCAAGAGTCACACAGAACTTTTGAAGGAATGGGTTCAAATTATTCTTCAAGCAATTTATGCAAAGGTGAGCCACTACCCTTTGGAGGGAGCTTCTGGGTACCGCTGATGGATCTTGCTTTGATGTGTTTTGAGCTTTGGTTACACTGATGAATTAAACATTTGAATGGCTTTTATCAAGTTTTAAATGTGTGAAAAAACACCTTCCTTCCCACTCCCCCCCACTTTTACAAAAGAAAGGGAGAGCCCTTTGATTTGGTTATTTGTTTACCTTGTGGTCCATTTTAGGTTGTTAATGAACTTGCACTGTTTTATAATTCTTAATTGCTAAACAGGTTGCATTTTAGGATGTTTTGTTTTTAAAGAGGATTTGCTGGTTATGTGATACTCTTAAGAAATGCTGCTGACGTGTACTGTTCTATGGCATATCATTCTCTGCGTTTTTCTAGATACCACTTTTTTTCTCATCAGAAATTCAGAGCCTCAGCCCTTATGGCAGACAAGTGTTTGTTGTGTGATGGGGAAGATGGGTCTGATTCAGCTGGCACAGGTGAGGCATCCATTCCTAACTATCTGCATCATCTAACAAATGACCTTTTGATGGAAGGGTCTTTTATTTTAGAAGGAGAAAAATAAACCTACCTAGTTTAGTCGGCATGCCATCAACAGTTATTGATTGGTTCCCTGCTGTATGCCGGGCCCTACGTAGTTGCCATTATGTGGCTTGCATTTTTACTCAATTTTGAACTGCTGTGCTGGTCCACTTGCTGAGATCAGTTTGGAAGTTTTTGCTAGCTGTGTTATGCTCAGTTGTTAACATCATTTATTATCTTCAGTGAAGGAAATTGCCTGGTTAATGAAACTAAGAAAAAATTCTACCCTTCTAGGGTTTTGTATGGCATAATTAATATAAATTTTAACTCCTACAGAAGTTGATTAAACGTGCTCACTAGAAGTAGTCAGAAGTGAATCCTTTTGATGTTTCTATTCATTATCCTTTTGAAAAGTAGGTGGTGCTTAAAAGGTCATAGGATAAGGGTTGCTAAGCAGCTAAACAGAAGGATGCTAAAATTAACCAAAGCATTTTTGAAAGGGAGTCCTTCCCTGTTTTACATGATTTAACTAGATTTAATTAATTTCTGAATTCTCCATGTCCTTTGACCTAGGAAAGTAGGATGTTAATTTTGTTTTGTTTTTGTTATCACATTTAAATAATCTCTCTTTTGTAAGTGTCTTAATTGAAGTTCATGCTCTCTGACCAACTGGTGTCAGATGGCAGCTTGTCTGGGTGGACTTCTTCCCTGCTACCTGTGTGTTCGGGTTAAATCCTCCCAAGGAAATGCGTGTGTAACGTCACCTTATTTCATTTATTAATAACAGATTGTTTAGTTCGTTTTGGAAAACCTACCTAATCCATGAAGTGTGATGTCTTATTTTGCTCTTTATTAAACAGGTTTGTATTCAAAAGATAGAAATGCAATAGAGTATCAATAGAACGCAGGCAATATAGTCTCCTGATCTCAGGACAATGGTCTTCTTCCCCCTTTACTGAGATTAGATTAAGTTTTGATAGGGCTCCTCCTTTTCACTCCACCTCCCCATCTCAGTTTATTTCAGAACACTTCATAATACCTTTTTGAAAATAATTACATTAGGTGTAGAGTATCTTTGGAACCAAGTGTTCGAAAGCAACTTGAAGGATCTTGGGGTATTTCAGTGAGATAAAAGGGTTGCAATCTAACCGAAGTCATGGTTAGTAACCATCCTCTCTTGGTTGAAAGGCAAGCTCACTCTAACTCAGAAGTTTCCCTTCCTCAAGATTACTTGTGTACATCTGACCTACTGAACAGGCAAAGTTGAGTAATGCTTTTTATAGCCAAATATAATTAAGAAATTAGATGGGTTTTTTTGGGGTGTGGGGGAAGGAGGCAGGGTAAGTGAGTTTTCTTCCTCTCTTTTAGACTTAGAAAGTGGTTTTTGAGTAGAGATAGCTGTGGCTGTCTTCAAAAAACAGGGGTCAGCCTGTGATTTCCACGCCCTTGGGGGCCTCCCCATAAATCAGCGGTAAAAGGTGTACCATCTGAAACGCAGAGGCAGGCATACGATGTGCTTTCTGAAATGCATCACTTATTTTTAATTTCCCCTGCTCCCATGGAAGGCAGAATACAGAGAGGAAAACCATCTGCGTTGTTTTCATGATGACCGAGGTGGGAGAGTGAGGAAGATGGGGCGCGAGGGTGATGGACTTTTTCCTTTTCTGTTAGTTGTCCTCTGGGACAGGGTCACCACTGTGCTGGGCTCTGCTTCCCTCGTCACCTTCCCTGGGTGTCCCTGTCCGAGTGTAGCTGGCGTTGGTTGGTGGAGATGGGGGGGTGGTGGTGGGGGGAGCCTGGGAGGAGGGCGCAGGGAGCTCTCCCTTCCAGCTACTGGTGCATCTTGTTTCTGATGGTACTTCGGGCACAGGTGAGCCAGTCTGCCCATCAGTAAAGGTGGCTGCCAGTTAATAAGTGCTTTAGACAAAAGAAGTGGGAGAGGGTGGAGACTGTTTGTTCAGTGTGATTCAAGCAAGCCGGGCTAATAGGACTTGAAAGCCTCTGTAAAGTCCCCGCGTCTGGGTACGGGCTACTCCTGCGGGCCTTTCAGACTCGGGGAGGGCGGGTGGTCCCGATAGGGTGGAGAAAGCCCAGTCAAAAGCCCCACCACATTCTTTGTCAGCCAGCCAGACTGCAGAGAAAAAGTCTCAGTGGGGGTAATTAGATAAAGCTTTTAAATGGCTCTATTTGTTTTTCCCCTGGCTAGCTTGGTATCTCATCTCTTCTACCCCCTCTTTCAGAGACTGCAGGGTAAGATGGCTTTAAGAATGTTGGAGGCTTTTAGTGGTTTCACTACTTGTGAAATTTCATTTTTCGTTAGGGCAGACTCTGGACAAAGTTAACTGCACCCTGCTTTTGTGAAGGCCTTGAACAAAGATTCGAATTTGATCCTCAGAGCAGCATGGTGAGGGCTGGGTGGGTGTATTAACCCATTTTCCAGCTGTGCCAACTTCCACCCGGTGGCTGGTAATAAATCAGGCCCAGGACCCAGAACACCCAGCCCCAGCCTCAGTCCAAACAACACCTGCTTTTTCAAGTCAGCTTGGCCTCAGAAGACAGAGCATTAAATATACAGGGCCTGTTTATCTGTGTGTGTGCTTTTTAAATGAGACCAGATCCTTTCACAATAATGCTGTGGTTGAATTTGAAGATGTAAGGCAATTAGAAAAGAAACTTTTTAGCCTTTGCCAGCATTTCTCTTGAGGAACGTGAGTATAGGCACTCTTTTCAGTAGGTTTTATAGGCATTTTTTTTCAGTAGGTTTTCTACCTCGTGGGATCATTGTAAGGATAAAATAAATGTTCCAGAAAGTCAAAATCTATATATGGAAGAAAGTGGTGTATTTTAAGCTCAGGAAGCTTTGTGGGTATCCACTCTGGATTTCCTTTCCAGAATTGTGCACAACTCCAGTACTCAGGCAGAGTTTATGTTTGCTTCGAGCGCCTAGAGACAAACAGGCTAGCAAATTCTTCTTCCTGGAGTTCACTTAGGGATGGATTTTAAGGGAAAGGCAGGTGGTAAGCTTTGGATGCCCCCTTTAAAGCAGTAGTTCTCAGCTTGGTGGTTCCCCGCCCCGGGGGCATCTGGCAAAGTCTGGAGACACGTTTGATTGCCTTGCTCGGGGGGAGGGGCGTGACTGGCCTTTAGTGGGTCGAGGCCAGGGGTGCTGCTGCGCATCCCACAATGCACCTGAAGGCCCCACAGCTAAAGGATTATCCAGTCCCAAATGTCAGTAGGTGGAGGGTAAGAAAGCCTGCTTTAAAGGTACAGGAGTCGAGGCCTGTGTCACGTGTGCAAGCAGCCTGGCGTTCTCACTGTACTGCACGTGGCATATTCGGGGATCTGGAATTTCGTAGAGCGAGTAAGCTCTCCTTACAAGCCTGTAAGGTGCTGTGGTTGGCAAGTTCAAGGTTTCACAGAAGACTGGGGGTTGGGGAAAACATTTAAGTGGAGTTACGTATATTTAAAAACCCTGTAGTAAATAAAAGTTCCAGAACTTGTCTGCTTCTAAAACAAACCAGATGCACTGGCGCTGGGGAGCTGCTCTGGTAGGTGGCACTTCTTCACTTATTTAGGTAACTAGCTCCGGCGCTGTCATCTGCCACTTCTCCCTCGTGTTTGGAGTTACGTGGAGGGTACCCCCATACCCCCCTATTTTTTTGCTCAGTGTTTGAATTAGCCCTTACTTGCTTGACAGTTAATGTTTTTTGCCCTTGTAGTCTCCCTTATTTTGTCTTCTTAAGTTTTTGCACAATTCTTACATAACTCTCCACCCTTTTTTAAAAAAATTATTAACTAATTATTTATTTATTTATGGCTGTGTTGGGTCTTTGTTGTACGCGCGGGCTTTCTCTAGTTGCGGCGGGCGGGGGCTCCTCTTCATTGCGGCACACCGGCTTCTCACTGCAGTGGCTTCTCTTGTTGTGGAGCACGGGCTCTAGGTGTGCGGGCTCAGTAGTTGCGGCACGCGGGCTCAGTAGTTGTGGCTCGTGGGCTCTAGAGCGCAGGCTCGGTAGTTGCGGCGCACGGGCTTCGTTGCTCCGGGGCATGTGGGATCTTCCTGGCCCAGGGCTCGAACCCGTGTCCCCTGCATTAGCAGGCAGATTCTCAATCACAGCGCCCTCTCCACCCTTTTTGTAGGGCAGTGTTGGGAGCCCTGTCTTCTGTCCGTACGTCTCCTCTTGAGCACGTGGCTGGCAGGCTGCTGCTTTACCAGGGAACGTTGGGGAGGGATCAAGGGAAGAGACGGTGGTGATTTTATGTTTTGGGGACTTGCGGACCTCAGATGCACGGAAAGGTGGTTGATTGAAAGAAAAATAAAATGTGGTATACAAACGTTAAACTGCATTTCCTTGGACCAGACATGCCTAGGACAGTGGCAGGAGCCATCTTTTAGCCACAGGTGCCACTTGCCTGACCCTTGTCCTGGTCCACCCCACCCCCCCATCTTACATGCAGGAGGCGAGGAGGAAGCTTTGGAGCAAGAAGAAAAGGCAGAGAGGGGGATGATTCCAGAATGGTCTGGGCTCCCACTTACCTAAGAGAAATGTTTAACGCTTACAGGCAGCTTTCTTTACATCCTAACCCGAGGACAGACTGTCAGGGTCCCGTTCACGTCCCTCCGGGCTGATGGTGTCAGTGACCTGCTTGGAAGCTGGCTTCGCCAGCCCACGCCTGGTGTAGTAAGAGCTGTGCCTCTGGTGCTTTGCTGCCCTCTCCTCCAACCTGTAAACTGGGCGGTCCCCGCTCCCCCTCTCCATTTACGGCTTTTGGCAGGCTGGGGATCACCTGCAGGTGCGTTGGAGGGAAGTTGCAGGGAAAAAAGTCTCTCCCCCACTTCTAGAAGGTGAGCTGAAACTCACCGTCCACCCAGCCTCCCAGGCCAGTCCCTGACTCTGGTCTCTCTCTCAGCTGCCAGCATTCACCAGACCCTCCTCGAAACCCCGGTCCAGTCTGACTCTGGTGTGGCCTGCCCCACTGTCCTGACCTAGGCCCTCATCATGTCACAAGCACCTCCCAAGTCAATTTCCTGCTCCCTTTGTCTCCCTCCTCCAGTCTGCCCTCCACTCGGCTTGAACACTATAGCTGCACATGGGGTTTGCCTGCTGCTGAAAAACATCTCATGGCCCCCTGTTGTCTGCAGGAAGAAATCCAAACTCCTCAACTTGGCACACGAGGACCTCCATCGGCAGCTCCCAGACTGTCTTCCTAGTTTTAGTCCTTCTCACTCTCCCTCCAGGCCACTGCCACACGGAAGGAGTTCGTCCTGCTTCTGCTTTTCTGTGGAGTGTTCATTCTGTTTTGTCCCCATCCCCTTCTCCTTGCACACAACATTTCTCAACTCTTCTTTCAAGACGCATCTCAAATACCACCTCTTACAGGGAGAATCAGGCCCTCCATCCAGAATAACCCTTACCCCATCTGGCCGGTCTGTCTGTTGTAATTTACCTGTTGGCATGTTTTCCCCACCTGGAGAATAGCTAGCAACTTCAAATCATATTTTTCCACCTTCTGTACCTAGCTCAAGGGTTGCATAGTTGATGCTTATTCAATAATTATTGTTGGATCCATTTTCAAATATAAAAAACCCAGAGTTTTTCTGAAGAGGTGCAGGTTATTTTTGGAGAAGAGCACGTATAATTTGGAAGCTAAGTCCTAAATATCAGTACAAATTAAGAGAAGGAAACAGAAATAAACTACCGTTTTCCAGCAGATCCATCCTGCAGAAATTGGGTGCTAAGTGCACACTGGTGGGAAAGCATTTTGAATTACAGAAATTTTAAAATAAAAGTTTGCTCAGCTTAATTTACTCAAAATTAAAGAGGAAAAAAAAAGTTGTTAATGCCTGATTGCACTAAAAGCTGTCACACTGGGGCCCTTACTAATTATAACCACTTTTCATGGCTCTTGGTTTGAAGTTTATATTAAATAGGAGAGATGGGCACACAGATCAAAGACCAAAATCATTTCTGAGCTCCAACGTGTGGACCCACTTTCTCTGCTTAGTTAGATTTTTGTTTCATTAGTGGTATGAGTTAATAGGAGTGTTGGTCCGTGTATAATTTAACTTTTCTTTTTTTCTGTAACTCCTTGGATTTAAAATAAAGTGCAGACCAGAAACCTACAGGGTACAGATCTTGCCTTATTTGTGTGTGTGCGCGCAATATATGTATGTACATGATGGAAGTTGATTATAGATCGTATTTACAGAAAGAATCATTTTCACTGTTTTAGGGGAGGTTCCTTTATGCTGAGACTTTATAGTTAAAAAAAACCCAAAAAAACCCTGAATACACAAAATCATCTCAAAATCCTTTCTTAACTTTCTTCTAAAAGAGGTACCTGTGTCTTCAGAAATAGGGGAGATAGCATAAGGATGGGGTGAGAGAGAGGCGTTTTGCTTATGGATCCTTTTATACCTTTATGTTTGTAACTATGTGGATAGGTTTCCTTTTCGAAAAAGGAATTACCATTTTTTTTCTTTTTAAATTGGAAGGTCTTGGTATCCTTTATATGAGATAAAATCCTAGTTGATTAAAAGTACATTATTGCTACCTTTAAATATTCCTTGATGTGCTTACCTGATAACTAGAGTTTAGGCTCAGATCTGGCAGATACATTCAAATATAATATTCCAACTTCATCTTATTTCTAAGGAGGCTTGTGTATGTTCCTCTCTGACGTGAAAAACCGATTTTTTTAAAAAGCCATTTTCTCTTCCACTTTAGGGCTTTTAATTGTTTTGAGGGATAATTATATAAAATTGGTTAGTAAGCATCTCAAACAGGTTTTCACGACTTGGTAAGTTAAACTTATATTGGATCAAACTGTCCTACTTAAAAATTTAAACCAAGTATAATTTAAAGGAGACTCAACTTGCACGTCTCTAAATTAAGTTTGTTTTTAAATCATGAAAATAATGTTTCTGAGAACCATTTGTTGTTTGAGAGCTTAGTAAAGCTTTACAACCCCCTTTTTCTAAAATACTGTATCAAGTTGGATTCAGTATCAGATTCAGTCTCCTTTTGGAAAACAGGCACTTTTCCACCCCCAAATTTGAAAACCTCATAGTGCGTTTTGTTTTTTTTTTAAACCACTTATAGATCCTTATTTATAGATTTTTATTTATTCAACAAATTTGAATTTCAACGATGGGATGGCAGTCATAAACACCAAGGGTACTAGTATGAGAAAGAGAGACAGTTGCTAGCTTCCCAGACATGGAAAGAGACACAGGACCACTAAGTCGTTCCCTTCTGTGCTGGGTGTTAAGTATGACAAGAGCATGTGACATGCACTGTGGGGGAGGGGAGGAGGATGCTGGGAGGCAGGTGGAGGGGGCATCCCCCCAGAGTGGCCCCTGAGCTACAACGTGAAGAGAAGGAGAGTTGCAGCACAAGCAGCTGGTGCTGAGGCCCTGAGGTTGGAGAGGAGCAGCGTGGAGGAAGAACAGACCCAGGCGGGTGACACGCGTGGCGAGGTGGATGGGCTGCTTGTAGCTCACAGGTATTTGGAGTTTTCCCTTGAGAACTCTGGGAAGGCTTGCAGGGTGTTAGGCCAAGGACTGGCATGATGAGATTTGCATTTTTAAAGATCACTCCTGCCCAGAGTGGAGAATAAACTAGAGTAGAAGGAAGTGACTGTTTTACCTTCTGTTTGCAAGATCGTCTTGAAGGTTAGTTTTGCACAACTTTTGAGAAGCAGTGGTGGCTCAGAGTGGGTGGCAGTGGAGGTGGGGAGCCTGGGTGGGTTTGACAGAGATGGAGGCCAGAGGAAGGATCTGAGGCTGGCTGGGGGATGGGATGGAGGATGGGCCCGACGATTTCCAGGTCTCAGGCTTCCGTGGCTGGTGGCTGGCGGTGCCTTTCTCTGAGATCAGATCACGGGATAAAGCAAGGTTTATGAACCAGGTACGTTCCCTACCCTTCAAAGAAGTTATGTTTGTGAATTTTATCAGCATTTACTCTACTTGTACTGCTTTCATTGGTCAAAACATACTATTCCTGGCATGGATAATGCATGGAAAGGACTTCTATAAAAGTGAGAAACAGAAGTTAGGTTCTTACTTATGGCTTCCTTCTCCCCTCCCTGCCCCTCCTCTTCCTTTCTTTCTCTCCTTTAAATTTCCTGAGGCCAAAAGGAACATGGAAGAGTTCTCCTCGATGGCCTGAGCTTCTGAATGGTTTTCAGATGAGGCATACAACTAAAACCTTAAGCGTATTTAAGTTTCTGTTTGTTTTAGTGATGCTTTATCTCTTTGACTTGTGAGCCTGGGGCTCAGGGGCAGAGGCTCCGGGGTAAGAACCAAGGTAGGACTCTCAAAATTGCCCCCACCTTCTGCTTAAGAGGGTCAGAACTCCTCTCCTGACCTGATTTTCCAACTTATTTCTTAGTTTCTCAGTGTTCACTGATGCTCTGAATGTCTTAGAACGACAACAGTGTTTTGCTTGACCAGTAATCTGTGTGAAAACAAAGTTCCTTCAGTAAACAAAATGTGCTGTGTATCTTCCTTTGGGTGCCAAAGGGAGAGATTTCATCCTTCCACGGGGATGGTCTCCACTGAGCCACGGTCCAGCCTGTGTTTGAACATCTCTGGTGATGGCCGACCTGCTCACCATCGCCCCAAGGCAGTCCTTGGGTTTTTACTGCGTTAATTAACTTTTTTTTTTCTCAAGGCAAACGAAATCTTTGTGGAATGAGCTAGAAAGTGGCGTGTTTTCCGCTGAGTTGGTAAAAACTTGGAGCTGGAGCGCAGGCCGGCTGCCTTGTGCAATCTGATCCCCAGAGAGTCCATTGGGGAGTGCCACCCTCCTTACTTCCTCCTGTACTGGAATTCCTGCTTCATGGAGGGGGTTGGAGAGGTCCTGCCTCGCTCATCCTTGTGAGCTGGGACACCTTCCTTAAATCATCTTGCAAGAAAGCATTAGCAGTGCTCCCGGATTTAGGTAAAGCTTTTCTCTGACGTCATACAAATGACTCATCAAAACTTCAGGTGAGCCCCAGCCTGCTTCCCAGAGGCTTCTCTTTTATATGGGATCGATCCTGACCCAGGTAGCCCGACCACTGGCCCCCAGAGAGCGCTGCCCACCTTGGGGAGAGTATGATTTAACATCTTTTGTTGAAAAAGCACGGGTGTTCCGCATCACCGCAGCCTCACATCCCGTTTGTAACAGATGGCACGCTTTATTCCAGCCCTACATTTGATAAGGTGAGCTAATGGGGGGAAGAAAGCTCAGCAGGGGCCTTGCCCCTCCGCTTCTTTCTAGCTGAAACAGCTTGGTGAGGGGATGGTGGGAAGGGAGCTCGAGAAACTGGGTTTACGCATCTTTTTGGAAAATTTAAACCTTAAGGTCCAATGCACACAATGCAGTCCCTCACCTCACCGTGACCCAAGCAGAAGCGTGGACTTGGACATCTAATATGTTTGTTGCAAAAATAGCTTACTAGGGATGGCCTTGTAGTGAGTGCCCGGAATTGGTGTGGGTAGTATGTTCAGTAGCCAGTTTCTGGTGACAAAGGTGTACATTATATAAGCTCACTTTCAGATAACCCACCCCTAACTGCTAGATAGTGGTGACAACTCACGCTACCTGTCGGGTAATTTTTTTCTTTAAACGGTTGTGTATTCAATCCCCGGTGTTGGTTCTTGAAGGGCTCGGGGATGGTCAAATGATTACACTTAGAGAACGCAGCCAAAATGGCCTGGCAGCTTTATTTCACTGTTTTATCTCTATGGCAGATGGAATTCGGGGAGGGCTCCTTTGGTCGGCTTGTCTCTGGGAAGTCAGGTTGCTCCTGCTGCCACCTGTATCTGCAGAAAAGGGAAGACACAGAAATCCAGCCGCAAATAGCAGAAACTATGACCTGGTTATTCATATGATAAACGACTCTACCGAGAGTGCAATTAAATACGGTCAGCAGACCTCTGAATTACAGACTGCCCTTGATGAAAAGCATCACTAGTCAAAGCCCACCTGTATTCGCTTTATATCAGATAAACCAGATGTTGGCTTTTCAGTTTCTTTTCTGCCCGTGTTAGACTTCATCCATATATGACTCTTAAGTCAGAAAATCTCAAGTTATTGCCCCGTTTCACCCTCTTATGGTTGTTAGGCTTTTCATCTGGAAGAACTGTCTGCACGAGAGTGGTGGAGGAAGCAGTAATGTGAACTAAGGTTATCGAGCACATACCAGTTATGTCCTTGTCCTGAATTCTGGACGTGGGTCATCTCATTCATTCCTCACAACAGCTCTCTGCCCCTGTGATGTAGGTTCAGTGATTATCCCCGTTACTCAGAGGAGGAAACTGAGACCCCGTGAGGAAGTCTGCTAGTAGGCATCAAGCAGTGCCGCCCGACCCCAGAGCCTGTGCTGGTGGCCGCTGCTCAACCTCCTTTCACAGTGACACGACATAGTCACCAAATAAACATCCCCTGAAAACCTGCTGTGTGCAGAGCCCTGCGGTTCACAGCAAGGGGAAAGACAGGGACACGCGTGCGACGGGGCCGCTGACTTCTGGAAGTAGATTAAAACTTAACCCGTGAAACAGGTCCTTCTATCTGGTATTTGATAAAGTGAGTTAGACCGTCATTTCTGTGGAAGATCAAGCGGGAGGGGAGGTACAGTTGGCTGACAAATCAGCCAGCGCAAGTGGCTGCCCAGAGCACCCGGGGCCCGGGAGACCCTGCAGAGCGTCGGGGGAGGCCCTGAACATCCTGCTGGGGGACAGTTTTCCCTAAGTTCCCATGAGAGGCTCCAGGGAGCGGAGAGGTTGGGCCGGCACTCGGGGCTTCTGCTCGTCTTCTGTGTGGTGGGTAGTGGGGCGCACGCCTGCCCCTTAACTTCTTTCTTGCGGACACCCACTGTTAACCTCGCTAAAAGTGCTTGAGCTCCGTTTCAAAGTAAGGATGGTGTGTTGGCCACTTTGGAAAAGCCAGCACGCTGTAAGCTCTGAGCATCTGGGGGTGAGGGTTGCCTTGGGTTTCTGGAGGGCCAGTGCCTCGAAAACAGGTCACTTGTTTGCTGTTATAATAGGCTATTATCATTTTATTTAATATATAAAATCAAGATGTTGCCTCGGAGTTAGTACTGGGGGTCAGGATCAGCCATCTAAGAGGCCCAGTGGTCTGTGTTCCCAGGGATGTAGGGGCAACAATTGAATTGATCTAATTACTAACCTAATGTTTGAATTTGTCCATATTCAGGGGAGAGAGCCTCTAGGAGGTGTTTTGTTTGTTTGCTTTGCTTTTTAAGCAGTAGGAGCTACACGGACTGGAGGACAGTCCCTGTCTCCCGTGGAACGTTTCTGGGGTGAGGGTGTCCAGTTGTGCACTCTTCCTACCCTTTTGTGGGAGCCCCCGAGCAAGTTGTGGAACCAGCAGGTCTTGAATTGCGACGAGCGCCTGATGGTCTGTTTCCTGTTTCCGGTGGGTCTGTGGAGGAGGATTGTTTTGAAATTTAGTTACAAATAGAAAATTTCAGCCTTGTGTGCTACCAGCTCCTACCACCGTTATTAGTACCGTTGTTATTTTGCTTGTGGCAGTTTGATGGGTCCAACAGAAGAGTAGTGAAAGAAGTCTGGGTGGGAGACCAGCATCCCGGGCTCTTTCTTTCTCGTGGATGGAATCCCATCAGCTTTCCTGCATTTGGAATGCTTCTCGATACCTCCCCCAGGCACTAGGCTCCAGGGAGGCAAGGATGCGTAAGACGTGGTCCAGCCCTGAAACTCACCAGTGCGTCACAACCGGCAGAGACACCAGGACACACTGAGGACCTGGCCGTGGGAAGCCGTCGGGAAAAGAGGTAGTGATGTTGTTCTCAGATGTGAAGGGCTGGCCACGTGGAGAAGCGTGTAGGAAAGTGAAAATGAACTTCTAGGTGGAGAGCAGGATGGGTAAGCCGTGGGGTGAGACCAGAGAGTACGGTTGGGATGCTGTGCCGAGTTAGGGTGGAAGGGGTGTTGAGATGTGTCTCTGGCAGTGTAGATGGCCAGTTGTGGAGGCAGTTGTGGGCCAGGAAGTGCTTTGAAGCCGGGCCGTGATGTGAGCAGCTCTTCCCCGGAGAGAACGCTGCTAAACCTTTAGAAAAATCAGGCCACGGAGGAGACTTGTCCAGCAGAATGAACTTGGACGTTGATGCCATATGGAACCGAATATTTCTTCCCGTTTTTTCCAAGAGATTTTTTCAGCCCAGGACATGTGGGCTGCCGTCTGAAGTGGTGTTTAATGATCATTGAGAGGTGGGACCTTTATTTTCAGCAGATAGAATTCAGTTCAACAATGTTTAAACTTCCTTGGTTGTGTTTTACTCCTTGGTACTTACTTAAGCTCATCAGCTAGGGAATTAGAGACAGACTCATTTCTGTACCCTCGAAAATATTCAGGATGGATGCTGGGAGTCGGGGGGAGCTACTTATTCAGTTTGTCAGCCGGGAGCGAATGCAGGCTGGGAGGGTGAGCTAGCGTGCAGTCTTGACAAGCCTGTGGATGGCGGTTTCTGGAAGCCGCGGGTGGGAGAAGAATCTGCTCACAAAGACGATGCTGCCTTGAGTGGAGTGGATTTGTGCCCGTTCTGCTCACCCGGGTAGCATCTGCACTCGCCCAGGTAATGCTCTATCTGCCCTCCCGTGTTCCCAGTCCTCTGCTGGGATTCCACTCCTCCTACGGGTGAGGTCGGCCAGGAAAGGCGCGCTGTGCCCACAGAGATGCGGGGTGTGAAGGCAGACAGCGGGCCCCAGAGACGCTCGTGGTTTATTAATTACGGTGGAGGCACATACTGCCTTTTCCTCTGGGGAGGACAGATCCATTTTTAATATGTGTGACTTTATACATTTCAAGGCCTGTACTCAGGGACCGAGGGACCTGGCTGAGAGGGCTGTGAAAAATGTGGGAAGGCCCCTGCAGAGTGGGCAGGTTGGACGGAACGCATACCTTAAAGTTAATAATTTCATCACCCAAAACTGATATTTATAGGTTACTGTGTTATGAACTGTTGGCAACCTCTCGTTTCGTTTTGTTTCTCACCGAGTTCTCTCACTGGAGCTGGAATTGTGCGGGAGGAGGTGGGGTGCTATGAGCTGGGGTGGGGTTTTGAGGGGTCAGTCAGGGGGGAGGGGGCGTGTCTCGAAGCGCTGAGTGGGTTCCTTCTGTCTGTGACCAGCCAGGGTGGACTCACTGGGGAAGGAAAGCCCCCCTCGGGCCCAGGACCTTGTGCGGAGCGCTTGCACGTGTCACCCCATGGATGGGGCATAAATATCATCCTCCTCTTTTTAAAGACAGGAAACTGAGGCTTAGAGAAATTCACTTTTTCTGAGATCACGCAGCCAGTGTCAGACTACCAGGAAGCTTTAGGCCATATCCACAGTCTGAAGGACGTTCTTTGGTTACATGGGACCTCATGACGCCTTGGTGCCTGGAGAGTTCCCAGCCCAGCAGCTCTGAAGCTTGATTTCATTCGTCTTGATTCTTTAATAGTTGGCGCGGATTTGGGCATAACACATTACTTGAGTGCCTCTACGTTTAGGATACTAGGTTTAGGCGTGGGGGAGCATGGTGGTTCTTGCCTTTGGGAGTTTACATCGTGAAAGGATGCAGTGCAGTGTGGCCCCTGAGCCGTGCACCCATGGGAAGGCTGCGGTCCCAGCGGGAAGGGGCAGGCTGGGTTTGGAGGTGTAGTTTGGGGTTGAGGACCGCATACTGGAAGGTGCTGGCATTGCAGGGCTCCCTGGGGTGGGGTGGGGTGGGGGTGGGGCAGAATTGGAGCTGTCCTCCATCCGTGAGAGGGGGTCCTAAGGTTTTGAGCAGAGAAGTGACAGGTGGCCTGATGAGGCTTTGCAAATGTCCTCGGGAGGGGCAGCGAGGCCACGGTTGTACCTCGTGGGGCTGCTAGGGCTCCTTCACTGCTGATTTCTGGCCCGAGGCAGAGGGCGCACCCCCATCAGCTGGTACAGGGTGAACCAAGCAGCACTCAGATCGCTGAATCGCCCAGAGCCCACTGAGTGATGTACACACACAGGAGGGGGGCTTTCTTTCTTTACAGCCATACACTTCTTTGGGTTCAGACCTCTACGTTCTGGCTTATCTCTTTTGGGGACGCGTCCACTGGAATCCTGGATCACGTTTATGATGTCGGCATATTGGTTTATACGTTAACCCTGGCTTACTGAAACCAGGGTGGAAAGGCTTTCCTGGCGCGTGTGTGTCCTGAGATGTGAGTGAGTACGTGCCCTGGTCCAGGTGTTACAGCCGAGGGTGGGGCCTGAGCCCAGACTGCCGACCCTTCCTCCGCATCCAGTTTTCCAAGTCTTTGGCTTTCCGTTGTGGTAACTGCCACAGCCCAAAAGGTGCCCTCGCCTGCCCTAATTTGGGGCAAGGGGAGGTCTGGGGCATACTCAGCACCTGTGCTAGAAGCAAAACGCCCTTCTGAGGCTCCTAACCACCCCCCCCCCCCCCCCCCCCCCCCCCCGCCCAGCTCTTTTCTCTTGAGCTCTAGCCTGGCGATGCCATTGTGGCCACCTCCCCATTCATTGGTGTCACTGGCATTTTAAAGAAGCAAATACGTACCATCACATGCGGTCTTTGTAAATGCTTTCCGTGCATTATTTTCATAGTCCTCACAACAAGCCCACCAAGCTAGTGTCATCCACAGTTTGCAGGTTTGGAAGATGTTCCTAATCATACCTGGTACCCTTAAGGTACAGGAGGCACTGTGCGGTACCCTTAAGGTACAGGAGGCACTGTGCCCTCCACTTTTTGTACTTTGTCTCATTTCACCTTTGCATCGACCTTCTGAGGTCGTTGTTATCTCCATCTTACAGACGGGGAAGCTGAGGTTTAGAGTTTAAATAACTTGCCCGAGGCCACTCCAGTATAAGGACTTTGAGCCCAAGCTGGTATATTTGTTGATTAAGTAAAACTTTCTGGCTTGGGGCTGGCTGGCTTATTAGAGCTGATGGCTTCTGTTGGATTTGTTTTCTAATGCTTTTCCCATTTCTAAAGATGGGAGGGGGGAGCTAATGTTTATCAAGCACCCACTCTGATCTAGGCATTATGATCTGTTTTCCTCGTCCCGGAGCGTAAGCTCCATGAGGGCTCTTTGCTCCTTTTCCCCTCTGTTCACGCAGGATCCCAGGCACCTAGCCCAGTGCCTGGCCCAGCCTGGGTGCTCAGTCAGTATTGAATAAAGGAATGACCGGAGTGAGCGGGTCATTTTGCCCCATCCTAGTGAAGGCAACTCCAACAGAGCAGTTGGGTGACTTGGCACACAGGCACAATACCTCACACCTCAGATCTCTGGTTTTTGCAGCAGACCTTTTTTTTTTTAAATTTTAATTTTATTTTATTTTTGGCCGCGTTGGGTCTTCGTTGCTCTGTGCGGCCTTTCTCTAGTTGCGGCGAGCGGGGGCTACTCTTCGTTGCAGCACGTGGGCTTCTCATTGCGGTGGCTTCTCTTGTTGCGGAGCACGGGCTCTAGGGTGCGCGGGCTTCAGTAGTTGTGGCTCGCAGGCTCAGTAGTTGTGGCTCGTGGGCTCCAGAACTCAGGTTCAGTAGTTGTGGCGCACGGGCTTAGTTGCTCCGCGGCATGTGGGATCTTCCCAGACCAGGGCTCGAACCCGTGTCCCCTGCATTGGCAGGCGGATTCTTATCCACTGCGCCACCAAGGAAGCCCTCAGCAGACCTTTTTCACACACGTAAAATTTCAGGAGTAATCAGATGTATGTCATGGGATTGGAGGACATGATATAAAACACTATAAATACTTACCAGTGTCTGGCACTGCGCCAGCATTCGATGAGTGGCATTGCCTTGGTGGTTTCAAGCCTTTTGTCTATGTTTGCCTTCCTTTGGGGCAGGGTTGCCATACCGATTAGCCCCGCCGAAAATGTGCTGGCCACCGAAACTTTTTAAAAGTGTTTTTTTATTCATCCAAAATTGCTCTCTTGCCTGTGCTATCTATGAAGCGTTTGAAGTTGGTAAAGTTGGTGAAATCAGTCTAAAGCTACCCTGGGCAAGTGGTGTCACGACTGGCAAGATTTTGATGAAGCTGTATGTGCATCTTCTTGGTTTCCAGTGAGAACATTGTACTGGAAGGGCCCTCGGAGTCCTCGTCCAGATTGTCTTCTTCCACCCCTTAGTTTACAGGTGAGGAACATCAGGACTGGAGAGATGCAGGGGCAGGGCTGCGGGAACCTCCGTCTTACGTGGTCAGTTCTCTTCAGTGTCAGCAACCCTGCCAAGCCCAGATGCCTGGAGTTTTGTATTGGGTGGGGTGGGGGATTTCTGAACGTTTGTATGGTGGAGCCACCATTATTCTTTTGCCAAGGATGTTAGTAAGCGGATTATGTCAACATCCCTAAGTATTAAGAAAGGTTTTTCCCATTAGATTTTTTTTCTTTTTTTTGCACATTTAACTCATATTCACCATAGAAAAAGTCTAAAGGAAGAGAAAGCTAGTAAAGCACTTAAGAAAGTAAAATTACTTACTTTCATGAGTCATAAATCACCTTGTTGTATATCTGCTTCCTCTGGATACATACACTTATTACAAAAGATGAGCTTTGTTACATTTGTAGACAATAAAAAGCCCATTTTTGTACATGCCTTTAAATTATACCGTATCTATTAAAAATTTAATGGGATAAGTATTTTCTGTTGTATTCAAATGTTCTTTGCCATGAAAATCACTTTATTTTGATGTGGCATAATTTGAGGAGGGGGGGGTCAGAGGTTAATGTTTTAATTATTTTGCGTTCCCTGGGCACTTACTGGTCCTATGTTAAATGAAGCCAATCTAAGGTTAAGATTTTTACTGTAAATTATGAATAGGTAATCGGAAATTGATTTATTCTAAAGAGGAAAATGCTGAACTGACAAAACGTATTTATTTTTTGATTAGCCTGTGATCTGCCATCCTATTGCTCCAAACAAACAAGAATCACTGGTGAAAAGCAAGCTGAGCAGTTCAAAGAGTCCTTCTAAAAGGTCAAGTTCTCTTGAGAAGGAGGTGTTTTCCATCTTGTATAGGACACCGGGGTGAATGTTAACGGCTGATGGGATATGTTACGTACCTGTAGTTTTATTTTTAATTGGATATTTTGCTTCAATCAGTGTCATGTAATTTGGACTTTTCAGTGCAGTTATTCCCAGTCTTTTCTAATATAAGGACCTCTTTTTTTTTTTTTTAACATCTTTATTGGAGTATAATTGCTTTACAATGGTGTGTTAATTTCTGCTTTATAACAAAGTGAATCAGTTATACATATACATATGTTTCTGGGGCAAACATAATTTTAGGTATATTTTTAGACTCTGTTGGGAAGCTCTAACAAAAAGTTCTTTAAAATAACACTTTCAGTGGAATTTTTCTGTATTAATTACAACAGCATCTTCATACACTTGCCCAATAATAGTACATATATGTGTATGATTTACGAGACTTGTCGATGCTTGATGGGCCTATGAATAAGCGGAGCCTCTGAAATAGCCCCTAGGAGGCCCCTGCCCTCAGGAAGATAGAGCCTGCCTGTGAATCACTCTAAGGTCTAATGTGAGGAAGACAACAATCAGGCCCCTTCTGAAGGGCAAGTGGGATCCTCTAACTCCAGGGACAGCTGTGTAGGCGGAGGGTCCGAGGGCTATTAAATGACAAGTTAGGAAGGTGCAGTTTGTTCCCAACTGCTCACTGCTGACGTTTCCAGAGGGGCCCACCCCACCTCACTTTCCTCATCACTTCAGAGGAAGGAATGCAGTTGGAGAAGTGAATTGAGTCAGGAACATTTCAACACACCTGATGAACTATCTCCCTTGGTCCTTTTCAAGAATTGCATATGATCTGCTACAGAGAGGGCTGGATTTGTCAGCTAGGAGGATTTGTCAGCTAGGAGACTACTAAGGTCCCAAACCCAAGCCCAACCCTGATTACGGTTAATGGAAAGATGTTACACCTTGTGCCTTGGGTTTTTCCATCTGTAAAATGGGAAGTATCTCTTTTATCATATTCTTGGGAGGTGACATAATGATACCCCCAGGCTGCATTTTCTTTCTTTTTAATCAGTGAAAGCAAACAGAAAAATCTTTGTGAGGCTAGAAGCTATTGTCTTTTTATATAAAGGAAAAGTACCATAAAACTAGAGAAATTCTAAGCATCCTAAAAGCTTCTTTATGGCAAGGCAGCAGCCAAAAGACCTGCCAGTGGAGTGTGACCTTACTCAAAAACCTTATCTTCATTCTCCTATAGTCCTGGTTTTCTTTCTTAGTAATTGTTATTCAACAGTGATGCCTCGTATAACACTAGTCTTGGGCTGTGAGAAAAAAGTTCTTGCACTGCTTAGTCCCCCAAGATATGGGTGGCAGAAGAAGCCGCCTCGTTTCTGATGTCTCAGTATGATCTGATGAAGGACAATCATCCCAGTGTTCACCTTTTTTAACGAGTCAGGGCTGGGAGCAGGTATTCTGCTTAAGTTTTATGTGGTGTCTGTGTATTTTCAAAAAATGTTGAATGTTACCTTTATTTCAAGCTTCTATAGCCTTTCCAAGTTGCTTTAGAAAATCTTCAACAGTTTCTTAGCAAAACAGGGTGCACAGTAAGCCCATATCAGCTGGGCCTGATGTGGAAGAATTACTTCCATGAAGTGGACCTGGTGAGAGTGTGATTACAGTCAGCTGACCTCAGTTCCAGGGCTGTGGCCATCCGTACAGTGGGACCAGCACTCAACCACGATGAGTCTCCCAAGTATCCACGGAGGGCGATGGTCACTTTTGATGGATGATGACCTCACAAAGGTTTCCAGGGGCAAAAACCCTCCAAACATCATTTCAAGAATTCCAAAGCAGTTTCACAATTCTGATTCTAAGAGAGGTTTGATTTGAAAGGGGAGTCCATCAGCGCCTTCTCTTGCCTTTGTTTTACAGAAGTTAGTAATTATCTTTCTGAAATCTTGCCTTTGTTTTATAGAAGTTAGTAATTATCTTTTTGAAAAAAGTAGAAGTGAGTTATAAATTCTTTCTTAAGGATTTTAGTTTAGTTTATCTTGAAGAATTTTTTAGTCAGCTGGGGTCTTCCCCCTTCAGTGGCTGGTCCCAGTGACCAGGCAACATGGAGATAATAGTAAATAACCAAGCTTTTTGTAAGAGATGTTATTTGAGGAGGGGGTTATGAGTACATACTAAACTTAGGAATACGTAAGTAAAGTTTTCTCTGGACTTACCTTCCTTTTTGAACAGGAGAAAAGATGACTTTTAGGCATAATGGTGCACAAAGTAATGACTAACACTCTCTAAAGATATTTAAATCTATTAAAGCATAAATATCTTAGTTCAAAATGGATTGAGTTCTGAACCTTGATGCTTTCAAGAGTGCTTTATTATCAGGTGGCTTGTAAAAAGCACACTGTTAATCGGATCTGTTGTGTTTCCCACAGAATATCATTAAAAGGTGTGCATCACTTCACCTACTCTTTAGGATTAGGAGAGGGGACAGTGAAAGAGAAACTTAATAGAAATACTGAGGAGGGGAGAAGGTAAAGCCACCCTGGCACCTGGGCCTCCTTCTTTTTCTTCCTAACTCTGCCTCTTTGAGATGTTCTTTGAGAACGTGGAGGAAGCTGCGTGTGGCCGGGGTCATCGCCCTGGGTCTCCCTGCGCCTCTGGATCTGGGGACAGGAGTGGCTTGGCACTGGGAGTCCTTCCCCAAAGCTCAGGGCTGACTCGTCCTGTCCCTGGCTTTCCAGAGAAGGCCTGGGAGGTGGCCGGAACAGAGGGGTGCTGAGAGACTGCCTCCCCAGTCCCCTGGGCCCCGGGGGAAGGAGCCGCCTTCTGGAATGGGATGCAGGGAGGGGGAATCCAGAGCAGAGGGTGGAAAGGTGGACGGCAGTCACTGCCATTGTTTCGGTTCAGACCAGGCTGTGGTTCGGAAGTTGTTGTCTGGCTGTTGGCTTTTCCTCTTCAGAGGCTGGCATTCATGCGATACATTTATGGTTTGCTAACATGAGTATGACACGCATGCACATTTTTAGAGTATTGAATAGGCAGTAAAACGAAGGCAGCTAAAGCTAAGCAGCCAAATGCTAAGTTAGTTGTTTTCCTGATCAATTGAAACTAGCCTGAACGGGCCAAAGTGTAGGACTGGTTTACCCGAGCTACTCTAGATAGTACTTTTTGTTTGGTCTACTAAAAAAAAAACCAATGATTTGGAAAGGTGCAGTATCAGAGAAGGGAGTGCAAGGCTCCAGCTCTGCTCTCTGTGGTTCTGGAAGGAAAGGATGGGAGAAGACTCCTCCTCTTCCTCTCCCTGCCCTGGAGCCGCAGCTCCAGTTTTCAGAGGATGGCCTGGTGCTACGCCCAGCGGTGGTATTTTAAAGTATTTCTCAGTCGATTTTTAGGATTATCAGTCATCCCTCGCAGGGTTCCTTTTCATTTTCAAGGGCATCCAGTCTAACCGTTCAGCTCCCTTTCAAAAGGCTCCCTCCCTCCCTCAGGCCGAGTCAGGAAGATTAATAATGTTAACTGATTTACTGTCGCTGCAGAAAAAGCATTATTAGTTAATTAGACTTTTACACCTCAGTCAGATGGCATTGTGCACTTTAACTCAACGATGTTAAAGACCTAAATCTGAGAAAAAAGAAAAGAAAGAAAAAGGACAGGCACTTTTCCAGTTTAAGCTGCATGTTGGTCCATGTTAATTAGGCATTTGTCCCTCAGTCTGGAGGTGACAGAAAATGCCAGTTACTGTGGTATTTAACTGACATCAAACTCCTGTCCAAATAATTCAGTTGGGCCCAGCCTTCTCTTTTAATTGGTGGGAAGGAAAACTTCGGCACACACCCAGAATAAGGAGGAAATTGTTAATTACATTTAACATTTAAAATTTTCATTCTGAAGGATCTGAAGAACACTTGTGTGTGTTCTTTTAAATTAACCATCCAGTTGAGCTTTTTAAAAACGGTAACAACAGAATCTCCTCTCACACTTGAGCTACCCCAAGTGATTAGCCCTTGTAAGTCTTTAATAAATGCCAGTTTAGTAATTGTTGTTATCCAAGGTCAAAAAGTGGTGTGTTATTATCTAGGGCCCTTATAGATTCATGTATGTTTGGCACTGTTTAAAAAATTGATAATTAATTTTCTAGCTTAAAGTCAGATTTCTTTATCAGTACTAGAAATTCATGAGGGTTTAGGTGCCAAGCAATATACATGTTTTAGGAACCAGTATTTAGTGGCATATTTTTAAAAATGACATGATGGTTTTGTAAGAGTAATTAGATAAAACTTTTTTTTTTTTTTTTTTTTTTTTAAGATTTTAAGCAACTTCTTCCTAGTTGCCAGAGAAGGTAATTCTCAGTGACAAGAGTGTAATTTACCTTATTCATGAGGTATGTAAAAACAATTCCAAAAATAATGAAAAGATTTTCTTCTGACTATGGGTAGCCTTATTGGACTTTTCAACCTCCCTGGCTTTGACTGTGGTTTCTAGCCAAAGGTTCACACGTTTGAGAGGTTCAAACGCTTCATTTTCAGTACTGAACTACTTTTTCGTGCACTGAATGAATGCAATATGTTAACACTCCTGTATGGCCCAGAATTGCTAGGCTGCCCCTTGGCCTGCCTGCCTGGTACTGGCTGAAAAGGTACCATTGTTTGTTCTGCAAACACTGGGTGATGTTTGTTTCCAAGGTGACTGGTTCTATTGTTGCCCTTTAAGCAAGGGGGGATGGGGAGAGAGAAAGTTGGCTTTAAACACCTGAGAGCATCCTGTTCAGGATACAGTCTGTGTGTGTATATGTGTGTAAGTTGAAATATTATTTTAACGGAGGTAATGGGAGAAAAAGGGATAGCGTGGAAATGGGAGGAAAAGATAGATTATCAGTAAGTTAAAAATATCAGTAAGTTCTGAGCCACAACAATATACTTAGAGTGAAGGTAATGGTATAAGAAATGTTAGACTTAAAGATCTGATCAGACTGAAATTAACTGTTTTTACATTTGAAAAAGTTAAAAAGTCAAGGGAAGAAAAAATATTTTAGATGATATCCATTGAAATGTTAAACTTATTTTTGCATGAACTACAGTTCTTTAGCTGTAACTTGTAAGCAGCTATTCAAATGAATAAAGTTTGAGAGCAATATCATTAAAACTGGTTACTGATCATGTACCTGGGCCTTCCAAAAAAGACAGAGAACAAGAGATATAAAGATTGGTTTCAGTCTTAAGGTCTATAAAGAAAAATTAAGAAAAATCTTAAATGATCGAACTATATTTGTGTTGAAAATTTTCCAGAAAGATAACAACAAAGATAAAAAGCCTCTTTGGGGGATGTATAATTGATGTATTCATCAGTGAGAGATTTTTAAGTTCAAATTAGAAAGAAAAAAAAAGATTCCTCTTTTCCTGGTCCTCCACCCCCTCTTTTTTAATTAAAAAAAAAATTTTTTTTATTGTGCATGGATGCTGTTAACAGAACTTTGCCTTTTCACTCCTATCAGGTTTAGTACAGTTCATGCCCAGGTTTCAGTAAACATTAACTACTTTTATCAGGGCTTGCAGTGTGCTGAATGGCTAGCAAAGAGAGTGTACTGCAAGAGACAGATGAAAATGAGAGAGTCCAAGGTCACATGGATGTTGAATTTTTTTTAATTATTGAGAATTTAGGGTCAAGTTTCACACTTCCAATATCCTCTCTTCGGTTTTGTGGGCCTAAGACAAGGCCACTTGGTCTGGCCTTTCTCTGTCCTGGGGTTAAAAGAGATTTCTTCAGATGCTCCGAATGGCAAGACAAGTGATTTTAAAACACTGGTTTTTCTTGCCTTTCCTTAAGAAAAAAATTTTTCAGGACTGCCTTCTAGGATGAAAGGTTCTCAAGGTCCCAGCAAAGAAGTACTATAACATATATCGTGATAATTCTGACGATCTGATATTATAGGGATTTCCTTTTATTTTCGTTTCTCAGAGATTGTTTGGGATTGCCCTCTGAGCACTAATTTCATTTCCGGAGTTAGCACAGTGAAGTCTGCTAGATGAAATATCGCCAAATATAGAGTAAACGTGCTCGTCTCGGAAATCATGTAATATTCTAAAACTTTCGCCTGTGTCTTCTTTCCGAAAATAGGAATGTGACTTGTGCTTCTTTTCAGTGAAAAGGATCTGCACGTTTTAAAAACTACCGAGACAGTAAGAACTACCCTCTTCCTTCCCTTCATTGCAGGCTGCCCCCTAGGCATCCGTGGCAGACACGGAGGGTGGGGCTGCGGAGCGCGCCCGAGGGTCGTGTCTCCTTCCCGGAGGGAGGCACCGACCGAATCGAGGCTGTCTGGATGGATTTCGGTTCTGGGCTCCAGGCGGCCGGGCCGGGGAGGGGCCTGGGAGGACGCGGCGGAAGGCGGCCGGGCCGCCGGGCAGCCGGCCCTCCTCGGGCCGCGGAGCCTTCGTGCACTGGGACCGTCTAAGCTGAAGTGCGTTCGCACAGCAGAGCGCGCGGCGGCCGTCGTCCCGGGACTCGCCCGTGCCCGTCCCGCCGCGGCGGCCAGTGGGGAGCGGGCGGTCGACGGCCGGACGGCGGGGTCGCGGGGCGCTGGTCCAGCCCGGGCCTCCGCGCCGTCCGCCCACCTCGGCGCCCGCGCGGGGCCGCCCCGTGAGCGGGCGGCGGGGCCGTCAGTCAGGGCGGTGGGCGCCGATTGGCCGGCCGGCCGGCGGGGGCGGGACGGGGGGGCGGGGCTCGGCCGCCTTCCCGTGGGCCGCGCCGGCGTCGCTTCCACGAAGACCTTGACGCGCTTTCCTCGGGCCGCGGCGGCCGGGCGGCAACCTCGTGGGCGGCCGGAGGCCTTCGAAGAGCCCGTCTAGTAATTGAGTTCGTTTTTTAGAAATGGGTTCCTCTCAGGTAGAGATTTGAACACATGTGCGCCCCGAGGGAAGTGCTCCCTCTTATTTTTCCCCCTGGTGTTCGCTTGAGGCCATTTAGCCTGTGACCACTTGTTTCCCGAAGTTTTGCATGGGCGTGAGCGTGCCCACTCGCGTCTGGTAGTTGTTGCCCAGAAGGAGTCCACGTTAAAAGGTTTGGCTTACCTGATGGCCGTTTTAATGAGAACAGCGTGTGGCTGAAAAAGTGTCGGCAGAGCCTTTTGGAGGAGGAGGCCGAGGAGGAGGATGGAGGCCGAGGAGGAGGAGGAGGAGACGCAGCCCGGTTGGGGGAAGGCATGAGTGCAGGAGGAAGGACAGGGGCAGCTTCTGTGTGACGGGACGCCCGGGGCAGCGCGGCGCCTGGTCCTTTCTGTCCTCTTTCGCAGTGTTGGGCGGCTGTTGCCTCTTTCCCATGTGACCCGCGTTCTGCGGATGGAGGCCGAGGGGCACCACGGAACCAAACAAGCCACCGTGGCCTCAGGTTTTAAATCCGCCCCCCCCACCTCCCAGCAGTGGCGGCGGCGGCAGACCGCGGGCCTCTGTCCCCGGGCCCCTCCGTGGTCCACGTGGTCGTAGTAGCGATGAGCCCATTGCGCCGGGCGCCGGCTCCACGTGCTGCGCTTCAGGCCCCCCCGCCCCCGACCCGGTGGGGGGACGGCAGGGCCTGTGGGAGCGCTGGGCCTTGCTCCTGGGGCCTGAAGGCCGCCTGCCACCAGGGCCCTGCCGAGTGTGCCCTGTGTCCCCGCAGGCCTGCCCCGAGCTAGCACCAGGGCGTGCGGGTGGTCCCTGCCTGCACCCCTGTGCCATCATGAGGCTGGTTCACCCACCCGGGGCACTCGTCCGTCCCCATGAGCAGCTCAGTGCCCAGAGCACTTCCGGTGAGCCCTGCGCCCTGTGACTTGTCTCGTTTTTGGTGTGCCTTCTTGGGTGATCACTCTTCGCTGGGCTGCAGCATCCAATGATTCTTAAGACCGGGGGATTCAGGTTCAGTAGGTCTGTTGAGGCTGGGGCTTGTCCGTTCGAAAAAGTTTCCAGAGTGATTTTAATGAACACCCCTAATAATCAGCTTTCAAAATTGTATTTATAAACAGGTTACTTGTACATTTATGTCTGATGAGACAAATGAATACATTTGAGCCACTGGGATTTTTTTTTTTCTTAGAGTTAGGAAATGGCACATAAACCTTGAAATTCTCCTATCCGATGCTTGTCTGTTGCAACCCTGAGTTTCCTGTTAAGCGAGATAGTGTGGTACCTGTGCTAGACCCCTGATAGGCCGTCTGCTCTGGCAGGTGTAAATGCCACTAATTAATTTTTTAAGAAATTGGCGCTTTGACAGAATTATCAGGGATGCCGAATAACTGGGACCAGATGTTTCTTTTGTTAAGGCTGCGGAGAGGTAATGTCACACACAGGTAATAAAGCTACTGACGTTTAATCCCTTGGTCGGAGGCTGTGGATTTAGGGATGCTGAATAATTTCTTTAGAAAGGGCGGGAGAAGATGTCCGTTCTGGTTTCTGCGGGGCCTCTGCCACCTCCCACCGCTCTTGCCGTGTTATCTTCTGTAGAGGTGTTTACTCAGTTATCATCGGGCCCAGCTCTTGTTAGAAGAGGGTAAATGGTACTTGGGCCTCTTTATCTAGACCCTCTTGCTCACCATTTTGCCGCAGCTGAGGGGACAGCCTGTGCCTCTAACTGAATCCATCTTTTTTTGCACTCCTTGACTGTGAAACAACAGGAGAGGCGGCCGCTCATCATTTCGAGCGCAGACTTTACAGCCTCTGAACAGCCTCTGCTGTCGCAGCTTATGAATGCACCATTTGTCGTCCTGTGCACAACTGTTAGATACAACTGGCCTTGCAGCCCACTCTGCCTGCGACCAGAGTGCATCACTGCGGCCTTTTTTTTCCCTTTTCCTTTTTTTTTTTTCTTCTTCTTTGCTTCTGCATAGGCCAGATTTTTGCTTTAAATACCACCATTTTGTCCACACTAGTTTCTTTGACCCAGCTTACATTTTTCAAATATAAGTTTCAGAAATAAGGCTTAATTTGCTCCAACTGTTAGTATAGAGGTTCTGAATAAGTGCAAGTATTTTACTTTATTAAAGGAGGAGATTAGTTTTGTGGCTTGGTTTTTGCATATGTGCTTTCTCTCTTTTTTTTTTTTTTTTTGTTACAATATTGTAGAATCATGTGCCTTTGAAATTTTATTTTAAACTGGGTCGAAGTTAGAAAGTTGGGTTTTTTCCTAGATCATTACATCTCCTCAGCTTTACACAAAATCTCTTTGTCATCCAGTATCTTTTTCAGTTTAGATTTTAAGGGAAGCCGTTAAAAGTACAATGTGGTTTTCTAGAATATTTGAATATTATCATTAGAAATGACTGTTTATCATTGTTTCTTGAAACGGGGTTCCATCCCCAAATGATACCAGTAGTGTTCAGAATTTCACTTCTGTTTTGTTTCTCTCATTCTTTGGCCTTGTAATTATTTATGTGTTTTGTATGCATGCATTGGCATTATTCCTCCTTTACGTTTTATTTAATTGCATTTTAGGTGAAAGAATGTATTAACATATTTTTCTACTGTGCTTTACATATTCAACAACTGGACCAAATTGTTAGTTCTAATTGCTTTTAGGCCTTGCTCTGGCTAAGGAGACACATTTCTGTTAAAACAGCAGTAAACATCCTACAGCAACCAACTCTACAAACCCTGGCATCCTGGAGCTTCCAAAAATGAAACAGCCATTTGCTGAAAACGAAGAAACTCTCTGTAGTTGAATTTTAAAGTAGATATTTAGGTTTCAAGGATTGTATTCACTCGTCTTTCAAAGAAGATAGGGAGGCCCCGGGTTGCACTTGCATTTTGAGACATACAGGTATGTTTAAGGAAGAAAGTGTAATCGTTTGTGAGATTCATGCTTTCCTTTTCATCTCACCATTCAGAGGGGGAAAATCTGTCTTTTTGTGAGGATTGTCTCCCACTACCTGACGAGTCCTTGAGGTCGACGTAAAGACTAAGCAGCTGCAAACAAGTTAGGGGGCAAGTGAGCCCCGGTTTCAGGGTTTCCGAGAGCAGTTTTCTACCTTGGAGTCTGCTGTTAACTTGTAGAGCATGTTTTCCTTACTCGGTCCAGCGTTTTCATGCTTGGTTTTGATCTGCCCCTTTAAGCTGGGTAAACTCTCTGGACTTTTTCTGCCTTTAACCGTGGTTTCTTTACTGCCCTTCTCATGTGATTAATATGTGTGTTGCTTAAAATGGCAACTGAAACATCACCAGGTATTTTCACCAGGTAGAAACTGTTTTTCCTGTGTCAGAACAACCAGTGTGGCTTAGTTGATGCTTCTGTTGCTAAGCAGGTAAATTTCTGGTCTGCAGGCTGTCTGTTAACCCCGTAAGTGCCTAATATCAAGCAAAAAACAGCAAGAGGAAAAACCACCTTTTGCTTCCTTCTCCCGTAGTGCTTTGTTCCGGAGGGTAAAAACTGGGCCTCCCTCACCCTCACCTCCACTTAGCTGCGTTCAGGACCCAACCTCGATTTCCATATTTCCGAGGGGAGGAGGAGAGTTAGGAGATGGAGAGGGCTGGGAAGTTGGTGGAGAAGACGCCCTGGGAGCTGGCAGCGAAGGTCTCCTGCTGCAGGATACAAATTATGGGTTTGAGTCCAGTCAGGAATGGGTTTAGCCTTTTTCTTTGGGACTTTTCTCTGCAAGTCTGCCTTCAGCTGCAGCCTGGCTGTGGGGGGAAGAAGAAGAAAGAAAGGGCTGCTGTGCGCATCCATTTGCCAGAAAGGAGTTAACAGAGCGCACCGCAGAACAGGTTGGGCAAGACTGTTAAACCAGTGATGAAGCCTCCGCCTTCTCCTCCTCTCCTCTCTCTCTCTCCCTCTCCCTCTCCCTCTCTCTCTCGCCCTCTCTCTCTCTCCCTCTCTCCCTCTCTCTGTCCCTCTCCTCTCTCCCCCTCTCTCTGTCCCTCTCCTCTGTCCCTCTCCTCTGTCCTTCTCCCTCTCTCTGTCCCTCCCGCTCTCTCCCTCTGACCTCCTCTGTTCCCCCGCTCCTCTCCCAGGACTTTCAAACATCTTCACATTATCCCCTGCTCCCCCGCCCCCTCCCCACTTCAGTGTCTGGCTTTCCCTCTCTCTGGCAGGACATTTGATGTGATGAAAATACTTTGTGGCAATGAGGAGCCTGTGCAAGAGGCCTCAGCCTCGCCAGCTGTTTCTGGAGAAATCCATGTCTGTGCCCTTAGTCATGTAACATAGGCCCCATTCAACAGAGACATTCTTGAGTGTGCATTGATGCCTCTGCGGGACTGCAGGGTGGACGGCCTGCATGGGGGGGGGGGGCGGGGGGGGGGAGGTGGACGGTGGGGAGAGGAGGAGGCGAGGTCGGGATGGGGATGTGGAGGGCAGCGAGGGGCAGCCCCTGCGCTCCCAGTGCCCGTAAGTCATGAGATGTTGCTTTGCAAAGCATCTGCAGTTTGCTCGGACTTAGGGATGTCTTGTGGCCGTCAACTCGGAGAAACTGAGCTCTTTAAAAGCCAGCTCTGGTCTGACGTAAGTTCTGCGTGGTGTTTGTGTCTAATCCCTCCGTAAACATACCATATATAGTCACGCTGGAGCTCACTATAACACGCACTGCAGGGGAGCCTGTCCTGATGCACAGAGCCCCGTGCTTAGAAGCAGGCTCAGGCTATTTCTGGTGTGTCGCTGCTTGCTTTTTTCTTTTTTGGAGGGAGGAGGCAGGAGGCTTTTTTTCTTTCCATCTTTACACTGTTTGAAGCATGTTTCTGATCCTAGTGTGTCTGGCACTGTGAAAACTCAAGAAACTGTATCCTCACGTGAGGAGAGACCGAATTCTCTTTGTACATCTGTTTTAGAATAGGACCCTTGTTTTTCTTAGTACCTCTCACACCACACGCGTTCTGCATTTTATGGTCCCCGGGGTTCTCGACTGCTTGTTTGGGAGCATCTTTTAACCCTGTGAGCGTGAGCGCTGCCCCGTACGTAGCCCGTGCTGTCGGTGGCCGGTGGAGAAGTTGCTTTCACGTTTCCTCCGCCGCATCCTCCCTGGGCCGTCCTCGTGCGTTTACAACACTTCACCTTCGCCTTGCCAGGGCAGAGCATCAGCTCGGAGTCCGCGGGGCTGAGCGCCGCCGCTTTCCCCTGGGCAGGGCTGGCTCTGTGGAGCGGAGACGAGACTGTACTGCGAAAGAAATGCAGTTGTTTTTTGTTTTTTCTTCTTTTTCCCCTGGAATACCTAGGATACAGCACCTCAGCTTGGAGTGAGTGAGCAGCGGAGGCATTTGTGGTGCAGATAAGCGACCTCTTCCTTTTCCTTCTGTTATTTTCTTGTCCTTCCTTCCCCCCCTCCCTCCAAAGGCTATTGCTTTTCTTCTCAGGCCACATGTATGGATAACCCTTAAAGAAAAGGTGGTTTGCCACGCTGGGGTGTTTGGGTATTATGTAAAGAGACAAGATGGGGACCTTCACTGCCTTGTTGTCTCTCATTGGCCTCGTCAGAGTGAATTATATCTGACCGTGTGACAGTTAATTGTACCATCCTTCCCGTTTCTTAAGCTGATAAGCCCCTTTCTGTCTGCCTCCATCAAGCCTCTTTGTTTGAGAAGTTCCTAATGCAGTAGAAGAACAAAGTGACAGTTTTCCTATTTACTGAAGTCTCTGAAACACATTCATTATGCTCTTTTTCGTATCTTTTTTAGAACTTTACTCCTTTAACTTATATAATTGAATTGTTCCAAGTAGTACAAACTTAATACTTCCTTAAAAATATCAGTGAGTCCAGCAAAAAAAAATTGTAATTTTTTTTAGGCTCTGTGTTTTCATTTCAGGCTATTAACAGTGCTTGGTAGATAATGTTCAGGGTAAGACACTGGGTACTGCCAGAGTACCAATTACCAGTTATGGAAACAGCAGTTGCTTAGCTAGTATTCAGTTGACTCAAAAGTAATATATCACTTCTGTGGAGGTCACTTATTTGGCATTCTGAGGTCCAGAATCTTTAGCCTGGGAGTGAGGGAGAACCACCGGGGTGGCGGAGGGGGAATGCAAAAAAATAAAGCTTTCGGAAGTCGGGCAGGTGGAGGAAGTCGCGGTGCTAACACTGTTACCCTTGATTCATGATGGTCCTTGGGCCCACACTTTAGCACTATTTATTCTCACTGTAGATACGGCCCTGACCACCTCGTCTCCCATTTTCGAGTCCACAAGAAATTAGAGGCCAAAGTTGGTGGTTGAGGGTGGAGAAAAGCCATCAGAAGGAGATGCTCTGAGAACAGCAAGAAGGGATGTCCGGGGATGAGACAGGAGAACGCAAACAGCCTGAACAGAGGGGCCTTCTGTGTTGTTTCTTACAACTGCATGTATAACCACATGCTCTCAGTGCGTCTCTGGAATAAAAATTTCAGCTAAAAAAAAAAGCATGGCTGACTGAGGCCCGTGTGGCATAGGAGCAAAACTGAAGGGGGAGGGTTATGACACTAGTTTCCGAAGGCACCTTGTGTAATAGTTGTTCACTGTAGTGATCCTGAGTCATCGCCCAAAAAGGTTAGATTAATCATATGTTGATTCACCATGCTCTGCTTAAGGAGATGGGCAAGTTAGAAAGATACTTTATAGTGATTTACACCCAGGAGTTTTATAACTTCTCGATACTTCCCCCACAGCTCTCCTCAGTGATGTGCTGCTGCTTTATGAGCTAACGTGAAGCATTAGAATCAAACTTCCAGTGGGTACAGATACATACCAAAATATTATTTATTTTGACCGGATTTGCAGGAGAAGAAAGTGATGCATTAACAGGTTCAAATGGTGTCCAAATACCATCATGAGGGTACGAGGGTTGTTTTTCTCTATTCCTAATGTGAATTGTTCTTTCATATTTTTCATTGAAATAATACACAGAATGTCATGGAGGTTTTTTTGTTTTTTGCTTTTTTGGCTGCGTTGGGTCTTCATTGCTGCGCCGAGCGGTGGCTACTCTTTGCTGCAGTGTGCGGGCTTCTCATTGCGGTGGCTTCCCTTGTTGCGGAGCGCAGGCTCTAGGCACGTGGGCTTCAGTAGTTATGGCTCGCAGGCTCAGTAGTTGCCGCACACAGGCTCTAGAGCGCAGGCTCAGTAGTTGGGGCGCACGGGCTTAGTTGCTCTGCGGCATGTGGGATCTTCCCGGACCAGGGATCGAACCCGTGTCCCCTGCATTGGCAGGTGGATTCTTAACCACGGTACCACCAGGGAAGTCCTGTCATGGAGTTTTTAAAGCAAGGGCTAGAGAAGACCCTTTATCTGGTGGGTACCATAGAAGTCATAGATACCCTGGGAGATGGAGTCTCTGTAGAAAAGGAGTTCCGAGTGTAAGGGAGGCCTCAGAAAACTTAAACATTAAAAAAATTTAATCGTAAGCCATCAAATGACAAATGGAAGGAAGGAGTGTTTTTTTTTCCCCCCTCATCCCAACTATAGGCTTATTCTAAGAACCATAGGATTTAGAGCTGGAAGGGACTTCAGAGGTCCCTTGGCCTGTTTTTATGAGTTTGCCTTTGTTTTAGTCTGTATTCTTCCACAGTTCATGTCTGTGCCCAGAATTGAATGTGTCACCTGGAGGAGCGTCCGTGTGGCTTCTTTGGCAGGAGGGCTCATCCTAACTTGAAAAATTAAATGTGCTCACTTGGCAGAGATGATTATATATTTTTAGGTTTCTTGTTAATTGTATTCTCAGTAGCTCCATTTTACAGATGGAGACCCCGGCGGCACTCTGTGGTGGTACACCAAAAATCTCCCTTGGCATCATTAACTATTTTTGGACATTTTCATGGAAATCCCAGAGTTGAAAACTTCCCAGGGTAGCTAATACATACTAGTAGTTCTCAAGCTACTAAAATTCGCAAGCTGTAAAATTTTAATTTTATCTGCTTAAGCATAGAGCATTGCTAGGCCTAAGTTTTAATAATCATACTCATACATGTATTTTAAATACATACTAGCTTCTAATAGTATTAAATTTAAGGTTTTCGTGTGCTTAGATTTGCTGTAATGCATAGTTAACAAATAAAATGGTTGGTATAGACTTTCCTGCTCCTGAATCAAATAGGTTTTGTGTTTTGGTTTTGTTTGTTTGTTTGTTTTTTTACTAAGAGAAATTGTTCCTTTTGAAAATGTAATTAGTTTTGAAATTTGGTCTTCTGGGTATCCATGGAAACTATATACCTCCTTATTGCCATGCTGAAGGTGGAATGCATTCTCTTATGGTTAGATGTTTGTGACTCTGTCAGGGAAGGGAAATCTATATGAATTGCATGTGAGAAATAAGAATTAGTTCTCTGGATGTTAGATGCTCAGAGCAGATGGAAAAGTAATAAAACCTACTACTTCCCAGGAAGCAAGTAGCGGGTCTCGTGCTGGCTTTTTGGAGTGTGGACAGCGCAGAGAGGGCTTGCTGGAGGGAAGGGGCATGGTGGAGGGTGGAAGGGCTTGGTCTCCTTCTGTGTCATGGCCTGTGAGGACCTGCAGCTCCTTGCTCGGCTCGGTTGAGATGATGTGCTTATGGCATCCACCAGTGGGCTGGCCTCCGGGACACCTGTTGAGAGGTTGGGATGTTGGGGCTGGAGGAGTAGGGAGGGAAGCATCCAGGCCTGGGTTTGAGCAGCTGCTGGCTGCCCGGAGCTCAGCCTCCGTGAGTCATCTGTGGGTCTGGAGGCCAGCCGTGAAGAAGGAAGGGAGCGTTCAGTTAATGCTCTGACACCCTCAGAGCACTCTAAAGGCACCACAGAAATTGTGGGGCAGTTATTAGCAGCTCCGTCCGTAACGTTCGTTGTTTGTTTAAATGCTTTCCCCCAATCACGTAATCCTAACCTTTTATTTAAAGTAAGTGCTGTGGGTCTGCTTTAAAAGCTGACGAAAATGGCTTTTATTGGACATCATCGCTTTATTTGTAAAGGCGGAGTTGAGACCCAAAGAGAAGAATTTGGTCAATTGATTTAAGGTTGTTGGAGGATTGAAGTGTTACTTGATTGCTGGTCTTATCCAGGATTTTGAGATTTCAAGGAAAAGTGGACAATGCCTGCTTGTGTCCGAGGGATTCCGGCTGTCATATGATCTGCAGACCAGCCCCCGAGCAGCAGCGCGGGCAGTCTCTGTGCTGAGGAGTCCACGGAGAGAGCTAGCTGCTGAGTGCGTGGGATGTGCCGGCTCGGGAGTCATGTAGCCAAGAACTGGTTTTGGTCGTAGCCTTAGGTCTGCATAAAAGTTGCACGCCACGGGGACGTGACATTTGTATGGCCTGAGATTTAATACTTGGCGCAAGGTGGAGGACGTGGCAGGAGTGAGTGCGCTGCAGTCTTGTGCCTACACGGTGGCCGTGGGGCTGCCGGGTGGAGAGAACCATCCTGTGACGCTCTCGCGTGAGTCCAGGACACGTGGACAGTGGGTAGAAAGAAGTCACCACCACTGTGGTGGTCTGTTTCACCACAGACCTCTTTGGGTATAAGCAATGGAAAGGGCCTTTTGGCTGTATAAAAAGCATCATGGTTATAAACTCCTAGGACTTATAGCTTGATTCTCTCATTAGGAACATGATTATGGACGAAATAAACTGAGCAAGTTAGACTGCAAAAATCACATGAGATTGCTTTTTCTATGGCTTTCATCTTCTAAACGTGGACGTTCCTATTATGTCTCTCTTGCAGATGTACACACAGCGATTCTGGTGTGCAGATACATTATGAGCCAGCTCTAATGTGTGCATTCCCTAACTGGCCGAACAGTAGGGAGTTTTCAGGGGCCTTGCAGGAGGGTGCTAGCAGGATGCCCTGCCAGCTTTCTTTAGCTCTGTGATTAGTAATGGATCCACCTATTATCTGATTGCACATTATTCCTGTTATCCTAAGAGAAGGTTCCCCAGGGTTAGCTCCTTATGAACAGTAGAGAAGTAACCCTGTCTTAGGGTATACATGGAGACTTTATTGTTCTCCCCAGTGTCTTCAAGGTAGTATGGCATGAGATTTTTTTAAAAATAGAGATGTTTAAATTTTCAGGTTTTCTTTTTTTTTTTATAATGACTTTTTCATGTCTCCTGAAAGAAATGAAAAAAGAAAAAAAAAATGAACTCACCAATAAAACCCAGCAGTTGCCAAATAGCTATAAAACATATTAGAGAAAGTAGTGTTGGGGCCTTTTTAATTAGTTTAACTCTGGTTTTACAGCTGAATTATAATATGTGACCAAATGCATTACCTGAGTGTTTACCTTTTTTTTTTTTCTTTTTGGCCACGTGGAAGTACCTCAAGAGGTGGAATGTGACACACCCAGAGAATGAGGCGCTCAAGGGCCTAGGAACTTGAGAAGGCCAGGGCAGCAGGGCCCTTCATCTCCAGCTTAGCTCTGCCGCTGCTAATTGGGGAGCAGAGAGCCACTGAGCTCCTTCGGAGATGAGTTTTAAAATGTGTGTGTGTGTGTGTGTGTGTGTGTGTGTGTGTGTGTTCACAAGGGGTTTGTTTTCCTGCCCTCTGTAGAAAGGGCTAGGGAGAATTCTAGCAAGAAATCCCCCCACCTTTGAGAGACGTTGTAGATCCTACTCAATTGAAGTCCTTCTCACAAAGAGGGCCCTCCTGAGAAGTGCTGTTTGCTCCATAGACCAAAAGGACCTATGTGATTCCATTACATATTTTTAAATTCTCTCTCCCCAATTCTTTTTTTTTAATTTATTTATTTATTTATTTATTTATTTTTGGCGGCGTTGGGTCTTTGTTGCAGCGCACAGGCTTTCTCTAGTTGCGGCGAGCGGGGGCTACTCATCGTTGCAGTGCGCAGGCTTCTCACTGCGGTGGCTTCTCTTGTTGTGGAGCATGGGGCTCTAGGCGCGTGGGCTTCAGTAGCTGTGGCTCGCGGGCTCTAGCGCGCAGGCTCAGTAGTTGTGGCTCACGGGCTTCAGTAGTTGTGGCTCGCGAGCTCTAGCGCGTAGCCTCAGTAATTGTGGCGTGCAGGCTCAGTAGTTGTGGCACACGGGCTCAGTTGCTCTGCAGCATGTGGGATCTTCCCGGACCAGGGCTTGAACCCGTGTCCCCTGCATTGGCAGGCGGATTCTTAACCACTGCACCACCAGGGAAGTCCTCCCAATTCTTTTCATTTTGTTTATTTCATGAATTTTCTAGTTCAAGTTGAGGAGTTGTTCTAGGTTACGTTTTGTTTGGGCCGTGTGTGTGGGGTTAGTGGTAATTTTTATAACAGAAGGATCTTTATCATGTTTTATTCCACATAATCTGGAACGTAATATACTGTGAACAGTTCATTACCTGCATGTCACGTTGCAAATGTTCCTAGGTTAACTAGAAATTACGATTTTTTCTTTTAAGAGCAGTTTTGTGGTTAAATGGTGATGCTTTTACCTTAAAGAGATCACATTCTCCTATTTGGGCAAAGTATGATACCAGTTTGCACATGATTTAGTAAATAAAATGGAAACCCTTTCCTTCTGGCCTGTCTTTTAGAGTCAAGGGATTCTGGGTGTGTGTGTGTGTGTGTGCACGCGCGTGCACAGTTTTTTTCATGGGACTTTTGACCCGAGTCCTTCAGTGTATTTATTTTTCACAGTTTCAATACTTCTTAGCATATTCAGCTTTCTAAATTATTGGCAACTGTTACATAATCATGTTGCAGTGAAGAATTTTTATATCTGGTGAAAAACAGACCCAAAATGGGAGGATTAAAAAAAAAACAAACTCATCTATTTGATGAACTGAAGTGAACGAGAATAGGGTAGAAACCCTCGCTAACTGATTGTGTTATAAAATACCTCACACCTGTGTCCGTAGGTTGGACTTAAGACTGATGCGAAGGCCCTTCTTATAGCGGTGACAGGAAGTGTTTTAGTGGGCTTAAGCTAAGCTGTCAAACAAACTTTAAAATCTGAGTGGCTCAACGCACAAAATGTCATTGCTTTTCATGTGAAATCTGCTGCAGGCCAGCAGCTCTCTACAGTAGCTCCCTTCCCAGCAGTGACCCAGGGTCCAGGCTGCTGTCGTCCTGTAGCCCCCTGCCCGCCACTGCGCATGCTTCCAGGTTGCCACAGTAAGGAGAGAGCCAGCAGGCCACACATCAGCTTTTAAAACCTTCAGCCTGGAAGTGATGTGTGTCATCTTTGCCCACAGCCCATTGGCCGGAACTTGTCGTGCGATCCGCCGCATGCAGAGGTGCAGGGGTGCTCGGCAGTGTGGAAGAACACTTGGATATTCTCTGAGCAGTGAACTGCTTTGCCGCTCTCCTCACTTTCTCTCATTCAGGCTCACTGTGCCGATAAATACACCAGGTAAGGCTTAGGCGCGAAGCATGGAACACGGGAGTTAACCGGTGCGTAGAGCGGTGGTCAGAGTGTGAGCCTCAGACCAGCGGCCTCCGCATCACCTGGGAACTTGCTAGAAACACACATTCTTAGGCCCCGCCCTAGACCTTCTGAGTCAGAAATCTGTTACAGTACGCTCTCGGGATGCTTGCTGAAGTTTGGGCACCGCGGCCCTGGGTGAAGAGAATATCCATAGCGCCCGCTGGACCGATAATTAGCGAATCAGCGCTGAAGTGCTGGCACGCGTGTGGGCAGTTTGTGCTCTCCGCCCCAGACCGTGTTTAAGCACTTTGCACACATCACTCCCGTGTCCCACAGCAGCTGCGTGAAGTAGGTGTTACCGTTGTCTCCCCCTCGCAGCTGAGGAAACTGAGGCAGAGAAAGGCTCTGTAACTAAGGGTGTGCCGCCACAGCTGGCAAGTGGAAGAGGCAGGATTTGAACCCGGGCGACGTGGCTCCCGAGTCCGCTCCTCAGCCGCTGTGCCGTCCTGCTCGCTGGCCCTGCGGTGGCCACCCTGCGGTCGTTTTCGCTTTTTCTTGAATGGAGATGGTGTGGCCGAACGAGCAGGAAGTGTGGTGTGTCGGTGGCATTCACGTTGCGAGCTGAGCCCCTCACCACAGCTCCGTTCGTTGGTGGTTTACGTGTGTGGCGGGCTGCCGGCAGCCTGGCCGGGCCTGGGGGTTGCGCGGCCGGGCGGCGGCCGTCATCTGAGCCGGAGCGGCTCGCAGCCTGGGGCTCGTAGGGGCAGCAGGAGTTGCTAGTGGGACGCGTTTGCCCAGAGTGAGGCGGCGCAGTCACGCCGGAGAGCGTTTTCCTCAGCCTGTGTGTCAGCTTCGAGCTGTGAGCGAAGCCCCGTTCTCGTCCCCTTGCCTCCTGATTCTTCTGGAGTCGGTCATTTTCCATCACCTGCCCTTCTCTGAGATGCGCATCTGGGGCCTGATTCCATGAGGTGGTCTAAAGACGCTTTCTGAGTTTGAGTAGAGAAATGTGTTTTTTCTTCCAAGAATATTGATTAAAGGGTTCTCCTTCCACTTGGGAGATTCAGGTCAAGTTAGATGCGATCTAACCTTTTGAATTTTGACCTGATTGAAACAGATTTTCCAAATGACAGTGAGAACAGCTTTTCAAGCAGTTCCGTTTCCTTGCATCCTTTTCAAATTTTTAATGATTAACTGCATTTTCTTTCTTCCCGGTGGCTCTGTTGTGTGTTGTTGCTTAGGTGTGCTCTGCTGGCCCCTGTGTTCCTTTGCCTCCTTTGTCTCTTGTGCTCAGCAGCCTAGAACTGAGCCGGCTCCTGGGCAGCCCGGCCCAGGATGGTACCAGCTTTGCCTGTAGGTAGAGGATAAAGATAGCATCACCCCTTTCGGTTTTCATGTTGGCTGGGAACAGCTGCGATGCTTCGTATAGCTCTGAACATAACATTTCATTCCAGGGTTGCTGAAATTTTTAGTTTTCTGCAAGCCAGGGCTTAACCACGGGGTTTTCACATTCAGACTCGGAGTCTAGCATTTTCCTGTGAGAAACAGTTGCTTGTCTACTTGAGTAATTCAAGAGAACAGAGATGGTGGAGGGGGAGGGAGGAGACCATTTGTGTGTTTTTTTAAAGATCCAGGTTCTTCCTTTCCTTTCCCTTCGTCCCTTCCTTTGCCTTCATCACTTTCAACAGTTTAAGTTGTTTAGGTGCTCTAACAGAGGTGTAGATAATTGAAGTAAATCTTGAGTCAGATCTAAACAAAAGAAGAAAGAACTGACCTAAAAAAGAGCAACTGAACTCACACTAATTGAATCACCGGGCCCTGCGTGCCGATTTGCCGGGACCAGCTGACCCTGAGAACTCGGGAAGCCCCAGCCCATGCCCGGGGTGGGCCGAGTGCCTCTTAAGAACAACTCCTGGGCCCTGAGCAGGTTCCCAGCTGCATTCCGCACCAAGGTGCATCTGATGGGTTTAGAGTTGCAAAGTTCAGCCTGGTGAGAAAAACACGGTGAAAGCCATTTGGGGTGGGTTGGGCGTTTGGAAAAGGTTTTCTCTCCCCTCGCAGACCTGGTGTCCTTGCTGTTTGTAGATAGAATCCACTTGTTTACTGTTGAGGAAAGCAGCTACATGTGTGACTCGGGCAGCTGTTGAAAGAAACGTACCAGGCTCGCCTCAAATAGTAGGAATAAAAGATGCAACCATTTGAAATAACACGGTTTTCCTCCCTTCTCCTCAGCCAGCCATCCAGAGTAGGAAACAGGATGCCAGACTTACCCTGAGTAGGAAGAGGGGGCTCCAAAGGGCCTCCTGGCTCCTCCCCTGGGCCCATTCTTGTTCCCCAGCACCTTGAGGTCATGTGATTGTAAAGACCTAAGCTAAGAGCACCCCTCTTCCCGCCCAACCCCCGTTCAGCCACTGCGTTCCCTCCCGCCAGCTCCCTGGGGTCTTTTGCTCCTGAAGCCATCAGTTCCCCTTTTCTCTTCCTCCTACTCAACAGCATCTGACCCGCTGCCTACTTTCTTGAGATTACTAATCCGCAGACAGGGTGCCTACTGTGTGCTCAAGATGAGGACCATCCAACTGTGAACTTCCTTCAGCTCCCCCTTATGTGCGCTTTACTCTTGCATCTTTCGGACTCAGAGGGGTTTGATGCCCCTTCGTTGCTAGTGCTTTCCCACTTATTTGGACACCACATTCTCCTCCTTCCTGGGGACCTCCTTCCTGCCAGCCCTTGTTCCTATGTCTGTGGCTCAGAATGTGTGTTCTTCGTGCTCCGTACTGGACCCTCCCATCTCTGAGTCTCCACTCAGCCAGTACAGGCCTCCCCTCTCTGTGGAGGGGTCGATTCCCCCCTGCACTCGTGAGTCCCAGTATCTCACCGAGGTACCAAGACCTTCCTTTCTCATCCACTCCATTTCTTCACTTGGCAAGTGTCTAAAAAAGTAATGGAGCCCAACCCCCTTAACAGTGGAAAACTTCTTCCCAGCGCCGTGCTAGTGCCCAGGAAATCGAGCCTGTGGCAGGAGCCACTTCCTGCTCAGCTCCCTCCAGGTCTCTGCAGTTCTGTGAAAGGCATTCAGGTTTATCTTTCCCTCTCTAGTCCCTTTGTTCCCATTGCAGTCTGGTCTCCCTCCCCCGCGGTCCCATACCTTGTTCAAACAGGTTTCCTTAAAACTCTGACATCATCCTCTGGTGCTGCCCCGAGCCGAGCCGACACCCCCTGCTGCCCCGACACCCCCTGCTGCCCCGACACCCCCTGCTGCCCCGACACCCCCTGCTGCCCTGGCCCAGCTTTCTCAGCTCCCCGCGACTGCCCCACACGCCCTCGGCAAGCAGGACCTGGCTCCGGGGCAGGACCTGGCTCCGGGGCTTCTCGTGGTCCTCCCTGGGTATCAGCTCCTCCAGGCTCTCTTCCACCTCGGACACCCCTCCACTTACATGCCAGTGGTTTTTCTGGACTTAAAATTAGTACTGCATACACAACACTAAATTCTCTTACCTTCTCATGGTTTCTTCTTTTCTCACCTAGGTGGTGAGCTCCTGGAACATCTCTTCTCCCCCTCCCCTGACTCCCACCATCCCCTGCCCTGTCCAGTCTTGTCGTAGATGGATAGTTACTAATTGAGGTAACAATCATCAGGAAATATTTAAGGGCCTTAGGTGGGGCATTCCCCCCCCCCACCCCCACCCCCACCTTTTGAAGGGAGATTGCAGGTCTCATTTGTTTATTTTTTCAGACTGAGTTTTTTTTTTAATCCTCTGACAGCTTGAAGGCCAGAAAAAATTGGTTAGTTTTCACCTTCAAAGGACACATGAGAAAACAAGGACCAAGCTAGCCCGCCACCAGCCCAACACCTTCTAACCTCAGTCACCACAGTCACTCTTCCCACTCCCCTGGTTGTGACTTTTGAATTTTACAGTTGATATAATCCTCCCTTTTACAGCCAATGTATTTTATTTATGCATTGCAATTTACGTAAGGACTGCATAGAGGGAATCAGTTTAAATTCTTGGTTCCTATTTAAAAGGCTCACTAACGCCCCCATTACCTTTTGTTAATTAAAAAACAAACATCCTCCACAAGACCACCCTCTATTCTAGGACTCCTTTGAGATTCCCAGGAATTGCTAGTGCTTGGGCCACATTTATACCTATTATGTGGATCTTAGAGGAAACCTCCTCAGTGCCTTTGATGGCCTAGAGATGGTGATAATATGCACTGTTTTAACCTGATATCATCAAGAAACTAACTTGGTTCCATCAGTTATTTCTGGAATAATGGGAACAGAGCAAAACCATGTAAAGCCAGTGACATAGATGGGGGGCTCACGATGATCTCTCTGTAGGATGAATTCTGTCGTAAAATTATACCTGTTTATAGCAGGCATTGGGAGCTTGTTGGGGGAATTGATGTCACTAACTTTTATTGAGTTATTGCCATGTATCAGACACTATTTGAAGTGAATTACATGGTTAATCTCATCTTCATAAGAAAAAGGAAGGTTTGAAAATCTGATCAAATTTATGGACTCCCCCCGCACAAAAAAATGATACCACATAAATTTTACATAGTTTCAAGGGTATGAATTTTGCGCTTGTCTGTAGAGCAGGGCTTATCAACCTGAGCATATCACTCCTAGTAGGTGGCCCAGATTTGTAGGATGAACTATATAAAAACCTACTGTGTGCCGGGCACTGGGCTGTGACTAAAGAAAGGTAAGGTCAGAAGGGAGAGAAGGAAGGAGGGAACAGTTTAACAGCTTAAAAAGGAATGCAGTTTGATTACTTTCTTGTATCTTTTTAAAAAAATAACTTTAAATTACAAACATCAAGTTTACAGTGACATTAAATTATACTTTTATTTTTAAAGGAGCACTATAGTCCCATGATGCGTATCTCATTTCAGGTGGCCTCTGCCAGACTTATCCGTGAATACGCTGTAACATAGAATGCCTAAATGTACTAGATTGCTTTCTAACCTTGGTCTAACTTACATTTTCCCATGTTTCCACACATTGACCTTCACGAGTGAGGTGGGACCAGGCCTGAGCAGGTTTTGGGTAGACGGGGCAGGGAGCTGATGACTCACCTAGAAGAAGCGCGCCTAGCTTAGGAGACGTCCCTCTGTCGTTGGTTTCCTGGGTTATTTCCTTTTGTACATCGAAACTCTGATAAACCCTGGGAAGAATAAAGAATCATAGCGAAGTAAGTAACTTCTGGGGTCAGCTCACCGCCCTCCCGTGCCTTCCAGTTAAAACTATACTAGATCATCTTTATTCCTGCTTTAGGGCTTGAAAACCCTGGGAAGCAAGCGAATGAATTAAGGACCACCATCTAGTAACTCAAGATTACTGGAGGAAAAAAATGCCATAGACCTACACTGTCCGGTACAACAGCCGGCTAGCCACATGTGGCTGTTTAACTGAAATGAAAATTTTAAATTTAGCCCCTTAGCCACATTAGCCTCACGTCAGGTGCTCAGCGGCCACGCGTGGCTCGAGGCTGCCAGACTGGACAGCGCAGAGATTCTTTTCGTCTTTGGACAGCGCCGCTCTAGACCGTATCGATTCAATAAAATGTTTCACCCAGCATCTAACGTGTTCGTTTTATAGGCTAGGCTCTTTGAAAGGGAGAGCAGGGTGGATTTTGGTTTTGTCTTGTTTTGTATTTGGTACAGTTTTGTGTGGACTTGTAACCTGTAAGTTAAGGCTGTTTAAGCACTTTCCCCCAACGTCAGCAGCCCATTTGACAATGAATACGTGCATTTATATGTCTGCATATGTTATGTATTCCGTTCAGCCGCAAGTGTTTCATCTTCCTGTGCCTGACAGCCCCCCGGCCCTCCTTTCCCACCTCCTCCAGAACCTTCTCCTTTTTCCCATCTGCTCCCTTCTGGCTAGGGACAGTCTTTGGACTTCTGTTAAACAGAACTCCTTGCTTAATCCTGCTACTCAGTAACCCGTCCCTTCCTGCTGTATTCTCTTTGTTCTCTCCTGTACTGGGAATTTTTCCTGCGTCGAAGTTAACTGCCTTGTGGCCCAGTCTGTTGCCAGCGCAGGAAGCCCAGCGCCTCCCTGACCTTCGCCCTCACTCCTGGCAGCCTGGTCGGTCCCTCGGTGATGTTCTCCTGACCCCGTGCTCCTCACGTCTGTCCCTTAGACTGTATTGCAGTAACCTCCTATCTGGGTTATGTGCCTCTAATCGTCAAATTTTTAAACTGCTGCCAAGAGTTTTTGAAAATATGGTTACGATTATTTCATCCCAGAGGTTTTCTTCCAAAAGAGTGGTGGGGGCTTCAGTGGGTTCCCACAGCCACAGGATGAAGTTCACCCCTCTGAGGTGGAGCCTTGACCTCAGCATCGTTTTGCCAGCCCCATCTTTGCCGTTTCCCCCACTCCACTCTTCCTCCTTTTGCACAGTGGGCTGCTGTAGTCTGATGGCTCCCAAGGGTTTTGTTTGCATGGGCCAGAGACTGAAGGCAAAGCTCTGGCAGTTACACAGGGGATTGCCATTTTTTTTCTTTTGCCAAGTCAGGGCGTTAAAAAACAGTCCCAACCATCTACTGTCTTTATCATTTCCTCTTTTTTTTAAAAAAAATAAATTCATTTATTCATTTATTTAATTTTTGGCTGCATTGGGTCTTCGCTGCTGCGTGCGGGTTTTCTCTAGTTGTGGCGAGCGGGGGCTACTCTGTTGCGGCGCGCGGGCTTCTCTTGTTGCGGAGCACGGGCTCTAGGCGCGCGGGCTCAGTAGTTGTGGCTCGCGGGCTTAGTTGCTCCACGACACGTGGGATCTTCCTGGACCAGGGCTCGAACCCGTGTCCCCTGCATTGGCAGGCGGATTCTTAACCGCTGTGCCACCAGGGAAACCCATCATTTCCTCTTAAAAGGGGGCATTTTAACCTGAAAAAAACGAATGCATTCAGCATTGTGAGAACCTCAGTAAGTCCTCATTTCGCTGGAGAAGGGTGAAAAGGTAGGCTTTTAGGAGCTCGTGCTCTCATGGCACGGTGTCCCATCCGGATGTACCTCTAGGGTCTCCATGCTTTTCCCTCGTGCATTTCCTTCTGACTGGAATGCCCTGTCTTCTGAACGCCGGATCTTTCCTCAAAGCTCAGGTTTGCTTTTGCCCCACTTCCCTCACGCTTGATGACTTACCTCTGGGGAGCCCTGCAGCCTTTCAAGCTTGTGGCTCATAATCCATTTTCCCTTGGATTGGAATTTATCTCTCTGTGTCCTGTCTACTCTATCTCCCCAGCCTGAGTATCAGCCTTTGAGGCCGGGGGCTCTATCTTCCAGCTCTTGGTGGTTCTAACATCTGCAACTTGAAGTAGACTCATGTCTGAGATTGAGCTTCATCCCATTTCAGGGTTTCACAATGATACCAAATCTTGCCCTACAGCTAGGGTACAAAAATAGCATAGAACCTCTTAACTCATTTTAACCCCTGCAGAGGATGCACATTTGCTGTGCACTCGCCCAGGCTTTGGCTCTAGCATACTGAAAGCAGCAAGGATGGGCCTGGAACTCAAACTGCAGGAAACTAAAGACACTCATTTTTTTAAATGAAAGCTGTTTGTTGGTCGAAACGATAAGTGAGAAGAAGCTGTGAAAGTTTTAGGGCCTGGCAACTTTGATGGATTAATGTGTCCCTTTGTTTTCCCTTTCTTCAAGCTAAAAAAATGAAAACAGCGTTTGCCTAATGTTGTGAACGCGAATAATAACATCTGACTGTAAATTTGGGTTGTACAGAATGTGTGACTGGCACCGATTGCATGGTACTTTCAAAATCTCCACATAAGGCCAGCGGAACTAGGAATTACTTTGCACATCCGTCTTCCAAACTGTGATCCCATTAAATGAATCTTGGCTGATAGGGTAAAAAAAGTCATCCCCACGATTAGTAGTTTCTTGGTGGTGAAACCCTGAGAGGGTTATTCTTGCCTTGGCTATGGCATTGTATTAGGGGTTAACTACAAGGAATAAAGAGACGGTGAGGTTTTTTTTTTTCCTCACATCCCCATCCAAACAGCATTTTCACTGTGGCTAGGTAGCAGATTGTATAATCTGTTAGACCTTTATGTTTTTCCCCCTTAGGCAAATTCTGTTTCCAGATTGGAAACCTGCCAGGATGTCCCTGGCCTCTCATATAGTTTTGGAAAAGTGTCAGTTATAATTCCGATCTGTTAAGTAACCAGGGCCACTCTCTCGAGTTATATTTTGACTTCTGCATTTTCGTCGTGGGGCCGGCAGAGCATGAAATTGGGTTTGTGTGAACATGTGCGTGCCTGGGTGCAGTGGACTGCGTTTTCTTTCCAGAATTGTAATGAAGCATCTTAAAGGGCTTTGAAAAAGTTTCCTCGGGCATATTCAGGGAGCACGGTAGATGCCGTTGTTTCGCAAGTTTTCTGTTTTCTTTGTCTGTACAGGTTGTTCCTGACTTCATGGCTGGGAGGAAGTTGAGGACGTGGAGCACTTGCCGTTTGGCCGGTGGGGCTGAACCGGTTAGCTGGCTCCTGTTCTCAGATGGGCCAGTGACACAGCCCAGTCCTGTGGCGACAGGAGAGGGGCCGCACAGGAGGCGGCGTGCTTGGTGGTGCACGGGGCAGCGTGGCCGCTCTGGGCTGTGCACACTCTTTTTTACTCTGGTATCTCGCCTCATAAAAAAAAGATCCTAAAAGTACCGGCTCCATTTTGGAGTGTTGGCACAGGAATTGTTGTGGGTTTAATGCGTAACCTGGCTTCTGTCACTCATTTGCCCCCATTTTCTCCACTGCCTTGCGTATGTCACCACTCCATCACCTCTCTCCCGCCCCTCCCTCTTGCCTCTGAGATTGTGAGGGGTTAGGGGACGTGTGTTTAGGCCAGGAAGTTTTTTCTTTTCATTAATTGGCTTTGGAAAGATTCCTTATACCCCAGAAAGGAACTCTGGGGGACTGTTTCAAACATCTGATCTTATCATCCTCGGAACCTATTAACTTCACATGTGCTGGTGTGATGCCAAGAAAATGGAAGTCCTGGCCTTGAAGGCGGGGAGTCAGGGCCCTCTGTGCTCTGATGTGTGGATGCCCTCTGGTCGTCCCACCCAGTAAGTGGCACACAGCCCCACGTCTGCCTTGATTCCTTAAGAGTGGAGTTTGGCCCTGGATATCCACGGGAACGCTCGTAGCGTGAGGCGGGTGGAGGTCTTCAGACACCAGGCCTGAGAGCACCCAGGCATCCCGGCAGAGCTGAGTCTCACGCGAGAGTTAGGCCTGGGAAGGGCGTCAGAGGTCACGGCCTGTCCTCACTCTGCAGACGAGGGGTCCGCTGTATCTCAGGCTGCTTGCTTATTATACAGGGAAGCACGTGGTGTGCTCCCTGCGTTCCAGTGGTGAAGGATGTTATTAAACGCTACCGAATTACTTTAATGATAGCAGTATAAACTCAGACTTCAACTGGAGCTACCGTAACTAACTTCTAGGGTTTTCTGGACTTTGATGAAGAGAGCTCTTAGGTTTGCTGCGGACGGAAAGCAGATATGTGCGTGAGCCCGGAAAGCGAGCTCTCCTTGGAAGCGGTGAGCCTCTACCACACGGAGGCGCGGGGGTGGGGTGGGAGGGCGCTGGTCCACTGCACCTGGAGGCTTTTAAAGCCGGAGCTGAAATGGAAGCTGGGTGGGTGCTGCTCGGCATCGTTCCAAGGTTTTGGAGGCCAGTCATATTTTACACGAGTCAAACAGCCCCTCTGGGTGAGCTGCAGGAAACCCAGCCCCTGGCTTCGTGTTGTTGCTGTTGCGTGGTCAGGTCAGCGGGAGATAAAAGGCCGGGACTGTTGGAGGCGAGGCCCCTTCTATCACTGGATGGCAAACTGTTAAGGGAAGATAAAAGGGAAGAGCAGGGATGTTCTTTTTGAACAACACGAGGGGGCCTTTATCGCAGGCATTCGAGTCGAGTGAAGGGGGTGAGCGGGAGAACCTCAGCTTCATGGTCGCAAGCGTGTTAGAGGACTCTGCTGGAGAAGCACGGCGTGGTTTCCCGAACGCACAAGATCAGTTCTGTACCATGGAAGTATTGGTAGAGGCCAGTCTTTTTCAACCACAGCGGTCCATGCGACTAGGAATGTCTGTAATGTTGGTAGTGTAATGGTCAGCTTAAGTTAAATGGGCATTAGCTTGGGTTTCCAGATCTTCGTGCCCCAGAGGTTTCCCTGTGGAGGTGTGTGACCCTTGGGACCCGGAGGAAGTGTCAGGCTGGCCTAGCCAGCGGGGAGCGCAGGAGGCCGGCTCCCTTTCCTTGATTTCTCAGTGGCGTGTGCTCTCCTCTCAGGTTCCCTCCGCCGCTGGCTGGGTTCTCGCTCAGGCCTGAGAGCCTAAGGGAGGGGATCTGTCCGACTGGTGCGGATCTCCCGTTTTGGAATTTCCTTCCTGTTCTTTGTCACTTTCGGGGGAGTTTAATGGCTTGCGAAGGGGTAATCGCTTTCTCAGGGTGGGGCTTGTAAAATGTGACCCCACCTTGAAGAGCCTGGGCCTGGTCAGGGCCGCTGCGTGAGCTCAGGCAGATGCAGACAGCAGACGTGCTTTGGGCACAGTGTACTTGTTTCAGACCCGCCGGGCTGGGGCTTCGGCCCTTGGTTCAGCGAGACGTCCCACACCCTCCTGGCTGTTGGGGAGAAACAGAGCCCAGGCTTCCTCCAAGACCCGCTGGTCCACTACCGCCTTCCTCCCCAGGTGCCTCTGCCTGGCAGCTCTTTACAGCTGGGGGAGGGGGACCTTGGCCGCACGCGCCCCCCTTCCCTCCCAGCGCCCCGTCCTGCCCGTAGCAGCTTTGGGCTTGTGCTCAGTTTGCTTTAAGAAACACCATTTGCTTGCTAGTGTTTTTGGTTGGTTGGCTTGTGATAAACACTTATCAACGTCTTGTATCTCAAGAGTATTTGTTTTTCTTCGTAGATAGAGTGGTGAATAATTTTCTTAGAGGCAAAATAGAAGGGAAAATGGTCACCCGTTAGGAGGCATAGCGGGCAGCCCTTGGAGCCAGCCCCTGGTCGTTGGGCCCAGCAAACTCAGAGTCATTCTCAGCTGACAGTTTGTAATGTTTGCTCACCCACTGTGAAATTTTGACCCCAGCTGACCGCCTTTCCGATGCGCTGGGTGAGGAAAGATGTGATCTCCTCCTTCCACTGAGCTAGAAGCATTTCCAACAATACTTCTATCTTCCACAGAGTCATTTTGGTTTTATAAGGGGCGTCGTGCTGAACCCGCCCTGAATTCTGGGAATGCGCGGCCCAGATGCTAGGGTAACCACCTGTCCTGGGGGTGCTCAGCTTGCATCCAGCGCCTCCTCAAGGGAAAAGTAGAGAATCCTGTTTCTGCAGCCTGACCCTTTACCGAGCCTATTGGAGAGAAGAGACCAGCCCCACGACCTCAGGGCCTGTGAAAGAGTTGCAGGATATTGCCTAAAACTCTCTGCAAACTGCTACTGAACTTTACCCCAGCTTCCTCCCCAGGCTCTAAATGTGACTGCAGGCGCTGAGGCCCACGTCAGAGGAGTGTCCAGAGCAAACCCAATCACTATAGTCCAGCTGCTGAGAGGCTGGGGCAGCTTGCGGGGTGCCAGCTGCACTGTGCTCGGGTTCTAGAGCTGGGAGGGGAGAGATGCAGGAGAGGGTGGGGAAGAGCCCTCGGGTCCTGTGGGAGCCCGCGGTGCAGACTTCCTTGATTAAGCACATGTGAGGCTGACCAGGATTTGTTTCAGCGGTGACCTGAAGCCGGAGGCGTTTTATTTCCTGCTGGCCATACAGCCCTGCGAGCTGGCAGCAGCTGTTTTACTCCTAATTGTCGATGGGATTGCATTTGTGATAAGCTAAATTATATTTATATTTCATTGTTAAACTTGGGGGCTGGAGCAGAATTTTTTTTTTAAGGTCAGCAAACGGGGCCCTGCCCTCCAAGAGGCAGGGCAATCCAAGAGGGGACGCCGCAGGCGGATGGAGGGGTTGGGGGAGGGCCAGCCGAGGGCCCAGCTAACCTGGAGCGTCCGGAGGCGAATAGCGTGGCATCAGTAGCTCATACTGGGGGTGCCGTGCCGTTTGTAAAGTGTTTTAGTTAACGTTCCTTTGATTGATTTCTGTACTGTAAAGTATGGAGGGCTGGTATTACTAGCTTCATTTTCCGGATGAGGGAACTGAGGCTCAGAGACGTAAGTCGCTCCACTGGTGGCAAGCTGAGTTTCCAGTCCAAGACAGAAGACTCCACATCGTGTGCTCTTTAGGCTGTGCTGCTGTGGTGTGTTCTCCTGGTGCATCCTTCTGAATCTTTCAGCAGGATGAGAAAGGGGCTGTCGTCTTAGAAGTACTGACTCTGGAAGTCAGAAGGCTGATCTGACTTGGTCTCCCACCCACTGCAGGACCCGGTTGTGGTTACCCAGGCTCTGCTGGAACACTTCCAGAGACAGCGAGCTCGTTACTTCACGGGGCCGCATGCCTTCTGTGGGCAGCTCTAGTCGTTCACAGCTCTGGTGTAAAGAATTCTGGGGCCCCAGACCAGTTTCTTTGTGCCTCCTGCCCAAACCCCGTTCCCGCCATGGTGGACACGGGGGAAGAGTGTGCCCTCTCTTCCACGCGCCAGGCCTGCAGGTGTCTCCAGTTCCTTCAGCCATTTCTTGTTTTCCCCCGACTTGGTTTCCCAGTCCTCTAGCTTGCTAATCACCCCTCTCTGAATGTTTTTTTCCATGATCCTTTTTGTGGCATCGGAAAGTGCAAGAATTTCGGAGTCAGACAACCTGGGCTAGAATCCTGGCTCTGCCCCTGCAGAGCTGTGTTAATAGCCAGCAGATAACCTAATCATTACCTGATACGATTTGGGGGAGGAGTAAATATATGTAAACTCTGGCCCAGAGTTTATGCCCCAGTAGATAATACCCCGTAGTTATTAGAGAAGGGATACTCCGAAAGACACGTAAATGGATAAACACTAGACTTGTGACATACCCTGACTAAGATCCTGTTTTCTCTTTTAGCAATAGCTTTCTTTTCTATTTAAACATTCTTCAGCCAAGGTAAGATGTGGAGGCCTCTCCCCACCCTTCCCGATAAGTCAGCAGAGCAGATCTAAGGGTGGGGCGGGGCCGCTAACCCTTATCCCCGCCGGGATGGCTCTTGTGAGCCATCTCCTGCCTTAGGGAAGACCCTGCCCTGCCCCGGGGGTAGGTGAGGGTGCCCTGGGTCCTCTGCCCCTCTGCTCAGCCTGAGGGCTCCCGCACCCCCTTTCTCACCAGCTTCCTTGCAGAGTAGAGAACCATACAGGTTTCTGCCAAGTTGGGCAAGAAGGTGATGAAATACCAGATCCTGGTGGCCGGGAAGAGATTGGCTCACCTGGGGAGAGGGACAGGGCTGCGCCCATGGGCCGCCAGGCCCCTCCCTGAAGAGAGGCCACTGAGAACAAATGGTTGCCGGGCGGCAGCTGCAGAAGCCGTGGCTCCAAGTCTGGCAGCAGTGAGATGAGATCCCGGTGGGGCGGGGTAGGGGTGGGGGGCAGAGCTGCAGGGGTGGAGTCAGCTCTTCCCAGGAAAGCATGTAATTGGGACCTGGCCCCGTTTCCTCCCTCCAGAGAAGCCAAGAGCCCTCGCAGAGGGATGCAGGAAGGAGAGTGAGGGCCGCAGGACGGTTTCGTCCAGCGTGTACCAGGAGACCTCCCCACCTTTCCAGCAGTTCCTATTTTAAGTAGTGAATTTACCCTGACTCACGTAGATAGGCCTGGTGAGCAAGAACCCTGTCTTCCCGGTCGGCACTCGCCTCCCTGCTGAGGTTGTAGGTAATGGAGCAATTAAAATGTCCAAGTGGTTTTTTATTTTTAAAAGAGAGACTGTCCCTCTCCCTTAAGGCACCCCTTCCCCACACACTTTACTGAATATTAGAGTGTTCCTTTACGTGAAGACACTGGACGTTCCTTTTGAAAGGTAGCATCAGCAGCCTGTGTTATTCCTGGTACCCGCTGGGGCCCCTGAAGCCTGAGCAGGAAGGGGCAGCCGCTCTAGGCTGTAGGAACAGTCTCCGTTCCATTTTTCTCCCTCCACCGTGGGTCACATTAAGAGAGAAACTGCGCAGTAGACCGGTGAGCTAGTTCTGAGGCTGGGGGAGCTCTGGGGTTGCCTTCCCACCCCTGCAGCGCATTTACTGCCAGGAGCAGCAGAGAAGGGGAGGGACCTGGGGGGACCGTGAGGGTGTCCAGGGCCACCGGAGATCCCGGCTGAAGGCCTCAGCTTTGGAGACCATCCCTCAGCACCCTGGAAGGAGCTTTTCTGTGAGTGACACAGGTTTGGTGAATGCTGGAGAGGGGGCTTTGAGGATCCAGAGCTGCCTGGGGGGGGCCCAGGCTGAGTGGTTCTGCTTTCTGTGCACTGCAGGCTGTCTCTGCCCTGTCTGAAGCTCATGTCCCACACGTGCCCACTCCTGAGGAAGCTAAAATAGCCCCACATAGATTTATCCCTCTCCCTCCGCCCTTATTGTTTTAATTTTTTTTTTTTTTAAATTTCTTTGTGGTAAATAAAGCTAAAGTTAGAACTGGGGTCTGAGTCTCTGCTCCAGTGCCTTGATTTTTGCTCCTGGGAGTATGATAAGCCAGCGGCTTCTTCCAAATCCTCATAGAAGGAACGTTTTTCAGGGAGATCCTTGGTTTTGTGTCACCCTTCTTCCAGAATTCTATGTAAAGCACTGGTCCTCGAAGCTGGATCTAATCCCCTGAGAGCCAACAAGCAGACTCCAGGGCCCGCCCCCAGGGGAGTTTCTGATGCAGCAGTTCTGGGTGGCGCCCGAGAACCTGCATTTCTTCTTTCTCTCAGTTTAATCGAGGTATAATTGACGTACAGCACTGTGTTGGTTTAAGGTGTACAGCGTCATGACTGACTCATTTATTGAGACTGCATTTCTAAAGCAAGGTCTGTGATGCCGCTGGACGGGACGACTCGGGGGTGGCCGTGCCGGAGCGAGGGTCAGTAGTAGTTAACCTCTCACTGAGTAGATGAGACTGTAAGGTTTCCTTCTGATGCTGAGCAGGGCCCTGTGGGGCTCCCCGGCACGGAGACCTTTTTGTCCCCCATTTCTTGTAGGCAAGACTCCAGCCTTCGCATGGTGTTTGCTTAATTTTGATCTGTGCAGTTCTGCGACTCACTCTCCACCATCTGTGCTCCCCACCTCCTGCCCCCCAGAACTTGCTACACACGCGTCTCCTCCACACCCCAGGAGAGGACCCCAGAGCGTGGACTCCAGGTCTGCGATCAATTTGTGTGGAAGCGGAAGGCCCCGGAGGACTCAGGTCACTTCTGAGCTCGAGCTCCCATCAGTGGGTCAGTGGGATCCAGCCTCTCCGACAGGACCGGGATGTTTGGGATTTCAGGAGCCTGGCGGCTTCCTTCCAGTTGCCTGCTTGGAGAACCGCAGGGGGTACAACGTGGACCCCCATCCCTTTTCACAGCAGGGGCCGTGCGTGGATGCAGACTCCGTGCAGTGAACTTGTTAGTCTGGGGTGGGAGTCCAGTCCTGCTCCTGCCAGAGGTGAAGGTGGGAGCAGAGAGCACCTTCTTCCTGCCTAGAAACAGGCGGAAATGGCAAGCCGCGCGCTGGAGGGGCAGAGGTGACTCAGAGAAGACCATCGTTAGAAGTCCGAGAATGTGACAGAGGGAGCGCGTCTGTTCTCTCAAGCCCTGCGCTAGGAGTTGGAAATGTCCAACAGAAACTGAACAGAGTTTAGAATCTGGATTCGCTTTGCTCTCCCACCGTGGTCTTGGGGGCTCTGCAGTGGGACTAATCCTCACAGGGTGGTGGTTACAGGGATCGAGTAAGATGATGCACTTAGCTTGTGGCAGACGCTGTTCAGAAAGTGTTAGCCGCTCTCATCATTAGTCTTCATTCTAGTCTTTCAGTGTGAGTGTTGCAGAGGTAGAGTTTGGAACAGAGAGCCTTCGACTGGTGGGAATCTGGGAGGCTTCATGTGAACAGTGGCCCCTGAGGGATGGGATCAGGGGAGGGGTGCAGGTGTATGTTCTGGGGGAAGAAACTGAACAGAGAGTGTGAGGGCCAGTGGGCAAGAAGGCCAGAGGAAAACTGAGGCCAGAGCACGGAGCACTGTGAACGTGGGTCAGCAAGTCCTCCGTCCAGAGGGGGCATGTTGTGGAGGCAGAGCCCAGAAGACCACCCGGGGGCCACACACACGGCCGTGGGACCCAGGGTTGCCGCCCTCCCCGCACCTCCCGGCTCTGCTCTCTTGCACGTGGCCGGTGCCGAGGGGTGCATCCGCGCTCCCCCTGTGGGTAGGATCCAGGGCTGGCCGGAGCAGCTCACGGTGCCCTGCTGTACCGCTCGAATGCTCTACGTGACACTCCAAGGCTCCCTTTGAGCAAAGCCTGTGCCAGCGAGGGGAAAGGGGCCGTGCATGGGTTGCCGCCCTACCCAAGGCATAGACTGAACTCTCAGCCAAGAAACACATCAACTTCCTGGAACTCAGAGCCGTCGTCACAGCTGTCAGCCTTCAGAGCACACGCGAGGCCGTCCTGGTTAGAGGAGACAGTTTTGCCCCGAGCTCTGCAGGCATGGTGCACACTAGTCTGCTGGGGTTTCATCCCCAGCCTAGCCAAGACTTCCTGCATCAGTCAGCCCATCCTAAGAGATGTCCTTGCTGCTTGTTAAGCCCCCGAGTAGCCCAGAACATTTTAGTATCTGAACTCCTCTAAACTCGCACTCTGTTAGCCGGTCCTGGGTTGGCCCGAACCGGCTGTTCCAATCAGGGGATCAACCATCCCAAGTATTTGTGGACGTCTGTGTAGGCTCCGCACCGCCTCTGTCCTGGTTCGGTGTTGTAAAGCTCCCCACCGTCTGGTTTGTGGGCTTCTCCTGTCATCCTAGGCATCCAGGCTTTTTCCTGGGGGCCTTAGGACAGATTTTAGATTTCACTTCAAGAACCCTGCGGGTTTTCACAAGCTGGGAAGCTTTGTTTCTAGACCATCTTCCCTTTTATCTTTCATCTCTTCTTTGCTATCTCATTGACCTGGAGACAGGATCCTTAATCTTTTCTTTCTGGCTTCGCATAGCATTGTCCCTTATCTCCTCTGGGGCTGGGGCTGGCCTGCCCTCCCCATCATCCTCACAGAGGGACCTCTGCCCTCTTCAGGCCATCCTGCTTCCATCAGATCTGGGCAAAGCCTGTGTGGGAATGAAAATCCAGAAATGCAGTAGCCTCCCTCAGGAGCCCGGGACCCACCCCACCCCCCACCCCGCTCCAGCTTCCTGGAGGTTCTGTCTCCAGGGTACAGCCTCTCCTCATGGGTCCTTTTCCCTTCTCTTCTCTTCTCTTCTCTTTTCTCTTTTTTTGAGGTGGTGGTGATAGAGCTAAGGGGTATCTTGAATTTACTTCTAAGAACTGTCCTGTACGTTTCCACTCTCTGAGTTGTGTGAATCCCTCAGGACTGGTGGAACCCAAAACAAACGGGGTAGTGACTCTTGTTACTCAGCTTAATCGCAAGACATTCTTGGTATTCAGATCATTTACATCCAAGATCAGAGGATGGAAGTTTCAGGGTCAAGTCTGTCAGGTTGGCCCTCTCCTCTCCTTGGTTCCCCTTGTGGATTGAGGAGGTTACTTGGTGGACTTTTTTTTTTAATTTATTTATGGCTGTGTCGGGTCTTCGTTTCTGTGCGAGGGCTTTCTCTAGTTGCAGCAAGCGGGGGCCACTCTTCATCGTGGTGCGCGAGCCTCTCGTTATCGCGGCCTCTCTTGTTGCGGAGCACAGGCTCCAGACGCGCAGGCTCAATAGTTGTGGCTCACGGGCCTAGTTGCTCCGCGGCATGTGGGATCTTCCCAGACCAGGGCTCAAACCCGTGTCCCCTGCATTGGCAGGCAGATTCTCAACCACTGCGCCACCAGGGAAGCCCCTGGACTTTATTTAAAGTATCTTTTTTAAGTGAGGGGAGGGAGTGGGTCCATATTTTAATGAGAGTCTTAGTTATATTCTGGAAAATCTTAATTCCAGAGACTTGTCTCTCTGATTGTGTTTTTATTCATTATGTATAGAACTATAGTTCACTTTGCTTATTTGTAGATCTCGGCAGTTTCTAGGAAAAAACCATGGAGCTATTCTTCTCTGGACTTTCGTCTTAATATTTGCCATTAATATAAAAATGAATAACAACATAAGGAAACTTTGCTTGCTTTTTTTTTTTAAACAGTGTACAATTTCACCTTAGGCATCTTTAAATTTAGATGGGTGGGGATGATCTGAAAGGATGTTTTCTTTGTGCGTTTCTGAAACCTCATGGGAATTTTAGTAAAATGGTCTTGATTCACAGTTTCAAGGAAGGTGGGTTATATATCAAGTAAAACCGGGATTCTTATCCTACTTATCCGGGATGAGTTTCTGGGGCCCCTGACCCCCTTGATACTGAAGGAAAATGTTGGGTGTAGAGTATGTCCTTTTATCTGTGGGAGGGTCCATAATTTTCATCAGATCCTCAAGGAGGGTCTTGCCTACAAGAAACATCGGGAACTGCTGGGGTAGTAATAAGGGTTCCTCCAAGTTAAAGGCGGGGGGTGGTGGTGGTGGTGGTGGTGTCTCTGGCCTTTCTGGGGCTGTCCCTGTGAGTTATTCCTTGCTTCTTGATACTTTGTTCAAAATCCAAAGAACTTTTCAAAAGAGAAAGACACAAAGAAAGGAAGGAGAACTGAAGCAGTGAGGTGTGAAGAGAGAGAAGCTGCTGTGGTGTCAGAAATCACTGAGGAGCTGCTTCTGACAGAAAGGGCTGGTGCAGCTTTCTCAGCGCCAGCAGACCCGGCCCCAGGGGAGCCTGCCCGCCTTAGGTGCTCAGTACCTGTGTGGACAGAGTAAGATTCAGGATGGTAACCGGGCGCGGGACGTAGCGGGCAGCTTTTCTGCACACACTCCAAAAGGGACAAGTTTTTGTCCGTGTGGCAGTCACTTTACTTCTTTACTCTCTCCAGTTTTGCGCTCTTCGGAGGCTGTTTCAGAGACAGAATGGGCTGGAGGTGTAGTTCTGAATTTTTGAATTTTATTTTATTTTTTTATATAGCAGGTTCTTATTAGTTATCTATTTGATGCATATTAGTGTATATATGTCAATCCCAATCTCCAAACTCATCCCACCACCACCACCCCTCCCCCTCGCCGCTTTCCCCCCTTGGTGTCCATACGTTTGTTCTCTACATCTGTGTCTCTATTTCTGCCGTGCAAACCGGTTCATCTGTACCATTTTTCTAGGTTCCACATATATGCGTTAATATACGATATTTGTTTTTCTCTTTCTGACTTAACTTCACTCTGTATGACAGTCTCTAGATCCATCCACGTCTCTACAAATGACCTAATTTCATTCCTTTTTATGGCTGAGTAATATTCCATTGTATATATGTACCACATCTTCTTTATCCATTCGTCTGTCGATGGGCATTTAGGTTGCTTCCATGACCTGGCTATTGTAAATAGTGCTGCAATGAACGTTGGGGTGCATGTGTCTTTTTTTTTTTTTTTTAACAACTTTATTGGAGTATAATTGCTTTACAATGGTGTGTTAGTTTCTGCTTTATAACAAAGTGAATCAGCTATACATATACATGTATCCCCATATTTCTTCCCTCTTACGTCTCCCTCCCTCCCACCCTCCCTATCCCACCCCTCTAGGTGGACACAAAGCACCGAGCTGATCTCCCTGTGCTGTGTGGCTGCTTCCCACTAGCTATCTATTTTACATTTGGTAGTGTATATATATGTCCATGCCACTCTCTCACTTCATCCCAGCTTTCCCTTCCCCCTCCCCATGTCCTCAAGTCCATTCTCTACGCCTGCATCTTTATTCCTGTCCTGCCCCTAGGTTCTTCAGAACCTTTTTTTTTTTTTTTTCTTCTTTAGATTCCATATATATGTGTTAGCGTACGGTATATGTTTTTTTCTTTCTGACTTACTTCGCTCTGTATGACAGACTCCAGGTCCATCCACCTCACTACAAATAACTCAATTTCGTTTCTTTTTATGGCTGAGTAATATTCCATTGTATATATGTGCCACATCTTCTTTATCCATTCATCTGTCGATGGACACTTAGGTTGCTTCCATGTACTGGCTATTGTAAATAGAGCTGCAGTGAACATTGTGGTACATGACTCTTTTTGAATTATGGTTTTCTCAGGGTATATGCCCAGTAGTGGGATTGCTGGGTCGTGTGGTAGTTCTATTTTTAGTTTTTTAAGGAACCTCCATACTGTTCTCCATAGTGGCTGTATCAATTTACATTCCCACCAACAGTGCAAGAGGGTTCCCTTTTCTCCACACCCTCTCCAGCATTTGTGGTTTGTAGATTTTCTTATGATGCCCATTCTCACTGGTGTGAGGTGATAGCTCATTGTAGTTTTGACTTGCATTTCTCTAATAATCAGGGATGTTGCAGTGCTTTTCATGTGCTTCTTGGCCATCTGTATGTCTTCTTTGGAGAAATGTCTGTTTAGGTCTTCTGCCCATTTTTTGATTGGGTTGTTTGTTTTTTTAATATTGAGCTGCATGAGCTGTTTATGTATTTTGGAGATTAATCCTTCATCCGTTGATTCGTTTGCAAATATTTTCTCCCATTCTGAGGGTTGTCTTTTCGTCTTGTTTGTAGTTCCCTTTGCTTTGCAAAAGCTTTTAAGTTTCATTAGGTCCCATTTGTTTATTTTTGTTTTTATTTTCATTACTCTGGGAGGTGGATCAAAAAAGATCTTGCTGTGATTTATGTCAAAGAGTGTTCTTCCTGTGTTTTCCTCTAAGAGTTTTGTAGTGTCCGGTCTTTCATTTAGGTCTCTAATCCATTTTGAGTTTATTTTTGTGTATGGTGTTAGGGAGTGTTCTAATTTCATTCTTTTACATGTAGCTGTCCAGTTTTCCCAGCAACACTTATTGAAGAGACTGTCTTTTCTCCACTGTATATCCTTGCCTCCTTTGTCATAGATTAGTTGACCATAGGTGCGTGGGTTTATCTCTGGGCTTTCTGTCTTGTTCCATTGATATATGTTTCTGTTTTTGTGCCAGTACCATATTGTCTTGATTACTGTAGCTTTGTAGTATAGTCTGAAGTCAGGGAGTCTGATTCCTCCAGCTCCGTTTTTTTCCCTCAAGACTGCTTTGGCTCTTCTGGGTCTTTTGTGTCTCCATACAGACTTTAAGATTTTTTGTTCTGGTTCTGTAAAAAATGCCACTGGTAATTTGATAGGGATTGCATTGAATCTGTAGATTGCTTTGGGTAGTATAGTCACCTTCACAATATTGATTCTTCCAATTCAAGAACATGGTATATCTCTCCATCTGTTTGTGTCATCTTTGATTTCTTTCATCAGTGTCCTATAGTTTTCTGAGTACAGGTCTTTTACCTCCTTAGGTAGGTTTATTCCTAGGTACTTTATTCTTTTTGTTGCAATGGTGAATGGGATTCTTTCCTTAATTTCTCTTTCTGATCTTCTGTTGTTAGTGTATAGGAATGCAGGAGATTTCTGAGCATTAATTTTGTATCCTGCAACTTCACCAAATTCATTGATTAGCTCCAGTAGTTTTCTGGTGGAATCTTTAGGATTCTCTATGTATAGTATCATGTCATCTGCAAACAGTGACAGTTTTACTTCTTTTCCAATTTGGATTCCTTTTATTTCTTTTTCTTCTCTGATTGCTGTGGCTAGGAATTCCAAAACTATGTTGAATAATAGTGGTAAGAGTGGACATCCTTGTCTTGTTCCTGATGTTAGAGGAAATGTTTTCAGTTTTTCACCATTGAGAATGATGTTTGCTGTGGGTTTGTCGTATATGGCCTTTATTATGTTGAGGTAGGTTCCCTCTATGCCCACTTTCTGGAGAGTTTTTATCATAAATGGGTGTTGAATTTTGTCAAAAGCTTTTTCTGCATCTATTGAGACCATCATATGGTTTTTCTTCTTCAATTTGTTAATACGGTGTATCACATTGATTGACTTGCGTATATTGAAGAATCCTTGCATCCCTGGGATAAATCCCACTTGATCGTGGTGTATGATCCTTTTAATGTGTGGTTGGATTCTGTTTGCTAGTATTTTGTTGAGGATTTTTGCATCTATATTCATCAGTGATATTGGTCTGTAATTTTCTTTTTTTGTAGTATCTTTGTCTGGTTTTGGTATCAGGGGCATGGTGGCCTCATAGAATGAGTTTGGGAGTGTTCCTTCCTCCACAATTTTTTGGAAGAGTTTGAGAAGGATGGGTGTTAACTCTTTAAATGTTTGATGGAACTCACCTGTGAAGCCATCTGGTCCTGGACTTTTGTTTGTTGGAAGATTTTTTTTAATATAAATTTATTTATTTTTTTGATTTATTTTTGGCTGTGTTGGGTCTTTGTTGCTGTGTGCGGGCTTTCTCTAGTTGCAGTGAGCAGGGGCTACTCTTCATTGGGGTGCGTGGCCTTCTCATTGCAGTGGCTTCTCTTGTTGCGGAACATGGGCTCTAGGCGCACGGGCTTCAGTAGTTGTGGCTCGTGGGCTCTAGATCACAGGCTCAGTAGTTGTGGTGCACAGGCTTAGTTGCTCCGCGGCATGTGTGATCTTCTCAGACCAGGGCTCGAACCCGTGTCCCCTGCATTGGCAGGCAGATTCTTAACCACTGCGCCACCAGGAAAGCCCTGTTGGAAGATTTTTAATTACAGTTTCAATTTCATTATTTGTGATTGGTCTGTTCATATTTTCTGTTTCTTCCTGGTTCAGCCTTGGAAGGTTATACCTTTCTAAGAATTTGTCCATTTCTTCCAGGTTGTCCATTTTATTGGCATAGAGTTGCTTGTAGTAGTCTCTTAGGATGCTTTGTATTTCTGCGGTGTCCGTTGTAACTTCTCCTTTTTCATTTCTAATTTTATTGATTTGCGTCCTCTCCCTCTTTTTCTTGATGAGTTTGGCTAAAGGTTTATCAATTTTGTTTATCTTCTCAAAGAACCAGCTTTTAGGTTTATTGACCTTTGCTATTGTTTTCTTTGTTTCTTTTTCATTTATTTCTGCTCTGATCTTCATGATTTCTTTCCTTCTACTAACTTTGGGTTTTGTTTGTTCTTTCTGTAGTTCCTTTAGGTGTCAGGTTCGATTCTTTATTTGAGATTTTTCTTGTTTCTTTTTGTTTTTTTTAATTTTTATTTATTTATTTATTTTTTATTTATTTATGGCTGTGTTGGGTCTTCGTTTCTGTGCGAGGGCTTTCTCTAGTTGTGGCAAGTGGGGACCACTCTTCATCGCGGTGCGCAGGCCTCTCACTATCGCGGCCTCTCCTGTTGCGGAGCACAGGCTCCAGACGCGCAGGCTCAGTAATTGTGGCTCACGGGCCTAGTTGCTCTGCGGCATGTGGAATCTTCCCAGACCAGGGCTCGAACCCGTGTCCCCTGCATTGGCAGGCAGATTCTCAACCACTGCGCCACCAGGGAAGCCCTTTCTTGTTTCTTGAGGTAGGCTTCTATTGCTATAAACTTCCCCCTTAGAACTGCTTTTGCTGCATCCCATAGGTTTGGGATTGTCATGTTTTCGCTGTAATTTGTCTCTAGCTATTTTCTGATTTCCTGTTTGATTTCTTCAGTGATCTCTTGGTTATTTTGTAACGTACTGTTTAGTCTCCATGTGTTTGTGTTTTTTACGTCTTTTTCCCTGTAATTGATTTCTAATCTCATAGCATTGCGGTCGGAAAAGATGCTTGATATGATTTCAGTTTTCTTAAATTTACTGAGGCTTGATTTGTGACCCAAGATGTGATCTATCCTGGAGAATGTTCCCTGTGCACTCTAGAAGAAAGTGTAATCTGCTGTTTTGGGATGGAATGTCCTATAAATATCAATTAAATCTATCTGGTCTATTTTGTCATTTAAAGCTTGTGTTTCCTTATTAATTTTCTGTCTGGATGATCTGTCCATTGGTGTAAGTGAGGTGTTAGAGTCCCCCACTAGTATTGTGTTACTGTCAATTTCCTCTCTTATTGCTGTTAGCAGTTGCCTTATGTATTGAGGTGCTCCTATGTTGGGTGCATATATATTAATAATTGTTATATCTTCTTCTTGGATTGATCCCTTGATCTTTATGTAGTGTCCTTCCTTGTCTCTTGTAACATTCTTTATTTTAAAATCTATTTTATCTGATATGAGTATTGCTACTCCAGCTTTCTTTTGATTTCCATTTGCATGGAATATCTTTTTCCATCCCCTCACTCTCCATCTCAGTGTGTCCCTAGGTCTGAAGTGGGTCTCTTGTAGATAGCATATATATGGGTCTTGTTTTTGTCGCCATTCAGCGAGCCTGTGTCTTTTGGTTGGAGCATTTAATCCATTTACATTTAAGGTAATTATCGATATGTATGTTCCTATTACCACTTTCTTAATTGTTATGGGTTTGTTTTTTTGGTTTGTTTGTTTTTTAAAGAGATTTTTTTAAAATTAATTAATTAATTTATTTTTGGCTGTGTTGGGTCTTCGTTTCTGTGCGAGGGCTTTCTTTGGTTGTGGCGAGCGGGGGCCACCCTTCATCGCGGTGCGCTGGCCTCTCACTATCACAGCCTCTCCTGTTGCGGAGCACAGGCTCCAGACGCGCAGGCTCAGTAATTGTGGCTCACGGGCCCAGTTGCTCCGCGGCATGTGGAATCTTCCCAGACCAGGGCTCGAACCCGTGTCCCCTGCATTGGCAGGCAGATTCTCAACCACTGCTCCACCAGGGAAGCCCCTATGGGTTTGTTTTTGTAGGTCTTTTTCTTCTCTTGTGTTTCCCACTTAGAGAAGTCCCTTTAGCATTTGTTGTAGAGCTGGTTTGATGGTGCTGAATTCGCTTAGCTTTTGCTTGTCTGTAAAGCTTTTGATTTCTCCATCGAATCTGAATGAGATCCTTGACTGGTAGAGTAATCTTGGGTGTAGGTTCTTCCCTTTCATTACTTTAGATACATCGTGCCATTCCATTCTGGCTTGTAGAGTCTCTGCTGAGAAATCGGCTCTTAACCTTATGGGAGTTCCCTTGTATGTGATTTGTCGTTTTTCCCTTGTTTCTTTCAGTAATCTTTCTTTGTCTTTAATTTATGTCAATTAGGTTACTATGTGTCTCGGCATGTTTCTCTTTGGGTTTATCCTGCCTAGGACTCTCTGTGCTTCCTGGACTTGGGTGGCTATTTCCTTTCCCATGTTAGGGAAGTTTTCGACTGTAATCTCTTCAGATATTTTCTCAGGTCCTTTCTCTCTCTCCTCTCCTTCTGGGACCCCTATAATGCGAATGTTGTTGCGTTTAATGTTGTCCCAGAGGTCTCTTAGGACGTTTTCATTTCTTTTCATTCTTTTTTCTTTATTCTGTTTCGTGGCAGTGAAGTTCACCCTTCTGTCTTCCAGGTCACTTATCCGTTTTTCTGCCTCAGTTATTCTGCTGTTGATTCCTTCTAGTGCAGTTTTCATTTCAGTTATTGTATTGTTCACCTCTGTTTGTTTGTTGTTTAATTCTTCTACGTGTTTGTTCTTTAATTCTTCTAGGTTTTTGTTAAACATTTCTTGCATTTTCTCTGGACGTGTAGTTCTGGGAAATGCTGTGTTGTAGGTCTCTCTAAGTTTGCAGAGGACCAGACACAGCTTTCTCCCAGGTCAGGGGTTTGAGGCCCCTGGCACCCCAGAGCAGACTTTCTCAAACTCTCGAAGGGCATGTGTAATTTGAGGAGTTTTCTGTATCTTCCCTACAGAAAGGAAAAGATACACCTTTGGTCCTATTTGCACTGTTGTGGACATTTTCCCCATCACTCAGGAAAAGGCGTAATAGTCACTGCTTTACTTAAGGGGCTGTTTAGTTCCATATGTTTTACTTTCAACTCTTTTCTTTTCTCCTTCTGTTTCTGGTAGCACTTAGTGTGGTCTTTTCTTCTCTTCCTTTTAAAGTGGCAGTCCATCAGCATCTTCTGTCAGCATGCCATTCAGATGCTCAAAGCTTCACTTGGAGCCATTGGTCTCAGCCATTTGCACGTGATGACGCCCTCGATGTTGTTGGGGCATGCTTTGGGGGTTCCTTCCATCCACGTCACACTCGATTCCAGTTGCTCTTGCTCGGGTGGAATTGACCTAGTTGCTGGAAGCTTGCTTATAAGTGCAGGCAGGGGATGGGAAATGCTGTTGTCTTTAATTTGTGACTCCCAGTGGTTTAAGTGGAGAAAATGATACAGAGACAGGATCTTGTCTGGTCTGGACTCCCTCTTAATGTCACCTTTTCTTGTTTTTGTAGGTTGCTCCAATCTGTCCCAGAGGTGGTGGCTTTGAGGTGTGACCCTGCCCACGCTTGGGCCCAGCCAGCACCAGCTCCTCAGTAAGGAGAGCCAGCTTGATAAGACGAAGATAAACTGGTCAGTTAAACTTTATTGACACTCCTTGAGTCACAGTAACTTTGAATGTTGTCTTCCCTCCCCTCCCCATGTCCCCACTGAGCGGTCCACCCTCTGCTTGGGGTCCTCCTGAGGTTTTGATGCAAAACCAAGGTGAAACTCTCACTGTGAACTGCTAGTTATTCCACACCTAAGAGCCGGGGGTGTGGGATGAGAAGTCTCAGAAAACGTGCCGAGGGCCTGGCTCACAGGAAGCAATGCTGCAGGCACCCCCGTTCCCTGCTTCTTCCTTCCCACCCGCAGGTTTGAACTCTTTGTGTTTAAAACTGGAACACCAGGCCAGTCCACTTGGCCATGTCAATGGTGATGACGATTTCCTTTCATGTCTGTGATTTGGGGGCCTCATCTGGGTTCCCACTCCTCTCTGGTTGCAGCTGGAGGAGATTGTACTAGAATGGGGCCAGTGATTTTTATTTTTATTTTGTTTATTATGGTTATTATTATTATTTTTTAATTTGCAGTGATGGAGCTGATGTGTAGGATGGTGTCAGGGAGCAGAGGAGAGAATGAAAATATACGGGCTATAAGTATTTATAAAGAAAGTGTGCTTTGTAAATGGACCTTAAACTGTTAAACCTGTCTTTCAGCCCCTGAGATTGAGTATCAGAAGGTTTAGGTTGGTCAGTTTGGATTACTGCTCTAGTGTGGTCCACGGTTGGGCATGGGGTAGGTAGAACTGACTAATTCTGGCTGCTGGCTTCTGGTTAAATTAGTGCATAAATGCACCTCAACGTTAAGGTGGATTTGTGTTTTCTGAACGGGAACAATGGGCTACATTGTTTTACACCAGGTCCCTTCCCTTCTTCCTGCTCCATCCTCCCTAAAGGAGAGCTCACGCATAACACACAAGCACAAACTGGAGGAAAATCTTAGAATAGGTCTGAGAGGCTGGTTTGGGTTGCTTCTGAAACAGCTTTTCAGGGATGAGTCCAGTGACTGTTCTTCTTGTCAGACAGTGTAACTGGGAGTTTCATTTTGTTAATTGCACTTTCTGATCAAAGATGAGAAGAGTTTGTATTTTTTATTAAATATTACTATTTACTTACATTTTAACAAGGAAAAGGAAGTGAATGTAGGTGATCTTGGTGTCCTCAGTGGGTAGTGTCACACTTCACACTTTATCCCAAAGGGGAAATAAATTTAGCAAATGTCTTCCTGTCCAGACAAAATGGGAAACAGCAAGTTTGCATGACTTTTTTCCTTTTCCAGTTGGGATATAAGCCCCTGCAATTTTCAGCCCTTAGGTTGGTTAACTGTTGTGACTATTGCTGGGTTTTCTATATTTAGGACATTTAGGTAGTTTGCAAGAATGTATATTTGATGTTATAATGATTGTGACAAAAATTCTTACTGGCACTTTGGCTCTTTTTGATGAATATATTTTTTGTTACTTTTCATATTGACTATTACCCTTTTCTCCATTTTCTTTCCCTACTCAGTGAAAGAATTAGAAGATGTTTTCTGTAACTTATAATTTTATATTTATCTAAAAGGTGTTTTCTCTAATCTATTCCTGATCTGAAAAACTCTACCACACTTTTCTTCTCTAAGTGTAGTAATAGGACAAAAGCAAGATCATCTAAACTCCCACTATAAATTAGTGGAAAGGTTAACTTTATTTTTACTGACATAATGTAATTACAATAAAGATTTCTGGTCATTTATTTTATAATTTGATGTACATTAAAACTATGGGGGATATATATTTAAAAGAATGAGATGGTTTTGGTATAGAAGGTGTCCCCTTACTTGAATCAAGGAACTAATCATATACTGATTGATGACAACAATTCTGGGAAACTGATGATACTTTTGTTAGAAATCCTTTAAGAAAGAAAATGAGGTGTGTGTATACTTCCGTATGTGTGTACTCATGTTGAATGTTTTTTGCTAGAGAGGAATCTCCCAAATAAACTTTCAAAGACAGTCAAAATGGGAAGTTTTAAAGCATAATTTTTAATAAGTTTAAATGGTCTTCCATATATGGAGGAAACTTCATGGAAAGACAACAGCTTTGGGGTTTCGGGGGGGGGGGTTGTTTGTTGTTTTTTTGTTTGTTTTAATTTTGGACCAAGGTTTCCTTTTTTTTTTAATTTAATGTGTATTTTTATTTATTTATTTATTTATTTTTAATTTATTATTTATTTGGTTGCACCAGGTCTTAGTTGCGGCAGGCGGCTCGCCGGCTCAAGGTTTCCTCTTTTAATGGGAAAGATGTGAGGGGTGAGGCTGGATCAGTGGTCTTAAGTTGTATGTTTGGTAGTTAGTCCTCTTACTTACCATTTGGAAAAGTATTAGAGTCATATCTTTAAAATGTCTACTGAAAGGAAGGCACATTTTGTCTCTTGACAAGGAAAGTACTGTTCCTGAGGTTCACTTTGGCTCTTGGGTAAGGTTTTAGCTCAAGACTTCTCAGCTGATGGAAGCATCACTTAATAAAGTTATGTCCCCAGGCTTTCCTGCTCTGCTGCTGGACACGTTTGCAGCTGCTCTGGGTGTTACCGTTTGTCACATCCTAGGTCACTTCTCCTAGACTTGGAGGAGGAACCACAAGACATCACATTCTTCCTGGTGTTGTTCCTAAGTATCCACTTTGCTCCTGAGATAATTAGCTTGATCTCTGAGGCAGCTGTGGACTTGCAGAATTTAATGCACACTGGAGCATAACAGGATACGTGGCTAGAGAATATCTTCCCAGATAAAATAAGGGAAACAGTTGACCTGGAGGCTTATTTCTGGCCATACCTATAGCCATAGTACATGTATGGAAGAAGCATGACTAGAAAAGGCCTGGAGAAGTAAGGTTTGATGTGTACATGGGCTGTAGTTTTCCCTTCAGTCAACCTATTTGTATTACCAAGTTTCTTTAAGGTCTGACCTAATCCCTCCTAGACTCTGAGCCTTTAGAGGCTTTAGCCTTCAGACTCTGACTCCTTTACTGCCTCATCTTTGGTCAGTTTTAGGGGGAGGCGGGAGATGGTCAAGTGGGAGTCTTGAGAGTCCTTGTGGGAGACAGGAGTAGGGTATGAGAGAAAGTTTGCTGTATGGATATAAATATGAGCTTCAGAAAATAAAATACCACAGAATCGTTTTGGCTGTTGGGAGTGAGGGAGACAGCACTGTAGGGAACCTCAGTTAAGGGTGAAAACCAACCACAGAATGTGGTTTGGGAAGAAGAAGAAGAAGACTTAGGCGTCTCCTCTCACACTGCCCCCTGTAGTCTTGTGAATATAGTGGTCTGAGATCATGGTAAACAAATGGTTTCTGTTTTTTCTTCACTGAACCTTTTTGCCTTTGCTTCCTTTCCAGTGTCAACGAGTGATACCAGAGAAGAAAAAAAAAAGAAGTGAACCCAGCCTCATTTCCTCCTCCACGTGGGCAATCGCTACAGCAGGGGAAGGTCTCACAGTATATCAGTTGGGGCAGAGAATGGAGGTGATTGGCAGTGAGGGCTGGGTTTTCTTCTGTACACTTTCTGGGGTACAGCTATATTATGTACTTGCATGTTTTAAGAAACAGTCTTTTTTATGCTGATTTGAAATTTGGTTATAGTGTTGGGTGATGGTGTTGGCTTCTCAGTTGTCTTAACAGTTCGGGCTCCACGTTAAAATCACGGTATTGTAGCCTGGAGTTTAAGTGAAAGCTGAGGTTTCTCATCCTTAGTTGTTAGGTCTAGAACGTGCACATAGCAGTACGTGAGTTAGACTGTTAGGTGGGTGCTGGCCAGATGGCAGCGCCCAGGCTTCCTAATTGTTGTAGCCTTCCCCACTCCGCCTAATGAAAGCTTAGGAAAGGCAGAAAGACCTGCCTCGGGCAGCTTCGTCGGTGGCACATGCTCAGAAAGGAAGCAAGGTTATCGGTTTGGTATGACAGCACCTGGTTTAGATGAAAGCTTAAGTCATATGAGTGTCAGCTTGAATTGAGGAAGGGGTTTTAACCCGACTGCAGCGGTGGCAGCCATGGCCACTGCCACCTGGTTGTGACAGAAGCCTGAACTTCCCTGTGATCACATCAGCAATTTCTGATTTTCAGTTCTGTGGCCGAGGCTTCCTAGAAGCTTAAACCTTTGTCCCAATGACGTCAAGTTCGCCCGTTGGCTTGGAAGGTTCAGATTTGTCTTCCATCAACACCATGATGTCAGCGGTAATGAGCGTAGGGAAGGTTGCCGAGAATGGTGGGAGCCCCCAGAGCATCAGGTCCCCCACGAAGCCTCCGGGACCAAATCGGATTGGCCGAAGGAACCAGGTAAGCGTCAGTGTGCCCGGCTGTGGCGTCCATGGGAGTGTTGGGAGAAGGATGTCCCCTTGAGCCCCAGCTTCCTAAGCCAGAAACTCGGATGTGGTCAGAACTGAATGGGCATACCCAGAGGCCATAATCCTTTTTCAAGAGCTAACTTCTCATAGCTTATGTCAGTTTCCCTTCTTAGAGAAAATTTTCCATGCTGTGGTGTCAGTATCGGTGAAAGCGCCCTTATTCTCTGCCGTGTGGTTTGATTTGAATGCGAGCTTTCTCCATGGGATAGGCGAGGCAGAGAACTCGACTTATTCCTGTCCTGTGGCATGATTTGTTTCCTCGTTCATGCAGCTGGTTAATTGGGTTTCTGATGCCACCGCCTTGACTTTTTTTTAAGTGTCTCCAGATTAGGTAGTGATGAGTCCCAGCTCTGCTGGAGCCGCTCTTCAGCTTCCATCCTTGACAAAGCACACAGTGGGGCTCCCGAGAATTCCGCTCAAGATGCCACTTACTCCTCTTGACTTCTCAGAGATCAGGAGGGGTGGAGAAGAGCACATGGGAGGGCAGGGATGTTATGAAAGGCCATGTCTGCTCCCTTGGGAAATAAGATGAGTCTTTTAATTAATGTACAAACGGGGCACTTGAGAAGGTGTTGCTGCCCTGCACCAGCATGCCCGGCGGTGCGTGAAGCTCAGGGAGTGAGGCGAGCCGTTGCCCTGTCCACTCCGCGTCCGCGTGGTGTGCACGTTCCGTGTTTGGCTTCACTGATTTAATGGGGTCCCACCAAACCCTCGGGAGAAGGCAGTCTTCTGAGTTTGTCCAGGGCCCGGGGGTGGACGGCAAGGTAAACCTGTTGGGCTTTTGTGAGTTAATTTTCTTTTTTTGTTAACAATCCCACAGTGACTGTCCTTATACAGAATTGTCTGAGCATAGTGTGATGGTTTTCTATAAATCTGTAGACGTACAACATGAATTACGGCTTTTGATACGATGTGCCCTCCAGGAAAAGCTGTCCCTGCCTAAAATCCCTCCAGCAGCACAGGAGTGTCCGTTTCTCCGCCTCTTTCTCAAGGCTGAAGACTTGGCAGAGTTAAATGATGCTTTAGGGTTGGGGCATTGATACTTTTTCTCTCTTTTTTCCCTTGTCTCCGCGTGCCTCTCTTCCTATGGGTACCTGAGAAAATTCTCAGCCTGTTTGACTGTGGCCTGAGCCGAGAAGGCGTGCTAGCTCTGGGAAGAAAAGGTTTATTTCCACTCTCATGTGACTGTCCATCCATCCATCCATCTATCTGTCCATCCCTCCATCCATCCCCCTATTTCACAATATACAGCCCCCTCCTCCTTCCAGCCAGGCACTGCGCCAGGTGCCGAGCTCTTCCTTAGAGCCCAGCATCGCCCCAGCACAGGCAGACCTGGCCCACGTCCAGGCTCTGGTCCCTTCCCAGTGATTCAGAGACAGTAGGTAGAGGGGGCCCACGGCACCTCCATCCCTGCATGGTAAGTGGAGCTGACTCCACAGAGGTGCCTGGGCCATTTTCCACCCACTTCCTGTGTCCTCTGGGGTTCCTTAGGGCACTGGCTGAGTTTTTGAAAGGAGGTCTGAGCTAGAGGTAGGATGGGAAAGACAGTGCATTAAAAAAAACCAAGCGCGGTGCGGGAGAGAGAGTGCAGAGTGCGTCGTCCTTACCTGGGACAGACAGGAGGGCTGGGAGGGAGCCCTGGGGAGCAGCCCAGCAGCTAGCAGAGTTCCAGGGCAGATTAGCCACAGCCGGAAGCCAACAAGGGTGCCAGATAGTTTCATTATGGAATGGTTAGTTATCACATTAGCTGCTAATTTTATCTGTCAGCTCAGGAAGCGTGCTCCTTCCACCGGCACGGCCACAGCCATTGGATTCAGCACTCTCCAGTAGGGCCTCTTCCAGCATCACGGTGCTCCCTTCTCTGTTTGATTTGTTTTTAAAAATTAAGTCTGAGTCTGGAGACTTCCTTCTCCCAGACCATCGTGGATGTCCTGGACCTGTGCTATGGTCTGCAGCGTGCCGCTGCCCGCCTCTGAGAATGGTGAGGATCCAGTTCACCGTAAACCCAGCATCATTCCCATCAGCCCCGGGGGCCACTCAGCGTGTCTGGCATCTGCCTCAGGGGAACGCAAGATGATTTTTTTTAAAAAGAATTTAAAAATCCTCAAGAGGCTGGCTACTTGGAGGCCTGACCTTTTAACATATATTTCCATCCTACCGCTGAATCTCTTTTCTTTAAAAAAAAAAGAAAACACTTTTTAATATATATTATCACTAACCTAATAATTTAACAAAAATACCCCAAAGACCGAGTTTGGGCCCAGCTGTGAGGCATCCCTCATTATTATACGAGTGCTCTCACTTTGTTGTTACTACTTTTGGTTTTGGTTTCTCTGCCCGGTGGTTCTTGGCCAGCTCCTTTCTGACTGTCGTGGAGTGGGGCTGAGAAGGCCTGACACCCTCCTCCCCGCAGACGCACACGTTCTGCCTCGGGGAGGAGTGGGAGTGGATGATGGCTGGGTGAGGGTGCAGGGTTTTTTTGTGTTTTGTTTTTTAAATTGTCTCTGGGTTAATCACCTTCCTTAGAATTCATGTCTGTGATTTTTTTTTTAATTTGAGAGTGAAAAAACGTGCAGCATACCTATTTCTCAGACCCAAGGCCACAGGCTGGGAGCAGGTGTATGTTGCTTAAAATGAGGCTTAATTTGCTTAATTGCTTAAAATGGGTCCCTCTCACTGTAGGAGCCGCGTACTAGACCCCATCATGCGTTCACTCCACCCCGTCTGGTGCCATTTGTTTTTATGGTCTTCAGGGTGACTTTTATTTTCGTCATCTCTCATGCGCCAACCACAAGGGTGTTTCCTTTCTGTGCCTTGGGGTTAATCCTTTTTGGGTCAGACTTATACAGCCTAGCGGTTTAGGGCATGGGCTTTGGAGCAGCTGGCCTGAGTTTTAATCCTGGCTCTGCTACTTAATAGTTCTTTGATTTGGGGGCAGGTTACTTGCCTCTCTGTACCCGTTTCCTCATCCCGAAAATGGGATCCATAATAGTGGCGGTTTCTCACGGTTGTGTGAAAAAACACTATTCTGTATGTGCAGAGTTTAGCACATAGTAAGTGTTCAGTAATTGGTATTATTTCAGGGAACAGAAATGCATTCAAATGAGTACAAGTAAAAAGAGGGCTATTGAAAGATGCCCGAGGGTCCAGCCCTCCCTCCTGTCACCTCCCAGCGACTGCACCCTCCCTCACTCTTTTTTATTATTTATAAGCAGTGGTAAGCAGGTGCTCGCAGCGAGTAAAAGGATCCCGTTGATGTCCGATGGGCACACTGGTGGGTACAGGGGTCTTCCACCCTCGGGAGGGTGGGTTTTTGACGTGAGAACTCCGTTCCCTCTCGTGTGTCTTGGTGGACTCAAGACCAGGTAGAAACTAGTGACTGGAGCCTGGGTCAGAATTGAGGAGAAATACATCCCTTTTCTAGCTCAGCTGTGACTTGATGCTTAATTTTTCGCCATCACTGATGATTAACTAAATGGTGCCTAACAAGAACGCTAGTATTTACTGAGCACTTAGCCTGTACGGGGCACTGTTCTGGTGCCTTCTATGTGCTGATTGATCTAATCCTCATCACCGCGTGATGCAGTAGATGCTATTATTTTCCCCATTTTACAAATGAGGAAACTGAGGGCAGACAGGACGGCCACTCTCCCAAGCTCATACCCAGCCAGGCTCCAGGGCCTATGCTCTCAGCTGCTCTGTTGCTACAGCTCGTCAGACACAGATGTTTATAACACAGATGAGAGGCACTAGTTCACTGTGAGCTGAAATGGACTCTCTCTTTTATTCTCTTTTCAGGAAACGAAAGAGGAGAAGTCTTCCTATAACTGTCCCCTGTGTGAGAAGATTTGCACTACACAGCATCAGTTAACTATGCACATTCGCCAGGTTTGCTGCTGCTTTTGTATTTTCTTTGTTAAGAGAAGGGATGGGATTTTATCTTAACGGATGAATTGTGGCTGTTTAATTTAGAGTTAATATTCTTAATTTTGAGGGGCAGTCATGAAATAATTTTTGTGTGTCCGTGTTATTGTGACAGAGTCCCAGGTCAACACAGAATATCTTTTTGGAATTTAGCAAACATCTAATTAACTAACCACATATGACAGAAGACTTTTCATCATCTGTGACTTGTCATTGTGAACCAGATCTCCTCACAGTACAGTGAGATTATAGACGTAGACCCTAATTCTATATATTGCTATAAACTTACATCATGTAGCGGGGAATTTCCTTGATTTGGGATCTCTTTTGGCTCTTCTTCTTTATTGTAAGATTTATCCTTCTCCCTTGCCTGCTGTGGCTGGTTCATGACAAGTATTGAATCTAGAACAGCGAAGGACTGACAATATTCAAATCATAACATGGTACTGAATAGTAGCATCATTTAGTAGCTTGGGTTTGATAGAACAGAATATTTATTTGCCTATGGTCTCAATAGATTTTGATGTTCGGGACGATATTTTAAATGAAAAAGAAAAAAATGGCTGAGAAGTGTTAGTTTTTTTTTTTAATAAAGCTCTGAATGTGCATTTCATAATCACCTCGTTTTGACCCGTCTTCCTAAGTGACCACTGCGATCATTGCTTTCTGCAGCACAACACAGACACTGGAGGGGCCGACCATTCATGCAGCATTTGCGGGAAGTCGCTGAGCTCGGCCAGCTCCCTGGACCGCCACATGCTGGTGCACTCTGGGGAGAGGCCTTACAAGTGCGCTGTGTGTGGCCAGTCTTTTACCACCAACGGGAACATGCACAGGTGGGTGAGGGCAGCCTTTGCCTGCTGGCTGGAGCCTGGAGGCTGACAGAAAGCAAAGCGGCCTTCCATCCATCTTACCAAAAGGTGCAAAGAGTTCTGTTCACTGTATGGAAAAGCCAGAGATGGTTTTGTTTGCCTGCCGTGTACAGTCTCCAGTGTGTCAGAGGTGTCTGCTCAAGGAAACAGAAGTACCTGGGCTAGGTCTTTGGCCGATGGGGGAATCTTCAGGGTGACCCTTTGCCAATTGGAGTTTCTTTGCCTAGGTGCCAGAGGTGGGCAGCTTATCAGACACAGAGGAACCCTAGAGGATTAGCAGAGTAACCCTTGCCTTTTTAAAACTATTTGCATATGCCTACCAGATACCCTGCAGGGCGAAAAATTTCTGGAGCAGTTGAATAAATAGTTAAGTGGGCTGGTCCTAGAGCTTCAGGATAAGATAGGATAAAATGAGAAAGAAAATCTGATAAATGTCAGGAATCTACTTCCTGAGGGAGAAAGAGGCTCACTCAGAAGTGGGAGGGAGCTCAGTGGTGGGTATATTAAAATGTGGGAGGAACCAATGGAAAATGCACTTTACAGAACGATTACTTATGTTTTAAGGGTTAGAACAGACTTTTTTTAATGCTTTTCTTTTTTTACACACACATTTAGGAACATTGGAAATCCAGGAAAACGTTTTAAAGGGACTCAGAATTTCACCTTCTCAAAAAAATCAGGCTGTTTTTATTTTTCCATATTCCCTTTTAGGCGTTATGTTGATTTCTTTTAAAGAGTTGACTAACATTGTTTTTTACATATTTATTCAAAAGGAGACTTTATATAGTTGTGAAATTGATATTTTATCATATATAAATACTCAAACGAGATGGTCCAGTTTATTCCAACTGAAATCATTTTACGATCCACTGATGGTGTACTTGGGACATACTGGTATAGTGGTAAATTTCTGGATTTTTGGAACTAGGCTCCTGATTTCAAATCTCAGCTCTGCTACTTGTAAATTTTCCATCCTTGAGCAAGTTGCATAACCTTGGTTCCTCACTTTCCTTCTCTTTAAAATGAGATTTTTAATGAGGATTTGGAGATAATGAGTTTAGCCCATGGCAGGCACTCAACTAGTGCTATTTATTATTTTTATTTGCATTTCTGAGTAATGCTGCCATAACTTGAATCCTGTGGATTTCTCAGTCTGAACTCCTAGAAGTAGGGTAGAGTATGACATTATGAAAGGTATCACTATTTTAAAGAATTTTGATGAAGTGGTTTTTTTTTTTTCCATATAAGTTCCAATCCCCTTTGCCCCCTCATCTCCTCCTAGGAGTGTTTCTGAGTACAAAGCAGGAAGTGAGTACTGTCATCGTTTTTTGATATATTTTACATTTTAGCTTTTTACTTTTTTACCTCCACATCAGCCTGTTAGTATCATTTTGCCTTCTGTTTGCCATTCGTTTTGTTTTGCCTTCTCCTTTTATCCCACCTGCAAAAAAAAAAAAAAAAAAAAAGTCCTTTGTCGCTTGTGTATTTGACCCCTCAAAATCCGGTCCTAGAGGTATTGCCTGCTCCCTTCTTGGGGGGTTTCCCCGCTTTCTCCTAACCAATTTTAGAACATTTTCATTACCCCCAAAAGAAACCCCATACCCATTATCAGTCACTTCTCATTACTACCCACCCTCCAGGCCTAGGAGAACACTCATCTACTTTCCCTCTGTTGACTCACCTATTCTGGACTTTTCACATAGCATGCGGTCTTTTGTGACCAGCTTCTTTCACTTAGCATTAATGTTTTCAAGATTCATCTGTGTTGTAGCATCTATCAGTATTTTATTATTTTTTATTGTCATGTAACAGTCCATTGTATGGACATACCACATCTTATTCACCTCTTCATCAATTGGTGGACATTTGAGTCATTTTCACTCTTTGGCTATTATGAATAATGCTGTTGTGAACATTGTTGTACAAGTTTTGTGTGGACATGTGTTTCCACTTCTCTTGGGTAGATACTTAGGAGGGGAATTGCTGAGTCGTGTGGTAACTCCATGTTTCAACATTTTGAGGAACAGCAAAGCTGTTTTCCAGAGCAGCTCCATCATTTTACACTCCCACCAGCAGTGTGTGAGGGTTGCAGCTTTACACATCCTTGCCAACACTTGCCTTTTTCATCACAGCCACCCCAGTAGGTGTGAAGTGAAATCCCCATGCGTTCATAATTTTAGTTTTCACATTTAAGTCTACAATTCATTTTAAGTTGATATTTGTGTATAGTATAAGGAAGGAATCCAAGTTCAGTCTTTTGTACTATTTGTTTAAAAACTTTTCTTTCCTCATTGAATTATCTTACCACCTTTATCAAATTTCAGTTAACCATAAATGTAAGGATTTACTTCTGTACTCTCAATTCTGTTCCATTGGTACGTATGTCTGTCCTGAGGCCTAACACTGTATTGATTACTGTAGCTTTTGGTAAGTTTTGAAATTCAAACTTAGATCTTTTCCTAGATTGTTTTGGCTATTCTGGGTTACTTGCATTTCTGTGTGAATTTTAGGGTCAGTTTATCAATTTCTGCAGAAAAAAGCAGCTGGGAAGATTATAGGGATTGCAAAATGTGTAGGTCAGTTTGGGGGCATCACCATCTAACAATATTAAATCTTTGAGCACGGGATATTGTCCATTTATTTAAGTCTTAATAGATTTCTTTCCACTATGTTTTATCATTTTTAAGAGTGCAAGTTTTATATTTATAAATAAATAAAAAATTTATTTATTTATTTATTTATAAATATATTTATTTATATTTATTTCAAATTTATTCCAAAGTGTTTTATTCTTTTTAGTGGTATTGTGAATGGAATTGTTTTCTACTTTTGTTTTTCGACTGTTGGTTGCTAATGTATAAAAATAACAATTCAAATTTTATATTGGTTTTGTTTCCTGCAACCCTTCTGATCTTGTTTATTCATTCTAATAGTTATTTGGTGGATTCCTTAGGATTTTCTATATCTAAGATCATGTCATCTGCAAGTAGAGAGAGTTTTCCTTTTTCCTTTGAAACCTTTTATTTATTTTTCTTGCCTGCTAGCCTGGGCTAGACCCGCCAGTGTGATGTTCAATAGAAGTGAAAAGAATGGACATCCTTGTCTTATTTCTGATCTTATGGAGGAAAGATTCAGTCTTTTCCCATTAAATATGCTGTTAGTTGTAGGTTTTTCATAAATGCCCTTTATCAGTTTGAAGAAGTTCCTCTCTATTCCTAGTTTGCTTGGTGTTTTTATCATGAAAAGGTGTTAGATTTTGTCAAAGGCTTTTTCTACATCTATCACGATGGTCAAGTTGTTTTTGTCCTTTATTCTGTTTTGGATGTTAAATTAACCTTATTCCTGAGATAAATCCCACTTGGGCACAATGTATAGTCATTTTGTCATATGTTGATAGATTGGGTTTGCTAGTGTTTTGTTAAAAGATTTTTGCCTATATTTATAGGCAAAGAGATACTGGTCTGTAGTTTTCTTGTGATGTCCTTTGCTGGTTTTTATATCAGGGTAGTATTAGCCTCAGAGAGTGAATTTGGAAATATTCTCTCCTCCTCTGGTTTTTGGAAGAGTTTGTGAAGAGTTGGTATTAATTCTTTTTAATTAGATATGTGGTAGAATTCATCAGTGAAGCCATCTGGGCTTTTCTTTCTGAGAAGTTTTTAAATTACTAATTCAGTCTCTTTACTTGTGATAGGTCTGTTCACACTTTCTGTTTCTTCTTGAGTCAGTTTCAGTAGTGAATGTCTTTTCTAGAAGTTTAGCCATTTGGTCTAAGTTATCTAATTGGTTGTCATACAGTTGTTCGTAGTGTCCCCTTACAATCCTCTTTATTCTGTAAGGTCAATAGTAATGTCTCCTCTTTCATTCCTGATTTTAATAATTTGAGCCTTTTCAATTTTTTTGCTTAGTCAATTCAATCCAGCTGAACATTTGACGATTTTATTGGTCTTTTCAAAGAACTTTTGATTTTGTTGATTTTTCCTCTGTTGCTTTTCTGTTCTCTCCTTCATTAATTTTCTACTCTAAACATGATTTCTTCCCTCCTGCTTGCTTTAGGTTTAGCTTGCTCTTCTCTTTCTGGTGTTTTAAGGTAGAAGATTAGACTATTTATTCGAGAACTTTTTTTAGTAGAGGCACTTACAGCTATAAATTTCCCTTTAAGCATTGCTTCCATCACATCCCATAAATATTTGTATGTTGTGTCTTCTTTTTCATTCATCTCAAAGTATTTTCTAATTTCCCTGCGATCTCTTCTTTGGTTATTCAGGAGTATGTTCAATTTCCACATATTTACAACTTCTCAAATTTATTTCTATTATTAATGTCTAATTTCATTCCATTGTAGTTGGAGAACATACTTTCTATGATTTCAATTTTTTTTTAATTTATTGAGGCTGGTTTTATGGCCTAGCATATGGTCTGTCCTGGAGAACGTCCCGCGTCTGTTTGAGAAGAGCATGTATTCTGCTGTTGCTGGGTGGAGTGTTTTCTTGACGTACTGTCAGTTCCAGCTGGTTGATACACTGTTTAAGTCTTCTGTTTCCTCACGGATTTTCATTTATCTTTATGTGCTCTACATGTAAGGTTTGTACGGTTATCGTCCCATTTTGCAGATAAGGAAACTTGCTTAAGATCAAAGTCAGTGCCGAGGTTTGAACATAGGCTGTCAGGCTTAGAGGCCATGAGGAATAATTGATACAGCTTTCGTGTCACTTTGCGTATTAGAAAAAAAGCACTCTTTCAAGCTTTACCCTCTTTAGGAATAATTTCATGTTGTTGTAGAGCATTATTTTCAATGTCAAACTATTTGAGCCATCCTACTAGCATAGTACACTCTATTTCATGAGCATGGAATCGCTTTTTATTGATTTTTTTTTTTAACAGTGTGTTGTTTGTGAACTATATTGAACTTTTTATAGCCCAACCCTTGATATTACCCTAAGATGCATTTCTCATTTATGCACAATGCATATTGGAGTTGTTTGTAAATTACTGTTTATAAGTATTTTTTTAAAGCAGGCCTTAGGGATGTTTGTGCTAATTTTGGGTTTTGTGCTGATTTTATTGTGAGTCATCTTGATTTGGAGGAGAGGACTAATTGTTGGGGGCTGAGTTCTAGTCCTGATTCTGCAGAACGTTTCAGAAATCTCTCGATTTTTCTATACTTTACCAAAATGGCATGGTAAAACCTCACTTAGAACTTGTATTCAAATGCAGTGTTTGTGAAAGCATTGTGAAGGCTTACCGTGTACTAGGGAAATGTCCTGGGTGAGGGGTGTTCCTGAGTTTGTATTTTCAGAGCTGAAGGCACCCTTGTGATAATCTTTGAGAGGTATACACTCCTAGCTGTGTGACGCTAGCAGGTTAATTAGCCTCTCTGTGTCTTGGTTACTTCATCTGTAGAAGGCAGGGATATCTGTACCAATGGGAGCATTGTGGGGATTCATGAATTAACACATGCAAAGCACTTAGGATAATGTTAGTTAATCACTACTTATAAATAAATTGAAGTAAGTGGTCACTAGTGTTGTGATGGTGGTGGTGCCACTGAAGGGAGGTATGGCGACTGACTACGCATGTGATGCCAGAACATAAATGAAAGGTTGTCTTTTCTTTCGCCTTTTGCTCTACTAACCCTGTAATTTAAATACCAAAAAATTTATTTAGAATGTTTGAGTTTATCACACTGCATTTATTTTTGTCTTCCCTGTAGAAAATTGCAAACAATGAGTTAAAAGAACATTTGGTGTTCGGTAATCAGTCATAGTCATTACCACCTTCACTTGTTGGTGAATCTGTACTTTTGAAAATGAAAAATTTTAAAAATGTGAAAACACTGACAAAAATGTGCCAGAAAGAGTAGAGTTAGATTTATTTGTCCTGGTGGATCTGTTCCAGAATCTGATACTCGAACGGTGAGCTGTGATCTCTCCTGAGCAGATACCTGTGTTACATTAATCGGGGGCCGGAGCTGCCCTGGGAGGTGTGTGCAGGGATTAAAAAAGAAGAGTGAATACCCAAGTTGTGCTTAGCTGCATCCTTGCTTCACTTCCAAAGCCTGGAAGGAGGTCAGTGGACTGTGTGTGTGGTGCTCAAGACCAAAGTTCTGTTTCTCATTTTTCTTCGGCTGCTGCTGCTTCTCAAGGTCTGCAGCCGCAGCTGCCATCAGTAGAGCCAGGAGCTCACAGGTCGGGGCTCTGGAGCCCATGCTAAGCCCAGGCCGGTGCACCCACCCCCGAGTCCCTGTTCTGCCTTGTTTCTAACCTGCCCTGGGCCCCCTTTCCTGTGTCAGTTTCATGTGACACGGCTCTGGGCTCTGGTTTTCAGTACACCCCCGTCGGGGGTGCAGATTCAGTAAGGCCCCTGCCGTGACATGAGTCCCTGTGATGCAGATTTCTAGATCTGATTCTCCAAGGCCCGATTCCACAAAGCTGGTCTGAGGACTCCTAGTGCCCCTTCCCTTGGCCTCCTGCCCACCTGTTCCAAAGGTCATCTGCACACTCATGCATGCTGCACACCTCCGTGTGCACATTCTCTTGGATAAGCCCCACCTTCCCCAGGTTTATCGCTGAGCACCACATGTAGGAGGCAGATCTGGGTTCCAGCCCAGATTTTTGTTGCTTCAGCACCCAGAGGGCCTCATTCTACGTTTCACAGCATGGACCCCCAGAACTGTGTCCTTTTCAATTTCAGGTTATTCCTAGCTGATAGTGAGGTACTCTTTGCAGTCACCCACTTTGTAAAGCAACTCACTGTATCTCCTTTGGCCACTAGTCATTTTATAAGTGTGTTTGTTATCTTTGTTTATTAGGCTAATTGGCCTTTTTGTAGAGTTTCCTTCACCTTAGTTTCATGAGAGGACCATGAGCACATAATCAGCCCAGTAGAATTATCATATTAGTAAAAGAAAAATAAACTTCATAGAACCAGAGAGCAGATTAAATTGTTATGTGCTGTCATGTTGATAGTTGCACTGTAGCTCTGATGCAGCCCATAACTTATTATAATTTAATTCCAGTAAATACATTTAAATGATATTTAAAACTGATTGTATATTTGGCAACTAGGGACACTAGAGTGATGCAAATTCCAGTTCATTTTGAAAAAGGTTGGGGGAGAGACCGTCTCAATTTATTACCGTATCTGGTACAGTTTTTCAAGTTACCACTTCCCTGACTGCGGATTCTCATGTTTTTGAGGTTTGAAAATCCTTTATCCCAAACCTTTCTAACCACAGCTTAGTTCCTGAGCAGAATAACAGGCTGCCATCACCGTGCAAAACATGTATCACGGAAACATCACTGTGGCTCCAGCTTTTAACTTCCCAGAACTCTTTATCAGTTGCTCCCATGTTGAAAATTTGGATTGAGCAGTGCTTGTCTTCCAAAACAAACTTGGGAAACTGAGCCAGAGCACGCCCTCTGGGAGAGCTCAGTGTAGGAAAAAGGGCACTGAGCTTTGCAATTTGCAAAACTTTCCAAAAAGTGCTGGACGGCAGAGCTATGAAGAAGTGATGATACTTGAGAGGGTTGCAGTGGATCTCATTTAGAAAGAATCAGACCTCTGAAATGGGTATTTTTCTTTTGCCTTGGAAAATAGGAAGTTAATTTCCACTTTGCCTTGGAAAATAAGAAATTAATTTCCACTTTGCTCCTCATCTTACAAACTCTAGACTTTTAAGCTGTAAAGAGAGTCATGGGATCATGTTGAGGACACACAGGCGAGAGACCCTGACCAGAGCAAGCTTTCCTAACTTCTGCATTCTTTGGAAGATATATCCTTTGGAGGATAACACATCCTCCAGAGAGCAGGGATGTATTATCATTTCAGCTGTGTGTTTAGAAGGTGAGGCAGGGACATCCCTGGAGTGTCACCTGCTTGTTTTGCTTTCCTCCTGCAATGGGCATGCCTTTGTCCATTGCTAAGTACAGGAGACACAGGCCCTGAGGATGCCGCTGGATAATGGACAGTCTTCAGGAACAGAGGCTTATGTGTTCCTATTATGCTGGAAAAAAACATTCGCTGCACAGAAATGTGACCTATTCCATGACGAATGAGACCGTGGAGGCTCTGAATTTAGCACACTACTCTCAGATGCTTAGGCACAGCCAGCCCTTGGCATGTACAGCTGAACTTGGGTATCTGAACAGGTGGCCGGCATTGAAGGACAGAAGGAGCAGACGTAGGACAGTGTTTCGGGAGGGTCACTTCTTTACCCTCCAAGCCCAGCAGGAGGAAGGGCCTTGTGAAAATCAGTCGTCGTAATAATCGAGTTTCTGAGGGCACCCTGTCACTAGTTTTGTACGTGCTACTTCTCAAGAGTGGAGGTGCGCACACAGAGGCTCAGCTAGTCCCATCTTGAAATGAGTCTCAATCACAGTTGCCTGCTTCCTGACATATTCCCTGGAGGGAAGGAAGGGATTGGGTCAGCTCACATGCAAAGAAATTATTTTAGGATAAAAATCTGTGGGTCACCCTACCCAGGACTGAAAATTTTGTTTCCTTGGAAATATTTCTATAAAAAAGAAGGGGGAAATGATTATGTAATAACACTTTTCTTATCTATAACTAAGTATCTGTTCCTTAGGGGGGAAGACAAATCAGAAGAGAATACCTTTCTGGGACGCTCAGAGGTCTTTACACATTCAGGTCCACTTAGAAGATGATAAATATCGCAGCCCTCTAAAGATTGTTGAGGGGTTTGTGTGAATGAGATTTTAATGTCGTATACACGGTCAGCACAACTGTATGAACTGTGCTGGACATGTGATCCTCACATCTGGTGGGTGTTCGGTGACTATATGGTAGTTTCATGATAGCAGTTGGGTATCAAGGCAGTTTCGGTATATTTAGTACTCCGTACTGAAATAGACATATTTCGGGTACAGTTTAGAAAGCCTTTTCTATTACGAGGGATGAAACTTTTTTTCTTTTTAACCGGAAAAAAGAAAGTCGTTAAAGTATAATACCCCATTCCCTGATCATTCCACTTAATGTGCTTTTCACTGTCTTGAGAGTCTACATTATTAAAAGGCTGAGAATTTTCCCCTCGAGAGTAAACATTTGTAAATCTATTTGTCAGAGCAAAATGTCTAAGTTACCGCTTTCCCCCAGTAGCATTATTAATTTTTCACCAAATGAGTTTATTGTTTGACTATATTTAAACGTTTTTAGCCTTTCTTCACATCTCATTGGCCGGAATTGAAATTTGTATGCATTTATTTTAACTTAATAGTTGTTTAAATAAAGGCGGCCTCTCTGTGGGTCCTCTGAGAGCTCTTCCTTCCTCTCCGGCTGTGGCTGATAAAGGACGCTTCACGAAAGGGGGAAGAGGGCCTCCGTTTCTTCATCTATAATGAGGGTGACATTTTGCTCACAGAAGTTGTTGTTATGAGGATTAAATGCTGTATAATATATACCCAAGCCTCTGGCTTACGTAAGATATTTGACAAATTATAGTTCCCTTCCTTTCTTTTCTCCCTGAGGAAAGTTTAACCCACTAGTCACTCCTCCGTGCCGGTAAGCATGAGTATTTACAAAACCAAGAAAATAGACTCTGTGCCCTTCGACCATGAGGATTTCAGGCTGCGTCCTACGTTCGTGACGGTGTGAGAGCAGGGTTTTGTGTGCCATACACCTTTTCTGAATTGTGCACATCCTCATTATTATTTGAACACTTCTGTTTTTTTTTGGATTTCTTGTTCTGTGGTGTTTTTACATTTTTTGTGTGGATTTGCACTTACACTATTAGGTGAGAGTCTGTGGTCCTTTTCAGAATTCTTACTTTACATTTTAGAAATCTGCACGTAGTAGAAAGCTACCACTCTTCTCTGAGAAGAAGAACAGGTCAGAGTGATTTGTCACAGAATTTTATTCTTCACATGAGATACAAAGTGTAAGAAAATAGCAAAGCTGGAAGTTTACCCATTTACCCATTTCAGTTGACACTGTCTTGTGCAGCCTGTTTTGTGTTTGCTAGACTGACATCCTCCAAAATATTTTTCCTTCTACTTTGTGTTTTCTCTATTCTAATACCCCTTTAACCTCTTCAGCAGAGCTTTTTTTTTTTTTAATTATTTATTTTTGGCTGTGTTGGGTCTTTGTTGCTGCGCGCAGGCTTTCTCTAGTTGCGGCAAGCGGGGGCTACTCTTCGTTGCGGTGCGCGGGCTTCTCATTACGGTGGCTTCTCTTGTTGCGGAGCACAGGCTCTAGGCGTGCGGGCTTCAGTAGTTGTGGCTCGCGGGCTCTAGAGCGCAGGCTCAGTAGTTGTGGCTCACGGGCTTAGTTGCTCCGCAGCGTGTGGGATCTTCCTGGACCAGGGCCCGAACCCATGTCCCCTGCATTGGCAGGCAGATTCTTAACCACTGCGCCACCAGGGACACCCCAGCACAGCTTATTTTATTTTATCATCTTTTTTGAAACGCTAATTGAAAAATGACCTTGTGCTGTGTCTCACTTTTGATTCTGCGTTCTCCTCTGAAGGACCAGTTCAAGTTCACTTATGCTGGAGAGAGTTTATTCATAGGACCGTCGGAGCGCAGGGAGGTGGTGAACACCAGCCAAGCGTTTTTCCGTGTATCACTATTTCTCACATTGACGATCTGCTTCCTAATTAAATCGTTTCTTACCATTTGGCCACCTGGATGCTGAGGTTTACAACTTAGCTTTTCTTCTGTTTTGGCAGAGGTGGTGTTTGTCTATTAGTTTGTTTTTGGAGATTAAGCAAACGCAAAAGAAATGTTGGGTGCGGGTGATCCGGTATTTTTGACCCACCTTGTCAAACTATTTCGAAAACTCAGTTGCACCAGGTAAAACCGGTAAATGGCATCAAAATCTGGAGCATCCTTGCTTGCCCACACTTGAGCAACCTGGCAGTTGTGCGCGCTGGAAACCAGGTCATGGGAGGCAAGGTGTGTGTTTGCTGGGGTGGGACGCGGCCCGGGGAGCTGGCCTCTGCCCTCTTCTCCTCTGCACACTCCCCTCGTCTGATGGCCCGAGAACTTTGAGCAGATCATGAGTGTGGGTCCCATTTAGTTTTATGATGTGCAAGTAGCAAGGTGAGGAGGAAGGCGGGAGAGGGCGAGTCTGACTGCCAGCGTTAGATCACAAACTTAAACCTGCAGGGTGCTGGCTGCAGGCCACGCAGCACGTCCTGCTTTATACCTTGCATTTTTCCGCCTTTGTTTAAATATTCAACCTGTCCAACCTGTTTGGGCTGAACAAGCTGGTGCTAGCAAACATCGAAACTGTCAACGTTTTTCTGATTTGTTAAGGAAGGTGATTAGCAGCAAATTCTGCAACCCACGCCCCCCCCCCAAAAATAAGTGAACAAGTAGCACAAAAATCTTAGCACGTGTATTTACCACACTGGATACCCACTCTCTCCCTTGGGGCGTGTGTGTGTGCTGGTGGCCTTTCTCCTCTGCTTCCTTCAGGGCTCTGGGTTGACGGAAAGCTTGTTGGCCTTCAGTGGGGAGAGAGTTTGTGTTTCCTTAAACCGGAGATGCAGTTGCATAATGGGTTCACTGGGATGCCGTGACTGCACTCCAGTCTCACTCTCTGAGCTTATATAACCCAGCGCCCTCGGGAGGCTGTGCCGGTTTTGCAGGTGAGAAGACTGAGGTCTGCAGTGGCACGGAGTTTAGCCAAGGCCCAAGCACATCTTGGACCCTCCTTCCCGGGCTCCTTCCCCCACAGCACATCATGTGGTCCTGTGTGTCACCCCTGGCCAGCCTTTATCCCACTCAGATAGCAGGGACTGCAGTCACAGACAGGGGCCCTGTGATCTAGTTCGTTTCGCAGGTGAAGTTTGTCTTTGGAGCCCTGTTCATTTTGTCTCTGTCTCTCGCTGGCCCCTGAGGTGTAGAGGATGGTGTCCCCGCAGTGGTGGTGATCTCCTACACCCACGCCCACACCTGCCTCCTCCCTGCGGTGCGTGGCAGGCCGTCTCAAATGGCCCGGCGCAGGCACTGCTTGTTCCTCTTTTGGAAAAGGCTGGGGGGCAGCACACGGTGCCGTGGCACCCCCTTATTACCAGGTAGTCCTCTCTTCCTCCTTGCCCAGAAAGGATGTGAATAGCTGGGCTCTGCAGAAGGGTCCGGGTGCCGTGCGCATTTCCATTCTACCGTGAAGCGTTGGTTTGGGAATTCGCTTGACTGGCCTTTTAGCTGTTTGCCACCGAAGGGCCTTCTTGGGGGGCGGTGGCAGGTGCTTCCCTCGGAGGTGATGGCTCCCAGCGGAGGGCCCCCATCACCCAAGACCATAGATGCGAGTCACTCTTGGGACAGGGCCAGCTCTGAGTGTGGGGCGGCCCCCGCGCTGTATGGGAAGGTTGAAGAAATGGAGGAGTCTAGCCCAGGGAAGGGAAGAGTCCGCACAACATGACGGCCGCCCGGAGATACCTAGGGGCTGTCAAGGGGGAAAGCGGTCATTCTCGTTCTCTGGATTAACACAGGATGGGCCCGGCAGGCAGGCTGGTTCAGCTCTGCGTGAATGAGAGAGTTCTCTTTGCCTGCGAGAGCAGTCAGCTCATCCAGCCTCTGGGGTCTTTAGTTTTTTTTTTCAGAATCTTTAATTTTACATGGAAATAGGTACTCGGTGTCTTTGTGGGTATTATAAACAAAGGAGCCAAATAATGCATGGAGAGTGTTATAACAAATGAAAGATTATTTTAGCAAAACAAGGGCAGACAAAGGGGAAAAGTACAAGAGGGTTCAGGGTATTCGGATTCAAAGGCATGGCTGTTAGGAACAAGGTCTAGAATAAAGATTTTTTTACAAGTTGATATTTATTGACGTGGGCCGACTGCCAAGCTCCCTGCGCTGGATTTGAAAGTCAGGAGAGGAGGACGGGGCTTGAGAGTGAGCGGCACAGGCCCTCTGTTGTCTAAGTAGACGGTCGATAACAAGAGAGCGTGTCCCTCGATTCTGCTCTGAAGTCAGTGGCTCCCAGTGTCAACATGAAAGTAGGGAAGGAACGCAGCAGCCAAAGGTGGCCTCACTCCTGCCTGAAGGATGGCCGGGAGAGCGAGGACGGGAGGGGAAATACTCTTCAGGCGGCGTGACCCCAGCCCTGTCCGTCAGTGAGGAAGTGTTTGTACCAGGGTCTCCCACGAGACTAAGATGGAGAAGGAACCCAGAGACACGGGAGCAGAAATCAGGTCCAGCCGGAGCTGGAGCCCTGAGTCGGGCTGCAGAGCCTCTCTGGGCTGGGGAGCTCTGGAGGGGGAGAGCGCAGAGGCATTTATTTGTTAACGAGAAACGTGGACCTGACCCCCAGATACATCCTGCCTCGAGTTAAGATTCCCTAACTTCTCCCACAGTTTCAAACCACCCTCGCAGTGGCAGCAGCAGAGCGCAAGGCCGCAGTCGGCACGAGGAGAGAGATGCTCTGCTTTGGGGGTGCGTCTCCCTAGAGTCAGGGGGAGAGGAGCTGTGGGGAAAGGCCGACGTGCCATGCTCTGCCCCTGAGTGGACGCAGGGGCAGGAGGAGGGAACCTCCTTTGTCGCGGCCTCCACCAGCCACATGGCAGAGGCCCGGGGGTGGGCTGCAGCCTCCAGGCATTTTGTCCAGGGAAGCCCCCAGGAGCTCCTGGCAGAGGATTCCCGCGGCCGGCCTGCGGACGGTGGGGGGCGCCTCCCTGAGGTCTGCGCCTCTCGCAGGCCTGACTTCTAGACGTTCCCGAGGGTGCTGTCTCTTCAGTCTGCAAGGCTGCTTACACCACCATCAGACCTTCCTCCACACCCTGGCACAGCTGGCGTGATCTGCCTTCTGGATAAGCATGACTGAACCTGAGCAACACCCGAATCATCAGAAGGTGCCTTTGGGCTCACAGGTGGGGCCACACGGGGAAGAGCTCCCCCGCCGGCCCCTTGTCCACCTCTGTCTTCACTCCCCCCCCCCCCACCCCGTCGTTTGCTAGCACAGGGCGTGATTGACTTACAGGCGTCACTCTCGGCTCCGCACCCTGAAACTCCTCCCCTAAACATCTGTTAGGGAAACGCACACAAATCTTTCTGGAGACTTACTTTGCTTTGGCCCAAAAAATAGGTTGTAGAGGTGCGATGCCTCTTGATCTCGTTCATTCCCTCTGTGGTTATCACAAGGCTTTGTTGTAAAAGCAAAGCTAGCACGGGGTATGGACGGAGAGGTGTCTATAATCAGGCTGTGAAAACCTGTGCGAACCTGTTGACTTCAGTCTGGCAGGGCCCTGAGCCATGCTGGGTGCTGGTTTTGTGTACGGTTTGTGTCCTGTTTACTGAAAGAGTGACCTTCCTTATGATGCCATTCACTCAGACGATTCAGCCCCTAGATCAGTAAAAACCTATGTGGAAATTCAGGCTGAGAAGGGAGCAGACACTGGAAGTGTCTAGATGTTGCCTGAACTTTGACCTTCACTCATAAATTAGACACGGGAAAGCTTGAAGAAGGTTTGAGACCTACCATGGGGACACCTTCTACTAGGTGGTCCTTTAAACTTGTTGAAAATTTTTCAAGGGATTTTACCCCCAAGATAAGAAGGTTAAATTTCCCCGTTTTTGTTACGTATTTATACCTGGTAAACTTGTGCAGGTAAACTGCAGAGTGAACCTGGGAGAGGTTTAATGCTTATATCCAAAAAATGTCAACATCGTAGTCCGATAGTTAACTGACCTGTGAACAGTGCGAACGGTTAAAGAAGGTAACTGGGATCCAGTGGTTGTCACGCTTGAGCAGGCATGGGTATCAGTGGAGTGAAACCCAGGGTACCGAGCCCTGGCCCAGAGTCTCTGAGTCTGCAGGTCTTCAGCCAGGCCTGAATTTACATCTGTAACAAGCTCCTGGGTAAATGCCAATGCTTCTGGTTGGAGGACCACAGTTTGCAAACCAGTGCTCTGGAAGACTGGCAGTATTATCCCCATTTTATAGGTGCGGAATCTGAAGCTAACATACCTAAGTAACTAGTGGGGTCTCCGTGGTTACTGGATGGTTATTAGGTGGTATCATCTAAAACGTCTCGATGCTCTGAGACCACCCCAAGGCTTCATTGCCGTCACATGGTCTCTCCACCTACTACACCATCTTCCCACCTGAATTTGCTTTTTCACCTACTAAATTCCTGCTTCGTTCTCAGAGCAAGCCAGTGCTTGAATGGTTAAGGGTTTATCTCCATTTCCAAATCACACCTAAGAACGGTCAGTAGAAAATTCTTGTATTTGGAACTGGAAGTGAGGAAGTTGTGGGGGGAGGGAGGGATGTGCTTTAGGAATTGGTCTGTCTGCTCTGAGTTACTAGACTGGCATTCAGCTCTTGTACAGGTTGTTTTAGCTGCGATGCATTCAGTATTCTTACAGACATCCCGCCCTAGCTAAAATGGATCTTTTCACATTTTAGAAGTTAAATAATAACATTTACAGGAGGGAAACTTTGAGCTGAAAATATACATCCACCCCAGAATTCAAAGTGGGCTCCCAAAAAGTACTCAGATTTAGATTTTTTTTCCCCTTGTTTGAAAAACATCTGCAATATTTGTCATTATTCATTACTGGAAGAGTCCCCCCACCTCCCAGGAGGGGGCCGGGAGTGCAGTGTTAGGAATGGGAGAAAATTTCCCTTGACTCCTGAAAGAGTTCTGGTAAAATGCCTTCCTTAGACCGCAATGTGGCAGGATTTCTACAGTCGATGTGGCATGCCTCCAAAGGAAATTTCTAGGATTATATGCAGAAAACAGATGTTTACTTTGATTTTACATCAACTTCTCTCTACTGTGGATGTAGGTGTAGTTTTGAATGCATAAATACAGATGAATTCCAATAAGAGAAAAAACTACCCCATGTCCTCAGTGTTGATCTTTGGAGTGTTCTTCATCGAGGTCCCTTCACTGTGACACTGTTTTCTATACCATCTCATATCAAGTTAGTGCACATTAAATCCTAGTACGGTGAGTGAGAAGTTATCTTGGAACCTGAAGACGTATGTGGTAGTGATGCTGCAAGTGTAGCAGGCTTTCTGCGTACACGTCATCCGTCCATCCATTCCCTCCATCCATCCGTCCATTCAGCGGTGATTGATTCATCCGCCTACTCATCCATCCAGCCATTTGGCCGCTATTTATTAACCACTCACTGTGCATCCCCAGGGGCGAGTGCAGAGAACAGGAGAGACAAGATTATAATGAAACTTTTTTTCAGTCTGAGCCGAGGAGACAGTCACACGAGTAAATACCCGGTATTTCCAGTTACTGGTATGTGCCGTGAAGAAAGTAAAACTGGGTCGAAGGCTGGAGAGCATCTATGTTGAGTGGGCTGGGGCGCTTGCTGTGACGGCAGGCACCAGCCCTGGAAGGCCGGGGGCGGAGCAGCCTGGGTAGAGGGCGCGCAGCAAGTGCACCAGCCCTAGGGTCAGACTGGTTGGATGCCTTTGAGGGACCTGGAGAGAGCACTACGTCTGAAAGCACCTTGGATCGGGGTAGGGTGCCGACAAAGGAGGCCCAAGAAGTAGGCAGATCTAAGAGGGGACCATCAGAGGCATTTACGTGGAGGAGTGTCTGATTTGATCCATGTTTTAGGAGTTCACTCTGGCTGCCTTGTAGAGAACGAACAACAGGAGGGCAAGAGGGAAAGCAGGGTGGCCAGTGTTAAATGTTACGACCAGCCAGTCAAGAATCCTGTGGTGGTGGTTTTTGCGGTATATCCATCTGTGGGTATAATGGCACATCCATCCCTGTGCGTAGATCTTTGCACTTTTGTCCAATTATTAGTTTTCGAGACAGATTTCTAGAAGTGGAATCACTGGAGTAAAGGGCATGTGTATTTAAAATTCAGATCCCTGTCACTCAGCTACTTTGCAGAAAGGTTGTTACCAGTGTTTAGTACCATCCACAGTGTTGAGAGCCAGCTTTGTGTACCACAGCACTGCTGCGTGTTTCTCGTCCTTGCCCGCCTGGAAAGTGAACAGCTGTTCAGTGTTCAGGTGCAGGATGGAGGGCGCAGGGCTTGACAGCAGTTTGAACAAAGGAATCGCGGGGGTCTGAGCACGAGCTGAGGGTGTAACGCTGCTGTTAAACACACAGGGTGGGGGACTTGCCTGGGGTCCAGTGGTTAAGACTCTGAGCTTCCACTGCAGGGGGTTCGATCCCTGGTCAGGGAACTGAGGTCCCGCATGCTGTGCAGTGCGTCCAAAAAGTAAAACAAAACAAAACCCACACACCTGGGAACCCCAGCTCCGTTTACACAACCTCAGGACGTGGTCATCCCAGCCCTCTGTGTGCCCTGCACTCAGACCACATCCAAATTGGTGTTCACTTCTGATCCAACATTTCATGAAGGATATTCGCAAACTGGAGAGTATTCCAAGATGAGTAGCGACCAGCAGACTGGAGCGCAGAGCTGGAGGGCGCTGGCTGAAGGAGCCAGAGTTGTTCAGTTTTGGGAAGAGAAACTTCGGAGAGACGCAGACCTCACCTTGAACTATCTGCAGGGCTGCCCTGCAGAAGAGAAGGTGGACTGACTCTGTGTTGCCCCTGAGGACAGACAGACGTTTAAAGGAAGGATGGAAGTTTTGACTCGACATGGGGAAGATGGTTTTAACAGCTGGCCTTGTTGAAAATGGAGATGTCCTCGTTGCTGGAAGCATTCAATCCGAACTGAATGATGTTGTCTCCAGTGCACGCTGCTAAGGGACGTTCTGTGCTGCGTGGGTGGTGGGATAGCATCTCACCTCCCTTCCAGTCCTGAGGCTCTTTGTAATTTGTTGATTCTTAGGGTACGTGGAAATTAGGTGAATTAGCCCTTGAAATAAAACCTGAAAGAAAAACAGACCCAGGTCTTCTAAAGAAGAGAAATTGGATTGTCTCCTCCCTGCCCACCCTCCTCTCTGTTTCTGGCCACACTGCAGGGAGGAGGCCATTAGTGGCTCATCACGGTGACTCGCCACACTTCCTGTGAGCATCGGGGGAGGAAACTGACACTCCTGTGGCCGCTCCTGCTACTGGAGGGAAGACGAGAAGGGGTCAGGGTAGGGAGTGTCTTTAACTGCAGATCACATCCAAATTCAGAAATGCCCGGAGATCCCAGCGCCTGGCAGCTCAATTATTGACTGAATCAAGTTCTTAAACGAGCCTCCAGAAGTTGGCCATCCCATAGGTGGAAGGACAGACTGGGAACCCCCTGTGTCTTGGCCAACAAGCACGATATAACCCTAGAATGGAGCATTGCTTGAGCTTTGAACTGAGGCTCCAGCTGGGCTCAGTGGGGGAGCCGGAGTGCCTGGTATGTTCAGAAGCCTCATGCTTGCCACCAAGCCCCAGAGACGGCCTTGACCTGGTCTCATCCCCCTGCTGTTAGCGGTGACACGGGACTGGAGGTGGGAGCGTCCAGGCCTGACCTGTGGGCCCTTCATTCTCCTGTTGAACGTAGATTAGAGTTTGGTACCAACTGCAAGACTGTGGGCCACAGTCACTCAGAGAAGAAGTGTCCAGGGTTCAGGGAATAGCCTTGAGTGTCCAGCCCGTGATCTGTGATCTAGAACAGAGATGCAAAGGCTCGGCCTTTAAAGGCAGTTTGGGGGAAAAGCACAGACCTTGGAGTTGGCACACCTGGGTCCATCCTAGCTGTGAGGCCCTGGCATGTCAGCCTCTCCACACCTCAACGGCCTCATCTGCAAAATGGAAGTCATCATCTGGGTGAAGTTCCCAGCAGATCCTCACTGCGTGCTCGCTCAGTCCCCCCTCTTCTCTGCTCTGTGAAAACAGCTTCTGTCATAAATCCCAGGAGCTAGATAATAAAGCATCAGTCTTGTGACTGTTAGCGTCATATTGACAGGAAAGGTGTGCTGATAGCTTGAAATGCGCTAGTGGGCTGCTTACAGTTGTCAGTCTCTGATTTCCAGTATCCTCGTGGGTTATCGTAGCCTCGTGTTTATCTGCACAAGTAGCCTGTTGGCTGTAGAAAAGGATATTCGTTTTTAAAATTCATTTTGAGTGATTTCTTGAAAGGATGGGTTTGGTACTAATTTACATCCCATAGTATTATCATACTTCCTCAATTCTTAGATGCCTAAAAACTTTTTTTACATTTCTAAAATTGGAATGTGCCATACAATAAATGTCGAAAGAAACTTGCCAGCCTTTCTTTTTTTCTCCAAACACTGATATTAAGTGATGGTCTCCTGAGCTCCCAATCGCGTTGAAGTAGAGGGGGTACATAGAACAAGGCTGTTTGTCTCCATTAACTTTCTCAAGGCTTTAGGTGACCAAGAACTAATAATAAAGCATCCTCCCCTAATAATCTAAGCAAGGAATTATGTGGCTGTGGCGCGTGATGGTTGTCTGTGATTCTTTTCCATTTTCTCCCACTAGATCTTTCTGACTCACCACACTGATTCCCCCTAAGAGAACAGAGGGCTGGCCTGAGCCTCCTTCCCTGAATGCCATTCCTCAGAGGTTAGGCCACATCTCGCCTACTGGTGGATGCTGGGCTGGTGCTCCTCGGGCAGAGGCTGGTGTGGTCAGGGGCTGGCGTGGGGACCCCTCCACCTTCTAGAGTACGTCTGTAGGGCCAGAACCAGGGAGATCCTAGCTCTTAACCTCCACACACGCATAGAAGGAGGACTCACGGGTGTCTGGGGGCAGAGGTTGTGTGTGGGAAAGGTGTTGCCTAGCCGTCTCGTTGAATCATTGGCCTGAGAGCCTGAATTGTTGCTGCTGGTGGTTCATGAGCTTCTCAGCCCTTTTATCCCCAGCCTGTCTCCTGTACAGAAGGTGCAGCAAAATGTGAGCTTGAGCTGAGCAGAAGTTCTTTGTAGAAGTCTGACAGGATCGTTTATAAAAACTTGCTGTCTTTTCCCATTCCTGAGAACATCTCCAGTAAGATAATCCCATCAGAGGGTTATTTATAAAAAGCTGTGGCTACATTCCCACATCTGGCACAGTTTAACCCCGGTCAGAGATGATGATGCCGATGATGATTGTCATTAGGAAAAGTAAACCTTTAATGTCACAAAGCAAGGAAACTGAGACTTTCTTTTTGTAATGCCATTCTTTCTTTCCCTATAGCTCTTGGGACCTGGTTCCTAGAATGTTTGTTTTAGAACTTGATAATGTAAGGTCACTTAAGTCAGGTCACCCATAAAACTCTCTTTTTGGAACAGACATATGCATACTAATATAATACTTTCTTGTATGTGTATTCCTAGTCCTATAGATGTCAGGGTTGCAACACGTAACTTATCCCATTGTCCCAGCTACTCTCATGATCTGCAAATCCATGTAAGACCTTGGAGAGCATGGGCAGGCTTTCAGGTCTCAGGCACTTCAGACATGTGCTCGGCCAGCACTTCTCAAATTTGACCCCCAACGTGCTTCCAGAGGCAGAAGAGAGAGAACACATTCTACTGGTAGACAGGGGGTGGGTTCTGGGACCACAGAGTGGTTTCTTGGTTTGTGAACTAGTGGTACCTGGGACTTCTTTTGTCTATAGAATTATGTGCCCTAAAATAGTACAGCTTGCCTGAATAAGTAGAACAGATCATCAAATAGTTTGTTTTTATCTCATTAGTGCCAGTGAAGTTCATGAATATCTTCCAACAGACAGCAAGGCACTGAGCCACGTTTTTGGATAGCACTTCGTTGTGAGAGCTTCACGAGGGGTTCAAGGAGATTATAAGGTTTTTAAAAAGAAGTCACTGTATAAATTATACCCCGTATCTCTTAACTAAGGAAAATTTAACTACCAGTGCCCAAATAGAAAATATAAAACATTTTAAATAAACCAACTCAGTTTTTGCTAAATCACATTGTCTGTGTGTGTGTTCTTTCCAGACATATGAAGATTCATGAGAAGGACCCCAGCAGCGCTACGGCTGCAGCCCCTCCGTCCCCACTGAAGCGCAGGCGGCTGTCCTCCAAAAGGAAACTGAGTCACGATACAGAGTCAGAGAAGGAAGACCCAGCGCCTGCTAAAAAGGTCCTCTCTGCCCCCAGCACAGATGTGCCTGCCCCAGGGACTCTTGGCAGAAATCCCTCCAGCCTTTATTTTCGCAGTCTGGGGGCTTGGCGGACACCCGTCCCAAGCTTCTAACCTCTGTTTCCCTGCACTGTTTCATAAGGTCTCTGGAGAAAAGAGTGCCTGGTTGCTCTTCCTTTGTGGAAGGAAGAGCCCCCCGCTGAGCCCACTGATGATTTGAGGGGCTTGTTTCATTGTTCCCAGGCTTTTGTTTCTCCAGCTAGCATGGAAGGTTCCTGAGTATTAGGGACTCTTTTGTCCTCACTCGTGTATTCCCAGTGCCTGGCAGGTCCTAGGTGCTCCGTGAATATCTGCTGAATGGATGAGTGGGTTGAGGGTGGGTGGGTGGGTGCTGCTGTTGGGTGAGGTTTTGTTACATGAAGCATTGGTCAGTAACATCCTTAATGCCTAGGAGGGAGGCGTCCTTTTCCTTTCAGATTCTGGATTTAGTGTCGGCTTCTCTGAAACAAACCACGTGGGAGCCCTCCCTTGTGACCTAATGTTTTTACTTTCCCCTAAGATGGTAGAGGACAGGCAGTCGGGTGACATGGAGAAGAAAGCTGATGAAGTGTTTCACTGCCCACTGTGTTTCAAGGAGTTCGTGTGCAAGTACGGGCTGGAGACCCACATGGAGACCCACTCAGATAACCCGCTAAGGTAGGAGAGAGGCTGGGGCGGGCCTGTGCTCTGGGGACTCCTCCTTGTGATGTGTGATGCAACCTACCTCCTGTTACTCCAGCCTGGGCTGTGAGGCCATTAGTGAGGCCGATCAGGGTGCTTGCGGGGGTGGAAGTGGGGCTGAGAGGGGTCAGGGCAGGTGGCTGCAGCCCCGGGAGGATTCACCGGGGTCACGGCGCCTCCTGCACTCCTGGCGGGGCCCCCGGGCGATCCCCATGAGCCCCCGCCCACGGGTAGCCTCCTAGCACCGGGCTTTGGGCAGCAGGCACATTTTCTTCACACAAGGTGTTGCAGCCCAAATGGTCGTTAGCTGCGCCCGTGTGTGTGATAAGGACGGGGAGGGCAGATCAGGTGCTCGTGGGTGTCTGGAATGGGCTGGTAGCACAGAAACCTAGGAGAGCATTTGGGGGCAAGACAGAGTTCTGTCGTGCAGGACACGGGACCTGAATGAAGCCCGTCGCAGTAGCAGCAAAGGTGATGGTTCCGCTGGTCCAGGCTCCACATAGTTCTTCTGATTTTCAGTGGTCCCAGGCGGACCTCCGGTAGAATTTGGGGCTGGGGTCGGGGGAGCTCGGCTTGCCTCCCCAACCTTCTTGCCTACGTTTTTATCAGGCAGAAGGCCCTTTGTTCCTGCTGAGCAGGTACCCTCTTCCTCTCTGAAACTGCTACTGTATCACCTTTAAGGCGCTGTAGGGGAGCCTCTGGTATCGTGAGACTTGAAAGTGGCACGTCCTGAGAGGCGCAGCTGAAGGTCCCCAGAGCGGAGGCCAGTGCGTACGTGGTCGCAGCTTTGGGTTTCAGAAGACAGCTTGCGAGTGCAGAAATCTGGACATCTGTTTGTCTGACTCACCAATACATGGACCACATTTCCTTCCTGGGGGCACATGTTTGGTTGTGACTTAGGAGTGAAAAGGTCTGAGGCAGCTAAACATGTTTGTGTTGGGGGAAAAAGCCTAATTGTCCAGTAAGAAAGTCGTGTCAAATAATCATTATCCTTAATCACATTAGCGTGACATTTTTCCATTAGAGAGAAAAAAAGAGTTTATGGAGAGATTAAACTCTGAGCAATGGAAGTGCTAGAACACGTCTTCAGGTGACTGCCCCGTCTTGGGAGACTGCTGGATGTGACGGGCAGGCACGGACTGGTGGCCAGGCCCCTGGGTCCCTGTCCCGCCTCTGCCCGCATGGGGCCTGGGCCAGCTGCATCTGAGCCTTGAAGGAGAGCTGGACCAGATCGTCCTTGTGTTCCCTTTCAGGCCTGAAATTCCGTGACTCTGAAACCTGCCTCTTAACACTTGTTCTTCTGTCTACCAAGAAAGAGCACTTGGCTCTTCCTTCTGTAGGCCCCGTCGTTCTGAGAGATTCAGGAACTTGACTTCATGGTTTCCTTAACGTCCACAGCATCCCAGGACGCGGGCTGGTGGCGGGTGGTGACTATTGGAATAGTTCTCTAGATGCAGGACCTGAGCAAGCGGAGGTGAAGTTACCAGACAGACCTCACGTGGTGAGTCGTGGGCAGAGGCAGGAATAGCAGCTGCGACCCCCGACCCTCCGCCCCCCGTCAGCGCTTCTGACCCGGTGCTGCAGGGTGCCTCAGTCCATACACTGCTCCTCTCTGGGTTCCTCCCGAGGTTTTCTTTCACTTTGTGTTGTGTTCTGTGATCAGATACCATCTTAGGAACTACCCATTTACCCTCTTCTAGATGATTCTGTCCGACAGGGAAAATGTCTCTCGAGAGAGATTTCTGGGCAGCTGGAGCCTGCACGGCACAGTGTATAGCGATGATAGAGGCAGATCGGGTGTCCCCTCCTTTAGTGCTGGCCGGCACCGGGGCGTGGGTGCGCCTGGAGTGGGGCCTTCTGGACCGGCACCTAATCTGGGGACAGGCTTCGCTGGCTGCTTGGAGCACATGGAGACGGGAAGCGCCGTGGACACTGGTTCGCTGTTTCACATGACTTGGTGCGTGATTCACTTGCCGTGACGCCAAGGCTGTGAAGTTAAGCCTCAGGTCCTCCCTGCCCACTGGGTGATAGCATCCTTTGTTTGGGGAGGGCGGACTGGAGGAGTTCTGAGCCTGGTGGGGGGCTCGGCCCCTCCCGGCAGTGGCGTGAGAAGAGGTTGCCTTGCATCCATGGTGGGGGCAAGCATGCCATCCCCTGTCTGGCGGCTGTTGCTGTGTGGGTGGGTCTTGTGCCTGGGAACCAAAGGAGTTAATTACAGAACATAGTTAATTTCCCTTCTCTCCCCTCTGCTCTGCCCTCCACGGAATGGCCTGCCATCAGAGGATGCCATGGGGACGGGCATGAGCCGGCAGGGCCCAGCCAGGCAGCGAACCGTGACAGTAGCTGGTGGGAGAGGCTGCTCGTTAACCCAGAGCTAAAATAGGCACCAGCTCCATTTGCAAACCCCAGAGGCAGCAGAACCACAGTGGGATGCTACCAGATTAGACAGAAAGTTTATAACTCGAAACAGCTGTTGGCTTCTTTCTCTCCCTCTCCTGTCCTTACCGCCCACCCCCAAAGCTGGCAAGGTGCCCGTTGTTCCTTAATAAAAAGCATTGGAAATCCAAACTCATGTAAACGCCGAGGCCATTCTCCTGCAGTGCCTTGTGTTTCAAGTTAACGAAGTGTAAGCGTAGAGCAAAAGGAAGACACAAACCACTGTAGTGGTTCTGGCTCCGAGTGTCGGGTTTGTTTTTGCCCTGGCCCTTCTGTACAGCCCCCCAGACAGGAGAAGCAGAGGCTTGGTGGGAGCTGCCACTTGGGACTGGAGGTGACAGAGTGTTCAGTGAGCAGGTGGATGCAGAGAGGACATCCCTGTGTGAGGGTGTCTGGGTGTTGAATATCGTGCCTGGTTATAAGAATAGAACAGAGTCACAGGCTGTCCGCTGCCCTGAGTAAAGTTAGCTGGGAGGGAAGTCCAGGTCAGCACCCACCAGTGCGAACAGGAGGAGAGCCACAAGGGCCGCCTTAAGTTTTCTAGTAGCCACATTTCTACAACAGGAAGAAGAAATAGCCAAATTGGTCATGCTTTGCTGAAATTGATCATGCTTTGCTGGTATAGTAATATATCCGAAATATAATGTCAGTACAGAAATCGTCAGTGACGTGATTTACATTCTCATTCTCATACAGTCTTTGCCATCTGGTGTGTGGGGCGTGATCGCAGCCCATTTCAATTGGAAGAGGCACATTCCAAGCCCCCGGCAGCCCATGGATAGGTGCGAGCCTAGGACAAGCCCACCTGTAGCTGGGAGGGCTTTGTCTCAGACCCCGCCCCCCTCCCCATTTTGTGTCTGAATGACTAGTCTCTGGCTAATGGGGGCTGGGCTGGGCCGGGGGCGGGGGGGACCTCTGGGTAGTCACGGTGGCACTGTGGCTGCAGCTGGGGGCGAAATTTGGCAAAAGTTATTGTATCATCTTACGTGGCTTCTTGATTAAAGGAGATCGGGTAATAAATAATTTTTAAATTAGTTCAGCTAAAATGTATCCGGCAAATGAATGAGTGCTTGTGGTGTGCCAGGCCCTTGACCAGACTTAAGAAAAAAGCGGTGACAGTGGAGACAGGGCCCCTCGAGGGCTGTCAGCAAAGAGTAAGAGCGATTATAGCAGAGTGAAGTGGGTCAGTTCAGGGCCAGACAGGCCAGCAGCCTGTTTTCCAAGCAGAGGGAGCCAGGGAGCCAGGGAGCCGGATAGGTTGGCGGAAAGCTTCCCACGGCATTTTACACTGGATGCTGGGGCGCTTGCCCGGGGCAGGCCGTCCTCAGTCCAGTCCAGTTACCGATCCTGGTCGTCTGTGAGGAAAACGTTATGGTGATGCCCTTAAATCTACATGGGGAGTTGTAAGGTGGGGACCCGAGTGGGCTCTGCGGGCACGCGGCGGCACGGAGGGGAGGGCAGGTGCCCACAGGCATGGAGGGCGGGCTGCCAGAGGTGGGGAGAGTCGCCAGGACCTTCTTCTTCTGGATTCTCAAGTGTTCCAAGGAACGTTCGACCGCCTGCCCTGCACCCCATCCCCCCTCTACACACTCCCGTCACCTGCAGGGAGACCCTAAGACTGACTGGCATGGCGCTGGTCCCACACTTGTTAAATGTCATCCTAAAAATAGGGAGAGGGTATAACAGAGTACTCTTCAGCATCTCCTATAAGAGCCCCGGGGGTCTGAGGCTCAGCCAGGTGGAGGGCAGATTTAAAACGTTGCTGGGGGCTGAGGGAGGAGAAGATCCGCCCCCTGACTGGCCGGAAGCTGGAGGCCTCTGTCCGGGCGGCCCCTCCCCACCCTGCCCAGGGGCCTCTCAGCCGTGTGGAGTGGGGACTGCCGCCGCCTTCTGGGCTCACCCCAGCCGCCCGTTGAGCAGTCCCTGGACCTGCCCGGCTTCCCGCTGCGTTGCTTCGGTCGAACAGACCTAGCAGGGCGTCAGGACGCAGTGTGCAGCCCGGCGGATTCCTGGGCGTGGGGAGGGCAGGCTGCCCCTGGCCAGGGCCCTCTCACAGGCCGTCACTGTTGCTCCCAGCAACTGGGAGAGATTAGTGCAGCTGTTGGCTGTCAGCTCTGCGGCCGGGAAGCGGGGGAGGGCAAGGAGGGTGGGCACCAGGGGAGAGGAGTGTCTGAACCGGGCGGGGCTCTGACGAGAAGCTGTTCTCACTCGCCCCTCTTGCCTCCGTAGACAGAGCAGAGAAAATGAAGCATGGAATCCCTTTAAAAAGGAATGTCAGTCCGTCGATTAAAACACTGTAATGAGCAAGAAATTCAGTATCTCAAGGAAGCAGCCAGGGTGACTGCCGCTTTCTCAGCAGGGTATTTCACGGGTTCTGATGACAGGGCCGGGCCTGCTGCTGCTCGGGGAGTGTCGGGAAGACTCCCAGTCGCGCCGCTGTCCGGGGCCCAGGCGTTAAGGACGTGACGTGGGTTGTAGAAGGAGCTGGGACACCTGCAGTAACCATCCTCTGAACACACAGCGCAGCAGCTGCAGCAGGGGGTGGTGAGGGAGCCGGCTGCAGCCTGACCGGGGCCTGGCATCTCCGTGACCTTGGGCTCAGTCTCCCCATCTGGAAAATGGACTTAGGGCCTGTGTGAGGATGAAGGGAGCATCCACAGTCCCCAGACTGTAACAAACAGTCAATGAACATTTACTTCTGATACTATTATTTAGAACATGTGTTGTTTTTAATATTTTAACCCTTGCGACACTTACAGTTATGAGTTCATGTCGCTCTCTGGGAATCCCATTCCAGTAAAATAGAGAAGGAAGCAAATGCCGGGGCTTCTCTAGGTACCATTTCCTTGACAGAGAACATGAAAGCAGTTTGGCCTTTAGTCTTTATCGTTTTAAATAGCCACTTATATCTGATTTTGCTTTTGTAAAGATTGGTTGACTGAACGGCTGTTTACATTTGGTGTGAGTCCTGCCTCCCAAGTGTTGTGATCCAGCTGTACAGAAACCCAGACGACTGGAAGCTGGGAAGGTCCTGGTACCTTTGAATTATAGAACCGCACACCATTTCCCTTAGATTGTTGGGGAAACCTGAGATTCTAAAGAAATGTGTTTCCTGATGTTTGAAATTTGCCAAAGCAGTCTTTCAAAAATAAGTTTAGCATAGTGAAAAAAATTTTTTTAACCCTTTCTTGTGGCAGTGGGGGTCATCTGTCTGTCCCTTAACTGGGAGACATGATAGAACAACGTGGAAGTAAGGGGTCACCAGATGATACAGTATTACTGTAGCAAACCCTGGGAGGAGTTAGTCCCAGAATTGCTTAGCCACAAGGCTTAAAAAAAATTTTTTTAAAGCTTTTTGGTGGCCTTGTTTTCCATTTCTGTAGATGCTTTTGCTGGTGGTTTTGCCTCCACATTTACCTTGGTTTGACTCAATCTTCTGTGTGTGTGTGCAAGCTCCCCTCCATTGTAGATCCTTCAGGAAGGTTAGTTGGGAAACCCACTCTGGTTAGTGGTTACACGTTCCTTGTTTCATGGCTGATGCCTTTAGTTGTGAGAGTTCGTCCTGCTAAGTCACTGTCAGCCCTACTGTGAGCTGCTCTGTTGACAGCTTCTTCCTGTACCCCTACTTCCCGCACAGCGCCCACGCCGTTACAGCACGTGTATCATAGCACATTCCTACCCCAGCCCAGCATTCTGCAGTTTTCTTCTAAAAAATAAGTAAGAAGGAAGGGCATGTGTTGTAAAGCACGGCTTCCGTGGTGCCCTGCCCCATTGGGTGTGCCGTGGTACGTGTCAGTCCTCGATTCAGTGACTTTAAGATCCTGACGTTTGTTTTTTTGAGACTAGTCCTGGATCTGGGCATGAACAAGAACATCATTCATTTGCATTGAAGCCCTCTGAGAACCGAAAGGACAAATCCCCAGCTAACAAAGGAGAGTACTTCCTGGACCTCCCGGAGCTGCCTGGCCCATCCCTGGCCTGAGCTGTGGCTGGCAGGGTAGCTTCAAGATCAGTGCAGTTTGCCACTCTCGTGGAAGTCAGCCTTCTCTGACCACGTTCACAGTGTGCTCTTCCCGGCGAGGCCCAACGTCAGGGCCAGAGCCCGTGTGCTGAGAGACTGTGTGAGTTTGTTTGATTTCTGAAGGAGAAGGGACAGGACAGGCTACAGATCCAGCGCGTGGTAGAGGTGCTCTGGGATCACAGTGCCTCCCTCCAGCCCCAGCGCTGGCAGCCCCCAGTCCTGCCATCTGTTCCTTTGTTTCCCGGGGGCCACAGTGGAAACTTGGCTCACTCCCCTGCCTGCTGCTGGGGGGCATTTCCCTCCCCTGGGACCCCCCAGCCCAGCCCCTCCTGTCTCTGCTTCACACCTCCCCAAACCCCCTCAGTGACACCGCAGGTGCTGCCACAGCAGGCAGAGCAGATAAGCTGCAGACAGCTGCTTTTCCCCTCCGCTTCCGGAAGTTCCAACCCTGCACGGCCCCAAACCTCAGCTCTTCCCTTACCACCCACCCCGAGTAAACTGAAGTGCTGGAGCCCCTGCCCCGGGAGTAGAGCCGCCCTGAGGGAGGTGGAACCCTGCAGTTGGGGGAGCAGGACGTTCTCCCAGCACTCTGAACTGAACGTGCTTCCTTTCTCAGAGAAGCATTTGCTAACACGTGCTGGGATTCAAGTGTTTTCTGGGTGAAGTGGGCTCTGGTGAACTGCCTTGGGTACAGAAACACTGTTTCTGTGAGCAGACGATTTGGGGCTCACATATAGGTGATCATCCTTCCGTAAGCCAAGGGCAGGCAGGATGTCCACATTGGCATTCGTCCCTGTGTTTCGTAAGTAAGCTCACCTTTACTTAAATTGTTCTTTAGAGTTTTTTCAAATGATGAATTTTTGTTTTCTTTACGGTAATCTATTTGAGTATGTGATTTAAAAAGAAAAAAAGAAAGTTTTGTTCTTAGAAGAGTGGGTGGAATGTTATTAGCTTCTTTAAACCCTACAGCTAGATACACTTTCCCCCATTAAATGCATTTATCTTACTGACAGCGAAAGTTAGTCTCCATTTGGAAAAGTTACCCTCAGTTTGCAACTTAAGGCCATCTCCGTTGCCAGAAAATCCGAAAGCAGCCTCTCGGATCTGTAAGATTTCCCCCTGGCACGTTGTCAGATCACTTGCAAAATGAAATCATCCTCCAGTCGCTCTGCTGTGACTCTAAGTACAGTTCCACTCCATCTAAGTATTTTACAGTGTGCTGTTCACGAGCTCCTGGCAGGGTTGAAAGATCCCCCAAACCGGGATCGAGGGGAAGAGTGGTGGGGACCACCCGATCAATGGCTGTGGCCTAATGAAGGTGACAGACCGAAGCGAGGTTAGCAGATAGCCCCAGATCAGTGCCTGCAGCCAGCTCATCACCTGCAGATTTGCAGTGACCTCCACTGGGCCTCAGGAGGAACCGAGTGTCTCTGCCTGACGAAGGCAATCTAAACGTCTCGGGGTGACGGTTTTCCATAATGGTTTCATTTCAAGTCTGTCCGCAGATAGAGGTCCAAGTGTGAGATGGGGGGGCAGTGTTTTTTCCCACAAGGGTTCTTTCCTTCTTTTTAACCAGCCTCTTGATGTGCTTCTGATTTCAAGGCAGATTTTTATTTTCTCTGCCACTTTTCAAGAAGTTTGTTTGTAAGATGATAGTCTGCATCCTTTCAGAAGTGAAATAGGAGCACCTTGATTGAAATCCTGTGGAAACAGAGGTGTGATGTGGTGGATGGAGGGCTCGTTTCACGGCATTAGGAGGCTCTTGAGTGCATTTGCGTGCAGGCTGTGGCTCCAGAAGGGAACGGGGGTGATAAGGAAGCAGGGGGTGCAGGGCAGGGGCAGGACTAGAAAGAACACACGTTTCCCCCAGTGAGTCTCCAGATTAAACAGCAGCAGTGGAAGAAATTCTGCTGTTCTGGGAAGTTCTCGAGAGCGAAAGGAGAGAATACATCCTTTGGAAATTAAAACTCCATTTTTTCTGCGTTTTTGTGTTTGCTGTAATTGCCAGGAAATGGGTTATTCCTGATTTTTTTTTGTACCTAGCGCTATAAAATAATGGTTAAATTTGGTCTAGCACCTTGCAGTTCTCCGAGCATTTGGTTACCTGTTATTCACAGTAACTCTAAAGATCCCCACATACAGATGAGAAAGAAAACGGAGACTCATAGCAGGAAGGGAATGAGCTCTCCCAGGCTTGTAGCTTCAGTTGTTCATAAATTCGAGATCCTCTTGCTTAATTCTCACTAATTTATTTTCCACACTTGTCTGATGTAAGAGGCGCCTGGTGTGCTTGCACATATACAGATTCCTGGGTTCCTCCTCCAGTTACTCTGATGCCGGTCCATCGGCAGTGGCCCCAGGAATCTGGTTTTTAACAAGGTCACGAGGGGATTCTTATCTCAGGCACGTTTGGGAAATTTTACACAGCAGGCAGCTGAAATACAGATGAAACAAGTTGTCCAAGGTCACACACTCTGACTCCCCATTCCCAGCTGGGACTCCCTGGCCCCTGCGCCCATCCCCCCACTGCTCCACACCTGCCTTCCTCGGAGGACACAGCCTGTGGTTGGTGCCAGGTAATTCTGCCACGTGTGTATGGAGCGCAAACTCGGTACCAGGTACCAGAAATGGGAAGGGTTTGAAGGTGAATAAGAGAATGAAGGAGGAGATGGATACGTCTAGATAAATGGTGCAAACTCAGCGTTACTGAAAATTCACGGCTACGGTAGAAGGGCAGTAATCCTTATCGCCACCTTCCGAGACACTCTCCATTCCCTTGTACAACCCACGGGTGATGCCCTCACGTGGAATACTCATGGCCAGTAGACTCTGCACTGATGCCATAGTCTCAAAAGAGGGGGGTGTTCAGAAAGATCTCTGGGGCACAAAGGCAAAACAATAGGACTTTTCTTCACTCATCCTTTAAAACTTTCTATTTCTATATTTTATAATGTACCTGGTACATTACATATGTATGCATATAAATGCATAAAGATACATAACACACACACACTTCTCCAACAGCAAGCAGATACGGGATAAATGCTCAAAAACGTTTTAACTCTAAAGTTAGAAGCTCAAGGTTAAAAGCTCAAGAAGCGTGCAGCCCCCTGCCCAGGCCCACCTGCTCACCTTCTGCAGTTGACACGCAGGCTGCCGAGGGTCAGTATTATTTCTCCCCAACCTGTTTATGTCAGTAATACTTGTAATTATTTGCTGTAATTTAATTAAATTTTCTGTAAGCCAGCGAAATATTGTTTTTTTTTTTTAAAGAATAGTCTGAAAACTAAGTTAGGCATACTTGCACATAATCCAGATTGGACAGGTTTTTGTTGTTGCTGTTGTTTGTTTGTTTTGCTGTCAAATTTAGGGTGGGCAAGACAGCTGTGAACAGTTGAGAGAAACAGTCATAAGAACCTAGGCTGCTGCTTTAGTTTGGTTTGCAGAAATCTAAGTTCTTGCTCTACCTGAAAGCATCTAAAACCAGAAATCAAAGATGCTGTGTTATGAGCGTGCCTCACAGTGATGACGACGTGGATCTGCGCTCAGTGGAACTAGACTCAAACCTAAGTCCTTGGCCCCCATAGAAGATGGGCGAGTTGAATGTGCAGTGGAGTCTTGTTACACGGTAGGTACGTTCCGTGAAGTCCCCACAGACAGAGAGTTAGTGGGCACTGAACCATTGTTCCTGGAGGAAACACAGGGTTAGTTTCCTGCAAGCCTCTGGTCGCATTTTCATCAACTAATTGATACATAACCTTGTTGTATTAAGTGTGTTTCTGTTTAAAGACACTCTATGTAGTATATACTGTTGACTCACCAACATTGACCTCACAGCCGACAGCACTCTAGCTCACGCCTGAACGGAGCTCATCTAACACGCGTATTTTCTCCACAAAGCACATCACAGCCTTCTTGCTCTTGGCGACACTGGGTGGCACTTAAGCATTACGCTTGGGGGCCGTTTTATTTTATTTTTAAAATTTATTTATTTTATTTGTTTATTTTTAGCTGCATTGGGTCTTTGTTGCTGCGCGGGCTTTTCTCTAGTGGCGGGGAGCGGGGGCTACGCTTCGTTGCGGTGCGCACAGGCTTCTCACTGCGGTGGCTTCTCTTGTTGTGGAGCACGGGCTCTAGGCACGCAGGCTTCAGTAGTTGTGGCACACGGGCTCAGTAGTTGTGGCTCACGGGCTCAGTAGTTGTGGCTCCTGGGCTCTAGAGCGCAGGCTCAGTAGTTGTGGCGCACGGGCTTAGCTGCTCCGCCGCATGTGGGATCTTCCCGACCCAGGGCTCGAACCCGTGTCGCCTGCGTTGGCAAGCAGATTCTTAACCACTGCGCCACCAGGGAAGCCCTTGGGGACCATTTTAAATAGCAGACTCATCAAGAAGAAGCACTAAAATGCTAGAAATGTGGCAGCACTAAAGAGACAGCGAAAAGGACACTTGTTTACAGTAGGAGCTGAAACGAGAGGGCAGAGCGTCTCCTTGTCCAACCCCGGCAGGGAACGTGTGCGTCAGGCAACTCAGATTCTTCCCACTCTGTTCTCTGTTGCGTTGCCTGTCCAAGCACACACCGCGAGTATTGATTTGAGTTTACAAATAAATTTTGGCAAGTAGGCAAATTCACAAACACAGAATCCGCAAATAATGAGGATCAACTGAATATGTTTTAGGTTGAGTAAAATATTAAATGTGCGTGATTTTTTTTTTTTAATGAGGGCTCCCCCACCCCACCCCTTTACCCAGCTTTGGTGAGCGACCCTTTCTCTGCCAGACGGAGGGAGCCCTGCTGTCCTCTGAGGGCGAGCGAGAACCGGGCCTCCGCTTCCGTTGTGATGGGATGGTCACACACCGGCAGGGTTGCTAGGATGCGCTGAGCTCACGTATTTGTTGCAATGTCCCAGCGCTGGTAAAAGTTAATTATAAACACTTTGCAAGTATACTACACGAAATACATGTCGTCGGTGCTAACTCGGGAAGAGTGAGTCGTCGTGGACGTCAGGTGGAAGACGCCTGAGGGCCCACTGGGTGGCAGCTCCCTGCTGCCTTTGCGCTTGTCCTTTCTTTCTTAACCTCCTCTTAGTCTCAGCTTTCGGGGAAGGCACAGACCAGCTTCCAGACAGTTCCCCGAACTTCACCTGCTTGTGGCTCAGACAGGACAGAGAGGAGGAGGAAGAGGTGCAGGGAGAGAAAATCTGAACAGTGCAAGGGATTGCGGGAAGCAGGGCCGGGGAGAGACGGAAGCTGCGCTGTGCCGGCCCACGGCGTGAGAACTTTCCATACCTATAGGCGTCTGGGTTCTCTGCGGCCATCCCTGCCCAGAGCCTTTATCACAGTCGGTGAGCTTAACCAGAAGTCCCTCAAAAGGGGTTTGTGTTTTGAGTGGCTCGTGGGAACCCAGCATGCTAAATTTAATTGAATGATGACAGGAATCTCGGTGGCGAGATGCGGGCGCGTCAGCAGGGGGAGGGGGGTGTCGAGGAGGTGGGGACACAGGAGTGCGCCGCTGTGCCAGCCACGGCCCGGCACAGGGAGCGGAGCTGCACATACTTGGCACTGGTCTTTCGGCGCTACACGTGAAGCCCAGCTGCTTCATGGGTGATGCCGTTATCTCTTTGATTTCCAGAGAAGAATTTCAAAGCAAAAAAAGTTTCCATTAAGGTGTGTGCAGTGTAAGCTCAATCAGGTCGCTGTACCCCTCTGTGCCCCAGATTCCTTCTCTGTGAGACAGGGATAAGACCTGCCGTAGAGCTTTTGTGAGGGGCAGATGTGTTTGTATGCGTAAGTAGTTGGAAAGAGGCGCTGTCCAGTGGGATTTCCTGCGATCCTGGGAGTGAGCCAGGCCTGCACTGCCTGACGCGGCGGAGCCCGTGGGACGGGGCTCCTGTGACTGAGGACGTGTTAATTCATTTAAGTAGGGCTGTCATGGCCGCTCTATTCAGTGCAGGTCTAGAGGATGCGGGTGATGTCCTAATGATTGTTGGTTTTTAAGATGGCTCTCAGTGAAGACCTAGAAGGAGGCACTGGTGTGAAACATGGAGAAAACGGAGCCACCGTTAGAAAGTGGTGTTGGTCACACGTCCATGTGGCCCAGGACGGGTCAGGTGTATGCAGTCATATCTGAAGTGAAGCGTGATAGTCTTTCATCTTTCCATGGACCGCATCTGTAAGAGTCTTTCTAGGATAGGGAGATGGCTTCATGGTAGGTGAGGGTGGGAGTATGAACAGGGCTCACATTTTGTCTTTGCTTCTTCCTGGCTGTGTGACCTCCACCACGTTGCTGAACATTTTCGAGCCTCGGTGTTTTCCTCTGGAAGATGAAGATGAGAATGCCCACCCACCTGCCGGGTCGTGCGCTACCCCTGAGGGGTGCCCTCGCACTTAGCGTGGGCTCAGCGTTCGGGAGCTATGGTTATTTCTTAGGTAGATGGTAATAATAGCAGAATTGAATACATGATCGCTGTCACGTGCTACCAGTTCAGTTGGAGGATCTGATTATCATTTTATCCCAGTCACGTATCAGGGATGCTGATGTGTGACTGCTCCAGCTGCTGTGGAGATTTGTGCTTTTTGGCTTCTAAACGTTTTCGATAATCAGAATCCATGGAGCTGGGGGAGGGAAGTGTTCCCTCCACATCGTGTAACGCAGGTAAGAGCAAGTGGCCTCAGGTTCCCACCTCTCTGCTCTGTCCACACTTGTGCCGTCTGCAAAGACTGGGTATCCAGAGGCTGGTAGGACATACATTCTTTTTGAAAGGGAGAGGCTTTTGCTGCTCACCGTGAGGTGGCTGGCTTCTTGATGTCACATCCTTTTTGTTTTGCTCCCTTGAAATGAAGCAACGGAAAACACAATACGGCTAACGGGCAGGTGGACGCCCTGGCGTGGCCGCCTCCTCACGTCCTGTGTCTTCTTCCCGCAGATGTGACATTTGCTGCGTCACCTTCCGCACACACCGAGGACTGCTGCGCCACAACGCGCTGGTCCACAAGCAGCTTCCCAGGGACGCCGTGGGAAGGCCCTTCATCCAGAACAACCCCTCCATCCCTGCCGGCTTCCACGACTTAGGCTTCACCGACTTCTCCTGTAGGAAGTTTCCTCGCATTTCTCAGGTATTCCGATTGGCCCATGACTGGCAGCCGCCTCCATGGTCCACACAGCTGGACTGAATTTCCTCACCTGAGGCTTCCTTTCCTTAAAATGCTGTCATTTGGGTTTTTTCTGTTTAGTAGTACCTTTCTCTTGAAATTCAGCTTGGCCCTTCCCGTTTCATTGAGTTGTTGAGTTGACGAGGGCGGGCGGCCTTCTATTTTGCGTGCTGAATTTCATGCTAACTGGCATATGAGTGTAGCTCATCGGTACTTTGCCCATTTGGGGGGCATTTGGGTTTAAAGTTGTGAATTGTTCACTACCCCACACAGCCCGAGGTGAATTGAATTTGTATTTTTTAAATATTTCTTTAATATCGATATCACAGCTAAATATTTCTAGTGTTGTAGCTTCTATTCAAATATTTTGGGTCAGTGTTAGCCTGAGCTGTATTTGTGTTCTGCTTATAAAACACCTGCTAAAACTACTTTGGAACTCATTTTTTTCCAATTAAAAAAAAAATTGAGGTAGAAGGTATCAACAGTGAAATCCTTCCATCACAGAAGCCCCAGACTCAGTGACTTATTCCACGTGTACGTGACCACGTGCATACGTCCATGTGTGCACACGCATACACCTATGTCCACGTGTGTACGTACCCACGTGTGTACGCTCATGTAGCCCCCCTCCCCCATGGTGCCCCTTCCCAGGCAGCTCCTCCCCCGCAGTCACAGAGGAAGCCAGTTCTTCACTGATGGTGGTAGTTGCCATCAGTTAGGCTTGCAAGGCCCCCATTTTTAAAGAGAGAATTAATCCTACTTCTGTGGTGTTACTACTTAACTGTGCTTCGGTGCTGCCCTGCCGAGACATCCTGGGGATTGGCGTCATTCATCAAGCAGATAGGATTCGTAAGATGCTTAGTTGGTTTCCTTACTCAGTCCGGGAGTTAGCGAGCAGGGGAAGGTGGGCACACTACGTGCCGTGGAGAAGGGCCGGATGCCGGGGCAGCTGTGCAGCTTGGCAGTCATTTCTAAATGCTCCTCTCTGTTCCCCTGCTTCCGCCCGCCCGGCTTCCATGCAGGCCTGGTGTGAAACGAACCTGCGCAGGTGCATCAGTGAGCAGCACCGCTTCGTCTGCGACACGTGTGACAAGGCCTTCCCCATGCTCTCCTCGCTCACCCTGCACAAGCAGAGCCATGTCACTGCCGACCAGGGACGGGAACAGCTGCAGGCCAGGGCCCTGCCTGGCGACGCCCCCGACCAGAAGGTCTTCCTGGCCATGCTGGGCCTGCAGCACATCAAAGACGCCAGGCCTGCACCGGCCGAGGAGCCACTGCCGGATGACAACCAAGCAATACAGCTCCAGGCACTCAAGTGTCAGCTACCTCAGGACCCTGGCTGCACCAACTTGCTGAGTCTGTCTCCTTTCGAAGCTGCTTCCCTGGGCGGGTCTCTCACCGTCCTTCCGGCCACCAAGGAGAGCGTGAAGCACCTGTCCCTGCAGCCCTTCCAGAAGGGCTTCATCATCCAGCCTGACAGCAGTATTGTGGTCAAGCCCATCTCCGGGGAGTCGGCCATCGAGCTGGCGGACATCCAGCAGATCCTGAAGATGGCAGCCTCGGCCCCCCCTCAGATCAGTCTTCCGCCTCTGTCCAAGGCCCCCGCTGCCCCTCTACAGGCCATTTTCAAACACATGCCCCCTCTGAAGCCAAAGCCCCTGGTCACGCCGCGGACGGTGGTGGCCACCTCCACGCCTCCGCCCCTCGTCAACGCGCAGCAGGCCTCCCCGGGCTGCATCAGCCCTAGCCTGCCCCCGCCGCCGCTGAAGCTCCTCAAGGGCTCCGTGGAGGCGGCCTCCGACGCCCACCTGCTGCAGTCCCAGTCGGGGGCGCAGCCAAACACAGCCGCACAGCTCTTCCTGCAGCAGCCGCGCCTCGAGCTGCCGGGCCAGGCCGAGATGAAGACGCAGCTGGAGCAGGACAGCATCATCGAGGCCCTCCTGCCCCTGAGCATGGAGGCCAAGATCAAGCAGGAGATCACAGAGGGGGACCTCAAGGCCATCATGACGGCCCCCAGCGGCAAGAAGGCACCGGCCATGCGCAAGGTGCTCTACCCCTGCCGCTTCTGCAACCAGGTGTTCGCCTTCTCGGGGGTGCTGCGCGCGCACGTGCGCTCCCACCTGGGCATCTCGCCCTATCAGTGCAACATCTGCGACTACATCGCCGCCGACAAGGCCGCGCTCATCCGCCACCTGCGCACACATAGCGGCGAGCGGCCCTACATCTGCAAGATCTGCCATTACCCCTTCACGGTCAAGGCCAACTGCGAGCGGCACCTGCGCAAGAAGCACCTCAAGGCCACACGCAAGGACATCGAGAAGAACATCGAGTACGTGACCAGCAGCGCGGCCGAGATGGTGGACGCCTTTTGCTCCCCAGACACGGTGTGCCGGCTGTGCGGCGAGGACCTCAAGCACTACCGCGCCCTCCGCATCCACATGCGCACGCACTGCGGCCGCGGCCTGGGTGGCTGCCCCAAGGCCCGCAAGCCCTTCGAGTGCAAGGAGTGCAGCGCCGCCTTCTCGGCCAAGCGCAACTGCATCCACCACGTCCTCAAACAGCACCTGCACGTGCCCGAGCGCGACATCGAGAGCTACGTCCTGGCGGCCGACGGCCTGGGCCCCGCCGACGCGCCCGCCGAGGCCCCGGGCCGGGTGGAGGAGGGCGGCGTGGCCCTAGGCGAGCGCAAGCCCCTGGCCGCCTTCCTGGAGCCCCAGAACGGCTTTCGTCACGGGGCCCCCGCCCAGCCGCTGCCCCCGCACGTCGCGGTCAAAGTGGAGCCCGCCAGCAACTTCGCAGGGGACTTCAACGAGCCCCTGGACTTCTCCCAGAAGGGCCTGGCCCTGGTCCAAGTGAAGCAGGAGAACTCGGCCTCCTTCCTGAGCCCTTGCGCCTCGGCCCCGTACGACTGCTCCATGGAGCCCATCGATCTGTCCATCCCCAAGAACCTCAGGAGAGGAGACGAGGACGCGGCCGCTCCCGGGGAAGCCAGGAAGCCCGAGCAGGGACCCGCGAGCAGTGAGCGGGCCTCTCCCTGTCCGCCAGCCCGCCCCGCCCTGCCGGCGACCTTGGGCCCCAGCGGGGTCCTGGAAGAGCCCGCGGCCGCTGTAGCGGCGGCCTCTGCCGCCAGCGCTCTGGAAGCCCCGGCTCCGCCCCTGCAGGGCTCCGTTCAACTCGCTGTGCCCATCTACTCCTCAGCCCTGGTCAACAGCTCCCCGCTCTTGGGCAACTCCACCCTCATAAGCAGCCCAGCCTTGCTGCGGCCGCTGCGCCCCAAGCCCCCCCCGCTTTTGCCAAAGCCCCCCGTGACGGAAGAGCTGCCCCCTCTGGCCTCCATTGCCCAGATCATCTCATCCGTGTCCTCGGCCCCCACCTTGCTGAAAACCAAGGCGGCCGACCCGGGGCCCGCGAGCACCGGCAGTGACACCGCAGCTGCGGACGTTGTAGGGGGCGCCGTCTCCAAAGCCACCACCGACGTCGCCGGCAAGAAGGGATCCAGTGACTCCCCCCCTGCTGCCACCAGCCCAGAGGCAGCCTCGCCCACGGAGCCGGGACCGGCTGGTTTGTCAAAGAAGAGGGGCCGGAAAAAGGGGACGAGGAGCCGGCTGCGCACCAGCGGCGGGGCGGACCTGGACTCCAGCGGGGAGTTCGCCAGCATCGAGAAGATGCTGGCGACGACGGACACCAACAAGTTCAGTCCGTTCCTGCAGAGCGCGGAGGACGACGCTCAGGACGAGGCGGCCGCGGACCACAGCGGGCCCAGCGATGAGGAGCAGGGCAGCCCCCCGGAGGACAAGCTGCTGAGGGCCAAGCGCAACTCCTATGCCAGCTGCCTGCAGAAGATCAACTGCCCCCACTGCCCGCGGGTCTTCCCCTGGGCCAGCTCCCTGCAGAGGCACATGCTCACGCACACTGGTAAGAGGGCCGGGCAGGCTGTGGCCCAGCCGCCGGGCTGAGGGGCAGCGACGGGTGGGGTCGAAGGAGGGGCCCTCTTCCCGCCTCCCCATTCCTAGCTTCTCTTCTCCCTCAGTCTCAGAAGCAGGGGCTTGCCTGATGGGGCCGAGAGTTTTTCCCTGTGTGCTCGTATGACCAGAATGGCCTGTTTCCATTGTCTGGGCCTCCGAGGGCTGCTGGTGAAGGGAAGGGTCAGGCAGGGTGTTTTTAGGTGAGATGGTCTTGGGCCATCGCATCCCTCACGTGGTCGAGGCATTATCTGCTTGGTTGAGGCATTATCTACTTGGTTACGCACAGGAGGCAGCTTAGGGGGACGAGGACTTTGGCAGAAGAATTTGCATTCAAGGCAGCTTTTAAAATTGCAGACATTCTGCGAAGTTCTTTTGACTGCTGTGTATTCATAAAGGGAAATATTGCAAATTTTGCAGTTACCTTTCAGTTCACTAAGGCGATTACATCTTCTCCTGTTCATCGTGAACGTCAGTGACAGAGTAGCTTTAGAATTTAAAAAATTTTGTATCTGTACTAAAATTGTTGGCTGTTGTAGAGAGAAACACGCAAATATAAATATTATTCTAAGTAACAGACTTAAGTTGCCAAAAAGATATCCTAAAAGTATTTTTCAAATGTTTTCGTGTATTGATTTTTAAAGAGAAGTTTGAGATAAGAAATACACTTTAAATAATTTTATACCAAGTAGTTAGTAGTCAGATGACCCTACAACTTAGGGTCATCTTAAGGTCATCTTAATTATGAGTTACTGAATACTCAAGCTGAGTATTCAAAATTTACATCTTTGAACTAAGGACAAATTGGGTGAGATCCTTAACCTTTTGGAGATCACCACCCAAATATTAATTGATAGGACCTAAAACAGAATAAAGAATTGTATGGTACAGGATTGCCCGATAAAATACAGGATGCCAGTTAAATTTTGAATTTCAAATAAGCAACAAATAATTTTTAGTATAAATATCTTCCACGCACTATTTGGGATGTACTAAAAACTTACTTGTTGTGTATCTGAAATTCAGATTTAACTGGGCATCCTGTATTTTTAGTTGCTGAATCTGGCAACCGCAGGCAGTGCAGAGGCTCGTGACGGTGTGGAGAGGGGAAGATGGCGGGGCTGGGCGGGAGCCACGCTCTGTATCCAGGTGGAAAGGCTTCACGCAGGGTGGATCCTCCGTGGAAGGCTGTTTCTCCTAACAAGTTGGGACATCGGGAGGGGATGGCAGAGCTGTCCTGGGCAATGAGAGTGCCGAGGAGACGGGCAGGGCAGGGGAGGGGAGGGGAGGGGAGGGTGCGCTGCAGGGCCTGTCTGAGGCTGGCTGCCGCGTGGGCACGGCGTCTCTTTCCGGCGTGGTGGGGCCTCAAACCCAGGCATCAGTCAGGAGTGTCTGTCCACGGAGGACTCATTTAACAGGAACCAGAATTCCTAGATTTGTAGAGTCTGTGCTGCATTTTCAGGCTGTCATTTTCTCTCCGTTTGAAATCATTTAAGCCTGACAAAGTAAGGGAACAGTTCTAAGGAAGAAAGCAGTTGAGAAAGAAGATGCTTCTTAGAGAGAAGGTGCCCCACACAGCAGTCTCTCTTGCCGCCCTTTTTGGGTGGCACCTGTTTGTCGCCTGCAGAGTCTCTGGAGAAGTGAGTATTCCCGTTACCGCCTTTGAGCAAGCAGATGGTCTGGGTGTGATGAGGCGCGCTCTCCCCTGCCAGCACCGCCTCCCCACCTCCTCCTCCAGCCGGGAGCCCTGTGCTTGGCCGGTACCACTGGTTCTCGGGCGCTCTGTTCTCTTCCCTGCACACCAGCGGTCTCCCTGAGAGGACTGAGCCGCCAGTACTTCCTCTCAAGGGTCGTGCCGTGTCTTTCCAGGTGCCTGATAGAAGCTCCTTTTGAACGCCGAAGTGTCCTCGTTGGTTTAAAATTTGGTGGCGTCGGAACGGAGCAGAGGAGATGGGAGTTAGTCTGAGACGGGGGCGGGGGGGGGGGGGGGCGGGGGCAGGTGTAGGTGTGAACATGTTCTGCCGCTTCTCCCCCCACAGTCACTGCCCCCTGACGGCTGTGTCTGCTTCCAGCCCGTCCCTCACATCCTGTGTTCTTGCTGTGGGGTTGCGGGCTTTGTCTCTCGAGGGGCGCATTCGGGCGGGTAGAGAACCCTTCCAGGGCTAGTGGCGGTGACCGGGCCACGAGGGCCATGTCGTCCCCATCTTGCCATGACGAAGTTGAGGTTTAGGGAGGCTTGAGTAATTTGCCTGCAGGCATTCGGGGGACGCGCAGTAGTGCTGGGGGTGGGAGCCAGGGTCAGGTTCCGTCTGAGGATGCAGGGGGCGTGCCTCTTCTGCCCCGCTGTATCCTGACACGTCCCAGTGCAGAAGATTGGGAAGTGGTTTGAGACAAGGTGGAACACGGCTGTGGACCACGAGCTGTTGACCAGAGGCTTTGTGGCCGTGGGATGGTGCTAACCGCACGCTTAGACCTGGACGGAGGCTGGCGCCCATGGGGCTCGGGTAACGTCCTTCGCTCTTCCACAGCCTCAGCTTCCAGCAGCAGTCTCAGCAGTAGCTCCATTTAGTAATTTTGTACAGCCCTCGGCTACGTTTGGTACGGTGCTGGAGCTGGACGGAGCCTGAGAAATCCTGTGCCCTGCCCACCCTTCCTGCACACTGAGGTTTTCCTGGTAGACGGCTCGCCTGCTGTGGGATCTCCGAGTGCCTGGCTCCTGGCTTCCTGTGAGGTGCTCCCTCCACAATGCTGAAATTAGACTGAGGCTCACATGCAACAGAAACTAAACGTGGACTCTGCAATGACCCTGTAAAACCTCGTTACACAGGGAAGAGGCTTGGGGGGCCGGCGTGGTAGTGTTACAATCTAGCTGCATTCCAGCCAGAAGCTCTTGAGTGGTGTCCAGTTTTAAACTGGATTGAAGCAAACTGTGCATCTTCAGAGTCGGCCTTTTCCCAACCTCTCAGCGAATGCAAAGAATTCTAGCATCTATACATCGTCTCACAGACGTGTTTCCAGTGCACCCTGCCCCGTAAATAGGCAGCATTAAGTAGCCCAGGTGTTCAGTGTCCCGCCGGGGGTTCACTGTTGCTCAGGCAAGGGGCACGTGGTTTCAGCCCTTTCTCTGCGTGGCTCAGGTTCTAGGAATCGCGTCTTAGGAGGAAGCTGGTGTCTGCTGGCGTACTTTGTGAGATCCTGGCGTGACCTCCACACACAGCTGAGTTTCCTCCTTCCCCTCCTCTGCTAGCCCATGGCGTCCTGTTGAGGAGGACCGTCCTGGCTCCTTCCCTTCTCAGCCTGAGCAGTGCTGCCTCTTTAGGAGAAGACGGCTCACTCTTCCTGCCTTTCCCCCTCGTGGGCGTCCCGTGTGTTTTGAGGCCACAGGTAGAGGAGAGAGTGCCAGAAAACGGTCCATTTCAGCCCCTTCCTCATCTTCCTCCTCATGGAACGGAGGGGCCAGCACCTGTGATGCCGAGGAGCCCCCCCGCTCTGACACCCCAGGCCCCCTGCCTTCTCACTCTCTCATGGTTGGCTTCGCTGCCCTTTTCTGCCAGCCTGGGGCCCCACCCACCCACCTCTCCCACCCGCTGTTCACAGGCAACCAGCGTCGGAGCTGAGAGCAGTGAGATGTACACACCTCAGTGTGGAAGCACTTCTGACACCAGCCGTGTTTGGCCGCTTCCAACTTTCTTAAGGGGCAGCTCTGAAAGCGTTTACCTGGCCGGCCCTGCGTCTGCCAAATCCTGAAAGAAAGACAGACAGGCAGAGAGAGGCCTGTGCCCCGGGCCGGGGCGGGGTTGGGGGGTACGGAGAGACGGAGAGGCGTCTGAGGGTGTGAGGCCGGGCCATCGGACTTGCTCTGGTTGTTCGTCCTTTATTCCTTCCTGCCCAGTGCCTGCCAGACGGCGTCGTCTCCTGAAGAATTTCTCTCTTCGTTTCTTGACTGTTCTGTGAGAGTGAAAACCGATGGCTGACATCGCGGGGTGGGGTGGAAGGACGTCAGGGGCCTTTGGTGCAGAGGTAGCTCCTTGTTACAGGTGCGTTTAGAAACACCCCTGCTGAAACAGTCTTCTGTGGCTGCTACCAAATGAATAAAATCACTGGATACTTTCCACATAGATTACGAGTCAGCAAGGTTTTTCTGAAACCTGTATGATCATAAAATAGTAAAAGCGCTCTTGTTTTCCTCTGTGCATGCAGTCTGGAGAGAGCACACTGCTATGTCACATGTGCAGCTTATGCAGTGAAATGGGAACTTTTAAAGACTCCTGTTAGTTGTCACTTTGGGAATCTTCCTGACTGGATACAATACTTTCAGGTCATTGAATCGTTTTCTACAGTTAACCTTAACATGACTCTTCATCATCATGGGACATCAGCCTGGCTATTCAAACCAGCTGTAAAAGTGAAGCATTGACCAGTGTGAAAATTACAGAGTAAATCATGTAAGAGGAAGAAGCAAGAAACTAACTGCTTTATTTGAAATCAAGAACCAGGTCACAGTTCATAGTCACAGCTCCTGACTTGTTTTCGTCTCGAGCCTGGTCCTCTTGTTTTTCAAACTGGCCTGACTCAGGGAAGCTGTGATGTTGCCTTTTGACAATAAAATGTTAAAGGAAAAGTAGTTTCTTCTTACTTAACACAGCCTGAATAATTATTAAACATTATGTTCAACTTTTAGTGAAAAGCGAGAAGGGCACACAAAAAAAAACATTAAAATACTTTACAACTAGTCTTCATGCAAAAAGCGTGATTTTTTTTTTTTTTTTTAATGGGAGCATTTTTATAAATTTAGCGCAAAACACCTACAAGCTTTGTGAAGCAGTCGGGTTCTCCAGTTCATCCTCTCAGGCCCAAGTGGAGCTCCTTAGCGGTGCACGGGCCCGGTTTCTGAGTGTCTGATTCCACCTTGCCAGGCTTCTAATTCCGTGGTCTTTGACGGTTCTAGGCATCTGTGTTCTTAAAAACCTCTACCCGTGATTGGGCGCCATGGCTCGGGCGGAAGTGGGTGTCCCCTTTCTTTGGTTACTGCGGATGCCCACACTTGGAGTGCGGGGATTCGGGGTCACAGCGGTGTGCTCCGTGCAAACGGCGCCCCAGAGCTGTGCGGCTGGCAGTGCCAGCCCTTCCTGGCCGGAGAAGTCTGGGCTCCAGGCCCACGCTGCTCACTCCCTGGTGCCTGGACTTGTGCATCTGCGCTGGGTCTGGGGTCCGTTAATGCTCGTCTAAACCTGAGTGGAAGGCTGAAGCCCAGCCCCACACCCCGCTTAGTGTTTCCAGGGAACCGCGCTGATTGACTTGCCTGTCATGTCTTGATGTGTGTGTGATCGTGGCAGCCCTGGGGTTATGAGACAGCCGTGCTGGCTGCAGCTCTATGAGTCCTGTTTGTTGGTGCACGAAACCTTTTCCCTGTAAAATCAGAAACCAGGACCTTAGAATGTGGCACTCGGGGGAAAACAGAAGAATCCAGTGATGCAGTAGCTGATAACCACGCCTCCTCTGTCCTGGTGCCCGCCCACTCCCTTCCCTGGTCCCTCCTCTTTCCTTCTCTTTGTCCTCGTGGTCTGCCCTGGCTTCGCCCCCTCGTCCGTCCATGCAGACAAGGGACCGGGTGCTGAGGAGCCTGCAAAAGGAATCCAAATGGAAGAAGGGGAGAGGCCGGTCAAAGCAGCTAATGGCCGGGGGCGGACAGGCAGCTGGCCCTCTCGTGGGGCTGGTGGGGTTGGGGGCTGCTCAGTGACTCAGCTTCGCACGCGGGCTGCTGAGTGGAGCCCGCGGCTCTGATGAGACTCGGGACCTTGGTCACTGATCCACCACCAGCAAGAGCTTAGAGCAGGGGGACAGCGAACCTTCGTGCACCAAGCCGACCTCCGCTGTCTTGCCAGCTAGGACCACAGTGACCTTGGGCAGAGGTCAGACAGGAGGCATCCCGGGAAGTCAGAACCCAGCACTCCCAGTCCAGGTGGGAGGGCCGGACCCCAGAGACAGCCAGAGGGTTCAGGGTTCCTCCAGGAGGCCTGGGCGTTGCCCTTCGTCCCATTCGATGCCCCACGCCCACGGTACTTGCCAGGCTGGAAACTGTCACAGGCGTCTTCTCTCTGTGATGGACACAGGTGTTCTCCGGCTGTGCTCAAATCCCTTCACTCACCTTTGTTGTTGTAGTTATTATGTAAGATTTGTAATTGTAATACTGCTGTTTTACTTCAGATATGTATCTTGGTTTCATTGTTAACTTTTAGTATTTTGAAGACAAATCTTTCATCCCACTCAGGATAAGCGAAGGTGATCATTTGAATTGCTGCTGTTCTCAGTGTTTGTTTGTTTTTTTAAATGTATTTTGTTTATTTTCTTAGAAGAAGGGTTCGGTGGGGGGGTGGACAAATGCCAACGATCCCAGGAGAATGAATGGAAAGCGATTTTTCTTTTTCGTTGCAGTAGAAAGCCAGATAAACATGTATTTTTTTTCCCGCTTCAGGTCAGAAACCCTTCCCTTGTCAAAAATGCGGTGCCTTCTTTTCCACCAAATCTAACTGTGAACGCCACCAGTTGCGCAAACACGGAGTTACCGCCTGTTCCCTGAGAAGAAACGGGCTTATCCCCCAGTCAAAAGAGAGTGATGTTGGAGCCCATGATAGCACAGGTAGTGCCTCCAAGTGATGGAGAGGAGGGCGCCACAGGAGCCCGTTAGCCGCGCCCCGGCCTCTGCGCTGCGGCTGGCGGCCTCCCCTTCTCTGCAGGACCCTGAGGCATCCTGCTGGCAGCCCAGCAGCAGGACGGGTATGGGGGCCATGGTAGCGCCCCCAGGCTGCTTCTCTGAGCTGCTAGGGAAGATCTGTTCCCCACCCCCCACTCCAGGCGCCTGTCCCTGCCCTTTGCCCCGTGGAGCTGGGCTGTGCAGGAGGGAGCACAGTCCAGCTCTGCCTAGGAACACGTCTGAAAGGGATGTGGAACTCCTCGGGTGTTGCTTTCTCAAACCCCAGCGTCTGCCGCATCCTACAGAGCAGGGACGGGCCACTCGGGTGTCAGGGTGTTGCAGGGGCTAGTGATGCCCCGCCCTCAACAGGAGGGGCCGGGCTGGGTGGGGCGTTCTTCTTTTCAGTAACTCTTCCCAGTAAAAAAAACTTTGTCTTGTTTGAAAAAGCACTCTGCATGTCCTTTCTTTAATCACCTCTCTGCTTGACCCGAATCCGGGTATTCTTCTCATGTGCTGATATGTGCTTCCTTCCTCCGGCCCCTATAGAGCAATTAACAGCTGCCCCGTGCGTCTCCTGCCACCTTTTTTTTCCTTACAGCTTCTGTATTTACTCGTGTCCTCTATTCAATATATTCCATTATCTCCAACTGCTGGGGTTTTGTGTCCCTCACCCCCCAAAACAAATAAAACAGAAAATCGGCTGCTGTAGGTTACTCAGACACAGGGCTGGTTGGCCAGTGCTGAATAACTATTGCAGGTATGGGTTCAGTCTGGCAAATCTTGAAAGCTTGACATTTCCCCCTTTTCTGAATCCGAGGAGATTCCCCGCAAATGTGCTTTTCTAGGGTTGTGACCGTGTCCGGGCCTCTCTCCCGCAGACTTGGGTGGTTTGGGGGCTGTGTGGTCTGTGAGTGAGTGTGGACTGCAGGGTCGGGCTCCAGCTCCAGCCCCAGCCCCGGCCCCCTCGTCCTTGTCCCAGTCACGGGGGAGAGGGGCGCGGTGAACGGGCAGCCTCTCCAGGAAGAGGGGCTGGTGCCGAGCCCTGCACTCTTTCCCCACACCTCCCACCGAGCCCAGTGAAACAAGCCCTCGAGCGGCCAGGCCCTCGGTCACGGTGCGCCCAGACCCTCTCAGGGTATAAAAGTACAGGCCGGTTTGCCACCCCGCCTCCAGCGTCCAGGTCCACGTGGCTTGCCAGGATCTGTGAGTAGAGAAACGCACAGGTCCCACAAAATCTTGCCGTGACTCGGGTGCCCTCGAGCCCGAGGTTGCTGGGTGATCTGCTGTCCAACCCCAGGAAACTGGCAGCGAGGCTGGCAGAGCACACCTTCGCTGGGATGACCCCTCTCAGTGTTTGAGTGTCAGCTGCCACACCACGTTCTACCCAGCCCATTTTCTCACAGCCCGTCGCGGTCCCAAAGGAGGGAAAGCAGCTGACAGTCGAGGTGGCCGCGGGGAGCCCTTGGTTTCCGACGCTGGCAGACAGGTCTTAAAGTGTAACAGCCACGTGCTGGATGCATACTTTAGGTTCAGCATCTTGATCTGTATGATCAAGGAACACCAAAGCCAGGGCTCCTGCAGGCGCAAAGCTAATCGGAACTTATATCTTAGCTTCGGTGCAGCCCACATCTTCATGGGGGTGAATTTATTTTTTAAATTGCAGTTATGAGTTTTGTTTTTCCAAGTCCCATCAGCGCCCTCCTTGCCCCGACCCTGCCCGGAGGTTGTGTAGGTTTCCTTTAAGGGACAAAGCCTCTGGAAAAAGAAAGTTCAGTGAGAGTTGTAACGTGAAACCAGCAAAGAGAAAAATATGGGTTTGGTTTAATTGTGGTCACAATCCGTGGTGAGAAAGAGGGCTGAGAGGTAAGATGGGGGGAAGGAGGGTCAGGGAGGTGGATTTCAGTGATTTCAAGGGGAATTTTTTTAAACCAGGTGAGCATCATGGAGGGAGTGAAGGTTTCTTTCCGGCTCCCTCCCATGAAGTTAAAAGTGAGGCTTTGGAGAAAGACCGTAAAAACACAAAGGCAGGAAATGACCAAGGCAGTTCTCGAGGGATTTCTAGGTTTATATGCCTAGGTTGCATTTTCTTAAAATCCCAGGACATGTTTTGCAACATAGGTCTGACTTTTTTGATCACATAAGGTCTCACAAAAATGCGCCCTAGATTTTCCCCCAAAGGCATGCTGAAGATGCTCAGATGGGGGCAGTTTTAGCTGAAAGGGACATATTGATAGTTCAAAGCTAGGCTGGAACTGTGGTTCACTTTATTGTGGGCAGAGGTGCCCTGGCCCACTTTGCCCTCAGGGGACGCTCCTGGTTCCTCCTCAGATGATGCCTGTAGGAGCCTTCCTACTTGTGGGCACCTGCACGTGACTTTTCAAATCAGTGTAAACATGGACTTTTTTTTTTTTTGGCCTCGCCGCACGGCTTTTGGGATCTTACTTCCCCAACCAGGGATTGAACCCGGGCCCAGAGCAGTCAAAGCGCCGAGTCCCAACCACTGGAGCGCCAGGGAATTAATTCCCCAGCGTGGACACTTGAAGACTGTCCCTCAGTGGTGGCCCCCTTGCCAGCCCAGAAGGCCACGTACGGGCATGGACTGCACCACGGGGAGTGCTGGTCTAGATAAAGTGGAGGCTGTGCCCCTGCCCAGCCAGGTAGGCGTTGAGGTCAGTACATTGTCACCTCAGTTGGGTGACGCGAAATTTCTAGGAAGCAGTAGATACTTGATTGTCACGCTAACGTAGAAGTCTCCACACTCCGCATCGCATCAGAGGATCTTTGGGCTTCTTACCTACTAGTGCCTTCAGATTCTGTCTGCTTCCTCTAGCAGTTTTCTTAGATTAGCATCACGAATGAGGGACTGGCTGACAGGGACAGAAAAAAAACACATTTTTCTTCCCCTCCCCCCCTCCCCCTCCCCCTCCCCTCCCCCTCCCCTCCCCTCCCCCTCCCCTCCCCCTCCCCTCCCCCTCCCCTCCCCCTCCCCCTCCCCCTCCCCCTCCCTCCCCCTCCCCCTCCCTCCCCCTCCCCCTCCCTCCCCCTCCCTCCCTCCCCCTCCCCCTCCCCCTCCCCCTCCCCCTCCCCCTCCCCCTCCCCCTCCCCCTCCCCTTTTTCTTTTCTTTTCTTTTCTTTTCTTCTCTTTTCTTTTCTTTTTTTGGCTGCACCTCACAGCTTGCAGGATCTTAGTTCCCCGACCAGGGATCAAACCCAGGCCCCCTGCAGTGGAAGCGCAGAGTCCTAACCACTGGACTGCCAGGGAAGTCCCCAAATCAACACATTTTTAAAGCCGCATTGCTTACAGAAGTCATCAGCTCTGCCACCTGCGCTTGGAAGGGTGAGCAGCTGCGGAGGACGAGGTCAAGATAGGACCTGGCGCTGTAAGGCGGGTGTTCACGAGACAGAGGGGGCTAAGTGCATTGTTCCCAAGAATTGCTGAGAAGAGCCCTTGGTGCTGCTGGGAACTTGAAGGGCACCGGCTGCCCTGCTAAAACACGCCCCCTAGTGGACGTTGGGTAGAACGCAGCAAGCCCTCTCCACTCCTCGGAGGAAGTGAGTTGGCCTCCCATTGCCTTTAGGGTGAACTCTATTATCCACACTTAGGGAGGGCCCAGGAGTCAGAACGATCTGATCTTAGTGTATTATCTTAGTATTTTTACTTGGGTTTGATTTCAGAATTCACTGTGAATTTTTCCCCCAAAGTTTATCATCTTAAATATATCCTACTACAGTTGAAATTTTAAATAATCCATGTTCTTTGGTGGAAAAAAATTAATAATTAAGTGAAACAGCCTAGAATATACTGGGACAAATAGGGAGTAACCAGAGATCAACCCTCCCCTCGCGTTTTTGTTTTTGTTTTTTCTTTTTTTTTTTTGGCTTTAATGTAACTACCCACGGAACCAACAAATAGGAAACCAAGCATTCTGTATTTTTTTTTATTGTGGAGTTTATACCAAAAGCCATTTAATAGGTGCTCTCCATTTGCGTGATTCAAGAAAATGAGCAGCTGGTTTTTCCCCTGGAATATGGCCTCGATGTTGGTGTGCATGTCTCAGGGGTCATCTTCTTTCATCTTTTGGATAATTGTCAGAAATCATTTAAATTGTCAGAATTTCATTCAGAAATTTTATATTCACCCCACAATTACTCGTTTCCTTCTGAAACCTTTTAAGATACTCAAACAGTGGTTGCCAAAAAGTAGTCAGAATAAAACCAGTGAAGAGAAGTAAAGTGGGAGAGCCGCGTAGACTGCTGTAGGTGAGCCGAGAGCCCCAGGCAGTGTGGCCATGGCAGGACTGGTGCAGCTCCTTTGCCCCCAGCCCAGGGCTGCATTGGTGGCGAGTCGTGGAGCCTGTGACTCAGAGCCACGGGCCTGGGTCGGTGTGGCGGTGGTCTGCTCTCATCAGGTGAGGCTTCAGGTTAGATGTGTGAACTTGTGATCGGAGACCTGGCATGATGAGGGAGGTGCATGTCACGTATGTGCCATGAAATAACGAATTTTATCAGCCTGATGCCACAGTAGTCCGTTGGCCATTGCATCTGTAGTTACTAGTCGGGCTCAGCAAGCTTTAGCGTCACTGTCAGAGCACATAATAAAATACTGGCTAAGACCTTGTTCAACCAGAATAGAGAGGAGATGGTGCTTTTGATAAATACTGTCATCTCTTTGGTGTCGATACTGTTACCACCAGGCCAGCCCTTAAGAAGGCTGATAGAAACTGGTGGCCTGTCCACATCTGGTTTTGCTGTGGAGACTGGGCAGGTAGGAACCCCTTGAGAGACAGGGAATGTTTCCGCTCCCTACACGGGGTCCTGACAGCTGCCAGGGGGGCCTGCAGGTGTGCATACAGATGTGCATGCGTCTCCTGTTGCCTGGGACCTCTCCTGGAAACCAGCCGTCAGGCGGGAGCATGAGTGCCACATACACAGAATACTTGCTTTGGGCCACTTCCTGTGAGGTGCTCCCAGATACCGTGTTTGGGGGGTGGTCCTGTGTAGGCTGCATGTGTATACAACCTCTTCGCACTGGAAAATAACTTCTCCGGCTCAGCTTCCTCAACCTCCCTCGTGCTGCGAGTCTCTGGAATGTGCCAGCTGTCCTCTCTCGCCGTCGCTCTGTCTGGCTGCCCCTGGGGGCCCCGAGCATCCCTGTGTGTGCCCGTGGAGGGGGCTGGCTCGACATGGGGGGTGAAGGGAGGACGGGAGCTGCAGGCGCAGCGACCCTGTGACCCCAGCCTGTGTGCTCCCATGTGCGGCTGCTCCTTCTGCCTTTTTAAAATTAACCCCAGGTTCGTCTTGGCCCTTGAGGGACATAAGGGGTGAGGGGGATTTGGGTGAGAGAGGTCCTGGCGGGGGTTGGGAGACAGGCCCCCGGGGGGGTGGGTCACGAGCGAGCCCTCGGAAGGGGCGTGTCTGGTGGCCCGGGTCTCAGCCTGCCCCGTGCTTGCTCCGCAGACAGCCAGTCGGACGCTGAGGCATCGGCGGGAGGCGAAGTGCTGGACCTCACCTCCCGGGAGAGGGAGCCGCCGACACCGGAAGGAGCAGCCGAGCCCAGCCCGGTCCCGGACGAGTCGCCGGCGGAGGAGGCGAAGCCGGCGGCAGCCACGCCGCTGGCCGGGGAGGAGAGGGGTGCCGAGGAGGACGCGGAGCCCGAGGACGAGCGCGCGGAGGAGGAGTGGGACGAGGACGCAGACAGCCCCGAGGAGGACACGGTCAGCAACAAGAGCCTGGACCTCAACCTCGCCAGCAAGCTGATGGGCTTCAAGCTGGCCGAGGGCGAGGCCGGCGCAGGGGGCGGCGGGGACCCGGCCGCGCAGGACCACCGGCACGCCCGCCACGCCTGCCACGTCTGCGGCAAGAGCTTCAAGTTCCTCGGGACCCTCAACCGCCACCGCAAGGCCCACGGCCGCGAGGAGCCCGGGGACAAGAGCGCGGCCCCCCGGGAGCCCGAAGGGCCACCGCCCACTGCCCCCGAGCTGCCTCCGAGGCCCGCCGAGCCCCCCGCCCAGGCGGAGGCCGTGTCCGAAGCCCCTGTGGAGAAGCAGAGCGAGGAGGCCGAGGGCCCCTCGGACGGGGATGGGGAGGGCCTGGCCGAGCAGAAGCCCTCGGAGAAGAGTGAGGACGACAGGAAGCCAAAGACAGCCTCCCCCAGGAGTGCGGCCAGCAAGGCGGACAAGAGGAAGAAGGTGTGCAGCGTGTGCAGCAAGAGGTTCTGGTCCCTGCAGGACCTGACGCGGCACATGAGGTCGCACACAGGTGAGGCGGCAGGGGCGGAGGGAGGGCTGCTGGTGGGGGGTGAGGGGGCGGCGAGCCAGCCGGGTTCCCGTCCTCCAGCCGCCGTGGGCAGCAGGACGCCCTTGCCGAGCGGGGAGAGAGTCCGGGTGAGCTAGGAATTGTAAGGGCTTGTCCAGCACTTAGCACTGGAGGGCACGGGCTGGAGCAGTGGACGGCGGAGGGGTGTTGGCCAGCGCGTTTTGATCGGCCTTTTAGCCCTCTGAGCCTCCGTCGTCCTGTCTCTAGAATGGGGATGATGGCTGCCCTGTCTGGTAGCAGCACCTAGAAGAATGTGGGTTTGGCCCGGGGGCGGGGGGGGGGGGGCTGGGGGTGTGGCCGGCGGAGCAGGTGCTGCGGCCGGGCTCCGTGGGGCTGGCGGCCCGGGGCCTGTGTGGGGAGGCACCCGGGATTCGTCGCCAGCCAGCAGGTGTTAGGTGGGCCGTGCAGCGAGAACCTTGTCTGTTCTTGGCTTCGCAGCAGCGGGGCTGATGGGGCTGAACGGGGCGGTCACCCGGCTGCTTCCTGGGCACGTCCTTGCTCCTCCTGGAACCCACCGCCTCTGGGCTTGAGGCTGCAAGCCCCAAAGCAGGGGCTGCTGTTCTGGTAGAAAGGCCGCCTGGATGTCCTCGTGAAGCCAGAAGATACAAGTGATTCTTCCCCCGCCAAACAGAAAAGCTCCCCTGTGTCTTGGTTTCAGCTCCCCTCTCCTCCCAGCGGCCAAGGTGCACACGTGCCCCACACACATACCCACGGCCCTGTTCTGGGACTTGAGGGCACCGGAGCTTGGCTCCCAGCAGAGAGAGATTCTCGGGCTACTGGCAGGTGGTGCTCTCAGCTGCTCTCAGCTCCGTGTTTGCAAGCGAGAGGGGAAGCCCCAGCTGCTCTGAGTCAGAGCACAGCATATCTGCAGCTTTGACTAGGGAGGTGCCGCCCTGCAAGGTCCCTGGCGACGGTGCCCGACTCTGGGAAGGACGCCGCTGCTGTCCTTCCACGGGGTTCTTTCAGGCCGGTCTGGTTGTCCCTGAGGTTCCGCTTCTGGGACTCTGGTTCCTGGATCGGGTGTGCGAAGCCTGGGCTGAAGGACGAGGAGACAGGGCTGTGTGGGCCTCCACTCTCCTCCTTCCCCATTTTGCCAGTTCAGACAGATAAGGTTTCCTGTGAGCGGGAGGGAGGCCCGGCCCGGCCCCGCCCCGCCGCCCTTCCCCTGGGGCCTTCGCTTGCTCTCATGCAACGCAGGGAGGTGGGTGCCGGTGGCCTTGCTGACAGCCGTGAATCTCTCTCCGTCCCCCAGGAGAGAGGCCGTACAAATGCCAGACCTGCGAGCGAACCTTCACCTTGAAGCACAGCCTGGTGCGCCACCAGCGGGTCCACCAGAAGGCCCGGCAGCCCAGGCACCCCGGCAAGGACAGCGACAAGGAGGAGCGGGGCGAGGAGGACAGCGAGAGCGAGTCCGCCCACAGCGGCAACAACCCCGCGTCGGAGGGCGAGGCGGACCCGGGCCTGCCCGCCGGCAGCCACGTGGCCGGCACCCGCAGCCGGAAGGAGAGTCTGGCCCCCAAGGACGCCGGCCGGACGGCGGGTGCCAGCCAGGCTGAGGCCAGCAGGGGTGCCCCCAGGGCCGCTGCCGCGGGCAGCCCCCAGGAGCAGGCGTCCCCGGGTGACCCCGAGCGGGAGAGCCCGGCGGCCCTCGTGCAGGACCTGCTGGAGCTGCCCGGCAGGAGGCCCGCCCACCCCCTCCTGGCCGCTGCCGACAGCGCCTCGCTCCTGGGCCTGGAATGACAGCCCGTCCTGCCCCCCAGCACACAGACGAAAGCCAGCAGAGCAAAATGTCCTGAGTCTGTATTTCCCCAGGTTTCCTCAGTGCCCTTCAGCTCTCGGGGTGGGGGAGGGAGGGGGAGGGGGGGTGGAGAGAGAGGCGGGCGCCTCGCTCAGTGCCATAGCCTTACAGACCCATGCGGAGATGCAGCACGTGCGACTCGAGTGCCTTAACTACTTACCAGCCCTTTGATGTCGTCTTGGGTGTTGTGTTTTCCCAAAATGACTTTTTAAAAAACAAAGCAAATATTTTAATGAATTATTTGGAGAGGACCTTTTCATTTAAGCATTAACGTTACCTTCTGTTTTGGTGTGTGTTAACTTGTTTTTGCAATTCTGTGATAGTAACGTTTGTTCTGTGAGCTGGAAACAGAAGGAAAAAAAAAAAAACATGCCCTTGGATACCCGCGGCCAATAACTGGAAGAAAGCGATGTGAATTTCATGTAAATTCCCAGAGGAAATGTGGAGAAGATGCTCATTTCTCAACTAGACTTTTTTTTTTTTTTTTTTTTTTCTGTTTGCTACATGGTGGAGCTGTAATTTGGTCCTCGATATATTGCAGGATGTGGTTGATGAAGGTTTCCAGTTTGGTTCAAGCCAAAACCAGGAAAGATTCTAGCTTCGACCTCGTACATGTTTCCACACTCTCAGCGTTAGATATGCCATTACTGTTCAAGTTTCAAGACAGAGAAGAGTTCCCCTGGCAACTGAACTGATGGAAAACATGCATAGGTGTCATGTATCTGATTTCCCCCCCCCCTTTCGGTATATGTATTAATAATATTATTATTATTATTATTATTATTTGTAGTTCATCAGTTTGCTGGTCTCTGCAGTCAGCAGAAACAAATGGGCAATATTTGTCCTGGGAGACCTGGGCCGCCCCCAGGTCCCCGTGTGAGCGTCTGCCCGCAGCTGTCCTTGGCTCCCCGGGCGGTGGCTCTTCTACTGTACTTAGACAAGCCTTTCTTCCGTGACTGCAGAACCCAGCAGGGGCCGTGTGGTCCTCCCGCCCGCCCGCGGGGCCGAGGGGCAGCCGGGGAGGGGAGAGGAGGTGAGGTGCGTGCCTGGGCTTCCGGGAAAGCCAGGCAGCAAGACCTGTCACTCGCGGTCTTCCTGCCAAACCCAGCCCAAGCCTCACCCGCCTGTGCTCCTGTCCTTTGCAGAGCGATGAAATACTACTACTGGTAATAAAACTGCACATGCGAGATTGAAGAGGAAAAATAGGTGTATGTTTACCTTCCTGTGATTTGGGGTTGGTGCTCGAAGATAAACATGTTGTGTCTAGTTTCTGAATCGCCTGGACCCCTGGGTGCACAGAGGCGGGATTTTCTTGCGTGAGCATCGTTTGCAGGCAATAGACCCCCTTACTGTAGCTGCCAGCAGTGAAAAGAAACAGATCCTACTGTAGTTGGGCTGTGCTCGGCATCCTGTCCTCCCGCCAGACGCCTGGGACGCCCCAGCCTCAGTGCCTCAGGCCTCCCGTGCCACCCCTCCCGGGACCCTCGCCCTTTCTGGCCCCCAGGGCTCCTCTGCCCTTACGCCTGTGTCCACCCCAGGGACCCCCTTCCTCTCCACTTCCTCACCAACTCCTGGTAGCCAAAAGCCAACCACCCGGGCTTCAAAGGAAGCTGTGTGTTCTTGACATGATGAAAAAGTGATCTCTTTGCATGTGAAAGGAAAAAGGTTGAGGTATATATGACTTTTAACTGTATTAGGGATGTGTGAACCAGTTTCAAAAGGAGGTTTTCTTCACTCTCCATGAGCACGAATCAGAACCAATGATTCCCCCACCCAGTATCACTTCCTACCAAGCGTGGTGTGCTTAGTTAAAAACCAGTTCATTCATCCCTTAATTTCTTACGACGATTGTTGTTGTTATTTTTGTTGTTGTTATTATTTGGGGTTGCTTGTGTTTTGTTTTTCTTCGCAGCTCTCCACACTAAAACTCGGAACGCTGTGGGGAGCAGCCACGACTTAGCTCTACGCTGGGGTGAGACAGAGCAGGAGCCAGGCCGGCAGCACAGCCGGGGCTGCCGCTCACGGTGATCGCGATCGACTGAAAGCTTTATTTAGCCTTGTCTGCACCCTCGTAGTCGATAAGGTCTTGCCACATTTTACTAGTGAGGTTGAGAGATGTATCATTTGTTTGTTGTTCTGTCCCCTCCCCCAATATTAAACTGTGAAATTTGTGATTTGTTTAAACTCTGGGTGAATCATAGCTTAGTTTGCATGTCCAGCTAATTTGTTTCTATACATTTGTTTGATTCTCTTTCTCCTTCTCTCAGGGCTTTTACAAAAAAATATATATATGTGGATCTTCTGAAAAGTTTTTTGAGGTGCAAGTTTCTCTCTCTTGTTTTTCTCTTTGATTTATGGACACGATGCTGAGATTCAATCACTACATGAAACTCCCGGCTGTGAAAACAAAACAAAAAACCCAAAGGGCTGTTTTCTCCACCAGCCCTGGGGAAGCTATGTGACAGTCGGATGCCGGTTTCAGGAAGCTTCACCGTTCTTTCCACCCTCTGTTCCTCTCTTTCCTCCAGAAGGAAGTTGATCCTAGTGATTTCAGCCCATGCATTAAACAGGAAACAATAATAAATGTGTAGAATTCATATTTTTCTAAAGGGAACTTAAAAACTGCTGCTACATGTTATGTACAAAACTGGTTTATGCCACATGAACAGAGAATCACAAATTTGGTTTTGGTACTTTTCGCTCCTCTTTGTATTCAGTTGTATAGTACTTCCAAATTCAGAATGAGAAGAAAAGCTGTTCTGTATCAAACCATCTAAGCAATAAATGTTATATTTTAAAAACGGCAGGTTGCCGGTCACATGGCCCGTCCTCTGATTTGCTGTGATCCTGTCAGCTTGTCCCACCCCCAGGCCGCAGCCTGCTGGGGACGGGTCATTGGTGTCCATGGCCATCGGGGTGGGGGGGAACCTCAGGCCTGCTCGCCGCCAGCGTGGCACCCATGAGAGCCGTCACCCAGGTGGCATCTCTCAAAAGCTGCCTCGTGCCCTCATCTTGGCTCGCCCAGGGTGGTCTCTTCGGGGCCGCGGCAGCAGCAGCTCGGTCCTTGCTCACGACCACTGACGCCAGGGGCTGTGTTTCTGGCCAGCGGCTCCCGGGATCCACTTTGTCTTTCCTCCTCCTCCAACCTGGTTACACGAGATTGAGTTGTCCCCGGGGCGGAGAACTGCTGTAACTCAGAGGAGTCCTGAGTTAGTCTGGACAGGGGAGTGGCCTGGACAGGATGGTGACCCCAGGGCTGGGGGACAGAGCAGGTCAGAACCCATGTTTGGGGGATCTGCCATCGTAAAGCAGCAAAAGGGCAAAGTCCCGAATCCTCTAAGCTGGGAGTGGATCTCAAAGCAGCCCTGGAGGAAGCTGGGTTCAGGGGAGCTGATTGCAGAAAATGCTTCCAGCGAGTTAACCCTGTTACAGTTCTGAGCGCCAGGGCCCGCAGGACAAGAGTTGATTGCTCTGGCCCTTAAGGCCTCTGGGCCCCCCATACACACACCAGCTCCAGGAGACAGACTGGCTTTGGTGAGGTCCAGTGAGGGGTCCTGACGGGTGTTAATAAAACAACCAAATAACTCAGGAATGGTTGTAACATAAGCAGCTCCCAGGAGACAAGCCCTCGTGGGCGCGGGGTTGCCGCTGGCCACCGAGGAGCCGCACTTAACAGCCCCTCCCCAGGAACGGGGTCGTCCCTGGCTGGGAACTGGGAATGCGCGTGGTCAGTGTGAAGGGCAAAGGGGCAGCCCCTGTGGAATAGGACGCAAAAGACGCAGGGTGCAGACCCCAGGGAAATGCCCCTCCGCCCACCGATGTCTGCGTGTGTTGGGTACAACCCCTGGGGGCCTGGGTGATGCTGGAAGAAGCATATAGGAGGTGAAAGATGGAATTTATCAAAAGAGTAATAAGCCTGTTACTTAGGAAGAGGAGAGGAAGTTCATCTGCCCTGTCACCTCCCGTGCTTGGGGCTGTCAGCCATCCGGGGTCCCCTGCCCCTGGGGAATGAGCTGCGGGCCCTTCCTCCCAGGCCACCTCACCCCCAGGCGCCCACCTCCGCCCCGGGCTGAGTCTCCCGTGCTGCCGGCCCCGGGCAGACGGGGAGGACGCTCAGGCACCCGCTCGCCCAGGCAGCCGTCCTGGAAGAGGGAGGCCGTGGGCACGTGCAGAGTGCGCGTTCCTGGCAGAGTTTGTATTTTGGCTCTGATGGCGAGTTACATGAGGAGCCTTAGCGTCAAGAATGATGGGCGGGGGTGGGGCGGGTTTTCCTTTTTTGTTGTTTTTTAAGATTTTTTTTGATGTGGACGATTTTTAAAGTCTTTATTGAATTTGTTACAATATTGCTTCTGTTTTAGGTTTTGGTCTTTTTGGCCATGAGGCATGTGGGATCTTAGCTCCCTGACCAGGGATCGAACCTGCACCCCCTGCAGTGGAAGGCGACGTCTTAACCGCTGGACCGCCAGGGAAGTCCCAAGAGTGATGCGTTTATTAGGTAAACACATGGGCTTGGGTTTTCCCTTCTGTTGTCTCTTCAAAGAATCCCAGTCAAGCACAGGTGACCCCAGAGAACCAAGGGCCATCTCCCCCGAGGCCCTGCCTCACCTTCTGCTTGCTCCCGTTAGAAACCCCCTTCGCAATTTACCATCCCTATTACAAGATGGGGAAATGAAAGGAGTTTATGTTTAAAAATCAGTTTTACTTTTGTAGCTGTCAAAACATGGATAAGGCCTTGAACTGGATGGAGCTTTGGGGGTGTTTTGCATGTTTCTTCCCAGGATCCAGTTACCCCGACGGGTGCCTTTATTCAACAAGGTGTAGCCTGGGCCGCTGCTGTGCACCTGGCACTGTCCTCAGCATGGAGAACACAGTGAGGAAAAAGACAGAAGACTCCTTTCCCTGCGGAACGAAGGTTGTAACAGTGGGAGACAAACGGACTAGACCAGGAAGATACGGAATCAAGGCAAGTCCAAGGGAAGAGGAGCCACGAGGGGGCGGGCACAGTGACCTGACGGGTCTCAGGACATCCAGCACTAAGAAAGTCACTCTCGCAGACCTGCTGAGCCGACACCTGCGTGGGAGGGTGTGAGGGTCTGGTCCCCGTCTCAGCGGGAGGGAGGCGGAGCCCAGGCCGGGTGTTGGACTGTGTGGATTCTGGGCCCTTCTGGCGTCTCCTCCCACCAGGCGCTGCTCCAGCCACAGCCTGAGCACAAGCCGCCCAGAAATCTTGCTTGAGTTTCTGCATTGGTGCCCGACTCTCAGATTCCAAAGGCTCCTGGAAGCGGCCGAGGAGCGAGAAGGGCCCTCCGGCGCATCGCCCCGCCACCAGCTCCCCGCCTGGGTGCCAGGCCGCCTGGGCCCCCTTTCCACCACCAGCTCCCGGGGAGGCTGGGACCTGGGGAGAGGACCGGGTTTATTTTAAACTTGAAATTGAAGGTTACTCTTTAACAATGACAAAACAGGCCCCTCCAATTCTCGGCTGCCAAATCAGTGTCCTAAATAAGAAACCAGCGGGCACTCCTTTCCCGTTTTGCTTTTCGGGGAAGGAAGCCACAGCCCAAGGAGGGAGGGAGGTACGTGCCCGGCGGCTGGCAGCCTCCACCTCGCCCGCAAGAGTCAGGGAGGCCGGCGAGGCTGCAGCCGCTCCCCAGCCTGCCTTCTTCCAGGGACGGGGGCAGCTCTTTTAAGTAAAAGTTTGGAAAATTTGGGAGCTGCAGGAAAATATGGAGAAAAAAGTTAAAGCGGTCATCTTGCCTCTCAACGCTGTTTTTATTTATTGAATACTGCTGTTTTAGTTGGGCCCGACTTCCATTCCTTCCTCACTCTCGGACATGTTTATATAGCACGTTGCACGTTGCAACTTGTTTTCCCGTGGGTTTTGTCTCTCATCTTCACCCACGTCCAGTGAACTGGGAAGGAAAAAAAATCCTTATCGCCTTGGAGCAGAGACGAGGGTGAAATGACTTGCCCAGGTCAGCTGGCTAATGGGTGGCCTTGTTAGGATGAAATTGCCCACCAGAAAAATGCTAAAACGGAAGGTGGGTGCCGTGGGGGTCTGTGGTGCTGTGTGGTGTCCACTGAAGCAGCAGTTACAGAAAACTGGGAGCACCTGCTTCTCAGACGTGGAAGCAGATGCCATGTGGGTGCTGCCCATGTGTTCCCAAGGTTACTCAGTGCCTTCCTGACTGTTCCAGCTTCTCTGCTGCAAAGCAAGTGACACCAGAACTTAGGGGCAGGATTCCGTGGGTGGCAGGGCTCTGCAGGGCTGGCTCATCTCTGCTCCACAAGGCGTCTGCCGGGGCAGAACCTCCAAGACGGGAGGCCCTTCAGCTCCTCGGTGTGGACAACCCACGCACACCAGAGAGAGTTCCTGGGTTGCTCGTTAAAAATTCCGGACTTACTGATTCAGGAATTTTTCTCAGGAGGGAATTAGCAAATTCCCAGAGAATTCTGAAGCCCAGGAAGGTTCGAAAACCACTGTTCCAGAAATTACACACAGTCCCGGGCTCCTGCCGGTCGGCTGTGCCGCCAGCTGCCGTCAGGAACACCGAGGCCGTCGTCTGGGCTGGAATAACTCTGAAATCTAGGACATGCGCCAGGACCTTCCTTCCAACACCCCGCCTGCCCTCTTCTCCAGCCCGTGTAGCTACCCACCCACCTGTAGCAGCACAGGGACCCCACCGCACCCTGGAACCGGGCCCCGGCCCAGGAAGCGAAGCTGCGTGAGCGCTGCATGAGCCCGACCTCAGCCCTGAGTTCTGGGAGCAGGCGCCTCCGCCTGCATCTCCCTCCTGGACCTCTGGGCCCCCGTCTTCTGATACCTGCTTGTCCCTTCGCCAGAGCTGGCCGGCAATTGCGGGACCCGGAGCAAAACGAAAACGGGGGGGCCCTTGTTCGAAACGCAGGGAAAGCCTTTCTCCTTCCCTCTCTCTCTCTCCTACCCACCCCCATGGTGTTGCTTGTTTGCTGTTTAAGATCGGCTCCCTCGGGCACGGGGACCCTGGCGGGGGGTAGGTGCGCCCAGGCGCCCGGGGCCTCACCGCAGCCCCTGTGCGGACCGTACTCACACCCTGCGTCCCGACCAGGCCTCCCCCGGGACCAAGGGGCCGCGGTCTCCGGGGGAGGGTGGGAAGCCGGCGGCCACCGGGACGGCGGGAGATGGCTAGAGGCAGGTGGCCCCGGAGCCAGCGCACTGGCCCCAGCGCGTCCTCCAAGTCCCAACGCCTTCGCCGGCAGAACCCAGCTCACGGACAGGATCGTGAGGACGCCGGAGGGGGCCCTGCCCCGGCCCGGCGCCCCTCCCCAGTGCTGCCTAGACCCGCTGCCCTAAAGCGACGCCTGCCTAAGCACCCCCCACCCCCCCTCAGGGGCCCAGAACCCAGGGCTGTGTGCCAGCCGACTGGCCGCGGGTCATGTCCCCCAGCCTCAAGCGCCCGCTTATTCCTCCCCGGGCTCTGCACAGTCGCAGTGGCCGGGGGCTGCCCGCCGTCCTGCCGTGTCCTCCACAGCCCAGCCCCGCCCCTGGTGACAGCCGGGCTCTGCCCCGGGGGGCCTGTGCCCTGTCGCCCGGGACGCCGTCCTCCCAGCTCTGGGCCTCGGGGCCCTACCAGGCAGCAGCAGGGTCGGCGGCCTGGCCCACGTCCTTCTGGAATCTTCCAGATCATTCCCACCTGCTTTCCCTCCCCGCTCACCAGCACCAGGGCCCAGCCCTACGCCCCCTGAGGTTAAGTGCTGACTCTCCAGGGTTTGGATCCTGCCGGAGAAGGTGGGGCTAAAGGTGCCCACATGGTGACCCTGAGTGAAGGGACGAGGGCCTGTCCCGTCAGCCTCAGTGGGCGAGGAGAGTGGAAGCAGAGGCAGCGGGGTGTGGGCAGAGGTGGGTGGAGGCGTGGCGTGAACAGGAAAGGAGGGAAGCACCTCATCTTTACTGAAACTGAGCTGCACCCGAGCCAGTTTTTCCTGTTATGTATTGTCTTTTTTTTTTTTTCTTAAGACTAGTTTTAGGTTCACAGCAAAACGGAGAGGAAGGATTTACTCTCTGTCCCCAGCGGCCCCATCCTCACACCCCGGCACGCCGGGGCGGGGGGCGTCTACGACAACGCATGAGCCTGCACGGGCCCTGTCCCTGTCCCTGTCCCCCGGAGACCGCGGTTGGCAGGAGGGCTCGCTCGGTGGCGGATGTCCTGTGGGTTTGGACAGACAGACGTCCACGACGTGGATCCGCCATCACAGCAGGGGACAGACTAGTTTCACTCCCCCCAAGTCCTTGGTGCTCCACCTCGTCATCCCCCCTATACCGCTGGTTTTTTAAAAGTTTTTGTTTAATTGGGGGAGAAAGAAAGGAGCCAGAAAAGCGTGCGCATTGGCTTCCAGGAGGTGAGCTTCCCGACGATGTCACGCTGATCTGCAGCCCCGGAGGGAAGCTGGAGGCGGGGAGGGGAGGGGAGGGGCGGGGAGGGGAGGGGAGGGGAGGGGCGGGGAGGGGAGGGGAGGGGCGGGGAGGGGAGGGGAGGGGCGGGGAGGGGAGGGGAGGGGCGGGCGAGGAGGGGAGGGGAGGGGCGGGCGAGGAGGGGAGGGGCGGGGCGGGCGAGGAGGGGCGGGGCCGGCGGGGCGGGCACGGGAGGCACGTGGTGGGTGGGTCTCTCCTTCCTTCGCTCAGGCATCACCTGCGGGCGCCCGGGGCCTACGGAGCCAGGTAGGAAACCCCAGGGTGAGGGAGGCGCAGACTCCGCTGCCCCGGGGTCTGGGGGGCCCGGGGTGGGGGGCGGAGGCGCAGGCCAGTCGCCCTCGGAGGGGACGACGCCCTTGAGTGGCCCGGGCCGGGGCGCTGGCGGGGACAGCGAGAAGCGCACGTGAGCCCGGGGATTAGAGCTGTGGTCGAGAGCGCGGTTCCGGCGTCAGGAGGGGGTCGATGAAGGTCGATTGTCGGATCAGAGCTGGTTCTAGAAACATCCCGCGGCGGAGCGCAGGGCGGAGCGGAGCCGGGAGGCCCAGGGAGGAAATGGCTGAAGTCGTCCGGGCCCAGGTGAGGGGGTTGGAGGGGGATGGAGGGGGCCGCTGGGGTGCAGCGGGGCGCGGGCGACGCGGGGGGACGAGGCGCCGGGGTGCGGGTCGGAGCGGCGGACGCGGGCGGCGCTGCCACCAGGGCAGCCGGGGGGCCGGCCAGGAGCTGGTCGCTGGGCCTGGAGGCCGTGGGCTCATCTTGTTCGAGGAGCCTTTGATGGCAAAAAGGGACAAAAGCCAGCTCGGACCGGCTCATGCAGACATGGGACAGTGCTAGTGGCTCTGCACGGGAGGCCGGGAGGGGGCCTGGCGCTCGGCAGGTGCAGGCACCCCGGGGCCGGTGCTAGAGCCGCCTTCTCCCCGCTCGGCCTCCCCGGCAGCTCACCCTCCTGTTCCCCAGCCCAGCCACTCCGCTGCCCCTTCTCACCGGGGACCCGGCAGTGACCCGTCTGGCCGGAGCCTCGTGCCCACCTCTGGGTCACATGCCAGTCTTGGAGCAGAGGGCCAGTCGGCTGTCCCTGAACTGCCCGGGTGGAAAGTTCCGCAGAGGAGGACTTGGGGGTGGGGCTGTCGCCAGGGGGAGGGGGAGTTTGCGGGGCCCGCTGCGGCGTCCAGTGGGCAGGCATCCAGGTGGGGCGTCTGCAGCTCAAGGGACAGGTGAGGGCTGCCGCCGGATGTGAGTTGTGTAGGAGCTGAAGCTCTGGGGATCAGTGAGGTCATGGGGGTGGGGAGGGGGAGAGAGAGAAGAAAGGGGGTTCCCAGCAGCTTTATGGGGTTACCCCTGGGGCAAAGAAACCACGCTCCCTATGCCTGCAGAGCCGCCTGTAGTAGCAGGAAGCGGCACCCTCTCTGCCCCTGCAAAAAGGTTAACCTACTTCGCGCTGAAGCCTGGGGGGATGTGTGTGTGTGTGCACACGTGTGTGCGATCAGGCAGGGCTCACAATCACTCATCTCTCGATAGCAAACACCTGTCTCTTCCTCCCTGTGCCCACCGTCGCTCGGGCCCACACACCCGATGGGGCACCCCCAGTTGGGCACTTGTTTGGTTCTTTTCATATGGTGGAATGTATTTGTCCTTTTTCCCCGTTTCTTTTGTTTAGCTGAGCTGTGTCTCCTCCGCTAGACTGGAGGACGCGCGGGGCAGTTATCCTGTGCCCCCTCCAAACCTCAGCCCGGCGCCTGCACGTTGCAGTGACTCGGGGTGTGCGTTTTGCAGACGGGGACAGAGCCCGGCTAGGCGGGCCCTGCGGGCCGTGTGGTCTGGGCAGCGGGGCGGGGACACAGTTTTGGGTCTCATCCGTCAAGCAGGTCAGCGCCAGGACTGGGGCTTCTGCCCAGGCCGCGTGGACATGCGAGTTCTCAGTGAATGAGTCCACCCACTGGCGGGGGGCAGGGGGCATATGCTGTGGCTCCGACCTTCGCAGGTGCTGCGCGTGTCAGGCGGGGCTTCTCCCTGGGCGGCTCATTACGGTCACCTGGGGACTGTTCCCATCCGGTGATGGGGCCTCACCTGAGGCCCATTAAACGGTCTCTGGGGTGGGGCTCCACGCCGAGGGTTTTTAAAGCTCCCCGGAGCTTCCTACTGTGCAAAAGGCTGGGCCTGCCCAGCCTAGGGTGTCCTGAGGGCGACACAGGGACAGCTGATGGGATTCGGAGCCAGACAGACCTGGGTTCAAATCCCAGCCCCACGGTGACTCGGCTCCTCTGGATTTGATGTCTTCATCTCCAGAATGGGTGTTAAGTGCCCATTTCCCAGAACATCAGGTACGTACAGAGCTTCAAGTACATCGAAGCCGCCTAAAATAATAGTCCCCAGGCCTCCCTGAGACCCGCGGCCTTCACCGAGTAGACCCTCAGCTTCTGTTTCAGGGACATGTGGGGAGAGGGAGGCCCCTTCAAGGGTGCCATGACCGGGACGGTGGCAGCCATAGTCACACGGAGCTGGGGACGGAAAAGCCTTCCTTCTCCTTCTGATTATAGAGGAAAGGATTCATAGTCTCCCTGACGTGACCTCTGTGAGTGCTTCCACACGTTACACAAAATTGTCATCTGTCATCTATTCGTTTGGAGACTTTCCATTTTCTGAAAGGCAGCGGGGACCCTGAGTCGGGGAGGGGGCATCGCAGCTGGGACTGTTGCTGCCAAGCCCGCGTCGCGTCCCTCCCTCCGCCGGTGGCTTCTCCACCCGAGCGCTGGCCTGGCGGGGCCTGGGCTCCTCAGCGGTCCACGAGGAGCCATCCGAGGGAGGCGGGAGGCGCCAGAGGCCCGGTGCGTGGGTGAGGAAGGCTTGCTGACGAGGGTCCTGCTTTGCCTTTGGAGTCCCAGGGTTGCTGGGCAAGGCCCTCTGCATTATGTCACACTGCGAGGTTGGCGTCGGCTGGGAAGCACTGGGCCCAGGGTTGAATTTTGTGTTGATACTAGAGATAGAGGCTCACCAAAAAGCTGCTTAGAAATCTAAAAATTTCTAGAGTTTGGAGGCTGCAAATGTTACAAGTTTATCTGAAGATAAAGCTAACTGGACCACGAGGTAAGGAAGGGCAGCTTCAACTTGAGAGATGGTACTTAGACGATCAAAGCCCTTAACCACGTATATGATCAAGGTCATAGCTAAGGAAATACTGCCTGTTATGGGCTGAATTGTGTCCCCCCAGATTCAACCCCCAGCACCTCGGAATGTGACTGTATTTGGAGAGAGGCCTTTCAAAGGGTGATTAAGTTAGGGTGACCCTAATCCGATCTGACTGGTCTTATAAGAAGGGGGAGTTTGGACCCAGACACCAGGGATGTGTGTGCACGGTCCGTGTGAGGACACGGGGAGAAGATGCCCATCTACACGCCAAGGAGGGGGAGGCCTCAGGAGGAACCAACCCTGCCGACGCCTGGATCTCAGACCTCCAGCCTGCCCGGCCGGGACCCCTGGGCAGCGTGGCTCGGGTGCCTCACGTTCAGATCCGGGAGCGCCAGGCATTTCGTGATTGTATTAAGCACCACGCTCCTGGGCCTGAAACCTAGGATGGGTGTGGAGAGAAGGAAGGTGCATCTGGTCAGATCTGAGTGCCCCAAAGATCACGACCGTCTGTCCCCCAGGGCCTGAGAAGAGCCGTGGGGCTTCCTTCGCTCTGGCTGGAATCTTCCAAACCTCAGATCGGCGCCTCCTCAGAGGTGCCCGTGTCCCAGCTGCAGCCTCACTCACCGGGGAGCTCATCAAACACCTAGAATCCAGGGCGGAGGCGCGGGGTGGGAGAGAGTTAGCAGCCCCTCAGGGGGCCGACGTGCTCTGAAGTGTCTCTTGGCTCGGGAATGACCCCGACGCACCCACCCCCTGAAAAGCGCTGCCTGGCCCCCTGTCACCCCTCAGCGAGTCTCAAACTTCGAATCCACCTGTAGAGTTTGTTTGAAACTGCAGATTCCTGGGCCAGCTCCCCGAGACCCCACTGTAGGTCTGGAGGATGTTCCAGGTGATTCCACACGTGGGGTTCACGGGCCAGCCCTGAGACGCGCTTCCCCCGCGCGAGTATATCTCTGCACCTGTGTCCATATCACCCACCGGCCGGATCCCCTTCCTTGCCATCTCTTCTGTTCCTCAGCTCCTGCCTCCCCCCCTGCTCTGCACTTGCAGGCTCAGCTCAGAGCACCTCCCCCGACAATCCGACGCCTCTCGTGCCCCCCTCCCAGCCCGCCCCCGGCCCGGCCTGCTCTTGCCGCACAGTTACGGCCTGGCCGGTGCAAAGACAGGGACCAGGGACGGTCCTGTGCATCCCTGACCCCCGGGGCCTGGCACTCAGCAAGAGGTGGACGCTTGTCGGTAGCCTTTCGGTTCAATTTATTTCCGTCCAATTCGATTCAGTGCAGTTCAACTCAATTCACGTCAGCATAATAAGAGCCTGTCGTGAGCCCAGCACACAGACGCGGGCCTCCGCCCGGGGGAAGGGCCTGTCACCTGGACGCGTGCCCCACGAAGCATCCCTCATCGCGGCACCAAGCCCTCCCCGCCCGGCTCGTCTCTGAACATCCCCTACGTCGACACCGGCAGCCGCTAAGGTGTGTGTTCCAGCCTCCACGTCGCGGGCTGGCATCCCGCCCGGGTCGCCGTCCCCGTGACGGGGAAGCGCAGGCCAGACGGAGCAGCCGGCGGCGTGGGGCCCCGGGTCCACGCGTCCTCCCGCGGGCGGAGGACGACATCGCACAGCAGCTGCGCCACGGAGGCCGCTGAGCCCTGCCACGCAGCCAGCGCGGTGCTGGCACCTCCGCAGAGCCCGCCGAGGGTCCAGCCGAGGGGCCGGCGCCGTCCCGAGGTTCACGAGGAGGGAGGCCGGCGTCCTTCTGCAGCAAGCAGCCTTGGTGGCGGGGCCCGGCCCGCGTGGCGAGGGATGGCGGCGCTGCGGGAGGGCCGGTGACATCAGTGCGCCTCCCCCCTCCTGCGTCTGAAACAACAAAGGGAGACGGTCAGCTCCTGGGCGGCCTCCCTGCGGGGTCGGGGCGCGGGGCAGCCGGCGAGGCCGGGGCCCAATGACGCTTCGTGCTGCTCTTTTGGGTCCAGATGCCCAAAAGCCCCGGAGAATCCCCTTCCTCCTACCCCGCCCCCCATGAAGAAACAAATGGAAAAGTCTCGGATTGGGGGGCCAGTTTCTAAAATGAGTCTATTCTGCGACTCCCAGAAGAAATCTTTATTGGGATTAGTCAGACTTTCATGCTCTGAGTGAGGATCTGGCATGAAACAAAGCCCAAAGCGTAGCCACGCGCCAGGCGTAAAGCAAAAACCCACCCAGGCTCGTCCGGAGAGACTTGGAGGGCTCGGCTCTGCAACTAGAGCGGCGCCCAGAGTCTCACTCATTCTTGCATTCACTCAGCAGACGTTTGTCGAGCGCCCGCCCCGTGCCAGGTCTGGACTGGGGCCTGCGGGTGGGCAGGGCGGCCTGGGACCCCTGAGGCCGGTGCCCGGGGCGTGGCGGGCCAGGCCGCTGACCTAAGCCCGGCGCCGGGCGTGCGGGGCCTAAGGAAGCTTCCCTCGAGGAGGAGGAGCCGGGAGACCGCGCAGGGCCCCACCTTCGCCCGCGGTCCGCGCCCACGTCACAGGGACCGACAGGAAGGGCCAGGCGCCGTGCCGCGTGGCTCCTGCCGAAAGGGCGCGACCTGAGCCCCGTCACGAGGACGCAGCACACAAGGCCCGGCCGGGGACACGCGGAGCTACCGGCCCGCCCTCCCTCAAGGCGCCCGTGTCCTGAAAGGCCGAGGAATCGTCCAGACCCAAGGGACCCACGGACACGTGACAAGTGCACGGACGGCGTGAACCCGGACCGGCCCCCGAAGCAGGAGGACGGGCCGGGGGCGGTGCTGGGCCAGGTGGCGAGCGCTGGCCGTGGCCTGTGGCCTGGCGGTCACTGCACCGGTGTGGCACGTGCCCTGGTCAGAGCGCGTGCCCGTTCCCGGGAGGGGTCAGGGACGGTGCGGGTCTCGTGCAGGTCTGTCTGTAGCGAAGGTCAGCAGTTAAGGATCTGGGTGAAGGCGGAGGGTGTGGGAATTCCTGTGCAGTGTTTCGCAGCTTTTCTCCAAGTTCCAAACTGTATGAAAATTAAAGGCTGCTCCCAGACTCGGTGCCGGCCGGGCGGGTGAGGGCAGGGCACCGGCGCCGCGTGTGGGCGGCGGGCGGGAGTGCGAGGCCGGGGGCGGAGCGGGCCTGGGTTCAGAGGTCGCACGGAGACAGCAACAGAGGTTTGGGTCCGGCTCCTGCAGGCCGTGGGAGGGACCGGGCCGTCGCCGAGGGTCCCGGTGGCGCCTCGTGGCCGGGGTTGGGGGGACCGGACCGGCGGTGGCACCAAAGGCACGGCCACCACGTGGGCGCCGCGTGTGTCCCCTGCTCACCGGCCGCGGGGAGCCCACTCACTGGGGACCAGGGCCGCGTCCCAGGGGCTGTTAGCAGGTGACGTGCAGGGGGACCCGTCACGTCAGAAGGGGCTCTCCTGTGGGGGTGACGGCGCCACGGAGTCAGGACATCCCGAAGGAGGTGGTTCAGGGAAGGAGCCCCCCGCCCCGCGTTGAGCTTGAGGTGTCCGTGGGACACGGGGGTTTGGCGGGGCGGGTCCGGGGTCCGGGTGCGGGGCAGAGCCGCCTGTGTCAGCTCCCGGGGGGCCTCGCCGCCTCTCAGGAGCCGGGTGGCCGCGGGCAAGTAGCTCTGTCCATGGACACCTTGGTCTACATCCCTCAGCAGTAACTGGTGCTACTAGATCCTCCTCAGACGGGGCTGGGGGCCCCGAGCATTGAGAGTCAACACGAGGGAGACGCTTCGACGAGGCCCCGGGTCAGAGGAAGCGCTCACCACCTCCCCGGCGGCCACCACCATCCTCAGCTGGCCTCAGGCATCCAACACGAGGAGAGGAGACACCGGCGGGGGGCAGTGACGCAGCGCCATCTCTGTACAAGGACGGGGGGGCCACTCGGGCCCAGGCTGACACCGCTGGCTGCGGCGCGTGCGCTGTCCTGCCGCAAGCTAGTCCAGGGCTTCCCGAGGGCACGCAGGGCAGGCTGGCTCGCTGCTCTGCAGCCAGCAGGACCGCCAGGCGAGACCCAGACTCTCCTGGCGAATGTTCTGCAGTGCAGTTGTGGGAGCACTGGTGGCGGGCATTAAAACGCAGATTCCTGGGCGGAATTCGGCAGCTCTGGCCACGGCGCCCTAGGCAAACCTCCAGTCCTCCACCCCCAGTCTTACGGGCAGCAAGGTTGGTGAATGCCGCCTAAGGGCAAGAAATAGTTGTTGAAGTGACTCGTATGGAGGGAGAAGGAATGGCAATTATTTTCATCCTTTATCTCAAGCAATCATTTTGGACCCTTTACTTTCCATTATTCAATAGAATAGGTAAAGATTTAAGTGGGCAGACAATTCCCATCATTTTACTAAAGGCGCTGTTTCCTTGGGAAAAAATGAGGTTGAGGTAGTTATTATCACTTTTTACTTGAGCCTGGATAAAAGGTTTTTGACAAAGGAAGGCGTGATAGAGGTCTTCACGAGCACACAAAAGACCGTTGTAAGGGAGAGAAAGCAGATTTTTTAAAGATGATCTGGAGGGCAGAACTAGGACACAGACCACAAGGAAGCTGATCTGGGCTCCAGCAAGAACTGTCTACTAGCTGAGCTGTCCAAAGATGGGATAGGCCACCTGGCCAGGTGGCCAGAAAGCTGGCCTAGATGACTCTGTGGATTCTTTCCAGCTCTAATGTTATATGAGGCTCTATTAAGTACAGAAAAAAATATAAGGACCACACCTTTTAAACAGAATTTCACCATTCTAGGGAAAAAAAGTTGATGATGACGGTTTTCAGTTGGCTGACAAATGAACACTGTGTATGGAATGAGGAGAAAATACATTCCTAGTAGTGAAAATGAGGTTACTCTGGGCCAGGCACTGGGATGGCTTGCTTTTCTCATGCAGTATCTTTAACAAATCCAACCAAACACTTGGCGTATAGTGAGGGCTTTACATTGATTGAACGTTAATAACTAACCATTTTAGTTACGATTATCCCCATTCTAGGGAAGAAGACACAGGTGGGACCGATTAGGTGACTTGTGTAAGATTGCTAAGTGGGTGAGTCTGGATTCAAACAAGGGCTGTTAACCGTCATACTCATGTCCAATGAGAGAAAGTATTTCACGAGTGCATCCGAAGTAAACACGTGTGTGTGGACGTGGTGCAGGCAGAGCAGACGGGCAGTGGCTTTGTCTGAGACCAAGTTTCTCTTGGGAGACAAGGCTCCAGAGAGCACGTGCTGTGTGTGTGTGGCCAGCTCTCCAGGTGACATGATCACTCAATCCAAGTCACTTCATTGACGTCTTAGCAAAAGCAGTTATTTTCACTTTAGTCCCGTGTTTGGTTTGGGGTGGAGGTGGAGCACAGGATGCCCAGGCCGGTGGGTTGCAGTGTTTGGAGTAGGTGGCTTGCTTTAGGGGAGGACAACTCCTAACAGTCTTTCTGGCGATGCCTTGGGGAGGCCCTGGGAATGAACCGTCATGGCTGTACCACCCGTGAGCAGCAGAGGGCAGCAGAACACACCCGCGCAGACGGGTTTCAGGGGGCCTGGGCGTCAGGGTTCTGCTTTAAAATGTTTCCCTGTCATTTGGAGGATTCTTGCAGAGAAGGAATACTACTGATTTAAAGTTATGATGCAGGTAATGAACTATTATTCCCTTGTAAGAAAATTAGCAACTTTTTTTTAAGTCTTAATGACACAGCTAGCCTCCTGACTTGAAACTCTCCTTTTGGAGCTGTCACCTCTGATACCTTATCTCATTGTCTCAACTTGATATAATTTGCCAAACTTGGATTATACGTTTAACGAAAACTATTTAAGTTTACAATTCACTCACGATTTGGGAACTTACTTGATTGTGTGAAGCTCGGCTGTGACACCCTATTGTTTCACTTCCTTTTCTGGAACTCACCCACAGGATTTCACTTGAGCCACCTTCCCGGCAACTCCTGGGCACTCGCTTGCCAGTTTCCTTGGCTCTGTTTGGTAAATGCCTCCTGGTGGAGCTGCAGCCCCCGTCCCTCCCTAGAATCCTCACTGCGCAGATGAGGCCGGCAAGTCGACCTCTTTTCTCCTGGGTTTTCAGTGAATGGGGACCGTGCGGCCACCGGGAGAACCTCCGTATTACGAGGGAGGCAACAGAATTCTGTGAAGGCTCTGGACACAGACCAGCCCGCGTTCCAGTCTCAGCTTTGCCACTTCACAGTCGACCGCGTCTTAGTACGTCACTGGTCTTGTACATTCAGTTTCCTCATCTGCAAGACGGGGGTGTTACCTACTTCACTGCAGGGCTGTGAGGTTAACTCGTATTTATTAAACACCTACCACATGCCAGGTACCGTTCCAAGACTTGGGGACCCGGTAACTGGAAACTCTTGCTGTCACGAAGCTTAAAATTCGAAAAGGGGGCGACGGGCAGCGGAAGGGCCAGGGAGCGGTGAGGGACGAGGCCGACACCCAGGGTGGCGCGAGGCGTCGGGAGGGCAGGCGCCCTGGACGAGGGAAGGCTGCGGGGGGCGCCGATGCAGGGGGGCGTCTGGGCAGACGGAGTCACTGCCACGGCGTGGGGTGGGGCCGTGTGGGCACCAGGGCTGGGAGGGCTGGCAGTGCCAAGCACGGGCTGGCACAGGCCCAGATGGAGATGCAGGTGGTTTATTAACGTGAAGGCGTAACAGATGAGAAGCAAGCCTGGGTGCCGTCCAAGGAAAACTCTTTTGAGGATTTTCTACCAATCCATCTTGATTTTCTCTGAGCATGTAAAGCGACAGAAACATCTAAGTTTTCGAATGGGCTCACTTTCTTTCTGGGCTACAGCCAAGGTGCCTACAACCATTGCGATTATTATACTCATCGCAGGAGGCTCAAATAAATTTAACACTTATATTTATTTCTTCCATTCTAAAATATAAGCACATTACAAACACTTTGAAAAGGAAAAAAAATCCACCACTCTACCACAAAAACTGCTTTAGCATTTTGTGTATTTCTTTTCAGACTTTGGACTAATCTGAAATTTACTTAATACTGAGCGTTTCAAGCATTGTAGAGAAGAAATTAAAATGCTGGTTCTTACCGCCCTAATATTTTTTGATTCATTTCCTTTCAGCAGAAAAGACGAAAAATATTACATAGTTACAAAGACTAAATCGCCAGAGTATGCACAGCTTCTAATCAAAAGTTGCTTTTTCTATGAAGAACACATTAATTCAGCTCTACCACTTACAACAAAATCATGAAAAGAAGGAAATTCTCGGTACTGACTCAGTGATACACTGATGAAGTTAAACCAAAGAGGCATCTCTGCTTACTTAAAAACGTTTAAACGGTCAGAGTATGTAGTCTCTAATTACTGGGAACCGAAACTTAATATGCGCACACACGTACATACGTACGCGTGTGTGTGTGTGTGTCGGGGGGAGGTGTCTTATGACCATCATTTGAAAAGTCAAAGAGCTCACAGCCAAACAGCACATGTAAAGCTCATCTTAAGTCTTCTTCATTCTAAAACAAAACTTGTCACTTGAAATGTCTAAATTCTGTATGTTGAAAATAGGTAAAGCTTTTTACAAATTCCAGAGAGAAATTAAGATCAAGGTCATAGCTTCCTTTCTTTGCTTAATATTTTAGATGCACTTTGTGCTCAAAGATGAAGACCTAGCAGTAAAACGCACTGGCACGTTACAAATCATTCTGTATTGAATGCAAATCCTTTCAAGGTCAGCTTTAATTAGTGATATGCAAATAAAGAGATGCGTTTGAAGATGAGTTTAGGCAGTAGGTTGGACCAGTGGAAATAACCAAGAAAAAAGGGTGTTCTTGGGTTTACCAAACTGGAAAAACTGTGATCTCCAAATACTCACTGAGCAGGAACTTTTCTCAAATGTTTCATTAACTAGTCAGTCCTAAAGGTGGCCAGATAACTTTCTCACAGTCACCAGATAAAACCCACACTGCAGAAGAACGTTTTGTCGTAAATAGCCTGATTAAAATACACTGCCCACTAGAATTAAAATAGCAGACACCCAAGACCTCTTGCAGTGAAGTAGGAAATGTAAAAAAAAGTATTTTGAACCAGAGGTATTTTTGCCTATACTGAATAGATTCGGATTTCTCTAAAGTTCTTAAGTTGTTAAGATTTTGAAATGGAGAGAACTGAAATCTAATTTAATTCATAGCAGAGGTAAATTAGTAAGAATGTATTAAATATTTAAGGGCAAATCACTGTACCTGGGACTCTTTAAGATCTAATGTTGGATAAACAGGAGTCATGTTACTGAAGAAGGACAGAGATTTATGGAGGGAAATAAACATCGGTGACTTGTTGGTTTGGGGTTACAGTAAAACATTTAAGTGAAAGTGGATCACGGGCAGCTAGAAGGGCAGGGGGAATCCAAGGGCCTGCGTCCAGGGGCTAGACGCACAGGTCAAGGCCGGGGAGGAGGGAGCGGAGACCCCAGGAGAGGTCTTCGGGGCAGAAGCTGGGCTGAAAAGAAGAAGACTGAAGGCCCAGTGAAGAAGGCGAAGCCCGGAGCCCAGGAGGACCGGAACCGGAACAGCCAGAGGGGCAAGAGAACACGCCAGACTGAGGACGGGAAGGTTTCCGCCCAGGGGCACGGGAGGACAGAAGCCGGGACGGGGAGGACGGGGGGACGGAGGCCAGGCCCGGAGAGAAGTCTCCCGAGGATCTGGAGACGGGACTTGGTGCCAGGAACGGAGGCGCCCCGGGCAGGCGGCTGCGGGCGCGGGCAAGCCCTCGAGGCACAGACACGGCGGGGCGGCCACGGCCTCTCGCCGCTGGTCCCTGAAAGGAGAGTCCTCAGGCGCCAGCAGGTGTGCTGTCCGGGAGGAATGCGACGAAGGCAGGTCCCCCACGGGAGCCACCCTCGCGCCACCGTGCGCCCCGCAGCTTCGGGACGGCAGCCTCAGCCGCTCCGGGTCGCGCTTCCACTCCGTGGGGACAGAGGCCACCCCTCGCAGGGGCACATTTTGAAAACACGCAGCGGTATGTTAACTGTGAGACGGTCACGCAAGACCGGAAAGTACTGCAAGTCTGACACTCAAGTGCCCGGCGCCGCAGGGGCCCCAGGCCTGCCGCCCGCTCCCGGGGGCGCCGAGGACCCCGCCCCGCGGGCGATGGCGGTGCGTCCCTGGGAGACCGGAGCCGGCGGCCGGGCGTTCACGTACACTCGACAGGTACCCTGACTTAAGGCACAGAAGGGGCCTACCTTGGAGAGAAACTGCCAAGCAAGTCCTGCGTGGCGCGACCAGAACGCGGTAAGGCGTCTCGCGCGTCAGCCGCAGCGCAGCACATCGCAGGCGTCGGGCCGGAGCCGGCGGGCGGGGCGGGCGGGGCGGGCGGGGCGGGCTAGCGAGGCGGCGTGCGGGGCCGCGGCGACCTGACGCGCATCTGCGCCCCCCGCCCCCGCCCCCCGAACGCTGCTCCCGACCAACACGTTTCTCACGCTCCTCTCTAACGTGCTTTTAGAGCTTGAGCACCCGTTTTGACAAATGTGATTCAGATGGATGATGGGACCAATGGATTTCATCTTTGGGTGGCTCGGTCTGAGGCTGTAAGAAATTCTGAGAGGCGTTTCCGAAATGTTTTTTGAACGGCGGGCGATGGCGTCACTGGAACGTGTGCCGCCTCCCCAAGTGTTCCGAGAGCTGCGTGTGCAGGCTCTAACACCCCGGGCAGCCCCGGAACGCTGGTTCATTAGTAGACCCATTATTAGAGCTGGCCCCCTTGCATGTCCATCTTAAGGCGTTTACTCTTGCATTAAAAACGAACACCGTTTTACTTTTCTATTCGGTAGTTTAACCATCACTCCACAACGAAGCCCAAAAAGCGCTACCCGCACCTGCGTCGCGCGCGCTTCACGGGCTGTTCCTGCAACACGGCGTTTGTGGCAGCACTCACCCACGTGCCGGGCCGTGTCCTCGGCACCTCATAACCCCGGGGGTCAGGCACCCCAGGCTGAAGGCCAGTGCCTCCAACTCAGAAGAGCGAGCCGGGATTTGGACCCAAGCAGACCGACGCGAGTCCATTCTATACCTCAGTCCTCTTTCTTTTTGCCAAAGTAAACTAGATTTAAGGAGAAAAAATCACTTGACGTTGTGTTAGGCAAAGGTACGAATCAAACTGGGACTTCCAGGTATTTCTCAATGTAAAAAACACACCGAGACGCCAGAGGTGAGCTGCCTTCTCACCGTCACCACTGGTTCCTGGCCAGGGCAGACTCTGTCCTAATCCCCAGCCCGGCACACCGCGCGGCCCCACCTCTCTCTGTTCAGCCTCACAGAACTGCCAACAATAGATACTGGGTTATCAGCAGGACTCCTGAACACAGCCCTCTGGAAGACGGCCAGTAAACACTGGCCCACGTTTCCTCGTCTTCTTCAAACGCTTGTGTTAGGTTTCCACGTGAGGGCTGTGAACTAGAAGCCGGGACAAAAGGCCAGCAAGACACGAAGATCATGGCCCAGCAGACAGGCCAATGAGACAGGATGAGGTGATCAGTCGTTCACAGGTTCCCTAACAGAGAGATACGTGAGGGGCGGCAGGGGATCAAGAAGGGCCTAGCCAAGTCATCTTCAGCTGTGGTTTCTTAACTTTAAATAAGGGCTGTCCTTCCTGTGTTCTCCAGGTGATGCTAGGTTTCCTTTTTAATGCTCCATTGTGCCCTACTGAGGGAAACCGCTGTCTGAACAGGAAGACACGACAGATGCCTAACCCGCTTCCCAGCTCCATCCCCGTGTGTGTGTAGCCCAAGAACAGGGAGATCATCACTCTCACCTCTAACACGAAGGTGAGTCTTTCAGTCCTTGAAAATTCAAACTAGAAAACCCACCTTGAAGAAAATGTTTTTAACCATGATTTTGAAATAACCATGAGGTTATTTGAACTTGCTAGTCGCTGGATTCTAGAAAACCAAGTATTTGTTTAAGCTGCCCGAATGCTTGGTTTTATAAAGTCTCCATCTTAAACCTGGTACAGGGAAGAGAATATATAAGATCCAGAGTAAGACGGGTCTGAATCCAGAGTCAGTACGAAACCTCGCACAAGCTTCTTAAACTCGGAGGTTTCGGTTTTTCCCATGTGTATAAAATGAACAGTTATCACCTTCTTTCAGTGGGTTGTTGTGAAGGTTTATGAGATGATAAATGGAAAGGCCCAACGGAACACAGTACATGGCTGATGTTTAACAAATGAGCTCCTTTCCTACTGCCTTAAAAAAAAAAAAAAAGCAGCTAGATGGTACCCAAGCCCTAATCATATTCCTATATGATTCCAAAATCTAAAAGAAAAAAAAACTCTAAAACTTCAGATTATGTAATTAACTACTGTGTAAGTCCAGCCTTTTGTGGAAAAGGAAAAGGAGTAAGAGTCCTGAAGAAATTATTTAGATGTTCACAAGTCAGTCCCCAAGTTTTGTCCTTCCCTCCTGTTCTCTTCTAAGGATGATGATCTTACGAATACAGATCAACATTCCATTCACTTGAATAACCAGGGTCTTGTTTTATGTGTCAAGTTGCTCTTCATTAAGCTGGAGATACTAGTTCAAAGAAAAGTAAGATTTTATTTAATAAAATTAGAGCAAATTTATTCATTTTACAGCTATAAATGATGCCGTCCAAAACTGTGGTAAATTACTTCAAGTGTATCTGGAAATGTCTTTAAAGGCAAGGGTGTAATTTATCAAAATCTTGCAGAAATGATGTGTATTGCGCCAAGTTCATTGGTTAAAAAAAAACAAAACAAAACAAAACGTTATTTAAATGCTCTAGCCAAATAAATTTTCCTTCATACCAAGGGTATGGATATCATTGTACCACAAAAGATGAATGCTATATAAGAGCCTCACATACCGTTACATTTATCTACTCCTGTACCTCCAAAATAGCACGTCATTAAGGAAAGGCTTCAAGATCACATCACCACCGTCTGCTTCTTCCCAACAGAGCCAAAACACAATTCCAGGCTCATGAACTGCAAATACACCTTTAGGGCAGGGCAGTGGCTTTTTAAATTTTTTCTTTTTAAGATGTAAATTTGCCTTTTCCTCCTATTAAAGTCACTATTTTCTGAAGCTTATTTAAAATGAAAAACTTCACTAGAGTCAAGTCAATGATCCTTTCCCTCTGATTTCTCTTTTCCTCAGGCTTCTACCTTGGAGGTACCATTTCCCTCTTCAAGGGGGCAGGAACAGTCTTACAAGTCACTTACTATGTAAGACCATGAAATGAATGATGCAGCTGTACAACCAAGGTGAGATCCATGCTTTATGAACACATTATTCTCACACGTCCCAGTGACAGGCTTAATACACAAGATTCTCAGTTCATTTTACAGACTCTGGAACCAAGTTGTTCAAAAGATGAATTCTGAAACCATGGTTGGTGTAGCAAATTAATATATCAAAACAAACAAAAACTTCAAATATTTACATTTAAAAAAGACATTTAAAAAACAGGCTACTTATTAAGTAAGTGTGCTTGAACAAACCATGTGTGGAATTGAATTCCATTCATTATGGAGTTAGTTTCTGTTAAACACTGACACTATAGAGACCCCTGGCATCTGAGGACTTAAAATTATTTAAGTGTTCCCAATCTATGCTAAAAAATAAAATATGACATAATTTCCGTGCGCTAATGTGAACCTCAGATATGGAAGGTCTAATACACATAAGGCAGATTACTCAGGAGTCAGAAGGCCTGGCACTTGTAACTCAGCGTGGCTTTGCCATTGCCTAAGTATCACCAGGAATTCAATAAAATGCTCTGTAGAGGTCATTTAAATTTTTTGAGTTACACCTTACTTCATTATGTCCTAGTAATTTCACAAATTTGGACATTCACAAAAATGTTTTGAAATATATCAATATTCCTTGAGAAGGTGGAGGGTCTCCTATATTACATCAAATAAAAACCATGCGGTTTCTTAGAGCTCACAGAGCTTTCCAAACTAAACTACTGATCATACAGCCCAAGTAAAAACTCAAACACTTTATATTACAGGTATAGAAAGTTTATAGCTCAGCACTGCCAATATAGTTAATTTGACACCTTAGCCCTACTTGCAAAGCGGTTAACAGCTTTACAGTAACTTGTTTTATTGTCATCGTCTTTGGCTCAGATGTTTAAGGACTTAAGCAACTTGGAAAGGTTTTTCATTTGTGTTGTTTCGTTGTTTTTTTGTGTGGGCACGGGTGCAGGTGGGGATTATAGTAAAGAGGGGTCAGTTCATTATAATGAAGACAGATCAGGAATTAAACAAACAGCTACTAAAATTTCACTTACCATTTCCTTACAAAATTATGTGGGAGAATATGACTTGAAGACAGAGGGAAAAGCCTCGGATGTGTTCATACTGTTTTACTCTGCTGCTTATCCAGCCTGACAATAACGCCAAACTTAATTTACTACCTAGGGCAAGGGCAACTAAGAGGGATTTTATGAAGCCCAATTAATTTTGGTTCTGATACCTTAAGTGCTTAAAATTTTGGAGTTCTTCAGATTAACTTGGAAAAAAAAAAATCAACAACCAAAATACCCCAAAGAAAGATTAGATAAAAAACAATTGGTTAACCATTAAAAATTATCTAACAACTCTTTAACAGGTTAGGATTAGTTGGAATTTTGCTTAGTCTGTAGACCAAGGCAACTTTTTCTTAAGCAAGATGCTTCTATTAAGGAGAGGAAAATGCTCTCTTAAAAAAACAAAACAGAGAGTGGTCTAAAAATCATCCCAGAGCTATCTCTTGGGTCAGAAATAGAACAGTGGACAACTCAGTTTCCACATATGTACCTTTTTTCTTTTAAAAAAAGAGAGTGAAGTTGGTTTTATGTATCAAAACCAGAATTTTCATGTTTCACAATTTTGGTGCTAGAGATCCCCAAATTCCTTGAACTTATTTGGGAAGGTTTCGGAAGGTGCGCATTATAGTAAACAGCAGCAAAATACCAAAACAGTTCTACTGCTAAAAAGCAGCTACGCCTGCTCGTGCCTTTAGAATACTAGTTGTAAAACAGCAACAACGTGTACAAATTTGTGCCATCAAGCGGGATTTGCGCTATTCTAAAGAAGAAACGTTGTTTTCTTTAAGAACAGTCCAAGGCAGGACATCTACAGTCATACCGGGCAAATGCTGAGTTTTGGGGGAAAATGTCAGAAAATGTCCAAAAGGAAGAGACAATAGCATTGTATTTAGTATTCTAAAGGCATGCTTCAGATAGTTCAACAATGATTCCGGTAAGACCAACTGCTCACATACATACACACACACACTCACATAGATTTTAATGGTTTTAAAAAAACCAAATTTGTTACTTTAGAAAAATAAATGCAGTGCATTTTCAGCAATGTTATCGCCACAGACTCTGATTGCTCAGTCCACACATTAAGTAGTAGTTGCCTTCTATGGTGATATGGCTTCTCTGCACTAATTCCCATCAGGCCGAAAAACATTAGGGCGGGTTAAGTAAAGACCGAATTGTTGCACAAAGAACATTTACTCATCAGATCCCACCGATCTCTTCTGTGCCCGTTTCCTGGGCAACCTTCTTGGTGAAGCTTTATCTGGAAGAAAAGAGAAAGTTCTGACTTGCCTGGCTATCGTGTATGTGTTCAATTCAAAAGCATTTTCCTTCAACTTTACCATTAAGTTAAGAAAACGACACACATGCAAGAAGACCATCTAATAATACCTCTTATCTAGCATAGGTTTTTTAACCTTTAAAATAATCCTTCAAGAGGTAACTCAAAATGAAACTCTACATACTTGTAAGTTGCTAAGTAAATCTTAAGAGTTCTCATCACACACAAAAAAATTTTTTTGGTAACTTTGTATGGTGACAGATGATGACTTACCGTGGTGACCACTTTCCAATGTGTACAAGTTATCATTATGTTGTATACCTGGAACTAATATGTCATTCATTATATGTCAATTAAATCTTTTTGCAATTAGGGTGGGAAAAGATCTAATCTTGATCACTGTAATGTTGAAGCTACCATACAAAATCTTGAATTCTACAGCTCAGCATGTTTATACATGATACATGCATAAGTAAACTCTACAAATAGCATAAAAATTTTATATTGGTTACAAATTAAAGACTTAATATTTATAAATGCAGCGCCATGCAGTTTGCATAATTTTTGGTAATTTCATAAATTTACCTGAAATGAGCAGCAGGTTACAGGAAATTATACAGCACATCAATACTAAAAGCATCCTACACACATAAACAGTATCTTTTTACTTTTTTCTCTTATGTTAGAGTCTTAGTGTGGTCTGTTAAGCAAAAAATAAACTGGTGGTGAGTATCTTCCACTTCTATCCAGTAAGGAGTCATCTAGAAGTTTCTTTAAAAAGTGAAAGACTGTCTTCTCTCTGACCATTGTCTTTTTCATATTTTCTAGGAGCACCTAACCTATTAGGAACGTAGTTCTTTGCGGAGTAAGTTACACATTACAATTATTTTTCCAGTTTAAAAAAATATACAGTAAATGTTTACAAAGAGTACTTAGAAGCTAAAAATTCTTTTCAAAAAACTGCTTAAGAATTAATGACTGAAATATCACGTGAGAGCTGGCCTCAGTGCTTTATTGAGTAGGTTGGTAATGATGTGTTTCGGGGGCTCCAGTGCCTAAAGCTGAGCACAGAAACACTTTTCTGACAAAGAAAGCCTACAACTTTCATCAAATTTTCAGAAAGCTTAGACTACGAATTACTGCGTCTTCTACTCCTAAATAATTTTTAAATGTAAGCAGCAGCTGAATAATCTTTTTTTTTTTTCCAAAAAATGCTTCAGAATCTAACAGCCACCTGTGTGGACACAGCTGTTACTATGGATTAAAATGGTCCTTACTGACTCCCAACAATGTCAACCCCCTGCAGCAGGGTTTTAAATGCAGGAATACACAAAAAAGAGCCTCGGAGAACCTGCAAAGCCTGTTCGTCCAACACACATGAATTTCACTCCATCAGTAAGACAGCCGATCCAACTTACCTTAACAGTGAGTCTAAAACCTTCCCCTCCCACATGTCTAGCTCATCAGAATTAAGCAGCAGACAAATGAGACACACACAGAGCAGCCTGGAGGCATCCAGCTTTGGGGAAAATGGCTCCAAATGCCTCAACAGCCTAGAAAGTGGCATTTCATTTCAGCAAAGAACAATGAAATGTGTATAATGGTGCTTCTCAGTCATCAAAGGAAACCACCTCCTTCTTACCCCCCCCAAAACCCTAAAAAACTTTAAAAAAAGAAAACAGAAAACCTTAAACATGATGTCTCATATTGAATAAATGGGGCAGATCCAAAAATGCCTCTCCTGCCCATTTAAAAAAAGACTAAATTGTAGTAAGATGGTAACTCACTCCAACTTTTTTCATTTTAGAAAAGAGAAAGGCAAGATGTTAGCAGAAAGTTAAAATGGTCCCTTTCCTCTTTCTGGGACTGCATAATCTAATTTCCTACCTCACCTGTGGGGAAATACTATATAAATAACTTTCAGATGGATTTTTTTTTTTTATTAATGAGATACATGTCACAGTTTTCTAACAGATCCCTGAGTTAAAGTCACATTACACAGAAGACTTCATAGTTACAGCTTCTGATAAAGGTTTCCCTATGTACACATATGAAATTGCATTTAGCGAAGATCCTATAATTTTTCTATTAAAATCAGCTAACCTGTCACTTACAGTTAAAAGACCTCAGGGAAGTTGAAGCACCCTACTCTGAAATGCAAAACATACAAGAAAAAACTTCTTAGTAATGGGATCAAATTGTTTCAAACCACCCTTCTTCCTTTACAGTCTGAACGAGACTCATCACCTGAGACACGTGATTATTCTCTCCTTCAACAAGACTTCCTTTGACTCTAACTATGATCCCCCTTTCCTAACTTTTAAGTTGTCTACATTATTCATTCTAGCACATAATCACATATTATTTCATATATGTGCTTTATTTTCCTCAAGCAAAAATGTAAACTCCTGAAAAACTGTAATACGTATAATTCTTACCTTCTTTTTAACATACCACTCAGAACCTAGCATATCATAGTGTTATGGCACCGCAGATAATACTTACTGAATGAAAATACAGTTATACGTGATTGGAATTTTGCTCTGTAATTGTAATAATTCTCAGCTTTTAAGTTCATGAATAACAAGTCAGGGAGAAAGATACTATGAAACCAATCTCCCAGTCTACATAAGCAATCCTGCTGCACTACAGAGGCCATGGTCTACACTTCCACCCAATTCCACTTCCTGCTACACTGAATGCCGGATGACATGGGAAATCTGTCCTTAAAGAGACCCTCAGCTGTCTCCTAGGCTCCATGTCCCAACGTCTCCAAGTCTTGATTCGCCTGAGCTCTACACACGCTTTCGCACGCTCACCGGAGTTGCACGGGCTCCTCACACTCACAGATCCAACTCAGACCCATCCCTCCTTGTGCACAGACACTCCTCTTCCTAGAGTCCCCTGCTGTTAATGGGACCATCTTCCATCCAGCTGCCCAAACTCAGAGCACCCTGACTCCTCCCTTCCTGAAACTACCAAAAAGTCACTGAAAGCCCGACCGGCTCCACTTCTGAAATATCCTTCTCTTCCCTTTTATTCCCATTCACTACTGCCTTAGCTTAGGCCCTAATGGTTCCTCGTACGCTTTGCTGAAATCACCTAACTGGTATCCCTGGGTCCAGCAGCTCCCACTTCTTAGCCAGCCTCCACAAAACTATCACATAATTTTCTAAAAAAAAACATGAATTTGTTATTTCTCTGCTTTAAAGTATCTGATGGCTGCCATTTGGCTAGAAGGAAAGTCAGAAGGCCATAGCAGAGCACATAAAAAAGACTCCCCCTCACAGAACTCAAGAATCGGCCAATTGTCAACCCCTTCTGTGAATGATCTCCCTACTCTCCTACCTGGAGAAGGCCCCTCCTATGCTCTTACTAAAGCGCCTACCAGACTGCACTTGCGTTTCAACGTAGAAAGACAAGTCAATTTATAAACCTGGAAAGAACCTGAACAGCCAATTCACAGGAAAAGAAATACTAAGTAGCCAATAAATATGCATAAAGAAGCCAAACCTCATTCTTAACTGTAAATGAAAAATGAGATACCATTTTGTAACATACTGGCAGATTAAAACATTTTATTATACTTAACACTTGAGAATGATTAGTAAGAGGGGAGGAGAAACAGGCAATATTATACATTACTGAGAACATAAATTGGCACCACCTTTCAGGAAGGAAATGGAACACTTTCCATAAAAATTAAAATGTGCATAATCTTAGACCTAGCCATTCTACTTTTAAGAAATTATCCTGGGGACTTCCCTGGTGGCGCAGTGGTTAGGAATCCGCCTGCCAGTGCAGGGGACACGGTTTCCAGCCCTGGTCCGGGAAGGTCCCACATGCCACGGAGCAACTAAGCCCATGCACCACAACTACTGAGCCTGTGCTCTAGAGCCCGTGAGCCACAGCTACTGAGCCTGCGTGCCACAACTACTGAAGTCCGCGCGCCTAGAGCCCGTGCTCCGCAACAAGAGAAGCCACCGCAGTGAGAAGCCCATGCACTGCAACGAAGAGAAGTCCCCGCTCGCCACAACTAGAGAAAGCCCGCGCGCAGCAACGAAGACCCAACGCAGCCAAAAATTAATTAATTAATTAATTAAAAAAAAATTATCCCGGGTAGGAGAGTGGGCAAAATAGGAGTAGGGGGTCAAAAGGTACAAACTTCTAGTTATAAGTCACAAATATTTAATATACAACATGGTGATTATAGTTAACAACACTGTAGTGTATATCTGAAAGTTGCTAAGAGAATAGATCTTAAGAGCTCTCATCGCAAGAAAAATAAAATTTGTAACTGTGTGGGATGGTGTTGACTAGATGATGTGGCGATCATTTCACATTTTATACAAATATCAAATCATTATGTTGTACATGCAAAACTAATGTTATATGTCAATTACATCTTAATTTTTTAAATTATCCCATAATTTTATATATTAAGAATATTCAGTAGAGTATTAATTTTAAGAGCAAAAAACTGGAAATAACAAACATCCTTCAATATAGAACAGGCTTAATTCTGACACATTTATATAAAAGAATTGTAAAAGAATACTATGTAGTTATTAAAAAGAATAAGGTAAATATGTAAGTAATTATCAAAAAAAGACATCCAAGGCACAAGAACTCAGGTTGTAGAACTGTGTGCCACATGATGCCATCTGTGTAAACACACACACAGACACAGCAGACATATAAGCTGGTACACGTGTAGAAAACACTTAGAGTAACACATGAGTACCAATTATTTATGGAAAATGGAACTAGGGGAGCCAGGAGGTTATCTCTGAACTTTTTTTCTTTTCCACCCCCCAAAAAAAGGGCAGGACCTCCTGGTGGCGCAGTGGTTAAGAATGCACCTGCCAATGCAGGGGACATGGGTTCGAGCCCCGATCGGGAAGATCCCACATGCCGCGGAGCAACTATGCCCCTGGGGCAGAACTACTGAGCCCGTGTGCCTAGAGCCCATGCTCCACAACAAGAGAAGCCAACGCAATGAGAAGGCCAAGCACCGCAGCGAAGAGTAGCCCCCGCTCGCCGCAACTAGAGAAAGCCCGCACGCAGCAACAAAGACCCAACGCAGCCAAAAATAAATAGATAAATAAATAAATTTTTAAAAATTGTTATAAAAAAAAAGGCAATGAAGCCATACTGCTTTTATGGCAAATGTTTTTAAAAAGTCCAATTACAATTGGAGAAAAAAAATCTATATTCTTCTATAAAGATTAATATTTAACTAACTGCATATATAATAGAAACTGAAATATACGTTAGGTAGACTATCAGGCAGTACTGTAGGTTTATTCTTTCAAAAATAGCGGGTAGTTGGCAGTTCTTCTAATAAATATGGTGATAGAAAACTGTTCCCTTATTCAGTACACTTACTGTAAAGTATTCACAAACTATACAACAGCTCCCAACACCACATCAAACACCATTAAAAAGATGAATTGCCTCACCTCTCCTACTCTGCACTGAAGCCACAGGAAAGAAGAGAGACAGGAAAAAGGTTAGGAATATAGAGAATTCACACATTTGTATACAAACTGCAGATGTGGAAGCATTTCTAAATTAAAGCATAAAAATAGTGCACAGAGTAAAAATGTGATGCATTCATTGCTCATCATATTAGATTCGTACAAGCCATGAAAAGATGAGTGTTAAGGAGCACTGACCAAGCATTTTTTTGCCAAATCTAAGATACTTAATTTCCATTTAACAGAAAAGTTTCCCAGGCGAGTTTGTAGGAGTACTTACTGATCTGATTCAAAGTTTCCTGAGGAATCCAGCTCATGTCAACATCACTCTGACTCGAGGTACCCGTCTCTACCTTCTGTATGGGTCTCTTGCGCTAAAAGAACATAAAAACATTATTGTAAAGGAGTTCCATTATATTATTTACTATAATTTTAAAACCGCCCATCAAGCTACCCACTTAAATATAATAGATAAACATGTTCTCTTCTAGTCCTAAAACATATTCCTCAAATATTTTTTTAACGAGGCGGGAACATCATGTCTACACCAATATAAAGAATAAGGAATAAATCTGCACAATTACTTATTTTCAGTCTTTAACGACTTTTCCTCTGCTGTAAAGCTTCATATGTTATTACACAATTGGTAGACCAAGTAAGAACTTCTATTTTTACAATGATTTTCTTTCATTTTGGGAATCAAATCTTAAAGAATAAACTTATTTCCACATTAAACAAAAGTTGGGATAATTACTGAAATGTTGCATGCAGGCAGATCCCTGCATTATTAGCTAAATACACTTAAACAGCTGGCATAAATAAAACAAAACAAAAACATATAATCCCATTTAAGCTAACAACCTCAAACTTTGTTCCTTGAGTATTTGCAGCAAAACTGCTAGAAAGTAAGAAAGTGATTCAATTCCACTCTTTGGTCCTATTCTTTAAAAAAAAAAAACAAAAAAAAAAAACCCACCTATTTACATAAGAAACAGAATATTAATTTTACAGTCCAAAAATTGGACTCTGAACACACAGAGATAACTGAAAAACTGGCTTATACCTAATACATAAACTTATAGCAAAAATGCTGACTATTATGAAAACAAGGTAAAGAAAGTTATGAAAATTAACATTCAAGCACTAAGTATTTTTCTTTTAAAAAGTAAGGATTTATTAATAACATTTACTGCTAATTTTACATAGGTTTGATTGCCTGACTTACTGCTTAATAAAGATTAACCAAAATGTCTAGCAATTGTTTAGGGTCTAGTTCATATCAGTGTATTTGACACAAATCATGTTATATACTGAGAGGAACAGTATGGGTTATTTTGTTTTGGGGTTGGTTTTTTTTTTTTGGCAGGGTGAGGGAGAAGAGGGACATGAGGATACAGTGGCAGAATTAGCTACCATGTTCAGAGACAGGAAACCATGATTACACCAGGTGCTTCAATGCTGCCACTCTACTATTCTAACTCGAAACACAATTCTGACTTAAATACAGCCAAATTCATTCGTTCTTTTTCAAATGAAGACTCATTTAATTGCTAATCAGAAGTCAGCCCTATAGTCAAGAGTATTAAAGCAAATATATGAAAGCTGCATTACTTATAGATAAAATACATATCCATGAAAGAGTATGATAAACAGAAGAATGAAATCTTATGTCTGAGTTTTAGGAATACAAATTCTAGCATAATACAGAGTTACGTAACAGTGAGAAGGTAAATATCATCCTGGAGAATGCAGACAAAGGACACCAACTGCACGTGGCAGTAGAGTCTAAACAAATCCAAATCATACACCCAAGGTCTCCTCTTCAGGCTTTATTTTATTTATTTTTATTGTTATCATTATTTTTTTTAAATAGGTCTTCACTGGAGTGCAACCGCTTCACAATAGCGTGCTTGTTTCTGCTGCACAACAAAGAGAATCAGCCACATGCACACACAGCCCTGACCCCCCGGGCCCCCCACCCCCCAGGTCATCGCAAAGCATGGAGCCCATCTCCCTGGGCTATGCTGACGTCCCCCACCAGCCAACCACCCTGCGCTCGGTAGTGTATATATGTCCGTGCTACTCTCACTTCGTTCAGGCTTTATTTTAAAAAGGCACAACAAACCTGTAATCTACAAACCCACAGTGAGAGCAAGAAGCCACAAATAACTAGACTGTACTTAGTACTGTAACGACTTTTGAAGTATGGCTGTAAGAGCTGTTTATCTATATTTACCTTTCTAGATTCTAGGAGTTGATGAAGGCCAACCACCACCAAAAGCCCAAGACCAGCAAGGAACATATACATAAAGATTCTGATATAAAAGGAGAAAATATAAACTGGCTTTAGTTCATAAGAAATACCACAGCTAATTAAAACTATAATTGTGCTTTAACTCCTAAGAGGTATGAGTTAATTACAACAATAATTCTAACAAAATATAATTTTTCCAAATAATTTGTGGGGAAAAGGAACAAAATATTTTAAATTCAACGTAGATCCAGGTAACAGTTTTATAAATTTACCTTTAACAACAGTCAGTCCCCACCCCCCAAAAAAGGCATATGATCTACAATGAATTACTTCATAATTTGTTATAGTCAAAGCTCAGTTAAAACAGCTGCATTAGGTGTTGTCTTCCTCAAATATTAGACTTTGCACAATTTTATTTAAAAGTTACTTTTAGTGAATTATATAAGTACACAGTGAAAAATGATTCATCATTCGCAAAGGACACATTTTTCAAGATAAAATCTTCTGGTTTATGTTTTCAATAGTAATTTTGGAGGCATGAAACTTAAATGAGGCTGATGACCAACTTAAGAGGACGGGGTGGAAAACAATTTAAAGACGGGAAGAACAAAAAGCAAACTATCTTTCTAAAACAGTTTTTTGTTAGCTTTAACTATCTTTCCTAACTTGGTATTAACAGTTCTAAGAATCATCTAAAGTATGAATTTAAGTAGTCAGGATTTCACCCAATCTACACCTAATCTTTCACCATTAAAAATACAGTGACGGAAGCAAGCCTCCCAGTCCTACCTTCTGAGGTCAAGACCTACGCACTGCGACTTTCACTTACGTTTCTCCATCTAGCCCATCTTCTCTCTCAATAATTGTAACTGTTTGATTGAAGACAGCATCTTGGAAAACATTGCCCTGTTAAAAAAAATAAATCACAAAAATCTGAAATGTGTTGAAAGAATGAAAGCTTACAAGATTTCTTCAAACTTACCCTACAGATACCCTACCGATACCCTACCGCTTTCTCATCGCTTAGAAGGTCAGTAAGACTCAACAGAGTCGTACGTAAGTGCACCAATTCAATGTCAGGGACTCAACGTTATGATGTTACTTTCTCCTCAAAAATAAAAAAGGCCTCCAACTTTGCTAAAGTTGTCCCCACTTTCTTTGGCGGGGATGGGAGAAGATGTGAGAAACCAGGGAAGTAAAGTAAAAAACAGGATAACGTGCAGAAAGAAACAGAGCCCACAGAACACTCTTCAGCCAGAAGCCCTGGCTTCTGTTGTAGGTAATCCTCCAAACGAGAAAGGAAGAGCATGAACATGTACAGCAGGAGCTCCAGAAGAACATCATTTTAAGAACTAGCCTTGAACAAAAGTCAAATTCATGTTCTAAATTGACAATGGATTGGAAATCAGTTTATATTAAATGGGTTAATGACTTTCAGTATCAAAATCTTTTTCTGTGGTGGTCTCCAAATAATTCTGTCAGCTCAACACAATTTCCGTTTTCAAATACATGAGAATCACTGGGACAACACACAGCTGTGTTCAGTGTTTTGTGTGAAGCATCGAGGTAGTACTTTTTCAAAACGGTCACTGCTTATTGCTGAACTGTAACGATTTAAGTCTTATCCAAGATCGTCCTATTAGCATTCCTCTAGTGACAATTCCAAGATGAAACAAACATTCAAAATGGAACTGAAGCTACATATATGCTTGTTGGATTAAGTTTAATTCTGGTTGAAAACTTGATGAAATACACAGTCCTTCAAGCTACTAAACTATAAAGTTGAGGAAGCTTAATACATTGTTTTGAAAATAAGGATGGGGAATTCCCTGGTGGTCCAGTGGTTAGGACTCAGCGCTCTCACTGCAGGGGCCTGGGTTCAACCCCTGGTCGGGGAACTAAGATCCCGTAAGCAGTGCAGTATGGCCCCCCACCCCCACCCCCCAAAAAAAGAAAAAAGATGAAAACTCTTTCCCACTTTCCACTAAGTAGTTTTAAAAAAAGACACAAAAGGAAAACTTAACTGCAGCATGAGAAATTTAACTCAGATGTAAATATGTTGACACTAGGGTGATGAAAAGGTTGAATAAGCTTCCAAGAGAGGATGAAATTTCCTTCTCAGAAAACTTTTTCGAAAGGGAATGGTTTAGATGTGCTTTCTATCTGAAGGAGGACGTGACAGTTGTCATCTAGAGGTCAACTCCCAGCAGTAAAATTCTAGTGGGCTTCTCTCATTCATTCATTGGATATATGTATACTATAGAAAGATAGTAAAATATCCTAAGAAAGACAACAGAGCTTATATTAGGCTATTTGGTTCTCATAAACCATAAGCCTTACTAACATCCTAAAAATATTTGGTTACATTTTCTCTATGAGTGTACAAAATGACAGAAAAATAGTCACAGAAAGTCCTTAAAACTTACCAACAGAAGCAGTAAAATGGGCAAAATGCAAGCAACGAAAGGAAGTACAAAAATTACTTAATATATGTTAACATCTCAAGAAGTAGCAGATTCCACTGTGTGGCTTACTGTTCCTTTTCCTTTTAAGATTCAGCTGGAGTCACTTTCACTTTCCTACCCCTACACTTACTTGTCTCTAGTATGTATCACTTTATCATGCTGTGATGTTGTCTGTCTACAACCATCTGCCCCATTGGATTATAGACTTGAAGACAGAGATGTACAATTTATCTTTGCCTCCCTGCTGCCTGTCAGTTTCAACCACAAAATAGGCACCTGAATGAATAAATACAAGAATATTCATTAAACAATGTCAACTGTCCTCATCCATTCTTAACTTAAAAAAAAAAAAAGAAAAGAAGAAGAAGAAGGTTTAGAGGGCCTTACGTTCAAATCTTTGTAGTTCAGATTGATGACTAGACCAAAGGGCCGTCCACCCATGGGCTCTGCAGGAATGAAGGAGTACTCAAAAGTTGCCTGTCTCTGGGGTGGCACTACAGTATTCAGAGGAAGAGCTGTGAAATTCTGGATATAAAACTGGTAGTCCTGAGGATAACGGAATGAGGCGTCTAGAGATTCAACAATAAAATCTTCTGTACCCTTGTTTGTAAAGCCTACCAGGAACTTCACAATGTTATTTGCTGGAAAATCTAAGAAACAAAAAAAGAGACAGGAAGATTAGAAAACATTCAAAGGGTACAAAATAAGTAGACATTACAAATGGATTCTGGCACCCTTTCCTGCTATGTATGGATTTGGTTTCAGAACCCTTTTCAGTAGAGCACTCCAGCCATCCACTAACTAGCAACTTGGAGTTCGTGTGTAAGCTGAAACCCTTGTCTGCGTGGCAGCATTCCAACTTAAGAGTTGAACTGAGCACCTCAATTTAAGACCAGATCACTTCCAAGTTGTATGTCTAAGAAGGAGTTGTATACTTTCAGCAGTAAGATTATCTTGCAGTGGGGCTACATGTCTTGGTGAAGTCACCTTCATCTCCAACTCAGTATCTGCGCTCTGTGCAGATAATGGAGAGAAAAATGACAGAAAGGTAAAGTCTAAGAGGTTCACCTGAAAACTGTAATATCTATTAAAACATAAAAAAAAAAAAATCAATCAGGCAATCCTTATTTGCAGTTAGTCAAAATGCAAACAAATGTGACCCAAGGAGGCAGCTACAAAAATAAATGGGAAAAACCAACAACAACAATAAAAACCCCTCAAATTATACTTTCTGTAGGCACAGAGGTAGAATGTACGTGGGAATAAAACAGAAAGCTTGAGAAGACCAAGAAGATGAATAACCTCAAATAAAAAGTCTTCGATAATTATCCTGTGGTCTACAGAGCTGCTTCATCCATAAAGCACAGGTTCTGGGGTCAGACAGATCTGGGTCTGAATCCTGTCTTCAGAATCTATTTACTAAGTGAGTAACCCTGTTCAAGTCGTAACCTCTCTAAACCTCAGTTCAACAATAACTCTCCTCTTAGGGTTCCTATTAGAATTGAATAACACAGGCAAAATACTGAAAACAGTGCCTGCCACATAGTTCTCAATAAATATAAGCCATTAGTTAATTTTCTTCTAATGCAACATAGGCTCTAGTCAAGGCCTAACTGTAAAGATTTAATATTTCACTAATGTTTACACTCAAAATATGAATGTTATTTTACTGTGGCAGTTTGAAAAAAGTTTAAAAACAGTATCTTTCAAAGGGACATTTGATTTCTAGTTAAAATGGATAGTATTTATTTTTTCCCCGTAGTTTAAATGCCAGAAACGCTACCTTACAGATATGGGTATTCATACATGCAAGTGGGTTTTTCCCCAAAATGTGTCTACACTATACTTGTAAAATAAAGACCTTAATCATTATTAATGCTTCCCCAAAAAGTGAGCTAGCCATTTAAAAAAATTCCTGTATTTGAATTACAACCAACATTCCCCTCTCACCTTCTCCTTTCACAAACAAGATGGTTGTATCTGCACTTGGTGAAGCTTCAGGTTCACCAGATACATCTTCTTCCTCTTTATCTTCAGCCTAAGAAAAATGTTAAAAGCAGATTACTATGGGGGAAAAACAACATCATTTAAGAATAATGACTTCACTAGATTTGGGACAATATATACATTGCTTCTCCAAGGCTGTGTTGGGATTAGTAGTGGAATGAATTTCATTGTAACTTTTCGGTGAAAATAAAACTTCAAGAGCAGCGCATCTCAAACAGTAATGTGCATGCTGATCCCCTGGGGATTCTGCAGCTATGACTCAGGTCAGGGTGAAGCCTGAGATTCTGTATGTATTTCTAACAAGCACCCAGGAAATGCCCATGAAGCTGGTACTTGGATCACACTTTGAACTGCGAGGTTCTAGAGTGTGGGTTGGTAAATCTTCTGTAAAGTTTGAAAGAAGTTTAAAAACAGTATTTTTCAAAGGAACATTTAGTTTCTAGTTAAAACGGGTAGTACTTACTTTTCCCCTTAGTTTAAATGCCAGGAATACTACCTTCCGGGAAAAGAAGAAGTGTCATACACACTCTTCGTGCCACCCCTCCCCCACAAAGGGCGAAGGGAAAGAGACTCCAAAGGAGGCGCTGGCCTGAGGACTCAGGTAGAAAGTGTCTTCCGCTTCGGGGACCACGAGGTCCCTGCTGCAACTATGCAACTGCGGGGGCAGCACGAAAGCAGGCAGGGACAACACGGGGCTGGGCAGAGCTGGCTCTGTCCCGCATTCGCATTCTGCCGACCCGTGCTAGGGCCTGGTTATTGGTCTTTCCATCCCAATTAAGAATTTCCCTGTAAGAAGTCATCACAAAACTTGGAAGAAATGGTTTTTTAAAAAAATGTGACCAGGGAAATACTGGGGTGGAGATGTCCTGAAACTCAAACTTGTACGACTTGGTACATTTACTATTAACCATTGAACTGTATGCTTTAAATGAGCAAGTATCATGATATGTAAATTACATTCCAATAAAATTGTTTAAAAATGTCAACAAATTTTAACTAAAAATTTTAAACCCCAGTGCAGCATTTCTCCAGGCATCAATGAGAATTACAGATACTCATATATTTGAAGTGTCCAGGCCCTTAATAAATCGAGATGCTTAAGGGCACCACTGTTTACTGGCATTTAACTTTTCATTTATGTAAATACTCTCTCTCTCCCAATACAGACCTCTCAAGAGCAAAGCCTGTCTTACATTTTAAAAATTCTCCACACCCACCTCATATGCTTAAGGCACTCAAAACATTTCTTCAATGACTGTTGTACAACTCGTTCAATTGTATTGTAAGTTATATTTTAAGTATCTTTAATGATACCTTCATTTACTAAGACTTAGTGAATTTCTACTTTTGGGAAAAGAGACCCACAAGTAAGAAAAGAGACCAGAAACAGCTGTCAAATAAGGAGAAAAGGATATACTTGAGAAACAAGAGAAATCATCCCTAAGATTTGATTAACAGGTTGTGGAATAAAAAGAAATGAAAGCAACAAGGTAAAAGCTTGAAGCACTGGAACCTTATCAAAACAGAATTAATTTATGGAAGTAAGATGGATGGTAAATGCTGAATTCCATTTTGGACAGATAAAATTTGAGGTACTTATGGAACATCCAGATGTGCTATCCCACAAAGAGCTGGAAACAGAGGAATGGAGCTCGGTAAGGCAGGCGGCTAGAAACGAGATCTGGAAGTCATCCACGTAAGGCAGTGGTCGCTAAAACCACAGGTGTCATCAACATTAAGGGAGTGAGCAGAGGGAGAGAAGGCGGAAGAGACCAGGGAGCAGCCGCTGAACAGAGAAAACCGATGGGGGTGCCACAGAGGTCAACGAGGGAACTCAAGGAAGGGGTGCTCAGGAAATGCTAAAGAGGCCACACAGGGGAGGAACGGAAAACAGGCCAGGAATTTGGCAGTTAGGTCACTGGTGACTTAGCAAGAACAGTTTTACTAGATACATGGGACCAGACCAACCACTGTTAGAGAACAAATGTGAAATGAGCAGAAAAGAAAACGGTACAATTTCCTCTTTCAAGAACTGTGCTGGGGCTTCCCTGGTGGCGCAGTGGTTGAGAATCTGCCTGCCAATGCAGGGGACACGGGTTTGAGCCCTGGTCTGGGAAGATCCCACATGCCGCGGAGCAACTAGGCCCCTGAGCCACAACTACTGAGCCTGCGCGTCTGGAGCCTGTGCTCCGCAACAAGAGAGGCCGCGATAGTGAGAGGCCCGCGCACCGTGATGAAGAGTGGCCCCCGCCTGCCGCAACTAGAGAAAGCCCTCGCACAGAAACGAAGACCGAACACAGCCAAAAATAAATAGATAAATAAATAAATTTATAAAAAAAAAAAAAAAAAAAGAAAGAAAAAAAAAGAACTGTGCTGGTAAAAAGAAAAGAAAACGTGTAAACTTCAGGTGGAGGAACACAAAGCGGAGGATGTGAGCACATCTGTAGCTTAACAGAACTAAGTCACGGAGAAGGATCAATGCGTAAAGTTACAGAAAGAAAGAGGATAATAAACAAGATCTCACAAGACCAGATGGGGAGAAGGTGGTAGGGCCGGCCTTAGAAAAGAGTAAAGACAACTCACTGTTAAAGGAGAGATGTAGAAAACATGAGTGAATAATATATTCAGAAGTAGAATGTAGAAAATTTGACAGAGTCCACACTTGATGGCCTTCACCTTCTAACATCAAAGACAATATTGTTGCTAAGATTTCACAGAGGACTGATTTTGGAGTTCAAAAGTGGTTAAAAACCAGTTCTATGTAGGAGAAATTACAGTAGTCAAAGAGAGAAAATAAAACTAGCTAGAAGCATGCCACAATGATCTTGATTCTAGCCCAATATTCTTACTGTCATACTATAATTTTATAGTAGAAGTTTCAACGTTAGACACCTTCTAAGAGATCTTCTCTAAGCCCTCCTTCTAAGCGGAATCTTCACAGAACATATTTTATATATTGTTTACTGTCTGCTCCTCACCCCCTGCCACCAAAATGCATACACACTGTCCCAAGAACATAAACTCCATGAGAGCAGAGAGAATCTCTGGTCTCTTCACCAGGGGAATCCAAAACAGTGCCTGGCACACAGTCGGAACTCAATAAATACTTGCTTATTGAGTGAAGGAAAGAAAGCAGAAGGAGGAAACTGACCCAGAAAGGTAAGTTGCCCAAGACCAGAAAGCTAAGTAGTATGTATCCCAAACCCAACAACAAATGGTCCAGTGGGCCTACTATAACGTTACCCTCATAGACTCAAGTTCATATCACCTTGAACTGTGCTTTGTTCCACGTCTCCTTCCTTGTGCCAGAAAATACTTACAGATCATCCTCAATGACTGGCCCCATTCTCCCAAATTCAATCCACTTTGATCCCAGTAACGAACCTCTAAAAGCAAGAATTTTAATACCAAATTTGTCTGTATAAGGGCTAAATACATGTATATAGATACACTATATATATGTATTAAATCAAATACAGCACTAACCAAATCTGTGGGTTCATCTTCTTCCACTTCTGCTTCATCATCTTCATCTTCAATTACAGAATCTTCCACCGTTTCTTCATCTTCTGTAAGATCTTGAGCCGCTGCCAATGAGCCTAACAATAAAATAAAGAACAAGCAATTAACCTTTACCCTGGAATACCAATGTTTCCAAATCTCAGGTATATAGGCAATGAAAACTTTCCCTCGGAATAACTCAATCTCCCAGTTCACTCTAGTGATGCCAAATGACGACGCTGTCTAATATTCATATGATTTTATCTTACTGTTAGTCTTACCAACTGCACATTAATTTTAGTGGGAAATGCTGTTTAATTCTAAAAAGCAGCTGGAAAAATGAGCTGCTAAAACTAAAGATGCCTTAAAGCCCAAATAAAGAAATTCAAGCAACTCTGTTAAGCATATTAAAGGAAGTAAGTTTGTTTTAGAAGTAAGAAACTCCAGAATTTAATCTATCATTAACCACATAAAACAAACCCAAAAAATCCAGGTCTAAAGGAAAATAGCAATCTAAATATCTAGGCAAGAAATCCTGTTATTAGAGTTGACTACAGCTCAAAACTCTTAGTACTCGATAGCATGTTAATTCCATGGAACAAGTATCTGTATGACATCCATAGTAAAAACTAGCTCTCATGAAACACATTTGGTTTAGTAAAAACTATATTGGTAATTTCAAGTTTGAGAGCTGAGAAAGAATGCATTTATTTTTGCATACAACTTCAAACATGTTTTAAGATACTTTTTATTTCTCCTACACTTAACATCATAGTGAAAGCAAGCATAACTATAACGCCAAGAAACTATACATCATAACTTTACAGGCAAAAGTACATGTCACATTAAATCTATTTCAGGCAAGACTCTCAAAAGAAATTTCAAAGTTCTAGTGACTCTTCCAACATTTCTCAGAAAGAATGATGATGTGGCAATTAAGTAGAGGGGAAAAAAATATGGGAAAGGAAGCATGTGCACATGCTGTAATACCCAGGAGAAACAGTATATACTAAGAGGACCGCATTTTAAGTCTTTCCCACTTCCTTGAGTTCTTACTGCCCGTTAAGACTTATGCCAAATATTAAAGAACACTGAACCACACTTTATGAACTGAAAATCAGCTTCTACTGCTTGCTGAATAGACTAAACAGTGCATTCATAATTTACAAGTCATTTTGTAAAACCGGTAAGAATACCTACATCTGACATAATTAAGTGGTACTCAAATTTCAAGACTTCTCAATATATACAATGGCTTTCACCCTACATTTATAAAACAATGTTTTAATGCTAACCAGTAACAATTTTGTGCCTAAAAAAAAAACTAACACTTTTACATTGGAAAAATTAAGAGAAAACATCTTTTGAAAGACAGGCCACTCTGCACAAAAAGTGTTCAAAGATACCCAGTTAGATACTGATGTTTCTTAAGAAAAGAAAGCCTGAAAAAATATACTTTAGATTCTAGACAAGTACGATTACCAAATTTTCTTAAAGAAAATGAAAACATCGACCAGCAAGCAACTCCTAAAGGAAAAGCATTCCTATTTAAACCTGCAAATGAATTAACGGTTTTGGTTAATTCTCCCACTTGGTTTTCTATCCGTTAAATAGAAGCCAGTCAGTTCACTTTTCTTTGCAAAAGAACTCGTGGATACCTGTCATTATCGTTCACTTTGCCACACAGCTTGCTTAAAGTTACAGAATAAAAGGAACTCTAGCGATCATTTAGTCAGACTGAATTCCACAGAGGAGAAAATGGAAGTTCACGATAGAACCAGAGTTAAGAAGCCAAGTTTCCACATTTCTGACGTCCTGCTACCTATTCTCACACCAGGTTAACTGCTGGAACAAACCTAGATAAAACACGTACAGCTCGAAGGAGACTACATTTTTTTCAGGACAATGCGATGCTTCCACAAAACAAAACGGGAAAAATAATTACAAAAAAAGGAGAGCAAAAGGAGGGCTCAAGTCCCGGACATGCCCAGGGATCCTTCAGCCCGCCTGGGAGCAGGGCTGGACAGGCGGGTGAGGATGGGGAGTTCTGGGGAAATCAAGACACCTGGGAGCACAGAGGGATGTGCTGATAATCGGGGAGAGGACCAGCAGCACGGCTCAGAGTTCAGGCTAGCAGAAAACAAGGCTTTCAGCAAATGAATGGAGAACTCCTGGCGTGGACGCTAAAGACACGTCAGCCCAGCGCCGAGGGGCGGGGACGGGGTGGAGCGGCGGCCGCTGGAGCGCCAGGGGCCGCCGCGCGCTCGGGCACAGCCTGCCCGCCGCCCCTCGTCCCTCGCTCCGGCCGAGGCCGCGGCTGCAGGCGCGAGCCCGAGCCGCCCGCCGCCCCCGAGCAAGCTCGCCGGCAGCGCCCAGCCCTCGCGTGCAGGAGGCGGGGGTCAGGCAGGCTCTGGCGCACGGGGGGCCGCCCTGCGAGCCGGGGGTCGGGGGCCGCGGAGAGGCCGGTGAGGGGGCCGCCGGACCCAGGAGGAGCCGCCGCCGCCTCCAGCTTCAAACCTGCGGTCGCGGCGTCTCCCACCCACCCGCCACCCACTCCCCTCGCCTCACCTCCAGGGCGGCCTCGGAGCAAGAGAGTGGCGGGGAACACCAGCAGGAGAAGCAGCAGCAGGCGGGGGAGAGACTTCATGGCGCGGCCACTCCGGCGTCCGGTCTCCGTCCGCAAGGGCTCTCGGCGACTCCGGCGGTAATGGCGTTACTCTTCATCCGGGCTCCGGGCGGGGAGGGGCGGGGCACGTACCACGCACGGCCTTCGCCACGCCCACTCCCCTGGCCGAGAAGCGCCGCCAGCGTGGCTGCTGGGCTCGGAGCCTGGGGGAGCGCGGGCGGCCCCGGGAGTCACGTGGCCGGTTGCTAGGGCCTCTGAGATTCCCGCGAGAGTCCGCCTCCCGTTATAGTCGCGGGCTAGTGACCTGCGGTTTGCCGCTCGCCCCGCCCCCCATCACTCCCTTCCAATTAATTAGCGTCATTAGTGGTTATTTTATTTGAATGACGATCCGCCGGGTGACCGGCGCAATAAAGTCTTTGTGTAATTTTAAATAGTGGTCTTATAAGGAGCATGAACTGCCAGCGTGTGGCACTGAAAAGCAAGCATATGTTTTGGAATATATATTATATAACAGTTAAAGAAAAAAAACCCCAAAGCATAAAAAATATACAGTGGAAACTCTTGTCCCCCCTCTGCAGAAACCCTCACCCACAGTTAAACAGTGACAGTTCTTAACTTCTTACCTGACATTCCAGAGCTATAAGTCACCCAGATCAGGGCCTGGAATAGAGTAAGCATTTAGGAAACACATAATGGGGGCGGCAATGGCTGGACACTTTCCTTCTCATCTAGTGTGCACTTAAGGTTGCTGCCAGTAATCTGGTATGTCATGCAATTAAACAATGTGAATTCCAGGTACTGTTGCGCTAGACCAGCGTGAGCTGTCATACGGATGATAAAACAAATAAGCTAACACATGGTGTGCTTACTATTGCCAATTCCTGTCATTTGATCTCTGAAAATCCTTATGAGCTGGGTATTATTTACTGGGAAGAAAACTGAGACACAGAAAGTTTTGTAACTTCCCCAAGGCTTAAAAGCTGGTTAATGGGGGCTTCCCTGGTGGCGCAGTGGTTGATAATCTGCCTGCCAATGCAGGGGACACGGGTTCGAGCCCTGGTCTGGGAGGATCCCACATGCTGCGGAGCAACTAGGCCCGTGAGCCACAGCTACTGAGCCTGCGCGTCTGGAGCCTGTGCTCCGCAACAAGAGAGGCCGCGATAGTGAGAGGCCCGCGCACCGCGATGAAAAGTGGCCCCCCGCTCGCCGCAACTAGAGAAAGCCCTCGCACAGAAACGAAGACCCAACACAGCCATAAATTAAAAAAAAAAAAAAAAAAAAAAGTTAGTCAATGACAGATGCAAGATTTGAACCTGGCAGTCTGATTCCAGACTGCGTGCTCCACTGGCCTAGGACCTCTGCTGCTCTACTCCTGCACTGGCTCTGCTCAAGGCCTCCTTGCCCTGGGGCCCCTGGAAAGGCAGCTTGTGGCTGCTGCAGGCACCATCTAATTCTGTCTGCTAAACCTGACAGCGCTGGGCTGAACCAACTCAGCTCCACTCCATCAGGGCCGCCACCGCTGCTGCTCCTAAGGCACCTGGCAGAAGGGGAGGGGCTCCCTGAGAAGGCTCCTCCCACTTAGCTGCTGCCTCCACGCTTGCGCACGGCTACCAAAGCTGCCACTCTGTGCGAAAGACATCCCGACTGCGACTGCGCACGCCAGTTTGATGTGACTGAACCTTGCTGAGCTCTCTACTGGCGTCGAAGACTCTCCCTCCCCAACTTTGAGGCACTTTCTTTTCCATGAGTTTCAAATCAGACCTGCTCTGAGCTCCTGATGCCTGACAGGTTTTTTTGAAAAACACGTCCTACTATTTAACTTGCTGCTGTCTCCCAGCACCGGGAAGAATCTGCTGTGGACTGCAGTAGGAGATATATACATGTAATCATGCTGTATACTCAGAATCACCTCTTCTCTCTTTCACTGGACCAGGGCTGTCTCCCTGACTCTCTTTTCCCTTCAGAGGGCTGGTTTCTGGCAGAGAAGATTCTCATTCCTTATGTTAAAGAGATTCCTAGTAGGCCTGTCTCTTCAGTTCTCAGAACATGTTTAGATAGAGCCTGAACATATAAGGATAATCCAGTTTAGGCTTAAACTGGGACTTCCACTCCAGTTTTATTATTAAATGATTACTAATAGATTTTATTTGGGACTTGAATTTTAGACAGCCAGCCCCTAAAGGGGCAACAGGGACAAAGTGTGCCTGCTCAGGACGGGACTGATGTGAAAATGAAAACGTACAAACAGAAAACAGAGAGAGACCTGTGTGACTGTCCAATTAGTACAAAAATCAAAAGCAGTAGCCCAGGGAAGTAAAATCCTTGCCCTGATCTTGGTGCCCACAAACTCTGCACTACTGTGATCTCCATTCTCCCTGCAATGAGCAGCGTTCCCTGGGTGCCCATCCAGAGCTCTCCCCTTTGCTGGGTGCCCCTCTCCATGTTTTTTCTTTCTCACCTCTGCACTTATCTCCTTGAAGATCTGTGTTTTCCAGAAATATACTACATCCTGGTTATTCTCATTCTTACAGCTCAGGCAAACCCACACTTGACTCTCCACTTCTGTCATTTTACTTCCTTGGAATTTGTAAGAGCAGAGCTTTCTTTTCCTTTAATTTCTTAAGATTTCCCTCAGCATCATTAGCAAATGTGTCTGCTAAGCCCCAGTTTTTGTTCTGGGTGTTCCCCCAGGTAACCCAGTAGCTAAGGAACTTCCTCATGTCCTTAAACCTTTGCTCAACAGTCACCCCCTCAATGAGGCTCTCCCTCACTCCCGGTTTAAAATTACAATCCCCAGCCCCTCCCTTGTACTCTCAATTTCTTCTCTCTATTCTCTTTTTTTTAATAGCACTTTTTATCTTCTAACACAATATATAGTTTATTACGTCTCCTGTCTGTCACACTTGAGGGATCTTTGTGCCTTTAGTCAATGTTATAGAACAGCGCCTGACACCAGTGGTAACTCAGAAAATATCTGTTGAATTTGTTATATTATAAGTGACATCTTTCCCCACAAATTTGCAATCTAACTTCATTTGTAGACCTAATAAGAAATGAAAAACTGTCAAGCAAAAAAAAAAAGTTGTGTTTATTATATGCCAGCAAAGACTTCTGTGTTCTTTCACCTAGCAAGGGCTAAAAAAAAGTTATGGTTTTTGTACTTTACTTCTGAAAGAAAAACATTCTTTTGTGATCTTTATGTAAAAGGAATACTATGGGGGGGGGGGGAGACTGTCCCCAACCTGGTCCTCTTCCTTCACAACTCACAGACTCCCCTGCCCACGCTTGCTTAGCTCGTATTTCCTGGAAAAGAACAGACAAAATCACATTCACCGCTTTCCTCCAACTGTACACTCATGCTCTGCCCTCCTTTCTGTTCCAAGAAAAAACTTCTATGGGCCTGTCAAAGGTCGGCCATCATTTGTGGATTGGATCTCATCTCCTGCTCAAAACCGTGCGATTTTGAAAATAGCCATCTCTCCTCTACCTCATAATAAATTTCTACTTCTCCAATTCATCGCTCCCATCCACATACAAATATACTATAATATTGCCCATCTTAAAAAACAAAATTCTGGGACTTCCCTGGCGGTCCAACGGTTAAGACTCAGCGCTCCCACTGCAGGGGGCGTGGGTTCAATTTCTGGTTGGGGAACTAAGATCCCACATGCTTCGCGGTGTGGCCAAAAAGTAAAAAAAAAAAAATTCTCCCGTGGCCGCTGGTACCCTCAGCAAGAGCCTCGCTTCTCTGCCTCAGACACAGTAAAACTTCCCTATCTCACCTCTCGATTTTCTTCTCCATTTATTCCACTGGGCTGTTATTTTCACCACTGCACTAACATATCTCATCTTGCTGAATCCGAAAGTCCTCATCTGAGCCCCCCTCGCCGCTTTTAAAAGTTTTGTTTTTTCTTTAATTTTTATTTATTTATTTTGGCTGCATTGGGTCTTAGCTGCAGCATGCAGGATCTTAGTTGCGGTGTGCATGCGGGATCGATCTTAGTTGAGGTATGCGTGCGGGATCTAATTCCCCGACCAGGGATCGAACCTGGGCCCCCTGAAATGGGAGCGCGGAGTCTTACCCCCTGGACCACCAGGGAAGTCCCTCCACCCCCTTTTTTAACACCTGTTTCTCGAGGCTGGAGGATAACATACTCTCCTGGTTTTCCTTCCACCTCACTGCTTGGCTTTGAATTTTCATCCCCACCCTCCATTCTCCAGAGAGGGTAGAGAGGCTGGAAATGAAGTTAATGCTTAATCATGATGATGTCAGGAAGCCTCCGTAGAAATTCTCAAAGTACAGAATTCAGGGAGCTTCTAGGTTGGTGAACAGATCCAAGTACTAGAAGGGGGACACACCCCAACTCCAGGGGGACAGAAGATCCTGTCCTCAGGACCCTCCCAGACCTCGCCTTATGTCTCTCTTTATCTGGCTGTTCATCTGTATCCTTTAATAAACTGTTAAATGTCTGTGTTTCCCTGAGCTCTGTGAGCTGCTCTAGCAAATTAATGGACTCGGAGGAAGGGGTCATGGGAACTTCTGACTTACAGCTGATCTATTAGAGGCACAGGCGACAACTAGGACTTGCCATCAGCATCTGAAGTGGGCGGGAGCAGTCTTGTGGGATCTGATGCTACCTTCAGGTAGTGTCCGGATTGAGTTAAATTGTGGGACCCCCAGCTGGTGTCGCAGAGAATAGCTTGTGGGGGAAAACCCAGCACGCACCCGCGTCAGAGGTGTTGTGAATGTGGTCAGGGAGTGAGAGTAGGGAGGAACACAGGAGGGAGAAAATGGAGTTTCCCGAAACACTATTCTTCCAGCGCCAATTTCTTCAATTAGGGATGTTCAATTCCTCTAGTCCAAACCAAACTGGAACCCATCAGTGGGGTAGCTGTGCTGTGAAATCTTGAAAATTCTCTTCTCGTAACATATTTGACCTTGGCCCTATAGGAATCCCCAACTGTGCTACAGAACGGTCGACTTTTCACCATAGGGTGCTGACTAGGATGTCTTACACGTGTATTCTAGTTGCTGCTGCAAGCTTGGGCTTCTGAAATACGGGACGATCCCTGACCAGTTTCACAGCTTACCTCCCACTCACTCGTCCCAGGAGTTATATTTACACAGGCAAATGTTACAGTCTTTTAACTACAGACATAATGTACAAAATACTGACATTTTGACATTGATTTTTGGCTGCGTTGGGTCTTCGTTGCTGCGCGCGGGCTTTCTCTAGTTGCGGCGAGCGGGGGCTACTCTTCATTGTGGTGCGCAGGCTTCTCATTGCAGTGGCTTCTGTTGCAGAGCACGGGCTCTAGGCGCACGGGCTTCAGTAGTTGTGGCACGTGGGCTTCAGTAGTTGTAGCACGCGGGCTCTAGAGCGCAGGCTCAGTTGTTGTGGTGCATAGGCCCAGTCGCTCCAAGGCATGTGGGATCTTCCCGGACCAGGGCTCACACCCACGTCCCCTGCATTGGCAGGTGGACTCAACCACTGAACCACCAGAGAAGCCCTGGAACCTAAGTCTTATGATTCCATGTCGAGTGCTCTTTGTGCTGCAGCCTGATATCACCCACGAGCTATAATTTAGGGAAGAACGTGCTAAGAACCCTTAGAAAGTCATAGATAGAAGAGATACGTATTACTTTCAGATAAGGAGGAAGGTGACATTTCGATTAAGCCTTGAAAGATGCACATGTTTCAAATATGAGGAGCTGGGTGGTGGAGGTGGAGAAGAGAGTTTACTTAGGGCAGGAAAGGGCATTCTAGGACAAGGAAACCACGTGGGCAAAGGCACACGCACGTAATTTGGGGCCAGAGCATGTAAGGCAGTGAGTTCTGGACTACCAGTAAGAACTGGAAACCCTGTCCACAAACTATAATTCAATAAGTTATTTCAATTATATATAATGAAATATCATGCAGCCTTTAAAAATGAGAGCAGCATGTTGAGACCAGCAATATGGAAAAATATTTATCAGAAACACTATGAATCACAGGACTTCCCTGGCGGTCCAGGGGTTGGGACTCATCTTCCAATGCAGTGGGTGCCGGTTGGATCGCTGGTCGGGGAGCTAAGATCCCACAAGACTCTGGGCCAAAAAACCAAAACTTAAAACAGAAGCGATATTGTAACAAATTCAATAAAGACTTGGTTAAGATAAGACGTGATAGCTTTAGAGGAAAAGAGGGTTGCAGGAAGGATTTTTTTAAGGCTAGGGTAAGAATTCAATAAAGAATTGTAAATTAAAGGTGTGAGAGAGTAAGAATGATCGATGGAGCAAGTCCTCAAGAAGATGCGATAGGTCACAGTCAGGGAAACAAGGAACAAGGGAGGAGGAGAAGAAAGTAGATAAAAATAGAGGAACGGTGAGGTGGAGAGGAAACTGCACCTCCTCCTAGTACCCCGTGGCGAGAGCCCGCGCTCTGCTCCCTGAGAGCAGGGGCTGCGGCTATTTCAGACCCTCGCCTCTCCCGCCAGCTTCCTCCTGCAGGAAGAGGGCCAAGCTTTCCGCCAGGGTCTCCAACACCATGCACAGCTCAGAGTTGCCTTCCTAACCTCCAGTCTCAGAGGGAGGGGTGTCTGAACCTACGCTGTTCTGGGGACCCGAGGCCCTCTTTCCGCCTCTGAGACCTCGGTCGTCAATGACCCTTCTCTCCTCGTTGTCTTCAGAACCTCCTTGACCACTGGATCCTTCTCAGCATATATTTAACTGCTTATTAAATATGTCCCGGGTGTTTCACAGCAACCTCGCCCTCATCCTATCTTTCCCGCAAACTAGTGGTCCCTCCTGTGTTCTCTACCTCTGTGGAGACGACCACCCAGACCTGTGCCAGGCTTCCTAGACCCCTCCCCCTTCACTCCCAGACTCCTCGCCCTTCACTCCCATAGCTAACAATTACCTATCCTTTTCACTTTGCCTTTGAAATCACTTTGCATCCGTAACTTCCTCATTATTTCCTCTGTCACTCTTTGAGTTTCTGGCCTCGGTTTTTCTTGCACGGAGCACTACAGCAGTATCTTATCTGGTACTTTTGATTCTAGCATCACCCACCATCAACCTACCCTTTATATCACTATTAGGGTGATCTTTCAAGACGCATAAATTTTTTTTAAATTTATTTATTTATTTATTTTTGGCTGCATTGAGTCTTCGTTGCTGCACGCAGGCTTTCTCTAGTTGGGGCGAGCGGGGGCTACTCTTCATTGCAGTGCATGGGCTTCTCATCGTGGTGGCTTCTCGTTGTGGAGCACGGGCTCTAGCTGCGCGGGCTTCAGTAGTTGTGGCACGCAGGCTCAGTAGTTGTGGCGCACGGGCTTAATTGCTCCACGGCACGTGGGATCTTCCTGGACCAGGGCTTGAACCCGTGTCCCCTGCATTGGCAGGAAGATTCTCAACCACTGCGCCACCAGGGAAGTCCCATAATTCTTTTTTTTTTTGGCCACGCAGCTTGCAGGATCTCAGTTCTCTGACCAGGGATGGAACCCAGGCCCCCGGCAGTGAAAGCTTGGAATCCTAACCACTGGACTGCCAGGGAATTCCCTCAAAATGCATAATGGACCCCATCATTCCTCCACTTAAAGCCTTCAGAGCTTCTCAGGACAAAGTTCGCGCTTCTTCACAAAGCACATGAGACAATTCACGATCACCTTCCTCTCCTGCCATATGAAGGACATGGGTTTTAGATTTTACTTGTGGTTCAGAGAGTATCACAGGATACCTCAGGCCTCTGTGCTGTGTGGGAAGAGCTTCCTCTTCTATCTACCTGGTGAATACCTAGTCAGTGATGAAGATCTGGCTCAGGTGTCATTATTTCTGTAAAATCTGCCCTGAGGTTTTCTCACCTAGTCCAGGGCCATTTCATCTATGCTTCTAGAGCACCCCTGACAGTTAGACCCATGCACCAATCTAAGAAAGAGTCATTTATCTATCTCCCCCACTAGATTACATGGTCCTTGGTGATCTCTGCCTGGTTTTTCGTTGTACCTTTGGCTTCTAACACAGAGGCTGTCACGTGGTTTATTGCACGTCACTAAATGTTTATTGCAAGAAGCACTGGCTTAGATGCTGCATCCTTGAGCCGTGCGCCAAAGGAGGTACGTTCACTGTGACACAACCTTTTGGTAAAAGGTCATAAATGTCTAATAGCGCACATGGCAAACGTAGCACTTATGCACACAGCCCTGCTGCAGACAAACTGTGTTAATCCTTCCAGTCCAACGATTTCACCATGTTCCACATTCCACACGCTGCACTATCCATCTTTTTGTTTGTTTGTTTTTGGCGGGGGGGCTGTGTCAGGTCTTAGATGCGGCACGCAGGATCTTCACTGAGGTACGTGGGATCCTTCGTTGCGGTGCACGGGCTCTTTGTTGTGGTACGCAGGCTTCTCTCTAGTTGTGGCGCGTAGGCTTAGTTGCCCCGCGGCATGTGGGATCTTAGTTCCCCAACCAGGGATCGAACCCGCGTCCCCTGCATTGGACGGTGGATTTTTAACAACTGGAACACCAGGGAATTCCCCCCGCATTAGCCATCTTAATGTTTGTCTTCCTCCTATCATATCTTAACTTTCCCTAGAGAATTCCATGAAACTAATAATAATGTCTCTTTTTAAAACCTGAATCACTTCCAAAGCTTTCAGGGCTTAATTTTTCAAATGAAACACTAATATAGCTGCAACTTACTGTGCATTTCTCATGGTTTGTCTTAAACCGTATCACAACTTTTTGAATTTGAGAAATTAACAAATTTTGCTTCAAAATTCATAATAAAATGTATCTTATAGAATTCCTCAACAAAAATAACATCAATAGTAATAGCTTTTATTTATTCAGCACTTCCTTTGGGGCCAGCTATAGATTCTCCAATACTTCCCTCTTGCACTTACCTGACTAATTTAAGTGCAAAACTAATTTCAGTGAGATAAAATAATTTCTTCCATTCAAGGTATATCTTGATTCAATAATTATACTTTCATCCTGGCGCTGGGATTTATCAAAAGGATAATATGTTATGTACATTCATTTTTCTGATACATCTTACAAAATTAGCTATCTCTGGTTTCTTTGTTTAAACTCAGAACTAATTCCTCAAAACTATGTTAAGGTGGAAGTTATAAGGGTGAAACCTCCTTTCACCTGGGTTTTAATTCCAAGCGATTTCAGTGTTAGTGTCTTTTTAAATTTGGTTGATAGTAGGAAGAACCTGCCTGCCCAGAGAGGAAAAAAAATTTGGGGTGAGACACAGGAAATTTTCATATGTTACTAAAGGCCTGGCAATACAGGAGTGGTGTTCTGTGAGAATGAAAATTGACAGATATTTGGAAAAGAAGCCACTGTATTCAATTGTTTATGTTATATTAGAATACGTTTGATTGTTCACGGAAGAAATTAGAAGAATAGTAATCACATTTTTTGGAATGTAAAATTTCACCACTTATACAGATTTTAATGTATCACTTGTATCTATGGATCTGGGTGCTATACTTAGTAATGACTCTCCTCCTGGTGTGGTTAACAAAAATGATTAATTGTTAATCTTCAGTCCTGTTTAATCTAAATCATTTCTATTTCCTTCTAAGATATCTGGCATATAAAAATGAAAGGAAAAAATTGTTTCTTCAGTTTTCAGGATAGACATTCAGGGACAGAAGAGCTGACTCTTGATTACATATGGAATTCCTATTCCATAAGCAGCGAGTTCTCGATTACATATGGAAAAGGGGCACAAGGAAAACCTACAGATAGATAAACACCACAGATAATACTAATACTATATTTTAATCCATATTTTTGTTTGTTTCAACCTTTTTCCTATTAAGGAATATGACAAGGAGCAAGGTTGGTTGAGTTTCATCTTCCTTGGTTTGGTTGCCAGCTGGCAGAATGAAGAAAAAGGAACAGAAGCAAGGATCTGAACAATTCATGAAGTGACTCACCAGCAGAGCATAACTAAGAATTGGTAGTATTAAGGTGTCCTCATAACTCAACTATTACAGCAGCTGCGTCTCAGTGGGACAGATAGAGACAGGCCCTTTGACTGTACCCCCTCTTCTGCAAAGCTGTGTCACAAATGGGCCATGGTATTCATGAACCCATACCCATGGCCTGACATGGGACAGGGCGGCAGCAGGTGTATCTTCTACTAGGAATTACTCCAGCAAGTATAGCATTGGGCCTCGGTCCCGAGTCTGTCTAATATTTGACTCCTATTTAGTACCTATTATGGGATAGGTGCTTGGGGCATGCCAAAATGAATATGAGAATTCCTGCACTAGAAGAGCTCTAGTGAGGTCAGGGGATGTGCAAGCAGAGAACTGTAATGACACATCATAGGTGCTATTTTATCAGAGGGTACAATGAGGACACACAGGAGGAAGCAAGTCAGCTCTGCCTTGGGTGGGAAAGGCTTCACGGAGCAGGTGGAGCTCCCGCTGGCAGGTGTCTGTGAGGCGGGAACTGAAGGAACAGGGAGAAAAGGAGTTGGGAGAGAGCATTCCAGGTTGGGGAGCTACCCGGGCAGCAGCCAGAAGGCACAAAGGTAACACGGCATGTGCAAAACATTGCAAGTGTTAGATATGGTTGGGGTGTACGATGAGAAGGAGGAAGCAGTGAACGAGAAGCCTGGATAGGAAGGCGAGGGCTAGACCACAGAGGACCTCTATGCCAGCTAAGGAGCTGGATTTGGTTCTGAATGCACCTGGGAAGCACTGAAGGGTCTCATGTAGGGGAGGAGCATAACCAGGTTTTGCTTCTGCACAGCCACTCTGTCTACTCCGTGGAGGGTGGAGCCAACTGGAGGCAGAGCCACGAGTAAGCAGACGACTGTGACAGGCCAGATGAAAACGATGAGGCCCCAACATGAAGCAGTAGCCGTGGGGATGAAATTAAGGCTTCCAGTTACAGAACCAACTACAATCAGAGGCAAAAGAGGCCCTCATCTGAGGGCAGAGGGGAAAGCTAAGCTGAACATTACTGAAACATAACTTCAGGAACTCATATTTAATTTTGCGTAATTTGACAATTACATGGGAATATAGCATTCTTTATAATTATCATCAGTATGACCTACCACAGTCATGGACTTCGGATGACTTCTCAGTCTGCAGGAAACAGAAAGAGAATAATGTAAAACAAACAAACAAACAAACAAGTGGCGGGTGGTGGTGAGGAGGACTAAAATAGAGAACATAGTGAACAAGGATGCCATTATTGAAAATTTTCTTTTCCTCACTTTTCAAAGAGAAACTGTCATTTGGGATAGAACTATGAGACCCTAAAAGATTAAGATAAAGTTTTTCAGTATGTAACACATGGATCATTCTCAACTGCAATTAAATAAAAATATTGAGCCTCAGTATTGTTATGTTTTAACATTCTCCTAGATTTACTGAGGATAAGATTCTGGCTATGACTTGAAAACCTAATGAATCTCCTTGAAGTGATAAAGAACTAGAGGCCAAAAAAAAGAACTAAAGGCCAAAACAAGACATCTGAGACTATTAAAGTGCTCACTTTTCTCTCCCTATTTCTCACTGTTTCCACTTCTAAAGACAACTGGCAAAAGCAGCACCAGAATTTTGAGACGATGCAGAGGTGGTCTAAAGCGTGTTTGCGTGCTGACTTGACTGAGGGCCATCGGTCAATGGGAGGCTCATGGATGGTGCGTGTTTGCGTGCCGACTTCACTGAGGCCCATCGGTCAAGGGGAGGCTCGTGGATGGTGCGGGGCTGAAGGCTGATGCGAGTCTGAAGTTCTCTAAGAAACAGTCTTCTCAGCTAGAAAGGGCCTGAGAGCTCTTCCACTCCACCTCACACCTTTGCTTCAAGGCCACTCTAAGTCTATATAAATGGGCCTCAAATCTACTGTGAAGATAGGCCAAGTATAAGTACACAAATATCTGAACTAGTGAAATGTGTGAATTTAGAAGCAAATTTTCTTATTGCAAAATAATGCCAGAAAAAAATATTCCACAGTTTCTTTCAGCAACTCAGAGAAGATTCACATTCAGTTCAAACTAGCGATTACTGAGCATCTGTAATATGCCAGGCATCAGATCATATTCTTTCATATTAGGGAGAAAATCATAGTTAAACTATCACTTTGCAAATAATAGTGTAAACCTGCTAAAGGCTTTTGATTTTCAAAACATAGTTGTATTTGCAAATGGTATTCGGAACAAACATGACCCACGATATAATGAAAATGCAACTTTCATGTCTGCTCCCCACTTTAGCCTTTTTTCTATTTTTTGTTTTTTGGGGGTTTTCTTGGCCACACCACATGGCACGTGGGATCCCTGGCATGTGGGATCTTAGTTCCCCAATCAGGGACCAAACCACGTGCCCTGCAGTGGGAGCTCAGAGTCTTAACCTGGACAGCCAGGGAAGTCCCTACTTTAGCCTTTTTTCACTCAGGGGAGCTCTTCCCCGTTGCTGTTGGCTGAATATGCAGCAGGCCCAGTGACTTTTTTTGCTCTAAGGTAACAATCAGCCCTCACTGTGAAGGATTAAGCACAGCTCAGTTCAGTTCGATGCCCAGTGTTAAATATTCATCGGTCCTTTAACCTTCACTCAGGAGAACTTCTCATCCGTCTCCCTCAGCTAAGGTTTGTAGTTGGTGGACACCACCTGCCCCTGAAGGTCAGTCTCTGCGCCCTCCTCACTCCCCACCTCCTCCCTTTGCAGAAGGAGGGTGGACAAGTAAAGCGATAAGACATTTTTACTTGGCTGGGTGGCTTCACAGTCTCTGGGATTGGCTGATTCTTTCTCTTGGAGCTTGCCACTGCCAGGGACCCCTGCCCTACAGTTCCCTGGGCCCAGGCTGAGGCATCTCTCTTCCGGTGGTCACCTGATACTGCTGCACCAGCCCCTAAGAATGTGCTGCTCCCTTTCCACTTCTTGCTGCTGGCATCCCACCAGGCAGCCTTCAGCCGAGCCCAAGATGACTCAGATCTCACCTGCATGGTTCTTAAGAAACTGTCACAGACATTCTTTGTCCTGATGACAAGCTCAGGGAGAACAGGCCACCCAACTCAGCCCCTCTGTCGTGCTGCCTGCCACACCTTGCTTTAATTTTCTCCGTCACTGATCCTCCCTTTCCTAAGTGTGTTTAGGAAACACATTTCAAAGTTCTTTAGGTGATCTCCCAGAGACCCCTCACAAGGCTTTACGTAAAAGAGGTAGAATGACTTGGGGGTGATGGGAGCTCATGACACGACAGAGTCAAAGAAATCTCTTCTGCAATTTTCCCCACACTCCAGACGTTTCATATACTGGATCTGGTCAAGGGATATGAGTCATGAAAAAGGTTCTTTGAAATTTCCCTCAGAACCTCTGCACACCGGGCAAACTCACTCTCGTTTTGGGAATCGGTAAATATTTAATTAGCATCTTAAGAAGTAGGTCAGGAAGAGTCCCATTTTAACATCCTGCTATGGTCTGAATCAACCCCATAGGGTTTGTGCATATACCTTGTAGCATCAAATACTGAGAGTTGAGAGTCTTCTAAAATAATGGATTATAAGATTTCACATTAGTGTAAGAAAATCTGATCATAAGATCTGGTCTGCTATATATTTACATCAGGGTAAGCTGTTTTATTGTAGACAAAATCTTAGCTCATAATCTGTATAGTATTTTTCTTAGAGATAATCATAAGTTCCATGAGAGCAGGTAACCAGGCTTTCCAATTCAGGTCCTACAAAAAACATCTATCAAAGAAACTATTTTGTGCTACGCAAAATACCAAGCACTTTTATATAATTTATATTAAACTGAGATAAGGAAAAGGGTTTTTTTTTAAATGTATAACATTATTATGCATATATTCTAAAGTTAAAGACATTATTATTTAGAAAAAGAAACAACTTACCTTGGTTTTCTGGCTCTCTCTCTGGGCCTTCTAATTAAATCTTCCAAATGTTTATTTCTCTCTTCTAAACTGAAAGAAAAAACAACTGAATATTATGACCAAAATGGACTTTTCTAGGCTAACATTTTGCTAATTTCATTGGAGGATTTGAGTAGATAAATTTCACGGTGGTCTAGTTCTCTATACATCATCCATCCATCTTGCTTTATGGGAATCTGGAATTCTTTCCAAGCAACTCAAATTATTATTATTATTATTATTTTTTTGTCTGCGTTGGGTCTTCGCTGCTGTGCGCGGGCTTTCTCTAGTTGCGGTGAGCGGGGGCTACTCTTCGTTGTGGTGCACGGGCTTCTCATTGCGGTGGCTTTTCTTGTTGCGGAGCATGGGTTCTAGGCGCACGAGCTTCAGTAGTTGCAGCACGCGGGCTCAGTAGCTGTGGCTCACGGGCTCTAGAGCGCAGGCTCAGTAGTTGTGGCACATGGGCTTAGTTGCTCTGTGGCATGTGGGATCTTCCCAGACCAGTGATCGAACCCGTGTCCCCTGCATTGGCAGGCGGATTCTTAACCACTGCGTCACCAGGGCAGTTCCTGAATCTCATTCTAATGAGAAAGTTTATTTGGTACTTGATATGTTTCATTTGGGGTGCGTTCAAAAACTTTTGTGAATAAATTCTAAGCATAGCAATGTTACTTTACTTGAATACCATGGTAATATCCTCTAAAATTCTCGGATGTTTCTCTGTAATTTCTTAACCTCGCTCCCCCGACCCCCAAGTCAAAGGGAGTTCTGAGAAAGGAAGATGAAATTCTGCTTGTTCAAGTAGTCCAGACACTAGGCACACTAAATATATCATTGAAGAACGGTCTTGACTTACAAAACAGCACATTTTCCTCTTTCTAGGAGTCTAAAAAATGAACTTAGCAAGCCAGAGGGCAAAATATCAGCAAACGTTTACAAAATTAAAAATTAAGCTTTTTCAACTTACTGTGCAATCTGGGAGTTCGATATCATGAGCCTTCGGTCAGCACATTCGATAATTTCTTCGTATGATGTAACCTTGAAAAACATTAGCTAAAACAATTATTCTGTGATAAATTCTAGGATATTTATTTAATTTTGCTTTTTAAGAATCTGTACAAGTTGAAGTTCAACTATATGGCTCCCATGAATGAAAGTTTTACAATAGGCAGAACATCTTCCTTACATTTTGAAATCAGGAATATGAATACAAATAGAATTGTAATGTGCCTGTTCATCATCCAGAAAAAGTGAAGTGTCAAAAAGCGGACAACTGTAGCAGCAAGTCAACTGTGATCCCTGCACGTGGTGTGGGTCTCAACCCAGGCTTTCAGTCCACGTGGTTAAAGTTCACGCAGTTTTCAAAAGGTAAACTAGCACGCTATGTTGGCAAGATTTAGAGTGACCCTCAACATGAAGCAGCAATACTAAGACCTGAAAGTGCTGACAGCACAAGGACAGACACACACAATGTTCTTTGCTAGCTTTCAGCTAAAAGGCTAATGGAAGGCCATTATGAAGTGAAAGGAATCAATACAAATGTATTACATCATCCCTCAGATCCTTTTTAGCACCAAAATTCTATTGTTTTAATATTTCACACAGTTTTAAAAAGACAAATATTTATGTAAGAAAATGTGTACCTTATTTATTAAGTTGCCTAAATGTCTTTGATACTTGTCATTTTCTTCAATGAGTCTGTTGCAGTGGTCTTCTTTTAACTCTAGAAGATTTCCCAATTTTGCAATCTATGGAGAAACACCGGTAAAAATACTGACCTGGAAACTTCCATGAAAACCACGTGTGGATGCTAAGAACAAATCAGAACAGTGAGCTATACTTTATTCCAATATTCTCCTAAACTGATTTGTACCGTAGGTGAATCGAGACATGCTATGAACCAGTTCCTAGTTTGATTGCACTTAGAACTGATGAGCAGAAATTAAAACAATATTTCAGCTTTCCTCCAATTTAATACTATGAAACAGCTTTGCAAATAATTAAACACCTGTTAGTGAATACAAATACTTATTAGCCCCAAATCTTCATTACCTTCTTTCCATATATAAACAATGGGTAGACATATTTGATTCTCTCTGAAGTAAAGCACTGATGTTGGGCTTGATGATGCATTTTCAGGTTTGATAAATATTCTCAAATATTCTCAAATATGCATAAATGAGAGTTTTTTTTTTTTAAGGTTCTGCTCAATGTATGTCACATTCTGACTTATGGTCCAATTTTTATTTGCAAAAAAAATTTTAACAATTTAAAAATTGTATTTCTAAAAGTGACATCTAGGATTAATTATCAGGAAAAGGTATTCACAAGTCCCTGAACAAGTTACCTTAATTTTCAAAGCAATTATAGAAAAGGACAGAAATGTTCCCATTAAATAACAATGATAATAATGGCCATCAATATTCTAATGCTTATTTAAATATTCTTATTTACATATGCTTACACGTCTGTAGTGAGATACCCTGGAGGAAGCAATGGCAAAACAAATTTGCTGCAGCCACAGCAGCTTTCTTGTTCTTTCTCTTTACATAAATATATTAATGGAGACAATATCAAATCAGGGGTCCCAGTCCTCTGACTACACACATTATTTAAGGTAGGGAGTATAGATGTCACCTCACTTTAGCAGACCCAAGGTGAAGAGAATTTAAAAGATTTTTTAAAGGACGTGTCTAGAAGTAGAAAAGACTAAAATCTCTACTTATCAACTATTAGCATTGGGCTTTTCCCATTCCATTCCTTTGCATCTCGTCATGGCATCCTGGAGGGTGGGGTTCCTCTCTTAGCCTTACATACCTCATGACAGTTTACTGAAGCAACATGGAATTCCTCCTCACTTCTGTTGTGTTTTTTTGTTTGTTTTTTGTTTGTTTTTTTAATTACAGACTTAATGGCACATCTTGAATTTCTTTACTGGCTTTCAAGATCAAAGTAATAACCCTTTTAAGTCCTCAGATTGATTTTTAAAAATTTGCTAGCCTCAGATTACAGAAAGAAGGGCAAAGGAGTTCTTAAAGATTGTTTATTTTAGCGATAAAAGAATTGCTCTGTAAAAGCCAGTTTTGGGGATTACAGTGAAAGGTAATCCAAAATTTTAAGTTTCTGCTAAAGAGTGTAGGGTTTAACCATTTTAAGAGCATAACTGTCATACAATAAACTGCATATATTTATAAAGTGTACAGTTTGATGTTTTTATCTATGAATACAACTGTGAAACCATCACCGCAATCAACATAATGAACATATCCACCCGCCCCCTGACCAAAGTTTCCTCTTGCTTCTTGATAACCCCTCCCTCCTGTCTGTCCTTCCCTCACTCCCATACTCTATGCCAGCCCGAGGCAAACACCCATCTGCTTTCTGTCATGACTGATTAGTTTGCATTTTCTAGAACTTTATGTAACAGAACCAAGGGGTATTTACTCTTATCTGGCTCCTTTCAGTCAGCATAATTATTTTGAGATCCATCTAGGTTACACGTGTATCAGTAACTCACCCCTTTTTCTTTTTTTTCTTTTTTATTTTTTTATCATTTAAATTTATTTTTTTATACAGCAGGTTCTTATTAGTTGTCTATTTTATACATATTAGTGTATACATGTCAATCCCAATCTCCCAGTTCATCTCTCACCACCACCCCCCCTGCCACTTTTCCCCCTTGCTGTCCCTATGTTTGTTCTCTACATCTGTGTCTCAATTTCTGCCCTGCAAACTGGTTCATCTGTACAATTTTTCTAGGTTCCACATACATGCATTAATATATGATATTTGTTTTTCTCTTTCTGACTTACTTCACTCTGTATGACAGTCTCTAGACTCATCCACGTCTCTACAAATGACCCAATTTCATTCCTTTTTATGGTTGAGTAATATTCCATTCTATATATGTACCACATCTTTATGCATTTGTCTGTTGATGGGCATTTAGGTTGCTTCCATGACCTGGCTATTGTAAACAGTGCTGCAATGAACATTGGGGTGCATGTGTCTTTTTGAATTATGGTTTTCTCTGGGTATATGCCCAGTAGTGGGATTGCTGGGTCATATGGTAATTCTATTTTTAGCTTTTTAACGAACCTCCATTCTGTTCTCCATAGTGGCTGCATCAATTTACATTCCCACCAACAGTGCAAGAGGGTCCCCCTTTTCTCCACACCCTCTCCAGCATTTGTTGTTTGTAGATTTTCTGATGATACCCATTCTAACTGGTGTAAGGTGATACCTCATTGTAGTTTTTTTTTTGTTTTTTTTTTTAATTTATTTTTTGGCTGCACTGTGCAGCAACCAGGGATTGAACCCACACCCCCTGCACTCGGAGCAGAGTCTTTTTTTTTTTTTTTTTTAATTTTATTTATTTATTTATGGCTGTGTTGGGTCTTCGTTTCTGTGCGAGGGCTTTCTCTAGTTGTGGCAAGCGGGGGCCACTCTTCATCGCGGTGCGCGGGCCTCTCACTATCACGGCCTCTCTTGTTGCGGGGCACAGGCTCCAGACGTGCAGGCTCAGTAATTGTGGCTCACGGGCCTAGCTGCTCTGCGGCATGTGGGATCTTCCCAGACCAGGGCTTGAACCTGTGTCCCCTGCATTAGCAGGCAGATTCTCAACCACTGCGCCACCAGGGAAGCCCCTCATTGTAGTTTTGATTTGCATTTCTCTAATAATTAGCGATGTTGAGCAGCTTTTCATGTGCTTCTTGGCCATCTGTACGTTTTCTTTGGAGAAATGTCTATTCAGGTCTTCTGCCCATTTTCTGATTGGGTTTTCTTTTTTTTCTAATATTGAGCTGCATGAGCTGTTTATATATTTTGGAGATTAATCCTTTGTCCATTGATTCATTTGCAAATATTTTCTCCCATTCTGAGGATTGTCTTTTTGTCTTGTTTATAGCTTCCTTTGCTGTGCAAAAGCTTTTAAGTTTCATTAGGTCCCATTTGTTTATTTTTGTTTTTATTTTCATTACTCTGGGAGGTGGATCAAAAAAGATCTTGCTGTGATTTATGTCAAAGAGTGTTCTTCCTATGTTTTCCTCTAAGAGTTTTATAGTGTCCGGTCTTACATTTAGGTCTTTAATCCATTTTGAGTTTATTTTTGTGTATGGTGTTAGGGAGTATTCTAATTTCATTCTTCTACATGTAGCTGTCCAGTTTTCCCAGTACCACTTATTGAAGAGACTGTCTTTTCTCCATTTTATATCCTTGCCTCCTTTATCATAGATTAGTTGACCATAGGTGCGTGGGTTTATCTCTGGGCTTTCTAGCCTGTTCCATTCATCTATATTTCTGTTTTTGTGCCAGTACCATATTGTCTTGATTACTGTAGCTTTGTGGTATAGTCTGAAGTCAGGGTGTCTGATTCCTCCAGTTCCATTTTTTTCCCTGAAGACTGCTTTGGCTATTTGGGGTCTTTTTTGTCTCCATACAAATTTTAAGATTTTTTGTTCTAGTTCTGTAAAAAATGCCACTGGTAATTTGATAGGGATTGCACTGAATCTGTAGATTGCCTTGGGTAGTATAGTCATCTTCACAATATTGATTCTTCCAATCCAAGAACATGGTATATTTCTCCATCTGTTTGTGTCATCTTTGATTTCTTTCATCAGTGTCTTATAGTTTTCTGAGTATAGGTCTTTTACCTCCTTAGGTAGGTTTATTCCTAGGTATTTTATTCTTTTTGTTGCAATGGTGAATGGGATTCTTTCCTTAATTTCTCTTTCTGATCTTTTGTTGTTAGTGTGTAGGAATGAAAGAGATTTCTGAGCATTAATTTTGTATCCTGCTACTTTACCAAATTCATTGATTAGCTCTAGTAGTTTTCTGGTGGCATCTTTAGGATTCTCTATGAATCCTATCATGTCAGCTGCTAACAGTGACAGTTTTACTTCTTCTTTTCTAATTTGTATTCCTTTTATTTCTTTTTCTTCTCTGATTGCCATGGCTAGGACTTCCAAAACTATGCTGAATAAGAGTGGTGAGAGTGGACAACCTTGTCTTGTTCCTGATCTTAGAGGAAATGGTTTCAGTTTTTCACCATTGAGGACGATGTTGCCTGTGGGTTTGTCATATATGGCCTTTATTATGTTGAGGTAAGTTCCCTCTATGCTTACTTTCTGGAGGGTTTTTATCATAAATGAGTGTTAAATTTTCTCGAAAGCTTTTTCTGCATCTACTGAGATGATCATATGGTTTTTCTTCTTCAATTTGTTAATACAGTGTATCACATTGATTGATTTGCATATATTGAAGAATCCTTGCATTCCTGGGATAAACCCCACTTGATCATGGTGTATGATCCTTTTAATGTGTTGTTGAATTTTGTTTGCTAGTATTTTGTTGAGGATTTTTGCATCTATATTCATCAGTGATATTGGTCTGTAATTTTCTTTTTTTGTAGTACCTTTGTCTGGTTTTGGTATCAGGGGGATGGTGGCCTCATAGAATGAGTTTGGGAGTGTTCCTTCCTCTGAAATTTTTTGGAAGAGTTTGAGAAGGATGGGTGTTAGCTCTTCTCTAAATGTTTGATAGAATTCACCTGTGAAGCCATCTGGCCCTGGACTTCTGTTTGTTGGAAGATTTTAATCACAGTTTCAATTTCATTACTTGTGATTGGTCTGTTCATATTTTCTATTTCTTCCTGGTTCAGTCTTGGAATGTTATACCTTTCTAAGAATTTGTCCATTTCTTCCAGGTTGTCCATTTTATTGGCATAGAGTTGCTTGTAGTAGTCTCTTAGGATGCTTTGTATTTCTGCGGTGTCTGTTGTAACTTCTCCTTTTTCATTTCTAATTTTATTGACTTGGGTTCTCTCCCTCTTTTTCTTCATGAGTCTGGATAAAGGTTTATCAGTTTTGTTTATCTTCTCAAAGAATCAGCTTTTAGCTTTATTGATCTTTGCTGTTGTTTTCTTTGTTTCTTTTTCATTTATTTCTGCTCTTTTTATGATTTTTTTCCTTCTACTAACTTTGGGTTTTGTTTGTTCTTCTTTCTCTAGTTCCTTTCTGTGTAAGGTTAGATTCTTTATTTGAGATTTTTCTTGTTTCTTGAGGTAGGCTTGTATTGCTATAAACTTCCCCCTTAGAACTGCTTTTGCTGCATCCCATAGGTTTTGGATAGTCATGTTTTCATTGTAATTTGTCTCTAGGTATTTTTTGATTTCCTCTTTGATTTCTTTTTTTTTTTTTAATTCTCAGGCCCCACCCCAACTTCCTGAATCTGTGTCTCAGAATTGGGTGATTGTGAGGCATGCTCGGGTTTTTTTGTTTGTTTTTGTGGGTTTTTAAAAAATTTTATTTATTTATTTATTTATTTATTTATGGCTGTGTTGGGTCTTCGTTTCTGTGCGAGGGCTTTCTCTAGTTGCGGCAAGTGGGGGCCACTCTTCATCGCGGTGCGCGGGCCTCTCACTATCGCGGCCTCTCTTGTTGCAGACACAGGCTCCAGACGCTCAGGCTCAGTAGTTGTGGCTCACGGGCCTAGTTGCTCCGCGGCATGTGGGATCTTCCCAGACCAGGGCTCGAACCCATGTCTCCTGCATTGGCAGGCAGATTCTCAACCACTGCGCCACCAGGGAAGCCCCTCTTTGATTTCTTCAGTGATATCTTGGTTATTTAGTAATGTATTGTTTACCCTCCACGTGTTTGTGTTTTTTACATTTTTTTCCCTGTAATTGATTTCAAGTCTCATAGCGTCATGGTCGGAAAAGATGCTTGATATGATTTCAATTTTCTTAAGTTTATCAAGGCTTGATTTATGACCCAAGATGTGACCTATCCTGGAGAATGTTCCGTGTGCACTTGAGAAGAAAGTGTAATCTGCTGTTTTTGGATGGAATGTCCTATAAATATCAATTAAATCTATCTGGTCTATTGTGTCATTTAAAGCTTGTGTTTCCTTATTAATTTTCTGTTTGGATGATCTGTCCATTGGTGTAAGTGAGGTGTTAAAGTCCCCCACTATTATTGTGTTACTTTCAACTTCCTCTTTTATAGCTGTTAGCAGTTGCCTTATGTATTAAGGTGCTCCTATGTTGGGTGCATATATACTTCTAACTGTTGTATCTTCTTCTTGGATTGATCCCTTGACCATTATGTAGTGTCCTTCCTTGTCTTTTGTAACATTCTTTATTTTAAAGTCTATTTTATCTGACATGAGTATTGCTACTCCAGCTTTCCTTTGATTTCCATTTGCATGGAATATCTTTTTCCAACCCCTCACTTTCAGTCTGTATCTGTCCCTAGGTCTGAAGTGGGTCTCTTGTAGACAGCATATAGATGGGTCTTGTTTTTGTATCCATTCAGCACACCTGTGTCTTTTGGTTGGAGCATTTAATCCATTCATGTTTAAGGTAATTATTGATATGTATGTTCCTATTACCATTTTCTTAATTGTTATGGGTTTGTTTTTTGTAGGTCTTTTTCTTCTCTTGTGTTTCCCACTTAGAGAAGTTCCTTTAGCATTTGTTGTAGAGCTGGTTTGGTGGTGCTGAATTCTCCTAGCTTTTGCTTGTCTGTAAAGCTTTTGATTTCTCTGTCGAATCTGAATGGGATCCTTGACTGGTAGAGTAATCTTGGTTGTAGGTTCTTCCCTTTCATCACTTTAAATATGTCCTGCCACTTCCTTCTGGCCTGTAGAGTTTCTGCTGAGAAATCAGCTGTTTACCTTATGGGAGTTCCCTTGTATGTGATTTGTCATTTTTCCCTTGTTGCTTTCAGTAATTTTTCTTTGTCTTTAATTTTTGTCAATTTGATTACTATGTGTCTCGGTGTGTCTCTCCTTGGGTTTATCCTGCCTGGGACTCTCTGCACTTCCTGGACTTGGGTGGATATTTCCTTTCCCATGTTAGGGAAGTTTTTGACTATAATCTCTTCAAATATTTTCTTGGGTCCTTTCTATCTCTCCTCTCCTTCTGGGACCCCTATAATGCGAATGTTGTTCTTGTTCATTCTTTTTTCTTTTTTCTGTTTCGCGGCTGTGAATTCCACCATTCTATCTTCCAGGTCACTTATCCGTTCTTCTGCATCAGTTATTCTGCTACTGATTCCTGCTAGTGCATTTTTCATTTCAGTTACTGTATTGTTCATCTCTGTTTGTTCTTTAATTCTTCTAGGTGTTTGTTCTTTAATTCTTCTAGGTCTTTGTTAAACATTTCTTGCATCTCCTCGATCTTTGCCTCCATCTTTTTTCCGGGGTCCTGGATCATCTTCACTATCATTATTTTGAATTCTTTTTCTGGAAGGTTGCCTATCTCCATTTCATTTAGTTGTTTTCCTGGGGTTTTATCTTGTTCCTTCATCTGGTACAAAGTTCTCTGCCTTTTCATTTTGTCTATCTTTCTGTGAATGTGGTTTTTGTTCCACAGGCTGCAGGATTGTAGATCTTCTTGCTTCTGCTGTCTGCCCTCTGGTGGGTGAGGCTATCTAAGAGGCTTGTGCAAGCTTCCTGATGGGAGGGACTGGTGGTGAGTAGAACTGGGTGTTGCTCTGGTGGGCAGAGCTCAGTAAAACTTTAATCTGCTTGTCTGCTGATGGGTGGGGCTGGGTTCCCTCCCTGTTGGTTGTTTGGCCTGAGGTGACCCAGCACTAGAGACTACCCGGCTCTTTGGTGGGGCTAATGGCGGACTCTGGGAGGGCTCATGCCAAGGAGTACTTCCCAGAACTTCTGCTGCCAGTGTCCTTGTCCCCACAGTGAGCCACAGCCACCCCCCGCCTCTGCAGGAGACCCTACAACACTAGCAGGTAGGTCTGGTTCAGTCTCCTATGGGGTCACTGCTCCTTCCCCTGGGTCCTGATGCGTGAACTACTTTTTGTGTGCCCTCCAAGAGTAGAGTCTCTGTTTCCCCCAGTCCTGTCGAAGTCCTGCAATCAAATCCCACTAGCCTTCAAAGTCTGATTCTCTAGGAATTCCTCCTCCTGTTGCTGGACCCCCAGGTTGGGAAGCCTGATGTGGGGCTCAGAACCTTCACTCCAGTGGATGGACTTCTGTGGTATAAGTGTTCTCCAGTTTGTGAGTCATCCACCCAGCAGTTATAGGACTTGATTTTCTTGTGATTGTGCCCCTCCTACCGTCTCATTGCGGCTTCTCCTTTGTCTTTGGATGTCGGTTATCTTTTTTGGTGAGTTCCAGTGTCTTCCTGTCGATGATTGTTCAGCAGTTAGTTGTGATTCCAGTGCTCTCGCAAGAGAGAGTGAGGGCACGTCCTTCTACTCCGCCATCTTGAACCAATCTCCAACTCACCCCTTTTTCATTCCTGAGTAGTATTTCAGTGTATGCATGTACCACAATTTGTTTATCCATTTATCTGTTGATAGAAATTTGAGTTGCCTTCAGCTTTTGGCTATTATAAATAAGACAGCTAGGAACCTTTGTATAAACATAGGCTTTCATTTCTCTTGGGTAAATAAAACACCTAGGAGTAGAATGATGGTAAGTACATGTTTAACTTTTTAAGAAACCACCAAAATGTTTTCCGAAGTGGCTGTACCATTTTACATTCCCACCAGCAGTGGATGAGACCTGTAGTTGCTCTGTATTCTCACCAATACTTGGTATGGCCAGTCTTTTTAACAGACATTCTAACAGGTGTGTAGTGGTATTCACTGTGGTTTTAATTTGCCTCTTAATGATGCTGAGTATCTTTTCATGTGCTCATTTGCCATCCATGTATCTTCTTAGTGAAGTGTCTGTTAAAACCTTTTTGCCCATTTAAAAAATTTGGTTGTTTGTTTTCAAGGATTCTTTATATATTCTACATACAAGTCCTTTATCAGATCTGTGATTTGAAAATATTTTCTCCCAGTCTGTGACTTGTCTTTTCATTAAGAGCTCATTATTTTAAAGTTAAAAAAAAAATTTCAAAATAGAAAAGTTTTGGAAGACAGTCTATTAAAATCAAATCACTGGAAAAGTCTAAAACATTTTTCTGAAAGCCTATCAAAAGGCACTTTTTAATGTAGACATAGAGAATGGACTTGAAGACACGGGGTGGGAGGGGGAAGCTGGGGCAAAGTGAGAGTAGCATTGACATATATACACACTACCGAATGTAAAATAGCTAGTGGGAAGCAGCCGCATAGCACAGTGAGATCAGCTCAGTGCTTTGCGATTGCCTAGAGGGGTGCAATAGGGAGGGTGGGAGGGAGGTTCAAGAGGATATGGGGACATATGTATGCATATGGCTGATTCACTTCGGTGTACAACAGAAACGAACACAGTATTGTGAAGCAATTATACTCCAATAAAGATCTATTAACAAAAAAAGGCACTTTTTAATAAACAAGGTCTAACAAGACCTCCCCTAACCCCGGGGTGCCTGAGGGCTGAGAGCAGGTGTGGCAGCACTCTCTCCCAGCCCCCCTGGTCCCCTTTCCTGAGGGGCCTGCCCGTGAGTGCCAGGGCCGTGGTGCAGATGCAGACCCACAGAAGTTGGGATGGGCCTTGTCAGTCATCTAGGAGAAGCGGGTTCCAAGGGCAGGGTGGAGTTTGGTGGAGGAAGAGCACCGTGCCTGGCCCTGCCCAAAGCAACATGCACTTGACCGTAGTGGAGGAGGAAGTCCTCTTGGAAAGCTGCCCCCCTGCACTGTGAGAACAGCAGGCACTGAGAGGCAGGAGAGCAGTGGCTGCTGGTTTGGGAGGAGGTCCGCTGGGTCCAGGCGGGCTGCTCAGACGTGAATTCCTGTAGAGGAGGAGTTCCTGGGTTGGGTCCCCTCTGTGGTCCCCCGTATTCTAGATTTGTGGACACAGTTCCATGTTGATAATATATGGACTTGCCCCAATATATTATGGGACACTGAAATCCAAAACACTAAAGAAAATGAGGTCAACATATCATGTATTAGTTTCCTGCTGCTGCTATAACAAATGATCACAAACTCAGTGGCTTAAAACAATGCACACTTATTACCTTATAGTTCTGTTGCTTAGAGGTCTGACAGGTGTCTCACTCAGCTAAAGTCAAAGTGTCAGCAGGGCTGGCTCCTTTCTGAGGCTTTAGGGGAGACTTTCCAGCTTCCAAAGGCTGCCCACATTTCCTCAGCTTGGGTCCCTCCCTGTCTTCAAAGCCAGCAATGCTGCGTCTCTGACATCCTTCAGTGGTCACGTCTCTCTACGACATTGCTGGGAAGATTTCTCCACTTTTAAGGATAGTTGTGATTAGACTGGGCACATCCTGATAATCCAGGGTAGTCTATCTTCACACCTAAAGGTCCTTGATTTCATCATGCCTGCAACGTCCCTTTAGCCATAATTGCTAGCTTTCTTGTTTCATTAAGGAATGCAAAGTCCCTTTTGCCATGTTCGCAGAATAGGGCATGGACATCTTGGGAGGCCATCATTGTGCCTATCACACCCCTGAGAGGAGCACTGAGGGCTGCTGTGACCTGAGGTACAACAGCCTGGCCTATACAGTCAGGGTATCTGGCTCTACCTAGTTCATGGTTCCAGGCTTCCTAAGAGGCTTTTGCTTGTCTTACACTCTGCTAGTGTCAACTCACAGAGAAAGTGTGTCAAGGTAGCTAGGGGGAACCTACTGTATAGCACAGGGAGCTCAGCTTGGTGCTCCGTGATGGCCTAGATGGGTGGGATGGGGTGGGGAGGGAAGTCCAAGAGGGAGGGGATATATGTATACATATAGCTGATTCGCTTCACTGTACAGCAGAAACTAACACAACATTGTAAAGCAATTTTACTCTAATTTAAAAAAAAAAAGAAAAGAAAAGAAAGTGTGTCAAGGTAGAAATAATACCATGACAGCGATGCATCAGTCATCATTATGAACAGTCCTGGAGACTGGGATATCTGAAGGCTGGCTGATTGACTGATTCCCCAATTCTTTACACAAAGGTTTTGAGATTGAATATATGCAATAAAATATAAATTAAAAATAAACGATTAGACCAGAATGTACAGAACAGATAGAGAACAACAGGCGGATATGAAGCCAGTTAAGCCCTGAGCTACAGCACCATGCTTTCGGAACTAAACTTCCTGGTAGCCAAAGCAAACAGGAACCTGGTCAGTTACATGATTTTCATTATTCATGCGATGAAAACACACCTGCTTCTAAGAAAAGCTTTTCCTAGTAGGCCTGAAGTCTCAAAGGACGTTCTCATCCAAGTGGCACTAAGGGAAGCAGCAATCTTTTTACAACAAATGGAAAAAGATGTTTCCTAGGATTGTTGAGGGCATAAAACACCAAAACACAACTCAGTAAAAGCAATTCTGTGAGGGCCAAGATAGCGTGTTCCAAGCAGCAACTTTCTGATAACAAACGTGATCCAGGTTGTAACTCAATAAGTATTGAAATGAATATATGAACAACACGCACACAAAAAATGGAATAGAACAGGATAGAATATGAAACTGGTGTTTTTTCTGTGTGTGGGCATATAGGTATCCGATCAAGATGTAAAATGTGTTTTTACTGCGGGTTACTGCTAGAGGAATGATAGGATGGCACACATAACCCTTCAGAGATACAGGAATCCTTACACACGCTCCTCCTAAGAGTTGGTCGGCAGATAGATTGAGGTTATATCCTCTGAAAAGGGTCTGCAGCGCAAATATTGTTTCTTGTGCTGGCTTTAGAATAGGATTTAGGGAAATCAGAACCAGGAAGGTGAGGAATAGGGTCAGAGCATCAGAGGAATGCCCAGGGAGCTTGGGAAAACAAGGAAATAGGTGGTAAGGTTGACATCTTCTCTGGAAAGCGAGGAGCTGGGGTTCCACCTGGTGGCACAGCCCTCCCACCTGTTTGACCTGAATCCTAGTGAACCCAGACCCTTCCTCAGGAGATTGGTCAGTAACACCAATGTAAAGTATACTCAAGGTGATACTGTGCCCAAATGCAGGAGCTGGCAGGTATGGTTCATAGTTCAGAGGGATCATGAGACAAGGGACTACGGTTATTTTCTTTTGGAATACCTAGAAAAATTTTCCTAGAGTAGTAATTTTATGCTTTACATATTTGTTCTTTTCTTATTTTTATGGCTATAGGACATAACATGAAAATAAAAATAACTATATATATATATATGATGCTTCCTTCTGAGTATTTCTTTACAAGTTAACAAACTTCTAATTTTAAAGGCTACCAAAATAATAAATTAGGTAAATGGGTTTTTTGTTTTTTGTTTTTGGCTCTGCTGGGTCTTCGTTGCTGCGTGCGGGCTTTCTCTAGTTGTGGCGAGCAGAGGCTACTCTTTGCTGCGGTGCACAGGCTCTAGGTGCGTGGGCTTCAGTAGTTGTGGCACATGGGCTCAGCAGTTGCAGCTTGTGGGCTACAGAGCACAGGCTCAGTAGTTTTGAGGCACAGGCTTAGTTGCTCTGCGGCATGTGGGATCTTCCCGGACCAGGGCTTGAACCTGTGTCCTTTGCATTGGCAGGTGGATTCTTAACCACTGGACCACCAGGGAAGCCCAAATTAGGTAAATGTTTTATGTAATATATAGAGTGCTAAAGTGAAGTGGTATATTTTAGGACAGTATTTTAGTTTTGTTTTTTTTTTTATATATAAATTTATTTATTTATTTTTGGCTGCATTGGGTCTTCGTTGCTGCGCATGGACTTTCTCTAGTTGCAGTGAGCAGGGGCTACTCTTCATTGCAGTGCGTGGGCTTCTCACTGAGGTGGCTTCTCTTGTCGTGGAGCACGGGCTCTAGGCGCACAGGCTTCAGTAGTTGTGGCTTGCGGGCTCTAGAGTGCAGCCTCAGCAGTTGTGGCACATGGGCTTAGTTGTTCCACGGCATGTGGGATCTTCCCGGACCAGGGCTCGAACCCGTGTCCCCTGCATTGGCAGGCGGATTCTTAACCACTGCACCACCAGGGAAGTCCAGTATTTTAGTTTTTAATCTTCAACTAGTCTACAATAATGGTTAAAGGATATCTTCTATAATACTGGTTAGAGAATATCTTCTTTTTTAAAAATAAATTTATTTATTTATTTATTTGGCTGCGTTGGGTCTTCGTTGCTGTGCGCAGGCTTTCTCTAGTTGTGGCGAGTGGGGGCTTCTCATTGTGGTGGCTTCTCTTGTTGCAGAGCACAGGCTCTAGGTGCACGGGCTCAGTAACTGTGGCACACGGGCTTAGTTGCTCCACAGCACGTGGGATCTTCCCAGGCCAGGGCTTGGACCCGTGTCCCCTGCATTGGCAGGCGGATTCTTAACCACTGGACCACCAAGGAAGTCCAAATTAGGTAAATGTTTTATGTAATATATAGAGTGTTATAGTGAAGTGGTATATTTTAGGATAGTATTTTAGTTTTTAATCTTCAACTATTCTACAATAATGGTTAAAGGATATCTTCTATAATACTGGTTAAAGAATATCTTATTTTTTACATGTATATGTATAACTGAATCACTTTGTTGTTCACCTGAAACTAACACATTGTTAATCAACTATAGTCCAATATAAAATAAAAATTTAAAAAAGAGTATCTTATTTTTATAAAAAGGTTCCTATTTTACAGAAGATGGGATCTAGGAGGAACTTGAGGGGTCAATCTTATTAGCCCCCCTTGAACCCGGAATGTCAGCAGTGTTAACTGGACTCTTGCCTCTTCCCTCTGACCAAATCCCTGACTTTGGTGTACCTTATCAAGGCCTTGTAGGACCAGGAGACAGTTTGCACTTGAAAGTTAAACATCCAGCTGGCTAGAGCCAGCAGGAAGGCAAAGCTGGGGTCCTGTCTCAGGATGGAGGAGGTCAGGAGGCTCCTGGGGCAGCCAATAAGATCAGAATTGTGAAGAAGAACCAAAGGCAAGGGTCAGAAGGACCACAGGAGCAGTACATGAGAAAGCATGAGAGGAGGTGCAAGCCACCAAATTTAACTCTGGCAGACCTAGTCTTCCTGGCCTAGAGTTCCTTGGAGAATGAGGAGTGAGCCTTCTAGAGCACACTTCTGCACTTCAAAACCAAAGAACAAAACTAAAGCCCTTTTCACTTTGGAAAATTCCAAAACATATACAAAAGTAGAGAGAGTAGTATAATGAACCTCCATGTACCCATCACTTAACTTCAACAATTATCAACATTTTTCCAGTATTTTTTCATCTGTCTCCAACTTCCCACCCCCCACTCTCACTCTGCCACCTTTTAAATTTCTTGGAGTATTTTAAAGCAAAGCTAGCCATCATGTTAGTTCACTCATAAACACTTCTCAGTATGTATCACTAACAGACAAGGGCTTTTAAAAACACAATGATACCACTATCACATCTATTAAAATTAACAATAAATTCTCAATAGCATCTAACACCCAGACTGTGTTCGGTTTTCTGCTGCTATCTCACGAATATCTTTGTGAAATGGGTGTGTTCAAGCCAGGATCTACACACGATGCGTTTGCTTGATTTGTCTCAGGTCTCTAATCTCTGAGTCTAGAACAGCTCTTCCTCTCCTCTCCCTCCCCTTCCTTGTGCCAATTGTTTATGGATTAGAATTTCTCACGTTCTGGACTTTTATCATGGTCAACTTAACGTGGTTCTTTATCCTGTCAGCTGGTCATGTGGTCTAGAAGCTTGCTTTCAGAACAGGTGGTTCAGGTGAGAACACCTCATGCACAGTGCCCCGTTCCCTCCTGCATCCCGTCAGGGGCATGTCTCACCTTTTGTGTGGTTGAGGCAGACAAGGGGGCTCTGGTGCTGGTCATTAACAGGTTCCTATGAGCCTTGAACTTAAACATTTTAGCAGCCATTGTAATTGCCTGGATTCCTTATTTCATTCAGGGATGCAAAATGAAATTTTCTGCAGGTGTGTCTTCTCTTGCTTTTAATAGCTTACATTCTTCCATGAAGACCTCTCCCTCATCAATTATTTGGTTTCTCTGAGATACGGTTTGTACAAGAAAGTCTGCAGCACATGTTAAAAGCGACACAGTGTGTCTGAGCACTTCCGTTTGTGTCCTTTTCCTCACTCCAGCTTCCCTCCCGGGGAAGATCAAGGTCCACTCCCATCCTTTTTATGCCTGAAGCACAGAAGCTGGTGATAGAGCCAGAGCTTACCGCGTGCCCTCCTCTCATCCGCCCACTAACAGTCTGGTCACCGTCCTCTGTGCTTCTCCCACCAGGACGCCATCGGTTCCTCCTCTGATCTCCTCTGCCGGATGCTCGTCACTGTATATCTCTTTTTAAAAATGTTCCCTTTAGTCCTCGTAAATAATTATCTATGTATCGCATCTACTTTTCTAGATTCCTTGGAAGCAGGACTCATGTTTTTTTTTTTTTTATAAATTTATTTTATTTATTTTTGGCTGCATTGGGTCTTCTTTGTTGCACGTGGGCTTTCTCCAGTTGCGGCGAGCGGGGGCTACTCTTCATTGAGGTGGCTTCTCTTGTTGCGGAGCACGGGCTCTAGGCGCGTGGGCTTCAGTAGCTGTGGCTCACGGTCTCTAGAGCACAGGCTCAGCAGTTGTGGCGCACGGCATGTGGGATCTTCCCGGACCAGGGCTCGAACCCGTGTCCCCTGCATTGGCAGGTGGATTCCCAACCACTGCGCCACCAGGGAAACCCAGGGCTCATGCTTGATTTATCTTTCTATCTTCATAGCGACTAGCCCTGCTTAACCTTTCGTGGGAAGTGAACAATTACTTATTTAATGAAAAAAATGAACAAATTAGAAAAGAAGAAACCTTTAAGCCCTCACCACGTTGGACTTTTTTTTCTCTCTTAAAGATGAATGGGTGTGTAATGAATTTAGTACAGAATGCCGATTTTAATTAATTTATCATTAATTATTAATTAATTTTAATTAATTAATTATTTAATTTTTTGGCCAGACTGCTCGGCTTGCAGGATTTTAGTTCCCCGACCAGGGATTGAACCCGAGTCCTTGGCAGTGAAAGCACTGAGTCCCAACCACTGGTCTGCCAGGGAATTCCCTGATTTTTAATAAGTTAGAAATATGATGATAGACTTCTCTAGCTATTAAAAAATAAATTATGTTAACCTCTTTTTAATTAAGGTGGGATCCAAATGGGCTGTAACTTTCTAGATACCAAGATATTTTTATGTTCTTCCCATGTATTTTTCCTGTTTTATCTGCCTTTATCTTAAATTTTCCAGCTTTATTGAGATATAATTGATGTAACACTGTGTAAGTGTAAGGTATAAAACGTGTTGATTTGATACACTTATATATTGCAAAATGATTACCACCATAGCTTAGCTAACATCTCCATCCCCTCACATAATTACCATTTCCTTGTGATGCCTTTATCTTTAGATGCCATCTAAAGTATGAGTGCCATTTTCCAAAGTACATCCCTTAATCATGATTGCTGTAGACACCTGTTGCTATAAGAATAGTGGTAGCATATGCAACAATGTGCTCCATCCTCTATGAAAAACTGCACATATTTGAAAATTTCTACATTTTGAAAGAAAAAATCTGATTAAACAGAAATCAGGTGGGACAATATTTAAAATTTCAAAACCTGAAAATGCAAACTTCAATTGTATATTTTTGTGGGTGAATAATGCTGCTACTATGCCAGTGTGTGACCATTTCAATGAGCAAAATTTCTGAAGGTTGATAATTTCCTGAACTTGTTAATAAAATGGTGTTGTATATAAAAATGCTAGCAAAGCAACAAAAGGTGTTTCTTACCAAGAAATCAAGCTCTTCGTTTAGGTTGTGGTACTGATCCAGTTTGGCTCCCAGTAAGACAGGTACGTCTCCGACATTCTTGGCTTCATTTGAATCAAAGTCTGTAACCTGAAATGAAACATATTTGTACTCACTTCCAATATGTTCACACTCCTTGGAACATTTGACAATGAATATGTTATTAGTTTAACCATCAGAGAGATCTCCAGTGGTTTCAATAACAGATGTGTAAAACTTGGAGTCAGAATGATTTCAATGTTAAGTATCTAAAATTGTATTTTTGTATGTTAAAGATAGTACATAGTGAATGTTTAACTCACCTCAGTATCCTGATCTTGAAATGATTTTTCATTAGCAATTAACTCTCTGAAAGCTGTGATTCTGTCTTTATGTTTCAGTAGCTAAGGAAAAAAGCATTTTCTATTTCAGAGGAGAGGAAATAAAACTACATTCCATAACATTTATAATAAAGTCACCAAACTATGCACAGTCCCTGGTCTCCAAAGGTGTCTTGTTTTTAAAGCTCTTGTGTAGCAGAGAGTTCACACAGCAGGCCTGAGACCGCTGTCCTTAGAAAGGCCTGCTCTCCAGACTGCCCTCTGACTGGCATCTAGGAACTTGGATTGTGGGAGGGTTTCCATCATTTCCTGATATGAAGGCTCACTGTGCCTAACCTATTTGTACAAAGAACGTTTATGCTGAATACCCCTTTCCTTCGGGAGGGTCTGGAATTTTGGTACGTGGTAGGCAGAGGGCGCCTACCCAACCAGCCTCCAATCAAAACCCTGGACACTCAGTCTCCAATAAGCATCCCTGGGAACATTTCACGCATGCTGCACAGGTCACTGCTGGCGAAAGGAAGTGCACCCTGTGTGACTCACTGGGAAAGGACTCTTGGAAGCTTGGATCTGGTTTCCTCTGGACTTTGCCCTACGTGCTTCTTCCCTTTACTGATTTTGCTCTGTATCCTCTCACGGTAATAATACATCATAGCTGTGAGAACAACTATGTGCTAAGTCCTGTGAGTCCAGTAAATCATTAAACCTGAGCGTGGGCTTGGGATCTCCAGAGAGCTTATCCTAATATTCAATTGTTTTTACACCCAGGCTATTAAAATTCTTCTTTAAAGAAAAAAAATTAGCCAAATTTTTCTAGATGCAATTTATAGTCCTTTCTCCTTGTTTATTTGTTTGTTCCATGTAATAACAATAAATCTTAACATTCAATATTCTAACTCCTCCAAATATTAGTGAGGGCTGCACAGAATTTTTTTTTTTTTTTACTATGAACACTTTCCAGAAAAGAGGAAAAACTTTAATGAACGCCCAGGTAGCTATTATCCAGTTTCAACTACTAACAGTTAACGGTCAGCCTTGTATCGTTAATACCCCAGCCACTTCCTCTTCCCTGCAACTCCCTTCACTGAATCAAATTACACACATCATATTATTTCATCTGCCAGTATTACAGGAATGACACAGAAATTTACCAAGAGAACATAAATATCTGAAATGGTATTTTTATAACATCCTACTCGAATCCTCAACTGGGCGTATTTCTGAAGACTGGTTTAAGAAGTGGAGGCCAGTAGTTTCTCTGCCTGTCTGTTTATTCCTTAGTCCTTTTCTCTAGAGGTTAGCTAAGAGACAAAGAGATTCCGCAGAATACCTGCAACAAATTTTCTATCCACCTCAGTTCAGAGAAGTCATTTCCTGATAATGCAGCACTGAAATTGAATCCCAGATTTAAATGTTTTTTTTCCTTTAGCCAGATAAATTAGTCACTTCTGTATTCCTTTCAGATTAAAAGCGCACACATTCATGTCCTGTTATCACTTTCTCTATATAACTGACTCTCCTCATTCTCTCTCTCCATCCCTGCACCACTACACCAGGAAAAGAATGATTGAAGAAATTCCAAGAGCCTCTTCCCTTACCCTTGTCCCACTTGAGAAATAAAATTTGTTTTCAATGTATTCATTATTCCAAGTGATAAAGTTTGTAATCACTATAGAAATGTCAAAATACACTCTTCTTCAGGAATCAGTAGTACCATACAAAAGTGAAAAAACAATCATACCAATTTTTTGGTAGATGAATGAGATTTTCTAATACATACTTATGTTATAAAACAAGTCAAATGGACAGTGTATCTCCTTAGTGAGAGCCAAAGTAAAGCTAATCTTGCCCCCCAAAATAATTCTTTAAAAAAATCCAAAATTTTAGGAGCCTCTTTATACTTTTACATGACCTTTTTCTGTCTTTTTTTCACTAAAAATGATACAATTTTTAGAATGAAGAATACATACAGTACCTCTTTATCTAACTTTTTCTTTTTAAGATGAAAACTCTTCAATTTTTGTAGCATGATATCACTAACTTTCTCATTCTCTTTGAAATGTTCGGCATCGGGATTGGTGATGTCCTAAGGGTAACATTTTGAGAAGCTATATTAAAAAGTTTTCAGTAAAGCTAAAAGTAGGAAGGAAAGAACACAAATGAAATAAATCTCCCTTCCAAAATAAGTGGCTAAACCAAAGGAGATAAAATCATATTGAACTCAATTCTTCAATTACTCATCATAAGCCATCTAATAAAGGGTTAATGTGGAAAGAATTCATATAGATTCACACTTGTATATAAATTGTTATTGGGACAAATTAGTATAATCACTGGGAAGTTAATAACTACACATGCTTATATACTCATACATACATCTGCTCTTAGCCTAGTCAGTTTACAAATCCAAATTTTAGACAAATTGTTATACCTGACACCAGAACAATCAGACATCCTCAACAATACTGAAACTCTAGATATTTCAGTGGCACCCACATTCCACAAGAATGAAGATACTTGGACCAATATAACCTAAGGGTCAAAAGTGCATGCATTACAGTCAGACTACTTGGGTTTGTATCTGAGTTCTGTCACTTAACCATCTGAGTTCTGTCACTTAACCACTTGACTTTGGACAAGAAACTCAATGATTCTAAGCCTCAGTTTGTTTTTCCGTGTTAAAAAAAAAAAAGTCTGATAATGTAAAAACTGGTGTAAGAATTGAATGAGATAACCCATGAGAAGCAGGGTCAACTTAAATGCCTCCAAGGACAGGTTGGGAAGTCAGCAAATATTTGTTGAGTGCCTGTTAAGGGCTTACCCTGCATTAGGCAGAGGGCATCTGACATATGGAGTCTCTGATCTTGAAGGCTTAAGCAAACAGATATTTGTTTGGCCTGGGATGAAATCTACTAAGAAGAGGGCTGATGACTCACTCCCTTACTGAGAGGTCTTGTAGAGAAGAAGCAGACAGCAAATAAGACTGAGAAAGAACAGCAGCCTCCAGTGAGACAGGAGAAAGCCAAGCAAATACGGTAAGAAAGCAGACATCTGAAGGGGCGAGGTGGGGTGGAAAAGGTTACAGCAAAGAAGAGTTTGTGCCATATTCAAATTCAAATATTAAAGACCAAACTTCAGGTGGATACAGTCTATGGGCCACCACTTTGTGATCACTGCTAAAAATGCTTAGCTTGGTTTCCAGCATTCAATAAATGCTAGTGTGCAACAAATTTTAGCTAAAAGCAGGAATAAAGGTTGTGTTGGATCCGGAACATTGCAAACTCATGTCCCCAAATTTTGGCTCAGAGGAGTGCACTGAAGCTCAAAGAAATGTACAATGATCAGAGGGAAGAGGAAGAAAGACAGCTTAATAACTGAGAAGCTATCAAGTGTCATGCCCTTAAAATGTTCTCTCATTAAAATGTAGTGTTTGTAACCTCCCAGGGCAGCAGCAAATATCACTTCAGCTAAGGCTGAGAAAGGAAAATTTACTTGGCCAGGTCACACAACAGCAAGGTGGTGGAGCCGTGCCTTGAACTCACCAGACACTAACTTCATTTTTCATTCTACTAATTAATGTACACAGCTCTGCACTGCCCAACCCCTGCCCCAAAGCTGCATTTTAGATCGGGTAAACAGCTCATTTGTGTGAACAATCTCTCATCACAGGCTGCCCTGAAGCACAAGACTATTACTCTGAGGGAGTTTTCCTGAAATGTGGAAAGCACTGAGGGAAGGGTTTTGCCTGAAGTTTTTATTTTTTTAATCTTATTATATTATCTTACTATAGATTTGTGGGAATTAGGTGTTGAAGAAAGAAAGAAGCAGTGGGAAGAAGGAAGGGCTGATTGGTTGGTTTAAGGATCTGTATTTTTACTTCCATTTTTTTCCTTTCACAACTTAATTGTCCAACCTTGATATCTCTTCTCCCAGTAAAAAATATGATTTTTTCTAATTACCTGGCACATGAGAAGTCGTACCATTAGAGCCAGAAGATTGCAAATTTTGGAGGTCAGCTGCGAAGTTCTTTTCATGTCTGGGGGATTCAGGCTCTCTCCTTCACAAGGTGAGTGATTCAGGAACAAATTAGAATGTATCATCTTTGCATCCTACATGTACACAATTCAGATTTGCCACAATAAAGACAAAGAATCCGGATTACTTTTTAGGTAAAATGCTGAATAAAATACCACTCTTAAAAACTCAGAGCAGGGCTTCCCTGGTGGTGCAGTGGTTGAGAATCCGCCTGCCAACGCAGGGGACACGGGTTTGAGCCCTGGTCTGGGAGGATCCCACATGCCGCGGAGCAACTGGGACCGTGAGCCACAACTGCTGGGCCTGCGCGTCTGGAGCCTGTGCTCCGCAACAAGAGAGGCCGCGATAGTGAGAGGTCCGCGCACCGCGATGAAGAGTGGCCCCCACTCGCCGCAACTGGAGAAAGCCCTCGCGCAGAAACAAAGACCCAACACAGCCAAAAATAAATATAAATAAATTAATTAATTAAAAAAAAAAAACAAAACTCAGAGCAGTGGTTCTCAAACTTTTTGATTCTCAGGATGCCTTCACACTCTTAAAAATTATTGAGGATCCCAAAAACTTTTTGTTTATTAGGTTATATCTATCAATATTTATTGTATTGAAATTACAACTGAGAACATTCAAAAATATTTGTTTACTAATTCAAATAACAATAAATCTATTATGTGTCAATGTAAGTAACAATTTAATACAAAGTTAGCACATTTTCCAAAATGAAAAATTAGTGAAAAGAGTGGCAGTGTTTACACTTTTTGCAAATATTTTTAATGCTGGCTTAATAGAAGATAGCTGGATTCTCATAATGTGCTTCCCACATTCCATCAGCCGTGAAAAGCAATTACACCATCACATGTCACATAGATTCCGGAAAACTCCACTGTACACTTGTGAAAGAATGAGAGTGAAAAAGGCAATAATGTCTTCGTATTTATTACCATGAAAATGCTTTTGACCTCAAAGATACTCCCGGAACACACTTTGGGAAAATGGACCTAAAGGTAATGAAAAGCAAAACTAAAAGCAGAGTAAAAAAATTGATTAGTCAAGATAGAACAAGGAACTTCACTGCTTTTTAAAGAAGAAAGCTCAGGAAAAAAATTGTATACTGGATAAACTTCTGCACAGTTACACTAATTTACTCAGTGTTTTCTAATTCAAAACTTGCCATGATTTGGCTACCAGCTAAACTTAAGGTCATCTTTGTTTAGGTCAGTGGTTCTCAAAGTGTGATCCCTGGACCAGAAGCATCAGTGAGATCCAGGATCTTCTTAGAAATGCACATTCTCAGGCCCCACTGCACACCTACTGAATCAGAAAATCTGGGTGGGCCCCAGCAATCTGCATTTTCACAGCTGATGCTGATGAATGCTAAAGTTTGAGAACCACACTGGCTTAGATAGTCCTTCCTTCTTTCTGGAGAAAAGATCACAGAGAGAATTTTTTAATAAGAGAACAATATTTTTCTGAGTCATTAAAAATAATAGAATTATTTACTTGCAAGCAATACTTATACTGATTACAGATTCATGAAAGAGAGTTCTCTAAGGACATCTTCAAGCAACAGATCAGCTCAGCCTAAGTTATTACGACAAATGTAAAAATAAACTCATACATTTTTCTAGATTAGATTAGCCTTCTTTCTAAGTACTCAGAGTTAATAAGATTGTATACTATAAATACTTTAAGGCAGGCCTACAAAACTGAAATAGAACAGATATGCTCTGGCTTGTGAAGATTATCACTACCAGGACATGCTTCCAGGCTGTCTGCCAAAAAAGCCATTTGAACTGCAAATACAAAATTACAGCCTTTCCAAACACATTGATATGAGGCTCTCATGATGTTTTTAATGAATGTTAAGTAGATATATTATGATGATCATTTTGCAATATATACAAATAACAAATCTTTATGTTGTATACCTGAAACTAATACGTTATATGTCAACTACATCTCAATAAAAATGTTTATAACTTTACAAAATTACTATGTGATACAACATAGGTTTGTTTTACCTTGTAGACCAAATATGCAATTGTACTATTTAGTTTGAATAGGCAGATGTGGTATGAAAAGATTGCGATCCCCACTTAGAAAATCTTTTCTCAAAGGATGCTCTGGATGATTGGTCATAGGAACCCACAAAATTCCCACATTAATTTTCACCACTACCAAAATAATCACAAGAGGCCAGGAATGGCTGTTCTTTAACGTGAGTACCCAAGAACCAAAGAAACTTCTCCAAACCTGTGGTGCATTTTCCTTTCTCTCTTTTTTGTTAATGACTCTCTCTGCCAACAAATTTGTGTACGGGCCATGCCCAAATATGCATCAGAAGACTACTAGAAACTCCTGAAATTCTGCATTAGAGATTCTGAATTTGTGATAATACCTTTGCCATATCTGACTCTATTCCTTCCTCTAAGTTCTCCTTGAGTTGAGCTATCTCACATTTAGGGACATAATTTTGCTCCTCACTCCTTGCAACCTGCTGCTGAAGTTTTGAGTTTTCATTTTTTACTTTGTTGATCTGCTGCTGGAGTTCTGTATTCTTAGCCTTTTCATTGTCGGATATGAACTGCAAATTTTGAACTTGAGCGACCAATTTCTCAAGTCTAGATTTCAGTTTCTGTCTTTCACCCAGGTTCTCCTTTTCACGTTTCTGAAATTCCTCCTGTAAAGACAGGAACTCTTGTTCTCGGGTCTCTTTTTCCTTTTTCAACAAGTCCAGAGCAGAAGTGGTGGCCTTTTCCAGTTCTCCTTTGAGTTGCTGCAGCCTCTCTACCTCTTCTTCTTTCTTGCTTAAGGCTCTGTCCATCTCCATGCACTGACTTGCAGCTTTATTTTTTTGTTGCATTTCAGTCATGTATCTTTCCTGTAGACTAACATAATTGCCCTTGATCTTCTTAAACTCTAGCTGTAAGGTTTCCTTTTCATTCCTGGATTCCTGAAGATGTTTTTGGGTGTTAACTAAAATCTCATGCAAATCCTGCAGTGTCTTCTCTGTATCATTCTTCTCTAGCATTACTCTGTATTTGTCTTCAATTAATTCTTCAACATTCTCCTTTAGCTTATTGATGATGTCCACGAACACGTGCTGTTTAGTTGTCTTCATCTGCAGTTCTTCAACCTTCTTCTCTAAATACATGTTACTACGCTGTAGGTCTTGGATCAGAGTTTGCTGTTCTTTGTTAGTACGTTTTAATTTTCGTAGGACTTCGTTTAAAGCCATGTCCTCTTCCAGAGGTTGTGAGCTTTCCAAGCTCTGCTCTGTGTCGGGTGTCATGCAGTCCTCCCGAGCTGCTCCACCACTCCAAGAAATGCCTGTCGGAGACCAAGTTGAGACAATCTCTGGACTCTCCCTCCCCTCCACTGCGACTTCCTTTTGGTGCCTGACTGACATCTCAGGAATATCTGTAGAATTCTGTATTCCTTTTGAAGAACCTGCAATCTGTAAATTACAGTAAATAAAATAAGTATGAAAGAGTAGAAAGATCATGAGCTTTGAGGTCTGGCCTTGAATCCAAGATCCCTAGTTTGGTATTCTCTGTTCTGAAATAACAATGACAACATCTACTTCCAATACTGATGTCTAATTAACAAAAATACTTAAGTATTAATTGCTGAATGTATGTACAGCACCTAATAGCACAGCAGAGCACAAACAGTAGGTATATGATAGAGATATGTATTACACTTACTTTTACAGAGGAAAAATTAAACTTTGATACTCTCACCATTTTCTATGACACAAACTTTTCTGAATACATATAACTTTCTTTGACTTCAAATTAATTAAAACAGATTTGTCCATCACCCTAAGTCTGCAAAGCCTTTTTAAAAAGTTTATTTTCTATTGAGGTAACACTGGTTTATAACATTATGTAAGTTTCATGTGTACAACATTATACTTCTACTTCTGTATACCCTACAGCGTACTCACCACCAAATATTTAGTTTCCATTCATCACCATACAGTTGATCCCCTTTACCCATTTCACTTATTATGTTCATTTGAGTTTTTTCCATGTATGAGGGAAATCATATGATATTTGTCTTTCCCTATCTGACTTATTTCACTTAGCCTAACACCCTCAAGTTCCACCCATCCATGTTGCTGCACATGGCAAGATTTCATCTTGTTTATATAACAGTAGTATTCTATTGTAAACATATAAAACATTCTCTTTATCCATTCATCCATTCACAGGCACTTAGGTTGCTTCCATATCTTGGTTATTGTAAATAATGCTGTGATAAACATAGGGGTGCATATATCTTTTCAAATTAGTGTTTTCGTATTCTTTGGGTAAATACCCAGAAGTGGAATAGCTGGACCATATGGTAGTTTTATTCTTTATTTTTGAGGAATCTTCATGCTGTTTTCCATAGTGGCTGCACAAATTTACATTCCCACCAACAGTATAGGAGGGTTCCCTTTTCTCCACATCCTCTACAGCACTTTTTGAATTTTTGAATTTTATTTATTTTTTTATACAGCAGGTTCTTATTAGTCATCAATTTTATACACATCAGTGTATACATGTCAATCCCAATCTCCCAATTCATCACACCACCACTCCCAACCCCCCGCCGCTTTCCCCCCTTGGTGTCCATGTTTGTTCTCTACATCTGTGTCTCAATTTCTGCCCTGCAAACCAGTTCATCTGTACGATTTTTCTAGGTTCCACATATGTGCATTAATATACGATATTTGTTTTTCTCTTTCTGACTTACTTCACTCCGTATGACAGTCTCTAGATCCATCCACGTCTCTACAAATGACCCAATTTCGTTCCTTTTTATGGCTAATATTCCATTGTATATATGTACCACATCTTCTTTATCCATTCATCTGCCGATGGGCATTTAGGTTGCTTCCATGACCTTGTTATTGTAAATAGTGCTGCAATGACCATTGGGGTGCATGTGTCCTCTTGAATTATGGTTTTCTCTGGGTACATGCCCAGTAGTGGGATTGCTGGGCCATATCTCTCCAGCATTTATTATTTGTAGACTTTCTGATGATGGCCATTCTGACCAGTGTGAGGTGACAACCTCGTTGTGGTTTTGATTTGCATTTCTCTAACAATTAGCAAAGTTGAGCATCTTTTCATGTGCCTGTTGGCCACCTGTACATCTTCTTTGGAAAAATGTCTATTCAGCTTCTCTGCCCATTTTTTAATTGGATTTTGTTGTTGTTGTTGTTGAGTTGTATGAGCTCTGTATATATTTTGCATATTAACCCTTCTTGGATATATGATTTGCAAATATCTTCTCCCATTCGGCAGGTTGTCTTTGTATTTTGTGGATAGTTTCCTTCACTGTGCAAAAGCTTTTTAGTTTCATGAGGTCCCATTTGTTTGTTTTTGCTTTTGTTTCCCTTGCCTGAGGACACATATCCAGAAAGATATTGCTAAGGCCAATGTCAAGGAGTATACAGCCTATGATTTGTTCTACAAGTTTTATGGTTTCAGGTCTAACATTCAAGTCTTTAATCCATTTTGAGTTTTGTGTATGGTGTGACATAGTGTTTTCTTTTTGTTTTTTTTGTTTTTGCATGTGGCTTTTCAGTTTTCCCAACACCATTTATTGAAGAGACTATTGTTTCTCTATTGTATGTTCTTTGCTCCTTTGTTATAAATTAATTGTCCATAAATGTGTGGGATTATTTCTGGGCTCTGGATTCTGTTCCAGTGATCTGTGTAACTGTTTTTCTGCCAATATCATGCTATTTTGATTACTATAGCCTTGTAATATAGTTTGAAATCTGGGTGTGTGATACCTCTACCTTTGTTCTTTTTTCTTAGGATTGCTTTGGTTCTTTGGGGTCTTTTGTGATTCCATATAAATTTTAGAATTGTTTGATCTATTTCCATAAAAATATCCTTGGGATTTAATAGGGACTGAATATTTAATAGGGACTGAATATTTAATAGGGACTGAATAATAGGCATTGAATATGTAGATTGTTCTAGGTAAATGTTAATTTTTCTAACCTATTAGCATGGAGTAGCTTTCCATTTGTGTCTTCTTCAGTCTCTTTCAACAATGTCATAGTTTTCAGTGTACAGATCTTTCACCTCCTTGGTTAAATTTATTACTAGGTAATTAATCTTTTTGTTGCAATTGTAAATGAGATTTTCTTAATTTCCCTTTCTGCTAGCTCATTGTTAGCATATATAGGAACACCACAGATTTTTGTATGTTGATTTTGTACCCTGCAACTGTATTCATTTATTATTTCTGACAGTTTTTTTTTTTGTGAAGTCTTTAGAATTTTCTATCTATAAAATCACGTAATCTGCAAATACTGAGAGTTTTACTTCTTCCTTTTGAATCTGAATGCTTTTTGTTTCTTTTTCTTGCCTAATTGCTCTGGCTAGGATTGCCAATACTATGTTGAATAAGAGTGGCAAGAGTGGGCATTCTTGTCTTGTTCCTGATTTTAGGGGGATAGCTTTCAGGTTTTCAAATTTGAGTATGATGTTAGCTGTGGGTTTATATAGCTTTTGTTATGTTGAGGTATGTTCCTTCTATAGTAATTTTATTGAGGGTTTTTATCATAAATGGGGGTTGAATCTTGTTAAATGCTTTTCTGCATCTATTGAGATGATCATACAGTTTTTATCCTCCATTTTGCTAATATGATGTATCACGTTGATTGATTTGCAGATGTTGAACCATCCTTGCATCCCTGAAATAAATCCCACTTGATCATGGTGTATGATTCTTTTCCTGTATTGTTGTATTTGGTTTGCTAATATTTTGTTGAGGATTTTTGCATCTATGTTCATCAAAAATATTGGCTTGCAATTTCTTTTTCTGTGTTGTCTTTGTCTGACTTTGTTATCAGAGTAATGTTGGCCTCATAGAATGAGTTAGGAAATGTTCTCTCCTCTTCAAGTTTTTGGAAGAGTTTGAGAAGAATAGGTATTAAATCTTCTTTGAATGTTTAATAGAATATACCAGTGAAGCCTCCTGGTCCTGAACTTTTTTTTTTTTGTGAGGTTTTTGATTACTGTTTCAATCTCTTTACTAGTGATTTGTCTATTCAGATTTTCTTTTTCTTTTTTTAAAATTTATTTATTTTTATTATTTTTTGGCTGCATTGGGTCTTCGTTGCTGTGTGCAGGCTTTCTCTAGGGGCGGCGAGCAGGGGCCACTCTTCTCTGCAGTGTGCGGGCCCCACACTGCAGTGGCTTCTCCTGTTGCGAAGCGTGGGCTCTAGGTGTGCAGGCTTCAGTAGTTGTGGCATGCGGGCTCAGCAGTTGTGGCTCACGGGCTCCGGAGTGCAGGCTCAGCACTTGTGGCTCATAGGCTTAGATGCTCCACAGCATGTGGGACCCTCCCAGACCAAGGATCAAACCTGTGTCCCCTGCATTGGCAGGTGGACTCCCAACCACTGCACCACCAGGGAAGTCCTTCTATTTCTTCTTGATTCATCTTCGAAGGTTGTATGATTCTAAGAATTTGTCCATGTCTCCTAGGTTGTTGATGTATAGCTGTTCTTAGTATTCTCTTATAATCATTTGTATTTCTGTGATACCTGCTGTTAATAGTCTCTTTTGTTTCTGATTTTATTTAGCAGAGTGCTCTTTTTTTCTTAGTGAGTCTAGCTAAAGGTTTGTCAATTTTGTTTATCTTTTCAAAGAACCATCTCTTAGTTTCATTGATCTTTTCTAATGTCTTTTTAGTCTATTTCATTTATTTCCACTCTGATCTTTATTATTTTTTTCCTTCTACTGACTTTGGGCTTCGTTTGTTCTTCTTTTTTTGCTCCTTTACGTTTAAGTTTAGATTGTTTGAGGTTTTTTTTTTCTTTTTCTTTTTTTGGCTGCACCGTGCAGCTTGTGGAATCTTAGTTCCCCAACCAGGGATCGAACCCATGCCCTCTGCAGTGAAAGCACAGAGTCCTAACCACTGGACCGCCAGGGAATTCCCTGAGATTTTTCTTTTGTCTTGAGGTAGGCCTGCATTGCTATAAACTTCTTTTAAGAGCTGCATCCCTATATGTAGCATTTTTATCTTCATTTGTCTTCAGGTAACTTTTTATTTCTCCATTGACCCAACAGTTGTTCAGTAGCATGTTGTTCAGTCATGAACATATCTATGGTTTTCCCAGCTTTCTTCTCCTAGTTGATTCCTAGTTTTATACCATTGTGCTCGATATGATTTCAATCTTCTTCCATTTATTGAGACTTTTTTTGTCCCAACATATGGTGTATCCTTGAGAAAATTGCATGTGCACTTGAGAATGTGTACTTTGTTGCATTTGGATAGAATGTTCTGTACAAATTTATCAAATACATCTAGTCTAATGTTTCATTTAAGGCTGATGTTTCTTTGCTGACTTCCTGTCTGATCTATCCATTGGTGTAAGTGGATGTTAAAGTCCCCTACTATTATTGTGTTGCTGTCAATTTCTCCCTTAGGTCCATTAATAATCGCTTTATATATTTTGGTGCTCCTATGTTAGGTGCATACCTATTAATATATGTTACATCTTCTTCATGAATTGTCCCGTTTATTATTTTTATATGTCCATCTTTGTCTCTTATTACCTTTTTTGGCTTGGAGTCTATTTTGTCAGATATGACTATTGATACACTTTCTTTTAGCTCCCATTTGCTTGGAGTATCATCTTCCATCCCTTCATTTTGAGCCTATGTTTATCTTTAAAGCTGAGGTGAGTCTCCTGGAGGGAGTATATAGTTGGGTCTTGTTTTTCATATATATTTTTTTGCAGGGGGAGGGTCTTGTCTTTTAATCCATCCAACCACTCTGTGTCTTTTGATTGGTGAATTAAATCCATTTACTTTTAGGATGATTATTGACAGATGAGGATTTGGTACTGCCATTTTATCTTTTGTTTTCTGATTGCTCTCTATCTCCACTGTTTCTTTTTTCTTGTGTTTCTATTTTTTTTTTTTTTTGGTGGTTTTCTATGATGTTTCTCTTTTTTATGTTTCACGTATTTGCTCTAGATTTATGTTTTGTGGTTACCATGAGGTTTGTGTAAAACATCTCATAGATAAGACAGTCTTTTTTCTGCTGATAGCATCTTATCTTCATTTGCCTATATAGGTTCTGTCCTTTTCCTCTTCCCCTCGTTTTTGTTGTCTCAAATTATCCCTATTTATGTTGTGAGTCTGTCACCAAATTGAAGTAGATATGGTTATTTTTTCTGCTTTTTACTCCCTTGATATTTATGCTGTATTACAGTGTTAACAATCTATTCTGACATAGAGTTGCAATTTTCTGATTCTATTTATCACCTTACTCGAAGTTTTGTGTATTTTGCCTTTCTATTTTTGGCATAAGAGCTCCTTGCAACATCTCTTGTAAGGCATGTCTAGTGTTGATAAACTCCTTCAGCTTTTGTCTGAGAAAGCCTTTATTTCTCCTTTGCTGGATAAAGTATTTTTGGCTGACAGTTTTTAATATTTCAGTATTTTGAGAATGTTATTCCACTCCCTCCTGGCCTATAGAGTTTCAGCTGAAAACTCTGCTGATAGCCTAATGGGGGTTCCTTTGTAGGTAACCATGCTTTTTTCCCTAGTTGCCTTTAAAATTCTTTGCCATTGACTTTTTTTTGCATTTTTAATAAAATTTTTATTAGTTTCCCTTAATGTTAACATCTTATATACCATGGCACATTTGTTAAAATTAAAACAAAACAACACAAATGCACTGCTATTAACTAAACTCTAGATTTTACCATTTTCCCACTAATGTCCTTTTTCTGTTCCAAGATCCAATCCAGGGTATTACATTGTATTTAGTACATCTTTGTCATTGACTTTTGACAGTTTTAATATAATGTGTCTTAGAGAAGATCTTTTTGCAATGAGGTAATTAGATGTTCTCTTGGCTTCATGGATTTGTATATATAGTTCCTTCCTCAGGCTTGGAAAATTCTCAGCTATTATTATTTTTTTAAACCTTAATCTTTTTACATCCCTGATATGCTGTTGGTTTCAGTAATCTTTACTTTTATTTTTTTCTGAAAAAAATCTTTATTCCAACAGGGCTCTTTATAGCAGTTAATTTTAGAATTAAAATGAGCAAAAATTCAAAGAGTCATGTTCCAATTATAAATCTCTGTTGTCATCACAATTCAGTCATGATTAATATTTTGAAAACTGAAAACTCTTTATTTTATCTCCAAGAAAATTAAACCAGGTAAAGAAAATTAACTTGAAGAGTGCTTTGAACTTCCTATTCACTTGAAGACTTCATCTTATTTTTCCACTTCAGTATTTTTGTTTTATTGTGACATATACCTTATATACAGAAGCATGCACAAAACACTGGAGTTTACTTTAAAGAATAGTAATAAAGTAAGTACCTGTGTAGCCACCATCCAGGATAAGAAGTAAAACATTTCTCCCCCTGTGCCTTTTCCCAAAGGGAAAAGGCCCACGGGTATATATATTTTTTTAATTTATTTTTTGACCGCCCTGCACGGTATGTGGGATCTTAGTTCCCTAAGCAGGGATCAAACCCGTGCCCCCTGCAGTGGAAGGTCGGAGTCTTAACCACTGAACCATCAGGGAAGTCCCTCAGCTATTATTTCTTTAGGTAAACCCTCTGCTCCCTTCTTCATCTCTTCTTCTTCTGGGATAACCCATTACCCTACTGTTGTCCCTCCTAAAAGAGTTGTATAGCTCTCATAGAATTTCCTTATTTTTTAAAGACTCACTCTCTTTTTCTATCTGTATCATTTCTAGATTTCTATCCTCAAGCTCGCTAATCCTCTCTTCCATACGGTCTGCTCTACTTCCAAGGCTTTCTAATGCATTCTTCATCTTGTTTATTGAGTCCTTCAGCTCCAGAATTTGTTTGGTTCTTTTTTAGAGTTTCAATATTTTGGTAAAATATTCCTTCTGTTAATTAATTTGATTCCTTAGCTCATTAAACTGCCTGATTTTCTCATAGCTCCCCGAGTTTCTTTATGACAGCTATTTTGAATTCTTTATCAGTTAGATCTCAATATTCCATGACTTTAAGTTTGGTTTCTGGAGAATCATCATTTCCTTTTTGTGATAGTGTTACCGTGGCTCTTCTCTTCCTTGGTGCTTGATGAGTTGTTCCTCTGCCAGTGCATTTGAAGTAGCAAATACCTTTCTTCTTTAGATAAACCTTTTTTCATTTTCCCCTCTCTTGATTCTAATGATTCAATAGGTTAGAAATTAGAGGCCTTTCTTTTGTTTTCCAGCAGGTGGCATACATAGCACAAGTTTTCAGTTTCTCTTACCTGTGCTACCTCTGGTTACATTTGAGAGTTGGCACTTTCCACCCTCCACGGCCTCTGACAGGTGCCCTTGCTATTGCTGCTTGTGCCTGTAGGGTGGTTGGTGCCTTGCTGCTGCTGGCATTGCTGCCTGGGGCACTGGGATGGTGGTGGGCGGTTCTGCCACGTCCAAGATCCCCTGAGTCACAGGCTCTGCCAACACGGGGGGAGGGGAAGAGAGTGGGGATCATGGGCACCCTGTTGTGCCTGGTGGTGTCAGGTTCGTGGGTGCTGCCACTGTGGGCTGGATTGGGGGGGGCAGAGTTATGGGTGCCTCTGCAGGTGGAGAGATGAGGTTGTGGGCCCCACTGCCACTGCTGCCTAGTCACCTATGGTTGGCTACTGCTACTGTGGCCAGGAGGCTTGAGTCACGTGTGCCGCCTCTCCTGCTGCTACTGGGTTCTCTGAGGACGTGGGCTTAGCCGCCATGGCAGGGGGACCAGGATTGCAGGCGCCACCTCCACTGTTCCCCCAGTTCTGCCTCCTCTATGTATTCCAGTGCACCCTCCTTTAGATGTACAGCTGCGTGGAATTCTCCAGCACCCTGGTATGTTCGGCAGATGCACGTTTGTTGAGTTGTGGATGTTTTACTAGTTGTAGATTGAAGGGCTGAGACAGAGAGAGCATCTCAATCCACCATGATGCTAACGACACTCTCGTGAAGCCTCTTTTGAATAAAGACTTTTTTTTCCTCATTAAACCATTACCTCACTATGCTATGATTCCTGTGAACACTGGAAAGTCAGATGAACATACCTCATGATTGACTTTCTGCCCACAATACAGTTTTGGGTGGTTTAAAAAAGGACAGTAAGTTGTAGTAAGAAAACACTAAAATGAATATGACATAACAACCCAGTAAAAGATCTCTGAAGGGGTGGGCTGAATAACTTTCTAGAATTTAGGGATACTGGATTCTTATATTTAGTGCTTTTTTCATTGCTCTGAGATAAAGACAACTATCCTTACTGAGGCCTACAAGGTCCTGATATTGACCTTGATACCTAATCCATGCTACCTTTCCATCCTCATCAGCAACATCCCTCTTCTCCCTCCAACCCAACAACATTAAGCTTCCTTCAGATCCATGAATGAAGGTACCATGCTCCCTGCAGCCACAGGGTTTTTGCACTTGTTGTTACTTCTGCATGGAATGCTCTCCCACCCACTGTTACCTAACTACTCCCACTCATCCTTCAGAGCTGAGCTCAATTACCACTACACTTCAGGGAAGCCTTACTCAAACTCCCCGACCAGGACAGGAAGACTCCCATCTTACTTTTAGTCACAGCACTTATCATAGTTGCAAGTTTATATGTAATTTTATATAACATTATATACAATTTATATGTAACTTTTATTCACAGCACTTACCACAGTTGAAAGTTTACATTTACTTATGTGATTGTTTAAGTCTATCTCCTCTACTAGGGTGTTCTTTTTATGAGGACAAAACCCACATCTTTTTGGTTTTGGTTTTCTTTTTCAGCCATTTTATAACCAACACATAGCACAGGGCCTAGGACATGATAGATGCCTGAAAGTTTTTATTGACTGACTGAATGGCTAGATGCAATGGGAAATAGGAAGGAACAATCTTGAGAAACCCTAATTAAACAACTTTTTAAAATGTTCTTTTCCAGACCTCAAAACAGGTAAATAAAGTTCTCTTGTAAATGCTCCTTCCAAATAAATGAACAAAAAACCTGCTTATACTTGTAAATGGTACATAACAGCCATAGCTTTCTCACCAAACTCACAATGATAAGGCACTATTTATGCTATTCTTGGATTGTTATCTATTTGCCCACACAAATTCTTAAATTTTTTATTTTTTTATTCAGAGAGTACATAGACTTTATACTGTTGGCATCTTCAGTGCTCTTAGGATACTACATACCAAGAATCAACAATTCAAAGGCAAATTAATGTTTTCACTTTGGTAGAAAGATAAACATTTTTTGCTTGTCAGTAGAAATCCCACATGATAGAAAAACCATGAACTTTTCTTGTCAAATAATTAATACCTCTGTACTTCTTCCTCTTCTAACCTTTTCCTTACCATAAACTCTGAGTTCCAATCAATATGATTCACCAAATATAAAAGCTTAGTATATTCAAGGCATCATGCAGATGCCAGGGTGCATAAAAGGATAAGTAAGACAGAGCCCTGACCCTCAAAGAAATTATCATTTGGTAGAACTAATCCCCAAGTATGGACTTGATTTTATTGGAAAAAATTGTTTCTAAATTGAGTAAGATCTCAGAAGGCATTTTCCCCGGAGAAGCAATGTCCCTCATGCTGATCAGACGATTTAGCACTACTTACAAAAGTCTCAGATTACATACAGTGTTTTTTGTTTGTTTTTTAAAAACACATCCTTTAATACCCTACAGGCTGTACTAACCATTAAAAATCTTACCTCCTCTGTTTTATAATTAGCTCTCAGATCAAGCAGGTTAAAGCTATTCTCCTTATAAAGTGGTTGTTCAACATCACTGTGTAAATCTTCCTCACACAAGAAGCCTTGAGGTTGACTAGGGTTGAGGGCAGATTCCATGGCAGTACTATTAGCCAGTGACATTTCCATGAATTTCAGCATCTCTCCACTGCAGTGGATTAGAGGTGGGCTTCTAGGAGGTTGTCTGACACACTCAAGAACAAGTTGATCTTTATTTGTGGAAGTGCTAGTTCCCTTTGGATTTTCTTCCTTAAATGAATCTTCCTGTATATTGGTGTCTTCTGCATAATTATATACATGATGTTGCAATTCTGGCTCCTCTGTATAAGATAAGCCTTCTGTCAGATTTTGAAATGTTATCATTTCATTATTAAATGCTTCTGTCTGATGAAATTTGCAAAGGAGTTCAAATTGTCTGAAGGAAGAAATGCTGGTGTCAACTGGCTGAGTTGGTACATTCTGTGAGTAATTTCCAACGTTGACATCTCATTAGAAAGAGAAAGATGGAAATAAGAATTAGCTGACCTGAAATTTATGACTTAACAGTTACATTTACATTTATGAAATCAACTGTTGGAGGCTTTTATGCATTACATATATTTCAACGTTTTTCATTGAGTGTATTTGTGCTAGCAGACACAACAAAACTTTTTTATGTGGAGGAAAATGTCATCAAGGGACTGCTACAAAAAAGCTTGTTATATATCATTCTTGTCAAATACCATTGCAACAAATTCCAAGACATCTTCAAAATTCTTTCGTTGTACTGTAATTTTAAAATGTTTCAAAACAATACAAACGCACAGCACATAGTGTAATAGCAAACACATATAAACTCATTTAATCTCACAACAATCTCATGAGCTAGGTACTGTTATTATCCCTGTTTTACAGATAAGAAAACTGAAACATAAGAGATGTTAAGTCAGTTGCCTAAGGTCACAGAGCTGGTAGGCAGTGCATCTGGGATTCCAGAATAGTATTTCTAAATGCTATGCTATACTGTTTCTCAATATGACAAATTACTCAGATTTAATACATTTTAAAAAATAAGAAGCAAATAAAAACAAAATGGAAAGAAGTAAAGTGTTACAAAATTAATAAATGACCCTTCCCTTCTACCTAAATTCCCTCCTTTTCCCCTCCCCAGAGAGAACTACTATACTGAAGCTGGTAAGTATTAATTCTTCCCATCCATATTTTTCTAATTTTACTACTCATTTAAGTACCTGAAATAACACATATCAAGTTCCCCGACTTTCTCATTTTGTGACACCTTAAAAGTCTGTAATTTTTTCACAGCACCCCTAGACCAAAAGAAATACTTAACAGTTCCATTTATTAAGTAGTTAAGCTCAAACAACTTAACGATTTTTCCTAACAACTTAGTAGCTGTTTAAAAATACACATAAACAGTAAAAGAAAAATATTTTATTTCATTCTTAAACAACCAAACTTGCCTGCTAGCTGGGTACACGACTGAGCACAGCACAATGTCTCAAACCTTGGAATCAAGCTGGAAGCCAACCCTCACTTCTGACTTCACACTGATTTTCAGGAAGTACTTGCTTTTTATCACAGAAACCTCCAAAAACCCATCTTTGCAAACAAGGCAGCATAGAAAGAATTATAGTATGGTTTTTATACTGAAATAGTGAACTATCTTAAGCTAGTAGTTTGTGGGGTCCAACAGCTGTCCAGTATCACTGTTTTCTTCAAATTTCAAAATATCCTGCAGCACCCTGGGCAAACTGTGGGTACACAGTATTATTTTGTTTTAAATTTTTTATATAAATAACATCATGTTTTATATATATCCATATAAATGTCTATTTCACTTAAATTTTTGCTTTTCAGACTTAGCCATGTAAATACATGTAGATCTAGTTCATTCTAAAGGATTACACTTTATTCCTTTTCTGTTAGATATTTGTTTCTAATTTTGCTATTAAAAACAGCACTGCAGTAAACATCCTTATACACATTTCCTTGTACACTAATTTAATAATTTTGGGGGGCTTCCCTGGTGGCGCAGTGGTTAAGAATCCACCTGCCAATGCAGTAGACACAGGTTCGAGCCCTGGTCCAGAAGATCCCACATGCCGCGGAGCAACTAAGCCCATGCGTCACAACTACTGAGACTGCGCTCTAGAGTCCGCGAGCCACAACTACTGAGCCTGCGTGCCACAACTACTGAAGCCCGCCTGCCTAGAGCCCGTGCTCCGCAACAAGAGAAGCCACCACAATAAGAAAGCCCACGCACAGCAACGAACACCCAATGCAGCCAAAAATAAATTAATTAAATTAAAAAAAAAAATTTTTTTTTGCCTAGGCTCTGCGTATATACCTAGAAGCGGAATTGCTGGATTATAGGAAATATATATCTTCAACTTTACTAGATATTGCAAAGTTACTCTCCAAAATGGTTGTACCAATTTACACTTCTACCTTTGCTTTACATCCCTCCAACCCATGTCAGACTGACACATATGAAATGGTATTTTGTGGTGTTTTTAATGTACATCCTTTCAGGTATTTAATGGTCTTGCAGGTTTCCTTTTCATGATCTGCCTATTAGATACTATGTCTCCCCAAAACTCTTATGTTGAAGGCTTAACCCCCAGTACCTTAGAATGTGATTGTATTCTGAGATAAGGCCTTCAAAGAGGTAATTAAGGTTAAATGAGGTCGTAAGTGTGGGGCCCTGGTGCAATATGACTGGTGTTCTTATCAGAAAAGACACCAGGGAGGCACAGAGAAAATGCCACATGAGGATATAAGAAGACAACTGTCTGAGAAGTCTCAGGAGAAAACTCTGCTGGCACCTTGATCTTGGACTTTCAGCCTCTAGAACTGTGAGAAAATAAATTTCTGTTGAAGGCACCCAGTTTGTGGCATATTTTGTTATGGCAGCTCTACCAAACTAATAATACAATTTGCCTGATTTTCTATTGAGTTATATGCGTCTTTTTCTTATTGGAGTTCTTTATTTTGTATACTAATCCTTTGTGAATTGTATACATTGCACATATTTTCTCTTAGTCTGAGGCTTGTTATCTTACTTTCCTGATTATACTTTGGTCATACAGAATTTTTCTTCATTTTAATGTAGTCAAATGTGTTGATTATGGTTTATATTTCTTGTGTAACTCTCTGAGCCTCACTTTTCTCATCTGTAAAATGAAGGTAAAAACAGCCCTACTTAAAAAGAAAAAAAAAAGCCCGATTTCATAGGATTGTGGATTAAACGTGATAATGTACATAAAGTGCTTAGCACAGTACCTATTATTATAACAGGACATACACACAAAATTTTAGTTTCTCTGTTTGCATATTGCCGACAGAGAGATACTCACCACCTAACAAATTGCCTAGTGTGCTACAGATTTCTTTGGAAAGTGTGAGTTTAGACTCATTTTTCCTTTTTATATACTTTATTTCATTCTGTATGAATAACAAAAAGGCATTAATATTAATACTTCTAACCTCATAAGCTTCTTCTAAAGGTACATTGCTATATAATTTTTCTTTTAGTATTTTTTGTTGCAAGGGTAGAATGTGCTTTCTGGTATCTTTCCCCACTGTATATCTGAACTCCCTTCTAATTAAACCATACTAATAGAGTTACAATATTAAATTGCAATTAAATATCTTGCTATTTCAATATTTCGGGTTTTTCTGGTAAATCAAATCATGTTACTATAAACATTCAAATATATGATAACATATATATCCCTTACTGATAATTCTTTGATGTTTATTAAATCTGGTCTAAACAACTTTAAGGTAGTTTTTATTCGAGTCATTTAACATTGCAGATACACAAAAAAAGGATTCCAGTATAACGTGGAATTTGATTTCACTAAACAGCAGTCCCTAACAATTCATGTAGCTTATTTTCAAAGTTACGTTACTTCTACATAAGATGAAAGGGTTTATTAAGTAAATTAAAAATATAAATAAGATAGTAAGAGAAATATTTTAAACGTTTGAGGAAAACATTGGTTTAATCATGAATAGCGTATCAAGTATGGGGACCTAAATGATGCTCTTAAAAAATTCTTATCTCTTATTAAAGTCAGCTGGTTACAAACCTCTATTCAAAAATGCTTTTTTATAGCATTGTTCTACTTATTGAATGCATTTGAAGTACAAAAAAACCAAAGTATATTTTATAACAATCTGTTTTTTAGACGTGTTGCTGAGACCGTTCCTTCTAATTAGATTTTAAAAGTATCAAGAATAACATACATGAAAAACAAAATATAGCACTATTGACATGTACTGATGTTATATTTATACAAACTTTTTGGAACTCCTACACACTGAATTTTAGAGATCACTTCTAACACTAGTATTCTATGATATTTAACTAAAACATGCCTTTTGTTCCTTTGGTCTATACATTTTCTATAAAGAATAAAATGCTCAGTGAAACCCATGAGGAAGGACCTCCTCATATAATTTAAGACATTCATTCTTTATAATTCAATATATAGTATCTTGGTCCCTGATTAACCCTGTAATACTATGACAAAAATTTTTTTTCAAAATGAAAATAGTTCTTTATAATTATAAAAAATAATTTTGAACGTTGTCTAAAACGAGAAAGTAAAAAACACTCAAAAGCCCACTACCCAGTGAGAAGCAGTGTGACCATTTTTCCATGTCAAGTATATATCTATACTATCAAATTTTAGGTTTACATATCTGCTATACATCTGTACAATAACTAGGCCCCTACTGCTGAAAATTTAGGTTGTTTCCAATGTTTAGTTATTATGGAGAATTCTGCAAATATCTCATTTGTATACTTTCCTAGAGGTAGAATTAAAAGTAAAATGTGCAGTTAAACTCTTCATTTCCTACCACTAAACAGCCCTTTAGAAAGTTATGCCAATTTATGGCCTGAATCACATGAAATTTGTCACTATTTGTCCATTTTCGAACTACAGAAAGGCAATTTCATATGGCACAACCTAACACACTGCTACTATTTCCCTACACTCAAGCTAACAATTATCGAACATTTAGAACATTAATGAAGACCTTGCAATATTACAACCTTTTATTTTGTGAGAAAGGGCACTAGGAATGTTCATATAGATACAAAGGAAGTCATTTACGTGCAGAGCACAGTCAATGTCATTACGAATCATTTGCAAGCTGACATAGTGGAAAATGCTCTAGACCAGATGATGTGATCTGAGTCGTTGTGCCCACGTCCCCTGGCTGCACTCATGGGACTACACCAGGATGCTAGAAAGGATTGGTTTTAACACTCTATTTGTAAGACTCTACCTTTCTTTGTACACTAATGGAACTGGAAAAACCAAGCCCTATATTCCCCTCCTCTACACCTCCACTGGAGATTCTTTTATTATTCCTCATATTTTTTATGAAATTTAATACAGAAGACAATGCGAAGGATGAAGACATTTAAACCTCCCAGAATTTATAAGCAATGCACACCTGAGGCAAGTCTGAAGTGGTACTGCTGGTTTCCATAAAGGGAGAATCTGAGTGAGTTAAGTCTCAAAAAAGGCTGCTGAAATTCATAGCATCTGCTTCTGACATGCTTTCTAATTTTTCATGAGAAGCATCCACTTCAAAAGGTACAGGATCTGAAGGTGATGACCAAACTTTCTGATAGTCCTTGTTCCTGACTGTTGAATGATGAAAGTCCTCTTTAAAAAAACATAATTTTAGGGGCTTCCCTGGTGGTGCAGTGATTAAGAATCCACCTGCCAATTCTGGGGACACAGGTTTGAGCCCTGGTCCGGGAAGATCCCACATGCCGCGGAGCAACTAAGCCCATGTGCCACAACTACTGAGCCTGCGCTCTAGAGCCCACGAGCCACAACTACTGAGCCCATGTGCCACAACTACTGAGCCCGCGCCTAGAGCCCGTGCTCCGCAACAAGAAGCCACCGCAATGAGAAGCCTGCACACCGCAATGAAGAGTAGCCCCTGCTCGCCACAACTAGCGAAAGCCCGCGCACAGCAACAAAGACCCAACGCAGCCAAAAAAACACAAACAAACAAAAACATAATTTTAATGTCTATTAGTATATACAAACAAAAAGCTGTTTTCCGCTTCCCTCCTCACATTAAGAAGGCAGCAAAGTTCACTACCCTAAATTTTAAAATATCATTTGTGAAGTCATTGGAAAAATATAAAATTAGTCTGAGTATGTTACAAAGTCATGGTAACTTTGCATGGTAGTAAATACTAATTTGGACAAAAAGAAGTCAGTATGTGTGGCTACCATCCAGTGATTCCCTAAAAGGTTTGGGACCCAGAAGGTGAAGGGATCTCTCAATTACTTAATCAAAAGATATTTACAAAATATTATCAGAGACCTATTAGGGTCCACAAAACACTGTATTTCTACTTACCTGATACTTTCTATTCTAATAGCGCATTACCAAGTCAAAGCCAACACTGAACATCAGTTTTCCCTCCCTTCCTTATGCCACACTTATTCTCTCAGGCACTTGGGTTTGAAAACCAGGAGACATCTTTGGCATCCTTCTACCTCATCACCCATGGGCTACTCAGTTACCAAGTCCTGTCCGATTCTCCTTTAAAAAATGTTCTTCATAACCCATGCTTTCTTTCCCTCCCTACGGCATCATACTGGCCCATATTCTCATGACCTCCTCAGGTCCGTCAGGGGATGGGAGTAGAAAACAAGTCCAAACACACTGAGTCCAAATTCTTCTGCTTGACTTCCTAGGTCTTCCATAGCCTGAACCCGCATTACAGATCAGGCTTCCTTCCCTGCAAATAGATCACGCTCCTTACCATCTCAGCAGTCTGCCCTGGTAAGTGCTTCTCCCTCCTAAAACTTTATCTACCCGTTCACCCAGTTTTTAAATTCCTTCAACGTCTTTAGTCTAAACTTCCATCTCACAATTCAGCACCTATTGGTTGACTGTTTTAGTCTTCACCATTCTTTCAAGGGTGTTAGTGTCTGCACTCACATACTATACAGACCTCAGGAGGAGCCCATTTACGGTTTTTCAATATCCCCTACAGCAAACCAACCAGTGTTGTTCCGAGAATATATCGAATAAATTCTGCACTTAAATGATTTATTTCTATTAAAACTTTTCAATCTGCAGCCACTTAACCACTCCCCTGGGGTATTTTATTGAATTACCAAATTAATAAATAATTCGCCGAGGTTTAATTTTTTTTCAAACCTGTCATCATTTGGTTAAGGATCAATATAAAAAAAGCCAGGGAGCCAAGCCGGCTGGGCAGGATTGGTGAGAGGCCAGACTTTATGCTCACCTTTTCCTCTGTCTTCCAAATACGTGAATGCTGCCTGGGCTGTGGTGAAGGGGGTCTGAAACATCCTTCTTTTGTTTTCCAAATACAAAAAACCGCCAGGGCCTTATTCCTGCAAAATTTTTTGTTTGCAAACCTAGAACTCCCAATTATAACACTTCTACAACTTTGTTCATATGGCATAATCTACCAATTTCCTTTTTTTTAAGTTAGGCTTCCTTTTTTCATCTTTCATTCTGTCCTTACCCGATTTATGCTAGACTTGAAAACAACAACCAAAAAAAACTTGTTCAAATGTTTGGATAGATATTCCAGAGACACTGCTACGCTGTTTTAGGATGGGTGTTAAAAGAGGTGTCACTGGGGCTACTGGCAAAAATTCTCAAGTGTTTTTTTTTCCTTAAATTTTCAGTCGTATGTCAAATTTCAAACTTCTGAAAAGCAACTGTCTTATTTTCACCTCAAAACAACGCAACAAACTTTTCAGGTCGCACACGTGTGCTCACTTCCAGGCTCCATCGCTGCTCGGCTCCACATTAAGGATTTCGGGCTGCCTCCCTCCGCACTGGGTAACGAGGGAGGGGGAAGAACGCTTTCAACCTTGCCCACGCACGGCTTTTCACGCCTCGCAGCGGGGATGCGGCAGCGCTGGAACGTCCCAGTGTGACGTCCGCCCGGCCGCGCCCGCCCCTCGCGGCCGCAACGGCGCCCGCCCGGCTCCCGCGCCCTCTGACCCTCTCGAAGTTTCCATTCGCAGAGTTGGGAGGTTACGTGGTGTGCGACCCCACGTCCAGCAGCCCCAGCCTAGCTGACGCGCCCTTCCACGGGAGGACACAAAGCGGGGAGCGCACTCGAAAAGCTCCGGAAGGAACAGTCGGCCCAGCCTCGGCAGGGAACGACGGGAACACGAACGCCCCACAGACCTCGGGTACCTCTCGCGCCCTGCGGGACGCGAACTTCCGGCGCTCAGCCCGGCGCGGGGGCGGGGCTTCCGGTGGGAAGACGCTTTCCCTTCGGGGCGGGGCTTCCTGTCTGGGTGGCTCGGGGGCTAGGCTTGGAACTCCGTCCTCCGCACGTGGCGCGCGCTTTGGGCGCGGGGGCTTCTGAGCGGTTTGCGAGGCGGACGTCAGGCGCAGAGGCCGTTGGATCGGCGGGTAGAACCGTCCCTGTGCCGTTCCTGCCCCGGCGCAGGGCGAGCGGCCGCTGGTGGCTCTAAGGCTCGGCGCGCTTCCGTCATGGACTACCGGCGGCTGCTGATGAGTCGGGTGGTCCCGGGGCAGTTTGACGACGCCGACTCCTCGGACAGGTAAGCAGCCGTGAGTACACCGACGCTGTGCGCACGGTGCTCTCTCTTCCGCCGCCGCGGTCCCTTTGGGGAGTTGACGCTTGTTTGTGGTTTGGAGGGAGACTGGTAATTCATCACTCGGGGCCTCTTCACAGCCTCTTGCTGCTTTCTCCATCCCAGCCAGGTCTTTCTGTTCAGTTGCCGGCGGAGTTAATGAAAGCCCCTTTGTCTGTCCGGAGAGTCCGGGGTTCCCAGATTGTTAGCATCGCTGAGAGGCAGAGTTGGAGAGAGCGATTGGGTAACAGGTGTTTGAGCTTTAACTACATTTAACGTTCAAAAAATATTGGAGCACCTATCGTGTGCCTATTTCTGTCCTCGGCGCTAAAGATAGTGATGAACAAGACAAAGCAAGGCCCTGCTGCCATTGAGTTCTGCCTTCTACTTGGGAGGGAGGGCACACCATTAGGTACATAGAGATATATTTTTTTTAAAACCCAGATGACATATTTACTATGCAAACAATTAAAATCAGTTGATAGACCTAAGTAGTGGCTTAGTTGTAAGGGAAGGGTTAAGTCCAAATCTGGGGACCTACTTGGTGGTCCAGCGGTTAAGACTCCGAGCTCCCAATGCAGGGGACCTGGGTTGGATCCCTGGTCAGGGAACTAGATCCTGCATGCCGCAACTAACGATCCTGCGCGCAGCAATGAAGATCCCTTGTGCAGCAACCGAGACCCGGTGCAGCCAAAATGAATGAATGAATAAATAAATAGTCCAGATCTAAAGGACACGAAGGAGCCAACCTCAGGCAGAGCAGCGGGAACAGCAATTCAGGACAGGGGACAGCAGGTGCAGAGGCCCTACGGTGGGATCCCTTTTGGCTGTGAAAGGAAGATCTAGAAGCCACTGTGCCTAGAGCACAGTGCAGGTAGTTGAGGAGATTGGTTGGTAATGATACAGAAGTGAGAAGGGGCCAGAGCATGAAGAGTATTACAAGTGATGGTAAGGTTTTGAGATATTATTTTAGGTCTTATAGAAAGCCACAGGAGGGCTTTTAGCAGGGCAGTGACATCACCTGATGTATGATTTAAAGGAATCATTCTGCTCTGGAGGAGATGGTTTTGGAGGGCAAGGGTGGACACAGTTCAAAAGTACTCAGGTAATTGACTTCAAAGACGATGGGATCAAGCTAGGGATGTTTTGGAGGGTGAAGGGACAGGGTGTAACGGTGGGTTAGATGTGAAGTGAGAGGCAAAAGGAATTAAGGATAACTCCTACTTGAAAGCAAAATGAAACATAGAGTTCATTTTGGAATTCCAAGAAAATGGTTTTTACTTTATAGTAAGGGTTCACTACACATAGATTTTATTAATTTCAGTAAATATAGGTGGATGGCTTTCTGTGTGTCAGATCTCTTGTTAGTTGATCGTGATACATTGGTAAATACTCCCCTGAATGACACAGAGCTTGCACTCTACCAGGGGAAGCATATCGAATAATTAGACAAATTATTTGTATTAGATTTGGGTAAGTAGTACAAAGGAGAAGTGGGTAAAGAACAGGGCAGACTTTCCTGAGCGAAGATAGTAGGTCAATACTGGAAGGATACGTAGGATTTAGCCAGAGAAATGAGAAGGGCATCCAGAACTACGTTTTCAGATGAGCGCACAGAAGGCCTTAGGGACTAAGTTAAGTGGGAAGAAGAAACACAGCCAGTGTGACTGGTGAGTAGTTAATGGTCATGAGTGTACCCTAGACATTGTGAAGATAGAAACCGGCGGATTTTGCCCACTCCTGGGACTTTGGAGACGTTTTTGTTTGTCATAGCGGGGGGGGGGGGGGGGGGGCTGGTGCGCTGGTGGCGTCTGGAAGGCAGGGACCAGAGACGCTGCTGAACATCCTCGAGGCACAGGACAACCGCCCTCAACAAGGGATTGTCCAGCCGAGGTGGTGAAGCCGTGGTACAAATGAAGGTATAGCTTTAACATGACGCTCTAGGTTATTGGCAATTGAAGGATTGATGGATTGTGTTTATGAAATCCTAGTCAACAACAGGGGTTTACTGATTATTTGTTCTCTTCTCACCCATATCCGTGGAGATTTGGAGCCCTCTAAGCCATGGCTAGTTAATGAGTCAGGATTGATAATCTGAATTTACTTAAACCACTGTCTGACTGTGTTTAATCTGGTAGGGCATATCATCATGTGTTTTATGTGGTTTCTGTACTCGTTCTCCACCTGAGGGCTCAAAACTGGTAGTACTGCCTCTAGAATCTGACCTGCAGACATGTTGTGTTTGGTGTGCACAGTGGTTTGTTCAAATTGAATATACCAGGTAAGTGGGAGATTTTACACAAAAACCCAGAGTTGTGGCTTCTTTTGAAAAACTAAGAAGATACAGTAATACTCATCTGAATTCTCACGTGGCATGAAAAGACCCTGTTAGCTGTGCTCCCTTTACTCTGGGCCAGTTCTCTGGGTTTGACAGTCTCCGCTTCTCCTCTTTAATTATACCCAGCCTTCTTCTCTCATTTGTGCTGCTTCTCTTCACCGTCCTTCCCTTCATGAGCAAGGGTGATTTGAAGTTCTTTGTGTAACACAGGTCTTGATATGGCTCCTTTTGTTGCAGAATGATAATTGAGTTCAAGATAAGGCTTGAAATAAGGCTTTAGACTTATGCCCAAGTTTGGTCAGAAAGCTTCCCCCACCCCCTCCTAAAGCAGCTCTGTGAATGTTTTTCCTGAAGTTCAGGTCTGGTGTACTCATCAGAGTTAGTTCATTCAGCAGAGAAGATAGTAATATAAATTCTAACTTCATTAAGGCAGGGGTGGATTTAACAACCTTATGTACTTCTTCCGTGGTAGGACCTGGAGAATAAGTGAACAGCTGGAACAGAACCCTGAGAAACAGGAGAACTTGGTGTTAAGTTTGAGTTTATTGGGAGATGTTGTAAGCGAACCTTTTAGATTTATTGGTGTAGATGTAGCCTACTATATCATAAATAAATACATATGCAATTCCAATTAGAGTATGTGTAAACATGCCAAAACATTGTTATTTCCAGTGAAAACATTGACTTGAAGACTGTCAAAGAGGAAGGTGATATTCTGTTTGAAGACCTTCAGAATAACGTGAATGAGAAGATGGGTGAAGGTGAGATAGAAAGGGAGGAGGAGGAAGATTATGACGACGATGATGATTGGGACTGGGACGATGGATTTGGAAAACTGACCAGGTGTTCAGCCTCAGGTGGAGGGAGTAACCAGCAGGTATCTGATGAACGATCCTGTACATCTTTGCGTTGTTTGCTTATGTCTTCTTTTTTAAAAGGACTTTTTGTGGTTCTAGAATTGAGTAACTGAAAGGTTTTCACCAGGTTATATTGCACCATAGCCCTAGCCTTTACTGGTTTTCATTCTTCATCCTTTCCGTATTTCTGATAATGATGTACATTTGTTCCATAATCAGTAAATTTAAAAAGTTATTTAAATTGTCATAAGATAATAAACCTAAAAATCTGCCTGGGAAAAGACACAAATAGGCAGATTACTACAAATGGTTAGGAAACAGAGAAAAAGTTCAGCTTAATTAGTAATTAAAGAAAAGCAGAGAGTATGTAGAGATTTTTTTTTTCCACTTATGAACTGACAGAGACACAAAATATGTAATAAGTCTGTTGCCATGGGAAACTGTCTTTTAATGACATGGAGAAATGTTCCCGATCTGCCATCTTCTACCAAGTGCAGAATGCAGGTTACCAAGCCACGTAGAGCCTGCCCCTCAAACTGCAAGGACTAAGAGTTGGGAGTGTGCAGAACCAGAGGGTTCAGACGGTGCATCTTCCTGGAACATAAAGGTTCCTAGAGCATGAAGATAGGGAGGAGGGGAAAGCAGCACTATTTCTTTGAAAATTAAAACAGCTATACCGTGGCCTAGAATGCATACGTTCTTGAATAACCAAAGAAATTTCACACTTAACGTGCGGTATTGCTTTGGCAACTCCTTCACTGATTCATTGGTGAGACTGAGCAATTTCAACATAGAGTGGAATTTCTTTTAATAAAGCTGGGAGGAAAAATATATATGCTTAAATGTTAACTGTTAATCTTTGGGCGCTGGGCTTATAGGTCATTAAAATTTTACCTGTGGTTTCTACTGTGAACATGTATTATTTTAAGTTATATTTAATAGAAAACAATTTTTAAGTTCCCTGTAAATAAGAAACTACTCAGCCTCCAAGTTCACGCTTAGATACCAGGATTGAATCAGTCCTTGTGACAGGCCCTTTTAAGCTCTGTTCTCTTATTTATAGGTTCTGGATATTGTCTCCCCTCTCTTCCCTTTTTTTTCCATTACTTCAGTTTGTGCATTGCACCATTCTAAGTGCTAAGCCTTGTACTTAGTCTTTCCCTCTCTTGAGACACTAGGCCCAAAATGAAATTCCTGGAACCAGTTTAACGTTGGTCTTAGCTCTTTATTATACACTTGGGGGTAAATGAACATTCTCACGTTTTAAATCTAGAAACCAGTCAAATTAGAAAAATGCATTTAATTTTAATTTGTTATTTATAATAATGAAGAATATGTTGTAGAGAGGTTAGAAACAAAAGCAAAAATGCAGATTATATAGACTTTATTTTAGCCAGTGACTTTGTCCTATTTCAAATGCCTTTTTTAAAAAAATTAATTTATTTATTTATTTATTTTATTTATTTTTGGCTGCATTGAGTCTTCGTTGCTGCACGCGGTCTTCTCTCTAGTTGCAGCGAGCGGGGGCTACTCTTCGTTGTGGTGTGCGGGCTTATTGCTGGGGCTTCTCGTTGCAGAGCACGGGCTCTAGGCGCATGGGCTTCAGTAGTTGTGACTCGTGGGCTCTAGAGCGCAGGCTCAGTAGTTGTGGCACACGGGCTGAGTTGCTCCGCGGCATGTGGGATCTTCCTGGACCAGGGCTCGAACCCGTGTCTCTCCTGCATTGGCAGGTGGATTCTTAACCACTGCGCCACCAGGGAAGCCCTCAAATGCCTTTTTAAAAAACTTCTTGGGCAAATTTGATTGATCCTTCCCTTCCCTTAGGGTACTCCCCTAAGTACTGATACTTTAATAGTTAACTATGGGACTTCCTTGGTGGCGCAGTGGTTAAGACCCATCTGCCAATGCAGGGGACCTGGGTTTGATCCCTGGTCAGGGAACATCCCACATGCCTCAGAGCAATCCCACATGCCCATGCGCCACAACTACTGAGCCTGCGCTCTAGAGCCCGCAAGCCACAACTACTGAGCTCATGTGCCACAACTACTGAAGCCTGCGTGCCTAGAACCTGTGCTCCGCAACAAGAGAAGCCACCGCAATGAGTCCATGCACTGCAACGAAGAGTAGCCCTGCTCGCCGCAACTAGAGAAAGCCGCCATGCAGCAACAAAGACCCAACGCAGCCATAAATTAATTAATTAATTAATAATTAATACTAAGGGAGAAAACGTTATGAACCTTAGGCTTGTATTTATAATTAGAGCTTTAGTCTCTGGAACTCATTTCTTCCAGGCAAATCGACAGACTCCCAGCTGCAATTCAGCCAAAATGTCTACTCCATCAGACAAGGTCTTACGGAAATTTGAGAATAAAATTAATCTAGGTGAGTTTTTAAGATAACATTTCCTCACTGGGCTATGAGAAAATTCTTCAAAAACCACAAAGTGTTATAAAATTTTATTAGATTAAGCAATGGATATATTCAGTGTTGCTGACTAAATACTAATGCTTAGAGAAAATTAAAAACTTAGTCATTTAAAAACATGGCTTCAAGGAAAGACTTTAGCTTATACTTTTTTAGCTGTGTTTTCTCTCCTGTTGTAGAAATACGAAGTTACAGATACCCATTCAAGTTATTGTCTGTTTTGTGTTAGATTTTGTAGTAGGATTATCTCGTAGTAGAATGTTGAAAACACTAGACTATTGAGTATAATTACGTTTTGTTTTACTCGAAACTTTTTGTGTGGCATTAATCATTTAGTGAGCCATTGAAAGCAAGGAATCAGAATGTGGATTTGAAGCCACTTGGGAAATGCAGGTTCATCTTTCTCTCGTAGACGCTGACCGTTACGGACCTGGTACAGCATCTCTCATATCTCATCATTGCCTATCATGGGCCCATAATTTGAAATGAAACTGACATTTTTAGAATTAACTTGGAATACAGGCAGTTATATTATCTATGTTAGTCGTACAAAATATTTTAAAATGTCTGAAATTCAACATACGCAGGTAAAGTAGTTTTGAGAGATTTCTGGATCTAGATTTTTATGGCTCAGAAATGACATCTGTCGTGATGAAAGTGACAACCCTTGTTAGTAAGGAAGCACAACTTAGCGCTTGCCCTTAAAAACATTAAACACTTTTTTCATTACTACAATAGATACTATGTATAATAAAATATTTAGAAAATGGAGAAGGCGGAAAGTATGCTTAGTCAGAAACTTTTTGTCTTACATGTTCTTTACGTTGTGGGTTTTTTTTGTTTTTTTTAGAGAAACTAAACGTTACTGATTCTGTCATAAACAAAGTCACGGGAAAGTTTAGACAAAAGGAAGCAGATATGTAAGTAATATTTCAAGTATATAAAATAAATAAATAAAACAAAACCTGGCTGGTAGGAACTAATTCTAGACAAATTAGTAGCGTCTTTGTCATAATTCTTTTGCAAAGGATGTTCCTTTGTGTACCTGAACCAATTCTTTTTTTTTTTTTTTTTTAAGTTTAAATGAGGGTATTCTATGCCTTTGTAGGTTGAAAATATTAAATGAGTTTTCTTAAGAAATCTGTGCTAAAACTATAATCTTGTGAAATTCACGTATGTCCTCTCAGGAGGGGAACAGTGTTTGTACGTTACAGTTTAAACTAGAATGTTAGAGTATGAAAATGTTCCCTTTTTAGAACTTATTAAGAATTGTTCCCTTCCATGGAATATTTTTAAAAATTTAAGGGCAGATTTAAAACTAAATAGTGATACAACAGAGAACAGTTTTCATTTACAACTCTGTTCTCAAAGCCAAATGTTTAGGATCTGGCTAACCTCCTATTGCTAATGGCTCTAAGGCATTAACAATATATTATAGAAGGCAGAACACTATGACATAAATCGCAGCAAGATCCTTTTTGACCCAGCTCCTAGAGAAATGGAAATAAAAACACAAATAAACAAATGGGACCTAATGAAACTTAAAAGCTTTTGCACAGCAAAGGAAACCATAAACAAGACCAAAAGACAACCCTCAGAATGGGAGAAAATATTTGCAAATGAAGCAACTGACAAAGGATTAATCTCCAAGATTTACAAGCAGCTCATGCAGCTCAATAACAAAAAAACAAACAACCCAATCCAAAAATGGGCAGAAGACCTAAACAGACATTTCTCCAAAGAAGATATACAGATGGCCAACAGACACATGAAAGAATGCTTAACATCCTTAATCATTAGAGAAATGCAAATCAAAACTACAATGAGGTATCATCTCACACCGGTCAGAATGGCCATCATCAAAAAATCTAGAAACAATAAATGCTGGAGAGGGTGTGGAGAAAAGGGAACACTCTTGCACTGTTGGTGGGAATGTAAATTGATACAGCCACTATGGAGAACAGTATGGAGGTTCCTTAAAAAACTAAAAATAGAACTACCATACGACCCAGCAATCCCACTACTGGGCATATACCCTGAGAAAACCATAGGTCAAAAAGAGTCATGTACCAAAATGTTCATTGCAGCTGTATTTACAATAGCCAGGACATGGAAGCAACCAAAGTGTCCATCATCGGATGAATGGATAAAGAAGATGTGGCACATATATACAGTGGAATATTACTCAGCCATAAAAAGAAATGAAATGGAGGTATTTGTAATGAGGTGGATGGAGTTAGAGTCTGTCATACAGAGTGAAGTAAGTCAGAAAGAGAAAAACAAATACAGTATGCTAACACATATATATGGAATCTAAGGAAAAAAAAAAAAAAGGACATGAAGAACCTAGTGGCAAGATGGGAATAAAGACACAGACCTACTAAAGAATGGACTTGAGGATATGGGGAGGGGGAGGGGTGAGATGTGACAGGGTGAGAGAGTGTCATGGACATATATACACTACCAAATGTAAAATAGATAGCTAGTGGGAAGCAGCCGCGTAGCACAGGGAGATCAGCTCGGTGCTTTGTGACCACCTAGAGGGGTGGGATAGGGAGGGTGGGAGGGAGGGAGACATAAGAGGGAAGAGATATGGGGATAAATGAATATGTATAGCTGATTCACTTTGTTATAAAGCAGAAACTAACACACCATTGTAAAGCAATTATACTTCAATAAAGATGTTAAAAAAAAAAAGAAAAAAGACCTTCTTCCTCATTAAAGTATTTTTACTTTTGGTTCAAAAAAAAAAAAAAATATATTATAGAAAGTGACACTAAGATGATATAAATGGCAGTGTTAGAACTGAACTTAAAAACCAGTTTTCTTCTAGTTTATTGTTATGCCCAAGGGATACCAGCTTTTTGAGAAACAGCATTTCTTATTTAAGTGTCTGTTTGAATCTTTAATAGTTTAGGTTAGTCTGTGAATTGAGTCGCTTAGTGTGAGCCGAAGCCATCAGAGCCTGCGTTTTAATGCACTAACTGTCTTGAAATGATAAAAACTTGTGTCTTTGTAGAAAAGGACTCTAAAGAGAAAGCCTTGTATATGACTTTAATTCTATACTAATATAATCATTAAAGGTCTAAGGACAGTAGTTACAGACTTGATGTTTTCTTTTTTCTGACATAGTTCACTCTATCCCACTGCTCTACTTATTTAATGCTTCTGAAACATGGATGGCATTTTTTTTTTTCTTACTGCAGATATGCTCCTTTTGCCCTAGGGAACTGAATTGCTTATTAAGGGGAAATGAAGTTTCACAAAGTGATGAAACTATGATGAGGTCGTGAAGCGTGTTATTAAAGGAACTACCTGCGTAGGAATTTCATGGAACGATGTACATTTAGAAACTTTTGATTTTGGCTTCTCTGAATTTTGAATGTCACTTCTGTTTTTTTGGTTCTGCCTTAGGTATCGCATCAAAGATAAGGCGGACAGAGCAACTGTAGAACAGGTACAGTTGAAATGTGTTGCAAGCTCTTATTTTAAAGTAGCATTTCTTCTGTCTTTGAGTTGTAATTTGCTTTCATCCTTCTTGCTTAATGCTAATGTCACCTAGAACTGCTTCTATGTAAAACTGCTCCTTCTTTGAGTTTAGAGAGCTACATTTTGCTTTATTTCTAATAGGACTATTAATAGATAAATTAGAATCATGCCCTGCTTCTGTGGCCCTGTGAAACCACCACGCAATGCTTTCATCTTCTAGGGGGAAGCAGAATTGACTATAAGACCAGAAATCTTTTCTTTTGTCTTAAACAAGGTCTGCAGGGATTTTGTGAGCCTTCCCAGGTGGTGAGTCAGGTATCACCCACAAAGCGTGTGTGTGTGTGAGAGAGAGAGAGGTAGACAGATAATGCCTTCAAATTTTCAATTAGAATCCCTTACTTGGTTTAGAAGTTATGCTTGTTTTATTCTTTATTCAAGAATGGGGAAAAATCAGCCCCTGATTTTCCCACATGTAGAGGGTTGTAATTGGGTATTAGGATTGGCCCAGATTTTTGTTGTGAAGAGAGTGATAAAACAGGTCAGAACATTGCTTCTGCTGCCTACCACCCTCCCCGACCGTACACATAAGCACAAACACGTTTCGGATAGTAGCCTCTTCGCCCTACAGGTTCTTGGTTTAAGACACAAGCACCCATTCTATCCACCTCCATCCCAACCTGAGCTCCAACCCATTTGTGCAAATGAAGAATTCCACCTTCAGTCTGGCAGGAGCAGGTCAGGTCTGGGATCTGTGTCTTTGTCATCCTCTAACTTATTTATTTTGTGTATTCTCTTTTGTGATTGAGAGCGAAGTGTGGTCCAACTCAGAGAGTTGAGGCAGCTTTCATTTTTCAAAGACCCTGAAATCCTTTTTCTCTTGGGAAATTAATTTTGAAGAAGAGTGTATATCTTGAGTCTTAAACTGTCTTTTAAAAATATACATTTGTGGGCTTCCCTGGTGGTGCAGTGGTTGAGAATCTGCCTGCTAATGCAGGGGACGCGGGTTCGAGCCCTGGTCTGGGAAGATCCCACATGCCTTGGAGCAACTGGGCCCGTGAGCCACAATTACTGAGCCTGCGCGTCTGGAGCCTGTGCTCCACAACGAGAGGCTGCGACAGTGAGAGGCCCACGCACCGCGTTGAAGAGTGGCCCCCGCTCGCCGCAACTGGAGAAAGCCCTCGCACAGAAACGAAGACCCAACACAGCCAAAAATAAATAAATAAATTTATTTAAAAAAAAAAAAAATATATATATATATATGTATATTTGTAAGTTGACTTGCCTCTCCTATTTCTCTTCCCCTATTTTGTTTTCAGCTGTTTGGGCCCATTTCCCCTTCCTGGGCCTCTCGCTTGGCTCCCCAGCGATCCTGCAGAAGCCCAGGTCTCTACGCAGATTCCTACTCACCCAGCTTACATGCCCTCTGTTTACCTGCACGCGGAGAAGGAGCGGCAGTTCCTGCCTCTTTACTCACTTTCCTTTCATGCTGCTCTACTTGCCCTGGTTGTAGCTCGCTTTCAGTCCTCCAGTCTTACAAGGTTGTTTTGTTTCTGTTAACCTTAGGTTTCTTGTGCGACCACAGCCACCTCGTTGAAGGGTAGGCCCTGAACTATAGTTAGTTCTGGTCACTTTCACTGTCCCCTGCCAGGAGCTGGAGGGCTGCCTGCGCCCAGGGAGCTGCTGGCGCTGGCCCTGGGAATTGCACGTACATGTGCGGCTGCCTCAGTTTCACGTGTGAACAGCCTCAGGCTTTAAATTCGTTGCCTTCTGTTTGTTGAAGAGAATTTGAGGGTCCTCTGTACTCAAGATGGACTGCTCTGACTTTGAAGGAGAGCCTTTCCCTGATCTACTCATCTCTAGCAGGGGTCTGCGAACTCTTTCTTTAAAGGGCTAAATAATAAATACTTTAGGCATTGTGGGCTACAATTTTGTTTAATAATTTTTTTTTTTTTTACTTATTTATTTTTGGCTGCGTTGGGTCTTCGTTGCTGCGCGTGGGCTTTCTCTAGTTGCGGCGAGCAGGGGCCACTCTTCATTGCAGGGGCTTCTCTTTGTTGTGGCGCACGGGCTCCAGGCACCAGGGCTTCAGTAGCTGTGGCACGCGGGCTCAGTAGTTGTGGCTCCCGGGCTTAGATGTGGGATCTTCCCAGACCAGGGCTTGAACCGTGTCCCCTGCATTGGCAAGCGGATTCTTAACCACTGTGCCACCAGGGAAGTCCCTTTAATAAATGGTTTTAAAATTAAAAACCATTTTCAGCTTGCAGGCTATAGAAACACAGGCTGTGGCTGATTTGACTTGTGAACTGTAGGATGCTCGTTGCCGCTTTAAAGCTTCTTATCCAGTGCAGCCGCCACGGAGCTTGTGCGGTGCGGCTAGCGTGACTTGCAACGTGCTAGAAATGCACACGCACACCAGGTTTTGAAGGGTTCGTGTAAAAAACAGTGTTAAATCTCTCCCTAATAACTTTTTTTTTTTTAAAGGAACTCCTTTATTTATTTATTTACTTATTTATTTTCGGCTGTGTTGGGTCTTCGTTCCTGTGCGAGGGCTTTCTCTAGTTGCGGCAAGCGGGGGCCACTCTTCATCGCGGTGCGCGGGCCTCTCACAGTCGCGGCCTCTCGTTGCGGAGCACAGGCTCCAGACGCGCAGGCTCAGTAGTTGTGGCTCACGGGCCCAGTTGCTCCGCGGCATGTGGGATCTTCCCAGACCAGGGCTCGAACCCGTGTCCCCTGCATTGGCAGGCGGATTCTCAACCACTGCACCACCAGGGAAGCCCCCCTAATAACTTTTTATATTGATTACATATTGAAATGATAATGTTTTGGATGTATTGGGTTAGATAAAATCTATTCAGATTAATTTCACCTGTCTACTGATGACTGGAAAAGACAATTTCCTCTGGTTTGATTGTATTTCTGTTAGCTAACATTGGTCTAGAGTCAGTTTCCGCTTCACTTGGACTTGGTAGCCTTTGATTGCCACGACTGAGTGAACTTGCTGGTTTCTTGTCTCTTTGGTTCCTTTGGTCTCACCTCACATTTTATTCACTAAAAATGAGAGTGAACAAAAGCACCGCAGTAGTGACTCTTCTTTCGTCGAGCTGGATTGCATAGGGCCTTTGCTCTTCAGTTTCTTGTCTAACGCTTCAGTGAGAAATATTTGGTACTCTCTGAACTTGGTATTTCTTGCATTTCTTTTTAGGTGTTGGATCCCAGAACACGAATGATATTGTTCAAGATGTTGACGAGAGGAGTCATATCAGAGATCAATGGCTGCATTAGCACAGGAAAAGAAGTGAGCGATTCTTGGGTTGCCTGATGCTTTCATGTTTTCTGATTTCAGAAACCAGATGAAACTAAGGCACTTAGTAAATAAATTGTGCCTTTAAAAAGAAAAGGAAAAACAAAAACCCCATATACAAGCCAGGATAGTTTAATCAGTGCCATTTCTTAAAAATGGCTTTATTACATGCTGTATAAAATAGATAACTAATAAGGACCTGCTGTATAGCACAGGGAACTCTACTCAATACTCTGTAATGACCTATATGGGAAAAGAATCTAAAAAGAGTGAATATATGTATATGTATAACTGAATCACTTTGCTGTACAGTAGAAACTAACACAACATTGTAAATCAACTATACTCCAATAAAAAATTTTTTTAAATGGCTTTATTAATGTTTATGGCCGGGTAGGAAGTTGTGCATGTAAGGACTTTGGTCCTGGGTCATGGAGTCCGTCCAGGTATGCCCAACAGTGAGTTCAGATGGTCAGACGGTTACTGCTGGGACAGGGGGTCATGGTCTAGTTTCTGTTAGCCAACAAATATCCTTCTCATTGTTTTCTTTATATATGGCATGCTGTTTTTCTATTAGCATCTCATTCTGTGGGAAGCAGTAAAATTCACTTTATAAATCATGAGATGTAAGAATGTCTTCAGATATTTTCCACGTACTTGAAATACAAAAATGTTTGAAAACACTTTTCACGTGTGTGTATATATGTATGTGTGTGTATATTTATTTAATTTGAAGACCTATTTTTTCAATTAATTAATTTATTTTTTATTGAAGTATAGTTGATTTTCAATGTTGTCCTAGTTTCAGGTGTACAGCAGAGTGATTCAGTTTTATATATACACACACATATATTTATATATATTTTTATATATATATACTTTTCCAGTTTCTTTTCCCATATAGGTTATTAAAAATATCGAGTAGAGTTCCCTGTGCTCTACAGTAGGTACTTGTTGGTTATCTGTTTTATATATAGTAGTGTGTATCTGTTAATCCCAAATTCCTAATTTATCCCCCTCTTCCCCACCTTTCCCCTTCGGTAACTGTAAGTTTGTTTTCTATGTCTGTCTCACATGTGTTTAAATTGGCCTTTACTATACATGTGAGTTGGAGGTGTATTTACTGTACCTTTTGGTGTGATGTTTTATATTTTAATTCACATATTCAAAAGAGGATGGTGTTACTTATGCACAGAATTTCAGTTCACTTGACTTTTTTTTTTTTTTTTAACCTTTGAGGATAGACTCACATAGATTGCAAAAGTAAAATATTACTTATAGTTATTTAACACAAACTTAATATTCTTTGTTTTTGACTTAAAATAGGCTAATGTATATCATGCTCGCACAACAAATGGAGAGAGCAGAGCAATCAAAATTTATAAAACTTCTATTTTGGTGTTCAAAGACCGGGATAAGTATGTCAGTGGGGAATTCAGGTGAGCTCAGGTGTTTTTTTTTTTTTTCCCCAGGTGGCTTGACTTCTATATCCTAAAAATAAAAGCTAGAATAATGGAACGATCGAAATAGCAAATATTTTTCTCATTCAAGGTTTCGTCATGGCTACTGTAAAGGCAACCCCAGAAAAATGGTGAAAACATGGGCAGAAAAGGAAATGAGGAACTTAATCAGGTGACTGTCTGGGGTGTGTGTGTCTGTGCTACGTCCGCATGTCAGCCTCAGAGCTTTCCTCCCAGCAGGTCCTGGTGTGATTCTGTCCAAAGATAGGGTCTTGCAGAGCTCCGTTAGATCTGCAGAGGTGAGCAGAGGAAACGCATTTCCAAGCAAATAGGAGCTACCTTCTCTCTCCTGTTTTACGAACCCATTACAGGAGAATTTTGCCCCGACTCACATTTATTCTGCAAGGCTGGGTCATGTGAAAAGCCTTGGGAGCCATGTGAAAAGGTTTAGAATTTATACTGAGGATGATAAAGAGCCATTACAGGATTTGAAGCAGGGAAGTGACACAATCAGGTGGTGAGAATAATGTGTCATTTTTTTAATAGGTGTTGGAGTTTTAGGCAATTTTGTTAGGCCCTAAGCTCTTTATCGTAGTTTCCTCTTCTTCAGTCCCATTTTGGACACATTTATATATTCTTTGTTTGCATTGGCACGTTTGTATCAAGTAAAGGCATCTGAGATCAAGTTTCCTCAATTGAAGTTTTAAATTGGAAGGTTTTTTCTCTCTCTTTCAAATATCTTTTAACTTTTTATATACTATACATAGGTGCCATACGTTGGATATTTTAGTAGTATTCAACAAAGTTCACTTGTTTTGAAAGTCCTTCTGAAATCTTATGCTCAGTTTGCGACTGGCTATGAGTCCACTATTTTTATTCATCATTGTTCACACTGATCAACTCAAAAGATAATTGCAAACATATCTGCTGTATTTCATCGGTTCTAAGGCGCCCATTTCTTCACGGTTTGACATCTCTGGCATCGAACTATGCCATGGAGGCTATGGGATGTCATAGTTGAATTGCTGGTGTTTTGCCATTCTTGGTGACGTGTAATGGTGCCGCTTAAAATCACGGGTGCCTTAGAATTTATGAAATAAAATAATACAGTCGAGAGGCCTGGGTGCTGTTTCCTCACAGCACTGCTAGTCTTGTGCACTGCAGCTATTGTAAGTTGTTTTAGATTAGGTGCTTTAGATGATTTGTTTCAGCTTTTCATTTGTCCGTTTATCTGTTTTCATATCACAGGCTAAAGACAGCGGAGATCCCGTGCCCAGAACCTATCCTGCTACGAAGTCATGTTCTCGTCATGGGTTTCATTGGCAAAGACGACATGTGAGTGTGTAGGAGGCCTAATAATTACACGCCCAGAACTGTATTTTTAAGTGCTTTGAATTATCCAACATGTGAATATTTCCCATTTAAATAGCTCCTTGCGTCTTGTAATATTTTTAATGAATCTTTCCCACTCTATTAGTGCATAGAGTTACTCATTTGTTCTGCTGTTTTTAAGTCCCAAGATGCTTCAGAATAACAAAGCTCACCTTGTTTTTTGGGGAATGTCTCATACAGTCAGCTGGGAAAGCATCTGTTTGTGGACAGCTTTTTATTGATAGAACCGTATCTCTGGAGCGAAGCACATTGTTCAGTGATGATTGATAGAAGAAAAGAACGGGTAACAATGTTAGGAAGCAAGAAGACTTGTTCTGGGTCCGTTTATCTGAGCTGTTCACTTTATTTTTGTTCAAGGCCAGCGCCACTCTTGAAAAACGTCCAGTTATCAGAATCCAAGGCTCGGGAGTTGTATGTGCAGGTGATCGAGTACATGAGGAGAATGTACCAGGACGCCAGGCTCGTGCACGCGGATCTCAGTGAATTCAACATGCTGTGAGTGTGTGGCCCACACGCACCTCCCAGTAGCCACCTTTCCTTTGGGGAAATGAACTAAATCCCCGTCCAAGAAGTCCTGCTAAATTCTCCAGTTGTAGAGTTGGCTTCCACAGGGTCACAGGATAGGATGTGTTCCCTGCCTTTGGTGGCCTCAGGCACAGAATTGACCACCCTGATCGTTAGCAGGGGTAAAGGACCTGGGAAATTTTCTCAGTTTTCATCTCTTGTTAGTCAAAGTGGCTCTTCTCCTTACCCACCTCGTTCATTTTATTAGTTCTTTCCGTTGCTACTAAAGTAGAAACGTTTAAACAAGAGTGTGGGCGAGCCGCGGTGCGCCCGGGCCCCGCGTGCCCGGCCCTCATGCCAGCCTGGAGGCAGCGGGCGGCTCACCCCCGGCGCGCCTGGCCCGCAGGTACCAGGGCGGAGGCGTGTGCGTCATTGACGTTTCTCAGTCCGTGGAGCATGACCACCCGCATGCCTTGGAGTTCTTGAGGAAGGACTGCGCCAACGTCAACGGTGAGTGGACGCTGGGATCGTCCCCCAACTTGTTTGCGGCGGTGCTTCTCACTCTGGTAAACCGTGGGTAGAGAATCTTGGCCCTAAATCGTTTGATGCAGTGACACTGACACCAGTGTGGGTCATGGGGTATTTTTATCTCTTTGTTTCTCTATGAAGGGGTTGGATTAACAGCCTCTTCCCTCGCAAAGCTCTCACGAATGTCCTCCTGTGACAGATTTCTTTCTGAAGCACGGGGTCGCCGTGATGACTGTGCGAGAGCTCTTTGAATTCGTCACGGATCCGTCAGTTACACACGAGAACGTGGACGCGTATCTGGCAAAGGTGAGGCGGGGCCGGGACGGGAGGAACAGACAATAGCAGTAGCGAGTGCACTTCTGAGGGACTCAGGGCTAGGCATGACTTTTGTTCATCGTGACAGCTTCCAGAGACTGTCTCCTGATTTCACAGATGGGGAATCAAGCTGTAGTAAAAAGCCAATGGTAAAGCCAGGTTTCTTGACTTTTAACCATCAGCAAGATACACAGGCTGTCAAATTCGTGAATGTATAGTAAGAAACCTGTTAGCTTTGGGTCATTAATTCGTTTCCCTTGTTTCTCAGAGGGCTTTTTGCATCACAGACCTTTTAAAATTGTGGTAAAATATACACAGCATAAAATTTCCCATTTTAACCGTTTTTAAGTGTATGGTTCAGTGGCATTAAGTACACTATTGTGTGTCCGTTACCACCATCCATCCATGGAACTTTCTGCATCTTGTAAAACAAATTGTGTCCCCATTCAACACTAACTCGCGGTCCCTCCCTTTCCCAAGGCCCTTCTGCTTTATGTGTATGACACCTACTCTAGGTACCTCGTATAAGTGGAATCATACAGTATTTGTCTTTCTTTGGCTGACTTATTTCACTGAGCATAATGTCCTGAAGGTTCATCCATGGTGTAGCTTGACACCGGATTTCCTTCCTTTTGAAGGTTGAATAATCTTCCATTGTGTGTATAGACCACATTTTGTTTATCTGTTCATCCCTTGATGGATACTTGGGTTGCTTCTACATGTTGGCTGTTGTGAATAACGCTGCTGTGAACATGGGTGTGCAAATATCTCTTCAAGACCCTGCTTTCAGTTCTTTTGGGTGTATACCCGCAAGTGGGATTGCTGGATAATATGGTCATTCTACCTTTAGTTTTTGAGGAACCGCCCTACCGTTTTCCTTAGTGGCTGCACCATTTTACACTGTCACCAGCAGGCTGCATGGGTTCCAGTTTCTCCACGTTCTTACATCCTCACCAACACTCATTATTTTCTGGTTTTATTTTCTGTTTTGTTTTTTGAGTAGCTGATGGGTGGGAGGTGGGGTCTTGCAATTTTGATTGACATTTTCCTAATGATTAGTGATGTTGAGCATCTTTTCATGTGCTTGGTGGCCATTTGTATGTCTTTGGAGAAATGTCTATTCAGGTGTGCCCATTTTTTAATTAGATTGTTTTTTTGTTGTTGAATTATAGAAGTTCTTTATATATTTAGGAGATTATTAACCCCTTGTCAGATATATGATTTGCAAATGTTTTCTCCCATTCCATGGGCTGCCTTTTCACTCTGTTGACCACACCCTTGGATGCACAGAGGTTTTTAGTTTTGATGTCCAGTTTATCTGTTTTTACTTTTGTTGCCTCTCAATCGTAGAATACTGAACACATGGCCCCTGAACAGGTGTTCAGGTTCATCCCACCTTTTCACACTCTCCCCTTTCCCTGGAATGCCTTCCCGTTTCTACCTTTGCTCGTCTTGCTCTGCCTAGTGAACTTCAAAGCTCAATTCAGAAAGCTCTCGAGGGGAAATCAGGCAGAAATCATTGTTTCCATAGGTATATTTTCTGTATTATCTAACTCTGTAACGGAAGTAGTCACACTGTATCCTTCTTATCACATTAAGTTCTTTTTAATTTTGTCACCCTCTGCTAGACTATGAACTCTTAAGGGACAAGAGTTTTCTGTATCACTGGTAGCTAGTCAGTACCTGGCACGGAGGAAATAATCACGTTAATTGAATAAGTAGATATCCCATCACTTTTATTCTTAAACTCTTTAGCACTAATTTTAGTGTGTGAACTTAAAAAACTCTAGTACCACTGTTGTTTGCTTTCCTCTATGTATTCTAAATAGATTAGAGAACAAATCTTCAGTTTTACAAGCCAAAAGAATCTATAGAATCTTTGTCACCTTCTTAGTGTCAGTCATCGTTTGCTCAAAGAGCTTTCTTTGGGGGTCTGTCGTGCGGCAGCGTGAGAGCCATGGACTCAAGGTGAGAGGACCCTCCTGCTCCTCTGTGATCCCCTTCGTGGACAGCTTAAGAATTGAGGAATGGTTCCTTCATTCTTTCGGTGTCAGTTTTCCTTTAATAAATATTTTTGCTAATCGTTTAAAAATTAGTCCAAGCAGTATTACTCTTGAGGAAGAGTCTAGGGATGCCCTGAGGCTAAACGAGTTTGATTTATTCTGTTGACTTCTGGGTTCAATGGCACCCTTTTTGGTGAGTTCTACCGTGGAGAGCTAACCTGTACCACTGGAGGACACGGAGTGTGAAGGCGTGGTACCCAGAGAGACTAGAACAGCTTTCCACTAAAACTGGGGAATGGATGTGTCTTCTGTGGATTGAACGTAAAGGAAAGTGATTTTTGTTTTCTTTCCAAGGCCATGGAAATAGCATCTCAAAGGACCAAGGAGGAAATGTCCAGCCAAGATCATGTGGATGAAGAGGTAAGATGTATTATCTGTTTACTGACTTAGGAAACACTTGTGTCTTGAAGTCTTTTTTTTTATGTTGCTGGGGCATGATCTTAATTTTAATAGATAAACAGTTTTTTTAAATGATGATATTTCCTTGAGACGTAACATGTTACACGATTCAGCTGCATGAGGTTGTGTAACTTACATCCCATTACATCCTTCCACTCAGTGACCTGTTAGCCCCTTGTCCTGCGTGGAGAACATTTTTACAGAACCCCTTGGAGGACGTGATTCAAGAAGGAAAAGCCTGTTTCAGTTCGCTAATGTGAATTTTTAAGTGATTTAAATGTTGCTTTCAGTAACGCTGTAGATTTTAAAGACTCGTGTTTGGTAAAAAGGAAGACTTTTTTAAAATCTTGGGAGTCAGTGTATATTTTTTTGTGAAGGTGATCCACAGTAGGCTTTTGAAAAATAATAATAATCCTCACAGCTGTCGTGTGCGGTGTGATGGGTGAAGATAAGATACCCCGTACACGTCAGCTGTGGCGCAGGGTAGATGACGCACCCGTGAAGGAACCTCTTCCTTTGTTAGGCATAGGCAGGCAGTGCTTGCTCGCGGCAGCCCCTTTCTCTGCCATCGGAAAGGCTTTATGGAACGCGGACGAGGGGAGAGAAGTGTTATTCTAAGGGTAGCCGTGTATCAGCGCTGAGGGCGACGATGGTGATAAACTCCTCTGTGACTTGACGGGGTGAGGATGGTGAGTGCACGGGAGAAGTATGTGAATAAGTCTCCATTTTACTTTTCCTCTGCGTCTGTTAGGTGTTTAAGCGAGCTTATATTCCTAGAACCTTGAATGAAGTGAAGAATTGCGAGAGGGATATGGATATAATGATGAAATTGAAGGAAGAGGACATGGCCATGAACGCCCAGCAGGACAACGTGAGTCGCTGGTTTGTCTTCAGCAAGTAAGCTCACTGCGGAAGCTGCCGGCCCAGACCTGCGGTCTCGAGTGTTGGCCTCTAAGCTAGTGCGACGGCTCATTCCCTTCACATCAAGCAAACCCTCTGGGCACATTGCTTGTAAAGGGAATCAATCCCCTGGTCTTTGTGAAAGGAAATGACACACTTGAATGAGTCCAACAGTCTATAATTGCAGGAAAAGGAAGATTTGTGTAGAAGTCTAGGCTATCAATGGTTATTATACTAGCTCCACTAACATATATGTTTCAGAGTCTGGAAAATTTTTTTCTGCTAAAGGGCCAGATAGTAAATATTTAAGGCCTCGCAGGCCAAGAAGCAAAATTGAGGCTATTATGTGGGTTGTTATATAACAAGAGAGAAAAAACTTCCCCCAAATTTTTGATGAAATTAAAAATACTTTAATAACAATTGAAAACATACAGCTTTTCATGATGCAGGTCTACTAATGAGAGAAGAATGGAGTTACGTGGGGGGGAGGAGAAAACATTACATTTAGTTGAGATTCAGAGTTAGGGCTTTCTATCATCAAATTGATTGCAACTGTTTATCCTTAAAAACCACCAGGCCACAGGTCAGATTCGGCCTGTGGGCCAGAGTCTGCTGACGCCTGCTGTGCCTGTGGGTGAGAACCACACCCATGCTACACACTCTGTGTCCCATGAGATAAATGTTAGGCACCTTTTTATAATCACACAAGGTATCATTTAGCCCACAGTGTTCTTTCTTAGTATTGCAGGGTACTTCCGTGTCCAGTTTTATGTTAATTCTTGTTTTTTTCTCTTTGGTTTCAAGATTCTATACCAAACTGTCACGGGACTGAAGAAGGATTTGTCAGGAGTTCAGAAGGTATGCAGAACATGTGTTACTGTTCATTTACTTGAAAACTCTTTCAAAGGATATAAAATTTCATGTCAGGTATTATTAAATTAACAGTGGTGTAATGTTACTAGTATAGATGCTTTCAAAGTCCATGGGCATTTTCAGAAATGCCCTTTTTATGTTCATTCTTCTTAACCGTGAGACTGAAATGTGGAAATGGTGGTTTATTCTTCATTCTGCCCCTGAATTGCTCTGTTGTTGTAGCTGAGGCATCGATTCTTTTTGTATCCTGGTCTTCATTTGTGAAGTTATTAACAAATAACCGTGTGCTTGTTGATGTTTCTACAACCAACTTAAAGCAACAGTGAGATCTGGTCTCATCCCAGCGCACAGGCTGTCGAAGGGCTAGTCGTGCTGTCTCGCAGTGCAGATTCCTGTAGTGTTCTTTTCTTAAAGCAACTTTGTTTTGTCTTAACATTTTCAAACGGCAGGGATTGATTCTTATTTAAGCAATAATAAAGGTAGTTCTTCTTTTAATATTCTTTTTTTTTAAAAAATATTGATTGATTTGGCCGCGTCGGTTCTTAGTTGCAGCATGTGGGATCTTTTGTTGTGGCGTGGGCTCCAGGGAGCATGGGCTCTGTAGTTTGCAGCACGTGGGCTCTCTGGTTGAGGCGCGTGAGCTCAGCAGTTGTGGCATGCAGGCTTAGTTGCTCCGCGGCATGTGGGATCTTAGTTCCCCGACCAGGGATTGAACCCACGTCCCCTGCATTGGAAGGCGGATTCTTAATCACTGGGCCACCAGGGAAGTCCCACTTCTTTTAATATTCTTAATGAAAGCCTTGAATATGAAGGATCACGGTTTACATTCTGAAAATTGAGTGTGTTTTTTTTGCGGGAAGAATTGGACTAGGAGAATTCTGGGTTTTATGCAGCAGGTGTGATGGGGTAGGTGTGCTTTGAATTCCAGAGCAGGAAGATTCTGCTGTAACTGGCTGGAAAGCCTTTCTGTACAATCGCCTTTTAAAGACCTGGTTTTTTCTTATGAAGAGAAAACCTCATGGTTTTAAAAATGCTTCCTGCTGCTTTAAAAACTGCTAAATTTGGACTTCTCTGGTGGCGCAGTGGTTAAGAATCCGCCCGCCAATGCAGGGGACACGGGTTTGAGCCCTGGTCCGCGAAGATCCCACATGCCGCAGAGCAGCTAAGCCCGTGTGCCACAACTACTGAGCCTGCGCTCTAGAGCCCGCGAGCCACAACTACTGAGCCCGTGTGCCACAACTACTGAAGCCTGTGCGCCTAGAGCCTGTGCTCTGCAACAAGAGAAGCCACCGCAATAAGAAGTCTGTGCACCACGACAAAGAGTAGCCCCTGCTCACTGCAACTAGAGAAAGCCCGTGCACAGCAACAAAGACCCAACGCGGCCAAAAAATTTAATTAATTAATTAATTAGTTAGTTAATTAAAAAACTGCTAAATTTCAGGGGAAAAAATGAGTGTTTCTCTTGTTTAAATATTGTCTTCCCTCTTGATTGGATCAACAAGTGTTAAATGAAATTTAATTCGTAGGAAATCCACTGTAAAGTTATCCAAATAACTTCACTTTTTACTTCTATGTGTATTTCACATCTTTCCAAATCCCGGCTCAACCCTCCTGATTTCCTGCAGGAGGTAGAACAGTCCTGTTGTTGATCTAGGTCACCCAGTGAAGCCCCAGTCCCTGCGTTTGGGTACGTCCTTGAGCCGTCCTGGAACGGCTACTTCAGGCTTCCTCCCTGACATTGATGCCATCGTTTTGATGTTTCAATACAGGATGTCATTTTTCAAAGTCTGTCTGTAAGGCTGAAATCTGATTTTTGGCATTAACACATTTAATACCAATAGATAACTGACTGGTTTAGAATAACATGGTCCTGTGATATTTTCAAGGTCCCTGCACTCCTAGAAAGTCAAATTAAGGAAAGTCAAGTTAAGGAAAAGACTTGTTCTGATTCAGAAGATGCCAGAAGCTCTCAGTGTTCTGACACAGACTCTGAAGAGCAGGGAGACAACGCCTGCTCCAGGAAGCCCACCGCTGACCTTGAAGTTGATAAAAAGGTTAGCCACGAACTTACATCCCCTTGTTTGTCAATACGACGGCACAGCCCCTCAAGGCTCTCTGCTCAGGTATCTGGATCACAGTTGCTGAACACATTGGTCAGTAAGTCCCTCCACCTGAAGTTTTAGCTCCCAAGCGTGAACTTTGCTTTTTGGTGGTAACATCAGCTAGAGATTGGGCTTCTGCTAGGAGCTCCGAGGGCGCTGCCTCGAGAGAGGGCACACTAGTTTCAGTGCATTGATGGAAAGTGATTGTCATGCACTTGAAGAACAAATGATGCTGGAGTTGCCCCATGGTGAAGTACCAAAGAACCATTTCAGGGGGGTTACAGCCCAGCTCCCTGTTTCCAGAATCTCTGTTGCTACCACTCCTGGCCGTGGACATAGGAGATGCTACTGATGAAACAATCCATGGTGGCTAACTGTTACTCTTTAGTCTTAGCCTGATCCTTTAAACCTTCTAGAGTGAGGGTTCCAAGACTTCTGAGAGGCATACCCAACTCCCTAGCGCACGTTCTCTTTGGCTATCTTCAAATTTCTATTAAGAAATCTTAAAGAAAATTTTCATCCCAAATTCTACCACCAAGCCATTATCATTTTCAGTTTTTTTTTTCTGTGATGCTCACTTTTTATCTTTTTACATATATTTTAAAATTTAGTTGTGGGGCTTCCCTGGTGGCGCAGTGGTTAAGAATCCACCTGCCGATGCTGGGGACACAGGTTCGATCTCTGGTCCGGGAAGATCCCACATGCCGCGGAGCAACTAAGCCCGTGCGCCACAACTACTGAGCCTGCGCTCTAGAGTCCATGTGCCACAACTACTGAAGCCCGTGCGCCCTAGAGCCCGTGCTCTGCAACAAGAGAAGCCACCGCAATGAGAAGCCCGTGCACCACAATGAAGAGTAGCCCCCGCTCGCCGCAACTAGAGAAAGCCCGCGTGCAGCAACGAAGACCCAACGCAGCCAAAAATTAATTAATTAATTAATTTGTTTAAAAATATAGTTGTAATAATAATATGAATACTCAGAATGAATGAAATTCGCAAATTTTTTTACTTTTTGTTTTTACAGGAAAGAAAAAAGATGGTCAAGGAAGCCCAGAGAGAGAAAAGAAAAAACAAAGTTCCTAAACATGTGAAAAAAAGAAAGGAGAAGACAGCCAGGACGAAAAGGGGCAAATAGAACCAGAATTGTATGATGTACAGTGATTTCCCATCACCTGCTCTCTGAGCTGCATCTGGAGGATGGGTTATTGATTTTAACTGAATGGTTATTACTGCAATGTCCATGTGGACAGATTCACATGTTTTCGTGTAATTATGTAAAAAGCTCTAAGCTCTAGTGTCTAGGTCTAGTCCCTAGCTCTGTATGGTATTGATAGAGGATTGTTTAAGCTACTATTTTAATGAAGAACTTCATACAATTTTACTTTTGTATATATTTTCTCCTGCAATGTGGTTTTTGAAGCGTCGTAACTGTTTAAATGTATTGAGCATTCATGTAAAGGCACTTTGGACAAACTTGGGCAAATTGTTTTTGCTTTGTTTGTACGTGCCAAAGACCCATCTGAAATCATTTGATTATAAGGCCACAGTTTCTATAAAAGGGGGTTTCACTGATTTAGAGAATTCAGTTGTTGATATAATCGTTCATCGCAACTTTGTTCTATGTGTATTGATGATTATTTACAATGAATTTACTCTTCATCTTTCATATTCTTTTTTGAGCTAGGACCTCCTAGTTTATAAGCTATTTCACGTTCAACTATGAGACCTGTTCATTCATTCATCAAATATTTGAGTATTTTAGGTGCGAGGGATATAGCAGTAAATCAAAAGCAATTTCCATAGATAAACCTAGTTTCCCTTAAACCGAAGCTTGTACCTGCTTCTTTGAGAATCAGTGGGTTATTGAAGGAGGGGCGGGTCTACTGGATAAAGCAGACAAAAGTCACTACCTTCAGCTGGTTTGCGTTTTAATAGGAAGACAAGGCATTGAAACAAAATAAGTAAAAAATAGTCTATCAGCAGGTAATATATTCCGGGGTGGGGGGGAGAAATAATGTAGAGAAGAGAATGTCTGGGGCGGTGGGAGAGTGCAGGTTTAAAACAGGCCACACTGAGAGGCCATATTTGGGCAAATACTTGAAGGATGTGAGTCATGTGCATATCGGGAGAGAAGAGCATTACAGGCAAAGCAAACAGCAAGTGCAAAGGCTCTGAGGCAGAAGTGTGTCTGAAATGTTCCAGAAACAGGGAGCTAGAGCATCATAACCACGGGGGGGAAGTAGCAGCTTAGATCAGGTGGTGGTATGTGCCTGGAAGGTTTTGAGCAGAGGAATGGTATAATCTGACTTCTGTTTTGAAAGGGTCGCGATCCCTGTGGCTTCCAGGGAGAATTGACTAGGAGATGGATGGGGGCTGGCAGGCGGCTGGGTATGTACCGTGGTAACCCACGCGACAGGTGTCGGAGGCTCGGTCCAGGATGGTAGCAGTGGACATGGAGAGAAGCGGTTGGATTCTAGGTAAAGCAGGCACGGTGAACTGGATGTGCCATGAGAAATGCCGATTTTAGTCCTTGAATCAAAGGCAATTTCCGTAGATAAACCTAGTTTCCCTTAAACTGAAGCTTGCACCTGCTTGTTTGAGAATCTGTGGGTTATTGAAGGAGGGGCGGGGTCAATTGAGCTTTCAAAGTTTTAAGTCAAATTTATTATGTTCATAATAGCCTCTCTTCCTGACTTGAAAAAAGTTCAAAATATGAAGTATAATTTCAGTGAAACACAATTGTATGTCCTCTAAAATATTCTACAGTTAACACAACCAAAGAGAAAACAAAAAAGGAGTCTGAGCAGTCCAGTACACCTTGGGGGATCCATCTTCAGGACCCCCCGGTTCTCTCATGGGGTGGGTCTTACCTCCAGCCAGGCGTGTTGGAATCAGGTGGTCGGGGTCCTCAGTGCCATCTTCGGTGAATCGAATGCAATCACTAGGCTTGGATTCAGTTTCACTGGGCAAAAGCGGTGTCGGCAGGATGGACACTCATTACCTGCTGCCAGGAAGAAGTGGCTTGTGCCGTGCCAAGACTTGGGACTGTAGGGAGATTCTCATTTGAGGCGCCTTTTTCTGACAGCTTGCTGACGTGGCTGTTTCCCTGTCTGGATTCTGGGCTGTAGCTGTGGCTGAGTGGGAACCACTGGTAGCATTCTTGCCAAACTGGTCTGAAACCGTTTCCCTTGTTGGTTTCTTGCCAGGAGGTCTGGAAGAAGGAGCCTCTTTGTAGGCCAACTTAACAGGGCTACTTTCTGGCTTTGACTGCAATAGAATTTTGAGCAGTTGACAGGTTTTAGCGTCCCTGGATTATTGGTTGTGCAGTGACTTTCCATTTGGAGAGATGAGCTTTGGGGTCTCTTGATCCAAAGGCTGGGACATCATTTTGTCAGTTGTTGATGTATCTGATTTTCTGTCCTATTTTGTTGATTTTCTAATCCCTTCAAAAAATGCAGGTGTTTCTAAAAGTTTACTGTGAGGAATCTGGATGAATTCGTTGAAGCACGAAATCACAGCTATTTCCTCTGCGGCTCTACTTATTCTTCCTCTGATGAAGCAGTTTAGGAACAGAACTTCCCCTGGCCCAGGAGCTCCAGCATTTGAGCCTGGCCTTGGAGTGAAGAGGTGGGCAGAGTGGCAGCTGGCTGCCTAGGTCTGATCAAATGCGAATCCACGTTTGGGGCTGACCACGTTTTCTTCAGCTTTCTCTACTCCTTGATGAAGATGGACTCAATCGGTTGAAGAACTTTGTAGTTTGGTACTAAGACTTGTTGGAGAAGAGCTCTCCTTTTCATGGGTTTCTGTTGAATTCTGTGCAAGCAGCTTGTTGTTTCTTGGTTGCAGGCCTGTCCTGTTTTGTGGCTATGATTTCATTAACCTTTTGGCTCAAAATGAAGAGATGAAGAAGTTCTTCTGGAAGCTGGTAGAAATTCACTTGAAGGACATCTCAAATGTCATGGACTCTGAATGTTGACATTTCTAAAAATCCTTTTGGTTTTCAAGAGCTTGACAGATTTTCTAATTTTTAGTTGTTTATACACATACAAGTAAAGACCAGGAACATTCATTCAGAGCTTGACTTTGACTTTCGGGGTTTACTTTTTGATGATGAAAAGGTCACATGAATCAGCAGGTAAAGCAAATCCTGCTCCTCAAGGTATAGTCTCCTGTGAAGATTTCCTGTGACCACATCAGATGGCTAAGATTTTCAACCATTGGTGATCATAAAACAAGAGCTCTCCATGTTCTGTCTCTTGAATTGGATTAGGTTATTACATTCCTAATCCATTTTGGTTGGAGTTTTTAACTTCCATATCCTTTGGGTTTGTGTTGCCTTGGAAATCAGGGCTTTTATTAGTGCTCCAGGGGAAATGATAGTGTTGTGTCTGAAATCATTTAAGCTAGTTTCCGAAGGAAAAGATACCTTTCTCGCGTCTGTGTTCTCCAGAGATCTTAGTCGCGGTTGGTAGTGCTGTGGGAACCTCTGGGCTTGAACTCGGAGAATGAAGACCTGAACTCGTGGAATTTTTGGTTTTCAGCTTTCCTTCATTTTCTGTGTCACTCCACATCCTGCTTTGACTGCTGGCAGGCCGCGGTCATGAGGAGGTGGCCCTCGTACCGCCTGGAATAGCCACACACCCACAAAATCCTTTCTCTCTCTCCTTTTCTCCCAGAATGGCAAGGGCATCATCTGTGTGTGAGCACAGCTATTTCTAGCTCTCTGAGAGCTTTCTACCCCTCTTATCAATGCACCTTGATAATTTTAAGGCCGAGCAACTTAATCATCTCGGGGTGAAATTTTAACCTTTACACATTTTCTGCATAGCTGTCTTGGAGTCATAAACTTGTCAGTGAAAAAGTGGTGGGTCCTTGGGGTCCAAGTGCAGCAGCTGGAGAGACGGGCAGGCAGAGGATGGGCTGTTTAAAATACGCATGGGGGTCGCCCTTGTGGGTAGCATCTGCGCTACAGCCGTGGGCGTGAGTGGCTGCATAGGGGAGCGTCAGAGGCTTAGGTCAAGGAACTGAGGCCAGGGTTTTGGAAGGACCATCTGTGTTAGGACAGGGCCTAGTTTTAGAGTGTCCGTGAGTGACATGCCTGAATCTTCAGTGGGCTGGCAGAGGGGTGACGTGGACTTCTGTAACGTTGTGGGGAGGTGAGGGGTGTCTGACGACGTCAGTGCCCTCTGGAGAGCCAGGGTTTAAATGGGGCAAGGAGAGGGGAACCCTCAGAGGAGATGTTGAGGATACGAGGCTTCTTGCTGGTGTCTGACCCCACGTGGGTTCCAGACGGCACTGGGGGCAGTGTTTCAGGATGGAGAAGAGTAGGAAAAGCCCTGTTGTGGGGTTGGATGTTTCTGGGTCTGAGGCCCTGACCCCATTAAGTAGGCAAATGCCACAAGCACATGGAGATAAAGAGTAGTGCCTGCCTCGTGGAGTTATTGTGAAGGACACTGAGGAGAGCTACGGGGAGCTTGGTAAGGGCTGGATCAGGCTGGTGAACCTGAACTCAGTCATTAAAGATGGAACAGTCAGACCCCTTGGTGTTCCTGCAGTGATGTGAAAAGAGGTTCACAGAACCTAGAAAGTATCTTGCCTCCCCCCAGAAACGTTGAACCTCAACCCATGTAGCCGCCAGCTGTAATCAGCAGTTTACAAAGTATACAGCTCACAGGAACAGGATAAATGATGCTGGGAGGATATAGCCAACCGAATTCAGAATAAGGGGGGAAAAAAAAAGAAGAGGGAGAGCTATGATAAAGAGGTCTAAGAGACATATTTCCCAGTGCTGTGGATTTCACTTGGCTCCTGATTAGATCAAACCAACTGTAAAAAGATTAACTGTTTTGGGGTTTCTTTTTAGACAAATAGGGAAAACTAAAAATGGAGGAGGCGTTAGATGATAGTAAGGGATTGTTAATTTTACTGGGTGTGGTAGTGGTATTGTTTTGAAAAATGGTTCTCTCAGAGCATGGACTGAAGTCTTTATGGGTGAGATGGATAGGATGCCTGTGATTGTTTCAAAATTCTCCATCCTTGACCGACTCCTAAAGGAAAGTGGCGGATGAAGCAGGAATAGCAGGAGGTCAGTAGTTGCTAAAGCAGAGTAATGGGTATGTAGGGATTTATTATACTCTTCTCTCTCTGTAACAGTTTCTGTAAGAAAAAAAGGGTGTTTTTTTTTACTGAGTCAAAGTAAATATATTAAGTACTTAAAACAGGGCTTGTCACATAGTAGTACTTTATTACACAAGTATCTATATTTTTATTTTACTCATTATTCTTAAGTAACTTTTTTTGCCCAGGCATCAAGGTTTAATCATCTGGGCCAAAGGAGTAGGTCTAGGTAGGACTGTGATGGCTTCTGGTACTGGCCCAGCTCGGCAATGTCACTTGAAATGCCCTTTGTGAAGGCAGTTCGAGACCTTGTATGTTGAACAAATGCTGACAGAAGTTTTAGTGCTGCCAAGCCTGACCCTTGTTTTAACATATGTCACCTTCTCAGTGACCTGTCCTAACCACTCTGCCTGGATTTGCAGTCTGCCCCCTTAACTAAGGCCCCTACACACCTTATTACCTTTGCTCTGCATCGTTTTTCTAAAGCTCCTCTAACAAACTTACAGGTAGACCTCGTTTTATTGCGCTTCACAGATAATTGCGGTTTTTACAAACTGAAGGTCTGTGGCAACCCTCTGTTGAGCACGTCTGTCTGTGCCATTTTTCCAACAGCACTTGCTCACTTTGTGACTCTGTGCTACATATTTTGATAGTTCTCACAATCTTTGAAACCCTCTACCAGCAAAAAGATTACATCTCGCTGACAACTCAGATGATGGTTAACTACTTTTTAGCAAGAAAGGATTTTTTAATCACTTTTTTTAGACACAATGCTATTGCACACTTATAGACTGCAGTCTAGTGTAAACATCACTTTTTTATGCACTGGGAAACCAAAAAATCCGTGTGACTTGCTTTATTGCACTACTCACTTTATTTGGTGGTCTGGAGCCGAGCCCGCGGTATGTCCGAGCTCTGCCTGTACTTACGTGCTGAATTTTCTCATACGTATTGTGTGTCTTCCCTCACCTCCCAACCTCTTCCTAGAATGTAAGCTCCACAGGGGCAGGGATTTTTATCTTTGTTCAGTTTTGTATCCCAGCACCTAGAATTGTGTCAAAAATACCGTAAATGCTCAATAAATATGTAAGGGAATAATACGTTGTGTTTCTTAAAGGTGGAGTTGTGACATCAATGGGATACACACACCACCACCCCCCCATGATGATAAAAATGAAGACTAGGGGTTGATGTGCATTGACTTGTGCCCTCTAGCCCTCCCTTCAGTGACCGGGGGCGCCCACTGTAAGGTGACCAACTACGCCTGGGGGCTACAGCGCTGGCTCTGCACAGTCTTCTGTCCTCAGACCCTCGGCATCAGCACAGCTCTCCAGCCAATGGAACGGGTGCACTTTAAACTGGATTGTTGTTTTGACTTTGACCACGTGAGACCGTTTGACTGTTATCCAAAGTGCTTGGGTAACAATGGATCGACTGATGAGTTATTCAATCCCAAATCACCATAATGTAGGAGAATGGGAGACCTGATAGAAGCCTAGGCTTATAGTCACACATTTTGCCAACTCTTCCCAAATATGGACTGAAAGTTTTGAAAATAAATTGATCTTAAGAGATGGTTCTGGTGGTGGTCTGTGAGAACCGTTCCAGATACAGATGTATTTTTTTTTCAGTAAATGATACCAATATTGGCGGTGATGTTGGGAGCCTCCCTCCTGCTGCCGGGCATGTGAACATGGTCAAGGCTAGCCGGGGCAGGGTCGGGGGTGGGGGAGTTGCAGGAATGGATAAGGCACTTTACGTTGGGGGAAGATTTCTTGTCTGTGGATTGCGGGAATTGGACCAGACAGCCATCAAATTTCTCCTTTACAATTCTATTATTTTAAAACGTGTAGCACAGATGACCCTTATTGAAAGGAGTTGCCAATAGGTATTTTGGGGACTTCCCTGGCCATCCAGTGATTGGGACTCGGCGCTTTCACTGCCAGGGCCCGGGTTTAATCCCTGGTCAGGGAGCTAACATCCCACAAGCCGCGATGCGTGGCATGAAAAAACCAAAGAAAACATTTTCGGAGAGAAGGAAAGGGGTCTCAGATGAAGGCTTGAAGAGGAATACGGAATGAAAAAGCACGTGTGAGGGCAAATAAATAACAGCCATTGACTGTTTAAAAAAAAAAAAAAAATTGTTTTTTTTACAGGAGTTCTGGATATGGCTAAACTAAGTGCTGTAGTTTTATCAGGATGACCAAAGGCCTCTCAAATTTCGTGCTCAAAAAAGTCTCATGTTTTTCTCATGGATACTGCACATTGTGTGTTATCTATTTCTGATTATGATTTCTGGCTTTATATAAAATTAATAAAGCAACTGACAAAGTGAAAAAAAAAGTGTAGCATATCAATGATTTAGAAAAAGCCCTTCAGAGACCAAGGGACCAGGTTAGAATTACATCTCTTAAAACAGTTTGTTTATTAAAATACAATAAGTGGGTTTAAGGTGCCAGTTATATCCCACAGGCCAGGTTTGCTTTTCACCTGTATCATAGTCTCATAAGGCAATTTTATTTTTTTTACCGTGTGCCATTTGAATTTAACGATGGGAATTCTGTTCATTGTCCTGCAATAATTTTTGCTCCTCTGGAGGGAGATATTTGCCTAAGTCTTATCATTAATGTCCTGCGAGCTGCAGGAATGGCCCGTGGACTATTGATTGCACAGGAGGCATAAGACTAGTCAAGTTCACGTCTTTACCTTCTCCTTGAAGAAGGATTAAATGAATGGATCCTTATGGCAGCAGGTGCATGTTCGGTGGTTGATGTTTAAATCAATCCTTTGCAAGAGCTCCTGAAGAAAGAGCTCCTCAATAACATTTCCTAGAAGTTGTAATTCGTTTAATCAGGAGTTGTTCGTTTTACTTTAAAATTAGACACATACTTGAAGCAAAGAATATCAACCACACACAAAAAGACTCCTAAAGAGCCTTAGACTGGAAATCTGACCTGTTATTAACTTGTGACGCTCACTTCGTCTTTCTGGGCCTCAGTTTCCTCATCTGTGAAACGACGACATTGGGGAGATGAAGCCTCTGATCGTTCTTGAGCTGCACCTTCCACGTGGTATCCACGGGCCGCATGTGACGGTCAAGTTTTTGCAATGGTGCTAGTCTGGATTGAGAGTGTAAAATACACACCGGATGTTGAAGACTTAGTATGAAAATAATATATATATATATAAAGTAACTTTGTAATTTTTTGATATTGATTACTTGTTGGAATAATAATATTCTGCACGTATTGGGTCAAATAAAATAAATTAGAATTAATTTCACCTATGTTTACTTTTCTTGTGGGGTAGAAAATTTTAAATGACATATGTGAATATGCGGTGTATAGGACAGAGCAACATACAAAGGAAGGAATGAGCAAGATTTTCCCCAGAATCTATCTCAACCCATCTTCTACAAGAGAGTTTTAATATTTCACATTCAAAAATATATTATTTCTGAAGGCAAAATTGCCATTCTAATTGGCTTAAATACAGATCGTATATACGGTGTATGAGGGACAATAGGACTTTTTAAAAATAAACAAGTAAAAGGAGACATTAGGACTTCCCTGGTGGTACAGTGGTTAAGAATCCGCCTGCCAATGCAGGGGACACGGGTTCGAGCCCTGGTCCGGGAAGATCCCACATGCCGCAGAGCAACTAAGCCCGTGCGCCACAACTAAGAAGCCTGAGCTCTAGAGGCTGGGAGCCACAACTACTGAGCCCATGTGCCACAACTACTGAAGCCCGTGCACCTAGAGCCCGTGCTCCGCAACAAGAGAAGCCACTGCAATGAGAAGACCGCGCACCGCATCAAAGAGCAGCCCCCTGCTCACCGCAAGTAGAGAAAGCCCGCGCACAGCAACGAAGACACAACGCAGCCAAAAGTTAATTAATTAATTAATTATTTATTTTTAAAAAGGAGACGTTAAATACTTGTTTTTTCCCCACAGTATTTTGTGCGCTTGTTGGTTTGCTCCTCAAACTTTCCTACCGAAAGGGATTCACCAAGACAGAAGAACATGGCCCCAGGATGCCTTCCACTCTACCTCCAGGCAGGCCTTTTATTTTATTTATTTATTTTTTAAACCAGATTTTATATTTTATTCAAATCACATTTATTTTAAATTTATTTATTTATTTATTTATGGCTGTGTTGGGTCTTCGTTTCTGTGTGAGGGCTTTCTCCAGTTGCGGCAAGCGGGGGCCACTCTTCATCGCGATGCGCGGGCCTCTCACTGTCGCGGCCTCTCTTGTTGCGGAGCACAGGCTCCAGACGCGCAGGCTCAATAGTTGTGGCTCACGGGCCCAGCTGCTCCGCAGCATGTGGGATCTTCCCAGACCAGGGCTCGAACCCGTGTCCCCTGCATTGGCAGGCAGATTCTCAACCACTGCTCCACCAGGGAAGCCCGAGGGCCTTTTATTTTTAATCTCTTGTTTTAGCTTAAAAGACAAAATCCATGTGAGTTTTGCATTCATAATAAATTTCTGTTAAGAACTTTGGGGAAAAGTTGTAAATTACCATCAAGTAATATCGATGCTCCAGGAAGTGGTGCCTCACGTATAACCCGAGGTTTCCCTGGTCCACATCAGGACCATCATAACCGTATTTTATTTTAAAGTCAGTTGCTAGTGAGGATAGTGTAGCAGGATTATTGCTTGTAAATTGCAGAATAACAGTGTCCATTATATTGCAGTAAGGATTAAATGAGATTTAATGCAGACAAGTCATTTAGCACACACTAAATGTTTCTAAAATATAAGTATTGGCTATTATTCTCATTTGGCTCCTAATAGGTGCCATACCACATAAAATGAAGGACAGAGGCTAAAGACTTTTTCTTAGAGAATGCTGACTGTACTGGGATGGCTCACATCAAGTTATAACATTGTATCAGGACTGCCGTTATACCAATGGGATACCGGTTTCATTTACAGTTTTGTTCATATTTATGCAGGTGTTAGTAGGAGCCCATGTGTCCTAACTGAAAAAGTCCCAGATTTGAATTAAGAAACCCTGAAATTTAGTCCAGGATCTGCTACTCCTTTTTATTTATAACGTATACCCTGTCTATGAAGAACTGTTAAATGGTCTTTAGTAAACAGCATATTCAATACTATCGATAAAAAGAACAGAGCCGTTTGGAGGAAGGGAGAAGTGAATACAGCAACAACCTATAGGCTGATATACTTGTTGCCTGGCTGAATTTCCTCATGTGTTGGGCTGGGAAAAGTCATTTGACATAAGCCCTTGTCTCCTCATCTCCTTAACGAGGGTGATTGCTAAGGCCTAAGCACTGAACTTGCAAGTCAGACAGCCTGACTTCAAATTCCACCTGGTTGGCATTTGAAGTCAGCCTAGTTTCAAATTCCACCTCCACTATTTGCTAGTGGGACAAACTGGGGCAAACCAAACTTTCTGAACTCGCTCCTTCATCTGAAGCGAGGATGGTACTCAGTTAATATTGGTTTCCCCTAAGAATTCGAGGAAATGCTAAGGCAAGTTCCCTCGCAGTGTCACTTTCTTGCTCTGTTCCCCTCTTCCGGGAGGAATACGTTTTATTTTACAAACAGGGTAACTGGGAACGTAAAAACGGAGAATTCCAGAGTGAGTGGTCTAAGTCCATGGACAGCCCTCGGAGAAGTGAGGAGAAAATGACCGTCACCACCAACAGGTTGCTTCTGGAATAGGGTTTTAGGAGCAGATGAGGGGTGGGAATTCCCTGGCGGTCCAGTGGTTAGGACTCCGCCCTTCACTGCAGGGGGCAAGGGTTCGATCCCTGGCCAGCCAGAGGGCGGAGGGCGGAGGGCGGGGAATCTAGTTATAAGCAAATTACTGAAAAAGGAGCAGATGAGGACCAAATGTACATGGTGAATTTCCGTGGAAGGAACCTCAACGAGGCGGAGGGCCGGGGACTGCCGGAGGGGTGAGGTGGGAAGGGCAGAGCTGGGTAGAAAGGTGAGGGTGGAGGAGTCCGAAAGCCAAACGCCCAGACTTGGCAGTTTCACTTGCGCCAGCCCCGCCCTAGCTGAAAAGGGTGGGCGGAGTCGGCCTCATCCTGTTGGAAAACCCTCCCTGTTTTGGGGCCTGGGATCTCTGCGTGATGCTTGGCAGGCCCAGGTAGAGCTGGTTTGGCACCCACCCTAACACCTGAGCAGGAGAGGCCTGCCTTCCCAGCCAGGTGGAGGGGTGCGTGCTCACCCCAGGGGGAGGGCTGGGGCTGAGGCTGTGCGATCGGCTGAGCGCTGGACTCCCCGCCCCCGGGGACCCGAGTGTCTCTGGGCAGGCCGGCCATGTTGTAATTAGGATTCTGCAGTAGAGCCGTGGGTTGGTTTGGGGGATGGTCGTTTTTCTGGTTTTGCTTTTTGGCTGCTTTTTGTTTGGTTTGGTTGGTTTTAGGTTCATGGCAGCCTACGGAGCATCTAGTTACCCGGCTTAGTGGAAAGTGGAAAGCCGGTGGCCCTTGCTTTCACCGGGAAGCCCACTCTGGTTAGGATTTCTCTGTCCCCTCCTGCAGGAGCTTCACTCCTTCTTCCCCAGTTTATGAACGAGTCTGCTTTGTTTGCTGCTTTTAGCCTGTGCTCGCCAGGGAAGAAAGTGGCCAGAAAAGCAGTGAGCAGTCTTGGCCATTAGCCGGATTCACTCTCCCAGCATCTCTCTGAAATACCTTTGACCTTGGGGCATGGTTCTGAGGCCCTGGGATGGCCCAGAGGGGGCTGAAATCCTCCTGCCTCTGGAGTCTGGGCTCAGGGAACAGAGAGCAGGTTCTCTGGGGACGGTTCTCCAGGATGAGGCAGTTTCTCAAGGTGTCACAGAGATGGAAGTCTAGCTCTCTTGACTGGAATGGGCTTGTTAGGAGTCCAGGAAAAAAAGCAAAGAATCCTTCAAAGATCTTAACAATGGGAAAACATTTTTGTAACAAAGAAAGGGCAAGCCCCTACGAGAAGGCAAGTGACAGAAAAGGTCTCCGAATGGTTGTGTTTGGGGTTTGAAATTTCAGCTGCTTCTATCTTCAAGCCCGAGGGAGGCCCCACCCAGCCTCAGTGGGCTGTCCTGGTCCAACCACCTTATGCTGGGCACGTGGCCAGCCAGTATCAGCATCCCAGCATGCAGAGGACTCTGTTTTCCAGACCGTGAGGACTGAGGGCGAGAAGAACCCGAGTAGACACATTAGGGGTGCTTTGGATACAGCGGTTGGAGGCTGGGTGTGGGTGAGGCTGCCTGAGGCCGCTGGAGCTGGATGCTGGCCAGAGCTGCATCACATTGAGGCAGCGTGAGCACCGCCTGCACGTGATGCAGACCCACGTGTCCCCAGAAAATAGAGGACAATGAAGAAGGTCACCCAGCGCTTGTGGACGGGGGTGGTGCAGGATCCGTCTGGCCTTGTAGGAACGTGCGAGGCCAGTGTCTGTGGACGTTCCCAGGAGCAGAACCTGCAAGGCAGAGGCCAGCCCGACATAGCTAGGGCCGCCCGCTAGGTGGATGGAGGCGGGTGAGGACCAGGCAGTCTGGGACTTGGTGGTCTGTCCTCTCTGGCTGCTCTTAGTGGAGGTGCTCCCCTTCTTCAGACCATCTCCTTGAAGCAGGCGAGAAAGATGAGGTGGACCAGGCACCGGGAAGAGCTCTGAGGCACCTCCTGGCCGAGGCCCATTTTGTCATCCCCAGCTCAGGGCGGGGCTGTCGTAGACTCTACACCCTGGATGTAGAAACGGGATCCACTTTCCCATGGCCCGTAAGGATCTTTCTTGGAGGGGTTTTAGATGCTCTCTGCCACACACAATTCCAAGAAGACCAGAGGAAGGAGGAAAGTTCTAGATGTGATGGTCAGCCCTGCTCTGGTTCTGAGGACGACAGTCCGGCTGCGGCAGCTTGACTGTCCCTCCCACCTGAGTGTCTGGGCTGCTCTGGGGCTACTTCCCGGCCTCCGCAGGCCACGCAGCTGCTCACAGGCCTCTTAGGCATCCGTGAGTCTGTTCTGGGTTGCGTGGTGTTGGGTTTTTGAAGTAGGAAATGTAAACAGCTGAATGAAGCACCATCCGGAGCCCTCCTTGCTCTGGTTTATGATCTTTCAAGCTCCGTTCTTGGGGAGGCCTGGACCACACAAAGTCCAGTCTGAGGTCCCAACAGAGGTTTGAGAGCGGGCAATACATTTTTACAATAAACAGAGATTTGCGTACCTTGGATTCTCTTTCTGACATCCATGCCCCATGGAACGAATCTCCCTGCAAATAAATAGAAAGTCAGTGAAAATCAGCACTAACCCTATAGTTCATTCTCTCTCTCTCTTTTTTTTTTCCTGAGTTGAATATTATTCTAAACCTACTGATGATATGCTATTGAGAGATATACAAGATTTATACTTTAGCTACTGCCCTTAATGTTACTGCTTTCTTATGGAATAAAACACACACACACACAGACACACACACACTGGCTGCCAGCATCGGGAAGCCTCGCGCAAGGGGGGGAGCTTTGATTGCTTCATTCCTCAGTGTGTGAACGTTCAAGCCATCCTCTGCCCTCAGTACAGTCTCCTGACCCCTAACTGTGCCTGGCGTCCCCCGGTCCAGAGAGCCTCTCCTTTACCTTCCCCTGGCAATAGATCTCCCCGCTGTTGCCATGGGGGAGGAGCAGTCGTGGAGTGGGGGAGGGGATCCGCGGATCTAACTGCTCGTTAAAACAGCTTTCGTCCTCGACCTCCCGGGGAGGAAAGTCGCACCTCCTTTACTGCTGGCTCCTGGGACCCCTCGGGCTGCCATTCCCCGCATCTTTTAAGGATTCTGGGCTGTAAGTCAAGCTGTTCTCGGCTTCCCCCGTTGGTTACACTCAGTCTTTTCAGGTCAGCAAAGTCACTTAGCACTGTCCGTCTGTTTTCCAGCTTCCAAAGTTTTATTTTGTCTCCTCTCTCATTCTCCCTGGCCGTGTGCAGGTTTTGTTTGTTTGGTTTTTAGCATTTCAGGAGGAATGAAATGAGTTGTGTGTGCTCATCATGTATCTTTACCCAGAACTGCATCTCAGATTCTAACAGAACTGTTTGCTTAGTGAAGGATATACAAACAGCAGAGATGGCCCGGAAATCTTTTATTTCGTCGGTGTGAGCCCCTACGAGAAAAGGAAATAAAAAGATTACATTTCGATGAATGCGTAATTCTTTTATCTCTATTTTATCTTAAGAATCTTTTCAGAGCAGGCCAAGGAAGGTCAAGGAGAGGTAGTATTAATTCATCATGGACAGATTTCAGGTCTCTCTCTCTCTCTTTAATTGATAAAACTTTAAAGATCATACATATTTTCACTTATGACAATGGAAAAAAGGGATCACAAGAGGACGGGGTTACTTGGTGGGCAAAGGACCAGCAGAATTTTATCACTCACATTGCTTAGAATTGCCAGCACATGGTGGTAATAAAAAGCAGAGGGAGTTTTAATTGGCTTATTATTGTCGTTAAAATCTTTGCAGGCAAACCCATCCCTTATTGTCTGTACCCTCGATAAGGTCTCCCTCTCCTAGGACACCACCGCTTGGAGGTTCTGGTTGAGGATCCTGGGAAAAGAGACTTGTAGTGACGATGTGGAGATTTGAGACTTCAGGCAGAAAATGGCAAGTTTCTGGGCTTTCAGAAATTTTAAAACTTCAGAAACTAAAAATTGTTGGTGGTTCTTCATATTATTTCATCTCTATAAAATTCTGAACGTGGAAAAACTGTGTTTCCTCGTATTCTTCTTCATTTAGTCATGCATTTAATACATATTTATTGAGAACAAATTGTGTGCCAGCCCTGTGCTGGGACTTGAGGGATGCAAAGCTATTAAAGACTTGTCTCAGGGAGTTACTCTGGAGTCCAGCTGGAGAGAGAGACGTCTTCTTAAAAAATGCACTAGACGGGGCTTCCCTGGTGGCGCAGTGGTTGAGGATCTGCCTGCCGATGCAGGGGACACGGGTTCGAGCCCTGGTCTGGGAAGATCCCACATGCCGCGGAGCAACTGGGCCCGTGAGCCACAACTACTGAGCCTGCGCGACTGGAGCCTGTGCTCCGCAACAAGAGAGGCCGCGAGAGTGAGAGGCCTGCGCACCGCGATGAAGAGTGGCCCCCGCTTGCCGCAACTAGAGAAAGCCCTCACACAGAAACGAAGACCCAACACAGCCATAAATAAATAAATAAATAAAAAGTAAAAGTCACATTGTTCTAAAAAAAAAATATATCAGGTTCATATTAAAAAAAAAAAATGCACTACAGGTACCATGTGATACCTGATATAGTAGGGGTTTCCCCGACTACACAGTCCAGAGGAGGCCCAGAGAAGGATGGTATTGATTTTGCCTGGGGGCACAGGAAGCCTTCGGCTGGAGAGGGTGTCCAGATAGCAGAATAGCTCGGGCAGAGAAGGGGTGTCCCGGCGGGAAATGAAATCATTAAGGATGGCTGAAGAGTAGGGTGAGTTTTGGGACCAAGGTGCTTCAAAAGAATTTAAATTGATTTTTTAGGCAAGTGGATTTCAAAATCAGGTCCATGGCAGGGCTACCCTCTTACCACTCATTGGAGATCCTGACTTGGCCTTTCTTGGGTCCTCTGAGTCTCCATTTTTAAAAAAGCTCTCAGGTCTATTAACCAGGTTTAGGAACCATTGCTTTAGGCAGTGCAGTCCCACTGAAGGAATGTAAGTAGAAAGAGAACATAACAGATTGGCATTTTAGAAATATCCCTTTGGCCACAATGTGGAAGTTGGACTGGGCAAGAGACTGGAGACAGAAAAGCCACTTTGGAGGCTAACGAGAAAGTGGGCCTTTCGGAGGCAGTGGTACTCGGGATGGAGAGGATTCGACTTGACAGCACATGAAGATCCAGCCGTAGGGACGGGAGGAGAGCAACTCACTGACTCCCAGGTTTCCGGCCCTGATGGTGCCAGGGGAGACAGCGGTACAAGCCACCAAGATGGAGAATCAGGATGCGATCAGGTCTGGGGAGACGGAACAAGATATTTTGGGGGAATAATGAGTTTGCAAGTGTGTAAGTCGATGTGGCGACGTGGGAGTTGCCACTTGGGGGAGGGGCGAAGAGGGGGGTTTGACATTATAGGAATAAGTGAGTTGCCCGACAGAGTGTGAGGAGTAGACACGGGAAGAGAACATTGCTTTCAACACTGAAGGCAGGTAGGACTGCGCGTGGGGTGGAAGAAAGTGGAGGACACAGGAACAGTGGCAAGCAGGAGCAGCCAGAGGGGCGGGAAGGAAGATGAAGTGTCCCCCCAACAGACGAGGACAGCCTGGAAGAAGAAGGGTGTGTTCATCCAAGCCCTGCGCTCCCCCAAGGCCCCCTGGGAGCGGGTGGCCACGTGCCCAGAGGGGAAGGGAGGAGAGCAGAGCTGGGGATCTCCCTCAATTACTTTTTAATCTCCTTGCAGATTCTATCAGGACTCAGCAGCATTTTCTCCCAGAGACAAAAGCTGGCAGGTGCTTGGGGTCTGGGTGGAGCTCCCTCAGCCTTTTGCTGAGTGAGAAGCTCCTGCAAAGCTTCGGTGTCCTGGCTTTGAAGGAACCGGGCTTTCCAGCCTCTGGGAAGAGGCCAGCTCTGAGCTGTGCGTTGCCGTATACATTTCTTCTGATTTTGGCAGGATACGCCCAGGGCTCAGTAATCATTCTAGACACTGCGAAAAAGAGAAATGACATTTAAAGGGAAAAAATACATTTTTTCCCCATATCCTATGCTCTCCGCTCTTTGTGCTTTCAGTTTAAATGAGCCTTTATGGTTATTAATGAAGGGTAATCAAGGCCCCCTGTTATGAGATAAAATATATTTTATTTTATTTTATTTTTTTAATTAATTAATTTATTTATTTAATTTTGGCTGTGTTGGGTCTTCGTTTCTGTGCGAGGGCTTTCTCTAGTTGTGGCAAGCGGGCGCCACTCTTCATCGCGGTGGGCAGGCCTCTCACTATCGCGGCCTCTCTTGTTGCGGAGCACAGGCTCCAGACGCGCAGGCTCAGTAGTTGTGGCTCACGGGCCTAGTTGCTCCGCGGCATGTTGGATCTTCCCAGACCAGGGCTCGAACCCGTGTCCCCTGCATCGGCAGGCAGATTCTCAGCCACTGCGCCACCAGGGAAGCCCCTATATTTTATTTTTTAAGCTTTTTTTTCAGCCACCAAGATTTCGTGGGGATTTTTTTCTTAATCATATATATATATATTTATTGAAGTACAGTTGCTGTACAATATTATGTAAGTTACAGGTGTACAATATAGTGATTCACGATTTTCTTAGTGCTTCACAGTTTTAAGGATTTATAGTTATTATAAACTATTGGCTATATTCTCCATGTTGTACAATATATCCTTGTAGCTTATTTTATACCTAATAGTTTGTACCTCTTACACCTCTACCCCTATCTTGCCCCTCCCCGCTTCCTTCTCCCCACTGGTAACCACTAGTTTGTGTTCTATGTCTGTGAGTCTGCTAAAGATTTAGTGTTTTTGCTCTGAAGATTTCAGGCCTCATTAGGGACACAAATGAATTAATCTATTCAGCACTCCCTGTAAAGTAGGGAAGAACAATCCTCTCTGTTTTGTGGAGCTATTTTTTTGGACAGATGATTTTGGATAGATAATCAGGTGCTAGGAGTACATTCACTCACTTATTCATTCAGCAGATATTTATTGGCTGCCTACTCCGTACAAAATCGTGTATATGAAACTCTGCCCTGCCCACAGGGACACAGCCAGCCGGGGAGAGGAGATGTGCCATGCCCACAAAGTTTAAAAACGCTGCCAAGACAAGGCTTAGGCCATTGCTCTCAAAACGAAAGGCAGAAGGTAGGAGCTTCTGTTGTTAGGTCTGTCTGGCCTGGGGCGGCTGGTGGAGGAGACGGCCTGGGAGCCAGATACAGCGGAGTGGCCTCTGCTGTGTGCTAGCCCTCGGCCTCCTCTGCTCTGGAATGGGTGTAACTCTGTCTCCCTAACAGCTGCTGAAAGCACGAGGTTAAGTGTGCCTGATGTTCTTCCCTGCGTCCCCCCCCCCACCTGGTTTCCTCTCCCCCAGAGCCCTGCTCCCCACCCCAAACCCCTGCTCACACTGCGTTTGGAACAGCCTGCATCCTTGCCTGCCGCCCTCACTGGCTGCGTCACCGTGACGTCCCACCACGGCACATCGTGGGGACTTTGTCAATATTTGTTGAATGAGGAAATAAGGAGCATTGTGGATGAAGAGTAGAGTGTGGTCTGAGCAGAGTCTGGAAAGCGTTTGGGGTGCTCAGAGGAGAGGGTGAGCCAACCCGCCTGGCTGGGGGAGAGAACAGGGATGGGCAGATGCGGAGCCCACTGGGGCATGTCCTACATGTCCGCGCATCAGGCTGAGATCGGGATGTTGTCCTGCTCATACCAGGGAGACACGGAACGGTTTAGACGGGGTGGGGGGGTACTGACAGGGAGATGTGGGGCAGAGGTCAGCCTGGGTCGCTGTGTGGGATGAGGGGACAGGGCGAGGGGAGGGGGCAGGCAGCAGTGAGCACTGTGACAGGAGTCCGGGGGGGTAGGGTGCTGGCCGCTCCCACAGGGCGAGTACAGAGGCAAGGATACAGTTTAAAGAGCTGTGTGTCTGTGTTCCCCTAAAGAGCATTTTAGCCACTGAGGGGACAATGACATAATTTAAAAATCCAAACAAGTTTTATTCAGGCTGTACCAGAATGACCTAAGCTTCCGAGCAAGGATTGACCTGAAGCTCTGATCTTTGACCCCCAAGGAACGCCTGTCTGGTAAACAAGGCCTGTCTCCCTAGGAATTCTCTCTGGAGGCCGGATGGACAGAGATGGCGGCGGAAGAGTCTGAGCCCTTATCTTTGGTGTTTACTCTGACTCCCAGGAGAGACTCCAGGCACAGAGGTTGCTCTGGAGGGTGTGTGTGTGTGTGTGTGTGTGTGTGTGTGTGTGTGGAGACCTCCCGCCTGCTTCTCCAGATCTTATCTGCAGCTAAACACTGTCCAGTTGCTGATCCTAATCTCTGTTAAGAGAGTCTCTGGGGCTCGCTAAACCTGGGCTTAAAAAGACCACAGTTCACACTTGTGGGAGCAGGGGAGCAGGGCGGGCTTCAGCAAACCTCTTGGCCTGCAGGTAAAGAGCTAATGGCAAATGTGACTATTGAAAGAAAGCTCCCAGGTGCCAGCGTTTAGATTTTTTTTTTCCAGGTTGAATTAATTTGGAAATGATGATTGTACATGTTGGCAAAGAGGGGGAATGAAAAAACGCCCAGTAAAGGAAGAAAGGTTAGTCATTCGGGAGGGAGAACGGGGAGGGACTGGGAATTCGGAGAGAGAGAGGGTAGCAGCAGACAGACGAGGGAAGGAAAGGACGGAAGAAACAAGGCAGGTGGGTGAGAATGCAAAGGACGGGAAAGGGAAGATTTGACTTAAATGAAATTTTGACCTTTTCACGGTTGCACCAGAATGTATTTTAAATGTGTATTAAAATGCGTACAGAAAACATCCACTTTGTAGCTGGACACGCTGCCCAGCTTTTACATTGAGCATTAGGAAATCTTGGACTTAGTGTGGATCAGATTTTGCATTTCTGCAGCATTATTCATGATAGCCCCAAAGTGGAAACAACCCACCTGTCCATCGGCAGGTAAGCAAAACAGGTATGTCCGTACCGTGGAATATTTTTCAGCAATAAAAAGGAATGAAATTCTGACACATGCTACCACATGGATGAACCTTGAAGACATTTTGCTGAGTGAAAGAAGCCAGTCGAAAAGAACCACATATCATATGGTCCCATCTACCTGAAATGTCCATAGGTGGCAGATCCAAAGGGACAGAAAGCAGGTTAATGGTTACCAAGGACTTGGGGGAGGGGACGTGGGGAGTGACTGCTAACAGATAAGGGGTCTCTCTTTGGAGCGATGAAAAAGTTCCAGAATTAGACGGTGGTGATGGTTGCACAACTTTCTGTGTACACCGAAAATCACTGAATTGTACACTTTAAAATGGTGAATTTCAAGATATGTGAATTATATCTCAATTAAAAAGATAAAAGAATTTTGCATTTCTGTGACTTCACTTCTCAATTTTGGCCCTACTCATTTTGTTTTGTTTCTATTTAAACTTTTTCCCCCTGGAAATAGTATTATTAGTCACATGTTTCAAGATTCAAAAGATTTGAAAGGATATCTCACTCCCCTTCATCCCTCCAGCTACTCAATTCCCCTCTCCAACCGTAAACTTTAAAAGCAATAGTACCTTCTCGTGTGACTTTCACAGATTTTGTGCACACAGGCAAATACCTATATAAAACTTGCCCCTCCCCCCTTTAAACAAATGATGGTATCCCGCAGCTCTGCGCCTGGCTTCTCTCACTAGACAGCGTATCTGGTTGAACGCTTTCCCACATCAAGGGGAAACAGCTGAGCTCCTTTCGACCTGCCAGGGATGACCCAGCCTTGTCAAGGGAGAACGGGAGTGGGGAGGGGTAGCAGGCTGGGCTCAAGCAGAGTCAAGGCAGCGAAACGTTACAAAAAGCAGGTGAGAGCGTTCGTCAGTGTAAACGCCATCAGGCCAGCTGTGTCCACGAATCGGCATTTCTCGGTGAGGCTTCTCCCCTCCTACAGCGAATGGGAGCCAGTGGCCCTGTCCTGCTTGATGATGACACTTAAAAGGAATGGCTTTGAACCTGCTATATAAAAATAAATAAATAAAATTTTAAAAAAAAAGGAAAGGAATGGCTTTGAGGTCTTTGAGAAAAATCGTCCTGGGTTGTAGCAGAAACACACACACATCTCAAAAGGACAGAGGAAAGATTTACAATTGTAAGTTTTTGGGTTTTTTTTTTAGCAAATGCTCCGAGAAAGGGAGGTCAGGGGCCTATCAGTAAGGGGTTGGCTGGAACAAATGGTAAATTTCTTTTGGCAGCTTTGTGTTTTTCCAGAGAAGAACACTGAGGTGGGAGGCGTGCGGGCTTCCCAGGGACGGGGGCTGAGGCTGCCAGAAGCCGTACTAGAGTTCGGTCGGGTCGCTTAGTGAGGGGGTTGAATGGAGTCTTTCACGTGGAGAGTTTTTGCAGTTCTCACAGGTCATTCACGTTGCTGTACAACCGTCACCACCATCTGTCTCCCCAAACCGAACCCCTGTCCCCATCAGACACTAAATCTCCATCTTCCCTCTCCACAACCCCTGACAACCACCATTCTACCTGCTGTCTCTATTAATTTGAGACACCTCATTTAAGCGGAATTCTATAGTATTTGTCCTTTTGTGACTGGCATATTTCACTTGGCATACTTTCTTCCAGATTCAGCCATTTTGCAGAATATGCCAGATTTTCCTTTTTAAGGCCAAATAATTTCCCGTTGTGTGTACAGACCACATTTTGTTTATCCATTCATCCATTGATGGACACTTGGCTTACTTCCACCTTTTGGCTTTTGTGAACAGTGCTGCTGTGAACATGGGTGTACAAAGAACCCTTCGAGAACTTGATTTCAATTATTTTGTTTATTTACTTTTGCATCTTCAGGGCTGGCCACCTGTTGGTGCCTCAATAAATACTTGTTTAAAATCTTGTTGAAGGAAATTCCCTGGCAGTCCAGTGGTTAGGGCTCCGTGCTTCCACTGCAGGGGGTACGGGTTTGATCCCTGGTCGGGGAACTTAGATCCCATAAGCCGCATGGCCCGGCCAAAAAAAAAAAAAAAAAAAACTAAAAAAATGTTTCTGTTGAGTGAGTTCTTGACAGTGGGAATGACCACAGCAGCTCTGCCAAGGCATACAATGGAGAGATTCCAGGAGGTCCATGTGGAGATGAGGGGCTCCTGGACCAGACCACACCGTCAGTGCCCTGGAGGTAACAGAGCTGGACGCTGTTTCTGGAGGAAACTGGGAGTTCGAAGTATAGTGGCTTTCCACTGGCTGCGTTGTGACAGTCTCTCATTGGCTGGGCTGTTGTCAGGCGAGGAGAAATCTTTCTTCTTCCTGCTGGGTAGTAAAGAAGTGTCACTTCCTGCCAGAGATGCAAGGTAAGTCTCTTCCAGGGAATTCCCTCGAGGTCCAGTGGTTAGGACTCAGCACTTTCACTGCTGGGGCCCGGGTTCGATCCCTGATCCCTGGCGGGGGAACAAAGAGCCCGCAAGCCATGCAGCATGGTAAAAAAAAAAAAAAAAAAAAGGGAAGTTTCTTCCCGTTGGGATCTGTAATGATGCAGGGTGGTACGGTAGTGAGACCACCCCCTTCTGGCCTCCTGACTCCATTTTAGTGAGCTTTCCTTTTATTAATTTAATTTTCACATAAAAAAAAGGCAGAATGAATAATGGTCAGTGTGGTTTCATGAAGAATGTTAAGTATCTCTGGTTGTAGTCTAAACAGCGATGGGGGAGAGGCAGTGACCCAAGACCCTGGCCGTCTAAGACTTCCCTGGCCTGGGGTGAGGGTTACGAAAGATCCCTGGAGCAAGCAGCTGAGTGGAACTCAGGCAACCAGATGATCTCGGGGGAGTTTGGGGGACCAGGCACAGGACACAACAAGGCCCCAGACTCTGGGATTAAGTTCAGGCACAAGATTATTCATTAGAAGAACCAACGAGAGTGGACAGGACTCAGCCAAGAGGAGCCAGACGTGAGGCTGGAGCGCCGAGCCTGGGGTTGGGCCTAAGGAGAGCAGACAGAAGAGCCCGATGAGTGGGTCCCGGGAATCGGGTTTGTGTGAAACCAGGCAGCAAGCTCCGTCTACTTTGCTTTGGCAGCGTTGGCCTAGAGCCTGGGCTGGGGGTGAACAGCCTCCGCATTCTAATTTCAGGGCAACAGGAGCCAGAAGCAGGCAGGCCACTATAGCAAGCATGGTGTACTCAAAAAAATGATGTTTCATGGGGTATAAAAAACAAAACAAAACAAAACAAACCCCTCAGACCATAAAGGAAAGGGTGAAAAAAGTGAATGAGTTGAAACTTAAGGGACTTCCTTGGCGGTCCAGTGGTGAAGACTTTGCCTTCCAGTGCAGGGGGTGGGGGTTCGATCCCTGGTCGGGGAGCTAAGATCCCACATGCCTTGTAGCCATAAAACAGGAGCCATATTGTAACAAATTCAATAAAGGCTTTAAAAATGGTCCACATCAAAAAAAAAAAAAAATCTTATAAAAAAATAAAACTTAAAAAAATTTTTTTTCATCAAAAGCATAAACAAAGCAGGGACTCAGATCCTTGTACACCCATGTTCATAGGAGTATTATTCACAATAGGGAAAATGTGGAAACAACCCCAGTGTCCGCTGATAGATACATGGATAAACAAAATGTGTTGTATACATACTACGGGTATAATGTTATTCAGCCTTAAAAAGGGAGGAATGGGGGATTATTGTTTAACGGATATACAGAGTTTCAGTTTTGCAAAATGAAAGGAGTTCTGGGATGGATGGTGGTGATAGTTATACAACAATGTGAATCTACTTAGTTTCATTCAGTTATACACTTAAAAAGGGTTAAGATGGTAAATTCCCTATTATGTGTATTTTACCACAATTTTAAAAAAAGAAAGGAAGGAGGTTCTGACATATGCCTCAACATGGGTGAACCTTGAAGACATTATGCTGAGTGAAATAAGCTAGTCACAGAAGGACAAATACTGTATGATTCCACTTATATGAGGTCCCAGAGTAGCCAAATTCATGGAGACAGAAAGTAGAAGGGGGGCTGGGGGAGGGGGGGAGGGGGAGGGAGTTGGTGTTCAATGGGTACAGAGTTTCAGTTTTGGAAGATGAAACATTTCTAGAAATAGGGTTGATAGTTGCATAACATTGTGAATATATTGATGCTAATGAAACCTACACTAAAAAATGGTTAAAGTGGTCAATTTTATGTATGTATATTTTACTACAATGAAAAAAAAAAAAAGACAGCATAAACAAAGGGAAAAGATAAGCTTCAGACCAGGAGAGGATACCAGTTAAGTTTTTATATCTATTATTCATTTAGTATCCTGACTGGAAGCATGAGGTTTCTGGATCAGAGAAGAGACCAGTGATTTGCTGACATTATCAGTCTTTCTGCCAATTCCCAGCAGGCAATGCAGTGAGGGCAGATGTGTCCTGCAAGTCCAGGGGCTTGTAACACAGGGAAGAGCTGGAGAATGATGGCTCTCAGAGCCGGTATAGATGCTGCTGGCACATCTGTCCCTCCCTTGCATTCTGGAGGTAGAGGGAGAGACCTTTGCTCTCTAATCTAAACCACTCTGCTCTGGGGAGAGGAGAGGAAGTTCTCTGGGTTTTTACAACCATTTGGAATGTAAACAAATGGCTCTGGGTTTATCACCTTTAGAAAATGAAGAGAAAAATGGGTTTGGGGAGAAAGGAGACCATTTCTACCTTTATAGCATGTCAATATTTGCTGCTCCAAGAGGTCTGGACAGTGCAGGGAACACTGGGAAATCCAGGGAGCATTGCCTTCCAACAATATCTGCAACATATTGAACCGATAAAGGACGCCTGTACAGAATATGTAACTAAGTCCTACAAATAAAAAAGGAGAAGGCAAGCAATCCTATTTAAAAATGGATAAAAGAATGTAAATTGGCATTTTCAAGAAGAATCCCAAATGGCCAATAAGCATATGAAGACGTTGTCTGAATTACTAGTAATTAGGGAAATACAAATTAAAATGGGCAGCAACCACATATTGAATCTTTCCCCAAATTACAGAAAAACACTAAGCAAAATGTTATGTGGTCAAGTTGTAGGAATTTGTGAAAAGAAGGAAAGTGTGGTTCCTTCTTTTATGAACTTATATGAAAGGTCCAGAACAGGCAAATCTATAGGGACAGAAAGTAAGTCAGTGGTTGCCTAGGCCTGGGGAGATGGGGAGGGGGGTATGGGGGTGACAACTAAGAGGAACTGGATTTCTTTCTGGGGCAATGAAAATATTTTACAATTGATTGTGGTGATGGATGCCCACCTCTGTAGATAAACTCAGAGCCATCAGATTGTACATGTTAAATGGATGAATTGTATGGTCTATGAATTATATCTCAAGAGGCTGTTTTTAAAGAGGGAGGAATATACCATTTTATTCCTGCCAGATGAGCAGAAACTAAAAAGTCTGACTATTCTATGTGCTGGTGAAGATATGGAAAGATAGGAACTCTCCCCACTGCTGGTGGAATTGTAAGCTGGTACACTTTGGAAAGCAAATTGGAAGCCTCTAGCAAAAGGAAAGCTATGCTATTCTGTGTCCTAGCAACCCTACTTCTAGGTAATGAACCTAGGACATGCACACAAGGGGACTTTACAAGTATGTTCATGGCAACTTTATCTGTAAGAGAAAATTTCAAGCAACTTCAGTGCCCATGAACAGGAGAGTAGATAAATAATTGTTTTTATTCATGCAATGGAATACTATACAGCAAATTAAAATGGATGAACTAGAGTTACATGTGTCAACATGGATACATCTCATAAACATAATTTTCGGTGAAAAAAAATGTTTTTAAGAAGCTGCATGTAGTGGGATGCCATTTGTATAAAGCCATGCAAAACATATTTGTATTATCACTAACATATGAAGTCATGATGTAAAATATGCATGGGAATGACAAATAGCAAAGCATGGTAATAGCTCGGGAAAGAAGGAGAGAAAGAGGATTGGGTACAAGTACTCAGGGAATATCAACTCTACCTGGACATTTGTTTCTGTCGAAAATGTCGATATTTGATAAAGCTAGTATATACATATTTGCAAAATCATCTGTACTTTTCAGTACATTTGAAATATCTCCCAGTATTAAAGAAAAAGGTGAGTGAAGTTTTATGTTGTCGGGCTGTAGGAATTTGTGGACAGAGTGAAAGTCTGCTGTCTAGGGGAAGCTGGAGCTGGGGGAGCAGGGGGGACTCGGGGATTGGAGTGTGCGGGGCCCACTGCTGTTGCCATCTCCACCCTCCTGCCCTCACCGAGGCGCGGGGCAAGGTGCTGGTGGGCAGTAGATGTTAGCAGACGCACGTTTGTCTCTGTCCTTGCTGTCTGGGCCAGAAGAGCACAGGCAAGGTTCCTCCCTCGGTGACTGTCTCCTGATCCTGGAGGCTGTGGGTTGAAGTTTTAGGTCTGGGAAGGTCCTCGACTCTGCAGTACCCCTAATTACTTAGAAATTGTGCCCTAGAGCCTCAACCGTCTCTTAGTTTATAGGATGACAGGCTGGAAGTCTAGAAAATGAGACTGCTCGGATGACTCCGGCATTCCATAGGTGTTGAGAAGCCACTGCTGGTTATCAACGTTGCCATGACAACCACTGGGCATATGAATAACTTGACAGAGGTGAAAGGTCATTTCAGACACTGATAGATGGATGTAGTAAAACCTCTTATGTGCCTGGACTATGTTCCTGAGATGCACTGGATGGCTGGTTTGAAAGGTAATTTTTCTCTTCACTCTCAAGTGACCTCCTATTAATTTAATCTCTTTTTCAGTCTGTTGCATTGGAATGTTGCTTAGCAAACAATTTTACCTGGTAGTACTCTTCGAAGGAGCATGTCTATTAACTATGTTAAGTACGATCGGAGATAAAACCGTCTCCCTAGTTTGTACAGGCTTTAAACAACCATGACTTCCTTACCTCCATCCAGTGCTGTGATGCGCTAACATGAGCATGGTTTGCAAATCAGACTCTTAAGAGTCAAGATAATTAAACTCAGAATAATTAAAGACTCAGATAATTAAGCTCCCAGAAAGCTGGTGTTGAGGGAAGCCACGGATGTGCTCTAAGTCTTATTTTTCAAGAGGGCAGTGTCCACAGGTGGCTTTCTCTGGCTGGCCCCCTGCTACTCAAAGTGTAATCACTGGACCACCAGCAGCAACTGAGAGTTTATTAGAAATCCAGAGGCTCAGGCCCCACCCAGGTCTATCGGATCAGATTCTGCATTTTTTCTTTTTTAAATTTATTTTATTTATTTATTTTTGGCTGCATTGGGTCTTCGTTGCTGTGCGCATGGGCTTTCTCTAGTTGTGGTGAGCGGGGGCTACTCTTCGTTGCAGTGTGCGGGCTTCTCATTGTCGTGGCTTCTCTTGTTGCGGAGCACGGGCTCTAAGCGCATCGGCTTCAGTAGTTGTGGCACGTGGGCTCAGTAGTTGTGGCGTGCAGGCTCAGTAGTTGTGGCACATGGGCTTAGTTGCTCTGCGGCATGTGGGATCTTCCCGGACCAGGGATCGAACCCGTGTCCCCTGCATTGGCAGGCTGATTCTTAACCATTGCGTCACTAGGGAAGCCCCAGGTTCTGCATTTTAATACAATCTCCAGGTGATTTTTCTGCACATCAAAATCTGAGAAACCATCTTAAAACCTGAAGTGACTGCCTTCTAAAAGACACTGGCATTGTAAGAAATAAAGCTTTCAGAAAGGGGAGACGCTCCCGGGAGAGTTCAGGAAGCAAAGCTATTCTAAAAGCCACACAAACAGAGATTGTCTGGGCTGTCCTAAAGCACTGGATTGCTATTTGTAGATTATATTTTGTACAAAGTTGTTATTCCCTTTCCCCATCCATTGAAAATATGAGTTCGATTCCAGAAAATATCAGGAAAAAGTGTGGGGGAGGAGGGGTTAAAAATAACACAGAAGTCCCAGTTCTCGCTGAATCATCTTCTTGTGTGATGTCCATCGCGACCGTGACCCCACTGTGCCTGAGCTTCCCAGACTTTGAAAACAGTCCAGTCATTTCGCAGGGCCTGCATGGGACTCAGAAGCCAGTGCTTTAAGGACTTTGCGGTCCCCAGTGAAAGGCGTGGCCCAGGCGTGAGGCATTACTGGGGCCATTGCTGCAAGGCTGGCGGGCTCCTGATTCAGCAGCCTCCTAGCTCTCTGGGCCCAGGGTGCCCACTTTCATTTCCATCCCTGGCTTGTCTGGAGGAAAGGCTGGGGAGGGCACAAGGGTGAGAGGAGGGAGATAAAGCAGCTGTGTGCACGGATGAGTCAGAAGAAGCCTCGTTTGTCGTTGGCAGGTCCACATCATTCACCGACCCAAGGTTGAGAGGAGCAGGAGTTTCTCCCTGCGCTTCCGTGGTGGGAGGGGGACCACTGCCTGTGTGCCCCAGCTCCCTGGGGCGGGGCAGTTACAGAATGACATTGTCAGGCAGCAGGTTTGCCGTCACACACCTGACAACACACAGCGACGGAGGTGAGTAAATGGCCATGACTCACGAAGTGGTTTTTAGACATAAGCAGGAAATAAAATGTCTGTAAATGAGTGACTCTCACAGAAACTCCTGGAAGAAGTGATTGCAAATGGGCAGGTGCCTGAGCAAAACATATGTCAGGAGTGCCTGGCTTTAGGAAATTCGGTATACATAATCTAAACTTCTCAGAGTAGTTAGGGGGAGGAGGTGTGATTCCTGACATTATTCAAAATGAGACTTTGCTTTACAGTGGGACTCATCTGTGCCTCTCTTCATATTTTAGAATTTCGTAATGAACAGTACTAATTTTATAATCTGATAAAAGATGCTGTTTTTTTAAATTTTATTTTTATTTTTATTGTATTTATGGCTGTGTTGGGTCTTCGTTTATGTGCGAGGGCTTTCTCTAGTTATGGCAAGCGGGCGCCACTCTTCATCACAGTGCGCGGGCCTCTCACTATCGTGGCCTCTCTTGTTGCAGAGCACAGGCTCCAGATGCGCAGGCTCAGTAATTGTGGCTCACGGGCCCAGTTGCTCTGCGGCATGTGGGATCTTCCCAGACCAGGGCTCGAACCCATGTGCCCTGCATTGGCAGGCAGATTCTCAACCACTGCACCACCAGGGAAGCCCCAAAGATGCTGTTTTTAAAATATAAAAGGAAATATCAAAAAGAGGCAGGATGATGAGAACATTATTTCATTGAAAAAAAAATAACGTAAAATAGAGTACTAGCAGAGAAACACTCAGAAATGACAGTGGAGAGCTAGGATCACATGCCATGCTTAACTTTGTCACACACTAAGGATGGTCCTAAGCATTTTCTGTAATCTATCATAAAATCGAGGAAGAGTAGACCTGAAAGAGACACTGTGATTGCATGGTAACCCCTGCACACACTTTCTCAAGAAGAGGACGATGACTTGCTCAGACTCACACGGTATCTTTTTTTTTTTTTCCAACTGTGTGAGCTGTCATTTTATCTTGAAAGTTATGAAATTCTCAGGTAGGCAGTGGCATATGAGGGCTGGTAAACGTTGAGTTACAATTCTTAATTGTGACATTTTAATTCATGAGAAGAGAAAGATTTAATGTCTCTGATGGGAGCATCACACATTCTAAAACAAAGGAAGGTCACTACTACCTAAAATAGACGTTTTAGGTTTGGCTGGTTTGGTTGGAGGGAAGCTAATCTTCTAAAAGACATGCATGGCTAGTCTGAAATTCAACTTCGGTGAGTATCTGTGGGTAAGTAGGGAGAGAGATGGAAATTGTGTTTTGGGTATATATCCTTGTTTTTGATACAGTTGCTTTATATTGGCCTCATGGGAAGGGGACCTGATATTCTTTGTATCAAATCTCTAGACAAAAGAAGTGAAATGTTGATCCCGCAAGTTGCGGCTTGTGTTGGCAGGTGAATGAATATGTTTTCCCTGGTGGAGAGCTGAAGCTTGCTGCTTCCCACACCCATTCCTGAACTGCAAGAAAGAAACCTACCCAGAAGCTGGAAGGAATCCAGAAGACATGGGCAAACCTACAGCTGCTCCCTAGAGAGAGCTGTTCATTTCGCAGGTCTACTGAGTCTTAAGATTAATGAGGGATTGCTTGCCTCGGAGGCATTTCACAGAAGCAGGCTTGGTCCTGACCAGCAGCATCTTAGGCTGTCAGGATAGACACAAACTGGGGCTCCTCCGTCTGTGAAATCCCCCAAATCACAGCTGCTGACCTAGAATTTTGTAGACCCTCTCAGCGTTTTAAGGCCGAAGGAACTCAGTGGCGAACACCCCTGGGGAGGTCTTCCTTTCCTTGTTACATCTTCAAATTAAATTAAGGTGAATGATCACAGCTAAATTTGAGAAATTATTAGCGCAACTGTCAGTCAAATTCTCTAGATGGAAAACATTATTCTTTAGAACAGAATCTGAGTTCAGAACCCATCTAGGATTTTTCAGTACCCTTGGGATCAACTTAAAAATTTCATTACCTTTCTTTCCAATGTAGACGTCCATCAGGGTAATGTGATGGGGTTTTCTTCCAAGGCACTCAACTTGACAAATCTGGTCACAGAGAGAAAAATATTGGTAAAGGTGTCGAAAATAACAGACAATGGCATTCAAAATATTTGGCCCACCTCTAACCTTAGTCATTTGCCCTAGTGAAGTAAAGCAAAGAGCTAGTTAGCTGGGGGTTTTTTGGGGATAGATTTTTGGAATTAGTGTAGATAATAATTATTTAGCTCCTACATTTATTTATTTTTTTTTTTAACATCTTTATTGAAGTATAATTGCTTTACAACGGTGTGTTAGTTTCTGCTTTATAACAAAGTGAATCAGTTATACATATACATATGTTCCCATATCTCTTCCCTCTTGCATCTTCCTCCCTCCCACCCTCCCTATCCCACCCCTCTAGGTGGTCACAAAGCACTGTAGCTCCTACATTTAGATCTAAGAATGAATTTTTGTGTATAGTGGGAGGTAAGGTATACTTTTTTTTTTTTTTTGCCTTGGCATCTTTGTTGGAAAGCAATTGATTGTGACCAAAAGGGCTTATTTCTGGATATGCCATTCTGTTTTATTGACCCATATGTCTACGTCTATGCCAATACAAGGTTGTCCCAGGGAATTCCCTGGCAGTCCAGTGGTTAGGACTCCGTGCTTTCATTGCCAAGGGTGCAAGTTCGATCCCTGATTGGAGAACTAAGATCCCACAAGCTGTGCGTTGCAGCCAAAAAAAAAAAAAAGATTGTCCTGATTACTCTAGCTTTATAGAAAGCTTTGAAACCAGGTAGTATAAGTGTCCCAACTTAGTTCTTTTTCAAAAGTCTTTGGCTCTTCTAGGTTCTTTGCATTTCCATGTAACTTTTAGGGTCAGGTTGTCAAATTCTATTATACCAAAAAAGCCCTCCTGAGATTTTCGTGGGGATTATGTGGAATCTTTAGATCAATTTAGGGAGGACTGCCTCTTTAACAATAATTGAGCCTTCCAATTGATGTGCATGGTACGCCTCTCCATTTGATCAGATGTTCAGGTAAATATCTCAGCAATGTTTTAGGGGTTTTGGTGCATAGTTCTTGCACTTTTTTGTTAAATTGATTCCCAAGTATTTTGTTCTTTTTTTTTTTTTTTTTAGAATAATTCTTTATTTATTTTATTTTATTTTTTTAATTGTTGGCTGTGTTGGGTCTTCGTTTCTGTGCGAGGGCTTTCTCCAGTTGCGGCAAGCGGGGGCCACTCTTCATCGCGGTGCGCGGGCCTCTCACTATCGCGGCCTCTCTTGTTGCGGAGCACAGGCTCCAGACGCGCAGGCTCAGTAGCTGTGGCTCACGGGCTTAGTCGCTCCGCGGCATGTGGGATCTTCCCAGACCAGGACTCGAACCCGTGTCCCCTGCATTGGCAGGCAGACTCTCAACCACTGCGCCAACAGGGAAGCCCTGTTCTTTTTGATGCTATTGTGAATGGAATTGCTTTTTAATTTCATTTCTGAATTGTTCATTGTTAGCATATTAAAATATAATTAACTTCATATTGGTTTTGTGTCCTGTGGCCTCGCTGATCTGGTTTATTCATTCCAGTACGTTTTTGGAGACTCCTTAGAATTTTCTACGTACAGGATCATGTTGTCTGTGAATAGAGACATTTCTACTTCTTCCTTTCCAGTTTATACACCTTTTATTTGTTTTTCTTGCATTATTTCACTGGCTGGAGATTCTAGGACAACGCTGAGTAAAAGTGTTGAGAGCAGATATCCCTGCCTGGTTCTCGGTCTTAGGAAAGCATTCATGCTTTCACTATTGTATTTACTTATTTTTATTTTAAAAATTGTGGTGAGGGACTTCCCTGGTGGTGCAGTGGTTAAGAATCCGCTTGCCAATGCAGAGGACACGGGTTCGAGCCCTGGTCCGGGAAGATCCCACATGCCGCGGAGCAACTAAGCCCATACGCCACAACTACTGAACCTGAGCTCTAGAGCCCGCGAGCCACAACTACTGAGCCCACGTGCCACAGCTGCTGAAGCCTGAGAGCCTAGAGACCGTGCTCCGCAACAGGAGAGGCCGCGATAGCGAGAGGCCCGCGCACCGCGACGAAGAGTGGCCCCCGCTCGCCGCAACTAGAGAAAGCCCGCGCGCGGCAACGAAGACCCAACGCAGCCAAAAAAAAAAAAAAATTGTGGTGAAATATAAAATTACATAACATAAAATTTACCATTTTTACCATTTTTAAGGGTACAGTTCATTGTCATTTAGTACATTCGCACTGTTGTGCAACCATCACCGCCATCATCCGTGGAACTCTTTTCATCGTCCCAAACTGAAACTCTGTACCTTTAAACAATAACTCCCTGTTCCCCTGTCTTCTCAGCCTCTGGCACCAACCATTCTACTTTCTGTCCCTATGAATTAGACTATTCTAGGTACTTTATATAAGTGGAATCATACAGTATTTACCTTTTTGTGACTGGCTTATTTCACTTAGCATAATGTCTTCTAGGTTCTTGCATGGTGTAGCCTGTGTCAGAATTTCCTTCCTTTTTAAGACTGAATCATATATTCCATCACACATTCAGTCTTTTAGTGTTAAGTATAATGTTAAATTGTGGAAGCTTCCTTTTTTCCTTAGTTTATTGAGGAATTGTATCATGAACGTAAACTGGATTTTGAGAAATGATTTTTCTGAAGCTATTGAGATGACCATGTGGTTTTTGTCCTTTTTTTCTATTACTATAGTGAATTACATTAATTGAATTTTGGGTTTTAAAGCAACCTTACATTCCTAGGATAAATCCCACTTGGTCATGGTGTATAATCCTATGCTTTTTTTTTTTTTTTTTAAGCGTTACATAGTTCTAGCTCTTACATTTAGGTCTATGACCTATTTTGAGTAACTTCTTTTAGATGATGGAAGAAAGCGGTCCAAAATCGTTCCTTTACATATTGTTGAAAAGACACTTCTTTCCCCATTGAATGATCTTGGCACCCTTGTTGAAAATCAGTTGATTATAGATGTGAGGGTTTATTCCTGGACTCTCTATTCTGATCCCTTGATATATACATCTTCTTTATGCCATGCCACACTGTCTTGATTACTGTAATTTTATAGTAAATTTTGAAATCAGCAAGTATGAGTTCTCCAACTTTGTTCTTTTTCAGTATTGTTTTGGCTAATCTGGGTCTCAGACTTCTCAAAGTCCTTTTTGACTTTACCTCACCCGGGAAGAACAGCCTTCACTCAGTTGTGATTTAGTGTTGTGCACGAGGCTGATGACTCTGAAGCTTGGCAATATATAAGAATCACCTGAGGAGCTTTTTAATCTGCTGCTGATAAATGGGCCTCATCCCATTATCAGAACCTCTGCAGTGTGAGGCCTGAGTGTTGGTAGAAGTGCCCAGCTGAGCTCAGCCCAATTTGCTGACCCTCAGGATCAGGAGCAAATAAAATGGTGGCTGTTTTAAGCTTTGGGAATATTTGTTACACAGCAACAGATAACTGATACAAACTCTATATCCCAGCTTGAGAACCTCTTTATTAACCTTTACTATAGAGTTTTACTTTACTGCTTTTGCTCTAGGAATGTATGATATAGTTTCTACCCTGTCATGAGTGGGGTGGGTGGAAGCTAATATGAAATTGTGTATGAGGTATATAATTTAGAACCAAATTTTTCGAAGAGCTAAGCTTCCCTTGAGGAAGTTTCTTTTCCTAAGAATAAGGACTATGTAACTGACCATATTTTCCTTTTCAGTTTGGCTGGTAGTAAACAAAAAGTAAAAATTCAGGCTTAATTATGGCAACTATATAATTCCTTATAGCCTACATATTTATGATTTTACTTTGCCTCTTCTGTTATTAGCTTTTATTTTATTTTAACTAGTCATGTTTAAGTTACCCATGATCCTATTATTTTATTCTTATTTGTATTTAGTCATGTTATTGTAGGTATCTTTGTGGTAAATCACTTTATATTATTTTTATTTTTTTGGCTGCATTGGGTCTTCATTGCTGCCCACGGGCTTTCTCTAGTTGCAGCGAGCAGGGACTACTCTTCATTGTGGTGCGCGGGCTTCTCATTGCGGTGGCTTCTCTTTGTTGCAGAGCGCAGGTTCTAGTCACGCAGGCTTCAGTAGTTGTGGCATGCAGGCTCAGTAGTTGTGGCTCGCAGGCTCTAGAGAGCAGGCTCAGTAGTTGTAGCACACGGGCTTAGTTGCTCCGCGGCATGTAGGATCTTCCCGGACCAGGGATTGAACCCGTGTCCCCTGCTTTGGCAGACACATTCATAACCACGGCGCTACCAGGGAAGTCCCAGTAAATCACTTTAAATCCCTGGAAGGAGAAAGTAATGTATAAATAAATGCATATAAGACTTTGACTTTTCCTTTAGAGAGCCTAATATGATGCTCAGAACTTCCGGTTCTCCACCAATATATGTTTGGAGTGCTGAAATAAGGCAGAAGGGCAGGAAAAACTAGGTAAAACTTTATCAACTTGATCAGGGACCAGGATCCAGCCAAGCCCATCTATCATATATCAGTCATATGCTGTGCTAGATACTTGCCTAGACCATTGTGCTCAAAACTGGGCTGGGTAACAGTCGCGGCTAAGTTCCCAATAACATGGACTTTGTGATTATATTCACATCTGCAAAATGGGTGAACAATGCCTACCTCACAGGAATGTTGAAAGGATTAAATGAGATAATATATTTAGAGCACCCACCACAGAGTCAAGCACGTGCTGGGTTTGTTAATACAGTCAGCCCTCAATCTGAGTATTGCACATCCACGGAATGAACCAACCATGGATTTCCAGCTACAGTTTGTTGAATCTGCGGATGCAGAACAGCGGACACAGAGGACCGACTGGCATTTTCTTTCTTTCTTTTTTTTTTTTTAACATCTTTACTGGAGTATAATTGCTTTACAATGGTGTGTTAGTTTCTGCTTTATAACAAAAGTGAATCAAAAAATATGGAACGCTTCACGAATTTGCGTGTCATCCTTGTGCAGGGGCCATGCTAATCTTCTCTGCATCATTCCAATTTTAGTATATGTGCTGCCGAAGCGAGCACGTACAGGGCATTTTCTATGAGGGACTTGAGTAGCTGTGGATTTTGGTGTCCGTGGGAGTCCTGAAAGCAATCCCCCGCAGATGCCGAGGGACGATTTTATTCTCTTCCTTCTTTACCCTCTTCCTCAATTAGATGCTAAGATAACTTAATAAAATTATGCTTGCTTTATGAAAAGAATACAACTTGTTGAATGTGCAAATGAACTTTGTCATGTCTTTTTTTTTTTTTTAATCATTGTTCTCCCTGTAGTTTTTTATTAATTAATTAATTTATTTATTCTTGGCTGTGCTGGGTCTTCGTTTCTCTGCGAGGGCTTTCTCTAGTTGCGGCGAGCGGGGGCCACTCTTCACCGCGGTGCGCGGGCCTCTCACTATCGCGGCCTCTCCTGTTGCGGAGCACAGGCTCCAGACGCGCAGGCTCAGTAGCTGTGGCTCACGGGCCTAGTTGCTCCACGGCACGCGGGATCCTCCCATACCAGGGCTCGAACCCGCGTCCCCTGCATCAGCAGGCAGACTCCCAACCACTGCACCACCAGGGAAACCCTTTGCCATGTCTTGATCAGAGGGAAACAGGGAGTGAGAGGCAGGGCTCCCTTGTTGCCACGATCAACACCAGACATTTCTGTATGGTCTCATCACTGTGAGGGCTCGAGTAGCAGAGACATTGTGATGCTGGACAACATCAGAAGAGGAAATATCAATAGATTCAAAGGAGGGGAGGTGGTCAGGTGTGGAATGAGAATTCCCAGCAGCAGCCATCCTTAAGGACACGGAACCCTCCCCTCTGCAGAGCCGGGACTCTATTGCCTAAAAGCTATCAGTTCCCCACACTGCTTTCCCAAGGAGATCACATCCTACCTGTGTACCCCTTCCTCAGCCTGCACATCTTCTCAGCCCAGACCCAGGACTCAAGCAGCCAACAGCAGGGCCCGGAGTCACTCAGCCTGTTGGGAATTGCCCCAATGGCATCCTCTTCTGACTGTCCCTGTTCTGCTTGGCTTATTTGTAATAAACTGACAGTTTTAAAGTTGGGGATGGGGGCATGGAAAGAGAGACTCTTCTTTTCTTGCTACTGGTTCTCTGAAGAGTATGGCTGAGCTTTAAGAGTCTTGGTTCAGTAGCTCTTAGGACCACTCATTCTAACTCAATCGTATTTTACAATCCAATAACCCAATTTATGTTGTGTATGTTAAGATCAAGATGAATTACCTGTTATTACTTATTGAGGATGGTAAAACATAGAACCCCCTGGCCTTACTCTGTATTTTCAGTCTCACTTCTTATCAGCTTACCCCCATATCTATAGCAGTATAGATCCACACAGAGTTGTCCCAAACCCATCACTCTTTTTTGTGTTTTGTGTTTCTTTGCACGTGCTGTTCCCTCTTCCTGGAGTGTCCTGCTGACATTTGTAAGCATGAAAATGCCTATTCATTCTTCAGTATTCACTTTTTTTTTTAAACATCTTTATTGGAGTATAATTGCTTTACAATGGTGTGTTAGTTCCTGCTTTATAACAAAGTGAATCAGCTATACATATACATATATCCCCATATCCCCTCCCTCTTGCGTCTCCCTCCCACCTTCCCTATCCCACCCCTCTAGGTGGTCACAAAGCACCGAGCTGATCTCCCCAGTATTCACTTTTGACTTTTACCTACCGCCAGGAAGACCATCACCACCCTTCAACCCCTACTCACTTCTTTTTGTGCCTTTATCAGACTTTATTTTAATGATTTATTTATATGCCAGTCTCCCATGCTATACTGTGAATTCCTTGAATACAAAATCTCTATATTATTTATATTTGTATTTCCAACACAAATATAAATAATATATTCATGTGGGTGTGATAAACATTTCTGCAATTTTACATTAAAGACAAAAAATTCATGAGGGGAATTCCTGAACTTATTTTACACCAACAGGTTAACGATCTACTTCTGGGGTTATTCCCATCTTAGTTATTGGTTAGAATGAAAATTACACCCTTTTGGGGACACTCCCAGAAAAGCTAGTAAATGTTCTCAGTCTTTGTTTATCTACAGGATGGCATGATGCCATAAAATAAATAATTATACATGTGAAGTATATAATATGCTGTGTAATTAAAGATTTGATGATAATTGAGTCTACTTCCCTGCAAGAGCTGTCTCTTAGCAATTAGTCTTTAGGGCCGGCTGTGTGGTGTATCTGCATAGTACAATTTGTGCAGAACAGAGAAACCAAAATAAAAGAAAATCGAGCAAACTAGCCATCATATCAAATCTAACCAAATGTCACTTATACAGAAGTATGTATCTATTTTAAAGGCTCTCTTTTCATTTTTAACCAGAAATGTTGTTACAGTCACACTTTTTTACCTGTGCTTTTCAGGAGGACCTTTTCATTTAGGAGGTTTAAATATTTGAGGACATGTCTGATTTGCAGGCAGCTCACTCTTAAATTCAAAAGTGGAGATCCCAGAAAATCAGTTCCCTGATCCAACTGAAGGTTTAGAATCATCCAAATGAAGTTGCAGAGATATTCAAAGAGGCTTGAAGTACATAGGGACCATATGTGCTCTCTTTAAAAGCTGGACTTAACACTTCTTTAGTATCCCAGGGATGTCCTTTTCTTTTCTCCTAACAATCACCTCTTTGTACTTCTTTTTGCATCTCACAGGGAGCTGGGATTCTCTATATATCACAAACGTATTTTGAGCATCTTCTATGTGCCAAGCACTGCCACGTACATTATCTCAATGCTCATGCTTTTCTAGAGATGGGTCAGAACACTGCAGTGCCCCAGAGCCAGTGTCCTGCGGGGGCAGAGGAGGGTGCTGGGCAGTGCTGTCCTGGTACAGCTGGTGAACCCCTGACACCCCAGGAGGAGGGTTTGAAATCAGATATGTGTGAGGAGGCAACGTGACTCTAAGTAGCTTTCTCTTAAGGTAACAGAATTCAACATTCTGCTGAATAGGAAACTGACATATCTTATCCTAAAAAGTAAATTAAAAGGCTATGGAAGCCATAGTGCCTTTTTTTTTTTTTTTTTTGACATAAGAGATGCTGGAAGATTAAACATTTTCTAGCTAAGCAAGCTTTCGGGCATTTGTCATCAGAGATTTTTTTTTTTTTTTAAATTTAACATGGCAAAGGAAGTAAGTGTGCCACCAGAATAATAAAGCTTGGGCATAGAAAGTGAACTTAGAGATCATTTTCTCAGCATCTTGGGGTGGCCTCAAAAGCCTGTGGATCAGTCTGCTGACTCCAAGGGTGAATCTTGCTTCTCCCAATTTGTTGGAACAAATCTTCTCTGCCTATGATTTTTGTGTATTTAGGCATATTTTGGCATCTAACACAAAATGTCTTTGAAATAAAAGCCTGGCCACTACCACATACTCTCCCAATATCTACCCATTCCAGAGAGTGCCAGGTACACATTGCGCCTTCCTTCTGCTCCTCACATCTGCCAACTCTCCTTTTACTTTATAAAAAAAAATTTATTGGGGTAAAGTATGTTTAACAGAAAATTTGCCATTTTAACCATTTTAAGTGTACAGGTCAGTGACATTAAGTACATTCACAATGTTGTACAAGGATCACTATCTATTTTCAAAACTTTTTCACCACCCCAAACAGAAACTTTGTAAGCATTAAGAAATAACTCTCCATTTGCCCCTCCTCCAGCTCCTAGTAGCCTCTATTACACTTTCTGTGTCTATGGATTTGCCTATTCTAGATGTTTCATAAAAGTGGAATCATACAATATTCGGCTCTTTGTGTCTGGCTTATTTCATTTAGCATAATGTTTTCAAGGTTCACCCGTGTTGTATCAGAACTTTATTCCTTTTTTATGAGTGAATAATATTTCATTGTATGTATATAACACATTTTGTTTATCCATTCATTTGCTGATGGACACGGGTTGTTTCTACCTTTTGGCTATTGCAAATAATGCTGCAATAAATGTTGGTGGACAAGTATCTGTTTGAACACCTGTTTTTAATTCTTTTGGGGTATACCTAGGAGTGGAATTGCTGAATGATATGGTTATTCTGTGTTTAGCTTTTTGAGGCAATAGCAAACTGTTTTCCAAAGTGGCTGCACCATTTTACATTTTCACCAGCAATGTATTAGCATTCCAGTTTCTCCACATCTTTGTCCACACATTATTTTCTGGGTTTTGTTTGTTTGTTTTTGATAATGGCCCACCTAATCAGTGTGAAATGGTATCTCAATGTGCTTTTGACTTGCATTTCCTTAATTACTAATGATATTAAACATTTTTTAATATGCTTGATGGCTATTTGCATATCTTCTTTGGAGAAATGTCTATTTAAATCCTTTGCCCATTTCTTAAGTTTGGTCGTTTGTCTTCTTGCTGTTGGGCGTTAGAAGTTCTTTATATATTTTGGATATTAAACCTTTATCAAGTATATGATCTGCAAATATTTTCTTCCATTCTATAGGTTATCTTTTCACTTTCTTGGTAATGTCTTTTGGTGCATGAAAGTTTTTAATTTTGAAGTCTGATTTATCTATTTTTTTTCTTTTGTTGCTTGTGCTTTTGGTGTCATATCTAAGAATTCATTGCCAAATCCAAGGTCATGAAGACTTACCCCTGTGTTTTCTTCTAAGGGTTTTATGGTTTTAGATTTGATATTTAGGTCATTGATCCATTTGACTTGATTTTTGTATATGGTGTGAGATAGGGGACTGACTTCACTCTTTTGCATGTGGATATCCAGTTTTCCCAGCATCATTTGTTAAAATGACTTCACCCATTGAATGGACTTGGCACCCTTGTTGAAAATTATTTGACCACAGACACATGAATTCATCTCAAGACTCTTATCCTATCCCATTGGGCTATATGTCTATTTTTATGCCAGTACCACACTCTTTTGATTACTGTAGCTTTGTGGTAAGTTTTGAAATTGGGAACTGTGAGTCCTCCAACTTTGTTCTTCTTTCTCAAGATTCTTTTGGGTATTTGGGGCCCCTTGCAATTCCATATGCATTTGAGGATCGGCTTTTACCTTTCTGCAAAAATACCTGCCAACTCCCCTTTGTCCTCTTCTCATAAGTAGTATTCAAACAGCTGTCTTCCACTCCAAAGTTTGCCCTGGCACCAGCTCCCCTCAGGCCCTCTGTATGATCCTTATCACAGGTGTTGGTCCTACCTGCCTCTAAGGACAGGTTAATCATCTCCTTGGATGCAGACTGCCAAGAGTCAGTTGCTCAACCCTTTTATCAACATTATGCACATGAGGATAAGTCAGCTTTGCGTTTCGACCCACGAAGCTCCTTTTGGAGGTATAAGGACCCCTCTGCCTTGGGGCTGATGCTTTTTTGAGCTGTATTAAGGAAGTAAGGGGAGAGCTGGTGCAGTTGTGACTTAAAGGCTATTTCTATGGATTGAAATAATATGCTTAAAGTTTATCTCTACTCATTTTGCTACTAACCCCATTTCCTGGGCCAAGGGAAAAACCTCCATGGACTTCTGGGGTGTTGGCTACTGTCTCAGCATTAATTTCTTGAGCACCTAGTATGTACTGGATCTGGCATGTAATAAATACATAAGAAGTCCCAAATTTATAACCTCAAGGAGTTTAGAATCTCCTGGGGGAGTTTGCATGAATATTCCAAACATCTTGAGCATTGGCATAATACATTATTTAATATCTTGGTGGATTTTGTGGTATAAATATGTGTGATTAGGATTCAGCCAAGGGAGAGTGCCACCTGAACAGTAGTAATCACGAAGGGCTGTGTGGACAAGGCTATGTATAAACTGGGACTTCAAAGATGGAGAGGATTTTCAGAAATAGGGAAGAGGAGAGAGGACAGCCTGGTAGGTGTAAGTGATGTGATGCAGGGAGATGACAACAAAATCCAAGACACAGTGGAAGTGAGTTTAATGCCTCTGTGAATCAAGAAGAATCTGTTCTAGTGTAACCCACCCATCTTGGAGAGGAGAGAACACCCAGTTGCAGAGCCAGGGTGGGGCTAAACAAACTGAGAGGGCCTTGAATCAAAAGGAATTGTCTGGAATCATTGGTGTCTCTGGACTTATGAGCTCACCTTACATGGCTTTGGTAACTGCTGCCTTTCCAGTTTCTAGAGGACTCATTGTTCTCAAGGTGAAGGTGGAATGTGGTCCTCACAGATGCATCAGCTGGTGCAGGTGCCTGGAACAACCACCAGGCACACCCATCCATCTCCAGCTTTTATTCTGTGGCCACCACCCTGGTCAAGGCCCTTGTGACCCCACACCTGGAATGAGTAGTATTCATTAGCCTCACCTCTCATCTGACCTCCCTGCCTCCAGCCTCACCTCTGCTCCAACCCACAAGGCAAACCGGTGCCTTCTAATGTGCCCACAACAGTATCAACCACCAGGCATTCCTTTGCTCCAGTGTCTTAGAGCTTGAGCTGGACTTCTCTCTCCAGTGCTCAAGGCCCTCCAAGATCTTTCCTACTGTAAGTGTCCCACTAACTTCCCACCGTTTCCACAAACAAAGCAAACACAATTTGCTTCACTCATTCAGTTTTTCAACCATTTTCTCACCATTTATTACACTTCAGGTGTAGGCAGTGTGGTGGGCTGAACTGTATCCCTTCAAAATTCATATAGTAAAGTCTTAACCCCCTGGACCTCAGAATATGACTGCATTTGGAATTAGGGTCTTTAGAGAGGTAAGTAAGTTAAAACGAGGTCAGTAGGAGAGACTCTAATCCAATAAGACTGGTGTCCGTAGAAGAAGAGGAAGTGAGGTCAGGACACAGACACGCACAGAGGGAAGAGGCCTCAGGAGCAACCAACCCTGCCCACACCTTGATCTTGGACTTCCAGCCCCTGGAACTGTGAGAAAATACTTTCCTATTGTTAAAGCCACCAAGTCTGAGGTACTTTGTTACAGCAGCCCCCGTACACTAACACAGGCACCTTTGCCAGGCCTTGGCCAATGGCAGCCACCTCCCCTCACACACTCACTCCCCCCGATTCCCTCATGCTTCTGTTCCTCCAGCCTGACCCACTCAGCCTTTTGTGCCTCTTCTCTGACCATCCAGACATCAGGATTCTCTCTCTTCCAATTATGACGTCTAGGCCAATTATTCGCTAATCTGCTTTTGTGCATTTTCTTGTTTCCCCAGATCATAAGACTTTTTTTTTTTAATAAATTTATTTATTTTATTTATTTATTTTTGGCTGCTTTGGGTCTTCCTTGCTGCACACGGGCTTTCTCTAGTTGTGGTGAGTGGGGGCTACTCTTCGTTGCGGTGTGCGGGCTTCTCATTGCAGTGGCTTCTCTTGTTGCAGAGCACGGGCTCTAGGCGCGCGGGCTTCAGTAGTTGTGGCTCGCGGGCTCTAGAGCACAGGCTCAGTAGTTGTGGCGCACGAGCTTAGTTGCTCCGCGGCATGTGGGATCCTCCCAGACCAGGGCTCGAACCCGTGTCCCCTGCATTGGCAGGAGGGTTCTTAACCACTCCGCCACCAGGGAAGCTCCACAAGACTTTTCAAGAGCGATATCCATGTGGCTTCTCCCCTGTGTCCTGTGAAGAGAGGGAGGTAAGTTGTGAAGGAAAGGAAGGAACCAGGATGACTGATCCTTGTGTTTTTGCCTCGAGCAGCTGAGTGGATTGTGGTGCATAGTGAGATGGGAAAGACTGAGAGAGAAGATCTGGTTATGTATAGGCATGTGCACACATTGTTTTCTTGTAAAAAATGATATTGTACTATACATATGGTTTTGAAACTCAGTTTATTTAACTTAGCAATACTCATGGGACATCTTCCACATCAGTATTTATAAATCTACTGCATTCTTTTTAACACGTACATAGTATTATTATTCCATGTACTTCCCTCAGTCTTTTTAACAGAAAAACATTAATGACATTAATTTTATTAAAACTCCTAGAATCTATAACGTGCGTGAATATACGTTGCCTTCAGAAAGCGAAGATGGGTTGGAACTCACACTTTCTATGGGAAGGACCACAGAAGCCACCTCCTGGAACTCCCAGGTTTTAGAGATGCAAAAACAAAGGCCTGGGGACTTCCCTAGTGGCGCAGCGGATACGACTCCGCGCTCCCAATGCAGGGGGCCTGGGTTTGATCCCTGGTCAGGGACCTAGATCCCACATGCATGCTGCAACTAAGAGATCACACGCCACAAGTAAGTTGTTGGTAAGCTGCAACTAAGGAGTCCACCTGCCGCAACTAAGGAGCCCACGTGCTGCAACTAAGGAGCTGGTAAGGCGCAACTAAAAGAGCCCACGAGCTGCAACTAAGGAGCTGACCTACTGCAACTAAGAAGACCTGGTGCAACCAAATAAATAAGTAAGTAAATAAATAAATAAAAACAAAAAACAAAAGCCTGGAGGATTTAATGACCCCTAAGATCATTCCCAAGGTAAATGCTCAAACCAGCAGAAGAATCCAAACCCCCAGGGTCATCCCCACTCTATCTCAGTGCCGCTGAAATGGAGGGACCACCACACTCTCCCTGGGGATTGCTATATGGGTTCTCTTCCATCAGCCTATCTAACAGTCATTTTTATAAGTAAGGAATCAAAAAACATAACTAAGTATGACTTTAGAGGTCAGTTGATCTAACCTCATCTTATAGATGAGAAACACGAGGACCCGCATTGACTGGGTAGAGTTCTGATTGTAATCAATATTTCGTGTAAATGAAATCACACAACATGTGGCCTTTTGTGTGTGGCTTTTTATAAAACATCAGTCCAACCGTGTTCATCTCCTTCAGCCCCTATCACACTTGCAGTGATGACCACACTCTTTCCCACAGCCTCAAAGCCCCTTCGCAGCTGCCCCTGCAGCTCACCTTATTCTCCCCCTGCTCACTGTGCTTCTGCCACCCTGTCCTCTGTGCTGTTCCTTAAACAGCCAGATTTTTTTTTGTTTTAAATTTATTTTTATCATATAGTGCATACAAATTATTTTAGTTTAGTTTATTGAAGTATAGTTGATTTACAGTGATTCTGCTGTACAGCAAAGTGATTCAGCTATACATACAAATATGTATATATTTTTTCAGATTTTTTTCCATTATAGGTTATTACAAGATATTGAACGTAGTTCCCTGTGCTATACAGTAGGTCCTTGTTGTTTATTTTACATACAGTACTGTGTATCTGTTAATTCCAAATTCCCAGTTTATCCCTCCCCACCTTTCCCCTTTAGTAACCATAAGTTTCTTTTCTATGTCAGACACCCAGATATTGATTGAAAATCTATTCCAGGTAAAACCAACTGGCAGATGTTAGAAGAAATTTCACCTTGGTCTTTGATGCACTTATAATATATTGGGGGGGGGTGAGTAGGATTCATTCTTTCAGTCAGTCATTCAATACAATATTCTTATCCACGTATACATTTTAGGTCCCAAGCTGGTCACTGGGGACACCAAGTCCAGCAAGACCTTGACCTTGGGTCCAGCAGGGAGGGCAGCCAGGTAAGGCAGCAGTAGAAGAGCAATCACTATGTGCTGGGGTGACTGGACATCTGAGGAGAGGTCCTTAACGCTCCAAGGAGGCTTCTCAGAGGAGGTAACAGCTGAGCCGTGTCTTGAGGAACTATTGGGAGTTAGTAGGTCGACGTAGGAGGCAGTGGGGTTTGGGGAGGCGGGTGGACCGGGAGGATTAGAGGCCTGAGAACAGCACGTGCAAGGCTTGGGCGAGTGCGCATGCGCGGGCGGCTGCCTATGGCGAGCTGCTCGCTGTTCTATGGCGGCTGCGTCTGGCGGGTTGCTCGCTGCTCCATCCTGGAGCTGCATTTTCGCGGCAGGAGGTGCAGCTGGGCCTCGGCCTGAATGGCTTTACAAGCTTTAAAAAAAAAAAATTATTCTGAGAGTTATTGGCTTTAAACGAAAAGTTCTATGTGGGAACATGTGTGTCTTTTATACGCTCATTGGGGGCATAGTGAGCACTGGATTTTCTTCTTGTGTCACTGCAGCCAGGGGCCAATTAGGAAGTTGTTTTCTTAATTAAAGGAAAAAAAACCCATAAAAGTCTACTCTGATGAGTGTTTACCACATATGCTAGTTTCTCTGTGTGTGTGCGTGTATAAAATTTTGGAGAGTTTTTTTTTTTTTGAACCCCTTTTGCAGATGAGGAAACTGAGGCTCAGAAAAGCTGAAAGCTAACCTCCCCGAGGTCACACAGGTAGCGAGCAGGGTGGAGATTGGGGCTGCCTATCTCAGTGCTGCTTGGGAAGTCCCGCCCCTGCTCCCGGGATGAGGATGGCCTGAGCTACCGCCTGCGAGGAAGGATGAGAGAGATTTCAGACACAGATTTGAGAGGACCTGAGTGTTGAATGAGGGAGAAGAAGGAATCTGGAGTCATTTCCGAGTTTCTGGCTTGGACAGTGAGAGATGGAGGCATCGCTAAGGTGGGGAAAGGAAGAGGGAGCACAGGCGATGCTGTGATACAGGGCAGAGCGGGTGGGTACCACGCGGAGCCCTGCCGCACTCTGGGGCAAGACAGTGAAGCAACCTGGGTGAGGGTATCAGAGAAGAATCCAAGCGGGCCGTGTCATTTGAAGCAGATTTTGGATTAGGAGAAAAGAGCTTTGGGCAGGTGACATTGCAAGGAAAAGCTTTCTAGGGAGAAGAAACAGGCCTGCAGGTAGTGTTTGGGGAGAGGCAGTGGTAGACTTTGGGGAAGGGCCACCATCTGTGACCTTGAAAGCAAGCAGAGCAAGGTGTTTCAGGCAGAGGAGAAGACATCCTCGCCTGGGCTTGAGGAACGGAATGCTGTCAGGGTTGACCTGGTTGATTTCGAGTGGTTACAGAGCCTGGAAGTGGGGAGCCCAGGTCAGGGGGCTTTGCAACAGTGCAGGGAAGAGGTGATGCAGCCTGGGCTGGGTGGGGACACGGGTGCTGGAAAGAAGAGGGTGGGCGGGGTAGAGAGGTCAGTGGACATGGAGTCGATAGGCTTTGGTAACTAGATGTGAGGCTGCAGAATGGGGAGGTTGTCCAAGGTCATTCTGAAATTTAGGGGCTTGGGTTGAAAGAAATAAATGCCGTTTTGGAAATGTTGGTTTATGACAGCAATCACCTATCCAGGCAGTGTGGCCCAGGAGAAGGTTGAAATTGGTCTGGGGAAAGGTCAAGACTAGAGATAAACGTTTGGGATCATCCTCATGGAGGTCACAGCTGAAGTCTTGACAGCAGATGACCTTGTGAGGGCAGAGTGAAGAGGCAGACGGGAGGGCACAGAGCATCCCTTTGGGAAAGAGCCCCCTTAGGGGAGGAGGAGGAGGAGGAAAGGTGACCTCAAAGGCAGGTGCAGGAGAATTAGGGCAGGTGAGAGGCTCAGAAGTCTGGAAGAGGCATTTCAAAGAGGAGGTGACAGAAATAAAAAATCGCTTCAAAACCCAGAACCTTGATGATGTAGCATGCTGCCACTTCTTTCATATTTTGGCCAAAGAGTAGGTACAACCCTTTCCCTTTTTTCTTCTTACTACTGCTGTGACATACTGAAACTTAAAAAAAAAAAAAGACTTTTCCAAGTACTAAACAGAGAACAGAAACGATACAGTAAATATCAGATTTGCAAGGTATATGGTTCTAATACAGCACAGCCAGCTTCCTGGGTTTCATCCCAAAGGGGAGCAGGGTTCTCCGCACCCCAGCCTCAAAGGGGGTCCTTGTCCGGGCATCCTCCTTCCAGGGACTGGATATTTCCACTTGACTGGCTTCCTTCTGCACCCCTCACACAGGCATCCCTGACTTTAGAGCTGGCATCTGGAGTCTGGGCAAGAGGGCTGCCCACCCAGGACCTGAGTTCTCTTTTCCTTTTCCCATTGTGAGGGACCTCTTGTCCTGCCACCAGTGACACCAGGAGTCACGTCACTCTTCAGGTGAGACCGTGGCTATCCTCAGGGCCGAGAGGACAATCATAGGTTAAAGAGGTGACAGCTGTGCAACCTCACAAAGGCAGAGCGATGAAGGGTGGGGGGCGGTGAGAGCGGAGGACATTGCTCTCAGAGTCAGAGGGAGTGAGCACTGCGGTGGCCCCGGGAGCCGGGATGGAGAAGGAGCCTCTGGAAAATGATGAGACGGCGGCAGTGGTTTTTGGAAGAGCGAATCAGTAGTGAGGCTGGGTTGACCAGAGCAACCGCAAGGGGTTACAGAGGGAGCGTGGAGGGAAAGGAATCCACAGCCCCTTAGAGATGTTCGCCTCTTCCCTCCTGCTTTGGAAGTATACTGTTTCCTCTTTTCTTCATCCTGTGCAGTGGGGCTGCCCAGTCCCTGCTCTGCTGTCACTGGTGGGTGATTAAACCAGGAAGAAGCAGAGGCCTCTCCGTTTCTGCCAGGTTCCCTGCCCTCTGCAGCGGTGGTGGTGGTGGGGCTCTGCCTTTCTGAGCCCAGCTCTTGAGACCCAATTGGAATATTCCCCCCAGTCTGGGTTTACACCTCCTCCATCTGTCCTTCCCTTGCCCGCTCCTCTGGCTTATGGCCGGCCACGTGTTCTCTCCTTTTGCCCATAAAAGTCCTAAACCAGGGCTCTGAGTTCAGCCGTGAAAGGACAGGAAGGTCACACCGTGGATAAAGGTGTGAGCATCAAAGTCCGTTTGCTTTTGTTTGGAAGCCACGTGCATCACAGGAAACAGTAGAGCAGGTCTGGTAATGTAGCCAAAATGATGGATTTTCAGGCTACGAATCTTAGTTTCTTCTTACTTGTGGTCAATCTGTTTATCCCAAGTTTTCCAAACATGCCACCTTTTTTTCTTTTAAATTTTATTTATTTATTTATTTATTTTTGGCTGTGTTGGGTCTTCGTTTCCGTGCGAAGGCTTTCTCTAGTTGCGGCAAGCGGGGGCCTCTCTTCACCGCGGCGCGTGGGCCTCTCACTATCGCGGCCTCTCTTGTTGCGGAGCACAGGCTCCAGACGCGCAGGCTCAGTAGTTGTGGCTCACGGGCCCAGCTGCTCCGCGGCATGTGGGATCTTCCCAGACCAGGGCCTGAACCCGCATCCCCTGCATTGGCAGGCAGATTCTCAACCACTGCGCCACAAGGGAAGCCCTCTTTTTCTTTTTTTAAAATTTAGCTTAATTTTTTTTTTTTTTGGCCGCACTGAGCAGCTTGCGGGATCTTAGTATCCTGACGTGGGATTGAACCCAGGCCCTCGGCAGTGAAAGCGCAGAGTCCTAACCACTGGACGGCCAGGGAATTCCCTCCTCTTTTTTTTTCAAGGGCAACCAAGCCTCTTCTTGTTGACGGTATCACAGATACACCGTTGTGTCCAAGTCTTCCTGTTGCATTCCACACAAATATGACAAAAACAGTGCTCGTCCCTCAGCTTAAACTATTAGAGCAAATTCCAGGGTGGGCCTGATAGTGAGCAATCTCTTCCCCCGAGAACCAGTTTTCAAGATAGCTATTCATCTCTCACTCCCTGTTTTTACTGCAATTACACCCTCTCACATGGCTCTATTTTTTGGCAGGATGCTGGGCTGTGGGTAACAGGGCTGCGCTTTAGGTAGCCATTCACTGGATTAGGACACAAAGGATTTGGATTCTGAATTCTGACACTAATTTATAGTGTGACCCTAGATGAGTCATTTCCCCTCTCTGGGGCTCAGTTTTCTTATCTATAAATAAAAGGCTTGCATAAGATCAGTGATGTGCTAGTAAATTTCTAAACAACCAGTTCTTGGTGGAGGAGGGGGAGAGAGGGAAGCCCTGATTTGTAGTGTTTGTCAATTTCTGTGGTGTGAGGATCCCACCAAAGGCCCCTTTCAAGCTACCAACTTGAAATTAACTGGTTCACACATTTCCTGAAAATTTAACAGTTGGTTCTGATGAGACAGTGTAAGCCAGTTCCAGCACGACTCTGGATAAGATCAATACTGCACATTATTTTAATCCTGAAATTCTTTGATGTTATAGATTGAAAATCCCCTTCAGCCCTAAAATGCTATGAGTCTATGATTCCAACACTGGGTGGTTATTTTTTTTTTTCTGTTGAAGTAGTTGATTTACAATGTTGTGTTAGTTTCAGGTGTCCAGCAAAGTGATTTAGTTTTACATATATATATTCTTTTTCAGATTCTTTTCCATTATAGGTTACTACAAGATATTGAGTATAGTTCCCTGTACTACACAGTAGGTCCTTGTTTATCTATTTTATATAGTGGTGTGTATCTGTTAATCCCAAACTCCTAATTTATCCCCCCCCCCCTCCGCCTTTCCCCTTTGGTAACCATAAATCTGTTTTCTATGTCTGTGCATCTGTTTCTGTTTTGTAAATAAGTTCATTTGTATCATTTTTTTTAGATTTGACATATAAGTGATATATGATATTTGTCTTTGTCTGACTTACTTCACTTAGTATGGTTCTCTCTAGGTCCATCCATGTTGCTTCAAATGGCATTATGTCATCCTTTTTATGGCTGAGTAATATTCCATTGTATATATGTGCCACATCTTCTTTATCCATTCATCTGTCGACAGACTTTTAGGTTGCTTCCATGTCTTAGCTGTTGTAAACAGTGCTGCTGTGAACACAGGGGTGCATGTATCTTTTCAAATTTGAATTTTGTCCAGATATATACCCAGGGGTAGGATTGCTGGAACATATGGTAACTCTATTTTTAGTTTTTTAAGGAACCTGCATGCTGTTCTCCACAGTGGCTGCACCAGTTTCGTTCCCAGCAACCAACTGTGGGTGATTTTTAACTTGTCAGCATACACTCAAGCCTAATTGACTGCACTTGCTGAGCAGTCCATCAGCGTCCTGATTACAGCTGCCTTTGGTCCAGGTTGGGAGTGGTCTTCCGTCTTGAGCGAGCAGCTCTGATCAGGAGACCTTGGAACAATAATTTGCTCTGAAACTGTCACAGCTTCTGAGCTGGGAGCTTGGGTCCTGATTCTCCACGAGTCATTCTGGAGCTGCTGCTGCCTTCCCTGGAGTGGTCAGAGGGGTTGTGATTCATCACCATGGTTTTCCAGCCCCAGCTTCCCGGGGAGCCTGGAAGCAAGGACGGCCTGAGAGGCTGAAGCCGACAGAGGGAGAACAGGGAGGAGGAGAGCACGGCACGCCCAGGGTGGAGCCCCCGCCTCTGAGAGGTGAGCCGGTGTGAGTCACACTCTGTCCGCCTGGGCAGCCTCACCCTCTGCCCGGGTTCTGAAGGCCGGGCGGAGAATTTGCCTACCCCAAGCTCCCGTGATCAAGTCAGAGCAGGTTTCCTGAAAGAGCATTCCCATTAAAATGAATGGAATTAAAATAGGCTGATCTCTCCTGAAACATGACTTATTTTCTTTTCTAAATGTTTCCGGAGTGTTTACAGAGAATCCTGAGAGTGTAGAAAAGAGAAAAGAGGAGGAAGCATACTTTGACATCAAGGAGGCCGGGGGCTAGAGCGAGGGGGAGGCTTTATATGATTCCATCCTGCCAACCTACAGAAACCAAGCTGAGTGCAGAGAGGGGTGGAATGGGCGTGGATCCTCACGCGTTCCTGCACTGTGATCAAGATCTTTCCGTTGTGTGTGTGCTACTGCTACTAAATTAAGAAGAAGAGTTCCAAAAGGGAAAGACTTGGTATAGGTTTCAGGGACACACCTCACATCCATCAGGAGGGCTGCTATCAAAAAAATCCCAAAGCCCAAAACAAGTATTGGCAGGCATGTGGATAATTGGAACCCCGGCCCACTGTTAGTGGGAGTGTAAAATGGTTCAGCCCCTGCGGAAAACAGTATGGCGGTTCCTCAAAAAATTAAACATGGAATTGCCACATGACCCAACAATTCCATTGCTGGATATATACCCCAAAGAAAGCAGGATCGCAAAGAGATATTTGTACTCCCATGCTCACAGCAGCATTATTCACAACAGCCAAAAGGTGGATGTATCCCCAAGTGGCCATCACTAGGTGAATGGATAAACAAAATGTGGTCTATACGTACTATGGAATATTATTTGGCCTTAAAAAGGAAGGAAGTTCTGACACATGCCACAACATAGATGGGCCTTGACAACACTCTTCTAAGTGAAGTAAGCCAGCCACAAAAAGATAAATACTGCATGATTCCATTTATATGAAGTGCCCAGAGTAGTCAAATTCACAGAGACAGAAACAAGGAGGGCTGGGGGAGGGGGAGGGGGAGTTAGTGTTTAACTGGGACAGAGTTTCAGTTTGGGAAGTTGAAAAAGTTCTGGAAATGGATGGTGGTGATGGCTGTACAACAATGTGAATGTACTTAATGCCACTGAATTGGACACTTAAGAATGGTTAAAGTGGACAGTTTTATGATATACGTGTTTTACCATAATTAATCTATTCACACACGCACTCACACACACACACACAAACCTTGGGGACAGACCTGTGGGTCTGAATCCCTGTTTCATGGTTTGACCAGAAATATGAGCACGGTCAAATTACTTGACCAGTGTGAGGTTTTGTCATCTGTAAAATGGAGTTGATAATGACGCACTTCTAGGGCTGTTGGAAGGTTGAATGAGACAACTCAGGTAGGGCACTTGGCACAGAGTTTGGTGGATGCTAAGTGCTCAATAGTGGTAGCTATTGTATTGTTGAGGCTTCGGGCATCATGGTGGAAGGTCAACTAGAAGCTGGCCATGGGCAGTCTTGTTTAACGTGTCCTTTTTAACTTGATCTCAAAAATAAAACAATAATTTCCCACCACACGTATTTACATCCGTAAATACACACACCATTAAGACCCACGTGGAGTACAGACAAGCTAACATCTCTAGTCAGCATATTTATTTCATGTATTCTAAATTTGTCTTTTCTGTTTATATATCGGAGTCTTGCTTTACCCTTAGGCAGACTGCATTTAGGGCAGAGATGTTTTGCGTTCACTGACCCCGTCAGACATTTGTGTTCTGTGAGGGACTGCTGGAATCGCGTCGGAGGTGTTACCAGTGGTGTCCACGTGAGCCTCAGAGCAAGGCCTGCAGGAATGAGTCAGGTCTGTAGTTAGGGCAGCAGCAACGGCAGAGCCCCTCCAGCCCCACACCCCAAGAATCACAGGAACCCTCTAAGTCCGTCCTGTGCTCCCTGCTGCAGCCGCCCGCATGCTGCCCCCTGCGGAGTGCCTGGGAAGTGACCTGACGAAGGCCCAAGAAGGCAAGGGCAAGGAGAAAAGCAGGTGAAAATGCTGGGGAGAGCTACCATGGAGGCTTGAGATCTTTGAGATGGTATTTAGGGATGAAATATGGCAAAATATGCATGTGTGGTATTGCAATTCCAGCGAATAGTTCCAGAATAGTTGTTCTTAATTGGGGGGGGTGAGGTGGGGATTTCACCCTTCTGCTCTGCACCCCCAGGGGACGTGCAACCACATCTGAAAACATTTCTGTTTGTCACAGTCGGTGCCAGGGTGTTGGGGGTGTACAGGAGGGTGGGGTGCTTCCTGCAATGTTCAGGACAGCCTCACCGCAAAGGGCTCTCCAGGCTAAATGTCAACAGGGCCAAGGCTGGGAAATCCTGCTTCAGAACAGCCAGAAGGGATTAAAAGAAATCATTTCCTAGCTGAGAGGAGGAGGAAAGAAAAGAGCCATTAAAATTGGATGGTCATAGGGACTTCCCTGGCGGTCCAGTGGTTAGGACTCTGTGCTTTCACTGCCGAGGGCCGGGGTTCCACCCCTGGTCAGGGAACTAAGATCCTACAAGCCGCACGGTGCAGCCAAAAAAAAAAAAAAAAAAAAAAAAAAAAAAAAAAGGATGGTTATAGAGGAAGGCCAGAGAAGAAGGATGCCTTTTGTATACAATTTGGCATTTTTAAACATTCTTACCTTTAAATTTACACGCACACACTGCTGACTAGAGGCTACATCTATTACATTTATTTATCTTCTTTTTTGCAATAGAGATATTAACATTTAAAACTGCATTTGGTTAGGAGGGGAAAATTTCTTTATAAACCATTCAAGGCTTCTTTATTTATACCTTCACCGTATTAGTCAGAATTTGTTTCTTATCTTGTTCAACCTTCAGAAGAAATTTGCCCAAACATGAAATCCTTTTAAACTTCACAATGAGTTATACCTGGGAAACAGCTTTATAAGCCACAGATTGAAGTGTGAAAAAGGTTCAGAAAAAGATGCACTCAAGTATCGGTGGAAAATTCTGATAGAATGAGAGGCTCCCCCATGTGCTGGGATCCTAAGCCATGTCATCACATAGCTTAGAACAAGAACAAACACCGCCCTCCACAGAACAAACAGCAAAACAGTTACTAGCAGGTTCTGAGTCTGACTGCCTGGGTTTCCATCCTGTTGTCAGGAGACAAGCTGGGTGACCCTGGGCAAGTTACTGAACTTCTTTGTGCCGCTAGTTTCTCATCAAAAAGTAGGGATAACAATAGAATGTACCTCGAGACTTCCCTGGTGGTCCAGTGGTTAGGACTCCGCGCTTCCACTGCAGGGGGCGCAGGTTCCACCCCTGGTCGGGGAACTAAGATCCCGCATGCCTGTGGTGAGGCCAAAAATAAACAAAAACAAAGACAAAAAACAAAACACAGTAGAATGTGCCTCATAGTGCTGTTGGGTGGATTAACTGAGATAATTAACACAGTAATACACAAAGCACGGTGCCAGGGCCATTGCAAGCCCTCTGTTAGCTGTTACAGTTAGGATGCGAAAACAGGACGCTGATACATTTATAAAGGCTAAAGGACAGAATAGAGTTCCTTTTAAATACAATCAGCTTTTGATGTCTCTGTGGCTCAAAATAATCCTTAAGTTGTTTTTTTTCTAACTGTTCATTTTATTTTATTTTATTGAAGTATAGTTGATTTACAATGTGTTAATTTCAGGTGTACAGCACAGTGATTCAGTTTTATACATGTATGTGTATATATATATATATAGATAGATAGATTCTATAGATAGATAGATAGATAGATAGATAGATAGATAGATAGATAGATTATTTTCCAGATTCTTTTCCCTTAGAGGCTATTACAAAATACTGAGTATAGCTCCCTGTGCTATACAATAGGTCCTTGTTGGTTATCTATTTTATATATAGTAGTGTGTATATATATGCTTAAGTTGTTTTAAAACTGGACAAAACGTAATTAATTTTCTTTTCCTGTTTCAGGAAATAATAACCCATAGTTGTAGTGGCACCAATGAATGCTTACAAAATTAGAAAAGAGGATTCAGGGACTTCCCTGGTGGTGCAGTGGTTAAGAATCCACCTGCCAATGCAGGGGACACGGGTTCGAGCCCTGGTCCGGGAAGATCCCACATGCCGCAGAGCAACTAAGCCCGTGTGCCACAACTACTGAGCCTGCGCTCTAGAGCCCGCGAGCCACAACTACTGAGCCCACGCGCCACAACTATTGAGCCCACGTGCCTAGAGCTTGTGCTCCACAACAAGGAGAAGCCCCCGCAATAAGCCCACGCACCGCAACAAAGAGTAGCCCCCGCTCACCGCAGCTAGAGAAAGCCCCTGCACAGCAATGAAGATCCAATGCAGCCAATAAATAAATAAATAAATTTATTTTTAAAAAAAAGAAAAGAGGATTCATGAAGAACGAGCCCAAGAAAGAGCATTTAGATAATTTACTGCCAAAGGAAGTTTAAGAACAGGTTTTGTGTTTATGCAAATTCTAGATGTTCAATAAACATTTATTGACAAAGGAGACTAGGAGGTATTTTTTGGAAGAGGAAAAGTAATACGATAAGGGAAGGTTGAGTAGTGAAGAGGAGAGAAATCACTGTGTAGGTGAGACACTGGCTTACAAAATACTGCAGGAGTTTTGAAGCTCTCAAGCAAGGATGCCGAGCAAATGGTTCTTATCCCTGGCTGCACACTGGGGGCGTTTTTAAGAATCCTGGTTCTCAGACTGATTAAATCAGACTCTTGCGGGCTGGAACCCAGGCATCTGTATTTTGGAGTCCCCATTGATTCCAAAGTGCAGCCAAGGTTGAGGGACGATGCTGTAGACCAATTCTTCTCAAAGTTGGACGGCATGAGAGTTGCCTGGGGATTTTATTAAAATGGATTCAGTGGGGTGTGTGTAGGCGGAGGGAACAGAGGGAGGAAGCAGGAGGCTAAGATACTGAATTTCTAAGAAATTCCCAGGAGATGTCAGTTCTGCCGTTCTGGGGATCCCATTTGGAGCTGCAAGTCTCACATGTTTTGAAAATGGCTCCATGTAAATAAACGTATGTTATCGTTATAAAGTGCTACCGTTCTTCTTTGAGAGGAAATTCACTTGTTCAACAAATGTATAAAAACCTACCATAGGGGACTTCCCTGGTGGTGCAGTGGTTGAGAATCCACCTTCCAATGCAGGGGACGCGGATTCAATCCCTGGTCAGGCAACTAAGATCCCACATGCCACGGGGCAACTAAGCCCATGCGCCACAACTAGAGAGCCACCGTGCCGCAACTAGAGAGAAGCCCACGAGCCACAACGAAAGATCCTGCATGCTGCAACGAAGATCGCGCATGCTGCAACTAAGAACTGATGCAGCCAAAAATAAATAAATAAATACTAAAAAAACCCAGTAATACTTGTACTTGATAAAACATTTAGGAAAGATAGAAAAATATAAAGGAGACAATAAAAATCACCATAGTCCCTCCATGCCAAGATAGGTCCTGTTAATAGGCTCATAAATTTCTTCCCCACCATGTTTATTCCAGATGTGGATTATGCAGCCTAGACAGCTTTGCTAGCCTACTTGTTCACTTATCATTCTTGCTAAATAACGTTGAATGGGGAAATCAGTTTTCTTAGTCATTCAGGAAAACAGTTCTTCTATGGTATGAATTCCCATCGGTGGGTCATATCCTTCATTATAACATCCTTTGTTGCTCACCTATGGGGCACAGCATCTGGTAAATGAATTATCCTGTTCTCCAGAGCCTTGTGGCAGGATTGGACTCCATTAGACTCGCTCAAGAGTGATTCTGTCTGTGATAGGAATTAGTTAAGGTAGCTAGAATTTGCTCATTTCCACTCTCGAAATATCCTCGGAAATAAGGAGATGCCAGGCTTTGGAGAGTAGCCTCTATTGCCCCCAAAAGTGCCACCTGTGCGTTTGTAAAATAATGTCGTAATATTTGCTTGACTGACTGCCTAATCTACCCTCGGGACCTTTTCATACTAAATGCTCGTTATTTCTTAAGCTTGCCCTTTCCTTCTCACCTGTCCATTAACATCGAGCCTCCTTAGACAAGTCAATCAGCAAGCCTTTATTGCACGTTGACAGCTCTGGAATTTTAGAAATGGCAATGATCAGGTCCCTAAAGCTTCCTTGGGAGATAACTTAGACTAGAGCTTCATGGTTCAAGGAGCCCATGAGCCCTGGTTCTCGTCCCTGGCTACACGATGGAGTCACCTGCTTTCGTGCTGAGGCTGAGCCTCAGACTAGGTGAATCAGCCTCTCTGAAGATGGGACTCAGGCATGTAGCTTTTAAAGCTCCCCCGACTCCAGTGGGTGCCCAGGGTGGAGAACCAGAGCCATGGAGCACTGATTTTCATCTAATTAGCTGCACCGGAGGATGTTTCTTTAAAAATTAAAATGCCTGAGCCCCACCTGAGAACAAATGAGTCAGACTCTCTGGAAAAGGAGTCTGAGAAACTGTATTTTTTTCATAGCTCCTTCAGATGACCTGATACACCGTTTGGGTTGGGAATCATTGCCATCGGCAATCTAGCGAATGCGAAAATCTAGATTTGAACCCATTTTTGGCTCTTTGGCTTAGCAAGCCATGCATGACTGTACGATGATGAGTTACCTCAAGGAGGCCACGTGGGGTAATGGACACAACCCTGGGCTGGGCGTGAAGGACCCTGAAGTCATGACTCATGTCTTGCTCTCTGATGTCAGACAAGTTTCAGAACCTCTCTGGGTCGGGAGCCCCTAGCTCTCTACCTATGATTTCTACCAGGCCTTGTGTTTTCAGACTTTCTTTCCTCTTTAATTGATGTTTTACTGGTTTTCATTTGGTGATCAGTATATACGCATGATGATCAATTTCTATATAGTTCTTAATGCAAGTATTGAAGAATTTAAAAGCTATATAATTTTTTTCCAAACAGTTATTCTAGTGACTTTCCAGCTTAAAATTTGGAGACAAATTGTTCTTAAAAAGAGGTTCTGCAAGGACTTTGAGGGCATTCTGCTAAGTGCAATAAGTCAGACAGACAAATATTGTATCATCTCACTTATCTGTGGAATCTTAAAAAAACAGACTTATAGAAACAGAGCAGAGAGGTGATTACCAGGGGCTAAGGAGTGGGGGTAATGGGGAGATGTTAGTCAAAGAGTACAAACTCCCAGTTATAAGATGAATAAGTTCTGGGGATGTAATGTACAGCATAGTGACTACAGTTAACAATACTGTATTATATACTTGAAAGTTGTTAAGAGACTAGATCTTCAATGTTCTTACCACACACACACACACACACACACACACACACACACACACAAACAATTATACGAGGTGATAGAGGTGTTAACAAACCCTACTGTGATAATCATTTTGATACATATGCATGTATCAAATCACCACATTGTACACCTTAAACTCACACAGTGTTATCCCTCAGTTATATCTCAATACAACTGGAAAAATATAGACCATGATTTTAAAACATTGATAACTTGTTAACTAAAATTCTACTAGGTCATCATTTAATATCATATACACTGCATGCTCAAAATTTTCCAATTTTTCACAGCGCTTTAACAGTGTTATTAGGAAAAGCTGGGCTACTGAGAACAAAGTTGTCACACAGAGCACCCAATTCTATTAGGAAGAGCAAGGATCAGGGAACAGTTTTATAAATAATTCCACCAAAAGACAACAGGGAGATAAAGTAAGTCACAGAAAATGTTTACAACAAGTTAAATGCATGATTATGACTTCAAATTGCCATTTGGCTATGCTTCTTGTTACATTAAAAACTGCCAACACACTCTCCCCCCAGCCCCAGCCTATGATCAAAGCCTCCTTTAAATTGATATTTCATTAATTTTTGGTGGTACTGAAAACAACCAACCAGCCGATGAACTCACTTCTTAAAACATGTATTTATACTTATAAAAAAAATTTTAAGGCATAGAGTGGGTATCCTACTTCTTAAAAGTGTATTTCTAGAACAATTAAAATCTTGCATTTACAAAATAGTTGACAGAACAATTCCTCTGGATTGTACAAGAAGGGGAACACCACGACAGCTGGTGAGACTCCCTTTATGTTGATCAGATTTGGCTTCTTTCTCCCCTGCTCCACAGAGGCTGGCCTTTCCTTAGCAGCTCTATTTCTGCAGGTGCGTCTTCTTTCATTTCTTGGTTGGTCACTTTGGCTTGTTTTCCTTTTGCATCCCCTTTTCCTTTTGTCTGCATGATTTTTTTTTTTTCACATCACCGTTTGCAGGATCAGATTTGGATGACATTTGGTGGATCTCTCCTTGGGCTCGGTATCAGGGAGATTCATTCCAGGACCCCTGGAGATGCCAAAAACCCACAGATGCTCAAGTCCCTTATGTAAAGCGGTGTAGTATTTGCATATAACCTACGCATATCCCCCCCCACCCCTGTGTACTTTAAATCATTTCTAGATGACTTTTTTTTTTTAACTTCTAGATGACTTTTAATACCTAATACAATGTAAATGTTATGTAAATAGCTGTAAATACAAAGCAAATGCTTTGTAAATAGTTGCTGGATGGCAAATTCAAGTTTTGTTCTGGGGAACTTTCTTGAATTAAAAAAATAATTTTATTTTTGATCTGCGATTGGTTTAGTCTGCGGATGTGGAACCACGGATACAGAAGGCCAGCTCTACTGCCTTTTGAGCTGACCTGCTGTCTCTCCTGGGCATCTTGGCAGAGGCTGTGGCGGGGAGCACCTGGGTGTGGGGACAGCACAGCGAGCGCCTTCGCAGAGCTGAGTGGCTGGACATTGCCACTCTTGCCACTCCCGAGCTGCTGGGACTCCTGTTGTCAAACTTTGTAAAAGCACCAGAACTCCTTTTTATTCATGAAATCTTGTGCAGAATCCGACACTTATTAGGGATAGAGACGGAACTGTCTCTGTGAGCTGGGGATGGTCCCGTGGGATGCAGATATATTTAACTTGAAAATCTCACTGCTTTTTCATGCAGTGCTGCAAAGACTTTTACTTGGGAGTATGAAAAATAATAAAAAGCCTTTTAGAGGTTTTTTTTTTTTCCATAAATGGGAATTACTTGTCCCTTCCACCAATTCTTGGGATTGGAGAAAACAAGGTAAAGGGCGGATGCTGGCAGTGAAGGCTTTGGGAGCTAATGGCTCGTACAGTCCTGACCCTGATGCCAGTGAAGGAGGGGTGCTGGATGGCAGGCCTCATGGGGCGGGGGAGGGCAGCAGCCAAATCTGAAGGCCTAATAGGCACGGATGTGGCCCCTGTGTTCCCACGTTTTTTACTTTCTTCAGCCGTAAGTGCGGGTGGAGAACGAGAGGGGCATTTCCTTCTGAGACAGAACGTGGTTGGAATGCAGCTGTGCTTGACCTGGTCACCCTGATGACTCATGAGGTGCTTGGCCCGATAGAAACCACCCACTGAGCCATCCTATTAAGTGACCCAAGACCTTGATTAATGACCACTAATCTGTATTCATTGTTTACCAGCAGGTGAATAAGGCCTTTAATGATACCACAGAAGAAAACGTTTAGGAAAGTACAGGCTAGATGACCGTATGACCTGCAGAGCCTAGACTTTTATCTGGCCGATCGGCGTATCCCCACTTTTTAAAACTAAATTTATTTATCTATTTTTGGCTGCGTTGGGTCTTTGTTGCTGCGCGTGGGCTTTCTCTAGTTCGTTGCGGTGCGCGGGCTTCTCATTGCGGTGGCTTCTCTCGTTGGGGAGCACAGGCTCTAGGCGCGTGGGCTTCAGTAGTTGTGGCATGTGGGCTCAGTAGTTGTGGCTCGCAGGCTCTAGAGCGCAGGCTCAGTAGTTGTGGTGCACGGGCTGAGTTGCTCCGCGGCGTGTGGGATCTTCCCCGGCCAGGGATCGAACCCGTGTCCCCTGCATTGGCAGGTGGATTCTTAACCACTGCACCACCAGAGAAGTCCTGAATTGATTTTACTACTTATCACACAAAAGGGATGTACAACCTTGGAGGATTCCTTTTTTACTTGTGCTTTTGATGTAAAGACTAAGAAATCCAGACCTGGAAGGGGAAAACGATAGTAAAACCAACTATTAGCCTGTGTGGCTTTTTGATGATCAGCCTGAGGGTCGAGCCTGAATTTTCCTTGAATGAGGGTGCCTGTGTTTATACATTTGTTTGCTGAAGCCACAGGCCTCCTGTTTATTAACTCATTCATTAATTTATTTCCTGAGCCCTTTTATGTGCCAGGCATTGTGTTAGAGGCTGAATTTTCCAAGGGGGAGGTCTGTTCTTCACACCCGGGGAGACTTGGAAGCCCAAATAGAGTATTTATAGAGTTCACCTTCAGAGTTCAAGAAACACCTAATTTCGTAAAATAAAATATTACTGCTTTTAATTATGCCATGTACATAATAAGAACTCTAAATGCATTTTGGGATAAAGATAATAGTATTGTGCATGTTTCTCTAGAATAAATCAGGACAAACTCTGGATTGGTTAGAGTGTCATGAATCCAAATCATTATCACTTTTTAAACTAAACCCAATCTCTTTGCCAGTTAATTAACAACAATGCATTGCAGTCCGTCATGGTGGGGGGCTTCTCTTCCTGGGAGTAACAGCTGACTGACATTTCGGTTGCCCCTGTCCTTTTAGCTCTACTGCAAGAGTGAGAGTCACCACCGACATCTGTGCATTGCTGTGAGGTTTAAAGTCTCATGTCAGAAGGATCTCTAGGCTTCTTCAAGGAAGTATTCAGTAGGTGTATGAAAAACATATTGAATAGCCTTTTCTTTTTTTTTTACATCTTTATTGGAGTATAACTGCTTTACAATGCATAGCCTTTTTGAGCTGTGCAATAAGTTGTCAGTTTTTTGCTTCAAATGATTTCCTGCGAGCTCATGGCCATGTCACAAATAAGAGTGACAATATAAGGCTCGCCCAAGGGCACAGGGGAGGAGGGTGATTCTCTTCACTCCTCTTCTGTCCCCTGGGCTGGCCTGGTGGACCTCCCCTTGTCACTCCACTTTCACTTGACTAGGAGGAAGCAGGTGGAGCGTGGGAGGTGCAGCCAGAGCAGGCTGCCTGCGTGTGTTTCATTTTCAGGAAAGAGGTCTGACTCTCTGTGAGGGAAATTATTCTTCCAGATGAAGGAACCATTTCTGGAAAGGGATACAGATGACAGAGAGAGAGAGAGAGAGAGAGAGAGAGAGGGAGAGAGAGGGAGGGAGGAAGGGAGGGAGGGAGGGAGGGAGGGAGGGAGAGAGAGAGAAAGAAAAAGAAAGAAAAAAGAAAGAAAGAAAGAAAAAGAGAAAGAAAGGAAGGGAGAGAGAGAGAAAGGAAGGAAGGAAGGAAGAAAAGAGGGAGGGAAGAAAGGAAGGGAGGGAAGAAAGGGGACTTCCTTTCTCCTACTCTTAAGGGGAATTCATTCATTCATTTACCATATTTATTAAATTTAAAAAAAAAAAACCCCACTTTCCTCTTCTTCCCATAACCGCCATGTTTACTGACTGCTGATTTACCACAGGAACTCTCTCCCACCCCTAATATACTTGTTTTCTCCTGCACTGGGGACCAAGCAAGAAGGGTGTCTAGGTTGAACCCTCTCCCCAACAAGTTTTATGTTCTAAAAATGATAGAACATCCTGATTACTGAAGGTTTCATAAAATGTACAAAGAACCAGAGTGGCTTTTGACCTCTCAATGGCAACTCCACAAACAGAAGACAATGTCCAACCAACACTCAACAGGCAATGGGAACCCTTAGTGGGAAGATGGAGGGAAATTCCACATCAACAGTGGAGAAGCAGGTCTGGAGAGCAATGGGCTCAGATTAGAGCAAGTCAGAAGATTCTAGGGAGGATTTCTTTCTCCCTTTCCCCCTTTCTTCCTTCCTTCCTTCCTTCCTCCCTCCCTCCCTCTCTGTCTCTTTCTCTTTCTTTCTTTCTTTCTTTCTTTCTTTCTTTCTTTCTTTCTTTCTTTCTTCCTTCCTTCCTTCTTTCTTTCTTTCTTTCTTTCTTTTTGAGGCTGCAATATCTTTTTTAAAAACATTAATATTTTTGTGAGGTAAAATTGACATATAACATTATATTAGTTTCAGGCATACAACATAATGATTCAATATTTGTATATACTGTGAAATGATCACAATAGGTTGTTGTGTCTAGTTAACGATTTTTTTTTTGTGATGAAGAATTTTGATTTACTTTTAGCACCTTTTTATTCTAATTGAAGTATAGTTGATTTACAATATTGTGTTAGTTTCAGGTGTAGAGCAATATGATTCAGTTTTATATATATATGTGTGTGTTTTTCAGATTCTTTTTCATTATAGGTTATTATAAGATAATGAATATAGTTCCCTGTGCTATATAGTAAATCCTGTTGTTTATCTATTTTATATATAGTAGTATGTATCTGTTAATCCCATACTCCTAATTTATTCCCTCCCCTCCCCCTTTGGTAACCATAAGTTTTTTTCTATGTCTGTGAGTCTGTTTCAGTTTTGTAAATAAATTCATTTGTATTTTTTTTATTTTTAAAATTCTCTCTTTTTAATTAATTAATTAATTTATTTATTTATTTTTGGCTGCCCTGGGTCTTCTTTGCTACCCGCAGGCTTTCTCTAGTTGCGGCGAGCGGGGGCTACTCTTTGTTGCGGTGCACAGGCTTCTCATTGCAGTGGCTTCTCTTGTTGCGGAGCACAGGCTCTAAGCACATGGTCTCAGTAGTTGTGGCTCGCAGGCTCTAGAGTGTGGGCTCAGTAGTTGTGGCACACGGGCTTAGTTGCTCTGAGGCATGTGGGATCTTCTTAGACCAGGGATAGAACCCGTGTCTGCTGCATTGGCAGGCAGATTCTTAACCACTGCGCCACCAGGGAAGTCCCTGTATTATTTTTTTTTTTTTTAAGAAATTCACGTTCTTTTATTTATTTATTTATTTATTTATTTATTTATTTATTTATTTATTTATTTATGACTGTGTTGGGTCTTCGTTTCTGTGCGAGGGCTTTCTCTAGTTGTGGCAAGTGGGGACCACTCTTCATCGCGGTGCGCGGGCCTCTCACCATTGCGGCCTCTCTTGTTGCGGAGCACAGGCTCCAGACGCGCAGGCTCAGTAATTGTGGCTCACGGGCCCAGTTGCTCTGTGGCATGTGGGATCTTCCCAGACCAGGGCTCGAACCCGTGTCCCCTGCATTGGCAGGCAGATTCTCAACCACTGCGCCACCAGGGAAGTCCCTGTATTATTTTTTAGATTCCACATATAAGTGATATCATATGATATTTATCTTTCTCTGACTTACTTTAATCAGTATGATAATCTCTAGGTCCATCCAAGTTGCTGCAAATGGCAGTATTTCATTCTTTTTTATGGCTGAGCAATATTCCATTGTATATATGTACCACATCTTCTTTATCCACTCATCTGTTGATGGACATTTAGTTTGCTTCTATGTCTTGGCTATTTTAAATAGTGCTGCTAAACACTGGGGCGCATGCATGTCTCTTTTCGAATTATATGTTTTTCTTTTCTGGATATATGCCCAGGAGTGGGATTGCTGGATAATAAGATAACTCTATTTTTAGTTTTTTAAGGAACCGCCATACTGTTTTCCATAGTGGTTGCACCAATTTACATTCCCACCAACAGTGCAGGAGGGCTCCCTTTTCTCCACACCCTCTCCAGCAGCGTTTATTGTTTGTAAATTTTTGGCCGTTCTGACTGGTATGAGGTGATACCTCATTGCAGTTTTGATTTGCATTTCTCTAATATCTAGTGATGCTTAGCATCTTTTCATGTGCCTGTTGGCCATCTGTATGTCTTCTGCCCATTTTTTGAATGGGTTGCTTGGGTTTTTTGATATTGAGTTGTATAAGCTGTTTGTGTACTTTGGAAATTAACCCCTTGTCAGTCACATCATTTGGAAATATTTCTCCCATTCTGTAGGTTGTCTTTTTGTTCTGTTTGTGGTTTCCTTTGCTGTGCAAAAGCTTTTAAGTTTGAGTGGGTCCCATTTGTTTATTTTTGCTTTTATTTCTTTTGCCTTGAGAGACTGATCTAAGAAAATATTGCTATGATTTATGACAGAGAATGTTTTGCCTCCTAGAAACTCTTCTAGGAGTTTTATGGTGTCATGTCTTATATTTAAGTCTTTGAACCACTTCGAGTTTATTTTTGTGCATGGTATGAGCGTGTGTTCTAACTTCACTGATTTATAGCAGGCTGTCCAGCTTTTCCAATACCACTTGCTGAAGAGACTGTCTTTTCTCCATCATATATTCTTGCCTGCTTTGCCGAAGATTAGTTGACTGTAAATGTATGGGTTTACTTCTGGGCTGTCTATTCTGTTCCATTGACCTATTATGTCTGTTTTTGTTAGCAACTTTCAAATATACAGTACAGGATTACTAACTATAGTCACCAAGCTGTGCATTCCACCCCCATGACTCATTTATTTTATAACTAGAAGATTATATCCTGTGACCCCCTTCACCCATTTCACCCACCCTCATCCCCCCACCAGGAGGGATTTCTTCAAGCAGATGAAATTAATAGAATACCTGATAGGAATGTTTGTGTTGAGAAGATATTTACTCAACTCAGGATGAGTTTGGGAATAAATTAATGATAATTACCAACAACTAAGCAAAAGCAAAAAAAAAAAAAAAAAGAAGAAAGACAGTTATTAACTCTGGGAGGAGTGGAAGTTCTAAAGGAAAAGTCTATAATAATTTTACTACTTAAAAAAAAACAACACAGCAGCATTATTCACCATGTCCAAAAGGTGGAAGCAACCCAAATGTCCATCAGCTGATGAGTGGATAAACAAAATGTGTAGTAGATATACTGTGGAATATTATTCAGCCTTAAAAAAAAGAATGAAATTCTGTCACATGCTACAACATGGATGAACCTTAAAGACATTATGCTCAGTGAAACAAGCCAAATACAAAATAACAAATACTGTGTGATTCCACTTATATATGGTACCTAGAATAGTCACATTTATAGAGACATATAGTAGAATACAAGTTCCCAGGGGCTGAGGGTGGGTAGGGGGAGAGATTTGTTAGTCTTTTTTTTTTTTTTTTTTAACAAATGCCAAACATATGTAGAGACCTTGACAGTTTACAAAATCCATGTCTATTACACCTTTGTTTCTCACACCAACACTTTTTTAAATAATTAATTAATTAATTAATTAATTAATTTTTGGGTGTGTTGGGTCTTCGTTTCTGCGCAAGGGCTTTCTCTAGTGGCGGCGAGCGGGGGCCACTATTCATCGCGGTGCGCGGGCCTCTCACTATCGCGGCCTCTCTTGTTGCGGAGCACAGACGCGCAGGCTCAGTAATTGTGGCTCACGGGCCTAGCTGCTCCGCGGCATGTGGGATCCTCCCAGACCAGGGCCCGAACCAGTGTCCCCTGCATTGGCAGGCAGACTCTCAACCACTGCGCCACCAGGGAAGCCCCAAGATTGTACGTCTCTTATAACACATAATTTCTAATATAAAAAAACTGACCACACTATATATATATATATATATGGCTTAAAAATTACCTTTTTTTAACTTTATATTTTGCCTTCTGTCTATATAAACACACCCATTTTCTTTAAATGTTTAAAAATTTTAGATTTACACACCCATTTTTTTAAACATTTATCTTTAATGATAACTCTGAGATCAAGATGTATTTTTTTGTCTTATTTATTTATTTATTTATTTATTTATTTTAACATCTTTATTGGAGTATAATTGCTTTACAATGTTGTGTTAGTTTCTGCTGTATAACAAAGTGAGTCAGCTATACATATACATATATCCCCATATCCCCTCCCTCTTGTGTCTCCCTCCCACATTCCCTATCCCACCCCTCTAGGTGGTCACAAAGCACGGAGCTGATCTCCCTGTGCTATGCGGCTGCTTCCCACTAGCTATGTGTTTTACATTTGATAGTGTATATATGTCCATGCCACTCTCTCACTTCATCCCAGGTTACACTTCCCCCTCCCCGTGTCCTCAAGTCCATTCTCTATGTCTGCGTCTTTATTCCTGTCCTGCCCCTAGGTTCTTCAGAACCATTTTTTTTTTTTTTTAGATTCCATATACATGTGTTAGCATACGGTATTTGTTTTTCTCTTCCTGACTTTCTTCACTCTGTATGACAGACTCTAGGTCCATCCACCTCACTACAATTAAGTCAATTTTGTTTCTTTTTATGGCTGAGTAATATTCCACTGTATATATGTGCCACATCTTCTTTATCCATTCATCTGTCGATGGACACTTAGGTTGTTTCCATGTCCTGGCTATTGTAAATAGTGCTGCAATGAACATTGGGGTACATGACTCTTTTTGAATTATGGCTTTCTCAGGGTATATGCCCAGTAGTGGGATTGCTGGGTCATATGGTAGTTCTATTTTTAGTTTTTTAAGGAACCTCCATACTGTTCTCCATAGTGGCTGTATCAATTTACATTCCCACCAACAGTGCAAGAGGGTTCCCTTTTCTCCACACCCTCTCCAGCATTTATTGTTTCTAGATTTTTTGATGATGGCCATTCTGACTGGTGTGAGGTGATACCTCATTGTACTTTTGATTTGCATTTCTCTAATGATTAGTGATGTTGAGCATCCTTTCATGTGTTTGTTGGCAATTTGTATATCTTCTCTGGAGAAATGTCTATTTAGGTCTTCTGCCCGTTTTTGTACTGGGGTGTTTGTTTTTTTTGATATTGAGCTGCATGAGTTGGTTGTATATTTTGGAGATTAATCCTTTGTCAGTTGCTTCATTTGCAAATACTTTCTCCCATTCTGAGGGTTGTCTTTTCGTCTTGTCTATGGTTTCCTTGGCTGTGCAAAAGCTTTTAAGTTTCATTAGGTCCCATTTATTTATTTTTGTTTTTATTTCCATTTCTCTAGGGGGTGGGTCAAAAAGGATCTTGCTGGGATTTATGTCATAGAGTGTTCTGCCTATGTCTTCCTCTAAGAGTTTGATAGTGTTTGGCCTTACATTTAGGTCTTTAATCCATTTTGAGTTTATTTTTATGTATGGTGTTAGGGAGTGTTCTAATTTCATTGTTTTACATGTAGCTGTCCAGTTTTCCCAGCACCACTTATTGAAGAGGCTGTCTTTTCTCCATTGTATATTCTTCCCTCCTTTATCAAAGATAAGGTGACCATATGTGTGTGGGTTTATCTCTGGGCTTTCTATCCTGTTCCATTGATCTATATTTCTGTTTTTGTGCCACTACCACATTGTCTTGATTACTGTAGCTTTGTAGTATAGTCTGAAGGCAGGGAGCCTGATTCCTCCAGCTCCGTTTTTCTTTCTCAAGATTGCTTTGGCTATTCGGGGTCTTTTGTGTTTCCATACAAATTATGAAATTTTTTGTTCTAGTTCTGTGAAAAATTCCATTGGTAGTTTGATAGGGATCGCATTGAATCTGTAGATTGCTTTGGGTAGTATAGTCATTTTCACAATGTTGATTCTTCCAATCCAAGAACATGGTATATCTCTCCATCTGTTGGTATCATCTTTAATTTCTTTCATCAGTGTCTTATAGTTTTCTGCATACAAGTCTTTTGTCTCCTTAGGTAGGTTTATTCCTAGGTATTTTATTCTTTTTGTTGTAATGGTAAATGGGAGTGTTTCCTTAATTTCTCTTTCAGATTTTTCATCATTAGTGTATAGGAATGCAAGAGATTTCTGTTTATTAATTTTGTATCCTGCTACTTTACCAAATTCATTGATTAGCTCTAGTAGTTTTCTGGTAGCATCCTTAGGATTCTCTATGTATAGTATCATGTCATCTGCAAACAGTGACAATTTTACTTCTTCTTTTCTGATTTGGATTCCTTTAATTTATTTTTCTTCTCTGATTGCTGTGGCTAAGACTGCCAAAACTATGTTGAATAATAGTGGTGAGAGTGGGCAACCTTGTCTTGTTCCTGATCTTAGAGGAAATGGTTTCAGTTTTTCACCATTGGGAACGATGTTGGCAGTGGGTTTGTCATGTATGGCCTTTATTATGTTGAGGTAAGTTCCCTCTATGCCTACTTTCTGGAAAGTTTTTTATCATAAATGGGTGTTGAATTTTGTCAAAAGTTTTTTCTGCATCTATTGAGATGATCATATGGTTTTTATCCTTCAGTTTGTTAATATGGTTTATCACATTGATTGATTTGCATATATTGAAGCATCCTTGCATTCCTGGGATAAACCCCACTTGGTCACGGTGTATGATCCTTTTAATGTGCTGCTGGATTCTGTTTGCTAGTATTTTGTTGAGGATTTTTGCATCTATGTTCATCAGTGATATTGGCCTGTAGTTTTCTTTCTTTGTGACATCTTTGTCTGGTTTTGGTATCAGGGTGATGGTGGCCTCGTAGAATGTGTTTGGGAGTGTTCCTCCCTCTGCTATATTTTGGAAGAGTTTGAGAAGGATAGGTGTTAGCTCTTCTCTAAATGTTTGATAGAATTTGCCTGTGAAGCCACCTGGTCTTGGGCTTTTGTTTGTTGGAATATTTTTAATCACAGTTTCAATTTCAGTGCTTGTGATTGGTCTGTTTATATTTTCTATTTCTTCCTGGTTCAGTCTCGGAAGGTTGTGCTTTTCTAAGAATTTGTCCATTTCTTCCAGGTTGTCCATTTTATTGGCATATAGTTGCTTGTAGTAATCTCTCATGATCCTTTGTATTTCTGCAGTGTCAGTTGTTACTTCTCCTTTTTCATTTCTAATTCTATTGATTTGAGTCTTTTCCCTTTTTTTCATGATGAGTCTGGCTAACGGTTTATCAATTTTGTTTATCTTCTCAAAGAACGAGCTTTTAGTTTTATTGATCTTTGCTATTGTTTCCTTCATTTCTTTTTCATTTATTTCTGGTCTGATCTTTATGATTTCTTTCCTTCTACTAACTTTGGGGTTTTTTTGTTCTTTCTCTAATTGCTTTAGGTTTAAGGTTGGGTTGTTTATTTGAGATTTTTCTTGTTTCTTGAGGTAGGATTATATTGCTATAAACTTCCTTCTTAGAACTGCTTTTGCTACATGCCACAGGTTTTGGGTCATCGTATTTTCATTGTCATTTGTTTCTAGGTATTTTTTGATTTCCCCTTTGATTTCTTCAGTGATCTCTTGGTTATTTAGTAGTGTATTGTTTAGCCTCCATGTGTTTGTATTTTTTACAGTTTTTTTCCTGTTATTGATACCTAGTCTCATAGCATTGTGGTTGGAAAAGATACTCAATACAATTTCAATTTTCTTAAGTTTACCAAGGCTTGATTTGTGACCCAAGATATGATCTATCCTGGAGAATGTTCCATGAGCACTTGAGAAGAAAGTGTATTCTGTTGTTTTTGGATGGAATGTCCTATAAATATCAATTAAGTCCATCTTGTTTAATGTGTCATTTAATGCTTGTGTTTCCTTATTTATTTTCATTTTGGTTGATCTATCCACTGGTGAAAGTGGGGTGTTAAAGTCCCTTGCTATTATTGTGTTACTGTCGATTTCCCCTTTTATGGTAAGATGTATTTAATATTAAGTCCCTCTTATAAGACAAGTCCTTCTGTAGTTAAAAAAGAGGTTTAAAAACCCTCCTTTTGTGTATTACATTTTTTCTCAGGGATACATTAAATAGGAATACTGATTTTTGTTTTAAGAACACAGTAATTCCAGTTTTAAATCCTTAAATTTTTTTTTTCCTTATTCAGTAAAGAAAAGTAAAAGCTTGTTTAGAGATGATAGCTGACATCTCTTCTGAGTGCCTGGGTGGGAAAAGACTCAGATGCTTTCCTAGATTCTGCCTGGAGCCAAACACTAAGCAGTTACAACTCCCAGGAGCCGTCAGGCAGGTTTAACGAGAATGACGTGTAGCTCTCCACACCCACCTCCGCAAGACAGAACAGCTTCAGGGTTTGCTGAAACTGCTTCGGAACTCTGCTGTAACTTTTTCTGAGTGTGAAACGTTTCTGGCTGATGGCAGCAAGGTTTAAATGTTTCAGTTTAAATTTTGCAAATCATTAAAAAAGAAAACGCACAAGGGGCTTCCCTGGTGGCGCAGTGGTTGAGAGTCTGCCTGCCAATGCAGGGAACGGGTTCGAGCCCTGGTCTGGGAGGATCCCACATGCCGCGGAGCAGCTGGGCCCGTGAGCCACAACTACTGAGCCTGCGCGTCTGGAGCTTGTGCTCTGCAACAAGAGAGGCCGCGACAGTGAGAGGCCCGCGCACCGCGATGAATAGTGGCCCCCGCTCGCCGCAACTAGAGAAAGCCCTCGCACAGAAACGAAGACGCAACACAGCCAAAAATAAATAAATAAATAAATAAATTAATTAAAAAAAAAGAAAACGCACAAATCAAATCAAGTTAGATTTGTTGTCAAGGGCATTGATTTACGGCAGAAGAAACAATCCTCTATACTCTCCTCTTGATTTTGCATGACTTTTTCTTGAACCCAACTCTTGCTAAAGGGAAGCTAGGGCTAAGGAAGGATCGCTGGGAAGGCCCTACAAGGACTTGCCTGCACCCTTTGGGGCAGGACTGTTTTCCTAAACACCGTTTGGTGATGGTCGTAGCTGCCTTCCATGAAGGATTGCTCCCCGCTCCAGCCCTGCCTCGCCCTGGCGCACTTGTTTCCCATCCACAGGGGGCTGCTGTTTGCCATTAATGTGAAAATTCTAGAAGAGGGGTGGATCGCTTGCATGGAAACCTCCAGCATCTGCCCCTTGCCACTTTTACAAAGCCTTTTTAAAAAAACAAACAACCCCCCCCCAAAAAACAAACAAAACAAAACAACAAAATAGTATGCATTTTTTAAAGCAAAGCTAACAAGACATTTTAAATGGGGTTGGAAAATACTCATGACATAATGCTAAATTAAGACGCTGGATACGGATCTGTATAGAGAATCTGACATCAGTTAGGTGAAAAATTCATTGAAAAAAAAAAAAAACTGGAAGGAAATCTACAAAAAATGCTTAGTGTTAGTGCTCTTGTTTGGATGGTACCTTATAGATGAAATTTTCTTACCTGTTTCTTACATTCCCTTCTACCTTTTCTGAGTATCCTACAGCAAACATACATACTTTTATAATCGGTGGGGGGGGAACCCCAACTTTAGACTCATCCTTCTAAGCAAGTCTCCTACTTGATTTGCTAGCAAACTTTCAGCTCTAATCTAGGTTTGCCCTCACAGGCTGAGACCTGGACAAGAAATGCAAATTCTCATGGCCTGTTTTCTCTGTGTACAGTGAGGAGTTTGAATAGAGTTTCTTCCTGTTGATCTGTAATCTTACCAAGTCTCTGACAAAATTAAACTATTGCAACCTTAGATGAGGAGAGTCAGTTGAAGCTGAGGATGGTTTTGTCATTTTTTCTCTCCTAGCTCCTGCTCTATTTAGATGCTCACTTTTTGTGTTTTTGTAATACTGCAAGTTGATTTATGTTTCATATTTTGTCTCCTGCTTTAGATGTCAACATAACTGAAGACAGGAACTTATTCTTTAAACTCCCTTATGTGGACACTTCTCTCTGCATCAGGGAAACAATGTATGTGCAATAAATCTAATAAATCTTTCATGATGATAAAATGGCAATCTTACTTCTACCTTACTCTTCCATTTGTATAGAAGAGTATTTGTATGGAACTTGTTATTGCCTGTGAATGTCTACAGTTTTGAAGGATGGTCACTTCAGACACTAGGTGACATTTGGTTTGCACTACACTCTACCCGAAGTTAGATGTCAGATCATTTATGGCTTCATTTCTATTCTGACTTTATGTTGTTTGTATATGAATCTCTAGTTTCACTTTTTTCTAAATGATGGAGGCTATATTAAAAACAGAACAAAACAAACAACCAAACCAAAACAAAAACATGCCCTGTGATTTGAGGATGCCAAGAAAGACAATCACCTCACCTATAGAAATATGGTTAAAAATAATAAGAGTAGTTTTTTTTTGATGTACCTTCTGCAAAGCATGCTGATTACTTTATAGTCACTGTGTTTCCAGACATCCTATGTGTCTAGTGTAGGAAAATAACAATTGATCAGATAGTTTCTTGGTTTCAAATTAATACCAATCATTGGTCAGAAAGATATTCTTTCATGCCTGATTGGACAGGAATTCTGACATAGTGGAAAGGGCATGAGGCTGGAAACAGAATTCTGACATTTTAGATATTAAGTAGCTCAGGGAAGTTTCTTAACCTTTCTGGGACTCGCTGTTTTCTTTTATTAAAATGTGGCTTTTGGTTTATACGGCTCTTCCGTCGGGGAAATGCTCCAGAGCCCAAGTGCAGTGGGTGGGGACGGGGCTCCCAGCAGGGCACAACCAGTCTGCCCCCCATGATCTGTTTTAGCTACTGGGTTTCATTGGTAGGAGGAGTTCCAAGACTCTCAATGTTTTGAAAACAATTTGTGTAAAAGTTCTTGAAGGCAGCTTTCGTTTCTGAAATTCTTTATGGAATATAAATTTTGAATTCTTTCGGTAAAGGCTGAATAGCGATTCATAATTTTCTTCATGGAGCTATTAGCACAATATACATCCATGTGGTATTGGCTAATAACAGGGTTTACCAGCAGTAATGTGTATCTGACTTTGTAGAAATTTGAGTACGTGTTCCAATCCCAACATGGTAGAAGGACAGTCTACTCACAATGAGAGTCCCTCACAAGCATAAGCTTAAAAAATTCCTTTGAGAGTATATTTTAAAGCTTAGCTTATTTGGCTCCTGTATTCTATTCAGTGACTGTGTGCTTGCCCAACAAAATTAAGGTGAGTTATTGTTTAGCTTGGTGGGTTAGAAGTCACTTGGCTAAGGGTGTAGGTGTCTTCTGTGTAGCCCATACCTGTGCATGCCATCATCCACGCCCTTAACTTCCAGCCTCCCTATCTTGCAAACTTGGGCTCTTAATGAAAAAGAAGTTCTGGCAGGAAAGTATAGATGAATCTCCAGTATCTATGCTATCCAATTAAATGTAGTCAAAAAACATACTCAAAACACAAAAGATGGACTTCCCTGGTGGTGCAGGGGTTAAGAATCCACCTGCCAATGCACATGTTCGAGCCCTGGTCCGGGAAGATCCCACATGCCGCGGAGCAACTAAGCTCGTGCGCCACAACTACTGAGCCTGTGCTCTAGAGCCCGCGAGCCACAACAACTGAGCCCGCGTGCCGCAACTGCTGAAGCCCGCGCTCCTAGAGCCTGCGCGTGCTCCGCAATGAGAAGCCACCGCAATAAGACTGCGCACTGCAACGAAGAGTGGCCCCCGCTCGCCGCAACTAGAGAAAGCCCGTGCGCAGCAGCGAAGACCCAACACAGCCAAAAATAAATAAATAAAATAAATTTATTAAAAAAAAGAAAAAAAAATCCCACAAAGGATAGCATGATTTATTGGATATTATCTGTGCCAAAACAATGGGACAACTCATCAGTACAGAAACAGAAAATGTATTTGAGATGTTTCTATCAGCTATTCAATTTCTGAAAAGTTAATCACCGTTCTCTGGCAAAAACGAAAAACTACTACAAACAAAGAAATTCTTCTGTCCCTGAGGGACACTTGAACCAAGGAAAATAAAGAGAGTTCTGGGCTAATGTATATATTTCACAAACACTTTCCCATTTCTGAAATGGAATTTCTGTGGTTTATGAAACTGCTTTCTTCATTCAAAGCTTTGAATAGTTTCAACAACTTTAGGAGAGATCAATCTTATTTTTATAATATTGAGAACACAGATTTTATGATTTCTGGAAGATTCTAATTTATTCATACAAATGGAAAAATAAGAAAGTAAAAAATATATATATTTATTTATTTTTACAATTCCAGTCCTAGTGTCTGTAGTTCTGATTTGTTAAAATACTACTTCCCTGGGAATTCCCTGGCAGTCCAGTGGTTAGAACTCGGCGCTTTCACTGCTGGGGCCTGGGTTCGATCCCTGGTCGGGGAACTAAGATCCCGCAAGCTGCATGGTGAGGCCAAAAAAAAAAAAAAAAGATAAAAGAAAAAAAAATACTGCTTCCCTGGCAGGCAGAACAGGTATTTTAGCTCACAGGCTGTAAATCTTTTCTATGGTAAAGCATTATCATTTACCAACAAAGAGATAGGAGAGAGTTCCCATAGGATTTTGAGCAAGTAAATGGTTCTTCTTAATCTCACTGAAATCAAGGTGCTCTGTTTCATTTAAAAAATATGTTCAGGATACAACTGATGCCTCTTTCCTCACTGCAAGGTCATTTTTAAGTTCAGCCAGAGAGAAAGTGACTTGTCAGTGATGTGTCTCTAAAAGTACAAGGGCAGGCATCTACAAGTGGCAGGGAAAAAATAGCTGACCTTAGGTCAGCTAGCAAGGACTTTGCCAGACGTTGGACTCTAAACTGTAGAAACCTAGTTGTAAGAAAAAAGCTACTTTTCAACCCCTCTGCTGTGCCCCACAACTCTGAAGACCTACCTTTATAACAGCAGACCTAACATTATATTGCAATTATTTGTTTTCCTACAGATATCCTACAGAGAGTGACCAGCAGTGAGCCTGCTGTGTGACACAGTAGATGCTTAATAACTGCTTGAGTGAATGTTAAATGTCTCCAAGGGGGAGTTATACTGAGTCATATGTGGGGTAAAGACAGAAGCACTAGAGCTAAAAATTTCACACCCAGCAAAGAGCTTTTGGTTTAATGAGCGGTGCCATTGCTTTATATGTTTCCAAGAATGTTCACATATTTTATCTCACTTGATCCTCACTGTAGGTCTGGAAAGTTGGCAGGACAAGTATTATTTCCATCTAGCACCTGAGGAGATGGAGCTCTTCCCAAGTAAATTGCAGCATATCAGAGGATGGTCTTCTGATCCCCAGCCTTCACTGGGGGGCCTCTTGGGAGACAATTTAGACAACGAATGCATGTATGTCTGGATTCCATCTGTCATGTCGATCTTTTATTTCATCCTCCTATCTTCCTTAGAGAAAGGTAAATGAAAGTCATTGTCTTCCCAGACCTGGCATGTTTGGCTAGCTGGAAGTCGGTCGCCTTCTTGGGAACATCTTAAGGAGAACAGGAAGCAGTAAGGTAGGCGGGGAAGCAACGGGCAGCCAGAAATGTGTAATCGGTGGGCTGTGCTCTTCACCTCTACCCCTGTTTTGTAAACAGCTCTGGGAGTCTGGGTGATGTTTAGGCCTGTGTGTAGCTGGAGTCCTGACTACCCAGTGGGAGCTCTCAGAGGGACCCCTTGGCTGAGTACAGCTTTCGCCACCACTGGGAGGTGGCTCATAGGTGTGTGCTGTGTTTAAGGAGAATTCTACTGTGCAATTGTATGACCTTCTATTTACACATTATTGGACTGAAGGAATCCCTGAATTTTTAAAATTGAAGTTTTACTATAATGTTTTCAAGGACATTCTGTGTATATTCCAAAGTCTAGCATTGGTCCTTCTGTATAGGAGGTTATAACTACTTGCTGAATAAATGAGGTGCATAGAAGTATTTTGCATATTTTGGACTGACACCCCAAAAGGCTTCCCCTCCGCCGACCCATGAATATCTGGGCCATTTGTGCTGATGCTGACTTCCAGCCATTGATTCAATTTCAGAAGAAACACCATTCTTGTCTATACATCAGTGTTTGTGAAATCATTTGAACACTTTATCACATTTGCCTTTACTAGAAGAGAAAACTGAGAAAATGATGAGAATTATTGAGTGCTAACAGTGGTAAACTTTCATCTCATGGTATCTTTGACTCCTTGGATTTAGGCTGGTCAACTCTGTGGACCATTGTGGAGAAAAAGGACATTTTGTCAAAGATTTCTGCCTAAAATTTGAGGTGTAACTTGGGGTGCTATGATCTGGGACCTTTTAGAGAACTCCCTCCACTCCCTTTACAACATGCAATTATAGTTTGATTTTTGTTCTTTTCAGTTTATAAACATTTCAGAAGTATACAGTATAAGAAGGTGAGTTAACTGTCATTGTTTAGGGAGATGACAAATGTTTATTATAAAGATCTTTAAATGGTGTTTATTAAAGGGTAATTGAACAGTTTCTCCAAATCATAAAAACAGCTTTTTATGGATGTTGTGACTGGTTCTGGATCTAAACCCGAGTCACAGAGGCTGCGGTGTTGTTCGCACGCAGCCACTAATTGGGAGGGGCCCTAGATCAGGTGGCTGGAATGTTCTGGCTCTGAGTTACTCAGCTGTACCCAGTAGATGATCTCTGCTCAGGGTTCTCTGCTGCTCTCAGGTAGACTGAAGTCCCAGGAAGGCCACCACCACTGACTTGTGGGAAAAGCTGCTTCAAAAGGGATGGGTCCGGGGAGAAGGTGCTCAGGGGCACGCAAGAGAGGAGTGGTCCCAAGGTTTTTTAATAAAATTTGGAAGCGGTCCGGGGTCGAAGTTTTTGCCATTTCTCGTTTAAAATGACTGACCATCACCAGGCAAAATAAAAGACACTGCAATTTACAGTTTCCTGTTACCCTGTGGAAACTGACTGCAGTGGATTCCTCTTTATCTTCATGCTAAAGAGATTAGTTATTTCCAGTGAAGACTTCTCCAGAAAGCGGTGGTTCTGGGTAAAAATCGTTTTACACGTTGGAAAACAGACTTCTGAGGCAATTTTCTGAATTACCGGAATAAAAGAAAATTCGAAAAAAAGTCTCCGAACAAACCCTCCTCACCTAAGCATTCTCTCCTCAACTGTTTCTAGCCAGAGCTTGGCTGGCACCGTTTTCAGGGATACGCAGAAGTAAAAGTTTAGTAAGTAACTGTCCAATCGAATGACTCTTATTTTTTAGCCTATTTCCGCCCGGGGGCTGTAGAAATCCTCAAAAGCGGGGGCCCTGCTTTCCCCGCTCCTGCAGCGACGCGCGGAGCGCACGCCCCTGCGGTCCACCCTTCGGCCGGCCGCGCGCTGCGGGCGCGCGGGTCCCGGGCCTCCGCCCCTCGCGTGTTACTCAGGCCCCGGCGCGGAGGGCGGAGCCGCGGGCCGGTGGTGCAGGTGGGGAGGGGCGGCCGGTGCGCGTCGGTGACACCCGATGGGGCGGGGAGGCGCGGCGGCCGCACCCCTCCCTGGGAAGAAACCGGCCAGGTGTGGCTTCGGCAGCGTCGGGTGCCAGCGGGGAGGAGACTCGAGCTCCCGCCGACCAACACCACCACCCAGCCACGGCCCTGCTCCTCTGCGCCCTCGCCGCCCTGAGAGCCGCAGCCCTCGCTCCCGCTTCCACTCCCGGCCCGTCGCTGTCCCCGGCGCCCGACGCCCGCCCGCCCGCCGTGCCGCGCTCGCAGTGTCCGGAACGGCCCCGGTGGAGAGGCGCGTCCTCGCAATCCTTCTGCGCCCCCAGCCCAGTCCCCGGTTTGGGCCTCTCCTGGGAGCCCCTCGCCCTCTCCGAGCCGGCCAGCCCTCGCGTCCGCCTCGGCGCTGAGCGGCGCTCCGAGTGCCCGCCAACATGAGCTGCAACGGAGGCTCCATCCCGCGGATCAACACGCTGGGCCGTATGACCCGCGCCGACTCCGGCCCCGACCTGCGCTGCGAGATGACCGGCGGCGGGGGCGGCGGCGGCAGCAGCGGCGGCGGGGGCACCAGCAGGAGGTACTACTCTCGGCGCGGCACGGTCACCGACCAGAACTCGGACGGCTACTGGTGGGTACCGGGCCGACCCGGAGCGCGCGGTGTGCGTGGGCCGGTGGGCCGGTGCGGCGGGGTCTCTACACTCCCCTAGCGCCGTGGGACCGGGAGGGACCGTCGACCTCTGACCGACGAGGAAGCTCATGTCCAGAAAGGGGACAGTCTCTTTGTCCGAGGGCATGCACGCATTTCCTATTCGCGCTGGAGCAAGACCGAGTGTCCCGGCGCGCCGCGCAGACCGGGTGGGCATGTGCGCCAACCCGCAGAGGAGTGGCTCCTTCCCCGCCGGCGGGGACTCGGGCTCCCCTTCTCCCTTCCCGCGTGCCGGGGCCCGAGGCCAGCCAGCGAGGGTGCAGGCAGGGCGCGGCGGACGGCGGGGGTCCCGGCTGTACCCGGGACTGTCCCCAGCGAGGCATCGCCTTTGTCCCGGGCCGCAGGTGGGAGGTCAGGCGGGCGTGGCTGCGACCACTAAACTCAACCTCTCGAACTGTAACCAAAAGTAAAACAGCGAGAGGAGCGGGGGCTCCGGCCTGTCGGGTGGCCACGGCGGACTCGGCTCTCGGCTGTGGCTAGTGGCTCATCGCAAGCTCGTGGTCACCCCGAGACCACGTCCGCAGCGGCGCCTGGGCTGCTCGGCCACCCGGGGGCTTTTGTGTAGAGGCTGCGCGTCCCGGCAGCTCGGGGTCGCGGGTCGAGAAGGCCCCGCCTCGGCCTCGCCTGCTACCCAAACCAAGTTTCCCGGCGGGGCCGGCCGCCTGTCCCCCCAGCCCGGATCAGCCGCGCGGCAGCCCCCGCCAGCGAGCACACCTGTGGCCCCGCGCCTGCGCCCTTTGTTTCCCGGTTTTTAAAAAGCCCCTGAGGAACGGCCTCAGTGTCTCGGTGGCGGAGCGCGGGCGCAGGGTCTTGCGCTCTGAGCGGGATAGCGCGGGCAGGGGCCCGTGGAGGGGGGGCTCCGCGTACCACCCCAGCCGGCCCGCGATGCTGGGGCCGCCCTGATCCGGCTGCCCCAGGGAGGCGCCCTGGGAAGAGGCCCGGGTCTGCCTCTCCGAGTCATCCGGGAAACTCAGCTTGGGAAGGGGGAGGTCAGTCGGGTGCGGGTGGAGGAAGATAATGAACGTACATTTACCCGGTCCCCGGAGCCGGACTCTCCCACGTGAGCCGTGAGAATTTTGCGGCTCTCACCCCCCCTTTCCCGCCCCCCTGCAAGTCCTTCCCTTGTAGGGCTTCGGAGGAAGAGGCCTGAGTTCCAGAACTTTGTCGACCTAGCCTTGTGGCCTTAGGCTGGGGAGGAGCAAATTGAATACACTCCAGGGGGTTTTTGTTTTGCCAGCAGTTTTGGAGGCCGGGACGGACTACTCGAGTTGCAACCTGCTTTCTGCTTCGATTTATTCATTTCTTTATCTTCCCGGAGCACCTTGAAAATTTATTTTCTCTTTTTGAGCTAGCAAAGAACTGTCTCAAACTTGGAGCTCTTTCTTTAATGAACAGAATGCACCTGGGGGTTTCCAGGAAAAAATATGCCAAACCATTAGGGAGACTGGGGAGAAATTTTTGCTCGTTTACACTTTGGTTTTTAAGTTTGTTTGAAAAGTTGGCCAACCATTTAAATCCGAAACTTTACGTTTCCCTCCCAATCTTGCAGTATTTGGAAAGCACATGCTTCTGAATCCACACATTTAAATCCAAGTCAGAATCTGCAAGGTTGCTTCTTTCCTGCATTTATGAACCAAGTGGTTTTTTGTTTCTTTGGTTCCTTTTTTTTTTGAATATGCTTCTGTTACCTTAGCGTCCCTGTGTTTTAAGTTGACAATAAACATGGCTGTTAATGGAGTATTTCACTCCCTTGGCTTCTTGTAGAAGTAAATTTGTAATTAATATCTTGGTTAATGAACTGCATAAAGATACCCGGTTTATAAGGATTCTTCACCGAACGTTAAATTTGGGCGAGGCTCGATGTTTTCTCCTAGTATAGCATCATTTCTTGTGTTCGGTTTTTCCAACCTAAAGGCTGTTGATAAACCTGTCAAGTTTTAACATCTCCCCGGGAAGGGGAAATGAGACTCAAGTGAAAAGTTACCTAACTTGGAGGGAGGTTGTTTTTCTGCGCGTTGCTGTCGAGCTGCCAGGGCCGCGGGGCGGCGGGCTGGGGGCTTGAGTCAGCATGTGGCCGGCGTTCTTTCCGGATCCAGGTACTGGAGTTTCCCCAGGCCTGTCCGGGCCTGCGCTGGTGCTGCTAGCCCTTAGAAGCGAAGCGTTAGCACAATACACAGTACCCCGCAAACGCTGAGGTCTGCACTTTAAAATAAGGGCGACTGACTGGAGAGGGTCGGGGCCAGCACCGCACCTGTTTTCCTGGGGTTTTTAGCGTCTTGTGCGGGAGGATTTGTTTGGCCCTGGCACGCACATGGCATCTGTGACTCGACTGCCCTCTGCTAAGTGAATGATGATGAGGATTTTAAAAGCACTTTTCTGACCGAAAGTTTTTCTACATAGAGGTGTTTTGTTTTTAAAGCAACAAAACCAAAAAAAAAAAAAAAAAAAAACCAGTATGAAAGCGACTGGTTGAATCTAAACTCCTTTATTTCTAAAACTCCCACGTTATTGGCTGAATCAGACTGGTGATTTTTTTAATGATCAATGTGTGTATTTAGCCCTTCCCTAGATAAGCTAATTTGAGTGTGTACAGAGCCCAAATCTTATTTTTCCTTTGAAAGTGACTTTACAGCCTCTTGCGTTTGTCTGTCCTTTATTTAGTAACACTTGTCACTGTTTAGAACCTGATACTTCTCACTCTGATTATCCCTCCTTCCCCCACCTGTCTTTTGTGTCTTTGTTTTACCCTGCATGGAATCTGCAACGACTTTATTTACCTTCCGCTGCTTTTCTTAATATTTTAAAGTTTGGTACATGTTACATACTTTGATAATTTAAGATGTTTACTTTTGAAAATTTAAACTTTGGATTTTTCTTGTATAAGATGCTATATTGTTTTCAACGATGGCAGAATTACGCTAGTCTTATTCCTGTAGTTAAAAGAAATTACAAATCTGTAGTGAAATTTGGTGGCCAAGTGACAAAGTCCCCCAGTTAGATCTTCCGCCGATCGAAGTGTGGAATTTGTAGGAGGATTACAAGCCAAATACAGTCACTAAGCCTCAGAAATATGTGCATAAAATGGTAATGCTTACATTTCTCCAGAACTCATGATTTCCAAAGCGAAATGTGTGTGATCACTATTTGATACCTACTTTAAAGTTTGCTTTAAACTACCTTTTAAAAGAAGCCTGTTTCTCAGTGTGAGGTAAAACAGGCATATTTACATTTAATTTTAGAGTGGAAGGGGGTCCTTAGGAGGACAGAAACCTCACTTTTCCACTTTAGAGACAAATTAAGACTTGCCCCAAATCCCGGAGTCCACCATGGCCGAGGTGGCATGAGAATCAGGGGCTCCTCCCTCTACCCTCTGGTATCCTGTGTGTTTAGACCATGTACTTGTGTATGAGACTGGACAGCCCTGTACTTAACAGGATGAAAGTACCTCAAGTCCATGTATTCATTCATTCATTCAGCCAATATTTCCTGAGCATCTGCTGTGTGTTAGATGTCGGGGAGATTCAGAGGTGAAAATACAAAGACTTCTGGAAGGGAGCAGATGCTCTTTAGAGGAAGATAAGTACATGAGTACTATAATACAAACGGATAATGCACAGGAGCGGTGCCCGTGACTCAGAGGCTTCGTAAGGGGACAAGATAACATCTGCAGTGGCGGCACTAGTAAGACTTTATTATAAAGGAAGTGGTGTTGAATTGGACTTTGGAGAATTTCAGTTGGTAAAGAGAGTGGGCAGAGAGTGCCCCTGGAGGAGAGAAAAGCATGAGAAAAGTGTGAGAAGTGGAAAAGCAGGCGCAACTTCAAGGCCTAGAGAGTGGTCTCCTCTTGGAACGTTCGCTTAAGTGGGGAAACAGTAAGACGGAAGGAGGAAGGACGGGCTGGGGCCAGAACCTGGGAGACCTCGAATCCCCGGTGGTGGGTTAGGGTTAGGCACAGGGGAGCCCTTGCAGGTCTCATCCGAGCCAGTGAAGGTCTCCTTTGAAGGAGCAGGGAGATAAGACCATCACAGGGAGCTGTAGGATTATTGCTGTGGCCAGCAGTGTGTGGGAGGGGTTGCCTTAAGGAAGCAGTTGTACCAGTGAAGGAGGGAGGTGATGAAAGTCTGGTCGAGGTTGGTGGCAGTGGGACAGGAGGTAGATGTGATAGAGTGAGAGCTTCAGCTCAGAACTGGATCAGAGAGGCAAGGGAGAGTCTGAGAAAACAGGCTTAGAGTTGGCTGACTCAGAATGGTTATTCTAAATATTTTTCTGGGAAACGATGGCAAAGTAAGCTTCTGTGTAGCTTAATATATGGCAGATAGTAACACTTATACATAGTGATTAAGTTTGAGTAGGTTATATATTTTATACAAACATCAGATCAGTGGTTAATAATAGTTACCATTGCCTGGCAAACACCCACCATGTGCCAGGTATATTGTTATTTCAAGCTTCACGACAGACTTCCCATTTCACAGGTGGGAAACTGAAGTTAAAGGAGTTAGATGACTCGGCTTAGGTCAAGCAGCTAAGTTAGTAATTAAGCTGCATTTGAATCCAGTATACCACGATGGTGTAAGACGAGATCTAACTTTAGTTATTAGAATTCATCTCTTCTTGTAAACTCTTCTACCCAACAGGAGTTTTTACTTCTTTTTAAATTGTTGCATTCCTGGGAAATATTTATTTCATAACCATTGTGTTCTTGCATTCACACTCCTGTAGAGTTTCCATCTGCTGAGGAATGAAGCACAGTGTGATGCTGCGTTAAGCCCACTAAATGTCAGGCACATCTACAGAGCAGCTTTCAACAAGTAGTTAATCTTTTCTGTAAACATGGGCGTAATTCCATTGTTGTCCGGGTGCCTGAAATGTCTTGGGAAAGACAAAAAAAGTGCTGATGCCTCCACACTGACTCCTTCGGGTGGAGCTGAGGAGGGCTTGGGTGTGTCTTGGGGAGTCTTAGCTCAGCCCTCAGCTAACCAGTCTTTCCAGACTTTTCAAAGGTTCTGGAAGAAGTGCCTCAGTCCCGAGGCCTTGGTGCCTGGGGCCCTGCCGCTCCGCCCTTTGCTTTTCTCCAGTCTCCCTCTGGCCCTCCTGGGATAATGGGCAGGGGTAGTTCTGATGTTGAAGCCACTGCCCCACGGACCCCAAGCCTCAGCATCCCGTAAAATGCCAGCGCAGCCCCATCACGTGCACCTTACCGCCGACACCTTGGGCTGGGAGGGTCCAGGACCTTCGGAGACCTCAGGAATGTGAAACCTACATTTCAGGAAAATGAGGACACCAGAGTGAGAGGCTGCAGGCCATAGGTCTTGAGTTTTTGCCTGGAATTCAAATGTGTGACATGCAAACGTAATATCCCTTGCTTCATAAGGTACCTGAAAAAACTTAAAAAGGAGTTGGCCTTTTGGTGGATAACCAGATAACTTGTAAACGATTTTTTTTAGGCGTCAGAATGAATGTAAGTTTTCACCTAGGGAAGGAATTCAAAACAGAAATCCCTATTTTGGCCTTGACTTTGTAAGGGTCAAATAGTCATCCCCATTTAATAAAAGAAAGGAAAGCATCTTTTTCTGAATTTTCTTATCCCTTCAAAAGATGTCTTTCGTGCAGTTAAAATGTATCTCTGTCTTTGAATGGTCTCAAACCTTATTTTAGGTCTCACAGATAATTTTAGGAATTAAAAATTACCTGAGAAAGTCTCAGATGCCTCACACTTAATACCCAATCATCATTTCTTCTTCTTTCTTTTTTTTTCCGCTTCTCACTCCACCTCCAATTTGCTGCAGGATATCCTTAAAATGATGAACTGGGGCAAAAAACACAAAATGAAAAATAAAAGCAAAATCTGAGAATCATGTCACAACAGCAGCTTCCCCTGTACGAATGATCTCGCAGCGAGGATTTAGTTTCTGCCGGGCTTTGCAGACCTCACTGGCTTCTCCTCTCAACATCAGGCCAACCCCGAGAGGTGACTGTGTTCCTGCAGAAACCCTAGGCCCCACGAGTCTACTAACTTGCTCCAAGTCACAGGCTGTCCAGCCGGAAGTGGCTGAGAACGGGGTGGACCCCAAACCCTTTATGAAGTTAATGATCTGTGATCAGGTTACCCTCCCCGGCCCCCCCCAGGCCACCAAAAACTGTGAAAATAGCAAACACGGAAAGGCAGTGGAACTTTATTAGAGTACCGCTTCCAGAGCTCCTGGGTGAGGACAAGATGAAGGCCCAGAGGAGGCCTTCTTCCTAAAATTGATAGAAAAAACCTTTTTTTTTTTTTTTTTTTTGCCCACTATTGGTGGGGAATTGGGGTGCAGTAGATGCGCTACCTGATTGAGCTTTGGAAATCAGGGTAATGAGTAGTAATATCTTCATATCAGTCTTTGATCTGCCTTTGTTTTTCTTCTACTTTCCTAAACCAAACAAACATATGTTAAGGACCTTATGGCTGCGGAACTCTGTGTTGTTAGGTGCATGTAGGAGTCGAAAGTGACTAAGATGTGGGACTTTGCTCTCCAGGGGTGGGCAGACAGGTGTGTAAATAATTCGTGCAGAAGGAGGGCAGAGATATGCCGGGAAAATTCTATGGAGGTGGAAGCACTTGGTGTGTAACTTCTGATACGTGACATTTCCACTGATGTGTTTAGTGAGTCTTGGAGGTAGGGTATTGTCCTTAAATGAAGAAGTAAATTTTTTTTTTTTTTTTTACAAACTCCATGGATGTTTTCCTTTTTACTTAAGATCTTTTAAAGAAACTCAAAATAACGTATGGAACATGTTTTAAACATTGTAAGGAGCTCAGCAGATAGGTTTTAGATGAATGCAAATAAGTTTTAAGATCAATATTAATGCATTACATAATTATCATTTCCATCAAATCTTCATTGAGTTTTTCCAAGGTCATTATTCCATGAATCCAAATACACGTGAGACATACTTTCCGGCACACATCCAGGACCTTATGTTGATGGAATGAACAAAAAGAAGAGAGAGAGTGGGAGAGAGAGAGAGAGAAGGGGCAAAGGAAAGAGGAAGGAAGGAAAGAAGGAACCCAATAGGAGAGAAAGTATTGGGTTGGACAAAAAGTTCGTTCGGGTTTTTCCGTAGGCTTTTACGAACTTTTTGGCCAACCCAGTGTATATACAAAAAGAAATCCAGAGTTACGTGGCACCGGCCAAGTGTCTAATGAACAGCATAGATGATTGTAAAATGACTTATAAAACAAAGAGAGTAACTATTAAAAAATATCTTGTAATGCTTCAAGACTCTCTTCAAAGTATTTGTCTTGTATTTTTGTCTATAATATTCTTGGGAAAAGTGTGAAACTAGTGGCTTCACAGTTAATTTTGGGGTCTTATTTTTTAAGAAAAGACTGTTATTTGGAGGTAGTAAAATAAAACATCGAAAGCTCTTTAATACCGTTCACACGTTCATGTGGCCAGACCATGTTTTCCTTTTAGCCTCTGATGAAGGGATCTTTATGTAAACTGTTGGAACCCTTACTTGTTTAAACAAGTTTTAGAATGAATTTTCAAAAAGAAGTGTAGGCAGGTTCTTTGTTATACGAATAATTTGTCTTTGTAAGTTTGAAAATAAAAGAGGATTTCAGAAAAGTTAAAGACTTTTAAGGACAAATGTTATTTTTTCAAGGCCAGCTATTAATTTTAGTTTAGAAGTCAATATTTTTTGATTGATTTGACCCAAATGAGTTTTCTTTTCTTTCTTTCTTCTTTTTTTTGTTTTTTTTGCATGACTTCTTTCATCTTCCGTGACACTGAAATGGGACTTAAAAATTGAACTCTGACCTCGTTAGTTCAATTCCTAACATGGTTTAAAATCTCTGCACCCCTAATACCAATACGTACCAGTGTTGAAAATTTCTTTGAGGCTAGGGATTTTTAAAGTCCTTATATGCTTGTTAAATTAGTATTTATTTTAAAATGATTTCTTCCTATATGATGGCATTTTGCATTTTCCCAAATTGCACTGTATGAAGAGGACACTTCATTACCTTTACACAGAACATAGACTTTGGGATTATTTCCAATAGGAGGAGTGAGCTTGGTGGTTTCATAAAGTAAAGTTACAGAACAAAGGAGCTAAGGAAATCTTATATAGCACCTAGCCCAAAAGATGAGAAAACTGAGATCTAGAATATTTCTGAGATAAAAGACAAAAGACCTAAAATTATGTGAAAAAATATGATTTTTGACTTAAAAAGTTCTGAATGACACACAAAATGCCTGTGTTCCCTGAAGCAAGCTCTCCTGGCTCTCCTGCTGAAGAGAATTGCCCTCATGGGCAATTCCCAGGGTGGAACTTGTGAGAAAGTACAGGACTCATCCAGCACTGCACAGCATCTGAGTCAGTGTCTAGTGAGTCAAAATCCTCTCCACGGACACTTCCTCCTTGACTTAAGTACAGTCAGTTCTGTGTGGATCCTTCACTGGGCGGGGACAAGCAAGCTGAAATGTGAAGGTGGATTCTCTTTTCTCGTCAATAAACCTCAGGGGCCTGAGTTGTCCTTCCACCTGCTCGATTTGATGGTCTGTTTCCCAAGGATGTTCGGACTGAAGTGAGATTCTTACAGATGACAAACGGGATCTGTAGATCTTGCTTTAAGGACCAGACACGGTCTTGAAAAGTTGTGCCTAAGGAAATTTGGTTGATTAGATCATACTTTCCTACCGACAAATCACAATACCAAAGATTCTTCATTACATTGTTCTAACACTTTAGCTTTTCTTTCTTTTTTCTTCCTTTTGACTTTTAAAAAGATTAGATTTTTGTGCAGACAGTTGTTAATCTATTCCTAAAATGCCAAGGCAAACACATAGGGTTTTAGTGGCTATCAAGGGCGTGTATGGTGAACATAGGCAGGCCTTTTAGTGAAGCATGAATAATTCTTTTTAGTATCATTAACAGCATATGAAGTTACAGTTTTAGTTTTTTTGTTTTTTTGGTTTTTTTACCTTTTTGTTTTTTAAGTGCAAGTCCACCAATATTTTAAGCCAGCATTTAATTGCCTCACCTCTTTTTCCTTAGTTCATTTCTAAGTGTCATGTAACTAACTACTCTAGTAGTTGGGTAAAAAGAGCTGAAGAGTTTCATATTTTGTTGGCAAATGAATTTAGTGTCATAAATTCATTTTAAAAAGACTTGTATATACACTTTGGAACTTTCGTTCACAAGTGAGTTTGGCCTCTCTGCTTTTTTTTTCTTTTTTATACATTTTTATCCTGGAATAATTTTAGGATTACAGAAAAGCTGCAGAGGTAGAGGGAGCTCTCATACACCCTCACCCAGTTTCCCCATCTTCCTCGGTCTTAGCACTCACTGTGTTTTTACAGTAGCACACGTTATTAAATCATTTCAGAAACTCTTGACTTTCCACTGTGCTAAGAGAGAGCCCTTTCCTTTGTATGCAAGGAACTGGCATTCTCTGTTGGAATCACCCTCTGAGCCCAACTGCTGACCAGAATTACTAAATGTTTCAGAAGAAAGGGCCTCTCATGCCCCTTCATTAAAGAAAACAAATCTAATTACACAGGACCTCCCTAATTACTTACCCGTCCTAGACTTCTCAATGATGTTTCTGTATTTCTTAATTTCTCCCTTTGTCTCTCTTTTTTCTTTTTTTCCCTTTGTCTCTTGAATTTCTTTCCTCCCTGTTATAATGGGTGCATTTTGGAAAGTGTTCTAAGTCAAGTGGAATTTTACACAAGTTTTGACAACGGATGGAGTCCTGTTAACATCTCAGCAATCCGAGAAGTGTGCCAGGTTTCCTGTCTGATTCTGAGTGGCAGGCAGAGAAGGGCAGCATTCATGTGGGGTGAGGGTGGGGTGCCCTGGTGTTGATGGGTGGGCAGTGCTGGGGCCTGCCTGGAGGAGCTGCGGCCTCATCTGGCACTGGTTCCCAGGAGAGCTGGTTTCTCACCCACATACTTTCAGCCAGGGCTGGCTTGTAGGGAAGCCTGGCCGGCAGAGAGAGAAAGTGCCTCTCCCATGTGAAATGAGGCAGAATCAAGGGGCGGTGGGAGAAGTTTCCCACATTCATGTGATTTTACCCTGTCTCTGCCTAGTACATACAGCCTGTGCCTTTCAAACGTTTTTTTTAAACAGTGAAATTCTTTCTTCATTATTTATTTATTTTAAAAATTTATTTATTAATTTATTTATTTTTGGCTGCTTTGGGTCTTCATTGCTGCGTGCGGACTTTCTCTAGTTGCGGAGCACGGGCTCTAGGCACGCAGGCTTCAGTAGCTGTGGCACATGGGCTCGGTAGTTGTGGCTCACGGGCTTAGTTGCTCCACAGCATATGGGATCTTCCTGGTCCAGGGCTCGAAGACCCCCAGGACCCGTGTCCCCTGCATTGGCAGGCGGATTCTTAACCACTGCTCCACCAGGGAAGTCCAGAAATTCTTTCTTTAAAACACACCCAGATACCCTTCCCGACACAGACATATATAAAAGAAAGTTCAGTACATTGAACAGGCGTCTGTTTTATCTGGAAGCTCAAGCCGGCCTGGCTGTAGCTCAGAAGTCCTGGAGGAACTCAGGTTTCTTGTAGGACATTCATAAGGCCTTTCCTGAACGTTAATAATTTAATGTGCTTTAAATCTCTCTTAAACTAAGCCATAGCGGGCTGTGCTGTAGCATAATGTATCCTGACAAATTAAAAAGTAAGACTTGTTTTATGATAGATTACTCTTTTTACTTGTATCTGGAGCAAACTGAATTTCTATAATCTCTTTCTTTAAAATGTAGAATATTGGGGGCTTCCCTGGTGGCACAGTGTTTGAGAATCTGCCTGCCAATGCAGGGGACACGGGTCCGAGCCCTGGTCTGGGAAGATCCCACATGCTGCGGAGCAACTAGGCCCGTGAGCCACAATTACTGAGCCTGCGCGTCTGGAGCCTGTGCTCCGCAACGAGAGAGGCCACGATAATGAGAGGCCCGCGCACCGCGATGAAGAGTAGCCCCCACTTGCCGCAACTAGAGAAAGCCCTCGCACAGAAACGAAGACCCAACACAGCCATAAATTAAAAAAAAAAAAAAAAAAAAAAGAATCAGCTGGCCATGATATACTCTATTAAAAAAAAAAATGTAGAATATCTACAACATTCTTCTTAAATACCACCGTCGTTTTAAGGTTTCTGCTACCTGTCTTGAGAATAGTGCTGCGTTTGAAGTACACATGTGGATGAGTATCATTGTACAGGATAATATTCTGGGGTCATCCTGAAAGGAAAAGTGGCTTTTTGCATTAAAGATATTTAAATTTCCCATCACTTTCTTCACCCCATTCTTCCTTTACCATTATCAGCTTTTTCTGGTTGCAGAAAATATTTTTGCAGAATACGCTTTTCTTTTGTCTCCTACAATTGTCCTCAGCCAGACTGGTCAATGAAACCCTGCAGCTCTGGGTCTGATGCCACCTTTCCCAGAAGGACTCGTGATGGCATTGATGTGGGATGAAGGGGGAGGGGTGACAGGGAAGGAAGATGCTGGAAATGTGTTTTCACAACTCAAAAGAATATTTCTGGATTAGATTTTACACCAGAAAAAAAAAAAAAAAAAACTTGGTGTGAAGGTTAGTACAATTTGAAAAAGTTCTGTAGATTAGAAAATAGTATTCCATCATTTTTAAATGTCTTGATTTTGGTAATTGTACTGTGGTTATATAATGGAATGGCTTTGCTCTTAGGAAATACATGCTGGAATATTTTGGGATAAAGAAGCATGACTGTTCTCAAATGGCTCAGAAAAATGTATATATACTATAAATAGATATACACACATACAGGGGGGAGGGGAACAAAGAGACATAACCAATGTGAACCGTTGGGCAGTCTGGGTGAAGGGCCTACAGAAGTGTTTTTGTCTCGTTTTTGCAGCTTTTTTGAAAGTTTAAAATTAGTTCAAAATTGAAAAAAAATGTTCATATTCTCTTTCTTTGTGTTTGCTCATCAGTCAAACCGGAACAATGTCCAGGCAGAACCAGAACACTATCCAGGAGCTTCTGCAGAACTGCTCGGATTTTTTGATGCGGGCCGAGCTGATCGTGCAGCCAGTAAGCTTTCTTTTTCTCCTAAAGTACTGTCCACACCTGGTTTTGTACCTGGTTTTGCTCCTGGTTAACTTAGACTCATAGCCCTGACCTGTGCATTCTCATCCCCTGCCCTCCTAGTGTTTAGAGATGCTTTTTCTCAAAACAGACTAGAGCAGGATGTCTATCTTCCTAAACTACTTGCAATGTTGGCTTAACAATGGGAACCAGTTTTCACATAGTTTTTTTCCCAACAAATATTTACACTACGGATTGCCACCCTTTTGGAATTGCAACAACCTGTTGTCATTTCTCTGATTTTGTAACGCTTTCTCTTCCTAGAGGTGCAACCTGACATGTTTATGTCACTGGATTGTCGTGGGTTGTGATGTACACCATCAATTTAATGTCTTTTTTCAGGAAAATTTACCATCTTGTGAGAATAATTCTACATGAGAAACATTACAAAATATGGATAAATAAGCAATTGAAAATTGAGGGAAAATGGTAACATTCGTGAGAACCTCACAGTATTTCTTGATGTTACAGAGATAGCTTAGGATCTTATTGAAACAGGCTAAGAAGGCACGAGATCCATGATATTTTCCGAGTACCCATCACCCAGCTCCCCCCAAAGGTGGCCATCTCACTAAGTATCACCACCCATCATCAAAACCAGGAAATTGATTGGCTCAATACAATTAACTAGGCAGCTTTCTTTTTAAGAACCGAAAAGTTATTTCCCACAAGTTGCAGGAAAAGCTCAGTTTATGTGTAAAAAAGACCTCATCTGGTACAGTGTTCTTATCACAGTGAAATTACAGTTAGATGAGTGTCCTGTGAAAATAAGAAAGATAGGCATTTAACACTGAAGCAAGGGAAAGGTCAGCACTCTGTGAATATGCTTTTAAAGGCGTCTGAAAATTTAAAATATAGCCTACAAATTTTGCTTCATGAATCTCCCTAATTTACCTCCCTATTTCAAATTACTAAGACAATTTTCAGTTAGAGATTTTTTGCACTTACGTGGAACGGGGCAGGGGACTTATAATATTTAAGTTTATAGCAGAAGCTTTTGCTTCTAGTAATACACATGAAGCTTTTCTTTCCAGTATTATGTGTTTCCTTCATGTGACTTCTTTCTTGTAGGAACTGAAGTATGGAGATGGGATACAGCTGGCTCAGAGCAGAGAACTGGATGAGTGTTTTGCCCAGGCCAATGATCAGATGGAAATTACCGATAGCTTGATTAGAGAGATGCGGCAGATGGGCCAGCCCTGTGATGTTTATCAGAAAAGGTATTGCCCACAGAGCGAGCGTGGTGCCCGCACGCCTCGTGGAGTTGCACTCAATCCCCTGACCCAGGTCTTCCCTGAAGGAAGCACAGATATTCCCCAGGAAGGGCTCCCTTGCTTGGTATTTTGCAGCTTTATGTGTCTCTAATACGAATTTACTAAGCCCACTACCTTCATCTTTTGTGGAGTCACAAAGCTGCCATGCGAAGAACGAAACAGACCTGCCCAAGAGGGCGTGCTTCTTCTCAAGAGTTGACTTTGCTGTGAGATGTTCACTGTGCTTCCACTTAGGGGGCAGCAAAGACCTTTGGCACAGCAATTGACTTTGAAGAGTCTAAAATTAAGTCCAGCTCAGTTTAATGCATACAGAAATGAGACTCACAGAGTTGAAAATGCCGTTTAAGGCAGAGGTGTGTAGTCTGATTTTGAGATCACACTACCCAGGGCGCATGGTCCTAGGAAATTCCCAGGGTGGAACTTGTGAGAAAGTACAGGATGCTGCCAGGTTGGGCAAAGGCAGTTACACTTGCTGTGATGCTTCAGGCTTGGAGCGTCAGAATATTTAAGGCTTTGCATGTGATCAAGAAAAAAAAAAGTCTATGAGTAAAACATTTGTGACCTCTGTACTGACACAGAGGGGGCTGTTTGCCCAGGACGTGTTTCATGGGCTGTTTTCCTGCAGTGGTGTGATTGTTTTCCTTTCCTTTCAGACTGCTGCAGCTCCAGGAGCAAATGCGAGCCCTTTACAAAGCCATCAGTGTCCCTCGAGCCCGAAGGGCCAGCTCCAAGGGAGGTGGAGGGTACACCTGCCAGAGTGGCTCCGGGTGGGATGAATTCACCAAGCACCTCACCAGCGAATGTCTCGGGTGGATGCGACAGCAGAGGGTAAGCAGCTTCCGGTGGGAGGAGGTTGGTTCTCAGAGATCCTGGCCAGGTGTGCAGACCTGGCGGGATGGTGGTCGGGACCTCAGCTGGCAGCAACCACTTGCTGTTTTCGGCATTTCCTCATATTCTTTTACTTTGAAATAAGTGAAAATTCAGGGATTGTTTTCTTCCCACGTGGCTTAGGGAACCAGCCTCATTGCTTTATAGTTGTACTTTATCACATAGGTAATATTTAACACGTATCACTGAATTGGTAGATTGTGAAAATCTAGTTCTTACCATTCACAGCCGGAAGATCTGTTATGGGAGTTTATGTGCTGAAAAACTTCATCGCTGAGCTCCCGGGGTGTTACCGAGAGGTACTTAAGAGAAAAAAAGAGAACATTGTGGAGGTTCATTTAAAATGTTAACAAATCGGAGGAGCTGGACACGCAGTAAAACTGGATCTTCCGGTTTGGGCTCGTTGGTTGCCTAACCTTATATTTTTGAAGTGTCAGTTGTCTTGGGCAATCATGACATCACTGATGTGGGAGTGAAGTGAAATACTGGCACCAGAGGTGCTGAGCCTTTCCCTAGAACTGGAGTTTCTACAAAGGATGTTTCAGTGCTAATTATTGTTGTGTTGTTTTACGTAGTAATTATGTGCTGTAATGAATGTAGATGGGAATTGTGTAATGAAAACTCGATCCTGATGAACTGTCCTTCTCGTGAGGAGGTGGGCATGTTAGAATGATCAGTTGTGCAGAGATGCAGTTGTCGTTGTTGGAAATAGTGGTTTTATTACTTGTTGTTGGACCAATTTAGCAGTGGTTCTGAAGTTTCTCAGCCACTTAAAGATTTTTGTGGGTGTTCTTTCGCAAGTGTGAGGGCTTATGCAACTAAACATGCATGCGTGCATTCATTCATTCAGTTGAATGACCTTTTGTCCCACATATTATGAAGACTTTAGAACACTTACAAGAAGGTGGGGCTTATAGAGGAGGAGAGTCAGTTGTAATCCCAAAAACCTAAATACAAACCTATTTGCATGTTTCCCAATTCCCTTCTAATCTTTGAACACGCATATCTGGAGCATTTACTATGTTTTGGCACCATGCCAGAAAATGAGGTACAAAGCTTATGTCCCGTAGCCCTGAAAAGGAATATTATTGAAGAAGACAAGATACATACAGCCAAATGCCAAATTTTTCTGCATGAACTGTACTAAAACCCTGCTCAGATGGGAGTGGGGGAGGGCTGGCACTCCCGTCCCTGTGGAATGGAGCCAGCAGAGAAGGCTGGGCCAGGCTCATGGGGCTTGAACTGCATGGGGAGGGTCAGTGACCAGTGACAGACGTTCGGTGAAACAACCTTTGAACCAGATTACTTATGAAATGGCAAATTCCCTCATTTCTTTTTAAGTCACTCTGACAGTTCTATAACATGACAGCTCATAATTTGTCATTTTCTGTATTCATATTGGGTGTAGCTTTGTAAGAATCTTTTGTAGCTCAGCATTTTAAAATTTTGGAAAACGGCATTATCACGTGGACTCAGTTTTCTGTCATGGCAGGTGGTCGGGGAGAGGGGGTGGGGTACACCCCTTTTACAGATGCAACTGCTTTTCAGATCAGGCAGCCTCCAGGGTTTCAAAGGGATTAAAAGCAGTTTTATCACTTGCTGCTGGTCTGCTCTGGGGTTCTCGGGCCCTTTCCTCTTATCCCTTCTTCCCCTAAGCATAGCCTGCATTCTTCCTCCCACTCCCAGGGGACTGAACTGTAGGGCCAGCTGATAAGGGAGAAGTGTCCCCAGAGGCACAATCCGTACGCAGTCACACAGCTCCTGGGCCAGGGTTGTGTTTCCCTGATTTGTGTTTCTGCTGATGGATGGGGCAGATACTGTACACCTGGCTGGTAATGAGAGGTGGGATCGGGAGCCTGGTCATCTCATTAATTTCCCAGTGCACTCGCTTGTTTCTGCTTTAAAGTCGAAATGAGCCACGGGAGAGAAAGATCAGAGTCCTGGGTAACTTACGGTTTTCTGATGGCTGCCCTTTCTGAAGGCTCGCCAAGTACATGAGAACTTGGATGTGGCTTAGAACAATGTGTGTTATGTTCTTGCTGCAATACCAGTCTGGAATGTTTGCCCTCAGCATGTCCGAGAGATGACACAGGTGATTTGGAAATTTACATGAGCTAATGCAAAAGAAAGACAATAGACTCGCCACAGTACAAAGCTTGTGAAATAATATGTTTGATTCTTACTATGTGGCCTTCTTAAATTGAAGTAGTGGAGACTCAAATTAGAAAGTTAGATTTAATTTTTAAAAAGCTAACATAAATCCACGATCTTCATATTGCCAACCTTCATTGAAATTAAGGCATTGGGTATACATTGTAACTTCTCTTTGAAATGGGTCATAGGGAGTTTTGCATCCCGAAAGGCAATGCTAAATTCTGGATTTAAAGAGTCAAAAATTACATTGCTCAAAACAATTTAAAGAAATAAACAATGAAAAATTCTCTTGGGTCAACTGTTTAGCTTGGGAAGTAGTACCTGATTGAGCTTAATGAACTATTATTAACGCACATTTAAAAATAACTGAATATTGAAACTTCTATCCGTATCTTATAACATTGTATCATACATAGGTGTGCACCCACAGCTGTATATACACACAGGCCACTTGCATGTGCACAGGTAGACTTTTTTTCTTTAGAGGGCATGATCTAGGTTTTAAGGATCTCATTTTGGAATCACCTCTCCTCGGCCCATCTTGAGCTAGGGACAGATACGTTGAGGGGACCCCCAACTTACTGTGTTGGGCAACCCTCACTAGCCTTTTTGGGAATTCCAAGCCTTTACAAATTTTTTTTCGTTTCAAAAATATTGACTGTTTACAGCTTCAGTTGTGTCTGAGTGGAAGCTGTGTATGTCCCTTGGTACCTGACCCCTGATGACGCTGTAGGTGAGGGGGGTCAGAAATGAAGGGCCCACTCTCTCTCCCTCGGCAGGCGGAGATGGACATGATAACCTGGGGCGTGGACCTGGCCTCGGTCGAGCAGCACATCGGCAGTCACAGGAGCATTCACAATGCCATCGGCGACTACCGCTGGCAGCTGGACAAGATTAAAGCCGACCTGGTACTTTGGAACATTTCATTGGAGAGTCTTCCACGAGTGTACTCAAGGATGCTGTAGTTAGTTGATCCCAGGCAGTTTGGGCTGAAACATGAGTCTGTGATTTCTTCCCCAACAGACTGGAAAATTGTTTTTTAATCTTGGCATTTTTTTTTTTTTAATTGAAGTATAGTTGATTTACAGTGTCGTCTTAGTTTCAGGTGTACAGCAAAATGATTCAGTTATACATACATATATATCTGTTCTTTTTCAGATTCTTCTCCCTTATAGGTTACAAAATATTCAGCATAGTTCCCTGTGCTATACAGTAGGTCCTTGTTGGTTATCTGTTTTATATCTAGTAGTGTGTATCTGTTAATCCCAAACTACTAATTTATCCTTCCCTGGAAATTTTTTAAAATCCCATTTCGTAAATGGGGATGTGGAATCAGAAAGACCTACTAGGGATTGTGCTAACCCTCCAGGACTAAGGGCGCACACACACACTCGTTTATGCCACTGGTAAATGCATGTTTTCAGGGGTGGTAGTTCTTTTCTGCAGAAAGCAGACCATCTCTTCAAATAGAAAAATGCGACAATCCTATAGTTTTATTTTGGTGAATCCTTGGTGAAGTCCTTGGTGAAGCCTTTCCTATGTGGTAATTAAACTGTATTTCTAATAAGGAAATCGTGTCTCATCCTGACATTTTTCCTTTGCTGAAAGGACTGACTTGAAGCTGGGTCCAAGATTACAGCCTAAAATATTCATCTGATTTTAAGTACCTGGTTTCCACCCAATCTCTACACTTTAAATCACTGACTTTTTAAAAATTGAAGTATAGTTGATTTACAATGTTGGGTTAATTTCTGCTGTACAGCAAAGTGACTCAGTTACACATATATATGCATTCTTTTTCATATTGTTTTCCATTACGGTTTATCACAAGATGTTGAATATAGTTCCCTGTGCTCTATAGTAGGACCTTGTTGTTTATCCATGCTGTATATGCTAGTTTGCATCTGCTAATCCCAAACTCCCCCTCCAGCCCTCCCCCACCCCTCTCCCTCCTGGCAACCACAAATCTGTTCTCTATGTCTGTGAGTCTGTTTCAGTTTCGTTGATAAATTCATTTGTGCCATTTAAATCACTGACTTTTGTACTTGGCCCGGAGATGCTCATCCTCGCCTTTTCCACCTTTTTTTTTTTTTTGCCTACTTTTGTCTACCTGAGTATCTGATCAGATCTCTCCCTCTTTTCTCTAAGATCTGAGGAGTCCTAAATGATATTTTCAAACTTTTAAAAGTTTGTTTAACAGTGATTCTTTAAGTGATAGTGATGAGCCCTTTCCTTTTAGAGGTGCCACCACCAGGCCAGTGAGGTTTGCCTCCAAATCAACTGAGAAAGGTCCCTGTGGGTGAAAGATTTCATAGAGCAAATTCTTCTTTCCACCGGGGAATCTGAAGTTAGTATGTATTTGACAGAAGGAGATTTAGAAGGGCTGTTTTTTTCTATATAAACCCTCAAGGGGAATTAAATAATTACTCACTGTTGGTCTTCTTCTAGCGTGAGAAATCTGCAATCTACCAGTTGGAGGAGGAGTATGAAAACCTGCTGGTAAGACAACTTATTTCTGAAGGCTCTGTGTTCAGTGCAATTCGGTTGTATAAATGTGGACCTGGGGATAAAGCACCTGCTTGGCCTTATCCCTAAGGACCCAGGAAGTGCCTGGAAGTATACCAAGGGGCTTATAGATGCTAATTTTATTTCTACTGCTGTGTTCCCTTTAGAAGGACATTTGAAAAGAATTTTTTCTGAAGGCAGTACTTAGTTTTTGCAAGTTTAAGTGTCACATAATTAGCATTTGTTAAATACTTGCAGTTAAAGCCATAAAGCTTTTCCACTTGTGAACTGTAGCGTTTTTAGGAAGTATAAGCAAAAATAAGACTTGTTTTCCTTAGAGAGAGGTTCATCAGACCATCATCACCATTTTATGACAAACTGAATCAATTACTTGACTCATAAGAAGAGATATTTCCATTCTTCTGCCTATTTGTGTCACCCTGTCCTCACTTTTTCAGTATTTCCTTGTTGGCAGTGATACTATTTAAATAACATGGCTAGTGGTGACACAACTATTTTCCAAGGTGATGGCACCTTGAATTTTAGGGATGTGGGAGAGGGCAGAAAAAGCTTGATTTATCTTTTTTAATAATCTATTTTCTCTCTATAGTCTAAAACTAATTATTGAAGCCAAACACCAGTGTCTGAATCAAGACCCTTCTGGATTAGGCTGTTACTTTGAATCTAAAATTGACCCCTTATTCATCATAAGCTTGGGTGGGTCCTTTTCACCCACCAGCTGATCAGTGAATGCAAAAGATTAACATTTGACTGATGCGTGGGATTTTTGTTGGTAAAAGGGATCCCGGAGGGTTTATCTGTGAAATCTGCAGGGAGCGCCATTCATGTGCATATTGTTGTCCTAACGCTGCCCTGACCTTCCTGTGCAGAAAACATCCTTTGAGAGGATGGACCACCTGCGACAGCTGCAGAACATCATTCAGGCCACGTCCCAAGAGATCATGTGGATCAATGACTGCGAGGAGGAGGAGCTGCTGTACGACTGGAGCGATAGGAACACCAACATTGCCCAGAAGCAGGAGGCCTTCTCTGTAAGCCCCCGGGCGACGTGCGGCGCTCATGAACGCATTTGTGATCTTTTTTTTTTTTTCTTTCTTTTATTTATTTATTTATTTATTTTTGGCTGTGTTGGGTCTTCGTTTCTGTGCGAGGGCTTTCTCTAGTTGCGGCAAGCGGGGGCCACTCTTCATCGCGGAGCGGGGGCCACTCTTCATCGCGGTGCACGGGCCTCTCACTATCGCGGCCTCTCTTGTTGCGGAGCACGGGCTCCAGACGCGGCAGGCTCAGTAGTTGTGGCTCACGGGCCTAGTTGCTCCGCGGCATGTGGGATCTTCCCAGACCGGGGCTCGAACCCGTGTCCCCTGCATTGGCAGGCAGATTCTCAACCACTGTGCCACCAGGGAAGCCCCATTTGTGATCATTTACTCGGCCATCTGGGATTCAGCCTCAGTGGAGTGGTCATGAAAAACCATTCCTTTCTGAAGGCTTTTCCGTGACTTAAGAGAGGCAGTGCAGGGCTTAGCATCTCAGAAGACAGCAGACAGGGTGAGATTGGTTCGGTCAGACATCCTCGAGTGTGTGTACCGCAGAGTGTGGTGGCTTACAACCGAGAATTAGAAAATCTCACCGTGTGTTGTAGCTCTGTCCCTTCACCTGGGTGAATTCAGACAAGCCATGTCACCAATCCGGCCTCAGCTGCTTACTGGATGATCTCAGACATCCTTTCTGGTCTTAAAAATGCTAAGATTCTTGAGGAACACATAATGCAATTCTTTGACATTGTTCATTTCCAAAATGCAGTTTTGTGTTTGACTTCCATTAACAATGGTGGGAGGGATGGAAGGCTGCCAGTGACTTGTTCTACAGGACTTGTTTTTCTTTTATTCGCAGGTACGCATGAGTCAGCTGGAAGTGAAGGAAAAAGAGCTCAATAAGCTTAAACAAGAAAGTGACCAACTTGTCCTCAGTCAGCATCCAGCTTCAGACAAAATTGAGGTGGGCTTCGTGAGATTTATATTCTTACCGGGGGAAGAAAGGGGACACTTTTCCGAAAATAAGACTATGCAGATGAGTGGTTCTTATCCACCATAAAGCCATGACAAGTTTATTTTATCAATACCCTAGACCAGGGGTTGGCAAGCTTTTTCTGGAAAGGACCAAATAATAAATATCTTAGACTGGCAGGCCATTTGGTCTCTGTTGATATTAACTCTGCCGTTGTCGTGTGAAAGCAACCATAGCAACGTGTAGATGAACGGTTGTGGCCGTGTGCCAGTGAAACTTTATTTATAAATGCAGGTGGTGGCCTGGATGTGGCCCTTGGGCTGTAGTTTGCTGACCTCTGCCCTAGACTGCCATCTGTGGGCTGTGCTCAAGGCTGACATTAGCTGGTAGCGCTGGTATGACCATTTTGATTGTTTAAAAAAATCCAGATATTTCCGTATCGGTTGGTAAGCATCACTGCCTTCATCCCCCACAGGCCCTCTTCATGGCAGGTACCTTTGTAACCGAAAGTAGGGGGGGTCCAGCTGTTTGCTGCTCAAAAGCTAACAAAGAGGCAAGGTTGGTGGAAAGGAAAGTTCGCTTTATTTTGGATGCCGGCAACCTGTCCAAAGGCCACCTCCCCCCACTTAACAATCCCGAGGCAAGAGCTTTTATCGATGGGGGTAGGGGGCTGCCTGTAGAAACAGCACAGTCAGCTCTGACAGTCGTCTTGAAATTAGTCATGCCGCGGTCTGATCAGCGTCATCTTGATTGTTTCAAGTGCAGTTAGTCTTTAGTTCCAGGGTCGGTTTGTTCCCATTTCTTTGAGGCCAATTCTTAGAACTGTGGCAGCTTATGTCATGGCTACAGTCTGGTCATCATGTAGTTCACTTCTTCCACCTGGTGTGGGTTTCAGTATCTATTAGACAGCTCACAGGATATTGTTCAGAATATTATCTATAGCCCTTGAGGAGGAACTAAAGGTCCTTGACTAAGCTTAATGAATAAACTATTGTTATTTAGTCTTGCTGGACTGTTTCTTTGTTTCTGCATTTTCTCACTTCTCTGATTAAACTTATTCTTTGGCTAAAGTTTTTCCACGGACAAAAGGCAGGTTGAGGACATGGGGGGCAAGGACCATAGTGTCCTGCTGTGTTTCACCTTGGACCTCTGCATGATCTAGCAGCTGTACAGGAACAGGGCTTGGTGCCCCAGTGCTATCCCTGTTCTGATTGTTCTGTTTTGATTGGTCAGTAGCCATGCCATTTGGATGAATATTTTGACTAATACTCCTAATTATATCCATTTGTTAAAGTTGTTTTTTTGGGTTTTTTCTGTTTTTTTGGCCACCCAGCTTGCAGGATTTTAGTTCCCCAACCATTGAACCCGGGGCCACGGCAGTGAAAGCGCTGAGTCCTAACCACTGGACCGCCAGGGAATTCCCAAAATTGGTTTTAAAATTTAATTTCTACCATACCAAGAGTTCCCTGTTGGGAAATTCTGGTTTCAATTTTTAGAAAAAAGTTTGCTTGATTTGGAATTAGATAAAAAATGCTTCATGGTTTTCATTCAGGCTCACCTATCTATGGAATAATGGATGCCTCTCTATGGCTGAATGGTGGAGAGACAGCTGTTGTTTTCTTGTTTCAGGCATATATGGATACTCTCCAGACACAGTGGAGCTGGATTCTTCAGATCACCAAATGCATTGATGTCCATCTCAAAGAAAATGCCGCCTACTTTCAGGTTTTTATACCTAGTAATCATTTAATTGTCTTTTGGGTCTTCACAGCTTCTCTTCCGAATGTGTCTGAAAAAGCGCTGAAAACAGTCTTCACGCTACGGCGTGGATACTATTTATTGGTTTTTAGTTTAGAGGAGCACAGATTGGTCACCAATCATTCTTGCTGTCACATAAGTTAATATACTTTCTGCTGTAATTCTTTCCTTTAACCACCTATCAGATAGACTCGTAGGGAAGATAATCCTTGAAGTTGAAATACTAGGTGATGCCGCGTATTGAGTTGCTTTTAATTGACACGGGGTCACCCGCATCCTTAACAGTTTTTTGAAGAGGCCCAGTCGACGGAAGCCTACCTGAAGAGCCTCCAAGACTGCGCCAGGAAGAAGTACCTGTGTGACAAGAACATGCCCCTGCAGTGTCTGCTGGAGCAGATCAAGGTGTTGGAGGTACTGTCTCAGACCCCAGGCCCTTACCCGGGAATAAAACAAATGCGCCCACCGACTCAATTCAGATTATCTGGATTTGTACTGCTCTATAGAGCAATGAGTACCCAAAGCTCAAGCAAGCATTGTCTTCATTTTCAGTGGCTTTTCTCAAAATACATTTCTTTGCGCGATCAGCTGCTGTGGCACGTTACTTCTGCTTCAGTAGTTACGGGTGCTCAGAACAAAACCGGAGAGAACACCGATGACGTAACGTGAAAATCCCTTCGGAAAAGCGTACTTCACATATTGTCAGCATAGCCTTTTTGCAAAGCGATATTCTTTCCCGCCCACCTAATTCATGGCTGTGTTGCCTCTGTAGTGGCTTCTTATGAAAGGTACCTGTGGTCCCTGCCGACAGATGAATTGGTGGCTTTTTACAGCTGATGCAGCTACAGCGCTATCTAATTTGTAATGTCATGATAGCTATAGTAATGCCGTTTGAAGGTCTTTATCTCACTTTCAGAGAGTATCTATGTTCGAGTATGATTTTATTTGCAATTGCAGAAAGAATGGGAGAAAATCCTTGAAAACAGGCGCCAGGTGCAGAACTTGGTAAACAAGTCCAAGAGGATTGTGCAGCTGAAACCTCGGAACCCGGACTACAGAAGCAATAAACCCATTATTGTCAGGGCTCTCTGTGACTACAAACAGGACCAGGTGTGTACTCGGCTAGTCAGAATGCTGCCAAAGTTGTCCCTTTCTTTACGGATGGATTTTTGTCCAGGGCAGAATTTAATTTAGGTTTCAGTGAGTACCCTAGTAAATGTCTTTCTTTTGTATACAAAGTGGCAAGCTGTTGAAAAAATGCAGTGATTTTTGTTCTGAGTTGTATGATAGTTGCAAATAAGTAGGACAATAGTTATTTTTAAACTATTCTAATTCTATTTTAAGGCTTAAGCCTTCTTTTCTTCCAATATGCAATTAGCATCTGTGATCCCTCTTTAAATTTCTGAAATTAAAAAAAAAAAAGAGAAACGTGGCCATTATGCTGCATGTAAAGGGAATGTCATTGCGGATTTTATGCATTAAACGAGCACATCAGTTCTGTAGGCTCAATGGTAAATACAAACATTTATATAGAAAGATGACTTGTTTTTAGTCATTATTTATGTAATTCCCACAGCTCTATTTTCTTATAAAAATTATGGAGGACTTAAGGAATAAAAAATGTGATGAGTTGGTGAGATGGACGTTCTAAAACAATGGAGTTTATTCTACCACGCAGAAGTGGTTTTATAACTTGGGTGGAGAGAAGTAAGAAATCTAAAGGGAGATTGAAATACCTCCATGTCGAACTTGTTACATTTTAGTAGTTAAGATAGTTGGCATATTTTAAATACCCATTTTAAGAAGCTATTTAGATGCTGGAGTTAATTTAGGAAGTTATTTTTCGGGGGACCTGATACCAAAATTTTTTTGTTTTTATTTAACAATTTTAAGAGCAAATGAATGAGACAAGTGACTGCCACACATTGAAATCTACGATATAAAACACAAACTCAACAAAAATAGAAAAGCCAGGGGGTGAGTTTCTGCTTTACAAAAGGATTGCTCACTTCACCGGGGGACTCCCCTGGCTGTCCCCTGGAAAGTCACTCTACCTCATTCCCTTCAGACACACCTTGTAGGCTCACCTGTCTTATTTAAAGCATCAGTCGTGTTGGGTTGTGTCAAGATCAGCTTCAATTGAGGCAAAAAATACTAAGAGCAAAGCTGAAACAGCACATGGTCGCTTCTGCTGCTTCTGTTCTTGAGCAAAAAGATAAAAATGTGGGCTCGTGGATAAAGCCAAACACGGTGCTGCTTGCCTTGCAGAAAATCGTCCACAAAGGGGACGAGTGTATCCTGAAGGACAATAATGAACGGAGCAAGTGGCACGTGACTGGCCCGGGGGGCGTGGACATGCTCGTGCCCTCTGTGGGCCTCATCATTCCTCCGCCCAACCCTCTGGCCGTGGACATCTCAAGCAAGTACGTCTTGAACTTCCTTCTGGCCGTGACATGAACGCGGGTGGGGAGAGATAGGGCAGACGCTGATCCAAGACACTTAGACACACCGCTCCTTACTGCTGTCACCTCTCCCCAGAGGGGGACCCGGTGAAGGTCCCTTTGCGTTGTCTTGAGGTTTTATGTTGCAGATACTGTGGTTATCATGGGAAGATGAAAAAGAATGTCTGACAGTAGAGGAGCTCATTCTGGCCATGCACCTTAAAGACGTTGTTTCGAAATTCTTCTGCCTTTTAGACAGTCAGTAGTTTGGCCTGTAGCCACAAATAGAAAATGCACTCAGCATCAATATTTGGCCATCAGTAGGTGGCGCATTCATTTGACAGACCGTCCAGGGGAGATTCTTCCAAACCTTTTATGATGGAAGTCTTCAGCCCGCTCAGGGTGGGGTGAGAGTAGCCCAATGAGCCTGTTTCCAAGCTCCAGCAGGCGTTCTGTGACCCGAGACCCATTTCTCACTGTTGCCTGCACGGCGCCAGACCTCCGTCAATTAAAAAGTTGTTGACAAACAACCCAACAACCACAAATTGTACAGCCTGTTTTGACCAAAATGATTCCAATGTATCGAAACCCATGTCGGTCATTGAGAATGTACTTTTGGGTATTAGTCTAAATCCATTGAAATGTTGAATGTTTTGCAAATGCCCCATTCACCCATTGCTCTGTTAGTTCTCCTTTGAGTTTTCTGTGCCATCGGGGGAGCGTGGCCAGGTTTCCCGTTTGGGATGAACTTGGAGAGCCGGGCTAGCGTGCTTTCCCTCTGCGCCTCCTAGGATCGAGCAGTACTATGAAGCCATCCTGGCCCTGTGGAACCAGCTCTACATTAACATGAAGAGCCTGGTGTCCTGGCACTACTGCATGATCGACATCGAGAAGATCAAGGCCATGACCATCGCCAAGGTACGTCCTCAGGACCACCCGCTGCCTGGAGGGGCCCCCCAGCTGCTCCCTGAAGTGCAGTTTCTACCAGGCAAAACTAGCTGTGCAGCTGATGCTTTTGTGCGTCAACAAGAGAGTCAGCTGAGCCTTCCTTAGAGGTTCTAGTCCGTCCAACACAGGATGGGAGGGATTCGCACCCGGCCGGTTAAGAGACAAACAGAAGTACTAATTAAAGTTACCGGACAAGCCAGAAGTCCCTGTAGGAAAGGCATGAGGTCCTGTGATACTCAGGGTCCCACTCTCCTTAGATGTAATGGAAAGTGAGGGCATAGTTATTGACTGGATAGCACAGAAGTAAAAGGTGGGATTGAATTCTTGGAAGCATTAGTTACCCTAGATCAGTGGTTTTCAGGTAGTGGCCCAAGAATCCAGGTGAGGGAGTCCTTTGGGATGACAGGGACAGCAGGGCGGAGAGGGGCAGGGAATGGGTAAGTTTGGGGCTTCCCTTTACCCCTTTAACTCTTTTCAGTCAGAGCAGCTTTGCTGTGATCTGCTTGACATTTGGGGCTTCTGAGTCCTATTTCCTTTGAAGAAGAAAATTCCATAGGCAGAAGAAAATTGACAACCCACTGCTATGGTTCTTAGGCGCAAGCTCTAAATCATCAAAGACCTTTTCTGTCTTAAGGGGTCTTTGAGGGGCGTTGCCTCAAGCGCCACCAGAGTAGTGCATTTCCCGGGAAGCTTTCTTGGCCACGCTCTGGGGCCAAGAAACACGCCCCGCCTGGTTTATTTCCAGCTGAAAACGATGCGGCAGGAAGATTACATGAAGACAATATCTGACCTTGAGTTACGTTACCAAGAGTTCATCAGAGACAGCCAAGGCTCAGAGGTGTTTGGAGACGATGACAAGAGGAAAATACAGACCCAGTTCACGGACGCCCAGAAGCATTACCAGACCCTGGTCATCCAGCTCTCCGGCCACCCCCAGCACCAGACAGGTGGGTTTAGAGCCAGTCCTTCTTTGCAGCCACCGTACATGCCGTTTTCAAAAGAAAGTACGTAGTTTGCCAAAAACTAGTTGCAGAATCACTTCTTTGCAAGATCGTATATCAAAAGTCATTGAGATGCTAGGTTTTCAGAACCAAATCAAAGGAAGTAGCGACACTTTTCATGCAGCATGGATGGTTTTTTGAGGCCTTGCGCCCTTCTAGCCAAGAAGTCTCTGATTTTTGTGGTCCTAACATTTTTACAGTAACCACAACTGAAATCACTCATCTTGGTTCCTGCCAAGCTGTCAACCATAATAAAGTAATTGAAACCAACAGAGAAAATGACAAGCGGGAAACGTGGTTGCTGATAGAGCTCCAGAAGATTCGCAGGCAGATGGAGCTCTGTGAGAGCAGAATGACCCTTAAAAACGTCCTTCTGGCAGATCAAGGGTGTTCGCACCACATCACAGTGAAAATAAACGAGCTAAAGGTAGGTATCTGTTAAGGTTTTGCTTGATCCTAGGTATATTTATATTTAACTGTGAACTGGTAAAGACCTCCTGGTTTAAATATTTATAGGCAAGAAACCTTCATTTTCAAGAAAAGAGGCTTCTGGCACAATTTCCTTTTTTCTTTCCCATGCTGCCGAATCTGTGGAAAGATACCAGGCTGGGGATTAAACCACCTTTGCTGTTAGTTTGTGGGCCGCTCAGTCTGGCTGCAGTGTTTTTCCTTTTCTGCAATGTAGTGCTTTGTAGATTTCGAAAGTTTTCACAGACATTAATTTGGCTTCTGCCTGAAACAATCTATGATGTGGGCTAGACAGGTAGAATGATCTTACTTGTAGACAGTAAGGGGTGGGGTAAGAGCTGCAAGCCGTCGGCCGAGCTGGGACTGCAGCCCAGGTGTTTCAGTGTCAAGCTCAGCGATCTCTTCCGCTCAGCCAGGCCTGGGCACTGCACTGGGATCTCCGAGGTATATATTCTAAGGAAGAGGGTCACATTTACCCAGTGCTGGTAAGGCCTCTCTGATGAAGGACATGAAAGGTCAACTCTCACTTGAGTTGTTCACATTTTGTGGGCCTTTTGAGGACATGAATGACGGTGAGAAGCATACAGCTAAATCAAAAGCGCTTCCCTTCTTTTTGGACAGGGCTTACAGAATGATTCTCAAGCAATTGCTCAAGTTCTCAACCAGCTGAAGGACATGCTAGCTAACTTCAGAGGTTCGGAAAAATATTGCTATTTGCAGAATGAGGTATTTGGATTGTTTCAGAAACTGGAAAATATCAATGGCGTTACAGACGGCTACTTAAATAGGTAAACGCGACTGACACTGACCTCAAGATATTTGGCTTTTCTCAAGCTTCGTTTTCTGAGACTTCATTTGCCTTATGTGCTGGTTGCTGGAGCTGTTGCCTTATGGTTTCTCTTTTCATTGGAGCCTCACTCACATTCTTCTGTGCTTCTGAGAGAGGGTCCTCCAGCCTCGGGTGCCAATCCCATTGTTCTGAACTGTCTCTTCCAGCCAAGGCATCCTCTAAAGGCCAGAACTTAGACTTCTTCCATTGATGCAAGATGGTGTTCTGAGTCATGAAAGAGGGAAAAAATGTATTGCTCCGCAACTTATAAAATAAGCAGAGTAAATTTTTATCTGCTTTAATATTGTTCCCTTTTATGAAGAGTGGCAAGAGCCCAAGAGAGTTTCCAAGTCTAATTATGTCGCCGGCAATTTTATTTTCCTCTTTGGCTCCTGACAGCTTGTGTATGGTGAGAGCACTCCTGCAGGCCATTCTCCAGACAGAAGACATGCTGAAGGTTTACGAAGCCAGGCTTACTGAAGAGGAGACAGTTTGCCTGGATCTGGATAAAGTGGATGCTCACCGCTGTGGACTGAAGGTAAGGAGAAGGGTTGAACAGCGAGCGGCCCGGTTTGTGGGAAAGAATACAGGACTACTCAGTCCCCGGTGGTAGAGTTTCACTAAGTCTTCATGAGTTTGGAGGATTACTGGATTTCGTTGGCCACACGTGGTTGACATCAGCCGTTATCTCTAGAACACTGTTTTCCAGGGCGTGTTGGCAGGACCTATGTGAGAAAGTCGTTCGTGGTGAGATTAGTCTGGGGAACGCGAGTTAAACACAGTTAAGCTGGTACTGTAGTACTTCTCAGAACCTTTAATAGGTTAATAGATTTTATAATTTTTCAGGAACGGAATGGAGTGTGATGATGTAGCATTTCTCAAACTAATTTACACATCGAATCCTCTTTTTTTTTTTTTTTTTTTTTTTAACGAGTCGGCACAAGGAACTAGGTCACTGGCATAAATATAGGGAGATGCAATCAGTAGGTATATTTTCCTTGCGGTGTAGCATCAAGTGGGAATGAGGTTAATTTGTACTTTTTTTTTTTTTTTCCTCCTGTGACAGAAAATTAAAAACGACTTGAACTTGAAGAAGTCCTTGTTGGCCACCATGAAGACAGAACTGCAGAAAGCCCAGCAGATCTACTCCCAGACTTCACAGCAGTATCCACTCTACGACCTGGACCTGGGCAAGTTCAGCGAAAAAGTCACACAGCTGACAGATCGCTGGCAAAGAATCGATAAACAGATAGACTACAGGTGTGCCAACCTCCTTCCACACTTTCTTCCCATTTGGTTGTTCCCAAGATAATGTCGCTTGAAGTCATCACTATAAAAAACAGTGGTTTTGTTTTGTGTGTGAGTTCAGCATCCTGGGAGCTCTCTTCACGCACTGGCTGTGGGCAGCTTTGTTGACAACAGGAAGAGAGTATATCCAGTAGCCAAGCTTGAACCAACCTGTGTCAGAGGCGCTTCAGGTTTTAGGGAAATAATGGAAGCCATTGATCCAGCTCTTTCGTGACCTGTAAACTCCTATTACAACTGTTGGAAGGAGTAGCTCCTTTGAGGGAGCGTTTTCCAAAAGTTTGTGAAAATTAAATCTTATACAAAAGAAATGCCTTACTGCAAATGAGGGTTTAAAAACATCTCCTGAATCTTGCTTGTAGTTTATTTTACTAGCAGTGCTTCTTAAAAACATCTCTATTGATACATAATTCACATGCCGTATAACTCACCCACCAAAAGTGTCCAAGTCACTGGTTTTTAGTATATTCAGAATGTGTAACCGTCACCACAATCTAAGTTTAGAACATTTTCATCACCCTTAAAAAGAAACCCCATATCCACTGGCAGTCCCTCCCCATTTCCTCCCAACCCTCCAGCCCCAAACAGCCACCATTCTACTTGCTGTCTCTATAGATTTGCCAATTATTCTGGACATTTCCTATAAATCGAAAGATACAATATGTGGTCCTTTGTGACTGTTTTTTTTCACTTAACATAATGTTTTCCAGGTTTATCCATGGTGTAGCACGTGTCAGTACTTCATTTCTTTTTATGACGGTATAATATTCCATTGTATGGCTATACCACATTTTGTTTATTCTTTCATCAACTGATGGATATTTGGGTTGTTCCCAGTTTTTGGCTATCGTGAAAAGTGTTGCTACAAACATTCATGTATAATTTTTTGTGTGGATGTATGTTTTCAGTTCTCTTGAGTATGTGCCAGGTGGAATTGCCGGGTCATCGGGTAACTCTGTGTTAAATACTTTTGCGGAGTGAGAGCAATATTAAATAATTTTATTATCTCTGTTTGCCCCAGATTATGGGACCTGGAGAAACAAATCAAGCAACTGAGGAATTACCGTGATAACTATCAGACTTTCTGCAAATGGCTCTTTGATGCCAAACGCTGCCAGGATAACTTAGAATCCATGAAGTTTGGCGATTCCAACACGGTCATGCGATTTTTGAACGAGCAGAAGGTATAAGGCAATTTGTCATTGCATAGATGTCACTGGGTGTAAGCTGTACTTTCCTCTGGTTTTCATAGCAGTACTTAGGTTTAAAGTGATACATTTTTTAAAAACTTTATTGAAGTATAGTTGATGTACAGTGTTGTGTTAGTTTCAGGTATACAGCAAAGTGATTCAGTTATACATATATATACATTCTTTCTCATATTCTTTTCCATTATGGTTTATCACAGGATCTTGAATATAGTTCCCTGTGCTGTACACACTAGGACCTTGTTGTTTGTCCATTCTATATGTAATAGTTTATGTCTGCTAACCCCAAACTCCCAGTGCATCCTTTCCCCCTGCCACCCTTGGCAACCACAAGTCTGTTCTTGCTGTCTGTGAGTCTGTTTCTGCTTCATAGATAAGTTCATTTGTGTCATATTTTAGATTCCACAGATAAGTGATATTATATGGTATTTGTCTTTGTCTTTCTGACTTACTGCCCTTAGTATGATACTCTCTAGGTCCATCCATGTTGCTGCGAATGGCATTATTTCATTCTTTTTTATGGCTGAGTAGTATTCCAGCTGTGTCTATATACCACATCTTCTTTATCCATTCATCTGTCAATGGACATTTAGGTTGTTTCCATTTCTTGGCTGTTGTAAATACTGCTGCTGTGAACATGGGGATGCATGTATCTTTTCATGAAATGATAAATACTTACTATTACTAGTCCATTTTGTGAATGCTTAAATAGTGTCCAGAGGAAAAGCAATTGAGATATTTACAAAGAAATGCAGTTGTGAACATGGAAATAATGTAACGACCGTCATAGTAAAGTATCTTTATAAACTGAGGTGATAGGACCAGAAGAGAGTGCCGGCCAGATAGTAACCTCTTAGATCATAAGAAGTTGAAGATCTTTCTTCTAGTTTCTGACTAGAAAACTTGCTCATCTCCCAAGGTTTAACTGTGAGACGATGGGGTCTGAACATGTAGTCATAAACTGAGGGAAAAAAAACAAGTTACAGTGGTTAAAGAGTGAAAAAAACATTTATTTTAAAATATGTGTACATTTTAACATTTGTAAATATTTCCTTTTCTATATAGAACTTGCACAGTGATATAAGTGGCAAACGAGACAAATCAGAAGAAGTACAAAAAATTGCCGAACTTTGTGCAAATTCAATTAAGGTATGTTGGTTTCACAAAGAATGTTGATGTTTCATCAAGAATATTATTAACCGTGTTTGCTTCGGCAGCACGTATATTAAAACGAATGATACAGAGATTATTAGCCTGCCCTTGTGCAAGGATGACATGCAAATCCATGAAGTGTTCCATACTTTTTTTATAAAAGAATATTATTAACTACATTATTTTCTGATTCACTTTAAAGATTACAGACTTCTTGAGGAGAGCGATTATGGTTTTTATATGTTCTCTCGTGAACAGACTGTAAATGCTGTTATCCATTAGCTTGAATTGATTATACATTGGCAATATCTACGGGAATGGGCCGGTCTTCATCCTTTAGACTGGGGGTGTGTGCAGAGATCTCCATTTTGCATATAAACTGGTGCTACTTGGTTTAATAGTGTCATATGATGCTTGGACACTAGCAGCACGTGATGGCCTTTGGGGTTGGACATTAGAAGTACAGCTTGGTGATTTAAAGCTGGGGAACTGTAGCCATCAGTGACTCCTTTTAAGTCAATTAAGTATGTTTTTCTGAAACGTTATTATTCTGCAGGATTATGAACTGCAGCTGGCGTCATACACCTCAGGACTGGAAACTCTACTGAACATACCTGTCAAGAGAACCATCGTTCAGTCTCCTTCTGGGGTGATTATGCAAGAGGTAGATATGTCATTACCTATCTCTTAGAGCTCGCCCCTCCCTCTGCATCTTCTCTTTTCCCTGTCCCCTTCCTGTCTTCCCTACCCTCCCTGAATTCATCTCTTGCTATAGGGTATCCATTCAAAAAGGTTTAATAGGTTATCCTCTCTCTAGTGTAAGTCATCAGCATAATGCATTTTAGGGAATGATCAGTGAGAAGTCTGGGACTATTGCTCATACAGTAGAATCTTTGCAGAAACTGGGCTTAAATTCTGGGTTTAGTGAGGGGGGCATTTAAAGAGTGGAAAATATCCAGTCGATTTCTGAAAGACAACTTCTTCTCAAAGGTGTCAGAGAACATCACCCATCAGATGGTTTAGGGGGAACACCCTGGAGTGATGAGGATGAAATGTGAGGTTTTTGGCCCTTTGTTTCATTGCACTTTATTCTTTTATTGGGTTTTGGAATTAGCACAGGTGAAAGAAGGGAATTCACTCTTTAAAATATAATTTCACTATTGGATTGTTTTAGAAAACAGAATTGGTCAGCTTGCATAGGACTTCTTTTGAATGCAATACCTTTGATTTTTCCTTGCACTTCTTTTCTCCAAGGCTGCAGATATCCATGTTCGGTACATAGAACTTCTTACAAGGTCCGGAGACTATTACAGATTCTTAAGTGAGATGCTGAAGAGTTTGGAAGATCTGAAGGTAATTTACTTTATTTCCTTGGAGGATCAAAAAAGAAAATAGAATGGAACTTAATTATTACTGCCTCGTTATAACATGAATTTGGACATACTCATTGGTAAAACTGTATTTCCTCTAAACAGTTAGTATAATATAGTTTATTCATAAATCATGTGTCAGTCCTGTTCTCCAGTACACTGCTCGGAACGCACTCAGGTAATATTTTCAAAATTATAGCTATTTTACCTTGCCATAACCCCCAGTAATTTCATTTAATGTTTGGTCAAGGAATTTGCTTTCTTTCTTTCTTTGTGTTAAATTAAGAAGAACATCCAGGACTAGCTGGATTTGAATTTTCCATGTCGAGTTATTGTTTAACTTACTCATTTCTAATATTCGAATTGAGTTTATATGGAAACTTACTTGATACCTGGAAATAAAGGAAACATAATTTAGGAAATCATAAGCTTTTGGTCTTGGAAGAAATTCCCTCATTCACAGATGAGGAAGCTGAAACTCAGAGAGGGTAGAGCCCTTACTAAGATCACGCAAGCAGTTGACGGAAGGATTATGACAAGAATACAGATTTCTTGAATTTTTTGTCCAGTAGCTTTTGCCTTGTATCAGTGTCTACATGTGTGCTCGTGTGTGCGTGCTTGTCTGTGTGTGTGCAGGTGTGTAACAGGAAATGAGAAAGCACGTTGGTCTGGGGGGGGGAGGAAGTACCACTTCTTTCTTATGATGTGAGGCGTCTTTCTTTCAACACGCTCTCTGATTTCCCTTCCACAGCTGAAAAATACCAAGATCGAAGTTTTGGAAGAGGAGCTCAGGCTGTGCCGAGACGCCAACTCTGAAAACTGCAGTAAGAACAAATTCCTGGATCAGAACCTGCAGAAATACCAGGCGGAGTGTTCCCAGTTCAAAGCAAAGCTTGTGAGCCTGGAGGAGCTGAAGAGACAGGCTGAGCTGGATGGCAAGTCAGCCAAGCAAAATCTAGACAAGTGCTACGGCCAAATCAAAGAGCTCAATGAGAAGATCACCCGGCTGACTTACGAGATTGAGGATGAAAAGCGAAGCAGAAAAGCCATGGAAGACAGGTTTGATCAACAGAAGAACGACTATGACCAGCTGCAGAAGGCGAGGCAGAGCGAGAAGGAGAGCCTTGACTGGCAGAAAATGGAGTATGAGAAAGCCACCAAGGAGAAGGAGTTCGAGATAGAGAGGTTGAGGGTTCTTCTGCAGGAGGAGGGTACCCGGAAGAGAGAATATGAAAGTGAGCTGGCAAAGGTAAGAAACCACTATAATGAGGAGATGAGTAATTTAAGGAACAAGTACGAAACAGAGATTAACATCACAAAGACTACCATCAAGGAGATATCCATGCAAAAAGAGGATGATTCCAAAAATCTCCGAAACCAGCTCGATAGATTCTCAAAGGAGAATCGAGATCTGAAGGATGAGATTGTCCGGCTCACCAATAGCATCCTGCAGACCACGGAGCAGCGGAGGCGGGCAGAAGAGGATGCCCTGCAGCAGAAGGCCTGTGGCTCCGAGATGCTGCAGAAGAAGCAGCATCTGGAGATGGAGCTGAAGCAGGTCATCCAGCAGCGCTCCGAGGAGAGTGCCAGGCACAAGCAGTCCCTGGAGGAGGCTGCCAAGACCATCCAGGACAAAAACAAGGAGATCAAAAGACTCAAAGCTGAGTTTCAGGAGGAGGCCAAGCGCCGCTGGGAATATGAGAATGAACTGGCTAAGGTAAGGAACAATTACGATGAGGAAATCATCAGCTTGAAGAACCAGTTCGAGACGGAGATCAACATCACCAAGACGACCATCCACCAGCTCACCCTGAAGAAGGAGGAGGACACCAGCGGCTACCGAGCCCAGATAGACACTCTCACCAGGGAAAACCGGAGCCTCTCGGAAGAAGTAACAAAGCTGAAGAACGCTCTAGCCCAGACCACGGAGAACCTCAGGAGGGTCGAAGAGAACGTCCAACAGCAAAAGGCCACGGGCTTGGAGATGTCGCAGCGGAAGCAGCAGCTGGAGGTGGAGCTGAAGCAGGTCACGCAGGTGCGGGTGGAAGAGAGCACGCGGTACAAGCAGTCTCTGGATGATGCCGCCAAGACGATCCAGGATAAAAACAAGGAGATAGAGAGGCTAAAGCAGCTGTGCGAGACAGAAGCAAAGCAGCGCAAGTGTCTGGAGGATGAAAACGCCAAGTGGCAGAGGGCGCAGTGTGAGCTGCAGAAGGCCTACGGCAGCGCCACAGAGACGATCGGCAAACTGAAGGCGCAGGAGCAGGAGCTGATGTGCCTGAGGGTTGACTACGAGCGGGTGTCCCAGGAGAGGACCGTCAAGGAGCAGGACGCCACCCGCTTCCAGAGCTCCCTGAAGGAGCTGCAGCTGCAGAAGCAGAAGGTGGAGGAGGAGCTGACGTGGCTGAAGAGGGCGGCCTCCGAGGACTCCTTCAGGAGGAAGACGCTGGAGGAGGAGCTGGAGACCCTGCAGAGGTCCCTGAAGGAGCAGGCCATCAAGGTCACCAGCCTGACCCAGCAGCTGGAGCAGGCGGCCGTCGTCAAGAAGAGGAGCGAGGACGAGCTGCAGCAGCAGCGGGACGTGCTGGACGGCCACGTGCGGGAGAAGCAGAGGACCCAGGACGAGCTGCGTAGGCTGGCCTCCGACGTGGAGGCCCTGCAGCGGCAGCTGCTGCAGGAGCAGGAGAACGTCAGGCAGGCGCAGGTGCGGAACGAGCACTTCCAGAAGGCCGTCGAGGACAAGAGCAGGAGCCTGAACGAGAGCAAGATCGAAATCGAGAGGCTGCAGTCGCTGACCGAGAACCTCACCAAGGAGCACCTGCTGCTTGAGGGGGAGCTGCGGAACCTCCGGCTGGAGTACGACGACCTCCAGCAGAGCCGTAGCGCGGCTGATCACCACCAAAACGCCACCATCTCGGAGCTCCGGAGCCAGCTGCAGATCAGCAACGCCCGGACCCTGGAGCTGCAGGGCCTGATTAATGATTTACAGAGAGAGAGGGAAAATTTGAGACAGGAAATTGAGAAATTCCAAAAGCAGGCATTAGAGGTATTCACAAATATTTGATCGCTGCTTCACTCCCTCTCAACTAATTCCCTCCACAGTCTTCCCAGCTGGGCTGTGCTCTTGCTGCTGGGCTGGATGCTTGCACACGTCTCGCTTTTCTTTTTGATGCTGTGCTGCTGTCTGTCCTGATCCAGACGCTGCTTCGGGGTAATTTCAGTGCAGTTTGCCCGTCTCTTCTACTGCCACATCGGGTGCCCATCCCTGTGTAACCCGCACTTGGCTCTGCTTTTCGAACTTTGGCTGGGGTGTGACATCTGAGATCACTTCCTCTCAATGTTCCACTCTGTTTTCTAGAAGGTGGCTCTTTGTGAGCTGTGACATACGTTTGTAATTAAAGTTTTCCTGAACAGAAGCCACATTAAATGGGTTTTCTGTGCAGTTTTAAAATCACTTTCTTGCTTGCTTATGTGATTTTTCTGCATGCGTTATTCTGTGCTCTTTTCATCGTGGCCCTAATATGTTTCTTTTTGTTTGACTTTTCTTCTTTTAACCCCTAATTAAAACACTTAACCTCTTTAACTTCTAATACGTTTGACTTCTGTAGACAATATTTGTGTGGGGCTGGGTGAGGGGTGTGTGTATGTCCGTAGATTTGTATTGCTTTATTAAACATGTGAGTATAGCTATAACAGGTGAAATGTAGGTACAGCAGGTGGGATAACCTGGAATAAAACTCCCCATATGTGTTTAAACCATAATTACTATTAAGAGTAAGCCAGGTCTACAGCTGCTCCTATTTCCTTCTGTGGAAAAATATGGAAAGTATAGAAGCCATTTATCAAAGTGGCAACATGTATCTACAGAATTTTTTTCAGGAACTTGTAAGATAACAAAATAACAGCATACTCAAGGAAAAGAAAAGGGCCAATATGTAAATATACTTTTTTTTAAAATATGGGAAAAGAAGTTAAATGATAATGGTCCTGTGATATGATCACATCATTATTTTTTCCCATTTCTTTCTTTTTTGCATTCTAGGCATCTAATAGGATTCAGGAATCCAAGAATCAGTGCTCTCAGGCGGTGCAGGAGAGAGAGAGCCTCCTGGTGAAAATCAAAGTTCTGGAGCAAGACAAGGCCAGGCTGCAGAGGCTAGAGGATGAGCTGAATCGCGCCAAAGTGACCCTCGAGGCAGAAAGCAGGGTGAAACAGCACCTGGAGTGTGAGAAACAGCAGATCCAGAATGACCTGAACCAGTGGAAAACGCAGTGTTCCCGCAAAGAGGAGGTTGTGAGGAAGATAGAGTCCGAAAGAGAAAAGAGCGAGAGAGAGAAGAACAGCCTTAGGAGTGAGATTGAAAGGCTCCAGGCGGAGATCAAGAGGATCGAGGAGAGGTGCCAGCGGAAGCTGGAAGATTCCAGCAGGGAGACCCAGTCCCAGCTGGAGACAGAGCGCTCCCGGCTTCAGAGGGAAATCGACAAACTCAAGCAGCGCCCGTACGGCTCCCACCGCGAGACCCAGACTGAGTACGAGTGGTCCGTTGACTCCTCGAAGCTGGTGTTTGACGGACTGAGGAAGAAGGTGACGGCGTTGCAGCTGTACGAGTGCCAGCTGATTGACAAAACAACCCTGGACAAACTGCTGAAGGGGAAAAAGTCAGTGGAAGAAGTTTCTTCTGAGATCCAGCCTTTCCTTCGGGGAGCAGGAGCTATCGCTGGAGCTTCCGCTTCCCCTAAGGAAAAGTACTCTTTGGTAGAGGCCAAGAGAAAGAATTTGATCACCCCAGAATCTACGGTCATGCTTCTGGAGGCCCAGGCGGCCACTGGTGGTATAATTGATCCCCACAGGAACGAGAAGCTGACTGTTGACAGCGCCATAGCTCGGGATCTCATCGACTTCGATGACCGCCAGCAGATATACACAGCAGAGAAAGCCATCACTGGGTTTGATGACCCATTTTCGGGCAAGACGGTGTCTGTGTCCGAAGCAATCAAGAAAAATTTGATTGATCGGGAAATCGGAATGCGTCTGCTGGAAGCCCAGATTGCTTCAGGGGGTGTGGTGGACCCTGTGAACAGCGTCTTTTTGCCGAAAGATGTAGCCTTGGCTCGTGGGCTGATTGACAGAGATCTGTATCGGTCCCTGAACGATCCCCGAGACAGTCAGAAGAACTTCGTGGATCCGGTCACCAAAAAGAAGGTCAGTTACATACAGCTGAGGGAAAGGTGCAGAATCGAACCGCACACCGGTCTGCTTCTGCTGTTGGTACAGAAGAGAAGTATGTCCTTCCAAGGAATCAGACAACCCGTGACCGTCTCCGAGCTGGTTGATTCCGGTATATTGAGACCATCCACTGTCAATGAACTGGAATCAGGTCAGATTTCTTATGCTGAGGTTGGTGAGAGAATTAAGGAATTCCTTCAGGGTTCAAGCTGCATCGCAGGCATCTACAATGAGACCACAAAACAGAAGCTTGGCATTTACGAGGCCATGAAAATTGGCTTGGTTCGACCTGGTACTGCCCTGGAGCTCCTGGAAGCGCAAGCAGCTACTGGCTTCATGGTGGATCCTGTTAGCAACTTGAGGTTACCGGTGGAGGAATCCTACAAAAGAGGTCTGGTGGGCATCGAGTTCAAGGAGAAGCTCCTGTCTGCGGAACGAGCTGTCACCGGCTACAACGACCCTGAAACGGGAAACACCATCTCCTTGTTCCAAGCCATGAACAAGGAACTCATCGAAAAGGGCCATGGCATTCGCTTGTTGGAAGCGCAGATTGCAACCGGTGGGATCATCGACCCGAAGGAAAGCCACCGCCTGCCCGTTGACATAGCGTACAAGAGGGGCTACTTCAATCAGGAGCTCAATGAGATTCTCTCGGATCCAAGTGATGATACAAAAGGATTCTTTGACCCAAACACTGAGGAAAACCTTACATATCTGCAACTGAAAGAAAGGTGCATTAAGGATGAGGAAACGGGGCTGTGTCTTCTGCCCCTGAAAGAAAAGAAGAAACAGGTGCAGACATCACAAAAGAATACCCTCAGGAAGCGCCGAGTGGTCATAGTTGACCCGGAAACCAACAAGGAGATGTCTGTCCAGGAGGCCTACAAGAAGGGCCTCATAGACTATGAAACCTTCAAAGAACTGTGTGAGCAGGAGTGCGAGTGGGAAGAAATAACCATCACTGGATCGGACGGCTCCACACGGGTGGTCCTGGTAGACAGGAAGACGGGCAGTCAGTATGATATTCAAGATGCGATTGACAAGGGCCTCATTGACCGGAAGTTCTTTGACCAGTACCAGCACGGCAGCCTCAGCCTCACTCAGTTTGCTGATATGATCTCCTTGAAGAATGGTGTCAGCACCGGGAGTGGCGTCAGCGAAGATGTCTTCAGCAGCTCGCGACATGAGTCCTTAAGCAAGATTTCCACCGTATCCAGCGTCAGGAATTTAACCATCAGGAGCAGGTCTCTGTCCGAACCCCTGGAAGAATCAAGCCCCATCGCAGCCATCTTCGACACGGAAAACCTGGAGAAGATCTCCATTACGGAAGGGATAGAGCGGGGCATTGTTGACAGCATCACTGGGCAGAGGCTTCTGGAGGCTCAGGCCTGCACGGGCGGCATCATCCACCCAACCACTGGGCAGAAGCTGTCCCTCCAGGATGCCGTCTCCCAGGGCCTGATTGACCAGGATATGGCCACCAGGCTGAAGCCTGCTCAGAAAGCCTTCCTCGGCTTTGAAGGCGTGAAGGGAAAGAAGAAGATGTCGGCAGCAGAGGCAGTGAAAGAAAAGTGGCTCCCCTATGAGGCCGGCCAGCGCTTCCTGGAGTTCCAGTACCTCACGGGGGGCCTGATTGACCCCGAAGTGCAAGGGAGGATAAGCATGGAAGAAGCCATCAGAAAGGGGTACATCGATGGCCGGGCAGCGCAGAGGCTGCAAGACCCCAGCAGCTACGGCAAGATCCTGACCTGCCCCAAAACCAAGCTGAAAATATCCTATAAGAATGCCATGAATCGCTCCATGGTGGAAGACATCACCGGCCTGCACCTTCTGGAGGCCGCCTCGGTCTCCTCCAAGGGCCTGCCCAGCCCTTATAACATGTCTTCTGCCCCAGGCTCCCGCTCCGGCTCCCGCTCTGGCTCCCGATCCGGTTCCCGCAGTGGGTCCCGGAGAGGAAGCTTCGATGCAACGGGGAATTCTTCCTACTCCCACTCCTACTCCGTTAGCAACAGCTCTGTTGGGCACTAGTAGTTGGCTGGAAATGGTTGCTAGACCTTGGCTTTCATTTATATGAATTTTCACTTTACTAAATAATAGAAAAAGAAAACCTTGTGCTTGTAGGATAGTGATAGAACTTTCTAGGCTTAAGAAAATGTAGCCATGGGGGGAATCAAATGGTAAAGGCTGTTCTGGCTTTTTATCTTCTTAGCTTACCTGAACTAATGTCATACACTGGATGTGGTGCATAGGAAGTAGTAATCAGTTGTAAGGATAACACAAATTGAATCTAAAGTTTGTTTCTTCTCTTCTGTCTTTAGATTTTTGAGTGATGCTTCTTGAACTTCTCATGGCCTATAATCCAGATTTCTGTTCTTGGAGATAAAAATTAAATTGACCTTGTAGTCATCAGTCTGCAGCTCATCTAAATATTTCCATTTTCTGTATGAGGAGAAAATTACCCTATTCCCCCCCTCCCCGCCAAGCAAAGAATCCCCCTCAAACCCAAGCATTTTGCAATGAGTCTCCTTGGATTGCATGACCCATATACTCTTAATTGTACCTGTTTGGTTTGGTATTAATTTGACTGTATGTGCATGATAGTAGCAATCTTTGCTGTTCTTTGGTCAAAGTTTTCTGTTTATTTTGCTTTTCATTTTCTATGTACTTCCAAAAGGTGTCTTTATGAAGTTTGCTATTCTGGCAATAAAGTTTTAGACGTTTGAAGTTTTTGCGTTTTGATTTAATAATATGTTCATACACACAAGGGCATTTAGCAGAAGCTTTTTGTTTATTGTAAAATGTGTCTGAAACTGTTTACTAAATACCTATTAAGAAAGACCATTAAAAAACTGTTTTAGTTCTGAATTCCTGTTAGAAGTTGGTCTTCTGAAGGTAGTTTTTTCAACATTTATGTACCAGGTAGAGTCCTTTAAAGAAGCCTGTGTAAGGAGGCCAGGCAAGAGGTCAATACCCACTTCTGGCTTATTCTGGACAGTGCATAGCATGGGGAGAAGTCACTGTCATACCCTTCAAAAAACATGAAGTGGCTAAGATTCCATTGTGGGTAGCCGTAAACTACATGGTTGCATTTTTGTCCCCAAAGAGGAAGGAATTGACCTTGAATCTATGAAACATTCCTGAAGAGTTTTTGCTTCTCCGTTGAAGGACAACGAAATATAAGCCTATTTTTTGGATCAAAGAAAACTTTTGAAATTCAGACATTTGTTATTAAATTAATAATACTTTACTGATTGCCTGCTATGTCTAGTATTGGGCTGGGTACAATGAGGATTCAGTAGCGTTTATAAGACCCTGACTTCAAGGCACGTACAGTCTGGATGGGTACAGAAGACACATGTAAAACAATGAGTGGGACAACTTTCATATATCAGAAGCATATATTAATACAATCAGACACATTTGATGGTACAATAGAAACTAGGAAGACAAATGAAATGCTAATTGTGTAGAATAAAAACGATCATACTCTAGATAATCCTTAACTTAATTGGGGGGGCTTTTGGTACTTAGGGTGAAAACAGCACTCGTTTCTTCCTTACCTCGCCTCTCTTTTTCTTCCTCTTGGCCCCCTCCCAATTTGGAGGATTTGCTATTAATTTCATTCACTGAATATTGAGTTCTGTGTGCCACACATGGTCCAGAAGCTGTGGATCTAATGGGAGAAGTACCTGGTACAGAAATAGCCCTTGTAGTTTAAAAGGAAGGAAAGTGCGTGGGAAATACTATGTTGAAGGAAATGAAGGAGGATCCTTACGCCAGAGCTGGGGGGGCTGCATTAGCTCGGGCTGCTGTGATGAGATACCACAGACCTGGTGGCTTAAACAAACATTGATTTTCTTATAGTTCTGGAGGTCAGAAGTCCAAGGTCAAGGTAGATGCCACCGGGGTTGGTTTATGGTGAGAGCTCTCTTCCGGGCTAACAGGCAGTGAAGGAGCTCTGGCATCTCTTCCTCAACTTAGAAGGACACTAGTTTTGTCACATGAGGGCCCCACCCTTATGACCTCATTTAACCTTAATTACCTCTCCAAATACCGTCACATTGGGGGTTTGGACTTTGAATTTTGGAGGGCACAGAATTCAGCCCAGAATAGAGGCCTAACCTAGAACAGGGGTCAGGAGACCTCTTTAGGAAAATGGTGATTGGACAGATTAACATGAATCAATGGAAAGGAGTTCTTCAGGTTGAAATGGTACACCCCCTCCAAGCTGCTGCCAGAGTTGTCATTAAGCTGTGAAATGAGAGGGCTGGATCCTGGAGAGAGGGCATACTTGACCTGGGCTGAGTTTTGATCTGGTTCACGTATACTGTACATCCACAGAAAAGGGAACTGTATATGTAAAATTTCAACAACAGTCATCACTTCACACCCAAAAATAGACTCACATTTTCCAGGAGGCTTGGCAAACTACGTAATTGCAAACAAAAAGTAAGGATGCTGTGGGCAGAGTATGAATAGACTGCTTCTCGCCACACATCCACTTGTAGCTACTGGCCTTTTTCCATATTATCACCTTTATTTGTGTGTGTGTGTGAGAACTGTGCTGTTTGCCTTTGAGAATAGTTGTTCACAAAAGTATACTCCACTGTATACTGCCTGATGGAAGCAAGTGCAAAGGAAAGCAAAGATTTGGCATCAGGCTTGAAAAACAAAACAAAACATGAGAGGGATTAGATTCTGGTAGTTAAAACCATTTGGGGAAACCAGAAGGGCTGGTTCCAGGTCTTGGGTAGGAAATGTACAGAGTAAACTTGGGTTAATCAAAGCAGGGAAGTACTTGAGGACTAACAGGGATGTGTCAAAGAGACACAGGTGGTTATAGTGGTTTCCACTGGTCAAACTTGGGACCATTTGAGCATCAACAAGAATTATGATGGTTAAAAAAAAAAAAAATTAAGTCCAGGATACAGGATGGAAATGGACATTGATTATTAATGGGCTGAATCCATATAACAAATACTCATAGTCTTCAGTAAATGCCTCTTGCATTGTTCACTTTGTGTGGACAGCATCATTATGGCTATGTCAAATACCAATGATCTTACTATTCAGAAGTCCATGGAACCATGGGAAAATTTTTATTATTGATTTGATCCAATTCAATTTTCTCAAAAATATCAGTATTTTGTATTCACTTTATAATTTCTGCACACACATTTTCTGCTTGCAAAAAAAAGAATTATGATGGTAATGGAGTATGTAATAACGAATTTTAAAACTTTTAATAATGACTTTTAAAAAACCAAACCGTGATTCCATAGTGAAACAAACGATAGAAAAAAATGAAGGTGTGGTAAGAATGGCAACTAACAAACGTGGGAGCATGACAGTTACAGAATCATCGGGTACATAATCAGTAATCACAGATTCAGTGAAGGATTGTGTGAGTTTGCTGGGAACAGGACGTTCACGTGGCCTCAAAGTAGCATCCCTCAGATTACCTACCAAATACCAAGAGGAAAATGTACAGTTACAATGGAACCATGCAGTCACCGCCTTTGCCGAGTGATCAAATTTAGCATTACTGACAGCAGGAGAATCTAAGATATGTGTCCTCTATGAGGTGTGATAAAGAGGTACACACGTCTTGCAAAAAATGCTTACACTGAATCTAGTCGTAAGGGGAAGATCTAACAAGTCCAGAAGGAGGAACATTCTACCAGACAACTGGTGGGGAGTCGGGACAAAATTCAATGACAAGTTACAGAGGAGAGTGGAGAAGACTGTTCTGCATTAGAAGAGCCGATTATAGCTCATGGGTTGAGAAAAATAATAAAACGGCTATCAAAGGAATTTGGGGGGCAGCTCGGGAAACTTGAATATGAATTATGTTAGATGATACTATGAAATTATTAATTTTCTTAGGTTTGATCATGTATTGTGCTTATGTCGGGCTATGTCCTTATTCTTAGGAGATGCATACGGACGTCTGTGGGGGTGAAGTATCCGCAACTCTCAAATAATTCGTCAAAAATCAGTGTGCGGGGCTGTGTGCATGGACACGGTGGGAGAGAGGCCAAATGTTAGCAGTTAATGAACTGGAGAACGGCTATGCGAATGCTCATCGTACTTACTCTTTAAACTTTTCTGTAGATATAAGCCTTTTTTTTTTTTTAATTGGGGTGGGGCGGGGAACGCCGTTCAGGGAAGGCCAAGCGCAAAGGCACCCACGAGCCTTACAAAGGCAGCGACGTCGGGAAGGGACGGAAGAGACTTCTCAACAGAACGTCTCCCGCCCTTCCCGGGGCCCTTCCCTGTTGGCGGATCCAGTCACGTGGCGGTGTGGCCCCGCCCACCGCTCCCAGAGGCCCGCGCGCGCCGCCGGCAGTTGGGCCGCTCCTTCCGGCCCGGCAGGGGTGTGAGCGGCCGTATGGCGGCCATGGAGGGCGAACCTCCCCCGGTGGAGGAGCGGCGGCGGCTGCGGGAGGAGCTGAGCGAGTTCGTGGAGAGCTGCTGCCGGACGCTGGAGGAGGTGACGGCGTCGCTGGGCTGGAGCCTGGACCGGCTGGAGCCCGGGGAGGAGGAGGCGGCCGAGGTGAGAGGCGCGGGGTCTTCCCGGGGGCCCTCAGCCTGCGGAGCCCCGGGCGGCGGGCGCGGCCCCGCGTCTGCAGGGCCGTGGGAGGCGCGGGATCCGGCCTGCAGCGCCCGACGCCCCCGGGATGCTCGCACCCACCCCCGGGCTGCGCACCCCCGCGGAACCTCGCCCTAAGGAGCCGAGGGATCGCGGCGGGTGCAGAGCGGAGCTGATGGCCGGGCTGGGGTGTGATTGGGAGATAAGCGGGCGGGTCTCGGGGTGCTGCTCGCGGAGGCGGCGGCGGTTTGCCCTGTCATCTGTCGCGTGGATTCCGCAGTTGCACCAGACTCGGTGTCGGGAGGGCTTGGGAGTGCAGGTCTCCTTTCTCTGCCTCCAGACTGTGCACCGATTCCAGGATTATTAAAGGATGTCAACCTAGAGTCGGCACTAGCAGCTCTCCTGGACGTTAGGAAGAGATGTAGGCAAGAGTATTGGGGTGAATAATCCTGATTTTTTTTTTTTTTTTTTAATGGGATGGGAGGAAGGGAAGTGCTCCAGTGTGGCGTCATTATTCATGCGGTCGACTATTCTTTCTGGGTTTACCATTAAAAAAAAAAACACTTTTGGGAATTCCCTGGCGGTCCAGTGGTTAGGATTCCGCGCTTCCGCTGCAGGGGGCCCGGGTTCAGTTCAATCCCAGGCCTGGGAACTAAGATCCCGCGTGCTGCTCGGCCAGAGGAGAAAACAGCAGCAACACTTTTATTATTTGTTCAGAGGTATATTTGAAGCTGCGAATTCCATTGAGTGGGGCCTGCCAAGCCTTTCCACACCGCTGTTTACCCAGCGATTTAGTAGATTTAGATTTCTTTTAACAGTTAAATAGAGCTTTGTATATGCCACTTACTATACCTCCTTTAATATTCTTAGTTACCCTATGAGGTAGGTACCGTTAGCCACTTTTTACAGATGAGGAAACAAACCAGAAGAGGTGATACTTTGTCCCAGGACACGTTGCTGATAGGTGGCAGTTAGGATTTGAACCCCCAGGCATTCTGCTCTGAGAGTCCGTGTGCCTAATTGGCATGCGGCCGCTCTAAAACTCCTCTCTAAAATTCCAAAATTCTGGCAATCGGCTGTGGTTGTGCATCTGACCTTTGCAAAACCAGTGTCTGATATCCAGGAGAGGGACTGGCGTAAACATCCTGGTAAGTGACATTCATACTTCCTAGACCAGGTGCAGTCCAGATAGGCAGTGAATCTTCTCTTTTCTGCTGGAGTGTTTTCATGCTGAAGTTGAGCGACCGGTGTCACAGTTCCCACCCTCACAGAGCTCAGCGGCTGGTGGTGGTGATGAGGGGGAATACAGAGAGATCAGCCACTACGTTGTAATGTGATAAAGTCTGTGAAGGCTGGGTTGGAATTACTGTAGTGCCAGTTATTGTAGGCTGTGAGGGGATGGCCAGGACTTCCTGGGTAAAGTGAATTCTAAGCTGATAAATGAAAGTGAACTGAATTAGCTAGTGAAGCACAGAGAAAACATCAACAGCATGTGTAGAAATCCAGAGACAAGAGTGTGAGCAGATAGGAAACCTCCGGTAGTTAAGGATAGCCAAGAGCATAGGCTACGGGGAAGGAGGGGAATGATGGTCAGTAGGGGCCAGAGCTTGAAGGTCCTTGTGTCAGCCGTGTTAAAGAATCTAGATTTTTTTTTTTTTTTTTTCTTAATGAGAACAGTGGGGGAGGCATGGGAGTTTTTGGTTTTTTCTTTAATTTATTTATTTAATTTATATATTTTTGGCTGCGTCGGGTCTCTGTTGCTCCACATGGGCTTTCTCTAGCTGTGGCGAGCGGGGGCTACTCTTCATTGGGGTGTGCAGGCTTCTCACTGCGGTGGCTTCTCTTGTTGCGGAGCATGGGCTCTAGGCGCATGGGCTTCAGTAGTTGTGGCTCGCGGGCTCAGTAGTTGCGGCACGTGGGCTCTAGACCACAGGCTCAGTAGTTGTTGGCGCACGGGCTTAGTTGCTCTGCGGCACGTGGGATCTTCCCGGACCAGGGGTCGAACCCGCGTCCCCTACATTGGCAGGAGGATTCTTAATCACTGCCCCACCAGGGAAGCCCCGCATGGAAGTATTTTAAGCCAAGACATATCATGATTATACTTGCCTTTTAATAAAATAATAATTGCTTATATTTATTGAATGCTTACTATTTATCAGGCCCTGTCCAAATTGCTTTATGTGTATAAACTCATAGCTCTGTGAGAGAGGTCCTGCTGTTACACCCCTTTTACAGATGAGGAAACTGAGGCAAAGAAAGGTTCAGTACCTTGACTAAGTTCATACAGTCAGTAAGTGGCAGGCCTGGGATTCAAGCTAGCTGCAGTGTGGAGAATGGAGAACAGCCAGACCGGAAGTAGAGAGAGCAGTTAGGCAGTGGCCCTTGTAACCCAAGAGGGAGGTGACAATCTCCTGCATGGGGACATGACAGTGGGCATAGATTATGTGGAAGGATTTCAGAGTTCATTAGGAGGAAAAAAGACTAGCTGATTGGTAGGTGAGGTTGTCCAGGCAGTGAGTGTAAACACATCTTTCAAGAGTTGGGCTTTGGGCTTCCCTGGTGGTGCAGTGGTTGAGAATCTGCCTGCCAATGCAGGGGACACAGGTTCGAGCCCTGGTCTGGGAAGATCCCACATGCCGCGGAGCGACTGGGCCCGTGAGCCACAGCTACTGAGCCTGCGCGTCTGGAGCCTGTGCTCCGCAACAAGAGAGGCCGTGATAGTGAGAGGCCCGCGCACCGCGATGAAGAGTGGCCCCCGCTTGCCGCAACTAGAGAAAGCCCTCACACAGAAACGAAGACCCAACACAGCTATAAATAAATAAATAAAATAAATAATTTAAAAAAAAAGAGTTGGGCTTTGATGGGTTGAAGGGGGCAGAGGCTGTAAGGGGGAGAGAGAATGAGGGAGGTTTTTTTTCTTTTTTCTGTATACATACACTCACACAGGGGCATTGGGAGAGGCCTACAGAAGAGGATATAAAAACATTTAATGGTATAATTATTTCCTTAAAAATTCTGTACCTTTTTTCTTTGCTTCTGTTTGATCTTTAATAGGATGAAGTTGCCATATGCCCTTATGATTCCAATCATCACATGCCTAAGTCGTCTTTAGCAAAGCACATGGTATCTTGTAGATTGAGGAAACTGGGCTATACCAAAGAAGAAGAGGTACCATATATCTATTACGTGTATGTTGTGTAATTGATGCCTTAATAAATTCACAATATTTGGAAGGTACAGTGTGATGTTTTCTGACAAAATAATAGTCATTTGAGGGGTGCAGTGGTACTTGCCTCATTTTGCAAATTATTGCAAGAAATGTTTAAATGATATTAATCTGTTGTTGGTTTATCTCAAATCTTAAAATAGTCATATGATACTGAAGAACACTAAGATTTTGTTTTTTTTATTATTTAGGATAAAATGTATAATTCTGACTTTTTCTATGAGAATGCGAAGATACCTTCAGTTACCTTGAGTAAGTATTAATATAATTTAAAAATATCTTAGTGTAGCTGTACCTGTATAGGTATTGATATTTCTTTTTTTTTTTTTTAATTTATTTCTTTTTATTTCTTTTTGGCTACGTTGGGTCTTCGTTGCTGCGCGCGGGCTTTCTCTAGTTGCGGCGAGCGGGGGCTACTCTGCATTGCAGTGCACGGGCTTCTCGTCGCAGTGGCTTATCTAGTTGTGGAGCACGGGCTCTAGGCACACAGGCTTCAGTAGTTGCGGCTTGCGGGCTCTGGAGCGCTCAGTAGTTGTGGCGCACGGGCTTAGTTGCTCCTTGTCATGTGGGATCTTCCCAGACTAGGGACTGAACCCTTGTGCCCTGCGTTGGCAGGCGGATTCTTAAACACTGCGCCACCAGGGAAGTCTTGATGTTTCATTTTTGAATTATCAAAAGAATGGACTTTATAAGTATGCTTATGGTTGATTAAGAAGGATATTTCTTTTTTTTTAAAGATTTTTTTTTTTTTTTGATGTGGAACGTTTTTTAAAGTCTTTATTGAATTTGTTACAATATTGCTTCTGTTTTATGTTTTTTTGGTGTTTTGGCTGCGAGGCATGTGGGATCTTAGCTCCCCAACCAGGAATCGAACCCTCACCCCCTGTATTGTAAGGCAAAGTCTTAACCACTGGACCGCCAGGGAAGTCCAAAGAAAGATACTTCCTATAGTGACACTAGTTTGCTCAATCTGAAATTTAGAGACCAGGCTTATAATAGGCAATGAAAATCCTCCAAAGCTTTGTACAATAGGACAGATGCCTTCCTTCTTGATTATAACAAAAATCTGGCCACACACATAATTTGACGATAGAACTGAGGATGGAAATGTGTTCCAAGTGTTCACTGCATACATAGAGGTTAAAATCTTGGACTTTGGAATCAGAATGCCCTGAGTCAACTAGTTTTGTCACTAATAGTTGTGTGACTTTCAGTAAGGTAATTAACCTGTTTGTTGCCTAAATTTCTTTATAAAATGCGGATGATGATAATAGCACCCTTGTGAGGATTAAATGATGTAATGATATATGTAATATGGTTAGAATACTGCCTGACACTTAGCTGGGATTCAAGAAATGTTAGATATTATACTGGTTGCTAAAATTTGTAGCAGCTACTGCTGCATGCTTGATTATAGTGTTTTCTGAATTGCTTGAAGTCTGGTTACTTACTGGATTCTAGGTAGATCTGAAAGAATTCTGCATTCAGAGTACCTTGGCAGCACTGTGGGTGTTAAGGTTCTGGAAGGTTCTCAATGTGCCCAAGGAGCTCGGATTGGAACCCAGTTAATTTCATTGTGGACACTGATGATTCATGTTGTGTTTATGGATTTTTTTGACAGATAAGGACTCACAATTCCAGATAATTAAACAAGCTAGAGATGCAGTTGGAAACGATGGTGATTATTATAATCAAAGTAAGTGGCATCAAAGTTTGAGCTAATTAATAAAACTGTTTTTCTTCCATAGCACATGTTACTAATTTTCAAGAGAAATCTTATGAGAACAGTTATGAGAAAGGCTAAGTTTTACATTTGACATTAGACTCGGTGCTTGGTGTCAGCTTCATTTGTTAGATATATTCCACTGAGATACACCCGTCTCACCAGGACACTGTTTTAGCTAAGGATTCATGCTTTGGAATTACCTAATAGGTGAGATTGCCTCGTAGATAATTTTTTTTAAATTATGATTATTTAGTAAATAAATCCCATTGAGTAGACTGTCTCACCCTGATATTTCCCCTCTCTCTTGAGAATTAGCCCAGTGTTAAATGTAGGAATGTCGAAATGCAGTGTAAGAGGAAAGGCTCGGGCTAATCTGTCTCCACAGCTACTCCTCAGTGAAGCACAAACAACAGTTTTATATACAATTTCAGAGGGTTTGTGGATTCCTGCATGCCCAGCTTTGGAAGGCTGGCTTAAGAGTTTCTGCCTAGGACTTAACTTTAGCAGAGACTAGGTTAGAATTTTTAAGTTTGCGCTTCTAGGAAATTGAAAGAAACCTTAATCCTTCAAAATGATAGAAGAAAACAAGTAAATGGAGTTAACAGATTTCTGACTCTAGGTAGATCATCCAGCCAAAGCTGACTGGCTCTGATAAGAATTCTCAGTTGACTTCTTTAAGCCTCCTGAAGGTGGCTTTCTCTGGACATCTTACCTTTTTCTCCCTCCCTCTTCTTTTTAGCTGAAAGATACTCACCAGCCCATAGTTACGATTTCTTTTCTCCTCTGTCGATGTTCAGGGTCTTAATCCCATTGTTCTAAGCCAGTATCTGGGCTTCATTTCTCCCTCAGTTGCCCTGTGGCTGCAGAAGGAAGAAGTCTTTTTAGTCTGCATTACATTGGTTCCTTGTAACAGCCAGAAGCATATTTCTTGTATTTCCTGTTTTGAAGATCCCATTTAGTACTTTTTGTGCTAAATTGCAGGTTTTATTCTTTGAGGGAGACATTTGACTCTCATCTTATTTGAAGAGATTACTGAGCTATAGTCAGTCAAGCCTTTTTTGACCCCTGTTCAGTTAGTGAACCAATTAAAAAAGTAAAGGATTTTGGTTTTGGTTTTTTTTTGGAGGGGTTACTAGTTAAAGGACTTCTTTTGACCTTAGCTAGTTAGATAGATTTACTGAATTTATTTTAGAGTTGAAAGAGAACTTGGAGATCATCTAATCCAGCTTCTGCTTTTTACAGATCAGGAAACAAATCCTGTCTGATAGAGATGATAAAGTTCTGGGGTGCTTGTTCTAAAGGTCCTCAGTGCTTTTATGTTTTAGAAGAGATTTTTTTTTTTTTCAAAGCTCTCTTATGTATTTCATTTCCCTTTGACAACAAACTTGTGATAGGTTGAACAAGTATTTGCCCTTTCATATTAGATGAAGAAATAGAGGCACACAGAAGTGAATTAACACCCCTTTGCCATAATATAGGAAAGCTGGATTGAGAGCCAAGTTCTGAATTTTGCAGATTTGCACATTGAGTTTAATTCTTTACAAAAGCAAAGAATTACTTTGAATGAATTGTTCTTTCAATAGATAGTTAAGAGGAACGTCTATTTGATTTTGAATTTTTGTATTACCTTAAATTAAGACTTAATTGTTAAGAATAACATGTTATATGATCTGTAACCCTCTTTTTAAAACTTTTTTTCATCTGTGTAGAGTTCTGTAATTTCTCAATAGAGATTATTTTTTGTGGCACCCTTATGTCTTACACACCTAAAATTTTTTACCCCAGGACAAAAATCTCTTTAATACTTTCTTATTGATGTTTACTTTGAAGGAAGAATGACTAACATGAATAGTTTTATATTTTCCATTTCATTAATATTTTGTTTGTTATGTACTAAATTGTAAGTTTTTTATGTTTTCATTTCATCAGTCACATCAGGTCTAAACTCAAGGTATAGAATTCTCAATTCGTTAATCTTTGTCAAAGCTTGAACAGCCATTAGGTCTACTTATTTATTTTCAGATACAGTTACTTCGGTTAATTTTATAACCAAGATACTGATTTCAGTCATAAACAATCATTTTATAGTTGGTGGTTTATCTTTTTCCTTCAATATTAAAAATTCAAGTTGCTGTACTTCAATTTCATGACATCTGTTTGGGTGGTGGCCATGATTTGAACATCAGTGTACTACGCTAAAGAACCCCAAAGAGACAGGAGATTATGGTTCTAGACCTGATCTGTTCCTACCACTTGTGAGATGTTGGCAAATCGTTTTACTTCCAAGGGCCTCATTTCTTCATCTCCAGTGTTAGGAAATTGACTCTGTATGAATTCTTCACAAAATTCTGAATTTGTACCTTGAACACGAGTTAATGTTTAATATTGTTAAATATATTATTATTTAATATTAATATTTATTATTAATATTTAATATTGTATCTCACACGTTTGAGATGCCCTGTGATGGCAGAAAGGACTAACACAGAAGAATGAGAGTTCAAGTTTTTGAAAAAGTAGATTAGAGTTTCAGTTTGGGATGATGAAAAAGTTCTGGAGATGGATAGAAGTGATGGTTGCACAACAGTATGAATGTACTAAATGCCACTGAACTGTACACCTGAAAATGGTTAAAATGGTAAATTTCATGTGTATATTTTACCACAGTTTTTAAAAACTACTATAAAAAAAAAGTAGATAGAGGGTCACAGAATTAGTATGATTACAGCTCATTCGGATATACCTCTAAATTGTATAGAAACTTGCATTTGAACTTTTACATTTTGTGGAAATGTAAGCTTATTGAAGTATGTTTATTTTTTTTTTTCTCAGAAATATCTATGCTCTGAATGATTTGAATGCAGTTTTGTTGTTTAACTTTTCCTGTACTTTTTCTTTTTCAGTAATTGGGGTGAGTATAAAGAGGAATTAGGAACCTGAATGTACTCCTTATTTAAAGATATGCAGTATCCTTTTTGCAAATGATATCCTTTTAAAAGTATCACTCAAATTTCTAAACTTTATCTTAATCACTGTCACAATATTATAGTCTTGATTTGGAATTTTAGTTGAATTTCAAAGAATTTAACTATGAGTCTGGACCATACAGAAATTTAAGATGAATAAAGAAAACTCCAAAATATTTTAAGGAGGAAATTATACTTCTTTGTTTAAAAAGAACAGAGAGAGGTTTATATGGAGCTTGTTTATAATACATCAGTGTTTTCTAATCTTTTGTATTTTTCTCCCAGAATATATAACCTATATTCAGATAAATTAGGTTTATCAAAGCCATCTCAGTTTTATATTATAAAATTAAATGTTTTAACATCTGACTTTCCCTAGCGTCTACCAGAATTAGAGTAAGATTGATTGAAAGGGAGGGAACCCTCCTTCCGCACTAATTCAGAAGCCTTCTGCTAGTACAGATGGTTATCTATAGCTGTTACACCACGGACTCAGATTCAGTGTAGCTCTCCTCTTAATTTGTCGACAAATGTAAAGTCACCTCTTTTCTTGTGTTGTAACGCTTAGTTCCTAGGGTGCTCTCATTTGAATTTTTGTTTTGCCTCTTTACCTAGAAAGTCAGTGGGGTTAAACTTTATCAAATATCAGTATTTGAGAAGAGCTACAGATTTTACATTGTTCTGTGAACCTAAGTTATTACTTTAGGGTAACTAGCAAACATTAAAAGGATTCCTTTAGTAGCTCATGTTCTTTGTTTGCATTCGTGAATAATGAAGTCTAGAAAGAATCGTTTTAAATTGCTTTATTTACAGTTACAGTAATTTTTTTGTTTCTTTGAGAAAATTTGAATCTCAAAACAAATTTTCTTCAATGTTTAATACATCATATCAAGGTATTGTATTTACTTTTTTTCATTAATGAGCAGATTTTAGAAAGTTCTATGACTTTGGGGGGGCGGGTATTGTTAACGTTTTTCAGTTAATTTGGTGAAGCCAGTATGCCGCTTCTTCCGAAAATTAAATCAGGGTTAGTCTCAGTCTGTCTTTCTCTGGTCTTTCTTGGGATTTCTGCTACTTAACTGTTTCTTGGTCCCTAGCTCTAAGTCATTGCACAAATGGGATGTATTTTGACTATGGAACATCTAGCTTGATGTCTCATAAAAAATGATATTTTTTACACATTTTTCATATTTCTATAATTTATCTTCAAAGGGACTGTAATGTGTATTACCTATTAAAAACATTTTTTCCCAGCTTTTATGGGGAAAAGCATATAGACAGAAAGAAAGTTAATATCTACTTTTACAGTATGGGTAGCCTTTTAAAAGTTTTTTTTCTTAGCAAATTGTCTCATAGTTATTACTGCCTGCCTTCATGGGATCTGTCTTAACATTGTTGGAAAGAATAGCAAGCGTCCACAACAGCAAACGTTCTGTGGATGTAGCATTCAGGATAGAGTCAATGTTGACCGTTATCACACAGATTGATGTTTTGTATGTTTAGGGATTACCATGAAAACAGATTGCTTGTGTTAACTTAATGTTGCATTATTACAGCACATGTTTAAAGATAAGTATAGTAGATCATAAATCCACAAAGCTTCATGTATTGTTTATTCTTGTGATTTTATTTTTACTCTAGGGATGTATTCTTCATTGCCTGTTGAAGTTCCTCTGAATCACAAACGGTTTGTTTGTGATCTAACCCAAGCCGATCGTCTTGCCCTCTATGATTTTGTAATCGAGGAGACAAAGAAAAAGCGCTCAGATTCTCAAATTATTGAAAATGACAGCGATCTCTTTGTAGACTTGGCTGCCAAAGTCAATCAAGGTTTGAGACGAATATCATAGTTTTCTATTTCTTAATTGTCATTCCATCCTTTGGGTGTTATTAGGATGACTTGTCAGGCCACTTTGAGTTGGAATAGGATGGTTTTGTATCATCTGATATTGACATACATACTAAGATGTTTACTTAGTACTTGAAATTTTGCTCTCTGATTGTTACATTAAGCATACCTTACTTCTGTAAGAATGTTCCTTGAGCTGGGCTGTTACTTTCATTTCTGTACCTAAGCACTCTTACGTTCAGTTAACGGTTAGAGAAAAGGAAAGCTATAAAACTTAGTTCATTTATATAACAGAATTTTTAGAATATTTTTGAGTCCTATATTATTACAATACATTAAAGCATGTTGAAATACCGGATGATTATGGTGTTCCTTCCCACTAATTCATAAGAATTTATAGCTTCTGAGGATGTAATAATTTAATTTTGTTCTTTTATTAGATAATAGTCGAAAAAGTCCAAAATCTTACCTTGAAATCCTGGCAGAAGTGAGAGATTATAAAAGAAGACGCCAGTCCTATAGAGCTAAGAATGTTCACATAACCAAGAAATCATATACTGAGGTAAGTTTTACATAATTGTGTAGAGCTTTGTTGAACACAGAGATTTCCCTTAGGTAGTTGTCCTCTGTCCCGTGGATTTCCACAGTTCCTTAGAGGTTTTCTGAGAGGAAGTGGCTCCACGGTGGCCACACCTGCTCTGTATTTGCTCCATCACTCTCAGACCCACCCTTTACCAGACAAAGGCTTTTCAGGGTACAAAGCCCTTCTATAAAGAGGTTGTGCAATCTTACAAAAACACTGCTTTTGAGAAAGTGGTATTACATCACGATGAGAACATAGATTTTGGCTTTAGACACACCTGGGCTTGAGTTTTGATTCTGCGGTTTATCATTGGCTGTTTGACTTGGGCAAATTATGTGAGCTTTTTAAGGTTCAGATTTTTACATTTTATAGTAATACAGACTGCAGGATTATTGTGAGAAGTAATTGAAATAATGCTTATGGACAAAGAAATTGTTCAGTAAATAGTTATCTTTTTTGGCAGAAATTTTAGTGTGCTTTTATGTACTTTACTAAACATTTGGGCTTAAGAAATGTCTTGGTAGAAATTATTTGTAATTTATATTATAAAATAATTCTATGTATATTATAAAATTTAAGTACATTAACCTCTTGATGTATGTATCTAGACTTATTTTCAGATGTCATTTAGTGGGTAGAGTTGATGAATTTTTGGTACATGAATCACCTTGCCTAGACTCTAAATAATTTCCTTATTGAATCTCTCATTGTTCCCATGTTATTTTTTCCTTCCTTCTGTGATTTCAGAGACCTTCCGTAATCTGGCCTCATTTTACCGAGCGTTTTCTTTTGCTTTAGTCAAGCCTGTCTGTTAAACTGTATCTGATCACACGTATTTATTCTTACCTCAGTATCCTAATACATGTTGTCTCATCTGCGGTGCCTTTTGTTTTGCTGTTTAGAAACTTGATGCCCACTCACTGTTTCCATGGGTGTTGATGGCTCTGAGCCGTCTGCCGGCTTACTGCACTCATGCTCTGTACCGACGGCTTAGCGCTTAGTTTTATGCTGTGCTTTTTACAATGAAAGCACGTGTTTTAGACTCACCTTACACGGGCGTCGCCCTAGTGATTCTTAGAGTCCCTCAAATCCTTGGTGGTTCAACACTTGTTTCTTCTCTGGTCTCATAACCTTGAACTCAAGTGTAAGTGTCGTTGCTAAGTGTTCTTTACAATTTTATGGTTAACTTTTTTTTTTTTAATAAATTTATTTATTTATTTATTTAGTTTTTGGCTGCGTTGGGTCTTCGTAGCTGCTCACGGGCTTTCTCTGGTTGTGGCGAGCGGGGGCTACTCTTCGTTGCGGTGCGTGGGCTTCTCATTGCGGTGGCTTCTCTTGTTGCGGTGCACGGGCTTCAGTAGTTGTGGCACGTGAGCTCAGTAGTTGTGGCTCGTGGGCTCTAGAGTGCAGGCTCAGTAGTTGTGGAGCACGGGCTGAGTTGCTCTGCGGCATGTGGGATCTTCCCGGACCAGGGATCGAACCCGTGTCCCCTGCATTGGCAGGCGGATTCTTAACCACCGCGCCACCAGGGAAGTCCCTGAGCAGCTCTCTTATCTGAAATTCGGTACTTAACTCTCCGTAGGTGATTCGGGATGTGATCAACGTGCACATGGAGGAACTCAGCAGCCACTGGCAGGAGGAGGAGCAGGAGAAAGCAGAGGACGATGCGGAAAAGTATGTCAATGCGTCAGTTGGTGAAAATAGTTCTCTTTTTATTCTGTCACCTGTAATTGTTCAACTGAATTTTAGCGCCTCCAAGACCATTAGTAGCACGCTGTAATTCATCAGAACGCTTATTGTTCTTTATTTTACCACAGTTGTAAAACATACCATTAAGAGCTAAGTTTCTTTGCCTGCCCTCTTATCTGGAGTGCAAGGTTATACGTATTTAGTCTCTATCTGTAACGGGTCTGGTACAGAATATTGAGCTTTAGGCTGGTCTGTACTGGAGACCGTGGTTAAAACTAACTGTTTAATGTTCTTTCTGTTTCAGGAACAAAGAAAGGCGGTCGGCTTCAGTAGACTCACGGCAGTCTGGGGGAAGCTATCTGGATGCGGAGTGTTCACGACATAGAAGGGATCGGAGTAGGAGCCCACATAAACGCAAAAGAAACAAAGATAAGGATAAACACTGGGACTCAAGAAGAAGGAAAGAGAGGTAAGCCCAACACTGCGTCATTCGCTGTCGAATTGTTGATGTTTGAGAAGCAAAAGGTCCTCCTGTCATAGGCCATGCTGAGAAAATGGCTTGTAAGTAAAGTAAGGTGAGGAGAGTAAACAATTGATGAAGATTCTTAACATTCTTCCGGTTTCAGTTCAAATATCCACAGCTCTATCTGCCTGATTGGTAGTTTCCCTTTTTTATTACTTGTTTCCTCACCAGGAGATGGGAAAGTAATGTCTAGGTAGAAAGTTAATCGTGTTAAAAAGGTGTTTGCCTAGCTCTTTCTTCAGTCCTTTCTGTGTCCCTCTCTCCCTTTCTTGTTTCTCTTTCTCATCCTTTTTTTTTTTTAATATTTTATTTATTTATTTATTTATGGCTGTGTTGGGTCTTCGTTTCTGTGTGAGGGCTTTCTCCAGTTGCGGCAAGTGGGGGCCATTCTTCATCGCGGTGCGCGGGCCTCTCACTATCGCGCCCTCTCTTGTTGCGGAGCACAGGCTCCAGACGCGCAGGCTCAGTAGCTGTGGCTCACGGGCTTAGTCGCTCCGCGGCATGTGGGATCTTCCCAGACCAGGGCGCGAACCCGTGTCCCCTGCATTGGCAGGCAGATTCTCAACCACTGCGCCACCAGGGAAGCCCTCTCATCCTTTCTTTCTCTTGCTAATTCATCAGATAAAGGATGTTATAAAGTCAGAGAGAAGGTCTAAGCTTTAATGGCAGTCAGCTTTGCCCTTGTTGGTATTCCTGATAAAATTGTGAAAGCTGGGGGAGATATAAAGTAATACTGAAATAATGAATTCAAATTGACCGAGGTCTGTTCCCGTATCCAGCTGCTTACTGGGCATCTCCGTGGATCTCAGATTTATCAGGTCTACACCTGAGCTTGTCTTTTTCTTGGTCTGCTCCTCTTCGGCCAGTACTCCTGTCCTGGTTAATGGATGACCATCAGCTGTTCACCTGAGCCAGAAGTCGGGGACTCATGCTCGAAGCTCCCTTTTACTCCTTCCCGTCTGGTCCTAATTGTCAGTTTTGTGTGAAGATCCCTCACGTGCTCCTCCTCCTCTCTGTCCCTAAGGCTGCCGTCTTCCTAATTGTTCTGTCTGTAAGCTTGTCCCACGTGGATCCATCCCTGCCCTGCTGCCAGACTGAACTTTCACCTCTTAAAACTCCTCAGCGGTAGAGTTCACGTTCTTTAGAACAGCTCTCGAGACCTCCAGGAGCAGGGCACCTGCCTGCCTACCTTGTATTTTGCTCCTACCCCGTGAAATACATAACTTCAGCTCTAGCCAGCCCAGCTTACTCACAGTTCGTCGTCCACACTGTGCCTCATCCATGCCTTTCCACCTCATGTTCTGATTTTTTATTTTTTTTAATATTTATTTATTTATTTGTTTGTTTGGTAGCACTGAGTCTTAGTTTCGGCACGTGGGCTCCTTACTTGCAGCTCACTGCCATTCGAACTCTTAGTGGTGACATGCATGTGGGACCTAGTTCCCTGACCAGGGACTGAACCCGGGCCGCCTGCATTGGGAGCACGGAGTCTTAACCACTGTGCCACCAGGGGAGTCCTTTAAGCCTGCTCGGTAAACTCCTCCTCATCCTTTAAGACCCAGCTTAGTCATTTCCATGAAGCCTTTTTCACTCATTCAAACAGAGCTGATCTTTCCCATTTTGTTACCGCTCTACCCAGCACCTACTTTTTATTGAACGTAAGTTATTTCTCCCTCTACTAGACTGAGCTCGTTGAAAGCAGGTCCATGCCTTATTTAGTATTAACTTGCACAGTGCTTGTCTAGTAATAGGCTTTTAAATGATACCTCTCCAGGGCCGGTGGCGATCAGGAATTAGTAAGACTTATTGGTTTAATAATTTTGCTCATCTTATTATCATTCAGTTCATAGAGTTAAAGCTAGCTATGATTTAGTCCTTCTCTTAGAAAAATGAAATATTTGCTTAGTAAACCCTTTTGATTCATTTAATGCATGATAATCTGTGATAATTATGCACACGTTAACTCTTTTTTTTTTAAGTAAATTTATTTTATTTATTTATTTTTGGTTGCGTGGGTCTTTGTTGCTGTGAGCGGACTTTCTCTAGTTGCGGCGAGCGGGGGCTACTCTTCGTTGCGGCGTGCGGGCTTCTCATTGCCGTGGCTTCTCTTGTTGCAGAGCACGGGCTCCAGGCACACGGGCTTCAATAGTTGTGGCGTGCGGGCTCAGCAGTTGTGGCTCGCGGGCTCTAGAGCGCAGGCTCAGTAGTTGTGGCGCACGGGCTTAGCTGCTCTGCGGCATGTGGGATCTTCCCGGACCAGGGCTCGAACCCGTGCGCCCTGCATTGGCAGGCGGATCCTTGAGCACTGCGCCACCCGGAAAGCCCCTGCACACGTTAACTCTTGATTAGCTATCAGAAATGGTGCTGTCTCACTTCTTCTGGTTGTCAGTGCTTCTTGCACTTGAGTAATTTTTGACATGTCCAGTCAGTCCCTGTGGACTCACATATGTTAGAGAGCCTCAAAATCTAAACATGAGTCATCTTCCGTTAGAGAGGATAAACTGAGTATTAGCAGGAAACACTTCTCAGTAGGATAGTCTTTGAGGGCCACCCCTGAGAGGGAATGAATGTGGGAACTGAGATGGGGGCCAGGGTGAGGAGATCAGACATCTGAACCCCTGCTATGACTCCAGCATCCGGTTTGCCATGAACTCTCAGGTCATCAACCGGGTACACACAGTCAGAGTTAATTTTAAAGTGTAACTCCAAAGCGCAGGTAAAAAATCCATTTTCCTTATCCCCATCTCAATTTTGTCCTGTAGTTTTAATGATGCATTTTTTATATCTACTCCTAAAAAAAGTCACTGTTCAGTTTTAAGGGCATGTTTTAACTTGTTCTGGTGTATATCTGATGTCAGTATATGACTGTGAATTATTATTTTAAAACTTTGATATTAAAGTGCCTGTCATTTATAATTTTTTTTTCACCCCTTTCATTTCAGGGATGGGGAAAGACATCATAGTCATAAAAGAAGAAAGCAAAAAATGTAAACGAAGTATTTGTGCATGTATTAATTATGTTTATGCCATGGTAACCAGTGTGCTGATATTTCTATCATAATTGCTTTGAGTGGGAGAATGTGCTTATGGGAACTGTTTAGTGCTCAGATCATTATTTTTCAACCAATACTTACATCTCAAATCATGAGTGCATTGATTATGCCCTAGAACTTTGTTTTCCTTATATTTTAATGGATGATTGCCTCCTGTTACTGATTTTGTTTCATTCTTTTTTGATAAATTATGTATCGGAAAATTATTTAATTAAAGTGAATATTTAAACTATATAACTAATACATAAATGCATTCTTACTGTCAACAATTAAACCGTACAGATAAGGCGAAAGAGCGGTTGGATCACCATCTGTGATCCCTGTGGCCACCCCAGGGGGTAACCACGGGTGAACTGTGAAAGGGACAAACCTAAACAGTCATCAGAAGGGGAACGGCCTGGCTAAATAGAAGGTGGTATAGTCACGTGATAGCTTACTAGATTGGATTTAAAGAAATAAACTATATTATCATGAATAGATCTCAGAGACATGCTAAATGAAAATAAACAAGTTTCAGAAACATATGTACAAGTTATATCTATGTACAAAACAATACTGTACATCTTCTCTGGCTGTATATGAACGTAAATACAGTTGTAAAGGTTCGGAAGAGCTCATCCCAAACTCCCACCAGTGATTATTTGAGGGAGGAGGTATAAATGGGAGAGAGAAAGGATGGAAACCAGCATTGGGAGGGCGGTCAAAGGGAACTGCAGCTTCATCCACTGTGCATTAATTGTTTAAAGATAAGGTAGTATTTGTGTTTCACTTGTTAATTAAAAGTATACTGTCATTTTGTTTTTTGTAAATAAAGCTGATTGAGGTACTGTTTACATACAGTAAAATACATTCATTTTAAGTGTACATTTCATTGAGGTTTTTTTTGTTTTTTAAAATTATTTATTTATTTATTTATGGCTGCGTTGGGTCTTCGTTTCTGTGCGAGGGCTTCCTCCAGTTGCGGCGAGCGGGGGCCACTCTTCATCGCGGTGCGCGGGCCTCTCACTATCGCGGCCTCTCTTGTTGCGGAGCACAGGCTCCAGACGCGCAGGCTCAGTAGCTGTGGCTCACGGGCCCAGTCGCTCCGCGGCATGTGGGATCTTCCCAGACCAGGGCTCGAACCCGTGTCCCCTGCACTGGCATGCAGATTCTCAACCACTGCGCCACCAGGGAAGCCCTTCATTGAGTTTTGACAAACTTATACCCCCACCATGTATCCTTCATCTCAATCAAGATAGAGAACATTTCCGTCTCCCTCAGAAGTTCCCTTATACCCCTTTTCCCAATCAGTTTCTCTACCACCAGCCCTAAGCAACCACAGATCTGCTTGTTGATACTATTGACTGGATACATCTTTTCTAGAATTCATGTAAGTGGAATGCTACAGCACAGTACTTGCCTCTTCACAGACTGATCCATGTTGTGTGTGTCTGTAGTCTGTTCCTTCTCGTTGCTAGTAGTATAGTATATTCTCTTGTGTGCCAGATTGTTCAGTTGAAACTTTGGCATTAAATGTTAAACATCTCACGTCTGAAGAGCGGTATCTGGGAAACCCAGGTTAAAGATTCCAAGGTGGGTTCCAAATAGAAAGGAAACCTTGATTATGTGAGTAAGTAACTGACAACGCCAGAAAGGTTGACTAGATTCAGATCAGATTGGCTGCTAGGTTCAGGTGTGGAAGAAGCTCTCCAATTTATAAGGTGAGAATCAACGGGTCGCTTGCCAGTATGAAGCCCTATTAGTGCCGTTGTACTTAATTTCTAAGTATATAAAATTCAGATTGAAGGACTTTGGAGTTACCATAATGTTGAGCCATATGAAATTGCTGCTTTTGTAGGTCAAATCCATTTGAGTGATCAGCAGTTTCATATAGTATAACTTAATTTATAATATTGTTTTTCATTATGATTTCAATGACTTTACCAACTAGAAGATGTACTTGGGCTTTTAGTATGAGAGAGAAGGGGAAAGGAGTAGGGTGGTGGGATTGGGGAAAAATAGGATAGTGTTTTTTTAATGTCTTGATAGAGGCACTTGTTTGCAAAAATTTGCCAAATTTTTGTTAAGGTGTCTCCGTTCATGAGGTATATCGGTCTGTAGTTTACTTGTAACGTCTGTCTGGTTTTTGGTATCAAGATAATGAGGGCTGGGGAAGTTTCCTTCCTCTTTTATTATCTGGAATTGTGAAAAATTGATACTATTCCTTTTTAGGTGTTTGCTAGAATTTACCAGTGAAGCCATCTGGGACTGGAGTGTTCTTTGTGGGAAGGTTTGTTTTTTTTGTTTTTCGTTTTAAATTTTATTTATTTATTTATTTATTTATTTATTTATTTATTTATTTATTTATGGCTGTGTTGGGTCTTCGTTTCTGTGTGAGGGCTTTCTCTAGTTGCGGCAAGTGGGGGCCACTCTTCATCACGGTGCGCGGGCCTCTCACTATATCGTGGCCTCTCTTGTTGCGGAGCACAGGCTCCAGACGCGCAGGCTCAGTAGCTGTGGCTCACGGGCCTAGTCGCTCCGCGGCATGTGGGATCTTCCCAGACCGGGGCTCGAACCCGTGTTCCCTGCATTGGCAGGCGGATTCTTAACCACTGCGCCACCAGGGAAGCCCTGTGGGAAGGTTTTTATCTATGAATTTAATATACTGAATCTATTTCAAGGTATCTTGTTTCTTCTTGAGTAAACTTAGATAGAAAAAGAGATTGAATTAAGCCCACATTAAGCAGAAGGAAGAAAACAATAAAGAACATAAATCAGTGAAATAGAAAACTGGAAAGCAATAGAGTAAAAGAAACCAAAAGCTGGTTTTTCAGAAAGGTGAATACACTTGATAAGCCTCTAGGCAGATGACTCTAGCCAGGAGGAAAAAAAGAAAGTAACTGGTATCAAGAATGAATGTGGAGATGTTGCTAAAGATTCTACAGACTTTAAAATGATAGAAAGGGAATATTGTGCCAGTAAATTCAACAATTTAGATGAAATGGGTAAATTCCTTGAAATACACAAATTACCTAAGTTTACTCAAGAAGAAACATACCTCAATCAATGTAATTTACCATATTGATGTGCTAAAGAAAAACCATATGATCCTCCGTAGATGCAGAGAAAACATGATAAAGTTCAATACCTATTTAGGGCTTAAAAAAAGAACTCCCGGCAAACTAGAAATGGAAGGGAGCCTCCTCACCTTGCAAAGGGACATCTACAAAACATTGTAGATGTTTTATAGTGAAGGATTGCATAATTTTTCCTATGACTGGGAGCAAGGCAAAGATGTCTGCTCTTGCCACTTCTATTCAACACTGTACTGAGGTCCTAACTGGTACAATAATGCAATAGAAAGAAAGGAAATGTGTATAGATTGGAAAGGATGAAGTAATAATTGTCTTAATTCACAGATGACATAATCACCTATGTAGAGATTTACCAAAAAAACCCTACTAGAACTCATAAATTTAGCAAGGTCAATTCATAAAAATCTATTATAACTTTTACATACTAGTAATGAAAATTGGAAATAGCATCAGTAAGCGTAAAATACATAGGAAGAAACTTCGTAAAGTATGTGTGAGACCTGCGTGCTGAAAACCACAAATCTTCCTGAGAGAAATTAAAGACATAAATGAAGAGGTGCTGAAACTGAGGGTAGTCATCAGTCAGATCCATTAAACTGTAGCTTGCTTAGTAAATAATGAACTGCAACTGCCTTCACTGATCAAGCTGGCTTTAACTTTTCAAGAAAAACTCCCTGCCTTCCAAGCATCAAGTAGCCTGAACAGTAAGATGTTTGCCCGAGTTCGTTTTCAGGAACTTGGTGTCAGCTGCATCCAGTTCAAGTTCCAGCTGGTTAAGATGGGTTGGGACCCTTGAGACCCTCCAGCTGAACTTGAGTGAATGTCCAATCGGTGACCTTTTGACGTCAGAGAGCTGGAAACTCCACCCTCAGAGCGCGTAGATGCTGCAGTTTTCTGAGTGTGAGTCCCATGGAGAAGCCTGTAGCTTAGTGGCGCCTGCGCATAACCACGATGACCCCACCTTTTTCTTCTTGCCAGTCACCTTTCCCACATGCCCCCCATGCCTCAGCTTTATCCGGTAAGTATCCCAAGCCCTGGCCTTCGGGGAGGTGGAATTGAATTGTTCTCCCGGCCCCTCGTGAATAAACCTTTTCTCCCCTGCAGACCTCAGCATCTCAGCGTTTGGCTGGCTGCGTGTCGGGCAAACAAACCTGGCTTGGTAACAGCACCATGCTCACAGATCAGAAGACTTGTTTAAGGCACCCGTTCTCTCTAGATTGAACAAGTTTCAATGCAATTGCGGTACTTTCCCAGCAGGCTTTTTTTCTTTTAAAAGCATAATGCGTTTTTAAAACTGATAAAATATACATAACATAAAATATATCATTTTAAACAGTGTTAAGTGCACAGTTCAGTGACATTAAGTACATTCACATTGTTGTGCAACCATCCATCCATCACTAGAACTTTTGCAGCTTCCCAGACTGAGACTCTGTCTCCATTAGACACTCACTCCCCATCCCTCCCCATCCCTCCCCGCCCCAGCCCCTGGCAACTGTCATTCTCCTTCCCCTCGCTATGAATCTGACTATTCCAGGGACCTCACATAAGTGGAATCATACAATGTTTGTCCTTTTGTGTTTGGCTTATTTCACTTGTCGACAAAAACTCGTGAGAGTTGTGCGTTAAGTTTTATTTGGGGCAAAATGAAGACTATAGCCTGAGAGCATCTGAGAGAGCTCTGAGAAACTACTCCAAAGAGGTAGGGGGAGAGGTCAGCGTTATATGTGATTTCAGTGAAGGGGTCTATGTGCAGTCACACATGTTGGCAGATGCTGGCTGCTGGTCACAAGGAGCAGATGTCACCATTAATGACTTCAGTGCTTTTCCAAATATGAGGAAATGCAAGAATTGGGCTCATAAATTCTTCTCCTGAAAATATCTAACTATCTGAAGGCCTGTTCTGCCAGTTTTTCTAGAGCACAGAGGACCTCACTCCTGATCTCCACCCTGAACTCCTTTCAGAGTGTGTTGAAGGTCAGTGGCTGCAGTTGCTTGTGACCTAATCCTTGTAGAGGCAGACGGCAAGTGCCAATTTTTAGCTGGCATGCTTCACCTCAGAGTTCACCCGATGTTGCAGTACGCCAGCAGGATTTTTTTTCTGATAGAAATTGATTTAAAAATTTATATGGACATGCAGGGGATCTGAAAGAGAACAGTTTAGGGAGGAAAAAGAACAAAGTTGAAACACTTAAACTACTTGATTTCAAGATTTCTTACAAAGTTACAGTAACTAAGACCGAGTGGTACTGGCACCAGGTTAGCCACGTCGATGACTAGAACAGAAAAAAAAAAAAATCTAGAAATAGATACACAGATGTGTGATCAGTTGGTTTTCGACAAGCCACTGAAGTAATTCAACGAGGAAAGGGCAGTTCTACCAGCAAACGGTGCTGGGACAACAGGACATCCCTGTGGAGCGCAGTGAGCCTTGAATTCTACCTTCAGCGACACACAAACAGCCGGAAGTGAATCACAAACTTACCTGTAGGAGCTAAAATATAAAATTTCTAAAAGAGAACATAGCAGAAATTCTCTGTGACCTTGGGTTAGGCAAAGATTTCTTAAATAGGACACAGAAAGCATAAACCATAAAAGAGAAAATCCCTCGGTTGGATTTTATCAAATTAAACTTTTGCTCCTCAGAAGGCACTGTTAAGAAAATTAACAGCAATTCCAGTTTCCTTCAGGGAAGGAACTTAACACTGAGGCTTTCTATTAACAAGTCATGGCAGGCTTTCCTGTCTCACTTTTTTCCATCTGGAAGGACTCTGGGTTCTTCTTTGACTCTGCAAGGCAGTTTAAAGCACCTGTGTGTTTTTTGTTGTGGCTTTTTTAATTTATTTTTTATTTTTATTTTTGGCTGTGTTGGGTCTTGCTTGCTGCACGTGGGCTTTCTCTAGTTGCGGCGAGCGGGGGCTACTCTTCCTTGCGGTGCGTGGGCTTCTCATTGCGGTGGCTTCTCTTGTTGTGGAGCACGCGCTCTAGGTGTGCGGGCTTCAGTAGTTGTGGCACACGGGCTCAGTAGTTGTGGCGCGCAGGCTCTAGAGCTCAGGCTCAGTAGTTGTGGCTCGCAGGCTCAGTAGTTGTGGCGCACGGGCTTAGTTGCTCCGCGGCATGTGGGATCTTCCCGGACCAGGGATCGAACCCATGTCCCCTGCATTGTAGCAGGCGGATTCCTAACCACTGCGCCACCAGGAAAGCCCCTAAAGCACCTGTGTTTTAACTGGAATACACAGGGTGCCCAGCCTGGTTTTGGGGATTGAAAAGAAACACAGTTTAGGGCAATCACTGAGGGAATAAAAACCTACACTTGAGAAACTGGAAAGTTGATAGTAATTGGGGATAAATAGACTAAATATGGAAAATTTGGTTATGCCGTGTGAAGAGTTGTTTGTGGGCATGTTCCTGCAGGTCATGGGTTTTGAGTCTGCTGGAGGTGAAGTACCAAACCTAGTAGTTCTGATAATAATCCCAAAGAAGCAGAAAGAGCAGAACTCTGAGGGCAACAGGAACGGGGTAGCACTGGAGATGGAGGTTGAGTCGTGGGGACTCAAATTGGACGGGGACGTCCAATTTGAAAAGCAAACAACCACAACGCCAACGCCCCTCCCATAAAGCATTGCTGTGGGTATAGAGTTTATTTGATTTCTTTGGAGAAAAGGTAAAATTTGGAGCCAAGGAAGCAAAATGATAGCTTTGTTGAATTATGATTTTTATCAAGAATAGATACATTTCCCATAACTTTTTTGCCAGGTTAGAATGTGACTATTTACCCAAGGCAGTTATTCCATGGGGTTTATGAAAAAAGATTCTGCCTCTTCATTCTTTTAGAGGTGATCATTAAAAAGATTACTAGGCAGGCTGTAGATTGGTGTGTGGAGGGGCTGTCTGGGAACTCTCTGTACCTTCCTCTCAATTTTGCTGTGAACCTAAAACTGTTCGCCCCCAAATAAAGCCTATTTTTAAAATACTAACAAAAGTGGCTTTGTTTGACAGGAGAAGAATTAAGATTTGGAATTTTCAAAAAATTCTAGAAGGTCAGAGGTTTCAGGATAATATGTAAACACAAATGAAACAATTTGTCATGTTTCTCTGGCTTCTTTGGATGAAATCACATTAGAAGTCAAAATGGAGGGACAAGTCTAAATCTCAGAGCCTTAGGCCTTCAGAATTGGGAAAAGTTGGTGAGTTGGATTTTCTGCTAAAGGAAATCATTGCTCCCCAGGGACACTCACCTTGCCCTTCTCAGCCTGGCATCCCTGTCACCCCTGGAAAGGGGTGACTTAAGGACCAGGGCACGGACCTGATGTCACCCCGTGCTCCCGACACGTTTCCCATAGGACACGTACCAGAAGGACAGGCCGCCGTCCCCCTTTAACTTGGAGATGTTGGTTACACGAGTCCCTTGAGTTCTCGCTCTTCTGAAGAAACAAATTTCATGAGTTTTAGGATTTTTCATGGGAAGCAAGAAGTAAAACATTTCAGAACATTTCAGAAACGTCTAGGGCTTTACTGGCTTAATCATTAGGAAGGAACTTGCAGGAGAAAACAGTTTTGCAATGAATATGCTATGGGGGCAAGAGAGGCAGCTGTCTTAGGTGAAGAGAGCATTCTTTTATGGCTTTATTGAGGAATTTCACTTTCTCAGCTACTTTGCAAATGGCTACTTCAAAAAAACCATCTGTGTTATTGCTGAGTAGATAACAGTGGGAGACATTTCTGCTTGGGGACAAAAGTCACCCCGGAGAAAAGAAACAGGCTAGCTTTTCCCTTTTGTGTTTTTCCTAAGCTGAGCAGGAGAAGGTGAAACATTTTTCATGTTGTTTGCTTTAGCTGGAAATGCACCAGGCGTGTCACAGGGGACAGGCATGGTGCTGGTTTTTTACGTAATTGCCCAGGGTGGTCGTGGTGGATTGGCACTCATTCCATGCTCCATGGCACGCAGCATCCTCCTGGACCAGGGCTCGAACCCGCATCCCCTGCACCGGCAGGCGGACTTCCAACCACTGCGCCACCAGGGAAGCCCTGGGAGTTATTTCTGAAAGCCCAGCTTAGCGCCCGCTCAGTCCTGCAGCCCCTTCAGTGATTCTGTAGGCACCCGACCTCTCAGTTAATAACATGTGTCGGGGCTTCTCTGGTGGCGCAGTGGTTAAGAACCCACCTGCCAGTGCAGGGGACATGGGTTCGAGCCCTGGTCAGGGAACTAGATCCCACATGCTGTGGAGCAGCCAAGCCCGTGTGCCACAACTACTGAGCCTGTGCTCTAGAGCTCGCGAGCCACAACTACTGAGCCCGCATGCCACAACTACTGAAGCCCGCGCGCCTCGAGCCCGTGCTCCGCAAGAAGAGAAGCCACCGCAATGAGAAGCCCACGCACCGCAACGAAGAGTAGCCTCCCCTCGCCGCAACTAGAGAAAGCCCGCGCGCAGCAACGAAGACCCAACGCAGCCAAAAATAAATAAAATAAATAAATTTATTAAAAAACCCCCAAAACATGCGTTGTCTTAGCCCATTCAGGCTGCTAGAACAGAATATCATGGAGTGGGGGACTTAAAACAACAAACATTTATCTCTCACAGTTCTGGAGGCTGGCAAGTCCAAGATCAAGGCACAGGCAGATTCAGTGTCTGGTGAGGGTTCATAGGCAGACGGCTGTCTTCTCACTGTGCCCTCACATGGTGGAAGGGGTGCAGGAGCTCTCTGAGATCTCTCTCTGTAATCCCGTTCATGGGGCCTCTACCCTTATGACCTCCCAAAGGCCCCACCTCCAAATACCATCACCCTGGGGATTGGGTCTCAACATATGAGTTCTGGGGGAACACAAACATTCAGTCTATAGCATGCATCATATGATTGATACCTCTTAGACTCGAAATATGAGAGCTTCTCTTTATTGAGTACTTTGCATGGATGTCTTAGATTAAGTTTCCTGGGAAATAGACTACTGAAAAGAGCGAGAGTGGTTTCCTCTGTCAGCACCTGCACAGTAGTTGATGCCCTGGTACATCTGATCATCTCGCCACCCTAAGATGCAAGCATCGCTGGTCCCAGTTCACAGCTGAAGAAATGGGACTTGGGGGGCTCAAGTGACTTGCCCAAGGTCACCAGCTTCTCAGTGAGGATGCAGGTTGCAAACCCAGGTACATTCCCTCCCCACTCTGTCCCCTTATCTGGAAACCCGGCATAGGTTACATGGTCACCTGGATTTTTGCTCATCCTGTGTGTTTCTGGTACAACATACTTGTGAGGGGAAAACACAGTAAATCCATCTTCCAAATTTATTTTATGCTTTCATTTGAAAAGTATCTTTTAAATGTCATTTCTTCTTATAGTTTTCTGCCTTAAGCAGTCTGGCCTCTTGACTTTTTCACCAGTACATTCGATTCATTTCCTCCTGACTTAAATTTCTTCTTTGCTTTGAAGGAAATCATGTTCATCCTTTCAGTCTCACCTGGAAATCTTCCTTGTTTCCTCCAGCTCTCACTTTTTATGGAAACCTTAAAACACCACCTCTATATATGCCTCTTCTTATAAGGACACTAATCCTATCAGATCAGAGCCCCACCCTTATGACCTCATTTATCCTTAGTTACCTCCTTATAGGCCTTATCTCCAAATACAGTCACACTGGGGGCTAGGGTTTCAACATATGCATTTTGGAGAGGACACAATTCAATCCATTGCGCTAGCTGGTGCATAGCAGAACCTGGTCTAGAATCCAAGCTTCCTAACTCTTATTCCCAATCCCTTTTCTGAATACTCATAAATATTGCTTCTCTTGACCCTGCTATTGAAATGACACGCTTACAGATTTGAGGGATTATTAGAGGCTTCTTTAGTTTTCCATACTGAATCTACTATACTCTAAAGCAGGGGTTGGAAAACTACAGTCCACAGGTCAAGTCCAGCTGGCCGCCTGTTTTTGCTCAGCTGGTGAGTTAAGAATGGTTTTTACATTTTTAAATGGTTGGGCAAAAAAAAAAAAAAAAAAAAAAAAAAATCAAAAGAAGAATATTTCATGACACATGAAAATCATATCAAATCCAAGTTTCAGCACTTACAAAAAATGTTTCGTAGAGCACAGTCATGCCTATTTGTTTACATATTGTCTGTGACCGGGTTGGAGCTACAAGGGCAGAGCTGAGTAGTTGCGGCTGAGATGCTATGGTCTCCAAAGCCTAAAATGTGTACTATCTGCCACTTTACGTAAAAGAATTTGGCCACCCCTGATCAAAAAGCCTCGGTTTTGTTCTCTTTTCTGAAAGAATGATAAATCGTGTGTGTATTTTACGATGAGTAACAGCATCCTGCAGCTTTTATTCTGACAAATTTTTGGATGTCCTAGTACCATGCAGCATAGTCCTATAACCTGGGGGCTCTTATGGGGCGCTTCTCACATGTCACACTCAGGTCTGTGCTCAGAAGGGAGCCTGGGCTTGGGATCCAATGCTCTGCTTTTGCCATCTTGGAATTCTTAATGATTTATCTTTGAATTTGTGTCTTGGGAGAGCAGTCAGATGGGATAATGGAGCACATGATGGGGCGAAGCGTCTCCTCCTCCCACCTCCCACCTCCCAGGGATGGTCGTTAGTCCCCACTCCTCGTCCCTGCTCGGCGGGGGGAGCTTGGGCACATTTACCCCAGGGGAGGGGGTGTCCGGTGGGTGTCCAGCACTCCATCTGTGACCATCCTCCTGCCTGTCAGAGCGTGACATTAAAAACAAATAAAACCCACCATGACAGGTCAGGAGAGATCATGGAAGAAAGGAAAAGCCTTTTTTGTTTTCCTGCTTTTTGAATAAGGGGCCCTGCATTTTTATTTTGTGCAGGGCCCTGTGAATTATGTAGCTGCTCTGCTCTTCTGACTCATAGCCTGGTGGTTTTATTGAATAACTATACGGACCTATTTGTCTGCATTAGAGAGTGTTGTTAGCACATAGAAAGGGAGATAGATGGCACTTGTCTTTGCTCTTTTATTTTCACTCCCAGTATTAGCATTTTAAGATAATCACTCTTTTGATGTACTAACATTCTTTAATATCTATTTGGCAAGGAAACAAGGCATTCGTTCCGGAATTAAAGGCTAACATGGTCAAAAGTTATGAATTTTCCATTTGGTGCAGAGTTTAGCCATATTACAGATACTTAGTAAATGTTTCTTTTTATGCTCTTTCCATTTAAGGATGGCCAAGTGTTATGTGAATGTACTATTTTGAGGAAAAAATGCATAAAGTTTTAAAAAAGTCAGTTTTGCAGAGACAAACTATGCATCCCTTGAAGGGCAATTGCTTTTTAATAGCAATTTTGATATATTACAGACCAAATGGAGTGCCCCAAACCGGAGCACAGCACATTTATACATGTAGATAACAGGCCCCCCAGTCTCATTGTCACAGAGCCCCCCAGGTGATTCTGATGAAGCCGGCCTGGTCCTAGTTCATAGCCTTGGAGAACTCCCGCCCGATCCATTGGCTTAAAGCAGTCAGGTTTTAATACATTTCATCCTCCTTCAAGGGTCTTAAGAAATTCTGATCTTTGAGGCAATTGTTTGGTTAGTGGTTTGGGGAACTTGAGGATGGAATTGTCTAGAAAAAATTTTATTTCATTTATTTCTTAGAGGGGAAGGGGTATATAATGAGTAGAAAGGATTTCTTTTGATGAAAGACCTACGTGAATAAAACGGTAGGTTTCTGCTTTTAAAAACATGTTTAGATGAGTTCATTTCTGAATTATTTTGATATTGAGTTTTACTCTTATGTTAGAAGTTCATATCTTCCTTTATTCATTGGTCTTGCAGGGAAGAAGGCAATGATATATGAGGATTCTTGGTTATTCTTGATTATTAGGCAGTTGGGCAATCATTCTTGATTATTAGGCAATTCAAGACCTTATTAGTCAATTTACAGTTGATATACGTTTCCTGCCTCTCCTCCCAGAGCCCATTTCACTCTCCTAAACATCTCCTCCATAAGCAGGAGCAAGGGATTAGAAATGAAATACAAGCACATGCAGTGTTGCTGTGATCTGCTCAATGTATAATTTGGGGATGCACTGAATGTACTCAGTGCCCTTGTGGTTGTTAATGCTCTCTGACTTTAAAATGAAATGCAAGCAAAACCCAAAATCAGATAGCAGTCAATCACTCTAATGAGAGTTTGCATAAATATATTCCCTCTGCTGGCTTTTGAAATTTTGAAACATATCTCTCATAGAATGAAAGGATTTGTTTACCTTAAAGGAATTGAAAGTCTCAGAATGCAGATGATGGGGAAGGGATTTTTTTTTGAGGAGGAGGATTTTCTGATATCCCAGTAATCATACTACCCTTGTTTAGGCTGGCTCTGAGCCTGCTTTGTCATTCTCGGGTTGGAGCAGGGACTGAGGTTTCTTCTCTCAGTCATCTCTCTGCCTCCATGAAAAGACCGGGATGGAAGTTGGGGGCTGGAACATCAGGAAGTAAAGAGCTCTTCTCGGAGCCAGCTGGGACCTGGTACTTGCCCTACTTGAGCACCGAGGTCCCCTCCCTCCCCCATGAATCCGCAGCTTTAGGAAACCACTGTGAATCCAACCTTCTATCCTCCCTGAAGCTGAGCCTGGATCTTTTCCCCACCCTGTGCCTGAGGGTGGGGAGAGTGCCTTACTTGGCTTGCAGGCCAGTTAGGGCTGGAGGATGGAGGGCTGGTACCAAATGTGGCCAAGAGAAGCTTAACTTTGGGCTCTGGAGGTAGGTTTCTAGGGAACTCTGGATTGGAGGAGTTGAACCCCTCCAAAAATGTGTGTTTGCTACATGGCATTAAGAGATATTATGGTTGGGACTTCCCTGGTGGTCCAGTGGTTAGGACTTGGCGCTTTCACTGCCGTGGGCCCTGGTTTGATCCCAGGTCGGGGAACTAAGGTCCCACAAGCCGTGTGGCTCAGCCAAAAAAAAAAAAAAAAAAGAGAGAGATGTTATGGTTGACTGTGAAGTACACATTTCAAAAAAGAAGACTCAGGATTTAATCACAGCTCTTTCACCAACCAGCTGTGGCTTTAGGCAAGTAATGTAACTTCTCTGAGTCTTAGTTTCCTTATCTGTTAAAAAAAAAAGGGACTTTCTAAGATCCTTCCCAATAATATGTCTTGGGTCTCTGATCCTATTAGGAAAACAGTCACTGTCACCACTGATTAGAAATACTGTAAAATTAACAGAGCATGAAGAGAAAAACTGAAGATATAGTTTTGTTTGTGTGCTGTAATAAAGCATATGCCTGGGTTTTGTCCTCAGTTTCTGGCAAAGCCTCAAAAACGCTTGGAATTTCCTGAGAGACAAGAGTGTCTTTGTTATGCTAATGAGGCGACTCAAGGTGGGCCCCTAGAAAGCTTCAGGATGGGGACTGGTCACCAGAAAGACCACATGGTTAGAAGGTTGGAACTTTGGGCCAGCCTGACCTCCAGGGAGTGGGGACGGGGTAGAGATTGAGTTCAGTCATGTGGCCATTGACTTAATCAATCATGCATAGTAATGAGACTCCAATAAAAGCTCTGGAGACCGGTTTTGGTGGAGCTTCCTTGTTGGTGAACACACTGATGTGGCTGGGAGGGTGGTGTGACCAGATTCCACGAGGAGGCGCTGTGGAAGCTCTGGTTTCCCCCAGACCCCACAGACCCTGCCCTGTGCATCTCTTCATTTGGCTCTTTCTGAATTTTATCCTTTATATTATAATATACTGTAATCACAAGTCAAGTTTTAAATGATCTCTGTGAGTCATTCTAGCAAATTATTGAAACTGAGGGGGTTGTGGGAACCCCCCCAAATGCATATAGCTGGTTGATCAGATGTGCAGGTGGCCTGGGGACCCCACTTGTGGCTGGTGTCTGAGGGTTGTATTGTGGACTCAGCCCTGAAGCCTGTGGAGTGTCATGCTCACGCCAGGTGGTAGCGTCAGAACTGTGCTGCAGGGCACCCAGACGGTGCCAGAGAGCTGGTGTCAGAACCCTGTTTGCCTAGAATTAATATGAGTTATAATTATATGGACTTCCCACCCTTTATGCCTTATTACTATGGAGCCAAATAATAATTGTATTCGTGATTGAATAGGTCAACTTATACTTATTTAATATACAGTTATTTGACTACAGTCCTAGACTCTGTTCACGGATACCGCAGCTTCACAGTTTGCTGCTCATTTATTTCGGTCATCTACTCACATGGTATGTTCGTGACTTGAAAAAAACAACATGCAAATGAAACTGAGGGAGTTCTTTCATTCATTCATTCTTTCTTGTTTCTTTTCTTTTTTTTGTTTTTGCTTTAAAAATTATTAAATCATCAGGTATAAATACAAAATCACTGATAATTCAAATGACAGATCTCAATGTAGACATCTGATCTTAGCTGAAAGGCTGATTGGCAAAAAAAAGGTAAAAGGCAGTTCAGTTGTCAGTGTAGAACTAGAACCTCGAAACGCTCAGGTAAAGTGTCCAGATTCTGATGATTAGAGAAGGAAAGTGTATACGATAGAAAGTGTGTATGACGGCTGTGCTCATCATACAGGATTTTCCTCTACTTCCTGGGCATGTGGGAAGACTCACAGTTTTGCTAGCGCCATATCACCAGTTCTGGCCAATGGGCTGTAAGCAGAAGGAACAAGTGTCACTTCCAATCAGAGGCACTTATGAGCAGGTGTGAATATTCCATGTCCCATTAAACGCTGAAGCTATGTTAATACGGTGGCATCACAAGATGGTACAGCCTCCGTCAGCCTGGGTTCCTGAGTGACTTCAGAGCCTTCTACTGAACCACATTGGATGTGCACCGTGAGGAAGAACTAAATCTTCATTATGTTAAGCTACTGATAGTTCAGGATTAATTTGTTACCACAGCCCATCCTAGGTTACCCTATTTAGTGACTCTGTGTCCTTTTTTAGTATAGAGCTAAGTACCAGTCCTGGGCTGGGCTCCTGAATGAATCTGATGACTTTGAAATTCTTGGTGGAAGATCTGAGCCGTGTGTAAAGAGAGAAATCCTCTGACATCTTACATTAGAAATAAGGAGCACTACTTAGCCAGGATTTCATGTTGCTTTTTCACATAGTGACTGGGTGTTGGAGCTGCAAAGACCCTTAGAGATCATTAAGGTCACTTAGCAGACACCATTCGTTGCAGATCTAAATCCATCCCTTACCCTTTCTGTCTTGCCTACAGAGCCCATGTGCTCAGGGATAGGGCCTCCCTGAGCTCAGAGGTAAATCCTCATTGGTCTAAGCTAGTCATGTGATCATCCCTCTTTCCAGTGATTGGTTTAGGACTGAACATGTGACACAGGTTCTGGCCAATGATACATGAGAGTCAGTCTCCTGGGGGCTTCCTGGGAAAGGCTTTCCTTGCTTCTAAAAAGAGATATCTTAGGGGAAAAAAATCCACTTTTTACCTCAGAGCATGGCTGTGTGAAGTGTGATGCTTGGCTCCGGTAACCATTTCTGATCACGAGTGGAATCAACCGAAGAAGAGGAACCGACAGGCTGAAGACTGCAGGGTGGGGAGAACTTTGGTTCCTGATGACGTTGTTGAGACTGAATAAACTAACCCTGGGAGAGCCCCACACCTGGACTTCTTAATACGTGAGATAAAATGTCCTTATTTCTGTAAGATGTTATGGAAAAACGCGAACGAATTTTTTGGCCAACCCAATATTTAAATTTTTTTTAATTTAAAAATTAAAAAAATATTTTACCAGCTCTATTGAGGTATAATTGACATATAACATTGTGTAAGTTTAAGGTGTACAGTGTGTTGATTTGATACATTTATGTATTGCAAAAGGATACCACCATAGCGCTGGCTCATACCTCCATCCCCTCACATAATTACCATTTCGTTTCTGTAGTGAGAGCATTTAAGATTTACTCTTTTAGCGAATTTCAAGTGTATTTCAGTGTGATTAGCTATAATCACGAGGCTGCACATTAGATCCCCAGAACCTGTTAATCTTATAACTGGAAGCTTGTACCCTTTGACCAATATCTCCCCATTTCCCCCACCCCCTCGCCCTTGGTAACCTCCACTCCACTCTCTGTTTTTCTACCTGAAGCTGAACTGTTTTTCTGCTAATTATACGTTCCCTTTTGTTTGACCCTATGTTGTATTATAATCTTTTAAAAATTTCTTACCAGCCTGTCTCAGCTATGCTAGGAGTAAGCAAGGATCTGGGTGGTCTAGGAGCAGCAGACACTAGTGGTGGAGGCATTGATACTTGAAGGAAAAGATCTCCAAGGAGCAGCTGAAACTCACAAGAGTTGGAGTTGCTCAGTCACCTGACCCAGGTATTCTTTAAGAGGTTCCTGGGTTATTAGAACAGCGGAATTCCCATTTGCACAGATAAAAGCATTTGTTAAAAACAATGGGATTTGGACAAATTAATGTACACTCATTTCTTCCAATGCCCAGACATCCTGCCAGGCTGGCTGGAGAGCTGTGGAACACAACAGTCTTCGGGGCAGCTCGGGTCGTGCGAACTTCTGGGGTACCCATTGGCTGTGTGGTAACTCGTGGTACTTCAATTCCTCATCCACTGATCCAGCATCAAATGAAACAGGGATCACCTATTTTAAAAACATATTTTCAATCAACCATGGCGGGCTGCTCTCCCACTTAGAGTGCTGTACCATATTTGGCTGATGAAACAGTCATTAACCAAGAACGGTAATGGTTGGCTGTTTTCGGCAATACTCAGATCGGTTTGTGGGAAGAGTAATCCGTCTCCTAATTATTTAAAAACAGGCCAATCACCAGCAGAGTCTTAGAAGGCTTGGTTCTTCTCTGCCTGCTGCCTTCTTATCTGCCTGATCCCAGCACCTCCAAGATTGCTGCGCCACAGATGGCAAAGGAAAGGCAGGAGGGAAACAAACCTTCCAGCTGTTTTCATTTGATAAAAGATGTATATATAACTGAATCACTTTGCTTTATAGTAGAAATTAACACAACACTGTAAATCAACTATACTTCAATAAAATAAATTTTTTTTTAAAAAAGCTTTTTCCCATGTAAAAGTGAAACAACATGTAAAACATTGCCCAGCTTAAACTGTTTTTGGCTCCTTAAATAGGTTGATTAATCAAACCTTGAGTTATTTTAGAGACAGCACTGCACATGTGCAAGACAGGAACTCAGGAACCAAGAACCTTCAGTCCCCGGAACTCAAAGAAGCGTTGCCACTGGAGCCCTTTACAAAGCAAGAGGTCCTTCAATAAGGAAAACCTGGCTTCCAACAGCACGAGTACCTTATATGGAATGATTGAAAACTCACCAATCAGCTTCCAAGTTTGAAATTCCCCTCTCTCCTTAAATTTCGCCCCAAGCCCTGGGTCACGGAGATACGTTAGGTTTCAGAGTTTTGTTGGCCAAGCTTACGAGAAGGCTGTTTTTCTCAAGAGTCGGTGCCATGGTGTTGGCTTTTATGCAAGTCAGACAGGGAGCCTTTGCTCCGTTACAAAGAGTGGTAAGTGCTCAGATTTTATCCTAGATGTATCAAAAACAGAGAAAAAAGAGACTTCCAGTTCAGTAAAGATGATAACGTTGATTTTATATCTAAAGAAATTGATCAGGTTATAAATCTGTGGCTTCTTTTGTGCTTCTTAAAAGGACTGAGTGCCTTAGAAGGAAATTTTTATTGTATTTTTGAGGCACTGAACGCTAAAAGGAGCTAAAAGGGAATCCCGTCACTGGAGCGCTGTGGAATCAGATGGAACCATCGGCGCTGATGGCTTTCGGCTCCCTCGCTGTGGGAAGCATCCAGAGTGACCGAGCTGTGTTGGTGGTTCACGCCAGTGGGGCAACCCCTTTATCCGGGACACTCCGACTCCTGCGGCTGTGGAAACTCAGGACCATCTTGGTGGGACTAAGCAAGGTCCATGCCGGGTGGGAGAGAGAGGAGGCCAAAAAGAGATGATAGGTAAGAGCGGCGTTTATCAGGCTCCGCGGAAACGACTTCAAATAACGCTTCCCACCACAGCCTGGCTCTCATAAAGGGACCCACAAGGCCTCCATCACTCCCCTTGACGCATCCCTTATTTGGTGTTTCCCATTTGCCTCAGAGCCGCGTACCTACGTGCAGGGTCAGTTTCCATCCTTTTGGAACAGTTGGGATATTTGAGGTCACGGTGTGGTTAAGTGCTGATTGGAATTGGCAGTAGTAAGAAACTTGCTTTTTAAAAATGGGGAAGAAAAAAAACACACCCCATGATTTGGAAGCAGCTAATGTAATTGAGCAGCTCTGTTCTGCCTGGTGAATCTCTTGACAAGTGGGGAGTCCTGGGATCCACGTTGACATGGAGGTGGTGGCCCAGACACGAGAGCAGATTTGAGATTGCCGTTCAGAAACTGGAAGCCTGCTCAGGGAGAGCTTCCAAACGTCCTTCCACACGAAAAACACTTGAAGACATTTTCCTTCTCTTGTTTTACGCCATCTTTCATTAAACTCATAAGCCCCCCTCCCCCCTATGTGATCTTAGTTAAGACTCTGCTAGGCTTAGCACCTGGCATCAGAACCCTCTTGGGAGGCACGGAAGCCTTTCCTCTGAGCTCCCACAGCATTTGGGCTATGCTTTTTAAAGTTTTTTATTAATTGTGGTAAAATATAAAAGTTACTGTTTTAACCAGTTTTAAGCGTACCGTGCAGTGGCATAAGTGTATTCGCATTGCTGGGCAACCGTCACCACCATCCATCTCCAGAACTGTTTTCATCTTGCAAGACTGAAACTCTATACCCATTAAAAATAACTCCCCATGCCCCCCTCCCCTCACCCCCTGACAACCACCATTCTACTTTCTGTCTTTGAATTTGACTACTCTGGGTCCCTAATTTAAGTGGAAACATACGGTGTTTATCCCTTGGGTCTGGCTCATTTAGCATAATGTCCTCAAGGTTCGTCTATGTTGTGGCATCTGTTGGAATTCCTTTCCTTTCTAAGGCCAAATCATACCCCATTATATGTGGATACTACAATATATTTTGGCCTATATTTTTAATCTGGCACTTATTAGCTGCTGTCGCTTAGTTTATAAGCTGCATGGGGACAAAAAGACATGAAGGATGCATACTTTAAATCCATTCACCTTGGCCTGTGGCAGAGTATCCAGCCTATCATCAGTACTTTTTATTCAAATAGGCCTGTCAATGCTAACTTTACACACGCTCCCCGAAGTCAGAGTAGGGGGCATGATTGACTGTTACTGTGAGTGAGTGAGAGGGGATAACCTGGCCCGAGTCATAGATTGATTGCTTGACTGATTGGCTGATTAAATAATTCATTCACCCAGCAGATACTTTATGCGCTCCTGTCATATGTCAGGCAGTTTGATAATGACTGAGGCCACAAGGCAGATATAGTACTTGCCTTCGCGGAGTTTTGTTTTGTTTTTTTAATTGAAGTATAGTTGATATACAATGTCGTGTTAATTCCAGGTGTACAGCACTGCGATTCAGTTATTTACATATATATTCTTTTTCAGATTCTTTTCCCTTATAGGCTATTACAAAATACTGAGTATAGTTCCCTGTGCTATACAGTAGGTCCTTGATGGAGTTTCTGATGGAGGAGAAATTAAAACATAACTTCCCAAATACATACATATAATAAATATAAGCTGTGATAAGGGCTGGAAAGGAAAATTATAGATAGGCTTGTTGTAATACAACAGAAACATATACTTCTTCTGATGAGATTTTAAAACAAAAAAATGTTCATTGGATTTCTGACCTTTGGACTTCCCTCTGTCGATTTCAGTCAATCTTAAAACCTTCCTCTAAAACCTAGTAGTGTGAACAACCAAAGGATAATAAGAGTCGGCAAAAATCCCCAGCTGCAATAAACAAAGGAAAGAGCTGATCGATCCTTAATCGAGATAAGAAATGAGTATCCAAGACACAGCTGCGCAGCTCTGCCCTATTGCCCAGCAACGCCTAACTCCGCCCTCCCAGAAACAGTATCTGGGAGGAATGAGCACGTGAGACCCAGACAGATCATACAGGTGATATCCAAACTGTAGAGCGGCAGAAGAGAGGCTGCTCAGGAGGACACGGTGCCTCCAGCGGGTGACCTACACACGAGACTGTCAGGACAGTGGAGGGGGAGGGCTGAGCTGGACAGACGCCACCACCGAGAGGTCTGGTGGGGGTGGGAGCCAGCGAGGGAGAAGAGTGGCCAGAGACAAGGCAGAAAACCAGGCGATATCACGAAGCCAGGAGAAGAGGGTGCGCCAGCAGGAAGGACGCATCCGCTGGGGTGAGCTGGTGAGTCCCTGGGTGATTCTGGGGGGTGAGCTTTGGGCACTGTCACTGGGTGTGGCAAAATGGAGGTGATGGTTCCCTCACCACGAGCAGGTTGAGTGGCGTCAGATGCTCCAGCGAATGACAGCCAGCACTTTGGCCAGGGGAGGTCCCACTGCCATCCATGCACAGTGGTTGGCAGAGATACGTAGTGACTCTCCATTGAGACAGTCTCACCGGCATGAGTCCCAGTCACCACCGTGAGCGTGGAGTTGGATTGGCTTCCGGCACCGCACGATGCAGCCTCACCATCTGGGTACCTGTGGTTTCCTCATCGTCTCCCCCTGAGTCTGGCTTCTACTCTCTGTTGCATGATAAAGCTGAACATCTGAGATTAAACGGACGTGTCTATTGAGAGAAGCCCCGTAGCCCCACCCGGTCTGCTGAGGCCCTGGACATGACCCCAACCCGCTCTGCGGAGGGGCTACCTGCCTTCACCTCCGCCCTCGGCTTCCACCAGGCCTGGTTGAGGAAGCTGGCTGATTCTGGGGGAGCGATTTGAAGGCCACTCGGGGGGGCGGGGGGTCTCCTAAAACGTGTCTTCATCTCGAAGGCAGAATGTGAGAAAAGGTTAATCCTTTTTCATTTGGTAACAGTATTTCTAGTAGTTTCGTGTGTTCATTTTGTCATCTTTTAAAAGCGGGAATTACTATGAACCACGTTAACAAACGATACTCTGTTTGGCAGGATGTTTTGTAGTATTTGTTTTCCTTCCTTGTGGCTTTCTTTCCCCTCTCCAAGTAGCTAGAGGTTACTTGGGTGGAAAGGAGACCTGATCGCCCAGAATTTTTCTTTCTGCTTTTTATTTACAAACCTCTTTGGGAACTGTGTCCTGCTCTCAGGGGCGGCAACGTCTCAGAGGGGAACAGGGTGCAGTATCCCTAGAGGTGTCCCAGAGGTGCTGGTGACCAAGGACTGCAGGACCCATCCCTTTGCCTTGGTCCAGCGAAGACCTGCCACCTTTTCACTTCCCTGTAGATGGGAAGAGCGCCCTACTAGGGAAAGAGATCAAGTTCCCCTCCAGCCCAGGGAATGTGGGCACCAAGTTCAAATTAATTTGATCTAAAGAAAGACTTCAAAATCCATTTTCTCTGGTGTACTTGAATTTGAGGTTTGAGAATAGTTATACCATCTCGCATTAATTATGTTAATTTGCAGAAATCAAGGTACAGTCAGCTCTGGATTTTGTGATCCCTGGAAAGGAATAGCACATAGAAATGGACCCCACTGTTAACCCCAAACTGCTTTTCCTCCTTTAAAGCCTTTTTGGGGACTTGATCTTTACTAAACAATAGCAAGATATATCTCTTCTTTTCCCCCCTTCCTCTTGTTGTAAGTTAAAAATCATATACAGCCACTTTGGAATCACAGGCTGGCGGTTTCTTAAAAAGTTAAATATACACTTACCACATGATCCAGCAATCCCACTTCTAGGGTATTTACCCAAAAGACTGAAAACATATGTCCAGACAAAGGCCTGTACTTGACTGCTCATAGTAACTTTACTCAATAGACAAAAATTGGAAACAATCCAAATGTGCCACTGGTAAATGGCACCCAAATTTAGTATATCTGTACACTGGAACACCACTCAGCAAACTGAATGAAGTATTGATACAAGCAACCATATGAATGAAGCTCAAACGTATAATGCTGAGTGAAAGCAGCTTAGGTGGAAAAGAGTACGTACTATATGATTCCACTGTATGAAATTCTCTACAAAGCAAAACTACAGTAACAGAAAGCAGAGTGCTTGCCAGGAGTGGGGTGGGGATTGACTGCAAAGGGGCACGAGGGAGCTTCTGGGAGAGCTGGAAACGTTCTGTGGCATGAGCATGGTGATTGGTACCGTGACTGTGTACATTTGAACTCATCACACTGAGTACATTTGTACATCAGAACTCATCACACTGGATACTTAAAATTGGTGAATTTTATTGTATAGAAATTATATCTCAAAGAAGCTGACAAAAATCATGAGGGAGGAAGGAATAAAGATGAAAGTAGGGACTTCCCTGGTGGCGCAGTGGTTAAGAATCCGCCTGCCAATTCAGAGGACACGGGTTCGAGCCCTGGTCCGGGAAGATCCCACATGCTGCGGAGCAACTAAGCCCGTGCACCACAACTACTGAGCCTGTGCTTTAGAGCCCGTGAGCCACAACTACTGAGCCCACGTGCCACAACTACTGAGTCTGCTCTCTAGAGCCCGTGTGCTGCAACTACTGAGCCCATGTGCCACAACTACTGAAGCCTGTGCTCTGCAACAAGAGAAGCCAGCATTGCAGAAGCTAGGCTGTCTGGGTCCCAGTCCAACATGAGCCGACGGGAGCCCTTCCCCGTTAAGTCCTCCCCTGAGGCAGGGGAGCCGCAAGTGCTGAGCTTTCCCTTTCGTGTCTGCCTCTCACTCTCACAGCTTTATTGCTGACCGTGGGCAATATTTATGACCTGTGTGCCGTCAGGGTGCTCAGGCTAGAGAACAGAGAAACAGACCACTAGGAGAGAGGTATAATGTGTGAGAGAGAGAGATTTATTTATTTCAAGGAATTGGCTTCTACAGGTTTTTGGTGCTAGCAAGTCTGAAAGCTGCTCAGCAGGCCGGCTGGAAAGGCACAAGAGTGGATGCAGTCTTGAGTCTGAAGGCTGGAAATTCAGGCAGAATTTCTCTGTTGCAGTCTAGAGGCAGCTTCTAGGGAACCTCAGTCTTTGCTCTTGAGGCCTTCAACTGGTTAGAAGAGGCCCACCCACATTATGGAGGGTAATCTGCTTTATCCAAAGTCTACTGATGTAAATTTTTTTTTTTTGGCTGTGCCACATGGCTTGTGGGATGTTAGTTCCCTGACCAGGGATTGAACCCGGGCCACTGCAGTGAAAGCGTGAGTCCTAACCACTGGACCGCCAGGGAATTCCCCAAAGTCTACTGATTTAAATGTAAGTCACATCTAAAAAAAAAAACCCTTTACAGCAACATCTCAACTGGTGTTTGACCAAACAAATGGATACCTTAGCCTAGCCAAGTTGACACGTAAAACTAACCTTCACAAATGGATACACACATCTTCATTGGCCTCTTTCCTACCATTTAAAGGCTTTAAAAATCTGGGTTTGGACTCTAGCTCTGCCATTTGCTACCTGTGTTACCTTGGGAAAGTTCCTTGTCTCTCTGGGGCCCCATTTCCCCCAATATAAGCCAGGGGCAACAGTAGAATTATTAATAAGGATTAAATGAGTTAATATAGTACATTCAGAGAACCTAGAAGAGTACTCGGCACTTATAACCTAATTACTTTATGCCAGGCACTATTCTAAATTTTACAAATATTAACTAATTTTCAAGAAAAATTTCTAAGCATCTTAAAATTACATTTATTGGTTAAGAAACTCCCCAGTCATGGCCAATGAATGACTTGAATTCAGGAAAGTGGAGGGAAACCATATGTTGGAAGTAATTTGGACGAGATAAAGATAAATTGGGTTTCAAATTCAGATGTTCAAAAACAAAATGCTCCAGAATCTTCTCCTACTTACTTCCTAATTGACATTTTCAAGTCCTACCATTTAAGACAATTTTTAAAAACTTCTTGCTCAGTGATATTCTTGTTTTGCTGTTTTATTTAATCATTAGTACGGCAGAAAGCCTTAGATGTTTCTTTTTTTGGTAGTTTATTAAAAGCATCTTTTCATACATTATACTTTAAACCTACATTTGTGGGCTGGTGGGAACCCAGTCGCTACCAATCACATTTCCATGGGAAAATGTATTCTAAGATCTAAGCAAATGACTTACAAACTTTTAGCAAATAACCTGCCTCAAATTCGCTGTCTATTTTAAATACAGTCAATATAATGAAGTGGGTAAGGACGAGGGTTTTGGAGCTTTCGAACAGCTTTGAGACCCAGCCAGGCCATCTGAAGTGGTGTCTTCGTGGGCAAATTGCTTAAACTCCCAAAGCCTCAGTTCCTCAACTTGTTAATGAAGATAACAAACACTACCTCATAGATTTGTTGTGAGGATTAAGATGAATTTTTCTAGCACATAAAAAGTGCTCAGCAAATGAAATTATTCTACTCTAGAGATCATAGTATTCATAATATTTCAATTATTTGGTACCCAATATCCTTATCTCAGTACCTTGCTTCCCAAATGAAAGAAGTGGGCAGAGATATTAATAGTTCCTCTTCCAAACTCTCTAGGGATATGCCTTTATCCACTTTTCTCCAAAGAGTATTTGTTTCCATTGAAGAACCTCCCATAACCCACTGTCATCTGGTTTTAGCAAGCACCACTGAGGTCAGCCATGATTTCTGTATCACCAAACCCAAAGGACACTATGCATCTTTAAATTACTGGGTCTCTGTGCTGTGTTTGACTCTATCACACCCACTGTGATGGTCTGAATTGTGTCTCCCCAAATTCAAATATTGAAGTACTAACCCTTAGTGCTTCAGATTGTGACTATTATTTATTTGGAGACAAGAACTTTTAAGAGGCATTTTAAAAAGAGTGGATATATGTGTATGTATTACTGATTCACTTTACTGTACACCAGAAAATAACACAACCTTGTAAATCAACTATACTCCAATAGAAATTTTTTAAAAATTAAAAGGGGAATTAAGTTAAGATGAGGTCATGAAGGTGAGCCCTAATGCAAGATGACTGGTGTCTTTATAAGAAAAGGAAATTAGGATGCAGACACAGAGGGAAGACCATGTAAAGACATAGGGAGAAGGCGGCCGTCTACAAACCAAGGAGAGAGGCCTCAGATGAAACCAACTCTGCCACCCACCTTGATTTTAGACTTCTAGCTTCCAGAAACATGAGAAAATAAATTTCTATTGTTTTAGCCACCCAGCGTGTGGTACTTTGTTATGGCAGCCCTAGCAGACTAATACAGCCTCCCTTTTTGAAACTCACTACGGCCTGGATTCCCACTCCACATTCTCCTTCTGGAGAGTTTTTCATCCTCTGCTTATCCTTAAATATTGATGGTTCTCAGTGTTGATGTTCTTTCTCATTACATAGGCTCTGTCCAACAGATGTCACTTATTCTTAGGTTTTTGTTTTTGTTTTTTTAAAATTTATTTATTTATTTTTGGCTGTGTTGGGTCTTTGTTTCCGTGCGAGGGCTTTCTCTAGTTGTGGCAAGCGGGGGCCACTCTTCATCGCTGTGCGCGGGCCTCTCACTGTCGTGGCCTCTCTTGTTGTGGAGCACAGGCTCCAGACGCGCAGGCTCAGTAGTTGTGGCTCACGGGCCTAGTTGCTCTGCGGCACGTGGGATCTTCCCAGACCAGGGCTCGAACCCATGTCCCCTGCATTGGCAGGCAGACTCTCAACCACTGCGCCACCAGGGAAGCCCCCTATTCTTAGGTTTTAACTATGTTGACAGTAACCAGTTCTCTTGTATTTTAACTATGTTCACAATAATTACTGAGTTCCACCTAGCCCTCTCTTCCAGGCACCATGTTTATGTGTAAAACTGCACATCTTCCCTGAATACTCTCCACATATTTCAGACCCCACTGTCCAAAACCATGGTCGTCACCTTTCCTGGAAATTGGCTCTGCCTCCCCGGTGCTGGTCATCTGCATTGGGTTCACGCCAGCATCCTCCTGTTCACCCACAATAGAGAGCTGAGAGCCGGTCTCCAGGTGTCCCTTTCCTGTTACCTACTAAGTGTGTGTTACGCCCTCCTGTCCTTTCCATATTTACCACCCTGCTCTACTCCCAGGGGTGGGGTGCAGGGTAGGCAAGCATCTCCTGGCTACATTCCTGCCGCCATCCTACTCTTCCTGCCCTCAGCCTGGTTCTCAAATCAGTCCCAGCTGTCGTTGCCTGAGTAACCGCCTGGCACTTACCGTCCCCCATGCTCTTCCCCAGAGAGCGCCACACGTCCTTTGAGTCTGATTGGGTATCACCTCCTCCAGAAAGCCTTGTGGACCTACTTAGGGCGAGATTGGACAGGGAAGGACTGACCGAGAAGATGCTATTTAAGAAGAAGCTGGAAGGCTGGAGGGCAGTGTGGTCCTTCAGAGCGAGTCTTAAAAAAAAAAATTTTTTTTAAATTGACTTCAGCTTTTGCCATTTTCCCAGAGGTGTTCTTTAAGGGTCGTTGGGTTTATACGAAGCTGTCTACTGCCACCTTATGGCCAAAAGTTGAAAAGAAACTCCCAGGCGTCTCTGCTGTTGCAGGGGAGGAATTATTCTGTGCGCAACCTAAGAACACTACCTCTTGCTATGCGCTGAGACTCTCCTCTCTCACTCACCCAGAGTCAGTGTTGGGAATAGTTCCCTCTGTCTGGCATTGTCAATTCTTCTCTCTCTATTAAGTCATTTATCATCCATCTTAAAACAAAACAAAACAAAACCAAGGAAAAACCAAATACCTTACATTAACACTAGACCTCTCTCTAGTTACCACCCCGTTTCTTTGCCCTCCTTGGTGGTGAACCTCTTCAAAAGAGTTTTCTATACTTGCTGTCCTCACTCCTCTTTTCTTGTTCTCTCTTGGGTCTCTTTCCAATCAGGTTTTTGCCTCTAACACTCCATCTAAACTGCTGGGTCGGGGCCACAAGTGACTTTCACTCTCCAAATCCAATGGCCAAGTCTCAGTCCTCGTCTTGACCAAGTGTGGTTGACATCGTTGCTGAGTCCCTTCTTGAAACATGTTCCCCACTTCCAAGACCCTGCTCTCCCCTGGTTCTCCCTTCTATGTCACAGGCCACCCCTTCCCAGTGTGCACTGCCTGTTCTTCCTTTTATCTCTGAGCTGTAAGCACTAGGATGCCCATGGCTCACTCTTCCCCGTCTACATCCACTCCCTAGGCCATCTCATCAGTCCCTCCATGTTCAGTACCATTCATATGCTGACCACTCCAAACCACTCCAGCCTTTGCCCCTGAATTCCAGACTTGACATCACCCCTGCATGTCTAATAGGGATCTCAAATCAAGCACAGTTAAAAATCAAACTTTTGGTTTCTTCCCAACTCCCCATCCCAACCAGCCCTTCTCTGGTTTTCCTCATCTCGGTAAATTGCCACATCATCTTTCCAAAGGCTCATCCTTCACTCTTTTTCTCGTACTCACATCCAACCCACTGGCAAATCCTAATGACTTTATCTAGCGTTTTACCAATTCTCACTACCACCACTACCATCAGCCTCGTCCAAGCCAACATCACCCTCAGACTATTGGAAAATACTTCCTACTAAGGTCTCCATATTTCTAACTTGCCCCCTTAAGGCTTATTTCTCCATGTAGGTGCCAGTGGCCAGCATGGTCCTTTTAAAATGGAAGCAAGACCATATCATTTCTCTGCTCAAACCATCCAGTGTCTCCCCATATGACACAGAGTAAAATACAAAGTTCTCACCTCAAGGCCCTGCACGTTCTGTGCCCACCCCAAGCTTCTGATCTCAACTCCCATCACTGTGGCCCTCCCTCACCCTGCTGCAGCCTCCTTAAGCACACTCTGTGGGGTCCTGCCCTCTGCCCTCCCTGCTCCTTCCACCTGAAAAGCATTCCTTCCATCCTCCAGGTCTCTACTCAAAAGTCATCTTATGAGAGAGCCCTTCCCAGACCATCCTATGGACCACTGGGCTCTTCGCTCCCTCCCCGGACTCTGATATTTTCCTCTGTTGCGCTTCATGACGTCACATAGCTAATGAGAATGTGAGTTTCACGAGCGCAGTGCTCTTGGTTTATTTGCTCCCTGCTGCATCCCCAGTGCTTAGAGCAGTGCCTGCCACGTGCAATAACTACTTGTGGGTTGAATGAATGAGGACCATTGTCCAAGGTAAATCTAATTTTTTTTTTTTTTTTAACTTTTGAGTTTATTTATTTATTTATTTATGGCTGTGTTGGGTCTTCATTTCTGTGCGAGGGCTTTCTCTAGTTGTGGCAAGTGGGGGCCACTCTTCATCGCGGTGCGCGGGCCTCTCACTATCGTGGCCTCTCTTGTTGCGGAGCACAGGCTCCAGACGCGCAGGCTCAGCAACTGTGGCTCACGGGCCCAGTTACTCCGCGTCACGTGGGATCTTCCCAGACCAGGGCTCGAACCCGCGTCCCCTGCATTGGCAGGCAGACTCTTTCAATCACTGCGCCACCAGGGAAGCCCGGTAAATCTAATTTTGAAAGAAGAAATATACTCTCTCTAACCCATCTACTTCTGCTTGAATAAAGCAATGGCAACGGTATCTTTACTAGTCAATCATTTATTTATTTAAAACATTTCAAGATTTTATTTTTTTAGAGCAATCTTAGGTTCACAGCAAAATTGAGAAGATGCAGAGATTTCCCCTACACTGAGGAGCCTATGTTGATACGTCATCATCACTCAAAGGCCATTGCTCACATTAGGGTTCCCTCTTTGGTGTTGTGCATTCTAAGGCCTTGAACAAATGGACAGAAGACGTTCCTTGACTTACAGTGGGGTTATGTCCCAATAAATCCATTGTAAGTTGAAAATATAGTAAGTTGAAAATGCACTTAATACTCCTAACCTACTGAACATCACAGCTTAGCCTCACCTACCTTAAATGCGCCCAGAACACTTACATTAGCCTACAGTTGGGCAAAATAATCTACCACAAAGCCTATACTATAACAAAGCATTGAACTTCTCATGTCATGTATTGGGTGCTGTACTGAAAGTGAAAAACAGAATGGTTGGGTTCAGAATGGTCTAAATGTACTGGTTTGGTCGTTTACCCTCGTGATCGCATGGCCGATGGGGAGTTGCTGCTTCCTGGCAGCATGAGGGAGGATCGCACTGCATATCCCTAGCCCAGAAAAATTCAAAATTCAAAATCTGAAGTATGGTTTCTACTGAATGTGTATTGCTTTTGCGCCATCGTAAAGTTGAAAAACCGTGTCGAACCATCGTAAGTCAGGGACCGTCTGTATGATGACATGTATCCATCACTATCATATACGGTACTTTGACATCCCTAAAAATCCTCTATACTCTACCTATTCATCCCTCCCCTCTAACCTTTAGCAACCACTGATCCTTTTACCGTCTCCATAGTTTTGCCTTTTCCGTACGTTATATAATTGGAATTATATAATATGTGGCCATTTCAGATTGGCTTCTTTCACGTAGGAACAGGCATTTAAGGTTCTTCCGTATCTTTTCACAGCTTGATAGCTCGATTCTTTTTAGTGCTGAATGATATTCCATTATCTGGATGTACCATAGTTTTTTAATCCATTCACCTATGGAAGGACATCTTGGTTGCTTCCAGGTTTTGGCAAATATGAATAAAGCTGCTGTAAACATCGTATGCAGGTTTTTCAAGTCCTTTAGGTAACTACCAAGGAGCATGATTGCCGGATTGTATATTAAGACTATGTGAGTTTGTAAGAAATTACCAAACGGACTTCTAAAGCGGCTGTACTCTTTTGCGTCCCCACCAGCGACGAATGAGAGTTCCTGTTGCTCCACATGCTCACCTGCATTTGATGTCGTCAGTGTTCTGGATTTTGGCTGTTTCTAAAAGGTATGCAGTGGTATCTCACTGTTGTTTTAATTTGCATTTCCCTGCAAAGTAAACAGTGTAACGCGGAGCATCTTTTCATGTGCTTATTTGTCATCTGTATATCTTCTTTGCTGAGGTGTCTGTTCAGGTCTTTGGCCCATCTTTTAGCTGTGGTGTTTATTATTGTTGAGTTTTAATCAATTTTTAGTTTAGTGGTTTTTTTTTTTTTTTCCCGTGGAGAGAAGCTGCCGTTGCCAGTTATTTTTCTGCCCTGTAGAGGTGGGGCGGGCCTTTGTGGTGACTTGATCGAGGCCACCCATCCCTCTCTTCACCAAACTATAGGAAGATAAAGAACTTCCCTTGTGGAAAGCAACGGAAACTCCAGTCTTTTCCCTTTTGAGGTTGAATGTAATTTGGATCTTTACCGATTGAGAAGGTTCCTGAGTCAGGTCAACAGAGAGATCCCTCCAAGGCCTTCCTCAGCCCCCAGCCACGAGGAGAAGGGGACCGGGACTCAATGGGATGATCTAGGGTGTCATGGGGATAAGATGGTCCTGAAGTAGTGTTGGGTGGGGGCGCCTCACTGCCAGCTACAGGGTGTGTGTTTGCAGTGGGACCTTGGGGGTCTGGGCTGGTTTGGGGTAGTGTTATCCTGGGAAACTGGGATTCCGCTTGAAGAATTGCTCCATTTTGAAACCCACAGTAGCGTCCATGATTTCTTTGAATCAGACAAGATGAGTTATTTGCTTGTAGATCTTGTGATCCCCGCTGCCCGGCCGGGCAGCTAATTCTGGAACAGCTGCGTTCTGGGGGTGACTGTGGTTTCCTTCAGCCCCAAGGGCATTTGTCTGGCTTTTGCTTCATGACTGGATGGGACTGGCCTTGGAGACACTAATAAGCCCATGCGCTTTTGGACAATGATAGGAGGTTGGCGGGAAACTGCAAGCCGGAGATATTTAACTTCCTACTAATCTGGTGTGTTAGAGCCTGAGGCGGGTTCAATTTGAAAAATACAAGTGATGCTGCCCTCCTGGTGCCCTGAGCCATGGGGAGGCCCCTTCTAGTTACGTAACAGCCTGGCGTCCTCTATAGCATCAGGCCGGGCACCGCGCTCCTGTGTATGCTTCTTCTGTCACATGGCCATGTTCTCACCCATGTCCCTGGATCCTACAGCCTTCCATGACACCCAGGTGAAACCCAGCTGGGACTAATCCAGGTCTTCCTTTTGCTCCTACGCTGTGCCCTGGAGAACATCACAAGACCCCAGCCCAGTGCTGCTAGGGGTATATGGACCCCAGTCACTACCATCCATCCCGTTCACTTCCCTCTTTCTTCACATCTTCTTTGCTTCCATCAAAATGACAGCCTGACCATTGCCCCTTTCACTCTGAAAACAGAAACCAGCTGACAGAAACTCCTGCCACCAAAGTTGTTCCCTTATCAGCATCTGAAATGGCAACAGCTGATTGGTACTGAGAACTCATAGCCACTCAGGCTGCCTTAACCCTTTCACTTGCTGACCCAGTTCATCCAGTGTTTGTCTTGTTTTACGATGAAGTAACTTGGCTGAGGTCACACAGCTAATTAGGGGCAGACCTGGGATGTGAACTCAGGCCAGTTGACTCCAGAGGCCCAGCACCTGTTACGGTGCCTGGACACATAGGTGCTGAGTGAAAATGTGTTGAGTGAATCAGCACATGAATAAATGAATCTGCAAAAACAGGGGGGTTGAACTCCAGCTTGAGTTTACAATGCAGGTCACCTCAATATCAAACGCAAGTAGAAAATGACAATGATTTGGGGGACAGGAAGCAGTGAAACCCAGTAAGTTTATATTTATTTATTTATTTTTAATAAATCTATTTATTTTATGTACTTATTTTTGGCTGCATTGGGTCTTCATTGCTACAGGTGGGCTTTCTCTAGTTGCGGCGAGCAGGGGCTACTCTTCGTTGCGGTGCACGGGCTTCTCATTGTGGTGGCTTCTCATTGTGGAGCACGGGCTCTAGGCGTGTGGGCTTCAGTAGTTGTGGCACATGGGCTCAGTAGTTGTGGCATGTGGGCTCAGTAGTTGTGGCTCGCAGGCTCTAGAGCGCAGGCTCAGTATTTGTGGCGCATGGGCTGAGTTGCTCTGCGGCATGTGGGATCTTCCCGGACCAGGGCTCGAACCCGTGTCCCCTGCATTGGCAGGCGGATTCTTAACCACCCCGCCACCAGGGAAGTCCGAAGTTTATATTTAAATTCTATTTTTCCAACACAAAAATGACACCTACTAATTGAAGAATATATGGAAAATTCACAGAAGTATGAGGAAGAAAATAAAACCGCTAGGAAAACCAGTAAAAGTTGTTCCTTTGGGAATTCAGATATCTCTGGAAAAAAAAAAGATTTTGTTTTTCCAGAAGATCATTTACACCTTTGACTGAATGAATTTCAGATCCCTTTTAAACTGACTGTGATAAATGTTGAAGGTTAAGGGTGCCAACTGCTGGTCCCTTTCCCCTCTCTATTTGACAGAGAACAGACTTAAGGGGTCCAAATGGGGTCTAAGCATTGATTTTATTAATGGCAACAAAGCAAGTACCCGGTGACCCTCAAAGTGCCTGGCCCTGAAATGCCAGGTCAGAGAATGTTCCGGACCTCCCACTTCCTGCCCCGAATTGAACCTGTGTGGATGAACAGGAAGACCAGGCCTGGTTTACCCATGGGATCAGTCAGGGTTCTCCAGAGAAACGGAGCCAACAGGATGTGTGTAGAGAGATACGCATCGAGATATCTATGTAGAGAGACGTATTGTATTTTAAGGCATTGACTCACACCATCATGGAGGCTGGCAAGTCCAGAATCTGCAGGGTGGGCTGGCAGGCAGGACCCCCAGGGAGGAGCTGAGGCTGCAGTTCAAGTCCAAGGGTGTCTGCTGGCAGAATTCCTTCTTGCTCAGGGGAGGAAGGCATTTGTTCTATGTGGGCCTTTAATGAGATGAGGGCCGTCCGCACTAGGAAGGGCAATCTGCTTTCCTCAAACTCTATGAATTTAAATGTTAAACTGACCCACAAAACACCCTCACAGAAACATCCAGAATAATGTCTGACCAAATGTCTGGGTACCGCAGCCCAGCCAAGCTGACACACAAGATGAATCGTCACACCCACCTAGCCTCAGTCATCAGTGGGGGAAGATCCCCCTTCCCCAATAAGGGGTCTGGTTGGCAGGGAGGGGCCTGCCCTACGGGGGAGGCGGGTGGAGAGCTCACTGTCCGTGAACTCAACAGGGCTAAAGGGGTGAGAGGCAAAGGCTCTGCCGGACAGGGCAGGTACTACCTGGAATGTATTGAAGAGAGCTGGCAGCAGATTCCATGTTTTTGGAGCCCTCTTTAAGAGAAAAATGCAAAACCAGGTGCCAGGCTGCAGGAGAGACCCTGAAGCCATGCTTCCTTTCCACACAGTGAATCGCCTCGAGGACAGCGCGGGTGGGACAGGAGGGCACAGAGGCCACTTGCCCAGCGTCCCTGGGGAGGGTAGACGGATCTGCACTGCAGTTGGTGGCTGAGGGAATGAAACTTTAATGGTGATGTTGGGGGATCACGGGAGGGAGATCTGGCCACTGGGGCCTGTCCTGCCTCTGCCTCGTGACTCACTGCCTCCATGGATGAACAGTTATCTGAGCTGGTCCGACTCCAGATGTCTTTCCTCTAAATCAGGGATTGGCAACCTTTTTCTGTAAAAGGCCAGAGGGTAAATATTTTAGGCTTTGTGGGCCATACGGTTTCTGTCTCAACGACTCCCCTCAGCTCTTGGAGCACAAAGCAGTCATGGGCGATGGGTGCATGAACACGGCTGGGTTCCGATTTAATTTTATTTATAAAAATAGAGGATGGGCCAGATTTGGCCCCCAGGCTGACCCTTGCTCTAGATCACAGGTTTTTAATCTTTAAAAGCAATCTTTTCTTTAAATAACATCTTTAATCACACCCCAAATGTAAACCTGATAAAAGCAGTTGCTCCCATCAAAGTCCGGGTAGGTGGGGGGCAGCCCCGAGTCTGGCTCTTCTTGTGGTGGCCTCGTGGAAACCTTCCTGGAGCCTCTGGGACCCCACGGAGCCCAATGTGAATACACCACCCCACCCTCACACACTCAGGAGCGACCCTCACGGCCTTTGCTGTAATGTTACCTGTTCTCCAACTCTACTGGAATATCGTTGAGAGCATGGACCACGGTCTTTTCATCTTCTTCCCTCACCATAGTGTCTGGCATTGTCAGAGGCTCTGACACAGTTGTTTCACATAATATATTGGGGAGCTTGGGCTAACACGAGTCAGTCCTGGCTCAAGACAGCCCGATGCTGAGTTATGGAGTTCTAGATCTGGAAGACAGCGGGGTCCGTCTTCTTCCCAGCTTGACGCCGTCCACCATTTGTCAGGTGAGAGGATGAGGCCGTGTGTTCCTTATGTCATTCACTTCTGAACTTTCCTCTCGCCCAGACCAGGGTTTAACTTTCTCACAGGTATTCATTTTGGTTTGTCCCTGGTGTTTCTGGAAACAACCTTTTGAGGTTCTCATGGGAACGATTAGGAGGAAGTGGGCCAGGTGGTGTTGGTGTATGTGTGTGTGTGAAGGGGATGGAGGGGGGAGGTTAAGAGGGTGGTTGTTCAGTGTGTCCAGTTCTTCAGTAGAAAAGGGGATAAATGCTGCAGCTATAGGAAATACAACTACCAAAGGTGTTGCAATGGGTAACTTTACATGTCAACCTGACTGGGCCATGGGATGCCCAGATAGCTGGTTAAACATCATGTCTGGGTGTGTCTGTGAGGGTGTTTCCAGGAGAGGTTAGCACTGGAATCAGAGGACTGAGTAAAGCTGATGGTCCTCCCCATGTGGGGGGCATCACCCAACCTGTGAGGGCCTGAGTAGAACACTTAGGCGGAAGAAGGGAGAATTCACTCTTTCTGCCTGACTGCAGGGCTGGGACATGCGTCTTCTCCTTCCCTCCGACTGGGGCTTGCACCCTTCAGACCCAGACTGGAAATCCACCTCTGGCTTTCCTGGGCCTCCAATTTACATAGAGCAGATCAGGGGACTTCTCAGCTTCCATAATCACATGAACCAACTTCTCATAATAAATATATTTATATTTAATATAAATATTGTATGTATCTTATTGGTTCAGTTTCTTTGGACAACCCTGACTAACACAGGACCTTATTCACTGTGTCTAAAATAGCGCTCAGCACACACCCTTGGTATTGGGTGAATTAAATGGCATGGCAGGCTAAGGAGTCGTCATTGTCCCAGGACTCCTGATCTGAGTTCCTGAAGTTATAGAGTTCCCCAGAAAGCAAAACTATACACATGCTGAAAATAGTAAGTAATGAATTCGCCACAGTAAAGTCTTCCTCTGCTCAAACATCTGTCCCAGATACCAAAGATCTCTGATTAGAGTCTGGTGTTATAAACACTCAAGTCATCCGTGCCAAAATAAACAGACTGCATAATGACAATGCAAATCTGGCCAAAGGGGTAGAATTTTTCATGAAGTTGGTGAAAATGTTGGCGGCTCAGTGCTCAGATCTCGTGCAAAGCTGTCAGCAAACAAGACTCTGGAAGCGTGGAACCAGTTAAGGAAAGGAGACGGGGAAGTTTACAAGAAAATCAGGATAGATTCTTCAAAATGGGATGATTTAGACATGAAAGGATGCAGAGAAACCTTTGGGAGAGTTGATGACACCTGCAAATATTTTTGTAAAAATGACCGTTCTGTAAAAAATGGAGACTATGTTAACATAATCATAGAATTTTATCTGAAAAATTATCACCCTCTGTAAAAGCTTGATTTATTTCTAGTTCATTTTGAAAACTAGCTGAAGTTGAAATTGTAATGGAAATGTTGCTAGATATAATATAAAAACAATTATTTAATTTCTTTTTTTTTCCAGATAAAATTTCAACCCAAACCTTTTTTCATTATTTCCTTGGTACGAATTATCCTCCAGCAATGAGGACTGTTTTCCATGACGTTAGGGTGGGAAAAAGCCTTTCTAAGCAAGACACAAAATGCCAAAGGAAAAGATTTTCAGAATTGACCGCCAAAAATTTGATACTTTTGCATGACAAACTAATAATAGGCAGATGACTTACTGGGTGAAAAATCTTTGTAACATATATAATCACAAATGGCTAATAGCCATGATATAGAGAAAGCAACTACAAATCAATAAGAAAAAGAAAAGTAATGCAGTGACAAAACAGGCAAAAACCATGGCTGGTGGATTCACAGAAGAAGAGAAAGGGGACGGGGTGGGACAAATTTGTGAAACAAATCTGTGAAAGGATTCTCACCCTTAATGGTAACCAGCGGAGTGCAAATAAAACATCACAACACCACTTCAACCCATGGGTTGCCAAAGTCTCAGAGATGACACCCAGTACTGGTGCAGGTGCAAATAAATACACACTCTCACACATGTTTTCTCCCTTTTGGAGACACAGTTTAGTAGGGTTGAGCAAAATTAATATGTGTATGCTTTTTAATAGAGCAATTCCACTTCTAGGAAGAGAAATCTGTCCCATAGAAATACTCACACGGAACTGTCTACAAGTTGTTTGCTAAAACATTATCATTGCAAAATTGGAAATATAGCTATTACTGTGAATAATGGCTAATACTTGTACAAGGCCTTCTGTGGGCTGGTACTTTTCTAGGCACTTTACATAAACGAACTCACTTAATCTTCTGTGGCACCCTTGTACGTGCTTTTATTATCCCCATTATAGAGATGAAGGGCCTGAGACACACAGGGTGAAGAAGCAGTTTATTTGAGGTCCCACAGCTACCAGGAGGCGGAATTGTGATGTGATCTGACTCCTGGTGGGCTGGCGAGAGTGTGCTCTATACCACTTGCTCTACAACCTGCATTCAGAATAGGACTGATTAAATCAATAAATCATAGGACATCCTTACAAGGAACGCCAAGACATATTGTAAGATGAAATGAATAGGTGGCAGTGGAATCCCATTTATGAAATACACAAACTGTGCGTGTGTTGTTTTGTGTATGTGTGGTGTGTGTGGTGTGTGTGTTTATGTTGTGTGTATGTAAATGCATGGATGAGGACAAACTGGAAGAAATGCACAGACCCTTCTTAGAGGTCGCATCTGCTAAGGGACATGTGACTGGGGTGCAGGTGTAGGGAGACTTTTCATTTCTTACTCTATAAATCTTTGAATTGTTGATTTTGTAGGAGAATATATTTGTGACTTGGATAATTTTTAAATGTAGAAACCAGACACTGAGGGGTTGCAGGTACTTCAGACCCGGTCTGTGAGTAGCTGAGTCTGAGGCTCAGTGATCGTTGGCCAGTTTTAGCAGGGGGTGAAGGGCGGCCTGCAGGCAGGGAAGCCTTAGGGGTTGGGGGAGAGGCCCGGTGAGTGAGAGCTGTGGGCTGGCAGCTCCCCCTTCACTGGATTCTCCCAGCGCAGGTCATGGGGATGAGAGAGAAAATAGGGTTATTCCTCACCTGTCACATACACATCACCATTTATGCAAGGCCTGTTTCTAATTGTAATATTCTGGTCTCTTTCTGTTAGGGTCCCCTTGCAGCTCTGGGAAAGCCCTTTTAGGGCAGGATCTAAGACAGTCCCTCCCCAGCTTGATCTCACGGCCCATCCTTTGCCCATTACACATCCCTTACGAGGTTGCTAAGACCAAACCCAGCAGCAGCCTGTCCTTGCCTCTGCCCACAGTTCAGGAACCACCCCATCCTGCCCTGTTTAGACTTATCAAGCATGAGTCAGACATTGGTCCTCTGGGTACCCCAAGCAGGGGACACACATGATGTTTTCTAAGTGGTCCCACTAAAGCCCTTTTCCCTAGGCTTACAGTGAGGGAAATGCAGTGAGGGGAAAAGTCCCCGGCCTGAGATCTGCCTGTCTTCTGTGTGCACATCAGCTCCAGCTGTGATGGAGCAAGAAGATTCAAGTTTACGTGTGTGGACACTCTAGGCCTCTCTCCTAAGCTCTTCCTCAGAATCCCCCAAACAATTGCCCCTGGGCCACCTCCCAGGTCTAGGCTTCATGTCCTGGAGGTGCAGCCTGCCCTTGGGAGAACAGACCCCAGATAAGAGGGTGTGCAGACTCTAGAAGCGCTCTTGGGGCCATTCGGGCAGGGATTCCAGGATCCTGGGTGCCTGGAGCATGGAAGACCATGGTCTCCGGGTGAGGATGTTCCCTTGGGCCTGTGGACGCTTCGCCCTATGAGATGGAACACACCTAGAAAGCTAAAGCAGAACCCCTAAAACATGGGGCTCAAGGCAGGGGTCTCCTTCCATGAGTCTAATGGCCATTCTTGACTGGGAGTCCCTAAAGGAAGCCATATTTCTAGGAAGGATATCTTGGCTACTGAGAAAAAAAGATCAACAATGGGTGAGAAGGAAGGCTGGAAGAGTTGACAGGTTGAGTGGCACAGTTCGACTGACCAAGGTACAGTGGTTCCAGTTATAGGGTGAGGCTGTGCCTGACCAGTTCTCCACCTAGTGGTTCCCCCTCCAGCAGCCCTCACCCCAACTTCTGGTGCCTGTGCCTGCCGGGAAGAAAAGGGCTCCACTATAAAGAAAACAACTGTATCCAGTTTAGGAGCGCAGCAGTTCTGGTGTGGGAAGTCTGTCTGAGGGTGGTGAGGATTAGGAAGCATTTCCCCGAGATCTGAGAAGGACATCCTCAGAGGCTGGAGGTGTGGAAGGCTTCTGGGCAGTAGGAGGTGAGGGCTTCCAAGATCAGTGACACTCGGGGCTGGGGAGGCAGAGACATCGCAGTGGAGGACGCCCCAGTGGTGGGGCAGAAGGATGGAGAGGGCAGCAGATCCTGGATGGGAGGGTCTAGAGAGTGCAAGCAGCAGCCCTAACTATAGGTGAGCTTACTTGGAACCCAGAGAGAAAGCCTAGGGAACAATCTGGTTACATGCGTAATTCTCACGAGGACCTTGAGGACTATTGGAGAAGGTGATCCTGGGAGAAGACACACCTTCCTGTGATTCAAGACAATGAGGAAGCAGATCAGAATCAGAGCATCTAGATATGGAGGGAATAGAACATGATTAACTTGAACATGCAGGTCAGGAAGGCCTGTGGTCATCTGGTTCCAGATGCTTTCGGGAAAATTTTTTCTTTTAAAAAGCAACTTAGAGAATTAACTTACGTTTCATAAATAGGAGCCTGGACGCATTATGTACTTGTGGTATGTTCTTAGCTATAGTTCGTGAAATACTGGGGTGCGTGAAAGGAGATGCTTCCTGCACCCGGAGATGCTCCCATCTTCAGCATGAGGCAATTAAAATGGACTTTGCCATCTCATCCTCAGTTGTAATCTTTTTCCTGTTAGTTCTCAGGAAGACAGATGTTTCCAATTTAGCCTTGAAAAGTACACAGTAATAAAATAATCTTCAAATTAGCATGGCAGTAGGGCCTAGCGTTTACAATCCATTTTGAAAAAAAGGCTCTGCCTTTGCCTGTTTGCATTTCCATCAGGAAGATGGGGTTGCCAAGTGAGCATTATCATGTTATCTTTCAAACTTTTATGTTCAGATTCTGACTTAGACATAACATTCTTTCTTTGAAGCGCTCTGCAGAAGCTGACCCAGTATTTAAATAGTTTTCAAACATGAAGTTCCTTCTTCTCTTTTTTTTTTTTTTGTGGTCAAAAAAATCTGCCTTTCTAATGAGGCCTCATTAAATCTTTTTTGAATATTTGTGAAGCTTTTTAGAAGACACTAGAGACCTGTTCCACTGGTTAAGCCTCTAAAGGATGAAAGACTCCAGGAGAGAGCCATGATTTAACTCAGAGAAAATTTGAATGAGCAGTGGAAAATGACAGATGCAGCACAAGGATAAGACCTAGCTGATCATTTATTTTTTATTATTTTTAATTTTTAATTAAAGTATAGTTGATATGCAATGATTCAGGTGTACAGCAAAGTGATTCAGATAGATAGATTATTTTCCATTATATAGGTTATTACAAGATATTGAGTATACTTCCTTATGCTATACAGTAGGTCTTTGTTGTTTATCTATTTTATATATAGTAGTATGTGTTAATTCAAAATTCCTAATTTATCCCTCTCCCGCTTTTCCCTTTGGTAACCATAATTTTGTTTTCTGTGTGAGTCTATTTCTGTTTTGTAAATAAGTTCATCTGTATCATTTTTTTAGATTCCACATATAAGTGATATCATACGATATTTGTCTTTCTCTGTCTAACTTACTTCACTTTGTATGATAATCTCTAGATCCATCCATGTTGCTGCAAATGGCATATTTCATTCTTTTTTATGGCTGAGTATTATTCCATTGTGAGTGTGTGTGTGTGTGTGTGTATGCCATATATCTATATCTATATATCTATATCTATATATATATATCTCACATCTTCTTTATCCATTTATCTGTAGATGGACACTTAGGCTGCTTCCACGTCTTGGCTATTGTAAATAGTGCCGCAGTGAACATTGGGGTGCATGTATCTTTCTGAATGAAAGTTTTCATCTTTTCCAGATATATGTTTAGGAGTGGGATTGCTGCATCATATGGTAGTTCTATTTTTAGTTTTTTAAGGAACTTCCATACTATTCGCCACAGTGGCTGCACCAACTTACATTCCCACCAACAGTGTAGGAGGGTTCCCTTTTCTCCACATCCTCTCCATTTGTAGACTTTTCGATGATGGCCATTCTGACCGGTGTGAGGTGGTACCTCACTGTAGTTTTGATTGTTTAGACCATCCCAGTGAGATCCATAGACGTGGGCTCTGGCCGAGGCCAACCACCCTGGCTTCTCAGGAATGAGCTCTAGTTCAATTTTCATTCCATCCTGGGTAACCTTGAGCTAAGATTTGCTTGGTGCCTCAGTCTTCATACAGCTCCAAGTCTTGTTCAGCGGAGGGAGAGTATTGTGATGGCTGCCATTTCTTCGGGACCTCTATTGAGAGGCACAATCTCCTTCCCCTCTCCTTGAATCTGGGCTGCCCTGCGGCTGCTCCCACAACCGAGTACGATAGGGAACCACGGCAACTCCCAGGTCTAGGCTTTGGGAGTATTGCAGCTTCCACTCTGGTCTCTTAGAGGGCTGAGCTGCCAGGTAAGAAGTCCCACCAGCCTGTAGGAAGGACCACATGGAAAGGCCCTGGGACTCCATGGAGAGGGAGAGGGATCCAGCTGAGCCCAGGCTTCCAGATTTTTCTATCAAGACACCAGGCATATGAGAGAAGCCTTCTTAGACTCTCCAGACCAGCCACCAGCTGAACAGCCGCTAGTGACCCCAGGCAACAGCACAAGGAGCAAAAGAATTGCCCAACTGAATCCTGCCCAAATTCCTGACTCACAAAATTGTGAGTGATAATTGAGGTTTTGAGCCACTACATTTTGGGTAGTTTATTTATATGGCAACAAATAGCTGGGACAGGCATGGCTGACACCCAGGAAACAGGCAGAGAATTCAGGCATTTTCCTGATGCATCTGGATGAAATCCATTCCTGTGGATTGCACTGTAAGAAAAACCCAGAAAGAAGGATTCCTGTAAACATTTCTCCTCTCTCCAGAAGGGAGTCACAGACACCTCCGAGAGGCCCAGATTTGACTAGTGCCAGGTTACCTGTCTGCCTAAGTCTCTGTGCTTTTTGCTAAGTCTCAGCCCCCCTGCAAATAAATTTTCAAGGGACAGGCGCTACCAGTCTATTAACTGTGCAGGTCTGAATCTTCCTGGTCATGCAGCCTTGGCTCAAGCCAGGACCTGCTGCCAAAACAGTATCTTACTTGTACCCCAGGCCCCATCTCTTTCCATCCAATGCTCCCGGTTGATCAAATAACTCCTTCTCCATTACAGTGTTGACAGAAGAGTGATGGGTGAGGTTGGTCTCCCATCAAATGTAAGCCTAATCCATATCACAATTGTCTTTAACTGGGAGTTTTCACCTTGAGAATTCTCATAACAAGTACAGCTATAGTTGGGGGAAAGAAAAGAACACAGTAGAATGCAGCTTTGTAAATAGGATAAAAAATATCTTAAGTTACACAATTTACCAGCTGCTCAAGCCTTAGTATATATAGCACACAGACAATAAAATAAACAAAATCAACATTATTTAGTCAGCATGAATAACTCCTGGCTCTGGAACCACGGGCATGTCATTGAATTTCAGCTGCCTTTAGCTGGATTGTGTTTGCCAGGTGGTACTCTGAATGTAATGGCTTATTATGAAACTGTGAAAAAATCGAAAGGGCCAGTATTATTTCCTCTCTCACTAAGGAAAATGGTGTTAAATTGATTAATATAACAAACTCTATTTAAGGATTATAACAACTCTTTTTCTGTTGGTAGATGTAGCATGAAACTGGATTTTCTATCAATCGGTTTTTTGAAGTTCATTTTTTGAGGCTTTTTCTATTCTGAATGGTGACATTTTGATTTAGGGGATTTCTGGATAGAAATTTAAAAACTCAACTGGTTTAATTTCCCTAGAAACGATTTCAAATCACATTTGTTATGCTTCTTCATTCAGTAGGAATGTCCTGGATGTGTACTGAATTGACATTTTGGTTTCTGTTAGAGTCATGTGTATTCTAGGAGACTCATGAGTTCTCGATGAAGATTTTTTATTTTCTATTTTAATTTCTATGACATTATAAGACAGTATTAGCATATCCTAGATCAAGCACTGCCACATAAGTTCAGTGCCTCTGCTTGTTCAAATTTAATTTATAAACTTGTTTTTAATTTATAGTTGCATAAGAACTATAAATTATAAACTTGAATCACTATAAAATTGCATCACTTTAGTCCTAGCTTTATGTTTACATATATATTACTTTATTAAGCGCGTTTCTTTGTGCCAGGCACTATCAAAAAACTGCATGAATTATTGCCTTTGCTCCCCACAAATCAGTGAAGAAGTTACTACTATTATCTCCATATTGTATATGAGGAAACTGAGGCACAGAAGGGTAAAGCTTGAGTAACAGAAGACTCACCTCAAAATTTCTAAAATAACAATAGAGATTTGTCAACTCACGTAATTGCAAAGTCCAGAGGTAGCGTGAGCTTCAGGTATGGTTTGGTTAGGGCTCTGGCTCAGTGTCTCTGTAATTACTTTGGCTCAGCCCTTTCTGTGTGTCAGCTTCATTTGCTGGTTGGCTTCTGTCAGGATCACAAGAGGGCTGCCTTCTTCTGCCAGGGCCACATGTTTCCTCATTTGCATTTGGGGAGAAAGAATCACTTTCACCACTTCTGCTGGCTTTGCTGTGATTGGGTTGCTTCCAACTAATCTCTGTGGCCAGGAGAATCCTGCGCTGATTGGTTTAGGCTTGAGGTAGTTACGTGCCAGGGGATGCAGTTATCACAATTGGCTCCATAGATCCACCAAAATCTACCCATGGAGCTGGGGGAGGTGTAGTTCCGCACAAACTCTGTGGTCGATACACGAAGGATGCCTGCTGACATGGAGATGAGAGCAGAAGTAATCACAGTTGTCACCCTATTTAGTAAGTTGCCCAAGGTCCTGTGGTTAATTAGTGGCCCCTAGATTTCCAGTCCAGCAGAACTGTCTCCAGGGTCAGCTGTTTTAACCCTTACAATACATATCTAAGTACCTTTTTTTTTTTTAAATAAAATTATTTATTTATTTATTTATTTATTTATTTATTTATTTTTGGCTGCATTGGGTCTTCGTTGCTGCGTGCGGGCTTTCTCTAGTTGCGGCGAGCGGGGGCTACTCTTCGTTGCGGTGTGCGGGCTTCTCACTGCAGTGGCTTCTCTTGTTGCGGAGCACGGGCTCTAGGCGTGCGAGCTTCAGTAGTTGTGGCGCACGGGCTCAGTAGTTGTGGCTCGCGGGCTCTAGAGCGCAAGCTCAGTAGTTGTGGTGCACGCAGGCCCAGTTGCCCTGCAGCATGTGGGATCTTCTGGGACCAGGGCTCGAACCCGTGTCCCCTGCACTGGCAGGCGGATTCTTACCCACTGTGCCACCAGGGAAGCCCCTAAGTATCTTTCTAATAAAAATTACTTGAGTGAACATAAAGTCCATTCAATACTCAATTTTGAAAAAGACTAGGTAAGAGAATATTTTAAAAGGAGAAAGAGAAAAGATAAATAATTCTGTATCAGTTATCTATTGCTGTGTGACAAATCATCCCCAGATTCAGTGGCTTATCTTTTGTGGGTTCTGTGGGTCAGGAATTCAGGAAGGGATGGCCGGGTGGTTCTGACTTCAGGCTCGCAGGTGGCTGAGGTCAGGCAGGGGCTGAAGCTGGAACAGCTGGGGCTGGCCAGACATCTCTCTTTGTTCACTCTCAGAGATGCTGCCTCTGGTCGCTCTGCATGGGCTAGTGTGGGCTTCCTTCTAGCATGGTGGCCTCAGAGCCGATAGACGGTTGACATGGTCACTCAGACCTCCGGAAGCAAGTGTCCCAAGGGAACCGGGGGACTCTTTACCACCTCTTATGACCTAGTCTCTAAAGTCACACAACACCCCTTTCGCTAGAGTGACGAACCTGCCCATGTTATGGGTTGGAAACATGGACCGCCACCTCTCTGTGGGAGGAATGTCAAAGTCAATTGAAAGTAAATGGTGTGGGATGCGAGATACCGTTGTGGCCATCTTTGGTAAATATAATCTGCACAATTTCTGCACCTCTGTTATCAATGGGTTCTCGAGGTCTTTACAATAGAGTTAACCCCTAATAAGTAGCCTATACGGATGTTTGTGGAGCCCCCTAGGTGCCACTGCTTCCACATTTCAATCGACCTCTTTAAAATATGGTTTCAGAGTAGAGGAGTAATTCCTTTCTCACCACTATTGCATCACACAGGGGTTTACTACTTCGGACCATTTTTTCAACTGCAAGAACTTTGTTTCTCATGTTTATGAGTTAGAAAAGGACAAAATTGGGAAGTTGGGAGTAGAAAAGGAAGATAAAGTGAATGAAAGATCAGGAAGTTTCCACTAAAACTTGGGAGAAAGAAAGGAAGGTGAGGAACATGTAATTGGGACTTGAAACAAATTCTCCTGTCTTTGGGAGGGGGGAGCTGAGTGAGGTATTAATCAGAGCTGCTGACAGCTCCTGATTTGCCTTGAAAGGTTGCTGGGCAGGTCAAATTGTGTAACTCCAGGCAGCGGGAAAGGATATGAGGAAACACCCACTCACCCATGCTGAGGGGGAATAAGGGCTATACAAAGCTTCTCAAACATCCAAGTTACTGTGTGTCTGTAGAATCACAGCAAGAATGAAAACTTCCATGTTGTAACATTAGTTACAAAAAAGGAAAAAAACTTTGCATGCTCGTTATCTATAATAAAGAAAACAAGTATTTTACTAAAACCAGAAGAAGGGAGATTGTGAAAGATTAAGAGCATGATAAATGAAACTTAAGAGTAGAAAACCATAAATGAAGATTTCATATGTATACAGTATCATTGGTTAAGTTACAGACAGAACTACCATATGATCCAGTGATCCCACTTCTGGGTATTTCTCCAAAAGAATTGAAATCAGGATCTGGGAAACATAGTTCATTCCCATGTTTATTGCAGTATTATTCACAATAGCCAAGAGGTGGAAACAACGTAAATGTCCATCTGCAGATGAATGGATAAAAAAAAAATTCTGGTGTATACCCACATTGGAATATTATTCAGCCTTAAAAAGGAAGGAGGGCTTCCCTGGTGGCGCAGTGGTTGAGAATCTGCCTGCCAATGCAGGGGACACGGGTTCGAGCCCTGGTCTGGGAAGATACCACATGCCGCGGAGCAACTAGGCCCGTGAGCCACAGCTGCTGAGCCTGCGCGTCTGGAGCCCGTGCTCCGCAACAAGAGAGGCCGCAACAGTGAAAGGCCTGCGCACCGCAATGAAGAGTGGCCCCCACTTGCCACAACTAGAGAAAGCCCTCACACAGAAACGAAGACCCAACACAGCTAAAAATAAATAAATAAATAAATTAAAAAAAAAAAAAGTCCACTTCTCTCTAAAAGTGTATAGAAATATGCAATTAAAGAAAATTTAAAAAAAAAAAAAAAAAGGAAGGAAATTCTGACACATGCTACAACATGCATGAACCTTGAGAACATTATGCTAAGTTAAATAAGCCAGTTACAAAAGGAGAAATAGTGTGTGATTCCACTTATATGATTTCCTAAAGTAATAAAATTCAGAGACAGAAAGTAGAATGGTGGTTTCCAGGGGCTGTGGGGAGAGGGAAATGGGAAGTTGCTGTTCAGTGGGTACAGAGTTTCAGATTTGCAAAACAAAATGTTCTGCAGATCTGCTGGGCTACCATTATGCCTGTAGTAAACAATACTGTACTGGGACTTCTCTGGCGGTCCAGTGGCTAAGACTTCGCCTTCCAATGTGGGCAGGGGGTTGGGGGGGGTGCAGGTTTGATCCCTGGCTGGGGAGTGAAGATCCCACATGCCTCGTAGCCAAAAAACCAAAGCATAAAACAGAAGCAATATTGTAACGAATTCTATAAAGACTTAAAAAAAAAATACTGTACTGTACACTCAAAAATTGGTTAAGAGGGTAGATCTCATGTTATGTGTTTTTTTGCCACAATAAAAAATAATCACTGGTAATTTATTTACTTCCTATGTTGTTGTTATGCTTACATTTTGTGAGTATAAAATATTATTATAATGGCATTCATATATTTACTTACAGTTTCTCCCTTCCCATCTTATTTTTGCCTTAGCATTTCTCCAAATTAAACCACGCCCTAGGCTCTCAGAAAACTAGCTCTCATGGATGGGGATGGGACACTGCACTGATGCCGGCATCTTAGGGTAACTGTACGTGCTTGTAATTTTTTTAAATTAAGATTTAACTAATAGTGCATCTGAGTCTATAATGTGAGCAATTTTCTAAAAGTGTTTTACTGTAGGAAACGTGCAACTAAGTGGGAACTCTTTTAATGAATTACTTTCATGGTTCATTACCCCTCTGTTGCTTGTGTTTACAATCAATTTTCAGAAATAATTTTTGCACTTCAAAACGAGCACTCAAGGTCAGGAGAGTGACTCAAGCTATAAGCTAGCAGAGCAGGCTACCCATACCATTCTAAGTATTTCATGTCTTAAAAAAAAGATTTTTGACTAAAGTGATTTGTTCATGTTTTAGTACTTAATCCTTTTTTAAAAAAAATCAACCTCCCACTTCTCCACAATAGAATAAAAAACATCCTTTTGGTATATAAGGTAGTATTTTGACAGGTTCTGAAAAGGCCGGTGACCAGGAGCCCTCTGAACTGGGAGGTTGTGGCTCTAATTTTATAGATTTTTCCTTTCCCATGAAAATGGATCTTGTCTATAGCAATGTTTCATATTTTAAAAAAATCTAACTGCTCAAGTTATTAGCTAGGTAAAGAATTATTAGTAAGAAGGCCACTGAGGACTCAAGGTTCTATACCAGATGTGTCTCAGGGTTCTATAAGGACCTTCCTAGGTTACCACATCCAGACCCTCAGGGACAATCCATTTCTATCTGTTTCCTTTCTGAAACAAAGAAGAGGGGGCATGTAGACTGGGGCCTTACCTGACAATGGGATAGCCTCCTGGAAATCCAGACGGGAAATTAGGAAACCTGGGACATGGGATTGCAGTAGCTGTGATCTTGGCCTCTGTGTTTGTCAGCTCAGCTACCAGAACAAAGTCCCACAGACTGGTGGCTTAAACAACAGACATTTCTACCTTGTAGTTCTGGAGGCTGGAAGTCCAAAATCAAAGTGCCAGCCAATTCAGTTCCTGACGAGAACTCTCTTCTTGGCTTGCAGACGGCTGCCTTGTTGGGTTGTCCTTAGACTGCAGAAAGAGGGAGAGAGAGAGAGAGAGAGGGAGACAGAGATCTCTTCCTCTTCTTACAAGGGCACTAATCCCATCATGAGGGCTCCACCCTCATAACCTCCTCTAACCATAATTACCTCCCAAAGGCCCCATTTCCAGATACCATCATGTTGGGGGTCACGGTTTCAACATACAAATTTGGGGAGGGGCATAACTCAATCCATAGTAGCCTCCCTTAGTTACCTTTCTTCTGTAATGGAATCTGAGCTCTGATTTCCTGGGAAACATTCAGGAAGAGATCGGTATCTTGGTTTTAATATTTGAGAGGTGATTCTTCTAAGCAACTTCTCAGGAATGTCAGAGTTTACTTAGATGATAATTCCATGTTGTAAAACTCCAAATCTACTCTGAAGCCTTAGATGTAAAAGTTAGCCTGAGGTAGATTTTAATGACTGTTATCATTTTTTGGAGAAATTATTACTATAAACACACATTTTTATTACCATTCAAAATTCCTTTTAACTTGTGGAGTCCACTTGATGTTGTAGAAAGAGTTCTAGTCTAGATGTCCCAAAGCTTGCGTTCTAGTTCTGGCTCTGGAACTTGCAGACCTAAACTGTCCATTTTCCCATCTTTAAAAAGTCTCTTCCCTTCCTAATATTTGGGAAAGAGGGATGGATGTCTCCTATCTGTTCCCAAGGTGTTCATCTGACTTCTTAAAGCTATGTTGCCATCTTTTCTACTTTAGGCTCTAATTACTTCACCACTGGTCTCAGACACCCATCATCTGCAGTGTGCATGCGTGTGTGTGTATGTAAGCATGCACGTGTGCATGTTGTGTAAAGGACACTAATTGAACAGGATCTTTGCTTTTAAGAGATAATTACCCAATACCAACCAGCCTAGGAAAAGGTGGAATACATTGACTCATATAAGCAAATGGTAGAAAGAGCAGGGATGCCCAGAACGAGGGCTCCCTCTTTCCCCTCCTTCTTCCTGCATCCCTTCATTCTCCTAAATTATTTTTCTCCTTAGGGTTAGAATCATGGCTGCCGCTCTCACACACATCTTCCCCTCTTTTCCCTCTGAGAGGAAAGGGCTTCTTCTAGCTTCTGCTGATCAAAACTGGGTGAGATTTCTGATTGACCTGGCTTGCACCCTGGGCCAGAGCTCCCCTTGGACTCATGTGACATGGGGGTGGCACCCTGCAGCTCACATGTGGACCACCTGTTAGAGCAAAGCAACATTCCCAAAGAAGAAGGGAGGGCCAACATGATCACAGTGGGAATTGGGAGCTGGGCGGCCACCTCATTTCTCCATCTGTTTCTACTCTAGTAAGACAGGCCTCACACCCCTCTTCGTAGCTCTGTGGAGCTTCTCTTTACAGCCTTTCACACGTTGCTATCTGGGCAGATCAACTTTTATTGCAGGACTGGGGAAAACGAAAGGGAATGGCAACATATAGCGAAAAGACTTGCAAACCGTATGCTGACGTTGCCCATGGTCTAAGGACAAGCATGCAAGGTAGTCAGCATCCAGCAGGGGGCTCTGTTCTGAGGCACCCAGTTTCTGCCCTCCCTGCCCCCAGCCCTCTGTGCCCTGTGCCTCCTTCCTCCAAGCTCCACCTCGACTCTCTGCCTGCTGTTTGGGAAACCCAATCACAGGGATTGTTATGCCCCAGAATACACCTTTCTCCTCCCAGCAGTACTTTCCCAAAGTCTTAGTAAGTCAGTCTAGAAATAGCATCCTAGGGACTCTGGGTCTTTGCTACTCCAAGCCCCCAGACTTGCCCAGGCGATAGACTTTGATACCATTGCTTCACAATATCCTGTGTCAGAGTCTTCTATGAGACAGTCCTGGCAGACTCTCCCAGGCTGTTCTTCTTTATGCCCTGCCACCGGTGTGAGTTGTGAAAGTGCATATTTATTTTCCTGATTGCCTAGCAGAAAGAGATTAATACTTTCCTCATGGTTCTGTAATTGCAAGGCCTACTTATTCACAAAGGAATAAGTTCACTTTGGATTTCAAATTGTTTCCCAGGGAGTCTGCTGGGGATAATAAACAGGGCCATTACTCAGCCATACTCAGGGGCTGCTCCCTTGGCTACTAAAAAGACCTTGCCAGTACGCTGAATTTTCTGCTTAGAGAGGCTGGATTAACTTCTTAGATAAGGATCGTGCTTCCTAATCTCTGTCTGGGGAAAAGAGGTTTTTTTGTTTTGTTTTGTTTTTTTCTCTCTCTCCATTATGCAAGTTATTTTCCTTTGAGTATTCACAGCAAGCTTGAAAATGTCTTTGAAGTGTTATGGTTGATCTAAAAATGAATGTAAGTTTTGCATTCTGTTCCATTATACATCTGTTTATTATATAAGTCATGTTTTAAATTATTTTTTATTGAGCAAAATATATTTTATGAAAAGATGTGTCGTATCCATATCTTGTTATCCCGGTATTCTCTAGCTTTGAGTAATTCTTGGCAGTAAGTTTGAGAAGTCGGGTAATATGGAATTACAGCCTTCCTTCTCCCCTCCCCTCCAATCTCCAATCTTCTGGAGCAATTTTGAGGAGCCCAAGCCTTTGTAAAGCTGAATCTTAGGGACACATAACCTCACCCAGGTCTCAGGGAGTGATGAGTGGAGAGGACTCTGCAGACAAGCTCAGGATAGTTGGTGGGCTCTTTGGCATATGCCATGCCCATACCTTCTTTCAACAACTTCCAGAATTGGGACTTGAACTTCATGTACTTCCTGGCCTCTTAGGAATCACTGATTCAGATATTTCTCAGCTGGATGGGGCACCACCAACTCCTGGTCAACTCCTGGAGACCCTGGGTCGGATGTGTACATGAGTCAGGACATCCACACTCCTCTGGACCTGGGGGATGGGTTCTGCCATTCAGTATCCATTCACTCTTCTCTGATAACCACACCCCAGTACTGCTCTGGGGAACCACCCGTAATCCACTTTCATTCCATCTGCTTTTGGTGGTTTTGGCTTCGTTGAGGTACAGAACATATGACTCAAGTCTGGCCAATCAGGGTGTCTCAGTTCCCTGGCCAGGGACCCAATATGACTCAATCAGAGTAAATAAAATGAAATCCTATTGGGCTGAAAGCCTGGAAGATATACAGTCTAGATCTTCTGTAGACATCTTGTGATCAGGAAGAGAGAGACTGTCTGAAAATAAGGCCAAAACACAGAATAGGCTATGGCCAGTAACTGTGTGATGAAGAGAAACTGGGTCCTGGCAACACTGTCTGGCATTTATATAAAGCTATGCTTGAGGCCACTACTACCCCTGAACTTTTCAGTTATCTTAGCTAATAAATTACATTTTTTTTTTTTTTTTTTTTTTTTGCGTACGCTATTTGGGTTGGATTTTTGGCCTTTTGGAACTCATTGAATTCTAACTATATATTCCATGTAAGCAGGCATCTTGTCTGCCTGATTTACCACTGTATCCGTGGAACTGAGAACAAATGGTTGGCACATAATAGGTACTCAAGAAATATTTGTTGAATAAATGAGCGATAGATAAATTAGTACCAGGAGTAAGAATTAGCAAGTAGCAGGTTCTTGAACAGGGAATTGGCTGAGTTAATGTTCAGTGGAAGTCATAAGGAATCCTCTATCCAAGGTTGTAAAGGTGTCAGTACTTGTTAAGTGGTAGTGAATGCTGATCACATTTTTGCCTGCTGTGTGCTGACCCTCACACCACGGACAACTAAGGGTAACACCAGGAGATTTGGTAGGAAGAGTTCCAGGTGTCGGAGTGTGCTGGTTCCTTTTTTTGTGGTCTGCAGTGAGGGCTTACAATAAAAATACAAGCTTAGTCCAAGTACAGTTTGTGATTGCTTAATTTTGAAGATACTCCCCAGACCTAAATTCATGTCACTAAGAAGTGAGTTGATAGGGTGTAGCCTTTGAGTCAGGCTTTACCTCTTAAGACCTTCTCAGATGTGACTACGGACAGTAACAGGCAAGGAGATCTCCCAAGAGAGACAAAGCTCGAAAAGACACATGCACGGGCTTCCCTGGTGGCGCAGTGGTTGAGAGTCTGCCTGCCAATGCAGGTGACGCGGGTTTGCGCCCTGGTCTGGGACGATCCCACATGCTGCGGAGCAACTGGGCCCGTGAGCCACAACTACTGAGCCTGTGCGTCTGGAGCCTGTGCTCCGCAACAAGAGAGGCCGCGATAGTGAGAGGCCCACGCACCGCGATGAAGAGTGGCCCCCGCTTGCCGCAACTAGAGAAAGCCCTCGCACAGAAACGAAGGCCCAACACGGCCAAAAATAAATAAATAAATGAAAAGAAGGAATGAATATAAGACCATTTATTAAAAAAAAAAAAAAAAAAAAGATACATGCACCCCAGTGTTCACAGCAGCACTATTCACAATAGCCAAGACATGGAAGCAATCTAAGTGTCCATCAACAGAGGAATGGATAAAGAAGGTGTGGTACATATACACAATGGAATATTACTCAGCCATAAAAAACAATGAAATAATGCCATTTGCAGCAACATGGACAGACCTAGAGGTTATCATAGGAAGTGAAGTCAGACAGAGAAAGACAAATACCATATGATATCGCTTATTTGTGAAATCTAAAAAAATGATACAAATGAACTTATTTATAAAACAGAAATAGACTCACAGACATAGAAAACAAACTTATGGTTACCAAGGGGATAGTAGGGGGTGGGGGGAGAGACAAATTAGGAGTTCAGGATTCACATACACACACTACTATACATAAAATAGGTAAACAACAAGGACCTACTGTAGAGCACAGGGAATTATACTCAATATCTTGTAATAACCTATAATGGAAAAGAATCTGAAAAAGAATATATATATATATATATATATATATGTATATGTATAACTGAATCACTTTGATATACACTTGACACGAACACAACATTGTAAATTAACTATACTTCCATAAAAAAAAGGAGGGAGAAAGCATGGGCCATGGAAGAAAATAGGTGAAGAAGGGTTTCCCAGGGCTATCCAGACGGGCTAACTGAGGATCCAAGTCCAGTGCCAGGCCATGACATGTGCTTTAGATTGGTGAACACTGAGTTATTTCCAATTCTTGCCTTTCTCAAAGGGTGGTTTCACGGCAGTTATCTTGTTCTCTCCCCACCTTTTTATAGTATTGAGTGTGTCAGGGGTTGCTAAAATGATCATTTAGCTGTAGACTATCAGATTACGAGGCATGACAATTTGCCTTGACTGATAAGACTGCATATCTTCCAGAGATTCTAGGCTTGGTGATGGATTAGATTTAGATGATCTTCTTTTGGAGAAGTGGTGAATGTATTTTAAGTAGACGTGGCGACTTTACAAAGTATGGCAGGAAGGGTGTGTGTGTGTGTGTGTGTGTGTGTGCGCGTGCGTGTGTGGGGCTGTGCACACGCACGCATTCTGGTCAGCCCAGAGGAGTGGACTGTAATGGATTTCAGTTGTTTTTTTGCCACTCAGCAACCATTTACCTTTATTCTGACGGCCATATGTGATTTCCCTCTGGGAGGTCATCCCTTCCCCATTCCCTTGATTACATATCCACATGTAGAGTTGGGGCATCCAATTCCCCATCTGCACATGACCCAGGCAAAGCCAAAGAAACACAGTGAGACTTCTGGAATCTCTGGGAAAGATATTCCTGCTGTTTCTAGCTGGAATTGAAGCTTAAATAAGAGAAAGCCTGGAACTACTATAGCCCCCTTCTGACCACAGAGGGAGAGTTTATTTGAGGATAAAGCCAACATACGGAGGACAGCAGAACACAGCAAAAAGATAGCGATTCTGTATCTTGATGTCATATTTTAAATCTCCACATCACGGTACCTGAAATCAACTCTAGCCTTAGATTTTTCAGGTAAATGAGCCAATACATTCCAATCTATCAAAATATACATTTTGGGGACTTCCCTGGTGGGGCAGTGGTTAAGAATCCGCCTGCCAATGCAGGGGACACGGGTTCGAGCCCTGGTCCGGGAAGATCTCACATGCTGCGGAGCAACTAAGCCCGTGTGCCACAACTACTGAGCCCGTGTGCCACAACTACTGAAGCCTGCGTGCCTAGAGCCCACGCTCCGCAACAAGAGAAGCCACCGCAATGAGAAGCCCACGCACTGCAATGAAGAGTAGCCCCCGCTCGTTGCAATTAGAGAAAGCCCGGGCGCAGCAACAAAGACCCAACACAGCTGAAAGTAAGTAAATAAATTTATTTAAAAAAAAATATATATATATATACATTTTGTTGGATTCCCTGCCGATTTCAACTGGAGGAGTCTCAACTGATACCCTGAACAAATGCCACACTCCTGGAGATGCCCTGAAGGTGATGCCCGGAAGGAGAGCCAGAGCCAAGGACTTGCTCGGGTGCACGTAGTTGATTCGGGAGGTGATTCCTGGAAGCAGAAATGAGGGAGTGGGGAAAGTGAGACAGGAAGGGTCGATCCCACTGGGGACCTCTGATGAATTGTGTGAAATGCAACTCAAAATTGTCCCACCAGGAGTTGGGGAGTCTGTGCCATTTACACGCTGGCCTCGGTTCCCAGTTATTTGAAGGCTGACCCTAGGAGTCTTAAAGCCAGCATACATATAGATTGCGAATAGCTGAAACTATTTTGGAGAAGATTTCCATAGTTTTAGAGAAAACTCAAAGCCAGCAAAGTAGAGGGGCTCTGAGAAATTGCACTGGATGTGGGATGTTGACTGTATGCACAGACCCGTTCATCACAGATGAGCCAAAGCTAGGTGGACAAAGGATGTGGCGTGGTGTGCCGCGAGTGTCAGCTACACGACCCACTTCCCATTTTTTCCTTTCAAGTTTCTCCAATAACGGACCTCTTTAAATCAGCAGGAGGAAGAGAAGAAGCTGCTCACCCCTACCTTGGGATTAGCTTCTTCCAATGTAACTCTTCCATATCAGCGGATTGACGTCTCCGGTACCACAGTGGTGCAGTAGCTCTTCATAAGAGGACTCCGGAACAACTTCTCTCTGCTCCTACGCCTACTTCTTTTTTTTTTTTTTTAATTTTATTTATTTATTTATTTATGGCTGTGTTGGGTCTTTGTTTCTGTGCGAGGGCTTTCTCTAGTTGCGGCAAGCGGGGGCCACTCTTCATCGCGGTGCGCGGGCCTCTCACTATCGCGGCCTCTCTTGTTGCGGAGCACAGGCTCCAGACGCGCAGGCTCAGTAGCTGTGGCACACGGGCTTAGTTGCTCCGCGGCATGTGGGATCTTCCCAGACCAGGGCTCGAACCCATGTCCCCTGCATTAGCAGGCAGATTCTCAACCACTGCGCCACCAGGGAAGCCCCCTACGCCTACTTCTTAAAGCTGGTTTGACCAAGGTGAACTTGCCAGTGGGATGTGAGACCTTTCTAAATATCAAAGAAGTTTAAGCAGCCAAGACGCAAACTTGGATGGATCCAGAACTCAGTGAACATGGAACCTGACTACCCTCTTTTCGAGAACCTGAGACAAGCCAGGACAGCTAACGCTTACAGTGGATGGGGTCAGTCTAATCCTTGACCTATTTGAATTCCAAATCGAATCTGTGTGAATATAGGCTGGAAGCTAGGTCTAATCCTTGACCTATCTGAATTCCAAATCGAATCTGTGCTAATATAGGCTGGAAACCAGGTCAAGAGGGGCCACATCAGAATGTAGGGACATAACCTGAGGACTTTTTCCTTAGGCTCCTTCCTCCAGGAAAACAATCATGTAATGGGTATCTCTTCTTAGAGTCTATAGATAATTGTGTATGCCTATGTGTAGAATCATTAATCAGTAAATTAAAAAAAAATTTTGGAGACTAACTTGGTTGACAGTTGGCTTGCCAACCAGATATATCTGTTGCTGTCTTTTCCTTGAGGTAAGTGTGGGAGGGGAGTGGATGTGAAATCTGTTAACTGATGGGATCATTCCTCCAATTGTTTTGGGTCTTGAGGCGTCTGAACTACAAGTCTGTGATAACTTAACTTTGCGGTGTAGAGACTGCCTTGGGTAAATGGCCAGTGGGACAGCAGACAGGAAATAGACCGAGAGAGAGAGAGAGAGAGAGAGAGAGAGAGAGAGAGAGAGAGTGAGAGAGTGTGTGTGTGTTTGTGTGTGTGTGTGTGTGTGTGTGTTAAAGCGAGATCTTCCCTTGTGCAGACCTGCTGGGCCACCTCCTACTCAGATGACCTCTCACTGCTAGCCAAACCTTCCCAGATGCCACTGCTGAAGTAGTAGACACAGCCGCTTGGCTGTATCTTTGCTTAATTGTTTGAATATTTTTGCTTTTAAATGGCCTCAGTAAGAGTGAAAGCAACTACATCCTGCCATGAGAGATGTTTTGTCTTTAGTAAAAAAAAAAAAAAAACGAACCTTGTCATGAAGTAGAAGTATATGGTATCTCCTGTAGCATTAAATCACTCCCTTTCTGTCTTTCTCTGTCCCTTCTAAAGAGGGAGTAAGAAGGAGCAGAGGCCCCTTTAATCCAAGACAGCCTTAACCCCCATCACCAATTTTAGGCATTTAACCAAACTATTTCAAGTCCTGAGAATATTCTTCTATTTCCGCCAAAGGATTCAGCATTTAGGAAGGCCTTGTTCTGCCAAAATAACCAGTTAACATATCCAGAAAAAGGAGAGCCCAAACTTCTGAGTTGCATTTCCGCTATGACCCTACTCTGCAAAATAGTGATCATGGTCTGCAGAGATTTCTGGAAGCTCTGTGTCTAGGATGATGCCCTTTGTTACAATAACTGTGACATTTTTACCCAGGACAATGGAAGACCCAGAGAGCCAGCTTCATTCCTGATTCCTGAACTCTGTTGGGAAACATGCACGTGGACTCCATGCTGCTTCCTGGACCCACAGAGTATTTAGTAACGTCAGACACTTCCAAAGATGGAAGTACCCTGTGCTGGGTCTCCATTCATTTCAGTCACAGCCTCTTGTACACAGATAATAGATTCTGCCTCATAGAGCATCCCAGCCATCTTATTATGGCCTGCAGTTTATATCCTGGTCCTGAAAAGTATTATCCAAATTCCACCGTGTCCTCAAATATATCCTGGAAGAGTATTTCAACAGCTGTATTTATGATAGACACAGAATCAGAAAGAGATTCTCTGTAACACAGAATCTCTTAGGCCAACCAAGAAGAGCTGAAGGACACCCTTTAGGGCACCAAGAAGCTGTTCAAAGCATAGGCGCTAGAAAACAGGAGATGTTGCTGGCTTTCCTATGGACATACCTAAACCACCTGCTTTACTGAGAACTGGAAGACTGTTTCCAAGGATGATTTGTATTATGGAAGCAGTCAATCCACCTGCATCCTGCTTGGTCCGTTCACTCCTGTTTTCTGCCAGTCTGCTCTGTCGCTACCCATCCTCCATTCCTTATCCTTTTGTTCAGCTCGATGGAATCAGAATGCATGCTGGGAAAAAACCTCTAGTTCTATTGGCATCCTAGCATAGGTATGCAGGAGGGCTCAACAAATATGCGATTAATACACGAAGATGTGTTTGTTTACATATTTTGGGCAGACTTTTATAACATTCTTAGACTTCTAGTACTTTAGTCAAAATGCACCTCACCTCTTTACATTTGGGGCACTGCCTTAAAACCCAGAATTTAGCTGGGATTCTAGATTGTGTTTCCCACCTAAAGGCTGTCCTGGGGACATTCCTCCTCATTTGTGCCTGAACCAGGTGAAAACAATGTAGGATTCCAACAGAGGCAAGTCTCTCAAAAGCACTGCATCTCAAGACTTTCACTTCGGGTTGTATCTTCTTGACAGCAATTCCATTTGATTTTATAGGCGCTCATTTTTATTTTTAGGTACAAACTGAAAGTACCAAAAAACCAAGAACTTCTGCCTCATAAGCAGAACAATTTAGTAACTATCAACCATAGAAGAGAATTTAGACCAATTTCCTTCATTACCAAAAATATTTTTCATGTGAGTAGTCGTTGTATTCAGTCATTTAATTCATCTGATAATTTTCCAGACTGTCTCCATTACATTTGCCTAGTGCTGGACTTGCTTTTGGTTTGATTTTCTTTTTGTTGGCATAGTTTTGCTGAAGCTGATTTCTAGATTTTCTTATCGCCATCCTCAAATTCAGACTATGGGCTGAGTAGAAGGTGGCATTAAGTGTTATATCCCCTAAATGTCTCTAAATGCTAAACTGCGGTCTCAGCTAAAGACAGATACTGATGAGTAGGCCCCACCAATGGGTGATCCTCTCCTTGGGGGATAAATATATTGTTCTCTCCTTTTTCCAGATGGGCTTGGCTGTCTGTTCAATAATGTAGTAAATAGATGATCACAACCTGCCTACAGCAGAAGAGGCAAATAAGCAGTGGGGGTCTTAATGTCTTAATTTCCAACTCAGTAATTAAGCAACTTAATTATTAAGCTCAGAGGAGGTGCTACCAGTAACTAGGTAAGACAGTTCTTTGGTGTGAGGGATTGTCCTATACACTGCAGGAGGTATGGCATCCTGAGCCCCACCCTACCAGGTAATGTGACGGCTCCTATACCTGTCAAACACCTCACCTGGTTGAAGGGCACTAGGAATAAGGACGTGCTTTTAAGAGAGTGTCTGGGAGTCACATGGCAAATCTATGCTCACCTTCCTGAGGATTCCTGAAGGATAGATAACTGATAAATAAAGCCCTTGTTCTCCACTTAGAAGTAGCTCATTCTGCATCATGTGACTTGGACTCTAGATTGGTCAAGTTCTTTTCTTTTTTAATTTATTTTATTGACGTATAGTTGACTTACAATGTGTTAATTTCTGCTGTACAACAAAGTGACTCAGTTATATATATATATATATATATATATATATATACACACACACACACACACACACACATATATATATATATATATATATATATATTCTTTTTCATATTCTTTTCCATTATGGTTTATCATAGGATATTGAATACAGCTCCCTGTGCTATACAGTAGGACCATTCTATATATAATAGTTTGCATCTGCTAATCCCAAACTCCCAATACATCCTTCCCCCACCCTCCCTCCCCCGTGGCAACCACACATCTGTTCTCTATGTCTGTAAGTCTGTTTCTGTTTCACAGATAAGTTCATTTGTGTCATATTTTAGATTCCACATATAAGTGATATCATATAATGTTTGCCTTTCTTTTTCTGACTTCACTCAGTATGATAATCCTAGTTGCATCCATGTTGCTGCAAATGGCATTATTTCATTCTTTTTCATGGCTGAGTAATATTCCCTTGTATATATGCACCACATCTCTTTATCCATTCATTTGTTGATGGACATTTAAGTTGTTTCCAGTCTTGGCTATTGTAAATAGTGCTGCTATGAACATAGGGGTGCATGTATCTTTTTGAATTATAGTTTTGTCTGGATATGTGCCCAGGAGTGGGATTGCTGGATCACATGGCAACTCTATTTTTAGTTTTTTGAGGAAACTCCATAGTGGCTGCACCAAGTTACATCTCCACAGATTGGTCATGTTCTTGATCCACACACAGAATAGCTCCAGAAAATTCTCCTAAAAGACCACAGCTGCTTAATTTCATTTCAAGGCTTTACTTTAGCTCTAGAGTTTATCATAAGCTATTCTGCATCTAGGGATTGGAAATATATATATATATGTGTTGAAAATAGGGCTGTTTTCAGGACCAGGTCTGATATGTATGCTGGAGTCTTGTACCCTCTTGGCCTGGGCCAGTTTCAGGGCATGGGGTGCTATTCTCCATAATTTACATTTTGTCCCTCTGTAGGCACCCAGGACTGGACTGCTGTTGATCAGATGGGTTGTGTTTTATGGGGGAAAAAAAAGATCCTCGCTTTGTTAGGATAAGAAAAATTTCCAAAACTAATGAAAGCTTAAGGAACCAAATGCTTGTTATATGTGATTATCAAAGTGAAGCATTGTTTTAGAATGTTGTTGACACAGGTCTTGGGACTGTGTGTTCATAAACATAGCGCTCTCATGGGTGGAAGAAAATTCCAATCTAGGTTATTTTTAGAGAAAATTGTAGTTCTTTGTTATGCCTAAAATAGAAAGGATCATATTTTCAATGCCTTTGTAGCTGTATCATGTTAATGAGAACAGTCAAAATATGTGGTCCTCACTGAGGTTAGATACAGTCCTCATACAAGAAGGCACATGCGCAGTTCCTTTCTAAAAGATTTAACACTTATTTATTGAGTATGTCCTATGTCTAACACACTGCTAAGTGCTGAGGGAATACAAAAATGTGTGTTGCACAAGTTACATTTATTCCCTTCCCACCAGGAGTTCCAAAGAGCCACATTCAGGGGCAGCTGGGATTATGTGTCACCATGACGATCACCATGGCTCAGAAAACCTACTGTTGGTCATTAGTCACATCACGGTAGCTTCATCCTCAAGCCACATTATCATACCTCCCACTTTATACCGTCTACATGTGGATCCCAGCACTGCACCTGGGGGAGTCTTTCTAAACTACCCTTCTAACTGGAGATTTAATGTTTTGGGATAAAGGCTTCAGCGATACAGTAGAGTAATTTTTTCCCAAATAACTGAAAACCTGAGCTATCTGAACACATCTGAACACATTGCTCTGAATAGCCAAATTTCTCAGACGGCTCTGGGTCCAGTCCTTTGAGGGGATGGGATGAGACACATTCTCCAATTTGTTATCTTGAAAATGATTAACCATTTTTTTGTTTTGTTTTGGCTGCGCCATGCAGCTTGCAGGATTCTTAGTTCCCCAACCAGGGACTGAACCCAGGCCCTTGGCAGTGGAAGACAGAGTCCTAACCACTGGACCACCAGGGAATTCCCTGATTAACCTCTTTCTTTTTTTTAAATAAATTTATTTATTTATTTATTTATTTATTTTTGGCTGTGTTGGGTCTTCGTTTGTGTGCGAGGGCTTTCTCTATTTGTGGCGAGCGGGGGCCACTCTTCATCGCAGTGCGCGGGCCTTCCCACTGTCGCGGCCTCTCTTGTTGCGGAGCACAGGCTCTAGACGCGCAGGCTCAGTAGTTGTGGCTCACAGGCCCAGTTGCTCTGCGGCATGTGAGATCTTCCCAGACCAGGGCTCGAACCCATGTCCCCTGTATTGACAGGCAGACTCTCAACCACTGCGCCACCAGGGAAGCACCCTGATTAACCATTTTTGATTCAAGATTCCTACTCACAGCAAGCATTTATTGAATGGCAGTTCTGGGTAACGTGGCACTGGGAGATACAGGATGACTTAGCAGGTCTCCACCCTTCCAGGGTTACAGGCTAGACCAGTGACTCTCAGCCCTGGCTGTCTATCAGAATCATCTGGCAAGTTTTAAGAATATATAGAGGGAACTTCCCTGGTGGCGCAGTGGTTAAGAATCTGCCTGCCAATGCAGGGGACACGGGTTCAAGCCCTGGTCCAGGAAAATCCCACATGCCGAGGAGCAACTAAGCCCATGCACCACAACTACTGAGCCCTCGTGCCACAGCTATTGAAGCCCACGCGCCTAGAGCCCGTGCTCCGCAACAAAAGAAGCCACCACAATAAGAAGCACGCACACTGCAAAGAAAAGTAGCCCCGGCTCGCCGCAAGTAGAGAAAGCCCGCGTGCAACAATGAAGACCCAACGCAGCCAAAAATAAATAAATAAATATATTTTTTTAAAAAAAGAATATATAGATGACCCCATTCCCAGACCAGTTAAATATGACTGTCTGGGAGTGGGACCCAGATAACATTTTATTATTTTACTTTATTCTTTTTTAACTGTATGAGCTCACCTATATGTGGAATCTAAAAAAAAAAAAAAACAAACCCAACTGATAGTCACAGAGAATAGATTGGCAATTGCCAGAGGCAGAAGGTGTGGGGCTGCATGAAATGGGAGAAGGGGTCAAAAGGTACAAACTTCCAGATATCAGATAAATAAGTCCTGGGGATGTAACGCACAGCGTGGTGACTACAGTTAATAATCCTGTCCTGTATATTTGAAAGTTGCTAAGAAAATAGATCTTCAAAGTTCTCCTTACAAGAAAAAAATTGTAACTATGTGTGGTGATGGATGTTAACTAGACTTACCCTGGTAATCCTTTCGCAATATATCCATACATCAAATCACCATGGTGAGCACCTAAAGCTAATACAATGTTATATGCCAATGGTATCTCAATTAGAATATTTTTATTTTTCATTTTATTTTTAAAATAAACAGCTCCTTAGATGATTCGAATGGGTGTCTGGGATACTAATCTAGACAAACAGACCTAAACAAGAACAACTTGATAAATATTATAATAGAGATATAAATAAAATGTAAGGAAAGGCTGGAAGACGAGATTAGCTTCAAATGGGAACACCGAAGATCTCTTTTTGGAGAATGCAAGTTTGGAGCTGGGCCAGATTGCTGAAATTTTTGAGTTCTTATGTCTGCCTTTCATAATTTTTTTTCCAGTTTTCTCTCCTATTAATAGGCTATTAGCTTTCCCTCTCACAGCCATGAGTGTATGTCTCTAGCAGCCCATTTCTTTCTTTTTTTTTTTTTTTTATGGGATAGGCTGTTTATTAAGCACTTGGAAACAAAAATCTACCAAGACATGGTTCTTGACCCAAAGAACATAAAATTCCATCAGGGAGCGTGAGGGGAGTTGAGTGAGTATAAGGGTAGGATCAAACGATTAGAACAGAGTTAAAAAAAAAATTAGTGAAAATGTCTATATATGTCTGAAATGTTTGTAGGCATATTAAAATTTCCGGGGCTTCCCTGGTGGCGCAGTGGTTGAGAATCTGCCTGCTAATGCAGGGGACACGGGTTCGAGCCCTGGTCTGGGAAGATCCCACATGCCGCGGAGCAACTAGGCCCGTGAGCCACAACTACTGAGCCTGCGCGTCTGGAGCCTGTGCTCCGCAACAAGAGAGGCCGCGATAGTGAGAGGCCCACGCACCGCGATGAAGAGTGGCCCCCGCTTGCCGCAACTAGAGAAAGCCCTCGCACAGAAACGAAGACCCAACACAGCCATAAATAAATAAGTAAGTAAGTAAGTAAGTAAGTAAGTAAGTAAGTAAGACCCTTGGTTTCACCAGATTTAAAAAAAAAAAAAAAAAAAATTTCCGAAAGACAACTGAGTCCTTTCTTTGTGCAGATTCCATTCTAAGTGGTTTGCATGCTTTGACTCATTTAGTCCTCATAGGTCTCCATGAGGGAGGTCACTGTTACCATCCCAATTTATAGATGAGGAAACTGAACCTCAGAAGGGTTAAGGAATTTGAGCAAAGTCACAAAGCTAGTGACCTTGGGGGAGCCAAGTGTTTGAGCCACGGCAGTCTGCCTTAACACTGTGCTAATAATGGCATACGTCAGTGCTTCTTAATGTACATAACTGACAGAGGATTCATATTGAGAATAAATAAGGAATTCCTACCACCTGCAAGAGGCAGAGATCCCAAAAGGAAAAACAGGCAAATTGTTAAGACCAGAAATTTATCAGTTTAACCTAGACTAGCAAAAGAGCCTTCCAAGAGATACTCAATCTGGCAGGGTTAAATGAAATCGAGACCACATATATCCTCCAAGTAGGTCATCGTATTTCTATGTACACATCTCCGAGAAACCTTCACATAGGTACACAAAGGAATATAAAGTTGTTCGTCATAGCTTTGTTGGGAAAGGCAAAAGGCTAAATCAACCTAAATGGACATCAAAGGGAGAACATAAAAAAGAAGCTACATGCCTATAAATATTTCTGGAACTCAGAAAGAAATGAACTAGGTCCACTTATATATGTATAATAAATCTCAGAAACATGATGAATTAAAAACGTAAGCAAAACAGAAGGTATAACAAGATGTATGTAAAACCATACACAGAGGAACTGTACATGCGGTCCACAGATATCTATATGCAAATAAAGGCATATGCAAATAAAGTTGTGGCAGTTAATTAAAAGAACATGTTAAATGCACAGAATGTTCAAATACCTGTGAAAATCCTGAGTGATAAGCTCTCCTTAAATAGGATAAATTAGTAACAACAACAATAATAATAATAGCAGCCAGTACTTATCAGTACTTCCCAGGTATTATTTCCAAGAATTTTTAAAGTATTAGCTCACAAAAATGAGTTAGGTACTATAGTTACCCTAATTTTACAAATGAGAAAAACTGAGCCATAGAGGGTTAAGTATGTTTCTCCTGATCACATAAATTTTAGATGTTGAATACAAGATTTAGCAGCCCATTTCTAATGTAATATTTCTAAGCATCTGGGGCTGGGAAATCTAATTTCTAGGTTTCTTGGGATGGAATGTAAATTAAGAATAAATAGGTTCCACTTCCCACTAAAGGAACTAGAACTCCTTGGAGAAATGGCCGACTCCAGGTCTGGGGCAGGAAATGTATATGGTGAACCTGGGGCATCTTGTTATGCCAGAAGGAAAGGAAGCTATCAAGACAAATGGGGTCAGGTCACAAGGACACAGATCCAACTGGAGGGGGCTGCCATGGGCCAAAGAAGGGACAATTTGAGTATCAGTAAGGCTAATAACTGCAAAGGATTGAAATAGGTTAAACTTATAAATATCCAAGGGCTAATAATGATACTAAAAAAAATGAAAACAGTAAAAGCAAAAAGCCCACAAACTTCAAAGGTCAATTGGAATTATGGGGCACAATGAAAATTCAAAAGTAAAGGGAAGCATCAAGTGTTTGTCCTCCCTTTCTTATATTTATCCTCTCAGGGAAAATAAATTTTTGTTGGGGAAAACGTCTCCTTTTTCAGCAGATTTCCAGTTACTCAATGAAGAAGAAATTAGGAAATCCCATTTTGCAACCCCTAATGAGTCCAGGCAATAATCATCAATGGATTGATGTCCCTATCTATCTATCTCTCTCTCTATCGTCATTGATCTCAACTATCTGCTGATGCGTGACAAACCACCATCCTGTGGGGCAGCTGGGGTCACTAATGTAGCTACATTCTTTTGGGAACTCAGTCAGGGCTGGAGTGTCCAAGATGTCCCCGCTGACATTGGGGGCTGTCACCAGGGAGCCTTGAGTATCCTCCAGGTGATTCTCATTATTCACAGACTGTCCCAAGCTTCTTCACGTGGTGGTTGGTTTCCACGAGGGTGGGGGCAGAAGCTGTCACAGCTGGCGGGTCTCTTAAGGACTAAACCCACAAGGGACACAGTGTCACTTCTGCTGCCTTCTATTGGTTGAAGCAAAAAACAAAGTCCAGGTGCAGAGGGAGAGCAAACAGACTCCAGCGCTGATGAGAGGCATGGCCAGCCTTGGGAACAGTTTAACACTGTCTGCCTCTTAGCCACAATAGTTTACATCCCTTCCACGTGCAAAATACACTCAGTCTCCCCCGAGTGTGTCCATTTTGTCATCATCTCAAAGTCTAGGATTTTGTGATCTAAACCAGGTCCTCAAGTGCAACTCCTACTGACCTGGGAACTATGAACTAAGAAGATAAGTTATCTCCACTCCATATGCCCAACATGCAACGGCAGGTCGGCAGTGGGCACCCCTGGTTGAAAGAGAGAAGAAGGGGAACCACGTGGCAGTCACTCTTCCACAGCAATTCTGAACCCGGACAGACACACGTACCTGTTCCCACAATTCTGGGGCCAGAGGTGGGAGGAATTACTGGTGGTGATCTTTGGAGACAATATATTACAGATACTAAAGTCTTTAGCTGAAAAGTTGGTCAAGAACTTCATGCTGGAGAGTTCGGGCTGACACCCTGTGAATCTAATAACCAGTCTGGGCCGTTCTCAAAGTGGGGCAACCAGAATTCTGAACCTTGTGATGTGGTATGATAAGTACACGGCATCACTCAGCAAATATTTCTGTCCAAAAATTGATCCTGAATCTCTTCAAACATTTAGACCAGACAACTAACTTACAGGAAACACAACAGCTAGAGGAACAAGTTAAACAGCACAAAGCAGCAATTAGCTGGATCTGGAATGCACGATATTCTACAGGATAAATGACCTTGTTTCCTCATCAAAGACATTAAAAATAAACAGAGATGGAAGAAACCTAAATGTCCACCGACAGAGGAATGGATAAAGTAGTTGTGGCACATATATACAATGGAATATCACTCAGCCATAAAAAAGAACGAAATAATGCCATTTGCAACGGCATGGATGGGCCTAGAGATTGTCATACGGAGTGAAGTTAAGTCAAACAGAGAAAGACAAATATCATATGATATTGCTTATATGTGGAATCTAAAAAAATGGTACAAATGAACTTATTTACAAAACAGAAATAGAGTCACAGATGTAGAAAACAAACTTATGGTTACCAGGGGGGAAAGCAGAGGAGGGGCATAAATTGGGAGACTGAGATTGACAAATACACACTACTGTGTATAAAATGGATAACTAATAAGGACCTACTGTATAGCACAGGGAACTCTTCTCTGTACTCTGTAATGACCTATATGGGAAAAGAATCTAAAGAAGAGTGCATACATGTGTATGTATGACTGATACATTTTGCTGTACAGCAGAAACTAATGCAACATTGTAAATCAACTATACTCTAATAAAAATTAAAAACAAACAAACTGACCAAGACAGACAGAAAAAACAAAAAACAAAAACAAACAGAGAGGAGGTGTTAGAGAATAAAACAGCATTAAGAGGCATAGCAATCAAATGCAATGTGTGGACCTTATTTGAACCCTGATTCAAACAAAACAACTGCAAAATCACACCCTTTAGGCAATCAGCAAACTTTAATTATAGTCAGCCTACTAGATGATATCAAGGAATTATTGTTAATTTTATTAGGTGTGATAATGGCATGGTGACTATGTGAAAAAGAAATAAAAAGGTCCTGTCAGTTGGAGATGCATACGGGATTGTTTACGAGTAAAATACCATAAAGTCTGGGGTTTGCTTTAAAATATTCCAGACAAAATAAATGGGGCAGGGCGGGAGTGGGGCAAATAAAATAAATAGATAGAATGTCGGTAATTGTTGAAGGTGGCAGATGGGTAGATAGGAGTTCTTTCCACTCCTGTGCATGTTTGAACATTTGCCTAATAAAAGTTGAAAAAAAAAACCATTTTTCTGAATTTGGGTGAATTCGAGACTTCTCTAAATAAATAAACGAAGTGCCAGCGCTCTGGTGCAGCAGCTTTGGGGGTCTCAGCAATGACACGTGGCCCTGAATTTGGCTTATTTCTGCATCTCAGCTGGGTGAGGGCGAGTGGAGATTGTGGTTAACTCAGGATGAGACAAACTTTGAGTTTATTTAATAGCTCGAATCCACTCCTTATTCCTGGCACTTTTTATTGAAAATCAAATAATCCATTGGCTTATGTTGGACCAATCTTTCAATCAATCAATCAGTCAATCAAGGATTTATGGGGTTCCCTTACTTTGAAAAAAATAACATTTATTATTTTAAAGTAACACATGCACATAGTTTTAAGAAGTCAAACAGTTCTACACAATTTGCAACCAGAAAGAACCAGTGGCTCTTTGCTCTGCTTTTCCCTACTTGGCTTTCCTCTTGCCAGAGGGGTGTGACTTCTAACTTTCAGTTCTTTCGCATGGTGTTTATTTCCATATGTCAAAATAATCCGTTTATCCTATTTCTCTCTTTTTTTTTTTTCTTCTTTTTTTTTTTTAATTTATTTATTTTTTAAACATCTTTATTGAAGTATAATTGCCTTACAATGGTGTGTTAGCTTCTGCTTTATAACAAAGTGAATCAGTTATACATATACAATATGTTCCCATTTCTCTTCCCTCTTGCATCTCCCTCCCTCCCACCCTCCCCATCCCACCCCTCTAGGTGGTCACAAAGCACCGAGCTGATCTCCCTGTGCTATGCGGCTGCTTCCCACTAGTTATCTATTTTACATTTGGTAGTGTATATATGTCCATGACACTCTCTTACCCTGTCACATCTCACCCCACCCCCTCCCCATATCCTCAAGTCCATTCTCTAGTAGGTCTGTGTCTTTATTCCCGTCTTGCCCTATTTCTCTCTTTGACTTTCCAATTTTAGATGTCACCCTTTGGCCTCCTACTGAAGAAAGTGAGGAGTTAGCTCTCTTACATCGCCCTCCCCACACCCAGACTTGAGTCTTTCCCTATATTCCCAACACCTTCGGTTTTTTTGTTAAATCAGTATCCCGTGTTTGCACCATGAGAACCAGGTTAAATACTGTTCACAGCCCAGCCAAAGAGTGAACTCAGAGTCTATTTTCTTTCTTATGAAATGTTTCGGTTTCTTAGATGTTATTAATTGTCTCATCTGGTCATCTATTCATTGGCTTAGTTTTCCTGGGGACCTGTGGCTCCGACCCCCTATTGCAGTTGTGAAAGTCCAGTATGTTCTAAAGATACTCAAACATGTCAGGTGTTTGATTCCATATTTTTTTTCTTTCCTGGAGATGTCTCTCTTGGATACCTCTATCCTCCAGCTCCAGAATGAACTGGTCACTCTGCAGGCCCATTTTGCAATGTCATGTGGAGCTTCCTTTCAGCTCTTTCCTTTGCTGGATCCCTTGCTTCCTGGGTTGGCTCCATGTGTGGGGGGAGCACACTTTCCTGTAGTTTCTTGAGAGAAGCCATGTGGGAGGCAGGGATAATGAGTGTTACATATAAGAGAAAATGAAGAGGCAGGTCTGTCTTATCACAGGTCAAGTTCACCTAGTTTTAGGTCTTATGTTTAAGTCTATGTTCCATTCTGAGTTAATGTTTGTGTATAGTGTGGAGTCAGAGTTCAACTTTATTTTTCTGCATGTATTTTTTTTTTAATTGAAAGTATAGTTGGTTTACAATATTGTGTTAGTTTCAGGTGTACAGCAAAGTGATTCAGTTATATATATATATATGTATTTTGTTCGGATCCATTTCCATTATAGGTTATTACAAGATACTGAATATAGTTTCTTGTGCTATACAGTAGGTCCTTGTTGTTTATCTATTTTATATGCAGTGGTGTGTATCTGTTAATCCCATACTCCTAATTTATCCCTCCCTCCCTTTCCTTTTGGTAACCATAAGTTTGTTTTCTATGTCTGTGAGTCTGTTTCTGTTTTGTAAATAAGTTCATCTGTATTATTTTTTAGATTCCTCATATAAGTGATATCATATGATATTTATCTTTCTCTGACTTACTTCACCTGGTATGATGATCTCTGGGTCCATCCATGTTGCTCCAAATGGCATCATTTCATTCTTTTTTATGGCTGAGTAATAGTCCATTGTGTATATATACCACATCTCCTTTATCCATTCACCTGTCGATGACACTTAAGTTGCATCCATGTCTTAGCTATTGTAAATGGTGGTATTATGAACATTGGGGTGCATGTATCTTTTCTAATTAGAGTTTTCATCTTTTCCGAATATATACCCAGGAGTGGGATTGCTGGATCATACGGTGACTCTGTTTTTAGTTTTTTAAGGAAACTCCACACTATTCTCCGTACTGGCTGCACCAGTTTACATTCCCACCAACAGTGTAGGAGTGTTCCTGAAAAAGCTGTTCATTCCCCCGTTTAATTGTCCTGGTCACCCTTAACTTTTATTGGCCAGTTTTAATTATTCTCAGCTTTTTATTTTTTTCCCCGATGTCAGTTAAACTTGGTAATAATAATCCAACTTCATTGTCCTCTAGTCACTATTTCCTCTATATTTCTTGATCAGTATCAATGCAAAAATTCTAAAGTATTACCAAAAGGAACCCAGCAGCACATTAAAGTGAATGCATTACAACCAACTGGAGATCATGTAGAATTCAATTTTTCTTGTTTTTTAAAGAAATCTTATTGATTTTTTCCTCAAAATTATGGTAAATGTATAGATTAATTTGGGGAGAATTGCTATTTAATAAAATTGAGGATTCGCATCTAAAAACAGCATATATTTTATCATTTATTCAACTCTTACTTTGTAAAAAAAATTTTATAAAGACCTTTTACATCTATAATTCAGACCTAAAACTATAAATCTCTTAGAAGAAAAGAGTAAATCTTTGTGGACTTGAGTTAGGCAATGGGTTTCTTCTGTATTTCATGGTACTTTTATAAATATAATTTTTTTCTTCTTTTTCTGACTGGCCACTGTTTATATGTATCTAGTCACGTTATACTGCATTTTCTTGTATAATACTTTTCAGTTGATTTGCTTATGTTTTGTAGTGATATCCTGTGTAGCTTATATTAATAGATTTCCCAATGTCGATCTTTTCTTTGCTATTCCTAAGGGTGACTGATCTGGAGTTTTCTTCTGTTACTATCTTTGACAGGTTTTTGTATGAAGGTATGGCAGCTTCATAAAAAAGAATTGGGATGTTTTCTTATTTTTCTATGCTCTAGAAAAGTTTAAATAGATTTGGGGGTTATTTAGCCCTTATAGGCTTAGGCCTCTGCGAGGCCATGTGAGCTTTCTCAGAGTGAGTGTGTGTGTGTGTGTGTGTGTGTGTTCGGGGGGCGTTGTTAGCTCCTTGATAGATGTCTTAATTCTTTCTATGGTAATTAGACTGTTACCTTTCCCCCCCTCTTCTGAGGTTGGTTTTGCAATTTATACTTTCCTAGGAAAAGCATCTATTAAAAATGTACATACATATATACAGGCTGAGTACACACCTGATATATCACACCCACTGACGTGTTCGATTTCACTGGTACACCATCCAAGTTCGCCTCAGATGCAAGTTGCAGTAATTCAGCTGCTCCCTCCTACCTGGGGCGATCTGGGCTCCAGCCACCGTCCTTGATGAGGTCCCCATTGGCAGCTGGACAGCAGGTGATCCCACTCCAAATTCCCATCTCAATTTGTTTGGTTACCAGACTCCCATTTGTATATCTTAAAAATAATACTGGCTGGTGTTCCCCCCCAACTCTTTTGGCTGCTTCAGGGTTTGAAGTGGCGGAGGGAGAAGATATAAGGCCAGGAAGCATCTCACTCGGTTAGCGCTGCTGTGGGCTGCCATGGACTCTCCTTGGGTTTGGATCCGGGTGGTGGTGATGGGGGTGGGTAGAGCTGCTCCCTTTTCCACTCTGGACACACTCAGGAGGTACAAATCCTGAGCAGACTGAGATGTTCATAGCAAACACACTCCGCTTTCCGCTGACTGGTCTCAGTGAGGACATGTATCCCGATTCTGGTCCGTGGACTTGACAAGATGTTCCCAGGGGCCACTGGTGTAAAAAGATTCGTAGCCTCTGTCCTGTCTGTAGGCGATGTCTGTGCTTGCTATAGTCACCTTTCTACCTACCCGTCTGAGGATGAAGCCAACGCATGGAAGAGGGCAGAGCTAAGAGAATTGCAGAGAACTGGGCTGGCATCCTGATGGGCCCAGAGCTGCCCTACTTGGGCACTTTATATGTGGAAAAACTCAGTCCCTTATCATCTACAGCAACAGGTACACAAGGATGTTAAAGCTGAGCTATGTCTGTTTCATATTCACCTAATGCACCATGGTAATCAATGCCAACTACTCCCACAAGCCAAAGTAAAAATCACTTATGTAGGACTTGAAAAAGAGTTGTCAAAAAATCAGTTTTGCAACCTTTGGTCCCTCATACACCCAAGAGTATAAAAAGCAAGGATCCAGGAGGTTTGAGGCCACAGGGTTTTGGAGAGAGTAGTTAGTGTCCTGTGATTTCTACTCTCATCCCACGAGGAAGTGATGGGCGTGCCTTTCCCACTTTCCTTCACTTCCAGCCCAAGGAAGGGAGGCTTTAATGGGACCCTTCAAGGAGGTAGATATTTAGCTCCTGGAGCTTAAGGGACCTGGTAGACTGACATGTGATTCATGCCTAAAAAAATCTAAAGGATGTGAGACCATGGTTGGGAATGGCCTGGACCCTCAGGGGCAAAGAGTTCCATGGAGCAGATGTGTACCTTGTCTCATGATAGTTCCCGTGGGTTCTTAGATGTTGTCTGTGATGGGCTGAATTGTGTCCCCCTAAATTCATATAATGAAGTATTAACCCCCAGGACCTCCGAATGGGACTGTATTTGGACATAAGGTCTTTAAAGAGGTAATTAAGTTAAAATGAGGTCATTAGGGTGGGCCCTAATCTAATCTAACTGGTGTCCTTATAAGAGGAGGGACTAGCACGCAGATTTGTGTCTGTACAGAGGACAGACCATGTGGAGACCCACAGAGAGGACGGCCATCTACAAGCAAAAGTGTATTCGTCTGCTTGGGCTGCCATAATAAAATACCACAGACTAGGAGGCTTAAACAACAGACACTTATTTTTTCACAGTTCTGGAGACTTGAAATCCATGATTAGGGTGCCAGCAGTGTTGGTATCTGGTGAGAGCTCTCTTCCTGGTTTGCAGACGTCTGCCTTCTCTCTGTGTCCTCACGTGGCGTTTCCTTCACGTGAGGGGGGGCAGGTGGGGGGTGGGAGGGACACTCTGATGTCTCTTTCTTTTCTTACAAAGACACTAATCCTACCAGATTAGAGCCCCACCCTTATAACCTCCTGTAAACCCTAATTACCTTCCTAAAGGTCCCATCTCCAAATACAGTCACATTGGGGGTTAGGGCTTCAACCTATGAATTTTGCAGGGCAGGGGGACGCAATTTAGTCTATAATACAAGAAAAGAGACCTCAAAAGAAACCAACTCTGCTGCCATCTTGATCTGGGACTTCTAGCCTTTAGAAATGTGACAATAGGGACTTCTCCGGTGACGCAATGATTAAGAATCCGCCTGCCCTTGGAGGGGACACGGGTTCGAGCCCTGGTCTGGGATGATCCCACATGCCGGGGAGCAACTAGGCCCGTGCGCCACAGCTACTGAAGCCCGCCCGCCTAGCACCTATGCTGCATGACAAAGAGTAGCCCCCGCTCGCTGCGACTAGAGAAAGCCCCTGCACAGCAATGAAGACCCAACGCAGCCAAAAATAAATAAGTAAATAAATAAATTTATTTTAAACGAAAGAAAGAAACGTGACAATAAATGTCTGTTGTTTAAGCCACCCAGTCTATGGCACTCTGTTACAGCAGCCCTAGGAAACTAATACACTGCCCAAGAGGGCTACGCAGAGGCCTGAAGAGGCTAGCAAAGGAAGCTAGGGGTATGCATCCATCGGGAAGGAGGCATAACTGGCCAGCTGGAGGAGGGGACACACTTTTATCTCAAAGAAGATAGAGGTGGGAATGTTCCAGAAATGGGGAGGGATGGGGTGGTTTCTGGAGAACTAACGTAATGTTCTATGAAAGGAAGAAGGAGCTTTAACATCTGCCAAGCCCAGGTTGATCCTGGGCCGGCTCAAGATAGGACTGGGCAACTGGGGCCAGTCTCGTCCTTCCCTTCTCTCTCATCCTGCTTTGTCCCCCGAGGAATCGAAAGAGCAGGGGAGGCAAAGTAGAAGGACCAGCTGGAGAAAGACTGAAGACACTCTCCCTTCCCAAGGCGAGTGGCCAGGCTGCAGCAGGCTGAGCTGGACAGGGAGAAGTTCTGCCTTCAGTGAAGTGTGGAGTTTTATACGGCACTGGACATCTTTTTTATTTTTTTTAATTTAAGTATAGTTGGGCCTTCCCTGGTGGCGCAGTGTTAAGAATCCGCCTGCCCTTGGAAAGGACACGGGTTCGAGCCCTGGTCCGGGAAGGTCCCACATGCCGGGGAGCAAGTAAGCCAGTGCACCACAACTACTGAGCCCGCGTGCCTAGAGCCCGTGCTCCGCAACAAGAGAAGCCACCGCAATGCGAAGCCCGCGCACCGCAACGAAGAGTAGCCCCCGCTCGCCGCAACTAGAGAAAGCCCGCACGCAGCAACGAAGACCCAACGCAGCCAAAAATAAATAGATAAATTAATTAATTAAATAAATTTAAGTATAGTTGATTTCCAATATGGTGTTAGTTTCAGGCGTACAGCACAGTGATTCCCCTATCTATCTATCTGAAAAAATATATCTATGTATGTATAACTGAATCACTGTGCTGTACGCCTGAAGCTAACACCATATTGGAAGTCAACTTTACTTCAATAAAAAAAAGTAATGGATGTAATTCCCATTGTTCTGCATCCTGTCAACACTTAAAAAAAAAAATAAGTGGCTTAGACATGCTATTGGTGATGGGGGGATGAAGCCAGGTGACCAGGGATGTAAAAGGACCTGGGGAGAGAGAGGTGGGAGACACCCAGGGTTTGACAAGGAAAGAGTGAGGAAAATAGGAATAGATTCGAGACTGTGGTCGTGAGCCCTTCTCAAAGGCTGTTACTTTTCCTAATTTTAAAATCCCAAAGAAAGGCTTTTCTGAATTTGCTTAATTTGAGAAAATTTTGAAACTATATGAAGTTTGGCAGAAATTCCAGAATAATTTGATTTTACAGATCCTAGTTGATAGTTGTATTTGTTTGCTAGGGCTGCTGTTGTTTCTGGAACAAAATACCAGGCCGGGTGTCTGAAACAACAGAAATTTATTGTCTCCCAGTTCTGGAGGCTGGACGTCCAAGATGAAGGTGCGGGCAGGGTTGGTTCTTTCTGAGGCTGTGAGGGAAAAATCGGTTCCAGGCCTCTCTCCTTGGCTTGTAGATGGCCATCTTCTGCGTGTGTCCTCACATGGTCTCCCCTCTGTGCATGTGTCTATGTCCTAATCTCTTTTTAGAAGGACACCTGTCAATGACCTCACTTTAACTTAAATACATCTTTAAAGGTCCTACTCCAAACACAGTCTCATTCATAAGTACTGGGGGTTAGAACTTCAACATATGAATTTCTTTGGGTGGGAGCAGGACACAATTCAGATCGTAACACCAGTGACCATCTCAGCTGGTCTGTACAGCCAGATGGTTGCCTATGACCAATATCGCCCATCTCTGTTGCAAGAGCGGTCCAGGTGGCCACTGCTGACCCCCGCCCTCAGCGCTCTCTCTCCCTCTTCAGTCCCTTTCATCATCTCCATGGTGACACATGTGTTATGCCCCTGGATCCTAGATTTGAACTGACTGCTCATTTATCCTGGGCGCACCCGCCTATTTGAATCATCTCAGGGCCACTCCTATTTCTTTCCTTTCTCGTTGGTCACTTGAACTTAAAGGCATTAAATAAACCAAGAGTTCAGAGCCACGGTGTGTATAATAATGTTTGGGGTTTGGGATGCAGACAGGGAACCTACCTAAAATGTCACAGTGTTCGTGGTCCTCTGGGTGAACTGAGGCATGCCTGGGATGGAAAATGCAGGCCAGCGGAAGTTTTCCCCTGGGAGAGCCGTGCTCCTAGAGAGACATCCTGTTGACTTTGAGTCATTTCTGAGACGGTGTGTCAGCTCATGTTTTTTGAGAATTTGCTAATGACATGGTATCTCTATTAAATAGGTCTATAGAAAGGTAAAAATAGGTTGAGCATCTTCTAAATAGCTCTGGCTCACAGCAAAGTGGTGAAAGAGTAGTCAGTTTGTTTTAAGGCAAAATAAAGCTACTCTTCATCACCCCCAGCCACGCTGGTAATTCATCCCAGGACAAACAAGACATCTCCCAGCTAAAGAAAAGGAAAACGCTGTTCTTGACTGGATGGCTTCAGAAATATGCTCGGATTGGAGAGTTCCAACTTTTCCAGGACTGATTCTTACAGAGTCTAACCCTTGTGGTTTTTTGGTAGGAGGTAATTTCTGGGCTGGTTATGATTTGAAGGCGCTGGCCCACAGCTCAACCTTGCTTAAATTGGAACAAGATGTCACCAGTGGTCTTGCTTCCACAGTAGACACTTGAAAATAGACTCTCGTCGGACAGACGGGGTCAGGCCATTCCGTGGGACTCCTGTTAGTTTCCATGACTAGAAATGACATCAGCCTTCTGTCACTGCATTTCAAGTGCCTTGTATCGTGGAGGAAGTGTGAGTTGTTGTGGGTGGTTTTTTGTTTGTTTGTTTGTTTGTTTAAAGCAACGAAGGCAAGGGCAAAGAATTTTTCATAAAAACAAGTGACAAATTTCACTCAAGTTACTGACACATAAAAGGAAAAAATTAGTTTCTGCTTTGAAGCTAACCAGAAACAAATGGGACTGGTTCTCCAAAGGAAAAGTTGGAGTTTAGTTATGATACATCTCCTCCCAGAAATCTAGGAAATTATACATACTGTACCCTCTGTTTATAAGAATATGAATAACATGATTGTGTGCACAGGGTCAAGTGCAGTTCAGATGAGAATTTACTGCTGCGAAGTAGCAACAGCATAAAGGCAGAGAGATCCGCCGTTAACCCCTTATTCACACGATCCAAATATTTTCCTTTTACGAAATACTTAGATGGAAAGCTCCTTGAAGCCAGGAAATACATCTTTGCTGTCTTTTCGATGTCTCCTCACATCCAGCTCGGGACATGGGGGGTGGGCACACTGTAGGTATTCCAGGGAATGATCAAGGAGAGAAGCAGTGTTTGCTTGTTTTCATGGAGAGATGGGAATGGTTTTATCTGAGCTGCATTGTTCTGAGTCCTCTGTGGGCTGAGCAGTTGAGGGCTACAAGAACCATGAACTTTTTTAAAAATATATATTCTTTTCTATTATGGTTTATCCCAGGAGATTGGATATAGTTCCCTGTGCTGTACAGTAGACATTGTTGTTTATCCGTTCTAAATGTAATAGTTTGCATCTACTAAACCCCAAACTAAAAAATAATAGTAATAATAATGTATATATGTGTATAACTGAGTCACTTTGCTGTACAGCAGAAATTAGCACAACATTGTAAATCAACTCGACTTCAACTAAAAAAAAACATAAAAAAAAGAACCATGGGGGCTTCCCTGGTGGCGCAGTGGTTGAGAATCTGCCTGCCAATGCAGGGGACACGGGTTCGAGCCCTGGTCTGGGAAGATCCCACACGCCGCGGAGCAACTGGGCCCGTGAGCCACAACTACTGAGCCTGCGCGTCTGGAGCCTGTGCTCCGCAACAAGAGAGGCCGCGACAGTGAGAGGCCCGCGCACCGCGATGAAGAGTGGCCCCCGCTCGCCGCAACTAGAGAAAGCCCTCGCACAGAAACGAAGACCCAACACAGCCATAAATAAATATAAAAAATAATCTGTTAGTACTTAAAAAAAAAAAAAAGAGCCATGAACCTGCTCTAAGTGCAGCCACTTCCTTCCGCGTCTCCCGATAGGACGGTCCCCATGGCTGCGACTGCTGTGTGCCCCGCTCTGTGCTGAGTGGTTCCCAGGCCTCCTACCCACTGACCCTCCCAACCACCCAAGAGTGGGCACCGTCTTCACTTTGGAGATGGGGAAAGGGCGGCCCAGACCGGCTAAGCAGCTCGCCTGAGATCACGTAGAAAGGGACGTGACCGGAACTTGCACTCAGGCTGGTCTGAGTCCAAAGGCCACCTCACCGCGCTGCCCTCCGTGATCCTCCCAAAGGGATCATGCTTTGTTCCTAAAGCCAAGTAATGTGAAACACCATGTAGTCACAGTTGGAGAGCCTGGGAATAGAATCAGGCCAGCCGAGGGGTGGTGGGGATTTCGGGTAAACCCCAGCCTGTGACCCACTCCCTGGAGGGCTCTATTTCGAACAAGATTATCCTGGGCAACCCTCAGCGGCAGGGCCACCGAGATCACCAGAGTCAGGAAAAGATGTGGGCAGAAGGAAGAAGCTGAAGGGGAGTGGGTGGAAGGCTGGGGCCGGAGCAGCCCCGGGGTGTGGAGGACGGCGTGTGGGAGGAGGGAGGTGGTGTTGAACTCCAGCCCCGGCCCGCTCTTGGGCCTCTGCAGGGGGAGGAGGGTGGGACCAGTTCAGGGAGGACCATTTATGGGCACCTCAGGCCTTTTTACAGCACCAGCTGATGGTGCCACTTCTTTCTCTTCTCGTTTAAGGCCCCTCTGAGTCACGCGGGGCCATTCCAACCACCTGCAGTCTCCAAGCTGGAGTGGGGAGGAAAGGCAGGGGGGGCAGTGGAATAAGCTGCATGTGGGGTTGGACGAATCCAGCTGTGATTTGGACCAGCTGTGGGCAGATTACTTACCAGCTGTGTATCCCCCTCGGGGGTAGTCATGCCCACCTTACAGAACTCAAATCAAAATGGGTCCAAGCGTGTGAGGCGTTTGGAGTAATGCCTGCCACCTAAGAAATGTCTGATGACTGTTATCTCCTATTCTAGCCTCACCCGTGCCCCGCCCCCCAGTTAGGGGGCAGCTCCTTGCGTGACCCTCCTGGGTCAGCCTGAGCTGGGGCGCGCCTGCCTTGAGACTGGAGCGCTAGGCAGGAGGGAGTTTTCCTGCCCTTCTCCTGTGTTTCTAACTGGGATCCTAGTTTGAGGACGGGTGGGAATAAATTATTGGCAGCAGGAATGGCAATGGTCTGGAGTACAGTCACTGAGGACCAACTCTGTGTCAGAAACTGCACTCGGGACAGAGCAATGGCACACACGGCCCCTGCCCTTAGGGACCTTACAATCCATCCGGAGAGAAAGGCACATTAGATAGTAAGTTAAGTACCTGCATATGTGAGGTGCTGTGATGGCGGGATGCATAGAATTATCTGAAGGGCAGGGCACTGAGCAAAACCTGGGAGCTGAGGATGACTTCCCCAGGAAGGCGCTGCCTCGGTTGTGTCTTAAAAGTTGAGTAGAAGTTGAACACGCACCCCAGTGTTTATAGCAGCACTGTTTACAATAGCCAAGACATGAGAGCAACCTAACTGTTGATCAACAGATGCATGGATAAAGAAGATGTGGTATAAATATATATATATATATATATATACACACACAGCGGAACACGACTCAGCCATGAGAAAGAATGAATTAATGCCTTCTGCAGCAACATGGATGGACCCAGAGATGATCATACTAAGTGAAGTAAGTCAGACAAAGACAAGTATCATACGATATCGCTTACATGTGGAATCTAAAAAAAAAATGATACAAATGAACTTATTCACAAAACAGAAACAGACGCACAGACAAAGAAAACAAACTTATGGTTCCCAAAGGGGAAAGGAGGGGGAGGGAGAAATTTGGAGTTTGGGATTAACAGATACACACTACTATATATAAAACAGGTAAACAACAAGGACCTACTGTAGAGCGCAGGGAATTATAGTCAATATCTGGTAATAACCTATAATGGAAAAGAATCTGAAAAAGAATAGATGTATATATATATGTGTGTGTATATATATATATATATATATATACACACACACACACACATATGGGTGTAACTGAATCACTCTGCTGTACACCTGAAACTAACATAATATTGTAAATCAACTATACTTCAGTTTTTAAAAAATGAGTAGAACTTAGCCCGTGTGGTGACCTCGTACTGGTCCACTTGGCTAAGCTGGAAGTGCCCTCCCCAGAATCCCCTTTCCTGCGGGGTCCTGGGTTAGGACCGACCACAGGAGACCCTTGCGCTGGGTCTGGAAGGTGGGAGAGGAGCCGCAGCCACGTCTGTGTCCAGACGTCGACGCAAGGCCAGCTGGAGCTCACCTGCGGTCGCAGGTCTGTGGACTTACCTTGCGGGGATGAGGCAGCAGCCAGGCCTGCAGGGACTTCCGCTGCCACTGGCCTGCCTCCTTCAGCCCGTCTGACCCCTGGACCGGGGCTGTGTTCGGCTCTGTGAAGAAGGGCGCCAGCCTGCCCGACGGCATCACCGTGCCGTCGATGTGAGAGGCCGGCCTGGGCCCCCCCTCAGCCTCCCGGGCTCCCAGGGAAGCCACACTGCACTCCACCTTTCCCTCCCACCTGCCCGCCCCGCGGACTTCAGCCTCGGCACCGAACGCAGAAACAACAGCCCTGAGGACACCGTTTAACAGGCTCCCGCTGGTTGTTTGTGGGACTAAGCCCCCCTGTTCCGTGCCACTCCCGTGGTTCTGTTTCTCCTGTGGAAACTTGACAGGTAACTAGTTAAAGACGTCTGGGAAAATGGTCCCGGCAGGAGGGAAAGAGCAGCGTCGTGAAATGGCAGAGGCTGTGCGAGGAGCACAGGCGGCGTGGTATTGCCAGAAATAAGATGAGAAACAAGGAGGAGATGAGCCTAGAAAAGGAGGAAATGGCCAGGCCATGGGAGGGACTCGAATGCCACGCAGGAAGTTTGGCCAATACAGGAAACAGCTGAATGTTTACACGTGTGGAAAACAGGCTTTGAGCAGCTTACATAATCCATTATGCTATTCCTTGTTTTCTGAATAGTGTTCCACAGGACAAGTCTTCTTTAGCATATGCTGCTTGCTTTAAGAAATGCTGTTTTCTATTGTCAGGTCGCAAGACTTAGGTAACGTATTCTATGGGGCTAGGGTAGGTCATGATGTCTAATAAATAAACCGCGGATGTCAGTGGCTTTACACCACAAGGGATTTTTCTTGCTCACATCAGGCTGGTCAGATGGCTTTCTTGGGTGGCTTCTTATCGAGCAGTGTCTCAGGGTTCCAGGATCCTTTGATCTTGTGACACTGCAATCTTAAATGTGTGGTCTGTGAGACTGCCAGAAGAGGGGACAAGATGGTGGCCAGTCCTGCTCGGGGGTGAGGGCAGGTGGGCATGAACTTCCGACAGCTCACCCAACTGCTAGGAGGCTGGGAGACGTGGGCCAGGAGGAGGAAAATAAAACAGGATCTGGTAAATGCACGGCATTGTATCTGCTGCCCTTATCAGCTTGGGAGCGCTTTTATTTATGGCTCCATCTCAGTAACAGAGTAACTGTGTTAGCACATAGTTGGGATTTGTGAGCTTTTTTTCCCATTGCACGGTTCAGATTTTCTACTCTTATTTCCATGCTTTCGTATATTCACAGAAAAAAAATTAACTCTGATTTTCACATCACAACTGAATGCTATTATTTGAGTCCTTAAAATGACACTTCTACTTTTATCTAGATGAGCTGGCCCTCTCTTAATAAACAACCTTTGTATGGGACCGAGTATAGAAGGGACTCTCTCTCGAACACGTTTTCTTTGTTCTCTGGAATGATCACCTGGGTACCAGGGATTGTTTGGGTTAGAGAATATCAGCTAATAAAAATGTAGAGTGGGGCTTCCCTGGTGGCGCAGTGGTTAAGAATCCGCCTGCCAATGCAGAGCACACGAGTTCGAGCCCTGGTCGGGGAAGATCCCACATGCCGCGGAGCAACTAAGCCCGTGCGCCACAACTACCAAGCCTGTGCTCTAGAGCCCGCGAGCCACAACTACTGAGCCCACGTGCCACAACTACTGAGCCCGCGTGCCTAGGGCCCGTGCTCCGCAACAAGAGAAGCCACCGCAATGAGAAGCCCATGCACCGCAGCGAAGAGTAGCCTCCGCTCGACGCGACTAGAGAAAGCCCGCGCGCAGCAACGAAGACCCAACGCAGCCAAAAATAATTAAAAAAAAAAAGTAGAGTGATAGTTTTTGATGATTATGTAAATGTGGAGAAAAAATAAGCTATTGGGATCCAAGAACATAATCACTCTTCCCATTTCTGTTCATCGCCGGAGGGAGGATATCACTGGTATTTTGATTTACAGTTTTGAAAGTATTTTCCCATAGACACAGTGTTACAAATGGTGACGGTGAGGTGTACCCCAAAGAGAACCACCAGCTGTATACTTCACAGGCATATGATGGGTTAAGTAGGTGAAATCAAACCATTTTTACATTAATTGTTGCAATTGCTGTATTACAAATTCCAGACAAAAGACTTAACACTTTTGAAAAAGGGCCTATTCTTTCCAATATTTAAGTGGTCCCAATTGTAAAATTTTCATGGCATAATATCTTTAAGACCAAAATGATAAAGTACTTGGAAAACTAGAAGATACTGCACAAAATATCATAATGTTTTAATTTTCTTGTAGAAAACCTCAGACTGAACATGTGACAGTGCAATGGTTAATTTTATGTGTCAACTTGGCTAGGCCATGGTACCCAGATGTTTGGTCACACACCAATCCAGATGTTGCGGTGAAGGTATTTTTCAGATGAGTTCACCATTTCAATCAGTAGACGCTGAGTAAAGCGTATACCCGCCATCATGTGGGTGGGCCTACTCCAATCAGTAGAAGGCCTTAGAAGAAAAGGACTGTGGTCCCCTGAGGAAAAAGGAATTATGCCTCCAGAGACCATCGGACTCAAGCTGCCACATCAGCTCTTCCCTGGGTCTCCAGCCTGCTGCCCTGCCCTGCAAATATCAGACTTACCAGCCCCCAGAGTTGCATGAGCCAATTCCTTAAAATAAATCTGTGTGTGCGTGCGTGTGTGTGTGTGTGTGTGTGTGTGTGTGTGTGTGTACATACCCCATGGGTTCTGTTTCTCTGGAGAACACTGACTAACAGAGATATATTTTCTGAGCAAAGGAAAACAGACAGTATTTACTAATTTGCATCTAAAATATTTGGAATTATACACCCACAGAATGTTCTTTGAGAGACACTAACCCAGTTGGTGAAGGAATCTGATGTTTCTTGTTGATTTATCTGTGGCCATCCTCAGCCTTCTCCTATTTTCTGTAAATCCTTTACAGCAGGTCCCACATCTGCATTCTCTGCTTGAGGGCAGAGCAGCCAAAACACCCTTAGTCAGGAGAACCCATAATCCAGTGATAAAACCAAGACGGTTCACCCTTAAATCTACGGGGAGGACTGTTCATACTTCATGCAAACTCTTCTTTCAACTCTGATAAGGAATTACATTCATGTTAGGTATACATGAGATACATTCCCGGAAACAAAGGAAATTGGCACTAACTACTGGTAAGTAGCATTTAGGACACAAGCCAGTGGAAGAAATGAAAATTTAAAATGTGACGGAGACTCCTCTGACCTACCCCTCTCCGCCCAGGCTTGGCTGGAGTTCTGACGCTCTGTGTGATGTTCCATGCTTGGAAAATGGTTGGGTATTTGAACCAGAAGGCTCATGCAAAGAATAAAATGTCAGCTTTATGAAGGTGATTTGTACTGCGTGAGGTATTAGCTCCTAAACAATGCGCACAGAAGGAAAGAGGTCCTGTAAAGAAGTAAGGCTGCTTAGGGAGCAGTCCTGGTGACAGGTCTAAAATCATTCATGTCTGTCGAAGGAATTAAAATGAAACAGAAGTGAGAAGCCGTAAAGAAGTGCATGTAACAGAGGCTAATTTCCATGTCTTATCTAGGATACATCTTAAGAAGCATCCATTCTTTTCTGTGTTACGTTAGAGGACAGTGAGTTTGAAAAGATTAAAAAGGAAAGGGGGGCTTCCCTGGTGGCGCAGTGGTTGAGAATCTGCCTGCTAATGCAGGGGACACGGGTTCGAGCCCTGGTCTGGGAAGATCCCACATGCCGCGGAGCAACTGGGCCCGTGAGCCACAGCTGCTGAGCCTGCGCGTCTGGAGCCTGTGCTCCGCAACGGGAGAGGCCGAGACAGTGATAGGCCTTCGCGCCGCGATGAGGAGTGGCCCCCGCTCGCTGCAGCTGGAGAAAGCCCGCGCACAGAAACGAAGACCCAACACAGCCAAAAATAAATTAATTAATTAATTTAAAAAAAAAAAAAAAAAAAAGGAAAGGGAAGATTAAAAAGCCCAGAGCGGGGGTGGAGAAGAAGGACCAAATTAGGAGTTAAACTCGTTCAAATCATTGTACATACCCTCTTTATCTTTCCTTCCTTTGGAATCTTGGGAAGTGGTGTGTATCTCCTAGATTAAAATGACCCATCAGAAACCTCGTAATGTCGGAAATTTGAGTCTTATGTCACATCCGCGTTAAAGACACAGGCTACAGTGAATGCAGCTGTAGCCAGGAGTGATACTCGAGTAGTTAAAAAGGAAAGGGGACCGCAGTATCGGCGTGGATTTAAAACGAAGGCTTGTCTTTGGGAAGGCACAGATGAGGACAGATGGGGAAACAGAAGAGAAATGTACATGTACAGAGGAACTATGATGAGTTAAAACACACAGGGAGTCAGAGTCTCTCTGGTTCCACGTAGCCTTACTGTGTGGGATCTCTGCTGAATGACAGCCTACTTTCCGCCTTTCTAAAGACAATAATAACTATTTTCATTTACATACTTATAAGGCAATGGTCCCCTCCCCTGCATATTTAGCACAGTGCTTGGGATGCAGCAGGCTCTCGATAGGCGGCTGGGAAATCAGATGATTTCCTCAAGAGATGTTCTAAGATTAACATATCAAAAAAAAAAAAAACATATCAATGTTGTGCCTTAATATCCCACGCGATTGTCAGAATTAAGTCCTGGGGGCTTGTTCTCAGTCTCAGGTTTTTGTTTTTGATTGTGTGTCCTTGGGCAAATTAAAAATCTCCCCAGGTCTCAGTTTCCTCATCTGTAGGGTCGCTAGATGGTCTTTCGATTCTTTCTGGCATTAAAGTTCTGATTCTATGAAACTAGCTTCTGGGTACCCAAAGCTTGAACTACATAAACCGTATTTTACAATTCAATCCAGTTCAACCATAAATATTCAAATAAATATTTATTAAGTACACACTATGTGCAAGGCACCACACTAGGTGCTGGAGGTATATGAGTCTGAGAGTGTGAAGGCCTGCCCTTGACGTCAGGAACAGACCCGCAGAAAGGGTGGAAGTAAATCCCGGAAAGTTCCAGAACTCTTGAGGGAAGCCTTTCTTCTTGGGATGGTGATGTTTTGGAACTAGGGAAGCAGTGGTGTGTTGAAAGAAGGAAAGAGGGATGGAGGCTCAAAGGGTAGTGAATTCACCTTATCACCAGAGATGGGGGAGAGCTTCACGGAGGAGGGAAACTCAGAGAGTGTTCGGGAAAGAGCACGTGTCTCTTGAGCAGGATTGCAGGGTATGTATAGAAAAACAGGTCAGATAGAAGCGGTAGGCATAGACCATTTGCAGAGGGCCTTGAATGCAGAGCACAGAGACTGCACTGAATTGACTCCAAACGTTCCTGAGCGAGGATGCGAGAGGATGTTAAGTGACAGATAAATCAGAAAACAGAGAAGAGGGGTGGAGGGAGCAGCCACTCAGGAGGTAAGGCCTTGGGGACGGCTGGCGGTAGCAGAGCCATCTTCCCTTCACCCGCAGCTACCAGAACACGTCGTGAAAAATGACCACTGGTGAATCAGTGTGGGTGTGGGCCGTCTTTGGTACCCAGACTCGGTGCTTCTGAAGCTGCTTGCCTGTTTTGCTAGGGTCTCCCCTGAAAGTAGCTTTCCAAGCCTGCACTTGATGCAGCCCACGGTGGGCGAATTCGGCTTTCCTCCTGGCTGATCTCCCGTTGCTATATTTTGGGGCTGTTCCTCAGTGGTTTGGTTCATGTCTGGATGAAATAGCTCTGAAGGGAGTGGCTGTGGCTGGTTCTTTCTTTTCCCCATAAGGATACATCACATCATAAGGCGGCGTTGGAAACGGCAGAAGCAGGGTCCCTCTGGCTTTGATGGTTGACTTAACTGCTTTTAAAATTTTTTGGCTGGCTGAGATGGCAAAACCAATGAGGCTGAAATCTTTATTTTTAGCTCTTCATCTTAATCATGCTAATTAAGTGATCATTGTTATTATATCAGGAAGATGATTCTCTGAGTCATCCCATCTCTTGTTTTCTTTCCTTCTTTTCAACCTGCCTGCCCATCTTTTTGGATTGTTTGTTTAAGCAACTCCTAGTGTTTGCTATGCCTCCTTGAAGTGGCAGCCCCAGAAATTTCATACAGCGAGGGCGGAGGGCAACAATCCTGGATAAAGGGGCTGAGGACTTGCATTGTGTCTCACTGGATATGTCTCTGGGAGTGGCCTCTGCTGGGACACTGAGTGGAGGGGGGGGATCTGGAGGCTGCCGACCCCTGATCACTCCTGCAAAGACCCCTCCCTCCCAACTATATCTGCGTAACTGACCCCCTCCTCCTTCCAATTTTGTTTTAGACCCTTCAGCCACTGAAAGGCCTTTTCTCATTTTGCTGCTTTCTTCCTCAGGACTTTTGCTCTCTCATCCACCTTTGTCGAAGTTTCTGTGCATGTGTTTGTGTTTTTTTTGTTTTTTTTTTTTTAAATTAATTAATTAATTAATTTTTATTTTTGCTGTGTTGGGTCTTCGTTTCTGTGCGAGGGCTTTCTCTAGTTGTGGCAAGCGGGGGCCTCTCTTCATCGCGGTGCGCGGGCCTCCCACCGTCGCGGCCTCTCTTGCCGTGGAGCACAGGCTCCAGACGCGCAGGCTCAGTAATTGTGGCTCACGGGCCCAGTTGCTCCGTGGCATGTGGGATCTTCCCAGACCAGGGCTCGAACCCGTGTCCCCTGCATTGGCAGGCAGATTCTCAACCGCTGCGCCACCAGGGAAGCCCCCTGTGTTTTTATTAGAAGGTTTCTATTGGAACCTTTCTTTTCTGTACCTTATTTTTTTCCCAATTGTATCTTCCTTTACACAATCCTGCCCTTTTGCAGACTAAACAATGGCTCATTCATTCTCCAGTTTTAGATGTTTGGATCTCTTGACACACATGTCAAAACAGATGTTTTCACGCAAGTGTGACTGTCAAAGGTAATTCAGCTTTGTCGGCAACCGTTATTTTAATGAAATTTGGATTTTTTTTGGCTCTCACTCTTTCCCACTTGTGGCCTTTTACTCATTTGGAAATATCATATTCACTATATGGCAGAATTCTATGTTATCCCCCTGTGGTTGGTATATCTTTGCCTCTAAGGCCAACTTTCTAACTTTTCCGTATGTTTGAATGTGATGCTTCTACAGTGGGAGGGAAAAAGCTCAGTTGCTGGTAGTTACATTCTTCTAAACAGTTGTCCTAGGAATGATAAACCCAAAATTTTCAGTACAGTTAACATATTGCTTTATCTGGTGGATAACTAAAACACACACACACACACACACACCACAATGCAAACCTTATGCTCAACAAAGAAGAAATTACGATGCACAAGGGAGGGAAAAAAAACCCCAAACCAAGATAAAAGGCAGACCAAAAACCTCCGCAAAGTAGGGCATTTGTTTAAAGTTGCTGAATTACACATCTTGGGCCCTAAAAATGTTTGTGAAAAGTGCTCTGAAATTATTAGACCACAATATTCCTTTTGAGTCTGAAAAACATTTTGAGATTCTGTGACATGGAGCATGGAGGCTGGGTGACAAGAAAGTGACAGAGAGCTGATGCTGTGTCCCTGTTTTGGTGGAAGCAAGGGGGTGACAGAGCGAACAAGACGGGAGGTTGGGTCAGAGAAAGGAGATGTTGGCCATTTCATGCTTCGAAGGAATTCCAAGGTTCTGCATGTGACCATGGGGAGTGTGGAAGTAGAGTGGAAGATTGCTGGAGCTGAGGTGGGCAGGGACCCATGAGGTGGGCAGGCTACCAGGTGGTCTCCACGGGTGTCAATGTCACCCAGCAAGCTAGCAACTCAGGATGGAGAGCAGAACCGTGAACCAGAAGACTGTGCCTCTTCTCATGACCCTCTATACCGAAATGGCAACCCAGCATCCATGCATCACTCATTCAAAAGTTAATGTGCCTTAAGTACCAATCATAGTCTAGACCCTTTTACTGGGGTTACAAAATACATCCGACATGGATCTGGAACATGGGGAGCTTACTGCCTGCTTGGGGTCGGGGGGAATGTACCAGTTATGAACTGAGGGGCTCATAGCTCACCTAAAGAAGGCAGCCATAATTCTGTGTTAGCAAATCTTTTGATGTTTTTTTCAAGTCAGAAATGCAGACTTATGGGATAACAATTTCCCAACTTTAAAATTTTAGCAAACAATCAAAACATTAAAAGCACAGTACGGGCCAATGATTTGTGGCCTCTGATTTAAATAATTGGAAATACAGGCAACCTTGTGTTCTTCTGGTTCTGCCCCTAACTTGCTAGTGATCTTACACAAAACACCTAACTTCTCTGGACCCTTGTGACCTCATCTATAATGGAGCAGTAAGTGTACAGGACTTGATCTGGAGTCTTTCCCAGGTCTATGATTCTATGATTTCAGTGTCTAAATAGACTTCTGATTAATTTCTGTCTGCAAAGAAGGGTGGGAGGCAGAGGGACCATATCTTTTACGCTCCTTCTTCTGAAGTGTGTGTTGTCAACAGAGGGCTGCCACTCTGGGGGAATTCATTATGGCGACCAACGTTGGCCAACTGGATCCTAAGACAGGGCCAGATTTGGGAGCTACCATGATGACCTTTTGCTTCCCTTACTCTCCCCCATGTTGTGGTTGACGAGGGAGACATGGCGCTGTAATGGGATTGTTTAGACAGACATCTGCTAGAATCTCAGATCTTTTTCTTAATGATCTCTGTGATTGGGAAAGTCATTTTCCTTGAGTCCCAGATGTCACCAGCTGTAGTGCTAGAAAAGAGAATGAGAGAATGTCCTCCCAATAAGAACTCGTATGCTTCCCTCTGCCCCAGGAAAACATGGTATTTCTTGTATGTATGTCTATTTATTTGTTTTTCTGTTTTGCCTTGAAGTCTACAAAGTTTAGCAGAAACCAAAATACCTGGACCAAATTAATTTAATTCTCGAAAGAACTGCTTTGACTAAATTATAATTTAATGCCACAGCCTCAGCTCTTTTTTTTTTTCCCCCTTCAAAGTTGCTGTTCAAGGTATTTAAAATGGTGGCTCAGTATTTCCTATGTGGCAAGGTAGAGGGAGAGCTCCTGTGAAGTGGGCTGGAGGGGTTACTGTGGGTCACCATTTGGGTCCTCACTAAGCTTTTGCTTTGCTGAGCAAGGTATACGTGGAAAGGCATGAGCTGAATTGCTGGGACCAATAAAGATGATTTTTTAGAGGCTGTGAGTGAGGAGTAGGGGAATGGAGGGAGGGGAGGAAAAGAAAACTTAGCCGAAGGGTGGCCAGAGAAGAGGCCTTGGGACAGACAAGGGCAGAGAGAGCTAGCACAAAGTTGGATGAGACTTTGCCCTGTGCTAGGTGACATAATCCTTTCCTTCATCCGCTCGTGAAATCTTCAGGAAAATCGACACCACTTACGGATGATTTTTGCTACTGATGATTTTTGCTACTTCTTTGATGTGATGAGTCAACTTCAAGGTGTGTGGGGTAAGCAGAGGCCACCTAAACAGTCCAGCCACCTAAACAGTCCAGCCACCCGTGGGTTACACTGATGGAAGTTTCCCCATAATATTTTCTGGCCGGATATTATCGCCAGGAAACAGTGTCTTGCCAAATAAAAGCATATGCTTCCTTCTGCCGAATGAGAACTATATGATTCATTGAATGTTGTGTTTATTTGTTCAGCTTTGGCTAAACAAGGTTAGAACAAGATTTAGTGCTCCATTGTATATCACCCATTCCTAGTACATTTCTTTTTCTCTCTCTGTAATTTCTGATCTCTGTTTCCTATGTTTATTTTGACTGTATATCTTGTATGTTTTAAAGATAACTCAAATTAGAGTTTTAGACCCCCCAGATCATTTGTGGAAGCCAAGAAGGGTCTAGACCAGAGCCATCCAATAGAATATTCTGTGATGATGAAAATGTTCTGTATCTGTGCTGAACACTTGGGGTACCCACTAGACACACGTGGCTCTTGAGCATTTGAAATGTGGCTGGTGCGACTGAAACACTGAGTTTTTGATTTTATTTAATCTTAAGTAACTTAAGGTTAAGTAGCTACCTGTGGCTGGTAGCTGCCATGTTGGACAATGCAGGCCAATTGTTTATAAATTATCAAATGCTTCTGAACGTCTGAAAAGGGGTCCTTCTTAAGTTTAAATCTTCTTTTTTACAAAATTGATATACTCAGAAAAATCTTTTCATATAATAAGGAAAAAATATTGTGTTGTACAATATGAAATTATAAGGCGGTTTAAACCCCATTTACTTATAAACATAACAAAATTAACCGAGCACTTCTTATTTACTGGAGCTTTGGTAGTTCCACTATCAATTTACATCCAAATTTTTACTAAATGACTGAAAATATGATTGTCAAACCATCAGAACTAGCTGGTAATTCTTATTTTAAATAGGTAGTTTGCGGGAGACAACTGAAAATAATGAATTAAAATTATTTATTTATTTATTTGTTTGTTTATCTTCGGCTGCATTGGGTCTTTGTTGCCGTGCGCGGGCTTTCTCTAGTTGTGGCGAGCGGGGGCTACTCTTCATTGCGGTGCGCGGGCTTCTCATTGCGGTGGCTTCTTTTGTTGCAGAGCACGGGCTCTAGGTGCACGGGCTTCAGTAGTTGTGGCTTGCGGGCTCAAGAGCACAGGCTCAGTAGCTGTGGCGCACGGGCTTAGTTGCTCCGCAACATGTGGGATCTTCCCGGACCAGGGCTCGAACCCGTGTCCCCTGCATTGGCAGGTGGATTCTTAACAACTGCGCCACCAAGGAAGCCCTGTGAAAATAATAAATTTTAGTTCTACTTCTTGACCTGGGTGGTGTTTACCCAGGTGTTCTCTTTATAACTATTTATTTAAATGTTTTTACATATTTTATTCACTTTTCTGTATCTGTTACTTTTCACAGTAAAATACAAAAAATTTTGAAGTTTAGTCTCTTTCATGTTTAAAAACAATATGATGAAACTGTAAAAGTGTCCATTTCATAGACTGATTTAGGAAAAATCATGGGGAAATCTAGAAATAAATCCAAGAACAAATGAGAATTTATTGTATAATAAAAGAGGTAGCTCAAGTCAGTGGAGGGGAAATAGGCATTGCTTAACAGATAATGATGGGAATATTCTTACTTATTTAGGATAACATTATGCATTTGAATTTACATTTACTGGGATCAAACTATTGCCATTTGAATTTACATTTTTCCCATGAAGTTTTTAAAATAAATGGTGGCCGCTGTCCTGTTTAGCCGTTCAAGATCAAGTTATGTCATTTAAACTTACATTTACATTCCAGATATTTAAGTTAAGAGCAGATTTTGGTAGCCCATTTCCCCAAGAAGCCTCTATCACATTCAGTTTTAATGAAAGTTGAAAAAAGTAAAAATCTCAAAAGGTTATAAAGCTGGAGTGGGATATCAAACAAAAGTACTAGAGAAACCTAAATTTAAAAAATCACTTCTGGAAAGAAGTTTATTAATCTTAAGAAATTTTTTTCCCACATTTACTGGCAGATTTTAATTTCTTTTACTTAATTATCTCAGTAGGTTGAGATCCTTGTCACCCCCAAATTAATTCTAGATAGATTTTACACGGAAGAAAATGAAGTAAACAAATCATAGAAAACATTGGTGAAGATTTAAAAATAGTCTTTGAGTGGAAAAGAGCTTTCTATAAGTTTGACTCTAAACTTAAGAAAATGTTTTTGGGGCTTCCCTGGTGGCGCAGTGGTTGAGAATCTGCCTGCCAATGCAGGGGACACGGGTTCGAGCCCTGGTCTGGGAAGATCCCACATGCCGCGGAACAACTAGGCCCGTGAGCCACAACTACTGAGCCTGCGCGTCTGGAGCCTGTGCTCCGCAACAAGAGAGGCCGCGATAGTGAGAGGCCCGCACACCGCGATGAAGAGTGGCCCCCGCTTGCTGCAACTAGAGAAAGCCCTCGCACAGAAACGAAGACCCAACACAGCCAAAAATAAATAAATAAATAAATAAATAATAAAAAATAAAGGAATTCCTTAAAAAAAAAAAGGAAAATGTTTTTGTAGCAGCAAACTTCATAAACAAAGTAAAAGCACAAACTTATTTACAACAAAATTGACAGTCTGATTTCCATAAAACACAGAGTGCTCTTTCAAATTAGCTTTTAAAATACTAACATAAAAATGAGCAAATTAAAAAAACAAAAACAAAAACAAAACAAAAAAAATGAGCAAATTGCCTAAACAGGCCATTCCCATGAAAGAAATACAAATAGCCAATGAATATAAGATACTCAATATCAAATATTAAAGAAATTCAGATAGAAAAGATAGTTCATTATTTTTAAGAATGCAGAATACTTTCAATTGGCCTCCAGAATTATATTAATGTATACTATCTCTTCCTAAATTTTACACTTACTATGTGTACTATTAGCAGAATCTTGGGCAAGTATTTTCTGTGATGACGAGCTTTTCACCAATTAGAATGGCTTCTTAAAAAAGACAATATTAAGTGCTTGCATTCACACTTCGGGGAAAAAAATTTGACGGTTTTTTATAAAGTTGAACATATACTTACCATATAATCCAGCAATCCCACTCCTAGGTATTGACCCAAGAGAACTGGAAACTTTTGTTCACGTAAAATTTTGTCCATGAATACCCAAAACTGGAAACAACCCAAATGTCTTTTGACTGGTGAATGGATAAACAAACCATGGTACATCCAAGTACTGGAATATTACTCAGAATGGAATAATAGGGAGCAAATTACTGGTTCACATAACAATGTGGATGAATGTCAAATGCTTTTTGCTAAGTGAAAGAAGCCAGACTCAGAAGACTACATTTTGTGTGGTTCTAATTATATGACATGCTGGAAAATGCAAAAATTATAGGAACAGATCAGTGGCTGCTGGGAGTTGAACGTGTGGGGAGGGGTGACTACTACAAAGGGGCAGCTTGGGGAGGTCTTTGGGGGTGAGAGAACTGTCCTGCATCTTGAAATTGGGGTCTGACTTCATGCATTTGTTCCACTCATAGAAGTGTGCACCAAAAACAGGGAATTTGTACGTCAGTTAAAAAGGTGAGTAAAAAGCTAATGTGATTCTAAATTAACCGTTGCATCAAAAATAAAATGACATCTTTTTGTCTGTTTTTTGACTTAGATTTGGTTACCCGGGCTCTTTTATTGGAAATAAACTTCTAGGTTGATGTATAACATACATATAAAAATGCACAAATTATAAACATACAGCTTGATTATACATGTTGTAACTCTCATGCGCTTAACTAACCACCACCCAGATCAAGAGAAACAGCATGACCAGAGGCCCCTCCTCTACCCCCTTCCTCTCTCCCAGAAGGAACCAATATTCTGACTTCTAACACTATAGATTAGTTTTGCCTGTTTTTGAACGTCACGTAAACAAAATCATGCTGTATTGAATATTGCACTCTTCATAGGCTTATTCTTATTCCAAACTAGTTTTCTACATAACTAAGTATAGATAGGCCAGTTAACAATGAGGAGACTGGATTGGGTAATTACTATGATTTCTTATAGTTCTCAAATTTGGAGTCTGTGAGTTGAGAAAATGGTGAAATATTTTTTGTTTGAAATACATTTTTGGCCAAACAAACCAAACTAACCATCGTTTTTTTTTTTTTTTTTTAAAGCTAATCTAAAGGCACTTGGGAAATGCACACCATATTGTTTCTTATGATCTCTAGAATTATATTTTTCTCCAGTATTATTTTCCCTAGTATGGGTAGACGTCAGTCTTAAAATTGGCCTGATATACTGATCCTGTCATATGATACCTCCTTGGTACTTTACCAAAAGATGATCTATGAACTTTTCTTGCTTTGTTCTTTTGAGATCATGCTTGACTTTGGCACAGCTATATTTAAAGTTGTGGGGAGAAGAGATTTCTTGAAAAATATGGTACCGAGGTCTGCTCTAAAATTGAATATTTGGAAACCTCCAGTAAAAGTAAATCCATATGGCAGGTCTAGTTCCAGCTTGATTCCTGCACGATTGGGTCCAAGATTCTTTATGAATTTGTGTGAGTGTGTGTGTGTGCACGCACAATCTTGCATGTGCCCTTTGTGGTGGAAGTCAATTATACTGGTTCTGTTTTTGTTATTCTTTCCAGTGAGAGAAGCTGGAGTATCAGTTCTGAGTTTCTGGGTTGGGACAGGTTTTATTTTCTTAGCAGTAACCACGCCACGGAAGGGAGAAACAAAACAATCTCTGACCAAAAAAAAAAAAAAAAAAAAAAGTCTTGAAAAATAATATCAGTAACAAATACTAACTTTTAAGAGTTCAGTGTGTTCTCCAACTAATTCAAAGCCTAAATTAAATATTACACCCTTAGATCCTTCTTACAAAGCCTGACGGACTAGTCGCTCTTTCCATTGTTGCAGGCTCCGCCCCCACACAGCTCAAGTGAAGGATGTCCCCCCGGCTGGGTGTCACCAGCAGGGCCATCACACCATGGCTTCCTTGGTTATGAACATCCCAAATACTCCAAGGATTGACCTTTGTGAACAGGGCTCAGCCAGGTGATTCTTCAATTGTATTCTCTCATTTCCTCTTTCTACCTCTCCATATTAGAATTCTAACCCAGGGTTTCTTGCTTCGTGTTGAGAGTTTTAATGCAAATAAAATGTTTTCTTGTTGTTGTTAGTTGCTGAATTTGAGAGTGTGGAGCGATTCACATCTGTAATTATAAACTACCCCCATAGGACTCAATAAGTTGGAGCTTAGGGTCTACAATTAAAATCATAGAATTTTAGCGTTGGAAGTCTAATCCTTTTCGCTCTGCAAATGAGGTCCTGGGCTCAAAGAAGGTACACAGTTGCCTAAGGTTCCATTGGTAATTGGTCGCAGAGGACGGCTGGTACCTTGGAAGACTCTGATTTTCCAGTCAAGCCCTCTTTTCCTGTTTTCCTTTTTATTCTCCCAGAATATACTGAGGGAGTTTGGGATTATTGCAGTGGAAGAATGTACATTTGAGTAGTGTCTTGGGAATTTTAGTTAAGATGTTTAGTTAAAGGGATTTATGGGACCATGTCAATGGATAGTCTGAGAGAGGGTAGATGCCGGGAATGGTTTGATTTGGCAGCTCAGTGATGTCGTCTGAAACAAGGCTTCTTTTCCATCTTTCCATTTAGTCGTCTGTGGTGTCCTCTGTGTGGTTATAACATGGCTGTCAACATCTCCCTGGTCTGCCCACTTCTTCGTCAACACCACAGAAGTGAGTGAGGGGGTCATTCTGGAAGCCCCCAGAAGACCACCCCTCACCTCTCCTTGGCCTCAACGGCTGTTGGGTCCACTCCTAAACGTGCAGCTGTCGGGTAACTTAAGCCTGTGTCATATGCATTGTTCTGAGGTCACAGTCCCTTAAAGCATGTATGTGGCACTGAGGAAATGTAGGTGACAGAAAGCAAACCGACATAGTTGCCAAGAAAATGAAAATGCGTGTAAGGAGGCAACGCTGAGGTCTATTGGAGTTGCAAATGGAAGAAATCAACCCGAGCTAGCTTGAATAAAGGGTGGGAGTTAATTAATGGATACAGGCGTGTCTCATGGAACCTGGGGACAGGGAAGCAGAGGGGTGTGGGGACAGAGGGGACAGGAGTCAGGCACCAGGAGCCATCAGTCACCACAACTGTCACTTCCTCTCTTCTCTTCTCATTTCTCTCTCTCTCCCACCCTCTCTTTGGCTCATCTTCTCACGGGGCTTTATTGTTTATAGACCGTCAGGTCCTGTGCATCCGTGCAGATGGCAGAAGATGGCCCTCTCTCAACTCTGGTATATTCGCATCCCTCCATCTTGTCACGTAAACAGAAACCGACTTGCAGCCTCTGATCTCCAATCCCTCATTCCTAAGAGGATCTACGTGGGCAAGCTCGGGTCAGGCATGTGCTCTGAGGTAAGCAGGACGCACTGGTCCAGGTAAGACCCCTGGACCCACCTGTGTGGGGTGAGGGGCGATGGGGTGCCTGGCAGGGCCGATGGTCCTTAGAGATGCCAGGCTAAGAGGGCTGCCCCGAAGTCCCCACTAGAAGGGGGATTTTAAGCTCTGGATGATGTTTGTTCTCCAGGGCGCTCCTGGTAGCGGGTACAGTCGATGGGGGAAATGCCCGTAGGAGGGGGACGTCTCCCAGTTAACCTGCTTCCACTCCCCCGGGATTCTCAGGTCTGGAGCGTGGAGGTAGAGGTGTCGGGGGAGGGGAAGAAGCAGTGGCACGGGTAAGAAAGGAGAATCCTTTCTTCTAAGTAACTTCAGAAATTTGAGGAAATTCTACTCTTCACCATAAAACCAAAAGGAGATATTTGCTGACTCACTGGCAAACTTTTCTAGTGTTTGAAGCAAAAAAACTGTCAATATTAACGCGAGCTGGTCCTCAGGGATCTCCGTCAAGACCACCTCTCCATCCTGACGATCCCTGCGGCGGCTGGGCAGCCGCCTCCCCGAGATGCTAAGATCCCAAGGTCCTCAGACGCAGGTGTCCTGCTCTCTGTTTGCTCTTGGCAGCCCCGCCCTTTCCTCTGGGAGGGTGAGTCAGCAGCTGGGGTGGCGAGGTCTGAGGCCTGAGAGCAAAGTCAGACATGACTCTTCTGGGGGCTTAGATCTGTCTATTGCAGGGAGGGATTGTTTGGACCTTACCTTTGGGGATAAACCTATCAGAGAGCTTTATTCTTTTTCTCCTGTTTTATTGTTTTACAACTTCCTCCTCAACCTAGAACAATAGCCTTATAAAAGGGCAGGAGATCCATCTGTGTCTATTGCAGGGAAAAGGAATTGAATAGAAGACGGTGCCTTTTGTTATCTCATTTCATACAGACTGCGGTTGTTCCCCTTGAGAAGGGAGACATTTCAGAGGGTTTCACCTCAAGTGATGTCAAACTTTCCACCGCAGCGAGGTCATTTGCCGGACCTTAAGGTGGCAATGGGTTTTAGCCAAAGTTTAAGGGGTTAAGAACATGAGTAAACTCCAAGGCAGATCTCGTTAAGGAAGTAACGCTAAAACCCAAAGGAATCTGAAAGCAGCGAGGGGAAAAGAAGGGGGACCGGAAAGAATTAGGAGGAAAAAGGCTGAGATCAATGACGGCCATTGTTAAGCCTAAACTGTGGATTTATTGGTTTGGATACTTGTTACCAATCAGGAGAGCCGGGCAGTAAGTATTTTTATAGCACCGTGGACTTTACAAAGCTCTTTTTTTTCCACATTCGTGTTATCGTTTCATCTCTAAAGCCACATTCTGAGGTGGGCATTACCCCCATTATGAGGGTGAATAGAGTGAGGCTCGTAAGGTAAATACTTTGCTGAAAGCCTTTTTATCTCGGAAGTTTTGGAGCTGGGATGCAGATTCAGGTCTTCGAATGCATTCCACTGTCTTAATACTTTCTCACTACAATGCAATTAAGAAAGCTCTTCAGCCTTTGTTATCTCACTTTATTTTCACAGTGACCCCATAACAGATATATTCATTCCTATTATGCAGATGAAGAGATTCAGGCTAAATGACAATAATATTTAACATGTACTGTTTGGTTTTTTTTTTAATTGAACTATAGTTAATTTACAATGTTGTGTTAGTTTCAGGTATACAGCAAAGTGATTCAGTTAAATATATAGGTATATATATATATATATATATACATATACATACACACACGTATATTCTTTTTCAGATTCTTTTCCATTATAGGTTATCACAAGATATTGAATATAGTTCCCTGTGCTATACAATAGGTCCTTGTTGTTTACCTTTTTTTTTTTTTTAAATAAATTTATTTATTTATTTTTGGCTGCATTGGGTCTTCGTTGTGGTGCGCGGGCTTCTCCTTGCGGTGGCTTCTCTTGTTGCGGAGCACGGGCTCTAGGCACACGGGCTTCAGTAGTTGTGGCACACGGGCTCAGTAGTTGTGGTGCATGGGCTCTAGAATGCAGGCTCAGTAGTTGTGGCACATGGGCTTCGTTGCTCCATGGCATGTGAGATCTTCCCGGGCCAGGGCTCAAACCCGTGTCCCCTGTATTGGCAGGTGGATTCTTAACCACTGTGCCACCAGGAAAGTCCTGTTTACCTATTTTATATATAGTAATGTGTATACGTTAATCCCAAACTCCTAATTTATCGGCCCCCCCCCCCACTATTCCCTTTGGTAACCATAAATTTGTTTTCTATGTCTGTGAGTTTATTTCTATTTTGTAAATAAGTTCATTTGTGTCATTTTTTTAGATTCCACATATAAGTGATATCATATGATATTTGTCTTTCTCTGTCTGACTTTCTTCATTTAGTATGATAACCTCTCGGTCTATCCATGTTGCTGCAAATGGCATTATTTCATTCATTTTATGGCTGAGTAATATTCCATTGTATATATGTGCCACATCTTCTTTATCCATTCATCTGTTGATGGACACTTAGGTTGCTTCCATGTCTTGGTTGTTATGAATAGTACTGCTATGAACTTTGGGGAGCAAGTATCTTTTCGAATTAGAGTTTTCTCCGGATATATTGCTGGGTCACATGGTAACTCTATTTTTAGTTTTTTTAAGGAACCTCCATACTGTTCTCCACAGTGGCTACACCAATTTACATTCCCATCAACAGTGTAGGAGGGTTCCTTTTTCTTCATACCCTCTTGTACTGGTTCTTTATACAGGTCAGGCTCTGTGCTAAGTTCCCCACACCGTTATCTCCTTGGATTCTTACCATAATTCCACGATCCTCCACTTTAATTGTGGAGAAACCGAGTCTTGGGGATGGTAAGAAATGTGCCCAAAGCTGCTCCACTGTGAAGTTCAGCCTGAGCCTCCACCAGAGGTCTAACCTGGAGCCTGTGTTTTCAGCCACCTGCCAGGGGGTCCTTGCAGGGCCCTGAGGCCAGGCTCACGTGTCTTCCTATCACAGCAGGTGTGGCTGTGTTGCCTCTCTCAGCCAAGCGCGCTAACCGCAGCTCAGTGCCTTTACTCACTCACTAAATGTTCATCAGGTCCCTGTGAAATGCCGGGCACTTGATCAGTGAGGAGGAAGACCTGCCCAAAATACGTGTCTGCCCTCAAAGAGCTCAGGGACTCGTGAGGACGTGAGAGCCATCATCACAGTGGGACAGAGGAGCACGGAGGAGTGTCCTGCGTGCCGGGGTCACCTGAACACGGAGCACCAGAGGCTTCAGCGAGTGTCACTGCACCTCCGTGGGACACAGTGCTCATGGTCAGGGCTGAAAAGTGGGGTCCACGAAGATGTTCTTGTTTCTTCTAAAGGCAGAAGAAACAAATTAACTTTTAGATTGAAAAATCTGTCTTAATATATAATATTAATATATGTGTCTTTATACCAAGGGGCCAGGAAGGCAAAAATACCTAAGGCCCACGAGAGTCATAACGTGTCCTGATTATATGAATTTACTGTGAAGAGAAGCCCTTTCCGGAGTCTTCAACCCTGTTCCAGTACTGACATGTGACGTGGGCTCCTTCAATCCAAGTCCAGGGCTGTTAAGAGCATTCTACTCATTGCTATGGCAGGTCTGCTCAGCTTCATGTGTCCGTATCACTTTCACAGCTGCCTTGGACTATTCTTCAGGGACGGACTTGTGCAAGGAGGTTGGAGAGAGCGCAGGGCCTTGCCTATGCTTCATTATCATCTCATCCTCCTCGTTCTTGAAAACATTTTGAAAAATCTTAAAAAGCACCTTTTCCCTTGTAAGAACTTTGCTGATTTGTGTGTGTGTGTGGCTGTGACTCTGGGGAGGCTTAGCTAGTAGGAGGTAGGCAAGGAAGAGAGTGAAAGGCATGGGAAGCCGATTTCCAAGGTGTGGATTTCTCTGGGTCATGGGACCGGCAGTGGGTTGATCATGTAGGTTTCCGTGCATCGCCACTTAGGAAGGTAGAACGTGGAGGGTCACCACAGCAGGACTGCTTTCTAGTTGCAGGAAGTCTGAAGGCTCTTTCACACAAAACAAACCCAAACACAAAAACCCCTTGTGGAAGGATAGCTCTAGTTAAGGCTCTACCATCCTGATAAGCAGTCACTACTCTGAGCTCCTGGGATTTGCCCCTGGCCTTTGCATTTTCCTCCAGATGGTCCATCTGGAGATGCCCAAGGACTGAGGCTACTTGGATAGACTGGCCTGTTGAGGGCATTGGACCTGTTTTGCCAGAGCATCTCCCCAGTGTTTTGGAAATAGGTGAGTTGGGATTGGCCAAAACTGATATGACTCATGACACAGGTTACCAGGGTTTGGGTCAACTTTTTATGACCATGAAAAGAAGAATCGTCATCTGTCGCTGCTAGGAAATTGGCATGTGCCAAGTTTATCCTTAAACTTGTGTTGCTAGGGATAGTCTGAGCAATAATTAATAATTAAGGCAATGATTCTTTTTTGCGTCTCCAGGAGTTTTGATTTTTTTACTCAACCACGAGTTTGTACGACAAACACGAAACTGAAATCTGCTTACGTCACCCACTACTTACTCACAACTATACCTCAGTGGCTTCCTGCTGGTCTTAGGAGAAAGACTATAATGTTTATCAGTGGCCACTAGTCCCTTTGTGGTCTCTTTCCTAGCCGGCTCTCCAGCCCCATCCCTCGATCCGCACTCCCTCTGGGCTCCACACAGCCCTGTTTCTAGTTCTTCAGATGATCCAGGGGAACAGTGGTCCTCCACCTGGACTGCTCTTTGCTCCTTCTCCACTCCCAGTGAGCTGCCCCACTCTTCCTATCTCTGTTCCACTATTCCTTAGCGATGCCTTTCTTGACCTCCTTGATTAGGTTCAACTCTCTTGACATTATGCTCTAGAGTGCGATGTTCTCCTGTAGAGCCCTGATCACAGTGGTTTTGCCAAACTTATTCTGTGATTCTTTGATTCACATCCCTCTTTCCTACTAGATTCCCTGTCACAAGGGCCGACATCACTCACGTCTGTATCTGGACGCCTAGAATATGATAGGTGTTTAAGAAATATGTGTTGAATAAATGATAAAAGGGATAAAAGGAAGATCAGGGCAAAACAAACCCTTGTTAAGAGATTACAAAACAAATCATTCCCTTGAATATACAAGTCATTTCTTAGAGCAAAATAGGCTTATCACTCTCAGACCTAAATTATTCGAAGAACGCACAGTTGGGTTTGTGTGTTTGTTTGTTTTTTTTTTGTGGGGGGAATCCTATAACTAAGCCTCACATACAAAATGATAGATGGCTATTATGTATTTTTTTCCTTCTCTGTATTTTTCTTAATGGAAGCACAGGGAACTTTCCAAATATCACTGTATGATTGGAAAAAGTGAAGCAGTGCCATTTTGGGGGGAGGAGGGGAAGAAAGGGGAAAGATTCTGAAAAGGGTTTATGTTTTCTAATCAAAGTCAGATGTAGAACTGATTTTGTGTCGCTTAAGGAACACACTTCATTTTCTCCATCAGTGGTCTTGTCCAGCATTGGAGGTTCAGAGGAAGTCCCTTGAAGATAAGCGTGTCCTTCTAATTCTGTGCGTTTTATACGTTAGCCGTCTGCTTTCAGCAGAGCAGAAACAGCACTCCGGGCAGACCTGAGACAACTGCTTGAGAAAGATTTCCCTTACAAGCTAAATGTTACATTTCCACTCAACAGAAAGGTACTGCTGTGTGGCCATAAAAAGCTGGCCCAAACCCTGTAACCTTTGCAGCCAGTGGTGTTATTTTTGGTTCATGCCAACACAGATCACAGCTGTGACTCAACAGAGCCGCTGAAGCAAGAATTCAAAGAGTTTAAAGAACAGCGGACTCAGAAATGACTTTTTTTCCCTTACGGTGTCATTATGCCACATTTCTTGTAGTTTACCTTTCACATTTACCAACTGCATACAGAGGAGCTCAGCTGCTGTCTGGCACATGAAATCCTGAGCTGCGTCAGCGCACTTCCCCAAATCCCACTGCAGGCAAAGGATGATGGAGCTTTCCTTTCTGGGGTGTTTGTTTTACGTAAGTAATGACTTACTTTTCAGAGGTAAAAAAAAATCCTTGTTGATGTATTTCTCCCTCAAATAAACCCAAAATAGGATAGGGGTTTGATTTAAATGTTAGTAATTTCCCGTTTGGAGGTGACAGAAAGCCCGTATCAATTGGTTCTGTTTTGGGTTTTGCTTTTTCCTCCATGTATATTAATTACATGAGGCCACGAACTTAGAGCAAAACAGGTATGGACTCCGGTAGACAATTTATGAGTCTGTTTATCAACATCCTTTAGAAGTGTGGCTTCATTTTATTGATCACCACTTAAACCTGAAGAACGTTCCCGGTTTTCCCCTTTGGGGATGCATAGGAAAGGGGACACAGAAGAAATGATGGAACTTGTCCCTTATCTACTAAATTACTGCAATTTGAGCTTTGTGGTTAAACTTAAGAATTCTAAGGACTAACATGTTAAGGTGCTATTTTTGTCGTTGTTATTTGTGAGAGAGATCGTTAATCAAATGTTTTATAGAACCAACGGAAAAGGCAACACATTTGATCTATTTTCTCTTTGGGAAATAGACCCAGATTTTGTGTTCTATCGTTGTCTTCGCTCAGGCCTGCCACTTAGAAAACACTCCATAGCAAAAGCTATGCTATGCTAGGCATGCTGTCACTGAGACCAGACTCAGCTCTGCATTTGGGTACTTGAATGTCAGTCTAAAAGGTGGAAATATAATTGTGGAGTTTTTCTTCGAGTAGCAAAGGTGTTAGCTTAAAAGAAATTATATTTCAGTGACATTCCTTGGATGTGGTACGTGTATAAATCCTCTTTATACACTGTCTTCAAGTATTTACCCTACAGAAAATGGAACTAGGAGATTCTGCAGAAATCCTGTAGGTTTATCATTTTATTTATAGATGCAGAAAGTAGCACAAAGAGGTTAAGCAACTTGCCTAAAGTTACACAGCTAACTGGTGGTAAAACTGGGACTTGCAGCTAAGTTCAGAATGTCCTTGAATCACACCACCTGCTTTAGAACAAATTGGTCCAGAGAACTGACTGTTCCCAAGAATTCAGATTCACAAATCTTAAAAAAATTATTTTGATCACAAAATGTCATAAGAGAAAACACTGAGAATATTGAGTGAACATGGAGAATATTAATACAAATGGACATTGTGCCTATTGAAAAAGAAACAGAGTATTGCCTGTATCCTTATGTGTATCATGATTTTGAGATTATTTTGGAAGTTGCTGAAATTCAGTTTGGCAAAGCAATTCACTTTGAAAGACATGTTAGGAAACTAAAGTTTTCTTTACTGACTTTCTATCAACAAATGAGCACTGAAATGTTATCTATAGAAACGAAGATTCATTTGTTCCTGGCACACATGAGGAGCTCAACAAATATTTGTTGAATGGTTGAGTAAGAACTACAGTGCTGTGGAGGTCAGCCTGCAACTATAGACACATTAATAAGGTGTTTAAACCACAGTGTTGAGCAAAACAAGCCAGACACAAGTCAGCATCCTGCATGATCCCATTTATGTGAAGTCCAAAACCAGGCAAAGCTACTTAGACTGTTAGAAGTCAGGATTGTGGTTATCTTGGGGAGGAGTAGTTGCTGGAAGGGGGTCTAAAGGCTGGTCATGTTGTTTCTTGAACTGGGTGCTGGCTACACACGTGGGCTCAGCCTGTGAAAACTCATCAAATTTGCATCAAGACATATGCACTTTTCTGAATGTAGATTATACTTCAACAAAAAGTAAAGAAATATATATAACATTTCATCTTAGAAACAGAACAATTTAGTAAATGCTCAGCCCATGAAAGAAATTCCTGTAGCATAAGTAAAAAAAAAAAAAAAAAAAAGCAACAGAAGGTGGGGTGAGGGTTTTACTTTCCATCATGCTGTAAAATGTGCAACTCTTACACTGTCGCAGAATAAAAAGAACTTTGACTTTGGTTTCAAAATTTATGCAGCTGCCTCCATAGACTTTTGACAGTTTTATCACATATTTCGCAGTTACAAAGCATGCTTCAGACATCAGGATGATAGATGCAGATGTTGGTAGGGCTTATAGATCTACAGTCTTGTAAAACTGAAAAAAGAATTCAGCAAAAATAAACCATTATGGGACTTCCCTGGTGGCACAGTGGTTAAGCATCCGCCTGCCAATGCAGGGGACCCGGGTTTGAGCCCTGGTCCAGGAAGATCCCACATGCCGTGGAGCAACTAAGCCTGTGCGCGACAACTACTGAGCCTGTGCTCTAGAGCCTGCGAGCCACAACTACTGAAGCCCGCGCACCTAGAGCCCATGCTCTGCAACAAGAGAAGCCACCACAGTGAGAAGCCCGCGCATCTCAACGAAGAGTAGCCCCCGCTCACTGCAACTAGAAGAAGCCCGCGCGCAGCAACGAAGACCCAATGCAGCCAAAAATAAATTAAAAATAAATAAATTTATAAAAAAATAAGCCATTATGCTGGTCTATTGAATTACTTTGTCAGCTTTATGAGAGCACTTTCAGCATAACTGACTAAATATATAGTGGAGAAGAATAATCTTTCTAAATTAGTAAATTAGTTTTCATTTTGAAAAGTCAGATTTAGGTAAATACCCTTTTTAGGAAAGAATATATTAGTATTAATGTATACAGAACGTAATTTTTAAAAGAAACAGTTGATGCCCTTTAAAGTTGACATGAGAATAGAAATCATGGTCTAACTTCCAAATGCCCCTACCTCCCCATGCCCTTCCCCCACTGCCATCCCCTTTGGTTGTCCTGTGAGCCATTTAAAAGAAAGAAAGCAGAAATGGTGGGTAAGAGGATGTGGATGACTTCCTCACGTGAAATTTTCTTGAGATTATCAGTGACTGAACTACAAAATTCACTTATTTAGGTTTTTTACCATTTTGATATATAAGCTCCTCTACAAGAGAGGCTGATGCGTATTTATGTAGCCATCTTTCAAAATTTAAGAAGAACAGAATCTCAAGACTCCTGCAAGGACACAGGCCCTACCTCTTTTCCCCGATACACTGCACTTTGGAGCTAGATGTCCTGTTAGCTTAGCCATACAAAGGAATCTCTTATTTAAGATTTTTGTTCATTCGACTTTTAATGGCCCTATTTCTTGCTTTTTTCAACATAAGTTAAATTGTAGGTGAATTCCAACGTGCTGATCGCAATAAGCTAATCCAATTTATAAATCCAAAAATTCACTTTTTTTTTGGCTGCGTTGGGTCTTCATTGCTAAGCGCGGGCTTTCTCTAGTTGCAGCGAGCGGGGGCTACTCTTCGTTGCGGTGCGTGGGCTTCTCATTGCGGTGGCTTCTTTTGTTACGGAGCACGGGCTCTACACGCGCGGCCTTCAGTAGTTGTGGCGCGAGGGCTCAGTAGTTGTGGCGCACAGGCTCTAGAGCGCAGGCTCAGTAGTTGTGGTGCATGGGCATGTGGGATTGCTCTGAGGCATGTGGGATCTCCCCGGACCAGGGATGGAGCCCATGTCCCCTGCATTGGCAGGCAGATTCTTAACCACTGTGCCACCAGAGAAGGCCCCCAAAATGCACCTTTTAAAAAATAGAGACTTACCATGAATTCTTCTCAACAGAATGTGTGGTGTGTATTTCTAGGTGAATTGAAAAAATAGATGTGATCTAGAACAAGGCAACAGCTATATATTTTTGCAATACTTAAACAATTAACTCCCTTGGCAATTCCCTGGTGGTCCAGTGGTTAGGACTCTGAGCTTTCACTGCCGAGGACGTGGGTTCAGTCCCTGGTCAGGGAACTAAGATCGCACAAGCTGCGTGTCGTGGCCAAAAACAAAACCAAAAAACAAAAAACAATTAACTGGCCTATTTCTTTGTAAGGAAAACTAATAAGGAAATAGGCCTTCTCTAAAGAATTCAACCTAGCTGTAGCATCATATTAATAACTTTATTTAGCACTTTACAGTTTACAAAGCACTTTTCCTATTTTTTCCCTTCTTCAGTCCTCACAACAATTTCTGTTAATACCAGTTAAGTGTGATTCTTATTCTTATTTTACAAATGAGAAAAGTGTGACTCAGAGGCAGGGCCAGGGCTGTCTCTCTGTGTCCTCAGCTGTGTTACATGCTTTTCACTGCACTGAGCCATCTTGTAACAAGAAAGGGGAGAAATTTTTTTCTGAAAAAAATTTCTTTGCATATAATATGATATAATTAATATACTGAGAATATGATTATTTTAAAGTTGGACAAAGTTATTTCAAAATAATAATTCATTTTACTCAGCAGGTATTCGTTTAATAGCTCTTGGGAGCTAGAACAGTGCTGACTTCTGGGAGGAAAACACACATGGGCTCTGCTCTCTAGGAGGTGACAGAGTTGTCAGAAAGGCACTCTAGATTAAATAATCATGCACAAATAGATAAATAGTTAAAACTATGATAAATATTATAAAGAAAACCTAGAGAGCACCGTGAGAGATTATTACAGGGGGACTACGTGTAGAGTGGGAGAAAGTGACATTTAAGCATTAAAGTAGGATTTAGCCAGGTGAAGGGTCGGGGTAGGGAAGAGAAGAGTATTCCTGATAGAGGGAACAAAATTTGCCAAGTCCCTGAGGTGGGAGGTACAGGCACCTCCCAGGAAGTGGAAGGATACAGAGGGCAGTGAGTGTTGAAGGCAGTGGCAAGGTTTTGAGGCTGGAGAGGTCAGCAGGATCCGGGGGGCCCATTGAAAGATTTGAGCAGGGGTACAGTTTACATGTAAAACCATCATGGCTCCTGCAAGGAGAATGGATTGGACGGAGGGAAAGGACAAAGCCAAGAGAGGAAGGTTTCATAAAAGCTGAGAGCTGAAAGTGTGCTAAGAACCAGGTAGAGGTCAAGTTAATGGCTGTGAGAAGTTTCCAAGGTTACATCTGGATTTGACAGTATGGAGGCCTGCATGGTGGTGGTGGAAGCCAGCTGGGGTGGGTTGAAGTGGCGGCTTCATAGCCATCTAAGGAAGGGGAAAGATGGGGAGGAAGCTGGAGAGGGTGTGTGCTGGGCAGGGATCGAAGGGAAGGTCTTGAAAGTGGAACATACTAAAGTATTTGGGCACAAGGAAAGTCATCTGTCATCGAGAGGGAGATTGGTGGTGATGTTGCTGAGTGTGTGAGATAGACACATGCTGTTGGCTAATCAAGGGAGCAAAGTCCCTGGGGAGTCACAAGGGGATATGACCAGAGTGCATGAGAAGCGTTTTGCACTGATTCTGGGATAGGAGGAGAGACACCTCCTTTGTTGTGACAAAAGGGGGAGGAGGAGAAGAGGGTTTGTAGATTTGGTAGGAAGATGAAGATATTTCTTTGCAATAGGTTTCCTACCCCCATCCCTTATGAGGCAGGAAGCAAGGTCATAGTGAAGGGCAAAAGGGAGTTGGAGCCGGAGGTGGAAGAAGTATGAACTTGGCATTGCGTGGAGGTGGAGAGAAAGCTCGACCAGCAGTGTCCTTGGGAAACTGATGAGTATGACCTTGATGCCAATCTCCACACTGGGTATTTTTCTCCAGCAGTGTTTGGGGCTAATCTAGGTTTGGGAGAATACTGGAAGAGTTATTGGTTGATTCAGATGATTAATAATTTACAGTTAGGTGTGCTTTCAAAGATGCTTATAGTTTTTATCAAAATGCTGGATGTAAATATGATGCTGCCAGAGTGACTGATTGAATTCACAGGTGTTCAGTATCACTGACATGGTATTCCTGGCTCTGTATTTCTTTTCTTGGGATTAAAAGCGGAGATTTAGGCAAAGAATTAAATGTTGGAAATTTAGTTTCTGGCTACTAAACTCTACTGGAGTATTACATACTTCGTGAGGCTGGTAAGTAAAGTTTAGTAAGCCCCATGAGTAGTTTAGAAGAATGCATCTCTAGACTTCATGGTCATCTCAGTGGGCAGAACTGCAGTAAACCCTCAAGGTCATTCTCCTCTCCCTTCTCTGAACTGAAGTAGACCCACCAGCATACCTCCTTGCCCACACACACATCGTTTCTTGACCCTGCATCCCCCTCCAGCCTTTATTGTCTTGTCTTTCCTTCCCCGGAGACCTTCTTCTCCTTCTGTCGTCTCTTCTTCTTCACTTTCCATTGACTTGCCTTATACACCAGCTTCCATCCCTCTGCAGTTCACTCTCTAGGGTCTCAAAGGATGTTCTGATGGTTACGTCCAGTGGAAACACTTCAAATGCCATCTTACTTGACACCTCCTGTAGCGTTTTCACCGTGGAATCTCCTCCGTATTGAATAATATGGCACTATTCTCTCCTAGTTTCCCACCTACCTCAGTGGTAAATTCCTAGTGTCTTTGGTGGTTTCCTCTTCCTCGTGGCACTACTAAAATGTCAGTGGTCCCTAGAACTCTGTCCTGAGTCCTCTTATCATTCTATACTTATGCCACTCACACTCATGGCTCCATCTTCCAAATTGATGTCTCCAGGCAGGTGATACTGAGGAATATTCCTGTATGTCCAACTAGGCAGCTCCATGTGGATGTCCTATGAGGGCCTCAGACTCAATACGTCCAAAGTGGAGCTCATCTTCTTCTTCTGAGGAACGCTGTCTTTGCAAATATCATTGCTATCCACCAAGTTCCTCAAGTCAGGAACCAATGGGTCATTGTAAATGTCACCTTCACCCTCTTCCTGTACTTCTGGTTAATCACAAAGACTGATCTGGTCTCTGTATCCTAAATGCTTTCACCTCTGTTCACTTCCCCCATCACAGCTGCCATTGATCTAGTTCAAGCCCTTCTCCTCTCTCGCCTGAGTCATGGCAACATCCTTCCTTTCTTTCCTCTTGTTTCTGCACACATCAACATAATCTACCTGTCACATTGCCAGCAGAGTCACCCTTCTAATGTGCAAACTGAGTCTTGTCACTCCTTTGCAAAAAACTCTTCCATGACTCTGTTATCGCCTATAGTGTATACTTTTACTCTTTAGAAGGGCATACAGGTCTCTTAACAATTAGGTCTCTTTTTGCACCTTTAGCCTCAGCTTTTGACTCAGGTTTTAGAGCCCTTGCAAATCAAACATATGGATTTACTCATCAGGAACTGTGATCTTTCTTGCTTCTTGGCCTTCGTATATGCTGTTCCCTTTCCCAGGGATAGCCTCCAATGATTGTTTGTCACACAAAGTGAGACATTTACTATTTTCCTGGCTCAGTAACTGGGGGTCCAAAATGGAGGACAGAGAAGCAATAAGTTCTAGCAACTGCCCACATTTAGGAGCAGACACTCCATCAAGGATTATTAAAAAGGCTGCAGAAGGTTCCCTGAAACCTTCAGCCACGACTCCTGTCTTTCTCCCCATACTCCCAAGGAGAGCAGAGAGGGGGAATCACCGGAGTCAGGAGACAATGGCCTGGTTGGGGAACACGTGGCTTTTTCACTTCCTCACCAGGGAGACGGGGCTGTTTCTGACAAAGCCAAGTGTACATGGGGAGCATCAAGAGAGCCACTTGTAGAGATAACTGAATCACAAGAAGAGAAGGCTGGGTCTCACTCCTTGGCTTCATGCTCGGGAAGCTGGAAACCTGTTATTTTGCTCTGTTGTCGCCATAGGAGCAGAGGGGAGCGTGGTGAAGGGATTCGTGGGGGAGCTTGACAGGTGTCCCTGGAGGTTAGGAGCATACGTATGCATAGAAACCGGTGCCGCCTCTGCCTGAAATTTCTAAGGTGAGAGGCTGTCTAACTCTTGCCAGGAGGGTGAGTAAGGACCATGGCTTAACATGCTTTGAGTGAAGAAGATGGATGTTGGGGGCCTCACTGTAGTTCTCTCTGGCCTTCAGGGGACATGGCAAAGGCAAAGGCCTCCATGGCTGAATAATAAGGAGTGGCTTCCATGGCTGAATAGTAAGGAGCATGGAAGTTAGATGAGAGGCAGGAAGGAGGGCCCTCCAGGAGGCATCTGGGCCAGCGAGGGGATGCCCAACGTGGGGAGGTGATTGAGGGCATGGACCACTGTCGGTGCCAAAGAGATACATGGTCAGTGATGGCAAAGGCAGGGATAAACCTGAACACCAACCCCTCCCCCAAAACCCATGCACTGGGTGTATAGAAGCCACCACATCGGCAGAGGGCAGCAGCATCAGATGGACCAGAGTGGATCAAAGATGCTCCCCATCGCCACCACCAGGTGGACATCAATTGTTTAGGAAAACCTCTGCTTTCTTGTTTGTTTCTTCGAGAGAGTCCTTATCCCTGGAGGAGCGAGACCCCAGAGAGAGAGGGGGAAGAGTTGTGTCAGAACCTGACCACACCCTTCGAGGTACTGATAAAGGAGGATGTTGAGGGAGAAGAACAGCTTTAAATCGCGCACATGCGCGCGCGCGCGCACACACACACACACACACACACACACACACACACGAGTTTTAGAAGTCAAGAAAATACTTTTGGAAATAAAAACAGTATTTCCAGTGCTTGAGAGTTCCTATAGGTCAGTCCATCTCAGGCTTTCTTAAATACTGAACACATTTAAATTATAAATTGACACAACAGCAGCAGGGGCACCCAAGATATTTTGCAAACTTGGGCTAGCGTCGTGGACTATTTGTCTCACTGATGAATTAACTCCTATAAGAAATCATTGCAAACATATTAATATCCATTTAAACATTAGAGATATCAAAGGAAAAAGAACAAGCTGTCAAAGAAGTTGACATTTTAAATAAGATACTGAATATAAATCAATGATCATCAAATCAAGACAACATCAAACCAATAATAAATTAAGACACATTCATATCCATCAGTAAGCAGACTGAAGCTGTTTGTTCATGCATGGGGCAATCACAGTGAACGTCTGCCCATTTTACAATGGGGCACGTTTTAAAAGGCAGAGTATCAAGAATGAGGAAACGCACAATTTTTATAATACAGTTAAACACTTTCCTTACAGTTATACTTTAAATGAATTCTAGGGAAAATAAAAACAGTATAGATTTTATTTTGTTTTGGCAGATTCTAAAGAATATGCTCAGAAGCTATCATTTCTGTGGGATACCCTTTGTGAAACATTTTTTGTTTTGCTATGGCTTTTAAAAACATATTTTTGAAATTTATTTATTTGGCTGCACTGGGTCTTAGTTGCGGCATGTGGGATCTAGTTCCCTGACCAGGGATCGAACCCAGACCCCCTGCATTGGGAGCGTGGAGTCTTAGCCACTGGACCACCAGGGAAGTCCCTGCTATGACTTTTTAAAAATTTTTTTATTTTACATTGGAGTATAGTTGATTTACAATGTTGTGTTCGTTTTAGGTGTACAGCAAAGTGATTTAGTTATACAGTATCTACTCTCTTTCAGATTCGTTTCCCATACAGTTTATTACAGAGTACTGAGTAGATTTCCCTGTGCTATACAGTAGGACCTTGTTGTTTATCTATGTTATATATAGTAGTGTGTATATGTTAATCCCAACCTCCTAATTTATCCCTCCCCCCACCTTTCCCCTTTGGTAACCATAAATTTGGTGAAACATTATCATAAGGTTCTGAGGACTAGTTATCCAAACTGTGGATGAAACAATGGGCTTGGGACGCTCCTTCAAAATTTTAGTCTAATATTTTAGTAAAGACATTGAAGTGTTACACTGTATGGACGTTTCAACTGAAAATGAGTGACAAATGATGAAATCTTCCCCATCTGAGTTAAGGGAGGGCCAATGGGGATTTGAGAGAGCACAGTTGAATGCATTAGACTGGAGAAATATAAGATGTTTTACATTTTGACCCCATTGAGTTTGAGGCTTCTTAATAAATTGGTTACTTAACACTGTCAAACCTAACCATAGTTCTCTAACTTTCTTTCTTTTGTTCAAGATTTTAGTTCCTTGCTTTCTTCTCTATATCAGTTTTCCGTTGCTACAGATCACCTCAAAACTTAGCGACTGAAAACAACCAACATTGATTATCTCACAGTTTCTGTGGGTCAGGAATTTGGGTGCAGCTTACCTGGGGGTCTCAGACTCTCCTGAGTTTGGGGCTGGTTGGGGCTGCCATCTCCTCCGAAGGACCGACTGAAGGAGGATCCCTTGCAAGCTCACGCATGTGGTTGTTGGCAGGACTCAGATCCTCATGGCTGTTGGACTGAGGGCCTCGGTCCATCCTGGCTGTTGGGCAGAAGCCGCCTTCCGTGCCCTGGAAGGTGGGCCTCCCCGCAGTGCAGCTCGAAACATGGCGCCTGGCTTCCTTCAGAGTGAGTGTCCAAGAGGGAACCACAGTCCCGTCATAACCTCATCTCAGAAGGGACATCCCATCACTTCTGCCATTTTCTGTTCATCAGAGGTTAGTGAGTCCGGCCCCCACTCAAGGGGCGGAGATCCCACAAGTACACAAAGAGCAGGAGGCAAGGATCACTGAGGGCCATGTACGGGGCCTCTACAAACTCACCTATCCTCACACCACAGCGTCTGCCTGCTGTAGCTTCCACGCTCACCTGAAGACATGGCCTCCTCTTCTTTAAGGAAACAGATGATACGTTGTCTTTTATCTTCTGTCACTTACGTCTCACACCTTCTTCATCTTCAGCCATTTCCCCCTTCTTTCCTCCTGTTATCCCTGACAAATTGCCCTTCTTCCTGCCCTCCCTTGTCACAAATAAAATGGCCACTAGTCTTCTTGTCCTCTGCCAGCTGTCACTTCGTTACTCTGCTCGCTTTTACAAAAAACTTTTGAACAAGTTGCGTTTCTTGGTCCCTCCATACCTCAGTTCCCATTCACTCATTGGCTCTAATCCATCAGGCCTCTGCCCCTCTCACTCCATTGAAATTATTTGTGTAAAAGTCACCAGTGATGTCCATGTGGTAACATCCAAGGGACATCCTCTATCCTTGACCACATTCAACACGGTGGACCAGTCCCGCCTCCTTTCCTGATTTCCATGACACCATGGTTCACAGGGACGTGTTTTCTCTAGTCAATCTGCTCTCCTTGTTGGCTTTTCTCCTATTTGTGCTCTAAACCTTTCCCAGGCTCACTTCTGTCTTCCTTCTCTCCCTCCTTCCATAAGTAACCTCACCCATTCCCAGGGTTTTAAATATCACTTATATCCAGATGAACCTGAAATTAATTTACTCAGCCAGTGCTTCCTCTGAATGATACAGCGGTTTCTCTAACTGCTTACTTGGTACCCCCATTTGGAAATCTCAAAGGGGCCTCAAACACAACCTCTGTAATAGAACTTCTCTTTTTCCAACTTCTCTCTCCCTAACATATTTTTTTCCAGAATTCCTCATCTCAGTAACGGAGCCATCAGCCACTTTGTTTGCTCAAGTATAAATCCTTGATTCCTCTTCTTCACTAGTCCTCCATTCCAATCTATCACCAAGTCCTGTAATTTTCCTACTTTCAAATATATGTCCAGTGCATCCACTATCTCCACCGTAATCTAAGCCACCATCTTCTGTCCCCTCGCTTACTGCATTATTCTCCTCCCGGCCTTCTTGCTTTTATGCTCTGCAAAGCAGCCCATTAAATGGTTTAAAATACTTTATCAGACTGTGTTTCCCTTGGTTAAAACCCTTTGGTGCTGTCCCTTTATCCTTTGAAAGTCTAAACTTCTCAAGATCCTGTCTGATATGTCTCTTGCTTTTCTTTTCCACCTCAGATCACCTTTTAAAATTCAGCTTTATTGAAGTATAATTGATATACAGAAAGCAGCACATATTTTTTTTTTAACATCTTTACTGGAGTATAATTGCTTTACAGTGGTGTGTTAGTTTCTGCTATATAACAAAGTGAGTCAGCTATACATATACATATATCCCCATATCCCCTCCCTCTTGCGTCTCCCTCCCACCCTCCCTATCCCACCTCTCTAGATGGTCACAGAGCACCGAGCTGATCTCCCTGTGCTATGCGGTTGCTTCCCACTAGCTATCTATTTTACATTTGGTAGTGTATATATGTCCATGCTACTCTCTCACTTCATCCCAGCTTCCCCTTCCCCCTCCCTTTGTCCTTAAGTCCACTCTCTGCGTCTGTGGCTTTATTCCTGTCCTGCCCCTAGGCTCTTCAGAACCGTTTTTATTTTTATTTTTAGATTCTATATATATGCGTTGGCATACGGTATTTGTTTTTCTCTTTCTGACTTACTTCACTCTGTATGACAGACTCTAGGTCCATCTACCTCACTACAAAGAACTCAATTTCGTTTCTTTTTATGGCTGAGTAATATTCCATTGTATATATGTGCCACATCTTTGTCCATTCATCTGTCGATGGACACTTGGGTTGCTTCCATGTCCTAGCTATTGTAAATAGAGCTGCAGTGAACATTGTGGTCCATGTCTCTTTCTGAATTATGGTTTTCTCAGGGTACATGCCCAGCAGTGGGATTGCTGGGTCATATGGTGGTTCTATTTTTAGCTTTTTAAGGAACCTCCATACTGTTCTCCATAGTGGCTGTATCAATATACATTCCCATCAACAGGTGGCACATATTTAATGTAAGCAATTTGATGAGTTTGGACATACGCAGACACCTATGGAATCATCACCACAATCAAGGTCAAAGACATTTCCATCTCCTCCAAAAGTTTCCTTATGTCCCCCCCTCCCTTTTTTGGGGTAAGAACACGTAACATGAGATCTCCCCTCAACAACTTTTTTTTTTTTTTTAATTAATTAATTAATTAATTTATGGCTGTGTTGGGTCTTCGTTTCTGTGCGAGGGCTTTCTCTAGTTGCGGCGAGTGGGGGCCACTCTTCATCGCGGTGCGCGGGCCTCTCACTATCGCGGCCTCTCTTGTTGTGGAGCACAGGCTCCAGACGCGCAGGCTCAGTAGTTGTGGCTCACAGGCCTAGTTGCTCCGCGGCATGTGGGATCTTCCCAGACCAGGGCTCGAACCCGTGTCCCCTGCATTGGCAGGCAGATTCTCAACCACTGCGCCACCAGGGAAACCCTCCCCTCAACAACTTTTTAAGTGCACAATAGGGTATGGTTGACCAGAGGCACTCTATTGTACATAGGCTCTCTAACACTGATTCTTGCATAACTAGAACACAGCTGTCTTGAAAAGAATGTGCTTTGAGTTCCTCTGATAAAAAGTAAGCGCAAATGACCTAGAACTAAGGTAATTACGGTAAAAGGCTTAACATGAAACACACACTTCCCTAAACCTGTAAGTGATAGTAACATCATTTCATTAGTTTCATATAAGTAACATTTACAAAATTTCCCTTCAGCTCCCTCCTTATTGGCAGGGAGAGACCTCTTTCTTTCCTTAGCAAAGTGCATTGTTGACAGGAGCCCTGCTCTACTGATGTCTGGAAGGGCTTTCTTTTTTTTTTTTTTTTTTTTTTGGAAGGGCTTTCTTTTACTGATTCTGGGGTGCCTGAATTTGAAACAGGTGTATATATGCATCTGAAAGAATCTGTTCCAGATGCCAGAAGATTCAGTTCTGGTGAGGGACGTGACGGAAAATTATGAGAACAAGTGTCCTATTCACATGCTAGGAAGATAAATGTTTTACTAATCCTTAAATAACATTTTTACTCTGAGGTGTATTGGCAAATTTTAGTTTTATTTCTGCATGAAAGTCTCATTTTTATGAATGTGATATATACACATTTAAGTAGTAGACGTGACTGCTAAAATTAGTTTCGGTGATCCCATGCTAATGTCTGTGTAGGAAGAGAATAATGTAGTTTTAAAGCCCTGACATTTTGGTTATTAGTGAACAATTTAATATTTATTTTCATGGGCTACAATTTAGTTTAGCTATTGATGAATGCACATAATTTTTTGTGTTTTGGGATCTTCTCATGGTAGAGAAAGTATGTGATGGGAGAATGTCCTATGCATTGTTCTCTTTTCCCACCCAAGCCATTAACCAATAAAATTCTATCATTAAACAAATGTTGATTTAGCACCTTACTATGTGCCAGGCACGGTGGCCGGGGCTGGAATACAAAAGAGCTTACAGTCTCGATTTCTGGCCAGGTAAAAGTGAGGTGTACAGACTGCATATCTGGAGGATGACTGAAGAGTTAGCTATTTGTGACTTGCTCTGCCCTCCACCCTAGTTCACTTGTTAATAGGGTAAATTCCCTAGCCTCTGCATGAGATTCGGAGAAATAATGCCACACAAAATCCCAAACGGCCCTGTCTACTTACTTCTGGAATATACTGTATGAATCTTATTGGAGTGGATCTGGCTTATTCAGTCAAAGAAAAAGTGAACATGTGGTCATCAACAGGCAGAAGGAGTTATTTCTAAAAGAAACTATATTAAAAAAAAAATCCTCTGAGGATTCAATGCAAGAAAAATTTCTCCAGATACTATTGCATTTTTTTCTATTAAACTATGAGCACTTTATAGCCCTCTATTTCCATTTTTGTCTTGTCTCCTAGGAACCTCAGAGCGAAATACAATGCTTAATTTCTGTTATGATTTTAGATACCTTCATGGTTATTTGGTTCCAACCTAATAATTTGATTTCCTTATTTATCTTTAACCGTTACCTCTGTTTTAATAAGTTACCTCTATTTGTGTTTGTGACCGTATGGAATTTAAGTTAAAATCAGTTAAATCATGGACTCCATAGCATAACAACAACAGCGACAAAAACGACTCTTATGCAGTCGTTGGTGGAAACCGTCCTGGAACCAGCATTTTACTGTAGATCATCAGTATGTGGGTGCTTAAAAGTTGACTCCCAGAGAGCCTCCTCGTCCCTGCAATTCCCCCGCCCCACGGAGAGACACCTGGTGGTCTATATGGGGACGACCCTCTGGCCCTTCAGGCAGCACCAGCAGGGATGACAGGAACCCCAGCAGCACTGCACAAACCATGCAGACCATAATAATACCGCAAAGCCCCTGAAAATTAAGTTGCCATTGGAACCACGGCCAACAAAAGGAGGCCAGGACTTGCCAGCTAGACCTAGGCAGGGCGATGCCGGATAAAAGATTTAAGTAGGACCCAGAGACTCATAACATAATAGAATGCCCAAGATGCAAAAGCAAAGTAAAAACATACCAAAACAAACAAGCAAAGCAAACCCAAAGCAAACACCCCCCCGCAAACCCTCCAAAGAATCAAGAAAATGCCAACTTGAAATGAGAAAGGACCGTTCACTGACACCACTACCAAGATCAATCAGATGTCAAATGATCTCATCTCACTCAAATCAAGGATGTAAAAGCAGCTGTCATTAAAAACGCTTCAACAGTCAATTACAAATTCCCTGGAAACAAATGAAAAAGCAGAAAATCTCAACAAAGAAACAGAAGTTATACATATATAAAAAGGAACCAAATGGAAAGAATACAATCACAGAAATAAAAAGCTCCCCAGGGCTTCCCTGGTGGCGCAGTGGTTGGGAGTCTGCCTGCCAGTGCAGGGGAGGCGGGTTCGAGCCCTGGTCTGGGAGGATCCCACATGCCGTGGAGCAACTGGGCCCGTGAGCCACAACTACTGAGCCTGCGCGTCTGGAGCATGTGCTCTGCAACAGGAGAGGCCGCGAAAGTGAGAGGCCCGCGCACCGCGATGAAGAGTGGCCCCCACTCGCCGCAACTAGAGAAAGCCCTCGCACAGAAATGAAGACCCAACACAGCCAAAAATAAATAAATAAATAAATAGCGTTCCCTTTAAAAAAAAAAAAAAAAAAAAAAAGCTCCCCAGATGGGCTCTAGTAGAGTGGAGATAACAAAGGATAGAGTCGGTGAGCTGCAGGACACCCAGCAGAGTTCACCCAACCTGAAAAAGAGAGGAAAGAAAGAGATGGATAAAAGTGATTAGAAACATTGCCATTATAAATTTATGTGGAATAAATACACATAGTATTACTTTCTACAGCAGAGGAGGTGGCCAAGTTTTAATTATTATATTTTAAGATTAAAGCTATAGGAACATTCTTTCAAATAAACCTTTTATTTTAGCAGAATTTAAAATTTACAGAAAAGTTGCAAAGATAGTACAGAGTTCCTCTGTCTCCCATCCCCAGTGTCTCCAATTGTTAACATCTTACATTATTATGGTATATTTGTCACAACTAATGAACCAATACTGATACATTGTTATTAACTAAATTCTACCCTTTATTCACATTCCATTCTCTTTTCCCTACTATCCTTTTTCTTCTGCTCCAATATTCCATCCAGGATACCCCATTTATAGAAGTCCTTTTAAAATTAATTCTTAATGGCCAAGCTTCATGTCTTGGAAGAGACTGATATTCCCAAGATAGAGCTATTATATAACTATATAGGGAATATTGTTGGAAGGCTATCAGGGCACTTGTCCTGAAGCTGTTCTTGGGTAGCAAGCACTCTTTATTTTGAGCGGCTTTTGTGATGGAGACTACAGGTTCGCTAAAGCCCCTCAGGCCACGCCTCGTCACCGCCATCGTATTAACCCACAATCGTGAGGGCATGAACACTTGTTTTCCTCAGTCCACTGCAAATTCACACTACTACCCCACGCCTTATGCAGTGAGGGAGATGGTGTTTTGTTGGCCCTATACAGGGGGAGAAGTAGTTGGCGCTCTTGGTTTTACCTGCAATTAGTGAATCCTCTTGGCATTGGGATCTGCCTTCAAAATGTGTCCAGAATCCCACCACTTCTCTCTCCACTGCTTCCATCTGAGGTCCCCTATGAGCCATCGTCATCTCCCGCCTGAGCATTAGCAAGACTTTCTTAACTGACCTCCCTGATTCTGCCCTGGCAACCCAATAGTCTGCTCTCAACATGGTGGCCTGGTGATTCTGTTAAAATTTAAGTCAACTCATGTCACTCTGCTCAAAACCATCCAGTGACCCTCCCATCTCACACTTTTTTTTTTTTAATTATTTTATTTTTATTTATTTATTTTATTTTTGGCTGTGTTGGGTCTTCGTTTCTGTGCGAGGGCTTTCTCTAGTTGCGGCAAGCGGGGACCATTCCTCATCGCGGTGCGCGGGCCTCTCACTATCGCGGCCTCTCTTGTTGTGGAGCACAGGCTCCAGACGCGCAGGCTCAGTAGTTGTGGCTCACGGGCCTAGTCGCTCCGCGGCATGTGGGATCTTCCCAGACCAGGGCTCGAACCCGTGTCCCCTGCATTGGCAGGCAGATTCTCAACCACTGCGCCACCAGGGAAGCCCCCATCTCATACTTTTTATTGGTGGTGGTGGTAGTCCTTTACTTAATTGTTTTTTAATCAAAATTTTTATTGCAATATAACGCACATGAAAAAAGTGTACAGATGATATGTGTACCACTCAATGAATTATCAAAATCGACCGCTCCTGTTATAACCACCAGTCAGGGAATGGAATAGACCAACCTTAGGAACACGCCTCTTGGTTTCATCCGATCAGTTACTCCTACTCTTCTCTCCAAAGGTAACCACTAACCTGACTTCTAAAATAGTCTGTTTTTGAATTTTGTACAAATGGAGTTGCGATATGTGTTCTTTTGTGTCTGGTGTCCTTTCTTCAACATTATGTTTGTGAGATGTATCCATGTTGTTGTGCCATCTTGTGCTTTTTAAAAGGTGAATTCTTTACAAGGACACCCAGGATCCCATGCCACCTTGGCCCCCAGTGCCCACCCTCTGTGGGGTGCTGATGTAATTTTCTACTATTATTCCCCTCTCTTCTCTGCTCTAACCTCACTGGCCTCCTTGCTCTTCCTCAGGCTCATCAGGCATGCACCTGCCTCAGGGCCTTTGCACTTACTGTTTTTCCACTGCCCAGAAAGCTCTTCCCCCAGATATTCTCAGGGCTGGTTCTCTTTCCTCTGTCGGGTGTGGACTCAAGCGTTGCCTTCTCAGTGAAGCCTTTCCTGACTATCCACACTCTCTACAGCCTCTTCCTTGTTTAATTTTTCTCCACAGCACTTGTTACCATACTATATACACATTAGTTTCCTGTTGTTTGTGAAAGAAATCCCACACCTTTAGTGGCTTAAAACAACACATACTTATTATCTCAGAGTTCTGTTGGTCGGAAGTTGGTAGGTTGTGTTTCTCTGCTCTGGGTCCCACCAGGCTGAAATCAAGGAGTCAGCTGCCTGGGGCTCCAACCTGGAGTCTCTGGGTGAGAATCTCCATCCAGGCTCATTCAGGTTGTTGACAGAATCCAGAATTAAGACTGGTTTCTTTCTGGCTGTCAGCTGAGGTTTGCTCTCATTACTAGAGGCACCTGTATCCCCTGGCTTGTGGCCCCTTCACCTTTCAGGCCAGCAAAGGTGGCTCCAGTCCCTCTCAGACTGCTCTGTCTCATCTGTCTCCCTCCTCTGCTTTTTAGGACCCCTGTGATTACACTGGGCTCACTTAATAACTCCAGGATAATCTTCCTATTTTAAGGTCACCTGCTTAGCAAACTTAATTCCATCTGCAAAGTCCCCTCTGCAATGTAGAGTAACATATTCACAGGTGGAACACTGGGGGCAAAAATCATGGGGACAACATCCTGCTTACCCAAATATATTTTCTTAGTTATTTTGTTTATTGTCAATCTTCCCCTCTAAAATCTGACTCTTTGGGGGCTTCCTTGGTGGCGCAGTGGTTGAGAATCTGCCTGCCAATGCAGGGGACATGGGTTCGAGCCCTGGCCTGGGAAGATTCCACATGCCGCGGAGCGACTAGGCCCGTGAGCCACAATTACTGAGCCTGCGCGTCTGGAGCCTGTGCTCCGCAACAAGAGAGGCCGTGATAGTGAGAGGCCCGCGCACCGTGATGAAAAGTGGCCCCCACTTGCCGCAACTAGAGAAAGCCCTCGCACAGAAACGAAGACCCAACACAGCCATAAATAAATAAATAAACAAGTAAAATTAAAATCCGACTCTTTGGTATCCCCAAACCTAGAACAGTGCCTGGCACACGTTAGGCATTCAAATATTTGTCGAATGAATGAATGAATACAGACTGGATAATTAGTATCAACATCTGCCTTCCCGTTGGTATACATCTTCTCAGACTTTCTCTTCCTCTTTAAAAGATGGCCTTGATTTTCATTTTAACCTGATTTTATCCAGTCACTGTGGGTTTTCCTGCCCCCCACATACCCCTGGTTACAGCTCTGCTAGTTAAGGGGACTGGCGGTACAATAATATCATATTTTCATGAGACCTCCTAGTTGACACACAAGAGACACATCCAGGACAGGACACATCCAGAGGGAACCACAGACGGGGTGGACTTCAGAGGCCTCAGGCACTAGCCAGTGGAGCTAAATGTCCAATGATTTCTTGGAACAAAACTTCAGGGATTGTTGAGCTAGTCATAGAAATATGTTAAGCGTTGTTTTACTCAGTAAAAAAAAAAAAAAAAAAAAAAAAAAGGTTTACTCTGCCCGTGTCAGTTATCCAATGAAAATTTCAAAAATGAATATCCTGGATGTTTCTAAAGATTCTGTGGCTGGTGAGAATCGTCTGAGGCACACATCAGTAACAGATTTGCCGTTTGGGTTACAGTGTGGAAAAAAATCTCTGGAAACAGATTTATGTATTAGTTTTTCACTTTGCCACCAGATGTCCTTCATGAGTAGGAAAATATGATGGCTCGAATGATATTTTGAAGTGTGAATGCCCAGCATTTTTGAATAGTTGACAGTGAAAGGAAAGTGTGAGTGAATGTAAGTGTTGCCACAGACTTTTGGATGAGACACGTATTTTGAAGGCTGCCTTACAGGTGTAGCTTTTAGAAGCAAAATGTTTATTTAACTCTCAGATTTTCGTTTCTCAGTGCTCTGCAAACATTTACTTACCATATTTACTCTTCACGCAACTCCAAATTGATATTTTGAAAGTTGGAGCAAATTATTATATTGAGAAATTCATATTAGGAAATACTCAAATCCTCACATGAACGTTAAAGATAAAAATGTAGTGTTTTAAGTGGAGCTGCCCAAGGACTCCAGATGACCAGACCTCAAGCTTTTAAGCACAAGAGCAGCATAGCTTATAATACTTCTATGTTAAATTACTTCTAAAAGCAGCCACTTACATCTTTAGGAAAGTCAGTTGAAAGTTTATTGCTAATAAGATAATTCAAAGGAAAGCATAGAGTATAGAATATTTAATGTATCAAATTAATAAACAGCATCTTTTAAAAATAGAAATGGTTTGGTCAAGTGTGTCATATATGTAAAATAGAAACCCTCATAATATGAAAGGAACATGGTAACTCCTCTTTTAAAGGCTTTGTCGTGTGAATTACCCTGTGCATTGACAGACACCTGGGTACAGGATTTTCACCCTATCCCCATATCACCAAAGGCACAGGGTAGTCCTTCACTTTACGGTGAGGGTTCCTCACTCCCTCATTTCGTGCGTGGGAGTGGGACGGGCAACCTTGTCCAGAAAACTGAAGGCCATCTGCATGAAATGTCAGCCAAGCCACCAGATGTTTGATATAGATTGGTTTCTACATCCGGCTTCTTGACCGAATTCCTCCTCTTTCCACCCAGATGTTTTGGAGGCCCATGCAGGGAACTTAATGAAGCTTGTCCAGGCACACAGAGCAAGGGGTGGTGATATTTTGTTGTCCTGCAGGGGGCGAAGTTCCCTCTGATTTCCCTCTGGTCGCACATCCCAGCAGACTCCAGAGCCAGGTCTGTTCCTCTCCCTCACTCCCTCCCTCCTGAATCACATCTGGACTTTGCCCAACCCCTTGTCCCGGGACTTCTGGGGATTGTTGGGGTGAGTGATGGGGAGTGGTCAGAAAAGCAGGGAGTGGGCGAGGTCGTGGTTAGGGGTCCCTTATCTACTCAGCGTTCCAATAGGCTTGAAGAAACAGTGGTCCCAATTTTGAAGTTATTAAAATTTCAGAACCCTATCTCTTTATGTCCTTTGCCCCTAATGGATCCAAGGTCGTGTCTGAGTGTTTTCTGACAAATATGTGCACATGTTGGGGGCAGTGGGGACATGAGGAGAGCACGCCTTCTTCCGTGGTCCTCGGTTGAATGTCACCATCTTTATGATCGTCATAACTCATGTCACATATTTCCCCTCTGGCTCGTAAGCGAGTCGTGTGCCCTTGTGTTTGTCATCGGGAGGCACCCCCTTTTCCTTCTGTCATGCAACAGGGCCTGAGAGTCCATCTTGCTTGAGATGGGAAGCCCATGGCTGACCTGAATCAGGGTTGCTGCTCAGATGTGAATTGATAACAAATCACTAAGGGCCATTTTAGACCCATGTCGTAGAGGTCCATCTACCTCTTACCAAGCATCCAAGAACAGGGGAAGACGGTGTGTCTGTGCGTGTTCTCCACTGGGTCAGATATGCATATGTAATAGGTGCACCTGGAAAAGATGGTTCACAGTCAGCTTTTGTGTTTTAAATGGCATAGCCCTTCCTAGGTGCCCTATGCTCAGGGTTTTTACAGCTTCCCAGTACTTTACCCACTGCCCTGATGGGCTGGAGCTGCTTTTACTCTGCTTGTGTCTCACTAGAAGTCTTAAGAAGGTGTGACTAGGTTTGGGAAAGGAGGAGGCCCTTGGGAGGAAGCCCACATATACCTGCCGAAATTTCAGATCTTCTGATCAGAGCTCTTGGCTGCTGGCATTTTATGCACTGCAATGATTTTATGCTGGTAACGAGTCCCGGACGGAAGAAAGAAGTGATGGAGGCTAATTCTAAGGGGCCTGGCATCCCAGACCTCGCAGTGATGTACTCCTCTTTTCAGATGAAAAGAATCCCTGCAGGTGGTTACAGACTGACCTTCAGTGTCGTTGCTGCTGTCTTGCCTGAGATCAATGGCTACGGGACGTTTGTAAAATTCAAGTCTGTCCTAAAGACCACTGCGTCTGGACTAAGACAGAACGACAGCTAAGAGCGAACCAGTGGATGGTGGGATGGTGGGAGGTAAAGACCCTTACCCATTCAACACAGACTCTTTGAAACAAGATAACAATGCTTAAAAGGCTGGGATCAGTAGAAACCTCATGATCTTATAAGTTCACAAATTCCATAGTCTGTATGTATTTGGTTGGTCTGGCTCCCAAATGCCCTGGACTATGTGAACCAAGACTGCCAGGTCAGCACTGCAGTTTTTGATTTCTAATGCACACGCGTTCACCAGGTAAAAGATCATAACGTTTTAAGAGAACTTCTTTCTAGGAACCACCAATAACTGGGCCTTCTTGGATAGGGTAAGGGCAAATGAATGTGCATGCTGAATGGCAGATGGTGGTGGTGTTGTTTGGGGGAGGGGGCAGTGTCTGTAACTGAGAAGTGAGCCTGCCATGAAATTATAACGGGTTTTACATGCTTGACCTTGTCTAATGCTCCCAGCAACCCGAGTTTCAGGGCCCTGCCTGTGATCCTGAATGGGACATGCCAAGCCCCTACGTTTACTGAAATCACCTTTACCACCTCTCCTCAAGTTTTACTGATCTTGCATCATGTAAATTCGATTGTCTTTCGGTACATTAAAATGCCACGTTAACAGACAAACTGGAGAAGCTCTGAAACATTTCCAAGAAGCTGGGGGCGGGGGGCGCTTTTTTACTACACTCTCTGATTACACCCTCTTTCTTTTGGGTGCTAGCTTAAGAAGCGAAGCCGAAGGCCAAATGAAGAAATAAATCAAAATACTCGGAGCCCAAGCCCTCAGGACGACGGGTATGGCTTATATTTGGCCCTCTCTGTGGCGTTTGGGAACGGCTTCTCCGAGGGTGTGCCCCAACTTCCATCAGCTGCCTTTGGAAGCCACGTGCAAGCTCAACGCCTGTGTAACATCAATTAGAGAAACTAAGGAAGGAATGGGAAAAAGTGATGGTTTTCTGTTCTTCTTCGATTGATTCAGGTGGCATTGATTTAACAGCTGATTTTACTTTTATTTAGTTAAGGCATCAATTTAGGCCTTTTATGGGATCGTAAAAGGGAAAGGTTCCCATCGGGGTGTTGATCAGATCTTTCTTCCTAGCAGTGACCTCTTTGCCTTTGCCACCTCGCCACACTCCTCCGGTGCCTCCGAGAATTCTCTGTACTTGAAACCTACGCGCGGCGGAGGCGATGCCTCCCGGGAGAGGGAGGGTGAAAGAAGGGGGCGGGCCTATTTAAATACAGGCGAGACGCGCCTCTTCATTGGCCGCCAGCCTGTCCGTTACCAAGAGGGCGGGGAGACCCGGGGGCTGGAGTGCGGTACCTGAGCGAGACGCGCAGCAGAAAGCCCACGTTGGCCGCTGCGGGGAGCGCGGCTCCGAGAGGCGGGAGCCTGCGAATTCCGGCGCCGACGCCGCCGCTCCGCGCACGGGTCCGCTTCCCTCCCATCCCTTCTGCGAGCGGGGTTTGCAGGGCAGCCGAACGAGCACGGAACGGAAAGCAAGAGCCTCACCGCCTCCGCTTGGGGAGTGGAACGGCGCGCCGAGATCTTGAGGGGGAGCGACAGTGCCGTGCCCGAGGGCGGAGGGGGCGCGGAGTTCGTGAGACGGAGAAGGAAGTGTAAGCCTCGCGGAGAAGGTGGGCATCTCGGGACGCCTGGTCCGCCACGGCCGGGGCCCTGCGGCGGGGTAAACTTCACGGCGGCCGTGCAAGCCGGGGAGAGGCGTGCGCGGGGATGATGCCGGGCACCCTCCCCAGCTGGTGAGCGGCCCCGCCGTCCGTCCAGCCGCCCCGGAGGGCGCAAGACAGCGCACGTGCGCGGGCAGCCGGACCCCGGAGGGACTGCGCCGTGACCCGCCCAGGAGCCAGGGCGCCGGCTGCCGCGCGGCCCCGACTCGGACGCACCTGGCCCGGAGCTTGCGGCTCCGGGGACCTGCGCGGGAGCGTGGGGCTCCCCCCCTGCCCCTCCAGCGGCCCTCCCGGCGATCGCCCCCTTCGCCTCCCCTCCAGCCTGGGCAACTGCGGGCGCCCCAGACGACCATGAGCGATACGGACTGAGGGCCAGGAAGGGGAAGCGAGCCCGCCGAGAGGTGGCGGGGCTCCTCACGCCCAAGGGCCACCGCGGCCGCGCTCCGGCCTCGCTCCGCCGCTCCACGCCTCGCGGGGCCCGCGGGGCCAGCCCGGCCCGGCGGGGATGCTGGGGCGGAGGGCGCCGTGGCTGTGCTGGTGGTGGGGACTGCTCTGCGGCTGCTGCGGGCCCCCGTCCCTGCCCGCCGCCGGGGGCGCGCTGCTGGGGGACGGCGGGCGCCCCGGCCCCGCGGAGCCGCCGCCGCCGCCGCCGCAGACCTCCTCCTCGGGCTTCCTCTACCGGAGGCTCAAGACGCACGAGAAGCGGGAGATGCAGAAGGAGATCCTCGCCGTGCTGGGCCTCCCGCACCGGCCCCGGCCCCTGCACGGCCTCCAGCAGCCGCAGCCCCCTGCGCTCCCGCCGCCCCCGCCGCCGCCGCAGCAGCCTCGCGGGGAGCCCCCGCCCGGGCGGCTGAAGTCCGCGCCCCTCTTCATGCTGGACCTGTACAACGCCCTGTCCGCCGCCGACGACGAGGACGGGGCTTCCGACGAGGAGAGGCGGCGGCCCGGGCCGCGCGGAGGGGCCGGCTCGTCCCAGCCCCGGCAGGCGGCCCTCGGCAGCAGGAGCGTCCTGGCCCCCGGACCCGGCGGCGGCGGCGGCGGCGGCGGCGCGTCTCCACTGACCAGCGCGCAGGACAGCGCCTTCCTCAACGACGCCGACATGGTCATGAGCTTCGTGAACCTGGGTGAGGATCTGGGGGAGCGTAGCGACAGGCACGTTCCCCCCCCCGACCCCCCTTTCCAGTCTCCCGGGCCCGGGGAGGGGGAGTGAGAGGGTGGAGGAGCCCCTGGCGCTGGGGAGCCGGGCTGGCGCGGCGGGGACGCGGGGACTGGCCGGTTGCCCTCCCACCACCTGCGCGGCCGGGGGCGGCACGTGCGCTCCCCGCGCCCGGGCTGAGCGCGGCGGCGGCGGCGGCGGCGGCGGGCGGGCTGGGACGCTGGGTCCCGAGAGCGCCGCTGGCTGGCGCGTCTCCGTGAGCTGCCGGAGCACGGTACGCGCTTTTCCCGTTGCTGCCCGGCTCGGGCCACGCCAGCCCGACTGTGGCACAAAAGTCCGGCCCGAGTGGAGCCAGCTGGGAAGGAGAAAGCTCTTCAGCACTTTCCCCTCCTGTTTTGGTTCTGCATCCTTAACGCTCTGAGTGCCAGTTTTCCCACCGGACTCTGGGGAATCCGAGAGCAGCTGAGAACTCTGGAAACTTGACATGATTGCGTTAAGTGGTATTCACGGAATTGGGGGAGGAGGGATGCAGAAGGAGGTCCCGAAAGGACCGCGGAAGGCGCGCCAGTCCCGGCCAGGCGGGGCTCGCGCGGGTTTGGGGCCCGACCCCGAGCCCAGTTGGGGTCACCCACCCAGTGCCTTCGCTCACATGCCTTTGGCCAGTGCCCCAGAAGGCCGAACTTTCGATCAGTGCGGCTCCAGCTGCACGGGCAGGGAAAGGGTGCGGGTTGGGGGCCGGGGTTGGGCCCTGAGCTGGTCTGAACCGGTTGCCAGGCAACAGAATGGAAATTCAAGGGCGGCTAAATCGGGCTCAGCCACAAATGTTCTGTGGCAAACCCGGACGGAGTCACAGAGCCTTTTTCCCCCTTGAGTTTTCTCATCTGTTAATGAGACCGGCGTAAGGAAGACTTTTTCCAGAATCAGTGCCTCCGATCTGTGCTACTCTTCATTCATAAACTGACTCAGCTTAGCGTAGACAAAGCGATGTAGGGGACGCGTTCTCTGCGGGGAGAAACGGGGCGCAGTAGCCACGCCCAAAGTGGGCGCAGCCGCGCGGTGGGGTGGGTCTCCGCGGACTTCCTTTCCGGTGCGAGACGCGTGGCTCTGGCCGGGCCCCAAAGTGGGTTAGCAGACACTTAACCAAAGTAGCACCCACGTCTCCAAGCCACGTCGAAGACGTCCGTCTTTTAAGGACATTATTTACTTGAATGATTCCCATGTAAAAACTTGAAGCGAATCTTTTACGAGTATCTCTAGGAGATGGTTCTCAACTCCGCCGAGCGCTGGGGGAAGGAAGGAGGAGTGGGGCCGAGGGGCGAGGTCCGGGAGGGTACGGAGCAGGACGATTGACATCCAGGTGGTGCAGAAATCCTCCTGGGAAAACACTCATGACACAGAATCTCCCAGGGAGTGGAGTCTCCAGGCCTGCCAGCCTTGCTCTTTGCGGTGCCAGGGTTTCTGATTGGACAGGAAATGTCACAGTGTGTTGGGACAAAATCCAAGGTTGAGCCACCTCCAAGAAGTATTCTAAGGAAATTCTCAGGCCAGTCAGTAAAGTTGGGCGGCGGGGCGCGTGGGCGGGAGGAGAGGGACCAGTGCTTTTCCTTATTCTAACATTTCTGCTGCTCCTGGCTTAGTAAATTCCACCCATTGCCCCCCTCCCTTAAGTTTCCCCACAGCCTTGGGGAAATGTGTTACTGCCTTTTGGGGGTAGTCCCAACCTGAACAAAGTGGGAAGAATGGCACTTCTGGCTTCTTCAGGGACAATCCTATTATGGTCTCCAGAGAACGGTTCCTAGGCTTTACACCCTGGTTCTCTCGACCTTGATGACCATTAGCATCACCTGGGGCATGGAAAGAAGTAAGGGATGCTGGACTGCGCCTTAGAGCAGTTAAGTCAGAATCTGAAGCTGGTGAGTTTCTGGCTTTTTTTTTTTTTTGCCTGAGGTTTTTCTAATGTGCTGCCATGGTCAAGAAACATAGGCGTGGGAGATCCTGATGTCTGAAAGAAATCAAAGCATCCCAGAAAGCAATTAAGAGCAGTGCTTCCTGTGTCAGTGGCTCCCAAACATTGCTGTACATGAGAATTACCTGGGGGCTTTTGAAGTCTAGATGCCCAGGTGGTACCACATATCAGTTAAGTTAACGTATGAGGTGGAAGCCAGGTGTCAGCGTTTTTAAGGATTCCCCAGGTGATTCCAGTGTTTGGGAGCCACTGGTATTTGAAATTGTGAGAATTAGCTTGAGTAAAGTATGGTGACATTTACTGTGTTTAGTGACCTCCAAATTCTCCCCACTCCTTGCTTTTCTGACCTTTCCGGGTCTACAGGTAGACACTGCTTCTGAGTCGCACTGCTTGAGGCTAGTTGTCAACTAATCCTGCTAAAGCGATGGTTTAACATAGTATCTGCTTAGGGATATTTTCCTTTTTCAGAAAGATTTTTAAGGATTCAAAAAACAACACTGAGAAATTCCAAGAGAACTCAACAGTAGGGTCATTTCAGGCCCGGGACAGGCTGATATGGAAGGAAAAAGATCTCTAGGTAGGGAATTCTGTCCCATGCCCCTCATATCATAACACTGGGCTTTCTGACTGCAAGTTATGACTATCTGTAGGTCCAATCCTGGACTCCACATGGGTAATTAGAGGAGAAAATCATTTCCAGGTAAGTAGAATCCAAGTCACAAGCTATGCCACCTGCCAGTCAAGCAGCCCCATTTAATCTTAATCCATTTAGCAGTAGGAAAGGGGGATTTCATAATGAGACGCTAAAAATGTGGTAAAATCTGATTATCCTAGCTTTGAGCATACGGACAGTTAATTTGAAGGAAGTAATTGCTTAGCAATGTGGATTCTCTAAATAAGGAGAATTCCTTATTGATAATTCTGGGAGAATTCCACAGATTTCTTACTCTGTGTCAATGGCATGTTAGCTACTGCGTTACATGACTAAAGAATCTACAGAAAGAAACAGGTTACAGCATGGGTTTTAAAGTATTCTTATACCTACTGACTTAGGTAAGTTACAAACTGAAATAAGGGAATATGTTACATAGTTGTAAACATCCTTCTTCCCTGGGACAGGGGAGTAACTTACTCATGAAATACATTGAAAATGCTTTGAGCCTTGTCGGTCAGAGTGGTTATCAGGAAGTATGAATCAACAGGATACATTTCTCTTGCGTGTATCCCAAAGGCTGGTCATTTGACTGGCCCACTACTGTTTATGTTGACGGTTTTACACCCTCTCTGGGTGAGTAGTCTGGGGATGTGTAACCTCCTTTGTCCTAACCGGCTGGTGTGCAGAGTGCCCGCTGGGCAAGCTTGATGCACTCGTGAACCTGCATTCAATCTGGGCAACACATGCCATTTTCTACTTGTTTTCTAATGCTAAGAAGTGTCTTGGCAGCCTAATAAGCAAGCCTGCCTATTTGGTGACCTTGGAGAAATATCCTGAAATAGCTCAGGTCTTAGCTTAAAATTCACCTTTGAGAAGAAGCCTTCTCTAACCACTCGGTAGAAACTGGCGCTGCCCTCACCCCCACCCACTTACGTACCATCACTGCACCCTGTTTATTTCCTTGGTTGCACTTATCACAAGGAGTATTTTTTTTTTTTCCTTTTAAAATTTGCTTACTCATTTGTTTGTCACCCCTCTAGGATGTCAGCCTGGAAAAGCAACCAGGCTTATCCACTGTTGTAACCTAAGTTCCTAACATAATGCTGAGCGTACAGCAGGTGCTTAATCAAGATTGAATGAATGAAAGTAGACACATTCATTTACAATTCATATTTCACTCATCTGGAAGGGTATATCGATGTTTTATTTAGATCATTTACAAATGGTATACCTGATTTTTATTAAGAAAAACATTTGAGGTAAGTGAAGACATTTAGGACATTGAGATTCATGATATCTGATGTATATCATCATGCTTTATTAATATACCTCTTTATTAGTTACCCATATGTATATTAATTTGTAATACACGTTACATTTGAGAGTAGTGCAAAGGTTTCATTAAATCTCTGCATTTCAGACTTCATTTATTTATTTTAAATTAATGAGGTGTTGATCTACAGATGCTAGGATACAATGAAATCAAAAACTCAAACTATGGTCAGAAAAAGGAATCTGCATGTGTTAGTACAAGTAACAAGAAACTTATTGTACTAAAAACACTGGCAATCTTCTGAACAAAATTACTCTCGGGAAACATACATTAGAAGAAAAATGGAATAGTCCCTACTTGGATTTGTAACCAGATACACTGTACTGTCTTTTTCTCACAGGATCAGTGGTCCTATTTTTCATTTAAGCTGCCTGTACTTAGGAAGATTTTTGTTAGCAGAAAATAAATCCGTGCCTGCAAGCTATTCACGGCAAAAATAGTTTGGAGAATTTGGTTGCAACTGTGTGGCTCAAAGAAGGAGCAGATAGTCTCCTAAAGAGATTTCAAATAGTAAATGTGAGATTCAGTGGTATTTCAACAAAAAAAGTTTGTAGTACAAAGTGTTCTTCAACTCGGATCAAAGGGCAAGCAGATATCATTGTTTAGACCTTGGATGGTGCTTCCTTTGCTTGTCCTAAGAATGGGTAGAAATCCTTTTGAAATGTGCTGAATCATTCTTGGTTCCTCCACTTGAGAGCTTACCTCTGATTAGCATGGAGGAAGGATTCCTAGTGATATAAACATCTGTGTAAGTGAAAAAAACCCAAACTTCAGCACTTTCTTCAGCATGTAATTGTTTCATCACTGTGTCTTTAGAGTTTAGCTACCTTAAATGTTGGGTTTCACATCAGTATTTTCCTTGGATACGGCGGTGGGAGGGTGAATACTGGATATCAAAGGTAGGACAGCAAACTCTCAGATAACCAACTGCTCTCTCATCTTTGCCTCTCCCTCATCTGTTTACGAAGCTGAGTTAGGAAAGGAAAGCAAAACGAGTACAATTTCTTGGGTAATTAACCAGCTTTGTGTAATTTTTTTCTCAAGTCAGTCCTCTACTGTTTCCCATTCTGTATTTAAAAATGAATTATTCCATGGAATGCTCTTTTTTCCTTAATGTAGAGCCTTTGCAGTTTTCTCTTTTTTTTAAATCCTCTCCCTTTTGGGTTCCCCTCCCATGTATGTCACCACAGTGCCGTAGTAGAGTTCCCTGTGCTGTACGGTATGTTCCCTCAGTTGTCCATTTTATACATAGTATCCATAGTGTGTATATGTAATCCCAGTCTCCCAGTTCCTCCCACCCCACCCCTTGCAGTTTTCTCTTAACTTTTCCATTTGGAGCCTTATTCTGAATAAGGACAAGCCTCTCCTCTTGTCTGAATTTGTCACATCACCACCTTTGGCGCCTCCAGCAGTAGGAAGGAAAGTAGGCAATATTTTAATCGGATCATTGCATTCCTGACTAGACTAAGCTTCCGTGAGTATCTGAGTAAAAGGGGTAGAAACCAACATAGACACTTCCTAAGATGTGAGTCCTTTACAGAGTCCCATGTGTGTAAACAGCTGTGACCCATTAACCTTTCTCCCCGACCCTCCCCAGGCCATTGCCCTACCCCGCCGCATCCTAGGGAGGACACGACATAGTGTCCTGGCCGAGCGGCCGTCACCGAGGGGCTGATAGGGCGGGCAGGTGGCATCTTCTCCTCCCCTTTTGTGTTCCCCACGAAGAGCGGACGTGTTCTGTTGCCTTCATTTCTGTTTTCATCATGACAGCTGAGTTACTCTTATTCAAGCACATTTTCTCATAATACCCTTACTTCCTGGCTCCCCCTTCCTCCACCTCTTGCCCTCCGGAAACTTGGGACCAGAAAACGGTCCCCGTCCTACCTGGAATGTACGAAAGTGGTGACAACTATGTCAAGGAGAAGGAAGGCCATTCCCGTTTTCACGAAAATTAGTTACTAAAGAACCAGGGCCATATCAACCTCCAAAGTTTTTGTGCGTGCCAGAAATTCTCGGGGCTGCAGAGTTATACCTGTATGTCTTCCCCCACAAGCTTTTTTTAAAAATGCTTTTTATTTATTTTAATTTTTGTGTGTTTTTATCTAAAATTTTTTTAATTGAAGTATAGTTGATTTACGATGTTGTGTTAGTTTCAGGTGTACAGCAAAGTGATTCAGTTATACATATATATCGATTCTTTTGCAGATTCTTTTCCCTGATAGGTTATTACAAGATATTGAATATAGTTCCCTGTGCTCTACAGTAGGTCCTTGTTGTTTATCTATTTTATATGTAGTAGCGATGTATATGTTAATCCCAAACTCCTAATTTATCCTCCCCACCCCAAGCTTTAGAAATAGGACATTGTAGTGCACTGAAGCAGATTGGGTTTTTTGGCTCAGTTTACTAGTGTTTTGAAAATATTGTTCTCTGCAATTACTCTTTCCACTGTAAATATGTAGTATTTCAGCCTCCTTATGAAGTTAGACTCTGGAGCTGGCTGGGGACACACAGCTACCTTCCATCACGTTGTTTTTCTGGAGGAACGTGCCCAGCAAAGGACAACCCGTTTTTTAAGTTGGGTTTCCTCTATCAATAGGCAGTTGGGGATGATTGGTCCATTTGTGTTATCCATGGGTCCTAGAGTTTACAGCTTGAAAGGTTCTTGCATATCATGTTTTCTGTTGTGTTTGCAGTTACATCTGTTAGATGTACTTAGAACCGTTTCTTCCTCGCTGCTGGTACATCTTAAGGCTGAGGAACAACCAACAGAACCACAGAGAGAGCCTAACGCATCAGAGGAATAGGGCTATCGAGTTGTTGGTCAGGTGTGAGTGGATAATTCAGGAGAAATTATAAAAGCATGCAAGACCACAGCCCGCGGCAAGAGATGGGGAGCCCAAATCTGGAATTTTGTGGGTTTTCTCTTAGTGGATAGCATTCTCTCCTAGAACTCTGCTTTTAGTAAAGAAAAAACTATGCATCTCTAAAAATATCCCCCTCTTTGGTATGTCGAAGGACTGTTGACCTTAAAGAATTGTTTTCTGCTCCAAAAATGAGTTGAAAACCCTGCTGCCCTGAACGGCATTGTTCTACTGATGTCCGCAGGCACTGATTCTCTTCCTGCCCTGCCCATATCCATTATTAAAGAGATTGGGTCCATAATAGAGATGCTATCTAAATTGCATCAGGTAATTCCTGGATGGGTCCCCACGGTCCTGTTATCTCTAACGCAGTCCCAGATGACTGGGTCGAAGACTCCCCTTCAAACATTTTTGCAGAATGAGGTTCTGGTTCTGAGTGGGAGAGCCTTCCTGGCTCTTGGGTTTATGGGCACACGCCCTTGGTTCCTGATCCTGCCAGATAGTTCGGGGATTGTCCTACGCCTGAAATGTCCTTGCTCTGTAGTGCTGATTTTATGTTCAGATTGTTTTCTCATCATCTGAGAGCTCCGAGGGGGGAGGAGCGGGGTGGCTTCACAGCAGCCAGAAAGCACTGCCCAGGTGCCCTCTCCACGCTGCACTTTGATATCCGCCGACAGCCTTATTATGACTCTCCTACCACTTACCCTTTTCACCTTGTCCAGAATGTAACTTCCAGCCTGAAACATCTGCGCCTGTTGATTGTTATTCCTGTGTTTACAGTCTTGTTGGTTTCCTGTTCATGAACATGGGCTGGCAGAAAATTCTGACTCGTGTTTCAGCAGAGCATGAACTAACTGCATCATCCGTGTGAGCTATTTTCTGATAGCTGATGAGGCCGGGAGATTTTTATGATCGGCCTTGCTTAACCTCTGAGACCGCTGATTTTCTCTCCCCCACCTTTTCAGTCTATGAGTTGAAATATTCTAAAGACAGAACCTTGTAAACTACACAGTGAAGGACTGAAAGTTTTACTGTTTTTGCAAATTTTATTGAACACTCTTATCAGGATAAATTAGCAGAGAAGCTGTGCATTTAAAAAAAAAATACACTTTACTTTTTAGAGTAGTTTAAGTCTACAGTAAAATTGAGTGAAAAGCTCAGATTTCCCACATAACCCCACGCCTCCGCATGTGCACAACTCCTCCCGGGATCACCATTCCCCACCAGAGTGGTACATTTGTTACAGTCAGTGAGCCTGCATGGACACATTGTTATCACTCAAAGTCCATAGTTTGCATTACAGCTCACTCTTGGTGTCGGACATTCTGTGGCTTTGGATGAATGTCTACTGACATGTATCCATCATTATAGTACCATACAGAGTAGGTTTCACTGCCCTAAAAATCTTCTGTGGAGAAACTGTACGTTTAGCCAGAAAAGCAAATCAGTAAAAATCCTAAAATTCAAAATATGCAGAGTTTGGGGGAAGGGAAACAAAATACCTTTGTTGAACAATATTTTGTTTCTGCTGCTTTACCCCATCAGTGTATAAGTAATTTTGATTGACTACGTAGGCCTTATTTTGTGCTTCTGTGTGTTGACACCAAATCCATTAGAAATCTCTCTCTTTTTTTTTTTTTTAAGTCTAGGAGTTTAAAAATCTTTTTTCGCCCACATACTTTCAGTGAGGTGTCTGTCACCATAGTACCTAGACAATCCCTCAGGCAGAGATATGAGCGATTAAATTTCTCCCTGGCTTGTGCCCTGTTTGATCCATGCTTGGCGGGATTTGGGCGAGTGAAAGAAAGAGGCCTGAAGAATGAACAAGAATTAGAGGAATTCTGTGCTCGTAAATTATTAAAATTTGGGAGGTTGTTGCGGGAGGGGTTAAAGTTTTCAGAAAGGAAGAAAAAATCTTGTCAAAACTTAGTGTGATTACTGCGTTGAAAAACTCACAAAAATACCTTTTCGTGGCCTTAGTGGCAGGATCGGGGACTTGAAAAGGTTTCCACAGGAGAGACTGTTTAGATCAGATTAAAATTAAATTAATAGAGACTCCGTAAACCAGAGGTCTTTGTGGGTGAGGTTCATTTGCTTTGAACTGTTTTCTAGGAGAAAGGGCTACACAAATTAATGGTAAATAAATGAGAAGATGCAATAATGTAAACAAGGGACATGGTAAGCGTAAAGAGTGCTGTTGAACAAATAGTTAGCAATTCATTTGAGGTAGTTTGGGAACTTGTGAGCATTTCTTTACAAATACTGTACAGGTGAGACACTTCATGAATTCTCCCCAGGTCTCCTCGTGTCAGCTATCCGTGTTATTGGGATGTCTTCTCACTGAATTCTAGCTAAATAACCTCCTTTATTTCCCCCACATCCCTGCAGAGATGAAACCTCTCAAAAAGAGGAGCTTGGGACCAGGGCCAGATCAGTGGATTTGAGAAATTCAGCTTTGTTCTCTAACACCTGACTTGGTATGCGCTGTGGTTTAACTACCTCTCTGTCTGGTGGGATAGAAGTTTAATCAAGCCAAAAGTGAAGTGATACCGAAGGGTGGGGCTAAGATTACGGAGGTTAAAGTGAGGAAGAGACAGGTGTCTTCAGTTGAAGATATTTGGAGAGTTGCATTTTTCCCGAGGTCCATGGAACAGGCCTTTGCATTTTTATGGGGTCTGTTTAGGGCAGAATCCCCTAATACCAGCTTTGGGAACTCGTCCCACAAATCTGGCACCTTGCTTATTTCATCTACTTAATTGACGTTGTTTGTCTCTGTTGTTATACATGCACATACATGTCACCACTATAAGATGTGGAAGCCAGCATAGCTGCGGGGATGCAGGTGGTACCCACTGGAGCTTAGTTTCTCCCTCTCTCCTCTTGCTTTTCCCTTTCTTCTCTTCTTTTCCTCCCATTAATAAATTTGGCAACTCCATTGCATTTTTTTCCTATTTTCTATCTGTTCTTTTTCTGTAGTGCTGATGCCTTTGGTTGTCATTGACCTAACAGCAGATTGTATACATCTCCATGGATTCTGGTAGCTTCTACCACCAAAACGATGCATTGCTCGCTAGAATGGTTAAGTAGCTGGTTTTCTTGATGGTGCTAGAAAGTGCTTAAGGCCTCTTCAGTGTAGAGTTGAGGAAAGAGCACCTGATTAAGATTCGGGAAGCTTAAGCCTCTAGTCTTTGTGTTATCCCTTTTTACAGTAGCATGTTCAAGCCACTTAACCAAAGTTCTGAGTCTTTCCTTGTCTGTAAAATGTGACTATTGGGCTAGATCAGCATTTTCCAAATAGCGTTTCATGGAACACTTCCCAAATGCTCTGCAGAGGAAGAGCGTGGAAGCACTTTATGTCATATTTTTTTCTTTGAGATTTCCACGTCTAGGAGCATGTTAAAGCCCTAACAAGCCCAGCAGTAGGGAAGTCTGCTAACTTGCTTTAATAGAGTTTTCTGAACCGATTTTTCTTCTGTAACCCTTTTTTCCCCCTGAAACATCCTTGTGTCAGACCCGGGCCTCTCTGTCCCAAGGGCCACTCCTGACCCTCCCCTGGTCTTCTCTGTAGAGCAGGGATGGGACCCCCGAAGGTTGCCTTTCCAGCTGCTACTACTCTTCTGTGTCTCTGGCTCCCTCTGGAAGGGCTGCCTCGTGCCATCTTCCACTGGTGGCCCCAGGCTCTCTTCCTGAGGATGGAAGTGGCTTCTGACTATTGCTAATCCAGGGGTGTCTCACCACGACCTGCTTGCCTTCCCCACTGCGATGCCTCCAGTCCCCTGCATTCAATTCCCTCTGTTGTAAACACTTGCTGGGATTTCTCTTTCCCTGGCTGGACCCTGATTGCTACGGCCTTTTAATTCTCTGGAACACAGCAGAGAAACCCCAGACTATATAATGTTCAGAAATTAATTCTAGGAGTGTAATTCTATTGTGTATCTCTGATTATTTTTTTAAACAGCTTTCTTGCAGTATAGTTGACATACAATAAGCTGCCTATTTAAAGTATACACTATGATAAACTTTGACTTATATAAGCACCTCTGAAACCATCACTGCAATCAAGATAGTGAACGTATCCAGAGCTATTCTTTTAAACAGTTGCCTATGCCAGGAAGTGCAGTAATATCCTAGCCCACAGGAAGCATAGTGAAAATTCCCATCTTTCATTGATGCCATTGCCGTTCATGCTTTTATATGCTTTGAACATCCTTAAGAATATAATTTGCTGAAGATGCTTGTGAATGGTTTTCTTGGATTAGAGAACTCTGGGGTCAAGCCCCCTCTTTGCAGTGGTGACTGGCCTCGATCCTGTATCTTACCTCCCATATTTATTTTAGGAGCTTGTAATAAAAATAGGCAGATCTCTTCTAATTTCGATGTCAAGCATCTGGGGCACTTTGGGATGGTTAATGATCCTATTGGCATCTTCTTTCTCAGTCCTCAAGTTGAAACGATTTGATCCTTCTGGCAAACATCACAAAGATGCTTCCTTGTGTTTCTGTTTTAAATTCTGGCAATTGAGGTAGGGCACAAGTCCAAGAAATTTACGAAAGTAGACTCCAATTTACTCCTAACTTTCCCCCGCTATGCTCATCCTTCTCCAAATGTTCTGTAAGCTTCAACAGAACTGCATTTTTGGGAGGGGGGGCAGGTGGTAAGAACATGTCAGTATTGTATTTCTTTATGGCCTTTTGCCTTAAAGAATGACTGATGTCACTTATTATCCTATTATCTCAGCAAGGCAAAAACAGACTTTTATAGCTTCAATCTTACAGCTATAAAAGCAGATAGATAGATAGGGGAGAATTTGGAGATTTGGGGAGAAAATTATTATTTAGAGTAGTGTTAATGTTCCAGATAGAACAGTCTGGTGAAGTTGCTTAGCTCTCTCCCCCGCCTCCCTGCCATTCAGCGAAGCTGCTCTTCCCTTGCTGCCCATTTTCTCCTGTCCCATTGCCGTCTGACCTCTGTCCCCATCACTCTGGGGACATTCTTCTATCAGGGGCAACTAACCACTCTGCCCTGAGTCTTCACCCTCCTCTCCGGAAGCCTTTATCCCTCTGACACTCCTTACCCCCTGCTGTACAGTCCTAAGAAATTCCTTAGCTTCTGTAACACTGCTTGCACCCTCTTCGTTCTTTTTCTATCCTCCAGATTGCTGTGTAGGGACATTCCTGAAAAACAGCAAAAGATTCAGAGGGTTGGCATGTGGCACTCGACCTACACATGGGGCTGAGATGGCCGTGAGTCTTGGGGGTGGCGAGCACACTCAGATGTAGGAGTTAGGAGATAACGTGCAGCCACAGGGCGTGATGGTGGCCAGGTGCCAGCTTTCAGTGATGCGCGTGCAGGCTGAGTGGACCGTGGTGATGGGGACCCCGGCAGCTGGTGGATTCGGGCAGCCAGATGTCAGCGACAGGGAGGTGTCTCAGCTCAGAGCCCCTCCTCGTGTACTTCCCTTTTGCTTACCCATCCATTCAAAGTGTAGTCAAAGTTTGCTTCTCAGACTGTCTTTGTGCAAGACCCAGTTGGGTTTTTTAAAATGTCTAAATTTCTGTGGACCCATACTTTTGTCAAATTCATTAAAAATGAACGATTAGAGAGGTGAAATGGAAAAAACAACATACATATAAAATCAAGCCTCAATTTCTAATGATCAGATTCCATCGATATAAAATGATTGGTCAAGTTGCTACCAAACTGTCTGGACAGTCTCCCTTTTGTACTCGTCTCACTGCAGGACAGTCACGCAGAGTTTGTGAGTCAGCACAGATCTCTCATTTTTATTGGCATGCAATGAAAACCTTCTTGGACTCGCCAGGACTCGGGGGCTTTGCTGCGGGAATCTACACTTGAACAAGCCCGCGTGGACGTGAGAGTGCTGACAAAGGGTTGAGAACCGGTGTGCTCATTGCTCAGGGTCACCCTCAATCTCTGTCCTCACTCCCACACCCAAGCAGTTGCTGGACTTACTGTTTCTGCTTCTGAAATCTCTCACTCGTGTCTCCCCATCTTTTTCCTCCATTCTCTCCCCACGTTTCCCAGATGAGGTCTTTATGAGTTTGGCCTGGACTTCTATGCCGGCCTCCCCTCCTGCTAATCCACCCTTGCATCAGCGCCAGCTCGGTGTTTCTGTAGCACAGATGTGATCTGTTATCTCCCCTCCATCACCTTCATTGGATCCTTATGGCCCCGAAGAAAGCCAGGATGCCATTCTGAGTCCATGCCCTTTCCATTTCATCCCCTCCCCTCCTCTTTGTCCCCACTGTCTTTCAGCCAACCAAGTCTGCTCCGTGTTTTCCTTCCTGTGGCCTTTTCTCCTGATTTCTCCCATTTACATTGCTTCACTGCCCATTTCCACATTCTCAGTTCGACGTGTTCTTTAAATCCCAGCTCAAATGCCATCTTATCAAGGAATCCTTTTGGGAATTTGCTTACCATGTGCCACGACTTTTGGGAAGAACATTTGGGGTCTAGTGACCTTCCCCAGTGCAGGTCAGCATGGAGTGGCTTTCGCAGTTCAGATGTGTTTGCAGATGAACTCCGTGTGGCCTAGAGGAGGGAGCTGGGAGCCTTAAGTTCCCGTGTGGGGGCTCCACCTGCCAGCTGGGTAGATCTGGGCAAATCACCTTCAACACCAACTTCTCTGATCCTTTGTCATGCAATGTTTTGTTCCTCTCAACACCCCTTCTCTCCACAAGTACCCAACGCTGTGCCTTACCTTACATGATACTCAATAGATGCTCATGGGATGGATGAGGGTCGGTTTCTCTAAAATATAATGACTGTGTGTGGTCTTCCTTCTCTCTCTCAACGCGAATAACGTCAGTTATTTGAATGAGAGAATTCTAAAAGGTGAAACACTGCAGATCTGAGGAATGCTTATGAACTTCCATTTCACCGGTGGTTATAAAACAAGATGTTGCCTTCTTTTGGGGTTTATCTTCTGTGACTTTCTAGATGGTGGAGGGGGAAAAAAAGGCCTCAGGGAGGAGAGATGTTGTTTTCCCTCTATCTGATGTCATTATGACTTTAATAAGTATTCATAGGAGTCAGAAGTGCTGCTGGATCTAAATTTAACTTTCCTGCTTATGCCACGACTCCGCCTGCAGGTGTCAACGCCAAATACTTATCTTGTCAGCTTCTCCAGGAGGCCGCTGGCTTGGCTTCCATCGTGAAGGTGTTAGACACTCTGTTTACATAAGGGCTGAGGGGGTGACATCATGTCTATTGAATCAAAGTCACTCAGCTCCCCAGTGGGCAACAGGGAGCGTTTAAATACCCAAACCAGATCAAAGCCAAGGGCAGAGTTGAGATACCCCTGCCCAGGAGCAGCGAGGTCTGGCCAGAGGGAGGGTGGTCTCTTGGGTGGGTGTCCGAAACAGACGTGCATTATTGCCTCCCTGTGTTGCCAGACCATTGGTGAAACGAATCATGTGGAATAAAACTCTGAGCGGCCAATCCAGAGAGACGGCTTAAGTGGGCGCAAGTGCGTCCAAATAGGTCGGAAAAAATGTCCAATCAGTGTAAGTGCATGCAAGATGGGATGTTTCTTTTTATAGGCTGTTAGAAAAGTTGTTTAAAATTAAACAACTCTTCAGTACTTAAATTATGTATAATGAGTACAGGTAGGTCCTGGAACAGAGAACTTTTTTTTTTTTTCTTCCCTATCCCACTTCAATTTTGCTCTCTCTGCTAGAGTATGCCAGACATAAACACTTTCATTTCCAGGATATATATTAGCCTTAGCGTGGAGGGAAGGGGGAGAGATGGCATTGACAGAGGCCAGAGAATTAGCAAATCTAGTTCACTTTCACATTTTTATTTGATGAAATGCGAGGATGTAGCCACGGGAACTGTGAAAATAATTCGAGACTTGTAAGTCTCATCAAGTGATAACCTTGTGAATTTTATACCTTTTAAATATAGGTAAATGTAGAGGGAGATATATTATACAGTTGATACTCCCTTTACACCTCCCAACCCCAAATAAATAGTTTATTGATATACTCTCCAGCTTGGTTGCAGTGTAATTGACAAATAGAAATTGTATATATTTAAGGCGTCCATGGTGATGATTTGATATATTGTGAAATATTGTCACAATCAAGCAATTAACATAGCCATCACCTCACATAATTTCCATTTTCTTTTTCTTTTTATTTGTGGTGAGAACACTTAAGATCTACCCTTTTAGCAGATTTCAAGTATACATTACAGTATTGTTATTGTAGTCACATCGCTGTGCGGGAGATCTCAGGGACCCATTCATCTTGTGTAACTGAAACTTTGTACCCTTGGACCAACATCTTCCTGTTTCCCCCTCTCCCCCAGCCTCTTGCAGCCACCATTCCACTTTCTGCTTCTACGAGTTTGGCTATTTTAGAGTCTACGTATGAGTGCGATCACACAGTATTCATCCTTCTGTGTCTGGATTATTTCACTTAGGATCATGTCCTCCAGGTTCATCCACACGGTCGAGAATGGCAGGGCGTCCTTCCTTTTTAAGGCTGAATACTATTCCATTGTACGTATATCCCATGTTTTCTTTTTCCATCTGTTGATGGACACTTAGGTTGTTTCCACATCCTGGCTAGTTGACTGTTTTGTTTTTTATTTTTACCTTTGGCCGTCTTTAGGAACAAGTAACCGTGCGTAATGTTGCATTATTTCGGAATTGTAAGGTTACGTTGTCTCAGCCGTTGTACTATCTACCCCTCGTTTTTTTTCCCGTTTGGCTATTGTAAGGAGCACGATTTATCTTGCATCTGTAGGGTGTTCTCTAACCAGGGCACTTCCACTCTCCTCTCAGGGTTGGATGACACGAGACACTCTTTCTGAAGCAGATGGGTCACTCCTTTGGCTTCTCTTTTCCTAGAGGCCTTTGTTTTCAGGACAGTGGAGATGCTCCCTCCTTCCCACGCACCTGATCCCTCTGTCTCCCCCATCTGGCGATCCGTTTCCGTGGCTCTTCTGTTGCTTGGGGCCTGGCTCACAAGAAACTGAGCTCAGAATCGAAACTCCTTCCAAAATGCCACCTTGCATCCCTAAACACCACAGGGACAACTGGGGTAGCCCCGTTTCACTCTGCGAAAATAAAATATGTCACCAGGACGTTTCACTGGAATGAGGAATTTATTTCCATGATTCTAAGGTCAACTACAGTACATGGTTTTTCCTACTGGGCAGCAAACATGTTTTACCAAACCCTTACTTAAGAGCTTTTCGTTTATAATTCCGTGATGAGTTCTTGGCTTCCTCCTTGTTGATGCTTGCAAATATTGTGATTGACTTCCACACCTTTTTGAGGAAGCAAATTCCAAGTTAATGATTCATCTCTTAATTTTGGCCAGCATTTTGTTGTGAACATTTTCAAACGTACTGAAAAATTGAAAGATTTTATAGCGCATATCTATGTACCCTCCACAGAATGCAAAAAAGATCTATTTGTAAAAGGGTTACAGATAGCATATGAAGACAGAAGGACGTTGGTTCTACTGTTGGCGTCATTTTACATTTTGGGAGATAGAGTGGTAGAGAGCGTGCCTCTAACTAGATGGCATCTGAGGCGTCCTGGGTGGTACACCCTGAAGAAAAGCTTCCTGAAACCCAGGGATTATCTTCCATATTAGAAATGACAGGTTGACTTGGTTGTCCAGTGTTTATGGAGTCCCTTGAAGGCACCCGGCTAGGTGCTGACCACAGTAGGGACAGGGAGAGGTAGAGTTGCATAGGCCCCTAACCCTGACCCCAAACCCCTTTGTATTGTGGTGTCTATGATAGAGGTAAAAACAACATTATGGGAGCATGAAGGAGGATGTGATTAATTCATGGGGGGACATGACCTTCAGGCCGAGGGTAGAGAGGAGTGGGTTTCTGCTGGTGAATTTGGAAATCACAGGCATTCCTGCAATTTTCCTTTCCTTCTATTACGTTTAGAAGGTTTAATAAAGAGGGGAAATTAGGTGACAGATTCATGAGTCACACCTAAGAGATGATCACTGGTGGAAAAAGGACTCCTTCCAGGAGCTAAAATCTGAAAGGTTATGATTTAAATAGACGTTTGACTAGACTTAACCTGGTCTTCCTGGAACGCTTTCCCGCCTTTCTCCTTACAATTAAAAACACCTACTTGGGAGCGTAGAACTGTGGTCAAGGTGCAGAGAACGTTCCCGTCTTTGAAATGAACAGGCTCAAGAGGAGACTTCAGCAGTGACCTGAGCCTCGTCCACAGGCTGCTCGCCTGATGGAACTGACCAGATGGAAATTCTGCTTCGTCTGCCACCTGGTTTGTCTCCAGTCTCTTGGCCAACCCACACCTGTGACAGGTAGCATGAAGGAGGTTTCATCTCCTGGAACTGGGAACTAGCCAGTGCCAATCCAAGCAGGTGACACGCTCTTCTCCTTTCTACGTCCCCAGTTAATCACATGAGGACCTACTCCTAAGAAAGTTTCATTTACAGTGTACAGTTCACAGGCCCACCCTGTGTGTGAGAGCTGGTTCAGACACGTACGGATGGTCACCGTTGGGAGTGTTTGCAGTAGCAGGATTCTGGCCCTTGTGGTACCTGCCCCCTGGTGTTAGCCTGGGAATATATTGCCCTCCGTGGCAAAAAGGGGATTCAGATGGCTAGACAGCTGCTGTAAAATAGGGAGATTATCCTGGATGATGATTCATGGGGGCCCTTGAAAACAGAAGCAGAGGCGGCAGAGCCAGAGGGATGTGCTGGAGGGAGAGGAAGAGAGATTCCAAGGGTGAGAGGGACTCTTCCGCTTCTGCTGCCTTTGAAGATGGAGGAAGAAGCCTCAAGCCCAGGCCTGCAGTGGCCTCTGGAAGCTGGGACCGGCCCTCAGCTCACAGCCAGCGAGGACACGGGGATGCCAGTCCTACAACCATAAGGAACTGAAATCTGCCAGCAACTCGAAAGAGCAAAGAAACAGACCCTCCCCTAGAGCTTCCAGAAAGGAAAGCGGTTCTGTCGACACCTTGATTTGAGCCCAGTGGGACGCATGTCAGACTTCTGACCTACAGAACTGTGAGAGAATAGATATGCATTGTTTTAAGCTGCTGAGTTTGTGGGGATGTGTTACAGCAGCAATAAAAAATGGATACGGTGGTATTTACACAGGGTCTTACTACTCATCTCGGTCCCTTGGGATCCCTTGAGTTAGAATATTTGAATGGTGGAGGCACACTGCCTGTGTCGGATATGAGCCTTACCCGCTAGTCCTCTGTGCTTCAATTTTATCACCTGTAGAAACAGGAAGCAGCAATTGCATTTAGTTCTCAGGGTGCTTATGAGGATTAATTGAGATATTCCCTGTAGCGAGCCTAGCACCGCACTTGGTACATCTTAAGTGCTCGGTAGTTAGATGCTGCTATTGGATATGTTTCCAATTAGAGGCCATATAAGAAAATCTTCATGTTCTTTGTCCTACTATTTAACACAGCATCTTCTGATGCTGAGGGTAGGAAACCATCCAAAAAGAAAACTGGAAAACATTGGGCAGTACATATAGATTCTTAAGTTCTTCTGGAAAGCTCTTAGGCTTTATGTGCTGTCTGGAACTTGAGGAGATAATGTTTTTGAGAGAGACTTATAAAGCTGAAGCACTGTGTTTTCGTAAGGTAAAATAAAGGAGGATGTTTGGGGGCTATACCAGTTGTGGGGACCACAGATACCCTGTGAATAAGCTCAGTGCCAACAGTCTGCTTCTGACTGGGTGGAGACGTTGGCCGTTACTAAACCTACCCAAGCTGAATGATCCAAGATTCACTGTCGATGTCTGAATCGTCGTGTACTGAGAAACATTCCAATTCCATAGGCCTATAATTTTGTAATTCCGTAGTCCCATGATTTCCATAGTCTATAATTTTCTTGCATCCCATGATGGCCTTCGTCTCTAGGACTGCAAGTATGCTGCTGTGTTATAATGATGTCCTATTCCTGGGATCAATAGAGGATGAACCTGTGAAAAAAACTGGAAATCCCTACATCGTTTAGCCAATCAGGTATCTTAGTAAAATAGGAATAATCTCTAGTTCTACCATCTTGAACTCCCACATTGATGCCACTGGTTTTCTATCCTTCAGTCGAAGTGCTTAGAACTTTCCTGTAGATATTCATTATCTAGTGTGTGTTTCATCTACAAAAGGCAACCACTGATGAACCACTGCACCTCCACTGGGGAGGGGGAAGGATTGGCATTCTGTGTTATGGATATGCTTTTCAGAATACAAAGCTTTGCTTAGCTCAAGTTGCCAGTATTAGGGAAATTCAGGATTTTTTTTCTGACCAGCTTTTGTCTTATTTTGTGAATGTCGAGAATGTTGTAAATGGTTCCGGTCCCATCTTTGTTGGTCACTAGGAAACTCAGAACTGTTTCTATTTATTGTGTGGTATTTATTTTTCTATATTAACCTTGTCTTACGTTCTTGTCCTATTTTCCTTTTGTTCCTATTTGCACATCTCCTTCATGTGTATTTTGTAAAATTGTATTTCTGCAAACTGTCTCAGGTCTGCTTTCAGCATAGGCGGGGGAGAAGTAAATTACTTCCCAAGATCAGTAGTAAGTTGTCAGAGCAACCATTGCCTGAAACCATCATGGGAGCCACTGGTCCCGCACCTACGGCTACGGCCAGGCCTGTGGGACGCTCCTCTAAAGAAACAGCCCACACCCCATTATGTCACCACGTGTGTAGGGCTGGAGTCTTTTGCCAAATAGTTATGCGTCATACACAGTCCCCAGTGCAGAGTGGGCAATGTGACATCTCCTGGTTGATGACCTCTAAAGGCAGGTTGGACTTGACGTTAAACATGCTTTGTCTGTAGAGCACGGGTGTCAGAATAATTTCAAGAGCTTGTTTAAAATGTGCCATCCTGGGCTTCCCTCCCAGATGTTTTGAAGTAGTGTGTCTGCTATGGCACCAAGGAATCTGCATTTTAGGGAGCTTCCTAAATGGTTTTTAGTCAAGTTGTTCACGGGACCGGGCTTGGAGAAGCACTGTACCCGGAAGGGTGGGTGGGATTTAAAGAGGCAGATGCATTTTGGAGGTTCCTTAAAAAACTAAAAATAGAACTACTATACTACCCAGCAATCCCACTACTGGGCATATACCCTGAGAAAACCATAATTCAGAAAGACTCATGTACCACAGTGTTCATTGCAGCTCTATTTACAATAGCCAGGACATGGAAGCAACCTAAGTGTCCATCGACAGATGAATGGATAAAGAAGATGTGGCACATATATACAATGGAATATTACTCAGCCATAAAAAGAAACAAAATTGAGTTATTTGTAGTGAGGTGGATGGACCTAGAGACTGTCATATAGAGTGAAGTAAGTCAGAAAAAGAAAAACAAATACTGTATGCTAACACATACATATGGAATCTAAAAAAAAAAAAAAAGGTTCTGAAGAACCTAGGGGCAGGATAGGAATAAAGATGCAGATGTAGAGAACTTATTTGAGGACACGGGGAGGGGGAGGGGTAAGCTGGGACGAAGTGAGAGAGTGGTATGGACTTATAAATACTACCAAATGTAAAAGTGATAGCTAGTGGCAAGCAGCCGCATAGCACAGGGAGATTAGCTTGGTGCTTTGTGACCACCTTGAGGGGTGGGATAGGGAGGGTGGGAGGGAGATGCAAGAGGGAGGGGATAGGGGGATAGACGTATACGTATAGCTGATTCACTTTGTTATACAGCAGAAACCGACACACCATTGTAAAGCAATTATACTCCAATAAAGATGTTAAAAAAAATAAAGAGGCAGATGATAGAACTCATAGAAGCAAAGGCACAAATTATGATACTGGGTAAGAATGGGTGACAGGGAGGCTAAAGAGGGGATCCCATGTATGCTGAGGCCACTTTTCCTACTGTCAATGCCATTTGTATATCCAGCCCCTTAAACATTGGAGGTGCCTATTATGTACCAGCTGCTTTGCTGGGCACCAAGGATACTAAAATCTATAGGCCACATCATGCCAGCAGAAGGTTGTTCAGAAGGAAGAGGCTGATGCGTAGATACACAGGACTTCAGGAGTGTAGAGCTTCTGTGATAGAAATCTATTTGGGGTGTATCAGGGAATGATAAGGGCAGCATGAGGAAGCAGAAGGGTTCTGAATCTGGATATTGAGCCGATATTTTCCTCCTTCTGAATTTCTGAACTTGCACAATGGCCGTGATTTAGCTTGAGATGCCTCAGAGTGACTTTTACAGTAAATTTTCATTTTCATTGGCTGGTTTGCTTGTGTTTTACCTGTCCTTTTGCTACTTAATTAAATGAACTCCATAAATATAGGGACCTCCACTAGGTGTATCTTGAGATTTTTCCAGCTGGTTCTGGAATTTGAAGTTAAAAATTAAAATCAAAGTTCCTTTGATATTTTTAATTCTCTATTCTTTAAAAAAACAAAGTGAACATTCTTTATTTGAAAGAGAGACTTAATAAGTGGTAAGATTTTTAATAACTTGGCTACCATTTCTTTTTTGGTCTGGTTTCCACGGGCATCAAACACTTTGAGGTTAAACGTCAGGTAACCTCTTTACCTCCACATCTGCCCCAATTCCGCGATGTCAGAGCTCTGATTCTATCTACCTTGCGTCTCTTCTTGGACTGTCTCAGCTGTGATGGGGAATGGGTCCATCTCAGGACGCTGCCTAAGCTACTCTTAATCTGGAGTGAGAACAGAAATTCTCAACCTACTTGTCCTTGGCTACAACCCAAAGCTTCAAATGCTGTTGGATTAGTCCGTACTCCAGCCACGTTAAGCTCAGCGCCTTTGATGTCGCTTGAAGGCAGACTTGACCAAGTGGTATTGCCTCCCGCTGATACTTAGGTGAAAGCCAACACCATAAAAATGAACGGTTTACTGGGAGCGCTCCGCTCTCACTACTACCTGGAAGCCCAGCCAATCACACTGCCAAATTGGTCAGAGAAAGAATTGGCTTGAGAATTGCAAAGTGTGTTCCTCTGGCAGAAGAATGGAGCCTAGCTCAATCTACTAAAATGCAGCAGACAGGTCAAATACTTTAATTGGAAACTTCAAAAAAAAAAAAAAGACCCTCTTAATTGGCTACATTATAAAAACAATTTGGTGAAGAAGTGAAAAGCAAAGATGAATCTTTGACTTTTTAGGCCTTCTTTCTCCATGAGCCCACCTACCTGGATTTCTAGAAAACAATACTTACTGTTGTAAAAGATCCAGTGGTGCCGCACATATTTTGAAGTCTGTAATTGGGTTGACACGTACATTCTGTGCCCAAGAGTAAGACTGCAGAAAGATTTGGCAATCTGGATTACACAGAGACATCATTAAATTATACTTACAAATCTCTGTGGAGCAATCACGGCATGTTAAAAGCTGTAGTGGCCACAGAATTAGACATGGCTTCTGTCCAGCAGAGTCACTTCTATGGGCCAATTATAGACGAACTGGCCACCAGAAGATACCCAGGGCTGTCCTTTTTCAAGGTGCATGTTTTCTTTAGATTCTCTTAGCTGTAACGTAAGATTAACGTAAGATGTTTTTCTTTGTGGGTCAAGTGAGACTACGTCTCAAGAAGTCCAGTGTGGGCCTCTGTGCCATTGATAGCATAAGAAGAGGCAGAATCACAGATGTGACTTAAGAAACCCCCCACCCCCTTCACCACAGTTCTAGGATGGTGGTCATCTAGGAGCTGCTTAAACCCTTTGTGTTCCAGGAAACTCACTACTTCACAAAGATGCTTCATTTAAATTTCGTACTGTGATATTGAGAGCTTTGTGCTCAGCATAAGAATTTTCTGCTTCCTTCAAACTTCTTGGTCCTTGCACATTCTTCTAGAGAAGGGGTTGGAAACTTTTTCTTAAAGGGCCTGATGCAGGCAGAGTCTTTGCTGCAACTGCCCAACTCTGCTGCAGTAGTGCAGAAGCAGTACTTCAAAAAATGGGAGTTTAATTGGACTATATCCCCATTAAACTTTATTTATAAAACTAGGTGGCTGGCTCATGAGCTGTAGTTTGCTGGCTTCTGTTCTGAAGCTGTATAATCCAGATCCTGAATATGAATTACTTAAACTTTTAATTCGAGGCTGGTTCCATGACATATATAGGGGCACTTACTCTCCACTGGTTCTGCTGGATGACTTAATTAAGAAAGTCTATCTACAGTCATTCAATCTAAGAGAAGTCTTTAAGTCGTAATAGAAATGAATTTATAACTGGAATTAAAGTTTTCTCTTTTTTTAAAATGGGGGTAAATTTAATTCTACATAATTTTCCATGCCAGGAAGTAATAAGTTCAAAAAAGAGCTTTTAGTGTTCCATCACTGAGGTTTCTTGGCTGGGATTGGCAATTTGCAGGTAAGGAAGATGCAGGTGAACAAAAATCTTTGTCCCCCAAAGTGCAGAATATTTTACAGCTCTGAATACAGCCATCCTTTCGTCACTGTGGATGGATGTACAGAATAGCTCCATGAAGCCCAGCTCACGTGATCTCCCCTCTTCTCTTGCCCTTTGTATTTTCCTCTTTACTGATTAGCCTCTTCTATAGGACCATGGTGTGCCTGAGTATTATCTGCTGGGCATAATGAACACCTACACCTAGCTCAGGGGATCAAGAAACAGGGTCACCTAGGAGTCAGGGTCTATCAAGCTGCAGAAGCAGGTAATATTAAGCACAGAACCAACCTCGTTTTTAAGATTTCTCATTATATGTGGTAATAGCATTGCTGTTGTTAAAAAAAAACAAAAAATACTGGTCTGAGTCCAAAGTAATTTTAGGCATTCAAAAAGGTTTCAGAACTTTTAAAGTAATGGTTATTAAAGCCAGTCCTGATCTCAATCAAGCACCTGCTACTTAATTAATCAAATGGTCAGCGGCCAGCCCTGTCTCTTCTCTATTAAGTAACTTTTGCCCCCATCACCCACTGACCTTTTCTTGGCATTTTCTCCAGAGAGGGAAGAGGACACAAGAGGAAGTTAAAGAAAGTCAGACTCAGTGGGAGAAATTGTTCCTGGTTAAAAAGAGGCTGATGTATTGTTTGGAGGAGACGGTTCTTGTTCCCCTCTGCTGAAAGTGTGGTCTGCATCACTAGGGAGCTTGTTAGAAAGGCATCATCTCAGGCCTAATCCCATATCTTTTGATTCAGGATATCATTTTTACAAGATCTCTAGGTGATTCATAGGCAAATTAAACTTTGAGAGGTATTGAGCTAGTTCACAGCCTTCCTTCTTCACAGAGCTGACAGGCAGTGGTATCTTTGTTTCAGAAATGCCCGTATTTAAAAAGAGCTTGAGTTCCTTTCTTGGGAGATGAGCGGGGGAGAGAAGTCAGGCTTCCAAGGTCATTGAGACTTTGCCCCCAAATCTACAAATTAAAATTAATTCTGAGTGCCCAAATTATAAATAAGTACTCTCATCACTCTGGTGTATGGACCATTCTTCTTTTCTAAATAACCGTTAAATGGTATAGATTTCCCTCTCACGACCAGTTTTTCCTCTTGTTATGTTTTCATTTGCATTCAGTTCAAAATATTTTAAAAATTTCCCTTGTGATTTCTTCTTTGACCTTTTGATTATTTAGGAGTATGTTGTTTAATTTTGAAATATCTGAGGGTTTACCGCTTTCTAGTTTAATTCCACTGCAGTCAGAGAGCACAGGATGACTGCAGTCATTTTGAATTTGAGTCTTGTTTTGGAGTCATATCTTGGTGAATGTTTCTTGTGCACTTAAAAAGAACATGTATTCTGCTGCTGTTGGTGGAGTGTTCTATAAATGGCAATTAGGTTCAGTTGGTTGATAGTGTTTTTCAAGTCTTCTGTATCTTTACTGACTTTCCATCTACTTTCATTGATTACTCATAGTTGAAATCTCCAACCATCATTAAGGATTTGCCCACTTCTCCTTTCAGTTCTATCATTTTTTTTTTCTTTCATGTGTTTTGAAGCTTTGTTGTTAGGGGAATGAACTTTTAGGATTGTTACGTGTCTTGATGAACTGGACTCTTTAGCATTATGAAATATTCCTTTTTATCTCTGGTAATATTCTTTGCTTTGAAGCCATCTTATATCTGAAACTAATATGGCCACTCTAGTTTCTCTGATTATGGTTTGCAGGGCATAATTTTCCAACCTTTTACTTTCAGTGTATCTGTATCTTTAGACTTTAAATATAAAGTGGATTTCTTGTAAATAGTGTGTAATTAGATTTTGTTTGGTTTTTTAAATGATCTGGTGGTCTCTGCCTTTTAATTGGGATGTTTAGACCATTTAAATTTAATACAATTATTAACACAGTTGAGTTTAAATATACCATTTTGCTATTTGTTTTCTCTTTGTCCTGTCTGTTCTTTGTTCCTTTCCCCCTCTTTCTTTGCCGCCTTTTGGATTAATGGTGTATTTTTTATGATTTTATTTTATCTCCATTACCATCAATTTATCACAGTCTACCTTCAAATTCTTCACAATTTCACATATACTCTAAAAACTTTACAAAGTATACTTCAATTTCTCCCTCTGGTCCTTTGTGTTATTGTTGTCATATATTTTACTTCTACATACATTACAAATCCTTAATATTCTGTTATTTTTGTTTGTGTTAAGCAGTCAATTATGTTTAAAGGAATTTAAAAAGAGAAAAGTGTTTTATGTTTATCTATGTATTTACCATTTCTTGAACTTTTTATTCCTTTGTGTAGATCTAAATTTCCATCTTCCTTCTGCTTAAAGAACTTTTTTTTAACCCTTCATGTAATACAGGTCTTCTGGTGATAAATTCTCTCAGCTTTTGTTTGTCTGCAAAAGTCTATCTCCATTTTTGAAAAATTTTCACTTTCAACTTCTAATTCCTTCTGCTTAAAGAACTTTTTTTAACCTTTCATGTAGTACAGGTCTACTGGTGACAAATTCTCTCAGCGTTTGTTTGTCTGAAAAAGTCTATCTCCATTTTTGAAAGATTTTTCACTTTCAACTTCTAATTTTTCAAATTATAATTTTAGGTTGTCAGTATTTTTTTTCTTTCTGCATATCTCTTTAAAGATATCTCTTTAAAGATATCATTCTATGGACTTCTACTCTGAATGGCCTGTTGAGAAGTCTGCTATCACGTTTATCTTTGTCCTCTGTATGTAATGTGTCATTTTTTATATGGCTGATTTTTAAGATTTTTAACTTTATCACTGGTTTTCATCAGTTTTTTTAATCATGTGCCTTGGTGTTATTTTACGATTTTTCTATTTGGAGTTCTTTTGAGTTTCTTGGATCTGTGAATTTATAGGTTTTTTTGTTTGTTTTGTTTTTTTGTTTTTTTAAATTTGGTCATTACTTCTTCAAATCACTTTTCAGTCTTCCCCTTTTCTTCCCCTCCTTCTGGGACTGAAATTCCCAAAATGCTAGACTGCTTTATATTATCCCACAGTTCACCAAACCCTGTTCATTTATTTTCAGTCTTTTTTTGTCTCTGTGCTGTCTCATTTGGCACAGTTTCTGTTGCTATGACTTCAACTTCACTTATATTTTCTTCTTCATTATCTAAACTGCTGTTAATCTCATCCAGTGTATTTTTTGTTTGACTTCTGGAAGTTTCATTTGCACATTTTATAGCTTCCATTTATTTTCTCCACATACTAATATTTTCCTTTGCATTCTTCAGCATATATTTAAGATTTATAATAGCTATTCAAGGTCCTTGCCTACTATTACTGTTATAACTCTGTTATCTCTTTTATTTGAGTCTGTTTGTATTGATTTATTTTTCTTTTGGTTATGAGTTATATTTTCCTGTTTCTTTGTATGCCCATTCATTTTTGATTTGGTGTGTTGTGTGCTGCTGGATTTTGTTATGTTCCTCTAAGGAAAGTTAAATTTTATTTTGATATGCTGTTAAGTAACTTGCAGATCTATTTGAGGATCCTTTTGACGTTTTCTTTTAACAGGTCAGCTTTTATTTTTTATTATTTTTTATTTTTTAATAAATTTATTTATTTATTTATTTATTTTTGGCTGCGTTGGGTCTTCGTTTCTGTGAAAGGGCCTTCTCCAGTTGCGGCGAGTGGGGGCCACTCCTCATCGCTGTGCGCAGGCCTCTCACTGTCGCGGCCTCTCCTGTTGCGGAGCACAGGCTCCAGACGCGCAGGCTCAGTAGTTGTGGCTCATGGGCCCAGCCGCTCCGCGGCATGTGGGATCCTCCCGGACCGGGGCACGAACCCATGTCCCCTGCATCGGCAGGCGGACTCCCAACCACTGCGCCACCAGGGAAGCCCCCAGCTTTTATTTTGGGAACAATTTATTCCCCTACTAAGGCACATTCTTTTTGAAGATTCTACCTAATGCTCCATATATTATTATGTCTCAACACTCTGGTTCTTGGGGACACAAACTTCCCAGCCTTGTGTGAGCTCTGGTAATTTTTTTTTTTTTTTTTTGCTATAGTTCTTTCCATGTCTTGGAGGTTTTGTTAGACGTGAGCAGTTCAGAATTCAGCTAAAGGTTAGAGAAGACTCCTTTGCATATCTTTGGAGCTTGCTCTCTCTGTGTAACTCCCTCTTTTCTGGTATACAGCCCTGCAAATTTAGCTATGTTGGCCTCCCCAGACTCCAGTCTCAGTCTCTTGAACTCAGTGAGATTATTGGGCTCTGTATGAACCCCCACACCTGAAATTCTCTAGGCAGTGATCTGGGGCAATCGTAGGGCTCACATCATTTGTTTCATAACTTTTATTCATTTGTTTTCTAATTGTTTTATGGTGGGAGTGCAATTCCATAGTGTTTAGTCTTCACGGACAGAAGGGAAATTCCCATTGTGTGGTGTAAAGAAGTCAAATTAAAGACTGTACTAGGTACATTATTTCATTTGCAAAATGCATAGTATGGTGTATTAATTTCCTGGGGCTTCCACTACAAAGTACCATAAATTGGGTGGGTTTAAATAGCAGAAGTTTATTCTCTCACAGTTCTGGAGGCTAAAAGTCTGAAATCAAGGTGTTGGCAGGGCTGTGCGCTCTCTGAAGGCTCTAGGAGAGGATCTGTTCCATGCCTTTCTCTTAGCTTCTGGTGTTACTGGCTGTCCTTGGTATTCCTTGACTTGTAGAAGCATCACTGCAATCTCTGCCTCTGTCTTCATGTGGCATTCTTTTTCTCTCTGCTGTTTTTATGTCTCTTCACTTCTTCTTATAAGGACATTAGTCATATTGGGTTAAGGGCCCACCCTATTCCAATTATGACCTCATCTTAACTAATTATATCCACAAGGACCCTATTCCAAATAAGGTCACATTCTGAGGTTCTCGGAAGGATATGAATTTTGCGGGGATACTGTCCAACTCAATACATATGGCAACTGTGAGTCCCCGAAGTTCCTTTGATCCCTTGAAGCTATGAATTGTCTCTAATTTCTTCATTCTCCCTCAGAGAAAAAGGAACACACCTCAACTATTACTCTTGACAAGGAAATTCTTTATGCTGAAACAAGACTGGTTTCAGAGATGCTGCTTGCTTCTTTTCCAGACCTCTCCCATTCTGTCTCCCCACCTTACCAGCAATCTGTTGGTGTTCTTTTACGGTTATACCCAGAGCTTCATCTTCACAGATATTCCTGCATTCTCTCCTTTTGAAGGCTCCCTGCTCTGCAGAGCAGGAGGGAAATCCTATCTAGTATTCCTCTTCATTCTTTCCACAGTCTTCAGTCATGACTGCTGGTCACCACTCCTTAGCCTGCTAAAATGGCCACTCTCTGAAAGTTCACGTGTTTGGGGATCCTGCCTCAAATTATCTCCACAGTTTGTCTAGAAGTGGCTTCTTTTCTAGATCAAGGCTCTGCAGAGGAGAAATAGAATCATGGCAAACTAGTCTTTCTGGTTAGAGGAGAATGCTCACGCATGGGGATACCACCAACCAAATATATAGCATTTTCCACAAACATTCCACACATTACCTTTCGGACCTGTAGCTCGGCTTCTTTGTGGAAAGATGGTGATCTGCGCAGATTCCAGCATCTCTGAATTCACATTGAGGATGTGAATGCAAGTTGAGTAGCCAACACCCTTAGATAAGTGATATCCCTGCTCTACCCAGGCAGGGAGCTGAATAGAGGAACAAAGATTCTCACTCAAGCCTAGGAATGACTGGCAGAATCCAGGAATAGATTTAGAGAATTCTGGCTGAACACTCACCCCCAGGCATTTTTTTAAGGACTAAGAAATTCATCTGGGCTCCTCTTAGGTCCTTGTAGGACCTCACCAGATTTGTGTTTTGGAAAACGGCCATACCGACAGCTCTGGTTTGCAACCAAGCCTATTTAAAACAGGATCAACAAACCCCCTCTCTTCCCTACAGTGCTTTGTGGTCTTTGCATGTTAATTTTTACTTCTTTTTGAATAGCTGTGGTGGTAGTGGCTAGAAGGTGAAGCTTGGGGATGCTTCAGAGGGGCTGGTCACAGGAGGCCCATTGCCAAACCTGACACATGAGAAGAGTGCAGCCTTTGGGTCAGGCTGTGCTTAGCAATTTTGGTGTCCAGTCTCTTTGTTGACCCAACAACAGGCCCCCTTACCCTCTCTCCAGCCGCCTACCACGGGCTCACGTGCACCACGGGAGGTGGAGCCCATGTTCCCTTCTCTGTTTGCTCACCTGCCCACAGGTGCATCTGTGGTTTGAGGAGAGGCGGTGGGCAGTGGTGGAGCAGAGGTGTCTCATGTCAGACCAACGCGAGTGATCTGTTTACTCCTCAGTGCTTCCGGCCAGACCAAGAGCTCCTAAGAGCAGGGGCTGTCTTATTCCTGTGTGTCTTTGAGCGCAGAGCCTGGCACATGTTAGCTATGGAATTACCTTCTGAATGGTAACCTGGTACAAGGAAGGCTTTCCTTTTTCAGAATGTCATTCTCACTGCTGATTTGGGGACACATTCAGTGATTCAGGAGATGCTGTTAGACGTTCTTTACGTCCCTCACGACCATGTAAGTATCCTCAACACTAGTAATATCTTCCATCTTACTAGAAACCTGTGTTCCTAGGAAGATCATACATTGTTCCTGAATAATTCCACCAGATGTGAATTTTGCCAGATGGTTCCTTGGGCAGCTCAAGGTAGAGGGGACCTGTCAGAGCATGGGTGAAAAAATGCAAGCCATGTGCTGTAGGCAGTTAGTATTCAGCTTTTCCGAGGTCCTCCGTCATCACTCTGCGTGCTGAAGTCCAGAACACTCTGTTTCTAGTCTTGGTTTGCCACTAACTAGCTGGTAACCTTGCAGTCACTGGTAACCTTTCTAGATCCCAGTTGCCTCATCAGTAAAACCCATGTTCTTTAAGGCTCTTGGCTTGAACTTGCTTTGAATTTTAAATAAGGGACATGTTCTATGGGATTAAGGACATATGACTTTAAAAGCTCAAGTGGAGTAGAAGAACAAAGAAGTAAAATTTAAACACCTGCTGATTCCATTCTTATTTTTAAGAAACCAGACTTTCACATTTTTTTGAGCTGGTGTGATAAACAGCAGTGAAATTGAAACAGAAAATGCAGAATTATAACATATTTGGCCCTTTTCCTGAGTGTCTTTGTCTGTCTGCATGTGGATGAAAGGGAAGGAATCAGTGGAGTGAGAGACACCGTCCTCCCACCCTGACTTGACTGCTGGGCGACCCTGGGCAAGTCACTTACCTCTCCTGGGCCATAGCGTTTTAACACATAAACAACAGATGCCTGGGGAATAAAACGTAAAAATCAAAGTAAAAGTCTTGAATGGATCAACACGTTCTGTGTGAAATAAGGATTGTCTTATGAGACCTCCAAGTGAGTTTTCTTTGCTTAGTGCTGTAATCAGCGGGTGGAAAGTCTCCCATTAATTTTGTAAAATCACATAAGCCTACACATGTGTTCTCTCCCCCTGGATCAGTGATGCCCTGCATTGGCACATTTTGCATGGTTGGCTTGGCCCTTGCCTTACGTTGAGTGTTAAAGTTGCACTGCGAAATGATATCCTCTTCAAGATGCAGGCTTTCTTGTCTTATTTTATGCTTTTCCCTGTAACATTTCTCAAGGACCATCTTTGGATTACTTACACACACAGCTGCTTTATAAGACTACGTTGGAGCTTATGAGTCAGATGGCTGTTACCAAGATGTTTGTGAAATCACTTCTGAAGTCATAGATTTGCATCATGAGCAACCTGTTTGACAATCAAAACATTATGCCCTTCAGCACTGGCTGGTCATTATCGCAAGTTTTCCAGCAGAGTGTTCCAACATCATATAATTGGGCTGGAGACAGAAGGAGCCCAGTGTATTATTTTAACATAGAATTCCAAGTGCACTTCTCTTTTCGTAAGGTGGAGAAGGACATATGATATTCTGTAATGCACTCAGTGTGATCAGCTAATAGCATAGAAAATTCCAGTCCTGCTGAGGGGTGATCCACCCCAGCAGCCGTGGTTTGTGTTTGAATGGATTGGGCCAGCACGCAAGACCCAGACGCAGCCGCTGACGTGGGCTCTGCATCTCAACCCTCACCACCTTCCACTCTCCTTTACGTGCTCTTACCCACCCTTCAAGGCCCATCTCAAATTGTAGCTCCTTCCTTAAGCCTTTACTGACCTCTCTGGGATAGATGCAAACTCCCTTTCCTCGAAGTCTTCATAGCATTTGGTTGGCACTTCCCGATGGCTCGGCTGTCATTTGTTCACTTTTTCCCGTCCCCACTCGTCCGTCACCTCCTGGAGGACACGGGCAGAGTCTTACTTTGCATTTGGTGTAGGGAAGAGGTGGTGTCTTCATTAAAATGGAAGCAGCCATGTGTTCATGACATGTTACGTGTTACTTTTCAGAGGACATGTCTGGGCCTCACCAGTGACTTCCTGGGTTGACATTTTATTCAGACCTGAAGGTTTGCTTTAAGAATGAGGTAGTTTTCACCGTATTACTGGGCACCTCGTATTGCTAAGGGTTGACTAGGGTTCAAATCCTTATGCAGTAGTCCTTGACCTCCTGGAGTTTACAGCCTATCAGGGGAGATAAGATGAATATAAAACAAAAAGTTAGGACACAAATATATTCTAGGAGCTAGCTGAGTAAAACAGTCAACACATTACTATTAGAAATATGAGTTTAATCTTAATCTGTGGCATTTGAAATATTGTTTCTGGTTCTAAATGTTATAGCGTCTATAAAGATACTATATTCTGCTCTAATAGAAAGATACGACTCACTGTGTGTATCTGAGTATGTGTGTCCACACATTTTAGGTATTGTTCCAGCGACCACAGCATCCTACGAGAACACTGGTTGTGCATTCATATTCTCACATTGCCCCTCGAGGAGAGCAGCAGTAAGATGAGAAAGGAATCTCCATGCTTGGCTTGATGTTTAAGCTGCCTAGTGACCCCTAGTGCAGCCAGCTGACGTCTGCTTTGCGTTTGCGGTGTCCTGGGAGCCTAGAGGCGGGGCCTTTGAACACCTGGGATGCAGCCCATGAAACGTGGCGGTGTACGTTGGCCCTACTTCCCACCTGCCCTCGGGACTCCCTTGCGTGTTTGCACCCCACACTCTGCTCTGCAGATACTCCTGTGGATTCCCTAAGTCTTAGATAACTAGGTGAGCTTTCAGAAACCCGCATTTCGAAAGACAAAACATACATCCCAGAAGCGAATTTAGAACTTGGAGACAGATCACCAGTGCTTTCAGCCTCTGCTTTCTGCAGCCAACCCCGGGTGAGGAATAATCCAAAAGACATTGCAGAGAAATGAAAGCACAAGACACCCCATTACTCTGAAACAAGAAGATCGAAAGTATACATTTCCCAAAAAGAAAAAAAAAAAAAAAAAGGAATGATAAAGTTTGGTGTTTTTATACAGAATAGTGAGGCTCTTTCAGATGATTTTATTTTAAAAGGTTGAGGGAGCAGTCTTTGGGGAATTTTAAGAAACCACCAAAAGCAAAGTCTTTTTCTGAACAGAAAAAGTTTCAAGAAAACATCTGCCTTTTCTTTTATGTCGGAGACTTTTACCCTCATCTTTTTAAAACACCACATAGAAAGGAGGCTGGTGAATTTCATTCAAAGAGCGCACCTCGCTACGGGCGACAGTTTGCCGGATATGGAAGTGTGGGTTGTGGCCTTGGACAGCCAAGTTGGCTCCATCGTGCCTGGGCAGGACCTCGAGGGACTCACAGAGCCGTCCATCCCCTGGTGTCTGAGAAGTGGGGACCCCGTCCCTCCGCTGTAGGGAAATGGCAGGTTCGGAGGGACGCACGGGGTGGCCTTTTGGCGCCGCTTCAAGGAAAAATTGATGTCTGTCTATAGAGCAGATGATTCAAGGTTCCCCTCCATGGCGACGTCCTCTCTACCCACCCTCTTGGCTCCCGCCGATGGCAAATTCTAACCGGACTACAAGGTCGGATATATTGTGTAGTCTGGAGAGGGAGATGCCAAAAGGGAAACTCTGCTGGATCAAGTGCGTGTGTCCCGTGTTCATTTCTCATCCCGTAAACAAACACAGCTGTTGAGTGAAGGATCTGTCCTCAGAAATGGTGAAAAAACACAGTGGTGCCCTGCCAGGGGGACCCCAGCGGGGGCGGGGGGTTACGTGACCGGGTATCTGCCGTGCGCTCTGGGGGAAGCGGGGCGGGTAGAGAGGTGAGTCTGGATTTTCAGCTCAGGCGGTTCAAGGGTTTAGAATGATTCGTGTGGGAATGCGTTGGGGGGAAAGGAGTCTGAAATTTCATCTGCTTTCCTCAAATGAAACCTCTGTTGAATATACAAGCAGGGGGCTGTCCTTTTCTGGGGGGGATGGAAGGGGGTGTATATCTTTCTCCACTTGTTTTAAAATCATCTGCAACTTCGAGAAGAAGACGTTAGAGATTCATGGGCCCAGAAGCCTGTATTTGTCACTCTTCCCACTAAGATGAAGTCTCAGACCACACTCCCGTCTTCTTCCCCCTTTACTGCACAAACGTAGGTTTGCTGTCTGGTCGGGAGAATGTCTGTGACGCACACAGAGCGCGTGTGAGGATGCTTGTCCGTGGTCCACTCCAGTGATGTTATGTGGACGTCAGAGTTCTGTGGTCCAGTTGCTACCACAGTCTTGTTGCTGGAACTGCAGGGTCCCCAGCAGTAAGGAGGCCCAAGGCGGGGACCGGGAGAGAGAAGCCAAGAAGGGGTTTATTTTGTGCCTGGAGATCTTGTCACCTTGACAGCTTGAGGGTTCTATTCCTGCCTTCACCGAATAGACTTGTGTTAAACACTTACCACGTGCAGGGAATTAGTTTGACTTCACGTCTTCTCTCCATAGTGGGAGACTTGCGACACGTTTGAATTTTGTCTCATTCCCAGTCGTCTTCCTCTCCTCTCCCTACATGCAATATCATTCACAGTGTGTCACTGTCACCTTGGCTCTTGGCCCCTTTAAAGAGGGATCATAGATTGAACTTTTAAAATGTTTGACTTGAATAACTTGCATGCCCTCCACAGTGCAAATCCAGTCTTATTCCTTAGCCGTTCCTTGGAGTTGTTAAGACCAATCAGCCGGTGTTTCGTGGCCGGTTTTGCAGAGACCAATGTGGGGCTCACCCTGCAGTGGTCGGTCAGCTGGCCACTCAGAAGGGGCATGCTGCGTGTTCCAAGAGTGAGGGGTGACTCTGCCACCTGGGGTTCCAGCTGCACGATGAAGGTTTGGTCAAACACACACAGTGTCCTGCTTCACTCTCAATGGGACGCATCTCATTCCCTTTCGTTATGAAACTGTGTTCTAACGAACGGTGACTTACAAAATGTTCCAGGAATGGACCAGTCTTGAGACTTTAAAGCCTTGAATTTATGGATAATTGGTTTCTGCATCTCCCTCCTGATGGGTTGGCCCAGGGATGCCCGGGGTTGTAGGTGTATTTCTCAGAGAGGTCAGGCTTGCTTCCCAGAGAGGGGAAACGCCAGTTCATTTCAACATATTCATTATCTTACATGCTTCTCAGGATTTTAAGAAGGACAGAGGTAATTACATCAACTCTCACTGTTACAGGATAAGAGAAGAGTCCCCTTCACCTGCCCTTCCAAAAAAACAAACAACTTGGGTGGTCAGTCCTTGTTTGGTTCAGTTGGTTGAGGTAGGTTAACTCTGTTTTGTGATCCCACCTCCCATCAGCAAGGACATGTAAGTGCATCAGAAGCACCCATCAACCAAAGTTCGTTCCTCACCTTGTCATCAAAAGTACCTCCCAAGGCGAGGGACCCCGGTTCCTGTTCTCGCGTTAACTCGCTGGCCTGACCCACTTTGGCACATGCTGGTAGATGGCAAGTGTGCTTTTGTTGCTGCTGTAACAAATTATCCCAAGATTAGTGACTTAAAACAACATGAGCTTCTTCTCCTACAGCTGTGTAGACCAGAGGTCTGACATGGGTCTCCCTGGGTTAATTTTAGGTGTTAGCCGGGCTGTGTTTCTTCAGGAGGCTCTAGGGGAAAATACATTTCCTTGCCTTTTGCAGCTTCTAGAGGCTACCTGCATTCCTTGGCTTGTGACCTCTTCCTCCATCTTCAGATCTCTCTCACCCTCTTCATCACCTCTCCTCCTGACTCTCCTGTGTCCCATGTTGGGCCCAGCTGGATAACCGGGGATTATCTCCTCATCTCAAAATCTGTGACTTAATCGCATGTGCAAAATCCCTTTGACGGTGTAAGGTAACACATTCCCTGGTTCCAGGGATTAGGACGTGGCCATCTTTGGGGGCCACTATTCTGTCTGCTACAGTAAATTTGATGCCTTGCGATGGCTGAGCATGTTTAAGTGGGAGATTCTTTCTGCATTCAGTATGTGCTCCCAGGTGGTCTTTTGAGGAAGATCCTGTAGAGCGTTTTGAGGATTGTATCTTATCTGCAGATTTTGAGTGGTTTTGAAGTCTACCTCTAATGATGAGTTTGCTAAAGTGGAGTATTAGAAATAATTAATTGGAAAGCATGTAATGGCAGACTATTTACTTGTGCCTAAATGTAGGCTTGCTGTTTTTAGAATAATGCACACAAATAAAATCAATATATATGTTTGAAGGCATGTCCTTTATGCAGGAGACTGCCGGGTGACATGGATGAAGATTTTCTTTTTTAATTAATTAATTAATTTATTTTTGGCTGTGCTGGGTCTTCATTGCTGCGCACGGGCTTTGTCTAGTTGCGGCGAGCGGGGGCTACTCTTCCTTGCGGTGCGCGGGCTTCTCGTTGTGGTGGCTTCTCTTGTTGAGAAGTTGCTCTGCGGCATGTGGGATCTTCCCGGACCAGGGTTCGAACCCATGTCCCCTGCATTGGCAGGCGGATTCTTAACCACTGCGCCACCAGGGAAGTCCCTGAAGATATTTTACATACCATCCCTATCCTGAGTCCCACCTGGAGAATCAGATTTAATAGGTCGGTGAGGGTGAACTCAGGAAACTCAGTTCTCAGCTGTTTTTCTCCCAGGTACAAAGCTGTAATTTTTCTTATTTGTTATCTTAGGTGAAAATGTAATACTGTTAGTGCCTTCAAGCCAGGGATAGTTTTTATTCAGGTACTAGCTGGCAAATCTTTTGTTACCTGACAGTCATCGTTATTTTAATTTCCTGATCTCATAATTCCAACATCCCTGCCATATTGGAGCCTGGGTCTGATGCTTGCTCTGTCTCTTCAAGCTGTGTTGTTTTTTGCCTTTTAGTATGCCTTGTAATTTTTTGTTGAAAGATAGACATGACGTACTGGGTCAAAGGAACTGCGGGTAGATAAGCCCCAAGGAATGTGGTGGTGAGATGGGAGGAGGGGAGAGCATTCTCCAGTCCTGTGATTAGATCTCAGTCTTGCAGTGAACCTGTGCCCCAGGCCCTGAACTTCACCAGGCTCTGCGGGGTTTTCCCCCTTAGGTGGGGCAGGATGGCTACAGGGGCAGGAGTCAGGTATTTCCTTTCTCCCAGGTTGGTGGGGCTCTAGGGAAATAATTTCTCATGGTTTCAGGCCTTGTTAAGAAGAGAGCGCTCTGGTATACTTCAAAATGACCCCTTTTGCCCTCTTCCTGTTGAAAGCATGTGGGGATTTTTCTCTGATCTTCACTGTGAGAACCTGGTTGAGTTGCTGAAGAAGGTGAGACTCACAGAAGCATGGGGTCCCCCTGGAGTTTTAATTCTCAGAATTGTTCACAGCAACCCACCAGCAATTCATCAATTACAGTTCAGGATTTCCTACCACAGTGCTGGTTCCCATAGCGATTTCTGCTCATGAGTCTCTGCTCTCGTAAATTGCCATCCTCTGTCTCTGCTTGTCTGTCCAAGTTCTGGGGCAGTGCCTTGCCCTTGACCTCACTTCTCTGATGGGTTCTAGAAGAGTTGCTGATTTTCAATTTGTTTAGCTTTTTTACTTGTTCTTAGGATGTATTGGTGACTTCTAAGATCCTTACATGCCAAACCGGAAACTCAAAGTGACTGGTTTTCACTTGCACCTGGTGCCCTGCCTTCATCAGAGCTGGGTCCCCTGGGTTTTTCCAGACACACTGACCTCTCCCATGGGCTCTGCCCCCTTTGCATCTGCTTCTCCAGGCTGTGGCTCTGCCCCCTTTGCATCTGCTTCTCCAGGCTGTCTTCTTACCTGCTTTTGAACCTCAGTCTCCAGCCTTGTAGAGGCCACATCTCGACTTCCTCACCACGTGTGCTCATCAGGTCACCCCTGCCAGGCTGGCATCACCTTGTTGTACCTCCCTACCCTGCCAGGGGCCTGAGAGTCTCCTCTTTCTTGTTTCAGAAACCCCCTAGGATTGGCTACTTCTACTTCTTCCTGTCTCATTATTTTGCGAGGTAAAGGGATATTTCTCTCTCCCTTGATTTGTGCCTTTCTTTTTAAAATTTTATTTATTTTTTTGGCTGCATCGGGTCTTAGTTGCGGCATGTGGGGTCTTTGTTGAGGCATGCGGCACGAAGGATCTTTTCGTTGCGGCACGCCAGCTTCTCTCTAGTTGCAGTGTGTGGTTTTTCTGTCTAGTTGCGGTGTGTGGGCTCCTCTCTGGTTGTGGTGCACGGGCTCCAGAGCACATGGGCTCTGTAGTTTGCAGCACGCGGGCTCTCTTATTGAGGTGCGCGAGCTCAGTAGTTGTGGCGCGTGGGCTTAGTTGCCCCGTGGCATGTGGGATCGTAGCTCCCCGACCAGGGATGGAACCCGCGTCCCCTGCATTGGAAGGCGGATTCTTTACCACTGGACCACCAGGGGAGTCCCGATTTGTGCCTTTCTTGTTGTACTCATCACGGTTCATTATGCTCAGTCATGTTTTTTGTTGTTATGGTTATTATGTGTCTTCTTCTGCCAGATCGTAAACTGTGAACACCAGGGTGCTCAAGATGGGGCCTTAATCATTGCTGTCACCCCACAGCACCTGCACGGCAGGTGGTCAGTAAATCTGATAGGAGCTTTACTGTACTAACTAGATAAACCATTCTAAAGGGATACACACTTCCCCCCCAAACCAGCATATTCAGTAAGTACGTAATGTGTTAGTAGGGCAGTGCAGATAGGATGAACAAAGCCAAAGGCCAAAGAGGTGCTCAGATGTCCCAGGCAGTTTCTGACTTAGAACAGAGACGGGTTATAGGTAAAAGGACCTGAGCCAGATGTTGGAAAGGACGAAGCAGAGCTATGCTCTCAAGCTCTTCGGAGCCCAGACTTGCCAAAATGACGAGCAGCCTGGGAACTGCTTAAGTCAGCAGTTCCCAGACTTTGTTAGGTTTTAGAATCACCTGAAGTGCTTTTAAAAACCCGATGCCCAGGTTGCACCCTAAATCAATCACAGTGTCTGGGGTGGGAGCTGGGCATCACACATCTCTTAAAGATACCCCAGCGGATTGCGGCGTGCAGCAGGGTTGGAAAGCCAGGGGCTTATGCTCAGATGTGTTGAGTTGGGGTCAAGTTCAGCACAGGTGTTTGTGATCACCACATCCCTATTCCTATGACCTCTACCAGGTTTTTGTTTTTCTGCATTTTCTAGCCTGTGAATTGAAAATCTGAAAGACTTACCTGGTAGGGTCACAGAGAAATCAAGCGTGGGAAAATACTTAAGGTAGTTGCTCTAAGCGTTTTGGAATGTCAGGGAAAAAATATTTGGAAAAGTATTATTATACTTTGTAAATTGTAATTTATAATTGCAATTATTTTTAAAAAATCAAACCAGAAAAAAACAATACAGAGAGGTTGATTTTTCTTGGATTTTTGAGGTAGACCATCATATCATCTACAAATAAAGATAAATTTGAAATTTTCTTTCCAGGATTCATAACTGTCTTTTCTTTGTCCTTCATTGTCTAGGACCTCTGAGAGTTCCTAAAAAATATTTTATTATTATAAAATATATAATGGCAACAATGGGCATCCTTCAAAGTAGTGACTTAACGTAAACAGATTTTCTAATGTTGAATCATTCTTGCATCCTGGAATAAACCCTCCTCATATACAAATATTTAAATAGACTCCTATATTTAGGATATTTGGATATAGTCAAATGAGATTGCTATACATTTCCATTTATTTTCTATCCTTGTTCAGTTTTGATATCAGGGTTATATAACTACTTATAGTGTGAACTTCAAAAATGAATGTGGAAGCTTTCTGCCTTTTTTAAAAGTGCATGGAACAGTTTAAATAATACAGTATAAAACATTTAAAATAAAAAAATAAGCCACATCCTGTTTTTACGCAGTTGAATATACTTTTACATGAATTGCTGTCTAAGTGCTTATTCAGTGATGTGTGTATAGCTTACATCAATTTCAAATTCTAGGTCCTGGTGATTTGGTCCAAATAATAGTGAAAAAAATGATCCCTTAAGAAGAGGCAGAAACCACATGTCACAGTGATTCTTCTTTCTCTTGGCCTGTGGCCCACCGAGTAAAGATCGAATATCTGCAGGACTGGGAATTTTGTTCACATTTTGTCTTTCATTTAAGTCCTGGACACAGATTGGGATTGGAACACAACTCCAAAGAGGGATATAAACATGTATACAGCCAGCCCTGCACACCCATGGATGCAGAGGGCCCAGTGTAAGGGGTTTGAGCCTCTGTGGGTTTTGGTGTCCGCGGGGGTCCTGGAACTAAGCCCCAGAGGGTACGTCGGGGCTGCACAGCTGTACTTAGAGCTGTTATTAGCAACGTAACTTCCCCGTTGATTTTACGATATTGTCTCCGCCCTCTCCTAAAAGTACAACCTGTTTTCTGAACCTCCCTGAGTATGTACATCATCTGGGGTGCTTGTAAACATGCAGGTTCCTGGGCTTCATCCTAGATTTACTAATTCGGAAATCCTAGGGAAGGGGCCTGGGGAAATCTGTAGCTTCAGCTATTACCCCCGGTGATCTCTATCAGGAAAGCTTGGGAAACAAACTACCTGGAAATAGATTAAAATTCATGACAGCTGTACCACAATGTTCATTGCAGCTCTATTTACAATAGGACATGGAAGCAACCTAAATGTCGATTGACAGATGAATGGATAAAGATGTGGCACGTATATACAATGGAATATTACTCAGCCATAAAAGGAAACGAAATTGAGTTATTTGTAGTGAGGTGGATGGACCTAGAGTCTGTCATACAGAGTGAAGTAAGTCAGAAAGAGAAAAACAAATACCGTATGCTAACACATATGTATGGAATCTAAAAAAAAAAAAAGGTTCTGAAGAACCTAGGGGCAGGACAGGAATAAAGATGCAGACGTAGAGGATGGACTTGAGGACATGGGGAGTGGGAAGGGAAAGCTGGGATGAAGTGAGAGAGTGGCATGGACATATATATACACTACCAAATGTAAAATAGATAGCTAGTGGGAAGCAGCCGCATAGCACAGGGAGATCAGCTCGGTGCTTTGTGTCCACCTAGAGGAGTGGGATAGGGAGGGTGGGAGGGAGATGCAAGAGGGAGGGGATATGGAGATATATGTATAGCTGATTCACTTTGTTATACAGCAGAAACTAACACACCATTGTAGAGCAATTATACTCCAATAAAGATGTTGAAAAAAAAATTCACGACAGGGATGGTTCTCAACCTTGAAGGCATGTTAGAATCAAATGGGAATTTTAGAACTCCTGTTGCCGGGCTGCACCCACCAATGACTCCATCTCTCGGGGGCAGGCTGGTCATCAGGCGTTTTAAATGTTCAGCACCAGCATTGGGGGTCCTTGACCTTCAGCATTCCTCAGAGCTGAGCAGAATTCTTTGAGGCCATCGTCGATTCCTCATCTTGTTGGAAAATCAATGTAACTGAGTAGATTCTGTCTCTTTGCATAACAGGGGTGAGGCGGAGACCCTCTTTCTGCTCTGATTTTTATTTTTTTCCTCCTCCTCTCTCTTTGATTTATTTCTTTTAAAAATCAAACTGGTCAACCAAGTTAAACCTCTGCAGAAAAACGGGTGTGTGCCCGCCCCATAGTAAATGTTCAGTAAACGTTCGTTACTATTGGTCTAATCCAGACATCAGCTGGGCTCATCCAGCTCCTTAAGCCCTAGAGCTGATTGCATTGTCTCAGCTCCACGTCCTCCTCAAGCTCTCTGCTGTCTTGGTGTTTGTGTGGTTCTGTTGGCCACAGCCCCTGGGGGTCTGCTTTTGTGCCTAGAGGTCCTGCCTTGAGTAGACCCGGCTGTGAAATCTTCCCTCCCACATAGTAATGCCACACATACAGAGCACTTATGTGAGGTCGTTGCTGTCATTAGTACCATTTTTCAGATGAGGCAGCTGAGGCAGAGAGAGGTTACATAAATTTCTCCAAGATGGAGTAGTAAGTGGTAGAGCCAGACGTCGGGCTCATGCAGCCCAGCCCCAGAGTCTGTGTTTTGATGCCGCTTATAGTCACGTGATCGTGCCTGAGTGGTAGATTTTACTGAAGGCTTTGGACAGAGGGCTTCGAGGGGGGCCACATGGGGTGATGGCACAGTGGAAACCTGAAACCCCACCCAGTCATTCCTTTTACTAGAAGTCCTTTTAGTTGTCGCTAAAAGGGGCTTGTCACTTGGTCTGTGCCCCTGGTAGTGCCAGCACTGGTCACCCCTGTCCCCATCCTCCCTTCTCAGGATCACCCCTGGGAACTCCACGTTCATCTTCCTCTGTTTTCTTATGCACTTGCGCCCTCACCCAGCATTGCCACACTCATCCAGGTCCTAAGCCAAGCGAGGGGCCCCCAGGAAATGGGGACACCCTCCATTTTGTTGTCATCTTTCATAGTGGGGGGATGTTCCCGTATCATTTTTCTCACTCTTGCACGTGCAGAATCTGTCGGGGAGTCTTTTCCTTGCTGAATTTTGAGTCTGTCCCATAGCTGTAAAGGCCCACAGGCCATTCAGTCATTAATGAATGTATTGACTTATGATGATACCATAACTACTGAGGGGACCAGACAAACACAGTCAGATGGCGGGGACATTCTCCCCCTGGGGGCGGGGCTGTCAGCAAAAGCCAAGTCCCAGACGTGATGCCAGTTTATTGATTTACAGTGAGATTGATACTGCCAACGGGATCAAGTGCTTGTGTCCTCCCCCCGGGACGTGCTCTCCTGAGAGGCACTGGGCCTCTCCCAATGCCTTGGGAATCGCATTATAACCAGGTAATTAGGCAGAACAGGAACTAGAATGCAGGAGCTTCTAAAATCGGGGTTCTGCCCGGAATCCCCAAGGCCAGGGCTCCCCTAACTCTGGACGTGCTTGGGTAGAACCTGTCTGTCTGAATCTCTGGACCCTTCCCTCCTAAGGTCCCGTGACCAGTAGGTGACAGGCACCCCCTTTGCTCACTGTTGATTAGTACAGTCTTACCTTCTTTCTTTAGATACTTTACAGAACATTTGATCTGATTATTTTCATGCCTTGCAAGCCTGGGAACCAGTCTTTCTCTTTATGGTGGCTTAATTGGATTCATTACGAGTTGATTTAAAGTTTCATTTTCCAAAGGCAATTTCCTCTTACTTCAGATTCTCGGGGGATTTCTCACTGTAGCCCCTCTGTGCTGGTCACGGTCAGGAAGATGACAAAAGAAAGGTGCTTAGAAGAACCTAGATTCTCAGTTTGCACAGAATTTTGCCCAGTGGATGCTGTTTCTGTAGTTTCCACTTGTACATGCTCTCAAGTGGTACACATAAAACCCCAGTGTAACCCTCTCTCTGCCCCCCACCTCTGTCTACACACATGTACACAGCCCAATAGACCCAGTTTTACTGTAGATGATGGCATTTTTGGCAAAGCCAGGTAAGTCCTATTTCCCTTTGGAACAGAAGGACAGAGAACATCTGCTGTGAGTTGTGTTCACTCATCACAGTGCATTTTCGTGGTGAATGTGCTTGGGCAGAGTCTGGGGAGGATCAGGACAGCAGAGGTGGCTGTGTAGCATACCATACAAACACAATCAGGGACAGGGAAACGATGGACAGGTGAGCCAAACTTGGCCACAGGCCTGGACCATGCATAAACATAAGCTCACAATGAATATGCAAATTATTCAAATGACTATAGAGTGTATACTGTAGTTCTTTTTCCATTAGTATGTGTGTGCATTTGCAGACTTTCAAAAGAGCATCCTAAAGCCAAAGGTTTTTAAAGGAATAGGGATAAAGAGAAATGTGAACAACGGGTGGACTGAAAACTGTTGATAGTAGGTAATTCTAAGGTGAGTATTCTAGTGTCATTAATCCAAGTGCAGGTGAGTGGATCGTTTGGAATGTCCACACATGTTTACTCTCCTGCTTTTGGTCTTCATATTTAGGCAGAGTTAGTGGAACAGATTATTTCCCTCCATTTCTTTCTTCTGGGAGAGACCCTTTTCTTGAGCTTATTTGGAATTTGGGGGAAATGGCTTGTTAATCCGTTTGTAATGATTTCTTGGGACTGTATGAAAGGGCCAGGAGCCCTGAACGTCTTTGACCATTACCTCTGTTATTTCCAGAGGAGTCCAGGTCATTCCATCCTCGCTGGCCCAGGGAGGGCTAGTCCTGAGCCAAGCTGCCAAGTGGACGGCAATTAGTGACGGAACTTGGATTTTGCCAGATGGGTCCTACAGACTAGAATAAGGTTCCCCGAAGAAATTGCTTTTCTAGGAAGAGATCCACATGGTGCCCAGTCGGCTCCAGGGTCTGGGTGGCTCTGTCAGGTCTGTGACAGAGAGAATCCTCAGCTTGCTAGCTCCCGACCTGACTCCTTCCTTTCCACCCAAGAAAGTGCTAGGATAGGAGCAAGATTGGGGGGATAGCCTTGATTCATCTAATATAAAAAAAAAAAAAAAAAAAAAGTGACTCTTTTGCAGACTCCAGTATTTTATTACATCTGGTTATGACTCACTGTGGTTGAAAAACCACCAAGCTCAGAAGAGGCCCCGGAAGGGGCTGCTGGCCGGGACGGTGCTGGCAGCAGGCGGTCAGGAGAGGTCCAGAGAGGTGGGCAGTTGATGGCAGGCGTGCCCTGCTCATCCCCAAGCATATGGGGGCAAGGAAGGTGGAGACAAAGCCATACACCATGGGCAAAACCCGAAGAATGAAGGACGCTTTGAGTGCTCATTCTGGACCTGGCCCACCGGGCCCTAGGGTATCTTGTCTCAACGTCTTGTAACATCTTGGGTGGACCAGACTCGCAGTATTACATGTTAGAAAGCTAAAGTTTGGGCTTCCCTGGTGGCTCAGTGGTTGAGAATCCGCCTGCCAATGCAGGGAACATGGGTTCGATCCCTGGTCCGGGAAGATCCCACATGCCGCGGAGCAACTAAGCCCGTGTGCCACAACTACTGAGCCCGAGTGCCACAACTACTGAAGCTCGTGCGCCTAGAGCCTGTGCTCTGCAACAAGAGAAGCCTCCGCAATGAGAAGCCTGCGCACCGCAACGAAGAGTAGCCCCTGCTCGCCACAACTAGAGAAAGCCCGTGCACAGCAACGAAGACCCAATGCAGCCAAAAATAAACAAATAAATAAATAAATAAATTTATTTAAAAAAACAAAAACAAACAAACAAAACTTGAAAAAAAAAAAAAAAGAAAGCTAAAGCTCAGTGTGTGGCGGGCTTTACTAAAACTAAAACTAAGCTCGCTTAGTTCACTCAGCTGTCAGTGTCAGCGTCAGGATTTAAACTCATTTCTTTTGTTCTTTCCATCACATCAGAGCCGCTGGCTCACTTGGTGGCAGGTGGCAGGATCCAGCTCAAGTAAATGGGGTCAGGGAAGAACAGTAGTTCCCAGGAATTCTGGGAGGGGGAGTAGAGTGGGACCCCTGTCTCAAAAATGACACTAGGGGAGTCTCGATATCCAAGAGGGAACTGAGCACAGACAGGGGGCCTGACTGAGGGCAGTTGCTAGCAATGGTCAGTCTCCTGACAGCTTCATGGCTTGGGCTGGGGTGGGTGGGTGGGCAATCCAGGGTCTGCTGTCCAGCCGACTCCAGTGAGATTGCTGTGTGCCTATTGGGTTGTTGTTTTTAATATCTGTAAGTTTGTACCTTCGGACCTCTTTCCACATACACACACTTCGGCACACCTCTGGCAACCACCAATCTGTTCTCTGTATCTATGAGTTTGTTTGTTTTCTTTGTTTAGATTCCACATATGAGATCATACAGTATTTGTCTTTCTCTGTCTGACTTATTTCACTTAGCATAATGCCCTTATGGTCTATCCATGTTGTCCATATGGCAGGCTTTGCTTATTTTTATGGCTGAATAATATTCCATTGCATGTATATATACCACATTTTCTCTTTCCATTCATCCATCGATGGACACTTGGGTTGTTTCCATGTCTCGACTATTGTTAATAACGCTGCAATGAGCATGGGGGTGAAGATATCTTTTTGAGTTAGTGTTTTCATTTCTGTTTGATATATTCCCAGAACTGGAATTGCAGGATATTATGGTAGTTCTGTTTTTTAAGTCTTTGAGGAATACTGTTTTCCATAGTGACTGTACCAATTTACTTTCCCACCAACACAAGGGTTCCCTTTTCTCCACATTCCCAACCGATACTTATTTCTTGTCTTTCTGATAACAACCATACTAACAGGTGTGAGGTGATTTCTCACTATTTTTTCCTTCTAGTTTTTTTGAGATGTAATTGACATACAGCTCTGTATAAGTTTAAGGCGTACAGCATAATAATTTGACTTGCATATATTATAAAATGATTATCACAATAAGTTTAGTGACCATCTGTCATCTCATATAGATAAAAAAAAATTAAAGAAATAGAAACAAATTATCAGAACTCTTAGGACTTACTCTTAACAACTTTCATATATAACACACAGCAGTGTTAATTATATTCATCATGTTGTACATTACATCCCTAGTACTTGTTTAGCTTATAACTGGATCTCATTGTGGTTTTGATTTGCATTTCCTGATGATTAGTGATGTTGAACGTCTTTTCATGTACCTGTTGGCCATTTGAATGTCTTTTTTGGAATCTATTCTTTGGAGCCTATTGTTTTTGTGGAGATCTGGCTAACTCGGAAGAGGGCTTGGACTCGAGCTAGGATCCTCTAGAAGGGGGATGACTCAGAGTGAGGATCGACCTCCCGCCTCGAGGTGTTTGCTCGTGGAAGGAGGGCTTTCTTTCTCTGGCTGGTGGATGCAGGATGTACGGTACGCCGGGCTGGCCAGCATCCACTCCATCCCCCTTCTGGAGTACCTTTCTAGATGCGATGTACATTCCCCCCATCGATATACTGTGGAGGAACTGAAGTCGGAACCGACCTGAGGGGGCGGGAGGCGCCCACTCGCTGGTCGGTGCAGATCTCTCGAGCCCTGTGAGCCTCTGGAGCCGGCCGACTGGCCCAGCGGTAGCTTATCTGGGGGTGGCCGAGATGGTCGTGGTCCAGGGGCCGTCATGGGGCAGTAGCTTCCTGACTGCCTTGCTGGCAGCGCCCTTGGGCAGGTGGCTCTGGATTGCTGCTCACTCCAGAGCCTGCATTTTCAGCTCTTCCACCAGTTTTATAAGCACCTCGTTGCCTGAATTATTATCCTTTCTGCCTCACGTTGCTTGGTTGGCTCTGTATCTGCACTTACTCCCTGACTATACAGACAAGTCACTGCTTGGTGGCACCCGGACAACCCTCCCTGCCGGGATGGCAGAGCAGGCAAGGCTCTGTGCTCATGGGACTGTTTCCACCTCCCATCCTTTCTTCCTGCCTTCTTCCATTGTTTCTTTTTTAAACTTTTTACTTTGAAATAAGTTTAGGTTTTTAAGAAAGCTGTGACGTCATGTCTGTTAAATGGTTTAACCGAATCGGATGAAAGAATTTATAACCTTGTACATGTTTTGCAAGAGCAAGACCTGAAACCTATATCTTCCTTTCCATTTCTCCAACCAGAAGAAAAGCATTTCCAAAGTACTGGGAAAAGAAAGGAAATCCATCGAAGGAACCCTGGGTCAGCCTCTTGCTTAGTTCATGTGTACGCTGGATGACGGACATGTAGTAGAAGTAGCAAAGATGTGCTCCCGGGGTTACGTTCCTGCTACCTGGCCTCCCCCAGACCCCGTTAGTGAAATCGTTCTTGTAAAAACATGTTTTCATAGTAATTCTATATGCAGGTGCTGATGTTATCGTTTAGCACTGGCGGATCTGGGGTCCTAATAGAGATGAGTAATTGCAGCGAGATGGGAAACGTCAGTAACCTTGTGTGTTGTGGTTGGGTGGATTGCACATGGGGTCTGGAGACTCTGACAGCTTGAAAGAATGTCAGCAGATGTTTCCAAGAATTGCTCAAAACGGTTTCAAAACATTTGTGTTAAAAAGCCTCAGCGGCAGGTTTAAGGCCTGAGCAAGGCCCAAGCAGAGTGGTGTTGTAGGAAACATACTGGACTTGGAACCAGAAGAGTTGGGTGTAAGTCCTCGCTCTGAAATCTTAAACTTGAGCTGAGTTATTTAGCAACGCTTGGCCTTGCTCTTCTCATTTGTGGGACGATAGGGTTTGAATAGATCCTTCTGGCATCCTTTCTGGCTTTAAATGTCTCAATCTGTAAGTTATTACTGGCCCCCGTGGCTGCCATCCTAATAGCATTGGTTGCCTGATTTATTCTTGGGCAGCTGAGGGGCAGATCCACGTCACACAATAGGTGGGATGTCCCCCTGTGCCTGCTGAGTTCATTTTGTCCTGACGCCCACCCACCCACCCACCCACGCCGAGGAGTCCTCGCTGAGTCTGAGTTCAGGCTGTAGCTTACAAGTGTTCAAGTTGGCACCAGTCCGCTGTGTTGTCCTCTCCGTATACTGTTCAGTATATCCTTCATGCATTCCCCAGATCCTAGGGGGCTACTTTTCCTTGTTATTGTCATGAAGTAAGAGTTTGAGATCCATGGAGAGAAGGACCCTATGATGGGTTCTCACCATCATTGCCAGAAGGCTGTCAGAATTCGGTTCACACTGTGGAAAGTTCCAGTATTTCAAGTGCTGTGTTGCACTTTTATTCATTCAGTTACATATTCCACAGGTATTTATCAAGTGCTTTTTAAATTCTAAACACTGTGCCGGGGGATACAGGATGGATGAAACTCTTGGTTCCTAGGACAGAGGACAAGATAGAGGATAAATTGCAACCCTGACCAGCAGGCACATCCTAATGGGGGTGTGGGTCAAGGATAAATTATCCTGGATCCTACAGGTGAGTTTAGATTCAACTGGAAGCCAAGGGCAGCTGGGGGGTATTGAGGTGAAAAGGGGTAATTCCACCCCTGTCACTACCTTGGTAAGTCCCAGGGAGAAATATAAGATGGGAACTTCATAACACTTTCTCAGTAAGAGTCTAGCCACCTACTTCCCTCCGTATGGCCACCTGGGTGAATCACAACTCAGTTACCTGGTGTCTGCAGTAATAGGGTGGCAGGTGAGGAGAGAGAGGCCATTGTATGGGGGGTGAACGGTTATTCCAATCTGCCGTTTTTCAAAATGTGTGCTGAACTTTTGTGGTGGTGGAGTTAACAGACATTATATTTTCTTTTTTTTAGACAAGGATTCCAAACAGTTTAAAAGATTTATTTCTGCAAGACTTAAAGTCTTTTCACATTAAGGTACATTGTGAAATTCTAAGAAATGTTGTCATATTTTACGTAAAAAAAAAAAAAAAAAAAAAATGGAGTTCCACTCCCCTCTCCCCCTCCCAACCCCAGTAATACTAGCTCAAGGGCTACAAAAGCTAGAAGAAGGAAGGAGCAAAGTGTGTCCAATAAGTAAGTGCCAATTATTTTTAGAATTTGGGTGGGGGAGAGAGACAATGAAAAGCATTGAATGTATAATTCTGGTTATAATACTTTGGAGGTGGTGGAGATTTAGAGCTTGTATTTATTAGTCAGGGTTCTCCAGAGAAACAGAACCAATAGGACGTGTGTATATATACATATATAGAAAGAGATTTGTTATAAGGAGTTGACTCATGCAATTATGGAGGCTAGCCTGTCCAAAATCTGCAGACACAATGTCCCAATTTAACACCAAAGCCTGGAAGCTGCTGTAGAACCAGCAGGAGCCAATGTCCCAGCTCATCAGGCAGGAAGAGCTGATGTTCCAGTTTGAAGATGTCAGGCAGGAGAATTCTCCCTTACCTGGGGGAGAGTCAGCCTTTTGTTATATTCAAGCCTTCACCTGGTTGGGTGAGGCCCACCCTCATTGGGGAGGACAATCTGCCTTTTTTTTTTTTTTTTTTTAAAGTCATTGCCAAGCACAGTGTCACCTGGGTTTTCTCCTGTGTTAGCTTCTAGTAGTTTTATATTTACTTATTTATTTATTTAGTTGCACCAGGTCTTAGTTGCAGCAGGCAGCCTCCTTAGTCGCGGCTCCAGGGCTCCATAGTTGTGGCACATGGGATCCTTAGTTGTGGCATGTGAACTCTTAGTTGCGGCATGCATGTGGGATCTAGTTCCCTGACCAGGGATCGAACCTGGGCTCCCTGCACTGGGAGCACGGAGTCTATCCACTGTGCCACCAGGGAAGTCCCCAGGACAATCTGCTTTATGCACTCTACTGATTTAAATGCTAAGCTCATCCCAAAACACCCAGAACCTCACAGAAACACTCAGAATATTTGACCAAAATCTGGTACCCTGTGGTCCAGTCAAGTTGATACAGCAAATTTACCACCACCCAGCTTATCTAGTTCAGAGGTAGTGACCAGCCTAGGGACCCACAGCTGCCTGGTGTCAGGAACTGGAATAGAATCCAGACCTTCCAACTTCCCACCTAGGGTCCTTTCCACCGGCTGCTTCCATGGGAGAACATAGCCTTGGAGGATTTCTGAGGTACAAAGGCTCACACAGCACATCTTCCCAGACCCTCCGTTTTCCTCAGTGGTAAAGGCCTTAAGACATTATTTCTTTATCAAGACAAATATGGAAATATTGTGAAACACATTGGAAATTCAGATGAATGTTTAAGATAAGGCATGAAAGGTTAAATTGTGGACTTGTAGCTTAGCTGGAGATATTTGGTCATAAAACTCTCTTCTCTGCTCCAAGGATGACCTTGATGGGAAATCTTGAGACTCACAGGGCTGCTGAAGTGACCTCCGTGGCTGTGGAGACCCAGTTTGTCTTCTGGAATGGTCTGGAGCACCCACAACCATCACCAAGGGCCTAAGATACATATTTTTAAAATTTCTTGCATTCACTTAAAAAATCATGCAGATTTTGCTTTCTGTCCATAGTACACCTTGTTTATTTTAAAAGTAAAATAATGTGTTAAGTTGTCACCTAATGAGTAAATTGGACTCCCCAGGAAAAAGATGCACCCTTAGCCTATGAAGCTGACCACTCTTTGGCAGAGAGTCTAGGGACCTGGGGCTTATGTCTCCCAGTTGGAGGAATGTGGAAGGTCACTTCTGATTCTGTCACCTTCCCACTACCTTGCATCCCAAATCAAAGGCAAATAATGATGCCTTCTTTGCTTGGCATTCCAGGTCATATTAGTTCTTCCTGATTATTGGGGAGGAAATTGCTAATGTTCTTCATCCATTCCAGTGACTTAGTTCAGTACTTATAATCTCTCCTCCGTGATTCTAAAACTAAGGTAAACATTTAGGGCAGCAAAGAAGGCATCATTATTCACCATCTCTTAATAAGAAATTACATGCATTTTTAGTAACTTACTTTCCATCCATTCTGCTCACATTAGGATGAGATAGTACTTCAAATATAGGACTTTCTACATTTTTCTTTAATTTGAAAATATTAATGAAACCATTAGACAGCACCCCTGATTTGTTTTATAGCCAAGGGAGGGAATCAAAGGCAAGTATTGCAGAGCTTGGAAATGAAATGTTTTACTTTTGATTAAGCAAAATTCAGAGCTGAAATAAGGAATCCAGTCATTGAGATAGTTGCCTAAGTTATACATGAAGGCATTGACAGGCCTTCTCACACTGCCCCTTCCATTTTTTCACTTTGGCCAAGAGCTTTGGCCAGCTGAAACTGGACTGGAACATTTAAAAGAGACTTTCATGTAGACTTTGATATGATGAAAGTAACGTGACACTAGGTTCTCTGCTTTATTTATGTGGCTTGCTTTCTTGGGTCCCTAGGAAAAAGGATGGTGCCCAAGGGACCCCTCCTTTTTATTTTGTTAGCGAGTCCCCTGCCCATTTCCAGTGTTTCAGGAGGAAGAACCTCACAGTGTCAGCTTGGTCACTAGGGCTGTTTCCTCAGTGCTTTGCTCCCGCAAATTTGTTCTTATGCCTCATTTCCCAACTTTACTATTGGTTGTTGTCAGATTAAAAGAGTATTAGTTAGGGAATTCCCGGCAGTCAAGTGGTTAGGACTCTGTGCTTTCACTGCCACGGGCCGGGGTTCCATCCCTGGTTGGGGAACTAAGATCCCGAGTGCCGCATGGCACAGCCAAAAAAAAAAAAAAAAAGTATTAATTTAAAAAAAGTATTAATTATAATATTTAGATAACGTATCTTACATTAACATTTCTATTGATATGGGAAGTCACTCAGGTCATACCCTGACTTCCTTATGACAGTAGGAGTGAAGAGAAAGGGAGAAGATGTATATATACAAAAAAAGGCATACAGTAGGGTGAGGATTGAGTCCTTAGGGATTTAATATGGTCACAACTTAAATCTAGTCCCAGACCTTTTCTTAGAAGGTCAAGCACCCTCATTACCCCAACACGAGGAGGTCATAATCAGAAACTGTTGATGCTGTAGAGCTAGGGATGGTCCCATAGTTTTCTGAATGACAGCCTCACCTGAGGGGTCCCGCAGAAAGTGGAGCATTTGCTATGCCCTGTCAAGGAAAGCTATCTTCCAGCTGAGAAGGTCGTCCTCGGAACTGGGAGGCGGCATCTCAGTCAGGGTGCGTGCCGAGGTGAAGGAGGACAGAGGCTGAGTTGGTCACATCAGCCCTGGGTGCCGGCAGGTGGCCCCGAGTGCACCTCAGCTGTCAGACCGTTAACACTTATCCTGTGTGTGCACTGCACAAGTGTGCGTGTACACACACATGCGCGAATGTATACTTCACATAGGCAGCCATCAGGTTAAGAGAGAGTGGACTTGGTACATTTTTACACATTGTGGTTTTAAAAAATCATACAAAGTAATCCATGAATACTTGCTTTCTAAGGGCATGTTCTTTAGAGCATTCTGCAGCTTCCCCCGAGGGAACCAGCTCAGATGCAATGCCCCCTCTCCCTCTGGTACCTGTACTGGGACAGGGAGATGGAGGGTACGCGGAGCTCCCTGAGGCCAGTTGAAGGCATAGGGAGGGCCTTGTTTCTTAGAAGACTTCTGGCATTTGCAGGCTGGGGAAGGGAGGTGGGAGGTGGAGGAGAGAAGCTGGGAAGAGAGGGAACTGGGGCCAGTATTAAAATAAAGCAAAGCAAACACATCAACCTAATGAAGACCTGTATCTTTCTGGCATCATTTTTTTTTTTTTTTTTTAAATAAACGGGAGAAAAAAAGCTGAAAGTAAAGCATAAAACCTGAGCAAATACATCAGAACTACCAAATTAGTACTCTGCGCAAACACACCTTTCTATTTAGAGCTGGAGCGGCTCAGGTGACCTTTCTTGGAGGTTGCTTGCCTGGGAGGCAGTGACTTTGAGCCCTGTGGCCCCCACCTCCCTGGGACTCGCCTGTATATGTTGATGTTTCCTTTGGCTTCTGGAACGTCAAATAGTGATGGCATTGCCTTTCTGTTTTCCCTCCTTTCCCAAAATGAGTGCTAATAACGTCTATATAAGGACCATTACCTGTTGGTTCAGAAGGCTGGTTACCTGCTCCCATTGAGAGGAGCGTCTCCTCAGGGTGGGCAACTGTGCCGTTTGGAAATTGCTTTAAATAACTGTTTACTGACTGTCGGCCAACCTTCGGAGCACAATGTGAGACTGTGGGGAGAGGTGTGTCATACCAGACGTGACATACCTTTTAGGTACCCTCATCTCAAAGCAGTGGGAGCACACAGAGGATAAATGCACATTGTAGGGAAATGGACGTGTGTGTGCGTGTGTGTAATGTTAAAACCCATTATTAACAGCTAACCTGTATTGAGTACAGTGCAGCAAACACCATGCTCCGTTCTTTACAACGTTCTTTTTGTCTGATTTTATTGCCACGACAACCCTGGAGGTGTTGCTGTTAAACCCACATTAGAGATAAGGAGACTGAGGCTGTGACGAAGCCCAGCGCCTTGTCTGGGTCTCAGAGTCAGTGACAGCAAGAGTCCAGGTGTGTCTGACTCCAAACCCCACCCATTGACCACTGGAGGATTCTGCCTCTCTGTAAATGAGTGAACGTGGAGCTGTTTCCTAGACATTGTTTCTGTGGCTGCAATGTTTCTTTAAATGAAGGACAGGAAAAACTTGAACGAAGTAGAGAAATTGGAACTGCTGTCACAGTTTTGGGATTTCACACCTAGAAAAGAGTTTGAGATGGTCTTGTTTTAACCCTGCACTCTTTCCCTGGAGTTTGGGCCTATGAAGTGACTTCCCAGAGCTTGTTTGGAGTCTGGGACACCAGACTCTTCCCCCTTATCTGTTGTTTCTATGACCTCTCTCGTTCTTTAGGTACTAAGTCATCTTCTTGCCTCACTGCTCAGCTTCTTCTCCATTCGTGTCTTATTTCTCCAATAAGATTATAAACATTCTGAGGGCAGGTACTGTCCAACTTCTTTGTTTTTCCCCAGGTTCATAGTCCAGCCGCCCAGACTTTTAGGTATTCAAGTATTTGTGATGTAACATTAGGCACGCCATACAACTTGGGGAGTAGTAGTAGTATTTTCTGACTCTGGTGCTGGTGGGTGGATTATCTTGGCAATTTCTGGATCCCTGTGGGTCGCCCAAAGGAGCCGAACAAGAGGACCCGCGTGCTTACCCTACCACCGAGGTTACAGCCCAGCAGGTGTTTGTGTTGGGAGCCCAACCAGCCAGACACTAAATTCAAGTGTGCTGGCCGTAATGCCAAGTCGCCATGGTGCCCTCTGGGGGATGCTCAAGTTATTACCTCCACTCCTCACCTGGGTGGATTTCATCTCTAAGGAGCTTTTAATTTGCAAATTGTGTGCTTATTAAGAATGGTCATAAATGTTATTGCTCTTACATAACGCTCTATATTTTCCAAAGTGTTCTCAGGTGCGCTGTTTCACTTCATCTGCAGTGTATTCTCGCGAGGCCCTTAGCCCCATTTTAGAGATGGGGACACCAAAGCAGGGAGGATACGTAAATAGCAGAGAGATGCCATCTGAGGTCAAGAAGGGATTGATGAGAAACAGCCTTTTACTGGTGCCTCCTTGGTGCTCACTGTGTCTTTTTGTGGTGTCTGGGGGGAGGGTTTGGGTGCGTATGCTTTTTCCTCCCTGAAACCACAGGCTGCCTTTGGGAAACCAATTTGCAGCTCTGGTTCACCTCATTCTACCTTACTTCATAGGCTGCGTGTGTTTGTGTGTGTGTTTGAATTAAGTCAAATCTAGATAGCGTACACACCCAGTCATTTATTTCTGTGCTGCTTCTACTGAACTGTAGTGTTAATGTGTCATGACTTATTCTGGGGAATCGAGATGCTCTCGAGACCCATATGATGTGTTTCTGTGACCAATTTATTTCCACGTCTCCTGGTGTGTGTCTCTGGAACCAGACTGGCCATCCACCACAATAGCATTTTTGGTACTTTTTAAAGGCAAGGAAGACCCTTCAAACTCTTAGTTTTCCTTAATCCTTGAATTAATCTAAATCCTTCTTTTATGTCCCAAACAGCTTCTAACTAGTAAGTGGTCAATAAGTATTTATTAAATATGAGACAATTATATTTTTACCCTGTATCCTTTGCAATTTTCTAACCCAAAGAGTATATACTAGTACCCCCTTATCCATGATTTAACTTTCTGAGGTTTCAGTTACCAAGGTCAACTGTCATTGGAAAACAACAAATGGAAAATTCCAGAAATAAACAATTCATAAGTTTTATTTTTTGTGTTTTCTTTCCTTTTTTCTTTTTCTTTTCTTTTTTAAATTTTTATTTCATGTTGGAGTATAGTTGATTAACAATATGTTAGTTTCAGGTGTACAGCAAAGTGATTCAGTTATACACATACATGTATCTATTCTTTTTCAAATTCTTTTCCCATTTAGGTTATTACAGAGTATTGAGCAGATGTCCCTGTGCTGTACAGTAGGTCCTTGTTGGTTATCTATTTTAAATATCACAGAGTGTACATCTCAATCCCAAACTCCCAATCTATCCCCCCCTCCGACCCTTCCCCCCTGGTAACAATAAGTTTGTTCTCTAAGTCTGTGAGTCTGTTTCTGTTTTGTAAATAAGTTCATTTGTATCATTTTTTGGTAGATTCCTCATATAAGTGATACCATATGAGATTTGTCTTTGACTTACTTCACTTAGTGTGATAATCTCTAGGTCCATCCATGTTGCTGCAAATGGCATTATTTCATTCTTTTTAATGGCTGAGTAATATTCCATTGCATATGTGTACCACATCTTCTTTATCCATTCATCTGTTGATGGACATTTAGGTTGCTTCCATGTCTTGGCTATTGTAAACAGTGCTGCAGTGAACACTGGAGTGCATATATCCTTTCAAACCATGTTTTTCTCTGGATGTATGCCCAGGAGTGGGATTGCTGGATCATATGGTAGCTCTATTTTTAGTTTTTTAAAGAACCTCCATACTGTTCTCCATAGTGGCTGTACCAGTTTACATTCCCACCAACAATATAGGAGGGTTCCCTTTTCTCCACACGCTCTCCAGCATTTATTGTTTGTAGACTTTTTGATGATGGCCATTCTGACTGCTGTAAGGTGATAATCTCATCGTAGTTTTGATTTGCGTTCCTCTAATAATTAGTGATGTTGAGCGTCTTTTCATGTGCTTCTTGGCCATCTGTCTGTCTTCTTTGGATAAATGTCTGTTTAGGTCTCCTGCCCATTTTTTGATTGGGTTGTTTGTTTTTTTGATATTAAGCCACGTGAGCTGTTTGTAAATTTTGGAGATTAATACCTTGTCAGTCGCATCATTTGCAAGTATTTTTCTCCCATTCTGTGGATTGTCTTTTCGTTTTGTTTATGGTTTCGTTTCCATGTCTTAAGATGCCTTTATTTCTAACCTTCACAGTCCATAATACACATAATGCTCTAAAATGTGGTTTCCTCCCTTCTAGTTTCCTTTTGTGATTGTTGACATTTTTTGCATTTCATTATTAGATGTGTGACTCATCTTCTTGCATCTCCCCTGTGTATTATCTAAATCAATCTTTTTTAAGAGAAATATGAACGTTAGTAATCTTCAGTGCCTTTCTTTTGAAATGAATTGGCTGTCTTAAGTATAGCTTAATGGGTCTAGGTATATGTGTCTGAGTGGGTGTTCACATCATGTGCTAGTAACATGTTCAGACTGTTATCACGAGTATTATTGCAAAATAAAGCTTTTCTGTGCCAGGATACATTTTAAAAAATTCATGCCTCAACTTAGATACTTTTTCCAGAGTGCCTCCGCCCCCCCCATACCCCCTCACTTCCCAATTAACACATTTGGCAGAATTCACTTTTTCTTAGAAAATCCTTTGAACTGCAGATGATAGTATTTGATACGAGCCTGAGAGAAGATCAAACACAGAGGAGAAGGAAGTGTAGTAAGTTGATCTTGGAAGGGGTGTAAGAAATCTTCTTACTTCTCAGTAGGATGCTAATCCTGAGCTTATAGGAGCAGCGGAGGTCTCTGTCGTCCCCACAGAGACCGGCTGCCCCCTACCTGGGATCACCAGTCACCTGGCCACTTCCTCCTTCCCGGGCTCCAGAGTGTGCTGAGGAAGTGGAGGAGGGTTTTGTGTTTATTACGGTCTGAGGTGGGCTTTTCAGTGCAGGAAGGGGAGGTCCCTAGACCCATCTGCCACCTACTTAGCAAGGAATCACTAATACTTCACTGGCAAACCAAGAGGAGTGGTCATGGAGATGAGAAAGTTTAGATGAATTCTGGAGGAAACAGACTCCCCCCCGTAGACACCTGTTCCAGGCAGCTGGAGGAGGGCCGTCGAGGTTCGAGTGTGGTGGTATACCAGATGGCTGTGATGATCCCCTTCCGTATTTACAAAAACAGTCCTTGTCTCCTACCCCCCAGGGCTACAGAGGGAAAGAAGCTAACAGGCTTACTGCGTTTGGCACTCTTCAAATAAATGTTGTTTTTAAAAACGTAAGGAATTATTGCTGTAATTAATACAAAGCTAGAGCGTAAAGAGTGATGCTTAATTGGCTTCTTTCTCTTCATTTCTTTTCATGTGTCACAACTCTGAGTCCTTGCTATGAGCTTCCTTGATAAATGAGAAAAGGGGTCTTTGTGTTTGAAATTCAGAATTGTCAGACACTTAGTAGAACTGGCGTGTTTATTATGATTTGTCTTTTTGAGAGGTGATCAGTGGGGAGAGGCCTCCGTGGCTGACAGAGGCGAGAGGGAGCATCTTTTGCTTTCAACTCCAATTTCGTCTCAAGCTATGAAAGGAATAAATGGGGACATGCCACACGATGATCTTCTTAAACTCTTCTTCTGTCTGCTGCTGGCAAAGGCGTGAGCAGCAACCTCATATTTTGTTGTGTCTTGCAGGCTTCTCTTGCCTGAAAAAAAAAAAAAAAAGTCTGTTTATGGAGGGGGAGGACGTGGCTGAAAAAACACTTGTACATAAAACAGCTGTTAAGCGAATCTCCACACACTGAGATCAAGAGAACGTGAAGAAATATGTCCTTCCAAGGACCCTTTTGCCAACTTGGAGCCTCCTTCAGAAAATAAATACAGCCACGCTACAAGTTTCTGGTAACTTAGTTACTGAAAATAAATTGAGCTACTTAGACCCTTGAACCTTGATTAAAGAAAAAAAAAAATCTCTGAATTCTATTGCAGTGATGCAAATGAAGCCCAAGAAACTATGCAGAAAGTTTCTTTGCCTTTTTGTTAACGAAAGTACCCCAAAGAGTCCTGAAAACGCACGAAGCAGAAGCCCAGGCTTCCCAATAGAGAGAGCGAGCAGGTCCATGTGTGTCTGGCTCTTGAAGCTCCATGCACGATAAGACAGTAGTGCCAGGTTGCTAAGTTCCCTCTGAATTTTCCCTTCTTTGGGGCTAGGTGCGGTAGAGGACAGTTGTGTTCAGGGGCTGCCAGGAAAGCTGGATTCTCCCCTATCGGCACATCTGGCCACACCTTTCCTCTGCTGCTAGGGACACCTCAAAGGATGGATTGCCTTTGGTGTCTGCTGTGGAGTTGGAGTGTTGTTTCTGCACGATGAGGTCCCTTTAAAACTGCATGCTTACACTTGGAGGATTCTGCTCGTGTGCTACAGATGTTTTACAGTTTATTTCCAAACAGCTGCTTTCCCCTTCTTTAGTCTGTTTTTCCTTTTTTTTTTTTTTTCTTTTTTTTAAAAATAAAATCCCTCCGGAAGCCTTTCAGCTCACATCCTTGGCAGTGCTTCCTTAGTAAAAGCCCTTGCATTCCTCGCCATGCCATGCCCCTGACCAGCACTGTCGCTATAGGCTGGCCATCGCCTTAGCACGTTGCTGTTCTGTCTGTGACTTAGAATTTTGTGTATGTGTCCCAAACCCCTGTAGGTTCAATCGGCCTGGAACAGATGGCCCCCGGTGACAAGCAAGCCCTCCTGAGTGTTTCAGGAGACAACCCAGAAAGAAGAAGGGAAAGCAATGATTTATAATTTATAATGCATACTCAGAGCATCAGCAGAAGAGCCCATACAGGTGACCGAGTTCAGGGGTCCAAGGAAGGACTGCCTTGAGGGTCCACCACTTTGACAGGCTGTCCCACTTGGGACTCCACCAGCAGACAGCTGTTAATCGTCCCTGACCATTCGAGGTAGGAAGCACAGGAGTAATTAAGATCCACAGATAATCCCCAAATCTGGGTAATGGCGTTCACATCCTCCTTTCGTGATATTTTCCCCAGAGCTGCCACATGGAGCTCAATTATGTAGTTTGAGTTCAACCTCCTCTTGTTGCCTTTTCACTGAACCTCTGAGAAGGACAGTGGGGAGAAGCAAAGGTCCTGTGGAAGAGGGCAGGGAGGGAAATGGGAGTAAGGAGTTTGGGAGATCAGTCCTTGAATAGCGAGCTCGCAAAGTGTGGGTCAGCTCTCAGGAAAAGGAAAATGTGTTGACTTGTCCTTTGGCCAGTGGTCCGTATGCAGATACACCATCTGTGTTGAAAAATGCGCATGGATTTCTCTAAAAGAGCCCAAGTTAAGTCGGTGTCTGAACTGGAGTTGCACCTCTAAAACAGTTATCAAGGATTTCGGGGTGAGGGGCTGCAAAGCCAAGAGAGTAAAAACAATCCATAAGGGCGTGTTTGGCCAGCTCTCAAAAATCTGAGACACTTGCAGCACAGTGCTTGGCTCGGCTGCTGGATTTTTCCCATTCATGCACTTTTTTGACAGATGAATTGTTGCAGGCTGCGAAAAAAGCTCGAAGAGGAATCTGCTAGACTCCTCTCTCTCAGAACTGGGGAGCTGTTTCCTTGCAACCCCGTTAGCAAGGCGAGGGGCCGCTTGCTTCGCGTGGCGAGACGTTTGGCCACTCTGCTCTGTCTGAAAGGGCCAAGGCCACACTTGACTCTGGCATATTTGTGTGTTAGGGTGGAATGAAGACTCTCAATTTAGTAACTATTCGACACTGGTCGAACTTTTCTGGAATTCGTATTCCTTAACTCCTATGGAATGTTTATTACTTTCATTACGGTAATAACGAGATTGCTTACCCAGAATCCCATAAATCACTTGATCCTGGCATTTCCTCCTAGAGTTCTCCTTCCTTTTTATCGCTTGGTGGGCTCACATTTATATTTGGCATGTTTTATCCGCCTTCTAGATTGCTGACTATGGTAGACTGATTTTTTTAAATCAAAAGTCCTTTTGATAAAATTACATCAAGCAGGGTGCCTGTTTCAAGTTTAGCTTCCTTCACACCACATGTGATAAGTGTGACTTGTTAGAAATAATAGAAACTGATGATTAATGTTTAGCTACAAGAGTGGTCAGTCCCTAGTGTATGGGAAGTCCTTGCTCAAGTCTAGAGAGAAGTTTTTTGTTTTTTTTAAAAATTTTATTGAAGTCTAGTTGATTTACAGTGTTGAGATGATTTCTGCTGTACAGCAAAGTGACTCAGTTATACATATATATATACTCTTCTTCATATTCTTTTCCATTATGGTTTATCGCAGGGTACTGAATATAGTTCTCTGTGCTGTACGGTAGAACCTTGTTGTTTATCCATCCTATATATAATAGTTTGCATCTGCTAATCCCAAACTCTCAATCCTTCCCTCTCTCACCCCACTCCTCTCCCTTGGCAACCACAAGTCTGTTCTCTGTGTCTGAGTCTGTTTTTGTTTCGTAGATATGTCCATTTGTGTTGTGTTTTAGATTCCACATAGGAATGATATCATATGGTATTTGTCTTTCTCTGTCTGACTTACTTCACTTAGTATGATAATCTCTAGTTCCGTCCATGTTGCTGCAAATGACATTATTTCATTCTTTTTTTATGGCTGAGTAATATTCCATTGTATATATGTACCACATCTTCTTTATTGATTCATCTGTTGATGGACATTTAGGTTGTTTCCGTGTCTTGGCTATTGTAAATAGTGCTGCTATGAACATAGGGGTGCATGTATCTTTTCGAATTATAGTTTTGTCTGGGTTTATGCCCAGGAGCGGGATTGCTGGATCATATGGTAGCTCTATTCTTAGTTTTCTGAGGAACCACCATACTGTTCTCCATAGTGGCTGTATCAATTTACATTCCCACCAACAGTGTAGGAGGGTTCCCTTCTCTCCACACCCTCTCCAGCATTTATTATTTGTAGACTTTTTAATGATGGCCGTTCTCACTGGTGTGAGATGGTACCTCATTGTTTTGATTTGCATTTATCTAGTAATTAATGATGATGAGCATCTTTTCATGTGCCTATTGGCCATCTGTGTGTCTTAGAGAACATTTCTTAAATCCGTGGAAGAAGATGGAGTCCTCGGAAGCATTTTGCTGGTGCTCAATCAATTGAATTTAGACCTTCAGGTATTCTTGGGCAGAGAGGCTTGGAAGTAATTTGTCTAGTGCTCGTAAGCACTAGAGAAAGGAGAGTCACGCTTTGAACCTAATATAGAAAGTACCAGGGGTTATGTATCGGTCTTTCCAGCTAAACCCTATGTATACTGAGAGTGACTTCAACTTCAAAGAAAGAACACAGCGTCTATTATTGTGTATACATATACAGATTGTATATAGTGCCAAATGGGGAAACGCTTAGTCACGTGCTCCAAATACCGTCCTCCATGTTTATGTAAAGAAACCAGGAACCCCTTTATACATTTTTAAGCCAACAATTAAAGATTCCTTATAAACTTGAATAGTTTTAAAGGTCCATTGTAACAGTGTATATATGCTTTAAATATATTTTCATCAAAATGTGGAAGTTATGGATTTTCATATTTGGAAACCAGCCACCAATGTAAAACTAAGTGGCAAAGCCAGTCCTCATTATAAAACAAACAATGGCAAAGCCAGTCCTCATTATAAAACAAATCAGGCAAATCAGAAGTGGTCACTGGGCTTCCCTGGTGGCGCAGTGGTTGAGAATCTGCCTGCCAATGCAGGGCACACGGGTTCGAGTCCTGGTCTGGGAAGATCCCACACGCCACGGAGCAACTGGGCCCGTGAGCCAGTTACTGAGCCTGCACGTCTGGAGCCTGTGCTCCGCAACAAGAGAGGCTGCGATAGTGAGAGGCCTGCGCACCGCGATGAAGAGTGGCCCCCACTTGCCACAACTAGAGAAAGCCCTCGCACAGAAACGAAGACCCAACACAGCCATAAATAAAATAAATAAATAAAATTTGAAAAAAGAAAATGCTCCCTATTAAAAAAAAAAAAAAAAAAAGAAGTGGTCACTGTGTTTTTTCAGTTTAAGTAAACATGTCAACATGTATCTCCAAGCAACCGTCTGACTTCTGAATTTAAGCTCTAACATATATAGATTGGAAAGGCAAGGGCCTTGCAGTGAATGTGTCACCTGGTAGAAATAAGACACCTCCCCCCCTTATTATTATCATCTGTCTTTGTTTTACAGAGACATTTTCTGTGCTTTTCTCTCCAGGGCTCTCCCTCAGGAATGCATCCTTGAATTGCTCTTTTTATTCAGCCCGCAGACGCTCTTACTCCCTTGTCAATGTGCTTTAAGATTCTGGAGGGGCGAGAAGGGAGGGGAGGTAACAAAGGAGAACCAACAGAATCTCAGGCTAATCAGGTTTAGGAAAGAATTCATAGGGAAACTGAGGTTCTGGAAATGTAATCTACTCTTAAAAACTATCCGTGGGGCTTCCCTGGTGGTGCAGTGGTTAAGAATCCGCCTGCCAATGCAGGGGACACAGGTTCAAGCCCTGGTCCGGGAAGATCCCACATGCCGCGGAGCGACTAAGCCCGTGCGCCACAGCTACTGAGCCTGCGCTGTAGAGTCCGTGAGCCACAACTACTGAGCCTGCGAACCACAACTACTGAAGCCCACGTGCCTAGAGCCCACGCTCTGCAACAAGAGAAGCCGCCACCCGCCGCAACTAGAGAAAGCCCGCGCACAGCAACGAAGACCCAATGCAGCCAAAAATAAATAAATAAATAAAATAAATTAAAAACAGAAACTATCCGTGCTCATGCCCCTTCCAGCCAATCTTGGTCACCCTCCCTCCCAGGGCTTGTGGACCCCAGTTGGGAGATGACTGATTTAGAGCACATGACTCTTGGCAGCCATCTATGTAGAGAGAAAGGTCAAGGAAAAGGGCCTCCAGAAACACTGTGGAAAGTAAAATTAAAATAGCC